>NC_140620.1:42843009-45410509 GCF_057382275.1 Copadichromis virginalis
GATACACTTGTCTGTCTGCAACTCTCTCTCTCTTTCCTTCTTTATAAATCCGCCTTTGTCTCACTCTTCAAATGTTTTCCAAACGCTGTATGCGAAAATGTCATCCAAAACAATTAATGAGCAAAAGCAATAAGCAGAACATACTTTGAAGAGAAAACAATCGAAAGAATCATAGTGCACATGCTAGCTCCAATCTGTCTGTATGGCTAAAAATATGTAGATGTACTTATCCTCCAAAATGCCGTGAACCTGCCACGCGTGCCTGTTATGTGAGAATTTTAATTAGACTTAGACAAACAAATAAACCCCGACACATGCACTCAATAACATACTAATCATATGAATGCCAATTAAAATATCTGAATGAGTGTTTAGTTATCGCCTCAAAAGGTCCCCACACTCGATAAACCTGCAAATTTAAAGCAATCACTAACATCCACTGAGGCACTATGTGGATGTTAAAGATAACATACAAACACTAGATTTTTCCTTCTGCTAATTATTTACCAGAATTTATTTATGTAACACTTTAAAAACAACACATGGCCAACCAAAGTGTTGTGCAGCAGAAATATAAAAAGTACAATGAGAACAATAAATACAATAAATAAAGTTACCCACTGAGCGAGTTTTTAACCTGGATTTAAAGAGCACCACTGAATAGGGCTGGGCCATATTATACCGTTCACGGTAATACCGGTATAATGTTAGGCAACGATAGGAAAATGAAATATCGCGATAGAATATGAGTAAAACGCGCATGCGCAGTGCCTTTGTTTTCATACGCACATGGCCGATTGTTGAGTGAAACAAATGAACCAGAATTGGTTTGTAAAAATGGTGCAACTTCAGTGATGTGGAACTGGTTTGGTGCTTGTCCGTCAGATACACAACAAAGCACGTTTTTTGGCAGAACATGCAAGCGGCCATCGTTATTGTCGTATTTGTCGGACTAAGATGCTCTTAAATCTGAGAGTAATCTGGGTCCTAAACTCCGTATTCTTCAGGTCAAACAACACTGCAGCATCACTGAGAGTTAAAAACTGTCTAAATTCTTTCATCTTTAATAAAACGATCAGCATTGCTGCTTTACCAGGTGTAACTATAAAGTTTAACTTCCAGGCATCCATGAAAACAAAAGTTATAACATTTAACGGAGTTAGAAGTTAGCAGGAAGCTAGCGGAAGTTAGCTCACTAGTTTCGCTAGTTAACTAAGCATGATATAGCATGTTCTGACTGAGAGATTTCTGAAAGAAATTCAAACGTACAGCTCTGCTATCACTTCCAACATAAATGAAGACAGGAAACTAAACAGCAGTGACGTTTGCAGGGTTACTGAAGTTGGGCTAGCTGGTATATAATGATGTGCTACGTGATCGCTAGCGACACAGCTATGTTAGCATAACATAAACAGTGAAGCTGGAGGACGAACACTAACACTTTTTCACTTATAAAAGTTAACATTCCTGATAGTTAGAGACAAATGCAATCGCATGGCAGGATGCTGTAAACGGACCAAACTTCAGTCAGGAGAACAACTGAGATAATCCATCCACAATACAAGGTTAGTCATTAATATACTGCAACAACATGGGAATAGAACAGCTGCCAGAGAATTCAACATTAATGAATCAATGGTACAGAAGTGGAGGAAGCAAGAAGAATGAGTTTAATAAAGTTTGATTTATCTGACTGCTTTGTTTCGCTTAATGTGCCTTATAATCCCGTGCACCTTATGGTCCAAAAAATACGTACTGCGCACTGCAGTTTAATGTTGCAAAGCACCTCTTTTTAACTTCAGTGGATATTATACATGGTTATGCTCAGGATATGTCAGCCCATTTCTACTGGAAATGCCTTTTGGTTAAACTTTCAGCAAGGAATTTGCATTTGCACTGTTACATTTTTATAAAGCTTTAATGTACATAAAAACTAGCTTCTTGTTTAAGTGAAAATAAATGGAAGGTTGTCTTTTTGCGCTAGTAATGTTGTGGAGTTGTATTTTGTCTCGCATCAATTATATCGTCAGTTATATCGTTATCGCAAATTTTCAAATATATATCGTGATAAATATTTTTGGCCATATCGCCCTGCTCTACCACTGAAGTAGATTTGCCTAAAGAGGCCATATTTTACATAGTAAATATTACATAGACTGTATATAAAAGATGGACTTAGCCATCTTTACCAATGGGTTAAACAAGGCTCTGTTCCCACATGGATTGATGACATGTGGGAACAGAGCACTTCAGCTGCATAAAGCGTGCTTTGCCTTGGTTGCTAGCAGGTTGCCGTGGTAACTCATAGTTTGTATGGAAGACACCATCTTGTCTTTAAGCGCTCTCTCCGAGCTGCAGTGAAACTTGAAAGTGAGGCATGACAAACAGAATGTTGGCCTTTAAAGTCAAGGTTGTGCCTTATTGTTGCAACCACAACATTTCAACACGCGCAACTTCTACTTTGAAGGCGAACGTCCAGTATGCATCACACTTTCACAGTTTCACTACCACTCGTTTGCACGCGTTTGCAGACAAGTCGGCATTTTTCATGCTAACTACAGGTAACTGCGGTAACCTACTAGCAACCAAAGCGTATTCATAGTGAGGTTTTCAGTGTGGCACCTTATTTCTCTATGCAGCCAGATTCCTGCTAATGAATGAGTGCATTCTGTCCCATTGAAACTGCTGGTGATGAGGAGACTGCAGACTGGTCACTAAGTCTACAAGCCTGATGCTTTACGAAGCCTCAAACTAAACATTTTCGCCTTAGCTATCATTCTGTTTCAAAACTTGATGTTACAAGCAGAGGGTGGAGCTGACTGAGAAACCAAAAACACTTACATGAAAGCCACAATTCACAACCTAAATGTCATGGTGCATTCAAAAAGACTCATAACTATTGCTTGAACTCAAATGTATCAACTACTCAAGTGAGTATTTGAGATGTTTTCCAACATACTTTCATACAACCATGTAAACAGAATTATTGCCCTCTGCTGGACATTTAAAAGAACACAGGCTTAAGACATTTCAGCATCTGCTTCTATTTTCAATTTTCAGCTACATGCACAACACGTCAACTTTAACTTCCCTACATTCTTCGTCTTGTATCATTTCTTCTTCAGCCCGTTGTGGCTGTGATCGAGCTTTGGGTCAACGTGGCTATAAGCAGTCTTTCCAGAGAGCCCAATGCATCTCAGTGTACCCTAAAGCAATTTCAAGCAAATATATTTACTTTATGCACATTACACATTCAAGAGCATTTCCACATCTGCCACCACTGCTTCAGATAGGCTCTCATCTTCCCCTTTTAAAAACAAAAAACCCAAAAAACAGGAAGCTGTCATTCTGTAGAGAGGAAGTCCCGACGGTGTTGGAAGTACCTGTTCTGTTTTGCAGAGCCTGACTTTACTCCCCGCCAGGGACACCAGCACTCTGCCTTTGTAACCGCGGAGCTCCAGCAAGCCTCGCTTGTTTGTGGAGGAGGCGTGAGGGAGGGTGCCGGAGCGCTTCTGGGAGCCACAGGCGGGGGGGCGCGTGGCCGTCTGAAGAGTTTCCATCCACTCCTGGCGCTCCCCTGTGGACACGTGCATGAGTGAGAGACAGATACGAGAGAAAAAGGGAGGCAGATGGTGCATGTGGATACAAGTGTGAGCGTGTAAAGGAGTGAATACAAGAGGGAAGGAAATCAAGAAAAGCCAGGGAGAGAACCAGACAAAAAGAGATCAGGGCATCCTAAAGTCTTTGAATCATAGTGTTAACTCATCATTTTTGCATTTGTTCTGTGAGCTACATTGGCTCCTAAACCTCCGCTGCATACTGATACAGAAAACTCCAGCCTGAAAGGAAAAGTAATTGAAACACAGGATGAGCTACAATTGGTGAAAATTAACTCAGCCGCTGGAAGGAGAAAAAAAACCCACTATCCTGCAAAGCTGAAAAGTGCTAGCAGTGGAGATACAGATGGCTGCTTCTCAGAGATTTGCAAGCCTCAAGCAAAATGTGGCGGGGATAATTTCAGTCAAGACAACACCTAATTAAAATATACGATAAAAAGAGAAGAAAAAAAGGTACAGGTTTTAACGAGAAGCAGCCACACTTCTCTGAATACTCTAATTTGTCTCAAGTTTGGAAGAAAACAAAGAAAGTCACAAAGAGGAGTGACTATATTTCACAGAGCAGCTTATCTTGGCTTTAAGAGTATCGCTTCTTCTGAAATTCTTATTTTGGGGTTCAAATTGTTCGTCGATGTCCAAATCCTTATCTACTGCCGCTCAGGCGTTTCAAACGCTCCGTTTCATGAAATGTGATAACCACTTTAAGTTATTAATATCTTCAAAAAAACAAAAAAAGCTGCCATGTCATTGCATCAAAGAGAGACTTAAGAGGTTGTTACTTCCACATGCTGACCACTTTTAATGAACAGCAGCTACTGCTACGTTAAGATGATGAACGACTTTGTTGAGGAGAGCTCTGGATGAACAAATGCCAAACATAAATGAACACAAGCAAACGGGCCAAAAGTCCTCCACAAGCAAGTGAGACAGTGATAAAGTCATGCAGAAAACTAGTATTTCCAGTAAATTCATGTCATTGCTACTAAAAGTGGGGCGCACTTTTTCACAGGATTGCAGGATATAGGAGTCCTATAGCAGCAGATAAACACATTAATCAGTCAATTTCTTATATTTCTTGCTGTTTGGGGATTTGATAAAACCACAAAAGAAGACATTGCAGATTGTCTCGCAGCACAACGCAAACAAAGGAATCTAAAGCTTTACAGGCCTTAGACTCTTCGGGTAGCTATCATTAGACAATTGCTGCTGGAAAGACGGGTTTAGCAAACAGTCAATTGTCCCATCAATGGCACATCTAACGCAGTTTGGAGTCTTCAAGCAGTGTCCTTGAGCGGGACAGGACTTACTGTAAATCCCCCTGGATTACTGTGCAGATAAATGGCTCAAACGTAGTGTGCTCCATCATGTTCCGCACAGGGTTTACATTCAAAAGATGTATTCGAAAGGCCTCTCAGAAATCTTCCTCTGCAACTTTTCAAGCAAACATAAAAGCAGACATGAAGCACACGCTGTAAAGCCCATCCCTCCACCGCCCAAGACACGGTGCTATCAAAGCCCGCAAAGTGGAAACACAAGAAATACCAAAGGACTGTAAACACACACAAAGACTCGCATCACAGGTCCAAAGCAGAACCCACAGCGGTAGCTGTTCTACACAAGCCGGAATAAGAAATGCATTTAAAAAACTCTATAAGCTGATATGAACACTATGCAAGCAGCAATGCTGTCCTCTAAAAAAGAATTTATAAGTTACTGTATGTTTTTGAAATATAAATATCCTCCAAGTGAAAATGTGCAAAGCATCAACTCATCATACGAAAAGCAAAAAAGCAAAAAGCAGCACTGACAGCATGACAGTTTATCGGAATATAATATGATTAAATGATGCTCTCAGAATAACCACAAACATTTGTGTGTGGTCACAAAGGGGGCGTCACACCGCCCCTTTCAGGAAATGTATTTTTGGATACCTCACGCATGGGTTTAATGTGCTTTGCTCAAATGTTCAGGATGAAGAAACACCTTCGCTTGGTGTAACATCCTCTCGGCTTGCTTTTTTTCATCCGTTACATTTCTTTGCTAAGAACAGGAAGGAAACTGCACGAATCGTGATATGAAAGTTATTGCAACTGGAAATGCAGACTAATGAAAATGCTTGAAAGAGGTTAACAAACTGCTGTAGCATGCCAATGAACGAATTTTATTGATTTCCTTGATGGGAAAATTCATCTTTTTCCCTTTTTTGCCACATCTCGTTTTTTAAAAAGTAGAATAGCCTGGAGCTAGCGGGGACTCAGTGTCTCCCTCGAAGAATGTCAAAGTGAACAGAAATCCAAAGAAGAACAGCGTGTGCTGAACCAGTGAAGGAGAGGAGGCTCACTGACATCTCACTGTTTGGATGACTAAAATTCATCTAAACATACAATTTTTTAAAAATAATTCAAAAAACATAAGCTGCCATATATCCCATACATAAAGTGTAATATTTCAAGCCTTTTTATTGTTTATTTTTGATGATTTATGCCTAAAAACGTATGAAAATCAGAAATCCTGTATCTCAAATTATTAGAGTTTGAGTAAATTAAATATTGTGAATGTCTCAGTCTAATTCAGCACTCGCAACCAATCATAATCACAGAAAAGACTGCTGATTTGGACAGCATTTGTCCAAATGACACGTATCAACACCCTTCACACCAAGGGTAAGCTATGGGGGGGTCACTGCTGAAGAGGCTGGCTGTTCACAGAGAGCTGTACTGAACCATAGTAATTACAAGTTAACTTGAAGCGAAACATGGGGTGAGAAAAGCTGCAAAAGCAGCAGGGATGACTATAGCCTCGAGAGGACCGCCGAATAAAGTTGATTCGAGAACTCGGAAGAGATTTATGCCGAGTGGACTGAGGCTGGAGTCAGTGCATCAAGAGCCTCCATGAGGGAAATCTTCAGGAAAACGACTGTAACTGTTACAAGTGAGGTGCTGTGTCATCTGCTGGTGTTGGTGGCATTTGGTCAACTGTGTCAGTCAGCGCAGCAAGCGTATACCAGGAGGTTTTAGAGCCAGCCATGCTTTCATCTGCTGAAGAACTTTATGGAGATCCTGATTTCCTTTTCCAGCAGGACTTGGCACCTGCCCAGAGAGCTTGTGCTCAAATGGCCAGCCAAGTCACATGACCCTAACCTTACAGAGGTTATATGAGGTTCAGGTTCAGGTTGGTACTTGACAGTACCTCACAGAAAAGCTGTGAGGTACTGTCAAGCAGAACATAAGAAACACCAGAACCAAAAACATAGATGAGCTGAAGGACACTATCACAACAACCTGGATGGTATAACTCAAGTTGGACTTGAAACATCGTTTTTTTTTTTTTGATTGATTGATTGATTGATTGATTGATTGATTGATTGATTGATTTAACATTTAGAGATACTGGATTTTCACAAATAGTACATACAACAACCAAAAAAAGTGATTTGCAACCATGTTAATAGAGCCTGACACATTTATTACCTGATGTATCGTATCGGCCAATAGTAGCTATTTAGTTTCAAAACTGCACACTGGAGGATACTCTGCAACTTCTCAGTTAGAAACACACAACAATCGATTGATGTAAACGAGTACATAAACACACAAAAAATATACAGAGAAATCCCCCCCACCCCAAAAAAACAGATCTTTTGATTTTTATATCAAAAGATCGATATCAGAGTTTAACACCGATATCAGATTTTTGATATCGGTGTTAAAAAGGACAGGCTCTACAAGATACAAAAGAACAGTTAAGTAAAAGTGATACAAAAGATTGATACAAAAAGGAAGGCACTGATAACTTGAGATTTACACACAAAGGACAAAAAGTGAGCTACAGTGGTCCCTCGTTTATCGCAGGACTTGCTTTCCAAAAATAACCCGCGACAGGCATGAACATGTTCACACTTTTCTCTCTTGTTTAAACGCTCTCAAAGTTCAAGCCTTCTAGAAAAATAAGTCTTATATAGAATGAAACCAGACACACCTGCGGTTGCCTTTGAGGGTGCAAAACGTTTCGTGGACATTGTTGTGTTTGTTGGGGAGAAAACTTACAAACACACAGTGCAGCACTTCAGAGTCACACTGCTAGAGATCGAAGATTTATGTAAATTTGACAAGCTGAACGCACTCTGCACTGTACAGGAGACACGGCACGAGATTGATTGACAATGGTCTACAGCCAATTAGGATGTAGAACACTATGCGCTGTAAAAAAAACAAAAAAACCCCAAAAAAAACATGGAAAAGTGCACAAAAAAATCAGCGAAACAGCGAGGCCACGAAAGTTGAACCGCGTTATGGCGAGGGACCACTGTAAACCTTTTGCTAAAAGTATGGGCAAGCAGGAAGTTTGTTGGCTAAAACAGTGTTCGGCTCATCTATAGTTTACTTGGGTCACTATTGACAGTTGGTAAATGGAGTAGTAACTGATAGCAGATGCATTCTTGAGACATTTTTGCCAACCATGACTGATAAATGGTACAGTGAAAGTAGTCCAGTTTAAAGAAAGAGTTCAACTGTACACTTTTGAACATGAGGCACAGTGAAGATGAAGGGGTTCTTGAATCCATCTGACAGGGCTGTGGGTGTATGTCAGATGAAAAAGGTCAGTAACCACTGACACACACCATAGAGTGAGGCGTATGTGATGGAAAGACTGACACTAAAAATATTCTTCAAAACACGGAAGCTGGTCAGCGAACCACAAAGCCCACATACTTCCTTTTTCTGTTCAATCTAATTTGCTCAAACGAGCTCCAAGTTCATCTTAATCGTCAGAGCAAAATGTTTTTGGTACCCTCTCTTGTCGCCAGATAAATCATTGTGGAGCATCGCCTTGCTCCGGAAATTTTAAAACGGACCGTTTTACACTCACGCCCATGCTCACATGACACAGTGCGCGCTCCTGTTCACGGCGTCTTGCTATTCCAGTCATCTCCAGGTGGCAGGATGGCAGAAAAGAAGACTGCCTGCATTTATGTCAGCAGTGCCGGTTTCTGAGTAAAAATCTAATTCACTCAAAGGAGACATCCTTAACATATAGTATATAATTTTAACAAAGTTCCTAAAGGCAACCATCAACACAACATTACATGAAAGCCGCTAAAACTACAGCTTGCCCACCCTCGCCCACCCACGCCCCAAGACGTCAGCGTGTACAAAAGAAAATTAGCCACCAAGGCCCAAACAGTGCATCAATTGCAATTTGTCTTGCTTATTTGTAGCATAAATAAACTAAAGAACCAATTTAAAAGCATAAAAACAGGCCTAATGACCTAATAACCCCAAAATATTCAAAACACAGTCGTTACAGATTTATTACGTGGGTGCAAATTAATTTAATATATCCAGAATTTTAATGATCACAGAAATTAGTTCGTATTTATAAAAACAACAAGGTGATTCTTCAAGGTCTTTTTTTTTTTAAGGCAGACTACACCTCCATTTTTCTCCTTTCTGCTTTGACAGACTCAAATTTGAACTTGAGCTGCGTCACCCCCCAGAGTGACCTATCGGCGTGTCCTCCACACACACAGGAAGGGACCCGTCAATCATTTTTTGGTCACCGTCAACCTGTCACCGTCATAAATTGACCTTAATCATCTTCTCGACTGTGACCTTCTGACCCTCCTGCAGCCTTTGTGGACGTGTCTCTCCTTGAATTTGCATGCAAACATACCCTCTCAGGTCTCTGGGCGTCCTCATCGTCGACAACCTTAACCGCCCCCCACTCGAGCACCAAAATACTGTATCTGCTGCCCGGTACCAATCCCAGCTCAGCCCCACCCTCAGACTCTTATGAATTCACAAGGAGCTGGTATCAATAATAAAAGGCCTGCTCAATTATTGACCGCCCTTTACATCACTTGGCTTTACGGTTCCCTTCCCATCTTGCTTTCTGACTTCCATTACCTGTCCTGCTCTCACTTATTTGCCTGTTCATTTATTCAGATGGGGGGGGGCTCCTTCCTCCTTCCCTCCACTTTCCGCTGGCCTCCTCGCCCAAGCTGTCAATCTGAGCGCAGGAGGGATGGTAGCAGAGGAGGAAGGTGAAAGTAACGGTGGCGTGCCTGTACGCCTTGCACGTTAGGATTTGTGTATGTTAATATTTGCCTCGCACAAGAACCTCGCAATGATTTTTTGCTCAGTGCACAAACACGGCATCACCTCTGCATGCACAGAACAACTGCCAGCCACTAAAAATCCAGCGGCCAAAACTAGTGCTTATTAAGGGATATATGCAAGGCCATCTATTTGAAAGAATATTCGACTTTTCATGGAGAGAGACGAGGGGAGGGGCAGATAATCCTCAGCGAAAGTGGATGAGATGAGAGCTAGGTCCACTCAGCGCTCAACAGAGATCTTAGAAGCCGCCCACGCGGTCTCCATCAGCAGGGATACAAAACAAAAGGGGAGGAAAACAAATAATAAAAGATACACAAAGCTGAGGGACTGTGGCCATTTTCTGTTTCTCTCCTTTTAATCATCTCAGTGCCCAAACTCACCAACACTGAACGAAACATTTCTATTATTATTTAGTGTTTAATCTACACATTTGCCACAAATTACGTCTTACACTCACATTCATCCTCAGTAAAAACTGTTTATGTTCATCAGAATCAAATTTCTGGCAAACGTATCCAAACTGTGGATTTTGTACATTCTGAATTATGTGACATTCAGTTCAAACTGATTTAAGTGACTTTGAATGTGGAGTGGTTGTTCGGTCCGAGTATTTCAGAAAGCAATGATCTGCTGGGATTTTCCCCACACAGCCATCTCTAGAGTTCACAGAGATTAGTCTGGACAAGAGAAAACTTCCAGTGGACAGCAGTTCTATCCATGAAAATGTCTTGCTGATGTTATTAATCTCTGGCTCTCTTCCACAGCATGTCTTTATCCTGTCTTCCTTCTCTCACCCCAACCGGTCCGCAGATGGCCCCGCCCCTCCCTGAGCCTGGTTCTGCCGGAGGTTTCTTCCTGTTAAAAGGGAGTTTTTCCTCCCCACTGTTGCCAAAGTGCTTCCTCATAGGGGGTCTACCTACCCAGGTTAGGAGGGAACTGAGGAGGATTAATGGCAAGAACGCAGCGGGTCCAGATGGCATCAGCTCGAGGGTCGTCAGGTCCTGCGCGGACCAACTGTGTGGGGTGATGGAGCACCTCTTCAACCTGAGCCTGAGGTTGGGAAGAGTCCCACAGCTCTGGAAAACCTCCTGTGTTGTACCAGTGCCAAAGACTTCACGCCCCAAGGACCTCAACAGCTACAGGCCGGTGGCTCTGACATCCCACCTGATGAAGACCCTGGAGCGGTTGGTCCTGGCTCAGCTTCGGCGCCTAACAAGCTCATCACTGGACCCACTTCAGTTTGCCTACCAGCCTAGCATTGGAGCGGATGATGCCGTCATTCACCTCCTACATCGTTCCCTCGCTCACCTGGAGACCGCTGGAAGCACTGTGAGAATCATGTTCTTTGATTTCTCCAGTGCCTTCAACACTATTCTTCCCTCGGTTCTGAAGGACAAGCTGGTGAACTCTGGAGTGGACCATCACCTCACTACCTGGATTTTGGACTACCTCACCGACCGACCACAGTATGTGAGGACTCAGGGCTGTGTGTCGGACAGGGTCGTCTGCAGTACGGGGGCCCCACAGGGAACGGTTCTGGCTCCGTTCCTCTTCACCATCTACACTGCAGACTTCTCCCACAATTCCACCCAGTGCTTCCTGCAGAAGTTCTCTGATGACTCTGCAATAGTCGGCCTCATCACTGATGGGGACGACAAGGAGTACAGAGGACTGACTCAAGACTTTGTGGACTGGTGCCAACTGAACTACCTCCAGATCAACGCCAGTAAAACCAAGGAGCTGGTGGTAGACTTCCGCAGGCACAAGCATTCTCCACTGCAACCACTGAACATCCAGGGTATGGACATTGAGGCTGTGGACAGCTACAGGTACCTTGGTGTTCATCTGAACAACAGACTGGACTGGACTCATAACTCAGACGCCCTCTACAGGAAAGGGCAGAGCAGGTTGTACCTGCTGCGGAGACTCAGGTCGTTTGGGGTGGAGGGCCCACTCCTGAAGACCTTCTATGACTCTGTGGTGGCTTCTGCTATCTTTTATGGTGTGGTCTGCTGGGGCGGCAGCATCTCTGCTGGGGACAGGAAGAGACTGAACAGGGTGATCCGAAGGGCCAGCTCTGTTCTAGGATGCCCTCTGGACCCAGTGGAGGTGGTGAGTGACAGGAGAACGGCGGCTAAGCTGTCATCCCTGATGGACAACATCTCCCACCCCATGCAGCAGACTGTGACAGCACTGAGCAGCTCCTTCAGTGGGAGACTGCGGCACCCACGGTGTGGGACGGAGAGATTTCGCAGGTCTTTCCTCCCCACTGCTGTCAGACTCCACAACAAAGACTTTAACTGATCAAACACACACATCCATACATATGCAATAATACTAAGTGCAATAATCCTTTCTGGCATCGTTGTATTTTTACTCAGTTGTATATAGTATTTGTATTTGTATTCTATTTTTATCTTATTGTATATTTTTATTCTATTTTATTCTACTGTATATAGTATATTATTTTATTCTATTCTGTACAGCTGTGTACTGTATTTATTCTTATTGTATTCTAATTTTTGCGTCATAACTTTTGCACTGTCCACTTCCTGCTGTGACAAAACAAATTTCCCAAGTGTGGGACTAATAAAGGTTATCTTATCTTATCTTATCTTATCTTATCTTATCTTACCTTACAATATAAAGTGTCTTGAGGCAACTATTGTTGTGACTTGGCGTTATATAAATAAAACTGAATTGAATTGAATGTCAGAGGTCAGAGGAGAACGATCAGACTGCTTCAAACTACAGCTGAGGTATGCAGAAGAGCATCTCTGAACTGGGTACCACTCTTGTCAGCTAAAAACAAGAAGCTGAGGCTAAAATCCCACAGGTTCCCCAAAATCGCGCTGATGACTCTTAACTTTTGCTGCAACACTCAGAATGTCGGTTAAGTATCAAAATGTCAAGCTGCTGTTGGTGTAATGGTGTAGAAGGCATTTTCTTGGCACACTTTGGGCCCCATTATACCAACTAAGCATCACTTAAACACCACAGCCCACCTGAGTATTGTTGTTGACAGTGTCCTTTATGACCACAAAGACTGAAACAATGTTTTTTAAAACGTATACAGCACATACAATCAAGATCTGACAGACTGTCAGCCCCCACACACTTTCATGTCAGAAGGCCCAAGTTACAGACTACCGGTAATGTGTTTATGTATTTTACACTCTGTGATCTGTAGCTAATTTTATGCATGGACTTTTATAGCTGTACGGGGGTGAATTTTCATACATCTCAAAATGTAGCGAGGCTTAAACTTATCACTTTGAGGTGACATCTCTGCTAGGTGTTACATCAGATAACTTGAGTGCCTTAACTCAAAGTCCCTGCAGTAACTGTGGCCTTTATAACTTTGAAAACATTTTTAAGGCAGTTATTTCACAAACGGAACGGCTTGCTATGTGGTTTACTGCGACAACAGATCTTCTAAGAAGTCTATTCTTTTATTTTATTCTGTGACAAAACTATTAGCCTTATAATATTCATGGGTTAACACAAAGGCATCTGTGTCTCTGCGAAGATCCCATACGGTTTATAGGCGGGCCTTCTGGCTTTCAATAAAGGAAAGACGTCCAGCTAAAGAGAGTGTACGCTGGACTAGCATTCACCTGATTTAGCTAAGAGGAAAAAGCACTCCAAAACCCAACCACTGTAGCAGTGAAGTATGAAATAATGTGAAGTGAAACATGTACAAACATGTACAAAGCTTAAGTCTCACTGCAGGTCCTTCTGAGTTTATAATTCTGCCATCATTTTGTCTCTGGGCTGCTCCCAACCACTCCTCTGCTCTTCCTTACTCATTCTCTACACCTCTCTAAATGTCTTTCCTGTCATCTCGAGCAGAACCAACATGTGTTACGAGCAGGCTTGTGGAAAGGCAATTGCCAAAGCATCAGAATACAAATCATCAACCTTTTTTTTTTTTTTAAACACAATAAATCTCATCTCCTGTCTTGTAGCGCATTTGTCTGCAACCCCTCCGCACATCTCCAACATTCCCCCTTTCTGTCCTGTCTGTTTTCCATCATTCCTCGCCGCATCTCTTCCTGCCGCACTTTCTTCTCCCCCACCGCTGCCACCGCTCTGTGCATCACTTCTTCCCTCCCTCCTTTTTTCTCCCCCTGCCTGCCTTCCTTCCTCCTTCCATCTTTCCTCTCTCAAGCTGACAGTACCTAAGGGAAGGGGCCACCTGCGGACCAAGTGGGGAATCAGCCGACAGCTGTGTGCACACTCTCTCCGGTGGCCTTCAATTATTCACTCACTTCTCACTCCTCCTTTTCCCTCTCTCCATCTTCACTCTGTCCTTTTCATCGCTCCCTGCCGTCTCCGCCTTTACTTCTCTGTTCCTTTTTTTTTTTTTAAATATCGAGATTGCATGTCTGCTTCTTGCACTATCCACTCCTGCCACTTCCTCGCCTAATCCCTTTCTTCCCCTTGTTGCTCTTCCTCCCTCTTCTTCTATGCCTTTTGGATGCCTTTAACCACTCTCGCACACTCCTCCAACCATCACTCCATCATTTTCTCCCCGCTCTCGCCCCCCACCTGTATCAGCAGCTCCTTAACTCCACTTCACTAACCAACTCCTTCTCTTTCCCTCTGTCTGCTCGTGTCTCCTTCTTTTTCATGTGTTTCCCCAAAGATTGATGACTCTCCGCCACAAGGCGAGTGGGCCTGTTTAAAGATGCATGAGGTGATGAGGCCAAGTTTTATCCTCCTTTCTCCCTCTCTCTCATTTCTCCTCACAGACTCGTCTCTTGATGGCAGGAGCCACCTTCGCGAGAGCCATCCGACTGTTCCCAAGCGGTCAGAGGCCACCTCCAAATCAGACAGCCCTCTCCCCTTCCCAGCTCTTGTCAAGACGACTGAGTGTGACGTATGACGATCAGACAGCGTGATAAATGATGCCATCGAGGACCCGCGACTCATAAACGGACCAAACAAAAGAAAAGAAAAAAGGCTGGCAGTCATCGATATGATGATCCGCTGAATCAACAGAGAGGGGAGGGGTTGTCGTACACCCTTGGTCCTCAGAGTGGGGGGAAAAGATGAAAAAAGTTTTTGAAGGGCAAGTTGTTTTTTTGTTTTTTTTTATGAGCTAGAGGTGAAGCAAAAACAAAAAAATCCTGAATGAAAAGACTGGATGCAAATCTTTGCTCGGTGGAAGCCACAAAGCAGCCAGAACTATTCATATCTCGTATATGCATAGTGTAAAATCTCCTGTTTGAGCTTCCATACATTTCGCTTTAGCTCTCAAACGTTTGTGCATCTGTGCACAATATAACTGAAATCCTTTGTTACCAAAATGGGATGATGTAACATAACTGATGGGCCACAACCTCAAAGAGTAACGAAGAAGCTCTCCCTAAGACGAGACGCTAAGAAGCTCTCCAGCTAGCTAGCTAGCTAGCCGGTACACACTTTAAGCTTTTAGTCTTTTGTGGCGTGTTTTGTGGCTAATTTCGCTAAGGTCAACTGACTGGGGAACAGAGAGTGAAGTTATCGGCAGTTCAATGTTATTGGTCAATATTTGCCAATCTCTCGGTATCTGCCTTTATAACAGCCCATAGATGTAATCTTAAAAAGTTACTTCCACCATGAGCCTAGATGTTTCATAATTTGTCCACCACAACTGGCAACAACTGTTTGAAAGGCCACAAACACAACAAGCAGCTGATCAGATACATATATACAACCATTTTTGCTGTATTTAACTTATCAAATATTCTGGTAACACAGTAGAGCAGCAGTTAGCATTGAAGCCTCACAGCAAGCAAGTCCTGGGTTCGAATCTACCATCTACCCAGGGAGTTTGCATATTTTTCCCACATTTGTTTGGTTCTGTGAAGGTGATAATGAAACACTAATACTTCACTTTATTTTTGCTCAGCTTTGCTGAAAATGCACCCATACATCAAACAAAAAACAGTACTGGCCAAAATCAGCCTTCTTGTCTGTTCCTGTCCGCATCCTTAATGACTTTTCTCCATGGCAGTAGCTGATGGTTACCTCTTTTTGTTACATCAGGTCTGGCTAATATTCAAAGGTTATTCTTCAAAATGAACATTTCTTTGTTTCCTCTGGTACATTTTGGAGAATGAGGATAAACCTAAATAAAATGAAGAAACACAAACCAGCATCATCAAGTTTTGCAATTTTGCGTCTAAATCAAGCTACATTTGCATCCCTACACAATCTTTTTCTCTTTAGCTGCTGAACGGGAAAACCGCACACTGCAAGACAAAAAAAAACAATTAGCTGAAAGAGGCTAAAACGCTTAGTTGAGACAGTAAAACATTTTACAAAAGTGTTTGGTGCTAATTAATTCCATACAAGCACTGATTAGTACGGCTTTGAGTGCTGAGACTTCACAAGTGACGCTCTTCTCGACAAGAATGGTGTCAAGTACAAACACTTTGGGAACCATCGAAAGGTTTTAGCTTTTCAAAAGTCCTCCCAACCTGTCGTATTTTCTAAAGGAATGACCTTCTTCGCTTATTATCTGCACGTACGCCTCACAATGATTTGTATGCATTTTGGTTAAAGAGCAAATAACGGGAGATGTTCATTTCTGTCCCATTAAGTCCCTTTATCGTCTTCAGCTGACATTTTACATGGATCCGCACGAATGCTGGGTGTTTTTACAATTTCTGCTCAGACTTAAAATGAAATGCTTCTTTACATAAATAATTATCCATTAAACGTTTCAATACGGGTTTCCATTAATGAATAACTGTATGTAGTACTTGTTATTCCTATGCCTTGGTCACCATTAAACTGACAGAATACCAGAGTAAAAGTTAGATTTTGTGCAAGGCCTGATGCTTAATGTCTGCTCCAGTATTATGCTGCCATTAAAAGACCAGTAGGGCTCTTCAAGAGCAATAAGGTGATCCTCAGTAATGACTATTAGCAAGTCAAATATTGAGGTTTCTATTCTTGGCTCAGATGTCAGCATGTCACAAACCCGCGCTGAGGTCTCGGTGACCCAGTCGATTAAGATCTTTCAGCTCTACCTGCTCTCACGTATTTACACTGTACCACTCAATGCCATAACCACGCAGAGCTTGATTTCTGCAATCTAACTTATTCCCATGAATCAAAGGGCAGCCAGCATCTGACCCCAGAAACAGACCCTCATTTAGTGAATGAGCTGTCTGACCTGCGCTGCCTAATAGACTGCCATCAAGCAGGCGGGAGGTGAGGAGCAGAAAGTGTCTCCTTCCCCTCTCATTAAGGCCGACACAGACAAAGCTTCCACCTCAAAGACGATAAGCGGAGACAACTCGTGCGGCGTTTTGTGTGTGACAGTAAGATGAAGAGTAGAGGGAGGAAAGATGTTATTTAAGCAGAATTCCTGCAATACTGACCTCTTTAATAACCACATGCACACTCATCGGTAGATCATAATTTTCATTTATTCAGCTGGACAGAAAATAACACTTTTTCAAGCGTAATGGTAGCTCAACCAAACCAAGTCCCAATCCCCAAAGATTGGTTTACGTCAGTGACAGAAAACATCAGCTGATTTCCTTCTAAAGTGGTGTTTACACGGAGACAGGAGACTCCACATCCAAGCAGTCACTCCTGCTATAGTTCTAGTAGCTGTATTGTAAAGTCTCCACAGTCGGGTACAAGCGATCACGAAACACTCGTCACCCTCTGATGATAACATTTCCATCACTTGAAGCACAACTGCAGCAGACTCGCTAACATGGAAACTTTAACACACTTATAAGCAATCAAATAGAAAATCTCAAAAAAGGTGCCAATAATAAAACTGCTTTTTTTCCCTCCAAGCCACCTTGCAACCCGCCGCAGGTCCTATATATATCAATATCTGTTGTCACAGATGGCACGCAACATCTTTTGCACTTAAAGTTCAGCTACAATGCTGACATTTTCCCTCTCTGTGGCCCAGTGATCACGAGTTGTAAACATGGCCCTAATCAGCCTACACATACTAACACTAAGTATAAATTTAGAGCAGAATCCTGTTTCCCCTTAAGTAATTTTGCTTCCTCATTGACCAGCTGTTCTGCTACAGTAAACTCGAGCGGCGCAGATATATTGGCCAATTTTACTATTTTTCTCAACATATGTGAATTAGCAAAAAGGCCAATAAATGAAAGTTTAGGAAGTTTAGAAATTAAGAATCCAAAGGAGAAAGTTCGTCCACCAGGGGCGCTCTGCAGCTTCCCAGTTGGCTACACGTGTTTGGAACACCAGAAACACGACAGCTAATCTGAGCAGACTCAGTTTAAATGAGTAAGTAAAGAACTCAATATAACAAATGTTACAGAAATCAATTTGTCTCCAGCAATATATGAATTTTAAATCACTAAATATTGATCTTGGTCTCCAAAATTATGCACTTGCAAGTTCCCAGTCAGAATTTTCAACTAGAACAAGTCAAGGCAGTCCCACCAATCCCGACTTCACAATCCAATCCAGTGCACACATGCACAACTGTCAAACGTGCAGTTTGTACAGCCACTGTTTTGTATTTGTGACTTGCTAAATAAGATGTATCCAGAGCACTGACTGTGCTCTGTCCATGAAGAGGCAGCAGTGATGTTTTTAAGCACAAGAAACAAAAACCAAGCACTGTGCTGGTTTTCTAGTGACACATGAATGCCTCTACGTTGCTAAGGAGCAAAACAAACCCCATTTTTCCTTGCTTTTCCAATTTTACCACTGGAAAAAGCTCACCTCGGGAGTGGTGTCACTCCCAGTCCCAACATCCGACTTGCGAGGCAACTGGAACGCTGCGTTAATCTCCATGCTAGGCGAGGCTAAACGCCACATCGCTGTACCTAACTCACAGACATTAAATGGATCTTGATCCTTTCATATCTGTCTTCAAAGACTGAAAATAAATGTATACAACCGTTTCTTTACACAGGGGTGCTTTGCAAAAGGATTCACAGTCATACAAATGAGCCTAATAAAACTGAAAATGAGTATGAGGAGAAAGAAACTGCAGAGAGAGAGCGTGTTAGAGAAGGAAGAGAGAGAAAATAGAGGAAAAAGGAGGTGAGACAGAAGATTGTCACGGAGGCATTCAGATATTCAGATGGCGAGGTAGGAGAAGAAAGAGACAAACAGGAAGGGAGGGGGGAGAGGCGGGGAAACAGGGGCGAGCGAGGAAGGAAAAACAAGGCTAGACGGGGAATCAGCCGGTCAGAGTGACAAACAGAAAGAACGGCACGTGTGGCTCATAGCTGAATGCAAAACCACAGAACAAAGAGGAAAAGGAAGCACTTGTTGTACCTTCTCTCTCAGCTCGGAATATGAAGGTCCGCAGGGAGGTGACTACCTCAAACTTGTTGTCGCCCAGTCCTCGCACCTGCCTGATAGCGCTGGCCAGAATCATCCCTTTGGAGTACATCTCCTAAACAGAGGAGGACACACACACAGCGAATAAACACAAGCACACACGCCGCTTCACGCATGTTAATAATGTTATTCAACTGCTGCTTATTCCTATTATCTGCATCTGTAGGCCCACAGTTATTATTTTCTGGCGCATTGTTTGTATCAATAGACGTGAAATCCTGAGTCGTATTACTCTCTGTTAGGACCACATTCAATTTCAAACAGCACTAACAGACGTCCTCGTGAAACCACAGAAACATCTTATCAGTAGGCCGTCAGATTTATCTGCAGAAATGAAGCAACCCTGTTCCGTGTCCAGCAATAACTTTGATAAATCGCACAAACGCTCTCGGACAAGGAGCGCTGCTCCGAGAGCCGGAACGAATTTGCATTGACGCGACCTCCGACCTCGAATTGGATACTTGAAATGTGCAGAATTTCAAAAGCAGGAAACGATGTCCAAACGAAAAAAAGTGAACTGCGCTACATTAAAGAACGCCAGCGCACGTGGCGAGACGTCATCTGGAAGTTCGTGAAACAAATCTACGAGCTGAAAACAAACTTTTAAATTTAAAAAGAGACGTGCACACGTGTACTGGGGATTCAGCACAGGAAGTGAGTAGGTAAAGCGGGACTTGGTTGTGTGCTTTGTTTCATTACCCCCCCTCCTCCCCAGCAGCTCTAGTGGAGGCATCCAAATAAGGAGGATGTTGCACTGGAGGCTTCGTGACCCTCTTTACAGTCTCCCTCGACAATGGCAATTACAGTACTGGGTCATCATGAATGGGAAACGAGATAGAATGGACAAAAAAGGAGAAAAAACCTCCAAAGTTAATATTATGACTACTGAAGAATCAAGGACAGACTGCATCACTATCAGTATTCAGAACCTGATGTGAGAATATAACACAGAAATGTCCAAGAACATCTCAGACTATAACGTTCCTGCAACAGAGGGAAGTGGGGGGAGGGGGGCAGCACATTATGCTTTTGTAGTGGCATGAAAAATGACATGGCTGTTAAAAAAAAGGGGGGGGGGGGGGCAGACACGAGAATGCATTATTCATGCTGATAATGTCATTATCATTGCAAAATAAGGAGGAAAAAAAACACAGAAACAACAAATGACTTCATATGACAGCTTTTTTCCTTTTCCCGTTTTCTTGACCTGAATTTTGATTCCTGTGTATAAACTGTAACAGTTTGTGTCTGTGCTTCACCGTGCTTCTATCCCACAGTCACATGCAGAGTGTGCCGAGTAAGCGAAGGAAGAAAGGATGGATGGATGGATGAAAGAGGGAAGAGGGTGTGGGGAAGACAAAATGAGAAATTTAAAAAAAAAAAGGATGTGAACTTTTGACTCCCTCTTGTCATTATTAATTAAACCAGTGACCTTGCCATCCACAAAAACCTATTTCTAGAGACCACGCAGCCAAAAATATACCAGCCGGCACAGTCAGTTAAGGAGAGTAGGGCTGAGTGGGAGGGATGGATGGATGGTGGGGGAAAAAAAAGAGATAAATTAGGTTTGGGTGAAAGGCCAAGGAGAGAAGTAAGGGAAAGAAAATGGTAAGAGCGTTGTGTGATACAATCAGAAAAAAGAGGTAAGGAGGGGAAGGGAAAAAAACAGAGGGGAAGGGATAAATCCATGATCAGAAAGAAAAAGAAACAGAGAAGAGGGAGGACAAAGACAGGAGAGGAGGCGCGTGGGAAAAAGAGAGACATCATGTAGAAATGAAGACGCCTAAGAGGGTCAAGAAGGGGTCCTTCTCATATTAAAGCAGGATGTTAACAATGGCAAGAAGTGGCTCAACCTAATTACCGACAGGCAGCCGTGTGCGTTCCTCTCCCCGGGAGTTTCACACCAATATCTCCCTCTTTCTCTCTCTAAATTTAGCCAGAAGTTAAAGGAAGGTGAGGAAAGGAGAAAGTAAGAGCGCGCGTGGATGAATTAGCTCGGCGGCTGCGCACGGATAATTATACCCCGGCATGGGTTAATTAATTGTTTTAATTCCAGTTTTGGGGTCACGCAGGAGAGACTTGTTTAATTGCGAGTTGTGCATCTGTAAATACTCTCCCAGCAGAGTCAGCGGAGACGTGCGATGTGACGGGAAGCGGCGGTCGGCGTTGAGATGACGCCATGCGCCGGAGCGGCAGCTGCCCGCCCGCATGCACGTGAAGGTTTTTGAGGCTGATCTCGAGAGGACTGGCTGCCAAGGAAGCAATGAGGCCTAACTATCACTCTTTCTCCAATAGCCGACACACCTGACTCACCTCCGTCTGCCAAAAGATCTCCTCCACACTCACCTCCCCTCCTCTATGACCTCTCCCCACTCCAACTTCAGCTGCTCATTCTTAGCCATACAAACCCTAGGGAAGGCCTCTCATTTGGTCCTCCATAGGGTTTGTCACCCCATGTCATTTTGCAGGGCGGTGTCGGTACTACCTCTCCTTTTTTGTGCGTGGAACTGCCTATCCTGCATGGATAACTCTCTGTTCTTTTCAAAAACAACCTGGTAAACTTCAGGAAACAATTAAGGCAGAGCAATGGAGCTAAAGCCTACAATAATAGAGGCGCCGTGTGGAGAGAAGAAAAAGAAAAAAGAAAAGAAAAAAAACAGGGAGGAGGGTTAAAAAAAAAAAAGGAAAAGAAAAAGGATGGAGGAGGTTTTACCACCAGCATGGAGTTAAGGTTCTGGCATCTCAAACGCTCAGATTTTCAGTGGAGGCATGAGGACACCAACTGGCTGGAGGGAAAAATTGCACCTCCCGGGAAAAGCATCCACGATCAGCGAGCTGCCTGCAGTATTTAGAAGTCGATGGTGTCTGTGTTTTCTGTTTTTTAAACATGTAAAAACCAAATAATTTATGCCTAACTCTGAACAGTGAAGTTGTGAGATCATTCATGTCTCTCATATCTGTTGTCTGAGGATCAGACCAGAATAAAAGATTTAGACTTTAAAGTCCTAATGGAGTCGAATTATAATCCTCATTTTTAACCAAAGTCTGGTTCCCTTCCAAGTGTTAGTTTAGAGGTTACGCTGTTTTTCCCTCCCCTCCTTCTCTCCGGGACAGCAGAACTGACTGTGAATAGAAACAGCAAACACTAATACCACCGTCTCCCTACTGCTGACAGACAGAATCCGTTTAACGGTATTTATTTCAGGCTGTGTTTTTGTCCATTTGATGGATTTAAGTCGCTCGGCGTCCTCCATCACCCACCGCTGAGCAAAATATCAGGCTATTTATTTGTCAAATGCTTCCCTACGTTAGCGAGTGGCATCGGCTAATCACCAACTTTGTCTGACATGTGGTGCCGGGCAGGATGTGTACACTGGGGTTTGGATTTTTTTTTTCCTTAGAGCTCACTGCCTGCTGAGCTGAGACTAAAAAACAAAACTAGTGAGAAAAATGAATCAGAACGCTTATTTTGCAGATCATAAAATAAAAACATGAAGCTGACAGATGATTAAAAAAAAACTTGAAAGATCTGAGGAAATCTAGAAATTTAGGTAATAGATCGCTTTCACTATAAACATGTTAAAACATAAAAGCAATTAATGGGAGCAGCTAAAGGTATGTTAATAATTATTGAACTTGACTGCATTAGGGTACTTGATCAGGGTCCTGGGAGTCAAAATAAAAGCCATTTTAAGGATTTATACACACACACACACACTCACAGTGAAAAAAGGAAACACTCAGCATCAGAGCAGGCATCTTAGGATGATACTGGAGATAGTAAGTAGAGAAGCTTTCAGGCTTGCAAGGGAGCTTTTCCACATCAGACTGACTAACACGCAGACAGACAGATAGACACACTGAAAGACTGATCCCCTGTCCTAAAACCTCATCTCCCCTTTGGCCTTCTATCCAGCTTCATCCCCCACCCCAGCCTCTCATCTCTTCATCCCTCGCAGCCATCCTCCTCCACTTCCTCCTCTCACTACCCCGAAGCAAGGCTTTGGACTGTCTTCATGCACGCACACACACACGACACCAATATAGGGACCCCGGAGACTACATCTCAGGCCCGCAGCTTTCTCCCAAGTCAATCCCACTGTTGACGAAATCAGGCGAAAGGCGTGATTGATCAGACAGATTGGATACAATGCTGCACAGAGAGAGAAGTGAGACTGCGAATCTCGCTACTCTCCCACGCCACCTCCGTTACCCCTATGATGACATCATCGTGGCCAGAGACCTTCAAGTTGCGACTGAGATTAAGTGCGATTAGTTCTGTCTGGTGCTGACAGATCCCAGGGGGGTTTTCAGCTACAAAAAAAAGAGATTTTTGGGTGTTGGAAAGTTTGGCAAAGAGAACAAGCATGGGAATGTTTTAGCGTGTAGGCATTTTTGTTTTTGTGTACGAATGCTAGAGACAGAACGTGATAAAGAAAGAAAAACATACTCATATCAGTATTGACTCGATCTAAGAGTCCAAACTGAAGCTCAGCGCAGACTGCAGAAGTCTGTTTTTTGCTTGTGTCTTTTAAGATATGACTCAAAAGGGCAAACCGTTTTCATTTAAACTAAAGAAAGAAGATTTGTCTGATGGTTTTATAAGCAACTTTGACTCACACAGTTACAAATGCAATAAAATAATATTTTTTGTTTCATTACCCAATGCTCCAGGTTTAAATCTTTTATAGACATTATCATTTGCTAAGGCTTCAGAGACACAGGCCTAAAGACTTATCAGCAAAAACTGTATAGTCTCCAACCAGTTAGCAAGGGGCTGCTTGTGATGGCTAGGTCAGATTGAACCTCCTTGCTTTGGTAATATTGTGAGTAGAATGTGAAAAAAATATGACAAACTGTAAGTGAGATTGTTTAAAGTAAAAGTTGTGTTCTACTGCTTCAGTCAACATTACTTTGAAAGTGAATTATCTCTGTGTCTAGTTTGTTTCACACTTCTCTGTTTCACTGTCACTTGGCTAGTGGTTAGTGTGTGTTTGCAAAGAAGGCTGGCTCCTCCACGTAACCGATGAGCAACTGCTGCAGCTGCAACGTTTTCCGCTTTGTGAGCAATTTCACCGAGCACCAAGCATTCATTCACCAACTCGTAGGGAAATACACATTATTTCCCCCCCAAACAACCGGTAGTTGCCAGAGTATTGTCAACTGGCATCTAGGCTTGCGTGACACAGGCCTGGAGACCAGTGAGATACTTGGTCAGTTAGCAGTGTAGCTTTGTAGCATTAGCTGCAATTAACCACCACAAAATACTAGTAGTATTCAAACACTTTTTACTGCTCATGAAGGACATGTTTAATTCATAATAGAAAGAATGTAATGTTTCAGCTTGTTTAATTAGCATAATGTCACATAATCTAGTCAATATTTGATTAGCACGGTAAACATGTTAGCACTGTTAGCATCACTAAGCTACTGACTATATTGCTGTATATTAAGTTTTACCTAATTAGACACAATTTCACTGACTAATATGAGCCTAAAAATTCAATGTAAACCAAGTCTAGCTTAACTTTATTTCTTGCTTTAACTTAATGTTTATAGGTTAATTTAGCCTGCAAATGATCTCTAACTGGTGCCTAGCATGCTTAAATCGCTTTCCTTTGAAAATAGTTCTCAAAATTGCTTATTTTTGTTCTTGTATTTACTCTTGCCTCAGATCTCTCTGACTGGCATAATCTTGTAATGAGTACAACTCCTCTGAGATGAGCTGTGAACCCCCACATCAGGAAGACAACAAAAAGGTTATGTAGCTTGAGGAGTACAGCATTTTTTTTTTTGTAGTCACAAGAATACACGTCTCAGCACAGCGAGGGAAAGAAAGCCACCAACTCATAGTTCAGTTTCTGACATAAACCAGTGCTGAGAGACTTCCTTTTAATGTTCTTCTACCCCCGCGCTAACCCTCTGGAGGTGGCAGTGGGTGGTATGCTGGGTGGTGCAGCCTCAGCTGGCCACACAAAGCAAGGATGACAGAGACATTGTACTCAACCTTTCCATTCACCCAAAACATGATGAAGTCCTCTACTGTCTCACAGGGGAGAGTCACACTGGCAGGGCTTTAGAAGTCTTTTTATACTTTTAAAAGTCTAAACAACAATGCTCGCTCACACACACACACACACACACACACACACACACACACACACACATTAAAGCAAACTTTCATCTTTCCAGAGACTGTCATCCCTGCACCGACAGTGACACAGAGTATAAAGTGCTGACTCGTTGGCCTCCCTGCCGATTCCCGCCCTGCTGTTGATGGAGCGTGTCCTGATAAATAAAGCGACATATGCATTGGAATGGGAAAACGAGGGGAAAAAGAGAGAGAGAGGCAAAGGGAGCGAGAGAGCATGGAGAGCTATAATTAGTAAGTGATTAACGAGCAGGCATCAGACAGGTCCCACATCATTGATTGTGATGTTGTGCAATGCTGCTGCAGCGAAAACAAGTTGGCCCTAGGAGGGGGATATGGGGTCACTGCTCAAACACACATCCACACACACGCAGTAAATGTGCCTGTTCCTACTGCAAAACACATCCAGTGGTCATTAGTGAGAGCATAATGGCAAAGCACATTATGTCAGACTTGAAACTAAAAGACTTGCATAATAAAAAGTTTGACTGTGCTAAATTCCACATACTCTAACCATGTATCCAACAACTCCTTCTATACATGATTTAATGTTTGCCTTTCCCATCAGGCTCCACTATCAGTCAGCTCCCAGGTTCCCAAACTGATGTGTGTGTTTAATCATATCCAATGTACTGCAACAAAAAAAATTTCTGAATGCAGAAAATATTTAATCTCAATAACAGTTTCTTGACTGTGGTACAAGCGAGCATGTAGATTTTGCATAGAGATTTGGGAGGATGTTATACTTTGATAGCGAACAGTTTTAGCTTTATGTAGGAATACTTCCCTTTTTTAAGTTCACACTTAGTTGGGGAAATCACTTCTCAGATTAATAAACAGTTGGCTCAGAACTTCACACAGCACCGCTGTAGACAGACAGGCACACGGCCCCTCCCTCCACTAGAAGCTGAACACATGAACAGCAGTGGATATTCAGAAAACTAAACAACATTTTATGATGAATTTGGAAGTCACTAAAGCTCCCATTTTAACAACTTTAAAGCAGCTATCATAAATATTGATCTAGTAAACAAACACATTAATGTTAGCTGTTAAATTATTAGCTATTACTCAAAGCCAACATTAACTGTCAACTAAATTAGCATTAAAAGTTAGCAGCTATGGCTAATAATAAAACAATATTTTTGTGGAATTTGTCTTGATTTTTTTGTGTCATTTATTTCCCTTATGACATCAAAAACAGCACACAACACACTGAGTATCAGTATCGAGCTTAAAATTCTAGCATTGTTACAAAATTCAAGCTTATTTAAAGCATTGCAGATCAGCTCATTTCAATGCATTTCCACATCACCCAATACGCTTCTATGTGTATTTGAAACTTCAATACAGAGCATGACATTTAAGCTTCTCTGCCTTGCTTACAGTTGCTGGATGTCTGAAAGCCGCTTTGCAACCCCTCGAATGAAAAAACTGATACTGTTTTTATGTTTTAAATACATTTGTTGTTTTCTCTTCTGATTTATCCTCTAGACCAGAGGTAGGCAATCAAGTTTCCCAAGGGGACACATGAGAAACTGGGACTGTTGTGGAGGGCCGCATCAATAAGCTTTGAAGGAGTTAAAATTAATATTGCGCATAACTAAGTTCAGCTCATTGATGCGGCACTCCACAACCCGTGCTTTAGACTTTTCAATATTGTATTGAATGGCTGAGGACACATCAAGGTTACACACCCCAACACAAAGGCTACGTTCACACTGCAGGTCTTAATGCTCAATTCCGATTTTTTGATCAAATCCGATTTTTTTGTCTGCTCGTTCACACTACAAATAAAATGCGACAGCAAACGCGCTCTAGTGTGAACGCTCAAAGCGGCCCGCATGCGCAAAAGAAGATGTCACACACAACGCGCTCTGTTTAGACCCAGAGCAACAGTATTGTTTGACTGATGGCCCTTAATATAAAGACTTCGGTCTTCACGTTTCCCAATTTTTGCTTTAAGTTATTTTGTTATTTACATAATAATGTAAATAACCTAATAATGATCCTTATTGCTGTTTAAGAGAGGAGCGCTGCTTCAAAGGATAGCTGTAGATTTCTGTCAGAATCTGCAGATTATACAGTACAAATAAAATGTTTACGTTGTCTTCCCAACAGTTTCACTGACATCTACACTGGATGGCCAGGAAGCGTTCGCGATGTCTTCTCGGGCGCTTCTCTGGCGCTGATAATTGGCTTCAGTCTTGTGTCGGTGACGTAAAAGGCGGATTTAATGCGACTTGACCGTTCAAACAGCAGTCGCTTTCTAAAACATCGGATATGTATCGGATTCAGTACCACATACGAAAGTGACCCAGATCGGATTTGAAAATATCGGATTTGCGCCGTTCACACTGTCATAGCATGATCGGATATGGGTCGCATAGGGTCAAAAAATCGGATTTGATGCGCTTTCGCCTGCAGTGTGAACGTAGCCAAAGTAAGAAAGTTATATGTGGAATAATAAATGGGTTTCGGTTGATTAGATTCCAATTTGGAACTGACGTGATTTCAGTACTACTATAATTAAGCTTCTCTCAAACTCAAAATTGTTTTAACCATTACCATCTATAGCTCGGTCATATTTCCACATTTTGTTTAACTCTTTACTTAATCTAAATTCAGACATGTCTTACTTTGAAAATCTCTTTGTATTTCCTAAAAAAGGTAAGATGGAAATGGTTCTGACATAGATATGACACATCACTACCCATTGACAAGCCTGCTTACCTCACAGATGTAGCATAACGGCGACAATAAATACGGTCTTCAGTCTGCCAGTTCACAGAACTTGTATCATTTAGAAATTATTGGAGGTCGATGGAAAAATTGTTTGATTCACTGTTGCATTTTATCAAAACTATTAAATGATTCAGCATTCAGTCAATGTTTTAAGTGACTGAATGCTGAAGAAAACCAGTGCTTGCATGTATGTTGGCAGCCTCTGTAGTATCTTTTACAACTCTCACCCAACCCTGACGCAGTTCTCTCTTCGTCTGAAGATGAGTTAGGCAATACTAAGCGAAATTTAAGATGTAGGGAGAATAAAACGAGAGAGAGAGAGAGAGAGAGAGAGAGAGAGAGAGAGAGAGAGAGAGAGAGAGAGAGAGAAGAGAAAGGGACAGGGAAATGCTGAGGAAGGCTTTCCCTCTCCATCTTTCTTTCCCAGAGAACTGGTCAGGTGCCAACATCAATGTACTTTACTGTATGGCTGGGTGGGCACAGAGAGTGCTGGTCCATCATGCGTGGTGTAATGTCGCTCTGTCCTTGCCCCCATTCTTTACTCTGCCAAGCTAATAATGATTACAATGAGAGAACGAAGGGAACACTTAGGAACTTGGCTCAGCTGCTCGCAGCACAGAGGAATGAAGCAGACTTTGCCAGTGTGACAGTGGAGGATGTGTCAGCAGGACACAAGGAAGACAAAAGTTTGGCAAAGCAAGACGTTTAAGGCCGTATTTCCCCCCATTACCTACCTTGTCGTTGTTGTAGTAGGTCAAACTCTCACCATCAAATCTCACCCACCTCCTCTGAAAAACACATTTTCTGCACACAAAAAAAGAGAAGCAGAAATGTGTTTGATACACTCACAAAGTAATTAACCAAAAAAAGAAATCAAGCGAAATCCCCAAATCTCAGGACAGCGAGTCAGTGATCCGCTCTGTACAGGTACTCATATTTCATCAAGAGTGTCATTGTTTCATTAATGTCAAGAGTTGTTTCAACAGCTGTCAATTAGCATAATCAAAACAAATGGCCACTTCCAATTTGAATATTCAACAGCCCAAGGGCAGTTTGCCAAAGTTATGCTAATCAGGTGAGGAAGGAGAATATAAAAAGGAAGCAAATGACTGATAGCTGTGGCTTCAAGCAACAGTGGAACGTGCAGCACCGAGGGAGACACGGGGAAAAGAAAATGTAGTTTTTGACAGGAAAGCTGAACGAACTGAAATAAGACATATCGTGCATCTCAATGCTACGAAGTTATCTCCCATCTTCTTTTTTCTTTCCTTTCGATAGTGCCTTGCATTAAAGATAGATCTGCTTCTGTATCCAATACCATTTATCAGTTTTAAGCAATCATCCGAGATAGAAGACACACAGGGAAGCAGAGAGTGCAAAATTTATTAGAGAACAGTTTTCTGGCCATTTGAGATGCATGTTGGGATTCAGAGGTGTAAAAAAACAGTATATACACTAAACCTGCACTGATCTTAAGAGGATATAAATATCCTCCAGGCAGAGTGGAGCTGCAGAAAAATTGACCTTCATGCATGTAGAGCTACCTCTAAATACTAGTATGAAGCAGTGTAACCTACCCTTGAGGTGACAGCTTGTCCAGCCAACCCACTTTGAGCACCTGCCGTTTGGGGACTCCATAGAAGCATGCATATGGAGAAATATCAGGCAGTCCACTTTTCTCTGCAGCCCCCACAGAGTCTGCAGCTTGTGAGTAGAGGTCACAATTCACCATGATCAAGGATTTATTATTAGAGCCGGAGGCAGCTGGACCGACAGCAGCAGCGGGGTCAGGGGTCTTGGAAAAACTTTGGTCCACACATGCCTGCGGCAAAACGGCAGCACACTCGTCCACTGTGGAGTAGTCGTCCCCGTAAGGGTCTGGAATAGCTGGAGCTGGTGGAGACATTTTTTCTTTGGACTCTTTCTTCAGTGGTGTCTTTTTTCTGCACAGAGGACATCAATAGTTAGATGGCATTAGCAGTTAATCAGGAATTACCTTGTGTATGCATCACATGTTAAGAGAAAAATGCTGATTTGCTAAAAGGACCCAATTGTGCTTATTTCCAGGTTTCAGTTCAGTTCAGTTTTATTTATGGTCAAATCACAATGACACCTGCCTCAAGGTGCTTTATATTTTATGGTAAAGACTCTACAATAATACAAAGAAAAGTCCAACAATCAGATAACTGTCTGTGAGCAAGCACAGGCGACCGTGGGAAGGAAAAACTCTCCTTTAACATGATGAAACCTTCAGCAGAACCAGGCTTAGGAAGGGGCGGCCATCCGCGATGAATGGTTGCCTCTATTAGAGTAGCTTTTCATGATCTACAGCTTAAAATAATTTTGAATTATATTATTCTGAGGCCTTGGTGCAGCCATTGTTCAGCTACTTTTTGTTAAGCCTTCACTTTCTCCTGATTGGCTCATCTACTAAAACCAAGTTTGGAATAGAGGGTGGGCGGGGCTTCTTAATCTGAGAACAATGTGACTGACATGACATTTTTGGAATACCCTCATTTCATTGACATCAAAAATGTTGTTTTGAAGCAGATTTTGACAGGAATTACTAACTTGTTAATTATTTGCTTATGTCATTCAGCTAACTGATTCTTAAACTGTTTGAATCAGCATAAGAAACAGAAAAAACCATACAGCACAAAAGTAAGCTAGGCTAATTGCCTCCTGAAGTATTTATATTTATCTATGTAGACTGTACGAGTTCCTCGGTTCTGTCGTCACTAAAGAGACGGCTGCCTTCACTTACACACAATCAAGTAGTGAGCAGTTTCATGTGGGAACTGTTTCCTTTCTATTGAACCGACCGTGTCACTGGGCAGAGGGAAGCGTGCACTGAAGTGTGACAAGAGGCACGTGTTTCTAGCAGGAGTACTGGAATAATGGTGTTCTCCGGAACTGAGCTGCAAAGTTAGCTAGGCTGCATGCTTCGTTTGCTTGGTGAATGTAGCTTGGCTATAAAGAAAACGGTTCCTACATGAAATTGCTTTCTGTAAACACTGCTGCAGTAAAACCTGGGAGGGGCACTTTCACCAGCACAAGGCAAGTGCAATCTGGTTTCATTACATTCAGGAGAAGAGAGATCTCTGCAGCCAATACCTGCAAACTTAAGGCAGCCTAAATAGGATGGCAGCAAGAAGGAAAAGAAGAAGAAAGAAATTGATATTTCGGTGTTCTGCCTCTTTAAGAAGGCCCATTCTCACAAATCTGAGGAAGGACATATATATTAAATATTTCTAGTGTCGCTAATCACAATAGTTATTTTTTCTCATGCAAAGTGGCCACATACTGTTATCAGCACTTTACATGCCATTATACAACAAAATCTGCAGTGTATGAATCCCAGTCTTCATTCAAATATCTGGATTTCTTTGTGTGTATATCCAGAGTGGGCTGGAGCAGCATTACGTGAGCATACTATACCTCTGTTTCCTCCGTTTTATCTTGTCCTTTAAACCCTTGTGGGGCTCTTCTTTAGCACCTTGGTCCTAGAGAACACAGCAGAGATTAGCATCAGATGAAAAGGAGGTGTCCATCTTTCAGTCAGACACAGTTATTGTCTCGGTGCACTAAACTATGTTAACTTTAGCAGCGAGGTGACATTTCTATTAACCTCAGGGGGCAAGCTGAAACGAGCACATTTTACACTCTGTGTGTCTACAGTGACAGCATTAACACTGAGAGGGAAGTTGAGTGTGCGGACTGCAGCCGAAACACCGAAGATAGCGTCGAAGATCTGAGAAATGTCTGTTCCTCTTTGGCGAGCTGCTACTCACTGTCCAGTAGTGGGAGTGTACGCTGTCTTACCGGAGCACTTTTGGGGGTGTTGAACAGGAATATTTCACCGTAGGGAGCAATAGGCGTCAGGGTTCTTTGAAGTGGAGCTAAAAAGGACACAGAGACAACACGATGGTGGTTTGTCACGGCACTGACACTTGCAAAACACAGTGTGAAAGCCTAAACGTGGTGCTTGAAAGTAGAAAGCTTAACTGTTCCAGTTCAATTTTTAATCACTCAGATGTTATAGTGTCCTTTGATTAGACTAACTCACTGATCTGAGCAAACGTGTCAACGATTGATCCGTGCAAGCAAATACACCAATTAAATTTCGCTTCAGCATGCCTGTGTTTCTGCCTCGGCCCTCATCCTAACACACAAAATGAAAGTGCGGTCCTCGCTGCCAAGACATTTCTCTGTCTGGGCTCCTGCAGGGACCGTGGTCGGTGGAAGCAAAGATGAAGAAGAAGAGCGTAGAGACTCCGGCCAGACGCTATTAGTCTGGAGACCCCGGGCCACCCTGCGTGGGCTGCTGCCTGTCACTGTGAAAAATGACGCCGCCCTCTCCTGAGGATTGTGAGGGCCAGAAGACGCCACCACAGGGCTGGACACACACAGACACGGGTGGAGGAGCAGATATGCGCGCTGACAGTGGCGTACAAAGATTGAAACACCCTCGGACATGTAAAGACGCCTCGAGACAAACACAGACATTAAAAGGATCTACAGCCATATACGTAGACACTCGCACTCCTACGGACATGAATGTACTACTTTTGAAATCCTTACAGACACACACTTCCAAACAATGCAGCCCATTACCGAAGTACACAGAGGGCACGGTAAGCTTTATGAAGAGGTCAATTTACTTGATGACAGAATCCACTCCAACAAAGTCGCCTTCTCCACAGAGAGGCTTGGTGCGCAGATAGCGACCATCAATCATCATCCATCAGCCGACCTTCAGGCCACTCATGGGTCTCTCAGAGGGCCGTCAGATGCCGCTGTATTCAATTCCTGTCTGATTCCCTCTACTCTTCCCTCGCTGGATCGGTTGCCAGCTTCTGCATTTGTTTCTCTGCTTCTTTATCTGCTCATGAGCAGACTGTCAAGTCGCAATCTGGGAAACGATTTAGATGCAACCAACAGCTTGGTGTTAGCGTGGAGATTATTTTGTTTCTCCTGTCTTTACGTTGGGGTGTTATGGGTTACTTTGTTATTACTTGTTTGTGACACCTCATTGCTGAGCAGGGAGGACACGGAACTGAAACTGCATGAATTCAAATTAGTCACCAAACAGTTTATTTGGTGCACTGCTTCCCTAAAGTTAGCAGTGTTTAAAGCATGAAACTCTACAGCACTGCTTTACTAGCTAACATTTAAATCTTTTTTTTTTTTACTGTAAAAGTTTATTTCTAATTCTGTACAAGAAAAGATTAATTTACAAAGTAATCTACAATAAGATTAACTAGAGAGGCCTTTATTTAGTGCCGTTTAGAAAATGTTAGCATGCTAACAAGCTAACAATATTAGCTAACCTTATTAGCTAGAGTTACTTCAGCTGTTCAACTGCGTGCTAAACAGCTAACTACAGTGAAGCAAGGTGATTTACACTACTTTGAAGGTGGGAATCTAGTGTTGCGCTGTACCATATCATATCATTCACAATAATACCAATGTAAATTTAAATAAAATAGCAATATTTTTGCGATGCATTTATATTGCATTTACATTACGTAGTGTGGGCATTTATGAGAAAAGCGTGGGTGTGTCTGCCTCCAAAAATATACAGAGGAAGCTACTTGAATATCTTCCCAGTGTTGCCAACTTAGCGACTTTGTCGCTATATTTAGCGAGTTTTCAGACCCCTTGTCGCTAAAAAAAAAGACGTGAAAGCCCGTATTGCTTTTACTCTCAACAAGCAGCGGGTGCTGTAACCCAGTCAGTTCTTCTTTTACTCTTTTACTCTTGTCGTGGCCTTTTACGTTCCAAACACCAAAAAAGTCCAAGAAAAGGCCGTGGGTGGCAACGGGAGGTTTGTTTTAGAACGTTTGTTCTTAAAACTTAAAATTAAACTAAAGTTAACTTAATTTGCTTTAACAACTACAAAAGTGGTCAAAAAATCATTTTCTAACCCTCCCGTCTTCCCATCTGACATTTGGCAAACAAAAAACAAAAAACCTCTTTACCACACCCATCCAGGGTGCTCTTAATCTCTTGATTAATTGGAGGGTCCATAAGCTAATAAACCAATCACTTTCCAAAAGCTTCTCCAATAAAATTAATTACAAATTTACATAACAAAACTAGGTCAGTATATTCTTACACCTTTAAAGAAAAAACAAAAATGAATACAAATTGCATTTTATAAACATTCAACAAAAATAGCCACAACAACTCTTATGCTGTTTTGTGGATCACAAGGTTTAAAACTACTTATAAACACACACACACAAAGTAACTCCACCAGAGTGCCAATTTCGGGTCACTTTTGCCGGTCCAAGCCCGGGTAAAGGAGCAGGGTTGGAATTGTGACAAAAAAAAAACAATAATTGCTAAAAGAAATTTAATTTGTAGTTCTAAATAAACTCTAAATGCATTAAGGATGTTTTTTACTCACTTTATGTCTCTTCCACGATGTTATTTCTCTCTCCAACAACATAGGTTATAATTAGATTAGCATGACCAATTATGCAAATTAGGCGATGACATCATTTAGCGACTTCTAGCGACTTTTAGGACAACTAATAGCGATTTTCCTTACTGAGGAGTTGGCAACACTGTATCTTACGACAAAGCACAATACTCTTCAAAATATGAAAGAAAACCGCTTTTGCTTTGAAACAACTAACACGTTTCACCACTTGAGGTAAAGACACACAGTCGAGTAAATCCGGGCTGTGAAGGAGGAGATACTGGTGATGCAGCTGATGTGCGACCCAAATGTAATCCAATCACATAACCTTGCTAGCTGCACGCCATATGACAGAAAGCGCAAATGGTCTTTAAGCAGCTGGTCAAAAAACTTGACCCAAGGCTCAACATCCCAGGCAGAAAACATATTTATGTTTCATTATGTGAAAATGTTGTGCAGCTGCTAATGAATTACTATGCCAACTTACTTTAGATATTCTTACACTAAATTAAAATCTGCCTAGGCTGCTTTTGTGCTTATGTCTAACTTATGCTGGGTCATTACCACTGTTTTTTTTTTGTTTTTTTTTCAGATCTACCATTTATCAGCTCAAACATCCAACGACATGAATGCTTTAAAAGCATCAACATCAGCTCTTCTCTGACAGCATGGTGGGAGTTTCTAAAATTGATGGAGTCTTCATTAATCCCATGCAAACGTACACCTATCTGGAACAACCCTGACATATTACAAAACAATGATATGATAAACTTTTCAGATTGGAGTGGTAAAGGAATCAAATATTTAGAACATATACTAGAAGGAACAGAATTTATTTCATTTGACGGACTAGTTACACAATATGGGATCAACAACAAAAGATTTTTAGAATATCAACAAATTAAATCCATAGTAAAAAAGAAATTTAAACCGGGTCAAGTTGAACTACAAACACCACCAAGTGTGGTTCAATTTCTTACTCTTAAAACCCCCAAATTACTATCCAAAATATACAGAATGTTTTCTAAAACAGGGTCATTACCACTGTACTATAACGTTGCTGCTGTTGGCACCTTGTTTCAATAGGTTTAAAACGTCAAATTAAGAAGTGTGCCATCATTGACAGGAGCTTGATGGAAAAGGATGAAAAATCTCCTTTATTTACTTACACTTAGAAGTAAATACCACTGTTATTCTGAGTTTTCTTGAACTATAAGCTTGAGGCTATATCACCCATGTTCACTCGAGGGTTTACAGAGAATAGTCCAAAATAGAGAAAGTATCTAGTGCCTTGTTAGGGGAAGGTAAGTTAAGAACAGTCAGACTGCTTCAAGCCAACAGAAAGGCAACAGTAACTTAAACTCCTGAGTATTGCTGCTGATTGGAGGGTACCCATCTTCCAATGGCTGTTTCCAGTAGCATTACACGCTATGTCTCAAAGTTCAAATCATCTCTTGACAGTGACCATCACTCAATCAGTGAGTGGAGGCCATTTGAGAACAGCCAGTTCTCAATCCAATAGAGCACCTTTGGGATGTGGTGGAACGGGATATTCCCATCATGGATGTGTAGCTGACAAATCTGTGGCAACTGTGTGACACTATCAGGGTAGCATGAACCAAAATCTCAGAGAAATGTTTCTAGCACCCTGTTGAGTCTGTGCCACAAAGCAGGTTCTGGAGGCAAATGGATGCATATACATGTCCAGCACTTACAGTAGTGCATCAATGTGGCCACTGTTTCAGTACAGGGTATTAACCTTTGTAGTTTTGGTTGTTTGTCTAGCAGGTCAGCTGTTTCCCTGTTTGACTTGTTATAAATGACAAATACACATAAATAATACAGGTTTTCTGGATGAATTAAAAATACACATTCTTAAATTATATATTTAGGAAAAACTACATGAAAATTCTCATATTAAATTTATGGAAAAAACTCCTAAATTTAATTTAAAGTAAAACGCAATAATACTAGTTTTACTTTAATGAAATGTGGCTTCCACTTGCTGAAACTGAGAAATTGTGGCTTTCGAAATGCATATTTTAATTTTGAGAATCAGCTTGTAAATTGCATGATTCATTTCCTCTTCTGCTGCAGTGCAAGACGGTTTAACTGTGTTTATAAGTAAAGATTTTAATTTAAAGGACAGCATTTTGCAGGTGTCACAACGTAGCTTTTAATTACACTTCAAGACATTGTTCTCATTTACGGTTGAACACACAGAAACTGCAGTCTTCATATTGCGAGTCCGCAGGTTCACACTGTGACAGCCCAATCTCACAGTTTTGTACAAAGGAAAATTCATACACTCTTCTGTTAGTGCCACAAATCCCAAACACGGATTCTCAGTAAACAGGAACTTTTCATCCTCTGCGAAAAGCTGGCGTGTCTTATCCCACCCCCAGAGTTTGGCCTCGTTCCCTCCCTCCCCTCCCAGCCCTAAGAAGTGGTTTACAGACCGCCACTCATCCTCTGAGACCTCTGCTAGACAGCCTAGTGTTTACCAGGATTTCTGCAGGCTGGAGTGTGGCGTTATGTATTTAACAAATTCTGTATGATTCTTTATCTTTCAGCTAGCAAAGCCTAATGTACTGATCCTTCGAGAGCACGATCTCACATTTGGTCTGCCTGATACAACTGATGCAGTTTGTGCAGAGTGTTTTTGGAAACCTTCAGTGCAACAATGGTGTCACACTTTGAGAGCCCCTCTCTACTTAGAATAACAATTTGACTTTTGACACTCTCTGCTCTGATGCTGTTGTCCCACCATCACACTGGTGAGCAATCCTCTGGTGTAAACTTAAGTCACAGCCTGCAAGTTAATTTCCTTGAACAAGCCTTTAATGAGATCAAACCCAGCTGACTGTCGTCCTCAAGCTGATTCAGTACAGCTCAAAGGAGGCTGCATAATGAACAACGCACCTTTGCTCAAACTTGATAGCTGACTTAGAAATAGCAGCTAGTGTGCATACTCATCTTCATTTTACACATCAAGCTTTCTTGTGTGCATTTTTTTAATCGTCAGCATCTCTGATAAGTTACATAAAAATTTCATAGATTTCCATTCATGCATTACACCAGTTGTACATCAGCAAATTAGCATTTAAACTGCATCACGGTAAGCATGCTAACTGTTCGAAGCAGATGTGATTTTATCTGCAGCATCAGTGTATTACAAGCATGCTTTTATCTGCTATCGTCTGATGAGTACAGTTAGTCGTGTTTACGTCTGGTCAAGCTACTGCATTATGCTTTTAATCTGATAAGGGCGATTGCTTTGGTTTGTCTGCGCGACCAGAGCATTACCAACACGGCGACGGTCACCAGCATTGCTAATCTAATGTGAAGGTAAATAAAGCAAAAAAACCTCTCGGCATCACTGAATCAACACAGATCCCGATGAAAACTCAGAGGATATGTGTTAGTCTGCTTCTTTCTTGCCAATTTGCTCGGAAAATAAACTTAAAGTATCGTTTTACACAAAGACAGAGTGCCTCAGTAGTTTTCTATAGTTACACATGAACCACACAGCATCTAGTTTTCCTGAATTTTGTTCTTTGTACTTCTACCTGCCCAACTGAAGAACACCTGTCAGCTCAGCCATCAGAGCCACGCAGCGCTTCCTTTTTTCTTCTATTTTTTTGCCAGCACAGAATAACTCACGCCTACTCGCCACAATACAAACTCAGCACTTCAAGTAATCACTTCAAATGAAAAGCCCTCGCATCCAAGTGAATGTGTGTGCCAACTTTAAAGAAGTTCCATCAAGGCGTTCAAGAGATATATACGCTGAAGCGAAGGCGATGAAAACACAAAAAAGACGACTAAACGGAGTTGTCTTTGTACCATAAGACACTGAGGATTATTTATTTATCAATCACCATCAAAATGAAACAAGTGCAGTAGTTTGACACCAAGGTTATTAAAGTTAGCTAAAACTAATTCAAGTGTTGAAACAAAAAATAATAATAAAAAAGCGTAAAGAGTAAAAAGAGTACGTCCTTAGTTTTAGTATTTGGTCAACACAGCAAGATCAACACATGATTTCTGCTGTGACATTCAGATGGTAGTATCAGAATTTGGTGTAAACCACATAAAAGCATCAATCCATCCTGCCTTGTATCAGCAGCTCAGGCAGCTGGTGGTGTAATGTTGTGTGCGATGTTTTCTTGTCACATTTTCGGCCACTTAGTACCAAATGAGCATCATTTAAACCCCAACCTGAGTATTGTTGCTGACCATGTCCATCCTTTTATGACTACAGTGAACCCATCTTCTGATGACTGCTTCCAGCAGGATAACACACCACGTCACAAAGCTCAGATCATCTCAAACTGGTTTCTTGAACCCAACGATGAGTTCACCATACTCAAATGGCCTCCACAGTCAATGAATTTCGATCCAATAGAGCAACTTTGGGGTGTGGTTGACCAGAAGATTCGCATCCTGATAACTGTGTGACGCTATCATGTCAATATGCACCAAAATCTCCAGCACCTTGGTGAATCTATCCCATCAAAACGTAACTTTTTATGCCTCTATAAGCCAACGATGAGTAACCCTTGAAGCTCTTTTCTGAATTGAGAGATTTCTGATATATTTTAGGCCTTCTTATAGAATAACTTGACTGGGTCAGAAATGAGTGAGGGTGGTCTCTGCCTATGCAGCTATCCTTTGAAAAGTCCAGATGGTCGCCAAACCATGTCTTTATTGATATATACTTATATGTTAAATAGGGCTGCCACGATTAGTCGACTAGTCACGATTACGTCGACGACATATTTAATAGTCGACGCGTTGTTTAAAGCCTTGTAAGATCCTGAAAGACGCAGGAATAAGTAAGTAGGATTTAAGAGTGTAATAACGGACTGAAACAGAAGATGGCAGCACTGCATGTACAAAGATGCCAGCTGCCGTTAAACCCCAAAGAAGAAGAAGCAACTCCGGTATCGTAGCTGTGTCCAAATTCAGGGGCCGCATCCTTCGCAGGGCGCATTTGTAGGCCGATTGTGTTACAGTGACGTGACAAAGTTAGTCCAAATTCTAAGACTTCTGCAAATGCAGCCGACAAATGCGTCCTACTTTTCCCCAGATTTGAAGGATGGGTCGGGTGTATGGCCCAACCTATCCCAGAATTCATAGCACGGCTCAGCCAATTCCAGTTTCCAACAATGGCGGCAGCTACTTAGTTTTAATATTACTTTTATTATTCTTTCTAGGTCACAAAATAAACTTTTAACATATTTTCGGGCGAGAATGTAGCTGTGTAAACCTCAAATATCTGTTCGGTTTATCAAGACACCACATATTTGTAAAAGTGCTCCGACGTTTTCGGAGACGTCTGTTACCCACCAGCTCGATAGCTAGTCGGGGTTCAAGGCTCACTAGAGCCGGCGAGAACAGCAAATCATTTTCAAACCCCCCGCTGTCTTTCGCTACTCAGGTTAAACATATATAAGTCACTTAGATAACTTAAAAATGTTATTGTTTGGCTTTTTTCAGTGTTTTATTTGTTCCTGAGTAAATCGGTTCGGCTGAGATTAAAGTTATAGTTTTGACACAGCTGAATAAACGTCAAACAGAAAACTGATTATCAGAAGTGTGAGATGCTTGAGAATATACTCCGGTGTCCTGTTATATTTTAGATAGCAAGGAGCAGACGGCTGAGTTTATTAAACTCCACTGACACAATCTGCAAAATTCATCAAAAGTTTAATCAACTATCATCTTGTCTTTATTTTTAGTGAGCACATACCTTAAACACTTCAAGCTGTAAGCTAATGACAGTTATATGAGAGCAGATGCTGCTGGTGCAATAAGCTGTATGTTTTATGTCCAATGGATGCACGATTCGATTAGTCGACTAATCGCAAAAATAATCGGTGACTAGTCGACTATTAAAATAATAGTTTGTGGCAGCCCTAGTGTCAAACTCGTCATTAAGGGTGCGAGGTAGGCTGTCTTTTTGGAAAAAGAGTTATGAAGGTGGTCCAACATAGTAGTATCAAGGTGTAACTAATAAAGTGATACTTTTTTTAATTCAAATTAGTGAAGACCCAGAACAGTCTGCTGTGCTGCTGTAGAGCTGATAGAGAAGCACTAGACAGAAAACTGCGTCCTTAATGAGATTTTAAAATTAGAGAGGAGGAGAGAAGGTGTTAATTAAAATTCTGCCAGCCTCCAGTAGCAAGTTTTGATTTAATACAACAATCATTCTGTGAGACTGCACTGCTTGTTTCTCATCTCGGCATAAACTCTTCAAATATGCTTGGGTAAAATGATATGTCAAATAACGCCTTGCTAGGCCTTGCTGTGCAGGGAGTTTTTTACTTGCTAGTCGAGCTCCTCATTTCCCTGCTCTGGGACCGTCTCGGCTCCCTCTCTTCCTCCGTCTCTCTCAGCCTGCTTTGCATCCTTCCCCTGCTCGTTCCTCCCAACCCACTTCACTGTCGTGCCTTTCTCTCAAGTCTCACTCCCTGCCTTGTTCCATACAGAGAAGACGTTGGAAAAACAACACCGCCAGGAGACTGCTGCGGTAAAGGCACGCGGAACAAGAAAGGAGCGTAAAGGAAATGTCAAAAAACGCGGACAGAAATCTGTTGATTCGCTGCGAGGGGCGATGTTACCATGTGGTCACATATGGTCCCAAAAAGACTGACACGTTCAAGGGTGTTTACCACATATTTGTACAGACTGTCATCATAGAAGAGCATCACATAATCCTGAGAGAGTGCATCTACTTCAGGTGGCGGGGCCGACTAGGTCCAATAAACAGGGCTGGGACGGATTCAAAAACATATTTGTAATGGTTGTACTACAAGTCTGTGTGCTGTTAGCAAACTTGAACAACTTCTAAAAAACTTTGGAGAGCACTGTGACAGAAATATACACCAGGGTCTCGCTGAGGGACAAGATGTGAGAGAGCATATTCCCTGTGAGATCACCTCTTGAAAAGGGGGGTGCCGGCGTTTCCCACGACACCAGCCTCTGAACACCCTCACCCCACCTACGCACTACCCCTCATCTCCTCTCCCTACTTTCATCCGGGCAAACAACAGCACCACTGCTGCCTCTACTGTGGAATGAAATATTCATGGCAGAGATAAAGCGGATGCAGCTGAAAGACTGTGTGTACCTTTCTGTATGCCGTTTGCACCGGTGGGACCATCGGAGCTGGTTAGGTGTTCAGGGCTGGTTGTTTGCGATGGCGGTGCGCTGAGGAGGAAGAGGGAGAGAGAAAAAAATCAGTGGATTAGAACCAGCATAGCAGCACGTGGGAAAATCTGTGACACCACGTAAAGGCCGTTAGAAAAAGAGATGCGGAAGTCTGAAAGTTAGTTTCACAGTTTAAAAGTACATCAGTGAGAGAGATATTAATGCGCGCGGATTGCAGATTTGAACATGAAATTAGAGGCCTCGGGTTCTCCATCAGTGTAAATCTGAAAACAATGAGAAAAAGATTTGCCTTTGCATTAATTCCTAGCACGGCAGCATGAAAACACATCTCTCCAAGTGTTTTTGCCTTTGTTATTTGTACTTGTTTGATTTGGACCTAAAAACCGCTCCTAAACTTTTGTAAAGTCAAACTTTCTGCTTATATGAATAGTTCAACATTTGGGGGAATTGACTTGAAAATGTACTCCTTGCTGAGCGTAAGAAGATTGAAGTGTACCTCTCGTGGCCATGCAGAGAATATGAAGATACTGCCAAAGACAAAAACTGAAACTAAATAAAATACATAAAGCACACTCCTTTATAAAGATGTTAGCTGTTTCAGGAAATAGTTAAATAAAAACTATGATTACATTCACAGAGTCTGAGTTTAGACACGAAGCGATCCCTAGCAGCAACAGCTAGCTTAGCTACATCCTGTCGATGATTATGCCGAGAAAAGAATTTAAAGAAATGGAAATAGCTAGCTTCACTCTGTACAGATGTTCAAAACCTTCCTATTAACACAAGCAAACCAACAAGTAGTATCTTTTTTGTCACCAACGTAGGGTAAACATAAAGCCTATACCAAAAGCTAACAAGCTACAGCTAGCACAGAGCATCCAACTGCCAATTCGGAGATTTCCTGGCCTTTAAACGATTGAAACAGGTACACGTTGGCTGGGCTCCGTCTCAGTTAGGATCACATTATATTATTATTTATGTTCTTTCAGCTGCATTAATCATCTTATTTACTTTATTCTTTATGTATTCGCTGTTATAAATGGTGACACCAACAAATAAGCAAATAGCTAACACTTCCCCAGCAGTTGGTGAGGCTTTAATTACATATCTGTAACATAAATATTCAAACTACTGCTACCAACTGCTTATCTTACCACAAATGCAGAGTAAACAACAAAGCTAATCGACTACTTATAATCCATTTATATGGTTTTCTTATATGTGTTTTGATTTTTTCCTTCTTTTTTAGAGCCTTTTTTTGCTTATTAATTCTATAATTAACAAAAACATGTTCGTATTGTATCCAACTCATGTGAGCCTATTTCCCAAAATGTCAAACAAACACCAAATGAACTTAACTGCAGTACCTGTCCTGAAGTGGCACCGTGGTTGGATTTGGGATTTCAGGAACAGGCCGGTGCCTGAGTTTGTAGGAGCGACTAAGCCTCTGACCAACAGGAGGATTTAAATTGGGCGGCCTCTCATAAATTGAGTTTTCAACCATTTCACCTTGAAAACCCCCATCGTCACCGGAACAGGCGATGGAGTTCGTGCCATGCAACGGATCTTCTGTAGTAATCTCTCGATCTGGTATTTCAGAAGCGGAGAGGGACTCGCTGCTGCTGTTGGAACATGCGGAAGCAGGCAGGCAGGTCTGTGCAGATTTCTGAATGTTCTTGGGGTTACGTGGGGCTGGTCGAGGCGGGACGAGGTAACTGCTCCTTGGAAGGTTTTCAGCTTTTTCTCCCAGTCCTGCTCCTGGAGGTAAACTCTGACTTGCTTCCAAATCGTGATTGCTCTGTTCCTTTGGTTGCTGACATGATGCCCCCCTCTTTCTATCTTTCAGGAAGATATGTCTTGGGTATGGCACTGGCTCCCTCAAGTTCTTTGCTCCATCCTCTTCACTTTCATCTTCCCCTCCACTCAGCTGCTTGAACCCCAGTGCCTCCAGACTCCGGAGGATGCGTCTACGGTGGCCTGTCGGCAGCACTTTGAGCTCAAGAAGACTCTCTTCTGTCAGGTCCATGCAGTCTTCCAGAGATTTATAACCTCCCTGATGGAAAAACGGGGCATAGTGAGACAAGCGGAGGCTGGAGAGCCACTCCACGATCTCTTTGCTGGGCTCTGGAGCTGCAAACATCATCCTCTAAACCCACGTTTGCCACATTGGGGAGACTTTTAAAAGGTGGAGAAGGCCAGCTTTACTCTGTAGGTAAAAACAAAAAGAGAGAAAAATAAATGACAGGTAAAGCAATCCACAGACAAGACAAGTTCCAAACTCATACAGTATTTAACATATAGAGTTAGGTTCTTTGCGACAAGCTGCAATTTCCCAAACCTATAACGGATTTAACTTACAGAGAATTTTTTAAGTGTTCAGTTTGATGGTGTTAAACAATTCTGGCTATGGAAACGTGACCCAGTTTAAGAAAGAGATCAATATTTTGAAAGATACTAGCACTCACTTCTTATTGAGAATTAGATTAAAAGATCAATAAGGTCAGGCAATTTTGCAACCGGAAATTAAATATTTGCGAAGACACGCGCGTCTGCTCTGCACAGAGAAATGATTTTCAATCGCCATTTACAGAAAATAGTGCAAGATCACATGTAATATGCACCAATCTAACTATCAGTTCCTTTAACTTCGCGCTTTCAGTTGTGCTTTATAGTTATTTACCAAGGTGAATTTTCAAAGACGGAGACGGCTAAAACTGCGAAATAAAACAATAAAATAACCAAAACAATCGCCTCACAACAAAAAACAGCTAATGATAGAGTGGCCGGCCATCAATCTTACCCTCCAAATCAATTACAACTGAATTTCACGATATCAGATTTTCACTTCCCCATTAATGTGGTCCCTGAAGTGAGTTACAATAAATTTCTCTGGATATGATGATATTTCTCTACATATTGCTCACATTATTGTTGTAGTCAGATCCTCCTTTACGTATGGTGGGGTTTTTGGGGCCAATGCAAACTCAAAATAAAAGCAAATGACGGCAACAAGAGAGGTACAAAAATAGCTGCACAGAAGCATATAAAAAAATCATTGCACAACTAAACAAAGCAACGGGCCCTCTGTGAACCTCACCCTGTATCCGACCTGGATACACAAAAAACTTAACTAAAAGATGACCGTGGGAGTTTTTGATCTTCTGAGGGTGGCACTGACCGCCTTAACAAGCGATAAAGGTGACTAAATATATCTTCTTTAAAGTCACTGTGAGAATACTTATATGCAGCCAAAATAACACGAAACACATCTGCAATACTCCTGGATGAAGCAGCAGGAAACAGCAAGAGCTATGAGGAAACACTGTACACCTTCACAGCCTGGCCCTATGGCACAGCCTTTACAGAGCACTTACCTCAACTGTGTTTAAGAATCCAGGCACCACAGCTCAAAGCCAACATATCATAACCCTTCTAATGGCGGGCTACTTTTAAGCGTCTGCATCCTGACATCAGCAAGTCTTAAGAGTGAAGGGCTGATGAACTAAGTGGCACAACTGGTCTCTCACTGCTAGTTCTCTATCTTGCACACAAACACACACAGGAAGATACATCAACAACCTCTTGTCATGACTACTTCTCTTCTTGAGTTGCAACTCGGCAGCACACAGGCAACCTGAAGTGTTACTTCTGCTTTTAAGTAAACAGGCTTTTGTGTGTGTGTGTGTGGGGGGGGGGGTTACTGCATGTGTTTGTCATTTATAAAACAAGACGCTGATGAAATTAACACAAACGGAAACTGATTCTCTTATCGCTTTTATCACGAGAGGGATATGAGCCTCTGGTGTGATATCAGCAGAGAGGATGCAGGCAGTGACGCAGTCCACTGTTCCACAGTCCCACATCATATTTGACTGTATTGTCCTCATAACGGGGATTGATAGAGTCTGTGGAGTAGCCCTTCTGAGGACTGGGAAGCCTCAGCACCACCCAGGGATCTGTAGTGGCTCGCACTCTGTGAAGCTTGCCAGCACATTTAACCTGACCTGCTCCACATCCACACACAAACTTCAACCTATAAAAAGGCACACACACACGCAGTTAAGCAAGCAAACATTATTACAGGCAGGATATGGGAGTTTTGATCCACAGCTGCTGCCCGGAGTGTGGAACGTTAGATCAGGGTGTGCAGATCAATAGCAAAGGGCAAAAAAAAAAGGAGAAGTTCAGCAGACAGACAAACAGCTCACACATGCCACAAAGGCACACGAAGCTGTGTAGACATAATAGAGTTATACTTTTTTGCGGGGGTGTCTACAAAATAAATGGCTGCCAACACAAGATGGTTGTATGTCTGTGTGGGTGTGTGTGTCACCCACAAGCCAGCAACTTCACCCACACCACAGGTATGGTTATACAGTGCAGGCAGTGAGTCAGAGAGGACGCACGCCCATGCATGCACACACAACCTACCTCATAATATGTGCACATCCTCTCAGCCAGCCCACTTTGAACAAAGTCCAAATCATCGTCCAAAATCTCAAACCCTTCCTGTTTTCACACAGAAAATACCCGCAAACCTTTACCATGTTTTAACCAGCCTCTGCTGTCACCTTCACTGTTTCAGCGGTGTGTTTTTTGGTTTTTTAGTAGACGAAGATAAAGCTAGTAAAATGTAACACTCAGCTGTCCGTATTAACCTCCTAAGACCCGAACTCTTCCACGGCATTCATTTTTAATTTCTCTTTGATATTTGGGCTGATTGGGACCTGATGAATGTAAAAGAAAGAATTACCAGATTTATTTTTTACCTTATTTTTGTTTCTAAGAAAAATAAGAGCCACATATGAGGAATTTCGTTTAGGTTAAGAGCCGGGAGTATGCTTTCACTGAGCGCGAGCGGTACCGGAGGCTCGCACGTGCGACTACGTGTCGACACTTTCAGGACTTTTTTGTGACACACACGCACGCACGCACAAAGTGCGTTACACACCACTACGACATAACGCAACACGTCAGGTCTGAGCGAGGTAGTCCGCCTTCTCGTTACACGCAGTGCAACATGTATAAATCTGTACCCACACTTCCTGTGGGAGCGCATTAAAAACTAAAACGGACTTTGTTTATTTATTTATTTATTTTCAGTTCGGTTCCCACGTTTCTGGGTTTTTCTTTTTTTTTCTAACCATAAACGCAACACTTTACACTAAACGCTCTGCTTTACAAAGAGGAGGAAAGCTGCTCACCTTAGCGCACCGGCTGCGTCCGCTTTCTCTCATATTAGCGCCTCTCTGAGTCTCTGTTGACTCCTTTTGTTTTTCTTTAGTTTTTCTTTCTTTCTTGGTTTTACACACTCGACTGTTTCCGACTGTTGAGCGCAACTCCACGCCCATTTCACGAGTACACTGCCAACAAGCAGTGACCTTCCCTCCGCTCAGACCGCTCGTAAAACTGAACACCGCAGGCTCCGATCGTGTTAATGATCGGCTGCTGCTCTCTGCTTATTACTAAACTGTCACCGAGTTTTTCTCATTTCTTTTTTTAAGAAGTTGAAACTGAGGCACATAAAAAAAAATAAAGAGGAAGAATACAAAGTGGAGGGACTTGAGAGGTATTTGTTGGGAATACTTGCATGTCCCGGCTTGATCCCGGAGCCCCGGGATATGCATTCAACACTGGCAGGAATGCAAGCTGGCTGCCAACACGTTCACTTAAAACAGCATAGATGATAAAATAATAATAATAACGAAGCTCCGGCTTATTTTCATTCAAGTATAAAAACTACAAGAAAACATGATTAATGATGGCGTTTAAAAATCCCTTATAAGATAAAGTTAAGAAGAAAAGATAAAGTTTCAAAAATAAATAAATGTATTTACTTTCACTTTTACTTTTTTTCTTTTTTTTTTACAATTTTCAGATAATTTTCATTTTCATGTTTTCCTTTGTTTTTTATAAATTCTGGGCTTTTTATTTATTTATTTAAAGTAATGAAGATCTTAATAGGAGGGAAATGCGTGCAGTTTGTGGCATCGGCCACATGATGGCGACACAGTGCTACATTACTGCGGCCTGCCTCTGAGGACGCCTGACCCGGCAACAGGTAAGGCACAGCTCTAAACAACACGATGAATAATAGTCATTTATTATTAGTAACATCTATTATAGAATGACGTGAAATTTTTAAATGCTTTCACGTTGCCACCACCTTCCTAAGACTTGGAATGTTAGGTTAAGAGGTGATTCCCAGCTCCTGTCCAGGATATATCCCGTGATTTCTTTTGTTAGATTAGGACTGAATGCATGCTGAGTGCAATGCCATTGAACATTATAGCAGTACAAGATCAAAGGACTTTGATAGGACTCGTTTATTTTATGTTAACATGATTAGAATTGAATGCCAACCCATTCTTACAGTGATGCTGAGTATTCTTTTAATTCCAAATAAGGATCAAGAAACTTGTTTTAATACTGATGTCAAAGTAACATCGTAAGTCCCACACAGGAAACCCACAAAACGACTCTGTGGTTGTGTTTGTCTCCACCTTTTTCTCCTGTAAATAGTTTAGGTGCTGCCCAACATTCTAATGCATTTGTAGCAACGCTTGTGGCGTTAGGAAAACAAATGATTTATGAATGTGAATGCATTCAAACCAACAGGGGAGAACTCCAGTAACTTCCTCCTGTGCTTTTGAATGATTCCCGGCTCCGTGTGACGTTTTTTAACTGGCCGGATATGCAAGCAGTGAAATGAGTGACAGGAGACCGTCAGACGTGGGATGCACAGAGCTCTCTGCCTTCCTGTGAATCTCCTCTTTTGTCTCTCCCTTCCACGCCTCCAGGGGTCGCCTTGGCAACATGTTTTACTGCTGGCAGCCAGATAAATGCAGCCTTGGCGCCTGTAAACTGGGATAGCCGGACGCAGTAATGCTCACTGCCAAGGACACAGCAACCCAGCAGGGCTTCGGCTTCGAACATAAAAGGAGGTACACAAGAACTGAAATCCTCTTTTAATCAGTATTTGACGCTTATCAGCTGAATTGTGTAAAAGCAGGGAAAAGATTTTGCCAAATGCAAGATGGACTGAAAAAGTAAAAGGCCCGAAGAAAAGCCTGAGCAGATACTTCTGACTCTCAGCTTTTTTGCATTTTGCAGTCCAGCGTGGATACGAATCTGCATGCAGACAAACTCATGGAAGGACAAAAGCCTCCTGACTGCACAAGCGAGGACAGACTCCTCATTGCATTGGCTGAAACTGTTCAGGAGCTTGAAGGTGTCCAATGCTGCGGTGATCATCTCGATACAGCAATGGGTGGGAGGATGGAAGAAGGAGAAGATGAGAGGGAGGATGAAAGAAGACGAAGGAGTAAAGAGCAGCAGGAGGGAGACTGCAAAAAGAGAGCTCTGGGAGTGCTGAGGGAAGTCAGTGTTTTTCATTCATGCAGACTCAGAGCATGGAAACAAGCCCTCAGACGATGTTCCTCCACGCTCAGCAGCTCTCCACCAGGGGGTGGAGCTCAGCAGCATCCATCTACGACAGGCAGAGGTGGCAAAAGTACAGATGTTCTTTACTTAAGTAGAAGTACAGATACCTGTGTTTAAAAATACTCCAGTAAATGCTGAAGTACTGATTCAACGTCATTACTCAAGCAAAAGTAAAAAAGTACAGGCTCAGAAATGTACTCAAAGTAAGAAAGTAAAAGTAGCTCATTGGAGGGCGATTCTAACCATTCTTGTACAGAGGTAACTAAACCTTGTCTGTGTTAATATAATAATAAAATAATATTAGTGTACAAGAATACAAACATTATCCCGATCTGTAGTTTTAATGAATGTACTCAGCTTGAATCTGTTATCTAGGACACAATCAGTGACAGAAAATTTAAACAAATAACTATTTTCTGTTGCCAACATTGTAGAGGGAGACTTTGCCTCCATTGCTAAACAGTACACTGAGAACAGTCAGGGGTGAAAGTGCGATTTAGCAGGTGGAGGAGCACTAAATCTGTGTAGTGGCTCAGCATAGGGAAAAGAATCACAACTCACAATACTTTCTAATATGAACTTCAGTAGATTTTCTTAGTGTGATCAGCTGACCTGCTGCTTGCTTCACAGCTGTCCCATATCACTGATACTATACTCTCTATACTTTATATGCAGTTGGTATAAAGTTGGAATTCAGTGAATGAATCTAAGCATCATCTGCGTAAATGCAAATTCATCTCTGCAACACTTGATATAACCTAAATCTGACTATGACCACCACAGCCACTGTGCACCAGTTCAACACAATGGGAATTCACCACATTGATGCAAGCTAACCTGTTTATCCTGAGCTGCTCAGTATTTTCATGCAACCTTTGAGTATCAAAAAGTTAGTTTGTTTTTTAGGATATTTCACGACAAAAAAAAAATGCATCATTTATCAAAACATCATATACAGATTCAATTCAAATTATGACATCATACATCTGGAGTTTATCAAACACCACTGAGCTGTCCTTACCTTTAAATCTACTCTCTCTTCTTCTTCTCCTGTCCTGTCTTTTTTATCTTCCTCCATCTCTGTGAAGTTAGCTCTCACTCTTTTATCCCCTGCGAAATACAGCAGCTGGAGCTTTAGCTTGCAGACGCAGTGTACGACAACCTGCACACAAACAGTTTGTGTGTTTCCTGAAGTTTGTTGAGCTGATAGAAAAAATGTATTTGAAATGGCCTGCCACTTAAAATAGCACTCTCTTCATGCTTCCTCCTTTTCTGTAGCACTAGCTAAATGCTGAAGTACCACAACCACAACTAACGGATACATTCAGTCCTTCCCGCCCACTTTAACCTCTGAAATAAACCCTATAGACGAACTTATAGATAAACCAAAAGTAATGAGTCTGCTTTGAAAGCGTAAGAGGAGAAAGTACAGACATTTGTTTAAACACGTAGGGAGTAAAAGTACAGATGTCAGAAAATAAAAAAGTTACTTCTCATCTCTGATGACAAAATAAACTTCAAATAGAAAATGAAATTAAATTGTGGAATTCTCAGAGCCTCAGAAGTAACAATGTATTTATTTTCATTTATTAAATTTCACTCTCAAAGTTGCACACCTTCACCTTCATATCCCCCTCAAGCTCTCCAGGGTCTCTGAAGGTTCTTTCAAAGTGTCTATTTGGACTCTGGGTCCTTTTTTATACTATTTTTCAGTCCAGTCCTTGTACCTGACCATTTTTAGAGGAAAGAACGAACCTATGAACCATTCAAGTACAAAGATAGCGTTGTGTCTACACATAACAGAAAAACTTTCAATCTTTAGGCACTTTGTTACTAGTAGATTGTTGCAGCAACACATAATTTGATTTTAAAAGTCCCATCAGATTTTTATCCACCATGTAACACAATCTGGAAAGCATCTGATTGGCAGCAGGTTCATTTTTCAGTATGACAATGATCCCAAACACACTGCCAATGCTGAAAAAATATACCTGGATGGAAAAACACACAGTGGAGCATTATCAGTCATGGATAACAATATTGAAGTGTGCGGGATCATCTACACAGAGAATAGAAAAAAAGGCAGAAACATCCAAAGAAGAGCTTTGAATGTCCTTCAGGAAGTCTGGAGAACTATTCCCGACGACTATTTAAAGAAATGACATAAAAACATGCAGGCTTTCAGTGATGGGTGTGTAACAAAGTGTAACTAATTTAAAAACTCAAGTAAAAGTTTACTTTTTTTTTCAGAGGATACAGGATGCAGGCCCTGTTCGGGCTCCGTCAGTGACATTTTTCTGAGTGTTGGAGAGGACGTAGAGAAGATCATCGACAAAATAAGCTCCATCATTATCAAGCTGGATGCAGCGATTCAGCAGTTATCTGTAGATAAGACCTCGATCGCGGGTGAAGCGCGTCGAGAATACAGAGACACAGACACTTCGGCGCAACCTGAAGACGTTAAGAATCACCTAAACTCCCCCGATCGGCTCGAGTCTGACTCAGGTCACGAACGGGTGATTGAGGACGGAGCTGATCGAAGGCGTACAGAGACATCGGCAGACACTGAACAAACACTGGACTCATTCAGTGGTTCTAATTGTGACAACGGGGCAGAATCACATGTCAAAGGTCAAGCAAGAGACGTTCTGGAGGAATCTGTTAACTCTGAGACTGAGTTACTAGAGGAGACTGAAAAGGAAGATGAGAGCGCAAAGAGAAAAAGAAAATGGATTACTGTAGGGTAAGCTGACTAAATCATCGCAGCTCACCGTACTTAAACTCTTAACACATAAGTATTTATGTTTAACCCACACTTCCTGTCAGTGTAATATGCAACATCTTGCATGTTTGTGGTCTTTTGCTTAAAGCTCTACGATGTTCGCAGTCAGTTTTGTGTTTTTTTGATGAGGCTATTCAAGCATAATGAAATCGAAACTTCTTCCGTGTCAGTTTACACACGGTTCGTGAGGTAGCACATCATTTTACGTTTGTTGTAAACAAAGAAAGTAGTCAATATTTTCTTCCACTTGCTGACAACATACTGGTAACATCAGTAATCCACACGCCTAAAACAAAAATGAAAACAAAAAGATGTTGAGTATTTTGTTCTGTGCCCTCCGTTGGGATGATTGCGAGTCTGGACATGATTTCCTTCCACTCATTTCTCCTGCTCACTGATACAGGACAAACTCTCTGCAGTGCTTTATCACAAGTCGCACACATTTTTGACCTCCTGGCCTCCACACAGCCAGCTGTTTCGCACAGTTCACTGTCAGGCCACTGCACACATACATCTAAAAGCCAAAAAAATCAGGAACATTAAGATCCGAGGGAGAGGCTAAGTCTGGAGAGAGCTGATATGGAAAGTGCATGCTCCGGCATTTCAGCAAGTCTTAATATGTTTGCACTTGAAAAAAAAATCAAGATAATAATATTTCTACTTAAAAGCATTAAGAGCAAATGCAAGCATGCAAAAAATATAAATAAATAAAAAATAAAAGGAAGAAACAAACAGTCAAACTTTATTTCAATCATGAATCGTTTTCTAAAAATATGCATTTATGTGTTTTTAAAAACATCATTTAGGCTCACTGCTCAGCTGGAGGGCAGCCATTCTGATGTACCGGACGCGTGCTTTATCAGAGCGCCTGCAGGTGCAGCTAAAGTCCTGAGGTGTGAAGTGGCTGATGCCCTGAGCTGCCTGATGGTGACTGGCTCAGAGGAGTTGCTTAGCAGAGTGATCCGGGTCAAAGTTGAACATGGAGCAGCCTTTAATTTCCCTCTTACTGTGGTTGTGCCTTTCCAAGCACGCCATCGCAGCAGCTACAGAGATGTCGCTGTGAAGATAATAGACGAGGACAAGAGGGTCAGCTACATCGCTCCCATAACAACAGAGGGCGTGTATGGAGGACAGAAAGTAAGGTTTTCCCTTACTTACAAATATTTGTTCAAATATTGATCAAATAACATAATTTTCTCCTGCGTAATGCTTATTTTATGTTATTTTACTGGAAGCTTAATATAAGCTGGAGCTGTATACTGAACCTTTTTCTTCTTAGTTATAAATAAATTCTTAGTTAGAAGAAAAGTCTTCTATAAAAGGTTCATGCTGCATGTATATAAAGAACAAAGTATGGAACAACTGAAAACAGAAGAGGCTCTAACATAGAGCCTTGTGGTACACCGTTTACTATTTTTGGGGCGTTTTAACCCAAATCAAAACTGTTACATTTTAATTAGATAAACATATTCCCAGTGTTTCTGTATATCTTTGGTTAAGAATAAATACAATTACATGAGTTAAAATAAAAAAACTGAACTGTTGTTTTAAAGAACATGTCAGCACAACTTAGGTTTGCAAAGTTGTATCTGAATAAACCACAAGAACTCTGGTACAGATGTTTGTTTTTAAAGCACAGCAACACATTTGGAGACAACCAAACACAGCATATCTGCATAAACACCTCATACCAACGGTGGAGCACGGTGGTGGAGGGGTGATGACTTAGGTTTGTTTTGCAGCCACAGGACCTCGACAACATGCACTTATTGAGTAAAGCATGAACCCCTCTGTATACCAAAGTACTCTAGAGTCAAATGTAGGGCTGTCTGTCTGACAGCTGAAGCTTGGCTGAAACTGGGTCCTGCAACAGGACAGTGATGCCAAGAAAAGCAGCGAATCTACAACAGAATGGCTGAAAAAGAAAAGAATAAAGCTACTGCAATGACCTAGTTAAAGACCAGATCTCAACCTGACTTAAATGCTGTGGTGAGAGCTGTACGCAAATAAACCTGCCCACAAACCACAATGAACTGAAGCGAGGTTTGAAAGAAGAGTAGGCGAAAATTGCTCCATAGCGATGTGAGAGACTAATAAAGTCATACAGAAGTTAGTTCTGCTAAATGTGGTACTCTAAGCTATTGAAACATTCAGTGTACTTACTGTAGTTTTTCATGCACTGTTTCTCATATTTGGCTTAGATTTTGTTAAATAAATAATGATGTGGTATAATAAGTCATGCTCTTGTTTATCTGTGGTTATAATTACATCATTTTAAGACTTGCCAAGTTTTTGTTGTATTATAACTCAATATGTAAAATCTTTGAAATGAAAGACGGTGGCTGTATCTTACATGAGTGCAAAAAAGTAACAATTGCAACTCCTGTAATTGTACTTATTCTTAACCTAAAAAACATAGAAACACTGAGTAGAGTTTTTTTTCCAGAAACGTATTCATTGGTGAAAGATTGTTCAAATGTTTTGCCGTGGTTTCTTTTTCTCTTTGTTAGGGCTCATTTGCAGAGGTGAAGGTGTACTCTGTGGGTCTTTTTGCAGTGGTTTCCTGTTTAAAACTAGAAAACTACACCATTCCCAGGAAGGGGTTGTCACTAAAACTCCCCATGGACCCCCGAATTTGTCTGAACTACCTCCCAGGATCCTTTACTGCACCTGTAATAGCGCAAACCACGGTATGACAATACCCTGATCATTACCCCCTTTTCTCCTACTTTACTTTCAGTAGAAGTAAAGAAAAGAGTTGCAGAAGTGAGGTCTGGTTGGCATTGAGAGATAGGAAGGGCTCCTTGGGACGAAGCCTTTGAAATGATTCCAAAACTCGGATGAAAATAGAGAGGAGAAATGATGAAGTAACAGAAAGCTTGCTTCTGATTTGCAGGTTTCACAGATGTTTGCTGTGAGGCACAAACAGCTGTGGCCGATTTCTCAATTGACTCCTGAGACCAAACACTGGTGTACGAGCAGTTTGTTCCTTGATCTTACGTCAAATCCACCACCTCCGTCTCTGCACAGCTCTCTTTTGATAGAACAACAGAAAAAATAGACAAATTCTCATATCAAACGGCTTTTGTCTAAACTGCTGCCTAAATCAAGCAGAACAGCTGTTTCCTTGTTTGCTTCAGATCCAGCCGCTAGACGCCGTGCTCCTGGCTTCTGTCAAGTCCAGAAATTATGCCTATCATTCGGTGGTGTCTACCAGCCCGCTGCTCTACCTCACCCACCCAACCTCGAGGCCCCTGGGAAGACCCCTCACAGTCACACTTCCATGTCCCCCAAATCCTGCAAAAAAGAAAGCAACAAGGGGACAAACAGAGAACCAACAAGACCAACAAAGTCAACCTGTCAGGGATTCTCCCCCATGGGATCATTCACCTTCCCACAGACTGAGGTGACACAGATGTCCTTGAACTAAAATATATTATATATGTGTCACAGCATCATATAAATAGGGATCTTAAAAGGTTTTGTTTCTATGCCAGATTCATGGACACCTCTGTGAAATCCAAGGAAATGTCCAATGAGTCGCTGGTTGTTCTGGGCTCAAGGGACAAACAGTGGAGTGTCATGGATAAAGTCACCGTCAGGAGCCTGCAGAAAGGACTGGTGTCCTTTGACCTGATGGAGAACTTTGACAGGTTTGTACCACCACGTTTTCTCCTCTTACAATAATCACACCTCCAAATGGAAATAGGCAGTTTAACTTTATTTAAAAAGACAACAAAGTCAATTGTAGTGCAGGACAGCAAGGAGGTAAATAAAAACATGTCTGCCATCGACTACACATAAAACAGATGGATGCACCTCCTGGGACTGGAAAATGAAGCCAATGAGTGAGTGTCTTAACTCTGAACTGGCTTTAATGGGCACCAAGGCATGACGCTGATGACTGCATAAAGGCTTCCAGTCCTATTGAGGTTTTGGCAGACAGCTGCTGAACAATGTTCACATGATGTCAAATGAAAAACCACAAGTCTGTGAGCTTCCTGTCTGTACCCATGTCCACATTTTCCTGTTGAGTTTATGAGATCAGCCACTGGTTTTGACTAAAACGTCAATTCTGTTGTGTTTGAGTTATTTAGTGTCAGAAAGGAGGATTATCTAGAATAGGCTCATTGGCTGATGATTTGTGATTGGCAAGTCAGTAGCCAATGAGTGTGCAGTTTCAGTAGTCATGACATCAACCATTGTCCATCTTCTGTGTACAGTCTACATTGCACACGTTTAATATATATACATATTGGGTTTTTTTTTTTAAGCCAGTAGAGAGGTGTTTGAGTTGTTGGGAACAATAAAATGATGAATGGGATCTGCAGAATAAGCAGTGATTATTATTTGATATGAAGCAGAGAGGAGACAGTGTGCTGGTAATTATTAGAAATGCACTTTAAGCTCTGAAGCCACCTGTGTGGAGGTAAAACCAAATGTAAGATGGTTTTCGGTCATGTTGGAGGGATAAGCAACGATTTGAGGTTGCACGAAGAAGTTTGAGCCTATTCGTTAAGAGTTACGGTAGATTAGCATCTCTGTGACAGCGGCTGACTCAGCTGATGCGTTGTCGTACTCTCCAGCCGAACCACATCACTGCACAAAGAGCAATGTGAGGCAGGAGCATCCAAAGCAGAGCCACGGACAGAGCAGATACCCACAGAGCGAAACTTGTCGGGCGGCGCTCATTTGCAGCATCGTTTCTTTCAAAGCCAAGGCCGATTTGTCCTGTTTGTCCATCCAGCAAAATAAATACCTGAAAAAGATAATACTGTGTTCAAAAGCAGGCTCCTAACAGCATTCTCCAACAAGATTTCAAGTAAACGGTGATCATTTCTTACTATATCTCCCCTTGCATGTGCCTTTCTGCCAAACTCAACAAGCCACTGTAGTTTATTCGAAGGCCTGAACACTTTCAGCCTGATGTCGTTGGCTCTAATGTGCAGTTTCAGAATTCGCTGGCGCTTCGAACAACACAGGAAGATGTAATAAATCCTGCACCTGAATGCAGAAGAGTTCACACGCTAGAGCTACCTGAAGTGAAACTTTTCGTATTAGTCAAAAGCGTAGACACGTCCAAACGTGGGATATTAAACTGTGAACAAAACAAATGACATTTGAAAATGACTGCAAAAAGAAATAAGGCAGTGCCGTCTTTAAGGAAATCTAAAACATGAAACATGTCGTTTTGTACCTTTTTTTTTAGATCCAGTTGGCAGGCTTTGACTCCAGGTTTGTTGGATTGTCAGGGGAACCGAGATCTCCCTGTAAAACCTTAAAATAGTCAATTTCACTCAGTCTTGTCACGTCAAGGAGACTGCTGAGACTGGAAACATGTGGAAGTCTATTAAAAAACATGTACATTTGTCCCAATTATGTATATGTAAGCAGCACAAACTGAGGAACAGTTTTTCCCGAACCTCTCAGTGAAGTGCAGATGTTTCAGTTTTTGTTTTACCAAAGACGTAACCTGCAAGATATGAAGGAGCACATAATTAGAATAGAGTAAAAGTGTGTTTGATTTGGCAGTACATTTAACTAAAAATGGGATCAGTGGTGTTTAAAGCTCTCTTGGACTCTACTAGAGTAGCTATGCATGCAGATTCTTATTAGAACTGGACTTAAAGGACTTTCTTACAACATATTTTTGACACCTGTTGCCTACGAGGTTGATGAGAGTGTGTGACAGGCGCAGCAGGTTGTCGGGGTTATGAGCTGTCCTCACAGCCAAGTCAACAGTGGCTGCAATCAGGAGTCCCCCAACCATGTAGATGGCGTAGAAAACAGTCCCCCTGACCACACAGTGACAGTAAGAGACACAGGATGAGGCTTAAATTGTGCAGCTGTGCAGGAAAAACTTTGCAGCTGTGGGACCCCTGCAGCAGAAATACATTTATATTATATAATGGCATTTTTGTGCAGCACATTCAGAGATGCCCTTCTGCACACCTTGGTTGTAATGGGTGGTTATTTGATGTTGCTGTTGCCTTCCTGTCAACTCAAAGCAGTCTTGTTCTTGCCTGCTGACCTCTGTCATCAACAAGACGTTTTCTCCCAGATGTTTTCTCTTTTTCAACAACCCAGATGTTTCTTTATTTCGCTTTACTCACATGGCAGCGAACGTAAGCAACAATCCTCGAGTTAATTTGGTTTAGTGAGGTTATGTTGCACTAACTTCCAGAGCAATTAACATTTCCTTTGCTTCAAACAGGAGAAAACAAATTATTTCCTCACTCACGGCTCTGCTGTACCTCACCGGTGCCTTTCATGTATTCTCAACATCACGTCCATGTCTTAAGTGCCAGCATTAAAAAATAAAATAAAAACAAAAGATAAATGCTACACTACGCTACAACAAACCAGACTTACAGAAAGCTTTTACTTTACATAAGGGGCTTAAAGCAAGGCCGCATGGATAAAGGGGGGATGGGTGCAGCTACATGCTTTAGATTCCAGGCTTTAACGTGTCAGAGCATACGCACATGAACAGCATGGCAAGACTAAAGTGTTAAGAAACCCCTAAAGACATTATAAAGAAGGAGAAAATTAAGTCTTACTCTAGTCACCTGTTTAAAAGAATAGGCCCAGCTGTGATAACGTTGGATTCTCATTTCCATCCCGAGTTATAATTCTCTTCTTTCTTATCTAAAACAGCTTCTTCAGGGGAGAAAAAAAATGTGTGCAGTAGGTTTTCATGAATTCTCCATTCTGTCTTAAGTCTATTACATCTGTATTCCCGCCTGCGATAACAAAGTCTTTTCCCTGTTCAGCGGCAATCTAATCTTTCCCCAGAGCTAGACTCCTTAACTTGTCCTCCGTCTGCTTCTCCGCTCAGACTGCTCGTGCTTCGTCTCCTCTCCCCGCTGCGCCCTTGTCACCTCGCCTGCCTGGCCGAGGAGCTGGAGGAGTCGGTCTGCTGCCACGCCGTCACCGTCGTCCTCCTGCGAAGCCGAGACGAGCCTCGCGCCCTCCTGGTGGCCGTTGTGCCCGGCAGAGACCTCAGCTGGGAGCTGCACAGGCTGCGAGCTCAGGGCTACAGCGACCCGGTGGAGACCTCCTCGGAGATCTCGATGCGTGAGGCAGATCAGCTTCTCCTGCGTTTCACCGGCAACATCACCTGCACAGGTAAAGTGTGAAGCTGGCTCACTGGCTTCTCCTACAGAAGCTTCATACGTGGTTTAAGGAAAATAATTATAAGCTGACAAAAGAAACACAAGAGAATCTTCATCTTTTTATACATTTATGCTTCTCACGGGTCTAATGTTGGCTTTTCATCAAGGATTGGGTCATCATTTATTTTAATTAATTAATTAATTCAATGGTTTCTATCAGTGAATCTGAAAAAATAATCAGCTTTATCTATCATAGTGAACACTCTAAACATCATACATGCTTAACTTGTTTGTTTGGTTTTTTTGTTGTTTATTTGTTAGAAAAATAATCCCGATGTTCAACTTTTAGCTCCGTGAGCCTCAAACACAGCTGCTCGCTCTTGTGTTGTCATTGTTCTTATTAAAAGAGGCCTGTTTACTTTGGCTGGACGCGCGTGACACTGAAAAAGGCCTCGATTTAAAAGTGCAAATCCTTGTACGCTATTGTTATTGCGTGGTTAGCTGGAGCACTGCACATCTAGTGCAGTAAAAAAGAAAGATATACTGGGAAATGTGAAACAGTTGCTGCAGCACCAGGTCTAAACCGGTTTAGCCTCCATCCCCTGGTCACCACGTAAGACAGTAACCACATAATAAAGTGGATGAATGATATGTTTGTACAGCCAGCTGAATGCTTCAACAGTACAACACTCTTATGTTTCCTCTTTTGTTTCCCACGGTACAATACAGCAGACAGTACAAAAGATGGGGATACTGCCTGTTTAGAAGCCTCCAGATGAGTGTTTACGCCGTCTTGGTGTGTTGAAACTGGACGAGATAGATGGATTACTCGATGTTAAACACATGTTTACTTACTGGCTTTAAAACATTTTAAAAATCTATGGTTAAAATGTATATCTATATATATGGTAGACTGTATACAAAAGATGGACTTGCTGTGTGTATATGATATTTTAAACTGGATGAGACAAGCAAAAGGTGGATCTTATCGACGCTACGTGCTCATACTGTAGAATCTTGTAAATGTCAATCATGATATAGGCCCGCCCCAGTATACCCTACTCCGTCCTAGCTTTTAACTCTATTCCCATGATGCATTGAGTATTTCTTCTTCAGTCTTTTTTTCACTCACTATGCATGGAATCATCACTTATTATTAAACTCTGTCTCTCTTCCACAGCATGTCTTTTAGCCTGTCTTTTTTCTCTCATCCGAACCGATCGCTACAGATGGCCCCGCCCATCCCTGAGTCTGGCTCTGTAGGAGGTTTCTTCCTGTTAAAAGGAAGTTTTTCCTTCCCACTGTCGCCAAAGTGGTTACTCATAGGGGGTGATATGATTGTTGGGTTTCTATCTGTATGTATTATTGTAGGGTCTACCTTACAATATAAAGCACCTTGAGGCAACTGTTGTTGTGATTTGGCGCTATATAAATAAATTTGAATTAAATTGAATAAAATTGAATATTTAAATCTACTTTTGGCTGCTGTCATGCTACGAGGGGGTCGCCACAAACATCTCCATGTTTGATTTGGCAGGTTTATGCCAGATGCCCTTCTTGACACAACCCCAAAGGAAAAGTTTGGTTCACTTTATAAAATTAAAATCATGTTCTGTTCAATAACACCCGAAACTAGTTACTGAGGCCACGGTCTCATTAAAGTGTTTAATGAGGTCATAGTACAGTGGAGCTGAAAGGCCATTTTCCCATAAACTTCTCTCCATTTTAACCAAAATTTGCAAAATGGAATCATTGTTAGTAAGTATCACGTAAAATAACCTGACTGAAGTCAAGTCCGAGGGATAGACTTCTACAGCACGGAGAATCCTTTTGAAAATAGGAGCAGCAGTTTAATGAACTTAACTTTTAAGACCATCTATTATACTGTCTTTATACACCACAGCCCTAACTTGCTCCATGGCTTTGCTTGATAAAACTGTCTTTCTTCTGGCTAATGTTGGCTAGCATTAGCTTACCTACTCACACAAATCACTTGCTACCTAACATAGCAAATAGTGAGGACCCAAGCTAAGGTAACGCTGTTGCTTTTAAAATATCATCTGAACCCATCTGAACTCAGATATGTTTCTATTTTTATGTGAGGTTTGTTTTGAAGTCTGAGTTGCACTGGGAGCTCATTTGTTGGCCGCTTGGTCCTTTTCTAAGCTAGCCTGAGTTGAAGTTGCTTGTTATCTAGATGTGTCAGGGAACAAAGGAGAGGCACTTCAGAGTCCAACAAGTCAGCCCTAAGGTCTAAGTTTTAAGTGACTTTACCCTCTGTTCACAAACTGGCAGTAAACAAGTTTAATACAGGAAAATGTTACAAACATAACCTAGAAAATTCAGTTAGCATCAAATTCAGTTAGTAAAGCAGTTTCATATAATTGCATCAGGCCTCTTTTTAAATGTGTGCATATTTATTTTTCTGCAGCCGCTGCTCAAACCAACAAAAATGAAGCCACGCATGAGCGCATCACCTTCCACAGCCAGAGGAAGAATCACCTCTTAGTGCATCTGACTGAGGTGGACCTATTTGGAAACTACAGCTCTCCTCACTACAAGGGCACAGCCATATTTTATAAGGTCACCAGAGGTCAGCTGGAGTGGCGGGATGACAAAGCTGTCCTGAAGGACACGAAGCTTCTGGGAGATCCCGTCTGTAAGCTGTCTCTGACTTTACCCAAGGTAAAGGTCTGACTTCACCCCCTCACCCCCCAAAAATGAAACATTATGCTTCATGTAAAAGACTCAAATAAAAGAATGCTACTGTTTTATGTCATTTTAGAAAGTGAGAAACCTTACTCGGCCCATTACAGCCCAGGTGAAGTTCTGTGAGGACACAGGTGGGTGAAATTCTGCTTGCTTGCTCCACGATCCATTCATTGTCTCTTTGCCACACTCTTTAATGCTGTCTCAGCTCCAGATACTAAAAAATGCATCATTTATCCATCACCTGCCCATCCAACCAGGTTCCCTCTCAGACTCTCTTCTTCTCTGGCTGTCCGAGGAGCTCTCAGAGGAGGAAACGGCCCTGCTGGCGCTCTCCCTGCGTCTCTGCCGCAGCACCGCTCAGCTGGTGACGACCCGAGCCGGGAGCGGCGGCCTCTCTTCCCGTGCCTTCACCATCCTGGCCATGTGGAGGAGAGGGCTGCCCGCCGTCCCGAACCAACCCAAGGCCTCTCTGCTCGCTCGCTACTTGGCCAAGATCGGTAGGCCGGATCTGGCTAGAGAACTGCTGCTGAGGCAGGCTGGAGCTACCAGGCAGGAGTCACAGAATTAAGGAGGCCCAGAAAGGAGCGCTCACACTGCCTTTTAAGTGCTGCTTTTAATATGAGCCAAGCCACTGGGTCGCAGTGCTGCGTGTGATCCACACGAGGTCAGCAACGCACAAGGAGAGTCAGCGCTCTTCTCTGGGCTTGCAACCCCACCTTTTGTTTTTGTTTTGGTAGTTGTCTTAGATGTAAAGTCTAATTTCAGACCATTATTATGGTATTATAGTATCATTTAGCTCTGAAAACTGTGAAAAACTGGGGAGATTTTAAAAAATGAACTGCAGTACAGATGAGCAAATGTTTTAACCCAGCTGTGATATTACTGTTGTGACTCCTTGCAGGGTCCAGACCTCTAAGGTTTGGAGCATTTATATGTGTGTTGTTATATCGATTTATGACTCACAGTCTTACCTCACAATGCAGTTTATAAAGCAGTGAAAGCTGCAAAGTTTGAATGCAGATGAGCACAGAGCACATCTGTGGCGTCCGGATTATTTTTCTTATCAGCTAGACTCGTCACTGGTTTTCTGTCCGTCTCCAGGTTTTCTCAGTCTTCTTTTTAAACTCTTGGCAGCCCTAATCTGTGACAGAGCCTTCACTTTCTCACTTCATTTGGTAGTTTGTCACCACCGCTGGCAGGGAGGTGATTTAGTGGACCAGTCAGCCGCCTCTCCCCTCTGCGTAAACAAACAACGACACAGAGCTGTGACCTCCTTTCATCTGCTCCTGACACCGAGTCATCTTTGAGACGTGACCGAGTCAGATAATGACCGAGTTGTAAAAGTTGTTTTCTTTGTTATGAGGATACTAAAATATATTTCTGTTTGCAGTATTAGTTGGATGAATTCAGGACAGCATTATGAATTTGTGTCCATTGAATTTGTGATATTAAAACAAATCCTTTCATTGTGTGTACTTTCTTAAATTAAGGAATTTGAGGAATTGAGAAATCATCCATCCATTCAGCAGCTTTTCTACTTTGCAATTCAGTGGAGTTTCACATTCACGTGGAAGTACCTGCTCCTTAAATCTCACCGCTTGAATGGCAGCTGTTTGTAAGTAAGCCGCAGCTCGCCTGTTAGGCTTTTAAATTCCTGCCACGCAAAAAGGGGGTTTGGGAGTAAGTACATCATATGCGGTGTGCTTAGTTTCACAGGTAAAGTCTGCCTCTGCACTTAAAGCCTTTTTTGTCCTGGATGCTAAGGATTTAAGCTAACGCTACCACACCCAGCACATTCTTCAGCGACTGCATGAAGTTTGCAGCGCAGTTACTGCAGACAGTGGCTCCAGGCAGCTTCAAAGGTAAAAACAGACTGGGCTAAATTTGCAGATCATGCTACTAAAACCAGGAGTAACCAGCTTTATCTTGAAGTACACACTGAATGATTAGCTGGAGAAGATGCTAACTTTATAACTTTTAGTCGTTGTGGAGGTAGATCAATGTATTTGATTTTCACAGATCCTTTTTAAGCTGGATGCCCTTCGTGATGCAAACCTCCCAGAGATTCTCTCACAGTCTCAAAGCACAGATCTTTCATGTTTTAGGTGATTGTACCCAACCGAGCCACCCAGGGATCTACGCCTTGACTGAGTTCTAGTTTTAAAATCATTTTTAAGGAACTTTTCATAAGCAAACATTAGGTTAACTAACATCTTGTTTAAAGGACTGTCTATTTTGGTCGTTCTGGACAAACAAATCTGATCAATGGAGGCTCCACCTCGCAGCTGAGAGGATTTAAAGGATCTGTTGCTAACATCTCGGTGCAGATACCACAGCACGCTGTCACAGGTCGAGTGGAGTCCATTCCTTGTTCTCAGGACTGTTTATATTAGGTGTATATAGCACCTTTCTACTCTATTTTCACTACTATTTTCTACTAATACAAAATATAAAATAAAGTATTATTATTCACCCAGTCACACACACATTGATCTTATCTATACCTAAGCACTTCTAACATTCATACACTTAGTCTCCGATGGATGCATCTGAGGCAACACAGTGTTCAGTATCTTGGCCAAAGATGCTTTGACACATGGACAGGAGGATCCGGGGACTTTCCATTTGGTAGATGACCCGCTTTACCATCGAAGCTGCAACCGCCCTACGCCTACACCGTCACTACATTTTGCCACTGGTTGTGGTTGTGGACGAGTCTGACAGTTGAACCAAATAATGTCACTCTGAGACTCACCGTCTAAAAGCGGTGCAAATTTCAAACAGCACTGGCCACCACAGGAAATTCAGCGTGAGAAAAACAAAGTGTCTAAAAACCCCGACAGAAGATCTGCAGATAACTGTTAGATTTGGTGTCAAAGTGCATGCATCTGCAACCAGAAAGAAACGCCTATATTTGATGTAGCAGAGGCGATCTGGTTATTGGCTCAATGGGATTAACTAATCAAAGACAGCCTTTCAGCACAAGAATCAGACACCGATCGTGAGGTGGGAAAGTTTGCCTCAGAAATCGTTCGGCTTGCGGTCAACAATTCTTTGGTCTGCGGTCAACATCAAAGAGCGCTCGGAGCATACGTGACGCCATCTGTCCGAGTGCTTCCGCTGAACCGAAGGTGGACCTTGCAACAGGATAATAATGCCAGGCAAACACATCATTCTCAGTAGGCTCCGTCTTTTTAAAGACATTCAGAGGGTTTTTCTGTTTCATCTATCTTCAGAGCTCGTACTCCAGCTGTGTGCAGGCCCTGAGCTGGAGCAGAGAGGTAATGAGATGCCATGTGTCCAGGTGGGGGGTAGGGGACACCCCGCGAAGACGGAGAACACCACCCGCCGCTTCAAATAGGAGAGACGCTTAATGAAGTATGAAATAGTAACAGGTGGAGCTGATAGCTCGCACGAGGCGATCCCCCCTTTGCTCCTTCTCTGCCATTCGCTGACAAAAGCGGCCTCCTCTCGCCGCTAACCTTTTCTCTTCCTTTTATTTGTCGCCCTTCTATTGTGCTCCTCCTCAGCTCCATCTGTGGATGGAAATATTGTTCGCACAATTCCTTTTCAACTCCTCCATGCTCCATCTTGGCTATTACCTCCTTCTTCCTTCCTTCTTTCCTTCCAGTGTGACTCTAAAGGACACGTGTGGCATCGCTGGCGGGAGAGTTTTGTGCTTCGACTGTGCGTGGCAGAGGGGGGCATCATTAGCGTGGCACGGGGCCATCACACACACACACACACACACACACACACACACACACACACACACACACACACACACATTGAGGGTGCCACTAGAGGTAAATGTCACAGAGGGGGCTCCCACAGTGCCAGGAAATCGTTTCCTCTCTCATTTTATCTCTTGTCTGTCCCCCTTTACATTATTGAAAAGGCCACACAGCAATGCACTCTGGGAAGTTGAAGTAAGGAATTCCCGCCGAGTGCCAGCATAAAAATATTCTGATTTAAACCTCATCTGTTTCATCATTTCATTTCATCAGCCTCCTCTTCGTTTTCAGCTCCCCTCGCCTTTTTTTTTTCTTGGCAGGAATCCTCGCCGCCTCGATCAATCGCTGCTCGTGCACTTCTAGCTGTCAAGGTAAAACAGTCTGATGCGACCGAGATGCAGAGATGCAGTCATGAATGAACATATGCACTGTAACAGCTCGTCCTGTGAGTTATCAGAGCGCAGCGTTCACATCTGCAGGGCCCCAAAAAAATCACTTCTTTTCTTTATATATATATATATATATATATATATATATATATATATATATATATATATATATATGTGAAAAAAAAACAGATTACCTTTTGTTAAATTAGACTGTTTACGACAAAGTAGAGAAATATGAAGCCCATTAGTTACAGAAATCTAGCTGTTAGTTCCATAAATGAGCTCTAAGGCTGGTTTAATTACCCATGCTCTTATTTACTCATATAAACAAACATAATTTATTCTTTATGAAAGAACATGCCACACACAGTGCTGTGCAAAACTATTTTTCCTCATCTTGAGGTTTTCTTTTTTTGCATATTTGTCACACTTACATGTTTCAGATCATTAAAGACATTTTTATATTAGACAAAGATAAAGACGAAGAAATACAAAATGCAGTTTTTAAATCATGATTTAATTTAAAAGAATAAAACTTTTGTGATCACTGGCACCCAGTCTTTCACATGACTGTGGAGGACTGTTGTCCCACTCTTCTGTGCAGAATTGTTTTAGTTCAGGTATATTGGAGGGGTTTTCGAGCATTAACGAAGTGCAGACTTAGTTTACTCCAACCATCCGTTCAGGGAATGAACTGATTTGTGCTCTTGGTGTTTTTTTTGGAGCTTTTCAGCTGAGTAATCTGACCAATATTACGGCTCCCTGTGTGGTACAGAAAATGCAAAAAGTTTGCACTTCAGTTTTATTCTAGTGTTTTATTAGTCAGTTATTTATCAGTATAAGGACTGAGTATTGTTTAACTGAGTCTGTGCATTTCAGACATACAGTTTGTAGCAGCAGCTTGCTAAGCAAGCTTTCTAATGTTAGCTGGGAAAACAGCATGCAACCCTTTTTGCCAAATATGGCAACTCCTGGTTCCAAAAAGGCAGCATGGTGACAGCTGAAGAACTAACTCTCATACTTTAAAAAAGGGCTAAATAAAGCTAATAGGTGACAAAACCCCACATTTTATACTGTTTATTTTTATCATAAAGCCACAACCAGGAACAATATAAAGGTTGGACGTCATTTGTTGGTTTCTGAAGTCTTGAGGTGTGTCTCCACAGCTACCGCAATCTGACCGCCTTCTGTTAAAGTGCAGGTTAAACACACTTCAGCATTGGCTTCGTTTGTCCAGACCGCTAGCAACAAGCATGCTTTATACGCTCTATGGTCAATGGCAATGCTACAGTTAGTGTGGACGCTAGATAAATGTTCACAGGGCCTGCCCTCAGTTTACTCTAACAAGTCTGCTGCTGGTGTCATGACTACGCTCTGCTAGCTAAGTAGCTAAGCCAGCAGAAGTTACATTATTCAAGTTTCCTCCCCCACTTTTCAGGTTAGAGTAGCAGCACTGAGTTATCTAGCATTAGCATTAGCAGTTGTTATTATCACTCACCACCATTTTTTCCTGTCTCTGTTCACCCTCAGAAGGATAACTCCTCTTTATTTGTGTGTTTTTTCTCTATAACAGAATCATGCACTTGCAAAGGGACAGCGTGGATTCAGGTGGGGTCGCCTTAGGAAGGTTACATTTCTCAAACTGTTACAAACTTTGTACGCTGCCCGTTGAGTCCGAGGCTTAAAGCCTCAAGATCAAGTTCCCTTTTCAAGCAGCACCTCTGTCTATGGCTACACGCAGCAGCTGGCTATCTTTTAATGTTGATTTAATCAAGTGTAAAACTCTCAGTGTAAAAACTGCACGTGGTTTTCTGAGGGCAAATGCAACCCATTCTTTTTTGGGTGAGTAGGAACTTCCTCTTTTCAGTATTCTTGCCGGCAGGCAGCAGTTGAAAACCACAAAAAAATAACCTAAAAAAACAGTTTAGCACCAATCTGGAGGATTAGCTATGCAGAAGTAAGTTGAAGGTCATGATTCTACAAAAAGCTAAAGGTACATCTCTTCGTGAGAATGAAAACTCTGTCACAAATAAAAGCTCATTATTTGTGCTTTCCCATAAATAAAAATATGTTTGACAAAAAAAAAAGAATAAATAAAACCAGGATAGTTCCTACCACCTAATGCTGTATCTATGGTGATAAAGCAGGGTCCTTTCAATTATTAAAAATTATGCCAACTGATGAAAAACAAGATAATTTTGTTATTTAAACCGATTATATTTTATTAATGACTTCATACTACATATCTAAGTGAAAAAAAAAATCTGCCACATCTGGATAAAATTTAATTTATGTCTGAAAATATTCACTTTGTAGTGACATCATACCCTTTGACAAGGAGGGCAAAAGGGCCAGTGGGTACATGTGCAGGAGGTTTAAAAAAGGAAAATCCTGTTTTAAATCAGCCTAGACATAAATTTCATCATGTGCTCTAGAAAATACTGGAGCTGAAGCACCCAAAGGTCCAGTGGGTGATCCGGGTCGCTGTGCCGTGCTGAACCCAGTGATGTTTGAAAAATGGAGACAGCTCCTGTGTGGCTGCCCGCTCACACAAAAACAAGGGTGGATCAAATCTCTGGGGTGATTCTCTGACTCACAGCTTGGCCCTGACTCCATCCCTCTGTGTGTAAATGTGTGTGTGCAAGTGAGGAAGTAAGAGAGAGAGAGCGAGACCTCGCAGGTGTTCTGCTCTCTGGCCCGTGACAAACTCTTCATTTGTCCCTCGTTTCAGTGGCGGACAGGGCAGCCAGGCCGGATAACCGTGATCCGAGAGGGTCCACGTTACCACTGCAAGGAGGGCCTGGGGTCATGATGAGGGCTGTATTAAAAGTGGCATGACATTGTTGTACATGTGAAAATCAGAGAATTTCAGTTTTCTGTTTTAGTTTTTCTGATGCACAACTTTGGTGTTTTGACTCTCACTCCTCTCCTAGCAGGAAGCTGCGTTAACAGTTAGCTGGAGCAGAACCTATAGAGCCAGATATTTCTATTTGTAAGGGGGCTATGTGAGTTTAAGGGAAGTTTAAGCCTCTGTTAGTCCTCTCTCTGTAGATATGACGGTCAGGTCTACTCTGTAGCTGTTTTGCTAGCAAATGCTGGAGGTATGCTAGAAATTTCTGTTCGTCCTTGTCTGTTTTGTTGTCTTGTGTTTTGCTGTGATCTCTCTCTAAATAAATAAATAAATCTGGGTAAATTCCCAGATGATTAAACATGCAACTATTTTGCTGGTAATAACTGAAATGACTAAAGAAAATCAACAGCCTATTTATACAAGATAATTCATAATGTTATTGGGGGGTTATATTGGTTGGGTCTGATTATAGGGGGGGTCATAACCTGGAAATTACGCCCCTGGGTGAAGGCTAATGGTGTTTCAGAAGAATACAAGGTGAGAGATGACCAGTCTTGGCTGTTACTATAGTAACATAAAATATTTCAGTATTGCAGTAATGTTCTGTACTTCAGTAATTACACTACAGTTACAACTATATTGTTATTGTGCTACACAGGCTCTTCAGTTATCTCTATGCCAGTAGGGATGGGAATTGAGAACTGGTTCCCAGTAGTCCAGTTCCTTGGATTTGTTAATCAGGAGGTTTCAGTTTGTGGGCCGGAGGAGGAAAATAGTGGTGTGGTCTGCAGCGTGGCTATGGACATTACTTTTATTATTATTGCGCAAAAGGACGAGAGCACGATGGTAAAGTGCAGCCTGCATCCAGGACAGAAACAACTGCACTTTGCTGCAAACACTTCTGCTCTTTCCAAGAATCTGCACAGACAGCATGCTAACGCTAAGCTAGCCAAAAACCTAGAGTGATGCTTAAGCTGAATGAATGTCGACACCAGCCCAGCAGCCAGACCCTGAACTTCACCAGGTAACAAACGAATGAACAATCAGGCTGCAGTGTCCATTTCTACCTGTTCATGTTTCTACAGTAAAAACACCATGACGATTTGAAGTCTCTTTGTGCTGGTTTTCATCTTTGGTTTGTGCTGTTGGCTTTGTGTTGATAAATAAAAATACTGGTGGCTGCAAGTGCTACCCCTCAATCTCCTAGTATGTTATAAATGTGGAAAACCTAGGTGACTTCCTTCTTGCGATATCACAACGTTTTTAGAAAACTTGACTTTTGACCTTGACCTCAAGGTCAAGATCACTGGGATTCGCATTAGTTCAAGATTTTTAGTAGATGCACGTATGGTATGAATGCGAAAGTCCTATGTCACCTAGGTCTCGAGGTACTGCATTCACAAACTTGCATGTCCACACCGCCGGCCTAGTAGGATGACAGCAGTGCTCCATCAGCCTTTCATAGCTGAGGGGTGAAAACTAAGAGTCAGCTCGTCACGTGTCCTCATTAGGATAGAGATTTGTGTTCAGATTTCTATTGTTAAACATTAATTATGAGACAATAAGTTTCCGATTATTTTACTGAGTAACAAGAAAATAATGTAACAAGTAGTGTAACAAATTACTTTGTCAAGTAATTAGTTACCGTACTGCATTACTCTTCAACAAAAGTAACAGGTGTGTCATTAGTTGGCTTTTTTAGTATCAACCTCAACACTGGAAATGTTGTCAATACTGAAGCCCTTAACGTAAAAACAATATCTAAGAAATGCTAGAAATTGATCCCAACACTAGGGTTTAAATCTGGGAAACAGGATTCCCCAAGAAATCCTTTCCGAACCATCTCCTAATTCCCAGAAAATGTAGTAATAGGATAAAATGTAGTGCATTTATGAATTGTGGTTAAGTAGCACAAGCACATTCTGACTTCTAAGCGTGACATTGTGCGATTGGGGTTTGTACAGTAACACCTTTTGGCCAATCATTCTTTCTCATTTCTTTTCATTTTTTGGCTTCTCGTTTCAGCCAACTTGGTTTATCTAGCATTGAAATATACTTGGTTGACAATGAGACTAATATTCACAATATACCACTTCCACTTCAGACCACGCCCTCAAACATGTTGGTTAGGTTGATGCTGCCCTTCATTCCTTCTCCATATCAGATTGGAGCTAAGTGAAGCATCTCCATGCTCCCCACACTAAGTTTGAAGTTTCCAAACAGAGTTTGCAAACAGGATGAAAAAAGGAAAATATGGTTGTGTGTTTTGTGCCAAGCTTGTTGGATGCAGTTTCTAAGCTAGCTTTTTTCTGAGGGAACTTGGGGTTTCTGATTGGCTGCTGTGCCAACCTGTTCAAGCCAAATGCAGAGCTGTACTGCTGCTCCCTTTGGTTTTGATAAGAAGCTGACAAAGCTGGCACCAACATAAAAAGAAAACATAAAAATATAATGTGCTGTTGTTCTTCTTCAGACACACAAAAACCCCTGAATTTGTATTGTTTTTGCATTGGTCCAGATACTGCATGCTCACGTACAGAGTCACAATCCCAGCAACTTCTCAATGTCCTCGATTTTCATTTTCTGGTTGGAATACAGCAGTATTGTTTACTTCTCCGGTAACGTATGAGCCGCTGTGAGGTGGAGCGGGAGAAAGAGGGTGAAAAAAGGTCAGGGTGATGGAAAGGGAAACGGTAGGAGTGTCAGCACGGGTGAAGAGGTGTCGTAGAAGTGCCGGAAGAGCGAATAAACCGGAGGAGAAGGTGTGACGTGATGGGAGATGGTGAAACGTGTGGGGGAGAAGGTGGAGAAGCAGCGTCTCCAGTGGTGCACGAAACCGTCCTGACACGTCTATGCAAGTGTGATCGTAAAGCGAGTAAAGACGCGGTCGATTTCGTCTTCTCACACCACACAAACACTTTGGTGGTGTTTGACTGAGAGGATCTTTTCAGGGTTAGGAGGTCAAAGAGAAGGCAAAGCTACGCCTGATGGTTGTTTTTTTCCCCTCATGTTAAAAAAAAGCAGCATACACTAATCAAAACAAATAATATTGACATACCTGCAGAAATGTAAAAATGACTCGCAGCTGAAGGAGTTTTGCACAGAGGACAAAAGTAGAATTTAAACAGACATTTAACATAGTTTTTCATTGTTCAGTCAGAGATACACAACTATAATAAAGATGAAGAATAAACTGATGGCAGGGTGACAGAAGTACACATAGCGCGTAATTAATGGGAATAAATACATAGTATAAATGTATGATATGATCAGTTACAAATGCTGATTAGTATATTTACACATTCAAGAACTAATTTAAGAACGCACAAAAGGAAAGAAACTCAAAGTTTAGTAGCTCATATCCTTTAAAGATGTGACAACGCTGACACCTACAGGCTTCTTATACAGTCGTTTCAGAGCTGAACTGTATAAGGATGTGAGATGTCTGAATGTAAATGGTGATGCTTGAGCACAAAAAAATGATATCAGGCACATAAATCACTGGACAGTATATTAGGTTTATCCTAACAGTACCAGGTTGAACCCCTTAATTTTCTTTGTTGCACAGATTCGACGCGGTCCTGGAAACACTCCTCAGAGAATTTGGACCATGTTGACTTGATAGGATCACACAGTTGTTGCACATCCATGATGCCAATCTCCCAAAGGTGCTCTATTGGATTGACTGTGGAGGCCATGTGAGTACAGTGAAGTCATTGTCATGTTCAAGAAACCAGTTTGAGGTTAATTTGAGCTTTGTGACATGAACTGCTGGAAGCAGATGGGTACACCGATGTCATAGAGGGATACAATACTCAGGTAGGCTGTGGTGTTTAAATGATGCTCAGTTGGTACTAAGAGGCCAAAGAAAATATCCTCCACACCATTACACCACCAGCAGGTTGAACCTTTCATACAAGGCACGATGGATACAAGCTTCTAAAGTTGGATGTATAAGGAGACGCTTGTCTGCGTACCTTGGATATAAAATGTGGTTAATAGAGTCGCTTCTACCTTCCAATTTGTTCAAAGCTCTAGCCTCTAACCAAAACATTTTCACTAGATATTTTCTCTTTTTCAGACCATAGAGATGGTAGTGTGAGAAAAATGTCAGTCCATCAACTCATTTGGCACCAACAACCAAGCAGCCAAAACAAAGTAACTGGTATATGTATGGTGGTATATATGTGGTGGTTTAATAAGCTTTAAACAGTTCAGGCTGGTCCAAACTGTTCTTTAAAGTTGCTTTGCACATTTATCAAACACGAGTTGTTGTTTCAAAAAATTTTTGGCAAGCAAAAACTTGTTTAAATCCTCGGTTTATTCTGTTCTTTGACTTAATTTTAAAATTTACAAGTGGGCTCTTTTTTAAGGGAGAAACGGACAAAACAGATTTTATTAAATTCAACACAAGATGATTGCGTTGCCTTGATTTAATACGAGTACGTCATTGGCAGCATCTGGATACTGTGCAGGAAAGTTATTTATGAACACAGCAGGAGCAAAGATTGATCCTTGGGCAGTATCCTTTTCATACTGAGATTACTTTTGTTGGTCTCTAGCGATGCAGGAAATCGAGATGTGAGCCAAACAAATGAAAACTGTTTGTCTGGAAAAGTGTTGCACAGGTGTAAGGCACTGATGTAGCTTCCTTCATTCGTTCTCCTGTCATAAAGAGCTGCCACAACAGGTACTAAAGCACACTTGACACCAAACGCCCTTCCTGACACAACCCCAGAGGAGCGTTTTGTCCTGAGCTGGATTTGAACCAGTCACTTTTCACTTGTTGAGTGAATGTACGCACCACCTCACTATGAGGCCACGCAGGAGCACGCCATCGATATTAGTGTAAAATGGTTTTCTTGTGTGTTTTTCAGGTCAAATAGCACAAACCCCAAGACACTGAGCAAATACTTTTTGAGGAAAATAACAGTTGGTCTAAACACGACCTTGTAAGGCTTTTTCAACAGAAAACAAGTGTATTGAAAATGCATGTTTGTCGTTGCCTCTTTGTTCATGTAAACCAACTTTATATGCAGGATCTGTGTCACCGAGGACAAAAATGTTTGCCTGTCCAAACATGTGTCTGCTGCAGGTTCCTGCTGGGATTCAAGTCTAAAAGTTGTTGATTCTCCTCCCTCCTCTGCACTCTCAGATAAAATCCCCCACCATCCACGTGTGTGATGTGAATAACTGAACACGCACAGAGCGCGCTCTGTTGGCCTTGGAATGGCCTTCTTGACGATCCACGTTGTAATTATTATTGTTTATGGATTGTAGAAGTCACAACAAAAAAAGTTCAGAGATCTCAGATTTTTTTGTATTCATTGGAAAATATGGAAAAATCCCAAAATGTATACTTCTACATGTGAATACTATGTTCAGTCCACTTTATGCACGCTAACAATAGCACTGAGGACAGCATACTTTACACAATACTCATGTGGACTATTAAGACAACTCCAAATATCTAAATAATTAAAGATGGTCTTAGTCGCTGGTTTGAGTCACGTTTTTTTTTCATTTGATTTTGATTTTATTGATTAGCATTCAAATTCAAATCTCAGTGAAAACAGTGAAAAAAACAAACAAACAAACAGTGAAAACAGAACAAAAATCTACCATAAAGAAAGAAAGCATGAGACAAGGCTAATCAAAAGGTATTGGCTGAAGCATTTGCTTATTACGCCAACCCTTTTCACAAAATATCTTTTTGTATGCAGCTCCTGTACACAGGGCTTGAAGAAAATAATAAAACAAAGCAAAAACCAAACAAACAAACAAACAAACAAACAAACAAACAAACAAACAAAAAAAAAAAACAAAGAAAAAAAAAAACTTTCCACCTTAGATAAGTAACTACATCAAAGCAAAAGAATCAAGAGGTTGTTGTTTTTTCTCCTTTTTGCTCTTTTCATTCTTGATTTATATATTTTTCTAATACTCTATTTTTAAACATGTTTTTAAACAAGGAAAATGAACTACACCTTTTTAAATCACTGTCATAACTATTCCACAGGTTAACTCCTCTAACAGAAACACATCTCTGCTTTATATTTGTCCTTATCTTGTTTTTTTTTAAAGAAATCTGTTCCCCTTAAGTCATATTGACTTTCTCTGACTTTGAACAGCTTCTGAGTACTGGGGCAAAGCAAGTTATTTTGTGCTTTATACATTATCTGTGCCATTTTATATTCAACTAAATCATAAAATTTCAGGGTATTCAGATTAATAAACAAAATGTTAGTTGGTTCTATATAGTTTGATTGGTTTATAATTCTTATAGCTTTTTTTTGTAACTTGAAAATATGAAGAGTGTTCGTTTTATATGCATTACCCCATATCTCCAGACAGTAAGTCATATATGGAAGCAACAGAGTACAATAGAGTGTGTATAATGATTTTTTGTTCAGGACATGCTTTGTTTTATAGAGAATAGCAATGGTTTTTGACATTTTTGTTTTCACATGGTTTATATGAGACTTCCAACTCAGCTTATCATCAATTATCACTCCAAGAAATTTATTTTCGTACACTCTTTCAATTTCAATTCCATTAACCCTTATTTTAGATACATTTTTCATTTGTCTAGTGCCAAAAATAATCAATTTTGTTTTCTTTATATTTAATGATAACTTATTTACATCAAACCAGTTTTTTAATATATTTAACTCCTTTTCCGCTGTAGTCAGAAGCTGTTCTAAGTTTTTACCTGAGCAGTACAGAGTGGTATCATCAGCAAACAATACACATTTTAACAGTTTGGAAACACTACATATGTCATTTATATATAATATAAATAATTTAGGGCCCAGCACAGAGCCCTGAGGAACACCACAAGTTACCTTCAACTGCTTAGATTTTACATTATTGAATTCGACATATTGATATCTTTCATCCAGGTAACTTTTCATCCACTTGTATGCTATCCCTCTTATGCCATATCTCTCTAGTTTATTCATTAATATAGAATGATCAATTGTATCAAACGCCTTTTTTAAGTCTATAAAAACACCAACAGTATATTCCTTATTATCTATTGCATTAGATATCCCTTCAACAAGTTCCATCACTGCCATTGAAGTGGACCTTTTCACTCTAAAGCCATATTGGTTATCACTTAGGAGATTATGCTTCTCAATATATTTATCAAGTCTATTAACAAATAAAATTTTTGAGAACTGTGGGAGTAGTGATATTGGCCTATAATTGGTAAACTGACATCTCTCTCCGTTTTTATGGATTGGAATAACTTTTGCTATTTTCATTTGTGAGGGAAACACACCAGTTTGAAAGGACAGATTACAAATGTATGCGAAAGGTTGCACTATATATTCTATAATACTTTTAACTAATATCATGTCAATACCAAAACAGTCAGTGGACTTTTTATTTTTAAATGTCTTCACAATGTTAATTATTTCTCTATGAGTTATAGCACCAATAAACATGGAGGACACATTCTGAGTAATATGTTTATTTAGGTCGTTATTATTTCTTGACTCTGGAATTTCTTTTGCTAAATTAAAGCCAACATTTACAAAGAAATCATTAAATTCATTTGCAATGTCTTTAGTTTTATCAAGCACAATATCTTTATCTTTTTTAAAATAATCTGGATAATTCTTATTTTTTGAGCCCTTTTTGATTAGACTGTTTAATATCCTCCACATTTCTTTTGTGTTACTTCTACTTTGCTCCAATAATTTGTGGTAATATTCTTTCTTACTTGTTCTTATAATATTTACTAATCTATTTTTATATAACTTGTACTTTATTTCAGCATCTTTTGTCCTCTGTTTTATGAATCTCTTATATAGATTATTTTTCTTTTTACATGCATCTTCTATCCCCTTTGTGATCCATGGCTTATTTGATCTGTGATGCTTTCTAGTGATTTTCATTAAAGGACAATGTTTTTCATATAGTGAAATTACAGTTGATAAGAATGCATCATACGCACTATTTGAATCTTCATTTGCAAAAACCTCATTCCAATTGTGTTCCTTTAAGTCCACCTGGAGGGCAGCAATGGCTCTTGTTGTTCTATGTCGTATCATATCAAATATTTGATTCTTTTGTTTAGTTTTAATCCCAAAATAATTTTGAAAAATTGCAAAAACAGGAAGATGATTGCTTATATCAGTTATAAGAAGTCCACCTACTATTTCATGGTCAATTTTATTTGTGAATATATTATCTATCAATGTAGCTGTATCAATTGTTATTCTACTTGGTTTTATAATTACAGGGAAAAGGGAGTTACTATACATTGTATTTATGAAATCTGTTGTTTTCTGATGTCCATTTGGGTTTAGCAAATCTATATTAAAATCACCACAAATTATTTGCACTTTTTTATCATTTAGGTTGCTAAACATAGCAGCAAGTTTTTCATTGAATATCTCAAGGCATGAACCTGGTGTCCTATAGATGCAACTTATAATTATATTGTTAGCTTTTTCAACATGAATTTCAATAGTGACACATTCCAATATGTTATCTATGGTGCTTGACATGCATTCAATCAGACTACATTTCAAAACTTTATCTACATATAAAGCAACACCGCCTCCTTTTTTATTCACCCTGTTCATTGTAAATAATTCGTATCCTTCCAGTCCCATTTCACTAACTTTCTCATTATCGAGCCATGTTTCTGATATTGCAATTATGTTAAACTTTTTTAACTTACTTAAACATTCTGTAATTTTAGAAAATTTTTTATACAGGCTTCTACTATTGAAATGTATGACCGACAATGCATTTGCCATTTTAATATTCACATTGAATTGGTCATCTGTATAGTACTCACAAGTATTATTGGTGTTATTGTAGAAGTGGGTATCTGGGTCAATGTTACTTTCAGGGTCATGCATGTTGTGCTCTGCATAGTTAAACGTTTTGAAGTTCGTTTTCTCAGCGTGTGTGGCAAAATAACCACCTTGACAGTCCTTTTCATAATCAAAGTCTTCCTCTTCAATATCTCTGAATGGAAACCTATAATCTGTGTCCAAACTTGTCATTTATGTGTTTTTGTTGTTGTTGTTTCCATTGTTTTTGAGCCATAAGGCCAGAAACACTTTCCATACCCATTGTTCATTATCCAATCGTCACTTTTCCAATAGATTCCATAGCAGATTCCTGATTATTTATATTGCTCTAAGTCTTTGAGTTCTCTTATCATCACAACTTTCGCTTCTTCGGGATTGCCATTTAGTCTTATCATTACTTTGCAGTTCCTCGTCCATGTCGCTTGTATCTTATTTTGTTTTCTCAGGCTGCGTGCCTGTCTTGCAATTTCAGCAGTCTTTTTTGTTAAATGTTCATTTAAATACACACCAGTCCCTTTTAGCTTCTTACCCTGTTTCAGTAACTCAGTCTTTGTTTTGCGACTCACAAACCGAAGAATGATTGCTGGCTTTGTTTTACTGTCTTTTCTGGGGAGCGTGTGGCATGCTGCAATATGATGGCTCTGAATACTTACATTCTTCGTTTGAAGGAATTTTATCACTTGCTGTTCAAGCGTTTGCAGCTCCTCTACCGGGGCATCTTCACCGTCTTTACCTCCGCCAGCTGTTACTCTGGCGTAGGTTCGGTGTTGCGTCTCCAGACCACTTATGACTAAATCATCCATTCTTGTGTATTGTTCAAGGTCCTCGATTCGCCGTTCCAAGTCGTCTATTTTCTTGTCCTTGTCCTTTATGAGGTTTTTTAGTTGTTTTATTTCATCCATTAGGTCATGTAGCATACCTTGTTGTTTAGCCACTTTGCTCAGTTCATCAGACATGAAATTAAGCGATTTCCTAATCTCCTCCAACTCCTCTTCAACTCCTGGGTTAGCTTTTTTAGGTGGCATTTTGAAAATGGTGAGATTAGTATTTCCTTGTGATGGCCCGTTGAAGTCACTGTTGATTTACTTGTTGGTGCCTTGCTAGAGGAGCCTGGGCCCAGTGGCTGCTGGAGGATCCTGGGCCTGGTGGAGCAGGAGGATCCTGGGCCTAGTGACTGCTGGAAGAGCCTGGGCCTGGTGGCTGCTGGAAGAGCCTGGGCCTGGTGGCTGCTGCAGGATCCTGGGCCTGGTGGCTGCTGCAGGATCCTGGGCCTGGTGGCTGCTGGAGGATCCTGGGCCTGGTGGCTGCTGGAAGAGCCTGGGCCTGGTGGCTGCTGGAAGAGCCTGGGCCTGGTGGCTGCTGCAGGATCCTGGGCCTGGTGGCTGCTGCAGGATCCTGGGCCTGGTGGCTGCTGCAGGATCCTGGGCCTGGTGGCTGCTGGAAGAGCCTGGGCCTGGTGGCTGCTGGAAGAGCCTGGGCCTGGTGGCTGCTGGAGGAGCCTGGGCCTGGTGGCTGCTGGAAGAGCCTGGGCCTGGTGGCTGCTGCAGGATCCTGGGCCTGGTGGCTGCTGGAAGAGCCTGGGCCTGGTGGCTGCTGCAGGATCCTGGGCCTGGTGGCTGCTGGAGGATCCTGGGCCTGGTGGCTGCTGGAAGAGCCTGGGCCTGGTGGCTGCTGGAAGAGCCTGGGCCTGTGCCTGTGGAGGATCCTGGGCCTCCAGAAGCCACAGCTTCAACCTGAGGTATCATCATCAGTGCTGGGGACGGTTTTGCCTGAAAGACCTAGGGTCACTGAACAGCTCATTGGCTAACGATTTGTCAATCACATGGAAAAACATACCCTTCTTTATTGTCCGTCTAGGCGATAATGATTTAGAAACATTGTAATCGCCTTGAATAAAGTAAAACTAATTAGAGAGGACGCTCTGTTTTTCTTGTATAGAACTGGATCTAAAATAAAAATTGTAGTTGTGTTTTGGAGGTTGCAAACCTCAAATATGTCTTTTTTAAAAATTAATTGATACATTTTCCTGTTACGAAATCTTTTGAACTTGATTTCATGATTTGTTTTAAGCAAAAAAGTTACCCACTTATATATCCAGCAGGTAGAAAGCAATTAACTGTGTTGTTCCCAGCTGATGAATGTCAGCCTCATATCATCCTCTTTTAAACCCAAATCTTCTGACTCTGGCTCGTACCTGCGAGAAATCTCTGAGTGTATACCACCTAGATGTGTCACTCATCCACTAGTCAATCACTAGCATGCAGTGGGTTTATCCCTCTCAGGACCCGCAGCTCTTCTGTTCAGGATTTATTGTCCATCCTCAAATGTAGACTAAAAACTAAAGGTGGATCATGCCCTCCCTCCATTTTTCCTCCAATTCCTGTAAATTTATTTATTAGTCACACAGCAGATTTGAGTCTTATATATGTAGGCCTGTGAGTTTTAAAAAACAAGGGAAATCCCTGGGTAGCTGGAGTGAGAGAAGGAAGAAATGAGAATTTGGCATGTCATTGAAGATATTTCTCTGTAACCCACACTCTGTCTGATGGCCTCTGATCTCTTTTCTTCACGTCTCTGGCTCTGCTTCCCCCCCTCACGTCCACCTGTCCATCATTAACCGATATCTCGGTTGCATCCCAGGAGCCGGGGCAGGCCTTTTCTGCAGAGGGGCACGTTCACACGCTTGCACAGCATCCACAGCAGTTTTGGAGAAATCTGTTGAAATACTCTCAGGAAAATTGACTGCAAAACACTTGATTTAAATAAAACCGATGGTGGGAAAAAATGGAGCAAACTTTACAGCAGAGATAAGACTCCAAAGCCTCAGAGAAGATGACAGATGATGTTTTTTGTAGCGCGGACATCTCACAAGTCCCCTCTTACTCTTTAACAACCAGCTGTCCACTTTCCTTACTAATTCCACCAATCCTCGTTAGACGCTGCACTGCAGATGACCTTGCAGTCAAGTGGTTTCATTTCCTTCAATATGTGGCTGCTAGAGTGGGCTGAGGTGGGAGGATATTAGATTTCCAAAAAGGCTTATTTTCATTATTCATGTTGTTTCAAGGTTTTTTTTACACTTGTAAATACAGCGCAGATATTGCTTTGGAGAGTCGTTTATACACTGCAGACGCATCAGAATCTGTTAAGTGTTTCCCTTTAAGACGGTGTCTTTGATGGTATGTTTGCTGTTATTATGACCCCGGCGGCTCACTGCACATTATGATGCACAGGCGAGCGTGGTGGTGGAGAAAAGATGAGAACCCCATCACATCGCCCACACTTCTCCCAGCAGACAATGATTCATGGGTTTTTTTTTCCCTCAGATGACCGGAGGCAATAACGCGGATTCCTGGTCGCACTGCAATACTTTCTGATCAACAACACCTGTTTGACCATGGTTATGAAGGCCGCAATCATTGCTCAGTGGAAAGGGACCAGAGTCTTTGAATGCAATAAGCAATGCTTATGTCCACCTGAGCCTTTTGGTTACTGGGCTCTTTGAGACTCAGAGTGGAGTGTTGTGCAGCTAATAATATTTTTAGCACCATGCGGCAGTGCATTTAAAGTCTTGGATTCACTCTGCCCCGGGCACTGGTTTCATGTAGCCATTTACATTACATGAGCATCTTGTTAGTCTCTCCGCGGAAAGCCAACAGTCTGTCTGGTTGGCTGGCCTCTCCCTGGCCTCTGATCTTTACACCTTGGCCAGCGCTCGGCACAGCAGTTGCAGAGAGAGATGAAACAAGCCTGGAAATATTCGCAGCGAGTGCGATTAGTGGACGCACGGAGTCGACTGACTTTGCTGCTTTGTACTTGTTGTGTCTCCTGCGCCTATACGTTTGTGATGCAGTCTGTGTTGCTTCAAGGTCAGGTGTGTAGGATTTGATTTTCAACTTTCCACACTCTCCGTGAAACCTTGCGGGCTTTCCTCAAAACACACAGAAACGTCTTTCTCTTTGTTGTTCAAAAGGACACAGTAACTTTGGGTCTTATACCCCAAACCACTAAAAATAATAACTCTTAAGCATTCCTCACATACTACTCTTTAACTCAAGTCTTTCCAACCAGATGTGGCCATCTGAGATGTAGACATGGTCAAGATGACCTGCTTGAAGTTCAAACTGAACTGCTGGGGTTCTCCCACACCACCATCTCTAGAGTTTACAGAGATTGTCCAAAAAACAGAAAACATCCAGTGAGCGGCAGTTCTCTCTGAGAAAATGTCTTGTTGATGAGAAAGGTCAGAGCAGAATGGCCAGACTGCTTTGAGCTGATAGGAAAGCAACAATACCTCAAAAATAACCATTTGTTACAACAGCAGAAGAGCATCTCTGAATGCACAACACATCCAGCCTTCAAGCAGATGCGCTACAGGAGCAGAAGATCACCCTGGATGCCACTCATGCCAATAGGAGACAATAACCTGTAGAAGATCGGCAAAAGCGTTGCCTGGTGTGATGAGACTCAATTTTTGCCGTTATATTCAGGTGGTTGGAACCTTCTGGTTTTCCAGCTAGCTTAACACCAGCGTTAGATGTGTGACATATTTAAATCACCCATTTTTTTAAAGCCTTAAATTAGCACCCACTGCATCTCTACCAAGTGTCATTAACTCTAAAGTACATTTGAAGGCTCACGTGTTACTCATACTAAACAGCTTGCAACAGGTGTCTAGTATAACCAGCACCATGTGGCCTGCACTCACATTGCTTTTAACATTTGTTAAGTACATTTCAATTTGTCTCTGTTGCAACCCGTGTGCCACTCCACTGCCCTTCTCCCTGACCACGCACTCACACAGGCACGCTTCGTCGAGGAGACTGTGCTGAAGAGTTAATGATCCTATTTACTCTGAGGCCCATTTGGGGACGTTTTATGTGCAGCGGTACATGGGGGTGAACATGACTTATTATTTTTGATGTTGCTATAAAAGGCACCCGAGTTTGAGGAAGTGTCTGAGTTCAGCGCTTGGGCTCAGTTAGTAATCGCAGCTGTGATTGGCTTCAGCTGAACCACGGCCAAGCCCAACAGGACTACCTTTAACCTTCCACGTTTCACTTTGGTTGTGTAGGCTAGCAGACACAACAGGATGGAGCTTAAAAACTGTAACTTTTTTGTGATAGGAGAGACCAGGATAAACAGGGGTCAGTTCTTTATGTTCCAACAAATTAAACAGATTTACAGCAGTAATTGCTTGGTAATTTACTAATCTTTCTCTGAGAAAATGCCCTGAAGCCAAGTGATGCAGGATGAATGCAGAAATGAAAATTATGCCTAACTGCAGGGGCTGTGGCATTAGTAATGGGCTACACCATGTAAGGGGGTAAGTTATTGACATACTCCATTACTCTGTGTGCGCTCATGCATGCAAGTCAGCTTGTTTGTGTGAAGAAATTTTGATGCAGTGTGTGTGTTTGTGAGCCTAAATGGCACAGTCGAGAAGTTAATAGCTGCAGGCTATCACGCAGCAGGCATAGTAATAGTAGCAGGAGAACAACAGTAAATATTCACATCATAATCATCTTAATGATCAGTGGCACCAGAGCAGTGTGCCGTGAGGTCTTTCCCGCCTCCTGTCTGATTATCCAGGACATATTTTCCATCCCTTTTAACTGTTTTGGGGTTTTTTTTATGCATATCAAATCCTAAATTCCTTGTCATTCCTCTTCTCTTAAGAGTTGCAAGTTGAGAGACGCTTTTAAATTGGTGAAAAATGCGTGAATAGCCGTAGGCAGATGGCAACAGAAATCTGTGAAGGCTCAAATCTAGCCTTGCGTGATGAAAGGAAGTAAATGGTAAATGGCCTGCATTTGTATACCCTAAGGACCCCAAAGCGCTTCACACTACATTCAGTCATTCACCCATTCACACACACATTCACACACTGGCGATGGCAAGCTACATTGTAGTCACAGCTGCCCTGGGGCGCACTGACAGAGGCGAGGCTGCCGGACACTGGCGCCACCGGGCCATCTGACCACCACCAGTAGGCAAACATGGGGTTAGTATCTTGCCCAAGGATATCTGGCATGCAGCCAGGAGGCAGCCTGGGATCGAACCACCGACCTTCTGAGTAGTGGCTGACCTGCTCTGTCACCTGAGCTACAACCACCCCAAGTAAAGCACGCTGGTTTGTTAAGGTCCAAGCTACTTTACTGTCATTATCTTCAGTGCCTTTGGTCTTTTTATGTGTTTACCATGGGTCACACGATGTGATCTTTCCTCCTCCAACACCCCAACCCTCTGCGTGTCCTCTTTCAACCCATACATGAACCTCCTCTGAGGTCTTCCTCTTGTCCTCCTGCCTAACCCTATCCCTGCCCTCCTTCAGCTCCTGCAGCCATCTCCAAACAATACAGTACAGCAGGTCTCACTCACCACCTTGTAAACCTTTCCTTCCACTCTTGCTGCTGTCCTTCTGTCCCTGACACTCGTCTCCATCCACTCCACCCTGCCTGCACTCTCTTCTTCACCTCTCTTGTGCACTGTCCATTGAGTCGAATGGTGACCCAGGTATTTAAGCTCATTCGCCTTCACTACCTCTGCTCTTTTCAGCTTCACTGTTACACCTGTCACCCTCTAATTCTGACTTTCATTCGTTCCCTTCTCTTCAGAGCATACCTCCACCTCTCCATGCTCTCTTCCACCTGCTCCCTCCTCTCACTACAGATCACAGTGTCATCTTCAAACCTCATAGCCCTCAGTCTCCTTCCTGTCAGCCTGTCCATCACCATCACAAACAAGAAGGGGCTCAAAGCCGATCCCTGATGCAATCCCACCCCCACCTCGAACCCATGTGCCACTCCTACCTCACCACTGTCTTGCTTTCCTCTCCACCACCCTCAAATACGTCTCTGCCACTCCTGACTTCCTGCAGCACCATAGTTCCTCTCATGGGACTTTCTCATGTTTTCTGTAGATCAACAACAACAACTCTTTCCCATAGCTTCATGATATGGCTCATCAGTTTTATCCCTGTAGTTACTACAGCTCAACACATCACCCTTGTTATTAAAAATCAGTACCAGTACTCTTCTTCTCCACTCCTCTGGCGTCCTCTCACTCTGCAACATTGTGCCAAACAATCTGGTTAAAACACCCACTGCCCTCTCTTCTATATATCTCCATACCTCCATAGGTGTGTCAGCAGGACAGGGTGAGGCATTCATTACCTTTACTGAAAAAATACATAAATATAAATAAAAATAATCTGATTCAACAATACTGACTCCACAACAATACAGCAGAAATAGTTTGATGTTAAGACTGTTTCCTCAGCACAGCAGCACTTTGGGATTTGGGATAATTAAATAGATTTATTTTTACTCAAAAACATCCCTTTGATCTGCCACCGTTAGCCCACACTGTGTTCCTCTGCCACACAGGATGATTACCCATAAACACATTTTGGCTTCAACTCCACATAAATGAGTAAAAAAAAAAAAGTTAATGAAAAAAAAAGTGCAATTAATGAGCTTCTTCTAATATTTCATTTTTAAAAGTGTTCACAAAAAAGCCAGGTTAGCATTGTTGTGTTATGGCTAGCACTGCCACCTTACGGTCTGCTGCTTTCCCTGTGCTTGTTTAGCTTTCCGCCCACAGCTCAGAGATGTGCATGTTCGGATAATTGGCCGAAGGTGTGAGCACAAATGATTGTATAAGGAGAAGACATGGAAAAAAACAGAGAGAAAAAGATAAACACATAGTCAGCTATTTTTACGTGCTTTTATTTCTTCACACTTAGATTAGTACAACAGCCTTTTCACATACTGTAGCCAAAGAAATCTACTGCCGCTTCGAGTCTTTTAACTGGAGCACTGCCACTCCTGTTTTGGCAACTTTACGTGGCTCGCAGTAGCTTTTAGAATAGATTTTTAGATTTTGCTGACTACTTTTAATGCTCCCAGTTACATCTCTGAGCTCGCACCAGAACATACCCTGAGATCCTTGAGTCTTTCATCCAGAGTGGCCCACTGGAAAACGAAAGGGCCGGAGTCTCTGCCCGAATACATCAGGTCAGGAGCTGCTGCAGTTGCACCATAAAACCTATTTGCATGTCTTACTTCTATTTGTACACAGCTCTATATCTGACAGAAAGACAGTATTTAATGACAACACACTGACATCACTGCTTTATATTTCTAGCAAAGAAAAACAGGACACATCCATGAAGTTTGAAATAGCACACACTGTCTCTCTAATCGCTAATAGTTGTGAACAAGTTAAGAGCCCAGATTTTCCCCTAGAAAATGGACCCAACACCCTTTAGAAGTGTCCCCATTATAGCTCGTTGTACTCAATAACCCCCAGAATCTCTCAGTTATATACTCTCCTCCTGTCCAAGTCTCTCTTAGCTGTTAATGGACCGGCTCCAAAAAAAAAGGGGGAGTCTGCTAACATTTCCCTCATGTCTTTTAGTAATGCGCAGCTGCTGGCAGGTGAATGAGAAATACTGTATCTCTGGATTGAATCTTACAGCTTTGAAGCCTGAAATAGTCTAGACATAAAGGGTTAAAAGGATTTCTTCCAGAAGTCAGCCAGACGGATGATCAAGTTAACCGGCTTGATTGAGAAAAGTCATGTCTGTTTAGTGTCTCCTGTAAGCGCAGACATATGCTCCCTCATCTGTAATTGGCAGTGGTAACGATCCTGTGAGAGCGTGCCTACAGTGCCGGATGTTTGCTTGTGTGCACTGAACGGGACACGCGCGCTGCATTTGTAATCGCGCATGTGTGAAAGCATGTGTGTATACAGTATTTCAGCGTGATCTGGAGTATTTGAGAGCCATTTAGTGGATATGAGAGACAAATAGAAGGCTAACGAGTGCTTCTGTATATGTGTGTGTGTGCTGTTGCACTGTTTCTCAAACAGCTGTCAGCTTCTTCCAAAGTGTTTCAGCTGACTGATCCCTAAACTGTGCCAATAAGTTCCTACACAAGAAGCCCACAATCATGGTTGTATTGATGCGTCTATCTGAGAACTCATCTCAATCCTGCCATCGACTCTAACTGCCTCTCCTTATTATTCATGTCAGCGAGTGCCTCAAAGATGTCTAGTGACATTTAACTGAAGCCACCAACACTAGTTGCTCCTCTGCTGTACTTGCTGTGATTGTGTGTGTGTGTGTGCCAGATTATATAAATTGTATATATGCTACAGGAGCAATGTGTCTCATATATGTGAGCCACGTTTCTACATATAGTATGTAACTTTATGAATGGGCTGCGTGTGTGTGTGTTTCTAGCATATCTGTGTGTCTTTTTACAGTGTGGGCTGTGTTTGCTGGAGGCGAGAAGCATGACGGAGCTGAACCACACAGCATCTCCTCCGGTGCCACTCCCCCACCCCCTGCCCTGCAGCCACCCCCCCAAGGGCAGCCAGCCCATTACAGTAATTAACTAGCGAGGGGGTTGATGGGATGGAGAGAGAGAAGGAAGGAAAGAAAGAGGGCTGGGAGAGAGAGGTATGAGAGATACAGAAAGTGGTTTTGAGTGTGAGAGGAAAGAGAGATGGAGGGTAGGTTTTGGGGGTGGGGGTTACTTTTTCTGCCGAGGCAGCAAGTGGGTGGGGGCCGCTGCTTTCCTTCCTGCCGTTAATCCCTGAGTGACTTTCACTGCGTACAGTAAGCAGCGCAGTGCAGCCCAGTGCCCCTGCAAATTAATCTAGCAAAGAGCTTGGGCGTCGAATCCCCCCTCCATCCTCCCACGTTCCATTTCCCCTCCGCCCACCTCCCCATCGCCTGCTACAAGACTTGGGAAAGAGGGAGAGAGAGTGAGGCAGGGAGGAGAAAGAGGGATGCGGAGATAAGCTGCCGCTGTATTGTCCAGTGAGTGGAGAAAATGTGGCGGAGAGAAGGCGAAGGGGACAAACCCGTGGAGGAGGGAATGACAGGAGACGGTGAGTAAGGAAGGAGGGGTGAGAGATGAGGAGTGGGGGTAAGAAGAGATAAGGAAGACGGCGGGCTATTTCAAGAGCAGCAAAGGATGACCGTGCGCCCTCGCACGTGACATCACTTGGGGACATGGTGACATCACCGACTGCGAGGAGCTTTTCTGCCACTCTGTCACGATGTCACTCTCCTTTCGGCCTCACATCGTTACAAACAGATGTGTCATCCTAAAGGTTCCGCGTGATTCGCTGTGAACACATGTGCGTCGTGATGCCAGCCGCAACGCTCCACAAGTTCACATCACATTATTAAAGAGTAGCTCCGGAAAAAGTTTCTCTCCACGAGCGAGATTAGGAAAAGCCGATGAAGAGTTCGAGTCATGCTTAATCTAGCTTAGCACTAACGCTGAAGGGAGGAGAAACTAGCCAAGCTGTATCCCTACAGCAATGACGACTCTGAATCCTCCTGAAGGAAAAGAGATGGAGGAGGAGCCGCACAAGCTGCAAACTCTAAAAGCTATAATACACTTAAAATAACACAGATTAAGTAATCCAAAATTCTAGTAATGAGTCTGAAGCCTGATATAAAATATGACAACACTCATGTATCAAATACAACACAGCAGGCGTTACAGGGTTAAATGATCACACAGTCTCCTGTGAAGTTTAAACTCAGGATTTTATAATGTTTCCAAAGATGCTCGAACCACTGAGAGTGGACTCAAGCCTCACAATCACACAGGCCTAGACTTCCTGGCAACCATCAGTCGCTAGGGCAATATGAGTATTCCCCAACTGGTTGGCAAATGGTTGCTGAGGTTGTTGGCTGTCGCAGTGAAGTCTTTGTGATTGTATTAGTTGTTACAGATTGCCACAGTTGCCTGTAGTTTGCATGGAAGATGCTGACCTGTCAGCAAATACCTTCAAATTAAAAGCTTTACCCTATGGAAAGGTGTCGACTGCATTGGTAAGGCATAAACTTTTAATTTGAAGGTGAATGGCCTCTGTTTCCCGTTTGTTTTCTCAAGTTTCCTTTTTGCTCACTGAGTACTTGGTGAGTGACAAGATTTTCATGCATTCTGCTAGTGACCAAAGCAATCACCAGGTTTTTGGTGCATCAAGCAGTTTCACCTAGTGACTGCCTGCAGCCACTTGCCAACTTGTCAAACCCCTGGAGTTTATTTGGAGATGTATTTGTGATCCACCAGGAAAAGATATTCATATCTTTATACTGTTATCAGAAATATTTTTTTTTCCTGAGAATGGGTGCCTGCTGATGAGACCGATGATTGGTAGATGTGTATCAGCACACTAAAACCAAAACAAAGTGCTAAAAGCAGACAAATGCTGTCACATCAAAGTAAAAACCGATAGTTATTTGTGTAATATTCCCTGTGATCTTTCCACATCTTCAGTAGCGGAGTTATTTTAAGCAGACTTATTAACCATTTTCAAAATGCAGTGTAACAATGACACATCTTAAAAATGCCTAAATTAAAGATAAACTAAAGTTATCTCTGCAGCAGTGCCAGCTGGGACCAGCTGCTGTGGAAAAATGGGACTGCTTTAAGGAATAACTGCCGTTTTGTTAACTGTGGTGCATTTCATTCCCATCATGTACTTGAATAACAATGAGTCTGGATCCGGATTGTGACCTTTATTACCTACCATCTCGCTCTGTCTGTCATATCTTTCTCTGCTCACCCGTTGCTGTTTAACAGAGCAGTTCATATTAGAAAATCTTTGTCCGCTCTTATTCTGATTTTTTTACCTCTTGACTGTGACAGCTTGCTGAACTGGCACTGATGAAACTAAAGCCTGTGTGTAGTGTAATGCCACAAGACTGCATCTTTTGAGGAACGAGGCAGTGGCTGTGGTGCTTTGTAGCTGCATTAGCTCGCTAAAGAGAGGGTGGGCGGTGCTGTTAAAGATAGAGTTCAGCTTAATCCTCATCCTCTATTCTGCTGCCTCAAGGGTGTCCAGGCAGAACCGGCCCATTTTCTTCCGCTACTTCATCAGTCTGTTTGTACTCTGTGCGTGTATCGCAGTTATTCTGCTGCCTCACCAAAAACAAAACCTCACACTGGCCACACTAACAATACAAAAATGGTCTTGAGCAATCGTTCTGAAGGATTTCTCAAAGTCTTTCATGGTGTTTCTTTGGACACTGGCTCCTCTGAACGTTTTTCTTTATTTTTCTGTTTACTTCAGATCACGCTTTCCAATTAACCCTGACCTATGAATCACTCATTAAAAAAAGAAACCTAATTCATTGTGTCTACACATATTAGACAACTTTCATTTTAAATTGTATCTCCAGGCACTTTTTTTTACTGCAGCCTGTTACAAAACACATCAGTCGTTCCAGTTTCTTTAGTTAAATCTGCAAAAAAAATCCCCCAAATAACACATTTTGACAGAAAGTTTGCATCAACAAGGTGATTCCCAAAGAGCTATTAGCTGAAAGCTTGGAATACCTCAGCACGATGTGCAGTGTCCTCGGAAGATCTGAGAAGAGGACTAAAGAAAAAGTGGCAGACCCAAAAAAACTACAGTGGATGAGACATATCTGAAATCCATGTCCTTACGAAAGAAACAGCAGACAATCCAGCAAAGACCTGACAGAGGACCTGAGAGATGCATCTGGCCCTTAAGTTGATCTACTGTTACTGGTACTGTTCATTGAAACCCCATCAGAAATGGTCCCCGTGTAAAGGTGGCTGCCAAGAAGTCATTCTTAAGGAAGGAAAAGGGAAACACCCATCAGTAAACACGGCAGAGACTCTGTCATGGTTTAAAGCTGCAGCGGTGTTGAGGATCTTTTTAAAACTGATGGAATTATGAACACAAAAAAGCACCATCAGTTTTTGATTCACCGTGCAAAACCATCTGACTGACAACAGCTTCATTTTTTCAGCATGACAATAATTTTCTGCATCATGGATTGGCCTTCCCAGAGTCCAGACTCAGCATTATTGAAACAGTGTGGGATCATAACAAAAAGACTACTTAAAGAAATGACAAGACCGCTGTCTCAGAGAGTTCAGCCTGTGCTGAAGACTAAAGGTGGTCAAACCAAATACTTAATTGTACAAATGCTGTTTTAATGTTTGCATGTTTCAGTAAAACACTGCAGCAGTTTCCCTTTTTTCCAACAGAAGCTAAAAAAAAAGGTGTAGCCAAAGACTTTTGCACAGCAGTGGAGGAAAAGAATCTGAAATATCCATGTATCCACTAGAGATGGACCGATCCGATATTACGTATCGGTATCGGTCCGATACTGACCTAAATTACTGGATCGGATATCGGAGAAAAATAAAAAAATGTAATCCGATCCATTAAATATCACGAAAGCACCTCACAAAACTTGCAACACGCCGTAACTCACCTCAGAACGTTAGCACGTCGGAGCAGTATGCATCACGTGATAGAGCGGCTGTGGCGTGCGGGACCTGTCGGTGGTCTGGATAGCATTTGGAGCTTCGCTAGCAACCCGGCATTTCATCTCCGACAAAGTTATCCCGAGAGAAGTAAAGCAAGTGTGTAAGTCCATCTCTGAATGTTTGTAAAGCGACTGCCTCTCCTGCTGCTACTTCAATCATGAAACTGCTTAACGATCAGCTGATCGGCTTTTCTGTCGCGAGTCCGTGTCTCTAGTTTGCTTTTGGCCCACTTTGCACCAGAAAGAGGAAACCAGCGGCTGAACAACAGCAGCACGTTTAAGCTTGATCAGCTGTTGTTAGAATGTATTTAATATTACTTTCTACTCCAGGATCTTTTTCTACGTAGCTGACGCTGGTAACTGTGCAGGGGCGGATCTAGCAAAGTTTAACCAGGGGGGCCGATAGGGCATTAACAGGGAAAAGGGGGCACAAAGACATACTTTTCTTTCTTATTCTCATTTAAAATGTCAAGCTTTTAATAAATAATTATCTGACACCCAAAGTTTTAATTTGATGTAAAATGAATAGAAGTCAATTACTGTATATAGTGACTATTAAGTCTAATATATATACCCTAGTAAGCTATAGTACTTTTTCCTTTGGGAAGGTACCATCTGTGCAGTCTGCAATTTTGTTGAAGAAAGATGTTGAATCTATTTAATATTTTAATATATTGAAAAAAATAATTGATTTCTGTGCATTTTTTTTCACACTGCATCAAATTAAGGTTGATTACGTCGATTAAGCATCATGAGGTGGAGCGTGAGGGGTGGTTCCCTATTTTTTATTTATTTATTTTTGTTGTTGCTGGGAGTTGGAACCCTATTAGTTAGATTGCTTAATATTTACACTAAGTACTCTTTAAAATACCAGAATAGGGAGGATGGTGCAGGTTTAAGTTTATTAGATTGATCAGTATTGCTGAACTATGAAATATTTTTTTTTGCATACAGGTATAACAGAATAGCTTTAGTGTAGTTGTTGTTTTAAACTTGAGTATGAACTTATACAAAATGCAGCAAGATATTTAAAAAACAGTTTTGTTGATTAAAAAACACTATATCGGATTCATATCGGTATCGGCAGATATCCAAATTTATGATATCGGTATCGGTATCGGACATAAAAAAGTGGTATCGTGCCATCTCTAGTATCCACTCACTGACCTCTTTGCTCCTTATTCCTCTCCTTCTCATTTACTTCCATTACCTACTGAACCTCCTGAACACTCCTGCCTCTACAATCAGCTCATACATCTTCATCAATGGCAGCTGCTACTCTTCTTCAGGGAGGCTACAATAACCAAGCAATGTATTGTTATGGCCAACCAAGGAATGATGATGAACAATGATAGCGCTAAACAATCTCCCCAATATCCTCTTTCATTTAGTAAGCTGCCCCTAAGGCCAACTGCTGATTATTGAGCTCCCTACTGCAGCGTTTAGCCCAGAGGCCCACGCACGGCTCGCCTACACCGAGCTTGATTGACCTGATATCTCATGAGGATCCCGGGTGGTTCCCTCATTTACGCCTGTGCTGATTGCCAGGGTGAGAGAGGGGCCAGCGTTTGTTTTATCCGACTATGAGAGCAGCCATGAGCTGAATCAAGTCAGCTGAAAAATCGTGCGCTCTACAGCTGAACTTCAGACCCACATGCACAGACGCACAGCTTGCAGCCGCCTGTTGGCTCATGTGATCCGGCATTAGACTGTGCACGTAAGAGATAGGCCGACCCAGAGCGAGGAGTGCAATGACCGGAAGAAAACGGACCCCTCATCACCATCACACCCCTGTCAAATTGTGTTTCCGCTCTTGCTACCACCAGCTTCAAACCTCTGTTTCCATTACATTTTTGTTTTTTTGGCGAACATTACAAGGATACAAGAAGAATCCAAACAAAAAAGCCTAAATAGCACTTGATGATCAAAGAGTTGGAGCAAGAAGACTATGGAAAAATGTAAAAATTAGCTTGTAGTGCAATTAATTTTAACTCCCCTACATTAAAATGTGTCCAGAGTAGTGGTTTATATGCTTAAACTGCAAAGTGAAGTGAGAGGAGAGTAAACACCAACCTAAAGGATAATCACTGAAAATGCAGGGCAAGGTTGTTTTACTAAAAAAAGGGAGAAATTTTCACTTGGCAAAATAAATAAATGAGAAATTCATAGCTGTGTTGAGCATCACTCAAAATTCTTGCACTAGCATGACCTTTTGGCTTGTTTTCATGCGTCTGTTATGTTCACTGGGACTATGAAGGACGCAGGGCTGTCAGATTTCTGCAGTTACATTTTGAGTAGGTGCAAACCGTGCACTCATTATAGAGACAAACAGAATAATCCAAGGACAAAAGGGAATTATTTACATGTTGGCCTAAGTGAATATTTAATTCCCTTGTTTGTGTATTCTGCTACCCTCAGGACTGCTGAGACAAAACAGGTCAAAACTGAAGAATTTACAAAGCTGCAAAGAGCTGCTGCTTCTTATTAGATGAAATATATTCTTGTACCCGACAGTAAATAAAAAGATTCCTACAGGTAATAATTTGAATGCAAATGAAGCATTTACAAAGACAGTGTTTCAGGTCGTCATAACAACCAGCAGTTTAAAGGAAACTTTAGTCCTCTTTCTCTTAAAGTTTTACTTTACCCCCTTGATATAGATGATATAGATGACATCCCTTTATCATCTATATCAAGGGGAGAAAGTAGGTAAATCACTTATGTGAACAAGATATCTTGTAGATATCTAGGTTTTTTATTTTTATTTTAACAAACAAGGTTAATATCAGATCCTGAGAGGAGCTGTACACAGCCAAGCTAACACTTTCCCTTCCTTTATGTTAAACTAATCAACTTAGGGCTCAATCAAAAGGGACTAGAGACTGGTTAGCTACCCTCCAGCAAGGGAAAGATGTGCATTCTCCAACTGCTTGGTAGTGGTTTCTGGAGGTTGTAGACTTTTTCCGGGTGTAATGGGTGCCTCCCTGCAATTGCTTTGGTTGCTAACAGATTGCATGGTTCCATTGTTGCTTGGAAGACTCTGACTGATATGCAAACACTCAAACGTTTTTCCCTGAGTTTAAGTGAAACTTGAAAAAATTTGACATTTTTACTTTCAAAGCAAATTGTCCGAGTCTCTGATTTATGCTGTACTTTTCTCAGTTTTACTGCTTAAATTGGTGAGTAGTTTGCAGAAATGTCTTTTTCGTCCATGCACACTACAAGTAAAACAGCAAACAACTGGAAAACACCTGCTAATGATCAAAGAGCATCCGTAAATCACTCACGAACCTGCTGCAGAATAAAACCTGTGGTTGCCGGGTGGTCAGTGACAAGTCTCTAAGCTTTTGTAACTCAGTTTCAGAACAACTGCATGAAACTTCCAACAACCACTCGCAGCCAGTTGGAAAATAAACTGTTTGACCAGATTACCAGATGGTCGCCATTTGGTCTGTACACATGTGTGACTTTAGGCATAACAGTGATACTGACCCGCCCCCCCTCTCAGTATTTCTCAAAATGTCAATATCATTGTTTGCATATTGCTGACATGCTTTATAATGTCAGGAATATGCATTTTATAATTTCAGCACTGGTGTGCTGTAGTATAACACAAGGTGTATCCTGTTACCAGAACTAGAATCTCAATCGATTGAGGGGACAATGAACACCATGTTATCAATCCATCGAATGGTTGATGTCGATAGTGATCATGTCCTTGATGTTGCCAGATTGTCGAGCTACATGACATGAGGGAGAAGACCATTAATATGATAATCGCCTATGATCAACCCTATGACAAAAGTGGGAAAGAAGAAAACTCTTTATAGAGGAAGAAACCCCCAGCAGAACCGGGCTCAAGGAGAAGCAGCAATCTATTAAACTAGTTATGGGTTGGTGAGAAATAGAAGAGAGACAAAACACAAACTAAAGGAGTGAGAAAACAAGCGTTAATGTTGGTGTGTAGCCACATGGCTTCAGTCTTAGCACCAAAACTACTTGTTAGGGTTTAGGTTAAAAAAAAAAATGAAGTAATTGTAAAACTTTGCTTGGCGACTGGGATGAAGACTTCCTGTGAGTTTTTACATAACCACTGAGAAAACAAAACAATTCACTCTTTAAGCATGAGTAGATATAGAAGGGCACCTACTGGTGGCATCTGCGAGAGAGCTATTCAGCCGAATGACAACATCCCAAGCAGGTTCAAGCAGTAAAGGTATAGAAATGTCTTCAACAGCCTTAAGGCTTTATCTCAGCAGGAAGTGATGTGGTGACCAGAAACCATAGACAGCCAATGACATTCAGCAACTTCAAGCGATGACAGGGGGAAGAAAACACTAGCAGTCAAGTGGGCCGGGCCAGAAATAAACTTTTTTCAACTTCACGGTGAGCAATATAAGTGATGGTGGACTTCAAGTCTACTTGCAGTCCACCGTCTGGGGAGCAAGTGTAGTTGGTGCATTTTAATGTAAATTCTCTGTGGATAAGTCCGTGAGGTCACAAAAACAGGCAGGCGTGCAGACATCCACATGGACCCTCTTGCTTACTGTCAGACGACAAAATTCATATGATGGGGATCCTAGCAAACTGTAGTCGGCTCTAGCGGACTCATGGAGACAAGAAATATAATCCTTACTTGACTACTTGAGGTTACCTAAGCACCTGAAACCTAAAATGTCTGCTAGGGGCTAACCATCAGTTGCAAAGTAATGTGCAACAAGCAAACAGCTTCCTGTGTGGACACTTTAAAAAAGGCTTCTGCATTAGCTTCATGACATTTGGGTCACTTGCTCTACGAAATGAGCTTTGTACAGAAGATCAGGGTCTATACTTCCATCAGAGCCCTCCCAGGGACTCGTGAGACTAATCGCACCAGAAAATTGTGCTAGAATCGATTAGCCACTAGTGACGCCACTCTGTTCTTGGGTCAAAAGGTTGTCGAGCTAGCTGTGGCCAATAAGCAGCCCAAGAACAAAAGACAGTTGGTCAGATGGGAAAAAAAAGTAATGGTAACAAATTTCAAAAATTCAACAAAATGTAACATTTAAGAGGTTCTGAATGTCTTTCGGGACTCGGGAGCTGCTGAGTGCGGAAGCTCGATATATGGAGAAGAAAGAAAAGGAGGCTTGGGTGTTTTGTGTGCTCTAATTGGCTCCTCGGGCTTTCACCTTCACAGGCCATTGAGTCTGAGCAGACACAGAGTACAGTGGTGTGGATGGCTGAGGCCAAAAGGTGATTCGGTACTCTGTATGCTCTGTGCCTTTGTGTCTGCTCATATCTGCGAAGATGTGTGTGTGTCTCAGTGTGAAAAGAACAGTGATTTTATTTAATTTAACTACACTTGTTAGCTGTTGTGCAAAACAGTGTGAATGAAAGCAGAAGAAAATAATGGAAGCCAGAAGGAAAGAGGAAAACACGGTAATTTGCTGGCTGCTTTATTAATTGAGCTACCACAGCACTTCTCAAGAGGCTGGTCGGCTAGGAGATTGGATAGATTGATACGGATACACACACGCACACACACACATGCACACACATGCACACAGATGAAGAAAAGAGAAGCCCAGCTATGCACACACAGATAGGAAATGCCTCAGACATGCTTTCATCTATTGTTTTCTTAGCAAAATTCGATTAAGTTCTGCACAGACAAAACAGAAAAGATGGTGGCCAAGCTCTTAAAAGCTTTGAGGAAGCCACCACTGCCTCTCAAAGTATTGTTTCATTAGTCCACAAGGATGCATCTCAATGAGATTTCATTCACTGCCAGAGAGACGCTTGTTTCACAAGTTTGACAGGTGTCTGTTTTTTTGTCTGTGCGGGTCAAAAAGAGGCCGCTTTTGCTCGACACCACAACATCAAAGGACCTTGAGGCAAATAATGACTTCAAAAAGGTTACACCGTGCACTCCACAGCATTCTTCCTATCTTCAGTCTGAACACTGCACAAGAATTAGTCGAATGTTAAAACGACTAAAAAGGGAGGACGAGAGACACAGGGAGAGCAAGGGAGACCGTGAGCTTACGCGAGCTAATAAATCTCCATATTGTTGTTATTAATCCTGTGTCAAACAGGAAACTTCCAGCATCAACCAGAGAGCCAAACAGGCGCTTTCCATTCCAGCTTTGCATCTCAATGTGGACAATCCTCAGCTACACAGGCGGCGCCCCTCAGATTAGCACATCATTTAGGATTTTTAATGACACCCTAAGGCGCTACAATAATTTTGATGATGAGGCACAGACTTTATGTCCTTCCATACAGAGCCTGTCCCCATAAAATAAATGATGTTTAAATGCTGCGAAAGTGGGTTTGCTTTACACTTACAGTGCAGTCTGTACACCTATAATTGATATACAATACATATAAGCAGAGAAGCCCCGGTCTCCCTCTCCTCGCCCACCTCCTCCAGCTCATTAAGGTTCAGTTCAGTCCTGGGTTCACTCCTGGGCCTCCCCTCAGTAGGACATGCCCAGAACTCCTCACTCAGGGGCAATGTTCCCTCTAAGCTGCGCGCATGCACAATTGCGCACTGCTGGCATGGTCTCTGCACACAGAAAATCTGCGTTGCGCACACACACACAAAAAAATCTAACCTGAATTGAAATTAAAATTAAAACTTTAACAATTCTGTTTTGCAGTGTTAGTCAGTGACTGGCTGCTCCCGTATGGGATTAGAACGATGCCACTTTATCCCATAGTCCAGCCAATGATGCACAGCAAAATCTCCAGTGTTAAATTAACACTAGAGAGTGTCTATATGGGTCCACACCTCTGAGTGTTAAATACAACACTGTTGAGTGTTAAATTAACACTTTTGACAGTGTTATATGTTTAAAAGTAACCTAGTCAGTTTTGAAGATTAACAATGGCTAACACTGAGCAGTGCTGATTTTCTAACACTGGAAAATAACTCAAAATGTTAGAAATATTCCAGTGGAGTGACACAAATAATTTGTGTGGCATCAAATTTGATGCAGAACAGCTGATTGTTCTGTAAATAGTTTGAAATCTTAAAATCTTAAAAAAAAAAATGCCTTGGCTGCATTTTTAGGTTAAACAGCTGCAAAAAAAACTTTGTTGTTTGCAAAACTCAGTTACTTTTTTGAAGAAGTAACTATATAATTAATTGCCCAACATTGGTCATTACATGCTGTATTTTGCAGACAGAGAGTTACAGGACTCTCTCCCAGACCACAGAGTTGTGTTTTCAAAATTGGACTTTAAGTTATTTTTACTTCCAATAGTGTTAACATACTACACAAGATTTTTTTTTAAATTCTCATTGTAAGTGGGCTAAAGCAGTTAATTAAAAGTAGTCTAACATAAATGTAAATGCTGTACTTTGATTATTTTAATAAACCATGTAACTTGGATGGATTCGATGCTGGCGTGACCACAGTGCACACGTCTGCTGTTGCTCACAGTGGTACAAGGGATCGCTCAGGGAGTTTGTGTGTTCACTCAGACACATGAAAAATTAGAGGGAACATTGCTCAGTAGGCATCCTCAGTCCTAGTCAGATGTCCTAATCAACTCAGCTGGCTCCTTTTGATATGGAGGAATAGGGGCTCTACTCTGAGCCCCGTCCAAATGACTGACATTCTCACCCCATGAGAGCTTAGCCGGCCTGTATAGTCATTCCTTCAGTCACCACCCATAGGTTAGAGTAAAAATGTAGATTGACCTGTAACATTGGACCTCTTAGTACCAACTCATAAAAACCACATCCTACCTGAGTATTGTTACTGACCATGTGCATCCTTTAATCTTCTGATAGCTACTTCCAGCCGGCTCACACTTCATGTCACAAAGCTCAAATCAAACGTCTTGAACATGACAATGAGTTCACTTTACTCAAATGACCTCCACAGTCACCAGATCTTAATCCGAAAGTGCTCCTTTGGGATGTAGAGGAACGGGAGGATGTGCAGCTGACAAATCTGCAGCAGCTGTGCAATGAATGTTTCCAGCACCTTGTTGAATCTGCGACACAAAAGGCAAAAATGCACTCCATCCTAGCACTAGCATGTGTACCTAATGAAGTGTCCAGTGCATATATATTTATATAATACTCTAAAGGTGAGTTTATTTTATTAAGAAATGTTAAACTGACAAAAGCTCAGCTGTACCAGCTGTAAATAAGTAATGAAAAAACGCATCAACACAACATTTTGTCTCACATTGTTTAGTTAATTTCACTTTTAGCCACTAGCATGAATACAAGACAATAATAACCACAGAGGATGCAAAAGCCCAGTCAGAACCTCACATACATTTGCGGAGCTTAATCTCTGACTTTATTCAACAAATTGCTTGGCCAGTGTATTCTCATATGAGCAGATTAACAAACAGTCAATGAGGCATTGTGCTATTAGCCACGGCAATGTGCTGCGTGTTGCATGATTGCAGAACATTAAGTTGGCTGGAAAACCCTCCAAGAAGTAATTAAGAAAACTGCTGGGCAGCAATTCATTTCAGAATTAGTCGAATTGAAACTGAGCTTGTCAGACATTCAATAACAGTGAGAACATAACTGTCTGAATTGACCTTCATTGTAGCATCCCCACACGATTATCCAGCTTCGTGCAGTAAATGCCTATTTAACACCATTTTGATGATGCTGGAAGAGTGCAGCAGGCTGAAGAGACAAAGAGGAAAAACAAGCACTGCTACATTTATACCATTATCAAAAAAAAATGAAACAGTGAAACATTATTACCTTACCCCAATGGATTGTGAATGACATTTTTCACTGTGTGAGCATCATCTGGGGAAAATTACACTTAGCTAAGCCCACGGGGCCTTTTCAGACTCTATTTGTAATGACAGTCGGGCCTCAAGGCTCACAGTAGAAGTATTTCCCCCAGAGAATGTGAGCAAACAGGCATATTAAAAAGCCAGGCCAGCACAAGGTGATGGATTCATCCCAAAATATATTGTGTTCATTAGATTTTTTAATCAGATCAATACTCTAAATAATTCCTTTCATTATCCAGGAAAATACTATGAATTAATAATATAATTGCGGTAAAACATATAGAAAACAACATTATCGCTCATCAGAGCCATTTTCCACCTGTTTTTTGCCCTAACATAAAAGTATGGATGTCCCAACAGTACATGTATGTCTGTTCCATGCATGCCTTTGGATCACTACGGGGGGGGGTTTGAATTCACAAACAGACATAATTAGCTACCTCGCACTGCCTTGTTCCCTCTCTGAACTGTGTGTTTTCTCCAGCAGCACAAACAAGGACCATGTAATCACAGTGTGCTGATGCCATCATGGCTGCACTGCGTCGCGAGGAAGAGCTTTTAAGCAATTAACAAGTGTAAACAAGTCAGACTGGCACGTGTCAAAGGCGGCACCCTGCAGTGTGCCGGATGACTTTTAGAGGCACCTCATACAAAGCGCTTGATTTTTCTTGTAACTCGTGTGTGTTTTCAATCAAGGAATCCTTTTGTTAGAGTTTGTATGCTCCGTAATAACCATTTCGGCAGTTATTAGGTGATTTATTATATTTCACAGCTGGATTACCAAGTGAAGAGAAACTATTTCCGTGATAAAGCGGTGTCGATATCAGTTTGAGCTCAAATTTTTTAAAGCTTTACTTTAATTGATGTGAGCTAAAAGTGTCATTTAGCTGCTCCGCTGACGGTAAGCAACTCCAAGGGAGGTGTGACAGCAGCCGCTGTGATTTTCTCAGATGTGGAGACACTTTCTGGTTAGGATTTGATGGGATTTATCAAACAATTGCTTTATTAGTTACTAAACGTGGACTAGTGACAGAGAGTTGAACAATAGATGAGACAGCTTCCAGCTTAAAGTCCTATAATCACACCTCAGAGCAATTGAGCCTAAACCTCGTAAAACCACTAGCTAAGCTTACTCATCGCACATCCTGTTCTGTCTATTAGACGCTTGTTTCTCTCATCCTCTTAATTGTTTCCCCTGATGCAGCTTTTCATCATTTTTCCATCGCCACATGTGAGATATGGGCTACGGATTTCCTATTAAAACTGTATCAGTCACCATCCCAGTGAGGAGAAGTTTGTCAAGATCGCTGATGTAACAAACCTCTGGGAGCCATTAGGGGCCAGTGTTCGAAATCAAAATGATTAAAGGATGCTGTGTTGGACACATAAAAGGGAGTACAAGCAAATGGGAGAGAATAAGAAAGAACAGGAGATCTTCTCCTCTTGTCCTGCTCGCCAACACGTTGCCTTCCCGGTGGCCATCATTTTTGCAGCAGCTGTTTATATTTGTCTTTGAAGCCTCACCGGCAGCGAACTGCTGATTGATTCATTACAGTCATCAAAGTGCTGCCGCTAAAGGGTGTGAAAACCTCTCCATCAGCTAGCACGTGTCTACTTTGTGATATTTGTGAAGGCTGTTTTTGCTTTAATTCGATTGCTGAAGTAGAGGTTCCAGACATAAACTCTCTATATGGACAAAGGTTTCGGGCACACCTCTTAATCTTTGAATTCAGGTCTTTCTTAGTCCCATTCCCACAGGTACAGTAGATGGCAATAAGTATTCAATCGCCCATCTAAATCATTACATTCAGGTGTTCCAATCACTTCCATGGCCACAGGTGTTTAAAATCAAGCACCTAGGTATGCAGACTGGTTTTTAGAAACATTTGGGAAAGATTGGGCTGTAAAGAGCCCATTGAATTTGGGCTTGGTGCTGTAACAGGATGCCACCACTGCAACAAGTCAGTTTGTGAAATTTCTTCCTTGCTAGATATTCTACATGTTAGCAACCCTCATCCGAGAAGCTTCTTCAGTTGTAAGAGCGACTGGTGGAGAGTCCCAGATTTTAAGCCCTATGTGAGTGTCCCCAATCAGGGTTATGGACCCCCTATTGATTCCCCTATTGGTGTGGGTCACAATCAGCCAAGGTTTTTCAGGTGAACCCACTGTGAAACCTAGCCCCACCCCATCATGTGATTTACTGAGGTCAACTGGCCCAAGATGTAAGTGGGCGTTAAGGTGTCTGGGAAGGGATCTCAAAACTGGATTACAGATGGCAGACAGTTGGTGTCGTAAACCACCGCCTCTGTTCAAAGATGGGTGTTCACAGTGGACATAGATGGCCTCTTTCAAACCATCTGTCCTCTCTGTCCAAAATGTGAACATTGGCATCCTCCAAAGAGTGACTTTTGTCCTTTAGATGCAGCTGGACTGCAGAGTCTTGTCCTGTTGAGGTGGCACTTCATCTCATGGGTTTCCCTGTCCAAGAAGCTCTTGTCAATATCATTTGTAGGTGGCCCGGTACTTCTGTTATATAGGGTATCTTATCAGATTAATTTGGTGAGCTGGTGCACTTTGTCTCAAGATGTTCTTCTCTTAAACCTAATGGTCCACATGGTACACAAATTACAGCCTTTTGGTTTGAAGCCTTTTGATGTATGCCATTAAAAGCCTTCTCCCCTTGGTTTTCTGTGCTTTGTCACTTTGTCCAAACAAGAACTTTCTGCCATTTAGCTTTGCAGTGAACAGCAGAGCTGGGTAGATTGATCCAACTATCAATCAATCTACCCAGCTTGAGTCGATACTACCGTGATAGGCTCGATACTTTGTTTCTAACCTCTAACTTCGGTATGTAGCCCACTAAATTGTGTTAAATCTTTTTTAAAAAAGAGTTTCAAAATCTATAAAAAGCTGAAAAGTCTGCTTTGTTGTGTAGATTATTATCGTGGAAAGTAAAAATCCCTTTGACTTAGTAATCATTAAAATGTGTTTTGATTTTTTGGCAAATTGATGGTGATTTATCTCATAACTCATGACACACTGCTCTCTCCTACATAAGCTGCATTAATCAGTAGAAAATAACAGAATCTGTATTGGTATCAGCAATACTGTCCCTGTACTTAGTTGTTATCAGATTGCTAATAAAATCTTGCAGTGTCCCACAGCACCAGTGAACAGTGGATCAGATTGGTACCAAAGGAAAACTTGTGCATGTCTCAGAGATGACAGCAGCTTTGACAGTTGGTATTTTTGTTAAAGGTGTTTTTTCAATCTTTAAAAATTTCACTATTTTCCTACCCTTTAGGACTAAAATCAGCTTAAATATGATAGTTGGAATAATTGTGTTTATGAGTTGGAAAAACTGATGAAATTTTCACATCTCTTTTCTGTGTTCATAATTCTTATTTTTGACGGGATCCCCAATACCACTGGCTGAAATGTATCCTCAAACCATTCATCATGGGGTGATGAATGGTTCCTGCCTGTCAAACTGTGTTATCATTGGCATATTTTGTAGATTCAGTTAAATAGATGGGAGCAAATAATATGGTTTTGCATCAGACTGCTAATAACGTTCTTTGTAAAATTGGTTCTTTGCTAAGCTAACCCTGTTGTCGTCCCTTAAGTATAGCTTTTTTATGCCTGTATGATTCATAGGTCAGTGTTAGGTGGTTTAAGAAAAAGAAAATCCTCAAAAAAAAAAGCTACGAGAACTGGACTGAAAATTAATAGTAAAAGGTTTCTTTTTAACAGCACATCATAAAACATTACTGTTAATTCAAGCAAGGTCTGAAAAATAGAGGTTGTCCCAGAACAAACCAGAAAGAGGAAAGACAATTTCATGTGATGACAGTTGGTGTGACATATGAAAGTTGTACATATACACTGTCTCTGTTCAGCAAGCTGAGCTGGAGAATGGAGCTCTGCAGGACTAATTTAGAGCCCAGTTGGATCCCTCGACAGCATTTCCTCTAAGTACCGCACACGTGATAAGTTCAGGGGAAAGCCGTGCAATCTTCTAACTGAGCAAACATGAAGCGATTATATCTGTTTAATGTGTAAGAGAACTGTATGCACAGAATATCCTCATGAGAAGATCCTCTGTGATTTAAAATGTATGAGTGTGTATTTGTGGGCAAAAAACACAATTGCAGTATTTCAGCACCGGCGTCTTCTAATGTATTGGATTTGCCAAAGAATCCCCAGTGATCAAGTCCAATTCAGCAGCACTGCCCTAATAAGCTCTGCACATCAAGGCTTTTCTGTTTTTCCCCCGGCTCTCTCCGCTTTGCTCCCGTACTCTTTTCCTTCCTCCTGCCTTTCCTTTTCACTGCCACCCATTAGCCAACCTAGCCCACACAATAGCACCCAATCACAACTGGCAATTTAAATTAGCTATTTTCTCTGTCTCTTGCGCTTCAAAACACCTCTCGACAGAATGGACCCTAGATTATTGGATCCCATTTATCTACGCGCACGGATTTGTGTGTGTGTGTGTGTGTGTGTGTGTGTGTGTGTGTGTGTGTGTGTGTGTGTGTGTGTGTGTGTGTGTGTGTGTGTGTGTGTGTGTGTGTGTGTGTCATTTTCCCTGAATGCTACTCTGAGAATAAGAAAAGGGGAACAAAGAAAGAGGAGCCCAGCAATGACAGGGCCACACTCATTAGGCTTTCTAAAGCTATTATAGCAGAATTCCAGCATTATTCTGTCTAGAGCAATTAGTTTTTGCATATTCACTGCGTGCGTCGCTGATGACGGCGGTGTGCTTATACATGAAGACAGAGCGAATTAGACAGCCTGTCAGTTAGAGAATCCCTCGCCACCTCTTTCATTGCTCATTCCTTTTGAGTTGATGGCTGGGGAAATGGGTTAAAACACACACACATGCACGCACACACACAGAAACCTAATTAACAGACAAGTGCCATGTGGACGCTTTGCAAAATGTTTTTTTTTTTATGTTAAATTTATGCGTGTTGTGCCAGCATTTGGAATTAGCTGTCACGCATGCAACTTGGGTCCGTGTCCCAGCATGCATTTGGATTGTGTGATGTAGGTACCCTGGCAGCGAAGCGATGCAATAAACGCATTAGTCATAACAAGCTGCCCGCACAGGGAAGGAGAGAAAAACAGCTTCAGTAATAAAGCAAGTCACACTGAGGCTCCAGCGTGTGTGCGTTAATGTTCACGCGCATTATCTGTATCTTATATTCAAACTATCTGCTTCTGTTGTTTACACATATACACATACAGTCGCACAACCTCACAAGGTCTTTCTTAAGAGAAAACCCAGCAGACAGCTGGGAGCCTTAGACCTCACTGTGACTGATTGTGAGTGTATACGACTCTGAAGGCAGTGACGCCTCTAACCCAGAGACAAATAAATCACCACGGTGAAGAGAAAACAGAAGCAGGGGAAAAAGATAAAGAAGTCTTGCTGTGAAGAGCAAGACGGCTCCGTGTGCCAAAGAAATCAATTAGAGTAATGCGCAAAACACATTAAATAAAATAATCAGATATTATTTAAGAGGAAAGTAAAATAAAAGATAAGAAAATAATAAGAATAAAATAATGACAGACTCATAGAGAATTAAAAGCCAAAGAGTAAAAATGGGTCTTTAAACGAGTTTTAAAAGTATCCAGTGTTGGAGAGGTCCTGATATGTAAAGGCAGTTTATTGCACAGTTTCTCCTCTGTGTTTTAATCTAGACCTAGGGACAACTAGAAGCATTTGGTCTGCAGACCTCAAAGATCTTGCCAGGGTATACCAATTTAAAAGATCAGAAAGATATATAGGAGCTAGTCCACGCAGTGTTTTAAAAACAAGCGTCAAGACCTTAAAATCAATTCGAAAACTTACTGGCAGCCAGTGTAGCGAGGCAAGTATAGGGGATATGTGCTCTCGCTCCCGCTTGCCAGTCAGAAGCCTTGCCGCAGCATTTTGAACCAGATGTAGTCGGCCAATAGATGATGAAGTAACACCAGAGTAGAGACTTGCAGATGTCGAAGCGAGAAGGTTTGTTGGCCCACTCATCCACCTCTACCTTGTCTCGGTGTTGTCTTTGGATCAAGCAGGGAATATCTACGTAAAAGCAGTTACATGGTCTACCTTCATCATCACCTAGATGCTAAGCTTGTTAAGTTTGTTTCTGGGATGGTGGTGTGAAACATGAAAGTTTGGCATCACCCAACAGAATCAAGGAGCTTAAAGACTGGCTTGTAGGAACAAAACCAACAGATATTAGCTTCTTGTTGTATTTAGCATGACCTGAAATTAGCAATTGAGCTCATAAACTCATTTTGAAAGTGTTTTGCTATAAAGACATCTGTGGGGAAATCTTTCTCTGTGACCTCAAAAAAGTCTTTTTTGCTCCTAGCTCATCATTAAAGTGAATAAATGTAAAGCATTTCTGAGATGGCTTCATTTTTCAGCTTTGTCTATCTGATGGGTTCCATTCTGTTTTGTTCAGAGTTTTAGTCAAAGCCATCACGAGATGGCTCATTTCCTTTTAAACATTGTTTTTAGCTAGCCAGAATTAGCACCATATTTAAGAAATGATGCTAGCTAGAATCGGATGATAATTCTGGCTAGCAGCATTACCTGGGTTTTAAATGCACCTTAGAACACACATGCATCAACACTACATATGAGCGGGCGGAGGGAGGTTTGGAGTCTTCACACACCCCTGTTCTCTGTTACCCATTGGGGCGGAGGGGCTGGGAGGAGGAGTTGGCCGTCCGATTGGGGTCTGGAGTGTGGGGCCTCCCTGCTGCTGCGGAGTCGGGGCAGTCTGCTTGCCCGGTGCAGTTTCCCCCTCCAGGGGCAAGGGTACCTAGACCCGGGGCTTAGAGTACGCTTGGGGAGTGTGATTGTGTGTGTAAAGTGTCTACTTATGTCTGTCTCCACGATGGGTGAGTGTTGAGTAATTGCATATGTGAGCATCTGTGTGTGCCTGTATGTCTGTGTCTATATGTCAGGTCGGGTATTAGACGCCACCTCTCTGGGGACATCTCAGGCCCTCCAAGGTATGGAGGCCTATCTCCCCCACCACTCCCCCTGCCAGTGGCAGACGCCCTCAGACATCGGTGCATTGGTGGTTCTTGGTGTCCGGGGCTGGGCGCTCAGGTACGCACCGGCTCACTTCTGGTGCTTCTACGTGCTGCACAATAGTATCCAATATTTAGTATTTACTGTTTATATACACATAGATTATCGCGATGATGCTGTTTATTATATTGCTCTCTTTTTTTGCTTGTTTTCTCTTTTTTCTTTCTCAATAGGTGATCCAGGTGATTGATATATATATATATATATATATATATATATATATATATATATATATATATACACACACACACATATATGTATGTATTTTTTGTTTGTTTGTTTTTGTTTTTGTTTTGTGCCCCTTAGCACTGTTCCTCTTCCCCACTGTTTTTCTTTCCCTACCTCTCTTTCTTTGCCCCCGTCATGTCTATCCCGTGTTTAGCAAGTGAAAATAAAATAAAATAAACAATAAAAACAAAAGTCAATCAAATGGACCAATACGGCAAGGCCAGGACGGTCCATTTGGTAAAGTAAATCCATTGGGCATCTTTGTTGGCCTTTAGACAATTATTCTGATGGCAAAAGAAGCAAACGGGACAGGCGACAAAAAAAGATTAAAAAAAAAAAAGAATAAAGTTGGTCATACCAAATATTGACTTTTAAGCTGGTTAGAACTGTACAAACTGAGCTTTTACCTTGTTGCATGGTTGCACGTTTCAACAAGTTGCTGCTCTTGGTTCCCTTTATCCTAAGGAAAAATATTAAAAAGAGATGCAGGGTTACTGAAGACTTTTGCGCAGTACTGTAAAACTTAATTTGCCCTGATACAAATGAATATTTATTGATGTTCTGATTTAATCTGAATTATGGAAGCCAATGAAGTATTTTTAATCAAACGTCATATAAATTAACTCCAGTCATCACAGTTTGTTGTTTTCATGTTTTTATTATTCATTTAAGTCAAGCAAATCACAGTTTTGTTTTTAGAATTATGAAACCAAGTCCAACTTTTTCTTTATGGTTCAAATACTTTAAGTTAAAAACTGAACTTTTATAGCCCTTTAGATACACTCTCTGACCTTCCACCCGTTCCTCTGTACCACCTCCTCCACTCTTGCCTATTTTTTACAAACTCCCACTCACTTTTTCATTCTGTCTGCTTTTCCATCTCATTTGGTCAGTCAATCAATAATGCTGGAATAATTTGTCTCCATTTCCCACAGCCTATTCACATGTCAAAGAAATGGGCTTCGCTCTGACATACGCCAGCGAAAGTAATCCAGTCCTCCCACTCACCCGCCACCAATTAGCTCATAAAGTGACTGCAGCTAGGCTAATTAGTCACTGTTACCTTACAGTTGTGTTTTCAAAACCTGAGTGTTTTCTAGGAGCGAATCTAACCGTTCATGCTTTGCCCCAGTCACCTGGTTTTGTGCTGGTTTTCCCAACATGTTTGTATTGTCCGGTACGACTAATGAGCCTGCTGATGGCTAATTATGTTTGTGTTTATTTGGAGACGGGACCAGTGTTGTCCTTCATCAAATACCCCCCCTTACTCCCTCGCACCCCTCCTCCCCTTTTTCCTCTCGCACGCATCCAGACGAGAGCTATTGTTTTTACCCAAAGCGCCTATCTTTCTCTTAACTTTGTGGCGTCTGCGTTGATTAAGCAGCGTGGCGAGCAGCTGGGGAGCGGCAGCGTTCGGGAGTGATAAAATGCCTTCAGGTGGAACTCTTTCAACACCTGCCATCTCCGCTCTGCTCAGCAGTCGCAGGCGGGCACCAGGCCGGGCAGATAGAGGAACAGCAAGCACAGCAGTGCAGTGCAACAGCACTTCTGCCGTCTGGTGCGCCCGGGACAGCTGAGTGCCAAGGACGGGTCAAGTGTGTGTCTGTGTGTTTATGTGTGAAGCCATATGAATCTCTACAGAGGAGGTAAAGCAAGGCAGAAGTGCACGTGCATCGATCAAGTGGAAACTTTTGCAAAGCAGATGTTTTTGCACGTTCTCTTTTCAGCAGGCCTCCACTTCAGTTTGAATCACGATTTAGATTTTGTGTTTTTTGAGCCCCTGGATGACACTGTTAGCTCCCATTTCCCAGCATCCTCCTCCTTCACTGCTCGCTTCCCTTCAGTGGCTCCGTTTCGAGAGCAAGTAATTTCCTGCCATCTTTGCCAAGGCTCCTTCTATGACAGCCTTCTCTAACTCCCCCTACCCCTTTCTTCAATAACCGATGGTCTCTTTCTCGCCAGTAGACACTAACAGCTGCATATATATGGATCCAAATGAGGCTGGGCGAGCTTTTTGTGGCTCTTTATGATATATTAATATTTATGCCTCTGCCAACCAAGATAACGACAGCGTTTGAATTTAGCGCCCGCAATTAACAAGTTCCAGCTGCCTCTCTCTTAGCTTGGTGTGGCTGGTTTGTGCATACGTGAGCACAACCATGTGTGCACCTCTGTGTGTGTGCGCGCCGAAATGCTCAAATGAGAGGGCACAAAGACGGGAGATTAAATGCTCCATTTAAATGTTGTGTCACGAACTAAAGGGCAGATCAAATCAATCTTGTTGAAACACAATTAGGATATTCCCGCCACAAACATGATGCTACTTCTCGCACTCTCAACGGAGATAATAACTGTGAACAAAGCAGATGAGAACTTCATGATAGTCTTATAATATCATGTTATTAGAAAGCAGCAGACTGGTGATTGGACTGAGCTCAATGCGTTTTTAATCATCATTCATATTAGGAATTCATTGCCCTGGCAATTTCCCATATTCCAGTTCTCGTTTTTCCATTATGCTCAGCAAATACAAGCTGAAATCTGAGTATCTAGAAAAATGAAATTAAATATAGGTGATTTATATAAATATATGCCACTATCAGGACCGAGGAGTCTACCACCCTGCTGGATTTCCGTGTGTGTGTGTGTGTCATTCGCTTGGTGACATCTACAGAGTTGAATAGTCCTGCTCATTCCTGCCAGACATGTTGGGGGAGAGAGGAGGGGACAAAAAGGACAATGCGTGACAGCATCCATGAGTCACCAACACATATCTACTCAGCAGCAGCTTGGAGCACAGCAGACATGAACGATGACAGCGGTGGCGGAGACCCAGTGAGGTGGAGAAATATGCTTACACTACTCTGTGCGTGCACGCTTAAAAGGAATAAAAATGATTAAGCTCCTTCTATTATTCCACAATTCAATACTTCATAGTTATTCCATGCGGTAATATAAACTCATCTTCGTATTACTCTGTGCTGATGAATAATGCAATACTGGAACTTTGCAAAGCGCCAATTAATGCAAGCAAAGACAACAAAATGTTTGATCAAAAATGCTTTTATTTTATCTTTTTTGTTCATTTATTTATTTTGGTTTTCCTGGAACTGTTTCCACCGACATCAACAATTAGTATGATTTGTTTTCTGGCTGAGAGCAGCTCCTCTGTTCTCTTGTGCTATGCATTAATGAAGAATATTATCCATTTAACAGCGCGAAAGGACACACACACACACACACAATGTTGTAGTCATTACACGCCGTTGGGAGTACACTTTCTTGTCTTTTGTTTCCAGTGTGACCACACTAACTACTGAAAACCTCCTTAGAATTAGTGTGTAAGATCTATTTGGGACACAACATATCCACTGGTTGCCTGGTAACTGGTCCTAGGGAAGAAATGGTTGATCTGATAACATCTAATACTGTGAGATGAGATTTGTTTTTGTAAAGATATGTGTATTATGCTATTTTTATTATGTTTTACAAGGACTTGTTTATTGGTGATTGCAATTGTTTTTAGATATTAAAATGCCTGAGTTTGTTTAAAAGGTACAGTGAGTGAAATCTCACCATTAGATGTCAGTAGAGTGCAGACTGCAGTCAAATGAGTTCTGTTTTCTTACCTCTCCTAATTCAAATGCATAATCGGAGCTACGGTGACCGCTCTTCATTTGTAGTGAGTGTAGGCTGTCAGTCTGCTGTTTACCTCAGCTGCCAATACTGCATGTGCCCACCATGTATTTGCTTTGGAGGAGGCTGTAAAACTTTGTGATGAGTCGATGAGTCAGTGGAGCTCACTTCTGTTCATTATCAGTCATACTGAGGTGAGTTCTTGAGGATATCCTGAACGTTCCTGTTGGTAAGCGCTCTGTTTTTGTTGCTGTTAGCCGCTGTTAGCAGCTGTTAGCCACTGTTAGCAGCCGTTAGCCGCGGTTAGCTGCTGTTAGCCAGCATTAGTGACAGTTTATCTGAAAGGAAAGTCTGAGTCTAACAATGTTGGACACTTAGTGAATAAGCTCTTGTATGATATGAGGATACATTCAAACTATTTGTCAGAGGAAAAGTGAGATTTTTAGGATACTTCAGCCTGACATTAGCTGGTATGATGTTGACTGATAAACAGCAATTGATGTTGTTTAGCCAGCTCGTTGTCCAGAGATAGGAGGGTCGCATGTCTAATCTGCTGACAATAAGTAGTTACAACCATATCAGGAATAATAGACATGTTTATGCATGTTTTTGTATAGCACTGGTGCAGAGGAGGAAAGACATAATGAGAAAAAGATGATGAAAATAGCCATAAATCGGTTTAAAGAGTTATTTGTGATTTTTAAATTGAAAGTAAAGATTTTATATGTATGTGGTGGGTCTGTAACCACATCTATAAAACCCCATCGAAGAAGGCCAACGTCCATTTTGGCCACTGTATTGAAATGGTGGGACTTCCACAAACTGTGCCCACTCCTATGTATTTTAATGGATTAATTCTAAGTTTACGAGAACACATCAGTTTGTTGGAAGATATAATTACACACCATCAGTGGATCTTTTTAAGTACAACATTCCTTTTTTTCTATTTAATAATCTTTAAAAACTTAGTCACTGTACCTTGAGAACATTATAAGATTGTCAATCTCTGTCCGTCCGGGTCTTGGGCATTGAGATTGGCTGGAGTGCTTCACTATACTAATTCTGAAGTGATGCATCTCTGGTGTTGTTGTTTTCAACAGACATTAAAGTACACATATTTTATTAATGAAGCTGTCTTTTTACTTATAGTATTCCACGGTACATTCAAGGCCTCACTTCGTCACATTTTGAGGCTTGCTTTAACCCTCCATAATGTTATATTTCAGCACACAAGATACCTGTAACCCTATCATATTTGATACATGAGTTTTTGTGAGTGTTTTGCGACCTCAACATCATTGGTGTCATTTCCCACCCCCTGAAAAACTGCAGTTTTTAAATTGCACGATAAATTTAAAGCAATAAATTGCAAAACAATGCCACATCTGGAAAATATGATACAAATTAAACTCATATTGCTTTAATGTTTTTATCAGTGTTGTTTTCATAGCACTGCTATTTTTGATTTTAGTTTTTATTGGTCTGATTTTCCAGGACTAGGAGAAGAAAGAGAATAGTGGAGAAGCCTGAATCCAGCCCATTGGGTGGTTGGTTCACGGTCTTCTTCCTCTTTTGTTTGCTTTAGCCAAGGCTCCCGTCTCTTTTTGGTTCTGTTTGTCCTTTAGGAGTGTCTGTATTTCCATTATTAAAAGCTTGTTGAACAGCGGCAGCATTGTAGCATGCTGGATTTCTCTGAGCCATAAATTTAGAGACCATTATGGTGCCAAACCATAACAACAGTCTCAAGGCTCTTTTTATTATAAGGTATAGACCCTGCAATAACACAGAGTAAACCTAACAATCTGATGGCCTCTTATGAGCAAGCAGAAGAAACCCCTGGTGATGGGAAAGAGAAGACAAAAGAGAGACCAGATGATGTATACAAGGTTATTTTGCCTTTATCAGAATCACATTAGTGCACATTCATTTTTGCATATTTGTATTATTTGAATAAACAAGTAAAAAAAACAAAACATAGAAGCCAGTCATATGAAAGCACAAATGTGTCCATTTCTCCTTTCTAGTGACTTGTTCAGCTACAGATCAACCTTTGTCTAATGCAAATTCACAATGATTCATCCTCTGGGAACCAAAAATGTCTGCACAATATTTCAAAGCAATCAACCCATAGATACCTCCATCTGAACCAAAATGGCAAATCAATCAAGAAAGTGGTGTTTCCAGCCCCAGAGCCATGCTGCCATTTCCTTGTAATTTTATGCCATGGTTGCTTCAGTCCTTGTGTTTTTCGCTCTGAATAAGCGCTGGAAACTGAAATCATACAACACAACAAATGCTTAAAGCAAATGAAAATGTAACCGGCAGATCAATAGTGTTGTTTCCAAGACACTGAGCTCTTGCAGGTTTTTTCAAAGGGAAAGACAGTCACAATACAGATCTGCAATGGAATATAACATTAGCATAATCAGTTCTGACCCTCTTTCAAACCTAAACACAAAAGCCAATACTTACCTGCATGAATGCTTAAAAGTCAATTCTTGGCTGGCAGATCTAACAGCAAGCGATGAAGCCGAACTCGGCTCATGCAAAGAGAAGACGTGGTTGACAGACAGTCACGTGCTTTGTAATTCTCATCCGACGTTGCTGCCTTCGATTTCTTGTTGAATTCTGCCTGGCTGATGCTCATAGCGCTAATAAGCTATCCAATGTTCTCTAGGGCCCAAGCTTGACATCTCTTTGTGGTTGCCGGGCTATTATTATAAATACCTGAACATAATAAGAGCCCAGGCTGCAGACGAGTGAAGACATCCAATCAGCCAGCGGAGGGGAAAGATATTGCTGGCTGGGCCCAGCAGCTCATTAGTGAGCAGGTCCAGTTATCCTTTTTGACAACTCGGAAATGTCTAAGCTCACCATAGATGCATTATTCCTGACATTCCTCAACCAATCAGGCCAAGCGGAGAGCCATGGGAGTCACATTTGACAAAGACATGCCTGTAACTGTTGAATTATTCAAGGGTAAAAGTTCACAGGTTAGTTGCATTTGAGCATGAAGTTGGTATTTGATTCATAAATTGATAATGATACATCGAGGGAAATAATCTTGATAACAACAATGTGGATTTACGTGTATGTAGAGTCATCTGAAAATAAGTGTTTTTCACAGGACTCTTACTGCTTCCATTGGACTTACAAAGGTAAGTAGCAGCCAGGTGCTGCTAATCAAATGCACTTGAATAACTGATCGTTAACAAGTGTGAGCACCTCTATAAAAGCAGAAGTTTTGTCACTTTGCTGATCTGGAACATTCGGGTGTGTGTTAACACAATGGTATGATCTACCCAGGAGTGGATCTTCTAGCAACTTCACCTGAAGTTGAAGGCAACGCTCAAGTAAAACTTATTTTTCCATTAGTCTTTTGGTTTGTAAAGATGCAAGTTTTCAAAACAATGCCATGCTCATACACTTCAGTCTGTTTATAATTGTTCTGTAACTTTTAACACACTGAGGTTTAGAGTCTGAAATGTTGCTCATGTCATTTGGACAGATGAGACCAAAGTGGGGATGTTTGATTGTCATGTGCAGCACTGCTTTTGAAGGAATACAAACAGCACATCAGCACAAACACATCAGATCAGCTGTGAAGCACAGTGGTAGATGGGTGATGACTGTTTTGCAGCCACAGGCCATGGACACCTTGCAGTCATTGCTTGACCATGAACTCCTCTGTATATCAAAGTATTCAAGAGTCAGAAGTGAGGCCTTCTGTCTGATAGCTCAAGCTTGGCTGAAACTGGGTCATGCAACAAGACAATCCTCCCAAGCAAAAAGTGTTGCAGGTAGAGAGCTGTGCATAAAAAATGGCCACAAACCTCAATGGGCCCCATAGAAGAGCGGGCAGAAATTCCTCCATAACAATGCGAGAGTCTGATGAAGACATACAATTAGTTCAGTGTTCCTAAAGGAGGTCGTCACAATCTTTGTGAACCACTTGGCCATCATTTGACAACATATAAGAGCGCGACAGCAGAATGAGCAATGACAAGTATGAAAGTTGTATTGATTATCAGACTGAGGAAGCAGTGATAAATGGATTTTTCTACCATTTGGTTCACGTTTTGAGAAGATTGCCTTTTAAAGACAGACCTGATCTTTAAGAAAAAGGGTCTTGAACTTAGATTTTTTTTCCAAGAAAGAAATGTTCAGAGATTGATGCCGGTCGAGGTAATGCTCTGTGTCACAAACCTCACGCTGATATCTCTCATGTCCTCCCACCGCTTCCTCGCACCTGCTCTCTCTCCCTCTTACACTCTTTCAGCCGTCCACTCAAATCACTTTGATGGCGATATGCAGTCATGCATGAGAGGGCTATCGTAACATGAGCACTAAAAAAGAAAAAGGTAAATGACTTGCATCCAGGTACCCGCCCTCAGACTAAATTAGCCGAGACAAGGGTATGACTTTTGCAGGTCGAGGGCCAAGCTTAAAGCTAAAATAGCAAATGTCACATCAGAGTAATTATTAGTAGCTCAGTTTGTGAGTCGGTCCAGCCTCGGTTCTCACACCTCTGGGTCTGTGTATTTGTATTCTGCTGAAAGAGAACGAGAAAGAAAACAAAACTGATGAGGTGAAGGTTTGTCGATTGCTGCGAGAGATTTAAAAGGTTGAATTTTACCTCAACAACCCCAAAAAAGTCCTGTAAAATTATATAAATGCCATTTTTACAAGTATTTTAAAGCTCAACATGATATCTGAAAAGATTGCAGCTATTTTTGTTTTAAATTCTGTGAAAAATTTACTCTCTACAGGAAGTTCATTACCTGACGATGGAAGAAGCGTTATTGATGGGTGAATTTCTCCCACTCGGACAGGAAAGGCCTCAACTCATTATTTATTTTCCACTCAGAAGCCAGAGATAAAATGGCTGCCGGTTTGACAGTGATGTACGAGCATCTCAGCGAGGGAAAATCCACGGTGCTGATCCTCAGAATATAAACAACAATAATAGGCAAGAATCTAATCGAAAGTAATTAAAAACAAAATGAATAAAACCCAAAGCGAGGAGGGGCAAACACCGGCCTAGCCCTACAGGGACGATAACCCATGGGAGGAAGGCTGGGACAAGATGGGTGAGGAAGAAAATGCAGCAGATTTCATTCTCATTTGCTAATTGAGGAGATAATGTAAATCATTCTCAGAGTCGGTGGAATAAACGGCCCTTAAAAAAACAAGAGAGAGAAGGGGAGGCGGGGGGATCAATGGGGTTTCCAAAGTGCCTGCTCACATGGTGTCCCATCCTGGGGTTTGCGTTGCCTCTGGTCGTCTAAGATTGATCGTTTTAATTGTGGTAAAGGTTAATAACTGATCTGCAGGGAGGCAGAGGGGCTTCAGGACATGTAGCGCTTTCTGGAAAACCATATTCCATCAGTGAGAGACCGGTATGTGTTTAGTGAGGGTAAGAAGACATTGCAACACAGACATGTTCAAGGGAATTGGTGAAAAATGCCATTATTAAGCAGCCTAGTGGCTGTGCACTCAAGGTCTCTGAGCACTGAAGCTCTCGTTTCCTCAGTCCTTATGAATTCACCTTCACATTTTCACTTTTTCTCATGTTCCACTGAAGTGAGGAGGATTAGAAAATGATGTAGACACAAACCAAATTTTCACTGAGCATTTATTGGTTAAATGAGCTTAAACAGATCAAGAAAGAAGTTAAAATGCTGATATCATTCTCGTTTGCTTGCTTCTGGAAGAAGCGAGCAGATACATAAATGAGCAAACAAAAACCCAGCCTATCATATAATCGAAAGGCAACAGTGAGGTGGATCCCTCCCAACTCCAAAACCAGTATTTTCCTAACCCTGTCTCAACGCTCTGAATGCCTATATCTAATCAAGTCTGAACAACTAAATGAAAGTGATAGCACCATTGATAACCTTAAAGAAATACTGCCGGTATTCTCAAAGCGAATGCAGTAACAAGATTGCACATACAAGGTGGGAATTCAGAGATTCTTACAACTGATTCTTTCTCATATGTATCTCTGGGAGTTCTTTTGTCATGAGTAACTCAAATGCACAAACTGATTTGCTCTGATATTCAACGCTGAGGTTTTTCGCTTGATATTGAAATCACCTGACTGCACCTGTGTTTAGAAAACATGGCAACTTTTGTAAATCACCTGTAAAACTAACCACACCTATCAGCTGGTCATTGGGGATTGCCCTGACATGCGAATTTGCCCCATTTAGTAAAGCATAGATAGTGTAAAAGATGGATGTAGCTACTGAGATGTCACGTGCTGATTTCTGAAGTCCCTTTGGAAGCTTTGTGATGAGCACTGCTGCCATTACCATTGGCAAAAGAAAATAAAAGAATAACAATATTAGCTAATAGCATGTGATTACAGTTACATGCTATCCCAGATGACAAGATAAAAAACATAGGTCTAATCTTTTATGAAACAGAACATGAAAGAAATGACTGAACCCAGGAACTCTTCTGGAAAGTGTTTACAAAAGTCAAGAAAGCTGCTTCTTCATAGACATCAATAGAACTGGAAGTCTTTTCGCAACCACAGCTATCGCCATCTGGTGGCCGTGGGATAGAATGCAGATTTAAGGCACATTGGTTTTGTTTTTCTGACTTGGCACTACAAACATCTTTTGTAAAGGTGACACATGAGCAACATCTAATAAAACCATAAAACATACCTTTTTGTAAAGTTTAAAAAGGTATACTGTCTATACTATGCATAGCATCCTTGTAGCATCGGAGTCAAGGCACATATCTGCAGAGGTTCATGGTTCAAATCTTTGGTGCATCTTCTAATCAGCCCAACTCCCCATCTCTCCTCATGTCTCCTCACTGTCAATTCATTGCAAAATACAAAGAAAAGATAGAAATGGAAAACAGCAGTGAGGCTGTAATCGTATTAGTCATGGAGCAATGCACACACAGTGTTTATGCTTTAAACAAATAACTGGAGTTTCAGTCACTAAAAGCTGCACACAGAGTATTTAGTCATTCAGAAAGCAGTCCCAGCGTCTCAGAAACTTCTGTAGCACTTTATTCTCTTTCATCAGGGGAATCTGCGAGATGTGTGGTCTATTCAGGATCACAAAAGGTACAAAGTAACACTCCAAAACACTGGCAGTCTTAGCAGTAACAGCTCTGTCTACTTTTTAAGTCATTGCACAGTCTGTAATAAGAATCAGAGCTGCAGGTGTTTGTTCATTTATCTCTCTGAAGGTCACACTTCTCATTTATACATGTGTGTATAAATGAGTAAAAGGGGCTGCCACAGTGATAGTCAATATTTCAAAGCATTGTTGATTTTGTTTTGTTGCAGAAATATAACCTCAGCTTTTCATTTGAAAGGGAAGCCTGGGAATAAAAGCGGGTTTTAAATATCAGGACACTCTTACAAACCTTGTAGCCGTCAATACTGCTGATTCTTAAATGACGAGCTGCTCTTAGACAGCTGTGTCCTTTCATTCTTCAAGACAATCAATAGAAAATCCCAATCTAAGGCTGTAGTGAAAAAGGTCCTTGGCGTGATTGTGCTGGAAAGGACGAGGGGAAGCCCCTAATGAGAGAGTGGGAGGAAGGCTGCTGAGATCGTTTAATCATTGTTCCTCATACATCCACTTATCAGGCTGCAGCAAAACTAGCCTTAATGGCTTGGCTGACTTAGGCAGGATATTATTTCATACATGAGGGAATTAAATTAATGCATGACAGAGTTCAGTCTCCTGGAGAAAAATAAGGGGAATCCGGGCAGCTTAAAATATTGGGTTTGTTAATGAATAAATGCAGTTAATCTAAAGCGTGACTCTGAGAACTGTCACCAGAAAAACATCCCCCCCCCCCAAAAAAAACAGGTGCTGACAAGAGACGGGGAATAAAAGAAAGGTAACAAAGCCGAAAGGAAAACACCACGTTTGCTTTAAACACTGTGATTTCCCTCGCATTACAACCAACGTCCATCACAAGCGGTACAACCGTGAAGAGCCGCAAATGCGTACATAACGGCTGTCAGACTCTCCCCAGTGGAGGGTTTAGATGAAGGTCAACCCGTTGTTTTCTCTAGCACTGTCATTATCTGACAGGGAGGGACAGATAAGGGGTCACCGATAATAAATGCCTCGCCATAATTGGAAATAATCTTGACAAGAGCCTCTTCAACGGTCCCGAAAAGTCTGACAGCTAAACAGAATTGGAAATGACGTGTTTTTGGCTGCGCCAGTCTCACACTGTACAGTCAAAATCTTTAATAAAACTGCAAGCGGTGCAGCTGATGAAGAACAATATATGCAAGCAGCTCATAACTGCTTCTCGCTGGTCAGGGTAACACTTGTGCAACCTTTACCTCGGAGGAAAGATTAAATTTGTCTCTATAATAAATTTTACTACAATTATTATTTGACTATACTACAGTCTCACCAGGGAAAACAGCAGTTGGAGACTGCGGCATGGCCATAATATTAGGATCTTGTTGCCTGGTGGCTCTAAAGATGGCTACCAGGTTGTGACCGCTCATCTATCATCTCCAAAGTGACTTTGGTGTGTCAAGACCTTTCTTTTATACAGAAATATAACCCGTATATAACCTTTTGAACGTTACATGGGGGGGCAAAGGAAGGGCAAAAGGTCTAGGCAGGGTGGCATCCCCTATATGTATAATATAATATAACTATTTATTGTATCATTATCTCTTCTAAGAAAACAAAGACAGTTTTTAGGTTGGTAGGTTTAGACGATTCGTTTTTACAAGTATTTTAAGGACATAAAAGTTGGGGATGCAAGGCTCTGCAGCAGTAGGGGCAGTTGCCTCCCTTTGCCCCTCTGTAGATCCGCCTTTGACTCACTGTCTGGATCTCTGGCTGTTCTACTTGCTTAAGTGTGCTTGTACTTATGTTAAAATATTTTAAAAGGGGCGAATGCTCTTTTAAAAGTTCCATATATATCTTTTCAGAGCAGTCCAAACTTCATTGCCATGCCGTGGGTCTATAGTTAGACTCGTCCATAGATATTCCTACACTGGACCTGAACAATATTCTCCTAAATTACTGCAAGAACATGTAGAAAGCTGAAATTCAGCACTTTAACCACTGTCGGTGTTGAATCTTATATTCAATTGTTCTCTAGGACAAAGCCAATCAATAGAAAATCTATCACTGTCCAAAACCTTGGAGTCTGCACTCTATATTCTGGTCTGGTTCAATGAGCAAAAGTTGCTCTTTGAGTCACATTAAAGTTTGAATATATATTTCAAAACGAGCCGTTTGTGATTCAGTTTAGCTATAAAAAGAGGCAGCATGCATCATTGTCTCCATTTATCTTGTTAGGCACACACTGTTAATTTAATCCAATGATTTGTTTGGTTTTAGAGGAAAGTGATTTCTTCCAGGTGTTCACATAAAGCAGAAAATGAAAAGAAATGACTCTAAATGGAAAAAAATAGTGGTAATCAAGACTTCCAGCTATGTGTAGTCATGAGCCTATTCCAGGAAGTTTAGATACACTTTGTACTGCAGTACAGAATCGGGACACGGTGTCAGATATGTGCAGAAAATATCATTCGATATTATCAAACCTGCTCCCTGTTATCACTGAATCTGCACAATGAGGCCTTTATCCATGACAACGTGATGGATCGGCAATGCTACGGGAAAAAGTGCTTACTGAGACTGAGATCAAATGCCACAATCGAGATTGTAAGATTCATGGGCAATTTCTGGAGTGTTTGCAAAAAAGTTTATCCCTCACGTGTGAACTGTGAGTCGGAGTTTTGAATTTTCAGTTCTATTAACATTGGCTGACTTTTGTTATGGTCTGGAGACAAACTGCAGGAGGGAGGGTCATTAATCTGTGTTTTTTCTCTATTCAAAACTGGGGATTGCAATCAATATTTTGTATCTCATGGCAGAGTAGGCAAACCCTGGAGGATAAAGCATGTATGGGGATAAACGGTAACCCTTTGGGGCTTTACTGTCAGCATGCAAACAAAGGCCTTGGAAGTTGAGTGCACCAGAGCAAGAGAGTACAGAAACCAAAACTGGAGTTGTGCTGCCAGTGTAGTCACCTTGGCGGTCTTCGTATGTCCTCCAGGGATAATCCTGCAGAGGAATAAGTTTGCGAGGTTGAGCAGATGCTCACCTTTGTCCGTCCTTCTCCTTTTTCTGCACTCTGTTAAGACAACTGCTGATTAGGAGCAGCTGTGCCGAGGTACACAGGTGTGGGTCATTAGAGGCAATTATCAAATCCCAGAATTCCTACTCCGTACTGTGTCACTGAGTCTTTCACGGAAAAACTCTTCAAGAGCAGAGAGTCTTTAACACAGAAGGTAAGCTAGTGTGCTTGATCATCGGTGTATCACTGTTGATGGCAACTGATATAATATTTGAGGCACTTCAAGACTTTCTATGATGCAGCAACATTCACAAAATGTTTGTGACACTGGCCAATAAGAGCCTGGAGATCAGTAAACAAGCCCTCTTGGTGTGATTCAGAGGATCAGGGGCCTGTTCTTCGTACCGCGCTAAGTGAGTTAGCTGGATGAGATTGTTGACGATTTCGCGTGATCCTGGATCGTTCGGTTCCCCGAAGCCCATCCGGGACTTGCTGTCATAGCAACAGAGCCGTAAGCGTAAACCTGCTGGGGAGCAGGTTTACTTTATGTAAACAGGATTAGATCGCGGCCACTCAGGTATGTCCGCGTCATTCATACGAAAGCAACAGCGATATTCCACCACTGTTTCACCATAAATAAATAACATCAATGTAACTAAAGATAATGCAGCACCTGATCCATTTATTGATTTCACACAGATACATACAGGTCATTCCCTAAAAAAGGGAAATGTACTATTAACATTCTATTACATGTATGTGATTATTACAGATGTAATTCATATTTCAGAGTAGTAATTGTAAATTACTTCGTGTAATCAAGATGAGAGACCACGGCTATAAAAGCGAAGGTGGATTTGGGAAGTCTGTCGCAGTCATATCCTGTCCGTATACGCGACCAACCCATTGCGGAAGGTGCAAGATTGATAAGGAGAGTCCTCAGAATTCAGCGTATATTGCGGGACAGACAGGATCCTTTAGCTCAGCGCGACAGTGTGCTCATAGAGAGATATCGATTTTCCCGTGAGGGTATTATTCACTTAACCAACTTGTTGACGAGGGGGTGCAGGACCACCACCTGTCTTTTTTTTTGCTCTGCCCTTTTCTTGGTTGCTGTTATGAACAAACAAACAGAGTATTCCAGGGTCTCTTTCCAAGAGACGACAAGCAATATAAGTGATAAATATTACCATTCTGTAGAATATTCTTATATTTCACTTTTACTTGTTCCCATGTTCTAGTGGGTCCTGTTGTGGCTCTAATGTGAAAGGGGATATAATATAACATATTATGATATAATATAATGTAATATAATATTGGATAATATGGTGTGATATGATAAATCTACCCTACCGCCTACTGGTGTTGGCCAGAGGGGCCGATGGCGCAATATGGCAGCCTGGCTTCTGTCAGTCTGCCCCAGGGCAGCTGTGGCTACAACCGTAGCTGCCTCCACCAGTGTGTGAATGTGAGAGTGAATGAATAGTGGCATTGTAAAGTGCTTTGGGTGCCTTGAAAAGCGCTATATAAATCCACTCCATTATTATTGTTATTATTGAATTACTTACGAGTTTGATTTGTCAGCAACTTTCTGCCAGCCCTCGCTCCTTGCTTTTGCAGCCTTTGCAGTGTTCCCTTGCGTTTTAATTAAACTCTGAAACTCCTGAAATCCCTCACTCAAGAGTTCTTGCTCTGCTGCCGAAAAATACCGAGCGCGCTCCTTCGACATTTTCGCCGACCAATCAAAGGGTTGCCGATCAATGTTTCTACTATCGATGCGTAGCCCCTGTTGGGCCACCCAGTGATCTCACATTACTTCATCCAGCTGTACTAATCGTCAACAACAGGTGTGTTCGGGGAACCGGAATAGCGAGCTCAGAGTTAGCGCGATGATTTGGTCTTGGATGTTTCATTTGATCTTGGATGTAGTAAGCGACGTACGAAGCACAGGGCCCTGATCTGCCAGTCAGGAACAGTGTTTGTGTACATTCATTACACAGACAAGGATTCGATCCTGTCACTTCCTTCTTGATGATATAACTCAAATCGTAAATGATTAATGTGCAGGCCGGGGCGACGCTGTAGTCTTCATATAAGCAGCTAACCTCACTCTGTGTGTGTCTTATCCAACTCAAATGTCATATGCTATGAACCCAGCCTAAGACGCCCGAGTCTGTGCTACAAATGTAGCTCTATAGCATCAGTTTTGTCCTGTAGATTACACTTTATACAGCCTTACCCATCCATCCAGCTTACCTACAGTCATGTGAAAAAGGGAGGTTTTGGCAGTTTGCTAATCTAGAGCATTTAGGTGTGTGTAAATGGTCTGATCTACTCAGGACTGGAATGTTCCAGCAAATTCACCCCAAAATCCGACCGTGCTATCCTGAGAAAAACTGCAAAAACCCAAGAGCTACATCTCAGACTCTACAGGCTGCAGTTAGCACGTTAAATGGTAAAAGTTCATGATAGTGTATTCAGAAGAAAAAACAAAAGGACCTTTGGAAAGACGAGACTAAAATTAGATGTTTGGCCATGATGCACAGCACCACGTTTGGAGAAAAACAAAAACTTCATACCAACTGAAGCACGGTGGTGGAGGGGTGATGACTTGGGCTTCTTTTGCAGCCACAGGACTTCGGAACCTTGTAGTCACTTCCCATGAACTCCTCTTTGTATGGAAATATTCCAGAGTTAAGCTTGGCCCAAAATGATGTCATGCAACAGGACCATGATCTCAAGCACAGCAGGAAATCTCTCAAATAAAGGTGTTGCAAGGTTTCAGTCAGGGCCTGGACCTCAACCTGATTGAAGTGGAGCCTTAAGAGAGATGTGTACAAATGGATATCTGCGAACCTCAATGAACTGAAGCAGCGTTATAAAGAAGAGTGGGGGAAAATTCCTCCACCATAATATGAGATACTGACAAAGTAATATAGAAAACAATTACTTTAAGATATTGCTGCTAAAGGTGGTTCAACAACATCATGGTGTTTACTTAAGTTTTCACAGTCCTGCACTGAGTCCTGTAAGTCCCTGTACTAAACATCCACATGTCAGCCAACGGCAGATGGCTTCATGAAATGTTAGCGCAAAGAGTTTTAAATGGTCTTGTAGATCAATGTAATGTTAGCATTTAGTTTAACCAAATAGTATTTATGGTGTCATCTTACAAGTCCAGCAATATTTCACCGTCAAGTCCTGCACATCTCTAATCCACAGTCCTCAATACTTCTTTTGATCTGCAGTCCTTCAGCATTTTGTGAATCACACACATACTAAGCCCGTTTTGTGTGAAAACGCCATCAGAGAATCCCGGCACTCACTTTTCATTGTGAGTGACACGTTAACGTCTTTGCTTTTTGATTTTGACTCACTCTGATGTTGAAATACTATTGAGCTGTTGCCTATTGCATCCCCCCCCCCCCCCCCCGCTCTGTCTTTCACCTCCTTCTGGTAGTAGCTGGCCTTGGTGCTGAACCCGCACCATTGTCAGCATCTGCTGGTAAACAGCTGACAACAACGGGGCAGATTAATGCCAAACAGTGAGCAAGCCTGAGGAACGCTTTGCATGTAAAGCAAGTCTAAGTAGGAGAGCAACAAAGAGCTAAAATGCAATGAATTTCTACAATGACCAGTCCGATTCCACACGCACACACATCTGAAATACAAACACCTCATTAGTCAGGCATTTCAGATGCTTTATTTGTACGTGAGAAAACATCCACCGCGCATGCATTTGAATGTGTGCACATATTTTGCTTTAAACATGAGCACACATGTGGTTCCACGCGTTACGGTAAATCCAATTACGGTGTGTGGTCCAGGAGAAATCTCGCCAATGCACAAACACACACACAGGCCACACAGTTAATGAGCCGCGCCGGCACCAGCCACAGTTTTGTCGCCCCTTCTTTTCCTCTTCTCCGAGCATTAATGCATTTCTCTCTCCCCGGCTCCGCGTGTCAAAGGATTACGGTCTCATTTGGAGTTGGTGTTTTTTCCTCGTGTGCCTCTGTCAGGACACTGCCACACTGCAATGAAATGTTAATCTTCACTAAATATTTTTCCAGTTACAGGATGCGACACATGATGCAGTCAAACAAATCCATCTCTACAAACTGCGCCCGTTCGTTCACATACATATATATCTTTTGCAGTCATCTTGTAAAATTGTGGATTGGAATTCATTATGATTTCTGGGTTGCATCCTAAAAATCCCATTCTTCCTTCCTTCCTGTCAACTTGAACACACAAATCTCTTTCCTTGTCTCCACGTTCCCTCTCTTTCTGCCTTTCTTTTATACCCCCAGTTATTATAGACTCTTTGATGTCTGGCTATTCTTGCGCCTCGCTCAAATAAATGGAGCATTTGGACTAAGAGGGCCTGAAAAAATCAGGGAGAATGGAACCCAGCGAAATGTCATATCCCCACCGTACATTATTTTAGCAAATACACACTCACACACGCACTGCTACTCTCCTAAACAAGTTGTAGAGAGCAAATGAGAGCAAAGCGACGCGCTGATGGAAGCAATGAGCCGAGGGAAGGGAGGAGGGCCGGAGCGTGAAAGGTGCAAAAAGATGAAAGCTAGGAACATGAGAGCGCAGAGAAAGGAGACGAGGTGATATATTTACATGTAGCGAAAGAGCGTTTGCTTTTAGGATGAATTTTATGCTGTTTGCTGTCACTTTCTAGACACTCTCCCCTCATCTCATTCTTATTCTCTTATCAGCAGGTCTTCCATTTTTCTCCCCCCTCCTTTCATTTCCTTCCCTCCCTTGCCTACGTTGCTGCCTAGTCATTGGAATTCATTCATTTAATCCTGACAGCTCTGGTAGATACAGCACTTAGTGCTTATTGAGGAGGTAATTCATCTTTAATTCTCCCATCCCCTACTGCAAGTTAGTCATGCCTAAGTGTCTTCACAATGCCATCAAACGTAAGCGCAGCTTTCTTATACACGGACAAAGAGTCAGCAGCTGTACCTCGAAACGAAGTACAAACGATTGCTGGAACTGTAATGGACACACATGCCAGCTTTATACATGCTCTTTAAAAATGAAGTATGCAGCATTAGCAGCTGCTTAAACTTGCAAAATCTTGTAATAACAACAAGCAGCATTTAATTTAGATATATCCATTTAATGAGGATGAAAAGATGCTCGCTTTAAAATGATTTTCGTCAAACGAATCCAAAGGGGGGGGGAAACACTTTATTTCGTGGTGATACTTTCCACCCAAGTTTGTTCAATCTCGCCAGCATTTTTTTTGGTTTCCTTCTCCCAACAGCAAGCTGTAATGAGACACTGTTTGTGACATTGTATGAAGCCTTATTAAAGTATTGTTTACAGCTCTTCGGAGTGGAAAACTGCGGCACAATAAATAACAAGTTCATGCTGTAGCTAGAAAAGAAAATCCAGCCCAACTCTAAATAGTTCTTGGCTTACATAATGCCTCTTATTTAAAGCCTCTGCACAGCTGGTACACCTACACTGAAGTTTTCCCTTATTGTTCCTGATTGGACCGCTTGTCAGGACTGGGAGGGTGTGAATAGGCTGCTGATTGTCTCAATGATTCACATTTTACTTTTTTGTTTCGCCTGATACAAGTGAAATGAATCCATCTTCACAACACTAAATGCTTAATAACACGAGGAGTTCTCACAGTAGCAAATAATTCCAACGGAAGCGCTAAAAGCTAATATTAACAGTAGCATGCTAAAGCTAGTTCTTTGAGCTGAGTAACCAGTACACTTTATTCAAAACAACACTGGAAGCACTAAATGCTTAATAACACGAGGAGTTCTCACAGTAGCAAATAATTCCAACGGAAGCGCTAAAAGCTAATATTAACAGTAGCATGCTAAAGCTAGTTCTTTGAGCTGAGTAACCAGTACACTTTATTCAAAACAACACTGGAAGCACTAAATGCTTAATAACACGAGGAGTTCTCACAGTAGCAAATTATTCCAACGGAAGCGCTAAAAGCTAATATTAACAATAGCATGCTAAAGCTAGTTCTTTGAGCTGAGTAACCAGTACACTTTATTCAAAACAACACTGGAAGCACTAAATGCTTAATAACACGAGGAGTTCTCACAGTAGCAAATTATTCCAACGGAAGCGCTAAAAGCTAATATTAACAATAGCATGCTAAAGCTAATTCTTTGAGCTGAGTAACCAGTACACTTTATTCAAAAGTTAGTTTCTGACAAGCAAAAAGAAAAAGAAAGCTCTCTTTTTAAGCCAATAAAATCAACTGAACTCATAGAAACTACCACAAGTGTGCATCAGTGTGTTCCATTTAAAATGGGAAGATGGAAATTCAGACTTCCCATCTTGGCTGGAAGACCAACTCAATTGGCACTAAAACACACAAGTGCGTAAAACAGTGACCTAAATGGTCACTTTAGGCTGTTTCTCAAAGTTGAGCCAGAGACTCCCATGTTCAAAAGCTAGCTTTATGGAAAAAAATAAACACGTTTATTTCACCTAGCAACATTTAACACCAGCAACCACTCACCAACACATGCACTATTTCTATCGTAACCGGTGGTTGTATCACGTCCAACAAAACGCACAACTCTCAAGAAACGTGCACATGACGTCACATAAAAAAAACCTCTATAGCCAAATTTTTTGTATTATTGAATTTCTACCTTATTCATGTTGCTACAGTATTTGTTTTTAACTAAAAATAACATGTAACACCTTCTTCTACTCATTTTTTTCAGCTGGAATTGCAAACGTTAGCTATCCTGTATCGTGGGCAAACCCCACTGGCACATCTTAGTATTTTGGATTTTCCGCTGTGGAATTTTCTCTCTGGAAATTTGACCCGTTCAACAAACAGCAAACAGAATAACAACTTTTAATAGCACACCGGTTTTTTGCGATGTCATTTCACCTCTGCATGAATGCACAATTTCATCAAGTATACAAATCAAATGTTGAAGGTGAAATGATCGCTGTTATATTTACCCGTCCATAGTGACATTACAGCACGCACAGACGCACACAGAGCGGCACTCAGAATGATCCCTCACACAGCTTTTCAGACAAATCCAATAAATTGCTGCAAATACAACAAATTATGAATGCAAACTCCACAGCTAGCAGTAAATAATCTATGCTAATTTGTTTTCTCTATGGATGCCTACTAAGTGTTTTATGGCATTTGCAAACAATGCAAGACTCCATGCTGGTTTACACAAACGCAACACCCACACACGCTTGCACACACAGGCACAAAGCGCCACGGCACGACAGGATTGGCTGCTCTGAATCCCCGGGCCGCTTCACCAAAATGTAACTAGACAAAGTCCTTGCATCACACACGCACACACACATACAGCCAGAATGCAAAGAGAGGGATTCCCCAGACACACAATCACGCTGACACAAACACGCATGCACGAGTGAATGAGCACACTTTAACACAGTTCACACACAAACAGCACACCCAGAGTCACATGCTTGCGCAAGCACATCTGACCACAGCATGCAAGCATCCAAGGAGATTTAATAACAGCATCGGACAGGAGGGAAGAAATCTGCCTTGCTAAAGGGCTTAATGACCTCATCTGTGGCCGGCAGCCGACATGACTGATAACATCCAAGAACACGCTCGCACACTGCCAGAGGCTCATCGTTTCCCGCTCTCTCAAACACACTCCTCACTGTGTTGTAAGGGTTTAATTTTACACCAGACTACGCTGCACCCTGATTAGCAGCGAGCTGCACCTTCCGCAGATTAAAAGCAAAACAAACAGGCTTCTTTTTTTTTTCTTTTTTTTAAAGTGAAAATTGCATACGCTGTCAAATCCGGCAGTGAGCTGAACAGGTACAGCAGGGTTCACCACTGCTACAACAGCAAGACCAGACAGATAAAATACACACCATACACTGCACACAAACAGCTAAACACCATGAGACAGAAGACGGGAGTGAGATGGGGATTTTAAGAAGGAGATCAAAAGATGAATTGCGATTTCCAGAGAGAGAGAGCAGGAAACAGATTATCCCTGCTCCGACTGGTGCTTCAGTTTTACCCGTTTTCTGTCTTGGCTTGCGTGTTACATGAGATGTGGCGTTTCTGTGGAACAGTGTGTTTGCATCCTTGCTGTCTCACTTTCTTTTCCCTGTTTTTGAAGTCTTCTATAATCTGCTGTGTGTGTGTGTGTGTGTGTGTCTGCAGGTTTCTTCTGTACCATTAAATAGAATAGATCAGATACATGTGTGCTTTCCACCTTCCTCCGAGACACTCGAGTGTGCGCCTAAACTTGTGTGTCTGCAGCATGACACTTCTTAAAGTGGATTTTCCAACTAATACCCTCTTATTTCTCCCCACCTTCCGGCTACTTTATTTCCACTCAAATTTTCAGCGTTGCAGTGTAACAGCACGCTATCCGGGCCCCATGCTGTTTCCTGGATACTTCTCCATTTTTTTCTCTCATTACTTTTCCCTGATCCATTAGGACCCCTATGGCGTAAAGCTCTACCGGCCCAGCTCTCCGGGATTGGGAGGAAGAGATATCCATTTCTAGATGTAAATAAATCTGTTACTTCCCTGACAGCACAATTCATTAGTTCTCGCAGCAATCTGCCTGTTCACGCAGAGTGCTTCGGCGAAGCAGCAAGTGTGTGTGCATGTGTGTGTGTGCAGCAAAGAGGGGGTGTCAGGAAAATGTGTCAGCCTGCTCTTTAGAGGTTTGGATGTGATTACAGGAGGAAAATGCTTTCAAAGGACAGAGCAGCATGTGTACAGAAGTTAACAGTGGCTAATTGCAGTATGGCCCATTCTGTTACCTCACTCCGGACTGTATTTGCTTCTTATTAATAACCAAGTTTGTTTTTTTTAAATGTTTTTACTTCTCAAACTGGTGCGCTGAGGAGTGGCTTTCAGCATGATATACAAAGTATGAAATGCCTGTCTTTAATTCCTAAATGTATGCCGGCTCTCCGTGGTCTTCCTGGCTGAAGGATTGTAAAATAAAGTTACCATGTAAATATTTACCATTAGCCAACAGTGAGGAGTTAAGAATGCTTTAAAATCAAATATGGGAATTCCATCTTTTCAAAGAAGGCGATTGTTTATCACTTAAACTGCCTCTACCCACAAAGTGCAGCCAATCATGACACGTGCAGCATTAAATAGATGATTACTCTAAATAAATTCCCCAAGGTGTTGAGATGCCTGCTAACTTGTGGTGATGACAGGTGACTGTATAATGAAGCCAATCGGGCAGGTAATGACTTAAACTGCTGTCAGATTTGAAGTAAACACCTGAAATGACCTCCAACAGGTGCAAATGATACCACTGACTAACATACGATGGATCTGGAGCAGCGGTCCCAAACTTTTTTTACGCCACAGATGGGTTTAATGTCAGACAATATTTTCACGGACCGGCCTTTAAGGTGTCGCGGATAAATGCAACAAAATAAAATGATACAACCAAGACAAAAACTGTGGTATTTTGTAAATATAATAATAAATGCGATTTCACTGTGTAACTGTGTAACTTTATTAGCAGTGTCCTCCAACAACATTGAGAGTAACATCCTCCTCTCTGCCCCATAATGCTCTCTGGTCGCTATGGTAACGTGTAAATATTTCTTTCAAAATAAGACACACAAGTAAAAAACGGGAAACAACCCAGGGAAACCAAGTTAACAATAAAAACCCTAAAAACAATAAATTTCACACCCGAACCTCAACTCTCCCGGCCCGGTACCAAACGACTCATGGATCGGTACCGGTCCGTCGCCCAGGGATTGGGGACCGCTGATCTGGAGGGTTTTAGGGAGCAGTTAAATATTATATAACCTCCCGACTCACAACTGGGTATAACTGGTGCTATCTTCGTGGATTCTCTCTCAGCACTTTCATCCACGAAAGTTCAACAGTAGGATCAATCAACAACACATTCAAGTTAAACTTTGGGGGGAAAAAATCACCTTACGTGTATCTGGAGAGTTCTTCTTTCCTTGGAAAACAGGGTTTGTACCCTGCATGGAATGTAAGAACTACTATAGCCCCATAATAAGCTCCAGACATTATTCTTATATCGATCCCAAACACTTGAATTTCAATGCAAGTGAATCAGCTTTAACAAGGCTATGCTAGATTGCTTTGTATCAATGTTATACCGGTAATTTCTCAAGCATACAGTACCTGTTTTGGCACAGTGTGTTATCGATGTAATATTCATTAGTTGCTTGTGTTTACTGCTGTTTGCAAATAGTGTGATTATGTCTCTCAAGCTTATTCGGTGCTCTTTGCATCTTTGCCTCCTCCTCAGTGATCAGATCTGCTCTGGTGAGTTGAAGCCACACAGTGAGAACAACACTTCTGTCCTGATAACATCTGCTTTGCCACTGTTTCCCTTTGAGAATCTAAGCACCTTTTCAGTGCCAACACTTGAGGGTTACCTGATGCTTGGTGTCAAAGGGCCCAAAGAGTTTTATAATGAATATCACTTTTAAGCTCCTGGCTGCTGGAAATTTTTTTTCAAGAAGTTGACGTTTAAATATTGGCTGGATTTTGAGTTTGAGCCTGATTGCCATTAAAACCTCAGTTCATGCATCTCAGTTGGCAGCAGTGCCTATAACTGTCAGCTTTTCCATGTGGAAAGGCACCATCAGTGCTGAAAGGTAGATACAGGCTAAACAATGCAAACTGCAATCTTCATCTATCCCTGCCAGCATGGATTTAGAGTACTGTTGGGCAGCTGAGATGGTTTCCACAGGTGTCTCATAGGTCGCTACACCCCACTGAGTCAGTTCTGACCGTGCCAACAGCTGCAGCAGCAAACTGCGTTTCTGCCTCCAATGTTTGCTTTGCAGCCTGTGAGTGGCAGCTCGCTCAGAGTGTCAAAAGTGAGGCTGAAGCTGTCACTGAAAAGCTGATGGAGGCCCTGAAACAGCACATTTCCGTTTCCATAACAGCTGATGATTTCAGTGAAGCTCTGCGTCGCCTATTTGCTAACAAAGCTGCTTCCAACTAAAAGCTCACAATGCAAGCACATTAACAATGCTATTCATTTAGGGAGCCGCTTCAGAGCCCAGACTCATTTTGCTGATGGTTTTTTTTTTGTCTTGCTTTCTTGGATATTTTAAACTGTGAATTTCATTATAACCATGCTTTTTGCAGACAAAGCCGTGTTAGCAGTGTTAACAGTGTTAACAGTGTTCCTTTAAATTAAAAACATACCCATTTGACCAAACTGGTAACACTGATGGAGACCAGGTGAAGATGGGAACAAGAACCCTTTAAACCTGTCACTCAGCAACAGAGGTTTCACTCAGCAGTGAGCCATTAAGGCCTCATTCCCTGACAGCTGGGTGAATAGTTCCTGAAGTTGCTGGTAGTGAAATTGGTTGCAAAGAGGCATACTGTGCTGCATTGAAAACCTCCTTGCAATTGCTTTGGTTTCTTGTAGATTGCCGTAATTTGCCTGCAAACACAAAAGCAATAGTGAAAAATCCAACAAAAATATTCAAAGTAAATTTTGCACCTTTTGAAATGTGCAGGATGAAGTATTTGTAGCAATGTCCGTGTGTGGTCAACCGTGACAATCTGCTAGCAACCATAGCAATCCCAAGTAAGTGTTTGGTGTAGCATATGCAAGCAATTTCACAACGAAACACCCAGCAACCCTTGACAACCAATCAGCAATCAGTCATTCTTTTAACCTCACAACCAGCCTGTAGGACTGTCTCTGGTATCTGGGACCAAAAGCAAAACTAAACAGATTGGGGTTAGCTAACTCAGCTGCAGGCGACTGGTCAAAATACATCACAACATATTTTTTGTGAGATTTTTGTTGCTTTGCTGCTAATTTAATGTTTGCCTCTTCTAAAGAGTCATTTAAGGAATACTGTATCCACCGAATCTTGACTTTAGCCGTTCAGCCGTGCTAGCCTCTTCCCCTACCGCTACGTTCATGTGCCGCTCGTGCGTCACACAAAACCCCTGAGCAGATAAGTCTGTGCTTTCCGTACAATGTTACATAATAGATAGGCAAAGAATCAACGCAGCACAAAAGAAAAGATCATTTTGGTGTGTGTGTGTGTGTGTGTGTGTGTGTGTGTGTGTGTGTGTGTGTGTGTGTGTGTGTGTGTGTGTGTGTGCAGAGAGGGAATATATGTGTGTGTGTTAGGACGAAGGCAGGGACAGAGAAAACTAATTAGCGCAGCACTTTAAGGATCACGGGCCACAGACTGCTGCGAGTGGGGACTGCCACAGACAATCCCAGTCAATTTTCCCACTCAGCGAAGAGAGCTGAGGCATGCTCTGACATTGTGTTTTATCTCAGCGGGCCTCTTCACTCATGTCAGGAGCTGGAGAGACAGGGAGGAAAGAAAAGCGAGAGAACGAGAGGGAGAGAGATGGAGGCAATGGTTGGTCAGAGAGTTGAGGGGGGAAAAAGTTGAGCAAATTAAAGAAAGAAGGATCAGTTAATGAAGACAAAAGAGTAACAGCGCAAGAGGGAGACAGTTTCGAAGTAAAATCCAAAACACACAGACAAAAAAAAAGTAGAAAAGGGAGACGGAGACAAAGAGAGCAAAGGCAAAGCTTCAGGGTTTAAACAGTTGCACTTCTTAAGGACTGTTCTCAGCTTTTAAGATGTAAATCAGCGGTATTTGAAAAGGCAGCTGTTTAAAAATATTGGTGTTGCACTGACAAAACATCGCTACATCTAATCAGTGACATTTGCTGAAATGTCAGCGGACTGTAGCTCGTTCACAGGGAGAGGGGAAAAAAAAGATGTGCAACCTGGAAGCAATTCGATTGTCGTGGACACGTCCAGACAATTGAAAGGAAAGAGTGCCCTTTGTGAAAATCATTCAGCTGCCAAAACACAACAACGGGCAGTTTGACTCACAACGGGGCTCCAGTGCACTTTTGATGAATACCGTCCTAAAGCGCTCCCGTGCTGCCTGGGGAAAACACATTAATACAGTAGCTGTGTAAAAGCGCCTGGCGTAAACACGGAGCGAGCGCCCATATGGCTCCTGCATATGCAGTTGAATCTAATGCGAATAAATCATTGTACGAGACAGGCTTTGCACTTTAGCTGCTATTTTTATGGCCTCCCTGCCATTAGCATAGACACACAATACCCATCCACCCTCTTTTTGCACGATACAATACGCATCAGGCCAAAGCGGTGGTCTGCTGGAAAGCATCACGGATGTCACCACAGTGGATTAGATGGAGCCAAAAACGCTGAGGAGGCATGTGAAGGAGTTTCTTACTATTCTCACTAAATTAACTTAAAGAAAATTGGCATAACTCTAAGTGCATCGTCATTATTTTCTGTGCAATCACTCACTGTCCCCAGATCATGAATGCTGCTTATACGGGCTGATCGAATGACTTTTCATCCCTTCACGCCCCTCAGGGTGATTCTGGATGAGGTTGGGGATGTTTTGCTTTGGAGGAGCAGTGGACCAGCATTATTATTAGTTTTAGGATGATTAATAATAAGAGGAAGGTGATCTTAAGGTTTCTTCCACTGTCATCATCCAGTAAACACTTCTGTGTGTTCAATACTTCTGTTTAGGGCTACAGATGTGCACAGCTAATGACAAATGTGTTTAAAGCTGATTAGCGACTGTGAGCATGTTCCCATGCTACGCTAAGATGCTAATCAAGGGCACTGGAAAGAGTGGTGCCCTGTCCCGAGCTATTTTTAGACCACAGATCACTGCATCCCCCACAATCATTCACTCGAAGTAATTAGGTTAATAAAAGCACTAACAGGGAGAATATTTAGACTTTAAGCTCGCCTGTAATTTCCTAAATTAATGTTGGTGTTATATTTATGTCCTCTGTTCTTCTTCTTCTTCTTCTGTACCATCCTCTAAAGAGAGACGCCAGCTTATGTCAGACTTCTCTCTTCTTCTTCTTCTTTTGACTACCCCTTTATGGTCTGCTACAGTGGCTCATCTACCTTCATCTCCACCATCCTTCTCTGTCACACCAACTCTCCTTCCCCTCATGTCCTCCTTCACTACACTGACAAACCTCCTCTGAGATCTTCCTCTCCTCCTCCTCCTTGGCAGCTCCATCTTCAACATCCTTTGTCCAATATGTCCTCTTTCTCTCATCTTCACATGTCCAAACCATCCCAGCCTTGTCTCTCTAACTTATTCTCCAAACCGCTCTGCCTGAGCCATCCCTCTGATGTACTCATGTCTTTTTGGTCACTGTCAATGAAAATCTGAGCATCTCCAGCTCTGCCTGCTGTCTTTCTGTCAGAGCCACTGTTTCCAAACCATACATCACTGCAGGTCTCACCAAATCGCAACACAGCACTTTTATTTACATTTGATCACATCATAGCATCATCAGCGGGTTTGATAGTGCAGCACTGTACTGTACAGCTTCACAACCTGAGCTGCTAGTTTTATACAGGTGTGAAACATTTTTGTAGTCTGGGTAAATGGACATTGATGTTAAATGATCACCTTTTAAAATGGACTCTCTGGGTAAGAATCTCTATTTCATTGACTGCTGTATCCATGCCGTTTGCTCATTCTCATATTTGCAGACACTAATGCCTGCACACAGTGTGTGCAATGATCGTTCAGTCCTCCTGCCATTCTCCATATGGGGGGCAGCACAATGAATGAAAATACAAAAAATTCTTGGAGACTTAAGCAAAAACAAGAGTGCTATTTCCATTCATACCACCCTACTCTCTCCTCCAAACTCACACACACGTTCTGAATCTGCTGGAATTCATTAGCCAGCCGCTGCTTTATAGCGCACTGTTGTCAGCGCATAATTAGCAGTTGAGGGTTGTTTATGATGGCTTTGCAAGTGGAGCGGGAAAATGTGTGGCGGAGAGCATGGTCCGAGGTTAAGACAGGCCAAGAAGGGAAGGAAAAGAAGCAGGGAAGACCCAAAGCAACCAGTGCAGATTAGCATTCGCAGATGGTGAAGAGAACATAATTAGATGATAAAACTGTCTTCAGATGGAAGAAAGAAATCCTGCAAGGAGTGGGGAAATGCTCACAACATGGGCATAAAAAGCTTGTCTTCTTGAAATCCCAGAGAGATTACTTTATAATCATGGACAAACACTCAGCTTATTTCATGATGTAAACATGATGAACTAGAGAGTACATATTTAGCACAAATATATATACATATAATTTTTTTTTTATAATCAAACAAATGTTATTTTTTCAAGGCTTATGTTGAGATCAAGATAATTATTTTGTGCTCACAGGGAAACAAAACTTGTGGCTACAATCCTCACTGGTCTTCCATAAGACGCTAATGTTAGCACAGTGTTGCAAAATTGCAGCCCAAACACAGCCAAGGTTCCCAACCACATATGAAAAATATATGGCACCAAAAAGTTTAGATTATGACTTGTGTTTTATGTTCTATCACCAGAAATCAGACGGATGCTTTTACAGTGTGGCCAGAATCAACTAGTAACGTTCATTTCCTCATCCTACCATTAGCATAGCAATAGCACGATGTTCGACTCTGCTACCTAGCTGACGAGTTGGACGTTGGACAACTGGATGTAGCCATTATGTCACCCACCAATCTGTGAACTTTAGATTTAAAGGCTTTAGTTTCTGCTCATCAGTGTTTTGTTTGTTTGTTTTATTTTTCATTTATTGGAGTTAGAAGAGATAATATTTTTACAAGAGGCTGCTAAGTTATCAGCTAACGCTAGCTAACATCATCTGCAAGATGCCTCTACAGACATGGCCGTGACTTCAAGATGGGAAAAATGAAATGGAGGAAGAAGTACCTAAAACCGGAATTCTTTTCCATGACCAGCAGGGAACAAAATCCTCCAATTTGAAAAGTAGTCACATTTAACATTCCTTGGCCCCCTTTTTCTATGTACTTCCTGATTAGCTAATGGCTTCAATCACTAGTTGCAAGCTTCACTGATTACAACATGGCGTCCACTTTAGTGGTTCTGGTTTTTATATGGTGTTTTTTTTTCTATTCTTTTCTACTCTACCTAAGCATACATGTCACAAAATGCTTTCCATCTAACATTCACACTCCGATAAACAAACTCAGGGTTCAGTATCTTACCCAAGGGTACTATGGCATACAGACCAGAGAAGTCACGGATCAAAAACCTGCCAGATAGCAGACGACCCCGCTCTACCTCCTGCAACCCCAACAACCCCATTTTATAAATTCTGATCCTCATAAGAGGCAAACATTAGAATAAAACTGGGCAGGATTTAGATAACGACCTTCTACAGTACCAACGTGCAGCAGTCTGCGCTTACAACCAACATATGTAGAAGAGCATCTCTGAATGTACATTGAACCTTGAAGCAGAACCTACAACAGCAGCAAACCACACTGAGTGCCAATGCTTTCCATAATTCCTTTGTAAATGTACAATGTCAGTAAAGGGCTGTTCTATTCTGTTCTGTTTCTGTCAGCTAACAACAGGAAACTGAGGCTACAGTTTTGCACAAGCTCAACGACACTGGAGAATAAAAGATTGGAGAAACGTGACCTGGTGGTCTGATTTCTCCTGTGATATTCTTCCATGAAAGTATGGATCTATCCTGCCTTCAATGGCCGGGAGTGGCCACGTCACAAACTTTTTGTACCTGAAAGGCCAATGAGTGTTTATGTCTCGGGGTGGACAAGTTTTTATTTGCATGTGTTGCTGTGTTTTATTAGTTTCATCTTTTAATAATGTACAGTGTTTTATTCTTATGGTTTTACTGCATGTTTTATTGTATAGCAATTGAAAATGTGACGTCATTTCTGGGGTAAAACCGCAAAGGATTGTATGTACAAGTGGCAAGTGGTACTAGCGCGCACAGGCTATTACAGGACAACAGTTGCACAGAGATAAACAGAGACACAAAGAATGGCAAGAAGCTGTTGTATTATTAACTGCCACAGCCGATCGCATGACAGCCATGGGAAGCCGATGGGTAAAGAGATCGGTTTTTATCGGATTCCTTCATGGAAGAAAAATTGTTCAAGTCATGTTTCCGAACTCACGAAGAGGCGACGGATGGCCTGGATTGCAGCTATTCGAATACCAAATATAACGTTCCAGAACACTCCAGCTGTTAGTCTGCTCCAAGCATTTCCACAAAGGTAAGTCTTTTGTTGTAGTTAAAACGTAATTTATCAAATAAATCTTATATTGATTTGAACTGAATTCGTTGCGCTATGCTGCTTTGTTCACTGTGGCTTTGCGGGCTAATGTTTGTTGTGTTTTGTAGGAAAACCAGCCTACAAAATGCTGGAATGCGATCCACACTGGGCACCCTCTATCAACCTGGGTCATACCGAGTTCAAAGCTGCTACCACAGCGAGATTTGATCAGTTAAGAGAGAGAGCGATATCAAAACAGCCACGAAAAGTCCTGCGTATATGTGCTCAAGTGTTGTATTGAAGCAATCAAGTGATGAATAACTGTTTTCCAGTATGTTGTTTTGCAATGTTTTTTTGTTTTTTTTTGGGGGGGGGGGGGGGGGGGGTTGTCAGTGTTGATTTGTTTTTCACCAAAGCAGCTACTAAAACATAATGAAATACAATTTTGCCTCTTTCTTGTAAGATTCTATAATAAAATGAAACAATGCCAGTTATGAATAAAAACAATAAATTGAATGAATTATGAAACACTTATTTTATTTCTATTGGATCTGAAAATGTTGTGTAATACTACAACCTGAAACGACAAATAGATTGTGTTGGAGATAAAGAAACAATTTTAACGACAGCTGTAAAATGAAATAGTCCAAATCAGAAAATAGATACACCAACGTAAACTGGACCTGGGCTTGTTGCAGGGATCTGAAGTTACTAAACATTTTGTGAGTGTATGCACTAACACTTAGGACCATATAATAATAAATATGTCCATGATGAAAGTTGGGCAGCGCGCTAACGTCCTTACTCCACCCTATATGCTCGTGTGGGTCTGACCCTTTCACTCCTTTGATTTTTTTTCCTCGTACCTTTTTTTTTTTTTTGCCTTTTCGTCATGTCTGTCTTTGTACGGACCTGCCGTGTTTTCCGTCGATTTGTACATATACATACATTTTGCAAATAAAATGCAAGTAGGGATTAAAACCGCAGAATTAATGATTACCGGTCCTGGAAATGCTAGTGCTTGATGCAGTGTTTTGATTTTGCTGCCACTCGTACCCACAATGCAATGCGCGAAAGTCACGTGGTCTGTCGATCTCTATATATTAACTTATCCCGGAGAGACTCCAACCCCTCCTGATCACTAATTGCACACACCTGGGAGGTCACAGAGGCCAATAAGGGGGCCTGGCAGGACAGAGACCGCAGCAGCGGCGACAGAGAGGTGGGAGGACGTTCTCGAGCGGAGCTCAACTGGCAGCAGCAACAGGCTTGGAGGCCCTGGCAAGTGGGCTGCAGAGAGGCAACGGGGATTAAGGAATATTCTGCAGCGTGCTGGAGATTCACAGCTGGGAGACGGGAAGAGAAGTATCGAGCGAGATACCTGACGCACACTTGGGCCTAGGATAGCGGCAGGCAGAGTTCTGACCTCTGCCTTGCGGGCGGCAGCCGGCGAGTCTTTACATGTACACTTTTATTTTAGGTCGGATGATCAATGTTAAATGTTTTTGGGGCTTATCATTGCCCGGCTTACATCATATGAAGTGCCACGTCCCCTCAGCTGCAGCGTGTTCTCAGCTTGATGCCATTAAGAGCGAATTACAGACCAAAAAAAAAAGAGCCGTGAATTACACACTACACGATTTACTGTGAACCGCTCCTTAATATGTAGGTAATTTGATTCCAGCACAGAAACTGCACTGGCTTTCGCCTACAATGAATGCTGTTACACAGAGCTAATTTACACAAAATAAATCATTAAACGGCTAATGCCGAGAAAATGGGGACCAAGGGTAGAAAATGAAGATTAATTTTCATGAGACCGCTCTCGCATTTCTGTTTGTGTACAAATTAAATGGGGAACAACACAATAATTAGAGAGCTTTGCAGAGAAAGGTGTATTTTTCTTTTTTGCTTTGACAGAGCATGGCCGGGTGTTCACGTTAAACTGGGCTCCAGCTGCGCACCACGCAGATGTGAGAGCGCTATTGAACCAAATCATAAATTACCAAATGTCACCTTGAATGGAAAAACTGTTATTAAGCTTTACACCCGCTTGAAACACTTTCAATAAACAGAGACTGCACGAGGCAATTTATTGACCATGTGGCGCGTCTAGACTTGCCTGCTATGTCCGCTGTTACTATAGGCTGCTATAGTCGGTGGATTGATATTCGTCCACGACTGGCGCCCTGCGTGTTTGAGCTCACTTTTTTTTGTGACACGAAGCCAGCAGCCATCATTATCCGCCTCGATTCCTCTGACCCATGCGTACATCACAGCAAACAAACGCACACACAATCAGAGACACACGCAGAAAATCAAAGGTGTGTTCATCTCCGAAGGAGGCTGAATCAGTGTCTGATCTGATCTCGGGTCAGCCAGCCTCCCATCAGCAAAGCATTGCTCATAGTATGTGTTTTTCATGTGTGTGTGTCTGTGTGAGATCAATACCCAGATACAGACAGCTCAGCCCCACCCTGCCTCAGGTCTGGGCTCCGGGGAGCACACGCATACAGGGAAAAGAAAGAAGCAAAAGGTCTGACAGAGCTGGAGCTTTTAACCACCGAGTCTATCTTCGCTTCTGGCGCAAAACAGAAATAAAGCGAGGACAGAGAGGTGGGGAGGCAGAGGACAGTACGGCTCAGGAGAAACTGGTTAAATCATGCGATTCGTGTGCACAGCGGGGTGGGTGTGGGCAGTGAGCGGGAGATTAGAAATGACAGATAAGGAATGTGACAAGGACGAAGAGACGGAGGGAAAGCGGGCATAAATACAAGAGAAATGCAGACTGTGGCATAAATAAGGACCTACTGTAGCAGAAAAAGAAAAAAAGTAAATTGATGGCCTTTGAGTTTTGTTTTAACTGTCTTTTCTCCCGCTTTAGCGTAAATGGCAACGTGCCGCAAAAAGGCCAGCTGTGAGTTGCCAAATGGATGTGAGAGCATGTGGAGGTGAGCTGTAGGAGTCTTCCTATATTCAAAGCGTTTTTTGTATTCTCTGATTCTGCGTTTCTATGAGGCTCTTTTATGAGTGACTGAAGGAGTGGAGTTATGTGAGATCAAGAGACAAGAGGAATAAGGAGAGAGGAGGTTCCTTCAGGCGTCCGCTGTGCTCCACTTGCCTCGGAAAGGTGTAAATTGAAATGAAAATGGGATCTGACTTTGATTAAAAACTTTTATATCCCCACATCTTCCACCTTTGCCTGCTCAGCCTCGTCGTTTCCCACAGAAAACTTTTATGAAGCCTCGTATTTCTTTTTGTATTTAGACTTTTTAGTGAAAAGAGGGTTTTTTTGTTAATCGATGCAGATTAACACCATTATGACTTTACTCCCAGGAACTGTACAGCTGGAGCCGGTTGCTGATTAGCTCAGTATGACCAATTTTCGCCTGGTTCCTTCTTCACGAGGAGCCGTCAGAGCGGGCAGCTGCACAGGTTTGGTCTCTCGTAAAGATCTTTAACTTGTTTAGCGACTGTGTAAACTACTAAAGGTCTTTACACATCAGAGGTGTAAAATTCGTGTGATTATTTTGTGAATTAAAAATATTTTTGGACTCAGCCTTCTTCTTAAGTAGCTTCAGGATGAAGAATAAACACATCTGACCAATCAGATCACTGCATTTGGCAACAATTGTGCTTTTAACTCAAGACGTGCACCTCTGTTGCATACACAATGGCATGAAGGTAGTGGAGACCCAGCTAGATGGTGATCAGTTGGCTCTCTGGAATGATTTCTCAGCCTCTTCAGATACAGTCCCAACTCTACCAGCAAGAGTTCACCTGAAATCTGTACGAAAGCAGCCGTTTTACAGCTTCAACTCCTGGATCAAACCATTAAATTCTCCCTGTTGCTACCTTCTCCTGAGAAATGGATGAATCCTTTTTCTTCCTTTTCTTCTTTGAAACATCAGGACCAGCTCATCATCACTTGAAGTCGACTCCGTTTTATCGAAGTGCATTTTTGAGGATGAATCATTTGCAAAATCGTAATGCTTTCGATGTGTATATACGTTACATGACAAGTTCACAATCCTTTTCAATATTTTTGCAATGGGCTCCGTGTGTAAAAGCCTTGAGATTGGAAAATGGGACACAGCTAGGCTCCACTGGTAACTAAGGCCCCAGTCACATGGGCTTAGAGACTAGTTACCAACTCCCTGAAGACCACCTATTGTTCTCTGGCTGGTTGGAGAGTGGTTGCTGGAGTAAGCCAGCATTTAAAATTATGAAGCTAATCACACAGAGGTGCATGGCCTGCACAAAAAAACTTCGATATTACCTCGTTATTATTCCACATGCTCGTGAGTTTCTTGTTATCTGTGCCTGTAGTTCCCAGTTTAGATTCAGATGACGAGTTTGATAGGTCCCTTACTGTTCCCTGAGTCTTGTCTTAGTGTTTGTCCTTTTGTTCCCTATCACTTGTGTCTTGTTTAATTTTGGGGATTTTTTTTCTCTGACATGTGTTGGGTTTTACATCATTTGTCTTGTTTACCAGATTAGCTGTCTTCCCACCTGTTAGTCCTCCCCTCATTACCCGATGTGTCTCCTTTTGTCTTTTGTCATGTTATCCCTCTTGTTTCTAGGTTTTCCCCTAAGAGTCCTAGTATTTGGACTTCCTTGCACCTTCCATCCTCCTATTAATTTGGACTTGGGTATCTCCATTTGGGCCCACATCCTGCCTGCCACTAACTTACCATCTTCATCAAATATTAAACTCTGGGGTGTTTGGCATAAAAAAAAAAATGAAAATCCGCTGCACTTACACCTGTAACCGTCCAGGACATTGTTTTGACCCAATGGAAATTCATGTAAAACAAAAACCCGGGCAGGTCGGGTTGCTTGGTGACGCAATTATTTACAAAAATTTGATGTGAAGGTTGCAATAACATAAAGCAGAGCCAACTCTTGTAACTCTTTTAAATGGCACCATCTAAAATTCATTTTTAACTTTTTCAACTTTTTAAATTTTTAACTTATTTTACGGTATTTAAATGACAAATTACAGACGTATAGTGTTTGTTTTTTAGCAACGTCGAATATATCATTTCACTTTATGATGTTTAAAGAAATAAAGTCATTTGTAACGCTAATAAACCTCAAAACCTTAATCTAAAATACTAATTTGGTCAAATTTTACTTATAAGGAAAAAATTGATAAAAGATAAAAACTTAGGATAATAATAATAATAATAATAATGATGATGTATACTTTATTGATCCCCGAAATGAAGCTTATACATAAGTTCAGTAAGCAACATATGTAATCACACATCTATCTACTCCCGGGTGTTTGGTGGCTAGTCTATATCTTCAACTTTCCAACACTATCAAGCTCATTGCTGACATCACTGGTGTGGTCCAATCATCTGTCTGCCCGCAATCTTCCGACCAATCAGCCTCGATTCCAGGTTCTTCAGCTCTGACTGCTTACCTGTCATTCTCCCATGCAGACTCCTCTTCCCATCTCCGCCTCGCTCATGTTACTCATAGTTCCAGCTAAGCCTTCATCTGCATCACCACCACCCTCTAGACTCCAGGGGGTTCTGTCTAATACCTGTCACCGATGGGAATCCGTGATGGGCCCTCAGAGTCCAACAAATAACTTTATTGATTCTGTTTATTAGTATGTTCAGTTCATCCTAACAATCTCATCTTATTAAAATGACTTCATTGCTACAGGACAGGTCAGTTTTAGTGTTAATGCTGTAAAGTTTGAGATTTTAACATGAAATTGACCACAGGGATCGACTCCCTCCTGAGCCTGCCTCAAGTGGCAGCTAGAGGAACTGCAGTTTTCACAACTTCTGTATTGGCTCCATTTTTTAGCTCCAGATGCTGCTCCTTGTATAGGGGAAGTAAACAAGCTAGCAAAGCTAATGAAAAGCACCATCTGTCCACCATTCGGCAGGTTACAATCAAAATTTCTTGTCAGGAAAAGTGAAAGTATAACCATTACGTTCACCATTTTTATGCTAATCGACATAACATTTCCGTGTAACCGCAGCACACAACCTTGACAAGCCATTCTTCTGTGAGAAATAAAATCTGAGGTTTAAATGATTATCGATCGGATTCTCCTATATTCTCTCCCATCTAGAATATTCACAGGCCCCAAAGACATGAAAAGACAGCTCAGAAATTTCATCCATCAACAAACACCTTTGATTCTGCCCATGCACAACAGAGCCCTGCCTCATCAAAACACAAACCACAGACGGATGAAGAGAAATGGATTAGAAAGTCAAAGTCTTTGACGCGCTGCTCAGAATTTATTGATTGCCTTCCTTTTTTTCACCCGTCTGCCCCTTTTCTTTTCCCTCCTCTCCCGCTTTTCCCTCCACTGAATTTTTGCAAAACCGCTGTAATCACTGGCAATTTGCAAGGAGCCTCACAGCTGGACACTTGCCCGCTGCTGACAGAGTGCGAGCATGTCGGAGCGCAGAGATATGTGTGTGTGTGAGAGTCTATGCGTGAAGGAGTTGTGTGTTTATTGTGCCTTCATGCCATTGTGTCCAGAAAGGTTCATTTTGGGAGAACAGGGATCCATCTCTGTATTGGAATTAGTGTATAGGTGAGGGTCCAGAGGGGACAGGAGGAGATTTTTATAAACTGTTGATTACCTAGGGGAGTCCCTCGACTTAAATTGAGCTGGAGCCAGATACACGCACGCACATGCAGTTTTGGCACATCCACCTTTCATTGTGGTGTAGCAGTGTGCCTCTATCTCACACTGTCAATCTTTAATCCTTGCAGTATGCAGTATCCATTATGCTCTATGCCCATGTAGTGATATTGTGTGATTGGACTAAATGTTGTGTACCATTAAAAATAAAACAAACAGAAACACTCTTGTGCTTTAATGGCACTATTAGGAATCTCTGCCATATTAATCATGCCTAAGCCTGTTAGGATCCGTGTCACTTTCTTAGGATTAGTTAGCATTCTGGGAAATATGATGATGAGAAGCTTAATATCTCTCTTTATTCGTAGCTACAGCCAGGAGATGCTTAACTTAGCATTAGCATTAAGAGGTAAAACATCTAGTATCACTCTGTAAAGGTTGAAAACCAACCAGAGAGCGTTGTTTGTTTAAAGTGTCTAAAAACAAGGTGAGTTAAAAGAAGGTGGTGGATGGAGGGTTGTGCAGTAGAGTTTGGGTGGGGTGGGAGCAACATCAGCATGATTGCGGGGTTGTTATGAGCTGCCATTTTGTTAGGTACACCCTGCTATTACTGGGTTGGACCCCTTTTTTTGCCTTCAGAGCTGCTTTAAGTCTTAATGGCACAGATTCAACAAGGTGCTGGAAACAATCCTCAGAGATGTTGGTTCATGTTGACATGACAGGATTACACAGTAAATGCTTTAAATCACACAGTGGTGTAAATTTGCTGTTCCACCACATCCCAAAGGCGCTCTATCGGTCTGAGATCAGGTGACTGTGGAGGCTAGTGAACTTATCAGAATCAGAATCAGAATCGTGTTTATTGGCCAAGTATATGTGCAGACACATACAGGGAATTTGGTTCCGGTAGATGGTGGCTCTCAAGCACAGCAATGTAAATCTCACACACACAAGTGTCTATATATACACATTACACATACATACACAAAGCTATGTAAACCAACTATAAATAACGAATCTAAACTTATATACATAAAATACAGAAATGAATGAGGTGGAATGAATACTACAGAATGTACATAAGGTGCAGCTGCAGTCTGGCAGTGTGACAGGTCAACTGTTAAGAAGGGAGATGGCGAGGGGAAAGAAACTGTTCCTGTGTCGGGTGGTCCTGGTCTGCAGGCTTCTGTACCGTCTGCCAGAGGGCAGCAGATCAAAAAGTCTGTGTGCAGGGTGTGAGGGGTCTGTGATGATTTTCCCTGCCCGTTTCCTGGTTCTTGAGAGGTACAGATCCTGGATGGAGGGCAGGGGGGCGCTGATGATCCTTTCTGCTGCCCGTACAGTCCGCTGCAGTCTGCTCCTGTCCTGTTTAGTGGCTGCTCCATACCAGACTGTGATGGAGGAGCACAGGACAGACTCAATGACCGCAGTGTAGAACTGGATCAGCAGCTCCTGTGGAAGACTGTACTTCCCCAGTTGTCTCAGGAAGTACATCCTCTGCTGGGTCTTTTTGAGGATGGAGTTGATGTTGGTCTCCCACTTCAGGTCCTGGGAGATGGTTGTACCCAGGAACTTGAAGGTCTTCACAGTCGACACAGGGCTGTCTGATATGGTGAGGGGGAGCAGAGTTGAGGGATGTCTCCTGAAGTCCACTGTCATCTCTACAGTCTTAAGAGTGTTCAGCTCCAGATTGTGCTGACTGCACCAGAGTACCAGCCGCTCAACTTCCTGCCGGTATGCAGACTCATCACCATCTTGAATGAGGCCAATGACAGTGGTGTCATCTGCAAACTTTAGGAGTTTGACAGCCGAGTTCTTGGAGGTGCAGTCGTTAGTGTAGAGGGAGAACAGTAGTGGTGAGAGGACACATCCTTGAGGGGCACCAATACTGAGGGACCGGGTTTCAGAGGTGATCTCCCCCAGCCTCACTTGTTGCTTTCTGTCTGTCAGGAAGCTGGTGATCCACTGACAGGTAGCTGGTGACACGCTGAGCTGGGAGAGTTTGGAGGAAAGAAGTTCAGGCACAATGGTGTTAAAAGCCGAACTAAAGTCCACAAACAGGACCCTGGCATAAGTTCCCGGGCGGTCAAGGTGTTGCAGGATGTAATGCAGCCCCATGTTCACTGCATCATCCACCGACCTGTTTGGTGGATTATTGTCATGTTCAAGAAACCAAGCCATCACAAGGTGGGTACACTGCGGTTAGAAAGGGAAGGACATGGTCAGCAACAACACTCATTTAGACTGTGGTGTTTAAATGATGCTCAGTTTGTACTAAGAAGCCAAAAGTGTGCCAAGAAAATGTCCCGCACACCATTACACCACCAGCCTGAACTGTTTATACAAGGCAGTTTGATCTGTGCTTTATCCTACATTTATATAGTGAAAGATCACACTAACAGTTTCCTCAAGGGGCTTTAACATAACCCTACAATAATTCAGAGAAAACCCCCAAACTGAGCAAGCTCTTTGGCGACAGCGGGAAGGAAAAATCCTCTTTTAACAGGAAGAAATCTCCAGCAACACCAGCACAGGGACGGGCAGCCATGTGGCACAAAGGGTTGGAGGTGAGGGGAGATCAAGCTTTCATTTTGTCTACATCAAATTCTGACCCTACCACCTGAACGCTGGAGCAGAGATCGAGACTCATTAGACTAGATACTAGATGTAATTATGAGCTGTATCCTCAGTTTCCTGTTCTTAACTGACAGGAATGTCATCCAGTGTGGTCTTCTGCTGCTGCATCTGTTTAAAGGCTTTTGATATTGTGCATTCAGAGATTAGCATGAGATGGATGAATGGATCCAAGGGGTGCCAGGAAAATACCTTTGTAGTAAAGAGCGATTGTAAACTTGAAGCAGTCTGGCTGTTTCCTCAACAAGGCATTTCCTCCCAGACTGGATATTTCCTCTTTTTCAGTTCATACTCAAATGGACTGCACTCAAATATTCAGCTTGATTGTCATCAGCTTGCTGCCATGTGATTGGCTAATTAGATATTTACATTACTGACCAGTTCAACAGATGTACCTAGTATATTTGTATTTATACTTGTTTTGCACATATACTGTATTTTATCCATGTTTGCTTGTCATAAATAAATGTAACATACTGGGGTGTTTTCTTATTATTTGTGACTAAAGATCTAAATTTACTAATTAAAAAAAAAGGTCGACTCTGTCCTGTGTAGAGCTGAAATCAAACAAAGAAAAATTACTGTGATAAAAAAAAACAAATAAATAAATCCAGCACTGATAAAGAAGAAAACAATCTAAAACGGGCACACTTTAGAGAAACTGTGAGTGCTGGTGGTTGATTTTCCTGCCCTGCAAAGGCCACAGCTGTCAGCCTCAAGACTTTCAAAATGACTCCGTCCAACGGCAGCGGGAAACATTAGAGGTGAAAGCCCTAACGCAGCTCGGGCTAAATTTTAGATGAGACTGAGAATATCGCTGTCTGGTGTGAAAAGTCTCGCAGTTTCCTTCTTCCCCGTTTGGCTGGACGAAGCGAGAACGAAATCAACGTTACGACTCTGTAACATGCAGCGTGTAACGTGATGTAATTATGTGATGGTCATTGAGATCCTGTGCATTATTAGGCTTTTTATTGTCACGCGTGTCGTTCGGCACCATGTCGGACATGATTGCCTCCCAGTAATTTTCAGCTTGGTTTGTACGGTGTAATAGCCATCGCGGTACAGGTTTGCTTCCATTAGAGCAGATGGGGAAATCATATTATCAGTGTCACCTGATTCTTCACAGATATTATAAAATTAGTAATGAAGAAGATATCAGGTTGTAAGAAGAACTAAACTGACTCGCACACTTTTGCTGACTACTTCTGGAGCTGCAGCTCCAATGCGATCTCACTCCGGGGCGTCAAAAACTGCCGTTCTGTCACAATGTGCTGCAGAGGCACTTGCAGGCTCTTGGCATCGTTGCCTCCTGTGTTGATCTATCTTTTCTACTTGTTATCCATCTTTCCTCTCTCTGTGAATGTGGCTTTTGTGTTTCACTGGGTGCATGGCAGTTTTACTGGTCCACAAGTTTTCACCATCCACTCTCTGCAATAAAACGGTCTGTGCATTCATCACTCGTCTACACTGAGATGTACAGTAGTATTGTACCATATACCCCAAAAGACCTCTTTGCTCTCAGACTGCTGGCTTACTTGTGATTCTTCGAGTTTCTAAAAGTAGATTGGGAGGCAGAGCCTTCACCTCCCGGTTTGTTTTCAGGAAACAGACACCCTGTCTGCTTTCAAGATTAGGCTTTAAACTTTTCCACTTACCTCCTTTCGCTTTCCTTATTGTGATATACCACTATTGCATTTAATCTTTATTAATGACTAATCTCTGCCTTTGTCTTTCACAGTGTGTATTTTGTCCTGGTTCTGCTGCAGGCTTCTTCCTGTTAAAAGGGAGTTTTTCCTTCCCACTGTTGCCAAGCGCTTCCTCACAGGGGGTCATCTGATTGTTGTTTTCCTTTTTTTGTTTGTTTAATATTGTGTCCGTGTTTGTCAGGATGAGGTCGTGGACGAAAGAAGGAGGACCCAAACGCTGGACTCACAGGTAGGTGAAGATTGGTGTTTTATTGTCAACGGAGTGAACAAACAGAACAGAAGTAGGAAACGGCTGGCCGGCTGGACGACTGACTGAATGGATGAATGAAAGACTGACTGACAACTGACCGGCTGACCTGACGGAACTGAACAGAGGACAACCTAACGGCGGCGAGAACAACATCACAATAACATCAATGACAAGACATTGGACTGGTTGAACTGAGGGACATAAATACACAGGCTGAGTGATGAGAGATTAGAACCTGGTGAGTACACGGCTGAACATAATGACCTAATGATAAACGGGAAGAGGACGGAACATAATGCACATGGACCAAGGCTAACACAATAAAACAGGAGGTGAAGCAGACAGAATATAAACAGTGAACATGAACTAAGAATACTGGGTCAAAGACCCAGAAACCCTGACAGTGTTAAGGTATAGAAAAAAGCACTTGAATGCTCACTAATATTGTAGGATCTTTACCTTACAATATAAAGTACTTTGAGGCAGCTATTGTTGTAAATGAACAGTATCGCCGGGCTAACTATGAGAAGTTGAGATCTACTGGAGCACTTGTGGTTTTGATTCTTTGACATTTAACCTGCCTGATCTGTCCTTGTCCTCCTGTGTCTTACAAGCTTGTGTAAAGCACGAGAGGCTTTGACACTCTGGTTAACACACCACATAAATCATTATTTCAGCACAAACGTCTTTTCTTTTAGCCACAGAGTCTTTGAAATGCAACAATTCACAGTTTTGCTTTTCAGGGAAAAAGACACCGACAGCGCACACCGACCAGTGTCTTTCTCCGACTCTCATGCACAATAGGTGCAATCCATTCCAAGTAAACATCAATACCAATCAATATCAGGACAGCCTGGTGCTATTTGTAGTAGGCTTGGCGATCATTAGAAGACAGTGCTGTGGTGCAGCGGGTTAACACTGCACAGTCCCCTGACAGTGGCAAAAATGTGCTTAATAATCCTCAAGATCAATAAAAAAGGGGGAAAGAAAACATTCTTTATGTTATGTGCATGTCTTTTCATTTCTCTTGTTTCGTTATGTTTCCGTTTTTTGCCCCCAAAATAAAAAACGGGGTACTACCAAAAGACAGGAATCCAATAACTGAAATAAACAAAGGTACGCACACAGTTTTAACACCTCTCTTTTATTTTTATTTTACACACAATCCCAAGACGCTACACGGTCACCCTGAACCTGCCGTTTCCACACCATCTGATGGTTTTACCCCAGAGATGACAAGGGCATATTTATTGTCAGGGCACTCTTCTCTGAAAGGCCACGGGGGAAAAGATTTAATTGGTTTGGGTGTGCCGGTCAGGAAGACAAATTGCAGAAAAATACCTCTGGGAAATAAAGGGCATGCATCCAGATATTATCCATGAGACACACAGTGGTCATATGTGACTGTGTGCGTACTCGTGTGCACTTCTCATGCAAAGTCTGTTGTCATTGATTCTCCCAGAGCCCTTGAATATAACTCCACCACAGGACTGGATGACTTTTGGATGGCTGATTGCAGAGCTGGTGACAATTTAAAGCAAAACTGCATCTACTTCTTTTTTCACAATTAGTTTTATAAAACTGGATCTAACCTGTTAGCTGACTTCAATCTAGTGTTGGTGTTACAAAAACATAAAAAGCAGTGGGTTTCATTTTGACTTGTTTGGGGATTAGGAATCAGTCCAGTGGGGAAACAACAATTAAAGGTCAGAATTTATGAACCTGAAAGGCCATAATTGCAGCACTGCTGGACTCAGGATTACTGTTCAGGGGGACCGTGAATCTTGTCACATATAAATAATGGTGTGCTGTGTTTTTATTAGCCATACTTACAGCATCACTCTAGGGACAGCATTCACAGACCTCCACTGCGACCCGGACTGAAATAGAAGATATTCATAATCTCCAGACGATAACTCCACATGAGTCAACGCCGGAAGAGTGAAAATGTCTCAACAGTGGATTAGATTGCTTAAAAAAAAATGAAAGGCATAATCTCCAGAGCTCCAGTGACATTTAGTTGCAAACATTGTGACAGTACAACCTGACTGAAAACTAAAAATATTTTCACTTTTAATATTTCTGTAGCCCATAGCAACCATGACCATAATCCTATGGTCGTCACACTGATGAACACTTAGATCATTCGCATACTGTCTCTACTAAAACATCAACTATGCCTGCTGTGAACCAGAGAACCCTGAATACTCTTACATGTAGTATGTGCAGAATACAGGAGTACAGGGAGTGCAGAATTATTAGGCAAATGAGTATTTTGTCCACATCATCCTCTTCATGCATGTTGTCTTACTCCAAGTTGTACAGGCTCGAAAGCCTACTACCAATTAAATTCAAATTCAAATTTTATTTGTCACACACACACAACCATACACAGTATGACATGGGGGTGAAATGCTTGTAGCTGTACAATGCCCGACCATTAAATGACAGAAGAAAAGTTCTACAATATTTACAATTTACTACAAAAATTTACAAATTAACTTAGGAATTTACAGTAAAGAATGTGAGCAGAAGAGATTATAAAGATAAGGATTATAAATTATAGGAATTATAGGATTATAGGAAATGTGTGGTGGTGCGTGTGGTGACGTGTGTGAGAGTCCAGTCTTATAGTGACGTGTTTGGGAGAGTCCAGTCCTACACCTGGTTCAGGCCCCGAATAGCCTGGGGGAAGAAGCTCCTCTTCATTCTCTCTGTTTTGGCCTTAAGGGAGCGGAAGCGCTTCCCAGACCTCAACAGTGAGAAGAGTCCATTGTTGGGATGGGAGAGGTCCATCATAATCTTCCTAGCTTTGGACTTGCACCGCTTGGTGTAGATGGACAGCAGGTCAGGGAGCTCTGATTGAATGATGCGTTCTGCCGAGCGCACCACCCTTTGCAGATCTCGTCTGTCCTGCTTGGTGCTGTTCCCAAACCAGGTGCAGATGTTTGACGTCAGGACGCTCTCGATGGTGCAGGAGTAGAAGTTCTTGAGCACCCTCAGTGGCAGATGGAAGTCTCTAAGTCTTCTGAGGAAGAAGAGACGCTGACGGGCTTTCTTAACCAGGGTGTTGATGTGACAGGACCATGACAGGTCCTGAGTGATGTGGACACCCAGGTATCGGAAACTGTCCACTCTCTCCACTGGCGTGCCACTGATGATGAGGGGTTTGTAATTCCTCGCCTGCTTTGTAGTGAAGTCCACGATCAGCTCCTTAGTCTTGCTGATGTTTAGGAGGAGGTTATTCTCCTGGCACCAGGTCTCCAGGTTCCTAATCTCCTCCAGGTAGGCCGTTTCAATGTTGTCAGAGATCAGGCCCACAACAGCAGTGTCGTCAGCAAACTTGACAATGGAGGTGGTGTCGGATGTGGCTACACAGTCATAAGTGTACAGTGAGTACAGCAGGGGGCTTAAAACACAGCCCTGAGGCACTCCAGTGCTGAGTGAGATGGGGGGGGGACTTGTTTTCCCACCCTCACTGATTGGGGTCTGTCTGTGAGGAAGTTGAGGATCCACTGACACAGTGATGAGCTGAGTCCTAGATCCGTCAACTTGGTGAAAAGCTTAGAGGGAATTATTGTGTTGAATGCTGAACTGTAGTCCACGAACAGCATCCTAACATAATTCCCTCTGCCAGTGTCCAGGTGACTCAGGGATGTGTGGAGCAGGTGAGATATGGCATCGTCTGTGGAACGATTAGTCCGGTAAGCAAACTGAAGTGAGTCGATGGTGGCAGGAAGTGAAGAAGTGATGTGATCTCTCATCAGTTTTTCAAAACACTTCATCACAATTGAAGTCAGTGCTACTGGACGGTAGTCATTGTGGCAAACGGGCTGTTGTTTCTTTGGAACAGGGACAATAATGGACCGTTTGAAGCACGTGGGAACCACAGCTTGGGCCAGGGAGAGGTTGAAGATCTCCGTGAACACCGGTGCTAGTTGATCAGCGCAGGCTCTAAGGACCCGGCCAGGGAATGCATCTGGTCCTGCTGCCTTCCTGGTGTTCACCCTCCTGAAGGTGTTCCTCACGGCATGCTCTGTGATGACGAATGCATTTTCTTCACTGGTGCACTCCGAGCGCGCGCAGCCGTTTGTTGTTTTAATTGCTGCGGCGTCGAAGCGAGCATAAAACGTGTTCAGCTCATCAGCCAGTGAAGCATCGGCATTCATCATTGAAGAAGCTGGTCGTTTATAGTCCGTTATAGTCCGCAGTCCTTTCCACAGGCTCCTAGAGTCGCACTGTCGTAGCTGTGACTCTAGTTTTTCCCCGTAGCTCCGCTTTGCCTTTCGGACCGCGCTGCGCACGTTGTAGGACGCAGCCTTGTATAGGTCCATATTACCGGAGACAAGCCCTTCATTGTAGGCAGCGGTGCGTGATCTCAGAGCGTCGCGGATGTTTTTATCCACCCACGGCTTCTGGTTGGGAAACGTTCGGATGATAGTTCTTTCTGCTGTGTCGTCCGCTAGTTTCCCGATAAATCCCACAACCGCTTCCGTAAACATGTTGATGTCATCAGAGCTGCGCCGAAACATGTCCCAGTCTGCGTCATCCAGTGCGTCCTGCAGCGCGGCCACCGATTGGTCCGTCCAGCGAGCGACCTCCCTCCTGATTGGTGGTTGCTGCTTTAGCCTTTGTTTGTAAGCAGGTATGAGGAAGATGGCGGAATGGTCCGATTTTCCAAATGCCGGCAGGGGTTGAGCCTTGTAACAGTTCTTGAACGGGGTGTAGCAGTGGTCTAATGTCCTCGTGCCCCGGGTGGGGCAGTTGATGTGCTGGTGAAGGTTGTGAAATGTCCGTTTGAGATTCACTCTGTTAAAATCTCCCATAACAATGAGTGCGGCATCTCGGTGAAGTGTTTGTTGATGTGTGAGAGCCTCATGTAGCTCACATAAGGCAGTGTCCGAGTCCGCGTGAGGCGGAATGTAAACAGTGCAGGCAATGACCGCAGTGAATTCCCGAGGGAGATAGAAAGGGCGACACTTAACGATCAAAAGCTCCAGATTGGGCGAGCAAGAGCGTGTGAGTGGGGAGATGTTTGTGCTGTCGCACCATCTGTTGTTCACCATCAAACACACTCCACCACCTCTTTTCTTCCCCGACTCCATTGTCCTGTCCATGCGGTAAACCGAAAAGAACCCCGTCGGCTGCACGGCGTGGTCTGGTATCGCTGGGTTCAGCCAAGTCTCGGTGAAGCAGAGGAGGTTGCAGTCCCGAATGTCTCTCTGGAACTTGATTCTGGCTCTGAGGTCATCAAGCTTGTTCTCGATGGATTGAACATTGGCTAGCAGGATACTGGGCATGGGTGCGCGGTGTGCGCGAGCCCGTAGCCTGTTCCTGATGCCGGCTCTTTTACCTCGAGGCCGTCGCTTAGGGTCGCGTCCTTTGTTCTCTCTCAGGATCTCCTTTGGCCAGGTTGGGTCCGGAGTTAAACATGGTGAAATTAAGCATATTAGGTGATGTGCATCTCTGTAATGAGAAGGGGTGTGGTCTAATGACATCAACACCCTATATCAGGTGTGCATAATTATTAGGCAACGTCCTTTCCTTTGGCAAAATGGGTCAAAAGAAGGACTTGACAGGCTCAGAAAAGTCAAAAATACTGAGATATCTTGCAGAGGGATGCAGCAGTCTCAAAATTGCAAAGCTTCTGAAGCGTGATCATCGAACAATCAAGCGTTTCATTCAAAATAGTCAACAGGGTCGCAAGAAGCGTGTGGAAAAACCAAGGCGCAAAATAACTGCCCATGAACTGAGAAAAGTCAAGCGTGCAGCTGCCAAGATGCCATTTGCCACCAGTTTGGCCATATTTCAGAGCTGCAACATCACTGGAGTGCCCAAAAGCACAAGGTGTGCAATACTCAGAGACATGGCCAAGGTAAGAAAGGTTGAAAGACGACCACCACTGAACAAGACACACAAGCTGAAACGTCAAGACTGGGCCAAGAAATATCTCAAGACTGGTTTTTCTAAGGTTTTATGGACTGATGAAATGAGAGTGAGTCTTGATGGGCCAGATGGATGGGCCCGTGGCTGGATTGGTAAAGGGCAGAGAGCTCCAGTCCGACTCAGACGCCAGCAAGGTGGAGGTGGAGTACTGGTTTGTGCTGGTATCATCAAACATGAGCTTGTGGGGCCTTTTCGGGTTGAGGATGGAGTCAAGCTCAACTCCCAGTCCTACTGCCAGTTTCTGGAAGACACCTTCTTCAAGCAGTGGTACAGGAAGAAGTCTGCATCCTTCAAGAAAAACATGATTTTCATGCAGGACAATGCTCCATCACACGCGTCCAAGTACTCCACAGCCTGGCTGGCAAGAAAGGGTATAAAAGAAGAAAAACTAATGACATGGCTTCCTTGTTCACCTGATCTGAACCCCATTGAGAACCTGTGGTCCATCATCAAATGTGAGATTTACAAGGAGGGAAAACAGTACACCTCTCTGAACAGTGTCTGGGAGGCTGTGGTTGCTGCTGCACGCAATGTTGATGGTGAACAGATCAAACACTGACAGAATCCATGGATGGCAGGCTTTTGAGTGTCCTTGCAAAGAAAGGTGGCTATATTGGTCGCTGATTTGTTTTTGTTTTGTTTTTGAATGTCAGAAATGTATATTTGTGAATGTGGAGATGTTATATTGGTTTCACTGGCAAAAATAAATAATTGAAATGGGTATATATTTGTTTTTTGTTAAGTTGCCTAATAATTATGCACAGTAATAGTCACCTGCACACACAGATATCCCCCTAAAATAGCTAAAACTAAAAACAAACTAAAAACTACTTCCAAAAACATTCAGCTTTGATATTAATGAGTTTTTTGGGTTCATTGAGAACATGGTTGTTGTTCAATAATAAAATTATTCCTCAAAAATACAACTTGCCTAATAATTCTGCACTCCCTGTATTTACCCCAGTCAACATCATGACCACCTGCCTGATATTGTGTTGGTCCCCCTTTTGCAGCCCTGACCCATCAAGGCATGGACTCCACGGGATCCCTGAAGGTGTGTGGTCTGTGGTATCTGTCACCAAGCTGTTAGCAACAGTTCCATCAAGCCTGTGAGGTGGGGCAAGTCAACACCTCATACTCATTGTTGCGCTCTTCCACCATTCCTGTTTTGTGGCAGGGACCATTATCCTGCTGAAAGAGGCCACTGTCATCAGGAAGAACTGTTTCCATGAAAGGATGTACATGGTCTGCAACGGTGCTTAGTAGGGGTGCAACGATACTCGTATTGATATTGAACCGTTCGATACAGTGCTTTCGGTACGCATATGTATCGAACAATACAAAATTTTTAATTTATTTTATCAACTTTTCTTCTGACGATGCTGTCTGTGTTGAGCGCTCAGTGAATCTGCGTTCAACTACTCCGCCTAGGCTGCACTGTCGAGTGCAGATCCACTGAGTGCATCACAAGCTAGCAAGACAGAAGTTAAGCTCGTTGCAACATGGCAACTGCCTCAACGCTACCTGAAATTGAACCTCTCCCACCCTCATTCAGATCTGGCGTTTGGAACTATCTTGGTTTTCATGTGAAGTATGACCCTGAAGGTAAGCATGTCATGGACAAAAGTAAAACAGTATGTCAGATGTGCCACGCAATGCTCAATTTGTGGGAACTAGTGCATTAGCGCAGTCAGCTTGTTAACGTGTTGATGCCGTCCAGCCCCACGCACGGGGCGATTCGCGGTAACTTGTTAACGGAGATTTGCCGCGTTATGGCATTGTCATTTTAACGAGATTAACGCTGACAGCACTAGTGTGAACACAATGAATATGACTGCACATTTACGCCGACATCATCCTAGTGCAAAGACAAGTGGAAGCAGACAAAAACAACAAGCACGCATGCTACAAACTTTAGCTGAGTCATTTAGACAGCCGTTAGCACACGATTCTCCTTATGGGGACCTGATATGTTTAATATGCTGCTGAGAATCTAGCCCAGAAGAAGCGGATAGTATAGCTTTTATTTTGGAAAGAGACATTTCTCTGTAATAAACTCTCTTTTCCAAAGATGAGTGATTCCTCAATCAGATTTATTTTTTTTATTTTTTTGTTTCAGCAACATTAAATTTAAAAACTGTACTTTTGAGTTAAAATATACATTTATAATTTTAATAAATGATAAATTAAAAAGGCATGAACATTTTTTTTATCGAAAAAATATCGAACCGTGACACCAAAGTATCGAACCGAACCGTGAATTTTGTGTATCGTTGCACCCCTAGTGCTTAGGTGGGGTCAAAGTAACGTTCATATGTATGACGGGACCCAAGGTTTCCCAGCAATTTCCCACTGTCTGTTTGCCTCCCTACTATAATGCATCGTGGTGCCAGGTGTTCCTCAGTTAAGTGATGCAGCTACAGGCAGCAATCCATGAGGAAAACGTGACTCATCAGACCAGGACACTTCCTTCCATTGCTCCATGGTCCATTTCTGATACTCATGTGTCCATTGTTGACACTTTCAGCCATGTGGGTTCACTGCTCCACCACAGTTCCTTCCTTCCTTCCTTGGACCATTTTTGATAGATACTGACCACTGCAAACCAGGAACACCCCAAAAGAGCCGCAGTTTTGGACGTGAACTGACCCAGTCGTCTAGCCATCACAAATTGGTCCTCTTCAAACTGGCTCAAACCCTTATGCATCCCCCTTTTTCCTGCTTCTAAAACAAAATATTCACATGCTCCAGCAATGATAATCAGTGTTATTCACTTTACCTGTCAGCGGTCATAATATCATGACCGATCAGTGTAGTAACCGCTTATCAATCTCTCATTTATTCCATAATTTATGGGAACATCTTTTCACTCTGCACCACTGCACACAGGTAAATGTTACATGTTTTCATCGTCTATTCTGTTTACATTGAGAGCAAAGAGAAATGCTCATGCACACACCTGGCCAATAAAACTGATTATAATTCCATTACAAGAATATTCAATGAAATTATACCAAAGATGTCACATTAAGATTAATACTGATTGGTTCCTAAATGCATTTATTTTATATTTATATTCATTAATGTATAAGATTTGTATTAATGAATTTCCCTGTTCTAAACAAATGAGTACTATCTTGTACAGTTTGCACAAACACTGTCATGTGCACTAGTGTTTGCTCACTCCACAGACCTACTTTCCAGGTCCTGAGCTACATGTACTGCCTTTTATCAGATACCGGAAACCCCACTGCACACACGCGCGCGCACACACACACACACACACACACACACACACACACACACACACACACACACACACCTAGAAGGCTATTTTTAGGAGCTTACAGGTCCTGAGCTACATGTACTGCCTTTTATCAGATACCGGAAACCCCACTGCACACACACACACACACACACACACACACACACACACACACACACACACACACACACACACTTAGAAGGCTATTTTTAGGAGCTTACAGATCTTCATTTAGCAGCAGCCATGAGCTCATGTGAGTCTCAAGGAAGAGGCTGTTTTTATTTTTGTCCTATTTTTTCCCACAAAGTGGATTTCTAACCACGAAGCAAATGTATCAGTCTGACAGCACGACACAGATCGCTTTCTAATTTTAGTTTATTAGCTACAGTTTCTATTTATAATCCAATTTCATTCAATTTTATCTATGTAGCACCAAATTTATAAGTGCAAATACATCTTTAAAATGTTAGATTTTATTCCAGGCTTTTTATTATCGCTCAGACATCATGACGTAATCATGGTCTGTAACCAACGCAATTTTCTGTTTGTCCCATCAATCAGAAGAGGCAGACTGCTGTTAGCAGAGCCTGCACTTTCACTCCACTGTGTGTGTGTGTATTAGTGTCAGAGTGACAGGGTTTTCAACATGGCACAACATTTAACAGGAAAAGGGGGGAGGGCTCGTGACAGGCTGCAGCGGTCATGGTTTATTTGACAGGCGGTCTCCCCCACAACACTGTCAAACGACTGAATGCGGAGAATGACGTCCATAGAAACTTCTAAAACAACAACTCAGCGTCTCTGCCATTTCTGGAGGTTTCTGTGCAGCTGAGCCTGTGATCGGTGAAGAGGCATACCTCCTCATTCGTGCAGGAGATGCTATCTTTCATCCGGGATGTGTTAGGTTTGTGTTCTTCTGTAGCACGTGTGTCACATGGAGCATTGTTGAAAAATAGCATTTCTGTTTGGGCTGATGTGCACCTGCTAATACTCTGTGTCCCTGACGGTAAATGCAGCCAAAATGAAGCCGATGCTGTTTAAGCTCAACATGTTGTACAGTGGCATGAGTTGACATCTACAGGGATCAAACATGGATCTTCTGGACTCTAAAGATAAATATCTCACTCGATGTCTCACAAGACAAGAGCAAAGTAGAAAAAAGGAAAAATAAAGGTGCAATATGTGAGATTGCTCTTCAAAACAAAAAAGTCAACACAAGAGGGTAGCATTTCTGTCCATCTTTGTAGCTGAAAGAGAAAACACATGAAAGAAAATGGCAACGTGGTTGACAAAGACAAGCAAACTGAGGTGAAACAGACAAAAAACATTTTTTAATTAGAGTTAAATTAGGGGGTTAATCAATTTCAGCAACTGCACTAGAGGGGCAACCTCCCAAACAGGTGGAGACCACTCACATTTTTTCCATCCTCATCTTTTTTTAACTGTGTTTTCACTAGTTTTGCAACTGAGTTGTCTCAGTGTCACTATTTCGATCAAGCTGTCTGTCTTTTTACTGTTTTTACAACTAGAAAACACTTAATGTAAAAGGAATTGGATTAAAAAAAAGACACATGGGTGGTCCTGGGCTTTATATAGCATCATTCTGTGTATGTATGCATGCCCTGATTCAAGGAAGAACCACCAGATTGGTCTACATTACATATGAGCTGCTGTCCCAAGTGTTAATAAAGGTTAACACAGATTGTTTGAATCTGTTTGCACACATACTGTACTGTTAGCATCAGAATTAGCATGCCTGATTAGCACTGATGGAAAACTGACAGCACATGAGTTACAGTAAATGAACCCCATGGGCCTGCCAACAGTGTATTCAGAGTTAAAAAGACATTTAGGGCTGACGAGCAGTAAACAGGATGGCCGAGATTATGCACAGACACACAAACACAGCCCCTCCTGGGAGAGCTGCTCAGCTACAGCACAGGTACCCACACAGCAACTCTCTCTGAGGGATTTGAAAGGGCTTCCAGTGACTGTCAAAACTTCATCCAACTCACTGTCTCTCCATCTGAGGCACAGAGAGTGTGACAGTAGCTGCTCATACCACTGTCTGCACCACCGAGCTGTCAATTACTGGAATAGCGTGAAGCCATCACTTAGCGCTTGTGTGTAAATGTAAATGTAGATCTGCTGTGCAAAAGCAAAACTAGAGTCCTCTCATCAAAGCACTGCTCTGTGGCTGACCTACTGATATTGAAATCAAACCGATCAGTTAATGCCAAACCTGTGATAGCAGTGAATATTATGACTTGACACTTGGCACACAGAGCAGAGTTACCAGGGTTACCAGTAGGACCTTAAGAGAGCTGTGAATAAACAGACAGTGGGCCAAACTTTCCCCACAATAAGGTGAGATACTGATAAAATCACACAGAAAATGATGACTTCAAGTTATTGCTGCTTAAGATAGCTCAACAAGCTGAATCACGGGGCGTATAATTTGACAAACTGCTTCTGCATTTTTGGCTGATGTTTTGTTAAATAAATAATGACACAGTGTTGTAGCTCATCTGATTTTAAAATTTTAAGTTAAATTTTCACGTCTTCTTATATAAAATCTGCATCGACAGAGTGAATACTTTCTTTTTACCGTGACTGTATTTTGAAAAAATAACTGAAATGTGTGACAGCATCTGAGTTGACCTCATGAAAATCTTTTAAGGTTCACCGTTAATCTAATAACACACACTGTGATGCGTGATAAATAGCTGTGTGTGCGTGTGTGTGCGTGTGTGTGTGTGTGTGTGTGTGTGTGTGTGTGTGTGTGTGTGTGTGTGTGTGTGTGTGTGTTAAACTGCATTACCAAATGTATAGTGAGATGCAGCTGCACCGCTCGTAGCCAAGAAGAAAGTGGCCAGCTGAAGATGTGTTAGGAAACTTGCTATCAAATTTGAATATTTAACGAGCGTCAGTTAAAACACTGATTAATTTGAGGGCGCTCCAGAAGTTGCTAGAGCATGAAAGACAAAATTAGGAAGGAGGGACCATGGAGACAGAAAGACGTGTGCGTTCATGTGCACACACATGTGCTGGTGAAAGGATTCAAACGCAGACAAAAGCCATCCTGAAATATGATGATGTTGAATTATGAAATCAGGAATAATTGCCGTCTCTATCAGCTGCTCCTCCTTAGCCCCTCTGTTTTCACACAGCATATGTAGTTTTTAATGATGAACGTGGATTTGAGGTTGTTTAAAAAAAACCAAAAAACAGTGAGGAACAGTCTTAAGAACAAGAAGCCTGAGCAGATGCTGGGTAATTAATTAACTCATTCACTGCCACGGTTTTTGAGCATTTTTACTCATTTTTGAAGAGCCACAGAAAACTGTGTGTTATGATCATATAAACGCTGAACCTACCAAAATGAAGAACAGACTCTCTTCTTCCATCCAAAAAAAGAAGCTTGTTTCTACCATTTTCCATTCTTTAGTAATCAGCTGTAGAAGAGAGGTGGGTTCCACCAAAAATGCCTGTTTTGACCAAAAAAAGGGAGAAAACGAGCTTTTTGTGAAAAATACATTTCAAGCAGTCTGATGTTCACTGACAAGCTGCCCGAGGTTGTATTCTAGCCCCTCCCATTGAAAAACGTAATTGACGTCTATAGACGTCAATTGAAAAACTTACGTTGAGTGAATGAGTTAAAGAAGTTAGCCATGTTAGTTCAAAGAGTGGTTGAAAACTCCATCTGTATCTGACTTGTTAGTGTCTGCTCGTCTGCTCACAAAACGTGTTCCAGTGTATTATATTAATCTGACAAACGTGCATGCAAGGTGATGCACAGGTGTCCAAAGTTTTGACGCTTTGGTTTAAATTACTTGTGTTCAAATTTGGGACCTGCACTATGAAGTAACTTTAACACTATCTTGTCTGGATTCAGTTACCCTAACATTAGTATTCAGGTTAAATGGCATCAGAGTGAGCTAAATGGACACACACGAAGCCGGCGTGGTCTGGCAGCTAGTCTCTCTGGCTGTTGGTGGAGCTCGGCATGGTCTGGCAGCTAGCCTTGCTGGCTAGTGTTGATACCCGGCGTGACCTGGCAGCTAGCCTCGTTAGCTGGTGGTAGAGCCTGGCGTGGCCTGGCACCTAGCCTCTCTGGCTGGTCAATCACATGATAGAGTGAGGCTAGCTGAGCTCACCCGAAACCTTGGCTGATTGTGACCCACACCAATTTTCACACCTTGGCTCGCGTGATTAGGTAGAGGATCAATAGGGGGTCCATGACCCTCTTGAGGGGACACTCCCATAGGGCTTAAAATCTGGGACTTGCCAACAATTGCTCTTAGAACTGAAGAAGCTTCTCGGATTACAGGTGAAACGTCTTCAAGTGAACTTAACAAGCTCCTTTGACTGGATAAATGTCCCAACAGCAGCGCGGTTTCTTTAATATTAGTAAAGAGGTTTAAAAACATGTAAGAGTAGATGAAAATAACCCCTGCTGTGGATAAATCTGCACTGTGTGTGTGAGTATATGTATATACAGAATGTGCATGCTGAAGTGTTTTGGTCAGTAAGAGTGGAAAACACCTATTTGAAGCCACACAAGCAAGAAGGGAAACATGCCAGCTGGACAAATGAACAAACTTCTCATCCATCATTAAGACACGCGGGAATCTGATGAATTATAATTGTTATATTAAATTAGAACAGCTAAAGTTTTGTTCCTTCAGCTGCATCCTCAAACAGGATGGTTTAAAGGTGAGAGAGGAAGTAGTAGAGAATAAATATAAAAACACAATTCAAGCCTAGACTTAGTCAACCTGCCATGTTTGTCTCACACATCAGGTCTCATCTACTGGAGTTAGGAACTGAATATCTGACTGTAAACCTGAAATAACTGTTGTTACACACTTCTCACCCAGCAGTAACAACAATATTGATCTTTGCTTTAGGTTGGGTTTCAAAAGCTTATGCAGTCTAAAGCTACGAAGGACTTTTTCATTCAGCTTAGACAGCGATCTAAAATCCACTCATTCCTGCCTCATTCTCACTTAGAAAAGGTCACTTGTGCTTTCATTCTTTCCATACTTGACTATTGTAGCCTGTACACCGTACAGTCATCAGTCATCGTAACACACACAGGCTACAATTAACCCAAAATGCCACCACGAGGCTTTTAACATCAGTCCTTGCAGCCTTTCGCTGGCTTCCTGTTAGTTTTAGAATCAATTTGAAGATTTTATTGCCGGATTTTAAAAGGCCCACATGGCCAGGCCAACATGCATCTGTGAGCTGCTGACTCCAGTGGGGGAAATAATTATTTGATCCCCTGCTGAATTTGTAAGTTTGGTCACTTACAAAGTGAACAGTCTCTAATTTTTATGGTAGTGCGATTTTATTTGAGAGAGACAAATTATTAACCAAAAATCTAGAAAAACTTCACATAAAAGTTCTAAACTGTTTTGAACATCATTAAGTGAAGTAAATATTTGATTCTCTACAACCCAGAGAGAACTCTGGCTGCCACAGGCTGGGCCATTACAATCAGTCAGTTACAAATACTCCTGATCTCAGATTGTTACGTGTAAAAAGCACACCTGTTCCTCCCATTCAAACCTCTCCACCACCACAAAAACATCCGACCACTGTGCTGACCAACAGGGGTTTCTTCATTCAGTGCTAACTCATGTTTTGCTTTGGTTTCCAATACTTATTTCACTCAGTGACATGCAAATAAATGTCTAACTTTTATACGTTTTATGTGTTTTTTTGTATATACTGTATGTTCAGTATGTCTCTGCCATAAACCTGCGAGGGACTGCGGGTGAAAATGACATGATGGATTTAAACGCTCATGTAGATTAATATATACAGTCAGAGAGGGACAGACAGCAGAGCAGAGGACAGATGGGGAAAAGGGTGAAAGACCAAAAAGATGCAAAAGTAGCTCAATTAAATAAAAACACTTCATTCCAACACCATGATTGACTAATGTTGAAAACCTTTTTAATTACAAAGAAAAGCTTGATGCAGCAGCACTCTGACCCCCACGGTTAGAGGTGTTTTCATTCTCAGTATGAAGCAGCAAGGATACCATGTAGTTTGACCTTCTGGTTCCTCATATCTGTATCCGTGGCTTTCAAATGCAAAAAAAAAGAAAAAAAAAACCAAATGCTTTTATCCAGCCGCTCTCCTCCAAGGTTATGACTGAATACAATGTTCCTCATTATTTCCACCCTGCACTCACCAGCAGCCTAAAGCTTCCATGTAAAAGCGACGGCCTTTGCATTGCTCAAGGGCTACAACTTGTTGGTTATTCATTTCCTCCCACGCAACTTTCCTACATTTCTACATTTCCTACATTCCAGTCACAAAGCGCATCTGACCTTTAAAATTCTACTACAGCCATCTTTTTTTGTTTAAATGCAACTCCTGACCTCCCTCCCCTCACACCTCCTGCCAATCATACGGCGCATTACTACAGACAGATGTGCTTTGGGCCAATGGGATGGCAAGTGGCATGTGCAGATGTTACCTGCGCTTAGGAGATGGTTTGAGTGGCAGGTCCAGATGTTCCAAAACACCTTAAAAGGTGATCGGGTGTAGATGCGTGCATGCTGTTGCACGCAGAAATGTGTAAAAGCACACACGGGGTGCCGGGGAGCTTATTTTTATGTCACTTGTGATGTCAATGAAATAAACAGACGAGAGCATTGGTTTAAAATCGATCGCAAACATTTCAGGGATCCGACGCACACGGAGCAGCACATGAAACTCTCTGGTCATAAATATTTTGTACTTGTAAATCAGGATTTGTGTGCGTAAAAAAGATTTGTGTGTGGACTTAGCCAAAAAAAACCCCTGCAAGTTACAAGTACGAATTTTGACCCTATTTTTCTTCCTTTCATCTGATTGGTCAATGTCATGTCAATCACAAATGTAACAATCCAATCAGAGAACAGATGGGTTTGGCTGTCGGAGGGGCGCTTTTTTTGAACTGCAGGTCCTTGAAGGGTAATACAGTTTGAAGCTGGAGGATCTCTATATAAATATCCGATAGCAGTTAGGTCCCCTAACATTCAGCAGCTGTTGAAAGGGTAAAGTTGTGGTATATCAGTGGTTAGAAATACCATTATTACTTTAGGATTAGTTTAATACAAAGTCAGGGCTGACCCGGGACCATTGCTGTGAGTCACAGTGCGCAGCATAAAAGTCCTTTCACATGGGACGCAGGATGTGCTGCTAATGCTAACTGCTAACTAAAAGCAAAGGATCCAGAATTTGTTGCGCTGGCTGCTGGGCTCTGTGGGTTTTTGCAGCAGCTCTACCTGTACTAGATGCACCTGCTCCTTGTCTTTTCTATCTCTGACTTTATGTGAACTACAAGAGTTTCTGGTTTTTTTGCTAGTTCTTCAAATGTTCAATAAAAACATCTATGCTAATTCATAACGAAGAAAGCTTTGTAATGAAGACTGTCATTTCCAAAACACTGCCCGCCCCCACCCCGCAGTCCGCAGCGCTGTTGAAAAGGCTGTGGAAGTCCCTGTATTAAACACGTAGACCTGTGACACAAAAATCACCAAACTCGGACGACCACAGACTGTTTTCCTTCGTGGTGATGAAGGAAAACGCTGGGTTGGCATGTAAAAGGGCATTTATTCCCTTCAAAGACCTGCAGTTGAAAAAAAAAGCGCCCCTCGACAGCCAAACCCATCTGTTCTCTGATTGGATTGTTACATTTGTGATTGACGGGACATTGACCAATCAGATGAAAGGAAGAAAAATGGGGTCAAAATTCGTACTTGTAACTTGCAGGGTTTTTTTGGCTAAGTCCACACACAAATCTTTTTTACACACACACAAATCCTGATTTACAAGTACAAAATATTTATGACCACATTTTGAGCCCATACACATGCACACGACGGCTTCTCTTAGGAGAGCTACCTGAGGCACCATTTCTTTCTCCGTGGAAGACACGTCGGCATGGCAACCTGCTGAAGCGGCAGCTAGTGGCCTTCTTATCAATTCAATCCAAATGACTCTCCGGCAAAACAACGACGACTCCTCAAACTGCTGCACGACGCTGGCAGACGCAAGCTCGGCGCTCCGCCTCAGACCTTGAGATTTACACAAATGCACTTTGTGCAAACACACGCACCTACACGCACACAGAGCAAATAAAATTTCAAAATTAATGTTGAGTATCCACAAATTCTCTGTAAACATCTTTATAGTGTATGCCTTCTCTGCTTATACAAATGCATAAACACACTCTATCATGTTGACAGCTTTATAAGTAGATTTCACTTTCATCTCACTCTCTTCTGGACACGCACACACACACTTTCAGGCACACACACATATACGCAGCCACATCCCCGTGGAATCCATCTTCATTTGCTACGTTTGAGAGCAGCCCTGAGATCCAGCGTGCTTCTCCTCCATACGTCAGCCTTGTGTCTCCAGACGCTCCTCCATGGTCTTCTCTGCTGTCTAATCAGAGCAGCGGTGTATCACCCAAACCAAAGGCAAGGGCATACTCCTCTCTCTCAATTATCTCCCTACAGATTAAACTACAAAGTCCTGATTTATAACAAAACATTGAGTAAAAAATATTACCTTATCTGAGTTACTGGCTAAAACAACACGAGTTAGCAGCGTGACTGAGCAGAGGTCAATCTGGGAATGTGAATGTGTAAAATCCAGGATTTCCATGACATCCAAAAGCAAAAATATGACCGTCCACGCATTTATTATTTGAGATAATAATCAATTTTATTATATTTTAAACTAGAATTTATTTAAACAAGTTTGTTAGGTTGCAAAATAAACTTAAAATAAAATAAAAAAGATGCATGACTGTTAATCTAGGACAAGGGGCCCAGTCAACACAATTATCAAATTATCACAGCATATTTGCACTACATTTAATTGAGAGTAAATTAAGTATGTTAAAATGTTTCAAGTCCCTTTGCATTTGAGCAGTGCTGCAGCAAAGTCGACATGTCGATGACTTTTCTGAAGGAAAAGCTCAAAAGATGAAGGATGAGTAGTTTAGTTTGTTTTTCTGTAAAAAAAAACCAAACCTTGATTATTAGGCTACGTTCACACTGCAGGTCTTAAAGCTAAATTCCGATTTTTTGATCAAATCCAATTTTTTTGTCTGCTTGTTCACACTACAAATAAAATGCGACAGCAAACGTGCTCTAGTGTGAACGCTCAAAGCAGCCCGCATGCGCAAAAGAAGACGTCACACACAACACGCTCTGTTTAGACCCAGAGCAAACAATATTCTTTGACTGATGGCCTTAATATAAAGACTTCGGACTTCACGTTTCCCAATTTTTGCTTTAAGTTATTTTGTTATTTACATAATAATGCAGATAACCTAATAATTATCCTTATTGCTGTTTTAGAGAGGAGCAGTGCTTCAAAGGATAGTTGCAGATTTCTGTCAGAATCTGCAGATTATACAGTACAAATAAAATGTTCACGTTTCTCCAACGTTGTCTTCCCAACAGTTTCACTGACATCTACACTGGATGGCCAGGAAGCGTTCGCGATGTCTTCTCCGGCGCTGATAATTGGCGTCTGTCTTGTGTCAGTGACGTAAAAGATGGATTTAATGCGACATGACCGTTCAAACAGCAGTCGCTTTCTAAAACATCAGATATGAATCGGATTCAGTACCACATATGAAAGTGACCCAGATCGGATTCGAAAATATCGGATTTGTGCCGTTCACACTGTCATACCATGATCGGATATGGACGCATAGGGTCAAAAAAATCGGATTTGATGCGCTTTCGCCTGCAGTGTGAACGTAGCCATAGATGTTGAAAATATGCACTCATACTGCAATTTATATGTGCATGTGGTATATACAAATGCACAAATGTTTATGAGTGTACTTGTTATACGGTGACCCATCCAGTCGGTCTGTGGTGACCTGTGCTTAATGGGCGTCTCTCTACAGCTGTGTTTATGTTACTTGAGCAAAGCCGAATCATTTTTGGGGCTTTTGGTAGTCTAAATGAAAAAGATCGTGCTCGTAGCAAAAGCTTAGATAAATGTTTCTATTTCCCAACCTCTGGCTGCAGGTGTTGTCCAGGGTGCTGACATCAAAAACTGGAAGGATGATGTTGATAATGCTGATCATTGCTATATGCTGAGGTTATATGCTGCACTGCACTAAGAGAGAGCGAGACAGACAGAAAGAATGTGAGATGAGTACAACGTGGCAGTCAGGGCCCAAAAATGTCTGTCCCTGAGTTGCATTTGCTATGTCGTGGCCAGCTGCAGCTGATTGCGGCACGGTGCGATACATAAAACATAACCTATCATTTTTAATGCACTCATTCAGATACTGTGAATGAGAATCAACAGGGGGGACATCAACAGTGGGGAAAAAATCTACGTAGCTTTCACGTCTGAAAAATAATGACGTGACAGTAACTTCGTAAAGCTGCATTCTTTTTAATGGCCATCAGGGGGCGATACCTGGTGGGTGCAAAGTGCCAGTGGAACTATTGGAAAACAACCCTCAGACCTGAACTCAGTAAGCACTTTTGTCAGACGTGCATTTCAGGCCACCTTGAATAAAACATGAAGTCCATTTTACAGCAGGATTTGCCAGGATCTCCTTATCGGCTCGCAACTTGTGACTGACCCGTCGTTTGCTAACGACAGCGGAGAAAATCCGATGAACAGAACAAGCCAGGATCAGCAGGGGAAGGCCACAAATCAGTGGCTTACATTACATGTAGTTAAAATCATTATTTTTACTGTCTATTAAAGGAACAGCTAGAGACACAGAGAAAGGCAGGCCGGCACCAGAGCCGTGGGAATAACTAACAATCATGGAGTAGTGCACACAGAAAAATGACACCATCAGCATTAAGATTTGTTCCCCATCGGACTCAGCTTCACAGCCGCTGGGTACAAAAATCTCTCAGGAAACCAAAAGTAAATAAAAGTAAAGGACAAGTGCACCCTGATGGGCATTAGCTCCTGGACAGCATTCAGTTGATAATATAGATGCAGTAAGTCAGCCAATAACAAAACCTGATCACCTGTTAGCAGAAAATGACCGAGGTGGTTTAAAGCAATAAGGGTTTGCTACAGGTTGAAGAATTTTCTTCAAGCAGCCGGCGCTCTCAGATGAATATGCTTCCACGTGGTTGTCGCTGGTCTTTGGAAGCAAATTACAATTAATTCTGGTCTTTGGCACAGCTCAGTGTGTGACTGGGAGGATGTTTGCCTGCGTCTGTCTGAGCGCACACAGCCAGGTGTGCTAAGCGTGATTAATACTTTGGCAGACGACCGAGCAGAAAAGCAAAATTAGATTAGAAAGACAATTAAATTTGTGAGAGATGTACCTGTGTTTTTCTTTTGGGCAACTGCTACCAGAGATAGGAATAAACATGCAAGCATATATATGTGTATATATGAAACAGAGGCATCTTTATGTGTAACTCAGAACTGAGGAGGGTCTGAGGGCCTGTGCAGCTGTGATGTTTGCCGAGCTAAGCTAAAGCTAAGCCGGGATACAGGGTAGTCTGTCAGTGTGCCAAACTGGCGCTCTCCTACGGGAGCTCATTAGCTTAGCATTCTGCCTCAGTGGTCCCGACATGAATGAAGGAAGCGCAAAGGCAGAAACAGGCATTCGTGGCGCTGCCTCCCACACCAATCTGCCCCGCCTCCCACCCTACTTCCCTATCTTCTTCCTTTTTTGCAGTGATGCCTTTATTTCATCTCGCACTCAATCTATTTCACTCCAAAAATGCCTCCCGATGAGCCAAACGGCCCTTTCAAACATCTCTCCGACTGAAGCCGCTTCACTAGGCTTGCTCGCTGTTTTCCTTCCACTTTAATGGCAGCTCAAACAGAAAAATAAAGCATTTTTCTCAGGTTTAACAATTTTCTCCTTTTTGTCGGAGCTTTGGTGCACCATCTGTTTCTCCCTAACAATTAGCCCACTCTGTCTGACAGCCAGAAAGATGTTTACATCTACGCCGTGCAGCAGTGGAGCTGCACTATTTCGAGGCCCAAGCTACAAAAGACAGGTGAGTCCTGTTAATAGACTTGCAGAGGCAAAGTCTCACTTGAAAAAAGACGTCTCATCTGAGTAGTGCTCTTTGACAGCAATGAATGAGTGGATCCTGATATAGGGACTTTAATTAGAGGCTTTTTAACTGATATGTCAGCTGTGTTAGCAGATTATTAAAGAGGGAATTCCCAAGCTGGAACCTCTGTGAAAATCAAACTTTGCTCCCAGATCTAGAGCCAGTCAGGCCACTTCTTGCAGGATGTGCTGCCTTTGCTACACAACTTCTTTAAAGAGTGTGTCAGGTTTTAAAATATTCCATGTTAAAGTGCACTTAAATATTTTAGAAGATGCAAAGTCTTCCTTACCTGTCATTCAGATGACACCACTGGAAAACAAAGAAGCCCCAGAGCCACAAAAGTGAAACTGCGTGTGAAAATATCGGCCCATGAGCTCCGTGAAAGCATACGTCCATTATTCAGCAGTTCTTGAAGAGCGGAATATCAAAGCCCTCACGCCTCCACTGTAGGGAATTTTTAGAGTTTCAGGAAGGAAAATTGTCACTGCACTGCACCCATCAGGAAAAAAAAGGAGCTTTTGATCATTTACAATCACAGGATGGCATGCATTATTCTGCACCGCTCACACATCATCTGCAACACGACAGGCAGTTGGATTATTAATCAAGAGATCTGCCATTTGTGAGTCACTTTAACGTTCACTGAGGGGAAATGGCTGAGCGATTTGTTCGAAATCACCCAGATCCCAACGCAAACTGCATCTACACGCAACAACAACAAGAAAACTGAATAAAAATGACTCAAACTTTGTTACACTGCAAGAAGGTTCAGACTAAATTTGCACTTTAAGCTCTTCTATTGCTAAGGTTTCAAGTTTAACCAGGGAGAAGGTTGTAATCATTACAGAATGGTACAGAACCAGCCAGGATCAGCTGGGGAGGGCAGGGGATCAGATCCCAATCCTCTCCGACATTTTTCACATGCATTTCTTTCAGTCCCACTCAAGCTGCTGTACATACACACACACACACACTGAGAAGAAGAAAAAAATGTTTCAAAGATTTATGTTGGTAAAAAGAACAGAAGAAGAAAACAGGAAAGAAAATATGGCGAAGACTTCCTGTCATTTTTGAGCAGAGCTGAGTTACAGTGGAGGGTCGCGCACCCTAGAGGCAAGACTATCTTTGAAGAGCAGCGACATCAAAGCCAATTTACTTACTCGTATTCATTTTTTAATCAGCGTATCCCTGCCGGTCATCGGAATTCTCTGCTTACTGTTTTTCCCCTCACTGGATAAAGTGAGTGATTACCAGACACACGGAAGGCTTTGTCTACCTGAATGCACACACCTGAGTTTGAAGCTCCACGTGCTCGCAGAGAAATCTGCTGCATATGTCATACGTACAGAGCCTCACCTTAGTAGAAAAGTATTTTTATGCATGAAAAAAGTAAAAGGATGTTTGAAACATGCAAGCACATACCATGAAACTTGTCTGAAATTTCATCTGGGATTGTAAGGTTACTTTGACTTCAAAAAAAGAACAAAATCCACGATGGGTAATGGGCCAAACTATTGTACACAAGTAATCAACAGTATACCTTACAGTATTCACTTGATTATCAGCGGGCGTGAGCACCTGTGTTAAAGCAGTTCTGTTAGTTTGCAGGTCTGGAGCATTCAAGTGTGTAGTGAACATCCCAGCAAATTTACCCCAAGGTCTGACACTGCAGTGCACAGAGAAAATCATGAGGTACATCTCAGACTCTACAGAACTCAGTTAGCATGTTACGTGTTAAAGTGCTGAACAAACTATGTGTTGTTTGCTGGGTGGACATGCTGCAAATTCCCATAGGGGACAATGATATTACCATTGACCATCAACAATAAAATCCAGCTTGGTTTAGCAGCCAGAGGAGTCGCGCCCTGGTGGGCATTGCAAAGAATGCAGGTAATAAAAGCTGGCCTGTTCTCATTTTTATTTCATGAAGTGTTTTAAAACCAGGATACTGTTGTGTTTTTACCCAAACCAAACCTTACTTAACCAGTGCTCTTTTTTGTCATCCACAGCTGATTAAAAGGGAGTTTTTACACCCCGCCCCCAACTGCCAAGACGTTGCTTATTAAAGTAGATCATCTGATTGCTGATGTTTTCCCCCTAATATCGTGGTGTCTTTATCTTACAATGCAAACCACCTCGAGAATATTTTGATATAGATGCAAAATATGGCTGTACTGAATTGAATTAAATGTGACAAATTTAAATTAGATTTGTCTTATTACTATTTTATTACATTATCAGAGAAAGATTAGAAGTAAATGGCAGCAATTCAAATGTTTTGTTTAATTTGCAGGGAAGTGGTGTGAAGCTCGTTGATTGTCTGCAGCTGGAATCGATGCACATTGTTATTTCCGTTACCGCGACCTCTGACACTCAATTGAATCCCTGCAGGTTTTGTCGGGCTCTTCCACCCAGCGGACAGCAAAGCTGCGACATGAATAGGGATAAAATCATATGAGACAGAGAGCACCATCGCACATGTGAGCTCATTTATTGAACCAGGGTGGGGGACGACCATGAGATGAATTCATATGAGCCGATCGCCTCTTGCAGCCCTCTCATGATCTCGTTCACACAGCAGCATCTCTGTCAACCATAATGAACTCTTCTGCTTAAACACTCAGGTGTAATAATAGAAATTTTAAATGTATGTGCATGTAACAGGTTTCACAGAGGCTGACTTTAACACCATTATTATTTAAACTCAAAGAAAACCACGCTGCAGCTGTAAACACTGCTTTGACTTGAAAGACGAAACGGTTTCGCTGCTAGATGAGAAACGATGAGGGATTTCAAACAATAGACTCAAATTTGTCTTTATTTTTCTTGTTTTTCGGTGGAACGTTCACCTGTGCGCACACACAGTTTCAAAGCGCATACACAGAATAGGTTCAAGCGGGGGAGGGTTATCCTCTCTCTGTCGGCACCAAGACACGCATACGGTGGAGACTCATCGTAGTAGAAATACACCCACAGATGTCACAATTTAAACAACTTACTCTGACTTCTAAGAAAACAGTAGCATTTTATTTCTACCAATTTAACGCACTGATGTAAGAGAGAAACTGTACATCTTTAACCTTAATTGCACCACAGTGCACTACGCATGATGTCAGTCTGAATGAATCAGCCACCAGGCACCACTGAAAGATGCTCCAGGTTTTCCCACATGATCAGCTGCACTGGTAAATATCAATAATATCAAGGAAACAAACACTGTTGACTTTGTTAAGTAGAAAAGAGAGTTATGAGACATTTTAGCATCTTTCATCTAATTGCTTTGGCTTTACGCACTCATCGGTTTCATTTCCAGATACACGACACCTCTCTTCACATAGAAAAAATAAACATGTTTAAATTGGAAATATATGACCTATGAACTATCAGGTGGATATCAGCATTTCAGCAGCTAGATATCCATGAGGATATACTGCTGGAGCATTAATGTTAAATTTGTAGGTTTTATTGGGTATACAGAAATGCCACCATATTCAATAATCAGCCACATTATTAGGTTCAACTGTTCATTAACACAAATACCAAATCAGCCAATCACATGGCAGCAACTCAATGCATTTAGGCAATTAGATATGGTCGAGACAAGCTGCTGAAGCAAAGGCCAGAGGACAACGGTCAAACTGCTTTGAGCTGAAAGGCAACGATAACTTGAATCACCACTTGTTGCAGCCTGAACATACAGCAGGTCTAACCTTGGAGCAGCAGAAGACCACACTAGATACGTCTACTGAGGCTACAATTCAAACAGGCTGACCAAAATCGGACACTAGAAGATTGCAAAGATGTTGTCTGGTCTGATGAGTCTCGAGTGCCGTGTGATATGAGGATGGTAACGTCAGAATTTGGTGTAAACTTGAAAGCAAGGATCCATCCTGCCTTGTATCAGCTGATTCCTGAAGAATAACTAGGAAACCTCAAATCATCTCACACTGGTTTCTTGAACACAACCAGTCAATCCAGTAAAGCACCTTTCGGATGTGGTGGAACAGGAGACTTGCATCATGGATGTGCACCTGACAAATCTGCAACAGTCCCAACACTTTTCTTTCTGAAGTAGTTCTTCAGGAAGCAGCTGACACAACTAATTACCACCGGATGGAGGTTCATATTTCCTGTCGTGACATCATATTAATCCCATGTGACAAGGAAGCAGAGGTCGCAGGCTACCCATCATCCTTAGATTAATGTGACAATAGGTTACGTCCATGCTGCTGTCACGCCTTCACCAAGCATGCCGAACAAAGCGCGGAAGAGTCGCTGTTATTACTCCAGCTATTGTTTCCTCTTCTCAAGTTTGACAGGCTGTTTACTCTTTTTGTTTTCTATCAGCAGGACGACGGGAGCGTCAGGGAATCTGCTTCCATAAGCTTATTTCTTTGAAATCATGAGGCATGTGGCACAATGTGTTCGCTCGCCGATCACAACAAAAGCTGTAAGGATCTCTCTGTATTATGGATCGCTGTTTGATCTGTCACTTTTTATCTGTCACTGTCTCCCTGTTAATTTCACCCACATGTGCTTCTTCTTATTGGTCTAATTTATTTATTGTTGGGGGAACATCCTTTCATGTTTCTCGATGCTGCCGCCATTTTTGCACACAATGCATACCTCCTGCTTGACTGCATCTCCTAAAGCAAATGCATGCAAGTCTGATCCCTTATTGGATCTGACATGTTAAAGCAGCTGTGTTTCTGCTCCTGCTTTGCACATAAATAATGCAAACATGCAACATGCAAGTATTGTTTCTGTTGTGCATGACGGGAAACCTGAGAATCATCTGTTTAGTGGATTGATCTCCCATTTGCAGTTTCAAGGGTTTTTTTTATGGTCTTTTATTTGCCCCCCACCCGCTGTTAGTTAAAGAAAGCGGCTTAATGACAGACAGAGCAGAGGGCTGTGTTCTTTCCGCATTAGCCGATATGTAGCCATTACAGCCGTCCCTGCGCTTGGCAGCCTGACAGTTTAAATTGTGGAGAGAGAAACAGCAACTTCATTTAACATTACTCAAGCTAGATTGCCCAGTGGTTCCCTCACACACTTTGTTTTTGCCACCTCCTCACAGGTTTCACTCCAAACTCCTCTATTCAGTAATTTCAGGAAGCAAAGAAAATAAAAAAACATCTCCATGAGGTCTGATCTAAAGAGGAAACCATCGCACGACCCATACTCACTCAACCAGCACAGGTTCTGGGGCCAGTCTGCTCTACTGTTGTTGATTCTGCGTCAATAAAACCTCCATTCAAAGCGAGCAAATCACTGCAATGCACAAAAATGTTGTATCTTAGAAAAATACAAGATTGTGAATGCCAATGACTTGTTTTGGCATCTCCGCAGCAGGACCGAGTGCAGCTTCCAGTGCCAGAGCCGTCTCAGCATGTGCTGAACACAAGATTGATTGCATAATTTGCTGCATCTATTTGAAGCTATAGACTTGCTGGCAAATCATTTGTTTTCCAGTAAAGTGCACAAGGACACACAGGAAACAGTTAATTAGTTAAAAATTCCAGGCAAATATGAAATTTCTTTGTGATTCAGGCGACGAGTGCAGATGTAGTATCACGCACATAGAAATATGAGACTAAAAAGTTGCAAAACTTGGAGCAGAGCAGCGTCAATATCATGCACATAATTGGGTCTGAATGACTGCAGCAGGCAGTGATCACTGGTCTTTTCACAGGAGATACTCTGACATAAACAGAGGCTCTGTTCCAACTAATCCCAGTTTAGAGGCATGTCAGTACACTTCACAAGAAGTTCGGACCTCCTGACAATGGTGCATCTTGATCATTTAGACCTCTGCTCTTCCTCCTGTGAAAAGAAGCCTAATCAGCTCACAAAGGTGAGGTGTATCTTTCACTAACCTTAGATGATATAGTGTAAAGCCACAAGCAAATATAAACTAGGATTTTCCAATGAATTACAATTTGAAATAATAACATTACGCATCCGATCTTTTTATGAACAAGAATATGTTTATTAGTGGATTTAAGTTTGCACATTTAAGTGCACCCATTAAGAGACCAGAATAAAATGTTCTCCAACCAATAAATCTCACTCTGTATATGCGTATTTATGCACTTGCAGTCATATCCAGTGCTGTGCAATTGTAATACTGGTGAGCTCATGAACAGCAGACTGAGTAAAGAGGAATATTTTAAAGCAATCAAATCATAGCCAAGCTTTCGCTGCAAAACAGGAGGAAGCTAATTTCCATGTTGATCTGTCTTCATCTAATTCTAAAGTGTTAATTTCCATCTAAAGGCTCCGCAGCTAAACATGGCTGCTGAACCTTTCCTCTGTGTGGGTATTCCTGCTTATGCACGTCTGTGCACGGATATACACACATTTGTGAATCTATGTGTCCATATCTGCAAGCACTGTATTCCTGTGAGCATGAGCATTATGCAACGGAAGCAAGCATATGCATCTATGTGTCGTGTACGGTGTGTTTGTGTGTTTAAGACTCCATTTCAGTCATTACACCTTCAGTCACACCCACTTAAAAGAAATTAAAAAAAACAAAAATAGGTCCAAATGATACCAAAGGTCAAAGCAGGAGCACAAACACCTGCTAATTGGTGAGCGATGAAAGGTGGCTCAGTTGATATGGCTATAAATACGGATGAATAACTGTAGTTTGGCATTGAGGTTTTGCAAACATAGCCAAATTGCAGCTCACCCTCCCAGTGACCAAATATAACTACAGTGCCTTGGCTGATGCTTATTGTGGTGGAGGATTCACACTCCAAGGGAAGTTATCAGGAGGAGTAGGAGGAGATATGTACATGTTGTGCAAAAGTCTGTTTGAATTTGGCTACAAGTCTTCAAGATTCACTAGTTTGGCTCCAAAAAAATCTGGCTGCTAATCTTTGCAGAATAAACTGAGATAACTGAGTTGCCGGGGTTTTAGCATCTTCAGTAATAGAGTACTTGGTGGGGATCCCACCCTCTGTGGATTACTTGTCCCACCTCTGCTATAGTGTTTTTATCCCCACCAGAGATACATCTTTTCTCCCTCTAAGCTTTTTAGCCCTGAATTTCGAAATATCTAATCTATAGTATGAACAGCAATAAAATCAGAAAGTGACTTCCACCTTTAGCATTTGACATGCTCTTGACAGCAGAGATAACACTGTGACGGGGCATTAAACTTTTTAAACCCCTATGCACCACCGATAATTAGCGAGCATTAGCATGCTAAACTAGCAAAAGCAAAACATATCTATAAACTATCCAAGTATTAGCACATTAGCCACATAATTGCAACCTTGTTACCACACTGACCCTAAGGTCAAAGCACCTTTCTGTCATACTTTTAAATCTGCTAGCTTTAAAACTTCTCATATATACACAGACTGTTTATATACTTATATTTTTTCTGAGATTTCTAAAAAATGAAGTCGAGCAATTACTCAAGATAATGCATCTATTAGTGATACATTTGTCATTTAAAATAATAAAGTGCTTATAGTATATATAATTTGTTAAACAGCTTAAATGCTCACCATGTCGTTAGCTAATGCTAGCACCAGAAAGGCTATAGGGCAGAAAGCATCTTTTCTCTAATGTTATTTGTAGTTTTCAGTTACACCTTGCTTAGGTTTAGGGGGAAAAAACTACATGGTTTGAGTTAAAATATATTGTATAAGAAATGTTAACTACATCTAAGAAAGCCAGTCTGATGCAAAGCCCTGGAGCAAACTCCCTGCTTTATCTTTATGTGCTATCTTTCTGGATTATTGCAGACGTCTTTTATTCAGTACCATGATAGAGATCAGTGTTTTTCTTGGTATTTGAACTAGTTGCAACTGAAAAAGGTCAACTTTTTAAAACTCCCAGCGATTTACTGATCCCATATATTGATGAGGGTTGGGGGGCTGGGGGTTGCCTGTCACCGCAGTGTTTTTCAGGTTAAATAGTAGAACAGTGAGGGACGTTGCTGTCGAGCTGTGATTGGGATCCCGTCTTGGCTAAAAGCGGGATTATGACTGAGCCGCTCTAAGCCAGCACTGTTGCATTTTCATTCAGCTACATCCTGCGAATCTGCCTCATTTTTATCACGTGAAAAGACCCATTGCATGTCTGAATATAAAGGCTGGTGGACAGATCCTCCCACAGAAAAAAAATCTAATGCTCAGAGAGGCCAAATCATTTAATGCATCACAATCAAAGCTGGAATAGAAGCTCTTGTTTATCGATTGTGGAGATTTTTTCACTCATGAATAAACCCAGTGATTCGGAAGGTGCCAAAGTTAATCTGCTTTGCATAAATAAATTGTTAAGCCGCATCTGTTCCTTCGACAAGCTTGAAATCGAAGTGAGGAAGTCAGAAAATTACCCCATTATTTATACACTACAGAAACACCTGAACATGTAAATAAAATGACAGAAATTAGCTTTCTTTCTATGCAAATTCTGCAAGGGGTGGCAGAAGGGAGGCTTTCATGAAAGCGTTAGTTTAAAGTGAACTGCGATCACACAGGCAATATCTCTGCTCATACAAATTCATTCAACACTTTATGGAAATGAACACTAAGCAACGAAATGAGGTGGGGTCACAGTGCATGGTAACATGAGAATGCTTTCCCAGAAGCAGACTGGGGGATTCAAGGACTTGTCAAGGGAAAATCACAGAAACAGTTTTCACAGCATTTCATGTCAATTTAGTCTTCTGCCTTTTTGATTATGTGAAGAGACATATTCATTGTAGCGAGTTCCCCTATTGGCTACTGTATATTCTGTTTATCTGAAAGGAAAAGCATGCCACTCAGCACACTGACATAATTCAGCAACTATGGATAAATTGCCACAAGATTTCGTACAGACACTTGAGGATAATCCTTTGATCCTTTTTGTTGTTGAACAAGTGTTGGTAAATTATAATGGCATTAAGCCCGGTTCGGTACCATTTCCAGTACAAGTATAACAGAAAGCTGCAGAATATAAACAGTGTCGACCTATGTGGACAAAATGCCACAGATTAGCTCAGGTGGTAGGTTGCAGCAACTCCTTGTTTTCACTTTGAAGTTGGCCGCTGGTAACTTGTGGACATTCCAAGCTCCGGTTACCTAGGTAACACTCTAAAGTATGGACAGCAAGGTCATATGTTAGTCAATGCTAACCTGTGCTCTGATTCGTAGTCACTTTAAACACTCGCCTGGAAGTTGAGAAAAGCATATTTGGGTCCTGCCAATTTCACATGGCCAGTGGTCGTAGTCGCGTCAAGTCACCAAGCATCACTTACCTTCTGTGGCTGTGGTCCAGCATGTGAAGCCAGCATAACTTTCTAGTGTTTTGAGACCTTGGTGTTTTATTTATTTTTCCTTTTTAAAAAGAAATGGAGATGAATTGGTCATTTGTACATTTATTCTATTTTTTTCCTTTAAGATTTTATTTGCAGTGTTCACAGGGAGTATTGGATTTTGAGAGGCAATTTGCTCTTCTTAATCTATACATGAATATACGAAGTTACAATTTCCTCTTGTTCACTTACACCCTTGATCTCTGAGTCAGCTACCTAAAAAAGAAAATAAACCCAGAGTGAGGATTTCAATTAAGGAGTTAATGTAGTGGTGCCAGTGGGTAGCATACAGAAATAGACATTCCCAACTGCCTCCCTGACTCCCACTCCCCTTGCTTCTTTCCAGCTGTTTTTAAAGAAACAACCATCCATCACCAGCCATTTTAAAAGCTGGTGTGCGTGTGGACCTGCGCCAAGTGAACAGCTAGTGTCTGTCTTGTTCACCTGCGTGTGTCTCCCAGGTGACACATCGCATCTCGTCACAACGGTGACTCACATTCGCTCAGAGTGGTCCAAGGTTTGAGGAGCGGGAACACGAGGAGAAGCACTTGGCTACAAACCCAGCGACTTACTGTTACTGTGTCTGCGCATGAATGCACTAACATGCTCAAACACACCCAAAGGTGTTTGCTCACTCTCAGGGGCACCAAACCAGGGAGCGATACTAAATGATTTAAGGAGACAGAGCTGGACAGCAGCCCTGGAACATACCGCACATTATGCTGTTGTTTTTCACTCTTAGAGCTGCTTCCAAGTGGCGCTTAACTTCTGTGCATGTGCAGAAACCCTTTTTTTGACCTGCCACATCACATTTCGCCCAACCAGCTGTGTGAAGTCTTTTGGAAAGACTGTGGTGCTCATGATTAACTGACTGATAAGAGGAAGCGGAACAACCAAGTAAAGAAAGGTCACACCGCTGTTGGGAACAAGGCTCCGGTCTCCGGTGCTCCACTTGTGCTTTTCCGGAGTCTGTTTTGTTCTGGTGTGAGCTGGATGCCCTGCAGGCTGCCTTAAATGGGTCGGCACGAGCTGTCAGAGCCTGAATCATCCTCGAGACCTGCAGCTGTAAGTAAGTCACATAGAAGCTGATTATTTAATGTATGAGGATAATGTATTTAATTTGGTGTTTGCATTCATTGTAACTTGCTCTGCCTAGGCTTAGGAATCAGCCAAGCATAAGGTAAAGGAGCTGTTTTGTTTTTTAATCTCATTGTGAATTTGTCTGTATAACTGGCTGCTAAAAGATTTAATCTTTTCTTTGTTTCCATTACTTATGATATGGATCCATGTAGACATCTTAAAGGTTAGTAATATGCTTAAACTCCTATATAAAAATGTAGCCATGGATATTATACATCCGCATGCCTTTTTTCTTCTTGTGTGGGTCCATAATTCAAAAGCATTTGTGCAGCTCAGAGCAACAGACATACTGTTCATCATATAGGTTCAGAGAAATGCTTCAACACCGAGACTGAGAAGGGAGAGAAAAATATATGGTTCAGCGTCTCCCCCCCACCCCCCAATCCACCCACCTCACAAGAACAGCACAGTAATCAATTCCGTTTAGTACAAATCCAATGCACTTAAACTTCCAGCACGAATAACCAGAGGCTGCAGAGCAGAGGTACATTTATCGATAAAGCAATTAATTCAAACCACTCCTCCTCTTTCTCCTTCTCCTCTGGCTGCTGCCTGCCCCATGTTTGGGAAAAGGGGGCTTTCAGGTACCTGTTACTCCAAAAAAAAAAAAAAAAAAAAAGTAATATAGCATTTAATTAAAAGGTTCATTTAAGGCCATAAAGTTGGGCTAAGTTATAAGATATGGTGGAAAAAAAGTCAAAATACAATGACGAGATGTTACAATAGAATTAATTTAAATAGGCACTTAAACTTTACTTGACGTCTACTGGGTTAAAAAAAATAAATAAAAGACTACCACTAAGGGCTTCTGGGTAAATGTAACGTCGCTGCTCGTTACTTTATTTGCGTCGTGACTGTTTTAAAGAGTTGTAACGTCATTTACGGCAGCACACTGCTGACTTCGCGGTCCACTGCAATCTTAATAGAGACTGAGGGAGCACCAGTCCGTCCACTGGAGTGGAGGGAGACAGTGGAAAAAGAGCATCCAGCAGAGCTTCTCTCGTCTGTCACCGCCGTCAAGTCAGACGTTAAAAGCTGGGGCACTACCGGAATTGAAGTTATCACTTTCAACATAAAAGCGCAACTTCACTGAACGAAGGTTAGGTGAGTACTGAGCTGAAGGCTGTGCATATTTCTTTGCTTAACAAACATACGATATGGGAAATAATTATATCCCTAGGTTTAACGAAGTCTAAACTTCTTGGTAGACCCTTGAAAAGCGACATGATCAAAAGCTGTAGCTTTATTTTGAAAATATCCACCGGTAGCCGCGCTCTTATTTTGTCCGGCTTCGCGCTCCCTGTGCCTCTCAGAGCTCGGTCGGCTCGCAGAGACAGCAGGATGCCAAAGGGAGCACTCCGGCACACGGCGTCCGTTTTACCGTCTCCCCACGTCGTCTCTCAGTCACGGCAACTCTGATGGGCGTTTTTATCTTGCCTTTACCGCCCTCGACGCTTGGATATTTTCGGAAGCCACGAAATGAAGCGAATGAATGTGAGCAACAAGAAGTATCCTGTTGTTGTGCCTGTCTCCAGCATCACTAGTAGTCAAGTACTCTCTGTGGATGCGGTGCCCCTAAGTGGTTGTAGTTGTCTGATTCTTAAGAGGATTTGATGTAGTGATCAGTAGTGGACTACCCAACTTTTTTCCCCCTCCCGCCTTTTTGTTGTCTATTTTTTTCTTTTTGAGGTTTTCCGTCTTTGAAACAAAGATTTCAGGATAGACCAACTCCGGAAAACCGGCGACTTCACATCTGCTCCCGGCGGAATAACCATTGTTAGCGGTTATTCGCCTTTCACAAGCATCGTCTCTGGGGTGGGAACACGACTGATGCTTGCCTTGTTCGTCCATACGAGTTTTGTATCGTCTCGTTCTTGTTTGTCTGTTTGTCCCACAGTGGCATGAAAATTCATGAATGCGTCCAAGGACATGTATACAAATTACGCATGCACCATGACGGTAGTAGTCTGTGCGTAATATCCTATTATTATACCCCTACTACACGAATGCAATAACAAACATATTCAGTCTCATACCTGTGTTTGGAGAAGATTTGACAGATCCATCCTAACTTGATTGGTGTGTGTGAAGCATGGACGTTATGACTATGACAAGGTAGACTACTAGATCATGTTTTATAAATAGATTTTAGAGTATTTTAAGTAAGCTTAACCACCTTAAGACTAATTAGGGTTCATGCCATACCAGTGCCTGTAAAGGTGGTCAAACTTAGTAGCAAATTATACTAATAAAATAATAGCAAACAGCTATTAGACACAGCTCCATGCCTTTGCCATAATTAACGCTCCCTGCATGCGTGCGTGTGTGTGGATGGATCAGGTGAATCTGCGCGCAAACATGCATGTGTTTTCCATGTGCCTGCCTGTGGGTCCCTGGCCGTGCTAACATGCCCTCCTCCCTCCCTCCTTTCTGTGCGTGTGTACAGCCACGCTGGAAGTCGCCTCCTATGTGGCCGTCGGGAGTGGGGAGCAGGCAGCCCTGCCCGCGGGAGTCTGCGCTGCGCAGGGCGGCCATCAGCGGCAACATCAACGCCCTGCCGCCGCACCACGTCCCCACCGGCCGCAGCGTCCGGGTCTTCATCTGTGCCAACCCCGACGGTAAGAGTGTCAGCGTGACACCCCCCCCTCTCTGCCTTCCTACCCACCACTCCTTCCTCCTCCTCCTCTACCTCTCCCTCTTTTGAAGCCCGTGCACCCTCACAGTGACACAATGCTCTCGAGTATTTCACCATATTCTTCATGTCTGGAGCCGTACTCTGGCTTAAAAAGAATTTCTGGGTGAAATCAGCCACGCTCATTTCAAGACAGCGTCTCAAAAGTGCAGCAAGAGGCTCGTGCAGCTCCGCCGCTTTGAAGCTCGGGGTCCTGTGATCCACTATTGATTCAGGTCTCCTTTGGAAAGACGGGTCAGGACTCTCAGATTGAGCCACAAGCTGCGACATTTAAAGACCGGCTTACTTTAGCGGCTGGCGACGTCTCAGATGAGGTTACATTAGACCATGTGACAACTTTGACTCAAGTGAAATTGTGTATGTCACTGATGCAATATAGAGCAGACTGCTTTCAACCTAGCAGAGTGCAAGACAGTCGGGTCGTGAGGGAGACACCCAGTTGCAGCTCTGTATTTGAATATGCCCTTTGGGTAAGGGGGTAAAAATAGGCTCTGCAAAACTGGAGTAAACAAGGCAAGGGAAGTAGAGAGGCTACGAGAGAAAGGGATGGAGGGAGAGTGGAGGAGGAGGAGAGAAGCAGGGCACGCCAAGGATTTAAAAAGAGAGTTTGCCTTTGTCGATACGTCACTGTCATTTGCCTTCCCTCACTGAGCAAAATTGCTCTGGACCCCAGAAAAACCTGAATGAGCTGACCCTGGATTATTGCACTGTAATGGCCTCTCACCGCTGAAAAGTCTGGCATTGTTTAGCCACCTGTAGCTGAGTCAGATGTTTAAACCGTACCGCCTCAGCACGAATTTAACGCTCCAGTCTACACGTGGATTGAAAATAAGGACGAGGGGGACGTTCCGAGGAGTTCTTTTCACACCGATCGCACTAATGGAAAGACCCGCATCTCAGCCCGAGGCACGAAGACAGCTAATTATGAGCTGCTGTTTTGAGATGCCTGGTATCCAGCTTCTACTAATGAAGCCGTAGAGGTGCAGAGGCACAGCCGATTCTCCCTCAGCCTCACCTCGGTCAAATAAAACAGCAGTTCTGTGCGTTTCTTTTGGTTTCTTTGGTCAGAGGTCAGGCAATTAGCCACATTATCACTTACATAACACGCTCGCACTGTTCTCAGGTACTTTCCCATACTTTTAAACTTTCTTGTTTATGTCTGCAGGCGCTGCATGCAAGGAAAGCATAAAAGAAAGGCTGTTATTAGTGGATGTCACCCAGGTCAGCCCACAGCCTGACTGCAGAGCTTCTTTCTGCATGTTCACTAGAGGGGGCTATCCATGCATTTATTTACTGCACTTCACACAACTGTACGTGCATTCAGACAGCTGTTGTGCATTATTGCACATCGACATCACACTTTTACGTCATTTTTCCACAACTCATCATGTAGTGAAAAAGCAAGTCGGGATTGAGGCTGGAAACTCAGACAAAGGTCAAGTTTGCAGCCCTTTGTCTGAGCTGCATTCAGATATGGGAAGATGAGCTCTGCTTCCACATGCAGGAGTTGATGGTCAGGTGGACTCACTCAATCTTTCCCTTGGTAACAGTTGGCGAAATATATGCTGCATATAACCCAATAGATTTACTATTTGTAACGTCAGACACTAGAAAGGGGAACAGCGCTGTTGGAAGTGATCACCTCGCTGTCGTAAAAGTGTAACTGCTTGGTTTTATTGCGCCTGATGATCCGGGGATCTCTGCTTTGACTTATATATATACACACAGACACACACGCTTGCAACGTGTGTTACGGTGTAGGCTCTGCTGAATACAATGACCCTGATGCACCTTAATCAGAAAGCCACAGATGACCGCAGAGCACGGTCTCCGGTGCGTTCGCCCTCGCGGACCTCTGCTGTGTTTGTTTACATCGCCTAAAAAGGGGCACGACACTCAATTTGAGCAGTAATTTAAAAAAAGAGCACAAGATCACTGCAGAAAGTTTACTCGCCAGTGCGGCGATACAGACTCTATAGAGGCATTCGCGTCCTTGCCACAGTGTACAGCAAAGAAATCCCTCCATCAAGGCTACAGCATGTCACCACAGAGACCACTAATTATATTACATTTCACCTTGCAATTATTCCCAGTGTTCCAGCTGGCTCTATTTAACTTTCTTTTCAGCTTGTTTTGTGGCTTCTGAGCGCAGATTTCCTTTAAAAAAATTCATCCCTAATTCTCTCCTAATTTTTTGGGATTGTGTCTGGTGAAAGAAAACAAAAGAGAGAGAGTGGGAGGGAGGGATCGGCAGGCAGGAGCTGCAGGGAGATGGCAGGCGGAGAGCGTGGCTTTTGTTCAGTGAACTGCTCCTCCTGGGCCCGGCAAGTGCCGGAGTTTCGGGACGAGCCCAACCCCATTATGCGGCGAGTTTATGACACGTGCCGCCGAGGCGGTTTTTACCCTCTTGTGGCGTCTGCTTTCCTCCTGAGGGTAGAAAGGAAGCTCACACCGACTAGTTTGGCAGCAGCTTTCAGTGACCTCTTCTCTGAATTTTCCAGAGTGCTGCGGAGCAGTTCGGCAACCTCCCTCCGGGAACGTTGTTCTGACAAATTCTGCAGCTGCCCTGTCATACCCGTCTAACTCCCTGGGTGTTGGAGCCATTTCATGGAACGCACTGTAAAATATTTTGTCAGGAGTGACAGCGATGAAAGGAAGCAACGTGCTCCCATAATTCCTGGAAAACAGATGCGACTTGTAATCGGTTTATATTAAATAAGCCAATCGTTGTCTTTGTGTGTGAATGCGCACATAAACTGCACTTCAGAGACAGAGACGGGGCGCTTTTCAATCTCATATTGAAACTAGCACGCCCCAGTAAATGTTTTTTTGTGCGTCTTGAGAGATATTTTAAATTTGCTAATGGTTTCTGAGTCAGATTGACTTCCAGTTATTTAAACTTACTGATGGACTAAGTAGAGAAAGGCAACTTTCCAAACTGATCAAAGTAAAAGGAGGAAAGGAAAAAAGACACTTTAAAAGACGGGAACATCTTTTACAGTAATTTGTATTTGTGAATACAGTTGAAAACCGTAAATGTTGGTGCTTTGTTACACTTTTTTTTTTTTTTTTTTGATTGAAGTCCGACTCGACTCGCAAAATCAGGATGGATCACGTCCCACTACCTCATCAACCTCACAGTCAACCTTAAATACTGCTGCGACTTGAATGAGGTGGCTGATCAGACTTTGGACAGTTCCATGCTGCCGTGTGTAAAGACTCAGTTCTGTAACATTTGAATTCAAGGCATCAAATACATTGTGAAAAAAAATTCTACATTTTTCAATTTCGAATTTTATGATTTTGCAAAAAATTCCTCCTGAAAAAACATGCAGGGGCCAAAAACAGAGTCGACATCAAGTGATGATGAGCAGGTCCTGATGTTTCTAAGCAAGCAAAGGAAAAAACTGAGATTCTGGGTTCATCCAGTAATCAGGAGAAGGCAGCAGCAGGGAGAATTTCATGGTTCGATCCAGGAGTTGAAGCTGTATCACGGCCGCTTTTGTACATATTTCGGGATGTCAGCGGAGCATGGCGCAGGTTTCCATGACCTCCCTTTGGTGTAAAGTGTAGGTAACACAGTACCTTTTGTCTATATAGTGTGCTTGGTTTCCAGGTTTATGTGGCTGACAGCAGTGTTAAAGTTCAGCAACATGACAGACGATCCTGAAATGATTAATCACCTGCAGCCAGCGTTCATCCTCAGGATAGCTGTCACAGTAGCATCCATGCATGCAAAGGGGGCTGGAGTCACATACATAAACTACAAAGCAGAAATGGAAACGTGGAGAAAAGCCTGCAGCTCCAACACTTATTTAGCATCTACTTTACCTTAAGTTCATTTACAGTAATAAATCGTTTATGGGTTATTTTAATTGGTGAGTCTAAATGTACAGCAGGTGTGAATATGAGCGTCTGTCTCTCTGTTAGTCCTGTAACAGATTGGCGACCTGTCCAGGGTGTAACCCCCTCCCACGGCCCAACCACCATGACTCTGAACTGGATCGTTTCCGTAGTTACGTTGTCCTATCATCCCGTGTTAGACTGCCAATAACTGACACACTGGGGCAGGTCCGGGGAGGGTTTAATTGGCACTGCGCACCCTCCATAAAGCAGACTCTCCACACAGCAGGAGCAAGAGGAGGCGCACACCTGGGAGTTTAATTTGTTCCATGATGATGAGCCTCATTCACAGACACGGTTGAACAATTTAGCGTGCCAAAATTAGTAATGATCAATGGCGGGATATCATATAGACATAATATTTGCCTTTTTGCTCCTTTATACTTGTTTTTTTCTGTAAGCCTATAGTTCTGCTGACCTGTTCGGTCACCAGGAGTGGAGCCTGCAGCTTAAGATGACTCAACACAGAGATGCTTGACCCCTCTCTCCTCAGACACAGCCGAGTCTTTCACCAACAAATACAAACACCTGGTCGAAAAACAGTTGATGAGAGGAGATAAACCAGTGTCTCTGCACGCACACGGTTACATTAAGTTCTAACTGAAAGTCAAATGAAGAGATGGAGACACTCTTTCTCTGATTTCTCTGGTTTTATTTGGAGTTTTATGCAGAGATACTGACACGAGGTAGATTGCTTTTAATATGACTCTTATAATTATTTTAATATAGCTTTAATGGAACTGATAGAAAAACATCACCTTGATTGGGAAGCTGCTGGCGATCCTGTGACCATCGTCAGTCCATGAGGTCATGGTCCAGCTGCACATACAAAGCTTACACTCTGCATAGAATAGCAAACCTAGCTGTTGGTCTTCCTCTATAGTTCCTTCAAGCACTCAGTAAATATACTGCAGTTGTCTTCACAAAGGTCATACTGCATGCAAGTCGCCTAAAACGGATACTTTCAGGATTCAAATGAATGCTAAGATTAGAAAATGTTGGTATAAAGTAGATGTAAACACTGTAAGCCAGAATAAATGAGTCTGAATAAACAGTACTTTAAAAATCCAAAGCAAATGTAATACGAGCCCAATAGGCGTCTGATTGCACATTATATAAAAGGAGCGTCGACATCCTCCACATCTGCTGATGTTACGAAACAAGAAAAAACATCCAGGAAGTCATCTCCACCTACTAACATGTGGAGCGCCACGATAACTCAGGAAACCTTACCCCGTCCGCCATGGATAAAATGCATAATAATGCAACCTGGCTCTATTTTTAGAGGGTCACAGAGGGTTTCCACTTGAAATTACTGTGACTAAAATGTTTGGAGCATTTGTTGTGCTTCATTTTTGTTGTCTAAAATTTTTTGGTAATTTTTCAGATGAGACTGAAACAGGTGCACTAACATTAGAAATTTGTGACTCATTGGCATAAAAGGTGTTTATTTGCGCTGTAATTCACATGCGAATGGAACTCTGGGTCGGCTGATCTGAGCCCAGTGTTGGTAATTTCGACAGCTTTTCAGTCTTTGGGGCTGAATTTCTGGGTATTTTTCAGCCCTGGGGCTTAAGGGGTTAACCAGAGAGCTGAGTGAGTCTCAGTGAGGAGGCAAGATATTAGTCTGAAACTTCCATGAATTACAAGGTAGCATGCCGTGTCCATGGTTACTGCCATCTTCTACAGGGAGGAGAGCCTGTGAGATGTTGAAATTCTCCGCTCGTTGCGGCTCGCCGCAACATAGCTGTAAAAGGTTGTGCATTTAAGGCACGAATGCGAACATGTCAAGCCCTAACTGCCCCACACGAGTGGCTTTTGAGTGAACAGCTGCAAGCACAGATGTTACAAAATGAACATTTTCATGTTTGGTAGACCGGTTGTGCGTGCGGTCACTGTTGTGGATGTTAAATCAAATGCAAATTAAGTTGCTGGCAGAGAGACCGTGGGGAGTCCTCTAGTCACGGTTACATGCAATACCGAGGTACCATCCATTACTGTACTTTGCTGTTTTCCCTGGATGCGCGTCATCAAGCGCGAGTGGAGGGGCCGCGGTAACCTCTGGCGGGTTTTCCTACATCCCGATTCGGTCTCCTTGTGCTCAGGAAATGCAGGAACATCTGGCCTTTATGGATGGCCGATTTACACAGCCACAATTTGCCTTCAGTATCTTCCAGGTCACTCGGTATTGATTTGCTCACTGGCTATGCGTTTACTTTTCCACAGAAATGCTTTCATGTTTTAGCCCAGTGCATCACCATCCAGTCAAAGTCTAAGTGTAAACCCTAAACCGCAGTTTGTTGTGTCTCTCGTCTGTGTTCGTTTCATTACGTCCAAATAGACAATCCACAGTATCATCCTAGAAAACATCTGTTCTTCAGTTTTTATCTGACTCCAACTTTTGGTCATTATTCACAACATACAGTCGAACTAAACTGTCCAACTAAAAACGTCATAAATTGACTTTTCAGAAACTCATGATGTCATCAGAGAACAGATACTGATCAGCCCAATCAGTGACCTTAATGCGGTATGATGATATTCTACGCAGACTTTATTTTGTTAAAGAAGAATTAAAGTGAAGATATGTGCAGATGTGCATGATTGTTATGAATCCCCATCTTGTTCATGTATGCATATGACCGAGAGGGCGTTTTTGAATTGCTTTGTGAAAATGTAAACCCCATAAAATTCTAAGGTTTTACATATTAGAAGATAATAATAAAAACACGTGATCCTTAACAGATCCATCCATCTTCTTCCGCTTAACCCCTCAGGGTCACGGGGGTGCTGGGTACGCCCTGGTTAGGTCACCGTTCTGTTTCGTGCCATGTCATTATTTATTTACATTATAAGATTCGGTTACTTGTAAAACCCCCTAAATGGCCTGTATTTGTATAGCGCTTTACTTAGTCCCTATGGACCCCAAAGCGCTTTACACTACATCCAGTCATCCACCCATTCACTCACACATTCACACACTGGTGATGGCAAGCTACATTGTAGCCACAGCTGTCCTGGGGCGCACTGACAGAGGCGAGGCTGCCGGACACTGGCGCCAACGGGCCCTCTGACCGCCACCAGTAGGTAACGGGTGAAGTGTCTTACCCAAGGACACAACGACCGAGACTGTTGGAGCTGGGGCTCAAACCGGCAACCTTCCGATTACAAGACGAACTGCCAACTCTTGAGCCACGATCGCCCGTTGTTCCACAAGTCTTGTGCTTTAGCGGCAATAGTTTGAATTAAGAGTTCTGTATGACTTTAATCAGCCTCTTTCACCATTACAGGGGAATTCTAGCTCACTCTTCTTTACTGTGTTCTTCAGACCATTGAAGTTTGTGGTTAAGCATTTCAGTCGTCTTGAGGACTTTGATTGGAGCATAGCAGCAGCTTGCAACTGTGCTTTGGGTCATTGTCCTGCTGTATGACCCAGTTTTGGACAAACTTTACCTGCTGCAAAGATGGCAGAAGACTCTGGAGTACTTTGGTAATCAGACAAATTCATGGTCGACTCAAAGCCCATGGAGGTAAAACAAGCGCAAATCATGACCCCTCCACCACCGTGCTTCACAGTTGGTACGAGGTCTTTGTGCTGATATGCTGTACCTTGTTTTCACCAAACATAGCCCTGTGCATTAGGGTTAAACATTTCCACTGTGGTCTCATCTGTCTAAAGGACATTGTTCCACAAGTCTTGAGCTTTGTTGAGATGCAACTTTGCAAAGCTAAGCCATGCTGCCATGCTCTCTTTAGAGAGAAGAGGCTTTCACCTGGCAGCATCTCCAAACAAAGGATACTTAATATCACTACTTTTTAAAAACTACTCTAGTGTAGTTTAAAAATATATACAAATGGAGCTGGAAATGAGCGTATTAGGTCAGCCTGCAGAACCAAAGATGACAAAAAAGGACCGTAATTGTCTGGACTGTGTCTGTCAGACTTTCTTTCTCTGCTCCAGTACAGTGGAGGTGAATGGAAGCACTGATGCATTGTAGATCCTCCAGAGCAGCAGTGAGTCTGAGTTTCTCCTGAATATATTAAATTCCACTGACCTCTGTGGTATCCGGCAGAAATCTGAGCGACAGACTAAACCTGGCCCTTAAACCCTTAAATCACATCAGAAACGCACACACAGACACACACAGTGAGGATGACCGCTCTGTCCCGCCACTCTACTGTTTGCTGAGACACCCGTCTTGTGGACAACGCTCTCTCTCTTTTAATCAAAGATCCCCAAAGCAGTTGTGTATACTGAGTGCCTCTGGAGTGAAGCTTGATGAGAGCAGAGTGATTGCTTTGTCAGAGCCTTGTTGATGAGACTCAGAGAGGGCAGCTGTAGAGTGATCGCCATCTGGGGGAATGAGTGACCAGCAGAAGCAATGTCAAGCATAACCAACTATAGAGGGAAATGTGGAGATTTTAATACCGAGCGTTGCAGCTTTCCAAAGTGTGGCTTTTGTATCATTTTTCAATCAAGCCAGTTGGGCGTTTGGCGGTTGTTTGGACAAAACAAGCAATCTGACGCCATCATTTTGGACTTCTGATGGATATTCCTGTTATTTTCTTTTTTTTTTAAAAATGCTTAAAATAAGTCAGGATGAAACAAATGATAAAAAAAAGAGCAGGGAAAGCGTCGGGGACATTTGGCTGCTTTTCTCTGTTCAACTGACTGCCCATTCGTTACCCAAAAGGACAAGGGAGAGGGAGGAGTAGAGGGGAGAAAGGGAAGCTAGAAAGGAAAATAAAGCAAGTTGACAGGACATATGTGAAAGGAAAGATAGATTGGTCGGTGCTATTGAAATGAGCAGATTGGAAAATTGTAGGGAGGGACACACACAAGCACACACGGAGCGAGAACGCGGGCGAGTGAAGGATCTAGTCTTTGTCCCTTTGCACGTGGGAGCGCAGACACACACATACATCAGGCTGCCATAACTCATCATCATCCCACAAAAAAAATAAATAAAAAGAAAGAAAGAGAGGAGGAGGGGGAGAGGAAGGCATCTCACTGTTATCAGCACAAAAACAAACAACAACACAGTTTAGTCTGTCAGGTCGAGCGAGATGCAGATTTGGATTGGACTTCTGCGTCGTCCCGAGCACACGACAGGCCAAAATCCTCAAATTCTGCTGTTTTCCCTCTGCTGTGACCCCCCCAATCCGTGTCAGTGTAAACTATTACACGTTTATTGTTGTCAAACGTATCGCTGATGGAATGAGATGAGCGCTCCTTTGATGCAGCAACTGCCATTTATTTAATTTGCATACGATTACAGCCGTTCGGTTTTTCGAGCTGACATTTTGCTGGGTTAGCTGTGGGCAGATACATGTACGGTCACGGCCCGAAGCCTTACTAAAGATAGATGAGAGATAGATACGTCAGACTAAATTTGTGGGCTCCTCTACTCGTGCTGCATATGACACAGTTAGCAGCTGAAGGGCTGTTTACCCGCCATGTGTGCGCGCGTGCCCGCATGTGCGCGCGTGTTCGAGCCGGCTACTCGGTCACACAGGGCCTCTCTGTTGGGCATATTCTGTTTTTAACTATCCGTCCACACCCTTCAGATAAAGAGAGGGAGAAAGAGGCCGGGACTGTCCAAATGAATTACAGCAACCATTTGGTAGATAGTGAAAAAGAGGGGAGAGGAGGAAAGAAAGTGGGACACAAAAACAAGCCGTTGGGCACTCGCTCTGTGACACTGACTGTCCAATATGATCACTGCCTGTGTAATTCTGGATAATCCCACATTCTTCAAGAGTGTGAACACTGCCGGCTCTTCTAGCTAATCATGTTTTTATAGGTGTAAAAACAAAAGAAAGGTGAGGTACACATTTGAGAGTTACATACACATTGACACACTGGCTGAATTTGAGCTGACAGGTGAAACTATCAGTCCCAGTGTGAGGTTTATACCACAGCTGCCTGAAATTAACAGTACTGGAAATAACTGAAATCATCTTTTGTTTCTGTAATGATTAATCCAGCAGTATGCACAAGCTCTGTAAATTAAATGATGTCTTTAATGCTAAAGAACAATTCTTCTTATCAATTTAAAGACGTTTGGTTTTTTTCTTAGTTTATGAGAGATTATGACAGCTGGTCTAATAAATTTGTTAAGCCCTGCATATGCGTGTTGCATAGACTGTATATAAAAGATGGACATAAGCTCAGGAGGGAATCTGGCTGATTTTAAGGATACGATGAACCCGTGTACATTAGCTGCTTGTTGTTGACTAGGTGACCACGCCCCCGAGAAAACTTACTGTTTCCTCTAAATGTGAACATAGCATGAACATCATGTTTGAGTAAAGACTTCAAAATATGAAGGAAAATGTTTACTCAGCTCAAACATCAAATGAAAACTCTTTTTTGTCAGATTTATATTGACTGACTTGTTTGTGTAAGCAGAGCAGTCGCCCCCTGCTGGCCGTAGGAAAAAGCGGCGATTTAGCAGAGCGTTCTCATTCCCGACGCGTAACATGCCGACAATTTGTCACGTCCCGAGGCGTCCCATGGGAAGGCGAAAGGTAACCGCGTCCCTATGATACGCGTGCCGTGTATTCCAGCCCTAACCCTAACCATGACCTGAAAGGTGTTAGGTAGTGTTTTCCAAAGCAATTAAAGTAAAATACATGTACACGTGCAGATTGAGTCCAAACGGTTCTCATGTTTCCTCCTTTTTCCCAACGTTTGGATGGCTGAAAGCGTAACATCCCGAAAATTTGTCACATAGCGTAATATGTTACGTGTCGGGTTTAAGGATCTTAAATGGATTAGCTTCAATTTTCAGACTCAGATGCTAAATTGCTAAAGCGACACCTAATATGTAGATTTTTGAGTACTTTGAAAGCTGCTGAAACCTTACGTCTGTGAAAGCATTTTGTCAGCTGTGTAAAGGACAGTCGCAAAACTTGTGACCTTGGTGACCCTTGGTTGGCATCAAACAGAAGCAGATAACGTGATTGCAAAATTGTTCCTTGTTAGGGATTCTGAACTTCTGGATGAATAAAAGAGGGAATTTAAAAACATACATGACCCTCAGCTCGCAGGACGACTTGTTGAATAAGAAAAGTAACAGCCAGATTCAATTAACGTTAAATACGTATCCCTATTCTAAACTGTGGCAGCGTGGAGGCAGATTTGCAGAAATATGAATTGTTATTAAGCAGATTATAGTAATTATTAATGGCTAATTTTTTTGGATGCATTTGAGAAATAAGTGATGGTTTTCTGGAAAAATCCCCAACAATAAATTATTATTTTCACTGGCGTTTCGCAGGCGTGGAGCTCATTAGATTGCGAGTAAAAACGGTTTAATGTGCACCTCTTAATATTTTATCCATTTTTCTATTTTTAGACACAGAGGCGGAGAGGAACGCGCTGAAGGAGCACGTCTATCCCAAACTACGAGACTTCTGCAGGGAGAATTATGGAATTGAATTCCAGGTAAATGGCTGCTTTCTCCTTTCTCTTTCTTTCTAACGTTGATTTATTCTTTTTACATTTCACCTTCTAACAGCTGCAGATTCTTGTGACTTCCAGAGCATTAGTGCTTTCATATTTACATCATAGCTTACACAGCTATAAGGTGCCCGGAGGGAACCCCGGAGCTGCTAGCAGAGGCGCCCGTCCCTTTAAGCGGACAGAAGGCCAGCAGAGATAAGGTTTCCATCGGTGAAGGCTGGCACAAATCTAGCTATGGATAAGGCAGCATGATGCAAGGGCTTTCCCTTTGTTGTTGTCAGAGGACGGCTGCATTCTCCCTGCGGTGTCCACTGATCGAGATCATTTGCATTGCAAATTAGCATCAGTGTTCACAGAAAGATCCCTATCAGAGTTTTGTTTGCTTAACAAATCCAGGTGGGCTGCCTCAGATTGTTCCTGGAAGGATTTGTGGAGATTTGTTTCCGATGAGGGGGCTTATGACCCATGAATTGTTTTAGAGAACGGTAATCAACGGGGTTTCGGTAGCTAATTCTCATTTCACGCCAGGAATGTTTGGATCAAAACAGCTCCAAGCACAAACCATCTGAAAATCTTGGTACATATGTGTTCAGGTTATCTCCCCCTGTATGCATAAGAGTTGCTCAGACACTTGGGTATCGTTCATATTTCAGTGACTGTGGTACTTCCAGATCCTCTTTTAATGTTCTCATTGTCAGTGGGGTTATGGAAGCAAACTACCATGTGGCTCCATAATGAATTATCATTTGTTTTAAATTTTATCATTTCTAATCATAAAACTTAAAATGACCACCCCAGAGAAATGGATATTAAATGTGGCCTACGATTAAAAACCCATAGTACATTAAGAATTCAGTGGCTCCATGGTGTAACGGTTAAAACATTCGCCTTGCATGGGAAAGAGAAGGCACAATCCCAGCCTCAGGGGTTTGCAAGCTGGTGTACTCCTGGTGCCGGTCCCGAGCCTGGATAAATGGGATGGATGCGTCAGGGAGGGCATCTGGTGTGAAATCTGTGCCAAATCAAATATGTGGATCCATCCACTGTGGCGAACCCTTGGGAAATAAGGGAGCAGCAGAATGGACCACAGTACATAAAGAATTCAGGGGCCCTGAACAAGTTTGCACATGAATTTTAACTAAAAGAAAGTAATATGGTGTAAAGAGGAACGCATACATGATTGAAGTAGCTGAAATAGCAAGCTTAAAGCGGGATTAATGTTCAAAATTGTTAGCTAGTAGCATGTAAGCTGTTGATAAGGTTTGTTTGTATTTTTGTCTTACAGTATAGATAAAGTGAAAACTTTAGCTAAATATTCTGACAGGTAAAACAACTAGCTAACAGTATGAATACAACATTGGGAACTATTTATTAAAATGGCCAGTAATTAAAAATGTTAGCTACAAGTATTGATAAAAAACATTTAATTGTTAGCAAAACATGCTAGTTGCATATTAGCTTGTTAGCTAAAACTGTTGGATGCATGTCAACTAAAAAAAAAACCCCGATTTTTATTATTTTTATGGTTTATTGTCTTTTTAAGTTGTTTATTTACAATGGACTTATTATATACACATTAATACAATTTGAGATATAAAGGTTGTAGTGATGTACAGCAAGTTGAAATGCTCTAAAAATGGCACTACAGCATTTACTTGATTTACACTACATTTGTTTAACTTGATTTGATTTATTTGCAAAGACGGCATTTGACCATGTCACAGTTTGTAGTGAACCATAGACACGGCTCACAGCTGCGATACGTGACTGCTAATTTAGAAGCAAGCCTCTTCCAAACATGGAATGAAGACTCCTTGCCTTTAGGAAATTTGTATGTTTTAAACATCAGCTGTTATTTAGCTCACAGTCTTCTGTGATTATTGAATTCATCGGAGCACTTTTTCTCCCAAATTCTGTATTATATGTGCTCAACCGCAGACAAATTCATTACACTGTTGTAGCAAAGTACACAGCACAGTATTGGGAGAAAAACCTACATTGAATATACAGTATAATTAACCCTACGGCGAGCTGAGTAACCTTACATGAATTACACAAGTTTCCAGTATTACAAGCATCTCTGAGATGACTGGACGTGACGGAGAATTACAAGATAAAAGAAGCAAAGTGTTGCAGAGACGTTTTGGCCACGTGTCTGTCTGGTGATTCAGCTCGCTGTGATGCAGCATGAGCCGAAGTGATTAAGCAGAAGGCCTGGGAGTTAATACTATGACTCACTTACGCTGCTCATCCTCCTCCTCAACCAAACCCCCCACACCTCAACTTCACCCACACCATGTGAGAACACCTTGGATAAAACTGGAGCCTGATCATGATTTTTCCTAGTTGATACGATGTTGTGGCGAGGACGTCTTTCACGTGTGAAAACCATACATGATTTCCACACACAGGATTTTGTAGGACGAAGACATTTTTTCCATTTCTCTTTTCTTTTGCTTTGATTTGTAATTTATGCATAATCCCACCTCCCCTTTCACACGCGCCTCGTTTCTCCGCTGGCACACACTGACACACATGTACTATGCCAGGTTGGCGAAACCCAATTCTCCCAGGTCCCTCAGCAGTTGATTCAGTTTCTATCCAGAACCTGATGGAGGATGGATTTGAGGAGATGCGGGGGCGGATAGGGCACGAAAATCCAGCCCAGGGGCCGAGGGCCGCGTCCTCATTCAGTCAACGCTCAACAGCAGCGGGGGGATGAGGTGCCATGATCCCTTTTTAACCATTTTTATTCCCAACGTTTCCTGCTCTCTCTCTCTCTTTCATCTCCCATGTGTATGTGTGTGTGATCACTTTTTTTACATAAATTGCCAGGGTTGTGGTCCATTTATGCTCAACACATTTGTTGCTTTTGCACCAATGTGACATCATGGTCCGTTTTCAAATCTTTCCCATCACCGTTGCAGATCTTCCACCAGGAGTTCGGTGCCATATGGGCATCGTATAATGCCTGTACAGGTGGACTCGTTCACAGTCTTGCCTCAAGCTTGTCTATTTTAAAAAATAGCTACAGTAGCAAACAAGCAAGGTTACAAAAATTGAGAGATGCATGACCTGCCGGAGTGACAACAGAGCACGACTTGTGCTTGCACGCAAAGAACAAAGAAGTAGCAAAAACTGCAGTTCCTTTAATGGCCACTTGAGGCTGGCTCCGTCCACACGTAAACGGCGTTTTGGGTCACGGAGATTTTTAAAGACTCCTTGCAGGGTGGAGATTTTCGAAAACTTTTTGCGTTTAGGTATGGACGAGGAAAACGGAGAATTACTCACGCCGTTTTTTTAATGTCATGCTACACGCGATGTTATTGTTTACAGGGGTTAAATTTCTGCAATGGCGGTTAATCAGCAGTTTTTACACACTTACGCGTCACTGTCCCTCCATTTAGAAAGACAGAGGCGTCAGAGTGAACTTCGGACGTGGCTTCAACATTCAACACAGAAGCTCTCACAACCCAAATCCCGACGTCGGTTTCTAACAAAATTGACTTTTTTTGAAAATTCAATTTATGTATGCTGTGTGCATTTTGTTCATTCCAAACTAAAATACTGTCTTCAGTTAATAACATTTGAAATCATGAAGGCACTTGAAAAGTAACACAAAATTATCTGTCTTTCCAGAAAAACAAACACTTTCCAGAACTACTTAAGGTTTTGTGAGGGTACAAAACCCTGTTTACTCTTTCCATCCCAGGCTTCTAGACTTCTGATTGGCCAACATTTCATTTTTAGCCTTTACATGTGGACGGAGATATTTTTTCAAAAGTGCACATTTTTAAATTAAAAAAAAAAAAGCTAAAACGGAAAATCTCTGTTTATACAAAAACACCTGTGTTCGTGTGGACCTAGCCTTAGCTTTGCATTCATGCAGTTTATAAATGCAGCTTTTTAACCAAACTAGCTGATAAATTACTTTTCCACCCTTTCATCCATATGAGGACACTTTTCACTCCCAAACCAATGGATGACATCACAGTGCTACACCCATCCTTTATACTGTCCACCAGCAAAATAGATGGATAATAAATATATTGGTAACTTGCATCTTAATAGAGTTCTAATGTCCCTTGTTTTATATTTTTGTGAGTTTTTGTGAAGCTGCTCATGCTTATATGTTGTCTGCTGCTAACAAATATACTTCTATATACTTAGTACTCTAACATATTAAGAGAGTTGATTTTAAAAGACGGGTCATTTGCAGCACTTGACAATAATAAGCTTTTCTGGTGATCAAACCAGCATTGATGGCTTTTCAGCTTATTAGACACGCCTAAATCAAAATTAATGCTGAGCAGTCCAAGCCTGCCTCCATAAGGTTACGGTGTTCTGCTTTAGTTCGGATTGGTTCAGTGGGGATCTGATGTTAGAGGCTCACAAAATCTCCACAAAGGCCTTTTAAGAAAAAGAAAAAACACCACAGTGTTATTGTCGGGGGTCATAAGCGAGAGTCCTCCTCGCCGTTATCGACCGGTTCCTCCTACCACATTGATTAGCCTATAGATTTGGTCCTTAGTCCAGTTTTTATTGTCAATTTCTCATCTCGTGCTGCTCTAAAATACCCAGCCCGCTTACTTCCAACCCATCTTGCATTTGTTAGTCTCATAAATCATGTAACAATACAATCGCTTCCTCCCACAGACTGAAGTCAAACTGAATCTCGAGGCCAGTGGAAGCGGTTCTGTTAATAATGTGGTTGCCAAACTTACTGGCCGTCTCTCTCTCACACACACACACACACACACACACACACACACACACACACACACACACACACCCAGTGCAATTCCAATAAAAGTTTTCTGGCCACAGCTGCGCAAATCTGCTCAGCGGCTGTCACTCTGACGGCTTTTACATCTCCCAACACAAGCGGCACGACGAGAGACGAGATGAGGGGTGAGACGACGTTCCGCGATGATTAAAAAGCCTATTCATGCATTCTATTATGCTAAAACGAGGGGTGGGGCTGTCAATTTGGCTTCTTCGGAAAAGATGTAGTGCTCTCGAAATATGTCACACGCTTAAAAGTTTTTTTTTAATCCGTTTCCGTGCACGAGTTTGCGGGAAAACGCAGGTAAAATTGGACAGAAGCGATTTCCCGGGAGACATTTAATCACGTTCCTTCCGTGTCTTCCCACCGAAACTCTGGTAATAAAAAGCATTTCAAAAAGCCTATAAGTATAGCAGGACTTCTGGTTTATTTATCACTCTCCGTCTGTTTACCTGGATGCCAATATTTCCAGATTTTGTGCCTTCACACGTGGGCAGCAGGCCACCATCTCCGTTCACATCTCTTTCATCTCTAACGGAAACATGTCAGCATACCAACAAACAGCCCCCACAGGACCGATACGACAACCAACAAAGATAATCAGAATCAAATATAAAACACAGCTCCAGTCACATAGAGAACTATTCACTCCACAAACACAGGACCCCTACCTCCGCCACGACGGTTGTATGTTCGCTGCTGTCAGATGCTTCAGAGGAGAGCGTTTGTGGGAAATTTGATGGACAGAAAAATAAGTGAGGGTGGGCTGTAATCACAAAAGCACAGACCTTATTCTAATATTTGCGTGATGATGATTAAGACGTTGCATATTTACACGAATCACTAAATATAAGCTGCTCACATTTGCTTTCCAAATGCCATCCAGCAACACCTACGCTTAATCTCCTGCACTCTTAACCGTCGGGAGGTTTGAGCTCACCTCAACCTTCTTATAGCCGGTGGCCAGCCTAACTAAGAGGCGCAAAAAATAAATAAATTAAAAGAGCGATGTTAGCCAGATGATGTTCTTTGGGCAATGTTTCCTCGATTAGAGAAATGAATAGACTCAGAGCAACTGGTTCCCACAAGCGCAAGCGGTGTGTTTACACTTGCCGAGTCTGTGCTGTCAGGTTTATGAGTGGTTAAAATGCAAAACAGCTTGTATGCCCCGGGATATACAGTCTCTGAAACACTTTAATTCATCTCAAACTGCTTATGTTTTGCATAACTGTTTCTTTGCCGTCTGCAGACATTTCCACATTGATTGGGCCATGGGACGTCTAAAAAAGAAGCATATTCTTTGTCCTCACTCATAGCATACTAGTTCCCAAGCCAGGTATCCTGACTCCACAATCAAAAGGATAAAGACTGAGGAATCCCAAAGGCGAGATTAGCTGCAGGAATAATAATTTAATTTCAGATATTTTGCTTTGTGGTTCAAGTTTGAACCTCCCAGAAGAGGCAACTGCACACTTTCAGACAAGTTTTAGAAACTGAGGCACATCGGTGCATTCGGCTGGCCCACAATTGCTGCACCTCTGCAAGCAGCTTTGCAACCCAGCTCCTGGCTTTCATCCTGTTCCTCCTGCGTTTCATCCTGTCACATCCGTTGCTTCTCCTCTCCCCCCGCCTTCAGGCACGGAGGTATTTAGCTTACAAGAAGCAGACTTATTCTCATTCACAGCAGCGCGCGCAGGCCAGCTGGCATAAATGGATCCTTTGTTTACGACTCCACAGTACACCCACGTTGGTCAACAGGCCTTCTTTTGGGTTTTGCTTATTGGTTTGAGGAGCTTCCCAAGCTGCGCCCGCTCTCATTTAGCTCTCAAGCACTTCCATCTGTTGTGGACGCCATTAAGCAAACAAACCTCATCTCGCATTAGGAACGCTGGTCCCAGCGCAGAGTTCGACAGCCTCTTAATAAGAAGAAATGTGATTTTGTTTGAGGAAACTGGCATCCTCGGAGTGCACCGTGCAGAACCCTCTGCCATAAAATATACATCTTCCCCAGCCATTTTTGCTAAAAGCCCACTCCCTCTTCTGCTGCTGATCTTATTACCTCACACTTTTGACAGCTCTCGGTGGCTGAGCTGCAACATCTGAAACACTGTGCCCAAATTACCCCGGTGTGTCAGTGCTTGACAGGTTTTCCTCAAAGTCATCTTCTCTCTGCCTTCATTATTGACAGCTTTAGCCTTTAGAGTCGAGAGTTTAACCTCTTATCATTGCTAAAATAAGAAAGTAACCACGGCATTAAGAGAGCTAACATAAAAGTCAAAATCTCTGCTTAACCCCATCGCCCCTTAGGTGGCCACTTTGTGTTTAAATCACTGCAAGAAATGTATATTTGGGTATGCATTGGGTGCTAAACCTGAGCTTTCCAAAATGGGCCGGTATTCATCAAACATTCTTAGAGATTTACTACATATTCTTAATAAAACTGCCTGCAGCACAGAGCTTAACATATATTCATGTTAGAACTGTATCTATTTTTACCCTTGTTTTTTTTTTTAGCCTGAGAGTGCTTCTGTTGGTGGGGTTTTTTGATTACAGGCCCTTTTTTTCCTGCTTTTCCTGCATAATCCCAAAGTCTAATAGTCCGACATTCAATACATTAAAAAACAGGGGGAAAAAAAGGCTTCTCTTGCTCTTGACCCGCCACGGGCAAACGCCTTCCAAGGGCATTAGAAAGCTGCTTAGCAGAAGCTGCTCCATCTCTTACGTAAGCAACGGCACCCCCACCACTCTAGTTTAGGGAAAGCGTGGGGAGAGGGAAAGCTATCAGAGAGAGGAACGGCAAAGACAAAGTTGGCATAAAAGAAAAAGCGAGAAGGAGGGCGAAAAGACACAAGAAAACTGTGAAACGGTTCCAGCCAAATCCAGTCCCACTGGAAGCTTTCTTCATCTAACCCAATAAGCCTTCGTAACTATTCCCCCAGCCAACTGCTTTCCCTCTTAACTTCATTTACGTGTCCTTGCCTGTTTTGGATCAACATTCCCCCTGACTGTTTTTGTTGTTTCTCCCCATCCCTCTGTACTCCGGTGAAGCGCGGCAGGTGACGGGGCAAATTTAATCAGTATATCCTCCCCCACGCACATGCACGCAGTGAACAGATATGACTAATGTCGTCATTTAGCTTTTAATTACAGTGCATCCTCCCCAATCACCTGCTGAAGCCCAGTAGGAACCTATCGTAATCAGGGGCGCTCATCTCACTTCATTCCTCTTCCCTCCGGTCTTTGTCAACACGCGGACGATTGCCGTCCCCCGCACACGGCCATGGGAAGTAGATTAGTGGCGCTGATACGCAGTGACTGATGATGCCAAATGATGAGTTTTACACTACAGGCCAACTCGACGGATGCTAATCATGTGTTCCCACTAACGAGTGGGATAGGGTTTTTTTTTCCAGTTTTTTTTCTTTTTTCAACTTATAGTCTTCTGGTAGTTGAGGAAAAGGTAAAGGGTCTTTCTCTAACGAAAGCCACAGTTATTTATGTTTATGCAAGCGGTGCCAAATTAATTTGTCTTTTTGTCATAAACTGTTTTTAAAAGATGGACTTGGACATTCGTGGTTAGCGTTTTTTAAGGAATTGTATTGTGATGAAGAGGGTTGGGTCTCAATCGCAGTCTGGTGGTCTCTGATATAATGCAGGTTTAAGGTACTTCCTTGTTGGCTTCAGATTTCCAACCCAGAATCTACATCCTTGTTTTATACCGGTGGTCCCAAAACCCCGGAGTCGTTTGGTACCGGGCTGCGAGAGTTGAAGCTCGGGTGTGAAATTTATGGTTTTCAGGGTTTTTATCGTTAACTCGGTTTCCCTGGGATGTTACTCTTGCAGCTCTTACAAATTAAACAAACACTGCACAATCATAGGGGGAAACTAGCTAACTTTTAAACCCCCTTTATTATGTCTGTTAATTTAAATAAGACCATCACTTACAAAATAGAGCATTGGAGTTTATAGACTTCTTTGCAAACGTTTCTCTTTTTAACCAGAAGATGTGCCCCCTGCTGGCCATTACATAGAAAGCATATTCAAGGCTACTAGCTTCAACATGGGAAGCAGTTTCCATCTTTCATGTACAGTCTGTTTATTTACCATCTAGCTAAAACAAAAAAAGAAGATATTCTCTGGTTATAGCATCTTAAACTTGAGTGGTTAGAGCAACTGGCTTGTTTTCCAATGATAATATTTGCCTGCCTGAGGCTGTGGAAGAAATAAATATGCTGTTGACAGCTGTCGCCTTTCACAGTAATACAGCTGCTCACAGGTGCACAACAATCAAGCAGATGAGCTGAGGCGTAGTTCCAGCCCTCCTGCTGCTCTTACCAATAATGGGAGAAGCGAATATCTCCCAGACTGTCCCACACTCTCAATTTCTTTGCTGTCCAGTTATATAGGCCTGCCAGTCACTGCTGTTCTCTGCCAAGCTGCGGATGTGTCAGTCATTGTGCCAGGCTAAACTCATTTGAACTAGCAAGTGTGGTGAGCAGCAGAGCATGAAGGAAGACAGCAGCGATGCTGTATCACTTTGGCTTCATCTCATCCCTCTGAAAAACCTCCTTTTTGCCTCTTACGCTCAGCAAGCATGCAGTCAGTCTGGAAAAACAGCTAGTTACGAGCAGCAGAAGAGGGATGAATCATGGGATGATGCTCATACAATAAGGCTGCTGAAACGTGAGCTCCAAGTAGTAAAAGGCCATCATGTGTAGCCATCCATCCATCCATTATTCTTGAGCCTTCACAAGTCAGGCCCAATCCAGCGGGCTGATTTCAGGAAGATGGTAGTTGGTGAGCCCTGAACCAGCAGCATCGTGGTGGAGACACACACTCACATCTTTACAGGCGTTCCCTCAGCCTTCCCTCATCTACTGAGAAATCCTCCCTGCGGCGTGTTTATAGTTGGATTTGTCTCAACTGCCAAAACTTGTGACAAATGTGTTGAGGGAGGATGAGTGTGTGTGTGACTGGTGTAGTGGGTTTCATTGACAGCAAGCAGGTGTGTGTATGTGTGTGTTTAAAGAAAGTACTGGCTTTGCTTCAACTGATTTGCAGACTTTAAGCCCGCTGATCCCCTTTTGAGACGTTTTGCTTTGTTTAATTATACGTGGTCCCTTTTGTGAAATGACAAAACTTGGCATCAGTTTTCCTTAATTTTCCGTGAATACATTACTACTTTGGTTAAATGATTTCCTCTGTTTTATACGGCTAAGCTTATTATGCTTCAGTGTGTCCACAGAAACTGGCCATTCTGTAAGTTTTTAAATTATTGCCAAACAGAGTTTTCTGGGATCTGCAAATATTCTCCAGCTACAGCACGAAATCCATAGTTTTATTTTTTTAAAAGAAAAGGAGAACGCTTCAGTGAATTATTTATTCTTTTCTTATGGAGACTGATTATGAGATTAGTTTAAGTAAGCTATAGGATGTTAGATAATGATGACTGAGCTTAATGCCAGCCCGCCTCAGCTGATGGCTCGTTTACCACTGCAAGCTGCTTTGCAACCCACTCTGTTTGATGTGGCATCATAAGTGTTGCTGTTGTGTCCTGCTCTCTTCTGAAAGGTTTTCTATAAAAACTACACCCTTACTGCTTCCATAGGAATTAAGAAATACACTTAACTGATCATCAGTAATTGTGAGCACCTTTATTAAAGCATACATTTTGGCAGTCGGATGGTCTTCACACCTGTAGTTGGTTTACATTGGTCGAACTCGTGATGTTGATGCGTTTGTAAAGTTGTAGCTTTGGTTTAGTTTCTTTTGTTTGTGGGTGACAGAATAAATACAGGGAGAATTTACATAAATTTTATGGTTAGTTGCTGGCCCGTACTGACGATTTGTATACTCTGCACATCTATAGTACTCTGGTGCATCCCAGAAAGTGAAGCATACCTGTGTACGGTAGGTGTTTAGCTTAAATTTTCAGCATACACCTGGTAGTTGGCTCAAATCAAATTCACACCATAAACAGACTGCTCTAGAGCTCGGTACCGGGCCACTACCACCCCCTCTACAGAGTCTTTGTGTGATTGTTTTGGTCCACACCCAGGTGTAATTACTGTGTTCACAAAGGGAAATCAAACCTGACTTTGATTCAAACTGACTAAACTCTGCAGGTGTGAAAACACCCCAAGAAGAACTTGGCAGCACATTTTAGGTTTGCACATTTGCATCTAAACAAGCAACAAGACGTCTGAAACGACGTCCTTTAGAACGGATGAGACTAAAGTGAGGACGTTTGGCCGTAATGCACGGCGCCATATTTGTCGAAAGCCAGGAACAGCATTACAGAATAAACATGGTATACCAACTGTCAGCACAGTGGTGGAGGAGTGGGCTTGTTCTGCAGCCACAGGAACTCGGTACTATGCAGTCATTGAATTGACCATATACTCCTCTGTACACCAGTGTTTTCTAGAGTCAAATGTGAGGTCATCTGTCCCACAGCTAGAGCTGAAACTGGGTCATGCAACAGGACAACGAGCCCAAGCACAACAGCAAATCTGCAACAGAATGGCTGAAAAAGAAAAGAATCAAACTGCTGTCAAAGTCCAGACCTCAGCGTGACTGAAATGCAACTTCAATGAACTGAGGCAGCAGCGCTGTAAAGTGGGCTAAAAATCCTCCACAACCATGTGACACACTGATAAAATCATTGCTGCTGAAGGTGGTTCTACAAGCTATTGAGTCATGAGCCATGCTACAGTAACTGTAGCTCCAAAAGTAGTGCAGATGGGAATAATAATATATTTTGCCTAAACTGGTAATGAATTATAAAGTATTAAGCTGCTGCAAGGCACAATTTCCAGAACAATAATGATTCTGCATGTCTCTAATTTGTCTTTGTTCTTATTAAAACTGAGAATTGCTTGTTTGCGTGTTCAGGTGGTGGACCTGTACTGGGGGGTCGATCCAGAGGAGTGGGACAGTCCAGAGCTGCAGCGACTCAGAATGAAACTCCTGGAGGAATGTCTGAAGACCTCGGCTGGACCGTGCTTTGTCGTGAGTATCGTGCACTGCGTAGGTTATCCTTTTTAATGATCTGTTGACTTTGTGTTTACACGATAAGTACAAAAAATTCTGTAAAGAAAGCGTTTCCTTCTGCGACTGTTATTCGTTTCGTTACTTGCCTCTGATGTGGGATTAAAACTGGGCTGTTTTTGGGCTCACGTTCCTTTGAGTGAAATCGCATTTTACTTTTAGACCTGTCTTTGTGCTGAAACAAAGACTTTGACGAACCTTCGAAATCCTTTTGTGCAGCTTTTGTGTGGAGTGTGTGTGCAATCAATGTGTGTTTATTCTGTTTGACAGCGGACAATACGACAATACATGGGCCGCCTTTTTTCTGTTTTTCAGCGTGTACAGTTGTTAAAGGGGCCATCCTCCTTTCAGAGAATAGCATTCGAACAGTAACAAAAATAAAACTACCTCACCAAAGTAACAAAAATGCTCTGTCGCCTGTCAGCATGAATGATATGACAGTATTTCCTACAAATGGCGATTGTATTAGCGCTGGAAGCTCAATGCAAACTTAAAGATGCGCTTAAAGATGTGAAGACCTCTGGAAGGAGAGAGAATGGTGTGATACATCTTTACGCTTGACAGTTCAGTGATCTTTTTTTAGATAATTTTAGGGCACATAAAAAGGAAAAAAAAACCAGGCCCAAGGAGGAAAGGATGGAGACAGGACTGCACCGAGGAAAACGACAGGAAGAGAAATTGATGGTGAATTATTCAAATGGAACAGATCCATTTCTAGAGGTTGAAATTGAGGTGAGAGATCACAGGGAGACATAATGCATTATGGGTGTAGCAGGAGCGCTGGTCTCTAGAGGGAATAATCCCCATCCTCGGAATGACTTTTGTATTTCCTTCTTCTCCTATCGTCCACGCACTGCTGCCTACTGCTATTCTAATTCAGCTGTTGTCATCGCCGTCTGTCACAAACACATTTCACTACATCTCAGATTCATCGTACCTCGTATCCAGTGGAGTGAGGCTACTTATTTCGAGCACTTCCTCCAGCTGATTAAAACAAGACACCTAATGCCGCATGGGGAAATTTCATTCGCTGGACGGATACAGTATATTTAATAGTTCTTAATATGGCATCGAGACTCCTAACTCATCAGTTTTCTTGAACGTAAACCGACCTCAGCCCAGCTGAGTAAGTAAGTGAGAAACCAGAGTCAAGCTTTTGTTTGGAGCTGTAAAATGAAGCCTTTGCAGTTAAGGGTTGCAGTTCCTCAAAAGTCCACTAAGTGCACATCAGCCTTGAAGCATGAGTGCTATAACCATTGTAAGCGTTTTGAGTGGATATGCAACAGTTTGCAAGCTCAAAGATTTCTATGGAAGTGCACTTCTTGCGACATCTTTTCTCCCGGCACTCTGTCGCAGCATTTCCCAATGTTTCTGTGATATAGCGTCAGCCCAAGCAGGCTAAACTGGCCTAAAATGATCACATGCGATTTAAAAGGAAGTGGCACAACCTCCTCTTTGTGCCGCTGCCCGGTGTTTGTCGTAGTGTTGAACACGCCGCACTGATTTCATTCATTCCTGTCGCCTCTCCGCTCTCTGTCCCTGCTGCAATTTCACCAATTTAACCCCAACTGACCTCCGAGCAACACCACACTGCACACTCAGGGAAAGTAGACACAGGTACACACACACACACACACACACACACACACACACACACACCCCTTTGTTCTGTCTCCAATCCACCTTTCTTCTTCTATCCTACTTTCCAGCGTACAAACAAACACCCTCACAGGACGTTGCAAACAGAGCACAGTGACCTGAGGGAGACTGAGAATCACCTCGGGTGTTTTCTAACTTTGGGTGATCGAGACTGTTCCACACACCCGTACACAAGCATGCACACATCCTCCCCCATCTGGCTGCTTAAATCTTTAATAGAATATTCTAGTCCTGCGCTCCCCGTGGTGAATGTATTTATGCCGAGGAGTCCGCAACACCTCCACAGGATTAAGTCCCATTCAGACTTGTCAAAGCCAGCTGCTGCGCTCCCTGCAGCGCGGCTCCCTGTCGTCGCCACGCAGGCCGTTCGGGCGGGATGGCGGCCCCGTTTCCAGGACTGGGGAGCTCAAAGTGGCGGCGGCAGGCCCTTTGATCTGGGACTTGGATCCTCATTTATGACAGTTCTGGGTTGTCTGAGCTGTCTCTGGAGTCCCGTTTATTTTTACAGGGCGGTAGACCTAGATATATATGTGAGGATGGGGAGCATGTCAACAGAATTTAAGATCTTGTTGTTTCAACAACAAGGTAGGTCGTAGGTTTTAAGGATGTGAGGCTGTGTGAGGATTCAGTTTTCTCATTTTGCATCCTTTACGTTTATTTATCTTATTTGTTTTTGTATTTTACATCCTTGCAAACTCAGCTGCAGTCTCTCGTGGTTTCCAGACACAGTTATCTTCAGACCTTCTCAGGGGCTGTCCAAGTGTCACCCCAGCTAACACACATACACAAACACGTGGCAGTAAGAGGAGACTTCAAAGACAGACAGGTCTGCCGGGTATGCAGCCCACAATGACTGTCACAGAGCCCAGTGCATCGACCAGAGAGGAGGGATGGCCAGAAGAAAGGAAAGAGAATAAACTATGAAAAGCTACTTTTTTTTCCTGCATGCAGACACTACAGAGGGAACAGAGGGAAAGGATTGACGTGTAGTGTAGGTGTGTTTCTTGCTGCTACAGAGGATCTGTGAAACAACAGGAAACCTTTTACACTTTGTTTGGTACGTACATGGCTCTCTACATATGCTCCCATGCTGTGCTGTACTCAGATTCTAACTCACAGCTTTGACACCTTGTCTAACATATCTCGCTTCTAATAACTGAAACAAAAACGTTCATTTTCTCTCTTGCCACAAGGGGTCGCCACAGCGGGTAGCGCTGCATGGTTTGTTTGGCAGCTTTAAAGCCATTCCTGACTGATCTGTGCCCAGTGAATGCAGTAACCACGACACCATTGCATGCACTAACTAAACTACTGCAATATTGTGCTACTGAGATGGCCACATGTTCACATTCAAATCACAGCAACGGTTGCCTCAAGGTGCTTTATACTATAAGGTAAAGATCCACGTTTGTTCTCTTACTTCTCTCTTCTCTAAAGTTACCTGCAAGCTCGTGTGCATTCGATAATCAGACAATCCTCTCACCTTCTTGGCAAAGTTGAAGTGATTACAGATGAGACCTTTGATTGACATGTAACACCTTGGTAAACACAGTAAAGGCGATCAGAGCTGGGAACCATCAGCAATAAAGGGATGAGTGAATTGTTTCCTGTGCAGATGCCTCGAGCCGTTCCTCTCTCGAGCTACATAAGTTTAACACGTTTCTGTTGCTAGCATCCAATAAGAGCATGATATAAGTTATAGATCATGGTTGGGCAATATGTGAAGTTTTCAGCAGATCAAGCCACAACCTTACAGAGTTCTGCAGTCAAGTTTCAGCTTAGTTCAATTTTAGTGCTGTAGTGAAACACAAGAATAATTGGCTCAAGGTATTTTACATTGTAAGGTGAAGACCCTACAGTAATACTGAAATGGTTGGACGTGCGGGTTACAAGTTAATTGTTAACCAAATAGAACAACCCCAACCAACCTCCCTGAGCCTGGCTCTGCTGGAGGTTTCTTCCTGTTAAAAGGATCCCACTATCGCCAAAGTACGGAGCCCCGCAAAGGACATTGGAGAAAAAAAATAAAGATGAACTTCTGTGAGATCTCGCTAAAGTTTTGCGAGTTCCTGAGCTACTTTTGCGAGATCTCGCAAAATAGGCTGCTCCTTCGCAGGTCGCATTTGAAGGTCGATTACGTCACAGCCGGGCGACAAAGGCTGTTCCAATTCGAATGCCACTCCAAATGCGTCCGTCATTAACCCCGAATTTGATGGATGGGTTGGGTGTATCCTTTGTTCTCCAACCTATCCCATAATTCATAGCGTGGCCCAGCCAATTTCAGTTTCCAACAATGGCGGCAGCTACTTAGAGTAAGAAAGAGTAATCTTAAAACTATCTTGCAAAAGTTCATGTTCATTTTTTTTTCTCCCATGTCCCTTGTGGGGCTCAAAGAAGGTCGTCTCATTGTTGAGGTTTTCTCTGTATTATTGTAGGGTCTTTATTTTATATTATAAAGTACCTTGAGGCAACTGTTTGAATTGAATAGAAGTCTCAGTGACAGTAAATCAGCAAAATAAAATTGGAAAATAAAAAATCTGTTAATAAAAAAAAATCTTGTCCTACTATAAGAAAAGTAAAGAACTGGAGAACACTCACACAAAACAAAACACATCAAAATTCAGCAAACTAACAATGATGTTGCTTATATAAAATAATTTGCAAAGCAAATAAAGAAAACAAAGAGAAACTACTACGGCAGTGTGAGCTTTCCTTCTGCAGGAATTCTTCTCTTTCATAACAGTAGTTTGATTTCCATTTAAGAAGCAAAATGAAGGTGGGCTGAGAGCTTCGGTCTGGCATCACAGCTTTCAATGATGAGGTGCAGGTGTCCCAGCTGCAGCACACACATGCAGGCTGTTTTTAATTAGGATGACATGCCTCCTCATTTCCTGCCTTTCTATCATCTTAGCCCCTCCCACCATCAGCTTTAAGTAACGTCAGCAAAGCTGCATCACCTGTCACACACAAGCATCACCTGTTTATAACACAGACTGATAGATGTCAGTGACTTTGTTTCTCAGCTGCTTCTTCAGATCGTGGCGTGATGTTGCTTTTTGGGATCTTTCAGCCTGCTTCACGTCATCACACAGGCTTTGTTGAGGTGATTCAGCAGGTTTGCTGTAATCAGGCCTGTGTGTGTCAAAAAAATGCAGCTAATCACAGTTAATTCATGATTTAACAAGGGCGGGCAGTTACTTCCACACATGGCCAGGTACGCTTGGATCTCTTTTTCTTTTAAAAAATGAAGACATGATTTTAAAAACTGCATTTTGTATTTACAATGTGTTTGATGATCTGAAACATGTCAGTGTGACAAATACGTTTTTCACAGCGCTGCAAGTGTTAGCGAGAGAAACACCAGAGGCACGGCGAGAATGTGCGACCATCTAGATTTGGAGTCGCCTCACTTCATAAGACAGGCTCGACTGTTATATAACCAGCTTTGTTATTGGATGTGTCAGTCTTTCTTTATGAGTAACAGCCACATGCAGCGAGCGTCACTCAAAATGCACAACTCAGCACAAGACAGGTGCCAGTGCGGGGCTGTGAAACAGACACACACACACCTGGCTACGAGGGGCTTTTCTCTAACCTGTCGATGCAATAAAGCTGGTCTCCATGGCGATGGTAGGGGTTGGCATGGTGATGGTGTCACTGACCCGGAGATTAAGCATGACAATGAGCCATGACTTTTTTTTTTTCCTTTTCCTTTTCCTTTTTCTTTTCTTGTCCTTCGCTCTCCAGTGGTCTCAGATTTCCCCCCGTTACAAAAAAACTAAACTAAAACTTGACGATCGCCTCAAGGAAACGTATCAGCAAACTGTTCCGGCTCTGCTTCCCCAGCTTTACTGGATGTAAGAGGATAGTTGAGGATACTGTAGCTCGTGTTTGTTTCCCACTGCTTCTCCTCCATTCAGTTAACATGATGTAAGCGCTAATACGATATCCCAGACCTCTTTTCTTCAATGATACTGGAAATGATGTCTTCATGCTTGTGGAAAGATTGCTCCGATTCAAGCGTAGCTTCTTGGACAGTGTGAAGTGTTTATGCAAATCCATCCGACGCGCTTATTCTAAGCAAGTTTTGGCCACAGAGTGTTTGTACTGAGGGTCAGGATGCATACTGGTATTAAACCTACCCAGCTCTTGACTGCACTGATAAGCTGCTCCTCACAGCTTCAGAAAATCAAATGCTTTTCAAGTGGTGGGAACATTTCTTGACCTTTTATTTCTTTATCTTAACCTTCAACTCAAAATCCAGATCATCTACTGTTATTTTAGTCCATCTGGATATATTTTCTTACTCTCCTGAATGCATTTGTTCCCACTCAGCTGCAAATCTTAAAAAAAAATCATGCCACAGAAAGGCTCATGAATTTCAAATGGGTGCTGCAGTTTTTTTTATACAATGCATTACTCATGCAGGAGTAATTAGGATATATTTTAGGGGCTTCTTAAAGCAGCAGGAAAACATGTGGGACTGAAATATTGTTCCAGTGTTCATTTAAAGAAGACCTCCCATGTGCAAAGCTCAGCCTTCAGACAGCTTTAGATGCTGAGTTTGAGGCAGTTTTCTTCACTCGTTGCCTGTTTGATGTCAAAGGAAGTAAATACCCTAAATACACAGAGACACACAGGTTGCAAAGAAGCTCCGCCCTCCTGTTGCTCATACTATCCGGTCGTTAAGTGATGACGTGACGAATCCTACTTCCGGGCCTAAAGTAGTCTGCGTTTAATATGGCTTTTGTGTTGTTAACATGTTTAATGTTATGTATTTTCTTCTATTTAATCTCAAAAAGCTCCTAAAACAGTCAGTGATCACTGTTGACCTCCCTCGGCTTTTATTACCACTAATCATTTATTTAAGCTCAGTTTTTAAAACCTTAGGATGTAACTACAGCCCAGCCCATGCAGCAGTATATGAATGACTAATCTCGTATTGTGGATGGATTATCTCAGTTGTTCTCCTGGCTGAAGTTTGGTCCTTTTACAGCATCCTGCCATGCGATTACATTTGTTCCTGACCACCGAGAACACTCACGTTAACTTTTATCGAGTGGAAAAAAAGCTAGCTTGTTTATATTATGCTAACATAGCTGTGTCGCTAGCGGTCACGTAGCACATCATTATATACCAGCTAGCCAAACTTCAGTAACCCTACAAACATCACTGCTGTTTAGTTTTCTGTCTTCATTTATGCTGGAAGTAATAACAGAGCTGTACGTTTTAATTTGTTCCCAAAACCCCGCAGTCAGGACATGCTATATTGTATTTAGATAGAAGCTAGCGAGCTAACTTCCTGTTAACTTCTAACTCAGTTAAATGTCATAAATTCCGTTTTCATGGATGCCTGGATGTTAAACTCAATTGTTACACCTGGTAGAGCAGAACGCTGATCATTTTATTAAAGATGAAAGACTTTAGACAGTTTTTCAACTCTCAGTAATGCCATAGTGATCGTTTGATATATGGACCTGCAGCGGAGTTTAGGCCCAGACACGGCTAGTGACGTCAGACTTAACGACCGGATAGGCTGTCACCAGGCCATTAATGAAGTCATATTTTTGAAGCCTCATTAGATGAGATTAGTTTTTTCTTCTTGGCATATCAAAATTGTAACAAGTGAGGGGGTGCATCTGAATTTGAACCCACCCACTCATTCGCTAATGACTTGTTAATCAAATCATTAGCCAATGAGCAAATCCTGGACAACCCTCCTTTCTGACACTCAGAATGACCCAAATTCACAAAATGGATCATAAACTCTGCAGGAAGTGTTCACAGAGTCAGCAGGCCGTTTCCCCAGACCAGTGAAACCCAAAGTGTGGGCCCGGGCCCCTGGTGGGCTGCAAAGGTACTGCAGGGGTGTGAATTAAGTGAATTTAAAAAAAGGCAGGTTCAAGGCACTTATGCATTTGGATTCACTTACCATATTTCATATTATATACTAGCGTATCATACATGTACTTTGAAATCTGCATTTAAAAGTTTCGCTTTTAGCAGTATTGCTTTTTTTAAAGCCACAAGTTACCGTACATGGATGAGAGAGTTGAGTGCCCTAATCAGCTGGTGCTGTTTAGCTGGGTTATCAAACTGGATTTATAAACTGCATATGTGCAATGCACAGAGATACATATCAGATTAGTGCTAAGCAACTAATAAAAATCCAAGAATTTCACTCCCCCACATAAAGCACAAACATGTTGGGTGGATGCAACATCATAACATTCGTTAGATAATACGTTAATTGTGCTCCAAATATAACAAACAGCATAATCACATTGAAGAAGTCCAATTCAAGTCGTGGATGAGTCTCAGCTGCCTGTGTTAGAAGACCTATCAGTCACTCAGTAATGGATCGATGGGCTATAAAAAAAAAAATTTCACCCCACTCCAGGAAGCCAAAACTAATTTTAGGCCCCAAACATGCTTTTTCATGCTGTAACACAGGAGTCCTTTTGGAGCCAGTCTCAAGTAGATCCTAGAAAATATGCTGTTTTTGCACTTCTGCATTGGCGTCATGTATAAGCTCTAAAGGCTGGTTTATTCTATCTATTTAGGACAGCCAGTCAGAAGAAGTAAATGGACAGTAGATGAATCAGAGGAGAACGTGACTGCACCAAGAAACAGTATGACATGGATAAAGAATACACAAATCAGTTCAGATTTGAACAGTTTTTTAACCATTCTGTTCTAGTGAAGTCAAAATGATGGTGAAAAACTAATTTCTTGCAAAATTACCATGACGATTGGCACATACTACATGCTGATAGGCTCCAGTTTGCACATAGTGAGATGTAACACAGCTCTCAGTGTCAGAAAAAAACGTTTTTTTCTCTCATCATCTGCTTCTGTTCAGAGCCATATTTCCCTCTGCTGTGCAAAAGCCTATGCAGCAAATACCCGAACAGTTGACTGTGTGTTTCATTGATTAATTGACCGTGTGAGTGATTGATTTGCTAATTCATACTGTAGCTGTGCACAAAATCTTTGCTGCCTCTCTCAGCTGGCTCATCAGATAAAGTGCACTTAGTCAGAGTATATAGCCCCTTACCATCACCCCCCCCCCCCCCCCCCCTTTCAAGGATAAAAAAAACAGAGTAGAGAAAGCGGGAGGGAGGCAGAGTTGGCACTGCCATTTGGCCACTGTGTGCTTTGCTATTGCCACTTTGGCTTCATGTGTTTTCTGCACAACCTAAAGTGTATTAAGAAGTAACTTCTCTCAAAAGACTAGCGTATGGAGTGACACACTCACACACACAAGAAGGAAGTTGTCAGCTTCCAGGCAGTAATCCACCATTGCGTATCTGCTCTCCGGCTAAGACACGGGTGTTAAAGCCACCCGGACAATATTTGCAATTTATTTGTTTCTTCATTTACAGTTTGACTTCAGTAAGCTAAGTAGGTGACAGAAGTGACAGACGGGTGGATTGGTGTGAGTGTCTGTGTCTGTGTAGGCATCTGAACACCTGATTTTGTAATTTTGATAGGAAGCATCAGATGGTTTTATCTTAATCCCCATCTCTACACACACACACACACACACACACGTGCATGCACACAGCTACTCCATTCGCCCTACATCACTGGGATGCAAGCTGACAGAGACTTTGTCAGCAACTTGGAGAGTGACTGTTCTCTCCTCTCTCTACCTCTCTCTCACACACACACATGCACGCACACACACACTCAGTATTACTATAGCTCAGCCCAGTGCCTCCATCCTCTCCGACACATCACTGCAGTGCCGTGAGTCACAGAAGGTCATCTGAGGTAGGCAGATGAGTTGACCTGCAGGGCATTTCAGTGTTCACAGGTTCCTGGAAGATCTAAGCTGCACCTAAACATTGATTCTGAAATAGGTTGATTTTACATAACGTAAAAAAAAATGGCTGGATCAAAATGGTCACTGCCCACCTGAGTGTCCCCAATGTGGATAACTGCTGAACTCTGTGGCTTTCTCCATGTGCCTGAGCAGCGTGTATGGTGCTGTAGCAAGAGGTGAGTTCAATATAGAGTTTGGAGGAGTGGAAGAACATCTGTGTTTCTTTTGGCTCTGAAGAAAGCCATCAGCTAGCTTAACTACAAAGACCAATGGCCATTCATTCTAAGATCAATTATTATTATTATTATTATTATTATTATTATAGTTCATTAGAGCACATCCACTGTATTCTACTCTGTTGTACTTGCTGCTACAATAGAGCCAGGCTACTTTAAACTCAATCTGATATACAAGAATAGGCAGTGCTATCCAGTTTTTAAAATATGTTTGAAAATACAAATGCTGAAATACAAATTTAACCTCCAGATTTAATTAGATTGTCCAGTTATTAAAGCAAATAGACTCACTGCACGAGAAAAACAAATTCTCACAGATTCTCACAGCTTATGTCAGTCAGACACATAGAGTTACATTTATAAAATCTTCAAGGGACCCCAACAAGATCACTTTAAAAAGGAAAACGTGATCATCAGTTGGTTTGAGTGTTGTTTTAGTTCTGTACAAGCCCACTGGACACTTTCTCCTGAGAAAAAGGAAAAACTTTAGGCACCTTATTAGGTACACCTGTTCAACTGCTCATTGGAATAAATACCTAATGAACCAATCACATAACATCTCAGTGCATTTCGACATGTAGACATGGTCAAGACGACCTGCTGCAGTTCAAACTGAGCATCAGAATGTGGCATGGTTGTTAGTCTGAGTATTTCATAAACTCCTGATCTGCTGAAATTGTCCCTCACGACCATCTCTATGGTTTAAAGAAAAAGGTCTGAAAGTGACCAGAATGCTTCATACTGACAGGAAAGAAAGAGTAACCTAAATGCAGAAGCGCGTCTCTGGACAAACATTGAACCTTAAAGCAGAAGACCGCTCCGAGTGCGACTGCTGTCAGCTAAAAAACAGGACGCTAAGGCCTCAGCTTTGGTGGGCTCACAGGACATTGTTTGATCTGATGAGTCTTGATTTGTGTTGCGACATTCAAATTTTAGGATCAGAATTTGGTGTAAACAACAGGTGTTGTGGTGTAATGGTGTGTGTGTTGGGGGGATTTATTGGCACCCTTTGGGCCCCTTAGTATCAGCAGAGCATCATTTAAACACCTAAATACCGTTGCTAACCATGTCCATCCTTTCCGATCGCTGCTTCGATCAGGATAAGAAACACATGTCAACATGAACCTGGAATCTGGGACGTTTGGAACACCTCGTTGAACCATAAAGAATCAAAACAGCTCTGAAGGCGCAAACTTGGGTCCAACCCAGTGTTCCTAACGAAGAGGTCAAAGGGCAGTGAAAATCTTTCCAAAAGGCACCAACACCAGAGCACAGATCCAGTTTGGTGGCTGAAGGTTTGCACACTTACTTCCTGCACATGTATCTTCATGCTGTCCCAGTAGCTCAGTCTCAGATGTTGCTGCTTGTACAGAACACAAAACCTGTGTTATCACATTGATCTCAGTGAGGTTTCAGGTTGTTTGTTGGTTTAAGTAACAAAAGGAAATGCGATATTTTTGTCTTTGTTTTTGGAGTGCAAATGTTAAAAAAGACAAGAAACCACATGGTTTTCTTCATACTCTCTTATTTGGAGCACTCTGAGCCAAACAGTTCATTCGTTACTTGAAACATTTTGGGCTTGGATCCAGCTCATGACACAACTGAAGATAGCGAGCAGCCTGCCCTACTTTTCTGTGAAACTCTTTATTTTGGCAGGAAGAGCAGGCGGGGAGTCGCGCACAGGGGGAATCCCAGCCTTCTCCTGACATTTCTTGCTTGTATTGTGTCTGTCTTTTAAATTTGCCTGGCACTTATTTTGCTCTCACATTGGCATTCTTGTTTTAATGGGCTTCTTGCTTTATTGGAAATAAAGTCACAGTAGCGCTAAGCCTGTTGTTTCATAAAAGCCCTTAGCTTTGCTTTTTGTTGCCAGAGCACCATCTTTAATATGCTGTTGCACTCAAACACGGCACACCTCCTCCTCCGAAGCAACTGACACAACCATCTTGTACGTTCAAACGAACGCTCGCTACATGGACACAAAACTGGTTGAATGTAAATGAATCTCACTCAGGCGACGGTAGGCCGTCCTACGGACACATGCCGTCATCTGATCGTTCTCTGCATCTTCTCCCACTGCGACTGCCAAGAGAACAAGAAGTCCAGCGTGGAACGGCTTTGAATCGTCATTGAAGAGGGGGGCGTACTGTCGCCGTGGCTTTCCCGCTCATCGGAGCTCGCCGTCATTTGGCTTGTAGCTCGCACGGTTTGTGTCATGACACGTGGAGTAAAGATCAGCTGGTTTTACAAAGGAGGTCTTCTAGTATCTTATTTATTTTTGCTCTCATTGTCCTCAGATGAGGCTGATAGAGAGCAGCGAGAAAGGCGCCAGAAAATGGCCCAGATGATTTCTAGTGGTATTGAATGTGCTGTCACTCCAAAGCTGACGGGAAGCTCGACGGCTCACTGGAACTCTTGGCAGATATGCCACGCGGAGTTCGAGATAATAGCGGGATGAAGAGGCTGTGATTTGATTCGATGCTGCCTAATTATTCGTCCACTCTTTGCAGTGTTCTTGCATCTGACTTAGAAGATTGTGGATGAGATTGTGGGTATTGGCTTGGCATATGATGGTGATGATAATAACCTTTACTTATAGCACACAAATTCAATTTCACAATCCTAACTTCCACTTCCCTTTAATTAGTGCATTCAGTTCCTTTCCTTCAAAACAGCCCCGTCTGCTCTATATGAAAAGCAAATCTGCTTATTTTCCCTAATACTGCTTATTACTGGGAATTAGAAAATTTGGACCATGTCTGTGCATTTTACAGCCACTTGTCATTCAAATGTTTTTGTGCACCAGCAGAACAAATCTGTTTTTTGAGATTGTCGCTTATGTTTAAGGGTGCACTCTGCTTTATTTGAATATATATATATCTATTAGGGGTGCAACGATATTCGTATCGATATTGAACCGTTCGATACAGTGCTTTCGGTTCGGTACGCATATGTATCGAACAATACAACATTTGTAATTTATTTTATCAACTTTCCTTCTGACGATGCTGTCTGTGTTGAGCGCTCAGTGAATCTGCGTTCGACTACTCCGCCTAGGCTGCACTGTCCAGCGCAGATCCACTGAGCGCTCAACACAGACAGCATAGTCAGGAGGAAGAGCGCAGGGCAAGCTAGCGAGACAGAAGTTAAGCTCTCCTTGCAAGATGGACCTCCCCCACCCTCATTCAGATCTGGCGTTTGGAATTATTTTGGTTTTCATGTGACGTATGACCCTGAAGGTAAGCGAGTCATGGACTAAAGTAAAACAGTATGTTGGATGTGCCATGCAATGCTTAATTACATTGGTGTGAACTAGTGTGTTAGCGCAGTTAGCTCGTTAACGTGTTGGCCGTCTAGCCCCATGCACGGGGCGATCGGCGGTAGCTCGTTAACGGAGATTTGCCGTGTTGTGGCGTTAAGGTCATTTCAACGAGATTAACCTGAAAGCACTAGTGGGAACACAACGAATATGACTGCACATTTACGCCAACATCATCCTAGTGCAAAGACAAAAAGAACTAACTAACTTTAGCCGAGTCATTTAGACAGCTGTTAGCACGTGATTCTCCTTATGCTGCTGAGAATATAGCCCAGAAGAAGCGGATAGTATAGCTTTTATTTTGGAAAGAGACATTTCTCTGTAATAAACTCTCTTTTCCAAAGATGAGTGATTCCTCAATCAGATACAGGGCTTGCAAAATCGCTAGCCCGACGTCCCGGAGCTAGCGATTTTTTCAGTCGGGCTACCAAAATCTATCTCTTCCCTGCCCGTCGGGCTATTGTAGGAAAAATATATGTCAATGCTTTTGCATTCTTTCAGAAATGTAGCTGGGTAATTATGTCATTGGCATCGGTGAGCCACTGTCAATATGTGACATATTGAAGTCGCGTTTGAATTTGCGCTTGTTTTTTTGCTTTCACTTTGCAATGACAGCACTGATCTGTGAGTGATGATAATTTGCGCACCAATTCCTCTGACATCGTCTTATTAATCGTTAGCTTACTACGCAAACATGACAAGTGAAATCTCCCGCAGCTTAAACATGTGAGAGGTTGATCGCGCAGAGAATTGCTGAGCTTATGTGAGTACGTGTGTAAAAGCAGCACGATATATATTTTAGTTCTGCTGAGCCAAATAAGACAGGTCAGGGTGAAGAAGTGACAGCCAAAGAAAAGCTTACCACAAAACGGAGAAGTTATGACAAATCAGACTATAAGGCAAAAAGAAAGTGCAGCTTTATGGTTTCATGGACAAAAGAATTTCTGTGGCTGCAATATGACGAGCTAAATAACCAGGGCTGCACATAAGTGGTCCGCAGGTGCGCATTCGCTGTCAAAATAAAAAACACGCACAAGGGTTAGGGTTAAATTTAAAAACTGTACTTTTGAGTTAAAATATATATATATAATTTTAATAAATGACAAATTAAAAAGGCATGAACATTTTTTTTGTATCGAAAAAATATCGAACCGTGACACCAAAGTATCGAACCGAACCGAACCGTGAATTTTGTGTATCGTTGCACCCCTAATATCTATATATGTATATATGCTTGACTTTGATCACCCTCATGGTTACAGGTGGGCTGGAGCCTATTCCAGCTGCATGGAGACAGCAGGAGATGGGGTACAGCCTGTGACAGGACTAGAAGATAGAGACAAAGAGACAGACAACCATTCAGATATACGGGGAATTTAGAATAACTTGTTCTCATTAACTGCATCTCTTTGGATTCTGAAAGGAAACCTGAATACTTAAGGTGGTAAAACCACACAAACGCAGTCCAGCCAGATGGTGGATTTAAACCCAGACCATTCCCTGCTGTAAGGCAACAGCGCTAACCTCTGAAAATGTTCCCTTTTTAAGTCATTTTAATTGTTACTGTATTGAAAGCACATGTCAGAAGCAAGATTCAGGAAAAATCAGAACAGGTATTATAATAAAAACATCTACCTCAACATGCCTTATACACTGAGTTTCGAGCAACAAGGGCCGAGTTGGCAGCTGCTTTTTTGCATGAAGCTGAAGCCTAAATCAGATGCCTCTGCAAACTCCTGAAAAATAGTCCTGTGTAATATGGCAGCTTCATGCCTTATTTCCCTCTTCAAATGACATACATTCAGGTGTATATATTTCCATAATATATAAGAATGTTTGCATGTTAGCCACCGGGTTGGTTTCAGTTTGAAAGCAGGATGCAGACAGGTCTGTGTTTGTGCCTGCAGGAGAGTCGGAGCACTTTCGTTTTCATGCTTGCGTGCAGAAACCTGCCTGTGGACACGTACAATACTGGCTACCAGGCACCAAAATAATTTGAAGTGTATTTTTCTCATGTCATCGTGTTAGCATAGGTTTAGGAAATATTAAAAATACTGCAACGGTATTCATTGTGTACTGCCCACCCACTGCAATACAGATCAATCCCACTGGTTGCCTGTCTGCACCTCTGCATACAGCATGAAGAGAAAATAATGCATACCTGCCGGCCACTTCATTAGTAACATGTTGCTAGTGCTTGGTTGGCATAACAAGTAAAAAAAAGTATTTTTGTTTGAGTAAAAAGACAAAAATTTGATTGAGTTGTCACGAAAAAAAGTTTCTGAGCTCTGTGGGTAAAAGCGTATACTGCTTATCCACCTCATGGTGTAATCATCAGTCAACCTGACAGGTTAGCATATAGCATCAATATAGCAGCTGAAAACATCAAGTTGCTGCCATGTAATTAGCTCATATGCGCATTAACAAGCATCTGAACACACACACACACAAGGCTTCTGATTGTTGAGTAGCCAACTCAAAGTCACTGCCTTGACCGATGCTCAGGAGGTAAAGCAACTCATCTACTCATCAGAAGGTTGACGATTTGCTCTAGTCTGTATACTAAAGTACCCATAGGCAAGAAACCGAAGCCCAAATCGCTCCTTGTGCAAAAAAAAATGCTTGTTAATAAGGCATGATGTATTAATCGCTTTGGGTGCTCATGTATAGTAAGAAGGCACTAAATAAGAAGCAGTCCATTTACCTTTTTAACCTCGTTTGGATCCATTCATAAATTCAAAAAAGTTTTATTAAAATAGTGCCAAATTGCAACAGCAGAGGTCTCAAAACATAAGTTAAAGATCCTACAATAACACAGAGAAAGCCCAAAAATCAGGCAGCCACCTGTGAGCAAACGCTTGGCAACAGTGGGAAGGAAAACCTCCCCTTTAACCAGAAGAAACCTCTGACTGAACCAGGCCCATCTGCTGCGACTGGTTGGGGGTGAGGCGAGGAAGACCGGACAAGAGACAGACTTGTTAGGGCAGCGGTCTCCAACCTTTTTGCGCCACGGACCGGTTTATGCCCGACAATATTTTCATGGACCGGCCTTTAAGGTGTCTCAGATAAATACAACAAAATAAAACCAGTACCGGTACCGAAAAAAAGAAAATTTATTCATAACACACGTGAGAAGACCCAGGAAAACCGAGTAAACGATAAAAACGATAACAAAATAACGCTGAAAAACGATAAAAAACCTGAAAACTATACATTTCACACCTGAACCTCAACTCTCGCGGCCCGGTACCAAACGACTCACGGACCTGAGTTAGGGAACATAAGTGTATAGAAGTCAGCAGAACAGGTGAAACAGTATTAGGACATTTTCATGGTTCTTTACCTGCTTTTTTTAATGTCTTGAGTGTTTCTGGCTCATGTATGAAGGGTTAAACAAACAGTAACTAATAAAATAAATAACTGGTGGAAAGCTTGTGTCTCCTTCTGTAAACTAAAGGTTTCTCTTTCACAGCGCTGTATGTTGTGATATTTGTGTGATAGTGATTAACTTTTGGTGAGCATTATTTCTGAACCCTCACCGAATAAATATTTCTGTGTGGGGAAAAGAGGCGCATCATTTCCTTACTGTAACTGTCGCGTAAAGCAATTTCCATCCTCCATAAAGCTGTCATCGCTCAGCACGGTGCGCACGGGAGTGGGGATTGCGGCAGCAGTTACATCCCTGCCGTCACAAAGTGGCTGCTTGATGTGCCCACCGCACCGCGTGTGCGCCCGTGGCTCTGAAATTGCTTTAAATAAGTTGCACTGTGCGCATCATTGACTTCGCCATTCACCCCGCGCCACTGATCCAAAAAATAGAGCCCCCGAAACTGTCGCGACGAGACGCATTTCCCGCCTCTCATTCTCACCTCGCCCTCTTCCTTTCTCTCCTTCTCCTTTTTCTTTCCATCAGGGTCTGGTGGGAGAAAAGTACGGCAGCATCCGAGTGCCGGGGGAGGTGGAATCGGCGGAGTTTGAGATGATCTTGGATGCAGCGGTGGAGGCGGGGCTGGACACACACATCCTGGAAGAGTGGTACTGCAGGGATGAAAACTCGGTGCCACCCGCATACTACCTCAAACCCAAAGCCCAAATGCTCAAGAACTACCAGAACTCTGTGAGTCCAGAGCTTCAATCGCACTCAGTCACACTAACAGGAGGCTCCCGCTGTTCGTGTCCTTGATTTTTGTGTGGAATGAATTAAATTCAGCGTGCAGGAAAAAGAAGAGCAGCTGTTCTTTGAGGTCGATGAGTGAACTTTGTCTTTTTAAATGTTTCACATCCTTGCAAATCAGCCTGAAAAGCCACTTAAAGAATCTGTTAGCAACATTTATTTTAAATAAAACGTCCAAGGTCTGCCTTTAACTTTCAAGAAGTAGTACGCCTCAGTTTTCTTAAGTACACCATCTTGATGTTCTCTTGAGCTTCGCTGAAGTAAAAAAAAAAGTGCTGTGAAAGACTTTGATGATAAAAATAATCACAGAGAAAATTCAAGATTTAAGCATTAAAGAGAACCAGTCGTTTTGCGTTTCCTTACTCGATGTCATACATAAACACACCGGCCATTTTTTTTAGGTACACTTCGTCGCACATTTTTTAACACAGATATTTGTAGGGTCAAAAACTTCAACCTGAGCATCAGAATGAGGAAGAAAGATCATTTTAGGTACTTTGAACATGGCGATGGAAAAATCTGAAAGTCTGAGCAACGTTTAAACAGCACAGCCTACAGCCAGGTATTGTTTCTGACCATGTCTGTCTGTGAAGGTTCTCAGTCATCCAGGTCATCGTAGTCAAAGGAGCTTGTAAAGAAAAGCGTCTGGACTTCTTTAAGTTACTTGAAGACGTTTCACCTCTCATCCGAGAAGCTTCTTCAGTTCTAAGGTCAAATGGTGGAGAGTCCCAGATATAAACCTTTGAGTTCCCTCCCCAGACGCCTTAACGCCCACTCACATCCTGAGCCATCTGATCTCAGGAATTCGCATGATAAGGTGGGGCCAGGTTTCACAATGAGCTCACCCGAAACCCTGGCTGATTGGGATCCACACCCAGTTTCACACCTTGGCCCAGGCGATTAGAGGATCATCAGGGGGTCCTTTTGTCCCTCTGTAGGGGGATACTCCCACTAGGTTTAAATCGGGGACTCCCCACCATTTGACCTTAGAACTGAAGAAGCTTCTCGGATGAGAGGTGAAACGTCTTCAAGCAACTTAAAGAAGTCCAGACGCTTTTCTTTGCAAGCTCCTTTGACTTCTGACCATGTCCAACCCTTTATGACCAAAGTGAACCCATCTTCTGATAACACCATGTCACAAAGCTCAGAATGTCTCACACTGGTTGTTTGAGCATGACAATGAGTTCACTGTACTCAGATGATCTCCACAGTGATCAGATCTCAGTCCAGTAGAGCATCTTTGGGATGTTGTGGAATGGGAGCTGCGTGATCCTGTCATGTCAGTATGGACAGAAATCTCTGAGGAATGTTTCCAGGACCTCGTTGAATCTGTGCCATGAAGAATTAAAGCAGTTCTGAAGGCAAAACAGGGTCTAATCATGTACTAGTGAGGCATATATAATAAGTCCAAGTAATCTCTTCAGAACATCCATGCTTCTTTGTAGACAGTTTTTGAGTGACTCTCAGTTAGAGGAATAGCTCTAATATGTTCATCTTTATGAGCAAAGAAGCCCCACCCCCTTTTCTTCAAACCTTCTGTTTGCATGTGGCAACCAATCAGAATAAAATGAACCTAAAGGGAGAGGAGCTAAAGTCAGCTTTATGATGAGCTTGTTTCATATGAAACACTTGAATGTTTCCTGTGTCGCCGCACACGTCTTCTTGCACAGAAGCGAGTGACAGCACTCGCTCCGTATATGGTAAGAGTCCATGCTGTGCAGTCAGACTGTCCTCTCTCTGCCCCCTCTTCTGCTTAGATGGAGTCAAGCAGCGTAGTCAAGACCAAGAACGACAAGGCCTGGAGGAACGTGTCAGAGGAGATCAAGAGGATCTTCCGAACGGCGGTGCTGCAGCTGCAAGAGAAAGGGACCATGAAGAGCGCTCAGGCCAAGAAATTCCTTTGCTCTGGTAAATTTCACGTCTGCTTTTTCTTTTCATGTCATACTTTTCTCGATACCTTCTTTTCAAATAGGAACACGTCTTTGTCTGCTGGACTGCTGCTCACTTTTATGTTTCTGGCTTTTCATTTGGTTTTTGAAAATTATTGGAATTTTAGATTTTAAAAAATTGATTTGTTTCTTCTGTGATACCTCGCTGGATGTTTTCAAGTTTTAAAAAGTCGGCTTGGGGTTGTTACAATGATGTTACAATAAAAGCCAGCTAATTTCTCCTTACAATTGTTCAATAATGAAAAAAGTTTGTTGGTCGCAGCCTCGATTGCTACAGTAAATAAAACACACGGTGAGTTTATTCCTAATAAATAAATTAAAAAGTTGTTTTATGCGCACAACATAAAATACCCAATTAAAGAACACTTATATGCCAAGGTTGCAACTGGCTGGAATAAAAACAACATTAACCTTTGTGGGGAACAGAAAATCACACGGCAAAGGCCGTATATTTAATAAGTGAGCCTGTCACCTTGTAACTAAATTGATAACAAGAGATGAGATGCAATCAGGATCTATCAGAGTCACCTCAGCGGACGACAGTGATTGATCGATCACATATTCGCCTCTCTTCCGAGTTATTTATCCAAGCAGCGTGTCGCAGTGTCAGACAACCCTTCTTTTTTTTAATCAGAAAGAAGCTGATGGTTGCCTTTCACAACTTTTTATTATTATTTATTATTATTATTATTGTTGCGAGTCTGTTTTCTGTGTTGTCTGTGCCCCATAGCAGCAGGGGTGTGTCTAAATGGAGATGTATGTGGTGGCACTTGCCCTGGTTGTAAGTAGATGGCAACAGATTTTTGCATTTCATTCATCACAAGCAGATTTCACACAGTTGATAACGCGACTGCGTTCAATCACAAACCGACTGAATACTAGAGACTGGCTTCTGATTGTTTCTTATTTATTGCCACTTTGATGCATCAAAGTTGCTTCGAAGACAGCAACTGACTGCAATTGGTGCAGACCTGGTCCCCGTCTCAGAAGCAGTTATTTCAAAGGCAAGGATTGCGAGTTAAGTGCACAAAGTTGCAGCTGCAGTCTCCAACCATGGTGTTTTTCTAGTGTGACTGCAGAACAATGTGTCATTGCAAGTATACAATGAGAGTAATAGAATATGAATCTAAATGAACTCTCAGGGCAGCCATATTTCCGATGCATGTTTAAAATGAATAAAATAAGAAATTAAAATCATTACAACTTGCTGAAGTTGCATCTAATTTTCTGACTCTCTCTGCATTAAAAGTCACCTCTATAAAAGGCGGTCCATCTGCTTTTCTTTTCTGATGCTGTCACAGTGCAAGCAACACACTACTAATGACACTTTAATGACAGTCTTATCAACCAGGCACAGTTTAGTCGTTTAAATTGTGGAAATCGGGAATAATACGAGCTAATTAAGGAGTGTCGCTTAGAGTTTTATCATTTTAGATAACAAGGACGCTTCTAGTTTTTATGCACATTAATTGAAGAGTCTGTGGAGGAAGTTGTGCCGTCTCCCAGAACTCCCAGCATTCCTTTCACTCTTTGTCTCTTCCCCTCCGTCATTAGCAGACTGCCCTGTGAGCTCAGCTGAAAGCAGAGTTTCAGTCAGTGGGCTCTTTGTGGGCGAGCCTGTGATACAGTTCAGTAAAGCTGCATTGTAAGACTTTTACAAACCTTCTTGTGAATAAGATTCAAGAGAAATATAATGGGAGGCTAAAAGCTCCTTAAACCTGTTCCGTTCTGCTCGTGTCATGTCATGAATTTTTACCTTTGCAGGTTGCTCGTGGGTTTTGTGTGCTACTCGAATATGATCAATTAAAAAATGTCTTTTTTCTTCTTTCAGCCTTGGAGGATGAATTAGACTTTGCCCTTGGGAAACAAACGCCTGCCTTTCTCAGGAAATGTGTCTGCTACATTCGCAAGATCTCCAACTTTGACCGCTTCGCCAAACTCCCTGAGATGGCTCGCTACATGGACATCGTGGTCAGCAGCGATCGGGTCATGCGCAACCAGGAGGCCTACGAACGCCTCCTGAAGGTGCGGGATGAGTTCATCCCCACGGTCGTGGCCGCCTCCAATCTCCGCGTCTATTCTTCTGTCACCCACTGCGACATGAAGTTAGGCTACTCCCAAGAAGTGGAAAGCCACTATGTAGAAGGTCTGTGCAAGCAGTTCTACGAGGACATGGTGGACATCATCCAGGCCACGGTCCAGCAGAACTTTGACACGGAGTCTGACCCGCTGTACGACGAGATCCTGCAGCACCTGTCCCTGTGTAAGTCCTACGCGGCCCTCTACGAGTACAAGACCGAGTCTCTGGATTACGTGCAGGAGTATCTGATGCCATCTAAGGGGAGCAGGACAAGCCCTCTAGTGGTGTACGGGGGACCCTGCACCGGAAAGACGCTGCTGCTGTCCGAGGTGGCAAAACAGGTGAGGCATGCAGGCGGTAACTTCGTCTTTTTGTGCCACCCACGTCTCAGTTTTCCTCTCATTTTGGCTCTCGCTGTGCGTTCGCGCTCGTCTGTCTGATCCAAGCATGTGTCCATCTTTGTACAACAGAGCATGAGGGAGCGTGCGACTGTTCATCTCTTCTCATCAAACGCTTGCTTGACCATCTGTGTGTCTGCCAAGAGGCAGTCCATCACCATGCACATGCTTCTAATTTCCCACGAAGCCATGCAACTGCGTGTGTACACGTTTGCCTACATCTGTGTGGAACTTCTGGAAAGTTTGCTTATTGAAACAGTTGCAATGGGTACATTTATTGTTCAGTGGAAGCCAATGTGTGTGTGTGGACTTCTCTTTGTGCACACGCACCTCACTCTCTGTTCACTCTCCGGCTTTTGTGTGCCATCTGGCCGCCCGGCTACATTAAGATCACACTGTAGCCAAGATCACACAGCAGACACCCACACATCCACCCCTCCTGTCCAACCTTTGTAATAAATCTCACATTTATTTTAAGCACCATTCAAGTATTTGCCCAAAAGCGGAGCTATAGAGGTGGTATAAAAATGTTACAAGGTGCAACAAAATGATGATGAAAGCCTAAAGTTCAGCGGTAAAGATTTCCGGGAGACGACAGGAAAAGTTTTAAACTTCAAAGTAAAAGGATGAGTGGGAGGGTGTAAGAAGACGCTGCAGTTTAAACAGCAACATTAAAACGATCTATGGTATGGACTGCTTATCTGTTTTCTACGATCTGGTGACTGTGGACGCCGTCCGAGTACAGTGAACTCGTTGTCGTGTTCAGGACACCAGTTTGAGATGATTGTGTTGCCATCAGAAGATGGTTCACTGTGGTCATACACAATCACACCACAGCAAGCCTGAACTGCTTTCACGTTGTTTACACCAAATTCTGACCCAACATCTGAAAGCTGCGGCAGAAATCGAGACTCATGAGATCAGGCAACATTTTTACAATCTTCTATTTTGTTTTGGTGAATCTTTTTTCAAACGTTATCCTCAGTTTCCTGTTCTTAGCTGATAGGAGAGGCACTCAGTGTGGTTTTCTGCTGCCACAGCTCATCTGCTTCAGGGATTCGCAGGTGTTTTTCTGCATATCTTAGCTGCAACAAGTGGTTATTTGACTTATTGTTGCCTTCCTATCAGCTTAAAGCAGTCTGATCTTTCCCTGATGATCTTTGATGTCAACAAGGCGTTTTCGCACAGAGATCTTTCTCTCTAAACTCTAGAGACGGTTAGTGGAAAAATCCCAGCAGATCGGCAGTTTATGGAATACTCACACCAGCATCTCTGGTACCAACAACAATGCTCAGTTTGAACTTCAGCATTAACCCGTGTATTAGTCTCCAGTCACTTTCAGCAAATTAGTAAGAAAATAAATGTATTTGAACTGTTCGGCGGGCCTGGGGTTGATGAGAAAGGGACGCTGTTAGATTCAAGGAGCTTAATAAGGTGTAGAAGCTTGCAGCCACTCGAGGCCGGTGTGCACGACTCACACTGGGCCTGTTGGGTTTGTTTCATTTGAATCCAAGCTTAGGCAAAGCTGGGTCTGCTGGAAAATATAGATCTGTGTTCCTCCACACTGTGGTGTGTTTGTGGAGAGAAGAGCATTTTTATTACGAAACAATTTAACGGAAATGTAAACGCTACAAATGATTATTTAATAACCGTCAGCTATTTCCTCTAAATAGCATATTTTATTACCCTGCTTCTCTGTGAAGCATCTGTGATGGAGAAGACCCGGACAGCCAGCACACAATCTTCATTTCCATCTGAAGATGAGGTGCACTGCATATCTATTTAACTATGTCTTTGATGTGTAATGTAGTATTTAGCCAGTCCCAGTCAAAATGTCCTACACTGGTGTTAGAGTTTGGACTGTTTTATTCTAGTAATACTGATTTTCTTTGCACACTTTAAGGAAGTAGCTGAAAAGAATGAAAGGACAAAGACTGGATTTTTTATTTGGAGCTTAAATACCTCAGTTCTCAGAGTAGCTTTAGAATGGCTGCTTTGGCACAGTTAGAGATTACTGGCTATGCAGAAATTAGTCTTTAGAGGCTGCTGAGTTTGCGGCTCGTGATACTCGTCGGCATTTAGTGTACTTAAGGATCGGGTTAATTAAAGTTATGCACATTTATAATCAAGTCACTTTCAAAACAAATGTGCGTTTTATAGTTCTGTGGTGTTTCTGTTGCGGTTATGTTGCATTTTATGTATGTGCTATATTAGTTGGTTGTAATTAAGATGGATGTAGCTACGCTCAGTGGTTTCAGAAGTCCTGTTTTGAAGCCTCGAGATCAACATTTTCCCCGCTGTCTGATTGGTATTTTAAAAGCCAGGCGTGGATATGACAGTGTAACAGCGTGCTCATTGGCTAATCACTTATCAATCACCTTGTTAGCCAATGAGCATATCCTGGATAATCAAAGATTGGATTAGCCGCTTTCCCATAGACTTCTTTACAGTCTTTCTTCTTCAGCTCTCGCCCCCTGGTGACCATTAAGAAGAATGCAGGCTTAAGGCACCTCGTCATCAGTGTCACAAATCAAATCACTTTTTTTTTTTTATTGTCACATCACATGTGCAGGCACACTGGCACAGCACATGCGAGTGAAATTCTTGTGTGCGAGCCCCACAAGCAACAGAGATGTGCAAACACAACAACACAAACGAGCAAAATACAAGAATGGCCAACCTGAAACTAATAAATATATGTACAATATATAATAGTGTATGCATTTCTGGATGTGTATACTAAATATTTTCCTACGTGTGTGTGTGTGTGTGTGTGTGTGTGTGTGTGTGTGTGTGTGTGTGTGTGTGTGTGTGTGTGTGTGTGTATACACATTTTTACAAATTAAATAGTAAAAAAATAAAATAAAATAATAATAATAATAATAATAAAATATATAAAATATACAGAGTTGAATATGTGCAAAACAAGTGGCATTTATATACAGTGTGGAGTGCATAATGTTGAAGTTCCAGTAGTGAAGCTGAGGTGTCTATGACGTGTTCATCAGTCTGATGGCCTGATGGAAGAAGCTGTCTCTCAGTCTGCTGGTACGGGACCGGATGCTGCAGAACCTCCTTCCTGATGGAAGCAGTCTGAACAGTTTATGGCTGGGGTGACTGGAGTCCTTGATGATCCTCCCCGCTTTCCTCAGGCACCGCTTCCTGTAGATGTCTTGGAGGGAGGGAAGCTCACCTCCAATTATCCGTTCAGAGCACCGCACTACTCGCTGGAGAGCTTTGCAGTTGTAGGCGGTGCTGTTGCCATACCAGGTGGTGATGCATCCAGTGAGGATGCTCTCAATGGCACAGTGATAGAAGGTCCTGAGGATGCGGGGGCTCATGCCGAATCTTTTCAGTCTCCTGAGAAAGAAGAGGCGCTGCTGCGCCTTCTTCACTGTTTTGTTTGTGTGTACTGACCACGTAAGATCCTCAGCCAGATGTACACCAAGGAAGCGGAAGCTGCTCACTCTCTCCACAGCAGCGCCGTTGATGGTGATGGGGGGGTGTACTTCTCTGCACCTCCGGAAGTCCACTATCAGCTCCTTTGTCTTTGCGACGTTGAGGGTGAGATGGTTGTCTTGACACCAGTGGGTCAGGGCGCTGACCTCCTCCCTGTAAGCCGTCTCATCACCGTTGGTGATAAGACCCACCACTGTAGTGTCGTCCGCAAACTTCACAATGATGTTGGAGCTGTTAGTGGCTGTGCAGTCGTAGGTGTAGAGTGAGTACAGGAGAGGGCTCAGTACACACCCCTGTGGAGCACCAGTGTTCAGTGTGATGGGGGATGAGGTGATGCTGCCCAGTCTGACCACCTGGCGTCTGTCAGACAGGAAGCTAAGGATCCAGCTGCAGAGGGAGCTGCTCAGTCCTAGATCCTGCAGTTTCCTGTCCAGCTTCGAGGGAACGATGGTATTGAATGCTGAGCTGTAATCTACAAACAGCATCCTCACATACGTGTCTCTCTTCTCCAGGTGTGACAGGGCAGTGTGTAGTGTCAGGGCTATGGCATCATCAGTGGACCTGTTGTGGCGGTATGCAAACTGTAGAGGGTCCAGTGAGTCGGGTAGTGCAGAGCAGATGAAGTCCCTGACCAGCTTCTCGAAGCATTTGCTTACGATGGGGGTCAGGGCTACAGGTCGCCAGTCGTTCAATGAGGAGATGGTGGAGGATTTGGGTACAGGGACGATGGTGGCCATTTTGAAGCAGGCTGGGACTACAGACAGAGAGAGGGAAAGGTTGAAGAAGTGTCACGTTTCAAACCTGTAACAGCCGATTTAGACTCATTCCAGTTGGACATGGAACTGGAAACCCCTTTTAACCCTACGCCGTAACCTTCCACGTAACCTGACATGCACTTCCCGGGACATGTAACTACACGCAGGGTCAGTGCACGCCAGGACGACTGAGCAGTGTCGAAGGTTATGGGTTAAAAGAGGTTTCTGGTTACATTAAGTTATGACATAGATTCATTTTCTCTCCTGGATACTCCCTCTTTTTCTTTTTTTGATAGTTTCAGAAATGCTCCCTTCAGGAATTTGCTGACACGTTTTCATTTGGGACAGGGTTGTTATTCTCTTACTGAAACGTAACATGTGAAACAAACACCAACGAAGACTATAACAATGACGTCGCCCTTTATATAGGTTTGCAGTTGGAAAAATCTACACAGCCAAAACAATAAGAAACGGACTCTTTTTTTTATAAGTTCACAGAACGGATTATTTTGCTATCACGAAAAACGCCTGTTAGCCTTGAGAAACACATTGTCATTGTCTCACCTGGTGCCCAGGTGCTCTATGTGCGTGTGTGTGTGCTGCTGCTCTCTTTTGTTCATCCTGCATCTGTGTGAACATAGCTCCTCACAGCTGCTAACACACTGCTGTGTTGCCTGGCTCACTGACGTTTGTAAATGTGCAGTTCCTAGTGTTAGAAATCCTTTATTTTGTGTGCCATACTGTTTGCTCTGCTGAACAACTTCTGTGTTACTGTTAACTGTCGTCTTTCATTGATGTAAGTCAGTCATGTGATTACAGCTGTGAGTGAGAAGCGTGCACAGTTAATACCATTTGCAGCAGAATGTCACCTCCCCTTGATCCTGGTTCTGCTGGAAGTTTCTTCCTGTTAAAAGGGAGTTTTTTCTTCTCCCTGTCAACAAGTGCTTGCTCGTAGGGAGTTATGTGATTATTTATAATTTCTCTGTATTATTGTAGGCTCTTTACATTACCATATAAACACCTAGCACCAGCCTGGTGTTCCAGGTTTGCAGAAGCAAAGCTTTTAAACATTTTCTACAGTGTTATGAGTTTGCTGTTTTATTGCATTTCAAGTCCTTCAAATTCATTTTTTTTTTTTTTACTTCTATGTTGGTAATAAAAGCCTGGACACCTTGAACGCAGCGTTGCTAAAATAAACCGATTGTGCACAAAGACAGCCTGTTGTGAGGATGTCTATCATTATAATGTGCTGAAGTACAGTTAGCGTCATGCAGTAACTTTAAAAAATATTTATCTTTGAGCACAGGAAACTGAGACTTTGTATTTGACAGTATACTATTCAAACAGAAGGTCTTAGAAACAAAAGCCGTGCTCTAATGTAAACCTGCCTGAGAATAAAGGCTGTTATCTTCTGCCTGCTGAGTTAAATAAAGGTGCCAGACACTGTTTGAGGAAAAATGTTAAATGATTTTTCTACACATATGTTTGGTCTTTGATATTTACAGTTTTATAAATTCAGCGTCTGCTCACATTCCTTACCCGCAGAATGAGGAATGGAGATGCAAACACATGTAAAACATAACATTTTAAATACGCAGTAGACCGAATCTGTCTGTGTGTGTCTGTCTTTTTCTCTCCCTCTCTCTCAAACTCACTGAAAGTCAAATGTGGAGTGTCTTCGTGTTGCCCTGAATATGTCAGTTAACATTTTTAATGTCAAATGAAATCTCTTCTGGGCCATTTAATGAATTCATGAATGAAATTATAAGATCACTATAGCTTCAAAACTAGAGTAGTTCTCATTTACAGAATATTTTAACAGAGTGTTACACATTACACATGTCCAGTAACTAGAAAATGATTAAAAATGGTTTCCATGTTGGATTTATCCATAGTAATAATCTCTCAATGCTGTTTTTCAGGCCTACACGTGGCTGCAGAAAGAGATGGGCCCTGAAAGCGACCCAGTGGTCATTGTTCGTTATATCGGCTCCAGCCAGCTCTCCACAGACCTACGAACCCTCCTCCAGAGCATCTGTGAACAGATTGCATTAAACTACCGCTGCCTGATTCACTTTTTGCCTAACAAGATTCAGGAGATGAAGGAACTCCTGATCAACCTCTTAGGGGAACCGTCATTCCACAGGCCCTTGGTCATTGTCCTAGATGCCCTGGAGCAGCTCTCTGAAGCTGATGAAGCTCGCAAGCTGTGGTGGCTCCCCATACACCTCCCTCGGACGGTCCGCATTGTGGTATCAACATTGCCCAATAAACACGGCATCCTGCAGAAGCTTCGCCACCTCATCCATGATGAGGGGTATTACGTTGAATTAATCCAGAGAGACCGCAAAGTCTGCAGTCAGACATTAAAGCAGCAACTGCTGGGGGTGAAGAGAAAGGTCACCTCAGGCCAGCAGATCTATGTCAATGAGGCACTTGCCAAGTGTACTTTGCCAATGTTTGTTAACCTCATCTACAGGGAAGTAGTTCACTGGAGGTCACATAAAGATGTGGACGATAAGTCGCTCTGTTCGACGGTGCACGAAAGCATAGAGCAGTTGTTCTACTCTGTGGAAAACAAGTTAGGCCAACGATTTGTCTTCAGAGCACTAGGGTATATCACCATGGCCAAGGCTGGGCTAACTGAAGTTGAGCTGGAAGATATCCTGTCCCTTGATAACATAGTTCTTGGTGATGTCATTGTGGCAACTTACCTCAAAAACCCATTGAGAATCGCCTATGACTTGATTGCGAAGCTCAGAGAGGAGCTTGAGGGGTATCTGGTGGAACGTCAGGTACGGAACGTCACTTTGATGGTCTGGGCCAACAGGCACCTGCACCTTATTGCCCAGAAGCTGTACCTTAGCAATGAGGAGGACGTGCATCAGATGCATAGCCTCTTAGCTGAGTATTTTCTAGGGGCATGGTCAGGGGGCAGAAAGAAGATCTTTACCTATGATAACAACCATTTCACTTCCTTGAACATTTCTCATCACAAAAACCCTCACCATCAGCAGTCCCATGAAAAGACATCTTCTGATAAGTACTCCTATGACAGACAGACTCCTGAACAACCTTGGGTGTTCCAGTGCAACCTTTTGGAGCCTGACATTTTCTTTGTCAACCACAGAAAAATGACAGAGCTGGTGTACCACCTTACCAGGAGTGGGCGTACAGATGACCTCATGTTTGGTGTCATAATGAACTTCAGCTGGCTCTACACAATGATCAAGATTGGCCAGTTTGAAAAGGCTCTAACAGACATTGACCTAGCTTACAGTTACACCCAAGAGAAAGAGCTGAAGTTTTTAGCCACAACTCTCCGTAGCATCAAAGTAAAAGTGCTGAAGAATCCGGCGTCGCTGTCTGCAGAGCTGCAGCAAAGACTTCTGCCAGTTGTCACCTCCCTGCCTAAACTCAGACACCTCCTTCTGGAGTGTGACAAAGATGGCCCAAAGTACTGCTCTATTGTGCCTCTCCACTCCTCTATGGATGTTACTTACAGTCCAGAGAGGCTTCCTCTTTGCTCCAGCTACATGCAGATTGTGGAGATCCTGCCCACTCTAGCCCCAAACATAGTCCTCGTAGCACTGGAAGATGGATCTGTCAGCACCTGGGATGTAGAGAGCAGGCAACTTCTACGGCAGATCGACACAGCCAGATCTGTTGTGCTGGGAATCAGGTTAACCTCTGATGAGAAGTATCTGGTTGTGGCCACAACTAAAAACACACTGCTCATCTATGATAATCACAAGTCCTGCCTTTTATCTGAGGTTGAAATCAAGGGCTCCAAGCATGCTGGCATCACTGGTGGCGTTGCTTTCATTAACGGTTTTACTTTATCTACCCATCATGCTTTGGCATGGCTTGAGGCTAGTAAAGATGTGAACGTCATTGACCTCCTCTATGGTTGGCCTTTGTACCAGTTCCACTGCTGGTATGAGGTGACTTGTGTCCAGTGCTCGCCAGATGGAATGTATGCCTTCTGTGGCCAGTACCTCAACACGGTCTCCATCTTTCATCTTGGAAATGGTGACAAGTTGGCCACTGTGACGTCTGAGTTTTCTGGAGGGTTTGTCAAGTCCATTCTTGTACTCGACACTCTCAGCCAAATGGTGATGATTGACAATGAAGGCAGTTTGTCCGTGTGGAACACCAAAGAGGTCACTAACCCGAAGCTGATGGAGGATTATGATTGTAGAGGGGATGAGACCGAAGTAGTGGGCATTGAGTTAGCAGAAGACCAACGTTCCATTCTCATTTGCAAGGCTCGAAGTATAGAGGTGCTGGACACAAAAGTATGGAAGATGGTAGAAAAGTTTAAAGCCAAACGTAGTGAACGCTTTGTTGCCGCTGTACTCTCCAAGAATGGCCAAAGCATTGTGGCCTCCATGGAAAATACCTCCTCTATCTTTGTCTGGAGGAGAGACAGTGGACAGTGCATGGCTAGCCTGATTGAGATCTCAGGGGCTATCGTGAAACTCATCAAATCAATCCACCACAACTTGCTCCTTTCGGTTGCCAGCAGTGGAGTTCTGTCTGTTTGGGACATTGATATCATCACCGCCATGTCCAACATTGACAAAACAGGGAAGAAGATCCAGACCTTGCAGCTGTCTGGCAGAGAGGACTATGTGTTTACCATGGACGGCTCAGAAGCTGTCCACAAGTGGAACTTTAGCACTGGCTTCATTGAGACAGTCTTTAAGCACGAGGGCATAGTAGAGAACTGTGTCCTAACCTCCTCAGGGGATCTCATGGTGACTTCGGATGACAAGTCCAGTCAGTATGTCTGGCAAACCAACACAGGAGAAAACATCTTCCGCATCAATGGACAGAGAATATCACAATTGTTAATTACGCACAATGACCAGTTTGTGGTGTCCCTTTGTGAGCAGAATGCCTCCAGAGTGTGGAGGCTTGCTACGGGGCACAAAGTCTGCAACATCTTAGTTACCCTCCAGAATGCACTGATCACCACAGCGAACACTTTCCTTGTGGGAACGTCAAAAAACAAGCTTCTCGCTGTCAGCCTGTGGTCAGGCAGCGTATCAAAGAAGTTTGTCTGCGATGATGGCATTACCATTGTCAACTTCAAACTCATTCCCGACTGCCCTGACTGTGTAGTCTTCATCACGTCCACCGAGACAGTCTTCATCTGGAGCGTTGCAGATGAGTCCGTTTGCAGGAGAGTCCAGTTGCCAGCCAATTTCCTCAAAAATCTAGAGGACTTCCAAATCTCACCCAACGGAAAATTAGGGATTGTCTCCAAAGGTGACGAGAATATTAACGTCTTGGACCTTCACAGTGGGAAGCTCAGGCTTGTTCATGCCGCCGGTATAATTTGGCGTCAGAAGTTATCAAGAGATGGGCGTTACCTTGTATACATATGTTTCCGGAACTGTGACGAAGACGACGACGCGGGCGTTGTGTCCAACCTGATCGTGATGCGCCTTGCCGATGGCAAGAGCATTGGCACATGCTCGCTTTACAAGACCCCCACCTTCCTGTCTCTCTCCCAGCGAGCGCTAAACATCATCATCGGCTTTGAGGACGGCAGCATTGGCACGTACACAGTAGTGGATCGTGTGGATGCTGCCCTCAAGATAAAGATAGCCACCTCCAACAGCCGCCAGATTGTCAACAATGCCTCCCAGAAGGTCCGTCCCAAATGCAGCAATCATTCCTTTAAGACTGTTGCCGACTGCATTTGGAGAGAGTCAACAGAGGTCTTTTCCAGGGACAGCCCCATCAACGTGTCCGACTCTGGAGAAGGTGAGTCGACAACACCTACGAAAAAGACTGAACTGCTGCAGTGACAGGTGGAGAACAGAGGAGTGGGAGGAGCTAAGGTGGGAGGGCGGAGACAGGCGACAAAGCTTAGAATCTCTGGGGTCGCAGTTGATTCTTGTTTACAGCCACGTGATTCAGCTGCAGATGTCAGCCCTATGGGTAGTTAATGGGCCGACCGGTTTTTATCGCTGCACTCAAGTTATGTATGAATTACTTCCAACTTACGACACACTTTGTTTTACGCATTAAGACTGTTAGAAAATACTGTTTTTTCAAAAGAAAACACATGTAAATCGTGTGAAGTATTAGTTTGCCATTATGTGTCCTTTTGCATTTGAAGAACAAAGTTATGATTCAGAAGTCTCGTTCAAACATTTACAAAGCCATTCCAGTGATCTCAGCCACTATCATCCTACCATATCTTTATTTATATTGTGCACATTAAGCCATACTGTTGTTCGTAAAAGAGTATATTCATGTTTGTATTAATATCAGGCTGTACTGTACAAAATGGAAGAACTATGAACATATGTACATGTCTCTTTTTGGCTGCTGCAATTTGTCCTTAAAAAAACTAAACAAAAAAGTTATGTTGTGCTTAATGCAATCAAAGTGAGTGCCTGGAATTTAAAATGTTCTTTATGTGCAGATTACAAGATTTATGAAAATGCAGGGAATTTGTACACACAGTCTACGCACCGTTGCATAATACTTGCATTGACGCCAGATGTGAGCGATCAGTGTACTGGTCAACAACGCGGGAGATGGAAGGCATTGCTCTCTGTAACGATAGTTGTAGAAATTTCTTGGAACAGTTTACGTAAATTGGATGTGAATTTGCCTGCAGTTCCATCAGTTTGTCTGCTGTTCGTTTTTTTAAGGGAAACACCACTATTGAGCATAAAAGTAGCATAGCACCATGCACATTCACGCCTTAACCAGTGTATTTGCTTTAGGCTTAGTGGCGTTTGTTCAAGTGTTTCAGTATTAAAGAAAAGAGTGATTAGCCCAATGTTTCTCTGAAACAGCTCGGCCGTGTGAATATATTTAGAAGTGTAGGCTGTAGGTGGAAGCACTTTATAAGTGGTTTTTGTGAGAAATTATTAGATTTATTCATATGAGACGTATAAATTGTTGAAAGTGATCTAGGTTTGTCTTAAGATTTATCTACAGAAAGACACAAGCTATTCGGACACTTGCAGGCTACAGCGGGCTCACTTGAAATGCTAGTCTCTTCATATGTGCCTGGTATCATTACAAATGTCGATGCTGTCGTTTTAGCAGCTGACGTCATAGTGGAACAGCTTTGGTAATCAGTGGTATTAAATATGGGTCGGTACTTGACATTGTTTGTCACCCTGTGTAAAAACTTTGGACAAGACACTGAAGATTCTGAATGTGGAGGGAAAATGTATCATGTGGTGGATATTTCAGCACAGATGTAAAGCAGAAGTTACATTTTAAATGTACATTTTTAAGTTGGACTTCCTGCTTTTATTTCAAATCGCGTGCCACGTTGACACCGTTACATTTTTCTTACACATTCACCAACTTTAGTTTTCATGCTGTGTTTTTTTTCACAACTTTTCAGAAGGTGATTTCTAAATTGTTTCTGAGCTCTATTAAAGTCATTCTAGAAGAAAATCTCACCACTCAGCAGCCATCTTGCTAACACCTCCGGGCCCTTAAAACAAGTGCTAACAAGACCAACTCCTTATCTAAGTCAGTGGGGTGAGACCCATTACTTTAATCCTGTCGAGGCCACTTCAGCCAAAATGGGATTTGTATCCTGTCTGCAGTAACTTTTATGTGGTCCAAGGTGCCTCGGACCTTCCAACCCGTCCATATGTTGAAAGCTGGGAGGGGAGCAGCAACACCTTAACAAAGCAGACTGAGCACCAGTGGCATTAGACAGAGTTGGCCAATAGTGGGTTGCAAAGAATCTTGCAGATGCAATTGCACACCCTAACTGAAGGCTACTTTCAGCCACTCCTTTATTCAAACGGGGTCCCAGCGTGTAGTTCCACATATTTGATTTGGCAGATTTTTATACCGGCAACCGCTGAGGCATTTCTGTCTCCTCCCAGGATCAAACTAGGGGTCTTTCGCTTGTTAAAAAAAGGGTAAAGTACCACACTATGGAGCCACTTATTGAATTTTGCACATAGGATGGACAGAAGAGAATCAGCTGATCCATCAAATTATGCCCATTTTCAGTGATCACCTGCAACAGCAGTTACAAAGTTTAGTGACTTTGCTTTTACTAAGTTTGCACAACTTTATGGCTCAGTCTTGAGTGCCAATTTGAGCAACAGCTCTGGATCATCCTAAGAGAGCACACGCAAGTATTGGACAGCAGCTCTTAATTTTCAGCAGTCTGTCTTTACAAACATTTATGAAAGATTGAGTCTTGAAGAGCTCACTGAATTTGAGCGTGGTGCTGTAGTAGGATTCCACTGTTTCAAAAAATCTGTAAAACTTCCTAGATATTCCACCATCAGTTGTAAGTGTGGGTGGGAATGAGGAGTTTGGGAACCCCAGCAGCACAGGCACGAAGTGGCAGACTACCTAACAATAAAAAGCACGGTTGTTGATTGAGCTCCAAACCTCCTCTGGCATTAACGTCGGCACAAAAACTGTGTGCTGGGAGCTTCGTCGCATGGGTTTGCATGGCTGAGCAGCTCCCGCAGCTGTAGCGTGTTGCTGGCTCAGTACTTTCGTCCACGTAGCGTATTTCCAGCTTCTGCTGCAGCTCTTTGGAGAGGTGGGAAGCACGGCCATCTTTAAACATTCGTGTCTCTCTCTGATCTTTTTGACCCTTGCCCGATAAATCGGACCCTGATAACATTATGACATGTTGAGATCAGCTGACAGTCTGAAGGAATATTGGAACATCTTTGAGCTCGTACCTTGCAGGTGCCATGGGTGGCTTTTCTTTTTTCTCTTTTCAAAGCATGACTGTAATTGAATTTGTCTCAAGCAGTGTTGAGCTGTGGCGAGTCCAAACTTTACCGAGGCATGACAGAAACAAAAAACACACACTTTCACTTTGACATATACTTTTTAAAGGGCTATTCCATCTTATTCTATGTTTACCAGTTTTGAAGAGTTAAGATAAAGGCCCTTGGATAATTTCAAACTAAGTAGCAGCACCAAGCTTTAAAACACTTTATTTCCCTCCGACTCAAGACTTTAAAAAAAGATATTCTTTCAAGTAATTTGCCAAAGTTTGTGATTTACTTTTGTCGACAGTTGTTTCTGAGGCTTGTACTGTAATTATATTGTTACCAAATCGTTTCAGTGTTCGACTGTGATTATGTTTATGATAGAGAAAAACTTGCTATCTTTGCTAAAGAAGTTTAAAAAAAAAAAAGAGTCCTCTTATAAAATATATCGGAATGCCAGTTTAAGAGTATATTTGAATGTGTCCATATGGAAGCCAGTAAAAATTATTGTATGTTAAGTAACTTGAATGACTTTTAATAACTTACATGTTTGCAACTCATAGTTGACATACTGGTAATGAATGTTTCTATGTATTCTTATCGTCAGGACTGACTTACCTGTTTAGAGATTTATATTTTCATAAATGTTGTACTTACATTTTGTTACAGAGTTGTTTAACTGGAAATTCAAAGAGAAAAAGAAACTTATGTCTGAAGCAATATGAACCTAGTGTGTATGCATTGTTTGTATGAAAATTTTAATGTAATAAAATGGTTCACTTTTTGCCTCCACGCTGCCACCGCCTCTGGCCTTTTCTTTCGTTTTTGCTTTCTGCAACTAGAGGTTGCTGGACCACATTGTCATCGAGTGTCTTCTTTTAGAAATGAAAGCGTTCTTCTTGTGTGTCGAGAGATTCTCTGCTCAGCTCATTCCTGAAGTGCCGGTAGGTGTAAATGAAGTTGCAGAGCATGCTGTGAAACAGAAAATTCGTGAAGGTTTGTTTTTTTCCCCCCGGAGAGCCAGAAAACATTGACAGAGCTGACAGCCTTAAACACACACACACACTGAACCGAGCTGTAAAATCATTTGATTGGTCAGTAATTGCTCTTCTGCACAAGATGCCCAATGCCAGACAAGCGTGGCGAATATCTCTCCAACGCCGGCTGACGTTGTCATTGTAATTAGGCGATGCGTGTGCGGTGCACCTGTACGCTGCCCTGCACTTGCACACGCTCGCCGAGACACACAAACCTGCACCGTAAACACATCCAGGATCAACCCGTGATTAGCCAATAAAATCCTGTTGCTTTGGGCTACCATTTTAATTTCCCAGTGGTCTAACTCTAAGCAGATCCGTGTGTGTGACCGTGTGTGTGTGTGTCCTGTCTCCACAGCAACATCAGGTCCACAGCAGTCACAGGCTTGGCCACGCCTCCTATTGTAATGACGGTGAGCTCATGTCTGTTGGCTGTTGGGGCTGCTTCCAGTCATTAGGACAACAAGGGCTTGACTATCGCTAGCACATTCCACCTGCAGAGCCACACAGGCCTGTAATTACACCACTTTGTTTGTTCAATGGGAGGTCTCTGCAGGTCACATGGTGCACCGATGTGTGCGCGTGCATGCATGTTTGTCCTACAATAGGTACAGTTTGTCATTACCTTTTATTTACCCAGCCCTATAAATAGCCACTTCACTGTCAGCAGCATTGAGCCGTCCTTTTTGTCATCCTTGTATTTTTTCAAGTGTGACCTGTATTTCCTGTGATGGGAAAGCCTGTGACTCACCCATATCTTCCTCTCTCCCCCTCCCTACAAGTACACTGTGGCACACCAGATAAACCAGCCACAACTAAACACTTTAACCCCACGGGCACCTGAAATTTAAACAAACTCTGCTTAAAAAGAAAAGAGAGAAAAAAAACCTGAATCCTATGGTTGTAAGACGCTTTGTATTTGCCTAACTAAAAGCTTTTCGCCAAATACGGGGTGTTTGCACAGGGAGATCACATCAATCTTGTGCCAGTTGCGGGCAAATATTGTATCTGCGAGGAGAGTTACGATGAATCCCATAAATGGAGCGCGACCGCTCATCTCTCATTATCTCGTATTCTCTCCTCTCATCAGCCCGTTGCAGAAGCGCCAAACCTCAGTTACAACTACCAACAAGCCCTGACCTAGTTCCTCTGAAGCACGCCGGGAGCAGAGACGTGTGAGGAAGGCGCTCCTGTCCGAGTCTGCACCTCTGTTTCCATTCCAGGTGAACAGCTGGAAATGGGAGATGTTCGAGGAGCTGTTTGCTCGTGACAGGTTAAAGAGATTACAGTGTCTGCCGTGCGCTGCAGCATTTAGGGGAGAGTTGATGTGATCACAGAAGAGAAAGTCAGACATTATATGGGGTGGACAGCGACCTTCATTTACTAATTGTTCTTATTTTTCTTCTGTTTTCTTGCTTTATATCGATCGGATCAGTGACAAAATTTAGGAGGCAAACACTGGTCTAGCCGTGACTCAGTTCATGTCAAAGTCCATGTACGTTTCTGCAGACTGACACGTCACGCCCGACAATGAGGATATTCAACAGTGTGACATGGGATCAAAGCTTTCTGAAACTGCAGAAGTGACTAAGCTTTAATAAGTGTTGTTGTTTTGGCAGGAGAAAAGGTCAAGACCACAAAGTCGGGGTTTCTGAAACCATGAATGTTTGCCTTTAGAAAGCCCAAAGCTGAATCCTTGACCTTGGAAACAGCAGGGGAGAAAAACATCGGACCACATTTAGTAGCTTTTTACACAGATACTAAAGGTGGTGGAACAGTTTCAAAAGCGTGGCATGAGCTATTTTCTTAGCTGCTATAGAGTTGAAACAAAACGCAATGAAATATAAGTATTTTTTTAGGTTAAAACAAAATCTTGCTGTAAGAATATAGGCATTTAAATGTTACGTAAAGTATTTGAAAGTTGAGAGAAATACATGTCTTAGGTGCACCTTGGTAGTAGTCGGTTAGAACCTTTTTCCTTCTGGACTACCTTCATTCTTTGTGGCATAGATTCAACAAGATGCTGGAAACGTTCAGGGATTTTGGTCTACGTTGACATGATAGCATCATCTGTAATGCCAGTCTTCCCGTCTGCAAACAGCGAGCCCAGCACAAACATGCTCTGTTGGATCTGGTGACTGTGGAGGTTACTTAAGTACAGAGAACTCTTTGTCCTGTTTAAGAAACCAGTTTGACTTTTTTGACTTAGCAGCAGCCATCACAACATGGCTACACCCTTACACCACGAGCAGCCTGAACCATTGATACAAGTCAGAATGGATTCATGCTTTCATGTTGCCAAATCTTTACTCTACCCGGATGTTGCAGCAGAAATTGAGACTCAACAGACCAGGCGACATTTTTCTAAACTTCTGTTGTCCAATTTTGCTGAATCTGTGCAAACTGTAGCTTCAAGTTTTCTCTCCCTAGCTAACAGGAGCAGCATGTGGTCTTCTGCTTTTTGTAACCAATCAGCTTCAGAGTTCAACATATTGTGCATTCACAGATGCTCTTCTGCGTAGGAGTGGTTATTCGACCGTCTCATTCCTATCAGCTCAAAGCAGTCTGGCCGTTCTGCTCTGACCTCTGACATCAACAAGGTATTTTCTCCCAGAGAACCGCCCCTCATTCTCTATAAACAGAGATGGTTGGGTGGGAAAATGCCAGAAGATCACCAGTTTTTGGAACACTTGCACTAATAAAGCAACTTAAATCACCCATTGTGATGCTCGGTTTAAACTTCAGCACGTCATCTTGACCATGTGTAGATGCCTAAAAGCACTGACTTATTGCTACGTGTTTGCCTGATTAGACATTTGCATTAACAAGCAGTTGAACAAGGGTATCAATCAAAGTGTCCATTGAGTAGATCCTTCTCAAAGAGAATCTCCCAGAACCCTGTGACAAAAAAAACAACACGGAATAAGCACAGCAATGATATTAATCGGCCTGCATCAATTTGTAAAGAAATAAAAAGGTGTAAACATGACAAGAAGTTCTTTACGGTTCAGCTTCATATTTAGCAGATACATCTGATCCATACAACATAATGAATGAACTCATGTCCCCAAATTCTTTAAACTATCGACTTGTATTTTTTCAGCGACTTAAAGTGTCCGTCCATCCTTCGTCTGCATGAAACCTTCATTCTGCTCAAGAATGAAAGTTAAACATAGAAAACAAGAAGGAAGCAGTGGAGTGAAAACAGACTGAAAGTATTTATGCGGCACCACAGGCTGTATCTTTGAACATGTCTAGGAGGGGACTACTTTGCATCCAATGCGTAACATTGTTGTCATGTTTTGTCTCTTTACCGGAATGTTAGATGTCATCCTGTCAAAAGCTGCCAGAGTGGAAAAATGCCTCCACTGTAGTTTAAGTTTTTCTTTTCCAAAAACACACACACACACACACACACACACACACACACACACACACACACACACACACACACACACACACACACACACACACACTAGACTGATGCCACTTAAGCCTTGTTCCACAATTAAAGGAGAACACCCAAAAGACACTTTCTTCCTGTTATTACATTACTGTCTTTTGTAACACAGCTCCAATGAAGTTTAAAAAATTTTTTTTTTGATCCCTTCAAGGATGAACTTACTCTGTGCATCTGTAAACACTCAAACTTTTTTTTTTAGTTGCGTGTCATTATTAGGAAAGTAATTTGTCCCGTAAAAAGTTGCTCGTCCATCCTGCTAATAAATCAATATTTAATAGGAGTGTCGCTTAAGGATCCAGACCAACACACATATACATTCTTGTTGTTATTTTCCTGAGATTTCCTCTAAAAAAAGTTAAGATTTCATTCATTTGCACAATAATAAGTAATGTGAGAGTTACTTTTAAGCCAAACTCATCCAGGAAGTGCACTTCTTCCTTTTTCTTTCTTTTCTGGATGGATGCCAGGCTGCTTTAAGGGGAGAGGGAGTCTCAACTCTAATCACTTCCAAGTCAGATGATCAACTGTGGTCAGGTGGTGGCTTGTCAAGCTGGACGTGGGTTAGGTGGTCAAGACAGGAAGTCACATTAAACGTAAATGACGTTCATTCCACTCAGTTTTAATTCCTTCACCCACGGATTAGACCCACTTCATTAAAGCTTCATACAAACTTAAGCCACTGTGCCAGATATCAATATGCCTGTTAGAGGTGACTTTTATCTGGTACTAATCTGAATTACAGTGATGCTGTGCTTTTTAACAGAAGTGCATAGCCTTCATCACTACAATATGTTCATGATTGTGATCTCTTAAAGCAAATAATTCTTGTAATGATAAGAAAGAGAGGATTAAGAAGAAGGAAAATAGAAGAAAATGTATTTCCAATTTTGAAAATATGTTATTTGGCAACAGATTCGCAATCCACAAAACATTATACATGTATATAGTGTATATATCATTACTAAAATTTATTTATGTGTTCTAATTTTAAAAGTTTTGATCTTGATACACTGTTTCAGGGGTCAAATACTGCTTTTATGGGCATGTTTAAAAACTGACGTCAGAGTGTGTAAAAAATGCAAAGGCAGGCATGCAAATAGATATTTAAATCAAAAACAAGGGAGGGAAATTAATGCTAAAAAAAGACACTGAAAGAAATCACTATGCCAATTTATAGATATATTAAAAAAAAATATAACAATACTTTTTTTTAATCGAAATGTTAGGAAATCTCATGTCATTTTCTTGTAATCCATCAATTATGACAAATATTCTAAAATTACCAATAAGAAAATAGGTTTTACAAGATTTAACACCTCAATAAAATAAAATATACACCTCTCTAAGGTATAAACTTCAAAATATAAGAAGCCGAATTAACTATAAAAATAAAGCTGATAAAAAGGTTTTTTTTAAAAAAAAAAGACGCTATAAGAAGCTGGACGTAAATTAATGAGGTGGGATACAATCACTCAACATTATATATGCAGATAGTTGCAGCTCTTTTATGTCTTTTTATTATAAGTTAAATAAAATTAAAATCAAGTTAGCAAAGAAGAAGGGTGCTTTGTAGCTTTTACTGTGAAGGGTGTAACAGGAAGTAGCTCCGCTTTGGTCCACTAGTTTCCCGGAGTAACTCCCCATCAGCGCGCTCCTGCCCGCACCGGAGACATGGGACTGAGGAGTCACCGAGGGGGAAACTCTTCAGCGACTCAACACAACAAACCAAACTAAGGAAAGCAGCTGTGGCTCACCATGTCGTCCGGACTCTTAATTTTCTTACCTGAGTTTTTAACTTTAACTCAGTGACTTTAAAAAAAAAAAAAAGGACCGGAAGAGAAGCTAGATAAATGACATCCGTGCATTTTTGATTACCTGGGGCAAAGTGCCACACCTTCGCTCACCAAGACAGGTAGGTTGAAACAGTGTTAGTTTTATTGCTAATCTTCGTTTGCTGCTTACAGTGAGTTTGAAAAAGCTGAATTTGAAAAGTGTTGCTGAGATGTTATTAAAGTGCTGTTTGACGGTTGTTCACCGTCAACAGGTGGACCGGTGCTGTGATGTCAGCCATATGGCGCAAGTGTCCACAGCAGACAGAACACAGGCACAGATAAAATAAAATGTAAGTGTGTTACAGTCGTGCTGTGCCACAGCAAAACAAACTTTAGTGTTTAAAACACACACATGGTTTTAGAGTATTTTGATTAGCATAGCTACAATTTGAGGCATTTTTTACAGTGACAGTGGAGGTGTGAGTGCACCTGCTGCACGTAGGACTCTTTAACCTACTGCGCTAAAACAACTAATGGAAATATAGGTATGTCATATAATTTTTTTTATAAGCTATTTTCCCAATGTAGCCCTTACCATTTATGAAAAACCTTTATAATAATTATAATAATAAAAATAGTTATTATTCTTCTCTGTCTTTTCCTGGCATGTGGGTGTAAGAAGTTTAACTACAGTGTTTGTAATTCAAATTTAAAGCATGCTTCGGTGGATGTAAGCCAGGCTAAAAATTTCCATAACACCCTGAGCCCTTTGGTCATGTTCAGGTGAACTGAATGAGAGTGTTGAAAACTGTTGTTATTGAGCTTTGTTGAGTTGGAGCAGACAGGTAGAGGAGCAGGAGGAGGTTGCAAGAGGAGTGGTGTCGATGTGGTGCCCACACACACACACACACACTCACTCATGTACATGGCCTTGGGCTGTGTTTGCACATCTAACACGCTGGCTCAGTGAACCCAGGGTCAATGGAGACTTTGTTTCTGGGTCTGTGACCTCGTGTACAGCTGTTATATGTCAGTGATGGCGTTTAGATTATTATAGAGAGTATAAAAGATGGATGGGGCCCGCTGTGACATCATCCAGTGGTTATGGAAGTTTCCTTGGAAAGCCTCCAGTTGTCGCCATCTTGTCGCCAACTGGACGGGTCTGAATGTGAAACTCATCAGCACTGCACGCTCATTGGTTAATGGCGTGTGACTGACAAGTAGCTTTCCGATGAGCATTTTCTTACTTTAAAAGTGACTATAAATGATTCAATATGACCAAACCTCACAAGTGAGACCATAAAACCATCATGAAAGTCACAAATAAAGGAAAGCAAGGGATTTTTCTTCCCCCTAGACAACCAAAAATGTTTCTCAGAACCATTTGGTGATTTGTTGTTGTTGACTCTTAAGTCACTTTCAAGATTCCTTCAACTTGCAGTTTTGTCCAAATTATTCCACAGATTTGTTGATAAAGAAAGCCATTGATTGCAGCAAGGTGCAAAATGTTCAGGTGTGTGAGCTCCACCCCTAAAAGCTCATTTAACTTTTCAAAGTATTTTCTTTGAGTAAAATTATGTCCCTAAAAATTAGCGTGGAGACTAGTGGAGTAAGGCAGGATCGAGTCACCACGCCTTGGCTGGTGATTTACACTCAGTGTATTAGCCCATTTGCTTGCCTTTAGTGGCTGACTCCACCCACTGGCAGCTTATTACACAAACCCAGACATTTAAAGTGCATGCAAATACCATTCGCCCCAGGTCTAGTTTGCTTTGTGCTGCAGGATCAGGACACAAACATGAGAACAACTCAGTGCTGGTGTTTACATTACAGTGTAGAAAATAGCTGGCACAGGTAATGTGTCTCTTTTACGTGGACGTGTTGAAGTGTACGAGCAGAGAAATCACTAAAAGGCCAATAAGATAACAGAACAAAGAGGTGCAGCACTAAAATGACCAGAATAAGAAGGGGAAAAGGCTTAAACCAACATGAGAAGCCTTCAGCGTACTGTACGAGGCAGTGAATGTAGGGCTGCTGAGTCATAGACGACCTGCATATCCGACATCCACCGATTGTGAAATCAGTACATTTTAAAAAACCATTGATTTAGGTTTCTTAGAATTGTGTTAGTCATGTTATAGTCAACAGTGGAATTTAGTCTGTGTAGGTTCAGTGAAAATTTTCACTTTCTTTGGGTGTTTTCACACCTTTGAAGTTCAGTCCGTTTAAATCGAATTCAGGTTCTTTCTTCCCCCTCTGTGTGGTTTATATGTGCAGGTGTGAACACGGGAGTTGCACTAAGCTGTGGACTGAGGCGTACAAGTATAATTTAAACACCTTTGCATTCTGGGACGTGGCAGGGTACCGCCTACTTGTTAAGTGATGAGGTGTCAACCGTGCTTCTGTGTCCAGGCTCCTACTGCGTTACTTGAGGCTTTTATCGTGTTTTATTTAATATAAACAAGACTCTAAAAATAATCTGTGGTTTTTCTCTGCCTTTCTGTTTTTCAACTTTACCTGTTCATGCGCAGCACATCTTTAAGGTCATGGTTTTAAACCCCACCATGTAACTACAGCCCGGCTCGCGATGTGAATCAAGATTTTGAGTGGATATACGAAGCTTAGGATCTGGAATTTTTCATAGTGAGTCATCCAGACCACGCAGTAGCATATTGATGACTAACCTCATGTTGTGGATGGATCATCTCGACCGTTCTTTTGATTGAAGTTGGCTCAGTTTTTGGCGTCTTTTTCCTGCCATGTGATTTAATTTGTGGCTGGCTGTCAGGGACCTTCAAATTGACTTTTACTGAGGGGAACAAATTTAATGTTCATCCTCCATCTTCATTCTGCTAAATGCAGGGGTAAGGAACTACAGGCCTCGAGAGCCGGTGTCCTGCAGCTTTTAGATGTGTCCTTGATCCAACACAGCTGATTTAAATGGCTAAATTAGCTCCTCAACATCTCTTGAAGTTCTCCAGAAGCCTGGTTATGACCTAATCATTTGAGTCAGGTGTGGTGACCCAGGGTGAGATCTAAAACCTGCAGGACACCAGCTCTCGAGGACTAACATTCCCTACCCCTGTGCTAATGTGTTTATATTATCCTAACTAGCTCTGTAGCTAGCCACCAAGTACCACACAATTAAATGGCACCTAGCCCAACCTCAAAAACCCTCCAAAGTTGCTGCTGTTCAGTTTTCTGTCTTTTATTCAAGTCTAAAGTATTAGCAGATTTTAGAAATCTCTCAGTGAGAACTTGGTATATCGTCTTTGCATAGAAGCTAGCATGCTAACTTCTGAGGTAATAAAAAAGTCCTGAGTACATAAATGTACATGCACGGTCACTATGGGTTTGCAACTGGCTGTAAAATTAATGAGAATTCTCTGCGTTATCCACCAGGCCACACTGCTTTCTTCCTGTTTTTGCTTTTGTTGTACTTCCGACCAATGAGCTAACTAACTGTCCGAAATCACGAGGTTTGTAGTGATGTGTTTTTGCTCACTTGGAGTTTTTTCTTTTCTGATTCGGACCACAGTAAATTAACTGTAGGTGTGAAAACGCCCTTAGAGAATCCATCAAAAGGGTCATCAGGATCATTGGCAGCACTTAAAGTTCACATGATGCTAGCCTCTGTATTTGCTAGCAAGATAGCAGGTAGATAGCATTTATTAATCTGCAGCCTGATGGAAAGATTGAGGTTGAGTGAAAGAACATTTTGGGAGTATCAGGACTATGTAAGACCAGTTTGTCATGCTCTGCCACCATACAGTCAGAATAAAAGCGTGCTGATCTATTATTACCTGCTAGCTGATGATCTGAAGCCTTTACTTTAATGATAGTGACCCTCTGATGAATAAACCATTGATGTAAATCTGGCCTTCGGGAGATAAGACTTTATTGTCAGAGTAGCTATACAGCAAAACTTTGTTCCATAGCAGGCAGTGCAGTGTTTGTGTACTTTGTGGTCTGTTTGTTTTTGGTTTATCATTAACATTTATTGTGTAAATCTGACTTTCCTTTGAACGCCCTGTCACTGGATGTGCATCTGGCCTTTATTTTCTTTATAGAAGAGGGTTATTTTTATTCAAATGTTTGACTTCTGTTCAAGGGCAACAATCATCAAGAAAACATGAACCAGTGTTCATTTTACATTCATTTCATCTGTTTTGCTTTGATTTATTAATTTCAAGATGATACTTCGGGCTGCTGCAAAGACCACGATTCATTATACTGAATAATTAATCAACAGTTTGGTCACTTTAAATATGTCCAAGTCCGTATCAGTGGTTAAAAGGGGTGCCTGCACGAGCTCACAAGTATATGAGATATCGTGCACGCGAAAAGCAAATGATGATAACACAAATGGAAGGATTGCGAGGAACGGAGAGGGCAAAAACACCGGCACAGGACCAGAACGGAGCAGCAGCAGGAGCTCCACAAATCCCACATGTGCCAGTCCCTGCTTTTTAATCATTAACTTGTTTTGTTTGACCCACAGTGGGTCACCTTGGGCACCAGGAAATTCTCACTTTTCTACACACAACAACTTAAAAATCAGTCAAAAGGAAAAAGAGCACTTCAAGTGTTCCTGTTGTGCACCATGGTGCAGTTGGTTTATGCAGATGTGAACACTGTAGTCGCACTCGGGTGTAGAGAGTGACAGCTGAGAGGAGGTTTTTGCAGTCTGGGTCCAGACGAACCCCAGAAGGGTTACTTTATGGGTGAATGTGACGGAAACCAACTACTAGGTGTACACATGTTTGGGCTTAACACCTTCCTGCAGCCAGGTATGCTTTGCATTCTGGGATGTAGCAGAGAATGTCTGCAGTACATCTTCCATATTGTTCAATAGTCCAGAACACAGCACCTTCTTCCAGTATAAGCTCTTCCTGCTCTGACTTCGTACACATCTGGCCAGTAAGCAGACAGAATGTTCTCACGTGGTTTGCAGTGACGCCTTTTAGTTCACTTGAAACTCATCAACTGATTTGGACTCAAGCAAATGGCCTATAGGTGTAAAAACCCTCTTGAAGTTGAGAGGTTTATTTCTGTTGTAAATTCATAGAAAGAGATCAGGAGACAGGGAGACGGTTAATGAAAACAGATTAAAAAAATTAATCTGCAGCAGTCTTGGTAGCAGGAAATGATTATTGTGATTTAACCAAGCAAATAAAAAGTGTGAAAACTTGAGTTTATGGTAAATTGAATCTCTGAGTTTTGTAGTGGTTTAGAGATAAAAGAATAACATCTGAAGACATCACCGTGGGGAAAATGAAAACACTTCATATTAGCTGCAGGCCTTGGTCCACTTTTTTATTAGCTGAACTTCTTTAATCAGTTCTGCCTGGCTGGCTGTGCGTTATTTAAAACTGAACTCTTCTCAGGCTCTTCGTGGGCTTGTTTACTTGCTAAAGCGCTGTGGAGGGCTCCTGGGTCAGGAGGATCCACGGGAGGAAAAGCAAGCAGCAGGTCTGTGCGCAGTGTGAGAGAGCGAGGCGAAGGGAGAGCTATTGATCAGTGTGGGCTGCTGGGTATTAGAGAGGAGACAGGACTTGTTTTCATCAGACTGCCGCCCAAGGCCATCACAAAAAGGATGTTTGTACACAGCACATCATATTACACATGCGCAAACACACACGCATGCACTCGCAGCTAAAATTAGAGGAGATATTTTCATATTTTGCAATGACACGCCGCTAACACGTTGTGTGATCGTGCACGCACTTGTTTACACAGCAGGCCGTACGTGGAGTTTAACGTGAAAAGAATGCCCGAGATTGTCCGCTAATGAGGAATGACTTCACGTAAATGGGTTGCCCTGACAACTCACCATGGATACACTCGCCTAATCACACCTGGCTCATTCAAATCAGCCACCTCAGCGTCAGCTAGCCGAGCTCACTTGTCAAACACACAAAATCCAGAGTGTCACTTTGAAGGAGAGACTCTGTCTGTCTCGTGCCACACATTGAAGAGTTCTTCCCGTCTTTGTGCGAGCTGCAGAAAATACTGATGAAATGCTCAAAAGTTCTGTGGGAAGCATTATCAGGTGTGCAAGGTTATCTCATCTTCGTTGTATAGCAAGTTATGAAAAGCAGGATAAAGCCATGGGACACTACACCGACTTTAAAATAGCGTATTGACATTTCAGCTTGATTTTAAAAGCCTCCGGGCAGATAAGAGGCCTAAATTGACCACCTTATCGAAGGCTACAGTTTCCTTTCAGCGGGGAAATGCAGAGGGTGACAACAGTCGCTGGTGATTATGAGGAAATCCAGTCAATAATTGCTTTGTTTTCAGTATTGCTTTGGGAGTATGTTTGTTTTAAGGCGTGCACGCATATGTGTGTGATAAAAGTCAGCAGCTTCGCAGCTCAGCAAAATGGAATCGGTTGTTGATCCGGTTTAGTTTAGTTTAGTTTAGTTTAACTCTAATGTGTGTGATACAGGTATCTGACAGGATGGTTACGTCTCCAAATCTACAAGGTGGTTCTTATTTCGGCTTTAGTGCCATTATGACTAGTTCATTATTTATCGTAGATACTGTTTTTTTTATTTAAAGATCATTTCTAAGCCGTCACAGCCTTTTGAGCACCGTGATCTCATCGTCATGTTGAAGAAACCAGTTTGAGATGATCTGAGTTTTGTGACATGAAGCGTTTTTCTGCTGGAAGCAGCCATCAGAAGATGGGTACACTGTGGTCGTAAAAGCTGCTATGCTCAGTTGGCGATAAGGGGTCCAAAGTGTGCCAACGAACTATCCCCCACATCATTACACCAGCAGCAGCCTGAACTGCTGATACAGGACAGGTTTGATTCATGCTTTGAACGTCAATTGTAGTCTAAATTTCCTATTCTTAGCCGACAGGAGTGGCACCAGGTGTGGTCTTCTGCTGCCCCTCCTTCAGAGATGCTCTTCTGCATGTCTTAATATGTAACGAGTGGTTATTGTTGCCTTCGGATCAGCTCAAACCTTTCTTCATCTTTCTGATGCTCAGGTTGAATTTCATGAGGTCGTCTCAACCATGTCTGCCTGTCTAAATGCACTGAGTTGCTGCCATGTGATTTGCTGATAAGATGATTATGTTAACGAGCAGGTGCACCCATATTGTGTATACATTTTAAATTCATCTATTTGAGTTAACGAATTATTCTGCTTTACAGCAAGGAAATGATCTCGTGTCACAGACTGAAGCTTGAAAGTTCAGGTGATAAAAGGGCCATTTTTATCTCACTGCCCCACACCTGCTCAAACTGCCAAAGCGAGGGTGACACTGCAGTCACAGTTGTCATGAGCAGTCCAGTCTTATGACAGCACCGCACTCCTCCTGTCTCGATCCCTCTGAGATCTCTTGCTTTTTGTGTTCGGGAAGAGCAGTTGCAGCAAATGGCTGCTGGTGTTTTGGTTTTGACACACTGTCCACACTGAATCAGCATGTCCACAGAGCTGCTTTATCTGTGCCTGTGTGTAGTGATTAAAACAGCCACACTGTCACACATTTCCTTTAGAGCTATACACAAATATATGAATACCCTGATATTCATTCAGTGTCCACAGGCAGTATCATTTTTGGTGGGTTTCAGGGCATGTCTGTAAGTTGAGGGAACAGTGACCGATATATCATTGTTGTTTTCACGTAAACACGAGATCCAAAGTGTAATTAAACAAAGAACATCTTATTTGAATAATTACTGTCATATAGGTGAGAGAGAAAGATGCTACATTGACTTCTATCAACAGAGAGAGCTGTAATTTTATTGGCTTATCATTAACTTGGTAAGATGGAACATGATCATCCAGACAAGCCTGACGTAGTCGTCTGGACAGAGCTGTCTAAGCAGCTTGTGGTTTTGAAGGTTGTGAAGCGTATGAAAGGCAGAGCCTAAAATATCAAGACGACCTCCAGGTTTGTACAGACAAAAGGTGGCAACCGTGGCTGTTTCCGTACAGGTTTCCCAGTCCGCATCCACAGTGCGGTGCTCACTGCACTCGGAGTTTCATGGAATAAGCAAAATACAACTATGTGCATGATTGGGGAAGCAGCAGAAAGAGCCCTTGTTGGTTTGGTATAAATGGAAGGAGGAGTGCTGGAAGCCCGGGGGTGGTTGGCAGTGATTTGGCCACCACTGCTGAGTCACCAACTGGAGGGTGTCACAGTAAAGGGTCAAAACACCCAGGGAAAGTTGGGCACCATCTGATGACATCAGCTCAAGGCCGAAGGCCACAGACGCTCTTGAATGCAGCATCCTTGTATAGGTTAATCAAGAAATCTTGATAGAAATCAACTGTGCTTTCAAGGAGATATAAAACAAGCAGAAATTCTCAGCTCTGGCTTTTTCTACTTTGAACAGAAATTGTATTTGCTGCATTCAGTGAACTCAGTCTAACTGCTTACTCACGATCTGCCAGCGATAAGCTGACTGAGAAACTTTAACACTTCTGTAGTGAAGCAAAAAAGAGCACCCATGAGTTCCAGGTGACCTGTCGGTTAACTTTTCCATGATAAATGAGGATTTTACACGTAGACTTCTGGTGTAAATATGAGAAAAATGTTTACTTCCTCTGCTGAACAACCTCTGAACCAAGACGCGTATACTCAGGTTTAATTGGCTGATGTGAAACGAGCCGTTGCGATTTGTCTGATGAAAACCTAACAAATGTCGCCCTGTATTTGTTTAGAAGTGAAAAGATTTCTTTTCAAATGTCTTTGTTGATATTTGAAAGTAAAACCTAAGAATATCTGTCCCATGCCCCGGGCCCTTAGGCCAACTCACACCTGGGCGGCTGTCTTGTTTCATATCAGCATTTTATTTTAAAACGCCTGCCTCAATGAACAGGGTGTGAGCTGTAACTGTACAAGCCGTGTTTAAGGTCCTCGTGATCCAAGAAATAAAAACTCATCAGTCAAATCCAATAAAATTGCTTTTCTAGCCTTTATTAGGCAGGAAACCAAGGACGGGGCACAGGGGAATGACATGCAGCTGCCCTGCAGCTTTTCAGCACGTGGGTCACCTGCTCAACCAAGAGAGCTATCAGAGAACCTAAAAACAGATTTGGTAAAAGTTTGGTGAAAAATGTAAAAAGAACCAACATTTCTCTAGGGAAGAAACTGGAACTTTTTCTATCATTTTATTGTTCATCTATACTTAATTACTTTGTAGTATAATTGGCCATGAAGGAGGTCTAATCAATAGGAAAAGCTGCCATGTATGACATCCCTGAATTAAAGCATCACAGTTGACTTCTGAGTTTAGATGAATGTTTCCAACATTTTTGAAGTACAAATAGAGAGATAATGATATATACGCTAGATAATAAAATAATCGTTTCATTTTATTACACATGTGAAAGTAAAGGTGAAAAACACGCAGCCCTCGTCTACATTTTAACATACATGACGTGGATCGTAGTGATGGAAATGTGCACAATGACAACATCCACTGCAGACAGAGAAAATAAACAAACTGAAATAACAGTCAGAGAGATGAATGTCAGACCAGTTGGCCCACTTTTCCCATCACCACACCTTACCAGTGTCACCAGCATGAACACGATCGCCCTTCTCACTGAGCCTAAATGCACAGAAACACTCAACTAGCCCGGAGCAAGTGTCAAGATTATTATTATTATATTATATTATGACTTTATAATGTGACAAACAGGTTACATAAGGCAGACTTTTCAGAGATCTATCAGATGACTGGACTCACACAGCAACAGAAGCATGTTGTCTGTAAAAGACTCGGCCTCTTTGTTGGAGCGTTCATTAGAAACCTTCCTTAGAAATATTCATATCTGCACCTCAGGCAGTACCTTTGTGAATTTTTGTTCAAAGACTGTCAGCAGAGAAGCAAACAGGGTGTTTATTTTGCCTATTAGCAAACCCCTATTGTTATTCCAGCTCCCTGTTCTGGTATCCAACCCTTGTCTACCAGTATTTTTGGCTATAGTGTTGGTATGTGTAATATTTGGAGCAGCAACTAAACTCTCATTGAAACAGAAACGATTTGTGGATGGATTTCAGCCCTACGTTATAAACTGATGGTATCAGATATATGACACTCGGGGAAGGATATCTCAAAGAGGTTTTTGTGTTTTGAGGTAGGGTTTCAGCAACAGTGACACCTTTGTCTGTCTTTTAAAGTTTGTGTCTTATAGTATTAAACACATCTGATGATTTTAACGTGGAAATAGCATTCAATTAAAATTTTATTAAGCCTCTCGTATAGCATGGTGCAATTCAAATAAAAACTAAGACGTGAAAACAATGATTTGATCTGGTAGCTGTTTCTAAAAAATGTTCCTCATTTGTTAAAGAAAAGTTGGTATCTTCCATGCAAACTGCAGGCAATCTGCTGTCAAAGCGATCACAAGGCGTTTTTCAGTGCAGCACTCTGAACGTCTGTGCAACCAGTTTCAGCTAAGGACTACCAGCAACTGCTCACCAACTGGACGGAAAGCAGTGTCAATGGCTGCCTAACGGTCGCCAGCCGGTCTCTAGGCCTGTGCGACTCGTGAGCAATGAGTTATCAGATAGGTTAAATCAACATCTGCTTGTAAACTTTGTAATATTAGTGTTTCTGCCCCTTGAAACTTTTGAGTTGTAATTATTTACTTCTTTTATAAATGCTGAAATGAAAACAGACATTTAGAGTTCATCTCTAACTCCTGACTTGACTGGTTTAAAATTGTATTAGCTGTTTTTCCCTGAATCAAGGTACCTGCTGTATTGCTGCCCTATATACAGAGAGTACAAGTCACCTTTTCAGTTGTTGTATCAACCACTCATCTCGTGTTATTATAAAAATAACTCCTCCACCCACAGACGATACCTTCCGTTTCCAAACAAAACTCTGAACAGGTCAAATCACCTTTAACCCGACTCTTTCTGTAGGAAGAATTATTTCAAGCCTCATCTTTCCAGATTAGATTTTTCCACCTCCAGCAACCCTTCACAAATGGCTCTGCCTGCCAGTTCTTCAGGTATCCCCTGGATTTCAATCCATTCCACATTTAGAGGACACTCTACAGCAATCTCACCTTTATTGCACCTGTTTCTCCAAGATGAAATGTTTCAATTTCCCCTGAAGAAAACCCAGAAAGCGAGAAAAATGGGAGCCCAGTAGGGCTGAACGATTATGGAAAATAATCTAATTGCGATTTTTTTGCCCCAATATTGCGATTGCGATGCGATATGCGATTATTTTTTAAGGTCTTTGTCTTCTGTATTATTAAACAAAGACAAGCAATACATCATATAGTATGGCCAATACTATATTACATTAATTTTAAACTGTTCTTTCCTGGAAGACAGACCTCTGTTATGATGACATGAGGTGATGCATGAATTGATGACTGACATTTTTATTTAACTTCTTCAATCACAACAGTATATTTGAACATACACAATAGTTTATTTTTAGCTTACAAACATCTGAGCATAAAGTGCTGACAAGGAACCCTGGTGTAAACATTAAAATGAAAGTCAGTACAATGTGCAGATTGCAGAAATATACATAAAAAAAATCAGTGGCTTTACCACACTCAGTTTTTCGACATCTGTGAACTACTAGACAGTCATTCAATTAAAAAATAATATTAAATAAATAAAACTAATAAATAAAAAATACACACATCTTACTGATCTCTGCAGTCAGTAACATTACACATAAAGTGCAAACATAATAGCAATTGTATAAACACACACACAAACACGCCTTTAAAGTTTAAAGGCGTGAAATTGGACGGTCTAGTTCTGATTAGCGTCACCGCTGTCTCGGTGGAGTTTAATAAACTCGGCCGTCTGCTTCTTGCTATCTAAAATATAACCAGACACTGGTGTAAATTCTCGACTGTCTCATACTTCTGTTTAATAAGTTTTCTGTTTGACGTTTAGTCAGCTGTGTGAAAACCAAGGAGGAACCCACCCGGGGGATTAATAAAGTTTTATTTTATCTAATCTAATAACTTTAATCTCAGCCAAACCGATTTACTCACGAACAAACAAAACACTGAAAAAAGCCCAACAATAACATTTTTAGGTTGTCTAAGTGACTTATATATTACGTTTAACCCGAGCAGCGAAACTCCGCGGTGATCTGAAAATGATGTGCCGGGAGTTGTGCCGTTCTCGGCCGCATCAGTAACCCTCGAGCTCCCGGCTAGCTGTCGAGCTGGTGGGTAGCAGACGCCTCTGAAAACGTCGAAGCACTTTTGCAAATATGGGATATCTTGATAAACCGAGCAGATATTTGATGTTTACACAACTACTTTCTCGCCTGAAAATATGTTAAAAGTTTATTTTGTGACCCAGAAAGATTAATAAGAGTAATTTTAAAACTTAGTAGCGGCCGCCATTGCTGGAAACTGGAGTTTGGCTGGGCCGCGCTATGAATTCTGGGATATGGTAGTAATTTGGACAGCCTTATAATCGCAGTATAATCGCAGCCTTTGCGGTTAGAAAATTGCACTTGATCATGTCGCGATATTATCGCAAATGCGATATATCGTTCAGCCCTAGAGCCCAGCCAAGCTGCCTGAGCTGAAATATCTCTCCCCTTCAGTAATTGTTCGACGATCTTCCCTATCATAAAAAACAGGAGCAATATATAATCTGTTGAGTGGCACAGAGAGCAGATAAAGGACTATTATTGCCAGCCAACAATGGCAAATATCTGAATGAATGATAGTCATTTGATGCACAGATTGAATCGTCAGTCTCATTATGAGTTTGGAAAGTCTCCAGGGGAACGTGATTGGTCATTTGGATGTTCTGAAATGAGTCTGTTACTAACTGTAAAGCCTGGTGGAGGGTTTAAAGGCTCGTTACAGATGGGCTTGTACCTCAGCTCCATCACTTGTACTTCTCATGCTGCGCGTGTGTTTTGGACATGTATAGAAAAGACGAACAGAGCCTCCCTATTACTTTTTGAACTCTTGCTTGGAAACTTCGGCTCTTGCATTTTGAGTATCGGGGGTTCATTTGAAGCCAACAGTCAAAGACACGTGCTTAGTAGTATTACCTAACATTCACTGTAAAAAGAAAAAAAAAAAGTATAAGGACTCTTAGTGCACACCAAGTCAGATTATTCTTCAAATAAATTAATGGAAATTGGTGCAAAACAACAAAAAAGCAAGATTTCGAGGTCCATCTCAGATACTTGTATGACTCAAAGCTACAACAACCAGTGGCTGCACATATTTTTGAGCCAAAGCATCCACCCCCCTAATCAGTTATGAGCCTTAATATTTAAATTTAAACAAATGAGTTGTATGAATATTAATAAAGGGTGTAATAAGCTATACAGAGGAAAACTAACTTTTCTACTAGGCTATAAACACGTTTTCTGCTGCATTTTAACCTGCGAGTCTGGGGATTGACTTGGTTTTGGAGCCAGCTGACCACAGTCACATTTTAACATTTTAGTTAACCTAACATGCATGTCTTTGGACTACAAGACTAAGCCCAGAGGCACAAAGGCATAAAGAACATGCAAATTACACACAGGAAGGCCCCAGCCAATGCTGGTATTCAAACCAGGAACCTTCTTGCTATGGTGTCACAGTGCTAACCACAGTTTTATTTCATTTGAAGACAAAAATAAAATATTTGAAGAATTTTCTAGAAACTACAGTTGGAAAATAAATGTAGTAGATTGACACTTCAGGAATCTCTTCTGAAAATAACCACACAGATATATTTATATACACCATCACACACAGCCATTTGCCAGCTTATTCTAACATTAAATAGTCTAAAACAGCAACTGTTGAGCTCGATAGCGGCTAAATTTAACTCAGGTTAGTGATTGGCTCTTTAACCTTTTTTAAACACCAAAAAGACTCAGGTCATAATTATAGCTTCTCCTGAACTATATCGTAAAATCAGTCCTTTGTGTTGTTTATGGGAGGGAATCATTATCTAACATGAAACACTACTTTTCATTTCTAGCTCAACATTTTTCAAGACATGTTGCACGGCGTGTGAACAGGTGACTGTGGTAGCGGTTGCTTGTGTGGGCGTATCTTTGAGTTGCTGGGTCATCAGTCTGACCTCTGTTCCTGTCTTTAGTGACTTGGTGTTTGTTGCTGGTCGTTCCCACACCTCCCAGATGAATCCAGTGCCCCCGGCTGACCCTGAAGCCAAAGCGTGGCCTCAGTGATGCCGTAAAGTTTCTTAAACGTTGAGAAGAAGAGACGGGCGATCCTTTTTCGAGTGACAACTTTCACATACACAAAATCTTTGCATAAAAAAGAAAAACAGTCGAAACGACTCTCTGACTGCCCGTCACGTGCACCACGTTAAAAACAATCGATTTGCTTTACCAAAGGTTGATCTTATAACACATAATAGTGATGGGAACTCGCGGATGTGCACTGCACTTGTTCCCTTCTCCCTGCGTATCAGTGCCTATTTACTCTGCAAACACAGCATGGCAACTAGACACCGAGGAGCCTGAACATACAAGAGCCTGCCCTGTTAATCGTGTTTGTCTGGTCGTTTTCTGTAAGCCGGGGTTTTGGGAGTTGTCTTGGGCTTTAATGCTGATGTCTCTTAGTTATCGGAGCTGTGACGTAACCGTTGAGTTACTCATCGGCCCTTTGCCACTTTAAGAAGCATTTGTGTCATCTCTGGCCGGCAGGACTAGTTCCCCTCTGACTGCGAGCCGTTTGTGCTGACTAGCAGCAGAAGGAGTAGCCCGAGGCAGGTAACACTACAATCACATTGTCAGCACTGACACAACCTAGAACCAGTTTTTGCCTTGCAAATTTGCAACCCAACTCCATTCTGATGCAAAACAGCTTTTTCCGACCCAGGCAGCCAGCCATTAGTCATTCCGCCTGACGGTGTGTCCTCCCTGGATGTAAACCAAAACACAGCAAAATATACAGGCACCTGGCCCTCAGGTGTAAGTTTCCTCTGGAGAGAATAAACAGAAATAGTCAGAATTTCTACTGTTTGTTTGAATCTTTATTTCAACATCTTTCCTCAGTAGTTTACATAACCTACTGTAAACCTTAATTTGAGGGCTTTTTTTAAATGATTCGGATGTTTTTGTTTTGTGTGGCTTCTCATAAAAACTCATCTCAAAACCAGAGTAATTGTGGGATATTTGTTTCTAGGTTACCAACCAAACTATAGGAGTATTAAAAATATTTGGACTGAAAATAATACTCATAAAAATAGTGTGGCATGCATCACGCTCTCAGGTTTTCCTAACCTTTTCCAATTCCCATGATTTGACACATGAGAGGGAAAGTCATGAGATCGACTGCAGGGCTAAATATTTTTGAGATCTTGTGCTGTCTTGTCTTTGTGGTGAATTTAATATTGCGCTTAATGGAAATTATTATCTTTTGAGCAGCAGATCAAAAAAGCAGAATTAAGTTATGCAATTGTACAAAAATCTTAGCATGCAGCAAGTATCAGCAGTATTAGCATTTAATGCTCTGTTTGGAGACTTTGCCCTGCTCATATTCAAATATTTGGCGTAAGCAGATTTTGTCTAGCGATAAAACATTAGCCCTCTGTGTATAAACACTGTTGTAGGGAAATGTCAGATATAGTAGATAATATGTGACGCTTCTCTTTTGGACAGTCGGGGAACAAAACCATAAACATCCTGACTGATAAAGGTAAAGAAGAAGAAAAAATACATGTTTCAGTTTCTCAAATGGGATTATCTGCTTGAATTATCCTTCTGTTTGTACAGGGTTGGGCCAGAATATACAAAAAAACACGATGTAAACAAGACGCCATAATTAACCCCTGTTATTAAACAGCAAAAGGCAAAAACTCGAAGCTGGTTACCAACATCAACATGTAAAGTTAACACAGGCTCAGTGTTGTTTGACTGTCTGAGAAAAAGCAAAGAGTAAATATAAAAACTTAGCCTGTGTGTAAATGTGTTATATTGTACAGAAGTAAGTGTTCTTGTTTATCGCCATGTGTCAATAGAACAACAAAATCACTGCAAACTTGTTTACAGCTAATGGAAAAATATATACCACATGTATATAAAATATAAAACACTTTACATTTTAGTCACTGTGGGGTCACCACAGCAGGTCCCTCCTGACACAACCCGAGACATGTGATCTGGCATTTTCTTTTTCTTTTTTACGTACTAGGTGAATGTTTAAACCACACCTTCATCATTAGAGTAACCGTGAAGTAAAACAGTAATCAGAGACTCGGTAATGTCAAACAAGAATGCGAAACGGCGCAAAGCCATGGGACGGTAACACTTGTTGTTTGTTCAGTTAAAAAAAAAATCTTTTGACTGAAATATGTTTGAAATCTTCATTTTACCACATGTGGCTTTTATTTTTTTTAATACAGGAAAAACACAGAGGAGTGAGTCAAATTGAAGTTAGTAATTACCTTAATTAGTCCACTGTCACAGCACTTTATAATCCATGTGCTCCCACATTGTTGTGTTTTTTTTGTTGTTTTTAATCTGGAGTTAAAACGAGGTGCCAAGAATGTGCTAAAGTTATTCATAGACATAATGAATTTCTAACAATTCAGACAGATGCAATTATGCAGAAGGATTTAGGACCACTTATTGCACAGATACAGTATTTGGCAGAGGAGGCCCCGAGTTTGAGGATGCTCCCCAAAGAGTCCCAGCAGCCTGCAAGACTGCAGCACATTAAAACATCCTCGAGGGCATACAGAGCAGAAATCAGCAGACACAAGTCTCTGAGATGTGGAATATACATAATGCACAAGGAAAGAAATGCCACGGCACAACAAGAAAACAGGAGGAGGGAGAAGGCTGCACATCCAGCAGCCTGAGCGATCGGAGGGTTGAGAGCAGGAGCTTGTCAGATGATTATTGACCTGCCTGAATGTGACTTGTAATTCTAAAAGTCGGCTCCTAGTGACTTTGGCTCTCCATTAATGCGATAGTTCCTGAAACCCGCTGGGAAATTACCTCTTCTCTCACTCCCTTCCAGAAGATAAGGGACACTTCGGCAGGGCGGGTGCTCGCCAGAGCAACAGTGTGTGAAACAGAGTCCTCTATTTAAAGCGCAGTCTGTCAAACCGCTGGGCCTCTCTGCCACTATGAATTGCACTCAGCGTTTTGCACCCCCTTGGCTTTCTCATAAGTAGCTGCGAATGTGTCAGAGGTCCCCATGAAAATGTAGATGAATTGCTGCTGAGGAGATGGCTTCAGCCATGTTAAAGTCAAGCCCACCTCAAATCGTGAGAGAAGAGGACAGAGGCCACTCTGAGACGAGAGCGTGCTACCGAGATTGATTCTGTGTGCATGCTGAGATTTTTGTTGTTTTTTTTTCCTGCGTGCTCAGTGCGTACACCCACCTCTGGCTCTGGATTCCTTATATGTCTTTGCACACAGCAGCAGACCTGTAGGAGGATAATTAGACGTCTTGGGAGAGCTAAGTCATGCTTTGTTGCTTTTCCACAAAAAATGCCGGCTTGCATGCTTAAAAAACGGGGTGGGGGAATGAAAAAAAGGAGTGACCCAGCCGTGATGGAGTGATAGCCTTGCTTGTCTGGCGGCTTGTACCATTATATAAATCAACACACCCTTGTTTGCTTTTCTTCAATCGATCCAACACGAGACGCAAATTTGCCGGTCCCACAAGCATTTTTCAAAGCAATACTCCAAACAGAGTCCACCTGAGGTCTTGGCTCATTTCTTTCAGGACTATGAACAAAGATGTATCGAGTCCCACAGCACCTGAGACCTTTTACATCATACAAGCCTGGTCTTACTGCAGCTTAAAAATACTCAGGAGTAATGGGTACAGATTGCCCGAGCGGTGGCACGTTCATGTGTTCCATGCTGGTTTCTAATGGTGAACAAATCATAAAATGACCGCAGCACAACAATAAATTGATCCCAGTGTGATGCTTGTTGTAGGTTGAATGGTAAATGGTAAATGGCCTGTATTTATATAGCGCTTTACTAGTCCCTAAGGACCCCAAAGCGCTTTACATATCCAGTCATCCACCCATTCACACACACATTCACACACTGGTGATGGCAAGCTACATTGTAGCCACAGCCACCCTGGGGCGCACTGACAGAGGCGAGGCTGCCGGACACTGGCGCCACCGGGCCCTCTGACCACCACCAGTAGGCAACGGGTGAAGTGTCTTGCCCAAGGACACAACGACCGAGACTGTCCAAGCCGGGGCTCGAACCGGCAACCTTCCGATTACAAGGCGAACTCCCAACTCTTGAGCCACGATCGCCCCTATCCAGGTATCCAGGTTGGTCGTCTACTAGTGCTGAGTGATTAGTCAGATTTTATTTTCAGCTTTCTTTTAATGTATAAAAACAAGATAACTGAGGTAAAACTAAAACTACTGTGCTGCATTTCATTTCACAGCGATGCTCTGGTTTTGTCTTGGGTTATAAATCCAGCACCACCCATTTTTCTCCATCACTAAAAGCCCAAAAACCCACGCGCTCTTTAGATTTACCTGAGCAAAGATGCAAAATCTTTATAGAGAAAGTAAAAGTTACACGAAGGTATCTGTGAATCTATAATGAACAGCATAATGACGTCAGCATCTGAAACCACAACCAGTTGGCAACCGGCTAAGTCGAGTCTCCTGTTGTAAAGAGGCACGTTGCAGATGAGTTGTGCTCATCGGCACAGACCGACTCAGATTGATTGCAAAGTGTTGGCGGTGTCTCTGCGTTCATTATTAAGATTGCAGTTATTTTGCAAACCGTTGAACGATAGACTTTGAGGTCAGAAACAATTGCCAGTCTGGGCCTAACTCCTAGCCAGGTGACCTCATGCCACATCTTTTTATGGTTTCCCGTTCAGGGATGTTTCCTCTAAGAATAGCAGAATGTTTTGGCGTTGAATACATAATGAATAATGATATCCCTGGAGTTGATGAGTAATCATGTTATGTTATACTATGTTATCGCATAGTAATGCTGAGAACAGGAACCTTGAATTGCTGCCATCACAGCAGTAAAAGTGGATCAAGTGGTTGCTTCAATGAGGCCTACTTCCAACTTATTTAGCTGAATCCCACCAACTCATTTAAGTTTACCTCCATCCAAGTCCAATTATATGAACTGCATCTACTGTACATGTTAAATTATTTATCTTTTTTTTCTGTGTTTACAAAAATTACTGTTTTCCAAGCTGAACAGGAACATCCATCCATTCTCTTCCACTTATCCAATTCAGGGTCCCGGGATGGCGCTAGAGTCTATCCCAGCTATCATAGGGAGGAGGGGGAGACCCCGGACAGGTCTCCAGCCTGTCGCCTGCTATTTATAACACCAGACAGATCGTTTAAATGAAGTCCAGCAGTGTTTTTATGCTACTCCCTAACATCATGATATGGTGTACAATTTTCTCTTCAGCAATGACAAAGACATTATCCCCTATAATTAATTCCTTGTTGACAATGTGTCTCTGCGCCAGTGTCACCCTATAATTTCTGTCACCACATTACACTCGTGGAGCTTATTCTGATCGAAGGAGTCAGCTAGAACCAAAAATAAAGCGCAGCAAGGTCAGAGAGGTAAGGTTAGGAAGAGAAGTTGTTTTCTCAGGTGGCCACGCAGCCTTTCCTTTTTCTCGCCAAAGAGACAGAGTGTCCTCTACCTCCCTCGATCTCTGCCTCTCTCCTTCGCGTTCAGACAAGCCCGTTCAAGACTCGGTGATTAATTATTTATCCAGGCAATGAAATGCCAAAGCCTGAAGAAACATACCACCAGGAGAGAAAAGGTCACTCTCATCCTGCACATGGGTACAACACACTCACACAACAGTGATGAATGGCAATAACATCTCTATCGGCACTTCAGGCAGACAGAGTTTTCATGCCGATGTTCTAATAGCATCCAAAAGCAAGGGCAGAGCAAAAAAACGGGGTGAAATCTTCAGGAGAGCCCTGAAAAAGCTCTGGTTCCTAAACCCATCGGTATGTCAGAGGTGGTAAACGGTCCGATCCACAGCAGTGTGTGTGTGTGTGTGTGTGTGTGTGTGTGTGTGTGTGTGTGTGTCCAGTATAGTAAACTGCAACCTTTCCTTGCGGTGAAAATGATATGTGCATGTTTTGACACCTGAGAGTTTGCGTGCTCAGTTTAGTTGAAGGGTGTCTGTGTGATTAAACTTTGATAACTTTGTTCATGTCTCTCTGCAGCTCCACGACACAGCTAGCCAAATGGGGTGCCAATGCTGCCGGATGATTAAAAGGTGAGAAGTGTTTCCTCTTGTTGTGTTTCTGTTCTTTTCTTTGTGCGCCACTTCTCCGTCTTACGCAGTCATCGTCCTTTTTGTATATTGTCACAACACTGATGCTCAGTAAAACCCCACAGTAATCAAGAACTCCCTCAAGAACTCTTGTTACGGAGAAAAGGAGGAGGGAGGAGGGAAGAGAAAGAGGAAGGGTTGCTCTACCAGGAAGGGTGTGTGTGTAAAGAATTACAAGAAAACCATATAAAGATGTCACACCACTTCCATATTTACCTGTTGGGTCACTTTGAGTTTGCTAAGGGTTTATAAGTAGTGTCATGCGCTACAAAACTAAAAGACTTTCATACAAGTAGGAATTTCTTTTTCTTCCCAAAAAGATGATTTGACTAAAGTAAAAAGAGGAGTTTTGATTTTGGAATAGGCCAAAATGTTATTTTAGACAGTTTGGTGTTGGCACAGGGTTTTCCAGTGGGTGCATTTTATCTTAAAGCTGATTGTTTCCATTTATTAAAAGGGTTGATTCTTGGAAATGTTCAAGGTTTTCATCAGGGGTTATAAAGTCAGGTTTCACAACTGCAGTATCACTTAAAAAAAAATCACTATTTACAAGTTAATCACACTGTGACTTTTAGCTGTATTTATAGCTATATAAAATGCTCACTCAGATAATTGTCTCCCACTTTTTTTCTCACTCTGTCTTGGTGTAACCACTAGCTGAACGGGGATTGCCTGATCTTTTCTTGCAGAACAGCTAAGAAAATAACCCCCACATATATGATATACCGTATTTTCCGCACTATAAGGCACACTTAAAATCCTTTAATTTTCTCAAAAATCGACAGTGCGCCTAATAATCCGGTGTGCCTTATGTATGAATTCTGGTTGTGTTTACTGACCTTTAACCAATTTTACTTGATACACGGCAATCAAAAATCTGTCAAAAACTGTTTTAGTAAGCTTGCTAAGCTACGAAGCTGCACCGCTTGATAAATTGTCAGAGCATTACGGCTACCGTAGTCAGGAGCCTCACTGAGTAATCTGGGTCCAAAACTCCATCCGCTTCAGGTCCCAAAGTCAAACGAACACTGTTAAAGAGTTAAAACGGTCTAAATTATTTCATCTGTAATAAAATGATCAGTGTTGCTGCTTTACCAGGTGTAACAATTAAGTTTAACATCCAGGCATCTATGAAAACAGAATTTATTCAATTCAACGGAGTTAGAAGTTAGCAGGAAGTTAGCTCGCTAGCTTCCACCTAAACATGATATAGCATGTTCTGACTGAGAGATTTCTGAAAAAATTAAAATGTACAGCTCTGCTATCATTTCCAACATAAATGAAGACAGAAAACTAAGCAGTGACGTTTGTAGGGTTACTGAAGTTGGCCTAGCTGGTATATAATGATGTCCTACGTGATCGCTAGCGACACAGCTATGTTAGCATAACATAAACACAGTGAAGCTGGAGGATGAACGCTAACTTCTTTCCACTCGACAAAAGTTAATGTGAGGTTTCCTGATGGTTGGAGACAAATGCAATTGCATGGCAAGATGCTGTAAATGGACCAAACTTCAGTCAGGAGAACAACTGAGATAATCCATCCACAATACAAGGTTAGTCATTAATATACTGCAACAACATGGGAATAGAGCAGCTGCCAGAGAATTCAACATTAATGAATCAATGGTAGGGAAGTGGAGGAAGCAAGAAGAATGAGTTGAGTAAAGTTTGACTTATCTGACTGTTTTGTTTCACTTATTGCGCCTTAATGGTCCAAAAATACAGTATTAATTTTTTACTCACTCTAATGGGTCTCCATATACCTCTAAACAGCTCCTCAATAACAACCTCTAACTGTTGATTTCCCAATGTCACTCGTCAGTGCCACTTCTAATGTCTTCTTGGCCACTTAATGATTTCTTGTCTGTTTCATGCCGATAGTGAGAGGCCTATTTATAATACGTTTGCTTTGCGAGCCCCATGTGGATACTTAGTACAAACTGTGAGTCGATATGCCGATAGCCTTCACCTCCATGTTACTGTATTTTTTTAAATTAATTTTTTGCCGGGCTGCCTAGTCATTAAAGCCTACACGACATCGTTGTCAGGGCTCGACATCACTGTGCTTTGTGAGGCGATCGAGGAGACAGAATAGGGCAGAGAAACAAGGCCTTGATTGCAGATTAATGAATGTGCACACAGCTATTCACATACCAGAGTCATAATCCCACTACACAGCTGTTTTTTTTTTTTTGTTTTTTTTTCTTTCCCATGTCAAAAGATACATATGTGAATGCTTGTGACAAGCACGCATTCCTCTGTAATTGTCTGGAGTGTCACATTTCTGGGATTAACAGGATTGGGGAGGGGGGCTGGCATGGCTGGGCCTTTAGATTACTGGATCAGCAGTAGGAGTGGTTCATCAAATCTAAGAGGAACAATCACAAACAAGTCTGACTTATTGTGGTGGATGGAGTCGGCATGAATGGAGAAATCTTTGATCGGGGTATCTTGGGCGTGCACGCTTTGCGAACCCTTCGCTGGAGTATTTCCTTTGAACTTCACAGTGCAAGGTGGAAGTTCTCATCCACTTAAGACATAGGTGTCAAACTCTGGCCCGCGGGCCAAATTTGGCCCGCAGCCTAATTACATTTGGCCCGCAAAGCCATAACAAATTACTATTAGAGCTGGCCTACTGGTATTATACAGCTAATATATATATTGTTTAGTATTAAGCTTTGCTTGTTCCATATTCAGTTTTTCAGCAAAACGTGTTTGAGTCCATAAGAAAAGATTCATTCTCATATCTGGAGGAATAAATATATTTCAATAAATATTAATGTTAGCCCGCGACTTTGTTCCAGTTTTGAATTTTGGCCCACTGTGTATTTGAGGTTGACACCCCTGACTTAAGAGGACAAAGTGCCTCACATTGAAAAGATTAGGATGTTCATCACAGCTCTAATGGTTTCACTGGCATAAAATCTATAGGCACCTCTGCACCATTGTATTTCAGAACAGATGCAATCAGCTTTAATTTCTGTAGCACATGAGGGAAAGTAGTATTGTGCTTGTGCACGTGTCTAATCACTGAACTGCCTGTGAATGATCGTCATCGGCTCTAAAGCGAGCGCTCTGAAGAATCAACTTGAGCAACATGTATGCAAAGAATATGTTGCCTCTTTTTTTTTTTTTTTTTTTTTTTTTTTTTTTGGCCGTCCACTCCAGCAAAAGACCAAAACCAGAAAGTTTGAGCAGTGTGTCATTTATTTAGTTTTGCTCTCTGGTGATAGGCGTCCTGTCGTCGTCCCCCGCAAGTCTTTTTATCCAGCTTTATGAATTATATTTTTTTTCTGTAGTAAAACGCCCTGTGCATCTCTCACTTTTCTGAAAGTACACCTCAAATTTCACCTTGGCAGCGGTGCTGCCCAGGAGCAAAAGAAATGGAAAACATTCATTTTCTCAGCTTTCCACTGAGAGGGGAGAAGGAAATGATGCAGGGTGAGAGAGAGGTGCTTAAGTCAGTGGGTGAGCGCACGTGTGTGTGACTGTAACCGCGTAGGCAGGTGGCTTTGTGTTTGTGTGTCTGCGTACTGGGAGGGAAGACAGAATGCTGCAATTTAATCGATCTGCACGTTTGAAAGTTATCTTCTTAATTCTAAGGACTTCTTGAGCTCATGTTGAATACTGAACAGTGAAGAGTGAAGCCAAAGGAGGGTTAGATTAAAAAAAAAAAAAAACGGAGACAAGTGAACATGACAACTTAAGACGAAGCAGGCGGGAGGTGAGAAAAGCTTGAGGGAAGATGTTGAAATGAAGGAGAAGTCAAGTGCGAAGCTGTAGAAGATTAGTGAGCTGCAGCTACACAACGGTGACGCTGAAGGAGACGCGAGGAGGAGGAGGTTGTTTTGGAACAGGAGCTCCTGGAGAGGTGAAAGATGGAGGCTGGCAGGGTGGAGGAAAAAACACATGAAATGAAGAAAATATGGGCGTGAAAAACACAAGCTGCTCGCAGCAGGCGATGTCTGACAGACTGTTATGCCATCCCCACCGCAAACCCCCCACCCTCGCCAACACTTGTAATACCTGTCGAGGCGTGAGCGTGAGAGCAAGCCATCTTTTACTTGTACTGCTTTTACTACTTTGCCTCGTGTCCTTGTAAGAACATCCTTCAAAGTGGAGGTATCAGGTTGTCGTTATGTCCGCGAGGGGATACTTACTGTGCCATAAATGAGCTTTAATTAGTCTCAGACCTTTGCTGACCTCTAGCATCTTTTGAGGAATTGGGACGACATCAACGAATCTCTGGCCACACGTGTCACTGCGATATACACAGGGAAAGTCATTTCACAGCAGGGATAGCAAAGTAGGTGAGAGCAAATGTTCAACAAAAACATCAAATGAGGCAGCGACACATGAGGGCGATGTAATGTGTCGGTGTTACTTTTCATGGCATTTTATTATTCTGATTGAAAACAGACGTTTGTTAAATTGATTTGTCACAATGCCACTGTTTAACTCGGTATCACTCGCCCCAAAGAGCCAATTGAGCACCTTTTTCTAAAACACTTGACTTTATTTGTATGTACTTGGAATAAAATTCACAATAATACATTTCCTTGCATATAAGAAGTTAGCTAACAGTTAGCATCTTGTAAAATCTAGCATTAGCAAAAAAAACCCCATTTGATTATAGTTAAATTTAATTTACTTTATACTTAATTTAAAGCGACAGCGTTGATTTGTGAGGAATTTGTTTACTCTTCTCTCTGAAGTTGGCGTAATCGGGTCGTTAATTGATGACGTGACGAATCCTACTTCCGGGCCTAAAGTAGTCTGCGTTTAATATGGCTTTTGTGTTGTTAACATGTTTAATGTTTTGTATTTTCTTCTATTTAATCTCAAAAAGCTCCTAAAACAGTCAGTGATCACTGTTGACCTCCCTCGGATTACCGCTAATCATTTATTTAAGCTCAGTTTTTAAAACCTTAGGATGTAACTACAGCCCAGCCCATGCAGCAGTATATGAATGACTAACCTCGTATTATGGATGGATTATCTCAGTTGTTCTCCTGGCTGAAGTTTGGTCCTTTTACAGCATCCTGCCATGCGATTACATTTGTTTCTGACCACCGAGAACACTCACATTAACTTTTATCGAGTGCAGAAAAAAGTTAGCTTGTTTATATTATGCTAACATAGCTGTGTCGCTAGCGGTCACGTAGCACATCATTATATAGCAGCTAGCCCAACTTCAGTAACCCTACAAACGTCACTGCTGTTTAGTTTTCTGTCTTCATTTATGCTGGAAGTGATAGCAGAGCTGTACGTTTTAATTTGTTTCCAAAACCCCGCAGTCAGGACATGCTATATTGTATTTAGATAGAAGCTAGCGAGCTAACTTCCTGCTAACTTCTAACTCCGTTAAATGTCATAAATTCCGTTTTCATGGATGCCTGGATGTTAAACTCAATTGTTACACCTGGTAGAGCAGAACGCTGATCATTTTATTAAAGATGAAGGACTTTAGACAGTTTTTCAACTCTCAGTAATGCCATAGTGATCGTTTGATATATGGACCTGCAGCGGAGTTTAGGCCCAGACACGGCTAGTGACGTCAGACTGAACAACCGGATTGACTATTTAACTTAGGTTTTGCTTTTTAAGCTAAGCTAGGCTAATTGCCTTGTGACTTCACCTTCGTACTGAACAAACAGACCTTAAACTAGCATCCTCCGGCTGAGCTAACCGTTAGAAAGCCAACATTATTTCTCCTAAAACAATTTCTTTATTTTACTTTTCAGCCTGATGTGTTATTTGAATGGAAGCTAATTGTATAAGAAACACTTCTTTTATGCTAAGGTTAGCTTTTAAGCTTACAGTCAAACAGAAAGACTAAACATCTGTGTGTCTTCCACTGTTCGCCTCTCATAAACCAACATCTGGAAGTAAAAGGGAGTACTAAACATTTTAAACCCAAAAGAGGAGTGCAGTCAGGCCTGTGCACATTTCCTTCCTACAACGCTCTGCATAATATATCTGACATTTACATGAGCAGTGCAGAACTTACCGCCGCTGAGGCTCTAGGCAGCCTCTGTAAACATCGAGAGCATGCACGCCCCGGACATCACGTTGCATTTGAAAATGTGCAGCGGCCGCACAATAAAGTACCCTTGTCGTTGTCAGTGTACAGTATGTGGCCGTCGGCGCATCTGACCCGAGGAGCCCCGTCAGACTGACTGAAAGCCCTTTCGTCTGTCACCATGGTGATCCGCAGGCTAAAACCGAGGAGTCGCTCTTCTAGCAGTTTGAAATTCATCTTCAGTTTGTAGCAGTCAGAAGTCATCTGTGCTTAAATAAGAAGTTAAAATGACACTGAATGTGAGCTTGCATTTTAAATACTGTGGGGTGTGTTTTCACTACATCTAGTCGTTGAAGGTTTACAAAAGATGTCTCTCACATGTGTCTGTAGCCCACAGTGACCTCTTTAAAACACTTACTTTGTCACATTAGCAATTTAAAACCCAGCGGCAAAGTGTAGCTCACTAAAGTACACGCAAGTACTGTTCCTAAGTACAAAGTTATATTTAATACTTCTACAGCACTTCGTGTCAGAGCGAGATACTGTACTGTTTACACTGGTTCAAGTTTACCATCAGCCTTCATCTGTCAGGCTTCAAAATGGTTGATTGACTAGGCAGTACTTCCATCCTTTCACCTGTGCTCCTAACCTTAATAATTAAATAAAAAAATATTAGACATTATTATTGATTTTTAATGTGAAATTATTATTAGCATATTTATTAGCTTTGTGTTATTAATTCCCTGACATGTCCAAAACAGGCCATGTTGCTTCCCTCAACACTCCTGTTAAGCCAACTTTCTTCCAACTGACTGATTGGCTTTGAACAGGTAGGTGTGGTTGCTGCACTCTCCACAGACGACAGCAGGTTCACACCAAGCACAGAAGTGAAAGAGTCTGGAGATGCCGTGGCGAACGTGATGCCGCCTGCAGCATAACCCAGCATGACTGGGTTGGGGGAAGCAGTTGAGCTGTATCGTGCTAATCTGAGCATACATCCTATTAAAGGGGACTTCACGCCTCCCTCGTGGAGTCTGTTTGGTCAGAAAGGCTCTGTCAGTGCTCCTCCTGCTCCTGTTTACACAAAGGAGCAGACACTGGTCCTGCTGATGGGTTTGATGCCCTTCTGCGGTCATGTCCAGCTCTCCGCGCCTGACTGTATAGCCTCCATAGCATTAAGACAAAGCGAACCTCCCTGCAGTCATACATATTGATGTGCTGATCGCTTTTGGGGGTTGTCTTGTTTCCTCTGAAAAGCGATTTACAGGTGAAGTGGTTTCTCCTTCCTAACAATAAAGACTGATACCCCTGAACTTTACCTGAGCATGTTCTTTACCCTCGTGATCAAGTTGTAGTTATATTTTTTTGAGCAGTCTATGACCATTGTAACTCTAGCAGTGACTTTTCTGGTCTTGCTCTCTCACAGCTACGTCTACGACCCCTCAGCTCCAGTGGACATGAGGAAGAGCGACTCCACAGGCAGCTCGCTCTACCAGCCCCATCGCCGCCCGGGCGGGGCCCCAAACAGAGACCTATATGGTGAGGCCAAGCAGAAGCATGGCTTTCATAACATGGCTTACAGCAAGTCCAATGAGAGCACACTAAAACTAGAAGTTGACAACAACCATGTCAACCAAAGACTGCACCGTCAGGGGAGTATACCACCGACAGAGGGAGGGCTCTACATCATCCAGCCACAAGGGGTGGGGCAGCAATGGATGACGCAGGAAAAAGGTCTGAGCCAGGTGCCCGTGTACCCCAGCGTAGAGAATTACGAGATCCAGAGGAGCCAAGCGACGAGTAACGGATGGACCAGCTCCGAGCACCGGCTCAGCAGCCCAGAGCTTTCAGCAGACGAGATAGACGAGGGTGTGGGAGGGACCCCGGAGTACCTGTGTGACACGGGGGATGAGGGCAGCGTCTTGTCAGTGGACATCCAAACCAGCAACACCAGCTTGTCCTCAGGGGGCACGAGGGACGAGCTCACGCTGACAAAGACTCCCGACGTCTCCACGATGGAGAGCGGGATCTCGGTGTCGAAGAGCGAGGACGAGGAGCAGGAGGTGCAGAGCATCACGGACTCGATGGTGGCAGAGGCTCTCGCTGCTCTGGAGGCCGCCACGGCAGGAGAGGACTATGAGTGAAGGGCGAATGCGCTCACCCACCACATAAAAAAACTCTGAGGACTCAAAAGAGCATCAAAACCACGATGAGACGTTGCCACGCTTCTGGAGAATAACGCTCACATCTAAGAACGCGGGAATGAATGGAAACTCTGTTTACAACAAAGATATATTTTTGAACCCTTGGATAATTTTTTTTAAGCTGTGGTTATACTGACAGAAGATAATGTGTGCCTTTTGAAGGAGGCTACATTTCCAAAGCTGCAAGTTTTGCATGAAGCCACAACCAAAGAGACGTCAGAGTGCACGCTGAGTTTGACCTGCAGTGCACCCAACACTCCGCACAGTCCCAATAAGCCTGGATGTGCTCGTCCACACACACACACACACACACACAGTTAGCGATACACCACATGTTGCTTTTATCATGTTTGGATCTTAGTGTTTCTTCTGCAAACACAGTCCCTGCCATAGGCTGTACAGGAACCGAGCACGTGGATAAGGAGAGGTCATCATGGTTTTGTTCCTTATATTTTGTTCTGCTGTTATTTATAAAATTGTACTGCTTTCTAAAATTGATCTACTGAATATTCCGTAAATGAAGGATGAGGAGCTGTCTTTTAATCGAGGCTTATTCACTTGCTGATCGTCGCTATTATGCACGTTATGACTGTGTGAAAACATTTCATAAACAAGACCATTTATTCTAGTCAATGTGAATGTAAGATCAGCTAAGGTCAAACTGCTGCTGAGTGAACCTCAGAGGGGTCATAGCTTCACCCTCTTAGCTTTTTACTTTTAATTTTTATTCCACTTTAAGGCTTCTCGTCCAGCCTGTGACGTTAGCTCAGCTCGGTGATGACCTAACTGAGGCTGGGCGGCAGTACAGAGTGCTTTTTTTAATGCCAGCCTCCCCCGTGGCTGCTCAGTGTTCACCATAGCTCCATAACCAAGTACACGCTTCTGTCTCTATTCACTGAATCTCATACAAATGTAAGCCAAATCCAGCTCTCGAAGGTCTTATAGCTATCTTTATCAGTACTTTGGTTTTGGAACCGCACTCAAGTAATGTTGATTAATCACAAATAATAAATAAGCTGTTCTGATCAGTTGCGTTTTAATTTTATTTTCCCTATTTGCCCCCATTTCAGTCATGGTTTGGCTGCCAAATGATTTCTATTTGTTTGTATTGTAAATTAAAATAAAAGTACTTGAAAAATTGTGTCTAATTTGTGTATCTGAAAGAGGACACAGTCATAAGATTTTATCTTTCTCTCACTGAGTTTTTGGACCTGGAGAGATCTGCGTGTTGATTGAACGTTTATAGAATTATAAACTAAACGAGTTCAGTACTCGAACTTCTTGTAATCGCTACGTTAACAACAATGTAAAATGGATATTCACAGTATTTAAAGTTTCACAACTTCCTGTTGCAGACATTAAATTTTATTTGTTATTTGTAGATCTTCAATGTGATTGCAGGCAGGACCCCACAGGTTGCCTCCCACCTCTCGATGGGTGTTCTGGTCTAGCAGTCAAAAGCAGTTGCAAAGAGGACTGATGCATACTGGACCTGTGAAACTTTTTGTTGTTGTTGTCGTATGCAAAAGAAATTAAACACACCACCATTTCTGTCCTAGTCACAAGGAAGTTGCCGTCCTATATTTAGTCTAGTGTGACTGAGGCGTGATCTAACTTTTACATAGAAATCTATGCAAATGTGTGATGAGCACTAGCTTTTTGTCCCCGTGATGATTCGGAGCACTAAAAACAAATTATTTTTATTTAATTCCAGATCCTGACTGTAGTGGAAGGAACTGTAATTTCACTTTTAGGGTCTAGTATTCAAAAGTTGTAAATGAATAGTCCAGTGGCTGTAATTGTACAGGAGTAACACAAGTAGCACAGCTCCTGTAAGTAACCCAGCAGGTTTCTAACTATGATGTTAAAAACTGCTCTGCTGGGGACCGACAGTTCAAACAGCTCAGATCTTTCAAAATATTCTCCATCACCTAACGCTCACAAAATAAGACATAAAATCATCCTCACAGAAGCTCTTCTTATGTCAGCAGACGTGTCAGATAACAGCTTGGTTGCCAAAGGGAAAGTGGTCGTTTCCCTAAGGAGGCAGATTTTTGCCAACCTAAGGGCATGGAAACATACTGCTCCAGTCACTACTCGTGATTTTCCTCCGCACCAATTCTGTTACACAATTAAAACATCCAATAAACTATACCAGTGACGAACACATTTTTAAAGCCGCTTTTCGGCGTTGCCATTCACCACAACATCTAAGCGTTTGTTTATGAATGCCGCTTCGCTCCCGTCTTCATAATAAGTGTGATCACCGTGGGACTCGGGTGTTTAAACCTCGCCATCGCAGCAGTTAGAGCCTCAGCGGGCAGCGTCCAGGGCCTCGGGGCCTCGGCTAATGAACACCTGTGGGTGTTTGCTTGAACCCCACACTAGCTCACGTACACACCTCAGGAACTTCCACAGCAGCCAATAATCCTGATCGACACTGAGAGGCTCTCGGTGTCTTTGTGAGCACAAGAGGTGGAACAGAGCCCCCCAAAATAGCTCTTTCTTTGGTGATTTATCTCCTCCTCTCAGCCGCCGCCTTTCCATCTTCATCCCTCTGCGCTCCTCTTCGTGTTATAGTGCGCTCTTTATTTAAACCTTTGGATTTTTGGCTAGTTCATTGGTTTTACATGAAATGTTCAACTTTTAAATTCATTGGTTTATTAAGATACGCCTGTTTCGAGCAGGTGATGTTGCTAGTTTTTTACCCGCTCACCACGATCCCGTGGGTCTGTCAGACTGTATCTCTCCCTCTCTGACTTTTCACTAAAATCCCTTAGCACGTCCCACTCACCGCTGAGTTTGAGACGTTGCAGGAAAACCACAGAAGAGCAGAGGCGGTTTCATGTCACATACGGCGTGCTGCACCACAGCGGGATAGACTACCAGACTCCAATCCACACTGAGGCCTGTGTGCGAATGCATTCACAGTTTAGCCAAAGCTTTGATCCAAAAATGCCTCTGAGGGAGCGAACAGTACAGCCTGTTATGTTTTTATTTTTACTTTTCCCCCCACGGACAACATCATTTGTGCATTGCAGTGGGCGGCTGTTCAGCTACCAGGTGAAATCACAAGCGAAGCACAAATGAGCACAAAAGCTCGTTGGCGGGCTGTTTTTTGTGTTGTTGTTGTTGTTTTTAAGAAATCAAAAAGAGCAGTTTTCTTTATGAACTTCTGAACGTACACCCTGCTTCTCAACGTTACGGACAAAGACATTAAAGACAAAAAATGTTCCCGTGCAGCGTGATGACAACAGGATCTGCTTAATCAAACCAGTGACTCATCTTTCCATCAGAGCCGAGCTCGCCTAGTGCGTCACCGCCTCACTTTGATCCTTTCACTCGGTTCAAGGATACACAGAAAGGTAGATTATACACTCTGCACAGGCAGATAAATAACAGCTGAGGCTTTACCTGCACACAAACAGCAGAGCACGAAGTTTGAAAAGAGACGTGTCGGTGTGAGCAACTTTTATCGGCGAGCGTAACATCAGCACAAGCTACGTGTTATTGTTTGTGCAGAAAGGGAACATGTGAGCTGCTGTCAGCTGAGAAGAGGCATCGACGAGCAGAGGAGGGTAGAAGCCTTTTTCAATTTCATAATATCCCAAAATTTCCAAGTTCACCTACAGTTGAAAATCCGAATCTTTTAACACATAAGCAAAAAGTAAAAAAAGATAATCAGGATAAAAACAAGCAAACATAAACAGCACTTTATGAGGGGCATAATTCTGAGTTTTCTCACTAAGACTGACTCATCTCCTTAATAACAGGATTATGTACTTATATCATCCTTTGGATCAGCGATGGACCAAATTAACTTCTAACGCACTGCTTGTTTTATTCCACATCCATGCTTTTACTTTTTTAAATGTAGTGACCACCTCAAAACTACTAAAATCATCTTTAAAAAAAAAAAAAAAAATTCTCCAGTCTTTAGCAATTACTAGATTTCTAAATCTTTATTTTTTTGCTCTTGCAGAAATTAAAAACTAAAAATAAAGCAACATTTGTATGCGTATGCATGTATTTCCTGTACAATCTGTTGAGCTTTGGTTCAGGAAGCTTTCTAGTTTCGGTTTGTGTCCGAGTGCTACTGACCTATCACATTTTAACAGGCTTTAAATAAGCGAATCCACAGCTACGAGCAGAGGGCAGAACATATGGGGCGCCGTTTGTAAAGTGAAACATGCTGAAATTAACGGCAACATTTTTCCACATTTAGCTCAAAACCTTACAAAAACATATTTTTTCGAGTAATTTTTTACAACATTTAGTAAAATATTTGTAACTTTTCATCAAATGTTAAATATTAAATCTAAATGTTAAATATTAAATCTAAATATTATATTTAAATCTAAATGTTAAATGTTAAATCTAAATGTTATATTTAAATCTAAATGTTAAATCTAAATGTTAAATGTTAAATCTAAATGTTAAATGTTAAATCTAAATATTATATTTAAATCTAAATGTTAAATGTTAAATCTAAATCTAAATGTTAAATCTAAATGTTAAATGTTAAATCTAAATGTTAAATGTTAAATCTAAATGTTAAATGTTAAATCTAAATCTAAATGTTAAATCTAAATCTAAATGTTAAATCTAAATGCTAAATGTTAAATGTTAAACCTAAATATTTAGGCTAATATGCAAATTTATTGTACGGATCAACGGAAATACCAAAATAAAAGCTTCCCGAAAACCTCCAGTGCAAAATTGTGTCTGTTCTCCTCCTCACTTCTCCCCGCCATGTGCTGCTTCACTTCTTGACTACGAGCATGTCCAGCAAAATCGCTGGACATGTGCTGCAGCGATTGTGAAGTGGAGACTGCAGCTGCTAAGAGTGCACTACTGCTGAACCTTTGGATGGCCGACAAAACGGATCTTCCGATGTTTTCAGCTAAATCGCCGGACGTGCTTTCTCATGGTCGGGTTATGGCTGAATTCCAGTGGAATGACGGTCCCGCCATAATAGACGTTTCAGCCATGTGTTCCAGCCCTAAACCGAACCTTATCCCTAACTATAACCTTATTCCTAACCTTTACTAGCAGTTAAATGACGTAAAATAGTGTTTTCCAAAGCGATTTTTAGAAAATGAACGAACATGTGTAGATTGAGTCCAAACGGTTCTCATGTGCTCTCCTTTTTCCGATGCCGTAATTTAGGAACGTGTTGGGTACCCGAAAGCATGAAATGTTGACAATTTGTCACCTAGCGAAAATTATTACGCTTTGGGAGTGAGAACGAACGTGTCTGACCACTACCGGCACACTTTTGCACCGGAGGTTTTCGGAAAGCTTTTATTTTGGTATTTCCGCTGATCCGTGCAATAAATTTGCATGTTAGCCTAAACATTTAGATTTAACATTTAGCATTTAGATTTAACATTTAGATTTAGATTTAAATATAATATTTAGATTTAACATTTAACATTTAGATTGAATATTTAACATTTAGATTTAACATTTAAAATTCTGTTTTAAATATGAAAAGTTACAAATATTTTACTAAATGTTGTAAAAAATGACTTGTTTTGAGCTAAATGTGGAAAAATGTTGCCGTTAATTTCAGCATGTTTCACTTTACAAACGGCGCCCCATAAGAACAGGAAGTCCTAATCGAGACAGCTGCGGCCGGTTATCTGGATATCTGGGCTACAGACTGTATGCAAAGGATGGCCAGTGAATGATCTCTTGCTCATTGACTCAATCAGCAGTTTCAAAACTGAATAAAATGCTGTCAAAGCGCCCTGTTTGAGTCAAAAAAGGAGGCTGAATGTGTGCACACTCATTTGTCTTGATGCATGCTCAGTCATCCAGGTAAGTAAATCCCAAAAGGTTGATTCTGCTCATCACTTGTTTGACTGACAAAACGTTTCTCCGACTGAAAATGCTACGTCCAGAGAAACCGAATCAACGTTTTGGGATGCACTCATTGTTAACGAAGGTTCATTTTCAAGTTGTTAGCCAGCGACTGTGCAGTGTCCTCAGTTTCAGTCAGATCCACCTTTTGCTCTTTGTGTTCAGCTTCAAAAGGTCAAGGTGGGTAAATTACACCAACAACACAAACTATGCATGCAGCCCACGTATTGGACTTCAGAGAAGTACAACAGGAGTGACTTCATGTCTCTCCAGTCGTCCACGTCCACAAAGTCAACCACATAGTTACTACACAGGATCCTTTCCAATACTGTCTGGTTTGTTATTAGCAGTTAAAAAGATTATTTTCAAGAAAACAGCACAGCGACCCTGGGAGGTCAAACGCACTGCAACTTAATTAAATGTCAGCAAATAGAAAAAAGCCACAAAAGCGAGAAAGACATAACCCAAGTTGGACAAAAACCTTAGAAAACACAACATGTCACATGGTTCTTGCTGTATATAACAGTAAAACAAGTTTACTATTAGCTTCCTGCTGTTGTCTTTTCTTAATTCCTTCAGTCGTGATTTGTGTGCTTCTGCAGCGTTTTTTCTAGTTGCTGGTGTGTTTGACCTCTCAGGGCCAAGACATACATTTTTTTATTACAGGTATATCTCCTGTTTCTCACATGTGCATTTACACTTTGTGAACAACATTTCCCATCTGCCGGTAAAGCAGAGGTAGGTGCATTTAATGGTTTTCCTTTAGTCAAACATTCATCCCGATGAAGGTCTTTTCTCCCATTTAGCAGGAGCAGAAAGAAAAAGGTCTTTTTCGCGGAGCCTGTTATTGAACTTCTCCTCCAGAACCATAAATAATTGTTGTTAATTTCTATGAATGAACGTCACTTTTCTACCACCTAGTCTTCTACACGCTGTAAGCCAAGCTCGCATCTCTGTAGTGTTCACCGTCTCTTCCCCGTCATCAGAGCGACTCAAGATAATGGCTCAAAAGTAGCTTCGCAACGAGTTAATTTGTGCTGTACATCCACACAGCGAGTGCGGACAAATAAAAAGCACCGGCGTGTCGGATTCCTCTGCGTTGTTTTTATCAGGTCCATTAGGCAGTCGGCTGTAGAGTCCCTGAGGTGTGCGCGCTCAGTTAGCGTGTTTGTTTTTCTCAAGGCTCTGTTGGCGTTAATGATGTCAGCCTTTATTGCAGCACACAAACACACTTCCTCATCTCAGAGGAAAATTTATGCTTAAAGAGAAAATATCCACCTCGCAGTAAAGAGAAAAAACTGTTGCTATTGTCTTTAGTATTAGCTTAAAGGAAAATGCACAGGACAAAATAAAAGCATCGTTCGTGTTTGTTTCACGGTTTGAAGGTTTTATTCTTTCCGTCTTTAGGCTTGTATGAACATGAGTTGAGATAAGAGTTTAAACAAAAGTTAGATGTGCTTTACTTATCAGCAGCTACAAGCACAATGAGTGTTTCTGGAGCCGCACTAAACAGCACAATGAGGGATTTTCTCTTTTTTGGTCTCGCTTTTGTTAAGGTAGGATTTCGTCGGTCATCCAGCTGTGAGTCTGTTGATTTATCCTCCCACGCTCTTGGAAACCCAGTGAACAAACTATAAACCTGCTAAATTAGTGTCAACACTGAATGTAATCTTTAACCTTTTAAACGTCTGAGAAAACAGCCCAAAAATACTCCACCTCCCCCCCATCCTGGGAAACCTACTAATGTTTCACCAAAGTTAAATATGAACTCTTTCATTAGAAAACCAACCTGGAGGTTTTCATAAAGAGATCCCATGTAAGGTTTTCCAGCTTTAGGTTTTTATTTCTTAAAAAGCAGCTGCTTTACTTGTAGAAACTGTTGGAAATTAAAAACAATCTGGCTTTTTGTTTTGTCCTCTACACCAGCGGTCCCCAACCCCCGGGCCACGGACCAGTGAGTCGTTTGGTACCGGGCCACGAGAGTTGAGGTTTGAGTGTGAAATGTATGGATTTCAGGGTTTTTATCAGTTTTTAGCGTTATTTTGTTATCATTTTTATGGTTTACTCAGTTTTTCTGGGTCGTTTCATGTGTGTTATGAATAAATCTTCTTTTTTATGGTACCGGTACTAGTTTTATTTTGTTGTATTTATCCGCGACACCTTAAAGGCCGGTCCGTGAAAATATTGTTGGGCATAAACCGGTCCGTGGCGCAAAAAAGGTTGGGGACCGCTGTTCTACACTCACCGCACACTTTCTTACCGACACCTTGCTACTACCATGTTTGACCCTCTTTGGCCTCCTTAGTTATTCAGATATACAGATTCAACAAGGTGCTGGAAACAATCCTCTGAGAATTCGGACCATGTTGACATGATGGCATGACAGCATCACACAGTAGCTGCAGATTTGCCTGCTTCACATCCATGATATGAACCTCCTGCTCCACCACTTGTTCCCCACGGTGCTCTACTGGATTGGCTCTACTAGTCTCCTGCTAGAAGGAGACATCAGACGATGTGTACACTGTGGTCATAAAGGGATGGGCGTGGTCATCAACAATACTCAGGTAGGCTGTGGTGTTTGAATGATGCTCAGTTAGTCCTAAGAGGCACAAAGCGTGCCAAGAAAACATCCCCCACACCATCACGCCAGCAGCAGCCCGAACTGTTCATAAACAGCAGGATGGATCCATGCTTTCAGATTCTGACCCTCCCATCTGAATGTCACAACAGAAATTAAGACAACATTTTTCTAATCTTCTGTTGTCGAATTCTGGTTATTCTGTGTTAAATGTAATACTAATGGATTGGATTTATATAGCGCTTTACAATGCCACTATTCATTCACTCTCACATTCATACACTGGTGGAGGCAGCTACAGTTGTAGCCACAGCTGCCCTGGGGCAGACTAACAGAAGCGAGGCTGCCATATCGCGCCATCGGCCCCTCTGGCCAACACCAGTAGGCGGTAGGTGAAGTGTCTTGCCCAAGGACACAATGACCAGGACAGAGAGCCCAGGGATCGAACCCAAGGACACAATTACCAGGACAGAGAGCCCAGGGATCGAACCGGCGACCTTCCGGTTACAGATGCGATTCCCACCCCCTGAGCCACGGTCGCCCTAGCTTTGGTTTCCTGTTCTTAGCTGACAGGAGTGCCACTAAGTGTGGTCTTCTGCTGCTGTAGTCCATTCAAAGATGCTCTTCTGCATACTATGGATGTAATGAGTGGTTATTTGAGTTACTGTTGCATTCCCATCAGCCTTTCTCCTCTAAACTCTAACATCAAGACATTTTCACCCACACACACCTGCTGCTCACTGGATATTTTCTCTTTTTCTCGTATTCTCTTAAAAACCTTTGAGACGGTTGTGTGGGGAAAACCCAGCAGACCAGCCTGTCTGTGAACAATGAACAACATAAATCAACTATATTTTGAAGACTTGATCTTCACATCAGCAGCTGTCATCTCGCTGATATATTTGATGATACAGATACTGGAATGATATATTGGAGCATTCATGTTTATTTCCACTTTCTGTGCATTTAAATAGCTCTGAAGTTTCAAAGGGTCATTTCTGCCATCTGCACACTTATGAAGACAGTCGAATCACCTTTTTAAAGTTAAAGCCCTGACGCAGTTCAAACGCTGTGAAACATCGACGTGACTTCCTCCCTTTAGTCCCATCTGTTTCCCCCAAAAAATTTTTTAAAAAGGAAAGGAAATAAAAGAAGTTTCTCCCCCTGAGCTCCGTCCTCTTGGCTGATAGCCAGAGACAAAGATAAGATGTAGGGCACTTAGCCTGGCATCAGCATGGGAGCCCTGTCGCCCGGAGGCCTGAATAATTCAGCGCCTGAGATAAATTTACTGCTCATGAAGTCATGCAGAAAAGACATATCAGAGCAGCGTTATTACCTTTACTCTCTTTATTTGAATACCTAATTAGGAGATTTCCTTTTTTTGTTTGTTTTGTTGGTGTGAAAACCTCGCAGAGACCGAACCTCGACTCTAATAGCAAAAGTAAACACACATGCAACAGGAGTCCATATTTGTGCTCTTGTGCAGCTTACTCGCATTTTGCACCGTCATGCACAACCTTCCTGACAGGTTTAACACTCTGAAGGCATCTTTGTGCTTTGCGTTTATCAAGGGCGGGTTAGCTTTGAGCCATGACTCCAGTGTAGTTCCGTTTCGTTCCTTCCCACCACCACACTGTAAACATCTCCGGTCGCTGTCAACAGCCAGAAAGTCAGTCGTCAATCCAGCGCTGTCGAGCGGCAACAACGTGTCACCCAGAAGCCTCGTTTAATCACATCCTGGCTGTTGTTCGGAGTGAAGTTATAACCTGAATTAACAGATTTGTATCTTTTTCCTCAGCTCTCCTGTGCCCTTTCTTTTAAGGTCACCAGCTCGGGCATCCTTTGTGTCTTTTTTGCACGACCTAACCCGATAAGACTCAGAAGGTCAAGAGGAGACAAAAAAAAAAAAAAAAGGAGTCGAGCATTGTTAATCCTCCGTCTAGCGCTCAAAACACCCCTCCATCTCCATCTCATCTCCATTATGTGGAAATAATATGATAGAGAGCCGGAGGTCGACAGACTACCTCCTTGAGATGAATAAGACAAATCATCTTTTCATTACGGCGCCGAAAAAGAGAGAGAGAGGGGCAGTGAGCAAAGAAGGAAATGAGACAGAATAGGATATGAAGACGGATGGTTCAGTCGCACGAGGGAAGGGGAGGGAGACGTCAGCCTGCAGGTCAGCGGACACTGGCTTTAATCATTGCAATGCGGCGGCGATGCAGTGCAGGACAACACAAAAAGAGGCGACTTCATGGTTTAAAATGTGTTAGTCGATTTTATTTTTGTCTTTGTACAATGAGGAAAAAAGACAGACCCATAATATCAAGAACAAAAAGTGCATGCATGTTTAAAAGAAATAAATAAATAAAAAATGAAATGGGTGACACATCTGCATGGCTCTCCACTCAGGGGAGGGACTTTTGCTTTCTGGTTTTAGTCACGGTCTAAAAACTGAAAGATGACGTCACACTGACAACAAGTAGGCAAACAAACTTTTATGTCTACAACTGGTGGAATTACCCTTTAAAATGTGCTTAAACCAACACATGAATCAGCTGTTACGTGGTAATCGTAGAAAAAGTAAAAAAATTACAACCTTTACTGTGTATTTCTGTTTAAGATCTTCTAGGAATAACCTTTGAAGTTCATCTTCATCAGAAGATAGCGAGAGTGTTCTCTGCCTCTGCAGCGACCCTTGGAAACTATTCTAAATGTCATCAAACTACAGCTTTATTGTTGCACACTGAGGTGTCAGACGTTGTCATTAAAGGTACAGGGGAGCTTATAAAATGTCTTTATGGGGTAAAAAGAATAACTTAACACATCCTTCAGTAGTTCAGCTTCTCCCCGGGTTGTATGATTAAACTTTGGGTGCAGTCAGTGATGCTGACTAGATGGGAAACCTTTGACTTGGGTGAGACCAATACTGGAGTTTTGGGGCAGCTGCATATTTTTGAAGTAAAAAATAAGTTGGTGTTAGTTCAGGGGCCAATCCAGCAGTAAATTCTGAAACTAGCAAAAAGCTTAAACTGCGTCCACAAAGGACGCAACCGGCTCATCACTTTGAAGCTGATCATTGGTCACAAGCAGTAATTTCAGGATATGGTTACCCGGGTAACCCCCTAATGTCTTTGCTACCAGGAAGTATGTCAGTCATAGGTATTCTTTATTCTCATTGGTAGTTGTTTCAGTTGCTCACCTGCATCTTTTGCGTGTAATCTCCTGAAGTTGCCAAGTAGCATTCACTTTCTACAGTTTTTGGTCGTCACGTCGCTGCTAATTGCTTCCAGTCTGCACACAACTCAACTGGAGCGATCGCTCGTCTCTGAGCCTCTACTGTCACGCTGTCCTGCAACATGAGCTGCAGATGCTGCTGAGACTGTTGTAAATACTAAGTCACTGACACCTGCATCATCTTCAATGCGATTTAGAAAAGACGAAAAAAATCTAGACTTTAACTGAAACATCTCTGATATGAACATTGTTGCTATGGGACTACATCAGGTGCTAAACATCAGCCAATCAATACAACAGTTTTAACCACGGGGGAAAACGTCTTAATAACATCTTTCTTTAAGGGGCGTCCACACAGGAAGTGACTAAAAGTGACGTGGAGATGAGAGACGACTGAAAGTCAAAGACACATTGAAAAGTTGGCGGGTCCTGAGTTAAACTTTTCTCTGCCTGGACATTAGCGAGAGAAGCGACTACCAATGAGAGCACAGGAAACGGCTGACTGACATTAGATAAGTTAGTAAAAACATACAACAGGGTTACCTAAGCAACAGGAGCCTGGAACGGCTGCTCATGACCAACTGTTGTGGCGAGCACTTCCTGTGACACCGCTTAACCTTCATGTAAGCACTTTTTTCTATGCTTAAGTGCTTTTAACCTTATTTAAGGGGAACTCGGGGTTCAGCATCCTGTCCAAGGATACTTTTACCTCCAGACCAGTAGAGCCGAGGATAGAACCGCCAACCATCTGATTGGTACATGACCAGGATCACCATTACAGAATCACGATGGAAAAGCGTTACATTTACATTTTTCAAATATTGTATTTGATGACATAACAGCATCACATGAAACTCTGATATAACATCATATTTACGCTGATCTACGTTAGTGCAATGTTCCAGAGACGTCTTTGGTTTGGTGACCACAGAGCAAACCTGCCGAAATTATGGCCACAAGCAACATGATCCACTGTGTTTATAGGCTTTTTGCCCACTTCCTTAGAGGTTAAGAGCAAAGTTAGCATGGCCACAAAAGTGATAGGATAAAGAGTGAAAATGAGTACACACCTCATCTTGCATCAGCCCATGGCACTAGGCCATCCTCACGTACTCACTTTAAGAGGTTACATTCACAATAAGACTATTTCCTTAAAGATGTAACTCACTCAGTACTCTGCTCTACACAGTAAACGATTCTTGATACAGTAAACAGAATGAATCACAGCACCTACCATCTGACCTTTGCCTCGACACACCTGTGCGAGCACAAGCACGTTTAGAAACGAAAGGCACATCTCATTAGAAAGAGAAAATAAGGCTTACATCCTGGTGGGCCTGCTGATAACATAATCCACAATGGATTAAACCATTTGTGCAGTATCTGCTCTCAGGATGGAATATAATAAAGGCAGCTCACGCTACAATACAATAAATCCAGGCTAAATTTAAAAAAAAAAAAAAAAGGCTTTGATAAATTAAGTCAAGGCAGAACGAAGTCGATAAGAAAACAAACAGCCTCATAAAAACCAACAGTTCATACTGAGGCTCACTACATCACAGCGTCGCCCTTTTTACTTTAATGTGTTTACAAAAGGTTTTAACTCAGAATGTGTTTCATACGTGTTCTCTACGCTAATATAACACAACACTGATATAAACTGTATTTTTGTTATTAAGGATACACTATAGCACAAAAAAACAAATCTAGAGTGGGACCAGTGCAGTATGTGTATCAGCTGCTTTCAGTTTGTCTTTTAGGTTTTGCTTTTTCATTTTAATTCTCTGTCACGGTGGTGGAGACCAAAAACGGAGCTAAAAGGAGTGATTACCAGGCTAGACTCCAAATGTATGCTAATATCTTCCAAGTTGAATGTATTAGCAGGATGCTGCACAGGACAAAAAAAAGAACAGAAATAACAGACTAACAGAAAACATCCAGCGAGCGGCTCGTGTCTGAATATTTGAACCGATTTGCTCTTTGACCCGGAGTTCTTATTAAAAGGGACGATCAGGTTGACATGCACTGTGAGGACAGTTTGTCATCCTGTTCATATGATTACAGGATGTGAGAACCTTGCTTTGGTCACGCCTGCTAATGTTCCCGTTTAGTGTCTGGCCACGATATACTCCTTCCTGTTTGGTTAATGATGACCTGAACTGGTTCACAGACCTGTTCCTGGGATTTAGTTCTACAAATAAACCAAGTAATACGTGTTTAAAACCTCCTTGTGAAACTGTAATGCACAAGCATCACGGACCAGTTGCTTTTTGAGGAGTACGGCTGTAGTTTTTGGGAGGGACAGCGCTGGTCGAGCCTCCATCGTTACATCAAGCAGTTGCCCGGCTTTTTTTTTCCCATTTACTTTTTGACACTCCTGGGCGAGGCACTGCTGTCCAGCTACCATTTCAAGTAGACACACCTGAGCCATCTCTACTTGTAAAATCACCACCACCATCAGCAGCAGCAGCGCATCACTCCCTGTGGAGCGACAGGACAGGGGGACGATTCCCGGATCCATCTGTCCCTCCTGCACTGATGTTGAAAGTTCTTATTTGGGTTTAAAAAGTGTCCAGATGTTGCTCCTCTTCTCCTTTTTTAATAGCTGTAAGAAATATAAAAGAATATGTAAACAGCTCTGAAAAATTAAGACACGCGTGCAGCCGATGCAAACACACTTTACCTGGTTTTCTATCGTTTCCCCTGGTCCACGCTGTCTGTCTGCTCCTGGTAGAGAGAAAAATACACAGACTAATTAACACATTGAACAAATAAAATAATAAAAAATTATAAAATCCATCCAAGAAAGATAAAAGTCAACATGAAAGCTGACAGAAAATGAAACAAACACAAAGACCTTTATCAGCAGGAAAAACTGTAGAATTTATGAAAATACAGTTAAATGTTACAAATTTATACCCTCTTTCACATTTCCAAAGCTGTCCGCTGGGACAGAATGGAGTCTTTCCTGGGCCAATCCTGGCCCCGGGCCCTTATGTTTGACACCTTCTAGTTTAGTGCTTTGTGAAGTAGCCCTCATGTCTCGTTCATCAGCATGTGCAGCCAGTTTTAAAGAATGATCGTACTCAAAGACTTCAAAACAAAAAAGTGTTGAGGACTGTGCACTCAGTGTGTGGCGAGTTCACCGATCCACTAATGCAGAAGGAGAAAACCTCTCTCCTTTTCATCTCTGGCGTTGCCTCTGCAGCTGATATTGATATTTCTGCACTTTTGTGTCTCTGGCAACATTTCTCAGAGAGTGCATTGTCTGTATATGGCTGTAAATATACAGAACATATACGTAGCTTTCTTTTTTAAACAGCAACTTGAGCCAACTGCCCCCCGTCAGAGCTGGTTACCCGTCCAGTTCTCATGGTCTGCTGCCAACCTCAATGCTACTGGAGTAGAGAACAACTCGTCAGGTTGCTGTTCATGTTTAGGCACATCGCTTTGAAGCCGATCCTCGGTCACTAGCAGACATTCCAGTCTCTGGTTGCCTAGGTAACTCTGTAAAGTATTTACCACCCATGTCATATGTCACTCGGCGGTATCTTTCACTCTCACTGGTTTTGCAAACGAGCAAAAAAACAAAAACACAGCCATGTAAAACAGAGTCGTGTGACGATTAGCTGTTTACGGCTAGCATCCATCAAGAAGAAATGCTCACATGTGTGAATGAACATTAAATGTGATGATCAAGGATTCACCTTGATGGCTAATTTCACAGCAGGAGCACCACCCACCCGATTTCTCTAAAGACCTTTGCAGTTTGCTGCAAAGCGCCTGAAAGCACCTTTTTTTGTTGTTCACTGTTTGTTTTTGTTTGAAGAATATGAAAACACGTTATCTGCGAGGAAATTTCTGTTGTTTAACGGCAGCAACAGGACGACGCAGCTTCCTGTTCCTGTAAACACTAAATTAGACATCGAAAAGAGACGAGTGGATGCTGCTCACGATCACCTGGAGCACAGCATTTCATAAACCAGACTTCCTGTGATGTAAACAGAAGACAGCAGGCCGGAGGCTGGTCTTCTTTTTTTCTCCAGCTCTGCATGATGAATTTTTTAAAGACTCGTTTATTCGTTTTTTCTTACAGCCACTGCAATAAACAGCATCAGTGAACAGAAACTAAAAACTACTGTCCATGAATGCAGCTTTTACTCCATCTCATTTATTCTTATTGAAAATACTAGAAGTAATATTTCTCTTGTGCCATGTGTTTATATTTATTCACTAGAAGTCTCCATCTGGACCTGAGTGTTTGCAGACTTCTACTGTAAGTGTTGCAGGCATTTTACTGACTTGTTACCTAAAAGCACAAAGTTTAGAGCCGAAATGACAGGTCGCGTGTAGTTCAGTACCTTCAGGCATTTTCTAAAGCTTTCCACAAGGGTTAGGAGTGTTTATGGGAATTTTTTACTGTTCTTCCAGAAGCACATTTGTGAGGTCAGACACTGATGTTGGATAAGAAGGCCTGTCTCACTGTCTCTACTCTAATTCACCCCAAAGGTGTTGGATCAGGATGAGGTCAGGACTCTGTGCAGGCCAGTCAAGGTCTTCCACACCAAATTCTCTTATGTCTTTATGAACCTTTCTTTGGTGCACTGGTGTGCAGTGATGTTGGAACAGGAAAGGGTCATCCCCAAACCGTTCCCACAAAGTTGGGAGCGTGAAATTGTCCAAGATATCTCGCTATGCTGAAACATTAAAGGGCTGAGACCAACTGCTGAAAATCAGCCCCACACCATAGCAGTGATTTTATAAACCTTTGGTTATTGAAGTGACTGAAACAACTAAATGCAATGATGTGGATGGTTGAGTAATATAGTGCATATTATAAAGAGGAATGTGAGATATGTGCACGCATAAATATTTATGGATACATAAGAAACGGAGCTCTTCTGCAGGCAAGACAAAAGCAGAAACAGGTAACATTTTCATCACACACACACACACCTGAGGGGACTTGGATGTTGGTCGACTGTTCGGCTCCACCGCTGTGGGCGATGCGGGGACGCTCCCATTAGAGTCTAATATCAGCAGAGTTCGCCGCTCCCTGGCTGGTTTTTCACACTTTGTCACGCGGAACCTGAGAACGATAGAAGGGTTTGAATGTTTGTGCAGCCTGCGATCCAAATGAGAGAGCTGGTCCAGGTCGCAGGGCTGGCTCAAACCCCTGTTCTTAAGCAGCTGACATGACAATGACTACATATATACAGTAGAGTGTATGAAGAATCATATTTTTACCTAAAAATAAAAGAGAATTTAGGTGGCACTTCATAAATATTATATTTACATGGAAAAATGACCAAGTTAAAAACAGAAAATGGTCTGTTATTGAGTGATCTAGGACAGAAACTCAGGTCATAAGCCATTCTTAGAGCCACACACACACACACACACACACACACACACACACACACACACACACACACACACACACACACACACACTTTCTTGGTTTCTTACTCACCTAAACATGACATCTCTCTCATCCGCCCACTCTAAAGCTTTAATTAAATCAGCAAATGAATATTTGTATCCAGGTCATGCTGACCCCTGTGCATATGGCGCCATTCATCTAAGTGCGCAAATGAAAAGAAACCTCTTCGCATCCCAATCAGCTCTCAGCGGGACATTGAGGAAGGCTGCGTGACGGCGAAGAGGCTGCACACTTTCCCGGCCTCACTGGTGGATTGAGAAATGGTCTCTTTACTTTAAACTGGATCTAGGACACAGCGGCACTAGATTTATGATGGGAGTACACTGCCAGGATTTAATTCTCACTGTGGTGAATTCTTCTTATAATTACTGAAACTAAAAGTCTGGACATTGAACACAAACACAAGAAGAACCAGAAAAATTCCTGCACACTGCAGGATCATTGGGTTGATGATGAGGGTGTCCAAATTCCCTGCACAGACATTGTAAAAGATGGACATAGGTGAACCCGGTGGAGAAGTGCCTTAAAGCTGCATGCTTTGCCCTCATGACCAGTAGGGGGCGACTTGTCCGCCTCAACAGCCCTCGGCTCTCTTTCTGATTACATTATGCGCTCAGTTGCCAGTTTCAGGTCAATACCAGAGCCAGAAAATAGGATTATGTTCATTGACGAACAATTTTTCAATCAAAAGTTGTTCGCCAATGAACATGCAGTGTCTATGGTTTCTCACAGCTCAGTCAGAGCAGCTCCTTGCCATGTCCAGTTTCTAAACAACAAGCAGGCAACAGCGAAAATGCTTGATACTTTTACTTTTTTTTTTAAAAATAAGACACTAACCAGTGACATCACTGTGATTACACCGTTTTATCTGTCTATGGTACCCTCACATTTGTTGCAACATTGTCCGCTGGTTTAAGAAAGCATTTTTGCTAACACCATTTTATTTGCAAAAAACAAATGTGATGGAGAGGGGCGGGTCGCTCGCTTAAAAATGACTTGTCAGCCACAACTCATCAGCCAATAAGCATGTGATATCAGAAACTAATTTTCTTACACACTTCTACAGGACCAGAACTCTTTTTGGAACCACAGCTATCGCCATCTGGTGGCTTTAAGAGAGAATGCAGGTACTTCGGGATTGGCTTTTCCAACCTGAAGCTAGGTCATGTTTTATACTGATTTTCTACAAGGGGACCAAATACACATGCTTTCTGCAAGCAGCTTGATGTCTATTAAATTGTAAGAATAGCTCCTGTCATCGATTAATGCTTTAGAGTTGAGTGAACACTCACTAGTCAACATGACAGTCCTGGTGATATCCTGAATAAGACATTAGAAGTCTGCTTATTAATGTTCGTGTCTCGGTTTTGTGAGGACCTGTGCTGTTAACAGTGGCACGTGGAGCAGTCTGACCACAAGTTTCTGACCTCCCAGTGTGGTATCAAAGTGCATGAGATGCTTGTGCCTTTTAAATGAAGTGTGAATATTTTCGAGAGTTAATGTTTGATTGTTAGCGCCGTGTGTGTGTCTGTGTGCACTCAAGCCTAGTGTCCCTCTGGGGCAAACAGTGTGTCATTTTTCATTTACTTCTGCTAATTAAACCACCTCGTGATGCGATTCTGAGAACATTTTAAAGGCAGGAAAATCATCAAAAGGCAGTAATACACCCAGGCTTGTCCTTCAGTTATGATTCACACACACACACACACACACACACACACACACACACACACACACACACACACGCGCCCACCTGCCTACAGCCAGGACTGTGACCTCCACACAGTTACTGTGTCGCAGCTCTGCTTTGCGGGCTGACGGCTTCCTCATTAGCGGCCATTTCTTCTGGTTGCAGCGGGTGCAGATGTTCTTGTTGCCTCCCAGGCCCCCGATGGTGTGCAGGTGGTTACAGGTGTGCTTGGCTGCTCCCGGGGGCGCCCCCGGCGATACAGGTGTCATTGGAGGAGTGGGAGTGCCGGGGGAGGTGGGGGTGAGCGGAGGACTTGAAGATAAAGGAGGAGAAATGTGTGATCCTCGCAGCTCTTTCTTCAGATTGCCACTTTTTAAAAGCCTTCATGAATTAATTACACAATATTATTGTGAAATGAACTAAGAAATCTTTTATAGGTCAACAACTGTAAACATCCAAAATGTGAGGTAAGAGGAACAAACCCCAACACGAGCTAAAGACTTCGGCCCATTTTACCCAGAGCATTTAAGCTCGCTGGATTCTGCAGTGCTTCCCTTATCGCAGCCCGCCGCTGCAGAAATGACACATCAATATTTCATACTTCAAAACAATTACTGACAAGCTCTTTGAGAACAATCACCCTCAGTGATTATCTTTAAAGTAAAAATGGAAGCAGTTTACTGCGGCTGCAGGTGAAGTTTCAGACACACCATAAGTAAACAATTAGATAAGCCCACAAATAGACGCAACGCAGACGCGAAGGGTGTCGCGTCACATGATGTTTGTCTCCAGCTTCCTCCTCTGAGAGTTTCTTCTTCATTCACTCCCCGTGTGTTCACACACCACTTTGCATTTAATCATTAGTTATTATTAATCTCTGGCTCTCTTCCACAGTGTGACTTTTGTCCTCCCTCCCCTCACACCCAGCCCGTCGCCTCAGATAGCTGCTCCTCCCTGAGCCTGGTTCTGCTAGAGCTTTTAAAAGTAGTTTTTCCTTTCAACTGTCACCAAGTGCTGCTCAAAGGAGGCCATCTTTGTTGAGGGTTTTTTTCTAATACTGTGGAGTCTTTACCAGTGCTGGAACAAAGTTACATATTTGAGTAATGCAGTATTGTAATGCGTTATCTTACTAAATTCAGTAATCATGCTACAGTTAAAATTACGTTGTGACCTGTATTACAAAGATTATCCGTGCCTGGCAAATAGAAAAGAAAAAAAAAAACATGTGTACTTGCTACAATCAGCTGATTTCAGTTCGTGTGTGTCCAGGACAGGAACAGCTGCATTCCACTGCTTCAGCTCTTTGCAAGCCTCTGCACAGACAGCACGCTAACACTAAGCTAGCCAAGAACCCAGAGTGATGGTAAAGCCGAGCACATGCAGACCCCAGCCCAGCAGCCAGAGCCTGAACTTCAACAGGTAACAAAGGCAGTGATGAAGCTTAAAGCCTCAGCTTCTACCTCTTCATGTTTCTATAGTAGAATCAATCGTCGTCTTTGCTTTGTGCTGATACCTGCGCTCATGGCTCTGGTAGCTATGATAGCTGGGATAGGCTTCAGCCCCTCCCCAGGACACTGATAAGGACAGCGGAAGAGAATAGATGGATAAAAAAGGGTCTTTAGACGAGAGTTGTTATTGTTGATGTTGATACTGCACTATATAAATAAAATTTAATTTAATTTAATTTAATGAGCACTATGTACTTTTAAGCCTCAACAAATCTGGTTATTGGGACATTGAAAGCCTTTAATGCCTTTTAAAAATTATTCCAAGAAATGTGACAGCTCATAAACATATGCAGCCACTGCAGATTGAGTCATTGGCCAATAATAGGGTACAAAATGTGATTTTGGTCCACCGGAAGAACAAAAGACGTGATGTTGGAGATAAAGTGACGAGAACAGGAACTGCTGTGGAAAGATGATGAGAGGGACTAAAGGACGGTAGAGAGGTGGTGGAGGACTGATGGCAGGAGAACGGAAGTTAAGCACTGAAGCTGGAGAGGCAGATAGTGAGCTCTGGCGACACTACAGTCAGTCACTCTCCTCCTTGAAGCCTTTTCTCCATCCCTCTCTCCTGCTTCCTCCCTCTCTCCTTCCCCAAGTATCCAATAAATTACCCCCACCGATATCCTTTCTTCCCCTCCTATTCTGCCATCTCTAAGTGATCCACTGGCAGGCTGCCCATCCTGGCTGAGAGCGCGCGAGAGAGAAAGACAGATGTGGGACATAACAGCAGGAGAAACTACCACAGAGAGCCATCTGAGCAAAATGAAAAAGCGAAAGGCAAACTAGGGGTGGAAATATGTGAAGGAAAACATTTGGAGAGAGAACTGAAGAAGTGAGACACATGAAAGTGACGCTGGGGATTGTGTGTGAATTCACAGTTTTCTAGTTTTTTTTCCCTTTTATGTATTTATATGTTTGTTACAGGACACTCGGTGTGACACAGCAGAATACCTCAGTACCTAATCCTTGGCAGATGCAACACGGCTACCATTTATCCACACTGTTTTCTCCCAACAAAAGAAAACACCTTTCCTCTCTTATCTCCTTTCCGCCCAGCACAATATGAAGCGGAGAGAGAAAGATGACAGCAGGAGAGAGAGAGATACAGAGAGGGGGGAAACATACTCCACTAACTCGATTTACTTAGACTCCTACTGTCACAAGCATCTCCTCCTCTAATCCATCTATCTGCCCAACTCCTTCTCCCCCTGTATTAGAGGCAAAGCACCACTACACTTGTTAATGTGCACTCCTCTGCTCATGGCTCTGTATGGACGGAGGTGGGACGGTGAGCGGTGTTTCCCCTGCACCGATTTTCTCTGTTTGAGGTATGATTGCTCCAAGGAGTAAAGACATTAAGTTACAGGCTTGCATGCGACCTCACCAAAATACGTCTGCTAGATTATAGAGGAGTATTAGGCCAAAGCCCATCATCCTGTGTTTGCTGGTTGGGGGAGTCCAGTTGCAACGCTATCAGCAGGAGAGCTACTGGTGCTCTAGCCGTGGCTTGTTTCCCTGCTATCAGCAGCTTTTATTGCACTTAAAGCTACACAATAAGCTCTTATGAACCCCCAGTAATGTCTTTACGTCACCTCCACGCTCCACCGTGTCATAGCTCTTTTACGGGTGGTGGGAGACACTCCATATGCATTCAGGCCATCGGGTTTTATACTACTGGGTGATCCTGGCCACAGGCAGCAAGCTAAAGCTGCTTTAGCTCATAGCTGCCCAGTTTTCACATGGTATGCTAGACATGTCATTTAATCTCAAGAGCAGCTATTAGAAGTGATTTAATGTAATAATTCTTGTCACATACTGTATATAGTGTGATTTCTAGCAGACCAACAGCTTCGTGTTTTGTTAGCCGCAACACACGTTTAACATGGAGACCTGCTATTCAATGAATAATGATAATCTTATGATAAAAAAAAAAAAAGTATGTAGCAGAAATATATCTTTTACCACCATCTACATTGTAAAAGTGAGTGATGAATACACAACAGTATTCTTTCCACATTTACTGGTCAAAACATCTTAGGAAAAACATTTTGAATGTTATTTGAGGCAGCTCAGATCAAATGGCTAAACAAGTTTTGACTGCCGATTCTTTAGATATAGCTTTTATGCTGTGGTGACCTTCAAAAGTAAAGTTAATTCAAATAGTCCAAAATGACCACCAAATAAGGAACTTCAGGTATTTCATAGCACTGCTAAGTGGCAAGACTCAAAGGACTTTAGCTAGCCAACTTAAGCTAACTTAAGCTAGTTAGCATTATGTTATATAAGTTTCTTTGTATTTTCAACTGACCCTAAAACAACTTAAAGGTTTTTAAAACGGGAACTAGATTTCTTTGTTTGCGACATCAAGCTAAAGCTAATACCAAACAAAAGTTTAAATCAGATTGGAGTTTGCTTGGCAGCCTGATTTACACACAAGGGGAACCACAAACAAAGGTAACATCACATTTCAGATTAGAATGGCCCTTTACTATCATTGTACATGTGCAACAAAATCTAATATTTATTCTATTCTATTTTCAAACTACTTTTTATAGAAAAGACATTTATGATGATCAGTTTAGTTGTCATAAAACTGTTTTAATAATGCTACATATTACACTTTTTTTTTTTAACTGTATAAATTACAAAAGTTATACAGCCAATATGCTAATAACTCAGTTTAACAGATTAGACACTATATATATATTAAATACCTTCTAAGGTTCACTAACTTCAAAAGTTACTCTCACTTATTTTGTCAGTTAATTTAATTTAGTTCAATACCATTTTATTTATATAAAGTCAATTCACATCAATAAACACATCAAGATGCTTTGTATTGCTTAGTCAAGTCCCTTCGATACCAGAGAGAAAATCCCAACAATCCCTTTTGGCCAAGCACTTGGTGACAGTGGGGAAGAAGAACTTACCTTTAAGAGGAAGAAACTTCCAGCAGACCCAGGCTAAGAGCGAGGCAGCCATCTGCTAAGGCCAAGTTTTTGTTAACCAACAATTAACTGTGGATTTGATCTATAAATGTCTATAGTTCGATATTTGACCAGAAGTTCAAAGTCTATAGTGAACATTATTCTTCTAACAAGTGATAAGTGGCTCGACTGACTAACCATCCAAAGCTTCTGCTGTTCTTAAGCCTCCAGCATTTCTTATATTTTCACTCTGTTTAATTACTTGATTTTACAGCCAAGAATCTTATGAGGAAATATGTCAGCAGCTCCAGTTACTATGTTTTAATAATCCCACAATACAGTGAAGTGGCGCACAGTGGCTTTTTGGGAATGGTCTCCAGCTACGTGTCCCCAATCGGACCCTGCCAATGTGGATAGGATCAGGAGGAAACTGTGGCCTCATTGCCTTGACTCTTCTTGTCCTGCTCTGCATGCTCTCAGTTCAGACACACTCAGACACAGAGTCTCAAGGAGGCTTATGGTGCCACCTGGTGGTCAAACCAGTTAGTACACAGAGTCTTTGCCCAATTAATTTAAGATGAGCCCAACAAAGACAGAAAGCCTTTTTAATAACAGATGGACTTGTTCTTCACAGCGTGAGATCACACTTACCCATCCGAATCAATGCTGTTTTCATGAATCATGGCATTTAGGGCATCAGAGTTTGCTAAAGAGGGAGAGAGAGAGAGAAAGTTATACGCTTATAAAGACGGGGAAAAAAAAGGGAGAGAGACGGAGGGAGATAAAAGTCGTGTTTGGAATTAGTGAGGAGTACGCTCCAGTGACTTCAAAAGCAGAGCGCTTATTGAAAGATGGCTCGAGCAGATTAACTCTTTAACACAGCGAAACGGCACATCACATGCAATCACTGCTGTACACAGAAGACCTCGGCTGGGTGGGAGGAATCTGCCAGACCGTGAAAACTTTTGTCTGGAGCAAAGTTGCTTCAGAGTGTTACTCGGAAAAGTTTCAAACTTCCACATAACCGTCGAGAATGCAGCCTTCGGAGGTAAAGTTTGAAAAATTCTCACAGTGCGCACGATCAACAGCGCCCGACCTCTGCTTGCAGACAAAGTAGCTCAGGCGTAGATTTACATAATTTGCTCCCAGAGACACATTTCCCCAAGGCCAGGCCTCGATGCATTCACTGACTTCACTAACACACCGCTGTGTACACAGATAAAGAAATCTGTGCAGAGTTTGTGACAAATGAGCTGCACACACACAAACAAACACAGATGACTCATGTAGGTGGACGTAGGAGTTTCATGTTAAGATTTCACATCAGCGTTCACAAACGTCTGCCTCAAACTTCCTCCTCGTGTCATGAAGGAAGCCTCGGTGAACGGATGTTAATTTTAGTGCAAAAACATTATCTACTTGTTTTTGCCAGAAGAAGGCCCTAACATGAGTAGTGGTCAGAAGAAAGAAAATAAAATGTTGGCATATTGTTGGTTCATGCACAGCTCTCTTAATTTCAGTCCTTCCTTTTCTTTTTCAGTCATTCTGTTGTAGATTTGCTACTGTGCGATCATAGTGCATGACCAGTTTGAGCCAAGCTTTAGCTGTCAGACAGACGGCCTCGCATTAGAATAATTTGGTATTCAGAGGAGTTCTTGGTCGACTCAGTGGCTGCCAGGTGTCCGGGTCCTGTGGCTGCAAAACAAGCCCAAATCATCACCCCTGCTCCACCGTGCTTCACAGCTGGTATGAGGTGTTTGTGGTGATATGGTCGATTTGGTTTCCTCCAAACATAGCGCTAGCTAGGTCTTGTGGTTTTTTTAAGATGCAACTTTACAAAGTTAAACATTGTTGTCATGTGCTTTTTAGAAAGAAGAGGGTTTCCCCTGGCAACCTGTTCTGTTTTTCTATTGTAACTAATTGTAATTGTGTTGTCATGAACTTTAACATTTAACATGCCAACTGAGGCCTGTAGAGTCACAGATACAGCTTCTGGGTTTTTGTTTCTCTGAGGGTCTGACCTCAGACTGAATGACTGACAGCTGAATGTTTTCCATTTGTTAATAATCTTTGATGGATATCAAATTGTTTGGAAATGCCCTCATAACCCTTCTCAGACGGATGGACAGGAACAGTTGCTTCTTTAAAATCGTCATCCTTCCTCCTTGCTACTGTGCTAACAAATAGTTAAACACACCTGATGTGCTCCAGAGCAGCAAACTATCAAAACCTCTGCTTTTATAGAGGCGCTCACACTTGCTGATGGTAAATTAATCATGTGTATTTGACTAGCAGCAGTTGGCTAACCTCTAAACTCGTGGAAGTAGTGAACTGTGTACTGCTCCTGAATTTTAGCTTAATTTTTGCTAACTAAATAATGACACCCACTCTGGAAACCAAGTGAAACTAACCTGGAAAAAGGGGTCACTATGTCATCACTTTAGAAACGGATAATGTTCCTTTACGTCTTTTACAAAGTAAACTTTTGGATGAAAAAGGATAATTTTGAGGAAATTATTTTTTTTGTAACCCTTTACAAAACATTCCCTGAAGATCATTGTGAAGATTTCAACTTCAAAGGCAACTTTCCCTGAAAGACTTTCTGAAATATTCCTAGAACATAATCTTGAGGTTAAAAACATGCAGTTATGTGCCTAAATGTGAGGTAAGGTATGTGACACTGCCGAAGCAAACTGCAGTAAACATTTCAGCAACTCTTTAGCTTTCAAACTCTCAAACATCTTCTTCTCTTCTTTACTTGTCTTAATAGTATAGCTGAGTGGTTCTTAAACTGTGGAGTGGGACCCACTACTGGGCGTGGAAAACCAGGTGGAAAATATAAAGTAAAATTAACTTCAAATAATGAAGAACTTTACTTTTAAATGATATCTGACCAACAATACCAATAAAAATGAGTAAAGTTTTTCCACACTGTACATGTTCAAGTACTTCCCACTGGTTGCAAACATGGTAGTGACTTTTCCTTTGTTTGATCAGTAGAGGGCAGTGTTTTCCTTTGTCTGATCAGCCATCAGAGCGGTGCACGCTATAGCATTCAATTCCTCCTCTCTTTATTTAGACTGAAACGGCTGTTGCTGCAAAAATGTTGAGTGGACACAACAACTTCCTGTTTTCATTAGAGAGAGAGGGGGGAAAAAAACAGCTACAGAGATTTCTTTTTTAAATCTTAACCATCGGCCAAGTTTCCATCAGTTGAGCAATGTTGAAGGGTGAGAGAAGGTGTAGTAAAACAGATATTTATAAATAGAGAGCACAATGACGTGCTGACTCCACAGCAGACTGACACAGGTGAGTCACGATAATCAGAATCCTACGAGCATGACTGCTTCATAAAACAGCCGTGAATCAGCTCAGAGCAAACGTACAGCTCAGGACAATGATGGCCAGTCACCAACATGGGACGATACAGCCTTTGTGTATCACAGGATTGGGTCAAAGTGCAATATTGAATTACACTTAAAGAATCAATAGTGACATGGCACATTTTCAACTCTTATATGATATAACTTCTTATAGATGGGTGCTATACGGCAGCGGTTCCCAACCTTTTCTGCACCATGGACCGGTTTAATGTCAGACAATATTTTCACAGGCCTTTAAGGTGTCGCGGATAAATACAGCAAATTAAAATGATACGACCAAGACAAAAACTGTGGTATTTTGTAAATATAATAATAAACGTCATTTCACTGTGTAACTGTGTAACTTTATTAACAGTGTCCTCCAACAACATTGAGAGTAACATCCTCCTCTCTGCCCCTTAATGCTCTCTGGTCGCTATGGTAACGTATAAATATTTCTTTAAAATAAGACACACAGCTACAATTCGGGAAAAGACCCAGGGAAACCGAGTTAACAATAAAAACCGTGAAAACCATAAATTTCACGCCTCAACTCTCGAGACTCACGGACTGGTACCGGTCTGTGGCCCGGGGATTGCTATTTATAAATTCTCTATACAGAGCTTACATTTAGTAAACAACCTGTCATAAAACCAATAAAACAGAAATATTTTACAAGCCTGTCAAAAACTTCTTTAAAACAAAAAATCATATTACAGTGGAACCCCGACTTACGAAATTAATTCGTTCCCGAGGGTCTTTCGTAAGTCGAAGCACCCATCGCCCGTTTTGACTGAGGCGATGCTGAACGATAGGCTATAGGTTAATTGCTAGCTAGAACAACAATACGTCGTCTAAGTGGAACAGCGAAGCGCAAGTACTGAAGCCAAGGGGTTGTCACATGATTCGGAAGGCATTGTGGGCATTGTAGGCTCAGCCAATCAGAACCAGCAGATTTTGTTACACGGGCATTTTGCCGTAACACAGGCAAAAATATTGCCGCTCAGTGCCTTCGTAACTTGAATTTTTCGTGAAACGGGGTATTCGTAAGTCGGCGTTCCACTGTATTATTATTATTCATTAGGCAAATATGCATTTTATATCAAATTTGAGCCGGCACACTGGAATTCTTGTCAGTAATTAATTAAGCACAACATTAAACCAGTAAGACTAATTTTTCGCGTTCGAGAATTCAAGTAAATAATTGTCTCAGTTATGGTGGCGCTCTGATAAATGTGTTAAGCGCTGTGTCCTGCTACCAGTACGTTTGGACAGTGGTGTGAGGTAACAGTGTTGGTGGAAAGTTTGAGCAGCGCTGTCAAAGACCGAGTCCTCTGTCTGCCCTCAACCCTCCAAACACCGGGGTGAACAGCTACTTTTCCAGCCTCTTAGACTACACACGGCGTCCTAACAGCTGGTGCAGAACGCTGCTAACTTTTACTGTATAATCTTCAAAGTATAACCGTCTCTTTCTTCTCTTTCCTCTCCTGCCTCAGTATAATTCTCTGCCTTAGCATTTAAAAGCCTGTTTTGACTCTTAGTTTGTACAGACATATATCCTGAACTCAGACTGGGCTCCGCAAAAAGACTTGAATAAATCCTTTTGTCCTCCTCCGCTGCAAGAGGTAGTGCCACTTCTGTGTTAAACACCTAATTCTTAAAATGCTGATCAGAGCTAACGGCAAATAAATGTCTCAGTCGGTCTGTTTGTAGCAGGAGAGAAAAAAAAAATAGAAAACCTATGAAGTAAATATTTCGTTTGAAAAGTTCCAGATTAAAAATGACCTAAAACTGAACTTTAGACTGAGTCATCTGCATTTTTTCAACTTTTTAAAAAGACCATATCGTGAAAAAAAAACCCCAAACAACCCCAAAACATTTTTGTTCCTTTGCCCTGTGGTGCTAGTTGCCATCCATAGATCGGTGTGAGATGCCAAGTTTTGGAGCCATCAGCTGTCTTCTCTTGAACATAATGGAACTAAATGACACCTTTCTTGCAGCAATGTCTCCTTGCAGAAGCCATGACCTGGTTACTAAATATATAGGAACTGCTGTCTTTCACCAGTCATGTCACTGTGCACAAGAAAGCGTCCATCTACCTGTGAAACGAGGCTCAAGCTGTGACAGGATGGAAACACTGCTCAGTCCAAAAAAAGGAAAATAATGCTATCGCTACCTTGTGCATTTCTTTTTTCCTGAGTAATGGGGTCGTGACTTCTTGAAGAGATGCTGTTTTCTTGAGCACAACAACGCAAAGTGCTCCTGCAATTTAGTTTCATTTTATTCACAAGCAGGCAAACATCTACAGCCAGTATTTACAAAACCGGAGCAACTCAAAACTAAATAATCAAGATGGATAAACTGCTCTGCAGGCCAGTGGAAAAAAAATGTGCATATTTGACTTTGGTGGGGGTGAACAAGTGGAACAGGGCGTCTTCTATTACACGAAAGCATCCTCTCTTAAGGAGTCAAGTCACAGACAGCTGTTACCCTTCTTTAAATTCAACATCGCTTCACAGTTATGGGAAGTTTATTGGTGCTGTGGAAAACAATCCACACTGTCAGTAAATGCCTACGATGCCACAAATCAAGCTGGTTTGTGTTTCGCACAATGCTGCCATCGATCCTCGTCTCTGCTGCTGCCGCGTTTGAACGCGGCTCAACAAAGGATTACAGAGGATAACACGCTACAAAGCGTTTGCAGTGATTTATCATGAATTTAGCTTCCTGCAAAGGGAAGGAATGGGATGAAATCGCAGATGAAACACTCGTGTGACTTGTACTCAAAAGCGTGAAAACCCCTACGTCATAACAAATGGTCTCAGATTCTTCTGCCGTTGTCCTGAATGTGAACTTCCACTAAAAGCTTCATTTCTGAGCCAGACTCGTCTGAGAAAACATGCACGGCTCAGAGTCCACAACTGTATTCCTTCCCGAGTAGCGTGTGACAATGTACCAAACAATAATGCCAGCTGTAATCGCTTCAGGGAAGGAGGACAAACAGGGGCCATTTCCCTGAAGTCACAGGTTCACACCTTCAATCAGAAATGACAGGTGCTCTTATGTAAAAAACAAACACAACGCCTTGAATACATACCTTCATTTTTCATGATGTAGTGGACAATCTGTCCAACCGTGTCATTGTAGTCACTGAAGGTGTCATTGAGCTCTGGAAAAACAAACACACACGAATAGAAACATCAGTATTATTAAGCACTGAGCTGAAGGGTCGCCCGCTACAGAAACATGATACATGTTGAAAGAAAGTCAGCCTCACACAACTATGCCAGGCACTGAGGAGCAAACAACTCCTGCAGATTTCCACTGTTTAGTTTTCTACATCAGTGAAAACGGAAAAAATCTCCAAAGTGAAAATCCTAATCTTAATCGGACACTTAAATCACCCTCACCCAGAATTTTAACAAAGGCAACGTGGCTGAAGCTAAAGCTATCCAGAGCTCAGAGCTAGCCACAAGCAGCCTCGGTATGAGCAAACGATCAAAGCAGTTTTAAGGAAAATTATGGAGACGAGCAGAAAAGAGAAACTGGTCCATGTAAGTGAGTAGTGACAGCTGGGGCAGGCGGCATCCTTGAGTTGGATCAGAGGATAAAAAATAGATGGCGCTTCAGTAAATTTTCATATAAAAGCTGGTATTTAAATCGTGGGTAAGTAGTGGTCAGCAATATACAAATCAAGGCTGGTAAAAGCACAGCACCAGTTCAGTCAGTGCAGTCTCCTGCTCATGCTGCACTGAACTAATTCCAGTCACTTTCTCCTTTACTTTACTGTACTATACACATTCAACACTACAATGTTGTGTGTAGAGTATGCATAGAGAGAATTAGAAGCGCAGACTTTAGTAAAAATACTCTCTTCATGCATGTTCTTCTATTCTTGGCTTTACAGGATGGCACAGAGAGAAGTTAGTGGATTTCTATAACTTCTCAGGAATAAAGCTTTACGTTTGTAAGAAGAAGAAGAAGAAGAAAAAAGAAGAAGAAAGTCTGCTTAAAGGGGAAGGTGGCCTTAAAGGAAAAGGAGCATTCAAAACAGCAAAGTAAAGCCGAGCTGATGCTAAAAGCCTCCGTACAGCTAAAGGGACGGGGAAAATTCACAGTGGATTTTTTGTGGCCCTTATACCGTATCGCACTTTGATCCATTGTTGACATCAGAAATATGTTTTAGCACAACTATAACGCTTCTGTGGCAGATGTTTATCGATCACACACAGAGCTAAAATGTTCCTTTTGAGTGATTATTGCCAGGAAGAATCAATGACTGTCCCTCGCTCACGCCGTCCCCGGACGTTACTTCCTGCCATTTCTCAAAAGGAAATTGTCGGATTTCTATAATATTGCAAATTCATCGCAGTAATCATTCAACTATGCAGAACAAATCCACTGGTCAGCACACACCCCTGTGAGGCACTTCCTGGAGTTTCCTTTTGATTGCTTCCTCAGTTCTTCCTCGCTACTGATAAACGTAAATTGGAATCCTCTGGTATGCAGAGGCTGACTGCGAGCAGGAAACCTGACACTGAGGAGGAAAAAAAGGGAACGCTTGACTGACTGACCGAGCGAGGCCGCAACACAAAGCAGTGTTGTGTTTTTGTTCTAACGTACGATAGGGTAGGGCTTTTTGAAGAAACAAACACACACAAACAAATAGATGGCCGGGAAAAACCCTAATGGACTCATGACTATTGTGCTGCCAGCAGCAGGAGTTTGCACTTACTCAATGAGCGAAACCCGCTTCACGCCTGTACTTTCCAATACCAGCTCTTGACATAAGAAACTGAGTTGTAATTCACACAGTTAACTGGAAAGATTAATGGGAATGGTGGGGACATCATATGTAAGGGAAAACACTGGCGTGCGGTGCATTGCGTGATGGCAGGAAGTTGGACAGCGCAGCGTAAACAGCTTATTCTTTCCATAACATTTCTCATGCCTGCGACAGAGCCAGGGTGATTGCAGAGATTTCACATATGCGCTCAAGAATTACTAGAACGACAGACGAGCAGGCACGGCAGATGTAGAAGGAGGGAAACTGAGTGAAGTGCGCACACAAATCCCACAGTAATTACGTTTCACCTCACTGAACTCCACATGAATGGATGAAGGGAATGCTAAAAGTCTTCCTGGTTTCTGCTTTCCTGCTTCCAAATAAAATGACAGCCCTTCTAAAAATGCACCCCAACCTCCAAAAGAGCATTCCTAAGCTCACGTTTGTCTATTTCATCTTCTGAACGCATAAACACCGAATAACGTAAAGTTCAGTCTGTTTGTCTGTTATACAGGAAGAGCTTGAAATGCTATTGCTTTGAGATGCCATTCACGTCACACGCCACCGCCTGCGTCTACGTTAAGTAACACACACAAGGTAATTAGATTCAGGAATGTAGTCTAGGGTTGAAAGCACCAGAACGAGGATGATTTCTGCCTTCTAGACGTCTTATTACCACATGACAGGCAAATGGAAAAGATCACATGGGCCGATGACTAATTTGGAAACTCGTGCAAAAAAAAAAAAAAAAAAAAAAAAAAAAAAAAAATCATCTGCTGTGCGACAGCATCGCAGTGGATTTACTGAGACGTGGACAGGCGTGATCATAAATACTTTAAATCCTTTAGATTATGAAACAGTTAACGATAGTATTTATGACGAGCAATGCGTATTTACGCAGTGCCTCGAATCATGTGGACGTTGGATGAGTAAGGGATTTGAGGTAAACAATGCACACAATTGAGCCTCTCAGCTCTAATCGCGCTGCCAGCTCAACATGTCATGAGACCTGAATCACAGTCTCACGCTGGAAATGGAGCGTCAGCGGGGTCCAAAAAGATGACAAATGTTTAAAACAAAAGAAAGGGGAAACAGAGACAGTGGGTGAAGAGAACTGATTTCATTGTTTTCTCGGTTGTGCAGAGGCTAAGCTAAAGGACCGACAACACTGACACTGCCTGCAGGAGGCCGGGTACGCCTGGATCTGCATCATAGTCATGTTCTGCTACTGAAACTGTGAAGCCAGGTCCCAGTTTTGAATTTGGGAGACAGACACAATCTCTACATTTAAGATTAGGCTTGAAACTTTCTTCTTTGATAAAACTGACAGTCAGGGCTGAATCAGAAGCCTCCCTTTGTTATGCTGCGACAGGCTCTGTCCGCTGCGGGACTTCACGTGACACACCGAGCGGTACTCCTCCATCAACCTCTTAAAACTGCCCGCGTGTTTATGCATCGCTGCAACATATCATTACATTTTTGCCCTCTGTCTCCCTCAGTCTGGGTTTTGTCCCGTCTCCCTGCGCTCTCTTTTGTCTTCTTTTTTTCCCCCTCGTTTTCCCCGCATCCGCCAAATGATCGAGGCCCTCGCTGAGACTGGTTTTGCTGGAGGTTTCTTCCTGTTAAAACTGGGTCAAAACTAAATTGAATCTGTAAGGCTTGTTTTAATTTAACCGGTCCTATCTTTGACAATGAACTGGGGTTACCTTGGCTTGCCTTATTTAAAGAAGAAAAAAAGGCCCTTTTTTTCTGAGAAGACACATCAGCAACACAACGACACAATGTAACAATCGTCTTTGCCCTCCCTCACGTCCACTTGGATTAATATGAGCCTGGCTGTGGGATAATCTTTGGCTTGTATTGTATATAGGCGATGGATGATTTAAGCCTTAGACTCAATAAAAACATAAATCCAACGATACTGTCAAATTTCTCAGAACCTCCAATGACCTCCCAGAATCTCTGAAACCTTACCTCCGCCCAGCTCGGGATCTTTGACCTCTTCCTTACACTCCTCCTCGTCATCATGGTCTGTGGTGCACCGGTAGCCCTTCCTTTTCAGCACATGACAGATCACCACACCGAGCAGGCCCAGAAGGAAGAGAATAGGCACCAGCACAAAGGCGATGTAGTACGGATTGGTCCCGCCGCTCGTTCCAGCACTGTCACCAGCTAGAGGATGAGAAACAATTTAAATTTAAAAAAAAAAAGAAAAAAAAAAAAGCAGTAATTCAATACATTTTTGTAAGGCGGCGCAGAAAAACAAAACCCTTTTTAGTTTCTGTCTTCGACTGTTTTTTTTCCCCTTTTATTGATTTATTTCTGAGTGAGGGAGGAGAGCAGGCACTCCTGTAAACCAGCTTTACAAGGGTCCCATAAACTGTGATAGCAGTCAGTCACATGTTTTATTTAAGGTGACTTTAATGCATGTTAAACATAACAGATGTAACCCAACCTGGGCGTAGCGGGCGGTTACATCATCAGACAGACGACAGCAGAAAGCAGACGCAAGGACCACAAACATCTCACCATTTTAGCTCAATCTGCCTCTGCTCCCACTCCTACCTGCCTACCCGGGGGTCTAAAGTCCAGATTATTGGATTGGGTACAATAAACATCTCCTGGGCTCCAAATCCTGTACTTTCAATTAAAACAACAAAAATATATTTTGAAGATAAAAAAAAAAATTCAGGAGGTCTTGCCACTGTCATCCAGGGATGTCAAACTCACTTTACATCATGGGCAACACACAGCCTACTTTGATCTCAACTGGGCCAAACCAGTTTACTACACATTCAAACCCTGAGACGTCTCCATATCAGAAAAAAAAGAAGTGCACTTTCAACAGAATGTCTCCGTTTTTCTACATGACAAAGAAATATTGCTGCAGTAAATCAAGGAAACCTGTCAGCAGGCCTTGCACATTTATTTCTTACAATTTAAATGTAAGAAATACATGTGCAAAATATAAGAAGATGCGCTGGTAGCTCGATGCCCAGATTTTCAAGTAATTATAAAACAGAAAGTTTTTGTTCTTCACAAAAAAAAAAAAAAAGTCCTTTTTCCCAAAACTGTGGACTTATTGTAAAAAACAAACATTTCTAAAGTAGATTGTGAAAAACAGGCACCTATCTGTCATTTAGTTGTGTATCCATTACTTAATTACTTTGTTAAAAGACACAAAGATACCACATTTCCTCAAACAGTAACATTTACCTTAGTGGTGGTAGGCCTGTACTTAAAGCAGGTAAACAGTGTTAATGTTTACCTGATCTAAGTAAGTTTTTACTGTAGTATTCACATGATAGCAAGTGATGACTCTTCCACCGAATGAACTTATAAGCTCACCCAACCCATATGGAAAAGAAATAGTAAAAACTTATATGATTTACTCATGAAAGTGGCCACTTTCATGAGTTTTAATGAGTTTCATTATATAATTTTTCAAGGGATCTTATATCTGTTTTCACTCTTATATGCTTTTCATACAAGTTTCACACAAGACAGATACAAACTTTATAAGATTTATATATATCTTTTCCATATGGGAAAGCTCATGGGGGAAAAAATTGCTTAAAAATCATAATTCATTGTATTTACGCTGCACGGTCAACAGAGGACTGCTCGCACTAATCTGTGACAGCAGGGATGCTCATCAAACCAGCCACCCACTGCACCCATGGTGTCACCGCTAATTATGATAAATAAAACACACCATGAGCAAATTAACTTTTAACCTGACTTCCATTAGATTTGCTGTTGCAAGTACAAAACAAGTCCCTTCAATTCAACTCAACTCAGCTTATATAGCACCAGTTTACAACAGCAGTCACTTCAAGGTTTTTATTATATCGTAAAGGTAAAGACGCTACAATAATAGATAGAAACACCGGCGGTCACATCACCCCCTATGAGCAAGCAGTAAGAAACCTCCGGCAAAACTAGGCTCAGGAAGGGACAGCCATCTGCCACAACCGGTTGGGGTTGATGGGAGGGGGAAGCGAGCACAGAGAAGAACAGGACAAAAGACACACTATGCGTGACAGAGCCACAGTTGAGTAATGAATAACTGCAATACTGGTGTATAATACAACAGAGAGTGAAAAAGAAATGCTCACTGCATCATGGGGCAACCCCAGCAACCTAGGCCTATTACAGTAAAGTAATATCACCACCTTAACTACTCCACTCCCCATTTTAAGCCATGGAGGAAATATGAAGTGTCAATAATGCTACTGATGCCAATATTTTCAGAACACAACTTTTGTAAAACTGTAAAATGACTAAAACTGTAAATGTTTGAATGTAAAAACACAAACAAAAAAAAAGCGTAAGTGTGAATAAATCAGATGATACTATGAAATATTACATTTTGAACCAAACATCTCGATCAGGTCAAAGTTCAAAGGTGAGGTACCACATGACGCATTCCAGCTCTACAAACAAGAGAGCTTTTGTCTGCTCAGGTCTGTGTGTGCACAGCACAAAGAGACTCGGGGTGGGTCTGATAGAGAGACGCAGCACGACAGCTAATCTGCACGAACTATAGAACAGCACCACGCGCGGAGACATGTATCTAAATACTAGCTTATGTGCACCCGATGCATAAACACATTAGTGCTCCTCCATTGTCCCAGTTCCCTGGTGCCCAAACCTGAACACACTGATCATTGTCTGCTGACTGACCAGCCTGTTACCAAAAGTTGCATGTCTATGAGCTTGCAATAACAGTGACAACCACACTGTTGGAACAGCACGGTCCTGTGCGCCTCTAAAATGACTCAGAAGTAATCACGGGCCAATTAGATGACTGTTTTAAAATAAAATAAGACTGGAGACTAGCAAATGGCTTGAACGGGGTCACTGAGGAGTTTCTGAATTGGAGCCAGACATCTTTTCTGTAACCACAGCTGGTGCTGTGGTGGAGCTCCTATAAAAGAGAGAGAACTACAAACTAAAGCTAGAGACATGAGCACTTCACAGAAGGGGATTAACAAAATGAATTTAAACGGCAACAACAGCGGGGCGGCGGTTACATTAGTTTCCAGCTACAACTTCTAAGAAACATTTGGACTTTTTGGATTTTCTGTTGAACGAAGAGGTCGTTTTCTTTTCGTTCTTGACTAAAGTTGCAGTTTTGTGAGCTTTTTTTTTAAAAATTACTGATAAAATATCAGCAGTGATAACCATTTCCAAGAACCCAAGCTGATATCTAAAAGTTTCTCCTTTTATCCAACCGCTGTGCAGACCAAAACATATTCAATTTTCATGATTAATGGTGCAGATGTGGAGGGCAACGAGAGACCAAGAACAGGCCATTAAATTGGGGTCATTTGTACAAAAGAGCAGCACGCTGGCTGTCGCTGCATTCTTTGAGCCCTGCTAATCACATGGGCTGATTTTTAGTTTCATTTTAGTTTTTCGTTTTAACGTCAAACTCTGTGAGTCACTTCTTGGCAACTGGGCATTAAAAAGTGTAAGCTAGGGAATCGGAGACGGCTGCAAGATTTAAAGCACTCAGCTACATTCAGTTAGTAATCTGACCCTTTGTGTGCAACACCATCACACGGGTGGAAATGTAAAGTGCATGTCATCTGATCGCTGACCCTTGTTCGGCTTGTGAACATCCACTAAAACAGGTGGATCCATGACAGACTTTAAAGTAGTGCTGTAATTGCAGCCACCTTGGAAGTCTATGGAGCACACTCTGCTGATAGAGATAACTCTATTGTATGTAATATTGTAGCATTAATTAATAGCAAGACTTTGTTGAACAGCCTAAGAGACACGTGGATCATTACAGGAAGAAATGATTGAAGTTAGTTAAGAAAGCTCCCTAGGAGAGAAAGAGTCTAAAGAGACATTTAATGATGTCTTTTTGAGTTCTTCAGCTTTGTTGTTAAGCAGCAGGGACTAAACCTTGAGAAAAACATTAAAACCGTGTCTATGAAGCACTCAGAGTATCCCAGACTTTATGCTGACGTGTTAGTTTAATTTTTAAACTTTACCAACCCTGCTATCGCAGCTCCTGCCGAGTCACTTTTGTCTTGCCTTTTATTGATGCTCACCTCTTCCTCAATTTTCCAGCTGTTTTCGTGTCTCATCAGTGTGCTGCACTCTTAATTTTCTCTGCTCCTTCCACCTGTTCACTCTCCTGTCCTGATTGCAAACACAATGCAATCAGCATGCACCAATCAAACTCTATCCAAATCTCCCATTTCTGATGTCATGATTGGGTTTTTAACAAGTATTTACTTTATATATTGACTCAACCAAGAATTCAAACACCTCAATAAATATCAGATTGCGAAAAAGCACATTATTAAAGCACTTTTCATGCCATTTATGGATATTCACACTATTGGATGCCAGCTACAGGGAAATATTTACGGCAGGCGACCACATGCAATAATCAGCCTTCTGTTGCTATTTATTCCTGTGGATTCGGTGCCCTTTCAGTCTAATGACGTTTACTCCACATCGCTTCCTCTTTGCACTTTGTCTATGTTTGATGATTCATTGTATTCAGAAGTCCACAGGATTTCGTGAAAACACAATGAGTAAGGAGCACAACGTTGTACATTAACTTTTAAATATCCTCTCTTTCAATGGGGGAAATTCCACAGATTGCACTCAAATTGATTCATTTGGTTTTCCTAAATAGTCTCATACGTTTATTGGAGTAAATAAAAATGCACCATATGTAATGATTCCTCACTAGGTTTCAGTCCTGAGTTACTGACATGCATGGACATAATCGCCTGAGACCATAAACATGGTTACTTACTCTTTTTCTTTGGACATTGGCTGCATTTTCAGTCCATCATCCATCATTTTAAGAGGAACGCTTGTTTATTAAACCACTTAACACTGACCTGTAAATCATTCAAGTATTAAAAGGTCACCTTAACTCAACAGATGACTCAGTGTTGTGTCTACACATAAGAGACAACTTAGCACACACACACACACAATTTCACCAAAATCTCATATCCCGGTATAAGACATTTATCGTTTATCGACAGCCTTCGTCGCCTGGCTGTGACGTAATCGGCCTTCAAATGCGGCCTCCGGAGGATGCAGCCGACGTTTTGGGACTGTCACAAACAAGTGGACAGCGGAGCCATGCGATGGTGTTACCGTCGTTGTGGCTAACGACAACACGTGAAAACAGGCTCTTGTTCGTCCATAGTGTGGTTATATTAAATATAAGAGAAAGAGAGAACTTTAAGAAATTAATATAGCCACTACAGTGACAATCAAAACGATGAAAAAAAATATTGCTGTAAACGGTGTATTTTACGACACCACGAAACAAACGATAGCGTAAAATGAAATGATAGACGTTTTTATATCGTCATCCGATATATATTGTTTTGCCCGAGATTCACAGAATTTACAGAAAAATATTACATTTTTGTGATTTATATCGTTGTCAGGACGATAAATGTCTTATGTGGATATGAGATTTTGGTCATATCGCACAGCCCTACCATGTATGTTTGTACAAGTTTTAACAAATGTGGAAACTATTTCCCATTTTCCCAGCAAAATAAAGAAAGAGCACAGTACTGCTACTGTTCAGGAAATTAAAGAGACAGAACTTTATGTATCCCTCGGATAAGTTACGGGAAATAGGTTTTCAACTGAATGCGATGCAGTTCTGTTCACTGTGGCTTCTCATTTCCACATACTCAGGAAAATGCATGACTGTCCACACAGGAAGTGACGAGCTGCGATGTGGCAACCAGACAGCGACAGATGATAATGAAATTTAGCAACTTGTATTGATGAACTTCAACAATGTAAAGCAGCCAGGTAGAGTCAAGCTTTAAGGTGAGCTGCTGATGCGGTTAACAATTTGAGCCGCTTAGTCTGAACTTTTAAAAAGTTTAACCAGTTCCCAATGTTTAACACACAAAAAATGCATTTGTTGTTCCTCACCTAACTCCTTGACACCAAAGTGTTTAAAAAAAAAAAAGAAGCTTCTAGCTGACCAAAAGTCACTCTTTCCAACATCTTGGCTCAAGCTTACCCAGCTGGATTGAAGGATGCTCTTCGTTGACATGTGAAGAGACGATAAATACACTGGAGGGTTGCCTCATTGTCCCTGAGCCACTCTTTCACAATTTAAGCCCGATGAATCCCGGCAATTACACCACAATAATATGGCTGACGGAAAAACTTGGTCATTCAGTATATTCAGGCAGTCAGCTGACCACATTTTTCAAGCACACAACAACATAACATTACCCAAACTTAGACCTCCAAACCAGTGGAAGGGTTTAAGTATTTGCTTAGTTAAATCCAGGTGGTGACATTTGTGTGTGTGTGTGTGTGTGTGTGGGGGGGGGGTAATCTTCTCTGATGTACGTGGCTAGAGACCAGCTATGTAGTACAACTTATAAGTCACTTTTAATTTGAAAGATCACTAAGAGGTCGTTTAAACTCTGTGGCTGACAGCGAGAAGAGCCACCTCGACAGGACAACACTCAACTCTCAGGTGTACTCAACACTGTACACCTGCACCTAAAGGGTAAAGGTCACACGTTTGAGTTTGCCAGTGTTCACATTTTAGCCCGAGAAGACCAACGGTGTGAAAGAGGAGTAAAGAAGGCAATCTATGTGGAGCAAGGTGTCACAATGGTTTCACTCCAAACCTCTGGTGGTGATTACCCACGCTTTTGTTTGCACACCCTGGCTCATGTGAGGACACAAATGATTAATTAAATCAAGTTCAGTTAAAGAAGAAAAAAAAAAAAAGAAATAAAGAAACCTCTTGGGTGAGAGGTGAAACATCTTCAAAAACCTAAAAAAAAAAAGTCCAGTTTCGTTTTTTCCTTCTAGCTTTTGAGACAAACTTTTCTTTTCTTTGAATCGCTTTGGGGGAGTTTGCTCGACTAAACTGGGAACCACTCTCAGACTCACACACCAGTGACTGCCTGAGTGTCCAGCTGAAACTAGAGTGAGTTTACATTCTGCCTGGTAATTAGGAAAGGATTACTGCACACTCACACATAAACAAACACATGTGATACGAGTGTTTTCCTGTCTCCAAATTAAGGGACTGGATGAGTGGGTCTAATTGAATGAGCTTTGGCCTTCTTCAAGCCACAGACCTCTCATGGAAAGATGGAAATAGTCCCCACTTTTTAAAGGTTATGAAGACATCGGCTGGAACTAAATGAGCGAGACTGACACTACAGTACTCTGTCGTTCAACAGGCATCGCAATAATCACTGCTTATAAGTTATTCATCTCCATCGATCCTCATATAAAAACAGAATACTATCAGAGTTAGCATAATGAAATGCACAGATCAGATTGTGAAGACATAAAGTGACAAAAACAAAAACCCAAGCTCATTATCTGTCTAAGGAAATGCCTCAGAAGCTGTTGCAGTCAAACAGTCAATATTTTAAAGATTATACATAAAGGTTTATGTAAGACAGATCAGCTGTTTTCTTCCTACTCACATCTAGTCTCTGACACTGTAAATAAGGAGCTTCATGGTTGTACACAGTGTTGGAGGATAGTGAACTGCACATCTGATTTGTATCAGGGTTTTGTGCCGTTTTGTGTGTTTTCATCTAACGTCAAAAAAACTATAAATGATGTGGAACAAAAAGAATAAAAACTGTCTACTGTAACTGAACCCTCCTTGTGGCTGTGACTGCAAGCCCGAACAAAGCTTCAATCAGGCGGTCAGCGCCACACTTATGTAAGGCAACTTCAGAGGGGTGAAGTCAGCAAGCATATAACAACAGAGATCCATTTTAAAAGCACAGATTATTGGTATATGCTAACAAATTCGGATAAAGTTCAGAGAAGCAGCTGCACATTGATCTAGGGGCAACCTACTAACTAAGCACTCCTGCTTGCTGCAAAGCTCCCACCTGGACTTTCTGGTCTTTCTGGAAGGCGTGGTAACCATCTCAGTCATGGGCACAAACCCAAGCACTGATATTCACTGAAATTTCCCACAGGTAGAAAGGTATTTATCAATCTATTTTTTATTTTGTTTAATGAACTATTACCAATTTTTCTAAACAGCTTTGGTTAACCAAATGAGATGTCTTCCTATGTTGCCCAATATTACGGGTAGAGATGGGAACTGAGAACCAGTTCTTACAGAGAGCCATAGCTGGACTGGCCATCGGGCATACCGGGCATTTGCCCGGTGGGCCGCTGGCGATTTTTTGTTTTTATGGGCCGATCATTTTTTTTTTTTTTTTTTTGGAAGGGTATAAATAATGAAAGGTGTTGGATTGGCCAGTTGGTCATGATCGACTCTGGGCTGGACCAATTACAGCCGAGGAGGTCGGATGCACCCTCCCCCTTGTTTAGCAATCTTATAGACGAACTAAAGAAAATGGAGAACAAAAAAAGGAAAGAAGGTGCAGAAAAAATTAGGGCCAAAAAGCCCTTCAGGCAGACGCTGCCAAATGTGTAAAAATAACTGAATTGTTTGGCGGTAGCTATGGCATAGCTTCCACAGATTTAGCAACATCAGCAAGTGGTGGAGGCCAGCAGGTGGATAAGGGAAAGGGGAGGCAAGAGGAGGAGAGACCGAGGCGGCCGCCGGTCATAGTGGCAGAGGAACTGAACTTCAGGCAAGAAGTTATGACCTGCTGTCTGTGTCAGATATAAACCAAGTTTAGTTGTAGTTTGTTTTCGTTGTGCTGACTTTTTACAGGCGCTTAGAATAACTGGTACTGCGTACTAGCTAGCATGATGGAGTTTATATACTGCTGGGCGGGTGCTATGAAGTTACTGATAGTAAATTTTATTTTATGCTTCAGGTTAGTTTCTCAAACTCCTCAAAATCTTAACAAATTGTGCCAATCCTTACATGTTGCACCAGGCTGATTTATCATCTAAAGTGGAGAAGTCTGTGACAGAGGAGACAGAAGAGCAGCAGAGAGAGATGGAGAGATGACTTCATGTCATCCATGAGGGATGCATTTGACATATGTTTCACATATTATAGCCCAACAAGTTACTCATAGCAATTTAAATACCAGCAATCAGTTTTTGGCAGACAATCACTTTTTGGCACAACACCGGCTATTGCAGTTAATAATACAACAGCTTCTTGCCATTTTTTGTGTTTCTTTTTATCGCTGTGTAACTGAGCTCAATTGAAAACCTGCATGCGCTAGTACCTCTTGCCACAAGTTCCCAGAATCCTTTGCGGTTTTACCCCTGAATGACGTCACATTTTTGGTGGGCCGGTCTCTAGTCAAAATGCCCGGGCCGATTTTTTGTCCCAGTCCAGCCCTGCAGAGAGCCAATTTCTATCTACTTAGCACTTTTAATTCTTATTCTTATTTTTATATCTATTTAAGCGTTTATGACAGTATGTTTACACTAAGCACCACAGCAATTTCCTAATGTTGTAAACCTGCTCAACATTTGGCAATAAAACCCTTTCTGATTCTGATTCCAGTAGCTCAGTTCCTTGGAATTGTAAGTTTGCCTGCCTATTGATTCGAGGAAAATCGGGGCACAGTCTGCAGCGTGCATATGGACATTTATATTTTGTTGCATAAAAGGAGGACAGAGTAATTTTATAGTGCAAACATCCAAGACAGAAACAGCTGCATTATGCTGTTAATACAAAATCAGCTCTTTGCAAGCACCTTGCACAGATAGCATGCTAATGCTAAGCTAGCCAAAAACCCAGAGCAAAAGTCGAGTAAAAGCCGACCGCTGCCCAGCAGCCAGACCATGAACTTCAACAGGTAACAAACTGATGAGCAGTCAGGCATCTATTTCTACCCGTCTATGTTTCTAAGGTAGAATCACCATGGAGATCACTTTGAAGTCTCTGTGCTCGTTTTCATTTTTCCTTTTTGTTGTCGGCTTTGTGCTCATACCTAAGTACTAAGAGAAAGAGTGTGTCCTCGTTAGCATAGGGATTTATGTTAGTGGTAATTGTGCATAATGCTTTTCAGGTTATTTTATGGCGAAACATGAAAGTAATCTAAGGAGTAATACATTTATAGACTTTGTCCTGGGAGAAATTAAGTAAGGTACTGCGCTATTTTTTTAAAAAGAAAAAGCATTTTGTGTAGTAATGACTCCAACACTGATCACAACACAGAGGGGAAATATTGCCAACATGCACAAACATTTTACTACGTGCAAATTATTTAAGCGAATGTAATGTCTTTATATGCTGCTTAGAAACTCTGAAAGCACCCATCCCTTTTGCAGCAATGATTTATATTTGCCCCGAATATTCTTTTGTTTTTACAGAAAATAATCCAACAATAATTGCTTCGGTTTATTTAGATGTGACGGCGTCGCACTGATGGCAGTTCAGTGTTGATCTCAGCCCTCAAACATCCAGGGTGAGCCTGGCTCTGCTTTTGAGCTTTTAAAGCAACCTTCACACATTTAGGCACAGACATTCTGACATAAAATTAAACTTGATGCACTTTTGGAGAAGCAGCTGACATTTATGGTTAATATTTCTTAATCTGCTGATTATTACAGTAAACCACAAAACTCATGCTTTTCTGTTTTATACCAGAAGAAGAAATAAATAAACATTTTCTCACGGGAAGCAGTAAAGCGTGATCTGACATTGTGAAACCGTTATTAACATAGCTCGAAGAGTCCTTATCTGATGAGCAAATATTCAACTGCACACTCAGTTTATCAGTACTCAGTTTAATCTTACAGGTTATTCAGTCGGCTTTGAGTTTTTGATGGAAAATCTGCAGCAGGACAAACAGTGAGTACATTTAAATGGTAAATGTATAGCGCTTTACTTGGTCCTAAGGACCCCAAAGCTTTACACTATACACAGTCATCCACCCATTCACACACTGGTGATGGCAAGCTACATTGTAGCCACAGCCGCCCTGGGGCGCACTGACAGAGGCTGCCGGATACTGGCGCCACCGGGCCCTCTGACCACCACCAGTAGGCAGCGGGTGAAGTGTCTTGCCCAAGGACCGAGACTGTCGGAGCCGGGGCTCGAACCGGCAACCTTCCAATTACAAGACGAACTCTTGAGCCACGATCGCCCCCTTACATCTTGAAAGAGCTATTATATTAAAAAGCAGAATAGGTCAAGTAATACAAAGAGTTAACTTAACATAACACGTTAACTTTGCAAGCGCCGTAATGATGCCGAAATACCACAAACCTGCAAAAACATATTTCAATCGCTCAAACCCAAAGTTTAACAGTCTTTCTGTGACAATGGGACAGCATGTAAGTCATTATAACTAAATAAAGCTTAATAAGGTGTGTCTGATTATTCAAAAGCAATAGTTTTCCCAAAGCCTCTAACGAGACTCTACTAACTTTTACTTTTCCTCTGCCCTGCAGCGCATCTGATGTAGGTGCGCAATATCCTCCTGAAACTTTACACGCGGGCTTAACAAGTTCGTTTTCCAGGAAGGCTGACATCAATGTCACGACATGGAAAACTACAGAGGTCTTTTCGCAATATATGTACCATATACCATGAACTGCAGCGGTGAAACACGGTTTCATCCACACACAAGTTATAGAAAGCTCAGAAACCAACCGTCAGAAGCGGTCGTGTTGCTCATCGCTGGGCTGATATCCAGCAGGCTGGTGTCGGTGTCGATGTTCTAGGCAGCCGCTGACGGTCAGCACTACGGAGCGATTACACTGATCAAAATAAAGCGGAGAGTTGCAGCGAATATCAACGTGTTTCCCGATTCTCAGAGAGCGGATACGCCCTGTAGTGTCCCCGACAGAGAGTCGAGCTGGAGCGAGAGCACTCACTCACCGACACTTCCGCGTTCGTTGCCGCCTTAAGTGATGCCGTGCCTGATTGCACATTTTTTAAAATGCCGATACCAATAACTACTGATGTGTCATGATTTATGAGATGAATCATCATCAGTTTGCAAGCTTTAAACACACTTAGTGACCACAAAATCACTAGTTTATTTTTCCCCACAATTATTAGTTAACACAACAAAACGCACCTTTCAGCTTTTCGTGTATTTTGAAACTGGGTTTGTTGTTGTTTTTTTTTGTTTGTTGTAAAACCTGAAATGTAAATGTGCCTGTCGCTGAAGCACTTTGGGTCAAGTTATGCTGTTTAAATGTGTTGTTGGCTGCAAATAAAAAAAAGATGGGTCACAAAAACAATACAAAAAGGTTAAAAAAAATGTTCACAATGCATGTTTGAGGTTAAAAAAAAAATTTCATTTCACAAAATGTGACAGATGTGTGGCCCCTGGCTCAGCTGCAGAGGAGGGGTGTCCGTGAGTTTAAGAGGCGGTGCCAGGCAGGTGAGAGAACAGGTGGTGGTGATGGCACTGAGAAGCTCTCTACTGCTTTTAGTGAAGCTGGAGTGGAGAGGATGGGAGGTTTTTCCTTCAGAACGCCGGAAGAAAGCTAAAGTCAGAAGTGTGTTCCAACCCAAAAAGGATTGCAATAAAGCAAAATGCTCAGTACACTGTGTGTGTGTGTTTTATTTTTTTGGAGAGTGACTACTAAGTGACTACTTTTTATTTTTATTTAAATTTAAACATACTTATTTCTGTTCAATTATCAGTCATACACTTACTATCACTTACTATAATAAGTCTCCATCAACTACCTATACCAGAGCACTTTTAATTAACATTTACACACACTCCACCAATAAATGTATGCATGTAGAAAGAGTTGCTATCTTTTTCTAACTCCTGTGGTTACTAGATAAATGTGGAATATTCTGATGACTTATTTTTATGATGGTAATTTTAGGTTCAACATGATTTATTTTTTGAAGTTAGCTGTGAGTGCCAGTTAGCTAAAACAGCTGAAGGCTGTTACATAAACTGACAGAATCTTTCAACAACTGTACAGGTAGAAAGGAATAGTTTAAGACTCTAATAAAAGTCCCGATCTCTTAATTTATGTTTTACTTCCACCTTTAGATTTCAGTGGAGGAAGAGCCCAAGTTGTAGACTTATTTTTACTGTTGAGTACAAACGCTAACGTTAGCCTCTGAAAACAGTTGGAAAAGTAAAGCACATTTGGGGCGATCGTGGCTCAAGAGTTGGGAGTTCGCCTTGTAATCGGAAGGTTGCCGGTTCGAGCCCCGGCTTGGACAGTCTCGGTCGTTGTGTCCTTGGGCGAGACACTTCACCCGTTGCCTACTGGTGGTGGTCAGAGGGCCCGGTGGCGCCAGTGTCCGGCAGCCTCGCCTCTGTCAGTGCGCCCCAGGGTGGCTGTGGCTACAATGTAGCTTGCCATCACCAGTGTGTGAATGGGTGGATGACAGGTTGTGTAAAGCGCTTTGGGGTCCTTAGGGACTAGAAAAGCGCTATATAAATACAGGCCATTTATAATTGCGTACATATTGAAACAGATAGGAAGGATTAGTTAGTATTTGCAGACATACATTAGCTGAGTCCCAATTCATAGGCCTTCTAAGACTGCCAATAACACGAATGCCAAAAGTGAGAGGTACATGAGACGGTCTAGCCTTCAGATTTGCATCACCTGCTGTTCCCAACTGTAATAATCAAAATAATGATTTACACATAAAATCTTTTTTTAAAGAACCAGAACAGCAACATTCATAATGATGACAAGAATAAAACAATTTCTATTATTTTCCACTTTTTCCTTCAACAGGCCGGACCACTGTACTGCAGGATTAAACTGAGTGTCCCAGTCCTGGACAGATTTTTTAATAATGAGGACACTAGACCTGATTTTCGCCTGAGCAGGGAGTCTCTAAAAGTGTTGCTGAATCTGATTAACCAGGATGGGACACATGGTTGGGGTGCCACAATTGAGGTCTTGTTTTTCTTTTCTGACTGACACGTGGAGCGTCCTACAGAGTTGTTTCCATAGCTCCATAGCTCCAGCAATAGCTCATTACACAGTTCACTGCATCATCCACAGGGTCATAGACGGGGGTGGTATGCTGTTCGTCATCGGGTCATCCGCCTCCCTCGGAAACCTGAAGAACTAGATGTCGTGTCTCATGGGTTAGCAGGGCTGGCAAGACACAGAGTCTTTTTGAAAGCTGCTGGTGCAATTGACGGCTGCCATGTCTGCATCAAGCCTCCCAGTGGCCCTGATGGTCAGTGCTACAGGAACAGGAAATTGTTCCCCTCCATAATCCTGCGGGCAGTTTGTGACCATCAGGGCTGCTTCGTGGATACATATGTGGGCTGGCCTGGTTTTGCCTCCTGGGTCAGTGCATGACTCCAGGGTGCTCCGCAACATCCCACTGTACCATTAGGTCCGTCACCCTCTTCCAGGTCATTTCATCCTTGCAGATGGAGCCAATTTTCTTTACTACTATCAAACACAACCTGTTTAATCAATTTTTGATTTAGTTTTTCAGGCATTTTGTTTTTGTTAGAAACTCCTTATACTTTTATTAACTGCAGTTAAGTGCTTATTACTCATCCTCGTACACATCCACAGTGTCTCTATAGGCACATGCATGTAGAAAACCACCTGAAAATAAATCATAAATGTACAGAAGATCTGACCGAATGTGCATAATTCTGCTGTTCATTTCTGGCTTTCAGTGGTGGAAAGAGTATAGAAATCCATCAAGCACATACATGAACTCATGTGCTTTGCATGTGTTCCTCTGAGTTGCAGGTCAAGAGCCTGTTTTGTGTTCAAAAACTCAAATTAGCCTTATTGTGCAAGATTGGGACACACTGGTCCAGAATGTAAATTGGGTATCGGTGACAATGAGTCAATGCACTCTGTTCATCTCTGTGTTGTTCCCCACATGACAGTAACAGTTAGTGACGGGTAGATGACGCCTCGTGGAGTTTGTGGCACATTCCCCATGCTGTGTCGACACTGTGTTGGTGTGCCGCTCAAGAGCGACATCTGCAGGATTTCAAAAACCACTGCAGGCAACCTGGATAAAGAGCATGGGGAGAGACTGAACTACCGGTAAGTTCATTCATTCTGATGTCTGGACACCAAATGAGTGATGAATGCTTCACATTACCAGGTTGTGATGAAGTGCTATATTGTGTCTATATTCCAGTGAATTTGATCTTAACAAAAAATATATAATTGACTAACATAGCAATTTACAAAAAAAACCCCATCTTTGCAAGGAAGTTAAAGTGAAAAACGTGAAATATAAGTTCTCGTGACAGTGGGAGTGCTTGTGTACATGTATGTGAGAGCAGGGTTTATGTATATTAAGGATGAGCGGTTTGAATGAGTTAAAATTAAGTTTGTGTGATATAGTAAAATGAATAATCAATTAATAATAAACTAAATAACAATATTCCTTCCTGAAGATTCCTTCAGGGAGGAATTGGAACATAATTCACTCCAAAGACAAGTGAGCAAAAATGGAAACAGGAAAGGGAAAACACTGACCTAATTTGGCATTATGAGATCAAAATGTTTACAGATTGATGAAAATGTCCTTTTTCTTGGAGGTTCTATTGTACAGTGCCAAAAATGTAAACACACAAACAGCACCAAAGACAGTCCCCCCCCCCCCCCTTCCCCTGAGCACTCCCCTTTCCAATAAACATAATTTGGTACCTCGCAACTGTACACATCAGTCAATGATCTACCTAAAAATTTTGGTCCACACAGACACTTCAGTTTTGTTTAACCGATCACTAAAAAAGCCCAACCCCGATCCAATGAGCATAAACGATCCCTTCTAATGTTCATTTTCAAATAGAACTGCACATGACTGTACACAAGATGGCGCACTTTACCCATAATGAATGAACACTGAAAAGGGTACTTAAACTAAACAGCAGAATAAACAGAACCGATGCGGTTATTACTTCATTTACAGATTCTTTTATTTAAAAAAATACAATCAGCATTTCTTAACAAGAAATAAAACACAATGCAGATTTGCTCTGTGTGATAACATGGTGTTTTGTCAGTTGCACATATCTGACACATATTTACATGCAAATTTAAAGCACTGACTCCAAATACGTGATGCAGTAAGAGAGCAGCTGGTTGCAGCACTTGGAAAACTGACTATTTGACCGTATCTTGAATTTAAACAACCAATTACAATTCACGTTTAATTAATTAGTAATGAACTGCAGTGCCTCCCAAGGGGCTGGGTCTGGGTATACAGTAGGTTTGTGAAAGCAGCAGAAAAGTCATTTTTAGTAACCTGACTTCCATTTCTGGTACATTATGGCGTAAGATGAACTCTGAAGATGTTAGATATACGTACACGTGCACAATTTGAAACAGAAGTATTAGACCACCAACACGTTACACCTCCAGGAGCTTTTTATGACATCCTTTCCATTTCCAGCTGTAAGGGAGGCGAGATACTTCTAGCTGGGGTTATGTCTGGGATGTCTCTGCTTATGTTCAAAACTTTCTGCACATTCAGGACATGTGAGTCAAATCTGTGGCTTGAAATAAGTATCTTTGGGAACATTTACATTTGTTTTGAATAAATAAAGCTTTAGTTTTGGTGGGCTCCGTCAGATTTTTAATTGCCTCCGCATTATTCACTTTGGCAATGGCTTTCTTAAATCCACAGATTTCAGTACTTCCGCCGTTCACTTTAATACTTCCGGTTACTCAAAGCGAGAGCTAGCATTCACTTGTTGCTAACAACACATTCGGTTATTTTGTGCTGTAATTAGCGGCTTTACCTATTCGAGGATGATATCGTGTTCAAGGTGTGCTGTTATCGGCTGCCCTAGTAATTCAAGAAAACTGAAAAACGCGTTAGAAATATTTTGCTTAGAGCATCAACAACTTCGAAAGGCCTGTCCGTGCCCAGCGCCATACCCACTGCACGCTATGCCTCGGAAGGAGGATCGGAAACTAGCGTGGCTGGAAGCCTTAGACTCAAACACCCTCCGAAGAGAATCGAGAACACATCCGGGAATTTTTCGCGTTCTTGGAACAGTACTTGGTCTCCGACTGATGACGTATCACGAGTACACGTGAACGCAAGTACGCCAAGTACGTACGAGACAGCCCCTATGTTTGCTCCCTTCATTTTATAGGGCTTTGAGCGTGACGTCACGGGAGGGGGCGTGGATAGGAGTTTTGGTTGAGGCGCCATTTGTGTAGGCCAAACAAAGTGCTAACAATTGAGAGAAGCTAAAGCACACGAATAACATCAGCCATGGTTCGTACTTGCTGTGTGGTCTTCTGTAATGTTCGATCGCATGACCGACAAGGAAATAAGCTTGAAAATGGGCTTTCTTTTCATTCTTTCCCCGCCTGGAAGCAAAATGAGGGAGCTCATGTATCGGATGTTACCAAAAGAAGGCGTCTAGCATGGATAGCAGCTGTGGGACGAGCGGATATCCAATTCTCTGCCATCCCCAGATATCTGCTGGTGTGTTCCAGACATTTTCATTCGGGTAAGTTCTAAATAAGTACTCTTTATAGCCTAATGGTTTTATTTTCGATGCGCTCCGAGGTCATAGCAACTTAGAACAACGAATGACTATTTTCGCAGAACGACGTTCTATTTATAGAGTTGCTAATTATTTGGCATTATTGCAGGCAAACCAGCCTATGAAATGGATGAAACTAATCCTGACTGGGTTCCAACGCTACGCATGGGGCACTCTGAAATCCCTGCTTCAAGCTTGGACCGGCACCGTCGGCGAATGCAACGAAAACAACAAAGAGCAGCAGTCGGAGGAAAATACAAACCCCCCACTTCAAAGATAGAGAAAATTCTCTCACTGTCCGGTAATCAGCATATAGCTTTTTGACGATTCATGCACTTTTCATTGGACTTCTGGTGAACATTTACCTCATATGTTTGCACTCATTGTGTCTCACAGGCTTTGGTAATGAAGCAGCAGAGTCTGAGGGTAAGGCCTGCGCACAAGAGCTGCCAGAGATGGACACGATAGAAGACCAACACCATAATCACCACGTGATGGAGGCTGTGGGCAAGAGTTGTGTTGGACAAGTGGAGGCAGAGGTAGTAGCAGCAACTCAGCATTGTCTGGGCTATGATCGGCCCCCACCTAAGAAAAGAAGAAAGCTCACTCAGACCACTGTGAGTCAGACAGCTTCCAGCAACACAAACAAAGACACAGAATCTTTACCTGGTGAGTGTAAATGTGGTGTGTCCACGTTTCACATTTTAATCATGCAATTCTAATTCTCCTAAATAGTAGGCTATGGTGAATGGCGTTAGTCGGCACTAGCTGGTTATAGTAACAAGTGTGTTAGGCTGGATGTTAGCAGGTTATTAGCAGCTAATTCTTAATTTTAAAGAAAGTTTAGGCCCATGGTTAGTAATTAAGACCAGCCGCATGCTGACAAAACTATGTCTTCATTTATTTGTCCCATAGACATTAGCCCCAATGGCTGTGAAAGTCTCAGGTTTGGGTTTATAAAGAACATGCTAATGAGTTATTAGAGGCAGTTATTTTATCATGTATTTAAAGCAACTGTATGAAAACCAAGTAAAATAATTTAAATGCAACCTTTGCAAACCAAAGTTTGTGATTTTTTTTTTTTTATTTTCATTTAAAAATGAAAACTAAAATTCTGACACATTTTCAGGGACTTATAAATGTAAACAAAATGTTTCTGATTTTCCGTGTGTGAGAGATTATAGAATGAGAAATTCCCCTCAAAAATATAATACGTGCGACTCGACAGTTTCTCTTATTGCTTACAGGTTTTTTTTTTGAGTGCACATCTGATTGTATTTTTGTGTTATTCAGACTGCGCAGTGGCACCTTCAGTCATCTTAGACCAGGCCAGCATCTCCAAACAACCCCCTGAGCTACATGTGCACTCAGTCCACACACAGTGGGAGGATCCTTCACAACAAGATCACCAATACTGCAACAGGTCTCCCAGAAAAGAAGTGCAGGATAAGATGACTCAGTGTGATGAAGTTGCATATTTCATTCTTCAAAATGATGCAGACGCTTTGCTGTACACTGGGATAGCCTTGGAAACATTTAACATTCTTGTGTCGACACTGGAAGGATGTGACGACAATGAATTTACAATGCCTGTGCGAGATCAAGTCCTCATGACTCTGATGAAATTAAAGAGTAACCGTGTAATAGGTGACCTAAGCCGCCAGTTTCGTATATCACAGAGCATGGCCAGCAAGATCATCTTACACTGGTTGGACAAACTGGAGGAGGTTTTCCGGCCATTAATTCCATGGCTGCCAAAAGAAACTATTAAAGCAACTATGCCTGCAGCCTTCAAGAAGACCTTTCCAAATACTACGTGCATTGTAGACTGCAGTGAGACCTTTTTGCAGAAACCCAGAAATCTGGACTCAAGAAGGCGATCGTACAGCCATTACTACTCAAGCAACACGGTCAAATATTTGGTTGCTGTTGCACCATCTGGTCTAATCATGTTTGTGTCTGCAGCATATGGCAGTCAATGTAGTGAGAAATTTATCACAATGGACTCTGGAATGTTAACATACCTTAAACCTGGTGATGAAGTCATGACAGGTGGAGATTTAACATTAAAAGACTTGCTCTTTGAGAGAGAAGTTGGATTAGTAATACCCTCTTTCACAAAAAAACGTGGACAACTAACTAAGGAACAGGTAACAGACACGCGTCGGATTGCAAATGTAAGAATCCACGTTGAACGAGCAATCAGACGTTTGAAAGTCTACAAAATACTCTCACAAATCGTTCCCATAAGCATGGCTCCTAAAATAGGAAAGATTCTGAGGATATGTGCTGCTCTAGTCAACTTACGAGAGGATATCATCCGTGATACAGAATAACTGTGCATGTTGTAAACGAGCGTAAACTCAGGGATATCAAGATCGTTACCCAATGTAATTTTATTTTAAGGTAGAAATTTGATGTACATATTTGGAGGGAGTAAATGATTCCAGGTCTGTTTTTATCTTCTGTTCTACACGATGTAAATATTTTTGTAGAAGAAAGGTTACGTGTTTAAAAAGTGCACATATAGTGCAATCAACTGAACAATTAGTGCTTTTTTTTTTTTATTCAACCACAATGTGCTCTTCAAGTGGAAACAAATGTTTTTCTCAAAGCTACAATAATTAGTTGTGCATTCTTGACATTTTGTTATTGTCTTGGAAAATTACAGAAATACAGAACTATTTTCAACAGTAAATGTTGTCAGTTTGGTATTTATATTCCACCATGTGTTAAAATGTAGTTGTTGTTGCCACTGAATGACAAAATGAAAGACCCAGTTTTACGACCTACTGAACGACCCATTGACCCAATCACTGAACTGAATTTGGTGGTGAAAAATGTTTCTTATGTTAATTTAAGAGCAGTTAAAACTGACGGGGAGCGACCAGTGGAACAGAGGCGGTGGTTTACGACAACGGTTGTCTGCCATCTAGAATCCAGTTTTGAGATCCCTTCCCAGATGCCTTAGCGCCCACTCACATCCTGGGCCATTTGACCCGATAAGTCAAATGATAGGGTGGGGCTCGGTTTCACAATGGGTTCACCTGAAACCATGGCTGATTGTGACCCACGCTCGTTTTCATACCTTGGCTCATGTGATTGGGTTGAGGATCATTAGGGGGTCCGTTGTCCCTCTCAGGTGGACAGTCCCACAGGCTGTAATCTGGGGCTCTTCACCATTTGACCCTAGAACCGAAGAAGCTTCTCAGATGAGGTGAAACGTCTTCAAGCCACCTAAAGGTATCCAGATGCTTTTCTTTCCAATGTCTCCTTTCATTCACAAGACAGACCAAACTCTGCCATCATGTTAGTGTTTATCCCGTTTATAGTTGTCACATGAGCAAATGTGCATTAAAGCTTGCCTAGTATTTTGAAATATCTCTCATTTAACTGAAACCTGCTGTGTAATCCTCTACAAGTTGAGATAAGAAACATGAGAAGTAAAACCCTCTTAAGGGCTTTACTTGTTCCTTTACAGATGCCTCATTATGTTGCACTGTAAATGAAACATGCTCACTAGCACACAAAGCACTGTACGTTGCACTTCCATGTAATAGCCTCTGCAGCTGCAGATCTCCATCTACCAGTTTGATATCGCTGCACTTCTGGCTAAGCTGCTCAGTGAGCGAAGGATGGGTCGGCACTGGACATTTTATTTCTATCAGCTCATCTGAGTCAATGACCCCGTCAGGACTAGCAGAGCGCAATGGCTCCTGGATGCTGATAACACTACCCATGTGAGGAATGTTCATGCACTGTTCTTTCAGCTGATGACAATTTCTAACTTCATTTTCTTTACCATGGTTGCTCTTCAGAAATTTGAAAGATAGAACGCCCTGAATGGATTACAGATTAGTTCATAACTGTGTGCTTGGTGAGGCTGAAAAAAATGCTTATCAACTTTACTGCTGCAGTGGTTTCATTGGTGTTTTGCCCACACTGTCTTGTGTGTGTAAGGTGATATTATGTGCTAGGGAGAGTTTGTGTCACTGCAGTCTGGGAGTTCACGTTGTACTGTTGCTCTACCCTGTGAAGTCTGAAGTTTATCTGGCTTAGACGTTTGGGTTCAAGGTTCTTTGCTGTCCCTGCATTCCACCTTTCTCACTGTCAATCCTCGAGATTTAACATAATGAGGAAATGTACACTAACAGAAGTACTACAGTGTCTGTTTATATCAGTGTTGGACAAAGGGCCAGTGTCCTGCATGATTTAGATATGACCTTGGGTCAACACACCTGAATCATAGCTAAACCACTGAAATAAAAACACTGGCAAAGTCACTCATATTTTTCAAATTTCATTGATGCAGAAAAAAACATCCACATTCTGTAATTTTTGGCTCATAAGGTGTCAGTGCAATCTGAATGGAGTGGTGAAGCGTGTTGTCAGTCAGTGAGCGAGAGCTGCTGAGTTCATGTGTGAAAAGCTTGATTCACGCGTGTACGTTGACCCAAACATACTGAGGATGACGACTGCTACTTTCTTAACGTTAGGGAACTGCTGTGTATTGACATCAGTCCAAAACTTTGCAGGCCCGTTAGTGCGAAGATCCTGTGCCATGGCTAAGGATGACTGCATGTCAACAACTTCAAGTATGAACTTCCCCTCGTCAGTGGAAGGGACCACTTCCTTTGCTCTGATGGAGTCGCCTTCTGTTGAAACACTAAATGGGTCTCTGGCAAAACTCATCACCTCTGTGGGTAAAGCAAGTCCATCTAGTCGACCAGAAAAGTTCTCTTTCAACTAGGGCTGCCACAAACGATTATTTTGATAGTCGACTAGTCACCGATTATTTTTGCGATTAGTCGACTAATCAGATCATCATCCATTGGATGTAAAACGTACAGCTTATTGCACCAGCATGCGTCTGCTCTTTTAGACCTATCATTAGCTTACAGCTATAAGTGTTTAAGGTATGTGAAACTAAAAATAAAGACAAGATAATAGTTTATTAGACTTTTAATGAAATTTCTAGTTTGAAGCAAACCGAAAACAAATATAACAAAATAGCATTTTGTGCTCAGTCCTCACAACTATATTGAACTTTGGGACTATATAGTCAGTATAGCAATCTACACGAGATTATTGTTCATAGCCAGGAAAGTTAGCTTTTCTACATGTTCTGCAGAAAGGCTTGCTCTCTTTTGAGTGTAGATGTTCCCTGCTGTGGAGAAGATCCGCTCCGATGGGGTGGAGGTTGCAGGAATGCACAGAAAAGATTTAGCTAGCTTTGATAGTGTGGGGAAACGTCCCTCATTTTTGCTCCACCATTTAAGAGGATCATCCTTTTTATAAAGTGTGGCTTCTTTAAAGTACAGCTGAACTTCACTTCTAACAACTTGGACATCTTGGTCCTCCTTAGATGCTTCTTCCTCATTGTCACCCTGACTGTCTGTGTCAGACTCAAGGAGGTTGTCCAGAGCAGTCTTTTCAATTCTACCTGAACCATTGACTGTCTGCATTTTTGGATGCTCATGTGTTTGCTTTTTTGACAGCAAGCACTTCAACAGTCCCCTGCACTCTGATGACATCTTCAGGAGCCAAAAACTTCAACTTTCTGTATCTGGGGTCCAAGCCAGCTGCGAGAATAACAGGGTTTTCTTTGTCTGCTGAGAAAGTGCATATATTCCCACATCTCTGTGTTATGCCTTTTTCTGCACTGGCAATGAAAGATTTTCCTGAGCTCGTCTCCAGGTGGCTTTGGTGTACAGCCCGTGTCAGCCCTTTGACCACCTGTGGAAGACCTGAAACAGTTGTGTACTGCTGTCCACTAAGGTAAACAGTAGCAGTCTCAAAAGGTGCCAAACCTTGTTTCAGTTCTTCAAGCAGCACCCACTGCTCTGGCTTCAAGTTGAAGTAGTGTTTCCCCCTTGGTGTTACCTCGGGATCTGAAAGAGTGGCAGTGAGAGGCCAGCGCTGTTCGAGGAGTCTCTCTATCATGTGGAATGTACTATTCCATCTTGTACTGACATCTTGGATCAGTGTATTTTCTTCACATTCATTTGCTCCCGTTTCATTTTTAGTCTTGTACTAGCCAGCTCGCTTCTCTTAAAGTGCTCCACTAGCTGCCTAGCAGCACCTAGTGCTCTGCTGATGGTGGTTTCTTTGAGAGCAGTATCGACTATGAGCTGGAGTGTGTGTCCAGCACAGCGGATAGAGGCCCATCCATGTTTTTCTTCAAGCAGTCGCATTGCTGCCACCATATTGGAACCACTGTCATGTACTACTGCTTTTATTTTGGCAGGCAAGATGTCAAGCTTTGTTAGCACCTCTTCCATCCATGTCACTATATTGGCACCAGTATGCCTCTCCTCAAGAGGCATGGTATCAAGGATGAAGCTCTTCATCTTCCAATCTGTTGCAAGACTGGTCCAGATATCAGCAGTCAGGGTGAAGAAACCTTTGACACCACCAAGGGTCTGCTTTACCTAAAGATATGAGATGATTTGGAACAATAGTAAGCATTAGTGAAATATATTACAGTATATTTTTTCATTATTAATAATGCTTGTCAGTTTATGCATCAAGATTTAAATTTACCAATTGAATAATTCATTTACATCAAATACAGTTACGTATATTAAACAATAAACATTCAACATATCAGTAAAAAACAAAAAACAACAACTTTCCATTACATGCTTTAACCAAGATTAATTTATTGGTTGCTCAGTCAGCAAGCTCTTAATATTATTTCATCATGAAATGTATTAAATTCTAATACAAATTGCTATTTTGTGTTTGTGGTGTGAGAGAGTGGAGAGAAAGAGAGACCAACCTTCTCAAAGGTAGCATCATATTTCTTTTCCATCAATTTGGTGAAGTGGGATCGGCCTGGTAGGTAGTTAGCATGTTAATCTGGGTTGAACTGCTCGATCATCTCTTTGAAACCTTGATCATCAACCATAGACAGGGGTCTCATGTCCGTCACCAACATGTTCAAGATTGATTCAGTCAGGACATCTGCTTGTCGAGGTGTACATGTTGTTGGCTTAGTGACAAAGTCGTCCACTGAAGACGAACGTATTTTTTTAGCAGTCCTGTAACGTCTCAGCGTTAATCTCGTCAATACGATGTTAACGCGGCAAATCCCCGTTAGCTCAACAACGCGGTGCGAGGGCTGCACGGGACTCGCTAACGGGGATTTGTCGCGTTAATGCGGTTATGGCGTTAACATCATATTAACGAGATTAACGCTGACAGCACAAATAATTAGCTTGTTGTTTACGATAATGTTAGCAGCTAACTAGCCAATTAGCTTACCAAGATGACTGTACCACTTCGTCGTCGGATGCCACGACGTGCTTCTTTTTTAGATGCTCGTGCATCGCCGTCGTACTGCCATGGAAGGCAAGTTCCATTTTGCAGATTTTGCACTGGACCTTCTTTTCTTTTGTTTTGTCAAAATGCTCCCAGACTTTCGAGTTCTGTTGCTGAGTAGCCATGATAACGGAGACTGCTTCTTCTTCGTCTTTGGCGTTTAACGGTATCCTTGTAGATGCATTTCGGCCATCTTCTGTTTCAGTCTGTTATTACACTCTTGAATCCTACTGTTATTCCTGCACCTTTCAGGATTTTACGGCATTTAAACGACGCGTCGACTACTAAATTAGGCGTCGACGTAATCGTGACTAGTCGACTAATCGTGGCAGCCCTACTTTCAACCTCGCAATGAAATCAGTCATCACATCTGTGATTTGTGTCGGTGATGAGATGCATTTGCGGAGTGTTGGAAAATGCAGCAACCGGCCTGCGCTCAAGTCAGTTTAGAAAAGGTTCAACTTGACTTGGAATGCACGCATCTGTTCCACAAGTTCAGTGACAGTTTTGCCTCTGTTTCGTAGTCCCACACTGAGGTCATTCATGTGTTTGAATATGTCAGTCAGAAAGCAGACATTGGCCATGAAGCTGTTGTCCATTATGCGATTCAAGTATGTTTCTGCTTTTTTTTTGCCTGCTGTTGCAGAGGAAAGCTGTGATCGCCTCTTTGAGATCACAGAAACGCTCGAGTGCCCTGCCTTTGGACAGCCACCTGACATCATTGTGCAGTAGCAGCTCATGGTGCTCACCAGACATTTCTGAGAGCAGCATGCGGAATAAGCGGTGCTGGAGGCTTGATGCTGAGCGAATAAAATTAATTGTAGCCATCACGGTGTCCATTGTCGTTTTGAGCTCTGCGCTTAGTTTCGTGCACAACACAGTCTGATGAACAATGCAGTGTAAGGTTCTCATCTGAGGTGCAACAGCCAACCACCGCGCTGCCAAACCACTCACTTTTCCTGCCATGGATGGAGCCCCATCCGTCACAAGCATACAGACACGCTTCAAATATCCAGACCAAAGCTGAAATCTTCTCAAACATTATTTCGCCAGTTGTGTGTCCCTCTAGTGGCAGTAAGCCGAGCAGTTCCTCTTGGAAGCATTTGCCATCAAAAAAACGGACATATATGCACAACTGTGCATTATCAGTTCTGTCTGTGGACTCATCTACTGCTATAGACATTACATCAGTTTTCTCCAGGTCATCTAAGGCTACGTTCACACTGCAGGTCTTAAAGCTCAATTCCGATTTTTTGATCAAATCCGATTTTTTTGTCTGCTTGTTCACACTACAAATAAAATGCGACAGCAAACGTGCTCTAGTGTGAACCCTCAAAGCGGCCCGCATGCGCAAAAGAAGACGTCACACACAACGCGCTCTGTTTTGACCCAGACCAAACAGTATTGTTTGACTGATGGCCTTAATATAAAGACTTCGGACTTCATGTTTCCCAATTTTTGCTTTAAGTTATTTTGTTATTTACATAATAATGCAGATAACCTAATAATTATCCTTATTGCTGTTTTAGAGAGGAGCGTTGCTTCAAAGGATAGCTGCAGATTTCTGTCAGAATCTGCAGATTATACAGTACAAATAAAATGTTCACGTTTCTCCAACGTTGTCTTCCCAACAGTTTCACTGACATCTACACTGGATGGCCAGGAAGCGTTCGCGATGTCTTCTCCGGCTCTTCTCCTGGAGCTGATAATTGGCGTCTGTCTTGTGTCAGTGACGTAAAAGATGGGTTTAATGCGACATGACCGTTCAAACAGCAGTCGCCTTCTAAAACATCAGATATGTGTCGGATTCAGTACCACATACGAAAGTGACCCAGATGGGATTTGAAAATATCGGATTTGTGCCGTTCACACTGTCATACCATGATCGGATATGGGTCGCATAGGGTCAAAAAAATCGGATTTGATGCGCTTTCGCCTGCTGTGTGAACGTAGCCTAACAGCATTTCAAACACATATGAAGCCAGAACTTCAATCCTACGAATATTTGAACTGTCTGACAGGGGCACGTTTTCAATAGCAGATGTCACACTCACTTTAATTTTTTCGTCGTTTATCACCTCATCCACCACGGCCAGTATGCACTCTTTCAGAATCTGTGTAACGTCTTTTCTTCTTTGCCAGGATCCAGCAAACACGAAGGGAAGCTGCTGCAGCTCTCTCTTGGGCTGTACATGACCTCACCATGGTAGTACAGCTCTGGTTGTAAGATGCAATTAAACTCCGTACTTTTGCAGCTCTCTTCTGAGATCCCTCTGGAAAGTTTTTGCAGAAAGTCTGGTGTTTGTCATTGTGGTGTCTTCGTAAATTGTAATCTTTAAGTACCACAACACACTCACTGCAAATTAAACACATTGGTTTGGCATTTGGATTTTGCGGTAAAATGAATAAGTACTTGTCAGTCCAGGCAGGGTTAAACCGACGGTTTTCATTGTCAATTTAACGCTTGTGGATTGAAAACGACATGCTGTTGTCGCATCATACATTACGATGATAGCTTGATATGTTTACAACACAGTGCATTGTGGGTGGAATATTGCTAGGCTACTAGGAGTGTTGCATTCATAGTCCACACTATGCTGTATTTTCTATATATATATTTTTGTTTTCTCTGTGTTTCTGCTAGGACCATGGGCAGGGCCACTCGGAGGTTGCTTCTGGGCCGCATGTGGCCCGCAGGCCACCATTTGAAGAGGCTTGGTGTATATGGATAATAGCAAACACTGAAATACATTTTTTGCACGCAGCAATGAATTTTGTTCACTCAAATTTAGCTTTTCTTTGCTCAAAATAAATTTCTCCTTAAAATGCAACACTTACACCTGAAATTTTTTTTACGTGGGCTCACATTTTTTTTCATGTGCGTTCAGAATTTTTTTATTTTTATTTAACCTTTATTTAACCAGGAATGTCCCGTTGAGATCAAAGACCTCTTTTTCAAGCGAGTCCTGGCCAAGAGGCAGCACATTTCAAGACAAATACATACGAACAAACAAAGTTAAAATTACACAAAACAATTACACATTATTGAGGCAGCCTGTAGGCCTTTGAGTTTAGTTTTAAAAACATTTAAAGACAACAATTCAGTTAGTTTCCAGTCTTTCTGTAACATGGCCACGAAAAAGGCGCAGAGTGGACAAAGGCTTTCTTACCCAGCTCTGTGCGGACAAGGGGAACAGACAACAGCAGCTGATCATTTGAGCGCAAGGAGTAAGAACCACTATTTGTCCTTGTGACCAAAGTACAAATATAAGGAGGCAGCAATCCAAGCATAGCTTTGTAAATAAAAGTGTACCAATGCCCCTGTCTTCTAATGGCCAAAGAAGGCCATTTTACTCTTAAGTACAAATCACAGTGATGGGTCAGGTATTTACAATTGGTAATAAACCTCAAGGAAGCATGATACATCGTGTCCAACATTAGAAGACATGAAGAAGAAGCGTTCATATACAGAATGTCACCATAATCTAACACAGATAAAAAGGTTGCAGTGACAAGACGTTTTTTTACTGCAAAAGAAAAGCACTGTTTATTACGGAAGAAAAAACGAAGTTTAAGTCTCAGTTTCTTTACTAGTCTCTCTATATGTGGTTTAAAGGTGAAGGAGTCATCAATCCAGACACCAAGGTATTTATATTCATGAACTATCTCTATGACATTTCCTTCAAGGGTGGACACCACTGGAATAGGCTCCGGGACCTTCTTTGACTTGGAAAACAACATTAGCTTAGTCTTGTCAGCATTGAGAACTAATTTTAGCTGAATAAGTGAATGCTGGAAAGCAACAAAGGCTTTCTGTAAAGTTTCAATGGCCTGAGCAAGAGATGATCCATAACAGTAAATAACTGTGTCGTCAGCATAAAAATGCAAATTTGTGTCTGAGACATTTTGACCCAAGTCATTGATATATAAAAGGAACAGAAGGGGACCCAAAACTGAGCCCTGTGGCACCCCCTTGTGGACAGCAACAAATTTAGAACAAAGACCTTCAAGTTTAATGCACTGGGTTCTATTTTTCAGATAATTTGAGAACCACGCTAATGCATGTTCTGACAATCCAAGGCTGAGCAGTCTGTTTTTTAGGACTGCATGATCAACAGTGTCAAAAGCTTTTGAGAGGTCAATAAAGAGTGACGCACAGTACAATTTCTTATCAAGTGCCACAATAATATCATTTATCACTTTCATAGTGGCAGTGTTAGTACTGTGTTTTTTCCTGAAGCCTGACTGAAATTTGGAGACAATATCATTAGAGTACAAAAACTCTTTCAACTGGTCACAAACTAGAGATTCCAGGATTTTGGATAAAACACACAAATTTGATATTGGCCTATAATTAGTCAACACCGATGGATCACCTCTTTTCAATAAAGGCAAAACGAAAGCTGATTTCCAAACCGATGGAATTTCTTTGGTTTTAATTGAAAAATTAAATAGAATTGAGAGTGGTTCTGCAATAAAATCAGCTGCCAACTTCAAAAAATAAGGTTCCATCAAGTCTGGACCAGGAGGTTTTCTGTGATCCAAAGCCTTTAAAGCTTTATGCACTTCATAAACACTAAAAGGTACAAAGTTAAAACAGTCTCCAGAAAACATAGAGAGTTCTGGGCAAGTATTTGTTAAAAAAGTTTCTGCAGAAGCAAACAAGGAACCCACTGATAGAAAGTGTTCATTAAAACAATTCAAAATTTCAGTTTTATCATTAATTGAGACTGAATCTTTTACAACAGATTTAGGAAAGGTTTGAGTCATTTTATTGGCGGAAAAAGACTTGATTACTTTCCAAAATTTCTGTGAATCATTGAGGTTCTCAGTGGTGACAGACAAAAAGTATTCAGATTTGGCCTTTTTAATAAGAGAAGTACATTTATTTCTAAGCTGTTTGAAAACAGACCAATCAGTGGAAGTATCTGTTTGTCTCGCCTTGTCCCATGCTCTATTACGCTTGTGTATGCTATCTGCGAGTGTCTGCGAAAACCAAGGATTTTCTCGACCTTTAATTCTAACTTTCCGTAAGGGGGCATGTTTATTAACAATTCCCATAAAACTTTCCTTAAAATATGTCCAAGCTAGCTCTACATCTGGTAATAGTCCGATTTTTTCCCAATTAACTAATGACAAATCATGATGAAAAGCCTGTTCATTAAATTGTTTAAGATTCCTTTTGCACACTATGCGTGGCTTACATTTTGGAATTTTAGCATTTCTGCAAACAGCAACAACACAGTGATCACTTAGGTCATTACAGAAAACACCAAGTGAAGAGAATTTATGAGGTACATTTGTTAAAACCAAATCAATTAATGTAGACTTTTCAGGGCATTTAAGATTTGGCCTGGTAGGAAGATAGACTAGCTGGGTAAGATTAATTGAATCGCAGAATTCTTTAAATTCACCAGAAGTTGCATTTAGCCAGTCCCAGTTCAAGTCTCCAGCCATTAGTAGTTCAGTATAATTTAGTTTAGCCAAAAGGTGCTTTAATGAAGATAATGCCTCTTTTGAAGCAGATGGGGGCCTGTAACACCCAGCAATGGTTATCGAAAAAGTATTAGCAATATCTACATTCAAGGCCAAAAACTCTATTTGTTTGCATATCGATTGGGACAGAACAATCGAAGCATTAAATCTTGATTTGACATAAATAGCTACACCGCCTCCTTTTTTTGGCCTATCAGTGCGATATACATTGTACCCATATATGTTAATGTCTTCATTAGTAATAGATTTAGTTAACCAAGTTTCAGAAATTATAACAACATCTGCATCTGTAGATTTAACCCAAATTTTGACCATGTCCATCTTCGGTAGTAGGCTGCGCACATTAAGATGAATATATTTGACACCAGACATTATTTTAAAATCAGAAGGAGTCTGGGAATATTGCAGTTCAGGGCCAGGATTTGGTTGCACATTTCCTGACAAAAGTAGAAGCAAGACAATCAACAACCTCTGTTTCGCCTTTGATTTGGGTTCAATGCTTTGATATGTTGAACCCGAGCTGAAACCTCCATTAAATGGGCAAATGAAATAAGTATGCAAGGCCAGAATAGACTGAAGTTTAGGTAAGTCTCTGGGCAAAACATGCATGAAACTAATGTCATGATCCAACTGAGTTGATAACTGCTCTGATTTTTGCAACATTATAGAGCGTGTTCCTTTTTCAAAATTCTCTTGTAGATAAAAATCATTTTCAGAGGTTCCCCTGCTATGTGTCCATGAGCAATTGCTTATCCGAGGGTCCAAAAAGGCCAAGAGGCAAATTAGAATAGTAAATACTGCGGAAATACTGTGGAATCAGAATAGAGGCACAAAAATAACGCCACACTACTGAACTGTCCTTACTGCTTTTAAAACATCTCTGTGTATCCACCAACCATGTGTTGCCATTGATGCTGAGTAAAAGAAACTGCAGTGAGAGAAACCTTTATCGACAGTGAAGGTGTAACCCCGCAATTGTCAACAATAGCGCAAGTGGAAGTAAAAAGCCATCTTCTGCTATGAATCAGGGGTAATGGTGCGAACTTAGGAATACTGTGGATAAGAAAAGACAAATCTTTATTACTTCCACGCGTGGAAAATTTCTTGTTCATGGCAGAAAGTACAAGTTAAAGAGCAGTAAAAGTTAAGAAAAACATAATAGAATAAGATAAAATAGAATAACAGACTTTACAACATTAATAAAATACTGTATAAAATAAAATTAAACAGTAACTGTTATAGCAGGAAAAATAAACGCGCTTGGTATTGGACCTAATATTGCATACAAGGGAGACTGGGCGAAGGCTATCATGGTGTATTGGATGTTTGTGTGTGTTGCACATGTGTGGTCATCTGCAGAGACCATGTTGTAGAATCTGACAGCAGTTGGAAGGAAAAAGGGAGAGAGAGAGATGACACTGTGGAATCAGAACAAAAAAATACACAATTGTTCCAAGAGAAGGAAGACCGGGAGGCAATACAACAACAGATGCACTGCAAGCTTCAAGACATTGAAGCTATACACCAAGAGGTGCATTGCAAACTCCAAGCCACAGAGAAAAAATAGTGAAAGGCTTGAGAGTAATGTTGGATGAAGCGACAAAATACACAAACACTGAAAGACAAAGAACAGCAGGAGGCAACATGCCAGCTGATGAAGTACAAAATTCAAGAAATGGAAGCTGTAAATCAAGAGATGCAATGCAAGCTCCAACACATGGAAAAGAAAAATCAAGGCTTTCACACAATGTTTGATGCAGCTCGTCAAAAAAAATTCACAAATGCTGAAAGAGAAGGAAAAGCAAGAGGCAACACAGCAAGATGAAGACATGGAGAAAAAAATATGAACAATGTGATGTTTGATGAAGCACTCAGAAGAAACAGAGATGTTGAAAGAGAAGGAACAACTGGAAGAGACACAGAGAGAGATGCAGGATCTTCTCCACGACTTTGACAAGAAAAATTCTGACTTTGAGGTATTTTATAATGAAGGAGAAAAACATTGGATTTGAGCAGAGAAACAACTGGAGACAAAATGCACAGAAATTGAGTGCAATACCCAAGAAATGGTGACCTAAAATACACATTTGCAAGGACTCTATGATAAAGTCAGTACACAAATACTGAAATGTGGGAGGAGAAACAATGTCAGGAGAAAAAACATAAAGACATGCTTGAAGAAATGCAGAAGAGACGTCAGAAATTACAAGCCATGCATGAGAAATTACAACTAAAAAATGACAACATCAAAGAAAGCACAGGATAAGAATTATAAAGAACTGGAAGAAAAACAAAGAACTTCAAGAAAAGGACCAAGAGAAGCAAGAAGCACTGAAAGAACTGGAGAAACGGTCCCACACACTGGAGCTGCAGCATAAGGAACTTTTCAGTGAGATGACCAACCTCAGTACAGAACAAAGATCTGCAGGAACGGTGCCTGAAAAAGAAGAGAAAGTGCTTTGGGCTTTTCCGGAAGAAGACTCTGCTGCTTCGTCACTTCAGCTCCTGAGCCTAAAATCTCCTAACCCTAAAAGCTGTACCTGAGAAAGAACCCGGAAAACTGAGGTTTTCCATTTTCATTTTAAAAAAGAATCCCGTCCACACGTAAACGCAAAAATGAAGCAAAAATGCTGCTATGAACATGCCAAAGCAACAGGCGGCGATATGTTACTAACCGTGTAGAAATGTTGGCCAATCAGAAGTCTAGAAGCCTCAGTGGGAAATAGTAAACAAAGATGGGGCATAGAAGCAGAACCGAGTCGTATGTGTGGAGGGACAGTGTGTGTATATGTAAGCATTTAAACACTGCAGAGAGTACATTGATGGATTGATTGATTGGTAATTTATTTCAACATGTGAACAATATACAAGTACATTTAGAAAAGAAAATAAGAGAGAAAAAAATACTATACAAATTACATACAAAAAAACATTCTGATGAATTTACACGTTGAAAAGGAGTGGGAAGAAGTATACACTTATTTAATCCCACCCCTTTGCCATAAATTATCAGTTAATATTTAGTCAGCTTCCTTACTGATATAATTTGTAATAAAAATAGTGAACAGATTTCTGATATACTATATACTATAATATCACATCATGAGTTTTTTTGTGTTTGTTTTTAAATAGAGACATTTACTTAATTTAAATAGTTTCCTTTTCTTTATAGTTCAAGAAGATCATATTTTTATAACTCTTTTTGAACAGTTTTATGTTTGGACATTGCTTTAATTCCATATTCAGACTGTTCCATAGTTTCACTCCATGAACTGAAACACAATAGCCTTTTCTTGTAGTACGTACCTTCATTGTTTTGAAGTTACAAAAACCCCTTAAATTATAACTTTCTTCTTTCAAAAAAAAAGTTCTTTATTTTTTGCTTTGAATAGAATTTGTGCTGTTTGGAATTTCACTAGATCGTCAAAAAGTTAGCTTGTTTATATTATGCTAACATAGCTGTGTCGCTAGCGGTCACGTAGCACATCATTATATACCAGCTAGCCAAACTTCAGTAACCCTACAAACGTCACTGCTGTTTCGTTTTCTGACTTCATTTATGCTGGAAGTGATAACAGAGCTGTACGTTTTAATTTGTTTCCAAAACCCCGCAGTCAGGACATGCTATACTGTATTTAGATGGAAGCTAGCGAGCTAACTTCCTGCTAACGTCTAACTCTGTTAAATGTCATAAATTCCGTTTTCATGGATGGCTGGATGTTAAACTCAATTGTTACACCTGGTAGAGCAGAACGCTGATCATTTTATTAAAGATGAAAGACTTTAGACAGTTTTTCTACTCTCAGTAATGCCATAGTGATCGTTTGATATATGGACCTGCAGCGGAGTTTAGGCCCAGACACGGCTAGTGACGTCAGACTGAACAACCGGATAGAATATGAAGTGATGTTCTGTCGAATACCTGTTTTGCCTTGTTTAGTATTGCAATGCTACGTGATACTTTGGAATGAATATACAGCGGGGAAAATAAGTATTTGACACATCAGCATTTTTATCAGTAAGGGGATTTCCAAGTGGACCATTGACACAACATTTCCACCAGATGTTGCCATCAAGCCAAATATTGACGTCATACAAACAAATCAGAACATATAAGTATACAAGTTAAACCACAATAAATAAAGTGAAATGACACAGGGAATAAGTATTGAATACATGGAGATAACAAGGGGCAAAATGACATAGAAAGCCAGGAGATCACCTGAAATCTGTCAGTATTGATAGAGAAATCCTGTCCCCTATCAGTACTAATTGATATCAGCTGCTTTAGTCCTAATTGATGGCCTATAAAGGCTCCTCATTACCCAGAAGGCACACAGGAAAGACTTCATGATGGGTAAAAGCAAAGAACTCTCTCAAGATCTTCGTAATCTTATCGTTGAAAAGCATTTTGATGGGAATGGTTATAGGTGCATTTCCAGAATGCTGAATGTTCCTGTGAGCACTGTGGGGGCCATTATCCGGAAATGGAAAGTGCATCAGTTCACCATAAACCTGCCACGATCAGGTGCTCCACGCAAGATCCCTGTCCGAGGAGTCCAAAGAATAATCAGGAGGGTTCTCCAAGAGCCAAGAACCACTCGGACAGAACTTCAGGAAGACCTTGCATCAGCAGGTACTGTTGTTTCAAAGAAAACTATAAGCAATGCACTGAACCGCCATGGCATCCATGCACGCTCACCACGCAAGACTCCATTGCTGAACAAAAAGCATGTCAAGGCTCGGTTAAAATTTGCGCAACAGCATTTGGAGAAGCCTGTGGATTATTGGACGACTATAGTATGGTCAGATGAAAGCAAAATTGAACTTTTTGGCAGTCATTCTACACACCATGTTTGGAGAAGAAATGGCACTGCTCACCACCCCAAGAACACCATACCAACAGTCAAGTTTGGGGGTGGAAGCATCATGGTTTGGGGCTGCTTTTCAGCAAGGGGTACTGGCAGACTTCATATTATTGAAGGCAGGATGAATGGAGAGATGTACCGGGACATTCTGGATAAAAATCTGCTGCCATCTACCAGGAAGCTAAAAATGAAAAGAGGGTGGACATTTCAGCAAGACAATGATCCCAAACACAAGGCCAAGGAAACAATGAAGTGGTTTCAAAGAAAGAAAATCAAGTTGCTTGAATGGCCCAGTCAATCACCTGACCTAAATCCCATAGAAAATCTATGGAGAGAACTGAAGATTAAAGTTCATAAAAGAGGCCCAAGGAACCTTCAAGATTTAAAGACCGTTTGTGTGGAAGAATGGGCCAGAATCACTCCTGAGCAATGCAGACGACTGGTCTATCCATACAAGAGGCGTCTAGAAGCTGTAATCACCAACAAAGGCTTTTCTACAAAGTATTGAATAAAGTGTGTTCAATACTTATTCCCTGTGTCATTTCACTTTATTTATTATGGTTTAACTTGTATACTTATATGTTCTAATTTGATTGTATGACTTCAATATTTGGCTTGATGGCAACATCTGGTGGAAATGTTGTGTCAATAGTCCACTTGGAAATCCCCTTACTGATAAAAATGCCGATGTCTCAAATACTTATTTTCCCCGCTGTATCTTATGTGAGCTCTCCAGTTAAGTTTTCATCTATTATTACTGTCATGGCACAGTGGCCCGTGGAAATGGGATGGACTCAAGTGCAGTTTCAAACCCGGAGGCCAGAGGTGTGGTGTAACGAAAAGAGTCTTTATTTACAATGCTCAGAGGCTAACAGAAATTTCAGACTAGAATTAAGGAACATAAACTAGACGTCTGAGGCGAGAGAAAATACTATGACTATGACTAAATGGCAGGGATAACTGGGTGCAGGGACTGGGCAGGGGAATCTGTGGCTGGCCAGGGCACTGAAACAGAGGAGAGAGCAGTCAGGGGAATCCCACAGAGAACTGCGAGTGAATCTGAGAAAAATACACCTACAAGCTTGCAGGTGGGGGTTGCGTGGAGGAGGGAGGCAGGAGAGGTCCAGGTGGGTGCTGCGTGCAATGCAGGGAGGCAGGCAGGAGAGACTGGCAGTTTGAAAAAAGGGAGAGATTACCGGCGGCTGCAAACTTGTATCCAGGAGAGCTTGGTAGGTGGGTTTCAGATGCTGACGAGAAAACAGGAAATAAGGTGTTTGTATCGTCAGCAAAGAGAACCATTTTTAATACTTTGGACTAGAGATGGACCGATCCGATATTACGTATCGGTATCGGTCCGATACTGACCTAAATTACTGGATCGGATATCGGAGAAAAATAAAAAATGTAATCCGATCCATTAAATATCACGAAAGCACCTCACAAAACTTGCAACACGCCGTAACTCACCTCAGAACGTTAGCACGTCGGAGCAGTATGCATCACGTGATAGAGCGGCTGTGGCATGCGGGACCTGTTGGTGGTCTGGATAGCATTTGGAGCTTCGCTAGCAACCCGGCATTTCATCTCCGACAAAGTTATCCTGAGAGAAGTAAAGCAAGTGTGTAAGTCCATCTCTGAATGTTTGTAAAGCATTCCTGCGTTAAGCTTAACAAACGATATATGGAGCGACTGCCTCTTCTTGCTGCTACTTCAATCATGAAACTGCTTAATGATCAGCTGATCGGCTTTTCTGTCGCGAGTCCTGTCTCTAGTTTGCTTTTGGCCCACTTTGCACCAGAAAGAGGAAACCAGCGGATGAACAACAGCAGCACGTTTAAGCTTGATCAGCTGTTGTTAGAATTTATTTAATATTACTTTCTACTCCAGGATCTTTTTCTACGTAGCTGACGGCTGTAACTGTGCAGGGGCGGATCTAGCAAAGTTTAGCCAGGGGGGCCAATAGGGCATTAACAGGGAAAAGGGGGCACAAAGACATACTTTTCTTTCTTATTCTCATTTAAAATGTCGAGCTTTTAATAAATAATTATCTGACACCCAAAGTTTTAATTTGATGTAAAATGAATAGAAGTCTATTACTGTATATAGTAACTATTAAGTCTAATATATATACCCTAGTAAGCTATAGTACTTTTTCCTTTGGGAAGGTACCATCTGTGCAGTCTGCAATTTTGTTGAAGAAAGATGTTGAATTTATTTAATATTTCTTGAAAAATAATTGATTTCTGTGCATTTTTTTTCACACTGCATCAAATTAAGGTTGATTACGTCGATTAAGCATCATGAGGTGGAGCGTGAGGGGTGGTTCCCTATTTTTTATTTATTTATTTTTGTTGTTGCTGGGAGTTGGAACCCTATTAGTTAGGTTGCTTAATATTTATGCTAAGTACTCTTTAAAATACCAGAATAGGGAGGATGGTGTAGGTTTAAGTTTATTAGATTGATCAGTATTGCTGAACTATGAAATTTTTTTTTTGCATACAGGTATAACAGAATAGCTTTAGTGTAGTTGTTGTTTTAAACTTGAGTATGAACTTATACAAAATGCAGCAAGATATTTTAAAAAACAGTTTTGTTGATTGAAAAACACTATATCGGATTCATATCGGTATCGGCAGTTTCCACAAAACTGCCATTTTTACATTTACATCGTACTATTGTTTTCCACTTTAAATGACTCTGTCTTTTAAAACCTTTTCAGCCCGAACTATAAATATCAAATATTATTTATAGTTTTGGGGTTTTAACCCTTTAAAGGCCTGTTTGTTTTTCTCTCAAAAAAATCTCCCAAAAAATATCATTAAAATTTGTAAACTACTACTATTAGTATAGTAAAGCATATGATTATTATTTTATTAGACCCTAAGATGAGTCAAGGATTGGCAGTAACATTGATTTTCATGTATTTTTATTTTTTCTGATACATCAAATTTAAAATTAAACTGGTATTCGTGATCCTGAGGACCAATAAATGGTAGTTTAACCCGTTTTGCCCCACTGGCAACAATTGTTGCCAAAGTTTATCACTGTCATTTTCGACTCACAATAAAAAATCTCAAAGGTACTAATGCAACTTTTTCCACTTATATGCTAGTAGACAACTTAGACAAAGGTTTTGATTTTTAAAAAATCGTTTCCAAGTGCTTCCTATCGCATGACATCATCTGCTTCCCGCTCTTTCTGGCTGAAGACATGGCGGATGCAAATCATCCTGGAAAGAGGTAATTTTCATAAATTTCTTATGACTTTCCCCCCAAACATATTTATAATTATTTAATCATTCAAGTCTCTAGAGTAACCCTCCCCAAAAAAATTGTACCTAGGATAAATATTTTTTTGTTCATGGGCTTATTTCTGTGAGTGGCAACAAAAGTTGCCAGTGGGCACATAGCATGTCGCTAACTAAAGGAAAACACTGTCTGCAGGATTGCTCCTAATTTACTTATTTAAAATTGTAGAATGATGTACAATGGCTCATTTTAGTCCTTTTAGAATAATTCCTAGCTAAATAAATTCACAGGTATTCAAGGCCTCTGTGTATAGGATTTTTATACATTACCATACATCATTTTCTTGCTAGCTAAAATTCGCTTGCTAGCTAACATGTATGTTGTCCTTTCCTTAGGTACACCGTAGCAGAGATCCTGGCCATGCTGCAGGACTCTGAAACTGTGGCGGACATCACAGTTGTGCCTGAGTCAGAAATGCACGCACATGACACAGACTGTGACAGTGACCAATCTGATGATGAGGCCACTGGTGACCATAACCGCCTCCCATCAAGAATACTCAAAGGTGAAGGCTTTCTACCTAATTCGGACATGCAGCTGCCAAATCCCCCCGATGATGATCCTGGGTGCTCATCCTCAGTGAGTCAGACAGAGACTAGAAAGGTCAGTGGCACAAATGAAAATGTGACCAGTCAGATTGTTGGGCCCATGCTCCACAAAACTAAGAACCAAGACAGGAAATTCAAAAAAATCAAAATTGCGGCCAAAGCTGGCCTTGGCCTTGGCCTTGGCCTGGCAGAGAAAGCTGAAGTGCCACCTGGAGTCAAGTTTTACCACGACAACCTCTTCACAACCCTGTCCCTGGTGGATGAGATGACCCTGAGAGGCTATGGCAGCTGTGGCACGATGCGACAAACTCAGCTCCATAACGTTCCCTTCACAGCACCCCAGACCTTCAAGAAGACACCCAGAGGAGATGCTGAGTATCTGGTTGAGGCAGAGAAGCTGATTGTAAGGTGGAATGACAACAGCGTGGTCACCGTGGTGTCGAACATGGAGAGGGAGTTCACCGAAACTGAGGCGAAGAGATGGAATAAACAGAAGCGGACTATGGACAAGGTCAGACAGCCCAAGTGTATCCAGGACTACAACACACACATGGGAGGAGTGGACCTGCATGACCAGTTTGTCAGCCGCTACAGAGTCAACATCCGGTCCAAGAAGTGGTGGTGGCCATGCTTCAGCTGGGCCCTGAACAGTGCCATGGTGAACAGCTGGTGCTATTACAGGTACACAAGGCTGTATGTTATTTAGTGATATCACAATCGAGTTGGTGATGTTTGACTCGAGGTCATCGCTAGTGCTCTTCGGTCGACAAGAGCAACAGTGATGATATCCAGACCAACATCACAAACTCAAGTGTGATATTGCTTTTACAGAACATTCTACATATGGGGCATGACGTTGTAGAAAGGATGAAACGATGCACATTCATGCATCTATCATGCTTGTTTTGTCATTCATTTAGGTCCTGGAAAAGCGGGGAGAAGGATCTCCTCTCCTTCCAGAGGCTGGTAGCCCAGACCCTCCTCCTGCGCCATGGAACAAAGCCAAGTAGGCAGGGCAGAAGATCTTCAATGGCGGTGGCGATAACTGATGCCACCAGGTTTGATAATTTGAACCACTGGCCCTGCAACACTGGTAGCAGGTACAAGCGATGCAAGAACTGCGGCGGACGCACATCATTTGCGTGTGGAAAGTGTGATGTGCCACTACATGTGGAGTGCTTCAAGAAGTACCACACTGAGTAGAACATGCATGAAAGATGATGGAATGTATGGGAAGAAATATGTTATATATGTATATATGTTTTTAGAGGTTCTAAGAAAAAAATGTTTGTTGAGTTTTTGAGTATAAAAAAATTGAGAATAAAGAAATCAGTTCAAATTGTTTGATGTTTTGAATTTTATACAGGGGGAACCTGAGGCTCCACCTTTTTGTTATTATTTATTATGACTATATTATTATTTTGTTCTTATTATATTATTATTATTACTTCTCTATTATTATTATTAGGTGACATTTGACCTAGTGACAAGCTGTGTGACTACTGGCAACAATTGTTGCCAGTCATAAAAATGCTATTTTCTTCAAAAAAAAGTACAAAATGGAAAAAATAAATACATAGCATGATTCAGAGGGACTCAACTGATAAAATGATATGCCTTACAACTCTGAAAAAAATCTGGGCACAAACGGGTTAAAATAAAACTGCTGTAAAAATGTTACATCGCACTATTTTTTTCCACTTTAAATGACTCAGTCTTTTAAAATGCTTTCAGCCTTAACTAGAAATATCAAATAGTATTTATAGTTTGGAGGTTTTAACCCTTTGAAGGCCAGCATGTTTACATAAATTCATTGTTTTGTATATAAATTTTTTTCCCCTTAAAATACATTTCATAGGTTTTATGATTATTAGTTTTATTAGACCTAAGATAGGATAGGTCAGTGATTGGCAACAATAATAATTTTCATACATTTAAATTTTTTTCTGTTATGTCAAATTTAAAATAAAACTGATATTTGTGGTCCTAAAGACAAAAAAAAATGGCTGTTAACACAAAACTGCTGTAAAAAATATTACATCGTACTATTTTTTCCACTGTAAATGACTCGGTCTTTTTTTTTTTTAAAACAACTCCCAAATAATGTCATTAAAATTTGTAAACTACTACTATTAGGATAGTAATATATATGATTATTATTTTATTAGATCCTGAGATGGGTCAAGGATTGGCAGTAACATTGATTTTTATGCATTTTTATTTTTTGTGTTATGTCAAATTTAAAATAAAACTGGCATTCATGATCCTGTTGACCAATAAATGGTAGTTTCCACAAAACTGCTATAAAAGTATTATATCGTACTATTTTTTTCCACTTTAAATGACTCAGTCTTTTAAAGCCCTTTCAGCTTAAACTATAAATATCAAATAGTATTTATAGTTTGGGGGTTTTAACCCTTTAAAGGCCTAGGGTTTGTTTTTTTTACTCAAAAAAAAAAAACTCCCAAAAATGTCATTAAAATTTGTAAACTACTACTATTAGTATAGTAAAGTATATGATTATTGTTTTATTAGACCGTGAGATGGGTTAAAGATTGGCAGCAACATTGATTTTCAATGCATTTTTATTTTTTCTGTTACGTCAAATTTAAAATTTCAACACAAGTGTTATTAGCCCCCTGTGGTCAATGGACACACCACACCTCCAAATCACGTGACCGGTTTAAGATGCTAGCAGCTTGTTGCTGTTTTTAAGCTCAGTTTTTATGTTTTTGTGTGATTTCAGTGTAACAATTTAATTATTTCTAATAAAACGAGTGTGAAACTTCTTGGGTTTGAACCAAATGAATTGCTCCATTTTGTGTAGCTTTCTGGATTTTATGTTAATTGGGCTACACACTTATTTATTATGTAGGCTGTACAGTACATAAAATCAAAATTCACATCTTTTATGTAACTGAAATGTTTAACTATCTGGGCTAAATAACATAAAGTTATAGACTATATTTATTTGAAATGTGTATACTTACTGCATTTGGTGTTTTTTAACCACATATAATGCATATTGCAGGACATAATACCAGCGTGTAAAAACATGGCTTTGCCACCCCATTTGATTTTAATTACCACCCTTATGCCACCTAAAGAAAATTTCTTTAGATCTGCCCGTTTCCTTGTGAAATCCAAACACCCAAACAAACTTCACACTGCCATACTTTAGAGCTCGAAATTTGAGGCTTGTGTCAAGAAGGGCATTTGGTGTAAAGTTGTTGGGGAATTTTTTGAAATGGGTTCTGATGTTATCATTTCTAAGTAACTAGTGAAAATTATATTTCCAGAAATCAGATGAATATGCCTATCAGTGCGGGAAAAAATATTCAATAAAAATGCCAATTCACAACAAAAGTCAGCTGAAGGCACTAAACCCCCAACAATCAAGTGACCCCCTGCGCAAGCATTTTGCGACATTGGAAAGGAAAAGCTACCTTTTACAGGGGCAGCCATCTACTGCAACCAGTTGGGGGGAGGGAAGGGAATGATTAGACTGTGACAGTGTTAGTGACATAACACACTGATTCAGTATTAGCTTTACTGACCTCATTACTGCAGATATGAATTTTAACAGTGTATCATTTTCATTAGCCAAAAGTTATAAATTTGATGAAGTGAGGCACTCATGTCACGTTAAAAAAGTCACGTGTTACTCTGCTTGTCCTCCTTTTGCTTTTCTGCAGCGGTGGTCCTCACCCCGACTGTCATTGAAGGTGTTAACAGAGATATTCATATTTGGCTCTGGCCAAATCAGAAACAAGATTTATGTTTTACAACATATTAAAAATCAAAGGTTAGAAAATAAGAAATATGCTAATAAGTTTAAAGACTGGTATACAGGATTAACCAGAGCAGTGGTGAAGTGGTAGTTGCCGTGAGTTTCCAGTGGTATTTGCGACAGGAATTTAACTCTCTGCAGAAAAACTGGACACTCTTTTGCCCAGAGTCTAACATTTTCTCTGGGGGTTGTCCTTGGGTGTCGATTATGTATCTCAGCTGAGAGGACAGCAGAATATTTAATCAAACTGGGAGTCAAACACAGACTTTTAAGTGACATACAATTGTTGTCAATCATTTCAATAAAGCTTGAAATTTTGTCAGCCATTCTGACACATTTTGCAACTGTGCCATAAGACCCTTCTCCAAGGAGAGTTCAAATCTGGTACTTGGAGGATCTGGAGGTGAATCAGCCTCTAGGGACTAACTTGTCCTGGGAATTGTTGGAAGACATGTCTGATGCCATCACAGGGATTAACACTAAAAGTTTGTTGTCAATCATTTCAATAAAGCTTGAAATCAAGTTCTTCAGAAGAAATACAAAGCAGCATTTAGTCATATTGTTTTACTTATTCACTGTATCCAGGGTACAGCAAGAAACCAGTGCCATTCAGCCCAGAGACCATACGTCTATGGCTTCTGTAAACGGAAGCCCTGGAATAATCTCCGGAGACCTGGTGGATGACAAAGAGAAATGATTGTTACATTTTTTGTTATTATTGACCATTTGGATAAGTATGATTTGTACTACAGCTGACAAACCCATAACAGAAAGCACAAACACTGGATTTTGTGTCATAGTGCGAGGAAGAGATTAAATTTGATTCCAGCTACTTGCCGGTACGGATGGGTCTGAATGTAAGAGCCCACTTTGGCAGCTGAGTTGTCACAGGCCAGGCCGAAGTCAATTACTTTAATTCGGTACGGCTCTTGGTGATGTTTCACCAACATTTCGTTTTCTAATTTCAAGTCTGCATGTGCTGTTCCAATAGACTTGAGGTGACTAAGAGCAGTTGCAATCTGAAAAGTATCAAAGAATATGTCATGTTATGATCAAATTTGATCAGTATCCATGTTCAAAGCATTTATTAATGTAGAGAATCATGGAGTTAAACATACCTGCATGACAATGGGACGAACTGCCTTGAAACTGTCTGCAAAAGCTTGGTACCAATCAAGTATAGTGTGTTTGTTGGAGTTACAGGTGTTAAGTTTTCACAGGGCAGTGAGCTAGAATAGGTTACAAATGGTTTTTACATTAGTGTAACAGAAATAAACATTTTACAGGCATTTCATCACAGTCCTTACATTCACTCCACACATCTTTCTAGCGGAAATTTTTGGCAGCTGTTTTTACCTCTTGGTTTTCCAACAGGTCTTTTGGGTTCTGATGTTTCATTATTTTAATAGCTACAGTCTTTTTGTCAGCCATTCTGACACATTTTGCAACTGTGCCGCAAGACCCTTCTCCAAGGAGAGTTCAAATTTGGTACTTGGAGGATCTGGAGGTGAGTCAGCCTCCAGGGACTGATTCACGTTTTCAAACGAATCAGTATCCATGTTCTTCTCCAATATGGTGTTCCAAAAATGTCAACTTGTGTAGCGTTCTCGTCAAAGACTAGGTCAAAAACAAACTTCAGGACTGAATGCAGAGCAGGCACTGTCAAAATAAAACATGAAGCACACGACAGGCACAGAGACACAGACTAGATGCAGAACAGAGGGAGCACGGGAACCAAAACCTAAGAACTAAAAATCCTAGCAGAAGACATAACCAGAATTAAACCGAAACATAAGATAATATTAATTAAAACAAAACACTGAGTCCTCAGACTCAGAACCATAACATAAACTTGTTTTTTACAGTGATGAGTTCCCTGGCCTTATGACATTATCATCAAAGGTCCTTCCAAGCCTCTGTGTCTCTGGGTGTGTATGCAAATTATTAAAAATAATTTATTTCATTTCCAAGTGAGTCTAACGTAACTAGGGGGTCATTTTTGGAGCAGTTCTCTGTCATGAATAGGTCTGTAGAGTTGGAGAAGTTAAGCACACAGCTTTGATACCTCTAAATTGGTAATGGTTACTCACCATAATTGAATATTAAATATTATTGGATGACTGTTTACATGAACAAAGAAATAAAGCCCTACAAGAAATTGGGGTTTTCACACTCGGGATGCCAGCATCCTGGTACGTCCTGCAATATCTCCTTGAAACTGTTGCATTGCTGCCAAAATAACGTGGCATGCAGTTGGGTTTAGGCATTTGTGTTGGTGGTGGTGATGCTGAGGTAACTCAAAGTCAAGCAACGTGCTCCCGGAACTTTTTTGTGTCATTGTCTCCTTACCCTAGCTCTTGCATAACTCCATATGCAAAAGAAAACTGTTAACGACAGCAATGTCTAAGAAATGATAAAAAAAAAGAAGTTTTATACCATTTCATAGTTTTATGGAGGACAGTGTAATAACCAATCAGAGGATCGGACAAATCAACACCACCCATGTTCTTGCTGTAGTTCACAACACAATCCGGAACAGGTACAGCCTTTGTTGTCCAACCTGCAGCCCCCATCACTTTTTGCTGCACAGTCTTTCCGCTGAAGGCCTTGTGCACCGTGGAGCACATTGTGACCTCTAGGGATGGGTATCGTTTAGGTTTTATCCGATACCGGTGCCAAATCGGTACTTTTGAAACGGTGCCGGTGCTTAAACGGTGCTCGAACCGGTGCTTAAAGAATGGAGAACACAAACTTTGTCCAAAAACCTCTCATGTTCAGCTGTTTTTTGTTTTTTTTTTTATAAAAAGATAACAACGTTAGCCTTTTAACAAATTTCCCACGTGTGGGACTAATAAAGGTTATCTTATCTTATAAAGGTTATCTTATCTTTTCTGCAGCTATGGGGCATATATGGTATCACTCTTGGCTGGAAGCAGTGCTTAAACAATGGAAAAAAAACACAAACTTTGTCCAAAAACCTCTCATGTTCAGCTGTTTCCCACTTTTTCTTTGGTCATTTTAGCCTTTTTGGCCAGGGTGGAGGGAGTATCTGCCATCAAACAAGAGGACAGCCGCATGTAGCTATGATGATGTTTGCTAGTTCACCTTACATGCATTAATGTAATAACATGGTTAGCCTACTCAACGTAAATTACACTCGAACAACATTAAGCGACTCACGCAGAGAAGAACGGCTGCTGCTGCATCAATATCCTCATCATTTCTGCTACACTGGCAGGGCTAGGGGCCAGGACTCTATTCTTCGGGTTTTTGGGGGATGTTGCTCCGGGTCCGATAACTGGCAACCCACCCAACGTGCACAGTGTGAGGTCTCGCAGCAAGCTATCAAATACGGCGCATTTCTCGGCTTTTAAAAAAACGCTATGCGTCGCCAGGTGTTTCATCAGATTCGAGGTGTTACCTCCTTTGACAGTATCACAGTATCAGCTTAAAGCACTTGTTGCAGGCTGCTGAGTTTGCATATTTTGCTGTGAAGTACAACCAGACTTTTGACCGCTTCGCATTGGACATTTTTAATCTGTAGCTCTGCTCTAACTGAACGTACGTACCTGGCCCCGCCTACTATCCTGGGAAACGTAAAATGATTGGCTAGAAGTGTATCAAAGCTTAGGAAAAAAAAGCACCGAAATAAAGCACCGAAATGTGCGCTGCTTTTCGGTCTGGTTACTACCGTTTATGTCGGTACCCATCCCTAGTGACCTCTCGTGTGTCAGTCCACTTCCCAAACAGCAGTTCGTCTTTCCTTATACAGCGCACATCTCCCCTCTCTGCCTTCTTAGGAAAGCCGTTTTTGCTTGTGTGCGGAAAGCCAGTCTGTTTTTTTCTTTACATTTGTTAAAATGTTCATTAATATGTATTGTCCCTCATTCTAAATCAAAATAAATTAAATTCTAATTGTGCCACAACAGCCAATTTATTTTTTTTTGGTATAGCTCAACAAAAAAGAGCTTGTGTAGAGCTTGTGTGTTGTCCACATACAAAATGTAGCCCTGGCCAAGCAACAACAGAGGTAAAAGATCCATAACAGCTGAGTAGCTTAGTCCATATGTTGTGCTGACCTCACTCTTTCCCGTGCAAACAAAAAAATTCCAGGTGTAGCCAGTGTCTGAATCAGCCATTTGGAAGTCTCAGCCTTCCACGTGAGAGCTGAAATTTTTATAACAAAATCATCTGTTTTTGGTAGGACACACAGCGGGGAATGAGGGAGGACGAGGACGACGATGAGCAGAGGAAGAGACAGATACTAAATACAAGAGGGGAACAGGGCAGAGAGGAAACACCTAGGAAACACAGGTGGCGCTAATCACACAGATGAGACGGGGAAAGAACAGACATTAAAACATAACTGAGACAAAGAGACACAAGAACACGGGGAAGGCACTGTAACAAAACTAAGAACTACACATCAGAAATACTAAATATATAGGGGAGCTTGAAATTCCAAATGTAAATAACAGAAACACTAAATCAAAGATTATAGATAAATCAAAACCATAACCACTGGGATCCAGGTATCCTAACATGTAGAAAACGTGATATGTAATTTCATGTTTAATGAAATTCTCAGCCCTATCTGTTTTTAAACATACAAATTTGATCTATATAGAATTTTTTTCATACACAGGATTCATTGGATAGAATGAATTCCATAACAAAATTGTGATAACATACTTTTCAGGCAGCAGTGTCACAACTTCTAAATCGCTATTTTCTGGAACTGGAATGGTGAGGTCCAATGTTCCCTCTAATTTTTCACATGTCTGAGCGAACACACAAACTCCCTGAGCGGTCCCTTGTACCACTGTGAGCAACAGCAGACGTGTCCACTGTGGTCACGCCAGCATCGAATCCATCCAAGTTACATGGTTTATTAAAATAATCAAAGTACAGCATTTACATTTATGTTAGACTACTTTTAATTAACTGCTTTAGCCCACTTACAATTAAAAAAAAAAAAATGAAAACTCTGAAAACAAAACTCTTTTTTTTGAAAAGCTGTGACTTGTATTATGAGTCTGTGGTCTGGGAGAGAGTCCTGTAACTCTCTGTCTGCATAATACAGTATATTAATGACCAATGTTGGGCAATTAATTATATAGTTACTTCTTCAAAAAAGTAACTGAGTTTTGTAAACAACAAAGTTTTTTGCAGCTGTTTAACCTAAAAATGCAGCCAAGGCGTTTTTTAAATAAACATTTCAATCTATTTACAGAACAATCAGCTGTTCTGCATCAAATCTGATGCCACACAAATTATTTGTGCCACTCCAAAAAATAATTTCTGTCCACTATGAGATAAAGGAGAACATCACAAGCCTGATACCTGCAGGCCTGACAACAGGACATGTATCACTCCTGTAACACCTGTAACATTCAGCAGTCACCTCATTGTTCTGACACACAAAACAAAACTATTGACTATACTACACACTAACTACACAAGATTTGTGCTAAACGTCACAAATCTCTCACATCTCAAAACACTGCTGTCACTCCTAAAACTTCCCCCCTTCCTAAACAACTAAATGCCATGTTGCCATATCATTTTTTGATTGGTGGACATGGTACATTTTTCGACCAATAGGAAAGGGTGGGGTTTTGGTTTTGCTCACAGGTGGAGTGCTTTCAAGCGTTTTCCTTGTAAAACGCCGTTTTTACCGTTTCTTCCCGCAGTAAATATAAACAACGATAGTATTCAGGAAGAAAACCAAGCATTGCATATTTTTATCATAACCCTGGTTATCAACACAATTTAAAAACTGGTGTAAAGTCCGCACATTTTCCCTCAATTGTTCCGTCTGTTCTGCTCACATCTCCAATGGTTGTACACGTTGTCATTAACGTGGCTTCACTCCACATCAGCCATGCTGCTTTGGTAACTAAAACACCGGTGTCGGCCCATAAGGACGCTGTCATAGCCTGTCAACAACGTTGATTAGCTGCGTATATACGAATGTGAATCGCATTATTGGCTGGACTATGGAATAAGGTGGCATCGTTCTGATCCCATACTGGAGCAGCCAGTCAGTCACTGACTAACACTGCAAAACAGAATTGTTAGAGTATTCATTTTAATTTCAATTCAGGTTAGATTTTTTTTGGTGCGCAACGCAGATTTTCTGTGTGCAGAGACCGTGCCAGCAGTGCGCAATTGCGCATGCATTCAGTTTAGAGGGAACATTGGTGAGATCCTCATCATCTGAAGATGAATCTTCCACACAAAGCTGTGTCCCACTATCATTCCAGATCATATTCAACAAAGCAACTTCCTTATCACTGTATGATTTTCTTTTGGATGCCATTTCACCAGTAAATCGCATAAAACTTGCATAAAACAGTGCAAGAAAAAATGAAAAGGAAAAAAAATGCCAACCCTTTCCTATCCGATTATTAAGTGATGACGTGACGAATCCTACTTCCGGGCCTAAAGTAGTCTGCGTTTAATATGGATTTTGTGTTGTTAACATGTTTAATGTTTTGTATTTTTTTCTATTTAATCTCAAAAAGCTCCTAAAACAGTCAGTGATCACTGTTGACCTCCCTCGGCTTTTATTACCGCTAATCATTTATTTAAGCTCAGTTTTTAAAACCTTAGGATGTAACTACAGCCCAGCCCATGCAGCAGTATATGAATGACTAACCTCGTATTGTGGATGGATTATCTCAGTTGTTCTCCTGGCTGAAGTTTGGTCCTTTTACAGCATCCTGCCATGCGATTACATTTGTTCCTGACCACCGAGAACACTCACGGTAACTTTTATCCAGTGGAAAAAAAGTTAGCTTGTTTATATTATGCTAACATAGCTGTGTCGCTAGCGGTCACGTAGCACATCATTATATACCAGCTAGCCCAACTTCAGTAACCCTACAAACATCACTGCTGTTTAGTTTTCTGTCTTCATTTATGTTGGAAGTGATAACAGAGCTGTACGTTTTAATTTGTTTCCAAAACCCCGCAGTCAGGACATGCTATATTGTATTTAGATGGAAGCTAGCGAGCTAACTTCCTGCTAACTTCTAACTCCGTTAAATGTCATAAATTCCGTTTTCATGGATGCCTGGATGTTAAACTGAATTGTTACACCTGGTAGAACAGAACGCTGATCGTTTTATTAAAGATGAAAGACTTTAGACAGTTTTTCAACTCTCAGTAATGCCATAGTGATCGTTTGATATATGGACCTGCAGCGGAGTTTAGGCCCAGACACGGCTAGTGACGTCAGACTGAACAACCGGATTGGTGTAAAAGTGTACCATGTTGACCAACAGAAATGATTTGGTAACACGTGGGATTTGGTTATGTAGGAAGGGGGGAAAGCTTTGGTAATAACATTTTCATACTCAGTTTTAATCTTTCTGTGTGATTTCAGATCAGTTGTGTTAATTCAGCATGTCATTGAAAAAATAACTGTAAATTCAGACGTGAGATTGTGCTGAAAAGAATGATACCAAACGAGGCAGGGACAACAAAAATTAAAGGTGAAATACAAAGGTAAAATCAAAAATAGCCAAAATTTTGAAATAAAACACTCACACTGAATTTATTTGTATTTTCTTTGCAGCAATATAAAGACTTCAGAGAGTCTGGACACAGATCTGCAGCAACACATTTCTTTCTTCTTCTTTTTTTTTTACGTACACCACCTCTTTGAGGTAACACCAGCCAAGAAAAAGGCTGGGCCAAAGGAATAAATAAAAGATTTCATCATTTGCTGAAAGAGACTGTCTCTGAGGTTATTTATTAATGACATTACTATTTTTAAGACTGTGTACACCCACAGACCACTTTATTAGGTATACCTGTCTATTGTTCATTATGTCTCAACAGCCAGTCACATGGCATCAACCTAACGTATTTAGCTATGTGTGTGTATATATTATAGTGTTCTGTGCAATATGTGTATATTACACAGAACACTTTTCTTAAAATAATGCATTACATCACTTAATTACACACAGGAGAAAGACATCTGTTATGTTTTCTTCATGTTACTATGTAAAATGATTTGAAACACACTGTCTCATAATTACCACATAACAACATAAACCTACAGGCTACAGCCTCACACACCAACACAAACCCCTATCCTAATGGATGTGCAGCCAACAAAGCAACTGCGAGATGCTATCCTGTCAACATGGACCAAATCTCAGAGGAATCTTTCCAGCAACTTGTTAAATCTGTGCCATGAAGCATCAAAACACTTCTGTAGGGACAAGGGGGTCTAGTATGACAGTGTACCTGATAAAGTCCCTGGTAAGTGCTTATACTTCTAAAAAGTATGTTGATGTTACTGGTTCAGTGCTTCTTGGAGTTTTTACTCATACATTATAATTGTTATGCATCGCTGCCCTCTGTAGGACACATTCCTAGTTGCATTTGGTTGTGAGGAATCAGATTTATTTGCAAATCTAAAGCGATGGAGGCCAGACTGAAACTCTTGCTGCTGCAGTGCAACGCTGACGGCCACAGTCTGGGAAATATAAAAACATTATAAATAAAACCTCAGTGGAATCAAATAAATCTGTTGCTGATATGTAACATACAGAAGAGCCCTCGTGAATGCATATTTAATATAGGTATACGGCACGCCGTTCTGCTGCTCTCTCCAGCTGCACAGCCCCTCTGACGTTCCCAGCAAATGAGCTCACACAGGACATGTGCATGTTTCTTTCCACCAGAGGCAGCCAGGCAGAGAGGCCAACTAAACCAGTGACTGAGAAAGAAAAGTGGAGCATTTCAACAGCAGGATTGTGTGGGGGGTTGTTGATCTGTGCAATGCACAAAGGTGTAACTTGTATTAAAATACATTCTTTCAGTTGTATTAAAGATCTATTTTAAACTGTCTAACTGAGCTATGAAGATAAGGGTAGTAAATTAATATTTAGATACATTTTCCATAAGAAGATGGGATAAATATGATGTTAAAGCCTTAATACACTGTTTGTTGCTTGTTTACTAATAATCTGAGTGACACCACTAGATGAAGGGCTCTGTCTGATTTTTTGTAAATACTGTGTAAATGATAGCTTTTTGCATGGGGTGGGAGTGGTCGAGTGGTCACTGGTCAGCAGCAAGCTGTTCTGGTGACATGTAAAGTCTCACTTACACGCTTTATCGTGTGTTTTCCTTTGAATTCGTCTCTGATTTATGGGAGCTGCACACGGACCTGTGCCCTACATTTGCGCTGTTTACAGACATCGACACACCATCCCGCAGCCTCGTGCCGCTGGAGAGGGCATACGGCGCGAATGACGTCATCGTCCATGGAGCACGTTGAAGTGTACATGTCTGGGCCTTGCCGCAGCCGTAAATACGAAACAAAAGCGCACCATGAAAGGCGATTCGCGTTTCTCAGCGTTGGGTGCAAATAACTTGGGCAGTTAAACTTTTATTGCATCTTTTCTATATTTGCACAGGTAGAATTATTGCTCAGCTCGGGCTGTCAGTGGTTTATAATTCATTTGCCAAGTCATTTGAATATTCGCCTGCAATCTTACAAAACAAACAACAAAGCTGAATCTTTTTTTTTTTTTAGTTTTGTGGCGACACTTTCATAAATAAATATTTTATTAGATGCTCCACTATAGCCTGGACTTTGTTTGATCTGCTGGTCAAAGTTCATTATGACTTAAATATAGATATGATGTTATTGATTGATACCGGATAAAAGTAACTTGGGTTGTCTGTTTCCAGGATTAAGCGGTATTGACTGTAGGGCTGAACTCTTCACAGAAAAACCTACGGATAAAAAGTAGTTGTAAATAAGTAACTTTCATAGTATAACAAAAAATATATCTAAATATAATAAGAATATAAAACTACTACTACACAGATGCCTACAGATGATGAGGAATAATTTCTGTTGGTAGCAGCAGTGAATTTAATAAACAATTACAAAAAATCACAAACATAATATTTCTGGAACTACACAAAATTACTTATTAAAAACAGGTAATCTCTTAACCAGCTGCGTGCTGAAACTATAATTGCGCTGCTACGGCATCCATTACGGCCAACTGCACCAACTGTGGGCAGTGGCTACGCCCTCTCGTGTTCCAATGTGTTTTTTGAAAGGAACTCAGGACCAGTCACTCTGCAACGTGACCGCCAGGCCCCGTGCCGCTAACCACGCCCCTCATAACCAATCATATCGAGCCGAGGCGGGCTTTGGGCGGTGAAACCGTCACCTGTTGTCCAATCACAACGGCTATTTCAATATTAGTTACCAGAACATGTACTTGCACGTGTGTCCCTGCGTGTAAACTACAGTTGGGGGAAGAATAAAAAAAATGTATGGAGATTCAGTACAGACCACTAAGCGAAGGCTGTCGTTGCTACCTGGATTTATGCCGTCTCTTTCAAGAATTTTGAGTTCCCCACCGCGGGATATTGAAGCACTTGCGTTATTGTTATTTTGAAGCATATTTAAGGTAAGCTGGCGCCTTTGGCACTTTGTTTTACAAGAGTTTGGATCTTTGTAGCTAGCATATAAGCTGTTTTTGTGATTACTGAGCATCAGTGTACAAATTGGAGAGATGAATACATTTAACTGCCTCACATTATAGCTACAGTACATAACTTAATATCAACTACGGTCTGTTCATCTCACAGATCATACGCGAGCTTTTTTCTTTTAACCTCCTCTGTTAACTTGATGTGAACTGATGACTTCGCAGTGTAAATGTATTTAGAAGAAGATGCCAACACTTTGAACTAATGTAACACAGCAGTAATCTACATCTACTACATCCCACCCAGTTTCCAAGACCTATTTTTCGTGAACTGTGTGAAACTAGCCCCTTTGGTTTGTGCGTGGTGGACTTGCATACACGAATATTGCACCGTGTGCTAAAAGGGGAGGAAATTTGCCCCCATGTGTTTACGATATGCTCGCTAGCGATGGGGCATTTATTGTTTTTCAGATATATTGTGACCGATCATCAGTTTAATCAGTTCATTAACTACCCATATTTTCATGATTCCCAAAGTAACCCCCCTCCTTTTTTTATTACTTTAAGGGAGGGGTTTGTGACGTGCGGTGGTCGTCTGGCAGACATGTTAGTTATGTTAAGCATTGCGTTTGGACTCTGATTGAGGTACTAAAGCAACATAGCAAATGTTTACTCTGTGTTTTAGCCAGACTAGTGTAAACTGCACGTCCAGCTAAAAGGGATTCTTAGAGGCCTCTCTCCTAATGTACACATACTGTTCTTGGTGCTGGCAGATTTTTACTGAAAGCCAAACACAGTTTTTACAGCTCTGCTCTCATTTGATGTAGGACTATTTGACTTGTGCATTCACTGTAGACAATTGCATGCCACTGCTCCTGTGACTGAACAGTGGCGATCCACTCATGCCTGTGAATTGTATTTTGTCGCCCCCAGAGGCTGCATAACTTTATCATTGCATCATAATAATATAAGAAACCATCACACGGCGTTGGTGTTTTCACTCAACCAGTTTCAGTTGACACCTGTGCCAAAATCTTGTGACATTTGCGATGGTGTCCTGTTCCAGGCTTGTAATCCCCTCTGAGTGGCAGTTTTACAGTAAATCTTCCATAAACAGTGTGGCGCACCGCGGAGGCTTGAGGGTTAAACATGAGCCTGCACAAATGCAAGCCTGCAGCTTCTTTGCACTCTTACCCTCCTGAGTGACTGAGAATGCAAAGAAGCTGCACAGAATCTACTCTGAGCCGCTCCCTTATTTACAAGGGGTTGCCATAGTGGGTAGATTTTTATATGGAATGCCCTTTATGACACAACCTTAAAAGGATTGGTGTCTCTTTCCAGGATCAAACCAGGAATCTTTTGCTTTTTAGGAAAATGTGTCAACTACTTATTATTACAGAAGAAACTGTAGAGAAAGAAGACTCCAAAGTCAATGTCTTTCACCCAATAAGTGACCTATCAGAAAGTCTGAGAGCGGACCATGGATGGGCAGGAAACAATGACTCTCCTAGCTCATAAAGAAAAGTCAAACTTGATTTCTGGCAGCAGCGAGCTGTGCTAATGTTGCACAAGGTTGATAGAGGCAGAGACATGCAGTGGCAGCAGGGGTAATTTTCTTCGTGCTGCAATCATTTGATCACATATATGTGGGGTAATGACTCAACTCATGAGACAAGTAAACAATCTTTAGTTTCCCTCGCAGTGATACATCAAAGCACGAATGACTAATTTACCAGCGGTTTAGTCAGCAGAAACAGAGCACCACGTTCTTCCCGTTATGACTTCACAAAAAGTAAAAATGTTTGAGATGAATCTTTAGTTCGATGTAAGTTATTTCTTTATTTGAACTATATACTTTTAAAATGGTCAGGTATGTTTGGAAAGACAAAGAGGGTTTGGATATGAGCAGATAGAGGGACCGTGTCTGTCTTAGTTTTGGATAAGAGAAGAAAAAACAAAAAACATCAAGGTTACCAGACTGACCGCAAACTGCTGGGAAATGTCTCAGGTTTTCTTTTTAAATGTCTCTGTTTCTGATTTGGTTTTGAGGTTTTACACTCAAAGCTGCCATTGCCTCACAGGGTTTTTTTTCACTCTTGTATTACATGTTCATTGTTAAAAGTTTCCAGCTGAACTTGTTACAGAGGATGTTCACAACAGACACGTGGACAAGTCTGTGAATGTAGGGTTTTTTACCTGCTTCTTGCAGGCTTTTATTTTACCCTCTTCAGGAGCTTATGTGCTGAGGTTTGTTGGCAGGCGGTCCAGAGTGTGTGCAGTCATGCATATATTCATGCAACCGGTGCTGTTATTAAATGATCAAGTTGCCACATGTTGATGTCTGAATGTAGTAATTTACACCACACACTTGATTTTTTTTAATGTTAGCCAGTGACACTAATGAAAAGCATTTTTGTTTTGGGGATTTAAGTGGACCTATTGTGCTTTTCCTTATTTTCTGTCACATATAGGTTGTTACAATGGAGGATGCTCATATTAAACATGGCCAGAATTTAATGATGATGATGGATGTGGATGTAATCACTGTGAACCAAAAGCTTGGGCTTCAGACTGTACTTAACACATGGATTGAGTCTGTTTCTATTTTTGTTTTTTTTACTCTTTGCTCTGTGTGATGTCAGACAGAGGGGATATCCTTTATATGGTCCTGTGTAGGAGTATGACAACCCCACCACCTGCTGTTAAAATCTTATGTTTTCCAGCAGGAAGAAAGTTCAGAGAATGAACTGAGGGACTGGATCAAGGCCAGGAATATGAGTGAGAATTATTTTGAGATGTGTATCATGCAAAAAAGACAATAATAGAGTCCAAGAATTAAAAAAATCAATAGCATTTGTACCTTAAGGATCACCTTTCTGCATAGAAACACTGGGAACCTGCAGTAACACCATCAGCAAGAAGGATTTAAGGCAGGCTGGATTTGTTTCTGGAAAACCTCAAGACTCTCTTTTTGGGTTGTTATAAAATTTATTTTCAAAAGCGTCTTAGCTCATAAATGGAAATATTTCCAGCTGAATCTAGGCCGCAGATCACTGCATGGAAGATTTACTGAAATCCATGAACAAGTGTTTGGCAATCAATTTTGTTAGATAAAGGGGCCCAGATTTGATGTTAAGGCTGCAAAACTTAGACTTATGACATTTTCTTTGTCTTCTTTTTATGTACATTTTTGTGAAAGTTTGCTTGGAAAGGATAATGGAGTCATAAAAAAGTACATGTTGATTCTGTGCAGTACTGCTCTATTATTTTGCAGTATTTGATTCCAACTAGTCCCATTCCATGTTTTTACTGTCATGACCCCCATACACAGTTTGACTTATTTGTAGGTCTAAGCAGAGATATCTCAGATCATACTTTGTGCCATTGTGCCATGAATCAACCCACAGGCTACTTCCTGTGTACACCAGTGTGCATGCAAAGTGTGCATAATTGGTTAATGTGATAGCTTTGGCCATTATTGCCATCAGCTCTTCTGAAAACAGTGTTTTAAAATGAAAACCTGTTCATGCAGATGCAGTTTGAGAAAGTTCATGGCTGGCTGTTGTTGTGTTTTTTTTTTATTTTATTTGGTTGGCACATATTATATTAGAGGCAAAGATACTAGTAGTACAGGTGTGGTCCGGCATAAGAAGAACACGAGCCTTCTTTGTGGTTGGGTAGTACTAGCCAAAACAATGAGTGCTAATTGAGCTTCCTGCCATTTGTTGACAATAGACTGACAGTATCTTGGAGAATGATGAAGCTTGCAATGTAAGCAAGACCCAGTGAGAAAGTAGCCAGATGTTGTGCATGTAATGCCAAGATGAAAAAGAAAATAAGCAGAAGGAAAATCAAACTAGTTTACAGAATATTTATCAGGCTTTATTGCCATTTGTTCAGCTGTTGCTGAACCACTTTATTGCACATTTATAACCTTCCAACTAGGTTATTGCAACATAGGTTTGCACAGCTTAAATTTGAAAGTCCCCTGCAGGCTTTGCAGCTTGGAAATGCAGTCCGAATATACCTTTCGATTATAGGCTCAACCTGAAAGGTTTTTTATTATTTTATGTTGTTGCTGTTGTTTAAATCAGCTAATGGTGAAATAAGTTTATTAAATAAACATACTTCAAGAGGTACAGCAAATGTAAATAAACATAATGAAAGCCCATATTTCTGTATTATTAGTGTAATGAAGTTATTATATTATAATGCGATCGTGTGGCAGTGATGTGAAGGGGCGTGCCCGTCTCACAGATGTACACCATGTACGTTTATTACTGTCGCTCATAACCGCTGGTCTAGAATCGGCTCGCGCGTCTGCTCGCAGCGTTGCACATTTAATAGGCAAACCTATGTGGGCGGAGCTGAGACCAGTGTCTGGCAGGCCGTGTGGGAGCCCGGACTCCCTACGCTGCAGCCCAGCCTCTGAGTAGCGCGCTCTGCGATTGGTCGAGCGAGCAGACCAATCAGCGGTCGGCGAGACCTGCGGAAAACACCGCCGTGTACACGTGCCGCATGTACACAGAAAAGCCAAGAGAAGCGGGGATGCTGAGCCAGCGCTGTCACACTGCACTGTGCTGAGATGTGGAGCAGTGGGCGCTCATGCCGGTGAGGGGAAATTGAACTAACACACTTGTTTAACGCGCTCGCTGGGTTTGCAGTGATGGAGCTGTTAGCTTGAGCCCAGAGGAGTAGTTCACACATGTCCGTGCACGGAGCGTCGCCACACCTTCCTGCAGCCTCCATCTGTGCTTTACAGCAGGGAAGTATTTCATGTTACTGCCAGCTTGCGTCAGGTGGCTGTTGTTTGGTAGATGCGCTGGTCTGTGTCTTCTGATATTGTCCCAGTGCATAGCTTGGAGTGTCATATAGTTTGGTTAATATACAGCATCAGAGGTTCTCATGCACGTTAGAGCTGCTGGCTTAATTTGAGGAGTTTTATAGAGTCTTTAGGATATGAATTTTCTCTCCATAGTCTACTGTTGGAAAACAGTAATGCAGTTACAAGAACAAGTGCTGATTTTTTTTTTTCTTTGTTTAGTTAAAATGACAGAAAAATTGTAAACATTTTCTATGAAGCTGACAGTTTCAGATTGTTAGTTTGGTGCAGGCAGGCATCCAAATGAGCAAATATTCACATTTGAGGAGGAGCAAGCATTGAGCTGTGTGCATTTCTTTTCCCTTAAATCCGGTTTGTTGTAGATAATTATTGTTTCAGTTTGAACTTCAACCTGCACCATACCCTACCTGCAGTGCACTTCATGAATGCAACAAAGAAGCCTCCTCTGGTGTTCAGTTTCAGGCTCAACACATTGTTGTCAACTGTTTGCTTTTACAGCCCCAGGTGTTAAACATTTGCAGGTTTCATTAGAGATGTGATTAGATGTTTTAGGCAGCTCATCTTGTTCAGATGTCCAAAGTGTGAGATTGTTGTGCTGATGCTTCAAATAAGAATTTGGATAGCATCTGATGCATTTATTTCTTTATTCATTCTCCATATGAATAAATAAATCTTTGTCATAAAAGCTACAGACAGGTTTATGGTTTGACATGTCAGTGTGTCTTTAGTGTTAAGCCTTACAGTTACAGTGTTTGAATCAGATCACTTGCTTCATTACATCACAGTGAACAGATTTATGGCCAACTGTTGGAGCAGAGCCCAGCCAGTGTCAAGTGGAGAAGTGCTGTTTTACTGGCAGGAAAGCTGCAACGCTCCTTTCATTGGCTGATCTATATTTGTCACCATAGTGAGCGTGTGGTGTATTTATCCCGTGCAGACATGAGTTCTTTGCATTTTTGTTTACAGTTTATCATTAGCAGTTATTTTCTGCCCGAGCACTTTGCCTGAAGGATTGTGAACACAGCCATGCTGTCTGTTAGGTGACATCTCAGAAGTATTTTTGTTGGTCCAAACATCAAAGGTGATCAATGTGCAGTGATTTAAGACAGAGAAAAGCAACTGAGAAATTCAAATTAGGGTGTGTCTGACATTTTCTCCTACTTTCTCTTCAGCATGTGTCCTGTTCAGAGCAGTCCCAGTAGGATTAATGCTGTACTTTAAGGTCTGGTTATGTAACGCTGTGTGAATGAAGATAAATGCAAACTGTTGAATACCAACACTTCTGCATTTCCAGATCCTGAACTTTCTTGTGTCTTTTTATCTGTCATGCCACTTGACAGGTACTAGGTCAGGACATGCTAGTTCACCTAAATTGGACAGGAAATTACGCAGAAACAAGTGCTGCTGTGATTATTATCACACTTTTCGAGCTTTACCTGTCATTCAAAGCGATTGTTCATCTGATATAATGTGGTGACTGCCGGCCTTCACAGTAGGTGTGCACCAGTATATCAGCCGAACATTGTTACTGGCCTGTCAGCAAATGCAGCTTTTGATTCATAAAAATCTGGGACGACGTAGTTTCTGCTTTGCGCTGTGGTTAACTAATATGTTTACATATAAAAATAAAGCAGATTTAAAAAAAAGAAAAGGAAAAAAAAAAGAAGTATATCTGCATATCATTTGCATTTGACAGAAATCTAAATTAAATGAATCTCATCCCACCTCCTATGACCCGGCTCTGGATGTCTTAGAGACTCCGGTCTCACAGGGGTAGGCGAGTGATTTTTGCCTCTGTGTCACGCAGACAGAGACAGAATGATTCATTTAACCTTTCTGCTAAATGTGTACAACACAGGGCAGTCGTGAGCAGCGCAAATCAGATACAGAAAATAAGAAGAAACCGAAGACATGTTTTTTTTCCAAGTAACGTGTTAGTCCTGTAGTCAGCACGCCTTGTTACATATTCTTTCCCACAGCACGACAGACATATCTTGCATAATCAGAGCTTGGTCCTACAGCGTGTATTTCCTGTGAATAATTCGAAAAAGGTGGGCGGCATACTGGCTCAGTGGTTTTTTGCAGCGTTAGCTAGTGGTCATGGGTTCAAAAGCGATCTAACATTGCGGTGTGGAGTTTGCATGTTATTCTCGTGTCTGCGTGGGTTTTTGCTTTCCTCCCACAGTCCAAAGCCATGCATGCGCCCCAATCCTGACTCTCTATCAGCCTGTGTTTTTACTCGGCATCTGATTGGCTGCGGAAACAGAGCTGAGGTTTAAAGCTGAGCTTTAAAGAGTCCAGCGAGTGGACTGGGATGGTGCAGGCAGGTACTGTAATAGCCTGAGAACAGTTCTTCACCACCACCTTTGCGTGCGTCTCTGCCATCACCTGTGGAAGCATGCATGGATGCCAGCCTGCCTCACACCCACTCACTCCCTGCTTGCATATTTCTTCATCATAATTGGTCCCTTCCCTCCGCCCAGTCTGGCCATAGCACATACAGATTGTCATGTGCAAGTGTGCATCATCCATCTGACCAAACATAATGCTGATTAGCATTTCATGCCCAGAAAGGAGGGAGCTTAGGCGCAGCGCATGAATTTGTTAATCTCCTCTCCCCAACCACTGTTTGTTGCGTTTTAAGTTATTTATGAGTTACCCTCGTCACAGGCCCTGACTTGTTATCGCCTCCTGTCCCCTCAGCTGTAAAGGGCCGTTGCGTCAGCACAGGTATATCTGAGCATATTTAAAGCCGTCCTGAACAAATGCAGCATCACTGCACACCTGTCGGAGGCAGGTAAAGAGGGTTGTGGGGCAGCCAGGTGTATAAAGTTGAGAGGATTGGCGACTGAATATGAGGCTGTGTCGTCTTTTAGTTGCGTCTGCCGGTCTTAAAGGATTAAGGGGTATCACCTTTGCTCAAGGAATAAATAGCACTAGACTCTCACTTGCGTAGGTGGGCCGTATATATATACTTGGAGTTACCTTTCCCAATTATTCTTAGCGCTCTCTGATGTGAGCTTTGTTCTCTCCTCCCAGCCAGTGTTTGTTTTGACTGTCCCAGGGGTAAAAAGAGACTGAGCTTTGACGAGCGACCAGTGTCCTATGTCACACTTTGGCACCAGCACAAGTTCACCTGATCTATATTCAGATCTATGCGTACGCACTTGCAGCATACAAATAGAAACAGGAGATTACTGTTATTCCGTGGGCAGGATGAGGAGATTGTTTTTGTTTCCCAGATAATCTGAGTAAAAGGAGAACAGCTGGGCCCTAAACAAGAGCACACTCTTCTATCCTGACACGCAGCCCGCATCGCTCGGCAGGGAGAATATTTCACGCCGTATTTGATTCGTCTTCTGAGGTTGACATGATGATAAACTGATGATAAGCTTTTTAAAGCCGCAGTCCTGGAGAGATGCTTGAGAGAGACCATGACAACCAAGTGTTTTATAATCCTAATATTGCTGTCCTTTCTCCCCCTCTCCCTCTCTCTGTCCATCTCGCTCTTTTTCTTTCATTTCAGGTGGCCTTTAGCGCCTAGAGCACCACATCTCTAAAGAAGGGAGAAAACCAGACACTGAGTGAAAGGAATGTTTTTTGCTCTCACCGAGAGCTGTTTTTCTCACTCTCCCTCACAATCTCTCATCCCATCTGTTGGAGCATTTATGCCAAGGCTGTTTCATAACCACAAATTCATGTCTTGTCTGCAGCGCTTTGAGTGACACTTTTTTTTCCCGAGATAATTACTGTTCTGTTTGTTTAGAAAGGCAGCTTTGTAGCAGCCTGCACCTTTTTTTTTTTCTTCCTGAAAATTCTCAAAGAGGGGTCTACAGCGCGCGCACCCCCCCCCCCCCCCCCCACACACACACACACACCCAAAAAACCAAACCAAACAATGATATGCTCTCTGTTTGATTTGTTAAACTAACAGCCAACAACTATGATTCACATGTGCATACGTAGTAGTCCCACTTAAAGCAAAGTTCAATTTTTTTTGTTTCGCCTTGGCTGACTCCCTCAATCAAGCTGTACCAGCCTCATCCTACTCTAGTATGAGTTATGACAACTCTAAATCAATGCCTAGCAGCAGCAATCGGGGGCGATTGGCAGGGGCCAACGGGAAAGACCCGGAAGCGGATTCACAGGGGTTAAATGTGCACGAAATCTGCAGCAGTGGTCAGCTTGGTGCCAGTGTCACCCACAAGGACCAGGAGAGCGGAGGGGGAGGAGGTTCATCCCCCAGCGACGGATCTCGGTCTGGAGGTTCGTCCAGAGATCAGAGGTGTCCGACTTCAGACGATATGGATGGAATCTCAAGCGGAAACGACTCCGGGGAGAGGGAGAGCGAGGGCGGGATGGAGAGGGAGAGCAGGTCTCGCGGACATCAGTCCGCACGCAGCTCCCACAGCTCTTCAAATGGCAAGGACTCTGGCATGATACTGGAGACTACAGAGAGCAACAAGAGGTAAGAGAAGTCACCCACAGCTCATTTTTTGTGTGTGTGTGTGTGTTCAGGGTGAAATCAGTATGATCTTAGTCAGATTACAATGAATGAAATGAGTGGCTGCACCAAGGCCAGCCAGGCCTAAAGAGTCTAAGAGTAAAAGCTGGAAATGAGTAGAGAAAGATTAAGATGGTAGATAGCTGGATGCTTTTATTATAAGACAGATGTCAGCATTAGTAATGCTGACGATTACTACTCTGGTTTAACTGAGCGTGTACGGTGGCTGGCGAGGACCAACGTTGTGTGGCATGCAGAAAGGATGTTTCAGCTTTTATTGCACCTGTTTTCAATGTAAGTGCTTTAAAATCAGAAATGTAATTGTATTATTCATGTTTGCCATAAAAGTGCCACAACATTAAAACTGCCTGCCTAATATTGCTCAGGTGCCCCTTTCGAATAATGGCATGGACACAGGACCCCCGAGGGTGTCCTGTGGCGTCGGCTTGTGGCAGAGTGTGGGTTGCAGAGTCGAGCCTCGGAGGATCGAGCTTGTTCCGGGGCATCCCACTGTTGCCTTATTGGACTGCTGTCTGGGGAGTTTGGAGGCTGGGTGCACACTTTGGGCTCTTTGTTACGGTAGTCGAACTGGCTGTGAGCAATTTTTGCGGTGTTGCAGGGCGCATTGTCCTGCCGGGAGAGACGGCTGCCATTGGGAGTTTCGTTGCCATGGGGGGGTGCGCCCTGGAATAGGTGAAGTTGTCGAGAAACCTCTTCTCTGCTTATACCCATTTTCATCTGAAAAGCTTCTTCTAGCTGTCAGAGTGGACACCAGTAGCCGAAACTACCTATTTAAAATAGTTTCTTTGGATTTTTTTTAAATTTATTGACACTTATGTCTGCCTGGTCGGCAGCAGCAGTGTTCACGCACTCACCTCTCACTTTCTGAATAATCATTGTCTGAAACTGTCCTCCTTACCCAGCTCCAACTCCCAGAGCCTGTCACCTCCCAGCGGGTCCCTGGTCTACAGCCTGCCATCGTCCAGCTCGGAGCACGACCCCCTCTCCACCTCCGGTTGCAGCAGCAACCAGTCAGCCAGGGTCCAGACGCAGAAGGAGCTCATGAAGGCCATCAAAGAGCTCAAGCTCCGACTGCCAGCTGAGCGCAAGGCCAAGGGCCACTTCAGCACTCTGAATGCACTCAAATATGCTCTGCAGTGTGTCAAACAAGTCCGAGGTGAGGGTCTTTTTTTTTTTTCTTTTCTAAGAAGGTGGCTGTTCTTATGTGGGAGGCAAAACACAGATGATGAATTTTAGGCCCATCTTAACTGAGAAATGTTCAATGTTTCCAGCTAACAAGGAGTACTATCACCAGTGGAGTGTGGAGGAGTGTCACGGCTGCAGTCTGGACTTGTCCACCTTCACGATTGAGGAGCTGGATAATATCACCTCAGAGTACACCCTCAAAAACACTGTGAGTTTAAATTCGTATCCACTTCTTCCTGCATCTTAAAACTACTCTTAAAGGCTTTTAAAGGAGTGGGGCTAGTACACTATTACTGTTGTTAATGAGCCATGGGCATTATTGTTTTATGACTTTCGGTACCTCAGAGTTTAACACGTAACTCAGAGGAAAGGAGGGTTGCCTCCTGGTTACTGTCAGAGCATTTGATAAATCTACGCTATCCAGAAACTGAAGAAGCATCTGAATGTCCTTCAAGGCACACTACTGATTTTAAACTGAGATTTAGAGGTTCAGTCGACCCTCAATGAAACTACTACACCGGCCGTTTGGGGTACTGGGGCAGATGTTTAGATTTGTGCTGATGTTTGAGGACAACCAGTACATACAGGCATGAAATTTCACAGGATTAGTAGCCCAGAGCTAAATGAATTTGAAGATGGGTGTGGCCTTCAGCTTTGTGCTTGTGTTCAAAAATATCCATTTTCACAGTTTTTTTCCTGAAACAGGAATTGAAATGCGCCCCAATGAAAGATCCCAGATTGTTGGAGAAGGTGGCTCATTAAATTCCTTCTGTTTTCTCCAGGACACATTCTCCATGGCAGTATCATTCTTGTCAGGGAAGGTTGTGTACATATCGCCCCAGGGCTCATCCGTGCTGCGTTGTAAGCCTGAGTGTCTCCAAGGAACCATATTCTCTGACCTTTTGGCTCCGCAAGATGTCAGCACCTTCTACAGCAGCACGGCACCCTGCCGCCTGCCCCAATGGGCCTCCTGCATCGGCTCTGGTGAGCACACGCCGACTGAAAGCGCGAGCAAGTTTAGCTATGTTTCCTTATGTTTCCTGTGCTGACTGACTCCGGTCTCCTCCAGCATCTCCTCCAGTTGACTGCACCCAGGAGAAGTCCATGTTCTGTCGGCTCAGTGCTGACCGGCCGCAGGGCGGCGAGATGCGCTACTACCCATTTCGCCTCACGCCCTACCAGCTCACCATCAGAGACTCGGATGCTGCTGAGCCACAGCCCTGCTGCCTGCTGATCGCAGAGAGGGTCCACTCTGGATATGAAGGTATTTGATACGATCCCCTGTTGTCTGTAATAAACAAGTGTTTGTGTATATATGAGTTAAAATTACACCATCATCAATTTGACACTGAGAGTCACACAAGCTAAAGAGATGTAACATAGCATTTTAATTATATCGACACTTTTTACACTGTTCTTTCCTTACTGTTTGGACTGATTATGTGAGGTGATGTATGAATATGATTCTTGTAACCAGGCAGGCCCCACCTGTTTGAGTAGAGTAGCAGAACGCAGGGCAGCTTTTGGTATCAGAGTCGCTTCAGGTCTGACATGTGACAGGTTACTAGTTTGGTTTCAGAGCGCGTGTTTGTTTTGGTGAGACAGGATGAGTGGGCGGTGCGTTGGTGTTAACTCTGTGGCAGGATGTTTCAGTGGAAAACAAAGCAAGCGAGCCTGGGGTTATCAGAAAAGAGCGAGAGAGTCTAGTTTGTGTAGTTGCACTCTAACAGGTGCAAAGTCTGCTTCCACTATAGCTCTGGAGGAAATATAATGAAAGAGACTGGAATACCATATTCCTTTGAATATGGATAATGTAGACAGTTGATACTGCATGACTGTCAGAACAGTGTCAGACACAAAGTCTGTTTCACCCTCCAAACATGCTCCTCATCTGTTCTGTTTGTGTCCTCTGTGCCCATCAGCTCCTCGCATCCCACCCGACAAGAGGATCTTCACCACCAGTCACACTCCCAGCTGCCTCTTCCAGGAAGTTGATGAAAGGTCAGTTATCTTTGCTCTGACCCCATGCTTACTGCTGTGTCGCCTTCTGGTAATTGGTGTTTTAAGCTTAAGGCGTGCGATCGACTCATCGTTTCACTGTGGATTTGGAGACAGTTGTTAAAAATAAACAGCTATAACATGTTTTGCGATTTCACTTCTCTGAATGTTAAGGTGTGTGTAAAATGATAACTCTCAGTGTGGAAATGTGATGTGTTTGCAGGGCAGTGCCACTGTTGGGTTACCTCCCTCAGGACTTGGTCGGGACACCGATCCTGCTCTGCATCCACCCTGAGGACAGGCCCATTATGGTGGCTATACATGAGAAGAGTAAGCCTATTTAAGCCTTTCTTCAAAATGTAATCACGACCAAATTCACACAGGGCTAATGTAAAAAACACACTTTAGCTCGAATAACAGGCTTGTTAGCAGAAGACTAATTAATTGGGAACCTGTGCAGTAGGAGAGAAACGTGGACGTTAATCTGCTGATGTAACGACAGCTGCTGTTAAAATGTATAAAACCTAAGCAACCAGGTTCTCTGTGCACTGTGTGTGTCAGAGCTGCAGGTGGTGTGCACATAGACACACAAAGGCAGCTACAGGGGACAGGGTGACGCCTACATTAATCCAGCAGAGGCAATAATGATCATTTATTATGTGATCTTTCTCTCTTCTTTTACTTCTGGAAAAAATAAGGGTCCTCATTTTGACGTTCTAGTTTTGTGGCTGTTGCCGCCTGTATCTGGGGATGTTTTTGGTAGGAGCTTATGTCACACAGAAGCGTAAGGGCTGTGTAAACCGTTCATGGCTTTCATATTTATTATTTATTTTGTTCTTTCACAACTCAGGAAACTCACATGTGTGCTTTGTCATCTCTCTTCAGTCTTTCAGTTTGCTGGGCAGCCGGTCGACTACTCGCCCCTGCGGATGTGCGCCCGCAGCGGGGAGTATGTCACCATGGACACCAGCTGGTCTTCCTTTGTTAACCCCTGGAGTAGAAAGGTGGCGTTCATCGTGGGGCGGCACAAAGTCAGAACGTAAGCGTTTTCTGTCTCACTTCACCAAAAGTTTTATGTAATTGTTCAAACTTTGTGCGTCGGTCATCTGTCCTTAAAGCTCATTAGATGCACGTTTAATACTGCCTTTAGTGACTAAACAAGGATCTTCTTAAAAAGTGGCACTTTTAGAAGACCTAAAAAAAACCACAGATAAAGAGTTTGTTTCTATTATAAACAAACTCTCCTTGTCTCCAGGAGCCCGCTGAATGAAGACGTGTTCACCGCGCCGCAGGACTGTGAGAATCGGGTCACCACGCCCGACATCGTCCACCTGAGCGAGCAGATCCACAGACTCCTGGTGCAGCCGGTGCACAGCAGCAGCTCTCAGGGCTACAGCTCTCTTGGGTCCAGCGGCTCACGGGGCTCCCACCGCTCCAACCAACAGCACCTCAGTGCCTCGGCCGCCTCGTCCAGCGACAGCAACAGTCCCGTTGTAGATGAGGCCGCAGGTGCATTCCACAAACCTGTGAGTCTGAGAAAGAAGTGCTTTTGTGTTGTTGTTTTTTTTAGTTATATAACCACAGTACAACCAGCTTTGCAATCAGTTGAGTTTAATCCTCTGATTGCAAAGAGGCACATCATAGACACACGAGAAGAGCCAGAGTATAAAATTCATTCATTCTAGCTCGTTACCTGATCCAGTCTGTCTGGCAGGTTTTTTTGGATAAAGGTTGCCTTGTGATTGAAAGTGGCTGCCGAGAGGTTGGTCACTGCAGCTGCTGAAACTTCAGTTGTCACCAGGCAACCACCAGTGTTTTGTTTCCTAGCTGCAAGGGGGTTGCTGTCCTTTTACTGTAGTGTGGCTAAATGATAAAATATCTGGATTCAGACATTAGATGACTAAAGGGGCTGCATAGAGGGTTAGACTAATAAGGATTCTTTTTAACTATGAATCATGTAAGGCTACTCAAACAAAAAAAGAAATCCATCTGAAAATGCGCACAACATGTCCCGCTTTGTGAAATGCTTTCTCACAAGATTGTTTATCCCCTTGTTTTTGATACAGCCGCATTTTCCTGGGTACTGTTGCATCACATTTAGACTGTAGTGTTACGCACGAACAATATGACAGGTTGGCAGAAGATTCAGTGCAGTGTCATTCTCTCGTTGGTTAGCTGTGATGTTTCTGGTCTTCGTTTTTCTCTAGATGACGTTTCAGCAGATTTGCAAAGACGTCCATATGGTGAAAACAAACGGGCAGCAGGTTTTCATCGAGTCTCGTAACCGCCCACTTCCGAGGAAAAACACCAGCACGGGTAAGAGGCTGGAGTTGTATTTGAACTCAGAATGTCACGGGAGAGTAAATAGTTTGGTTTTTTTAATAGTTTTAGTATTCCAGGAAAGAAAAAGGCATAAAAGAAAGTTTTTTAATAATAACAATAATGTCCAAAAGCCTTCACAGAGGACGATTTTAATTTCTTGATCCTGTTTGTATCTGATCCAGACACGGTGGCCGTCAGAGCGATCAACAGCGATCCAGTCAGAAGTTTGATAGCAGACATGACAAACCCATCCAAAAGTTTGGTCCCTGCACCGCTTGTACCCAAGGAACCATCTACGAGCTACTCCTACCAGCAGATCAACTGTCTGGACAGCGTCATTAGGTTTGTACACAAACCTGAAGTCGTTTCTGTGTCGACATTTGCCCTTTGACCTCCCACTTACCCAGCGATTTCTCACACAGGTACTTGGACAGCTGTAACATTCCCAATACAGTCAAAAGGAAGTGTGGTTCCTACTCCTGCACTGCCTCCTCAGCATCTGATGACGACAAACAGGAGCCCAACGGCAACAACAAAGGTATTTCACTATGATCTGGAATTGATTAAGTTGTTAGGTAGGTAATGATGCAGCTAACTAGGTAGAAGACAACAAACCTGGTTGATGTTGTGTCTGTGCGACTAAATTTCTGACCGTATTGTCTCTCCAGGTGGTTCAGTTAACCTCGTAGGTGAACCACCTCCTCTGCCTCCTCTGACCATGGCCACAAAGGCAGAAAGTGTAGCCTCAGTTACGTCTCAGTGTAGCTTCAGCAGCACCATCGTCCATGTTGGAGACAAGAAGCCTCCCGAGTCAGGTGGGCCTCGTTAACACTCACGCTCTCCTTCCTGGAAGTTGCAGGACGAGTTCCTTGCACACCCTGAATGGAGTTCTTTTTTTTGTTTTTCATGTTTAACAGTGGCGTTCAAGTTGTGCTTTTTATGTGTTTGTTTTGCAATTAAACTCGCTTTTGTTGCAGGCATACTACCTGGAACATTTCTGGTTTGATGTGATGTGTTTCATTCTTCTCCTGTGCACACTGTTTTACATATTGTAATTGTTTTTTTTTTTCAGTGAATGTTAAACTTTAATGACACAACAGCTCTAGCAAACACGAGGCTTCAGCTAACAAACTCGTGTTTATCTGCAGCTGTAGATTGTATAAGATATATACGTGTATGTATGTATACCTGAATCTTTTGGTCCTACCTGCCTAATGACAGCACTGAATTGTGTCAGTTAATTGCAAAAAGAGTGATCTTTATTTCTTCTTTATATCGTTACATCCCGCCTTCTTGTCCTCTTCTCCTCTTCTTCTCTTCTCACAGACATCGTCATGGAGGAAGCTCCTACAACTCCCACACCGGCTGCACAGACTCCTCCCGCAAGCAGCTTAGAGCTTCCCGCTAACATCGCGCCTCCTCCACCTCCTCCTCCTCCTCCGCCACCTCCTCCTCTCCCTCAAGCCAGCCAGCCTGATAGGGACAGCCGGAGAAGCGGAAGTGTAGGAGCCGGAGCAGCGGGAGGTGGAGGTAGCAGGCTGGGTCTTACCAAGGAGGTGCTGTCCGCCCACACTCAGCAGGAGGAGCAGGCCTTCCTCGACCGCTTCAAGGACCTCAGCAAGCTGCGCGTTGTCGATCAGACGGTGTCTTCAACTGTGCGCTGCCACGCCGCAGCTGTCAACCCCCTGTCACGAGGTAGGAGCACACTGTCACAGTCTTAGAAATGGTTTTGTATTGAATAGCTGTTTTGCAAAGTGAAGAAGTATATTTGAACTTCATCTTTGGGAACCTGTATCACCTTCGATACACTAACGTCTGTGAAACTGTTGGTGTGAAAGCTTCAGAATATTTTATGTGAAGCACCAAACTGATTGTAGGGCGTCTTCTATCTTTTGCAGGGGTGCGTTGTTCCCGTGACTACCCAGCTGCAGGAGGTAGCAGTGGTCACAGACGCGGCCGTGGCGGTAAGAGACTCAAGCACCAGGAGTCTTCTGACCAGCACAGCTCTCTGGGCCTGAGCGGGGGTCGTCAGGACCTCAGAAGCAGCACTGCTCCCATGCCCCTCAACATGCCTCTCGGCCCTCCAACAACCTCATCCTCCTGGCCTTCTGTAGGTTCCCAGGCTAGCATGCCACCCGCTGCTTTTCCCCCTGGTATGCTTCCAATCTACCCCATCTACCCACCTCTTACTCAGCCCTTACCCGTCCCAGATCCATCACGTTTCCCCCCCACCCAGATGGTTCCTCCCATGATGGCCTTCGTTCTGCCCAACTACATGTTCCCGCAGATGGGAGTGCCCATGTGTCAGCCAGGCTCCACCCCTGGACCATTTTACAATCCCAACTTCGGTTACCAAGGGGTCCCCACAGCCGCTGTCCCCACAGCCGCTGTCCCCACAGCCGCTGTCCCCATTACAGTTTCCAACCCCATGCCCACACCAGGCACATGTGCCCTGTCTCGCAGCAGCACGCCACAGTCTTACACTCAGACGCCAGCTGATCGCGAAGGCGCGGAGTCACCCCTCTTCCAATCCCGATGCTCCTCCCCTCTCAACTTGCTTCAGCTGGAAGAGTCGCCGAGCAACCGGTTAGAGGTCGCCACGGCACTAGCAGCATCTCAGCAGGCATCGCCTTCGGTGCAGGGTGGGGCAGCCAGGGGGCAAAGTTCCACCAATCAGAGGAGCTCAGATGACACCTCCAAGGAAAATGAGAATGTAAGTGTTCAGGATAGGATGTCTGACCTAAAAATGTAGCAATTGCTCACAAAAGACTTAAAAAAAAATTAACATTAATGTTTTCCCCATTAGGGTGAAGCTAATGAGTCCAACAACGATGCCATGTCCACCTCCAGCGACCTGCTGGACTTGCTGCTCCAAGAAGACTCGCGCTCAGGCACCGGATCAGCTGCCTCTGGTTCAGGGTCTTCGGGAACAAGATCCTCGGGTTCGGGCTCCGGTTCCAACGGCTGCAGCTCCTCTGGCACCAGCGGCACCAGTCAGTAGATTTAAATCATTAGTGCCATTTAAAAAAATAAAAATAAAAAAAACATCTTGTTCTCGGCTGTTGATGGAATTCTTTTTAGTTTAATGGTTTCTATCAGGGACGCAGAGTTCTGGGGCACTCTGACATTTAATTTAGTTGATCGTGATATGACTGTTATTAGTAAAGTGAGATGATACCAGATGAAATAAATCAGATGAACTCTAAAAGTTGCAGTAAAAAAAAAAATGTTTTGATTGAGATTGTCTCTAATTAACACTGTGATGGTCTTTAATTCTCAAGTACAGACTGAAAACTCTTCTAAACTTTTTGTGTTTTTCCCATCTAGTCAGCAGCCAGGGCAGCCACACCAGCAAGTACTTCGGCAGCATCGACTCATCGGAGAATGACCATTCCCGCAAACAGCCAGCAGGGGGCAGCAGCAGCGCGGGAGGAGACGGTGGAGAGGAGCAGTTCATCAAGTGTGTGCTGCAGGACCCCATCTGGCTGCTGATGGCCAACACAGACGACAAGGTCATGATGACCTATCAGCTGCCTGTCAGGTACAGCACTGGGCAAAATGACATACACGACTTTGATTCACTCATTCAGCTCTCAGATGACAAACTGGTTTAGCAAAAGTGAGGATTGTTTTGTTTCTCAAGACATGAAGTATAAGTGGGACCGATCTAGTCATACTGTAGAGAAATACAAGCAGCTGTTAGTCCAGAAAGGCAGCAGCTTAATACTTGTCCACTTTATTTGTCTTCGTCAACAGGGACTTGGAGACGGTTCTGCGAGAGGATCGTGAGTCCTTGAGGAACATGCAGAAACACCAGCCACGCTTCACAGAGGAGCAGAAGAGGGAGCTGAGCCAGGTCCATCCCTGGATCCGCACCGGACGCCTGCCGCGAGCCATCAACATCTCCGTGAGTACAACAGATCCACCCTGTACCATGTCAACGTGCGATGTACGATCTGTTTTGTGGCAGAAAATACAGGAAGTCGCTTCTCTCTGTGTTTTCAGGGCTGTACCGGCTGCAAGTCTCCCCCCGCTGTGCCCCCCGCCGCCCCATTCGACGTGGAGATCCACGACATGGAGCTGTGCAGCGTGCTCAAGGCCGAGGAGGAGAGCGCCGGCGAGGTGATGAAAAGCCTCACAGAGGCGGCTCACCCTGAGGACGAAGAAGAGGAGGAAGGAGTTGAAGATAAAGGAACAGAAAAACAGGACAGCAGCCAAGACATGGCGGCAGAGGAGGAGGGAGCGAGGTCAGACACCGTGGAAGGAAAAAGTGAGACTTAGCCACTGGAGTCTGACGGGACTCACCTCGCAGGTGGCCCAAAATGAAAAGCACTAGCGCCAATCATGAGCTTCATCATGAGACAATATGCGCCGTCCAGGACTTCCTGTGCTCAAAGCATCATTACAGAGGCTGTAATCCAATGAGCTTGCGCTGGGATGCTGAGGTGCGTACTGATGCAGACGACTGCCGTTTATTGTCGGACAGCAGGTCAGGCGGGACACGTTGATTCTTTGAGTCTGATTTCGATGTCAGCAGTCCAGGCACCCACTGGAACTGTTAATTAAATGCCTTGGACACCACCGGACACGCACACTCAGTTTTAGAGAGTGAATTTGTCCTGTTTTCTTTCTTTTTGTCTATTTTTTTTATTTTATTTTAATTGTCCTTGTAGTTCATGTTATATTTATTTAAGTTGTAAAATAATCAAAGGAGACTAAGGTTAAAAAGTGCACCTTTACATAAAGATGGATGTGCTTCACTTGTGTTTTCATCTCTCCTGCCCAGAGTTCTCAATCCTCACTTTTTCTTCTTCTTCTTTTCTTCTTTTGTATGAATTGTGACCCCAAATAATTAAACTACTTTCACCTGATAGAGTGTACAGTGAGAACCAAGTAATTTTGTAAGCATTGTGTATATTTTTATAATTTGATGCACTGCAGATGGAGAACACCCAAAAGAGGGTGTGTACTGTAAAAAAAAACAACAACAAAAAATGTGTTTAAAAAGCTATTTGTTATACGATAGATCGCACTTTTTGGAAATGGAGACAGTGTTTGTGACTCGGCAGTCGAGTTGCTTTACTTGTGGACGAGCGTGGAAATCAGCGGGAGTCTGACCCACACCTTTTAAAAGGCTTCTCATCTGCCAGGCATTAGTTTGAGCACGACAACAGTGAACAAACACTACAGACAGCGTTTCCCAAATTATCAACCCCCCTACGGACCCTGCAGCGCTTCTGTGTTGCTCGTGGTGGTGAGAAGATTTGGAAAAAGGTGGATGTAACTCTTAAAAAGTCCTCCGAAGAGTTCGAAGAGTGTTTTACTATCTTCTCTATTCCACTCTGTCCCTTTTCCCTGTCTCTTCTCTGTGGCACTGTTCTGGTCATGTGATATCCTTTGCTTCATGGCGTCAGTGGTGTCTGCAACAGTTTAATATTTTTGAAGTTCTTTGTATAAAAAAAAAGACAATAAAATGACTTTAAATGGGTTTAAATGCGAAGTCAGATTTTTCTTCTTTTCCACCTCATGATTACATCTCTTTGCAGTCTATTTTTGTTGTCAGTTGGCGTGGATACACAGAAGCGTCCAGAGCGAGCTGGAAGCAGAGAGCGGATCGGGGCAGCTGCTTTCTTACCCGACCGCAGTCTCCTGCTGTTCTGCTGTGGTTTCTACCCAAAGTGGTCACCGCAGCTTAAAAAAGACAAAAGGCACGTCCTCGTTCAGACAGGCTCAAAGTGGTGAAGCTGACTTCAGTGCATATTATGATTATAACAATGGCAGCAATGATTGTAATGTGCGTGGGTCTGCTGGCAGACCGGCTGGTATTAATAACACAGCTGAAGATGCTCCATCTTTTATTATGCAACAATAAAAATGAGTCTTACTGTTGTAATAAAACATTTTACTGTAGAGTTCAGCATAACTCACGTTTTTAATAATTGCTTTTACGAGCCCTGTATGATTTTTATTCTGGTTCCTGCAGTTTTTTAAGCTTTCCTGTGCTTACACTGGATCGTTTTGTGAGGCGAGGTTAATTCTGTGGAAAGAATTTAATCTTTTTAATGAACCGTCACCTAAATTGTGCTTGTGTGCCCATGATCTTTAAAAACAGCAGTCAGGATCCACGCTGGCAGCTGTGAGATCGCAGCAGTACAGAAGTAAATGCTAAATTTGCATGCTAATGTGTGAGCCAAAAGAGGGACTACCATTATATTGAGATTTAAACACCGCAATACAAGTGCTGTTACAAGAAATTTTATTATATGTGGGAAATAGAAACCAATTAATGATAACAAGAAGAAAAATCCACCAGTCCTGATAAGATTAAGCTAGCAAACAAGAGGACAGACAGAAGCTGCACCACAGTTTGGGCCATGATTAGAATTACCACTCCCCCTGACCAAGTGATCACACTCAACTGCATTAAAGTTACCCCAAGGGTGCACACCGGCTGCCATCAGAAAATCCTGTGAAAGACACACCAAGAGAAAGCTACATCCTCCAAGCTCCTTCTTCTTATTCCTCTTTCGGCCGATCACCAACTATCTGCATATCCTCCCTCCTTCGCTACATCCATAAATCCTCTGTGGTCTTTTCCTCCTGCGTGGCACCTCCATCTTCAACATCTGCTTCACCCTGTCTGCAGTTTCCTCTTCACCTTTCCTTTGCACTGTCTATTGCGTTGTATGGTTAACCTTATGTATTCAAACTCGTCTACTTTTACTACATCTATTACTTGCATGTTCACCTTTCCACCTGTTTCCCTCTCATTCACACACATGTAATCTGCCTTGCTTCTCCAGTGCACACCTCCATCTCTCCAGGCTGTCCTCCACCTGCTTTCCACTCTTGCTACAGATCACAGAGTCATCTGCAAACATCACGGTCCTTTGCTAGTCCGCATTTCACGAGCTTGTACAACCAACTTTTCATTTCTTTATCAGTCTCTCACATGGTTATGGAGGAATTTTGGGAATCCTTTACAGCCCATTGAGGTTTATTCACAGTTGTTTTAAAGTCCCACCACAGCATTTCGGTCGAGCTGAATTCTTGACTAAAAGTCCAACATGTAAACCTGATGGTTCCAGATGAAGATGGCGAACAAAAGCACGGCTTGTAGCCGGCAGCGCTGTGAAGTGGTCATTATACATGCTACAACACAGGCCCTCTGTAAGCACACGCCTACAGAAACTTACCTTCTGCATATACTTCATTAGTCTACCTGTTAATGAGCAACACAAGCACACTGTACAGATCCACTCTGGCTGTGAATCAGTGTAAACAACACTTTTTACTGCTAGTCACCTGCATTAACCAACTTCATTCACGCACCCTTGCCTTTCTTCGCCTTCCCTCCGTAACACCCCACCATCCAACCATCACTTCCCCTCCTCTCCCTGCCTCCCCTCCCCTTCCCAAAACCTTACCCCTCTCCACGCCTCTGCGCTGCTTCTCCCTCCTTCTTTCCCTTCTGCACTCTCGTCTTTCCCAATCCGGGAGGACAGCAGGATGGAGGACTGGGTGTGGACCCCCATGTGCCTTCTTGTCATTTTGTCCTTGGGATGGACTGATGCTCAGACTAATGACACTAACGCAAGGTAAGGTGTGCGCAGCAAAGTTATTCTGTATGTATGAGCTGTCAATGTGCCCTTTGTGAACCAATTTTCTTTTCAGTATGTGCACATGTGGCAAGCAATTTTCAAGCCCACATCAGTCTGGATTAACTACTGTGCATGTGTGAGACTGTTTCCTCTCCTGGTCGCAGTATTGTGATTACCGAAAGTTCGGTAGAAATAGAAGGGTGTAGCGTTAGAAAGATGTGGTCGGCATCCCATAAACACACAGACAGGCAGGCGGACACATAATGACAGCGTGCTGTAATTTATTGTGATTAAATCTGGGTAGATGTACCAGCAGCAGTGCTCTCGTGTCATATAGTTTGTTTTTCTTGTTGCAGCTGAGAAGTAAATCTTCCTGAAATTCTTTGTTTGTGCAGAGTTCCACACAAACAAGGTGTAAATTGAACATGAGAGACAAACAAATGCCTGTGGCCTGCTAAGCTCCTGAGGGTCAGAAGGGAGGGGACTCCAAAACTGGAATATTTTGGCCAAGTGTGGCCTTAGAGTACCACAAGAGACACACCATGCATGCCTGGAGAACTTGAGAGACAGAAAAACAGCTCTGTAATGTAAGGGATTGTAAATTTTGCCTCACTGGCTGCTATGGAGTAAAATTTAAACCTAATTTCCAGCTGCAGAGTTTCTGGAGGAAAACCAGATGCCAGATCAGCCAACATCTAAATTAACGAGTCTGGGCCTGGCCCGCACGGCAAAATTAAAAGTTGAAGCTGGCGCTGCTTTGATGTGTGTTTATCCGAGTGCGAAAGAGTGGGTGTGTGTGCCACCAAACCGTGTGTGATTGGGCTGCTGTGCGGCGGTGTTTGCAAAGCGAACGCGTACAGTTTTCTTGCGGTGCAGTCAGAGTGTGGCGATAACACATATACTGTGTATTAACAGTCCTGGCTTGGTTTGGCCAACTTCTATGAAAAAAAAAACATACCATGAGAGTTTACTGGGAACTTTCCCAGCCTTGGAGAACAGAGAAAGACTGTGTTTTTCACATCTAAACGTGTGTGTGTGTGCAGGTTTTTGCCTCAATGCTCTTCAGTATAGCTGCATAAGCAAAAGCAGCATTTCCTGAAGCCCACGGCACATGAAGTGAAGGGCAGGATTTCTTTTTCTCTTTCTCTTTCAGGCCAGTCTTCCACTGTGGAGGCCACCTGGTCATAGACTCCGGCATCGTGGCCAGTGAAGGTTTTCCCAGCTTGTACAAACCCAACAGCAAATGCACCTGGTACATCACTGTGAGTCACTGAAAGTAGCTGTGATGTTTCAGTCTGGGACACGGGGATAGCGAAACAGTGGTAGCACCTATGTAGATGACTAAATGTTTTGAACTGAAGCCAAATCATTGTAGTGCCAAAAGGATGTGATTGCTGTGTGGCACTAGAAAACTAAAGAAAATGTGATTTAGAAAAAAATAGAAAAACATTTAATGAAAGCAAGGTCAGGTTGACTACAGTGCTCTCAGATCAGTATACAATCTGTGCTGCCTCCTGAGCCACAGCCGCCCCAAAAATGATCAAACCACCAACAACAGGCTCATATTAAGTTGCCTTCATCATCCTACTATAAACCAGCTTGGCCCAAACTGGACCGTACCATCTCCTCATAGCTACAGGGGGAGCCAGACTGTTAGAAAGTGCTTCAACAGCACAGAAACAAGAAGCAAAACATTAATTTACAGTTCCTCTGTGAGTCCTGACAACTATTGGTTCATCCACATGTAAATAAACATGTTTCAAGAACTCCATTCCATTTACTGAAATTCAATTCAGCTTTATTTAAATGGCTCCAAGGCTCAAGGAGCTTTCTGTAGTAAAGTAAAGACAGCAGCACGGAGAAAACCCCAACGATCAGACGACCCCCTATGACAGCGGTGTCGATCTCCAGGCCTCGGGGCCGGTGTCCTGCAGGTTTCAGATGTGTCCTTGATCCAACACAGCTGATTTAAATGACTAAATTTCCTCCTCAACATGTCTTGAAGTTGTCCAGATGTCTGGTAATGAACTAATCATTTGATTCAGGTGTGTTGACCCTGGGTGTTATCTAAAACCTGCAGTTCGGCACCCCTGCCCTATGAGCAAGCATTTGGCAACAGTGGGAAGGAAAAACTCCCTTTAAACAGGAAAAAAACCTCCGGCAGGACAAGGCTCAAGGAGGAGCAGTCATCTGCTGTGACTGGTTGGGGGTGAGGGGAGGAAACAGGAAATAGTGAAATGGGACTTTTTGGGGAGAAGAAAAAACAAACACTGCAGTGTTTCCTTTTGTGTTGATAATTCAAGTAACACCTGTGCTATTCCTTTTTTTTTTTTTTGTCATTTTAACTGTGAAATATATTATTTATTTTTATTTAATCGGCAGGTCCCTCGAGGATAACATCTACTTTTCAGATCTGGCCAACAAGCCACATTATTACAATGTTACAAATTCAGATATAACATCAAACCACATGAAACAAAATAAAACAAGTCAGAGTCAAAATAATACAAATACGAGCTCGGGGTTGTGAATAACAGTTGCATAGATGATCATTTTCAATGAAAGGACATTTTCAAATCTGGTTATTTTATTTTGGTAATCTATTTTCTTCTGGATCTATTTCCTTCAAAAACACATCTGTAGTTTTTACTCATTATTAATATGCTTCACTTTCAGCATTTTCTTGCTGTTTTCATAGTAACACAAGCAGTATCAATGTTGAAGAAATAATCTGCCTTACATAACAAAAAACCAGGTTGTTCCTGTGTGTGGGTCATACTGAGTCTGTTGTCCCCTCCAGGTCCCCGAGGATCATGTGGTCATGCTGTCTTTCCGCCTCTTTGACTTAGAGGCTGACCCCATCTGCCGCTATGACTACCTGGACGTCTACAACGGTCACTCCCGCCTAGTGCAGAAGTTAGGTCGATTCTGCGGGACCTTCAGGCCCGGTGCCCTCATCTCCACCTCCAACACCATGATGCTGGAGATGGTGACGGATGAAGCCACTGGTGGAAGAGGATTTCTGGCTTCTTTCAATGCAGGGAAGCCACATATGGAAGGTGAGGACAAGTAATCCTGCAAATATTTTACTGGGGCTCCAGGACACAGTTTTGTTATTCTCCTGCAAACACAGGGCAGCCTCATGCTTTTATTGTATCACCTGGCTTTTGTCTCACCTTAACATATTGTAGCACACTCTTATTTTTTAACTCCATCTTCTTTTTCATATTTCCACAGAGAACCAGTTCTGTGGAGGACGACTGACCAAATCACAGGGCTCCGTAAAGACGCCCAACTGGCCCAACTCCAATTACCCAGCAGGCATCAGCTGCTCGTGGCACATCTCCGTAGAGCCGAGCAATGTAAGCTGATCACACTACACTTCATACAGATTGAGAGCGGTTCACATCAGAATTTCTGTTATTATTATTATTAGATTCCTAATGATCGAGTAGCATTAAAGACCTGCTCGCTTATATTAAAGAAAGCTGAATTTATCATTTTATTTATTTATAGCATATCAGTGCCTTAATATTAGTTTATCTGTCAAATTATTGTGACACGTTTAAGTGAATATTTTTACCATTTTACCGTATTTTTTTCCCCGTTATTTATACGAAGAAATTAAACCGCAGATATCCAAATATTAAGTTATGTGTAATAATGAGAAATGACACAGAAAAAAATATCAAAAACGCTTACTGAAATGTATTTAATGCTTCATACAAAAGCCTTTGATGACACCTTCAAGACGCCTCCTTTATGGAGAAACTATAGTCACATGCATTGCTCAGGCATGATTTTGGCTCATTTTTCCACACAAACAGTCTTCAAATCCTGAAGACACCTTTATGAACTCTGAGCATCAGAGCTTTCCATAGATTTTCAGTTAGATTCAGGTCAGGTGGTTGGCTGGGTCATTCTACCAGCTTTATTTTAATCTGTGAAACCAGCTGAGTTTCCTTGGATGTGTTGGGCTCATCGTCTTGCTGAAATGTCAAACCCTCGTGTCGTCTTCATCATCCTGTTAGATTTTTATCAGGTATGTGAAGGGTGCCCGCGCCATATGCTGAAAAACAGCCCTACATCAGGATGTTGCCACCTCCAAACTTCACTGGAACCTTCAGTAGTTTAGAAATTCTTCTGTAACCAATGCCATCGGTATGTTTTGCATAATAAGGCTGCGACGGTCTTAAGAAAGCTCATTGATTTTACCCTTCATTAGATGTTTCTTGTTGACACCTTGGTAATGAGACACCTTTTTATTGGGACTGAACCACCTGATATTAATTTGCAATAAGTGGAAGGATTGCTTTCTGATTACTGAAGATTTCAGCTGGTGTCCTTACTTTTTGTACCTCCTTTTCTTCATGCGTTCAATACTTTTTCTCTTTGTCATTATTACACATAACTTAATTCATGGACTATGGTTTGATTTCTTTGCATGTGTGGATTTGATAGGTTGTTACCGACATCGGGTCAATTTCATGTCAATAGCACCTTTAGAATAATATTTACTTAGAAAACTGCTGATGTGTTCAATACTTATTTTACCTGCTGTACATATATCTAGAATGAAGCATCAACATGTTGAAAAAAAAAAAGTCAGATATCTACTGTTCCCCACATGGCCCACATATCTCTTTTGGTTATGTCACCCTAATTAACATATTAATTTGAATTCTGACATTTTCTACAGCCATGCCTAAAAGTGGCATTCTTCACATTCATATGCATTTGAAAAGACTGTAAAATATGTTGATTTTTGTGGCTATTCTGAACTTGTAAGTTAAATACCACAAATTAGGCCGTCTACAGTTAGTTATTGACAAGAACACAAATTAGAAAACATTAGTAACATCCAGCGGAAATAAGGACACGTGTAGGACTGGTTCACTAGCTAGGCTAGCTAGCATAAATTTTCCCGGTGGAAAAATTTGACAGCATGATGTTGCACTGAGGAACAAATGCTAAGGAATATACGCTGTACATAGCCTTCCAACTAGCGTAAAAAAAGAGAGTAATTAATCCACCTTATAGGGTTTATTTTCCAAGGGTTAAAATGTTGTACCTGGCAGCTAAAAGCACCTAATTGTTAGCAAACACCAAACATGTATTACCTACTCACGCAGGAAAGTGCCCAGTCAAATAGTTTAGATTGAATGATTTATAAATACTCTAGTTTCTCAGTGGGTGCTTCAGTCAGTTTAATAATAAAATCCAAAGGTGTTTTCTGTATCTTCAACACTTTAAATAGTTAACTCTATAAAAACGAATAATATAGCCAATATTTCCAATCAAAGAACAAATAGATTCTTGTGGATCTAATCTACATAACCAGTGAAGCTGACAATGCACCAGGAATGCAATAACCTCAAAACAAAAAAATTTGCACATGATTGTTAACAAGAACTGGGCTTAAATCTTTGTGAAATATACAATTAGAAAATATGCACGGGCGCTGAGGTATCATTTTAATTTGTATTTCTATAATTTACGTGCACCAAATATTAGTCAAAATCAAATTTCAATTGACTGCATGTGCAGCTGAGTATGTTAAATGCCTTGTGTTGGAAATAAATGGCAGTAAAGGGGCCCATCACAAGGAAATGTACTTTCCTTGTAGGGTACTTAATGCAGTTATCGTGTGTGAGTGTGACAGCGGCCTTGTGCCGAAGTTAAAATGAAAGACCTCTTTGAGTCCCTGCAGGCGTGATCATGTGTGCCAAGAGATTGAACTAAAAGAAGGAGGGAAGGAAGCAAGGGCAAGAGAGGGAGTAAATGCACCTCTGTGTTTCAGAACTCCACCACCACCTCCTGATGGCTGCACTGTACACGGCTCATGAAAATTAGTCAGAAGTAAACATGTGCTAGCGCCATGCCCTGCCAAGACTTTCATAGCTTTCTGTTTCCACCTATTTTCCAGGTGATTGAGGTACAGTTTGAGAAACTGGATCTGGAGCCTGACATGTATTGTCGTTATGACTATGTGGCCTTATTTAATGGGGGAGAAACGGATGACTCGAGGAGGATAGGGAAATTCTGCGGAGACAAGCCACCAGGGTGAGATACTGTTCAGATATAAGCTACTTTGAATTAAGCTAAATACATGTATACATACCTTACAGCAGAGCTTTGCTGACGTGTTTATACTGTCACGTCCCGTTTCTTCCATGTGTCTGTTGCTTTATCCTTTCTTTCTACTTTCCCTGTTCCTTTCATAGCACTATAGTGACAAATGGGAACGAGCTGCTTCTCCAGTTTGTGTCTGACCTCAGCGTGACCTCAGATGGATTCATGGCCCACTACTCCAGCGTGCCTCGTGGGTCCCGCACACCCACTGCAGGAGGAGACTTTATCTACAGACCTCAGATAACCTCCACGACAAAAATACCCACCAAACCAACCCCCAAACCAGTTCCCAAACTCAGACCAAGCCCCAAGCCCAAACCCACTCCCAAACCAGTTCCCAAACTCAGACCAAGCCCCAAGCCCAAACCCACCCCCAAACCAGTTCCCAAACTCAGACCAAGCCCCAAGCCCAAACCCACCCCCAAACCAGTTCCCAAACTCAGACCAAGCCCCAAGCCCAAACCCACCCCCAAACCAGTTCCCAAACTCAGACCAAGCCCCAAGCCCAAACCCACCCCCAAACCACCCAAAAGGCAACCAGGAAGGCCACCGCTAGTAAAGAAACCTCCACTAAACAGACCCACTACTACTAACATCAAACCCACATCTAAACCTAAACCTACACCTAAGCCTAAACCTAAACCTGAAATTAAACCAACACTAAAGCCTAAACCTAAACCTGGAGTTAAAACTACACCAAAGCCCAAACCTACACCTAAACCCAAGGTCATTAAACCAACTCTTAAACCAAGAGTCAAGGTTAAACCCACACCTAAGCCCAGTATAAAACCCAAAGTGAAACCAGTGAAGCCAACCACTAAGGCAGGAGTTAAACCAACAGTCAAACCTAAGATGAAACCCACAGCATCATCTCAACCAGGAGTAACCAAAGCAGTGACCAAGAAACCCAATGTGAGCAAGAAACGTAAGTACAATAAAATGAGTGTTGAATTTTTAACCTGCTTTTTACCCCCATGTATGTATTTGTGTTTACTTGTACTAGAAAGTGTTTGTTGCCGCATGTTTTTCCTACAGCTTTACCACTGAACCCACTGTGTACACAACCCTGTAAGCGGACTGGAACCCTCCAAACCAGCTTCTGCCCTCATGACTTTGGTGAGCTACAAAACAAGCTGCAGTCTGGGCTTTGCATAACTCCTCTCCATCTATTTTCACACCTTTACACCTACAAAATGTCACTTGGTTCTACACATTTTCTCCCCATTGAAACATGCCTTTTTTGTGATTCTAGCCCACTCTACAACTAAGTGCTTTCTAACATTCAGACACATTTATACTCAGACGAATGCATCTGAGAGCAACTTATGGTTAGTGTCTTTCCCAGTCTTTGGCATGAAGACTGGGGCACCCAGAGGTCAAACCACCAATCTTCAAATTAGTAGCGACCACTTTAGGGTGGCTTTTTAGCAATGGATATTTCACTCATAAGCAGATTCCTCAGATAATCACTCAGAAAGTCTTAAATTTTTGACCAAAGTTTAAAGAAGTCTAAACACCTTGCAATGATAACTTTTAAAAAATCTTAAATTGTTTCCCTTAGTGACCACATCTTTCTTTTTTCTTTATTTTAGTGATTACGGGTAAGGTTACGTTTATAGATCCTGGTCCAAGGGGCTCAGCAACCATCGAGGTGTCACTGATCAAGGCGTATAAGACAGGAAGCCTCACCGTCACCAAATCAGGACCCGCCAAAACAGTCACACTGACTTCTACCTGCAAGAAATGCCCAGGACTAATCAAAGGTAAAAAATGAGACAGTTTTCTTGCTCTCCATCTTACAGAAATATTGCCACATAATACAGTTAGAGCAGGTTTTCAAACGTCTGTAAATACTGTGTACAAACTGGAATTTCTTAATGATGGCTTTCTATGTTTCGGGTACTACCAGTGCTAAAATCCAGTTCAATGTCAAACTGTATGCAGATGATATGATTTTGTATTTAACCAATAAAAGTCAGCGATTAAAGGCAATAATGTAGATAATAAAACCATATAGAGGTGTCATATTGCAGCATATATCATTGGTGCCTCTGGGATTATTGTAAATAAATAACCACTACATAAAGAATAGGAGTAAAACAGAGTTCTGGATTGGTATGTTATTTAACAGGAATTGTTCATTTTCAGTGTTGTTCCTTTAAATGTTTCCCTTTAAAAATCACAAGCTGCTCTGATGTAAATGATAACAACTTGCTCTGTATTTCTTCATTGTCTCTTGTCCAGGCCGTAACTACGTGTTGATGGGAAAAGTGGACACAGAGGGCAATGGCCATTTGAGCCCCTCCAGCTTCACCCTCCTCTTTAAGCCCGTTCATTCAAAAGCACTGGATGTCCTTTCTCGCAAATCATGCTGACATCGTGGCCTAAACCACCAATCAAACTGACAGCCTTGACTCTTTAGAAAATGTAACATTGCATAAAGAGTGAAAATATTATAAACAATATCCTGCAGAATTTTTTTCATATTACAATATGGTTGTGAGAAGGAGTTACATTTTAAACATACGATATTAACATATTACTTTTGTATTTTCTATGTAAATTATAAAGTTTCTGTGTTAAAAGATACATAATAAACACAGTTTGGGGGTAATTTTAGTCTCGACTATCCATTACTTTCCCTGGTACACTGAAGTGCTATACAACATAAAGATCTTAGAGACCATAAAACAAATATGACATTTATCACCAGCAGCAACATGACACATGATTGTGAGGGACTGTTGTCCTACATGATGACCTCCTGAAAAGCTTGCAATGGCCTTCATATATCAACCACGCTGTCACAGATGCCACTTTAGTGCGAAGGCAGCAAATCGAACAAAGTGCTGGTCTTCAGTGATTTTGGTCCATATTAACATCACACAGTTGCTGCAGCTTTTTCAGTTGCTCATTCATGATGAAATATTTTGTTCTATCACATCCTGAAGCTGTTTTATAGTAATGAGATCTGGTGATTGTGGAGGCCATTTGAATACAACAAACTCATTGTCATGTTCAAGAAACCGGTTTGAGATGATCCCATGAACTTTGCAAAACATGGTTTGTCATCCTGCTGAAAACAGTCATCAGAAGATGGGACCACTGTGACCATAAAGGGACATGATCAGCAACAACACTCAGGTAGGCTGTGGCTTTTAAATGATGCTCATTAGTACTAAGTGACCCAAATTGTGCCAATATCCCCCACATCATTAAACCACAACCACTAACATTAACTGTTAATATAAGGCAGGGTGTATCAGTGCTTTCATCTTGTTTATGTCAAATTTTGAACATATCTTCCAAATGTTGCAGCAGAAATCGCGACACATTAAACCATTTGACAATTCAATTTTGTAGCCTCAATTTTTGCTTCCACTGCTTCAAGGTTTGACATGTCGTGTGTTCAGAGATGCTCTTCTACATAGCGTGGTTGTTAACAAGCGGTTGTTTGAATTACTTCTGCCTTCCTATCAGCTCAAAGGAAGGCATTCTTCTGGCATAAACGAGTCATTTTCACCTAGAAAACTGCTGCTCACAGGATATTTTCTGTCCATCTGACCATAGAGATGTGTGAAAATCTCAGTAGATGAGCATTTAAAAAAAAAAAGAAAAAAAAAGACTCAGACCAGTTGTCACGTTAATGGGTCTGTTGACCCAGCGTTTTAAGTTTTAGTTTATTTATGTTGATGTTTATGTTTAAGTTTTTTAGGTTAGCTAAGTTCATTTGTTTATCAGATTCCCTTTGTGTTTTTCTACCCCTAAATTTAAGTTTCCCTCACCCTTTATGTGTTTCATGTCTTATGTTGTCAAGTTCGTATTGCCATGTCTGCGTCTCATGTTTCCTGTTTTATTTTGAAGGTCTGTGTCCTGTGTCAGTGTAGTCGGCTTTGCTTCCTTCATCTCGTAATGTCAGCTTAGTGTTAGCAGTTTCCCCATGTGTTTCCACTTCCCCTAATCACCCTTGTGTGTATTTAGTCTGTGTGTTTCTTTTTGCTCATTGTCAGGTCGTCTGTTGTCCTTTCTGCTATGTTTCCAGGGTCCAGGTACCTTTGTGTCCATGTCGGGTTTCATGTTTTGATTTTTTTTAAGTTTATCTTTAGTTTCCACAGTTTAGATTATCGTTTAGCTTCATATTCATCAGTTTTGTTTTGTAATATTTTACCTGCCTTAATAAACGGCTCGCTTTATGTTAACATTCAAGTTTTATTCCACGTCCATTTGTGTCTGCATTTTGGGTCCTCTTCGTCACTCTATACACTCTGCCTGTGCCAGACTGTGACACCAGCCCATTTAGCAGTAAAAAGCATTCAAAGTCCCTTAAATTACTTTTCTTCTCCATTCTGATGCCAGATTTGAAATTCTGTAGATCAGCTTGACCACGACAACATGCTGAAATGCACAGAGTGGCTGAAGTGATCGAACGATTGCATATTTGTATTAATGAAAAGTTGAACATGTCTACCTAATAAACTGGTGATCAAAGTAGGAAAACCTGAGATACAGTGCCATCCATAATGTTTAGGACACCATTTTTGTAGTTTTGCCTCTGTACACCATCAAACAATCAATATTTGACTGAAGTACGGATTTTTAGTTCACAAAAACTTTGTAGGATTTAGTTAAGAATTACAACCATTTCACATCCCCCATCTTCAGAGATTGTCACAGTGGGTTTTTTTAAATTGGGCTTCCACACTAGCTGTCTTACTGTGTAATATATTTTGTTATTAAGATTGGATTATGAGGTATTTCAGGGTATATTTTCTGTCAACATCTTTGAAAAACAATTTCACAACTCATTTTTGTACTTTTTGCTTCTTTATTCTCATATTTGCAAAAAGAGGATGAAGTGCTGGGATTTTCTGAGATAAAGTACGCAGGTCTAAAAAACTGAAAGCATTTTAGGTGATTCAGGAGTGGAAGTGAAAAAGCTACAGTTATGATGGACAGCCTCCTTAAGCTTCCCGTCATGATATATACAGAAAACATTTACATTAAACAAGTTTATTCAGCTTCTGCACCTTCTCTGGTAACTTTCCCTGGGCACATGTGAAACAGCCTGAACTTTATAAAACGAAAAGCCTGTTTTTGTTTTCCTCTCATTTTTAATGACTCTTCTCTGAGGTGTTTTTGTGTTTGTTTTAGCCGCATGAGATTTGAGTTTCTTCAAAATGCATAATTCCTGTTTTCAGTTCTCAGTCTGACGTGGTTGTGCTGATCCATGTTTCAGTGTAAAAATGTACTGGACAAAAAATAAAAAATACAGTAGGCTTTTTTCCACAATATTATTTTCTCATTATGAAACAGAACAAACCCACCATGGATTGGAAACTTCTAAATGAACACTGTTTCAGAGGGATTTCTTTAGAATACAATACTGTGCAAAAACTTAGAGCAACCCCTGATTTCTTTATATTTTGGAAATAGGTGGAGTGATTTTTAACTGTACAATCATATGATGGAAATGGTCAAAGGAGCTTGCAAAGAAAAGCGTCTGGACTTCTTTAAGTTGCTTGAAGACGTTTCACCTCTCATCCGAGAAGCTTCTTCAGTTCTAAGGTCAAATGGTGGAGAGTCCCAGATATAAACCTAGTGGGAGTTTCCCCCCCACAGAGGGACAAAAGGACCCCCTGATGATCCTCTAATCGCCTGAGCCAAGGTGTGAAACTGGGTGTGGGTCCCAATCAGCCAGAGTTTCGGGTGAGTTCATTGTGAAACCTGGCCCCACCTTATCATGCGAATTTCTGAGGTCAGATGGCCCAGGATGTGAGTGGGCATTAAGGCGTCTGGGAAGGGATCTCAAAACTGGATTATAGATGGCAGAGAGTTGGTGTCGTAAACCCCCGCCTCTGTTCAAAGATGGTCGCTCACAGTGGACATAGATGGCTTCTTTCACTCCTCTTTCAAACCATCCAGAGGAGTGAAAGAAGCCATCTATGTCCACTGTGAGCGACCATCTTTGAACAGAGGCGGGGGTTTACGACACCAACTCTGGTGTCGTAAACTGATTGGGACCCTGATTGGGACCCACACCCAGTTTCACACCTTGGCTCAGGCGATTAGAGGATCATCAGGGGGTCCTTTTGTCCCTTTGTGGGGGGTTACTCCCACTAGGTTTATATCTGGGACTCTCCACCATTTGACCTTAGAACTGAAGAAGCTTCTCGGATGAGAGGTGAAACATCTTCAAGTAACTTACACGAGTCCAGACGCTTTTCTTTGCAAACTCCTTTGACTACGATGACCTGGATGACTGAGAACCTTCAGACATATGATGGAAATGCAGTATATAAAAAAAAAAAAAGTGTTTCTACAGTTACTAACAAGCTTGGAAGTCCATATTTGCTGTGACTGCGTTTAATCCTTAATCACAAATATGACAAACTTTCTTGTCATTTCTGTAAGAAATCTTCAGGAATAGATCTCCAGACATCTTGAAGGACATTCAAAGCTCTTCTTTGGATGTTTCTGCCTTCTGTTCTGTTCTCTGTCAAACTGATCTCACACTGCTTCAATAATGTTGAGATGTGTGCAGATGCACTCTCACCTGCCTGCTGCCACTCCTGAGCCGCCGCTGCACTGGTGGCACTGATCCCATAGCTGACGATCCTGGTGCTTGCTGGACTTTCTTGGGTGACCTGAAGCCTTTTTCACAACAATTAAACCTGTTTCCTAAAAGTTCTTGATGATCCGACAAAAGGTTAATTTAGGTGAAATCTCAGTTGCAACAACCTCCTTGCCTGTCAAACCCTTTTTATGCAACGCAATGATGAATAAGAAGAATGATTTCAAGAATCCCCTTTTAACACATCCAGTGTGCTATTCCAACTCAATCAGCATGACATGATCTCTAGCCTTGTGCTCATCAACCTTCTTTCCTGTGCTACCGAGAAGATTATTGAAGCGGTCTACTTTTATGCCAGCGATGAAATGCAGTGGAAGTGGGTTTTTTGGGATTAAGTTCATTTTCATGACAGAGATGAATTTTGCAATTCATCTAATCACTCTTCATAACATTCGAGAGTAAAATGCAAATTGCCATCATAAAAACTGAAGCAGCATTTGGCCACGACTCCACTGCTCAAGACCACTTTTTAAAAAAAAAAAAAAAAAAAAAAAAAAAAAACTCTGGTTGCTTGGAAGCCAAATATGAAGAAACGATGGGTGGCTAAAGACTTTTGCACATGAACATTCAGAAAGTAAACAAGCATTTTGATACACAACCAATTTACCCTCTGACTAAACAGCTCTATCCAATAAATATTCTGTTTTGAGCTATTTTAAATATTCTTGTTCATTATTTTGCCTAACATTATATATATTATTAAAAACATCCAGTCAAATGTTTAGATAACAGAAATCTGCCGTGAAAATAATAATAATAAAAAAAAGATTAAACATTTTCCACTAAACTTTGTATTTTACCTGTAAATTGTGACATTTCTCTGAAAAGAAAAAAGTGTGTTGTGTTATTAAAAGCTCTAAACATATATAAGACACATATCAAAGCCAAATTCCAACATGTTCAAAGCTTCATTTTTTATTTATTAGTTTTCTTTTCATCCACGCAGCAGACTCCGAGTGTTATCATCAGCCTCTCGTTGCTTACGACAGCAATAGGACAAGAGGAGCACACCTAACAGGATGTAGGTCAGGTTGGTGCTCCAAAATGCAAACAGGTAGAGCGTCTTGTTGCAGTATGGATCGGCTTTTGTTGTGTTTTTATTGTAGTTCGGTTCGTAAATGGAGTAGATCATCACATTACCTGGAGAAATATTAAACAAAAGAGACTCAAAGGTGCTTGCTCACTAAGAAAATAGTGCTGTAATGCATTAATTCTCATGCCACGAAAAAAATCAATTTGCTCCACAACATTAACAGCTTCTCAAATGTGCTAACTCATTATTTTTTGCTTTGGTGTTTAAAGCTGCACAAATCCATTTCTGGCCCCATGAGAGGGGCTGAAAACCCCTCTTTATTTCTCTGTTGTGAATGATCTATTTTAACTTTTAAATCAGTGAACCAGTTATTAAATGTCAGTCAACGGATCTGTGCAGAGCTGAAGTTTTCACGTACTTGAAATAAAATAAGGAAATAGCTCCTCTTTAAATTTCTTTTGAATAAGCATGTCTTACACTTCCAGTAAACAAAGGGAAACGATAATATAAGACTCAACAATTAATTTTTATTCTTTGTCAGAGACACGAGTCTGAAACCTCTATGTCACGTATCCATTCATGCAATCAATATGAGTACTACTGTACTATCATGGGGACATTCAGGACTTTCTGTTGATACCACATTTGTGCGGGTTGTGCTAACAGAGCACATGGACTTTGCAGCTTCCACATTTCATGGCCACAGCTGTCATGATTCTATTGCAGAAACTGTCTTTATCAGTTCAGTTTCAACTGTACTGAAATTACCTTCAATTATTATTATTTTTTTTAAAATTTACATAACACGAAACATGAAAACAACACAGCCGCCACAAACATATGGTCCTCTGATTACATCTCACAGAAAACAGACAACCAGGTTTTAGGAAATAAAAATTCAGAGCACACAAACCAGAGGGAGGCGCTCATTTCTGAAGGTATCATTAAAACTGAAACCATTCTTCAGCATATATGTGGTCACAGCATTGCTACCTCAGGCTACCTAAGATATGAATTTACTGGTTTAAGCAGATTCTTGAAGATTAGGCTCTCTAGAAAGCCTAAACTCTTTTAAACAGAATGCAACAAGGCTGCCTCGGTCTATAAGACCACGGAAAGATCATTGATTTAACAGGCTGGTGTGCTGCAATATATCGTTACGTTACACCCTTCTGTGATCAAACAAGACCTGATGCATCACACGTCTAAAGATGATAAGGAACAAATAAATAATAATAAATTTAAAAAAAATGATGGAACATGTTTCTTTCAAACAATACTTACATTACCTTCAAAAATCTAAATCTCAAAATATGTTTTTCTGGCTCTCAGGAGGTTAATCTTATTTTCCCCACATGCACTGATAGATGGTTCCTTAACAATCGTATTATTAGCTCTAGTTTTTATTTTAGATTTGCAACATCAGCTACTCTTTTGCTCTTTTGTTTTGCTACTCATCTAACTTGGTTGGGAAATAAACAAAAAAAAAACAAAATAAAATCTGCTTTGCTTGTGCAGGCTGTCTGTAATATTTCTAAAATCAGCTGACTTTTGCTGTTAAGAAACTGGATTCAGCTCTCAAAGCTCACCTGTGATGAACCAGCAAACATAGAAGATGATGGCCACAGAGCACAGAACGATGTTGCAACAGTTGTAGCACCAGCTCAGTGCCAACAAGATGGGTACGAGTATGAAAAAACACATATAGACGGGGATGAAGGGCTGCCTCGGACAGTCGGTGCTGTACACCAATCCTACAGGGCACAAGAATAAAGATGAGTGTCTTTATTAAACACCTTTGATTATTTGATTTTTCAAACTTTGTTTCCAGCATATAAATTAAATTCAAACATCAGTAGATTCATCTCTCACTTACCAACTACCCCTTGAGCAATGAATATGATATCGAAAATCACCAAGGTACAATCTGAAGGAAGGCAGTGATACTTTTAGTCATAAATGACACCATGCAGCAGCTGCAGATGTGCAAAAATGTTTCAAATTACTCTCTTACTTAATATTACTGCCCAAGGCCGGCAGATGTGTTGTGACCTGTTGCTGTCTGGCATTATGCCTGGAAAGAAATCAAACATACGAAGACACAAAGAGAGCCACATGATATTCCTCCGCCAGTCGTCTCTATTTCTCAGTTACGTAGCAAAAGAAAAGATTTGTTGAAGGACCAGCTCACCAAAGAAAAGTTTCATTTAAAACTTATTTATCACTGCAAGATCTAAACGCGTGTCAGTATAGTCAGGGAATGAAACTTAAATTATGTGAAAGAATTAAAGTGAGATTTTTTTGCAGGCCTACCTGTTTGTGTGTCACCGGACTCCTTTGGAAACATGACAAGGACTGTTGTTAAAACTTGGTGACATTTAATGTGGCTATGTGGGCAAGAGCGTATTGTCAAACTTCCTTTTACAGCGTTTTCACGTTAGTGTATGCCTCTTTGTGTTCCCTTTCCATTATTGTTATATAAATTTCACAGATTTTAGAGTTATTGGGTTTTTTGGTGTATGGGTTTCCATAAGCTTCACGTTGGATAGAAGAGCTCACAGAAACATTTGCTTACATTATCACAAAGCTTCTGATAATTATTCCTTATTTATAGTTTTCCTTTTGCTGTGTGTTTCTCAGCAGAAATGAAATCGTTTGCTTTCCCAAATCGCACTTTCTGTTTTCAGTTCCCAGGCCGATGTTCTGTGTTTTTTTAAAATATTGGTTTAGTATGTGAAATAAAAATATTTTTCCCCGATGCAACAATTAACAGGAAGTGAAAAAGATGCAGTAAGCTATTAAACTGGACGTCTTTTTAAATCATCTATTTTGAAATGTAAAAAACAAACAAAGCCAAAACGCCACAGATATTGAAAAATTAACACACTAGAACAGGGGTGAACAACTCCAGTGTCCCTGCAGGTTTTAGATGTGTCCTTGAACCAACACAGCTGATTTAAATGGCTAAATTAGCTCCTGCAGTTCTCCAGAGGCCTGGTAACGAACTAATCATGTGATTCCGGTGTATTGACCCAAGGTGAGATCTAAAACCTGCAGGACACCGGCCCTCAGGGCCTGGAAATGCCCACCCCTGCACTAGAACATGGAGTGTATGTAAATAGCCTTAATAGTAGTCTAAACTATAAAAAGATGGCAAACGGTAGTTTGTAAAATAATTCAGTTGAATATTTTATTGAACAATTAATTATTAAATCAGAATATGGTCATCTGTGTCAAGGTTTGACTGAACAGACTCAAACGCAGGACTCAGAAGTGCAAGTTTAGTTAGTTTACTTACAGTGAGGGGAACATTGTGCTATTATAAGTCTTTCAGCAGTTCTTAGGCAGCAATTTTGTTTTTCTGATCTTTAGCGTTTCCCAAAAAAAGACTCCTCTCTCCACTATGCAAAACACTCTCTCACAGGGGCTCACAGGGTGGGCCGTCTTAAACAGAGGAAAGGATACATTGGAAATCTTTGTCATGATAACAGGGAATGAGACTTACAGACAAGCGAGGCGAATACTACTGCAGTCAGACCACACTCAAATGAAGACTGAAGGTCAGGTCTCAGCTTAAATAGTAGTCTGCTGATTGCCAGATGATTCACAGGTGCTTGATTGCTTCAGGTGCCTCAGGGAGAGGGTGGACATCCCAGGAGGATCCTGGCCTTGCAAGGTAAGTGAACACATACACAGTAACCCCGCCTTAACAGGAGCCTCCCGGGGACCCTCCGGGTTTATGTGGATGACTATGATAGAAGTCCCAGAGCATGGTCTTATCCAGAACTACCGACTGAGGGATCCAGGAATGCTCTACTGGACATACACCTCTCAGTGCACCAGATACTGAAGAGCCCTCCCACAATGTCTGACATCCATGATGCGTCTCACCGAGTAGGATATGGGATATGGGACAAAAAGGCTTGGGCCACGGTTGGGGAATTGGTGATGCTAAAGGGCTTGACCAAGTACTCGAAGTGGCCCTGATGGGTGTTAAATCTTTCCACTGTCCCCCCCTCTCGTATCAGAACCAGGTGATAGGCGTCACGGAGATCCAGTTTTGTGAACACGGCTGCTACTTGTAGTAGCTCGAAAACAAAATTGTGAAAAGGCAAAGGGACTGGAGGACCATGGCGGTGTCCAAATTCAGGGGTTGTATCCTTTGAAGGCTGCAATTTCAGGCCGATTAAGTCACAGCAAAATGGCTAGGACTTTCCAAATTCTCTATATCAGTCATCCACCAAGGACATAGCTGCTACTGTTTTTGTTGCTAGACAACAGGACCCTTCAATTAAACAGTCGCACGTCCGGTCTTCACGGCCTTCGAAGGACTCGGTCTTACATTGTGTACTTAAATAGAAGTACAAATACTACTGTTAAAAAAATACTCCAGTAGAAGTTGAAGTACTGTAAAGAGTAGCTCTTTGGAGGATGTTTCTATTTTTTGGTGAAAAGCTAACTGAACTTTGTGCTTTATCAACATAATGATAAATAATATCAGTAGATAGGAATAAAAACTTTAGTCTATTTTTTTTATTCTAATCTTCTCAGCTTGAATCTGATAAAGGGGATGAAGGAAAATTAAAAATATATTTGTATTTTCTGTTGCCTCCAGTTTAGAGGACTTTGCCTCTGAACAGAAAAATGTGTACAGTCAGGGGTTTGGTGGATTTAGCAGGTGGGGAAAACTGGTTTTAATCGATCAGTGTGGGGAAAAAAAAAATCATAACTCACATTAATTTGTACTGAGAGCTCGAGTAGATTTGCAGGCTGTGATCAGCTGACCTGCTGCTCTTTGAGGATGTAAACACCTGAATTATACCAGATGTTTCATGAGTTGTCCTGGCTGATTTCCATCCTCTACACTGCCAGTAAACTGTTTATGCCATCTTTTTTCTACATGGTATGAAGGTGGAATTCATTGAATGAATTCAAGGAACTTCAGCTAAAATTCAAAAGAATCTCTGCTGAATCTCAGTTGACGTGACTTCACTCTGAGCATGAAACCGCAGCCACTATGTACCTGACACTTAAAAAACGTCACTCCCTTTATCCTCGCTCCTCCTCAGTAGGGTTAGCTAGATGCTTAAATACTGCAACTTACAGATACCAGCCGTCATTCCTTTGTGGTGGCAAAAACAAAACAAAACAAACAACAAAAACACGCAGTCCCACTTTTAACCCCTGACTTTGGTCTTCCATGTGTTTCTGTTCAGGCTCAAATTAAAGGCTCAAAGGCTTCAATTCCTCTTTCACTCCCTGATTTGTAGTTAGATACTAAGTTGTTCCCGCACAGAGCTCAGAGATCTGCAGAAAAGGTAGGACAGATATTTTATACTAACGAGCAGCTTAAAAGAGTCAGTAATCTTTGAACTCATGACACTTTGGTATAAGTGTTATCAGGAAGACGTGCAGCTGCAATGATGGATACATTATTAATATTATTATTATTATACTTCAACTGCAGTAACAAAATAAGCGGACTTAATGATGCATGTCACTTAGGCTGGATGCTAAATAAAAATATCCATCACCGTAGAAGTGACAGCTTACATCTGTTTTACTTTCTGTGTTTGAAACAGTGTTCTTCTGGTATTTAATATGTTATATAATTTTGATATAGCATTTTACATTTCTGGCTTCCTCAAAATGCTGTATCATTTTCAAAATGCTGCTTTCAGTTTGCGTGAGTTGTGTTTTTAAGCAAGTCACATCAGGCCTCTCCACGCCATCTTGTGGAGAGGCCTGAGGTTACTTCACCTGCTCTGCCTATTTCTGAAGTGATCGGCCATGAATTTGAATTTTGGCATCAAAGTTCAGACCTACGTGCACAATTACAGCAGGTTTTATTACTGCAAAATGCATTTTTAAATAGTCAAAAACTTCAATTTAGTTTTATTTATATACTGCAAAATCACAGTCACAGCTTTCTCAAAATGCTCATGTGGCCATTAAGTTCTGCATAGTGACGTATCTATATACATATATATATATATATACATATATATATATATATATACATATATGTACATATATATATATATATATATATATATATATATATATATATATATATATATATATATATATGTATATGTACATATATGTATATATATATATATATATATATGTATATGTACATATATATATATATATATATATGTGTGTATATATATATATATATGTATATGTACATATATGTATATATATATATATATATATATATATATATATATATATATATATATATATATATATATATATATATATATATATATATATATATATATATATATATATATATATATATATATATGTATATGTACATATATGTATATATATATATATATGTATATGTACATATATGTATATATATATATATATGTATATGTACATATATGTGTGTGTATATATATATATATATATATATATATATATATATATATATATATATATATATATATGTGTGTATATATATGTATGTGTATATATATATATATATATATATATATATATATATATATATATATATATATATATATATATATGTACATTCTTAGTAGTTTCTTGCACAGTGAACTTTTTTGTCTGTATTGCACATAAATAAAATGTGCCTCTGGTCTGAGGTCTTCATAGTGCTTTACATGAAGCTAAAGATCCTGTTATCTGTATCTGTATTTGTGATTTATCTCCTCCAGCCATGGCTGTCCGACAGCAGCCCACCCAGGTGATGACAACTGCCAGTGCTGGGCAGTGGACCACCGGCCTTTGTGAATGTTGTGTTGATATGGAGACCTGTAAGTCAACCGACCTATTTCTGCAAACAGCAGCGATTAGTGCATCAACCGTCTCCTTAGACTTTGCTTCAGGCCTTCTTTGCAATCATTTAGCAGAGAGTCTAAAGTCAGCAAATATTCAAGAATTTCTAAAAGCATTGAGACTATCTCACCAGAATGTCCAGGTAGTAGTATTATAGAGCAACAAAGTTTAAGTTGCTTTAATGGGAACAGGAATTTAAATGTTAAAACTGACCTAATCTGGTCTCTTTGTGGTTTCACTCGGGGAAATCTGAAATAGCTCCCCCTGGAGGATGCCAAAAACATCACAATGGTACACCAGTGCAAAATTTAAAGTGGATCAAACTCAGTGGAGACCTTCATGTCACAGTGTCACACAGGGACATACGTAACTGTGCTCTTCAACATGTTTTTTTTAATGGATTATTATATCTCTGTATGTATGTTTTAAGATCTTCTTTCCTTTTTTACAATCAGGTAAAATGTTTGAAAAAAAAAGAGCATTAAAAGATTTAAACAACATATCAATTTTTTTCCCCAAAGTGACTTTTTAAAATCAAAGACAATAAAACAAAAGATACAAGATTTTTCATTTGATGTGATCACATTCATGAGACATTAGAAAACTTCTTGTAAAATCTACTAGCGTTAACATTCATAATGCCACACACATAAATGCTGTGGTGGAGGTGTTTCTGCAGGTAGACAAGCAAAAGAAGAAATGCTGCCCTGCTTCCTTGGTACTCTCACAGAGGAGCATTAAAGGACAATTTGACTGACTGGAAACTGGAACAAAAGCATGCAGTCAAAATATGAAGAAATAGCCACTGAAACTTTCATAATGTACAATGAGCCATGCAAAACATGATGTAGACATGAGAAGAGGAAGATGGGCAACAAACAGACAAACTGACAGCACGGAGAAGGAGAAGTGCTAAACAATGAACTCTCCATGTCTTTATAAAACAGATTGAAATAGTAAAAATCTATGTTGTTTGCATTGTGATTTAAAACATAGTTATTATATATGAAACGTGGACATTTTATATATAATAACTCTGTACGTGTTTCTCGTCAAAGGTTGCTGTGGCTTTTGGTGTTTCCCCTGCATGCAGTGTGATGCAGCCAGTAAACATGGATGGTGCTGCGCACTGCCACTGCTGGATGTTTGTGGTGTGGTGTCCTGCTTACTCCGTGGGTCCATCAGAGAGCGCCACAACATTGTTGTAAGACTGCTTTCAGATGGAGGACACTGTTACAAACTACATTTAAAAGATAGATGAGGTCACTGGAGGAGGTGCAGTTTTAAGACTTCCTAAAAGTCCTGGAGGTTTCTGCTTGGAGTAATAAGTTATGATATTTTCAGAATATAGTAAAAGTCCTGAGATCGGTCTTTATTATTGAATGTGTGTATTTCAGATGTGGTTCTAAAATGAACTTCATTGCATAAAATGTGGGAAGGAACCTGCACATGTGGCTGCAACTCTCAGATATTTGGTTACCAGCTCCACACAGCATTTTTAAAGGACATGTTACTCTCAGTGCTGACGCCAGCCTGTTGTAACAGTTAGCTGTAGCAGGTTCCTGCCAGCATCAAAAAGCTGATAGTTAGTGAATATAGTGGAGCTTTTAGCAGATAAGGAGAAAGAGACTGCCGTCATTCATTTACGTCTTTATTGTTAGTAAAAACAGATGAATGTTGAATGTTGTGATGTGAAATTTACTGTCTGGAAATCACAGGAAAACCTCCTCTGCATGTTTCTGTTACTATTCATGTTGGTTTGAGTTCAGAATAATCAGTGCCGTACCTACACAGTGGCAACCACGACAGCACAATAATATTTGTTTTTATATAGCGCCAAATCACAACAGCAGTGGCCTGAAAGTGCTTTATATTGTAAGGTGAGGAAGCTGAAATACTGCAGAGACCCCGTAACTCCTGCTGCTTCATCCTCTCTTTCTGCTTCTTCTCCTCCATCCTGCAGGGCTCGTTCTGTGATGACTGCTGTAAAGTGTGCTGGTGTTACCCGTGCGTTTGGTGCCAGATGCATCGTGAGCTGAAGATCAGGCAGTAATAGCAGCCCGCCACCTCGACTGCTGCCAGCACGTCTGTGGATGCAAACATTTCGGCTGTGTGTTGAGGGCCTATGTCACTGCTGAAGAAAAATGCTTTAAATTTGTTGTCATATTAATGTGTCGAATCCTATTTGACTTTTTCAGGCCAATAAAATCCTTTAATTTTATACAACATCATGTGTGAGATTAATTGTCCTAGTGTTCAGATATAAACTAGTCGTATTCACTAATATATGCAGATGAAGTAATTGTTTGTAATAGTGGAACCTGTCGGGCTGAAACTGTGTTTTTCTGTTGTGCTTAATTCATTATAACATTGCATCATATAATGCTGCTGTATTAGAGCATTACTACTTCATTTAGATTTATTTGACCTAAAACATTTGAAAGAAAATCCACTGCTTCTGTAACAGTACTTTATCACCTTATATTATTTTTCCCTTAGAAAATTTGTTAGAAAAATAAAAGTGCGCCATGCAAAATAAATAAAAATATCTAGCAATGAAACCAAGAGTACCCGAAATCATAAACATTTGAGTTCTTTGTCTAGTAAATCTTTGAGATTGGGTTCTTCTTATTCTGATGTGCCTAAAGCTTTGCAGCATATCGTTGCTTCCAGTTGCCTGAGGCCTCTCTTCTTGCTACACTGATGTAAGCAAACGGTGGACCAGTACACTGACACTGTAGATGTAGTCCCATTCGATACCTGATCTTTGTTTACTCTTGCTTCCTGGGTGAAAATGTGTAGCGAAGAATCGCTGCAATAGTACTTATCGGCCACTACATGCCCCCTTAATGCCTCTACATCACAGAACTCATGGCTAAACAACAAATCTGAGATTCATATTTTTTGACCAGATCATGCATGTACACAACAACGAAGCCTTGACTGCCTTAGTAAAGGTAAACACTGAAAGGTAAACACTCTTATTTTTGCCTACCTTATTTAATTACTAAATACTACAAACTGTTCTATTCACTTCATTTACACAAAGTTGTGTCCAAGGCGAAAATATGAAGAGTTCAAGAAGTTATTGGGTATCCAGATTTTTACAGACCCAAAATGGGACCTAAAATTCCCAAACTGTAAAACAATGCTTAACCTTTCACATGAGGCATACTGAGCATCAGCTGAACAATATGAAACTGAGGCTACAATTTGATATTCTGGTGTGACGAGTCTCGATTTCTGCCAAAACATTCAGATGTTAGGGTCAGTGTTTGCTGTAAACATTATGAAAATATGGATCCATGCTCCATTGTATCAACAGTTCAGGCTGGTGATGGTGTGAAGATGCTGGTGATATTTTTTTTGGCACACTTTGGATCCCTTAGTACTAACTAGCATGCTAGTAGTTAGGACTAGCATCATTTAAACACCAGAGCCTAACTGACCATTGTTATGAGATGTCAGAGGCTAACCTCCACTGAGGAAGTGTCGATAGAAATATAACACAGAATTCAACAACAAGTATAACTGTATTTGAATTTGCTGAAGCTAATCTTTGTAGGAGCAAAGATATATTTTATTCGATGTAACAAACATACATATTTTGTTCGATGTAGTGAATAAGCAGAAAAGTACAAAATGTGTTGATTCTGAATACTGAAGTGTCATCTGAGTTCTGAGTTAGGCAACCGGATGAGCCATGGGGCATCTGCAGGGTTAGGGGGGTTACTGCATTTATAAGTAAATATTAGGAGGTATTTCAGGGTTTAAAGCATGTGATTTCTTGGCCAGCATCATCTGCCTGATTCCAAGTACAAATTTCGTAAGTCATGCCATGTACGCAGTTTGCAGATTTCTTGCTTCCTCATTTTCATGTTGCCGATGTGCATGTTACACAGATGTTACAACAGACAGTTTCTCATCATATTGTGTATTAGAAACATTCAGGTTACTATAGACAAGTTTATTGAGCTTTTACCCTCTTTGATAATTATTCCTTACATTTTTGTGGTATTTTGTTGTTATGAATTCTGAACAAGTTAGTACATTTCAAACAGGCATTTGGGATCAAACATTTTTTGGAGATTCAGAACAGTTCCCTTTTTGAGGTTTGGTTTCTCTTTTTTTGTTTTTCTCAGCGTCTTAAGATCCTCTTTTCAAAAACTCAAACTCAAACTCAAACTCAAAAGAAACATAAATAATAAAACAGAATACAATTTTAGATTTTTTGTAGAGCAAGTCCAAGTGGAACTGATATGGAGGATCGGCAGGCAGACTAACAATTCCAAGGAAATGATCTACTGGTGCGCAATTCCCATCCCTAGACAGGACTATTTATACACATCCAGTACCTCACTACAACACCTGCCTTACTTCACATAAAAAACTTCTAAAGTATGTAAGCAGATACAAGTGACCATAATATTTTTTACTGCAGTAATGCATTGCTCCTTTTATTAATGTTTTGGTGACGGTTCACAGAGAGGCAAAAACAAAATGGTCTTCTCTGATAAATGAACCATTCATGATGCCATGGTAGACGCAGCAGACAGAGAGGTCTTCACTGACACATGTGCTTTCATCGCAGTTAACCTTTAATGATATGATTTACGTTAGTTTTGATTTGCTCAAAACTAGACGAAAACTATTTTTTTTGTTTGGGAGTTCTCCCTCTACATTTTTACATCTCTCTTGATCTCTACAGGCCTGACCGGAGGACAGGAGACAGTTGCCATGGTGAAGTGGGAAGAGTGGTCTTCTTCTTACAGAGAGAAGTTTGTGCCATAAAGGGCGAAAGATAAACCAAGTGCAGTTCTATTATAATGCATAATAGAACTGTTTACTGCCTGGGTGTTGTGCTCTTTGTTCGTTTAGGTTTGCTAAATGAAGTAAGAGACACGGTGCTGTTAGTAACTCTAACCTTTAACTGTCTTATTAAAACGTGTACTTTGAGTTTATGTTGTCTTCTCTCATAAAGAACCTGGCAATACTTCAGATACTGTTACCTTCTGCCAAGACATCAGCTGCCTTGTCCTTCCATACCTGAGAATAGAAGCTAACTGTTGTGTTGAGCTTCTTCTTTAATCACTTACATGTAAAATCTACAAATGTGATGACTTGGTCCTCACGTTTCACTAGCTTTACACCAGATGTGTGCGCTGTGTGTACTCATTCCTGGAGCTGTCAGTAAAAATCGAACATGGTGACCTATTCTGAGTTTATACTTACACGGTTACACCGTGTAACAGATTGCAACTACCTGAGATTTCGTTAGTTTTATTGAGTTTTGGTCTCACCTTCTAATTCATTGTGATACCCGTGCAACCCATGCAGGACATACACTAGTTATGTACTTTACTGTCTGGGCCAAAAACATAAAAAACCAGCTTTGACAGCACGACACTGCCTGTGAAATCAACTAAAGACCCAAGCTAGCTCGTTAGCAGCTAAAAATGGCATCTTGTTAATTTAATTAAACTGACAACAACTGTCTTGTTTCTTCAGACTTTAATCATCTTCAATAAATATCCTTACAAATGTGACACTGTTTAAGGGGAACTAACAGCAATATTTATAACAGCAAGATTTATTCCCAGGAAGCATTTTTACGGCAAAGAAATAATCAACCAAACACAAATTTACTCATCTTCATGTAAATATCCAGCAGCTCCATTTAATAAAGCAGACATCCCTCCAGCCATAACAGTAAATAAGTGAAATAAATTGTGGTAAAAATACAGATAAAAATACATTTGAGCTAAGTCATCTTGTTTCCTTTCCCAGAAGAATTTGACTCCTGAAATGTCAAGAGAAAAACCTGAGGTAGTGACCAGTTTATAAAATACTACATCATCTCTTGGACATTTACATTTTTTGGTTGATGGTGTAGTATTCAGTCCATAAGAATGCATTAATATGCAGGGTTGGTTCTTCTCCAATCTACATGTTACTATTATTATGATTATTATTATTAGCAGTCGTATTACACGTTGAAGTATCATCGGTGCACTTACTAAGCCTCAGGTTGCCCTAGGTGTGTCCATCAGAGTATGTGTCATGGTCCTGCGACCATGACTCAGTGACTTTATGTTTATGTACTTTTTGTTATTACTTTCATTATTATTCATGGCTGTTTTGGGATGGTTTGTGTTTGGGATTTTAGACACTGGGTTCTGGGTTTGTGCTCCCTCTGTTGGTCCCTGGTGTTAGTGTTCCCCTGTCTCGTCAGGTTAATCAGGTCCAGCTGTTTCCCCCATCTGTGTGTGATTTCCCAGTGTCTCTTTGTGTATTTATAGCATGTGATTTCCTCTGCTCCTCGTCGCGTCGTCTGTGTTCCTACCTGGTGTAATCCTCTGCGTGTTCTCCCTGCTGTTCTCCCTTCATGTTCAGGTTTGCCCCTCCTCTGTGTAGTTTATCCCAGTTTAGTTTCGTCCTTAGTTCTGTTTGCCATCTCCACTTTGTGTTTGTTATTAACAATAAATCACCCTCACATCTGAATAAGTGCTGCATTTTGGGTCCTCCTTCCACTTTCCACACGGCCGCTGCCCCGGACCGTGACAGTATGAGTGTGAATGTGGGACAAGGTGCAATGGAACAGTAAAAAGCAGTGTTTGGATGTGTTTATGTAGTAAAGAAACACTAAGTACTCAGAGTAGAAAAGCAATATATAGGTACCAGTCCATTTGGCTTTCAAATGTCAGTGTAAGTACTCTTAGACCTGCTGGTGACCAAATGTTTGGCTAAAGTACAGACTTTCTGCACTTAAGTACAAATAATACTGTTAAAAAATACTCCAGTAAAACTTGAACAACTGATTCAACTTCTTTACTCAAGTAAAAGTAAAAAAGTACAAGCTCTGAAATGTACTCAGAGTAAGAAAGTAAAAAGTATCCCTTTGGAGGAAGTTTCCATTTTGTGTGCAGAGCTAAGTGAACCTTGTGCTTTATTGCAACCGCCCCCCAAAAAACACACACAAAAAAAACACAGTCCCACTTTTAACCCAGACTTTGGCACAGTCATCTCTTGTTATGCAACATCCTCGGGTCATTTATAAAAAAGCCTGTCATATGTTTCTGTTTAGGCTCAAATTAGTTCGATGTTTGGAGGCTCACAGTGACAGAACTGCGTTAAAGCAAAAGTAACTTTTTTACAAAATGTAAGGTGTAGAAAGTACAGATATATGTAGTAAAAAGTAATCACTAAAAAAACACTACTCAAGTACAGTACAGATACCTGGAGTACAGTAATAAAGTATTTGTACTTCCCACCTCTGGTGTCAAGTGTGTTTGGATTGACAGCAGAAGTACTGATGGATTCATAGAATAAGTCTTGTTGCTGCTCATCGGTTAAGCAGTGTGTTTTCCTTTCCCAGCACTGAAGCAGGGGCTCAGTGAATTCCTAAACATTCGTCATAGCAGTTACTGTGCATCATTACAGTGATTGGTGTGGACTTCCCATCAGGCTCAGCCCTCCGCGGCTCTTGAGTAATCCGTGTGTGTGCGTACTCTCGGCACCTCCCCTTCCTGTTATTGGTCTGTGCTTAAATGCTGGTGCTTCCAAACCTTTTCTCTTGTTTTGAAAGCTCAGAGAACCAGAGAAGACAAAAGAAGGTAAGAAAAACATTTTACACTGATGAACAGCTTAAGAGAATCAGAAATCTTTGTAAAATCATGAATGTAATACGTGGTAACATTTTTCTGAGGAAGTCAGAGATAATAAATCTGTGCATAAAACCGGTGTCAGCTCTTTTGTCTGGGCCATACATAAATCATTTGTACAGCTGGCCAAAGGTATTTGTTGTCATTTATATGAACCAGGAATCATCCTGTTATAACATGGATCAAAACCAGTCTTTCACCTTTTTCATGTTGAATTTCTCTAACCAGATAACCACTACAGCATTTCAATCTGTGTCTGTGTTTCCTTCAGCATGGTGATTCCTACAGGCACGGCTGTCCACAAGCAGCCCACCCAGGTGGTGACAGTCGTCAGGACCGTTGAAAACTCTGGCCAATGGAGCACCGACCTCTGTGATTGCTGCTCTGATATGGAGAGCTGTAAGTAAACCCAGGAAACCCTACAAACAGCAGTGATTTCTGCATGAACGATCTCCTCAGACTTTGTTTGCAATAAGCTAACCGAGTGTTTGAAGTCAGTAAAAAATCAAGAATAAACGAACTATCTGAGACTACATGATAGCAATGATCATTTAGCAGCATTATGGAGTTTTTCATTATTTTACATTTTTCACCAGAAAACCAAGTTTTCGTAATTGGAGTGGAAATGTCGCAATACGTTGTGAGATGTGATGATTCATGTGCTGAGGTGTCTGCTGAGGTGTCTGTCTGTCTGTAAAATAACTCTGTACCTGTTTCTCCCCAAAGGTTGCTGTGGCCTTTGCTGTTTCCCCTGCATGCAGTGTGATGCAGCCAATAAACATGGATGGTGCTGTGCAATGCCACTCCTGGACGTTTGTGGTGTGGTGTCCTGCTTACTCCGTGGATCCATCAGAGAGCGCCACAACATCGAAGTAAGGCTGGATTAGAGATGGAGGATATTGTTACAAACTACACTTAAAAGATAGATGTGGTCACTAGAGGAAGTGCACTTTTATAACTTCTGCACTGGCTTCATTTTTTGAATTGAAGCGAGTTGAATGTGTGTCTTTGTGATGTGGTTGTAAAATGAACTGACGTAAAATCTAAATGTAAATTTTATGAGATTCATATAAAATGCACACAAATTGTGCTTTGTGCAGATCCTTCTCACTCACCGTCACCTCTTCAATAGCTCCCAGATGTCTCTGTGTCCTCATTATTTGTTTATAAGTAACCACATCATGTAGTGCCACCATAAAAGTGACCTGGATAAAACTTGTGGTATTTTGCAAACCGTAGAGTTTATAATGGAGAAGCTTGAGTTGAGAAAGAGGAAGAGTAAAGTTCTTGAAATCTGAAATCTCTTGCCCTCATCGTGGGAAAAAAAGTTGAGGTCTCTTGTTTTGACAAACTCTCAGATATTTGGTTACCCAGCTCTACACAGGGACACAGCTGCCAGATGAGGGGATGACAACACCCCACTAAACTTTTATGTCTGAGGGGTAACAACAGTAACTCCTGCTGCTTCATCCTCTGTCTATCTGCTTCTTCTTCTCCATCCTGCAGGGCTCGTTCACTGATGACTGCTGTAAAGTGTGCTTTTGTTACCCGTGTGTTTGGGGCCAGATGCATCGTGAGCTGAAGATCAGGGAAAACAAGTAGCCCGCCACCTCGACTGTGATCAGCACGCAAGTTGTCTGTGGATACGATGCAAACATTTTGGCTGTGTGATGAGAGGCTATGACTTTTTCAGGCAAATAAAATCCTTTAATTTTATACATCATGTGTGAGATTAATTGTCCTCTTCTGCAAAACAGAGTTTAACCATTGTTCAGATATAAACTAGTCATATTCACTAATTGTGAACTTAGATAGGATAGTGAGAAAGACATTGTGAGATCACACTGTCCACTCACATAACTTTTCACAGTATTATAATATATGCAAATGAAATAATTGTGTATGGTGGTGGAACCTGGCAGGGTGACGCTGATCCTTAACAACAAGGAAACAGACCACAGACACATAGACGTCTGAATGTCAGTAAGTGCATCTCTCACCAACATGAACATTGATCATAATGAAAAAGACCAGCATGGTACAGCCTGAAGAAAGCCAGACACCATGTGGCGCTTTTACAAATGACAGCTGCAGATGTGTGCAAAGAACTCTACGTGTGGGGAACAATAATGTGACTCAAAGCATCTGTTATGTGTATCTGCTGTCCAAGTAGGTTAAACAACATTAGCCAACATCAGAGTTAATAAGCTCATTTTAGCTCTGTGAGGCACTGGTCTGCTGCCATGTCGTTTCTAGACAAAAAGCTGACGTACTTTATTGTCATAGTTGATAAAGTTTCTTCATCAAGCTTTAACATTTACAGAACAGCTCAAGATCCAGATGAGAGCAAGTCAAATGGACATGTTATGGCCCGTCTAGGCGCGGCCAGACCACAACATAAAGGGTGATCCATCCCCGTCCAACCCCAAGCAGCACGTCACACACTTAATATTTTGTGACAGTGATTTATTTACAACAAGGTGCAGTTAAACAAAGGAAGGGAGCATCATAACTTCAGGGTGAACCCAAGGCTAAAACAACAAACAAAAGTAACCTATCTCAGGAATAAACGCAACTTAGGGGAGACCGGGGATAGTTCTAACGTGGGTCAGTTGTAACACTTCCAATTTCTCCAATCAGGGCTAAGTTTCAAATGATGTGACTCATCCTGTGCATGCCCAATTCAGTTCTGCTATCACATGTGAAAAATCAGCACATTTCGTCAAACACAGACAATTTAACACGAAAAAAAGTAATTTGTATGCCAAAAAGTAAGTTTTTCTACTTTATTTCAATTTGTAATAGCATTATCTGCTTTGCAGTTAAACTCATCAAACTTAAATTATGTTATTTGTATGTCTATGGGGATATATTCTGTGTAGGTCTTTAGTGCTAATGCTTTAGCCGTTGGCTGTAATGTTAGCTACTTCATGGCTATAGGAGTCTGGGTCAGTTGTAACAGCAACAGTCTGGGTTAGTTGTAACAATAATGCAGATGTTACAACTTACCACACTATTACTTTAACTTATATTAAACAAGTTGGGGCAACGACATCAGCAGAGAGAGGTTCACTGGTCGCTTTTGTATATGCGGTTAATGCCATTGGCAACACAATTCCTCCACTGTTTGTGTTCCCACACATACATTATGCAGACCACTGTGTCAGAGATGGACCAGTAGGAAGTACTGGTAGTGGAACTAAATCAGGATGGGTGCAAGAAACAGATTTCCTCATCTTTCTGAAGCACTCTGAAAACCACACCAAGGTAAACCAGGATAAAAAGCAATGGAATTGCGATGTTGGTGAACAACTACATTTTTTCAGCTTCATTGTTATGTTTAAAATTGGTGCAAGAGTTGTAGGTTATAATGCCCACTGAGCCAATGAGGCCAAACTCAAGGAAGACCAACCAAAATTAATGAAATATTCAGTTGCAGAAAATTCCATAATTTGTCTTTTTTGGGGGGTTGGAATATGTTCAAAAGCTAGATTTCTGCATTCTGTCACACACACACACACACACACACACACACACACACACACACACACACACACACACACACACACACACACACACACACACACACACACACAGCTACATTAATGGCTCTAAGTGCATTCATGTGTTGAATAAACAAAGATTACATGTTAATATTTTGTTAGTACCCTTATTTCATTGTGTTACATTTCACCCCAGGATATGTTACAACTAACCCAGACTATGGGGTTAATTGTAACATTTCACTCTTTGTGTTTGAGGCCACACCATGCAATGGGTAATTGTGCTGCAGAGAAAATAGCTGCACTATTTAATAGCCGAGACATGTAAATACTTTGCATTACATTTTGAAACCACTACCTTAAAAGAGCTCCAATTTACAGACAGAAATGTCAAATGGACTTCCCATCAGGCTCAGCCCTCCGCGGCTCTTGAGTAATCCATGTGTGTGTGCGTATCTCGCCACCTCCCCTTCCTGTTATTGGTCTGTGCTTAAATGCTGGTGCTTCCAAACTTTTTCTCTTGTTTTGAAAGCTCAGAGAACCAGTGAAGACAAAAGAAGGTAAGAAAAACATTTTACACTGATGAACAGCTTAAGAGAATCAGAAATCTTTGTAAAATCATGAATGTAATACGTGGTAACATGTTTCTGAGGAAGTCAGAGATAATAAATCTGTGCATAAAAACGGTGTCAGCTCTTTTGTCTGGGCCGTACATAAATCATTTGTACAGCTGGCCAAAGGTATTTGTTGTCATTTATATGAACCAGGAATCATCCTGTTATAACATGGATCAAAACCAGTCTTTTACCTTTTTCATGTTGAATTTCTCTAACCAGATAACCACTACAGCATTTCAATCTGTGTCTGTGTTTCCTTCAGCATGGTGTTTCCTACAGGCACGGCTGTCCACAAGCAGCCCACCCAGGTGGTGACAGTCGTCAGGACCGTTGAAAACTCTGGCCAATGGAGCACCGACCTCTGTGATTGCTGCTCTGATATGGAGAGCTGTAAGTAAACCCAGGAAACCCTACAAACAGCAGTGATTTCTGCATGAGCGATCTCCTCAGACTTTGTTTGCAATAAGCTAACCGAGTGTTTGAAGTCAGTAAAAAATCAAGAATGAATGAACTATCTGAGACTACATGATAGCAATGATCATTTAGTAGCATTATGGAGTTTTTGATTATTTTACATTTTTCACCAGAAAACCAAGTTTTCGTAATTGGAGTGGAAATGTCGCAATACGTTGTGAGATGTGATGATTCATGTGCTGAGGTGTCTGCTGAGGTGTCTGTCTGTCTGTAAAATAACTCTGTACCTGTTTCTCCCCAAAGGTTGCTGTGTCCTTTGCTGTTTTCCCTGCATGCAGTGTGATGCAGCCAATAAAGATGGATGGTGCTGTGCAGTGCCACTCCTGGACGTTTGTGGTATGGTGTCCTGCTTACTCCATCAGTCCATCAGAGAGCGCCACAACATTGAAGTAAGGCTGGATTAGAGATGGAGGACACTGTTACAAACTACACTTAAAAGATAGATGCGGTCACTAGAGGAAGTGCACTTTTATAACTTCTGCACTGGCTTCATTTTTAAGCCCTGGAGGTTTCTGCTAGGAGAATAGAGTTGAATGTGTGTCTTTGTGATGTGGTTGTAAAATGAACTGACGTAAAATCTAAATGTAAATTTTATGAGATTCATATAAAATGCACACAAATTGTGCTTTGTGCAGATCCTTCTCACTCACCGTCACCTCTTCAATAGCTCCCAGATGTCTCTGTGTCCTCATTATTTGTTTATAAGTAACCACATCATGTAGTGCCATCATAAACGTGACCTGGATAAAACTTGTGGTATTTTGCAATCCGTGGAAGTTATAAAGGAGTAGCTTGAGTTGAGAAAGAGGAAGAGTAAAGTTCTTCAAATCTGAAATCTCTTGCCCTCACTGTGTGCCAAGAGATTTACAGGGAGTGCAGAATTATTAGGCAAATGAGTATTTTGTCCACATCATCCTCTTCATGCATGTTGTCTTACTCCAAGCTGTATAGGCTCGAAAGCCTACTACCAATTAAGCATATTAGGTGATGTGCTTCTCTGTAATGAGAAGGGGTGTGGTCTAATGACATCAACACCCTATATCAGGTGTGCATAATTATTAGGCAACGTCCTTTGCTTTGGCAAAATGGGTCAAAAGAAGGACTTGACAGGCTCAGAAAAGTCAAAAATAGTGAGATATCTTGCAGAGGGATGCAGCAGTCTCAAAATTGCAAAGCTTCTGAAGCGTGATCATCGAACAATCAAGCGTTTCATTCAAAATAGTCAACAGGGTCGCAGGAAGCGTGTGGAAAAACCAAGGCGCAAAATAACTGCCCATGAACTGAGAAAAGTCAAGCGTGCAGCTGCCAAGATGCCACTTGCCACCAGTTTGGCCATATTTCAGAGCTGCAACATCACTGGAGTGCCCAAAAGCACAAGGTGTGCAATACTCAGAGACATGGCCAAGGTAAGAAAGGCTGAAAGACGACCACCACTGAACAAGACACACAAGCTGAAACGTCAAGACTGGGCCAAGAAATATCTCAAGACTGGTTTTTCTAAGGTTTTATGGACTGATGAAATGAGAGTGAGTCTTGATGGGCCAGATGGATGGGCCCGTGGCTGGATTGGTAAAGGGCAGAGAGCTCCAGTCCGACTCAGACGCCAGCAAGGTGGAGGTGGAGTACTGGTTTGGGCTGGTATCATCAAAGATGAGCTTGTGAGGCCTTTTCGGGTTGAGGATGGAGTCAAGCTCAACTCCCAGTCCTACTGCCAGTTTCTGGAAGACACCTTCTTCAAGCAGTGGTACAGGAAGAAGTCTGCATCCTTCAAGAAAAACATGATTTTCATGCAGGACAATGCTCCATCACACGCGTCCAAGTACTCCACAGCATGGCTGGCAAGAAAGGGTATAAAAGAAGAAAAACTAATGACATGGCCTCCTTGTTCACCTGATCTGAACCCCATTGAGAACCTGTGGTCCATCGCCTCTGTCAGTGCGCCCCAGGGTGGCTGTGGCTACATTGTAGCTTGCCATCACCAGTGTGTGAATGTGTGTGTGAATGGGTGGATGACAGGTTGTGTAAAGCGCTTTGGGGTCCTTAGGGACTAGAAAAGCGCTATACAAATACAGGCCATTTACCATTACCAGGCCATCATCAAATGTGAGATTTAGAAGGAGGGAAAACAGTACACCTCTCTGAACAGTGTCTGGGAGGCTGTGGTTGCTGCTGCACGCAATGTTGATGGTGAACAGATCAAAACACTGACAGAATCCATGGATGGCAGGCTTTTGAGTGTCCTTGCAAAGACAGGTGGCTATATTGGTCGCTGATTTGTTTTTGTTTTGTTTTTGAATGTCAGAAATGTATATTTGTGAATGTGGAGATGTTATATTGGTTTCACTGGTAAAAATAAATAATTGAAATGGGTATATATTTGTTTTTTGTTAAGTTGCCTAATAATTATGCACAGTAATAGTCACCTGCACACACAGATATCCCCCTAAAATAGCTAAAACTAAAAACAAACTAAAAACTACTTCCAAAAACATTCAGCTTTGATATTAATGAGTTTTTTGGGTTCATTGAGAACATGGTTGTTGTTCAATAATAAAATTATCCCTCAAAAATACAACTTGCCTAATAATTCTGCACTCCCTGTATTCTAAATGACACTTCTTCAGCTGAGAGTCTAAGAGGAGAAAACACACAAACAGACGCTGCAGTTTTAACTTGCAAGGGCATTTCGCAGAGCGCCCACATCAGAGTGGGGGCCCTGTGAAATGCGCCCTCTGTTCTTGCAATTGTCTTTATTTATACACAAGAAAAATGAATACATTTGTTCAGTGACGTGAGCATGTGCGTATGTGATTGTGTGTGTGTGTGTGTGTGCGCGAGGTCAGAACTGCTTGTTTGACTTCTTACTGTCGCTGTGGGAAGATTCAGATACAAATATCAGAACATGTTTCATAAAGAACAATCAGTTCTAAGCAGCGAAAAGGTCATCATGCAGTATTCTATCACATGTAAACTTATATCATTAAAAGCTCATACTGACTACTAAGTACAATTTTCCCTTAACATTCCTTCCTGTTGTCAGTATAACCTTTAAGTGAGATATCAGTATGTAACATCTTGTTGTACATTGTCTGGTATGTAAGTGCAGCAGGCGTTGTTGAAGAGGACGCAAAGTCCCCCTTTCTCTGCTAGTATCATGTCCAAAGCTACTCGATGTTGCATCACTGCGATCTGTAATGCATTGATTTCCTGATTCTGCTGATCGTTGATCTTGCACGAAGCATTCAAGAAGAGTCCAAAGCGGTAGTCCAGAGTCTCGATCCTCAGCATGTTTTTTTCCGGTTCCCACCCAGGGGAACAATGTGTGGAGTACTTTCTGTCCGGTAGTCCACAGTTTGAATTCCTCGGTTACGTTGCTTCCCCATATTGGGTCATGTGGTTGAAGTTTGGGGAACGTAGATCTTCTATTCCGGCGTGCTGTAGAAGTGGTGTTTACTGCGGTCATCCTGAAAGTGTGGTCTGACAGGAATATAGGAGCACATGTTCCTGTCCAGCCTGGGGACAGTATGAAATATGGCCGTTGTCCACATAGCCAGGCCATTCCTTGCACCCAGTACATGCTGTTAGAAGGTCCACTCATATTCACAGGAGCGCCCTCTCCGTGGCCTGCAGTTTGGACACAGTTTGTCGTGTTTCCAACGGGTGTGTTACCTTTCTCTTGTTGATAACACATGGAGTGGTTCCTCCCTGGGAGTTGGTCCAGAAACACTGGGAAGTGGATGGATGTATTCCGGTTTGTCACGTTGAAATCGATCCAGAAGAGTTGATCACATGTTCCATTACTAAGTCCAACAGCGTGCGGGATTGTGTCGTTGGTGATGATTCGGCTGTGTTGGAATCCAATGCCAGCGAAGCTGGCTGCACACTTTGCTTGAGTGTTGTTCATATATTCACCATATAGTGTGGGGTGTGTTGATGTGCTGGGCATATGAGAACAGACATAACAGTCTGTATTTACCGATTCCGCCTTGGTTCTGTCTTAGATATAACGGTACCAGGCATTGTTCATCCAAGGGTGTATGTGGTCTTGCGTCATGTCTCTTAGGTGGGAGTTGTCGTGCGTCCTGTCTGCCTCGTGGTTCAGCTGTTGTTGGCGTCAGCTGGGGTCCTGTAAGGGTGAGCGTCGTAGTCAAGGTAACCAAGAGGGTCCACCTTCCCATGGTTGCACACAGGTCCGTCACACCTCACACTTGGTTGCCCTAGAGTTGATCAGAGGCTGGAGGTTGAAGTGCGAGCTTACCCTACGGGGGCCCAATCAGCACTCCCCCCTCACGACTGAAGCAACCAAGTGTGGGCTAATGTGCTGTCTTGGGGGTGCCGGGGTTTCCTGGGACCTCAACCTTTTTGCAGTGGCTCTGATGTATCCAGGAGGGTCTCTCCGCAATTTTGCAGGCAGTTGGAGTGGTCAAAAGCACTTGGTATGGACCCTCCCACTGCGGCGAGCTCCAGTTTTTCCTTTGGAGTACTCGGACAAGGATCCAATCACCTGGCTTCAATCTGCGAGAAATAGGTGAAAAAGAGTCTTGCGGCAGTTTATTGTTCAAAACGACTTCTCTGTTTGTCAACAATTGAGTCATCCAATCTGCCAGAGTGGTTTCACAGATTGATTTATCTATTGGCTCGCTAATAACTGGCAATGGAAAAGGTCGCCCATGTATAATTTCAAATGGGGACAGTTTGTTATTTCCTTGTGTCATTCTCATCCACATTTTGACTAGGCCTACACATTCTGGCCAAGGTCTGCTAGTTTCTTCCATTGTTTTTCTGAGCCTTTGTTTTATAGTGCCATTTGTTCTCTCCACTAATCCTGCACTCTGTGGATGGTAGGTACAACGGTGTTTTAAACTGAAACCTAGTGCTTCAGATACTTTGCTGATCACGTCATTTACAAAATGGGTTCCATTATCTGATCTCATCAGAGTAGGAATTCCATATGTTGGAATGAAATGGTTGCATGGACACTTTGCAACTGAGATTGCGTCAGCTTTTTTAACTGGGTAGATTTCTGGCCATTTTGAGAAAACATCTATGATTACTAGAGCGTATTTTGAGCCCTCATTCAATTCAATGAAGTCCATGTGAATTGTATGAAATGGGTGAGGTGGTGTAGGAAAATGTCCTCTTTTTGGCCTTAAGTTACCTTGGGTATTGTGTTTTTGGCAGGTCATACATGTCCTCACATATTCTTTTGCTGAAGTTTCAAAATTTATAGTGTAAAGTTGTCGGGATTCCTCAGATTATCCTTCCTGATGAGCCATGGCTCAAAACTATGGCTCACTAGAGCGGCTGTTTTGTGTAACAATTTGGGAAGAATGGGTTTTCCTGTTATCTTCATTATGTCATCAGTGTCTAGTACTGCTCCGTGTATTAGCCATTGTTTTTGTTCTTTTGGTGGTGCTGCTTTTTGTTCATCCTGCAGTACAGACAGTGGAATAGTGTGAATTTCATGAGTTGTTAGTAAGACTGTGGTTGCTATAGCTGCTGCTTTTGCAGTTTTGTCAGCAAAATTGTTTCCCTTTGTAATTTCAGAGTCATCCTTCTGATGTGCTGCACATTTGCAAATTGCTAAATGTCACATCACATGAGGAGTTTCCTTCCATGTAAACAGATGTGTGCCATGATAAAACCTTCCTCCACACACTAGAAATAAGAAACTAATTTCAACCCTTGTTACATCTTATTCGCTTATTTTATAATCCATTCATTTTTCCAAATCTAGTATCAATTAACTAGTTTGCATATCAGCTTATAATGCGCTAAGTTGACAGGTCAACAGAAATGCATGTTCAAAATATTATCACAAAAAAGAATTTCCTTCATACAAAAAAAAGTTGAGGTTGCTTGTTTTGACAAACTCTCAGATATTTGGTTACCCAGCTCTACACAGGGACACAGCTGCCAGATGAGGGGATGACAACACCCCACTAAACTTTTATGTCTGAGGGGTAACAACAGTAACTCCTGCTGCTTCATCCTCTGTCTATCTGCTTCTTCTTCTCCATCCTGCAGGGCTCGTTCACTGATGACTGCTGTAAAGTGTGCTTTTGTTACCCGTGTGTTTGGGGCCAGATGCATCGTGAGCTGAAGATCAGGGAAAACAAGTAGCCCGCCACCTCTACTGTGATCAGCACGCAAGTTGTCTGTGGATACGATGCAAACATTTTGGCTGTGTGATGAGAGGCTATGACTTTTTCAGGCAAATAAAATCGTTTAATTTTTTACATCATGTGTGAGATTAATTGTCCTCTTCTGCAAAACAGAGTTTAACCATTTTTCAGATATAAACTAGTCATATTCACTAATTGTGAACTTTGATAGGATAGTGAGAAAGACATTGGCTTTTCTGAGTTGGCCAGACATCTGAGCTATATTCTCAGCAGCATATTAAACATATCAGGTCCCCATAAGGAGAATCATGTGCTAACGGCTGTCTAAATGACTCGGGTAAAGTTTGTATCATGCGTGCTTGTTGTTTTTGTCTGATTCCACTTGTCTTTGCACTAGAATGATGTCGGCGTAAATGTCCAGTCATATTCATTTTGTTCCCACTAGTGCTGTCAGCGTTAATCTCGTTGAAATGACCTTAACGCCACAACACGGCAAATCTCCGTTGGTAGCTTGCCCTGCGCTCAGTGAATCTGCGTTCGACTACTCCGCCTAGGCTGCACTGTCGAGCGCAGATCCACTCAACACAGACAGCATCGTCAGAAGGAAAGTTGATAAAATAAATTAAAAATTTTGTATTGTTCGATACATATGCGTACCGAACCGAAAGCACTGTATCAAACGGTTCAATATCGATACGAGTATCGTTGCACCCCTAATATATATATATATATAAATGTGTGTATATATATATATATATATATATATAAACACCCAGCACGCCCCTGCGGGCAGTTTATCCTTCAAGCTTGGGTCCTCTACCAGAGGCCTGGGAGCTTGAGGGTCCTGCGCAGTATCTTAGCTGTTCCCAGGACTGCGCTCTTCTGGACAGAGATCTCCGATGTTATTCCCGGGATCTGCTGGAGCCACTCGCCTAGCTTGGGAGTCACCTAGTGCTCCGATTACCACGGAGACCACCGTTACCTTCACCCTCCACATCCTCTCAAGCTCTTCTCTGAGCCCTCGGTATTTCTCCAGCTTCTCGTGTTCCTTCTTCCTGATATTGCTGTCATTCGGAACCGCTACATCGATCACTATATATATATATATATATATATATATATATATATATATATATATATATATATGCAACAATACTCGTACTTGGACGTACACAACAATAAAGCCTTGACTGTCTTTATAAGGGTAAACACTAATTTTTTGCCTTCTTCTTTTTGTCTGGTGAGTTGTTCAGACAAAATCAACCAACAAATGGTCAGAATTATAGATAATTGAGAAAACAGGAATTAAATACCCCCCCCCCCCCAAAAAAAAAATAAAAAACAACAACAAAAAAAACAAACTAAATAAAAATGTTTGAGGTTTAGTCTTCCTACTGTTCTATGCATTTGTAATAGGTAAGTAAGAAAAGTTTAAGAAGTTCTTGGGAATATTGTCTCCAGATTTTTACAGACCCAAAATGGGACCTAAAATTCCCAAACTGTAAAACAATGCTTAACCTTTCACATGAGGCATACTGAGTGTCAGCTAAGCAATGGAAACTGAGGCTACAATTTGATATTCTGGTGTGACGAGTCTCGATTTCTGCAAAAACATTCAGATGTTAGGGTCAGTGTTTGCTGTAAACATGAAAATATAGAACAGTTCAGGCTGGTGATGGCGCGATGATGCTGGTGATATTTTTAGGCACACTTTGGGTCCCTTAGTACTAACTAGCACGCTAGTATTTAGGACTAGCATCATTTAAACACCAGAGCCTAACTGACCATTGTTATGAGCATTGTTATCACCTCCACTGACTAAGTGACTAAGTGATGATAGAAATATAACACAGAATTCAACAACAAGTATAGCTGTATGTGAATTTGCTGAAGCTAATCTTTGTAGGAGCAAAGATATATTTCATTCGATGTAACAAATATACATATTTTGTTTGATGTAGTGAATAAGCAGAAAAGTTTCAAATTAAAATGTGTTGATTCTGAATACTGAAGTGTCATCTGAGTTGCTGAGTTAGGCAACCGGATGTGTGAGCCATAGGGCATCTGCTCAAGAGAAGGACAGAGAGATGATAAAATCATGGAAAACTATATATAGTTGTGGTCGGACGTTTGTATCCACTCATCATTGGTCATTGGTCAAGGCCAAAATCACTCATTGGTGATTTTGGTCTTTTAATTATTTCATGCACTGTTCTTTTTCCAGCATAGAATAATTGCACAGCACACGTCTTTGATGACTTTGAAAACTAAAAGTTGTGTGCATAAATTTTAATTTATTTTTCTACATGTCTTTTGACCTAACAAGATTGAGGCCTGTCAACTTCTTGTTGGTGATGATGATTGACTACAAGTGCAGCATAAAAGCATTTGGACTGACCAATACTTTGAAAAAAAGTAAAGCCCAAGAAAATCAGTGAAGATCTAAGAAGACAAGTTGTAGATTTACACAAGTTGATTGTTCATATAAGAGGGCAAAATAAAGAAAGCGATTCTTCTCGTGTAGATTTTTTCTTCTTTTATGAGCTACAGCTCTCACTGCTGTTACTGACAGTTTCTCAACTAGTGTGTGATCAACATCTACATTTCTGAGTAAATATTAGGAGGTATTTCAGGGTTTAAAGCATGTGATTTCTTGGCCAGCATCATCTGCCTGATTCCAAGTACAAATTTCGTAAGTCATGCCATAAACGGAGTTTGCAGATTTCTTGCTTCCTCATTTTCATGTTGCCGATGTGCATGTTACACAGATGTTACAACAGACAGTTTCTCATCATATTGTGTATTAGAAACATTCAGGTTACTATAGACAAGTTTATTGAGCTTTTACCCTCTTTGATAATTATTTGTTACACTTTTGTGGTATTTTCTTGTTATGAATTCTGAACAAGTTAGTACATTTCAAACAGGCATTTGGGATCAAACATTTTTTAGAGATTCAGAACAGTTCCCTTTTTGAGGATTGGTTTCTCTTTTTTTTGTTTTTCTCAGTGTCTTAAGATCCTCTTTTCCAAAACTCAAACTCAAAAGAAACGTAAAAAATAAAACAGAATACGATTTTTGATTTTTTGTAGAGCAAGTCCAAGTGGAACTGATATGGAGGATCGATAGGCAGGCAGACTAACAATTCCAAGGAAATGATCTACTGGTGCACAATTCCCATCCCTAGACAGGACTATTTATACACATCCAGTACGATTGATCACCTGTTGCAAAAATGGTAGAGTTTATTCTTACATGGTTACACCGTGCAACAGATTGCAACTACCTGCGATTTTATTGGTTTTATTGACGTTTGATCTCACCTTGTAATTCATTGTGATACCCGTGCAACCCATGCAAGACATACACTAGTTATGTACCATATTGTCAGAGCCAAAAACTTAAAGAAGCAGCTTTGACAGCACGGCACTGCCTGTGAAATCAACTAAAGACACAAGCTAGCTCATTAGCAGCTAAAAATTGCATCTTGTTTGTTTAATTAAAGTGCCAACATGTCTTGTTTCTTTAATCATTTAATCATCTTCAATAATTTTCCTTACAAATGTGACACTATTTAAGGGGAACTAACAGCAATATAAGATTTATTCTCCATTAAAGAAAACAGACATTCCTCCAGTCATAACAAGTATCATCGGTGCACCTACTAAACCTCAGGTTGTCCTAGATGTGTCCATTGGAGTGTGAATGTTGGACAAGGTGCTGTGGAATAGTAAAAAACAGTGTATGGATGTGTGTGTGTGGTAAAGAAACGAAACGCTCTGACACACACACACACACACACATACACACACACACACACACACACACACACACACACACACACACACTCATGTACAGTACAGATACCTGAAGTACAGTAATGAAGTATTTGTACTTCGTTACTTCCAGTGTTGGGTGTAACGCATAACACGTTACTGTAATTAAATTACTTTTCCACTGAAAAAGTAGAGTAACTGATTACTGTTCATTTTTAGGTATTTTAATTACAGTTACTTACAAAGTACTTGCGTTAAAATAATCAAACTCGCTGAATATCATTAATTAATTATTCAATAATTTGTCTTCTAAAGGTAAAAGTAAACTCTGCCGCTTTAACATCGCTGTAGTGCAGCTGCACGTCATTTCGTGCCAGTTTGCTGCATAGTCGTATTCTAAAGATGTCGGACTCGGCTGAAGCGAGTGGCTGTTTTATGAAATGGACATATTCCCGTCTCTTCACTTTTGTGAAACAAGCAGACAAGAACATTACAGTAATATGTAAAAACTATCGGCTGCTGTTAATAGCACGAGTAATCTACTGAAGCGCCTGACACGAGAGCATAGACAAACACTTCTGAGTGATCCTTGTTCATCATCCACGGATTTTACTTCAGCAGCACAGAAATCGTCTGAAGGTGAGCTTAAAAAATGATTGCAGGCTACATTGTGGAAGAGCTGCTACCGCTGCGTACTGTAGAGTCTACGTCTTTTAAAAAAAATTATTTATTATTTAAAGAGTTTAATTTCTATTGTTTGTCCACTCAAGGATTATAGGGATTTAAAAAAGTATTTAGTTAAATTACTTATTAAGTAATTAAGTTACTTTTCAGACACAGTAATTAGATAAGTATTTTAAATACAATATTGATTAAGTAATTAGTACTTAATTACTTTTTAAAAGTAACTTACTCAACACTGGTTACTTCCCACCTCTTGTGTCAAGACTGATAGAATAAGTCTTGTTGCTGCTCACTGGTTAAGCAGTGTTTCCATTTCACAGCACTGAAGCAGAGACCCAGTGAACTCTTGACCCTTCATCGTAGCAGTTACTGGAAAGTCATTAGAGGAACTGTGTGGAATTTCCTTCAGGCTCAGCCCTCTGCAGTTCACGAGCAACCGAAAAACATCTGACAATCCACCACTCACTACAATACTTGCCTTACTTGTGCTTTATTAACATAATGATAAAATAATATCAGTAGATGGGAATACAAACTTTAAAAAAAATCTAATTATACTCAGCTTGAAGCTGAAGAAAAGAAGGAAACTAAAAAGTATTTCTATTTACCGTTGTCCACATTGTAGAGGGTGACTTTTCCTCTAAACAGGAGAATGTGTCAGTCAGTCAGATGAGCAGTCCTTACCTTTAAATCTACCCTCTCTTCTTCCTCTCTCTGTTTGTGAGCTGATAGTAACACTGCATTTAAAATGACCTGACACTTAAAAAACGTCACTCCCTTTATGCTCGCTCCTCTTCAGTACCACAAGCTAGATGCTGAAGTACCACAACTTACAGACACCTGCAGTTGTTCCGGTGTTGTGCAAAAACAAAACAAACACAGTCCCACTTTTAACCCCAGACTTTGGCACAGTCATCTCTTTTTACGTGACATCCTCTGGCGGTTAATAAACAGCCTGCCATATGTTTCTGTTTAGGCTGAAATTAGTTTCATGTTTGGAGCCTTACAATGACAGAACTGCATTAAGCAAACGTAACAAGCCTTTTTACAAAATGTAAGGAGTACAAAGTACAGATATTTGTAGTACAAAATAGTCAGAAAAAAAAGCAACCCAAAAACATCTGCCAGTACAATACAAATTAGGAGTGTGTGTGCGTATCTCGGCACCTCCCCTTCCTGTTATTGGCCTGTGCTTAAATGCTGGTGTTTCCTAACGTTTTCTGTTGTTTTGAAAGCTCAGAGAACCAGCAAAAGTAACAAGCCTTTTTACACAATGGAGTAGAAAGTACAGATATTTGTAGTAAAAAGTAATCACTAAAAAAACACTACTTAAGTACAGTACAGATACCTGAAGTACAGTAATGAAGTATTTGTACTTTGTTACTTTCCACCTCTGGTGTCAAGTGTGTTTGGATTGACAGCAGAAGTACTGATGGATTCATAGAATAAGTCTTGTTGCTGATCATCGGTTAAGCAGTGTGTTTTCCTTTCACAGCACTGAAGCAGGGGCTCAGTGAATTCCGCGGCTCATAAGTAATCCCAAAACATCTGGCAATCCAGTAAAACTTAGATGTGTGCGTACTCTCGGCACCTCCCCTTCCTGTTATTGGTCTGTGCTTAAATGCTGGTGTTTCCAAACTTTTTCTCTTGTTTTGAAAGCTCAGAGAACCAGAGAAGACAAAAGAAGGTAAGAAAAACATTTTACACTGATGAACAGCTTAAGAGAATCAGAAATCTTTGTGAAATCATGAATGTAATATGTGGTAACATGTTTCTGAGGAAGTCAGAGATAATAAATCTGTGCATAAAAACGGTGTCAGCTCTTTTGTCTGGGCCGTACATAAATCATTTGTACAGCTGGCCCAAGATATTTGTTGTCATCCTGTTATACTTATAACATGTATCAAAATCAATCTTTTACCTTTTTCATAATCTAGCATTAAATTTCTCTTTTCACAAGATAACCACTACAGCGTTTCAATCTGTGTCTGTGTTTCCTACAGGCATGGCCGTCCACCAGCAGCCCACCCAGGTGGTGACAGTCATCAGGACCATTGAAAACTCTGGCCAATGGAGCACCGACCTCTGTGATTGCTGCTCTGATATGGAGACCTGTAAGTAAACTCAGGAAACCCTACAAACAGCAGTGATTTCTGCATGAACGATCTCCTCAGACTTTGTTTGCAATAAGCTAACCGAGTGTTTGAAGTCAGTAAAAAATCAAGAATGAATGAACTATCTGAGACTACATGATAGCAATGATCATTTAGTAGCATTATGGAGTTTTTCATTATTTTACATTTTTCACCAGAAAACTGACTTTTCGTAATTGGAGTGGAAATGTCTCAAATGTTCAACTTAAACTTAATGACTCCTTTTATGATAGCATAGAAAATCAGACTTAGAGTGTCCCAAATATTTAAATTTAAATATTTATAAATTTTTTTACTATCAATAAATAATAACAACAACAACAACAATAATAATAATAATAATAATAATAATAATAATAATAATAATAATAATAATAATAATAATAAAATAGAAGTCCAGTCTCTCTGTGGTTGGATTCAGGGAAAGTTGAAATAGCAAAAATTCAAAGTTTTTTTGCTCCCCTGGAACATCCAGGTTGGTTGGTTTGTTGTAGTTAATAAAAAAATAGTAAATAATATATATACATAAATATTTATTTATATATGTATATATTTCTCCCCAAAGGTTGCTGTGGCCTTTGCTGTTTCCCCTGCATGCAGTGTGATGCAGCCAATAAACATGGATGGTGCTGTGCAATGCCACTCCTGGACGTTTGTGGTGTGGTGTCCTGCTTACTCCGTCAGTCTATCAGAGAGCGCCACAACATCTATGTAAGGCTGGGTTAGAGATGGAGGATATTGTTACAAACTACATTTAAAAGATAGATGCGGTCACTAGAGGAAGTGCACTTTTATAACTTCTGCACTGGCTTCATTTTTAAGCCCTGGAGGTTTCTGCTTGTAAAATGAACTAACATAACATCTAAATGTAAATTTTATGAGATTCAAAAAATGCACACAAATTGTGCTTTGTGCAGATCCTTCTCACTCACCCTCACCTCTCATGGTCAAACTGAGATAAAGTAACCACATCATGCAGTGCCATCATAAAAGTGACCTGGATAAAACTTGTGGTATTTTGCAATCCGTAGAGTTTATAATGGAGAAGCTTGAGTTGAGAAAGAGGAAGTGTAAAGTTCTTCAAATCTGAACTCTCTTGCCCTCACTGTGGGGGAAAAAGCTGCGGCTTCTTGTTTTGACAAACTCTCAGATATTTGGTTACCCAGCTCTACACAGGGACACAGCTGCCGGATGAGGGGATGACAACACCCCACTAAACTTTTATGTCTGAGGGGTAACAACAGTAACTCCTGCTGCTTCATCCTCTGTCTATCTGCTTCTTCTTCTCCATCCTGCAGGGCTCGTTCACTGATGACTGCTGTAAGGTGTGCTTTTGTTACCCGTGTGTTTGGTGCCAGATGCATCGTGAGCTGAAGCTCAGGCAATACCATTAGCCCGCCACCTCGACTGTGATCAGCACGCAAGTCGTCTGTGGATATGATGCAAACGTTTTGGCTGTGTGATGAGGGCTTATGTCACTGCTGAACCAAAGTGCTTTAAATCTGTTGTCATATAATATGTTGAACGCCTATGTGACTTTTTCAGGCCAATAAAATCCTGTAATTCTATGCAACATCATGTGTGAGATTAATTGTCCTCTTCTGAAGAGTTGAGTTTAACCAGTGTTCAGATAAAGACTTGTCATATTCATTAATTGTTAACTTTGATAGGATACAGAGAAGGACATTGTAAGGTCACACTGTCCATTCATATAACTTTTCACAGTATTATAATATTTGTAAATGAAATACAGTGGCTTGCAAAAGTATTCGGCCCCCTTGAACTTTCCACATTTTGTCACATTACAGCCACAAACATGAATCAATTTTATTGGAATTCCACGTGATAGACCAACACAAAGTGGTGTACACGTGAAAAGTGGAACGAAAATCATACATGATTCCAAACATTTTTTACAAATAAATAACTGAAAAGTGGGGTGTGCGTAATTATTCAGCCCCCTGAGTCAATACTTTGTAGAACCACCTTTTGCTGCAATTACAGCTGCCAGTCTTTTAGGGTATGTCTCTACCAGCTTTCCACATCTAGAGACTGAAATCCTTGCCCAGTCTTCTTTGCAAAACAGCTCCGGCTCAGTCAGATTAGATGGACAGCGTTTGTGAACAGCAGTTGTCAGATCTTGCCACAGATTCTCGATTGGATTTAGATCTGGACTTTGACTCGGCCATTCTAACACATGGATATGTGTTAGCCACCTGGCCCGGAGCCCAGTTAGCCACCCGGCCCGGAGCCCAGTTAGCCACCTGGCCTGTAGTTCAGTCGCCAACTCCACTACCATTTTCACCTCAACTTCAGTCGCCCCCTGTTCAGTTTTCTGTGTCGTCGCTAGCCCAGTCCCCTGTTCAGTTGCCGCTAGCTCAGTCTTCACCTCCACCACAATCTGCCCTGCTACCTTTAGCTCAGTCTTCAGCCCCGTCAGCCACTCAGCCACTATCACAATCAGAATCACTACAACCTTTGTTACAGTCCATAACTCAGTCAGTACCTGAGTTAGTAGCACAGTCATTAGCTTTGTCACCAGTTCAGACTCCAGTGTTGTCACCCATCCAGTCAGTCACTCATCTACACCTTTAGCCAGGGACCTCAACGCCTTCTGGCCATGCATCAGCTCCTGCTGGAAGCTCGAGTGAGCCAATCCAGCATTTCGTGGCTCCCACGCCGCTGTCTGTCTCAGCTGGCAGTTCAGGAGAACTGATTCAGCAGTCTGCCTCTGCGTCCAGTCGTCTTGTGTTTTAGTTGGGGGTTCAGGAGAACCCGGCCAGCATCAAGCCACGTCAGCTGGGGGTTCTGGAGAACCCGGGGCCATCTGCTGCACTGGTTGGGGTGAGGGGAGGAACACAGGAAAAAAGACATGCTGTGGAAGAGAGCCAGAGATTAAAAATAAGTAATGATTCAATTCATAGAGGTCTATTAAGGATATATAAAGTTGGGTTTCATCGGCTTTTGGTCTATATGAGTAACTTATCATGACCAAACATTTGATGATTGTCTTTGCATCATTCAAGTGTGCCACCGGAGCGGAAAGGCTGATTATGTTTCCAAGATGGTTTGTGTTTTTTAAAAGGAAGGAAACCTTCCTCAAAGCGGGCAGAGCAGTGGAGCCGCCGAGGGAAAAGCACACGATACAAAAACTGTAGAATTAAAAATATAATTTATTATGTTTAAATAGTTAAAAATATAAAATGAATTAAAACAACCTTGGCCAAGGGAAGACACAATAAAAATCAATAACACACAACATTAAAAGTCCAGTGGAATCCACCACGGCCTAAAAGTCACAGAAAAACTAAGAAATCCAGCGTAGTAATAAAAGAGGGAAACCCAGCAGAGTCCTCGCCTTCCTCCTCGCATTCCACGTCCTGGTGCACTGAAGAAAGGGAGGGAGCGGCAGTCACTATTCCTTTGGCAGTTTACTTTATAAAAAGGATAAGTCAAAGACTTACCCGGGTGGGCAGAGCTCTCAACTCCGCCCGCCACTTCCTCAAACTGCAATCGGCACCGCGGTCTCACTGCTTCTGTTCTCCCGCAGTGCACGAGCTGGCTCTTGTCGTTATTGCCACCAGAGACTGCCGCTACGCGTCCCTAGTCGCTGGTCATCTGCCTTTTTTTCCTCTGATCGTTTCCCCTTTCCAGTCGCTGGTAATCTCTCTTCCCAGTCGCTGGTCGTCTGCTCCATCTGATCATCTCTACTCTCTGATCGTCTCTCGCTCTCCCCTCTGATCGTCTGTGTCTTTCCTCTGTCTGTCTCGCATTCTCCGTGTTACATTTTTGTTGAACACCGGCTCCAAACCTCTTATGTGTCCTTGAGCACTCTGTAAATTACCTTTTCTTTTCTCTCAGGTGTGTCCAATTAGTAAAAACGGGGGAAAAGGCGGAGTCTCTCCAGGACAATTTGCCGGCAACTAAAAACATGCAAACTAAATAAAACACTGCACAAAATACATGCAATATAAAAAATAAATATATACACTTCACATAAAAATACAGCACAGCAAAACAACGTCCGTCTTCCCTGGATGACACAAGCAAAACTTAAATTTTATTAAGGGTCACACACATCAACCATAACATGCCAGCTGATGTGAACCTGATCAGATGTTGTGGTTTTGAAAACACAGAAGCTCTTTTTGCTGTTACATGATGTTACTTATAAGTAACAGATTACACCAGTAAGTAGCAGACAGGTCTGGCCCGAATCTGGTGTCAAGCCGGCACTGCTGGCTGACTTGTGGCATGGTAAGTGGTATGTCATCCAGATACGGGCCAGGCCCGGCGTAGATGGCACTGTTTATGCGGTGGCATGCCACATCTGGCCCAATTGTGGTTTGGTTTATGTGGCCCAGGCTCATAGAAAACAGGTCTGAGTAACTGGTGTCATGGCAGGGTGTATGTCAACCAGATGTGGGCCAGTTCTGGCAATGATGCCCCTATTTATGTTCCTATTTTGCTACTTTAGTTTGAAGACCCAAATGCCATGTTGCAATCCAATACTGCTATGGTAGCCAATGCTTCAAATGCAGGTTTGTGAGTGTACACTTTATCCAAAACCTAGTGAGGGCTTACTCATGTGTACCACTGGTTGGCTGTAGCTCAGGAGGTAGAGCAGGTCACCGCCTGACTGGAAGATTTGTGGTTCGATCCCTGGCTTCTCTACTCTGCATGTCAAAAGTGTCAATGTAGTTAAGAAGTGTGCAATTTAGAGAAAGTGTGTGACTGATTGAATGTGGCTTGTTGTATAGATCACTTTGAGTAATCTGGGAGAGTAGAAAAGCACTATATAAGAATCAGTCCATTCATTTTCTGAACAGAGTTTTGTCGTGGTACTTTTGCACTATTATGTTCTGGCACATGTTGTTATTACATGGCTTGATTAAGGTACACATTAGGCTGACATCTTGGGCCAGAGCTGAAACTGTTCTGGGCCAGCACAGGGCCAGCAGTGTGTCTGCAACTGGCCTTGTGCTGGCCCATGTGTGGGCCACCTCTGGCAAACCAGATCTGGGCCACCAAAGGGCCGTCATTCTTTGCGGCATGTGGGCCATGTGTAAGCACATTGTGTGGACTAGATCCAGGCCATACCAATTTGGCTATGTGGGATGTAACAGCATTTTTGTGACCTACAACACTATTTCCACATGGATAAGTAAATATTTATCTATGTACATGTGCATTATTATCCAGTTAATCTCCTCTAGCAGCTCATTTAGTCATGGCTTCCAAGCATTCTTTTGTCTGTATGTCAGTAAATGTAGTGAAAGACTGACATATTGGGGCCAAATGTTTATGAATGTAACCAGTTTAGTTTGTTTGAGTGTGTGTGTTTGGAATGATCGCAGAAGTATTAACAGACTGGCACAAGGGGGTTTAAGATTTCACTCCTACCTCTATGTTCGCAAAATAAAAAAGTAGCCCAGCTACATCATGGCAGAATAGTAATATATTAAAAAACAGCATTTTCTATAGACTTTGTCTTCTTGACCATTTGTCTGTGAGGGTCTGGGCAGGCTGGGGCTGGTTCTGTTTTTAGTTTATGCTTGGTATGCTGTGGGCGGAGCTGCAGGGGCTGAGGTTTGTTCCACTCAGCTGTGTTTGAGCTCTGTCATTGGGGCGGCGTATTAAGAAGAAGCCAGAGTGGGAGTTATTATTGCAGCATTTGTGGTAACATTTAAACATTTAAGGCTCTCTGATGTTTGGCCCTGCTGCTGTAACTGCTGTAACAAGGTTACAACTGTAACAAGTTGTAACCTTGTTTGCTGTGATCTTTCACTCATCTGGCCGGATCACGCCACCATATTTGGATTCTCAGAGAAACTTAACCCTGCAAATATTAAGCTTCCTGGATTAAACTACAGTGTGACAAGTAAGCAGTATTCATTTGTTCCCATTTATTAATTTAGTTACAGCCAGATTTAGAGTTATTTATCTCTAACTTCTCTTTTCTCCCTCTTTCTTTTTTTTAAACCTGTTGTGTCAGGCACTTTTAGTAAAAACATGGTCTGAATGCTTTGTTGAGCCAAACACATTTGCTTTGCCAAGAGGAGCGCTGTAGACTCTGTATAGGCTCCTATTGGTACTCATTTCAGTTTATTTTATTATTCACATTATTATCAGACTGGTTATTATGCCAGGGCTGATAGGGGGTGAGGGCCAGGTTGGCAAAAGACAGAAGAAGAGATGATAATAAAGACAAGAAGGAGGAGGGATCGAAAAAGAAACGAAACAGAAAGAGAGAGAGAAAGAGAAAGAGGGGAGGGAATGGATGCCCATAGTCAAAAGGAAAGAGCCCCAGACAACCAGACGCAATGGGCAGTCCACCCTGGCAGAGGACAGTGGCCATGGCACGAGCCGAGGAAAAGTCAGATGGGGTGGCTGTGCGCTAAAGAGGTACAAAACATCCCAACTGCATCCCCTGAGGGCACAGGCCAGAAATCATGCCACAACACCTTGTCAGGTGCTCTGGAGCTACACGTCCAGTATTGGTCGTTGTAACAACGAGTGGGGAGCAGCAGGGAGGGGAACTCACCCTCCATAACAATGTCCCACAGGGAGAACCCCAGATCCAGGCATAGCAACACACACACACAACACACACACATCTGTGTAGTTTCTCCGCCTGTCAGGGTTCCTGGGTCGTTGACCCAGCATTTTCAGTTCATGTTCACTGTTTATTTTCCACATTTTTCATTTCCTGTTTCATTATGTTCAGCTGTGTACTCACCGGTCTCTCATTATCATCCTCATCAGTCCCTGTATTAAAACCCTCAGTTTCTCTCTGTTCTGGGTTGTGTCATTGTCGATGTGATGTTGTCGTTTCCGTGTGTGCTTTCAGTTCAGCCAGTCAGCGTTCGTTCACGTTCTGTTGATCTATTTTGTATAATAAACGCCATTCTCATCTTCAATCAAGCCACGAGTCCTTGTCCTCTCTTCCTCTCATCCACACACAAACCCCTGACACCGTCATCTAGGTCATGGTAATCTAACGAGGTTGGAATGAAAGCGACTGGACTTCTTTAAGTTTCTTAAAGATTTAACATCTTATCCATAAAACTTCTTCAGTTCTATGATCAAATAGTGGTGAGTCCCAGGTATTTAAATCCTAGCAGGAGTGTCCCTTAAGAGGGTCGATCACGTGCCTCATCACATGTGCCAAGGTGTGACAAAAGGCGTTGACTGAGTCTCATCTCTTCCATGTTGTGCCATGCGTTTACGAAGTGGCTCTTTGGTTTCTCCAATGTAGAAGTCTGAGCTCTCCTCGCTGCATTGCAGAGCAAATACCACATTGTTTAGTTGGTGTTTGGGAGTTTTGTCCTTGGGATGAACCAGTTTTTGTCTGTGTTTCTGGGTTTGAAGTTTGCTGGGATGCTGTGCTTGGAGAAGATTCTCTGATAAGCTTGCTACAGAAGGAATCACAATGTTGCTGACATGCCATGTTTGTATGAAAACTAGAGCACTATTAACACTGAGATGTGGCAGGAGCACATGACTGCTGCTCAGTAGTGCTCATCCACACCTTCCCCATCTCCCTCTTTAAGATGAGCACACGAAATCTGCACTCATCACCTCATTTAAGTTGCTATTTTCACTGTAAATAAAATCCTTTCACTGTTGTATGAGTCTGCTCTTTGGGTCCTGCTTTTGGCTCATCCTCATATTGTCTCCATTGTTCAAATCCTTATTTTATGTTTAGGTAATTAATAGTTCATTGGTTGTGGGGGGGCTAGAGCCTATTCCAGCTACTGCAGGGCAGGCTACACCCACCAGTCTAACAAAAGGACTAACTTTATTGATATTTACATAAAACAAAGAAATTAAAAACTAATTTATAAATGAATTTATTAAGGCACACTTTATTGCACACTTAATTATTACATTTACATTTTGATGTCTGCGACTCTCCTGGTCCTCCTGTGTGTGTGTGTGTGTGTGTGTGTGTGTGTGTGTGTGTGTGTGTGTGTGTGTGTGTTCAGGATCTCTGTTACAATGTTACTGTTTTGGTTGTGCTGCATGAAAGACGTTGAGTGTGTATTAGGGAAGGTTAGTTACCGGAGCTTGAGAGTGAGTTATTCAGGCGAACTCTCAACAGCGTGTGTGTGCACGGAGCCCTTAACAGACTTGACCTCCACTTTCACTTCCTCTTTCTGATTTGTGGAAAGATGCTGAGTTTCCCAAATGTCTCATTTTGTTTTTTCTCAGAGAAAGAGAGAAGAAGAAGAAGGTAAGACATTCTTTCTTAAACTGATGAAGTGAATCATTGTGAACTCATGAATATAATATTTGATGTAATTTTTCTCAGGAAGACATAGTTGCAATACATCAATGTAAATATAATGTAATTTGCATGGTGAACTCTTTCCTCTGTACTGTACACAAATCAGTGTTACAGCTGGTCCAAGGTATTTATAGATTTCCTTTGTCATATTTTCATATTCTAGCACTAAATGTCTTCATACACAAGAGCTATAACCACTAAAACATTTCAGTCTGCGTCTTCATTTCTGTCTTGTTTCCTACAGTCATGGCTACCATCCACCAGCAGACCACCGAGGTGGTGACAGTCACCAGGGCTTTTCAAAACTCTAGCCAATGGAGCACCGACCTCTGTGACTGCTGCTCTGATATGGACACCTGTAAGTGAACCCAGCAAACTCTACAAACAGCAGGGATTTCAACATGAGCGATTTCCTCAGCTTTGTTTCAGACTTTGTTTGCAGTAAGGTAGCAGAGAGTCTGATGTCAGTAAAAAATCAAGAAGATAAAATATCTGAGACTGTCTCATAACAATAACCATTTAGTAGCATTATGGAGTCAGAGTGCTCTAAGCGAACTGGGAAACTAGTCTCTGAACACTTTAATGTTTAGTTTAACCTTCTGAAATTTAATGAACGCCATAACATGACTGACCTAACATGTAATGACATTATCAACAGTGTGGAGGCATAAATGCTGTGGTGAAGGTGTTTCTGCAGGTAGAAGCAAATATCTTTTCATTGGTTGAGTAAGAAAGGCTGCGAGGATGAGGAGCCAAACACTGGACCTACAGGCAGGTTATTAAAAGGACTATTTTAATTTTAGCTGACTGGAAACTGGAACAAACTCATGCCATCCACCAAAAAAAGTTAAAAAAAAATGGTAGCTGAAAACTTCAAATGAACCACTCAATGAGGTGACCAAACAGAACACATGCAGATCATGTGATGTGAAGAGGAAGCACGTGCACAGGGAACACACAAATTGAAAGCAAGAATGAGAAGTGTTTAAATACCCAGAGAACTAATTGAAACCTCACATGAAGGCAACATTCTCAGGGTTTGGCATTTCTTCTCTTTCTTCCTGTCTTTTGGTTTCTACCAAAGCTACCAAAAAACATGACAAGGGTGAACTAAAGCAGCAAAGTTGTCATGATCCTGGGTCGGTGACTCAGTGTTTTGTGTTTTGAATTATTTATAGTCTTTGCTTCATTATTGCCATGACAAAAGTATGTGTTTTAGTAAACACTGCTATTTGACACATTAAATATAATTTCATACAATTTCATAATTTATTTAGAGCAGCTCACCTGTAATGAAAGTGGTAGTTTTGTTGTGCATGTATGCCTGACATCATTGGCCTGCTCCCAGATCTGGACCAGGGCATCTCTGAGCTCCTGGATAGTCTGAGGTGCAACCTGGCACTGTCAGATGGACCGAAACATAATGTCCCAAAGGTACTTCACAGGATTAGGTCAGGTATGAACTTCAACATCCTGCATACTTTCGGTACGAGGCCAAGCATTGTCGTGGACCAAATGCACCAGCGTAAGGTCTAACAGTGAGTCCATGGTTTCATCCTAATGACAGTCAGGGTGTCGGGTTTGTGTGTCCCTCCATGGATATCCCTCCCCAGGCCATCACTGACCCACCAGCAAACCACTCATGCTGAAAGATGTTACACCAGCATAACGTTCTCCATGGCTTCACCAGATCCTTTCACATCTGTCACATAAGCTCACAGTGAACCTGCCCTCAGGGCACCCTCATGAAGTCTGTTTCTGATTGTTCAGTCAGAGACTTTTACACTAGCTGGTGGTCATTTATAGCTTTGGCAATGCTCATCCTGTTCCTCCTTGCATAAAGGAACAGATACGTGTCCTTCTGATGGATAAGCAGCCTTCTGTGGGGGTTGTCTCATTGTTGTTTCTCTTGTGCAGCTATTCTTAATTTCGTTAACATCAAAGTACCTGAAACTGATAACCAACCGTCTCTGCTGCTTAACTGACCACATCAATATCCAGGCGATTTAACTGAGTGGATGTGATAATCTGACTGAAAAGTGCTCCTTACATTTTTTGTTGTGCAGTTTAAATCTGTATATTTTTTTATCTGAAGGTTGCTGCGGCTTTTGGTGCTTCCCCTGCATGCAGTGCATGACAGTTAGTAAACATGGATGGTGCTGCTGCGCATCACTCCTGGATATTTGCGGCGTGGTGTCCTGCTTACTCCGCCAGTCCATCAGAGAGCAACACAACATCGAAGTAAGGCTGGGTTAGAGATGGAGGGGCTATGTTACAGACAAGATTTAAAAGATGGAGGTGGCCACTAGAGGAAGTGAAGTTTTGAGTCTTCCACATTGGCTTCACTTTTAAACCTTGGAGATTGCTGCTTGATTTTCTTTCTAGTCACGTTGGTTTGGGTCCAGAATAATGAAAAATCTGTGTGTCTTAATTGACTGGATGCCAGCGCTGTTGCTTATTTTGTTCTTCTCCACCCTGCAGGGTTCTGGCTGTGAGGACTGGTGCACAGTACTTTTCTGTTACCCCTGTGCCTGGTGCCAGATGCATCGTGAGCAGAAGATCAGGGAGAACCAGCCCGCCAGCGCAACTGTGATCACCACACAGGTCATTCGTGGATATGGTACAACCAGTTTGGCTGTTGGCTAAGGGCTTATGTCACCGCTGAAGCCATATTTTTTTTACTTTTGCTGACTTATTAATGTGCTGAATGGTATATGAGGAAAGGTGTCTGGCCATAAAAATACTTTTTTACACAATATTGTGGCTGTTATTGTAATAGTTTTCTTCTACAGAGCTGAGTTTAACCAGTGTTCAAATAAAAACTATTCAAATTCACTATTGTGATATGACAGTGATAAGGACATCGTAAGTAAGACCTTCCATACTTCTCTTTATATACTCATAGTAAATGTACTGTACAGTGGGTGATGGTCATTATCCATTGCTTGTTTTGATGCACTTCCCAATCACACAACACTTTAGAGCAGCGGTCTCCAACCTTTTTTGCGCCACGGACCGGTTTATGCCCGACAATATTTTCACGGACCGGCCTTTAAGGTGTCGCGGATAAATACAACAAAATAAAACTAGTACCGGTACTGAAAAAAGAAGATTTATTCATAACACGCGTGAAAAGACCCAGGAAAACCGAGTTAACGATAAAAACGGTAACAAAATAACGCTGAAAACCGATAAAAACCCTGAAAACTATACATTTCACACCTGAGCCTCAACTCTCGCGGCCCGGTACCAAACGATTCACGGACCGGTACCGGTCCGAGGCCCGGGGGTTGGGGACCGCTGTTTTAGAGTATTGGATGAAACTGCTTTGTGCTTATTCTTTGACAGCTTTTACATCTATCTTTGTGTTCCTGCCATCATCAGTATAAACAAGGTGACTTCCATCCACAAACTCATGATTGTAGTTAGTTTCAGCACTTCACTGTAACGTGCTTCCTTCTACTTTCTTTTTCTCATGATTGGTCCTGAATATAAAGTAATGAGGGCTGGGTCAAGACATCTGCACAGTACTGTATCTGTTTTATTTGAAAGTTGAAATTATTATCCATCCATCTTCATCCGCTTTATCCGAGGCCGGGTCGCAGGGGCAGCAGCCTAAGCAAAGAGGCCCAGACCTCCCTCTCCCCAGCCACCTCCTCCAGCTTATCCGGGGGAATACCAAGGCGTTCCCAGGCCAGCCGAGAGATATAATCTCTCCAGCGTGTCCTGGGTCTGCCCCGGGGCCTCCTCCCAGTGGGACATGCCTGGAACACCTCACCCAGGAGGCGCCCAGGGGGCATCCTTGTCAGATGCCCGAACCACCTCAGCTGGCTCCTTTCGATGTGGAGCAGCAGCTGCTCTACTCTGAGCCCCTCCCGGATGGCCGAACTTCTCACCCTATCTCTAAGGGAGAGGCCAGCCACCCTTCGGAGGAAGCTCATTTCTGCCGCTTGTATCCGCGATCTCTTTCTTTCGGTCACTACCCACAGCTCGTGGCCATAGGTGAGGGTAGGGACGTAGATCGACCGGTAAATTGAAATTATTAAACTGATTAAATGATTCAAAGTGCTTGAAGTGCTTTTACCTCCGGTTTCTTTAAACCAGCTTTCTGAGTGGCTGTCAATCGCAAACAGAACGTGAAGCTTTAAATATTTTCTACATTTGGCAAAATAATTATTAAATAAAATTGAAATGTATTAAGTGAGAGAATTAAACAGTTTGTTAGGGCTATCATTTAGTGTCTGACAGGACTTTAACTGTTAACGGTAAGAAGATTTGGTCACATGTAAATGCCTTCGTGAATCAGTCACAATTCAGTGATTAAATCATTTCTCTATGACAAATCTACCTTTACATCATTTGTTTGTATGTCAGCTATATCACATAAAAAGTACAAAGTCAAATTACTGAGAAAGTGGAACATAAGAAATGTTTTACTTCTTTTAGAAATGTGAAACTATAGGATCTGGCAGAGAATGAACCGTCCACGTTTCTCTCTAGTACTGTCGTATGCAAAACTAGATTAGGAATCTGGAGAACTGGTGCCAGAGGAACAACCTCCTTCTAAACGTCAGTAAGACAAAGGAGCTGATAGTGGACTTCAGCACTAAGCAGGAGAGGAACTACCAGACCCCCGTCATCAACGAGTGCCCAGTGGAGAGAGTGGACAGCTTCAAATACCTCGGAGTTCACATCACGCAGGACCTGTCATGGTCCTGTCACATCAACACCGTGGTGAAAAAGGCCCGACAGCGTCTCTACCACCTCAGACGCTTGAGAGACTTCCAACTGCCCTCCAAGGTGCTCAGGAACTTTTACTCGTGCACCATAGAGAGCATCCTGGCGGGAAACATCTTAACCTGGTTCGGGAACAGCACCATGCAGGACAGACGAGCTCTACAGAGGGTTGTGCGGTCAGCTGAGCGCACCATCCGCTCCGAGCTCCCTGACCTGCACTCAATCTACAGCAGGCGGTGCTGGACCAAGGCCAGGAAGATCGTGAAGGACCTCAGCCATCCCAACAACAGACTGTTCTCTCTGTTGAGGTCAGGAAAGCGATTCCGCTCCCTGAAGACCAACACAGAGAGACTGAGGAGGAGCTTCTTCCCGCAGGCGATACGGTCTCTCAATCACACCACCACACAGTACTGACCCACACATACAGTTCTTACACACACACTGGACTTTCTGGACTTTGGTTTTGCACAACACTGGTCACTATATTCTTCATTTCCGGTTAATACTTGTACAGCTGCTGTTATTGTGTATATATTTATTTATATTTAGATTTCTTCATACATTCTTATATAGTTCTATATTGTGTATTGTGTATTTTGTTGTACAGTTATTTTATTTTCAACTTTAATTTATATATTTTATCTTATTCTTCCCAGTTAAATTTACCCTTCATTCTAATTTGTGTTGTACAGTTATTTCATTTTTAACCTTAATTTATATTTTATTCCTTCCTAGTTAAATTTACCCTTTTTAATTTTTCATATTTATTTCCTATCTTATTCATAGCCTTTTCCTTTTTTGTTCTCTTTAGGTCACGAGCAGTTGTCCAAGCATTTCACTACATATCGTACTGTGTATGACTGTGTACGTGACAAATAAAATTTGAATTTGAATTTGAATTTGAATTTGAATTAGTGTGGCACCAGGGGTGGTAAGAGATTATTTTAGGGTGGTCCATGCCATCCGTGCAGATCCGCCCCTGTCTGCATCACACATGTTGGTTAGCAAGAGGAAATTCCTGTTTTATGAAACGGAATCACGGAAGGCTAATGACCGATCTTAGAGAAGTAAAAGCAGACCAGCATGCGCCTGACTCTGGTCTCCCCTCGGTTTACCATTAAAGACCAGAGGTTTACCGAAAATGTGCATGCGCAAACCTCCAGAAACTAGTTACTGGCCACCAGAGGCGGAGCCAGACATTTGAAACACCCGGGGCTTAGCCCAAAAGGGTAGTATGCATGTGGGATTTTTTTTTTTTTTTTTGGGGGGGGGGGGGGGGGGTTAGAAATGAGTGAAAGATTAATAGGCTCTGTTTTGAGTTTTGTTCAAAAAAGAATGTCTTCTTATAGGGAAAAATATATATCACATGTGCAGGACACCTTAAACTAGTTTTTTAATTAAGCAGCGAGGCAGAACAAAGTCAGGGCTGTATCAAGACATGAGGACTAAACCCCAATTCAACCAGACCCAGAACTGATCCAGAATTAAAACAGGACTACAACAGTTCAAAATCAGGACTACTGAGGACTTAACCAAGACAGAACCAGAATCAGAACTAGATGATAGTAGCACTAAAAATCATCATAGACCTGCACTACACTTGTTTAATTCTACCAAAGTCCACTATTTAGATTGAGAAAAGTTTATATAATTATTTAGCCTTGTTGTGCAAACAAGCCTGCAAAACTTAATAAATATAGAATTTGAAAAATAACAAACCTAAAAAGAAACACTAGGTACGAGATACATGAGTACCTATGATACGGTGGTACTTTTGGCAAACGACCATTTGACTAACATGTGTGTCTCACCTGCTCTTGTTCATCTCTGTTCTGTCCTCATTCTCCATCTCCCTCTCTGTTCCTCTCTCTCCCTCTGTGTGCTGACAATCATCAAATATACAGGTGAAACCAGATATTTACAAACTCTTCAGATCAAAACACAAACACTTTTTTAATTGCAACATCAAATCAGACTAAATGTTTATTTTTTTTTGATTGATAAATATAAAAAACATATTTGTTAACTTTAAGAGTAAAGAGAGAAACTATCTGTATTTCTTAATTGTAAATGGCACCAAATTGTATTCAAAATTGAGCCACACTTATGGAGGTCCACAGTTCTTTTTCTGGTGTTTTGGTTGATATCGCTTGGTTTTCCCATTTCAAAGAAACAGGCTCTGTGTTTTGCCTTATATGCATCCACAGCTGTGCCACCAGTTTACTCACATGGACTCTACTAACCTATCAGAAGCTTCTTCAGCTCAGAATGGAATCGTCTGGAGTTTTCTTATTAATTAACAATAAACTTAGTGTATATGTACTCCTAAATTTAATGAAAGTGATAAAAATAGATCTCTCTCTCTCTTTATTCTGACATTTAACTAATTCAAAATATATTTCAATATTTATCTAAAACAAAAGTTTACTCTAAATTGATGTTTAACAGTAAAAATATTTTATGTTTTCTCCCTAAAGTGTATGTAAATATCTGGTTACAAATGTGAATATCCTGCTGTGTACTGAAACCCCTCTTGTTTTGCATAGAAATATACTGAACAACATACAAAGCATAATATATAAAATAACATTTACCTGAGTTTTTTCTTTGAAAGAACCCTCTAATGTCCATTCTTATATTTCAGTACATAACTGAAACCGATTTAGTCGGGGAGGGTAAGAACTGAAAATATGAAATAAACACACGTAAGCTAAGACTCTCTTAAAAAAATAGCATTTGTTCGGCTTTTCATTTCGCCATTTGTTGATTCACTTGAAGAGCGAGTAACGTAATATTGGTCAAGTGATCAGTTTGATATCAATCTTTCATGATGCACCGTCATATTTACATTATTTGTACAGTAGGAATGATTTGCTTTGGTACCTGGTCAAACTTAAGCTCTCCTTAGTATGGCTGGCTCCGTTTCTCCAACAGCGCACTCACTGCTGGCAGCAGCTGCCCCGCCCCCTCTCTCAGTCGCTTAGTGACTGAGCTCGGATCATACCAATATCAGGGGGGATTCACGCACAGTCGTAAATTCCCACAGTGTGCACTATGTGCTTCGAATATTGTGTGTACTTTTTGTTTTATACAGTTGTCAGCCAGGCATCTAACTATGAAAAAATTACACTCCAAAAGACCCCGGGCTTCTGACAAAACAACCCGGGCTTAAGCCCAGTAAGCCACCCCCACGCTCCGCCCCTGCTGGCCACTCAGCTTGCTGTAAACAGGACACAGACGCCTTTAAACACAAGGTGGCAGTATTGTACAGCATGAACGCAAAAGGTGAGGAGCCTCATGACAGTGCGGTCTTTAAAGGAACTTTGCCTACTATAAGAAACCATTAAAATGCATATAAGCTTCTCACCAAAATGCACATGTAATTGTATTTAATAAGGTCTGTACTGTAAACTATGTATGCTTCAATGAGGTCATTTCACTCAAAGTTCTTAGTGAAGAAACATCACTTTGTCACCCTTATGAGTACTTTTAAATGTGTGACGCCAACTAGTAATCTCCTTCAAGCCAAGACCTTAATAAAATAAATGCGTGCATTAGAATTCACATACAGTCTATTCCACAGTGATTTCTAGGTACCTGATATGTTAATAGCAAAACTCAAGTGTTTGAGTCTCATTATCGTCATCAGAACAAAAAAAGAGATGCAGGTCTGTGACCAGGATGCAGGTCTAGTTGGTGTTTCAAAATGCAAACAGACAGAGCGTCTCGCTGCAGTAGACAGTGGCTTTGGTTGTGCTCTTGTTGCATTTGGGTTTAATATTGTAGTAGATACTTTAAGGCATTCATTTTCCAAATGTAATAAATAAATGTATATATACACAGTCTATATGTTGTTGGTTATTCTGGCAGTGCAGTCTGTAAATAATATTTTTAAAGCAGGTATCTACTGCTGTTGATATGTTTTTCTTTCTTCTTCTTCTTCTTCTTTTTTTTTTAAGCAAGGAACCAGCAACAGCAGAACACAATCGGGATTGAGCAAAAGACAATGTTGCACCATTTGGCGCTGCAGTCTTGGAGCTGTGCACACGCTCAGTGCCATGAATGCAGACATGATTCAGTAACTGAGGATGCACATGGGAGTAAAGGACTCTTCTTGACATACATCAGTTTTGGAAGCTATCAGGAACAAGAACAAAAGAAAATAGTGTCACTGAATCGGCTTAAAGAAACAAGCATGCTAAAAATTCAATTTAAAAAACCCTGAAGACTTTATGCATGTGTCAAAATAGTAAGCAAATGAAAGTGTATTATGTGAAAGTTTTAAATAGATTGTAACAGACTGACCTGTTTGTGTGTCTGACCGGACACATTTGAAGATACAGAAAAGGACTGTCGCAAGAACATGAGCACAGAGATTGTGGCCGTGTGGTCATGATATTGTTTCAACTTCCTGTTACAGTGTTTCACGTTACTACTTGTTCTCTTTTTGCCTTACCTTCCCATTACAGTTATATCATTTGATCATTAGTAAGTACAGCCACTTACTCTTTTAAATAATTCTTTATTTGAAAAATTGCAAATATATTTTCCTTGCTTCAGTTTTTTAAGAAACTGTAAGCTGTTTTCTTCTAGTATTAGTTTAAGGTTTTAAACGTAGTTTAGGTTTCAGGTTCCTAAAGAACTGTTTGCGTCACAGATCAGTGCAAAAACGTGGCCAACCACCAACAATGTCTCTGTCAAGGAAAAACAGTAGGTCATGGTTCTTCTTTTCTCATAAATTTACTATCAGCAGAAGGCGTTGCAGACACAACAGCTTCTGTAAATAGAAAACACACTTTTGACAGGCTTTTGTTTTAAGATAACAACACTTCCTCTCAATTGCCCTAACCCACTCGGACCTCTACCTCAAGAATTTAATGCCACGTGTTTCTCAGCAGCACAAAGTTTGCTTTTATAAAATGCATCTCCTGCTTTTATTGTGAAAATTGTCATTTCATATTATTCAGGAAGCAGGCTGGAAAAGACGGCATCAGCCAATAAAAGGACAGGAAATATTGATATAATGTTTCATTCATTTTTATTTAAAGACAATAAATTAACATGTAGATACATTTTTAGTCTGTGCAAAAGACTTGAGCCACCCCTCATGTTTAAAAAACTTTTCCCGAGGAGCCAGACTTTTAATTGTAATTTTTAAGGTGGTCTTGAGAAATAGTTCTCCAGGTTTTCTGAAGGTCTTTCATTGGCTGCTTTTTCACTCATTTTCAGTGCAGTCCCTGTATCTGTCAGATAGGTATCTGACAGAAAACCATGCTCGACGATGGTGATCATGATAATATGACAACAACAGTGACCTATAAATCATCCAACCAACATCCAAAGAAGAGCTTGGAAATCAAGAAGCCTGGAGAACTATTCCTGAAGACTACTTGAAGAAATACTAAGAAAGTTTGACTGAGAGATTGCAGACTGATGAATGCTGACGAATAAAGATGATCACACCAAATATTGACTTTATACAGATTCTGTTTTTACCTTATATGCTGTATTTCTATGTATGTTTGCATGTCTTAATAAACATATTAATGCAAACAAAAAGGGGTGGCTCAAGATTCCTGCACAGCACGATATGTTAATGATAAAGAACACGGGGAGAAACTGTTTCATGACTTATTTGCAAACACAATGCTGCTCTTTCTGCACCAGGACAGTAAGTGGTTTGTGTCCAGCCACAGACACATCTTCCCGTTTCATAGAGTTGTGCTCAACTCTAAAACTTGCTTTATCCAAGGATATTTTTACATATTAAGAGAGTGTTGTGGAATGCACATGGTATATACCCTGACACACAGGAAAACTGTCTTTAAATGCACCATCTGCCATAATTGTTGTCTTGTTTTAATTATCTCTATTTAATTACAGCACAAGTCTTTGAGTGTCATTGTCACCATCGGGCTGTCGTTGTCTACAACAGCAGAAAGCTAAAAAGAGCAGTGCTAACAGGATGTAGGTCACAACGGTGAAACAAAACGCGAACAGGTAGAGCGTCGTGTTGCAGTAGACATCAGGCTGTGTCATATTCTTGTTGTAGTTGGGTTCATAAATAGAGTAGATGACTATATTACCTGGAAGAATATAAAAAATGATCTCAAATTAGAATGAGAGTGATGGACCTGCATGGCTTCTACATAAATGCAGAACTGGCTTCAAGATTTTTTCAAAATGCTGCTGTGATTAGTTTATTTTAAAAATGTAAAAAAAAAAAAAATCCAAGGAACAATAAGAAAAATTTATTTCTGTTAAATTCAATTCAGTTTTATTAGCAAAAAATTACAACAGCACAACATTGTATATTCTCCTTATATATTCAAAAGGAGCTAGTACTGCGTGACGTATATGATCAGTTTAATTTACAAATAAATCGACTGATTTACTGATAAGACCTGTTCCCTTTGTTATTTCATGACAAATGAAGCAGACATAAAATTGTTATATTGTTTACGTTTTGTTATAGCTGTTCACTGTAATTTTAAATATGAGGGCAGATAAATCTTAGTGCAAGTGAGGGAGGTCATCGTTAGGTAGAATAATCAAAAATGCCAAAATGCCTAAAACTAAAGTGCACGATGACAGAAACTTCTAACCAAGTCAAGAAATTTTACATATGTGACCTTGTTATTTAAAAGGTCATGTTTTTGTCTCCCTGTACTCACAAGGAAAATGTCCAGGTCTTGTAGTGAAATTCTCAATTTTTTCAAACTAATCTTCTTATTATTTACTTTTCCTGCTCTGTTTACTTTGGTGTTAGAAAAATTTGAAGTTTACCCGCAAGTAACCAGCCACACAGGAAGATGATGGTCATGGACCAAAGGAAAGTGTTGCACCAGTTGTGCCATAAGCTCAGTGCCAGGAAGACCGGTATGATCCCATACAGGGACATGTAGAATGGGATAAAAGTCTGTCTGGGACAGTTATAGAGTCCTGAACCTATGGGGCACAAAAATAAATAAAACTAAAACACAGCATCTGAAATATTATTTAATTTTTCCATTATTTTTGTGACACGATGCATGGTCAGTCATCCAGGTAAACAAAATCCCAAAAGGTTGATTCTGTTTATCTGGACGTAGTGTTTTCAGTGGGTGAAACGTTTCCTCACTCATCCAAGTGACTTCTTCATTCTCAGCTGACTGCAGGTTTCCCCAGCCTACAGGGTGGGCCATTTATATGGATACACCATAATAACATGGGAATGGTTGGTGATATTAAAGTCCTGTTTGTGGCACATTAGTATATGTGAGGGGGCAAACTCCTCAAGATGGGTGGTGACCATGGTGGCCATTTAGAAGTCGGCCATCTTGGATACAACTTTTGTTTTTTCAATAGGAAGAGGGCCATGTGACACATCAAACTTATTGGTAATGTCACAAGAAAAACAACGGTGTGCTTGGTTTCAACGTAACTTTATTCTTTCATGAGTTATTTACAAGTTTCTCTTTGTTCACAGCCATTGACATGTCGAGGTTAACACGTGAGGAGCGGATTGAAATTGTGGTGATATCTGGTGAACGCAGTAACCGGGTCATTGCAGCAGATTTCAATGCAAGACACCCTACGAGTCCACCCATCTCCCATGCTACAGTCAGCAAACTGCTTGCTAAGTTTCGTGAAACTGGTTCAGTGTTGGATTTGCCAAAATGTGGACGCAAGAAAACTATCACTAATGAAGAAACATCAGCGGCTGTCCTAGCTTCATTCAGCAAGAGCCCACAGCGTAGCACTCGCCGCGTGTCACTGGAGAGTGGCATTAGTTGAACATCCCTTCGGCGGATATTAGCTACTCACAAATGGCACCCTTACAAACTCCAGCTACTGCAGCATCTCAACGAGGATGACCCAGATCGGCGCACAGAATTTGCAGAACGGGCAAAACAAAAACTGGAACAGGACCCTCAGTTCACGCAGAAGATTTTGTTCAGTGATGAGGCAAACTTTTATGTGAAGTTAACTAACACAACCACCGCTATTGGTCTGACACTAACCCACATTGGATGGGTCCCTCCAAGACTGTTGGAACAACAAAAGTGATGGTTTGGTGTGGTATATGGGGTACAACCATAGTGGGTCCATTCTTCATCAATGGAAACCTCAAGGCCACTGGATATTTGAAATTGCTACATGATGATGTGTTTCTCTCTTTATGCACTGAAGCTGCACGCTCCCTGAGTTTTTCCAGCAAGATGGTGCACCACCACATTATGGGTGCCAGGTCCGAGCATTCCTAGATGAACAGTTTCCTGGAAAGTGGATTGGTCGTCGTGGGCCAGTTGAATGGCCCCCAAGGTCTCCCGATCTGACCCCCTTAGACTTTTATCTTTGGGGTCATCTGAAGGCAATTGTCTATGGTGTGAAGATACGAGATGTGCAGCACCTGAAACTACGGATACTGGATGCCTGTGCTGGCATTTCTCCTGCGGTGTTGCTATCAGTGTGTGAAGAGTGGGAGAAGAGGGTTGCATTGACAATCCAACACAATGGGCAGCACATTGAACACATTTTATAAGTGGTCAGAAACTTGTAAATAACTCATGAAAGAATAAAGTTACGTTGAAACCAAGCACACCATTGTTTTTCTTGTGACATTACCAATAAGTTTGATGTGTCACATGGCCCTCTTCCTATTGAAAAAACAAAAGTTGTATCCAAGATGGCCGACTTCTAAATGGCCACCATGGTCACCACCCATCTTGAGGAGTTTGCCCCCTCACATATACTAATGTGCCACAAACAGGACTTTAATATCACCAACCATTCCCATGTTATTACGGCGTATCCATATAAATGGCCCACCCTGTACAATTGCATAATGACTGAAACTAGCACCACTGAATAAACAATGGGCTGGGAGCTCAGTTCCTTGCTCCATTGGGAACAACCTCTGGTGATGCGGATGGCACAACACAGAAGAGCTACCTCGTCAGGCCAGGACTCTGCAGTCTATTTACACCTACAGGCCAGTGGACACTCTTTCAATGATGAGGATGTACACATCCTGGACAGGGAGGAACGCTGGTTTGAGCGCAGAGTGAAGGAGGCCATTTACGTGAAAAGGGAAAGACCATCTCTGAATTGAGGAGGGGGCTTAAGGGTACATCTTTCGCCATCTTACAATGCTATGATTGCAGCCATCCCCCAACTCTCTGTGAATGGTACTCATGGCCATTGATCAGTGGGCTTTGGTCAATGATCATGATGTTAATGATCAAGGAACTGACCTCCCAGCCCAGTGTTCCTTCAGTGGGCTGGTTTCAGTCATTATGCAAATGTACTGTTTATAAGATTGGGGAAACCTGCAGTCAGCTGAGACTGAAGAAGTCACCTGGATGAGTCACAAAACGTTTCTCCAACTGAAAACGCTACGTCCAGATGAACAGAATCAACCTTTTGGGATTTTTGTGACACATAAAAATACATTCGCATGAATCTGATCTGAACATTGCAATAACAATATCTCTTACTTACCAAGTATTCCTTGAGCAACAAATGTGAAGGAGAAAATGATCAAGGTACATCCTGGAGGCAGATACAGCGCTTTGTCAGTCACAAATCGCAGTGTGCACCATCTACACATGTGCAAAGATTTTCAACTCTCTCACCTATTACTATGTTTCGAAGTCCACACACGGATTGTGGTCTCTGACTCCCTGGCATGATAACTATTAGTCGAACCTACAAAGACACAAAGATAGCCACGAGATAACCTCCAGCTGTTAATATTTGTCTATCTGTCAATGTTTTTCCATCTTTTTAAACCAGGCACTGAATTTTATCGTTTACAATTTAAGGAAATGCCCATGAACTTCCTTTCCTGTGTTAAAATAATTAGCAAATTAAAGTGTATTATGTTAAAGCATTAAATAGATTATTACAGACCGACCTGTTTGTGTGTCTGACCGGACACATTTGAAGATACAGAAAAGGACTGTTGCAAGTACGTGGCCACATAAACAGCAATGTGCGCATGATATTGTTTCAACTTCCTCTTACACTGTCTCACTTTAACGCCTGTTCTCTTTTTGCCTGCCCATCCCATTACAGTTATATCATGTAATCATAAGTAAGTACAGCCATTTCCATGGTAATTAAACATGTGAATCACTTTTACATAAAGAAAATTAACAATAAAAAAAATATCTGTTTTCTGTTTTCGTTTATTTTCTTGTTTGTTTTTGTATATTTAAGGAAATGTGGGGTAAAGCTCAGGGTTTGCAGAAAATTCACTGTATCCTTTTTCCAGTGTTAGTTTTCAGTTTTCCGAAGGTCTCTTTTGTGTTCACAGATCAGAGCACAAACGTAAACACCTCTGTTGAAGAAAACCCCATGAGAGTAGGCCATGGTTCTTCTTTTCTAACTGACAGTTTTACTCCCAGAAGAAGTTTCCATCAGCCTCCCCTCGTATTCGCATAAACATTGTTGTAGACAGAGTATAAGTGCACTTCCTGTGCCGGACGAGATCTTTCTGCTTCTTGTGAAATACACGCCCTGTTCTCAGTTCCAACACCACTCTCTTTTATTTTTAATAATTTAATTTCACTGATGGTTGAGTGTAGAAAAAAAATCATGTCAAAAGGCAAAATAGGATATATATTAATAATGCAAAGAAAATGAATAATGTTGAGAAAATTTGTTATTCGAGATTCAGTCATAACAATTATTTACTGCATGATGTAGAGGCATTAGGGGGACATCTAGTGGCCTCAAATATTACTGCAGGCGATTCCTTGCCCCACAGGGTAGAAGTGTGTTTTCTCATAGAGCATAGAGCAAAGCAAAAGTAAAATAAAATAAAATAAAATAAAATAAAATAAAATAAAATAAAATAAAATAAAATAAAATAAAATAAAATAAAATAAAATAAAATAAAATAAAATAAAAAAGGGGTGTTTAGCATAATAAACAACTAGGAAATGTAATAGTGCTCTGGTGTTAACTTACAAACTAGCGGAGGTACAAGAGAAGTTTGAAGCAGCTTAAATCTACACCACACATCAATGATCAAAGCTGCTGTCTCAAAACAACAAGAACCAATCAACAACAGGTTGTCCTGTTGTCCTAACCCATTTTATTTATTTATTTACTTACAATTAAAAAGAAGAAGAAGAAGAAAGAAACAGCATGGATATTGGAAAATAAATAAAATCACACATTTAATAAAACAAAATATATTCGTTTGTTAAACAGGGAAGATCATGATCATTTATTCTGCTATGATGAGTCATCTGTATGACTTGTTAATAGTAAGATTTCTCTAACAAAAGATCAAAAGCTGCATGTTGCTGTATTAACCAACATTAAATGTATTATGTTCTGTATATAAGCACACATGAAAATATTTGTATAATATTTGGTCTGTTGTTTGCTTGTGATTTTATTACAGCCAGCATCATTATTATTATTAGTATATGTCCATTACAGTGTGATATATTTGATATGATATATATTATTGTGAAACCATTTTAATCTGTTTCATCAGTATTGGTCCACTGGTCTAAGAGGAGGTGGGGAACACACAAACGTACACACATTCATATGATTAGCTCCACAGCAGTGGCCGATCCTCATCATCGTAAACCATCTGGTTGGTGCAGCGAGCAAAAAAATAAGTGAAAGCATAAACACCTGTCAGGACGTAGGTCAGGGTGATGCAACAAAATGCAGACAGGTAGAGTGTCTTGTTGCAGTAGTGATCGGTTTCTGTAGTGTTCTTGTTGTAGTCGGGTTCATAGATGGAGTAGACGATTATGCTACCTGGAAAAATGTAAATAAGATCTCAGAAAATAAGGTCTGATCATGCTTGGCAACAACAAATATTGCTGTAATGCATTTATTCTTGTTAGTTCTAGTTTAATTTTTAAAGAAATACATTTAATTTTTTTAAACCTCACAAAAAAAAAATCCTGCTCATTCTGGTGTCTTTCTTTAATACCAACTTCCAGCTTTAGATTTTTATTCCACTGAAGTTGATTTACATCATTAAAACTTTTAAATAATGCTGATTTGTTTTATATTCTGCTTCTTGCAGCCTCTCAGTTCATCCTTTGTCTGTAACTAGAGGTTTTGATTCAAATTCAAATAACTTTATTAATCCCCAAACGGTAATTTGGTCACAGCTTACAAACGCTCCCTACTCACATGGTCAAACTCACACAACCTATACTCTTTAAAGACCCATCACAAGACCTGTTACCGATAATAAATAATTAGAATAACAGGGTCACATGCATGTCTTTGGCTCCTCTTGTTCTAAAACAATTTCCTCTGATTGGCTACCTCTCATAAACTGACAGTTTGAACTGTAGGTGGCGTGTTTTTGCTGCACAGAGCCAACAGTAGAAAAAATCATAAAGTGAGCATTTAGAGCAGTTTGGAGGATGAAGTGTGTTAAATATCAACACTTCACCGAGTTCTTTTGATTCCTCAGAGGCAGCTGATGGAAGACAAAACACTGCTCAGCAGATCATTTAACACTTTAATTCTCTTTCACAATACTTCTAGAAGAGACAAGCTTCCTGCATGACACGTTGCCGTGGATCTCAAATTGGTGGTGTGCCCCTAACAGTTTTATTACCAGCTCTCTCACTTTAGTCTAAACAATAGTGTTTCAGTAACTTTCCAGTAGAGATGGTCCCCTGTTATCTACTTTTTCCCAGGCAAGCGTGAGCGAGAGTCTGCATAGTCTAATGCCTTTATTTTTCAGGGCTGTGTCCACTTAATACTACACTATATGACTTCATAACACTTATTAATAAAAAGCATAGCATTATTGCAAATTCTTTAATCCCAACAAGTGACAGGCTTACATTTTCAGCAAGCACGGGGCAATAATGGTATCATTTTTCAAAAATAATTTTGCTTTAAGTTTTGTTTTTGGTCTAATTTCAGTCATGAGAAGCTGCACTTGGCCTTTGAGAAATACAACATTTCTCACCACCATGTTGCTAATCACATCAGGTATGTACTGCAGTGCCTGGCTGTGTATTACAACAGCAACCTTCACTGTTAAGAAGCTGAATATAACTTCAAGCTTACTGCCACAATCTGACGATACACACTTTGTGGAGTTATACTTGTGGACCCAAATGTAGAAGCGTGGAACAAAACTTGATTTTATCAGAAAGTGAGCTGTTTAATAAGGCTGCTCAAAGCAAAGTTCCTCAAAATGCTGGGTCAAGTGATCCAGAACCAGGATACTTACTGATGATGAATATGGCAAAATCGAGGATAAAGAGCAGACAGTCGAAGAAAATATTGCACATGTTCAAAAACCGGCTCAATCCCCAGGAGACAGGTATGAATCCACAAAAAACCATAAAGATGGGAATGGAGGGCGCCCTTGGACAGTCATTAAAGTAGACACATCCTACAGAGCACAAGCATGAAAATGAAGACAACTGTCAAGTCGTTGTTGCATAGTTCTTGTTATTTGATTTTTCAAATTTTCCTTCCAACACATAAATGAATGTAGATGAATTCAGTCTGAATAAAGAGCCACTCACACTTACCAACTATCGCTTGAACACTAAACAGGATGAAGAAAATCCCATAGATACACCCTGAAGGAAGGCAGACATGGCTTCAGTTACAAATGACACAGCAGCTGCAGATGTGTGCAAAACTGTTCAAAATCACTTTCTTACTTATTACTCGAGGTATCCAAGTGTGTTGAGGTCTATCGCTCTCTGGCATCGTGACTAGTTAGAAATGAAACCTACAGAGACACAAAGGAAGCTGTGAGACGAGCTCAGGTTGTCTTTAACTGTCAGGCAAATGACAAATGAACAGAGAAACAAGGCAGATCACAAACAGTGTTCACAAGTCAGTGAAAGAGAAATAATATGTGCCAAACCCAGCATGTAATATCAAAAAAAAGAAGAAGAAAGATTTAAACTTTGTTTGTTTCATACTTTACAAATAAAACAGATGTATTATATGACAGCAATAAAAAGAGTGTTAGTTTAAATAGTTTGTTGCAGCCCTACCTGCCTGTGTGTCTTGTTTGAAGGGCAAGAAGAGAATGTTTGCACGAGAACTTGGCAACGTGTTCACACATGAATGTGTTGTTGTTGTCTGAACTTCCTGTTACAGTCTCATTGCGCTGAAAGGACTTGAGGATTCACAAGCCATTTACTCAGACAATCGTTTGTATAACAGTGATATTACCACAAATAAAAACTACAAAGCACTTTTTTAAAAAGTTCCCATTCTTTGACTTCACTCTGATGGCAGCCTCAGCTCCTCTTCATCACTGAATGATAGAAATGTTGAGCTATCCTGTAGAAGAGAGGTTCTACTGGGCACCAAGGTTCCCATAGTGGTTCCCAAGTAACTCAAGGTGTGTGTGTGTGTGTGTGTGTGTGTGTGTGTGTGTGTGTGTGTGTGTGTGTGTATTCACATGTATGCTTGCTTTCTTGCAAATGTACATGTGACAAACTCAGTTATTTACACTAATTGTTGTCTCTCCTATTAGTTTCGAATGATTGGATATTTTTGTCCAGCAAAGCCAAGAGTGTAGAAATGTTGAATAAAACACACAAAATTTTGTGCAGATTAATCAGATTTGTTTTTTGCATTGAAATCCTCTTTGTGGACAAATCGTAGGTCAGTCTGATCAAATTAGCTTAATTTTTCAAAGATAAAACTTTTAAATCGGCTTTCAGCCTCGACGACATGTCCGTGCCAGCGAGGCTGAAAGCTGACATCTTTTTGCAGAATCCGTGTACCTGATCTCATTTACTGTTTTAGCTGTTTGGTGGTTTTTGTGAGATTTAACCTGAGATTCTGACATTTCGGGGAAAATATTTTAAAATCGATCCAGGATTTTAATGAATCTATATTGTGTTATAGATTTTAATCCACAACTGGTCCTTTAATGAAATTGACAACCTCTTCTCGATGAGAAGCCTGGGCTTGGGAGAGCCCGATTGTTCTGAGGAGACATTTGCTATCGGATACTCGATGGTCGGCTGTGGCGTATGTTTGGTGACACTCTCAATGGAGGACATTGAACGACATCTACCAATTTGGAACCATGATAACAGAGTTCTGGCTGATTGGAGCTGGTTCGGACCTGGCTTCAAGCCAATAGCATACATCACCATCAAGTGCAGGATTTTTTGCAATTTGGTGCCAGGACTTGTAGCAGCATGTTAGGACATCCTGTCATCAAACTGTCAGTTACATATTGAAAAAAACATTCCCCAGCTGATTTAGCAACTAGTGTGCGTGTGTGCTGTTTCCATTTGCCACATCTTGTACATTGAATTCTTGTTTAGATGATCTACAGCAATGCAGTGCTACAGCATTCCTGTAAAGCAATAAATCACCACTGTCTTTGTGTTGATGGATTTGGTCGATATTTTTATCTTTTTATAACTTTCAGTAAAAAATTTTTTATAATTTAACCTTTGTTTATGCAGGTTGTCCCTTTGAGACTCAGTGTCTCAATGTTCCCAGTGATGATTTCACAAAAACCTTTGTACATCTTTTGAAGTCTGCAAGTGAAATCCACTGAGAGTTTCAAATCCTTTTGCAATTTACTCAGTGAACAAGGGCAGAAAATGAGAACACCTTCTTCCCAAGATCTGCACGAACTGATGGAGGGGTGAATGTAATGATGTCCTGACACAGTCAGTGACTAAACTGTGTAGTTTGTGTAACATGTACTCTGTTAAATAACAAGGCAGTAAACCAGTAATAGATTTATAGATAAAGTGATACCAATGAACCATCCTGTGTAAGGCCATTGAGGACAAGTCAACCAGAAAATATAGAGTACAGTGGTGTGTTAAAGGTTTACAGCCTGTTGTAAATCTTAATGCTCCATGATAGACAGAATCCAACAGATGAAGAGAGTGAGCAGAGGCATTCATGTAAATTACGTCACTGTAATCCAGGAGGGGTAAAGAGGTGGCAGCAACAAGACTTTTCCTCGTGGTGAAAGAGAGACATGATCCGTTTCTGAAAAAGAGTTTCTAAGTTAGTTTCTTTAATACTGGGTCAATGTGTGGCTTAAAGGAAAGATTTTCTTCAATCACAATACCTAAGTATCTCTATGAGGCCACAGGGAAGCAGTTACAGTACTGTGCAGTTTCCTAAAACCAAATTGGAAAGGAGATAAAATGCTATTTTCATCCAGATAACTTTTAAACTATATGCTCATGTAAAGCTGTAAACCTGAGGAGCACGAGCCAAACAATTTCATTATGGATAAATGTGGATACACTGTTTATCCGTACATGACAATAAAATGTGAAATTTGAAACTTGAAAACTTGAAATTAATCATTAAAAAGTTTGTCATGAACCTTAGCTGAGATACAGAGTTTGGAAACTGGCCTGTAATCATTAACCATTGAAGAACCACCTTTCAGTAGGGGGAGAACAAAGGCACGCTTACACATCTCTGGTGTTCTGTTGTATAGAAAGATTAAAACTATAACACACTGGCTCAGTAATCAGATTCATGTGAGCTTTTAGTGAACATGAGAAAAGATGGACTCTGAATTCCATGAATTACACGAAATGAAATGAAAAGTCTTACATATCAAAAATAACAAAATAACATGAACACCAGCATATAAGACTTTAATATTACCGTTATTATGTCAGTTTGTACACATGAAATGAGCAAGAAAGCAAGCAAGTGGCTGAACTTTTGCACAGAGAGTAACTGAGCAGAAACCAAAACTCTGAATAAACCAGTATTACCAGTCAAACATATTTTTACTATCAAGATGTTTCTGCTGTTGTCCTCCAAGTTCTTCCCTTTCACTTTTCATGGAAAGTTCAGTGAATTATGACTAACCACATATGTATGACCTGTTTGATTGATAGACTCCTTTTTGACACAGTACACTGGGTGATGAATGCTGACATGAGCTAATTGTCCTCCTGCTAATGGAGACCACTTTGCACAAACTACACTGTGAAAAGTATTACCTCTCACTGTCCTTATCTTCTCTATACGTATACATTCCCAAACTGGGTGGAGAAACACAATAAATCATATTATTTACATATTTACAGCCTCTGCTTTGCTTTAACATTAGTGTAGTAATATTTCATGTCACAGATGAAGCTTTCTTCTGGAGAAATGTAGCATCCATAAAATCAATGTCATTATTGAGACAAAAACAATCACTCCATGATTAAACACAATGTGTCTGATAACTCTACAATACAAACTACCATGCTTCTGTCTCCCAGTAAAACACAAGCTTTGTTTTCTTTTTTCAAGAAATTGTTAACAAGGAAAGACTTTACAACCTGTAGTTTAGTCATTAGGTTATCAAAACTGCTGTAAGGTGAGACTTTCTTTCTCACAGCTCCCAAAGTCACATCTGCCCAGTCCTCCTATTCTCTCTTCACTAAAAGTTGTTGCAAAGAATGTATTTTCAGTTATATAGCTAGCTTAAACTTTATATTCCCCAGCACTGCATCCTCCAAGGAACAGATGCTGTGTTGTATTTGGGAAGATTTAACGATAGGAAATGTCGTCACACTGTCTTGACGTTCTGATGACAAAGGCAAAAAAACTCTGCTCTGCATAAGCAGGGTCTCTCGCATCCCCTGGGGCGGATGAGGTTTGCCCTGAGTTCTTGAAGGCTCTGGATGTTGTAGGGCTGTCTTGGTTGACACACCTCTGCAATGTTGTGTGGAGATCAGGGGTGGTACCTCTGGATTGGCAGACAGGATGGTCGTTCCCATGTTCAAGAAAGGGGACTGGAGGATGTGCTTTAACTATATGGGGTGCTTGGTCTATGTAGCTGTCAACAAGTTGGACTCGTTTCCGCTGGGTTTTGGACTCGGCCAGGCCTGCCCTTTGTCATCGATTCTGTTCAAATCCACTTGGGCAAAATAAGAATCTCATCTTAGCTTTTTTGCATATGATGTGGTTCTGTCGGCTTCACCAGGCCGTCACCTGATGTGTGAAAGGCGCTCGCCTTCGTTTTTATTCATAAAGTGTTTTACAAATAAACCCAAAGATTACAGCTAACAGCTGGATTTCCGGTTTGAGTGCAGCTAGCCAAACAGGAAATAGCCACTTACTGTTAAAGAGACTGATAGTGGACAGCATTACCTTGGTTTCTTAAGCCTTGGCAGCACAAAAGTGATCCCCTTAAACAGATTTTTTTAGCTTTAGTGTCCTTATGTTCCTCTGAGTTATCGATTCTGACACTTGTTAGCTAAGATAAATGTTATTCTATTAGCCCCAACCAACCACATGACATCATAGTCTATACTGACAGAAGTATGTTTTAAATCTTTAACTTTAAGCACTTATTTCTTAAATCCAACTTCACAGACAGAGTCACATCTAGGTCAGTATTTGAGAGCAGAGCTCTGTGATGTAAATTAGCCTGTATGTGTTAAGCGTTTCATGCACCCTTTAATAACAGTCCACATTATTATCAACAGCTACATTCACCCTGGGGGGAAAACTTGTGAAGGAGACCATCAGGACCAAGCTGGGTTTCCTGGGTTCAGATGTTATTTTATTTCAATTTCTTTCATTGCAGCTGTCCTGTGCCAGATGTTCTGTTGACACACTGACAGAGAGACATCATTTCAGAAACATCAGGAAGAGTAAAGGTCCTAACAGGGATCAAGCAGGACTCATAGTCTTCTTCAGACCTCCACTGTAGGATGAGAAGACAGGAAAAGATGGACAAACCTAGCACTTCATTAACAGTGTGATACGGATATTCAGAGAGTTCTGAGAGGCTGTGGACTGTTACACAATGATAATAGTCCTGTAGAAAGTTGTGTATTTAAAAATGTATTATCCTTTCTGGTTGCTCTGATATGAATGACTCTGAATTACTTTGTGGTAAATTACACACCATTGGAAAAACACAGTGTGAAAGAATTCCAGATTAAAGTTTTTAGTTCAGCCATCAAGTGACGACCTTTGACCTTCCATTAGGCTTTTTTTTAATGCTGTCAGAGAAAATCTCATCTTCATGCAGCTGACTACATTCAGTGTTAAAAACAGACGCTCTGCAGGTCTGAGATGAACAACTTTCTGAAACACCAAACAAAGGTACTGTTTATGTTCCTGTATAGTGACTCAGTTACATGGATGATTAATTCCTTTGATGTTTTCTCTTTAACTTTATCAATAAAACAGCTGCACATCATGTGGATTTTTTTTTCTTTCCTTTTCTAATGTTTTTATCAGTTAATTTTGGAGTTACCACAATAAGTGAACATATAGGATGATTTGTCTCTTTGAGCGATCGTGGCTCAAAGAGTTGGCAGTTCGTCTTGTCAACCGGAAGGTTGCTGGTTCAAGCCCCGGCTCGGACAGTCTCGGTCGTTGTGTCCTTGGGCAAGACACTTCACCTACTGGTGATGGCCAGAGGGGCCGATGGCGCGATATGGCAGCCTCGCTTCTGTCAGTCTGCCCCAGGGCAGCTGTGGCTACAACTGTAGCTGCCTCCACCAGTGTGTGAATGTGAGAGTGAATGAATAGTGGTATTGTAATGTGCTTTGAGGGCCCCGAAAAGCGCTATATAAATGCGATCCATTATTGTCACTGGGTGGTGCTGAGGTCTGAATCTGAGAGCAGGTCCTTTTAATATAGACCAGGCTAGCTCGTCTATTAAAACCCACCACCACCTATGGCTCAGAAGTAAAAGTTAACTTTACTTTGATTAAATTAAAAGATGGTCTCAGGATGAAAAAATGGATCAGTGGCTGCTTCAATCTTAACTTATATATTGATTGGTTATTATATAAGTTATTTATGTTGGGCTCAGTACTTCTCACCACAGTACAAATGCTTAGAAAAACACCAAGGTTGAGACCAACATCTGCATTTAAGCGTAACATTGCATGTAGGTAATCTCAGTCTGTCACTGAACCTGCTCCATGTGACTGGCCAGAACGTCACGGAGCGGGTGGGATGTATTGTCCAGTATTGTCCTTATCATGAACAACATCTGCCTCTCCCACATCACCTTAAGGGAGTCTGGCTCCATCCCCACAACATTAGTCGCCTTGCAGATCAGTTTATTCAGTCTGTTGGCATCTGCAACCCTCAACGTGCTGTCCCAGCATGCAACAGCATAGAGGATAGCACTGACTACAGCAGACTCCGGAGCATTGTGCTGTTGTCCAAACCCACTGAGCCTTTCCTGTCTGACATGTGTTTCTTTGAAGCACGAAATCTCTGCTCTTCCAAAATACTTCTCCTACTTTTTAGTTCCCACATTTGTTTCTGTTTAGTTCATTGTGAAAAAAAAAATCAATTTATTCAATTTATTGTTGACAAAAAATTGCAGAAGATGTAACGGGGTAATAAAAAGGGCAGCCTTTTATTTATTTATTTATTTATTTTTGTTGACTTAAAATTAAACAAAAAAGAAACGGCATGAATGTTGGCAAATAAACAAAATCACACATTTCATTAACACAAAACTTATATATGTTTGTTAAACAGGGAAAATCATGATCATTTACTCTGCCATGATGGGTCATCAGTGTCTTAACCGAATTCTGTATCTCAATAAGTCATGTTCACTTCTTTCTTAAATGTATGATGTTCTAAATAAAGAACAGATTAAAATATTAATATAATATTTGGTCTGTTGTTTGCTTATGATTTTATTTCAGTCCGTGCCATTAGTATTATTATTAGTAGTAGTAGTAGCATATGTTCATACAGTGTGATATATTTTATTGTGGCACCATTCTAATCTGTTTCATCAGTATTGGTCTACGTACACACTTTCATATGATTAGCTCCACAGCAGTGGCCGATCCTCATCATCGTAAACCATCTGGTTGGTGCAGAGAGCAAAAAAATAAGTGAAAACATAAACACCTGTCAGGACGTAGGTCAGGGTGATGCAACAAAATGCAGACAGGTAGAGCGTCTTGTTGCAGTAGTGATCGGTTTCTGTAGTGTTCTTGTTGTAGTCGGGTTCATAGATGGAGTAGATGATTATGCTACCTGGAAAAATGTAAATAAGATCTCAGAAAATAAGGTCTGATCATGCTTGGCAACAACAAATATTGCCGTAATGCATTTATTCTTGCATTAAAAAACTTTCATTTAGTAAACCTTAATATAAATGACTTTTCAGACAAGATGTTTGAACTCCAGGTTATCATTGATCTCTATTTGTGTTTAAAAGCTGCATGACTTAATTTAATCTCATTCTAGAGTGGCTAATTATTCATAATGATCTAGTTTAATTTTCAAACAGCCAACTTTCTTCTGATTGGCTACCTCTCATAAACTGACAGTTTGTGCTGTACAGAGCCAACAGTAGAAAAAATCATAAAGTGAGCATTGAGAGCAGTTTGGAGGCTGAAGTGGCAGGTTTGCATTTTCAGCAACCACAGGGCAATAATGGTATCATTTTTCCAAAAATAATTTAGCTTTAAGTTTTGTTTTTGGTCTAATTTCAGTCATGAGAAGCTGCACTTGGCCTTTGAAAAATACAGCATTTGTCACCACCATGTTGCTAATCACATCAGGTATGTACTGCAGTGCCTGGCTGTGTATTACAACAGCAACCTTCACTGTTAAGAAGCTGAATATAACTTCAAGCTTACTGCCACAATCTGACGATACACACTTTGTGGAGTTATACTTGTGGACCCAAAAGTAGAAGCGTGGAACAAAACGTGATTTTATCAGAAAGTGAGCTGTTTAATAAGGCTGCTCAAAACAAAGTTCCTCAAAATGCTGGGTCAAGTGATCCAGAACCAGGATACTTACCGATGATGAACCAGGCAAAAAAGAGGTAGAGGAACAGACAGTCGAAGAAAATATTGCACCTGTTCAAAAACCGGCTCAATCCCCACAAGACAGGTATGAATCCACAAAAAACCAGAATGACGGGAATGGAGGGCGCCCTTGGACAGTCATTAAAGTAGACACATCCTACAGAGCACAAGCATGAAAATGAAGACAACTGTCAAGTCGTTGTTGCATAGTTCTTGTTATCTGATTTTTCAAATTTTCCTTCCAACACATAAAATGAATGTAGATAAATTCAGTCTGTATATAGAGCCACTCACACTTACCAACAATCCCCTCAACAATAAACATGATGAGAAAAATCCCATAGATACACCCTGAAGGAAGGCAGACATGGTTTCAGTTACAAATGACACACAGCAGCTGCAGATGTGTGCAAAACTGTTCAAAATCACTTTCTTACTTATTACTCGAGGTATGCAAGTGTGTTGAGGTCTATCGCTCTCTGGCATCGTGACTAGTTAGAAATGAAACCTACAGAGACACAAAGGAAGCTGTGAGACGAGCTCAGGTTGTCTTTAACTGTCAGGCAAATGACAAATGAACAGAGAAACAAGGCAGATCACAAACAGTGTTCACAAGTCAGTGAAAGAGAAATCAGAAGATCGGTGGTTTGATCCCACGCTGCCTCCTGGCTGCATGCCAAATATCCTTGGGCAAGATACTTACCCCATGTTTACCTACTGGTGGTGGTCAGAGGGCCCGGTGGCGCCAGTGTCCGGCAGCCACGCGTCTGTCAGTGCGCCCAGGGCAGCTGTGGCTACAACGTAGCTTGCCATTGCCAGTGTGTGAATGGGTGAATGACTGAATGTAGTGTAAAGCGCTTTGGGGTCCTTAGGGACTGAGTAAAGCGCTATACAAATGCAGGCCATTTACCAATACGTGCCAAAGCCAACATGTAATAGACAAAAAAGAAAGGTTTAAACTTTATGTGTGTTTCATGTAGTTAAAAACCCCCCAAACAGATGTATTATATGACAGCAATAAAAGGCGTGTTAGTTTAAATAGTTTGTTGCAGCCCTACCTGCCTGTGTGTCTTGTTTGAAGGACAAGAAAAGAATGTTTGCACGAGACCTTGGTAACGTGTTCACACATGAATGTGTTGTTGTCTGAACTTCCTGTTACAGAGTCTCATTGCGCTGGGAGAACTTGCCATGAGGATTCACAAGCCATTTACTCAGATAATCGTTTGTATAACAGTGATATTACCACGAATAAAAGCACTTTTTAAAAAAATGTTTCGGACATTTTAGCCTTTATGTTCAACAAAACAATAGAAAGCAGAGACCGTGACATGGTGGAAATCCCCCCACAGCTCTGTTTTTGATCAAAACTAAGATCCAAAATACGGATCGCAGTATGCAGAATGTTTCTGATTTAACCATGTCTTTGGTGTCTTTCTAGGTTACCTCCTTCCAGTTGCTGTGCTAAAACTGTTTCCCCTCCAGGTTGGTCAAACTTATCACTACGGTTTTGAGAGATTCTTGGGTACGGCACATTCTGCTGGTCCTGTGTTAATCCTGATGACATTTTAAGCTAAAAGCCAAACTTGATTCTCAGGTGGGAAAAGTTCCCTTTTTTTAAACTTAAATCTGACAGCAGCCTCAGCTCCTCTTCATCACTGAATTCTTCCTCATCAGTCATTTCTTGGTCAGATTATATTCTGTCAGTTTCCTGGCCTCTCTCCTCCTCACCAGTGTAGTGATCAAATACAGAGTCTCACTTAAGGTGTATTGACCTGCTATGATGGTGCCACACAGTGACCTGTGAGCTATTCCTGTAGAAGAGAGGCTCTCCTGGGCACTAAGGTTCGCGCAGTGTTTCCCAAGTAACCCAAGGTGTCTGTATGTGTGTATGTGTGTGTGTTTATGCACATGTATAGGTGCTTGCTTGCAAGTGTACATGTGACAAATGTGCATGTACCTGTACTCAGTTATTTACGCTAATTGCCTCTCCCATTAATTTTTAATGACCGGCTTTTTTTGACCGGGAAAACCAAGAGTGTAGAAATGTTGAATAAAACACACAAAGTTGGATGCAGATGGATCTAATTTATATTTTGTGTTGAAATCCTCTTTGTGGACAAAGTCATGGAATCTTAGGTCAGTCTAATCAAATTAGGTACGTAAAACTTTTAAATCAGTCAAATTTGACACAACATGACAGTTAAAGGAATTAAAAACTAACATAGGTGGAGAGATTTAATTAAAAAGTGATGACGGCAAACAAAGACTGAAATATTTTTATTTTTCTCTTATGAAGGGAACCAGTTACAACGTGGTAGTTTATTGTTCCCATGATATAGTTCGTTGAAAGTTCACACTTCCTATCTTTGCATCTAGCACAGTGACATTAATATCTTTGATATCTGTTGATATTTTCTGCACTCAATTCATGGCACAGGGGGAGACTAATGTAAAGACAGAGCTCTACACATGCAAACAAGTCAAACCAATAAGAGGTTACTGAGCTTGTGCCCCCGACTGTTAAAATTCAGCCCATCCTAGCAGTATGTAAATGTGGGTCGCTGATCTCAAGTCTGCACCATAAAATATTTTGTGTATGTATTTTAATCTTCACCACACAGAGTCCACGGACAACAGGTACAGAAAAGCAAAAAGCCGAACAGGACGTAGGTCATGTTGGTGGTCCAGAAGGCAAACAGGTAGAGCGTCTTGTTGCAGTACACATCCCTGCTTACTGTCTTATTGTAGTTGGGCTCATAGACGGAGTAGATCCACACATTTCCTGAAAGACAAGAGCAAAAATAAAATGTTTAATATAGCAGTGAAGAGTTTCATGAACAGTGTGCATTCATCTGATTCGTACTGAACCCACTTTTTTACTCAAGTATAAGTAAAAAAGTCCAGGCTCTGAAAGTAGGAAAGTAAGTAGTAGCTCTTTGAATCACAATTCTACTAATCATTTATATGCACAGGTAACAGGGCCTCCTGTTATATTAATATATTAATAGAATAATATTAGTAGATGAGAGTATAGTTGTTATTCAAATCTAAACTATAAGCAGTAAAAGAGGGGTGGAGGAGCACTAAGATCTGTTGTCGTGGCTCAAGGTGACACAAATATTCACAACTGACAATAATTTCTGATCAGCTTCAGTAGATTTTCTTAGCGTGCAGCCTGTGATCAGCTGACCTGCTGCTCTTTGTAGATTTACACAACTGAATTTAACAAGATGTCAGCAGATGTTTTATATTATTGTGAAGCACTTTGTGGTTTTCTATCCTGTGAAGAGTGCTCTATAAATCAATAAAGTTAAAGTAAAGATGCTTCACCCTACTGTACGTTGTCTTTATACTAGACAACATAAGGTTGGTAAAAAGGTTGATTTCAACCAATAAATCTAAGTGTCGTCATCTTAAATGTAAATGAATCTCTGCTACACTTAATGTAACCTAACACAGCCACTGTGCACTGGTCCAACACAGTGATCTACTGTGAATGAACCACATTAACGGAAGCTAACCTGTTTATCCTGCACAAAACTGCTCAGTATCTTCATGCAACCTTTGAGTAACACAAAGCTAGTATAGCTTAGTTTACATTGCAGGACGTTTCACAATATAAAGATACGTCATTTATCAAAACACATTATAATAAAAGTAAAAGGTTGTCAGAAAAATAAATACTCAAGTAAAGTATTAGTTCCCACCTCTGGAAATTATGTCCCAATAAAATTATGGTACACCTAATATATTTGTCTTTTTCAAAAGTGATGGAAAATGTTTTCTGCAGTTGCTTTATTTGAATAGTTATATATGTAGAAAATTAGGTCACTGAGATGTCCTAGAGTGAAACCAAACTTTAAAGCTACAGGTTATAACCAAAAACAAACAGGAGAACTGAAACATGGGTCGCTGTGAGTTCATCACCGATATCAGGAACTTTGATACATGAAAACAATGGTTTTTATACGTTTTTGAACAATCACACATTTTTTTATTTGCCTCTGTTCACCAGCAGAGTGAATTTAAAATGAAACTATCAAGATGTGACTGAAGTGCAGACTTTCAGTCTCAGACAACAAGCTCTTACTTCCTAATTAATCAAAATCCAATGTCAGTTTACTGTAACAACACACATACATAGTGTGGTCTGATGGAGATAACCAAGGAAACCAACAGAAGTAACATATGAGTAACAATAGCAGGAAGTAACTGTGTGAACACGTCTGAAGGTTTTACCTACGTGCTGACTCTGACATTTGCTTTCTGGAAAGCAAAAAAAGAAAAGCTGCTTTCTGCTCGTAGAAATTGGGTTTGCTTAGTTTGCCCACAGATTGGTCAGCCATCTGACTCTTTCAGCTTACCAGCAATGAACCAGCAGAAGAAGAAGAGTGAGACGAGGCAGGTCCAGGCGCTGCTGTGGTTGCCGAAGCCTGCGCAACACGGAAGGATGGAGAGCAGACCCAGCAGCATGGAGACCACTCCCATCACCAGCAGGTAGATGGGAATGTAGCGCTGCCTGGGGCAGTCAAACTGGTACAACGCTCCTTTATGACACATGAAACATTACTGAACTCCGCACTTCATAAAATCATACAAATGTGTACATCTTGGTAACAGTGAGTGCACCTGTGCTTACCAATGACGAACTGAGCAATGGGCATGACGCACAAAATCACCTGGAAACATCCTGAAGCAAAAACAGAAAACATGTTAAAGTCATCAGGAGCGTCTGCTGATGTGAGGTCAGTGTAGGGCTGCCACAAACGATTATTTTGATAGTCGACTAGTCACCGATTATTTATGCGATTAGTCGACTAATCAGATCATCATCCATTGAACGTAAAACTACAGCTTATTGCACCAGCAGCATCTGCTCTCATATAACTATCATTAGCTTAGAGCTTTTAAGGTGCCAACTAAAAATAAAGACAAGATGATAGTTTATTAAATTTTAATGAAATTTGCAGATTGTTTCGGTGAAGTTTAATAAACTCCTTGCTATCTAAAATATAACAGGACACCGGAGTATATTCTGGAGCATCTCACACTTCTGATAATCAGCTGTCTGCTTGACGTTTATTCAGCTGTGTAAAAACTATAACTTTAATCTCAGACAAACCGATTTACTCAGGAACAAATAAAATACTAAAAAAAAAAAAAAAAAGCCAAACAATAACATTTTTAAATTATCTAAGTGACTCATATATATTTAACCTGAGTAGCGAAAGACGGCGGTGGGTTTGAAAACAATTTGCCGGGAGTCCGGTGTTCTCACGGCGCTAGTGACCTAGCCCCCGGCTAGCTATCGAGCTAGTCGCAGGGGTGGGCAACTCCAGGCCTCGAGGGCCGGTGTTTTAGATGTGTCCTTGAACCAACACAGCTGATTTAAATGGCTAAATTAGCTCCTGCAGTTCTCCAGAGGCCTGGAAACGAACTAATCATGTGATTCAGGTGTGTTGAGCCAAGGTGAGATCTAAAACCTGCAGGACACCGGCCCTCGAGGCCTGGAATTACCCACCCCTGAGCTAGTGGGTAACAGACGTCTCCGAAAACGTCGGAGCGCTTTTGAAAATATGTGGTGTCCTGATAAACTGAGCAGATATTTGAGGTTTACACAGCTACATTCTCGAAAATATGTTAAACGTTTATTTTGTGACCCAGAAAGAATAATAAGAGTAATATTAAAACTAACTAGCTACCGCCATTGTTGGAAACTGAGCTGGGCTGCGCTATGAATTCTGGGACACGGCTGCTTCTTCTTCTTCTTCTTTGGGGTTTAACGGCAGCTGGCATACTTGTACATGCAGTGCTGCCATCTTCTGTTTCAGTCCGTTATTACACTCTTAAATCCTACTACTTATTCCTGCGTCTTTTGGGATCTTACAAAGCTTCAAACGACGCGTCGACTATTAAATCAGTCGTCGACGATTTTGATAGTCGACGTAATCGTGACTAGTCGACTAATCGTGGCAGCCCTAGGTCAGTGTGGCACCAGTTCTTACCTACAACCACAGATGGAGGTTTAGGTCTGCGGATGTGCCGAATCGTGTCAGTGTCAGGCATCGTCACCAATGATAACTTTAAAAGGAAAAGACACAGAAGCTCCAGCTCTGTTCACAACAATCACAACACTGCACACAGAAAGCTGTCAGGCGGGTGATATTTGAAAACAAGTGTTACAATTTTTTCATGATATATGAAATACCAACAAAGACATTGTAGTATAATTTTAGGTAAATTTCATGTTATTTTTTTTAACAACTACACTAGTGTAAACATGAACAGTCGCAGTAAATCTGACCAGATAACCAAGCAAACTTTAAACTGAGCCATTTTCACTGGGAAGACGTTTTCAGATGAGTTAGTCGTAAATAATGGTAAAAATGTCATAAAGGTGATGCTGTACCTTCTTGAGTCCCTCTTCCTCCAACCTTGTCTATGAAAATTAGAAGAACATCTGGGGATTAAGAAGAGTTCACGTCATTTAAATACTGGTCTTGACTTCCGAATTGAGTGACTTTTTTTTTCCTGATTTCTCTTCTCGTTTTTAATCCTGTGCTCATTTGTATTTTCTCAGCAAAGATATAATTGACTTCCTATTTCATTTTGACTTCTGCTTATGCATGAACATTTTTACTTGCTCCTGATGCAGGTTCTCTATATTATATTTAATAATTTTCAGTAGGAGTGAAAAAGGGATCGAATTAATCAAATCAAAACAATCTGACTGAACCCAGATGTGAAGGCGTAAATGCAACATTCAGACTGTTGGAGGTCAAAACAAGTTTACCTGAGGAAATTTAAAGTCAAAGCGTCAAAGCGCTAAGTCTGCTGTTCACTAGTGGGGAGACGAGAGAGTGACAGGCGGATTGTGGTAGCTGCAGTAGTGATACGGTCGCTGTACAGGTCCTTTATGTTAAAGAGAGCTGAGTAAAGGAGCAAAGCTGTCAATTTACTGGTCGACCTACAACCTCACCTGTGGTCATAAGTTTTGGGCAGTTACTAAAAGAATTAAAGCGGTGGAAATGATCTTTGTCTGAAGGATGGATATCCTCTTACTTAGAGACAGAGGAATAATTTCAGTCATTTTGGAGGGGCTCAAAGTAGAGCCACTGCTGCTCCACATTGAAAGGAGCCATCAGTTCAGGATTTGTAGAAATCCAGAGTCAAGAAACAATCAGGCAACATCACTGCAGACCCAGAACCAGCACTCTGGTCACAACCTGTTCCAACTCGTCCTTCCTGGCAGGCGCTGCAGAGCACTGTACAACAAAACCAGCAGACATCTGTTTCTTTCCACAGGCTGTCACTCTAATAAAAGGCTTAGGACACTCGCATATTGAAACATGCACCACAGCATCAGAGCATGCTGCATATGCTGTTTTGTTCTGTTATATACATTTAAACAAAACAAATTTCGCACCTGAGGCAGCCGCTGGTCTGATGTCAGGTGAACTGAACTTCAGGTAAGAAGTTAAGACCTGCAGTCTATCTGAGTCAGATATAAACCAAGTTTAGGTGCAGTTTATTTTCGTTGTGCTGACTTTTTACAGTCAGTTACAATAACTTGTACTGCGTACTAACTAGCATGACGGTGTTTACACACTGCTGAGTGGGTGCTATGATGTTACTGATAGTGAATTTTATTTTATTCCTAAGCTTAGTTATTAGAGTTGCCAAACATCCCATAAAAAACGGTATTCAGAGAAAATATTACGCGTTTTGTATTCTTCCGAAAAGGAACAGTTTGTCCCGGACTTTAGCTACAGTGAAAAAGACACAAAGCTGGAGTTATTCCGCGTCTTTACGCTGCAGCTGCCTCTTCTTCTCTCATTCTCTCCCCCTCCCTCCCCTGTTGCTACTTCAATCATGAAACTGATCAGTGATCAGCTGATCAGCTTTTCTGGCGCAAGTCCTGTCTCTTGTTTGTTTATCGTTTACTTTTTGCCAGAAGGAAGAAACCAGCGGAGGTCGCGTTAAACAACAGCGGCACGTTTAAGCTTCATCAGATGTTTGTTTAAAGTATTAACAAATTCCTTTTACAAGGAGTGTTTAATAAGTACCAAAGCATTTGCATTATATACAGTTTATTTTTATGAGTATCAAGTTTTATTGTGAAGAGTTCATGAATGTAAGAGGAAGTGAGTGTGGTTGTGATCGATAGCTGGACTGAGAGAAGTACAAGTGTATGAACTGGACTATGTGTTCAACAGTCTGTGTCGATGCCACATTTTGCAAACTAACTGTGAGAAGCTGGGCACATTTCTGCAACAAATCCACCGTGTAGGTGTTCGCTTTTGTTTTAGGAGAAGTCTGCTGGTCGCTCTGCTTTCCTTCACATGTAACTGTTTCTGTACAGAAAACATGTCCTCCACCCTCTGGAAACATGGGACTCTTTCTGCAATGATCCAGTAAAATAACTGGTCAAAGGTTTTATTTACAATAGAAAATGTTTTCCATTTCATTAAAGGTAAAGCAATTCAGTTATAACATCAACATAATTACAGTATAATATACAGTAGAATTACTTTCCAAATTTAATATTTGAACTCACAGCCAGCTTAATATTTATTCTTACTCAGTTTGAAGCTCCATTTTAGGGACTTGGAAGCAAAAACACTGGGAAATTTCTGTTTGTGAAAATTCTGCTTCTGCATTTCTCTATAATGAATCTCTAAGCTATAAGTTTCTTGAATAGCTTTAACAAAACACTGACCACATACATAGTGAACATTTGTGCACTCTGCTTAAATATCAGGGCTGTATCAGAGAACCAAACATGTTAAATGAAGGAAGTAAAAAGAACAGAAATCATTAAAACCACCAGAGTGCCACAACAAATGGTATACTGAAAAATAATGAGCTACATTTCTTATTGTGGCAAGTCGAAGGTTGGCTCTTGTTGGGGACTGCAGCAATCTGCTTGCATCCAAAGGAAACACAAGGTTTTTGGTCCAGCACGGTTTCATCTAGCAACTGCCCCCAACCTCTCGCAACCAACTGCCTGGAGGTTTCCAGGGGTCATCAACAAGTCTCTAGACCTTTTGCTTCTCAAGTCTCAGTCAAAAGATTTAGAGACTTCTTGTTAATTCTGCTGTGTTCAATTTTGCGTTTGCATCTAAAAATAAAAAATAAAAAATTCATTGGAGTCTTTCTCAATTTATGTTATTTCAGTGTTTTGTAGTTTTCTTACTGTCCTTTTGAACTTGCTGGTTGATGGTGGAACAGTGTTTATGAAAGAAGAAAATCAAATTAGACCTGACTCCATCATTATAAGATCACATGGGCCTTTGCTATGCAGTGTTTGTTGTTGTTATTACAAATGGTAGGACAGTCCCTATTACATTTTACATGATGTAGTCTAATATAAATTGTATATATAGTGTAAGAGCACAATTAAATAGTTAAATTCTTATGATGCACATTCAGGGTCACAGGAGGACTGGAGCCTATCCCAGCTGTCATAGAGTGAGAGGCAGGACGCACAACAATATATTTCATAATAAAAATGTAAAAAAAAAAAGGATTCTTCCCACCTCTAAAATACCTGGAAATGATCAACTACTTAAATTTTTTATTTAATTTAATTTCTAGTATAATTACTTTTTCCTCCAAAGCCTTGAATTATTCTTCCCCTGATCTGCTGTTTCTAATGTTTTTGTAGGTAAATATATTTAGGTTCAAACAAAATACACAGGAATTTGGTCAAATACAATACAATAGTAATTACCTGGTATCAACAGTGGTTATACATAAGTAACATTACATGGATGTATTTAAAAACAGCACAGAAACTGGTAATAATGTAGAAAAAAAACATTTTTCTACGAGGCAAAACCAATTAAGAAGCATATAGTAATAGTTTTGTTGCAATATGATAACCTGTTAGAATTTTTAAAAGTACATACATTAGACTTCATATACAGTGAACCATAGGATCCTAATCTGGTAATGCTGGACGAGTATTTGAGCCTCATCTCCGTCTTCAGGCTGTTGTCGTTTACAACACCAAAAAGTGATGAACAGCAGCCCCAACAGGCCGTAGGTCAGGTTGGTGCTCCAAAATGCAAACAGGTAGAAAGTCTTGTTGCAGTAGATAATGCCTGTGGTTACGCTCTTATTGAAGTTGGGTTTTATATCCGAGTACATGAACACATTAACTGTAAAAATATTTAAAATACTGCTGTAGTGCATTGTTAAAAACAACAACAGTAACTCATTCATTGAAGATCAATATAAACTAAAAACCTGTTTTTTTTTTTTTTATTACTATTCAGAGTATAACTTGCCTGTACTTTTTCTCTTTTACTTAAGTAATTAAAGCTTACCACCAAGGTAAAAGAAACAGATGACGAGGAGGGGCACAGAGCAACAGCCTATGTTGCACCACTTGCACCGCCCTCGGTGCAGCAGGTACAGCAACTGCTTTCTTGGTGTAATTGGAAACTGCTGCATTCTTTTCGCTGTGCACATGCTCAGTGCCAGAAATGCAGATATGAATCCATAATTATAGATGCATATGGGGATGTAGAACTCTCCTTTGCATTCATCAGTTGCTAAAGCTGTGGTGTACAGGGATAAAACAGAAACAAATGTCACTGAATCTGCTTCATAAAGTTTTAATACACAATTTAGGTTATTTATTTTTCATTTTACTTATTTCTGGTTACACAAAATAAACTCCAATGAATTTAATCTGATTATTACAATAACAGTGTCTGTCACTTACCAACTATCACTTGAGCAATGAACATGATACAGGAAATCACCAGGATACACCCTGAAGAAAAGCAGATACAGTGAGTCCCACATGACACTACGCACCGTCTGCACATGTGTAGAAGAATTTCCACATCAGCCTCTCACCTAATATTGTTGTTCGAGGTTCGGAGGTGCATTTTGGTCTTTCACTCTCTGGCATTATTTCTAGTTTTATATCTGTCCTAAAAAGACACAAAAGACATTCATCTGTTAAATTGGCAAATAAAAACAGGTAGACTGAAGAAAGACAATGAATTTTACTTTTTTTTTTAAAAATCCTTTTTACGTTGTAAGTCTGCCAGAAGGACGTGTAACTATTTTTTAATCAAACCTAAAATGACACAAAGAAAGCGCACAAGATATTCTCCACTTTATATTTCTGTTATACTGTTAGGTGATAAATGGAAACATACCATGATATAACACGTGAATAAAATTACAATGTATGATTTAAGATGAAGGAAAAGCCTGATAATGTAAAAGCATAGTGTTACCTACTTTTTACTAATTGTCTTTTGCAGCGTACAGAAGAATTTCAAATCACAAATGGTAGTCTGTGAAAGAGCAAATTGTTAATTCTAAAATCTAAATGGTTATTGGATACCCAAAAAAGTTCGACAAACAGATATTTCCATAAGAAATCCACTTTAGAAAGCTTGTAAACATCATTCCTGTGTCAAAATAGTTAGCAAATTAAAGTGTGAAAGCTGAAAGCATTATACAGACTGTTGCAGACCAACCTGTTTGTGTGTCTGGCAGGACTTCCTTGAAAGGGACTCTTGCAGGAACATGGCCACATATAACATGGGCATGTGAGCATGTTGCTTCAACTTCCTTTTACAGCATCTTTCACTTTCTTTTTTAGTTTTAGTATTCTTTTTCATCCAGCCATTTACTGAGATAATTATGTTTTTAATCATTTGTTTGTATGTGAGCAACGTTACATAAAATTCTTTTTACATTTATTTCTAAGGAGCTCTTTTGCATTCACAGACCAGAGAAAAACATCACTGACAGCGTGTCTGTCACAGCAAAACCTCAGGAGAGGAACACTTCCTCTCATTTGTCCTAACCCACTAAGACCTCCCTACATAAACATTTTTATGTCGTATTTCTCCACAGGACAAGGTTTGCCTGTTTTTCTAAAATATATTCCGGGTTTTAGTTCCCACCATGAATCTTTTTTTAATTCATTGTTGAGTGTGAAAAAATACTATGACAGTATCATTCTTTTAACAGCTGACCAGGATTAGAGAAGATAGTGTCAGATAAGGACAGTCATTTTTAAAAATAATATTTTGTTCATGTTAATTTTAGGACAGCATGCATTTTGTAACATTAACATAGACATAATACATTAAATTACGTCAAATTCAGCACTGTGTAAAGGTCTTTAGCCACGCCTTGTTTCTTTATGATGTATTTCTAAGCAGTCAGACTTTGGATATTGGCTGCTTTTTCATTTATTTTCATTCCTTTTACATTTAGAGATGGTTTTTTTGTTGTTTATTAAGCAACTTAACGCTGATCTGTGAGTCATTCAAGCATGAAAAAGGCTGTGTTGTGTCTATGCATAACAAAAAACCCAAAGCCAGCCACACAAACACATAAATTATTTACATTTTGTCTGTTGAATCTATTGAAAATACCAAAGATAAAACAATTTGACAGACATAAAATGGAATCCTTGCACCAATGAAGGGTTACATCTGTAACCAATGATTAATAATCATTACAGACTGTAGATTCTCTGACTGTTGAGATTGATCAAAATATATTTTTCGTAAAGGTATTTTTGAACCAATGAGGGGGATACAATCATCTTGACAGAAAAAAAGAACAAAGGGCAGCTTTGAATGCCCTTGAAGAAGCCTGGAGAACTATTCCTGAAGACTACTTAAAGAAAGCCCGTGTTGAGGAATAAAGGTTATCATACCAAATATTGGCCTTCAAGCTTGTTAGAACTATAAAAACTTTCTTGCCTTGGATACTGTCTGTTTCCTTGTATGTTTGTACATTTTAATAAATCCGTGGACCTATTTCTGATCTTCCTGGAAAAACGTAAACGTACACTTTACATTGACATTTCTATGTACATGTATTACTTATGATTGATGATCATTTCACTCAAGACTCCAGGCTTTCTCTGATTTTGTTACTGGATCAACAGATATATTCTCTAAGCATTTCTATGATGTTTCCTCAGTATTCAGCCTCACACATTTGGTATTTCTGCGCTCACAAGCTCATAAAACCGACCTATTAGAGAATCAATGGGATGAAAAAAAAGGATATTATTCATATAAGGATGTCATTACGTAACAGAGTACTGCTGCAAAAGTATTTAAAAAGAGTAAACCTCCAACATTAATTACTTAAAATATAAATTGTCATTCTTCTCTGATAAAAGATCAAACATGTACATTGCTCATTAGAACATTTGATTATATCTACATAAGACAAACAGGCAAACTGCCTTTAAATGCATTATTTGCCCTCATTTAACCTTGGTAGTACCTAAAAAACGTACCCCTTATGAGGTCCTAGAGCCAAAAATCGACCACGCCATAAAAAGTGCTATAAAAAGATTATACATTAATATTTTATTCCACTTTAAATTAGCCAATCTTTTAGACCTACTTCTCCTTGAAATATTCATGTCAAGTTTTAATTACATTTCGCGGATTTTAACCCTTTATATCCCGGTTTCGTCACATGAGCGCACTGCTTTTTTTGCCCCAAAAAACATAAAACTTGAATATTTTCCAAAAAAAACATTTGAGGTAATATTCAATTGTTATTATAATTAGGCCTTTAGATGGACTAAAGATTGGCACCAACAGTCATTTCGATCGCCTTTTTTTTTTTTTTTCAGGACCAGAAAATGGTCTCCAGGCGACAAATGCTCCTCCTCTAGGCCGAAATAAGTGCATTCTTGCCGGGGTAAGTCGCGACGATTACCGGGGCACGATCACCGGGGACTCATTTTTGCAGCACACACATCCGATACCACGTGACAACAAATACGTCATTTCCTGTTGACTAAAAAAAAAAAAGCACCCTCATACAGTCCTAGGGGCCGAAAATGGTCCGATCAGCGGGCGAAGCCGCTGCTGCACGCCGGAAATGAGGCTTCGTTTCCCGCAGGTCTGTCCAAGAAGCCCGCTGTTTTCCAGCAGGGGTCAAATGTGAAGCAAGGGCGCCACCCGGTGGCCAAATAAAAAAATTACAATTCTAAGGTCCTGACTACAGAACAAAAATGAAACTTAAGCCATCGCCACTACGTTAATGGTAATAATTGTGCAGTGAAAAATAGCGTTTATAATGGGTTTCAATGGGGCGATTTATGGCTTTTGGTACTCATGTGGATGTCGGTTTTTAGCTTAGCCACCTTAAGCTAATCGAATAAACGGAGACGGCAATTCTAAAGAAAAAAAAGAAAAAAAAAGGGTTGGGAGGTTTGGCTATATTCTATTCAACACAGTGAAAATGGCCTAATATTAAAAAACGCTGTGGATGATAAATGGCCGTAGGTACTACCATTAACTGACAGTGTATGATTATCTTTTTAATTAAGTTTGCTTTGTCTCTATTTATTACCGCACAAGTGTTTGAGTCTCATTATCACCATCACCTCGTTGTCTACAACAGCAATAGGATAAAAAGAGCAGTGCTAACAGTATGTATGTCATGTTGGTGAACCAAAATGCGAACAGGTAGAGTGTCTTGTTGCAGTAGAGATCAGGCTGCGCTGTAGTCTTGTCGTACTTGGGTTCATAAATGGAGTAGATGACAATACTACCTGTAAAAAAACAAAACAAAAAACAAAGACAGAAAGGCAAAAAAAGAGCTTTAAAATAGTTTTTTGGGGGGGCATCTGTGCTAACAGTCACATCTGTGTGCCTGAGATGACCCTTTTAAGGATATCCAAAATCTCTAAAATCAATAAGACATGTTAGATTTTGGAGGATTTGGAGTAAGAAACCATCTTGTTCTCACTCCAGCCAACTCTGTGATATTTTTTTAAAAGCTTACCAGCAATAAACCAGCAACAGAAGAAGATGGTGGTTACAGACCAACAGACACTGTTGCACCAGTTACACCATAAGCTCAGTGCCAAGAAGACCGGTATGATCCCATACAGGGACATGTAGAGGGAGATAAAAGGCTGTCTGGGACATTGAAACACACCTGAACCTATGGGGTGCAAAGATAAAGATTTGATTTTTCAAACATTGTCTGGCTCATAAAAATAAATTCACATAAATTCAATGTCAGAATGGAAATAAGAGGATGTCTTGCTTACCAACCATCCCTTGACAAATAAATATAAAGTAAAGGAAAAACAAAGTAAGCCCTGAAGGAGGCAAATACAGCATGTTTTCAGTCACAAATAACAGTATCCACCAACTTTATATGTCTGCAAAAACTTTACACATCACTCTCTCACCTATTGTTATGTATCGCAGTCCACAGATGAATTGTGGTCTCTGACTCCCCTGCATTGTAACTAGTTTTGACTCTAACCTATAAAGACACAAAGTGAGCAAGAAGATAGTCTCCTTATGTTTATATTCCTGTTATTAAGTTAGGTTGTGGGGAAAAAATGTACAAGTGCAAATGTCAAATTATAGGCATTAGACTGTAAAGGAAAAATTGTGAATGTTTGTACAGTCTTGCAAAAACCGTTCAACAAACAGATGTTTCTACAAGAAACTATAAACCTCCTGTGCATTTCAACCTAGTTACCAAATTAAATTGCATTATGTGAAAGCATTAAGCAGATAGTTGCAGACCTACCTGTTTGTGTGTCTGTCTGGACTTCTTTAAGCATAGAGAACATGGCCACATGTAACATGGGCATGTGAGCACGTTTCAACTTCCTTTTACAGCGTCTTTCACTTTAGCGCTTGCTCCCAATCTTCCCTTTTTAATAATGTTATTTGATTGAAAAGTACAGTGATTTACTGGAATAATTATGGGGTTTTTTTTGTACTTATGGGTATGTTAGCAACTTTACATAAAAACTAAAAGGTTAAATAATAACAAGAATGTTTTATGTTTTATTTTTCATCTGTTAGTTTTTTGTGTAAGAAATATGAAGCTTGGTACAGTATTTTCAGACAATATCTCTGAGTTTTCTTGTAGCATTACTCGAAGAGTTCAGGGTTTGGATTTCCAAACAGCTCTTTGGTATTCACAGAGCAGAAGAAAAAAAAAAGATAACCACCCACTGACAACCTCAGACAGTTTCTCAGTAACACATTCTCCATTTTCACTTCCCACTATGACTTGTTTCATCTGTTTTCTCCCTTTGTTAATTTGTTTTTAATGAATTGTTCAGTGTGAAACACACCATGACAAATTATTCCTGCAGAGGTTGATCAGGATTAGTGGATATGGTGTAATCATCCCATGGAGGCCAAAAGCCAAGGTCCTCCTGTTGCCCATTGATCAGTCCCACATAAGTGGGGAGGGTTGCATCAGGAAGGGAAGTGGTTGTAAAATCTTGGCCAAATCAAACATAATGAAAAATGAGATTTCCATGCTGGATCTGTTAGAGCCTAAGTTTGTTGGTCAAAGACCAAGAAATAGGAGGGGGAACGGTGTGGTCAGAGGCAAAGAAGGAGAAGGTGATGAGTTAAGAACCTTCTGTGACGCTGTCCAGCTCTCCTAGACTAACTGCCGGTCTCCTTGAATCTCCTCTATGTTCCTGACACTGTAGTAGGAGATAGCAAACCTTTTGGCAATTGCTTGTACTAATGTGCCAACCTGGAGGAGTTTGACTACCTGTGCAACCTTTGTAGGGTCCACATAGGTATTGCCTCATGCTACCAGTAGTGATACTGACCCTAGCCAAATGAAAAACTAGTAAAAACATTCAGAAAAGATAAGAATGGAAAAATGTCAGTGGCCTCCACCTGTAACACCCTTCCTGTTTTGGAAGTCGCTAGTTCACATGTGGTTAATTTCATTAACTCAAAGCATCTGAAACTGTCTGACAATCGCCTCTGTTACTTAAATGATCAGATTAGTAGTTTTATTGACTTCATGCTATGCTCTTCCTTTATTTTTTAGAAGTATATTTTGATTAAGAGTGCTTAGTTTGAAGTCGACCAGCAGCAGCGTTGGTCAAGTTACTTGAAAAAAGTAATCAGTAACTAATTACTGATTACTTCCCAAAAAAAGTAATCCTGTTACTTTACTGATTTACTGATCTATTAGCAATAGATCTCTCAGCCCAATTCTACTTTTTCTGCATAATCCATCATACAAAATGTAATCAAATGGAAAAGTCTCTTTTTAAAACTTGTTTTATCAGTTTTAATCTTTTAACTTTATGCATCAAGCAAAAATTTAATTATATGCAACATTCTCTGACTGGAATAAATTAGTTTAACATTTAAACCTATTTTCTGCACATTCCAGCACATAAAATAAAATATTTTTTGTGTTTACACTCAGTCTTTCAAATAGATGCCAGTAAAACACAGCAGAAAATAAATAAAATCAAAGACTAGCAGTCCTGTTGCTCTATTTTCACCTGTAAAGCAGGAGTGGGGTAGGTGGAGGTTTACCCTGGTGCAGGTGTGCCGCGGTCAGTTGAAGAATCCGCGAGTTTCTCTGTGAATTTCCCATTACGTCATAGCGCACTCGGTGCTTGCTTGGAAGTTTAGGGGTTTTTTTCGAAGAAAGAATCACAGTTTTAGTAACGCAGTAATGCAGTGTGCTTACGGGAAAGTAACGGTAATCTAATTACCTTTTTTGCAATAGTAATCCCTTACTTTACTCATTACTTGAAAAAAGTAATCGGATTACAGTAACGCATTACTTGTAACGCATTACTTGTAACGTGTAACTGTCCATCTCTGGTTAGCAGTGTTACGAAATAACAAGTAGAGGACGTCTAAACTCACTCACTTTCTCATCGAGCCCTGCTTCCTTTTTGAGAAGCCAGTGGTTTGAGGATGAGGATCCTTCCCCAACACCACATCTTCTCCTCTTCGCTGGTCCCCAGTTCCTCTGTCTCAGCCACTGGCCTCCAGATTTCCTCCATCTGCGTCGCTAAGGCCCCAGCAAGCTTGCTTCACCACCAGACCTGCACACTCAGTTCAGTCTTGCCTCATAGACAGGCAAACTCTTGTTTTCTGTGGTTGTCTTGTCTTTGATACTTATTCTGTAAACTTCTGTGGGGTCTCTTGGTATCAGCTCTGAATCGGTAGATACTTAGCAAACAGTCTGTGGGGGTTTTCAGTTATCCCAGATCATGGTAGTTTGAGAAGCTTGGACAGAAAGTTTCTTTAAGTTTCACCAAACTTAAAGAAGTCCAGTCACTTTCTTTAAAAGCTCCTTGGACATTTCAAACAAATAGGATAAAATGATAGGATAGGATAAAATTACTTTTTTGAAGTTAAGAGCAGTTCCCCTTACTTGGTCTAAACCACTGAGTCTTCCCTGTCTGAGGTTTTTTCACTGGTTTTGGAGCAGCACGAGATCTGTCTGCTTTTCCAAAATACTTTCCCTGTTTTCACTTTCCATATTGACACATTTTCTGGTTCATTATAAAAAAATATTATGCCAATTTATGAAATTGACAAAGAATAAAGAAGATACAACAGGGTACTAAACTATAAAATAAAAAATAGGACGATTAAATGAAAGAACAGCTTTTTTTGTTTTTTGTTTTAATTTATTTTTCAGATAAAAAAAAAATGAATAGTTTGGATATTCCTAAATTAAGAAGCTCACACATGGATTTCATTAAGCTATGATTTATATCACACAACATTTTTGTTTACGTTCAGAAAACCTCAAACCTCTCAACAACAAAATGCTGGCACTGTTTTTGCAATAATCCTCTGCACGCAATAAAAAAATTGTCTAAGAAGTCCAACTTAAAAAACACTTTCACGTTTAATGGACATTTTGACTGAATGCTTCTTGCTTTGTCTGCATGACTTCATCAAATCAATATTCTCATATGTTCTCTTCTAGTTTCTGACAGTCCAACCTGACACTCTTATTCCTTTGGGAAACTCCAGGAGCTCTAAGTTTGTAACAACTTAACCAATAGTGGTAAAACACAGCAAACACCAAGCCTGACAAACAATAAAAATATTATTTGAGTAGATTAATGAAATCATTTGAGAAGATTAAATGTAAAACATTAATTGCTAAACCTCATTGTGATATTTCTCTAAAAGATCAATAGATTAAACACATGTTGCTGTAATATGTTTGCTAAAAGTACATAAGACATAAGGGTGAGTGAATACTTTTGCCAACATACTGTACATGAGACACACACGAAAACCACTCACTACAGTTTTTCTCAATCACTTCGGCACAAAGGAAAGTCATTCTCACACCACTTTATGTACTGTTCAGTTTTATAACGCAGAGTCACTAAAACAAATAAAACATTTTTCAAATATGTCAAAACATGAAGAGTCAGTGAATCACTTCAACTCTGTGATGAATGAATAAAAACCGTGTTGAAACAATTATATTAGGCATTAGGATATCAATGAAATGTATTACAAATTTGAGAAGTGCATTAAAAGTAGTGAGAATAACATTTCTGGTTTGATTTTGCACCAAAGTGATCAGTAAAAATCATAACACCACCAAACATGCTGATTGTGATCTGCTGTGCGTGCCTATGTTTTCATGTCAGCCATCTTTATTCTTTTCTTTTTATCTCCGCAGCAGAGCCTCATTATCATCAGCCTGTTTTTCCTTACAGCAGCAACAAATGTAAACGAGTGCAGCAAACAGCACGTAGGTCAGGATGGTGCTCCAAAATGCAAACAGGTAGAGCGTTTTGTTGCAGTACGAATCAGTTTTTGTTGTGTTCTTGTTGTAGTTTGGTTCATAAATGGAGAAGATCGCCACATTACCTGTAGAAATAAAGTAAAAGAAAAGTAGTAATGTAGTAATGTCTGGTTAGACTAAAAAACAGTGAAATAATGCTTTCATTTTTAAACTGAAAAAGTTTTATTGTCATAACTTCGGTCACAAAAATCATTTTAGCCAGTAAATCAGAACATAAACTAATTTCCAAATGAGATGTTTTAGCTCAGGACCAAGTCTTTATAGATTCTGTATCTGTTTAAAGTTACATGAAAAAATGTTTAAGCATTGAGAAAAGCTAATTTTCTGTGATAATTCTGGACAATTTTTATTTTCAAACCAATATGTGTGATTCTCAGATCCAAGTTGTTTCTCCCTCCACAAAATTCCTTTGCATTTAGATACTTTGCTTTGAAAGAACCTATAAAACTCATTTGCAGCTCCATATTTTTAGTAACTCTCTATATAATCCTGGCCTTAGCAAATAAAGGTTTGAATAGTAGGTGGGTGGAGCCTGAGATGATCATATTAAGGATATCCCCTCTCAGTGACATCATACAGAGCCTAGAGTTGAAAAAGCTATCTGGATTTGATAGCAGTCAGAAGCATGAGCTTCCAGCTCACAGATATCACTTTCACATACACTGACCTCAATTTTTTAAACTTTGTCCACATTTAATATCATGCACAGGTTGTAATATATTTGTGAACTGTAATACTTATAATCATAATTTTTCTTATGTATTTCTTTCTTATGTTGTCCAAAACCGAGTATTGCTATTAATGCTTACCAGCAATGAACCAGGCAAAGAAGAAAATGCTGGTTAACAAGAAACAGATCTTGTTGCACACCCCTATTGTTCCAAGTATCCCAACAACAGCCATGGGTCCATATAGATAAGTGGGGATGAAGGGTTCCCTTGGACAGTCATGCTCGTACAACCCACCTGTGGGGCACAAGGACAAAGTATGACCAGAACTGAGTACACTGCCTGATAGACTGATTATTTGTTACACTGCTCTGTTTTTTCTCAATATTTTTTTGGTCTACTTTACACTGAGCACATCTATCGGTATACCCAATGAGATCCCAACAAACAAAATGTGAAGCAGTCTGTGTGTTTGTGTGACAGCTCGGGACATGCTAGATGCTTATATTTTATATAACTAATTAGCTTTACATTCATGCTGTAATGGACAAAGACAAGTTCTCCATTATCATCACTACATAAATGCAATAATAATAAATGGACGTTTGTTCATATGGTTTTACGTTCATGTATGTTTGCTATTTCTTCAATTCAATTCAATTCAATTTTATTTATATAGCGCCAAATCACAACAAAAGTCGCCTCAAGGCGCTTCATAGATACAGAGAAAAACCCAACAATCATATGACCCCCTATGAGCAAGCACTTTGGCGACAGTGGGAAGGAAAAACTCCCTTTTAACAGGAAGAAACCTCCAGCAGAACCAGGCTCAGGGAGGGGCGGCCATCTGCTGCGACCGGTTGGGGTGAGAGAAGGAAGACAGGATAAAGACATGCTGTGGAAGAGAGACAGAGGTTAATAACAGATATGATTCAATGCAGAGAGGTCTGTTAATACATAGTGAGTGAGAAAGATGACTGGAAAGGAAAAACTCAATGCATCATGGGAATCCCCCGGCAGCCTACGTCTATTGCAGCATAACTAAGGGAGGATTCAGGGTCACCTGGTCCAACCCTAACTATATGCTTTAGCAAAAAGGAAAGTTTTAAGCCTAATCTTGAAAGTAGAGATAGTGTCTGTCTCCCGAATCCAAACTGGAAGCTGGTTCCACAGAAGAGGGGCCTGAAAACTGAAGGCTCTCCCTCCCATTCTACTTTTAAATACTCTAGGAACAACAAGTAGGCCTGCAGAGCGAGAGCGAAGTGCTCTAATAGGGTGATATGGTACTACAAGGTCATTAAGATAAGATGGGGCCTGATTATTTAAGACCTTGTATGTGAGGAGCAGGATTTTGAATTCAATTCTGGATTTAACAGGAAGCCAATGAAGGGAAGCCAAAACAGGAGAAATATGCTCTCTCTTTCTAGTCCCTGTCAGGACTCTTGCTGCAGCATTTTGGATTAGCTGAAGGCTATTTCTTGTGTCTTATTTTCCCTATTTTATGATTTCTATTGAAATAATGTGGGACACACTGTCTACAAACAGTCAATGCAACAGTGAAAGATGAATTTATTCTGAATGAGCTGCTTCTTTCACTTACCAACTGTCAACTGAGCCACGCCTAAGATGAAAAACATCCCCAAGATGCATGCTGAAGGAAGACAAACAAAGCAGATGTTCACTCTCAAATGATCCCGTTCACCAGCTGCAGACACTTTATATGTAAAAATTCTGCACAGCGGTGTCTTACCTGCTGCTTTTTTTTTGACGTCCACAGACACAGTTTTGAGGTTCATCAGTCTCTGGCATTATGAGTAGATATAAAATTCACAGGCACAGACACAAAGTGAGCAGATGCTTTGGTTGAATTTATTTGTCTGGTAAATGAAAAGACAAATCACAAAAAAATGTTCATTACTCTATGAACGAGAAATGCTAACCACCCATGTAGTCTTGCATGATGACTGAAGCATCTGAACAAAGATGTTTAAAAGCAAATTTAACAATCCAGGTCACAAAAAAATACACAAAACACTTAAACCTGTGGTAAAAATAATGAAACTAAATGTGACTGTGTGAGAGATCACATTTAGATAGTATATTCTGCCCTATGAGACAAATTCTCACCTGTTTTTGTTTTCACAATGACTTCCTTTCTTGAAGGGAGAGAAAAAGGCTTTTGCTGAAGAACATGCATATAGTGAGTGATATATATATATATACATGGTGGGCATGTGGTCAAACAGCGCTTGTTTCAACTTCCTTTTTGAGTGTTTATTTCCGTTTAATGCTCAGTTGCTTTATGTTCCTTTTTTCATTACGGTGATATGTATTCAGACTTTTCTGGATTGCAACAGTTGAGTGAGTACAAAATCTGCCCATCTAAATTTAATCACACACATTAAAACAGTGGAAGATTTGGGAACGATTTTCTTGATTTGTTTTCTGTGTTTTAGTTATTTGTTTGGCTTATTTTTAATGAATACTGATGAAAATGACACACCGCTAAAAGCATAAAAGCATGTGTCACGATTGCCTTATTGCAATTCTCACAGCAGAAAAGTCATAATAAGCACTCTTAATGGTGTTCCCAAACCAGTATTGCATTTCCACACCTACATGAGTCTTTCTCATTGTTTTTATACACACTTTTACTGTAACTATGCTTCACTACTAAAGATATTTATTACTGTGTTGATGCACTTCTCAGCTTATTATCCCAGCAGGGTATCTGATCACTGGCGCAGGGAGGCTGTGATAGCCTGGATCTTGTTCTTCCAGTTCAGCTGACTCCTCAGGACTTGCCTGACCCGCTGCAGGTACTTGGTGGTTGCAGTGTTCCTAGCATGGTTCATGGTTCCCATTAGACCGTGGGACTCCCAGGGACTTGTAGCTGTCATTGATGTCTGCAATTTCTCCTTCTGGTAGTTCGATTCCCTCATTTCTGACTCTCTTCGTTACCATCCGACCAGTCTGAATGACATTCCGGTGTCACAGCTGTAGATCCTTGTCATGTGGATCAGTGAACGGATGTTTCGTTCAATCCTGTCATACAGCTTGATGTCATGCATGCAGAGGGGGCGACTGATGATTGCTCCGTAGTTGGTATTCGTAACCAGTCTTGTTCTATTCTCATAATGTCATCTGGCAATGGTTTATTCTCCTGAGAGAGAGATTGCTCCTTTTTTATGATGAAGTCTTTCATATTCTCATTGCTTCTCCACATACTTCACTACTAAAGATATTTGCTTACTGTGTTAATAGATTTCTCAGTTAAATGCTTTGAAATGCAGCGGAAAGCTGATTCGATTATTTGAATTACTGCAATGAGCAGTAGAACAGGCGTACCTAATAAAGTGGATGCTGAATGTATGTAGCGTGACTTTACCTAACAGTACAGTGGTTGGCGCTGTGTTCTCAGATTGTTTATTTTTTCTTCGTTTTTTTGGTGCATATAGTTTAATTTGACTTTTTTGCTTTTTCTTCATTTTATTAATTTTGTAAAGTTTAAAAAAAATCCTTCACATTTAATTTTTGTTTCTGAAAAATTATTTACTTCCCCTGTAAGAAAAACTGACAAAACCAAAGAGCAAACCAACCAACAGCATCTGCTTTCAGTTTCACGAGTCAGTTCTTATTTCCTTGCTAATGTTTCCAGACTGATAGTAAAAAGGTGAAGTGTGCGGGTGTGAAAAGCTGGCACAGCATGTTACATGCCACAACAGATAGTTTCTATAAGCTCCCATCAAACTATATACAGAAACATTATTTTACACACGTTTATTCAGCTTTTACACAGTCTTAGATAGTTATTCTTTAAATTTTTGTGGTGTTTCTTGGTATCATCTCTGAACAAACGGGTACATTTCAAACAGGCCAAACTTTAAGGATAAAATGACTGTTCTGAATTTTGAATATTTTTGAGGTTAAGGGCACTTCTCACTCATTTTTGCCATTCTGAATTCCACAGTCTTTTTAAATTGTTTAAAAATGTATTGAGCCATTTCCTTCGGTTTTTCAGGGGGGAAAAATCACACCGATGACCTGTATGATCTATATCAAATATGAAAACTGAAGAAGATACAATAAGGCTAATAAAACAACAGCATGTTATTGTCATGGTCCGGAGTCTGCGACTCCGTGTTTATGTTTTGTCTATTAGTATTCTATGGTTTTGGTTACCTTGGGTGTTTGTATTCTTCTGTTTCATGGTTCATGTTCCTATGTTCTGTGTCCCCCAGTCTGTGTTAAGTTGGTGTGCTATGTCATTGCGTGTATGTGTTTCCTGTTTTATTGTGAAGGTCTGCGTCTTATGTGAGTGTTTTCAGTTTGCCTCCCTAGTCTCGTCACGATAATCACTCCCAGCTGTGTTCCCCACCTGTGTGTAATCTCCCTGTGTTCTCTGGGTGTATTTAAGTTGTGTCTTCTGTCATGGTAGTTGCTGGTTTGTCTGTGTTGTTTCCCCTCGGTCTCCCTGCATCTCTCCATGTGTATTTCCCCGGATCTCCCTGCACCTTCGTTCCTGGTTTGTGTTGTTAGTTTACCCAGTTTAGGTTTCCGGTTTCATGTTCACCCACCATTGCTGTTTGTACCCACTCCTGTAAATAAATACTCGCCTGCACCAGAGCTTCCGCCTTTTGGGTCCTTTCTCCAACTCCACACGGCTTGCCCCGGCAAACCGTGACAGTTATTCTTATTTTCTTTTATTTACAAGTAAATAAAACACAACTAACACATGAATTTCATACATAAAAATTTCATCATATACACTTTTAAAAGGAAAGAGGGTTAAATAAAAAGATGAGACATAAATCATTAATTGTAATTTTACATGGTAACTGCAAAAGTTTCACGTTGCCGTATTAACCAAGATAAAATACTGGGCGATAAGCTCCAAATGTACATAAAACACAGATAACAATAATGATTAATCAATAATATTGATCAATTGTATGCTTATCTTTTCTGATTAATCTTATAGTTGGATCAGGTGACCCTTATCTTCCCTTAGTTATGCTGCAATAAACCAAGGATGCTTGTGGGATTCCCGAGATTAAGTTAAAAAGGGAGTTTTTCCTTCCCACTCTCGCCAAGTTTTTGATCATAGGGGGTCGTGTCTTGTTGGGGTTTCTTTTTAGTATTGTGGGGTCTTTATGATACAGAGCACTTTAAGCTGTTTTTACTATTGTTGTGAATTGGCTGTATATAGTAATTGAATTATGATTTCGATTCAGTCATGTTTAGGTTGCTCTTGAAATTGAGACCTCATGTCTCAATGAGATTTGCCTTTGAAAAAAGTAAACTATAAACATTGCATTATTTTGGTTATCCCCAAGCAGCGTTTGAGTCTCATTATCATCACTTTCTATCAGAAAATAAACAGCTAAAGAATACGAGCAAAAAAGAACAGCTAACAGGACGAAGGCCAGGTTGGTGGTCCAAAATGCAAACAGGTAGAGCGTCTTGTCGCAGTAATGATCGGGGTCTTTAGTGTTCTTGTTGTAGTCAGGTTGATAAACGGAGTAGATGCGAATGGTACCTGGAGAAATATAAGGGAATCAGTTAAGAAAGCTTGATCATGATTGTGCAGGAGGCAGGAAAAGAAGACACAAATGTGCGCACACACAGGCGAGTATGAGGGTAGGACAAGACTATGAGCAGGGATAGACGCAGACACTAAATACAAGTGGTGAACAAGACCAAGAGGAAACAGCTGGGAGACACGGCTGACATGTCTTTTTTGAGGTGGGCAAAACAGGACATTACGCACCCCGACGGGAGACTGTCAAAATAAAACAGGAAGCAGAGAAGCAGATTTGACACAGCGACGTGGACACGACAGGTTTAGGAAGGCACAAAAACAGACCATGGAGCACAGAGACAAGAGTGACAAGGAAGAAACGGAACAGAGGGAGCATGGAATCAATTATTCAATTATTTATTTCTATTTAGTTTCAAAGCTCTTCTTCTTAAAAGCTGCACCAGTGAATTTCAGCCACTTGAAAGCAGCAGAAAACAACACATCACAGTTTGTGAATTGTGACTCTTCTTTTGTATTACAGCCTGAAGCCTGACCTTCAGTCATATTAATCTCATGAAGATTATTTGCATCTACAATAACTTTATTATTTAAAACTGTGATCATGTAAAAGGAAACAAGAGTGATGGAAACTTCTTACACTTCAAGCAAGCACAAAGCAGCAATAGGGATATTTCACCAATAATCACCAATAATTTTACTCTTGTGAAAAATCTCTGGGTTTTCGTGTTGCTATTTTTTTATGCTATGCAGACTATGTGTAATATTTCTCAGTACTGCACTGTTAAGAAACTGTATAATTTATAACGCTTACCCATGATGAACCACATAAAGACAATGGCGATGGATGCAGACCAAAGGATGATACCACACCACCTCTTAGACCACAACCAGAACACGGCTATGAATCCATAACCAGACAGATAGACGGGGATGAAGGGGTCGATTCGACAATCATCAATGTGCACCAATCCTGCAAACCACAAGTATGAAAATAAAGACGGTCAAATGGTTATTACATCATTTTGGTTATTTCATTTTTTTAAACATTGTTTTCATAAAATACATTTAAAAGGAATGCAATCTGAATATGGAGCGTCTGTCACTTACCAGTGATCGCCTGAAGAAAAAACATGATGTGGTAAACCAGCAAGGTGCAAGCTGAAGGAAGGCAGACACAAAGTGATTTCAGTCACAAATGACTCCAAGCTGCAGCCGCAGACGTGTGCAAAAACATTTTAAATCATTCTCTCACCTATTGTTTGACGTATCCAGGTGAAATAAGGTCTTTCACTCTCTGGCATTATGACTAATTATAAATGGACCTACAAAGACACAAACAAGGCTGTGAGATATGCTCAAGCTGTCTATATGTCCGGTAAAAGAAACGATAAGTCTAGAATAAGTATGACAAATTATAAACAGTTATTCGTTAGTCTGTGAAAATGAAATGATACTGAAAATACAGCATGTCGAAAATCTGAATAACAAATGGATATAAATGTATATCAAATAGTTATCAAATAAACCTTAAATGTATTAAGTGATTGGATTAAGGCCTACCTGTTTGCACGACTGACAGGTCTTTGTCTTTGAAGAGAACGGTTTCATGAGAACTTGGCAATATATAGTGCTGTCAGATTGAAAGTGTTGCTGTCTACACTTCCTTTTACAGTGACTTTCACTTTAATACTTGTTCTTCAGCCATATTCCTTAAAGAACAACACCCCAAACTGTTTTTGGTGTTGTTGGCTCTGTGCAGCAAATGTCAAACAGTTCAAAATTCCAGGATAATTCCTCCTACTTTAGGTACATTTTCATTTTATCGTGAGTATGAATGAAAACTGCATGAAATCAGTCTTTTTTTCTGAATTACAGTTACTGTTTTAGAAATTTTAAAAAATGGATAAGTGACGAGCAGACATCAGCGAAGATACACAGATACCATGACAGAGACTAAGGCAAAGTTTTGAGTCATTGTGATAGTGTGCGTCAGCATCCGCATCACTGGGAACACAAGACTGAAACCAGTGGCAATCGCTACAACGCTCGCCCTGACAGAGGTGGAGTTTGGATGGTAATACCTGCCTGCAGTCCTGACCTCAAACCCACTGAACACTTGGATCAGCTTTGGTGTGCTGTTTGTGCCAGAGCGACTAACACAACCACACTGGCTGACTTACAAAGAAGGAGACGCCAACAGTAGAAACAATAGGTTTGTATACCAAACTCTACTTTTTAGGATACCAACCGTCTGTACTAATAAATCAGCTGGTGTCAAACTTTGGTACCAGAACACGTCTGGATTAGAGGAAGAACAAGAGTTTCAGAGGAGTGAGCAGCGATCTTCGGATGTGTTGAAGACCAACAAACAAAGATGGCAAGACAACGGTGGTGAGCTGCAAGTTGTCTCATGCGTGTTTAAACTTTTCATAACTTGACAAAGCTCTCAGAAATAACCATGGCAACACATAAAACCTGATAAAGCACCCGGTCAATCAGAAAATATATCTAAAACCTGAAGAGTGTACAGTAGTTGAGCCTGAAATCCAAATTCACTGACAGAGCTGCAGCTAGCATCAGCAATGGAGGATGATGATGAAAAGCAAGACATCCACATCTTCTTCAGGTCATCAGGCACTAACTGAGCATTTTTACACTGGGTACACTCAGATTTCTTATTGGCATGTTACAGTAAATAAACCTTATGTGACATGGCCCATCTGTTGAGAAGTTTTTATTCATTTTGCCAAACAAAATTTGAAATTTTTGACACAAGTTTGAAGTTATTATTCAAAATTGCTGTGAAGGAATTTATTATTCCTTCGCAGCAACATCTTTCATTGGCAGATGTGATATTTCCCACAAGTGAGCTCTTTGAGAGATCACGCAAAGTTTTTTTTAATGTATTAAACTAAAGAAATTAAGCCAACTTTTTGACTTTCAAATATTGGGATCTGCTACCCAAAGAAGTAAGCACCATCAGAGCTTAACGGCTATTAACCAGCTACCCTCACATCACATCTGGTGAAGGTGCTGGAGTGGCTAAACCACCCAAGACTCCAGGTAAAAACATCTCTGATGCTCTGCAGGACAAATCTGTCAGTGGATGATGCAATCATCTGCTTGTTACTAGAGTTATTGATCACCTTTGATTCCTCAAATACGTTTAACTAGATTCAGATGCTGCTACTTAGAGGAGGACAACAGGAAGTGTCAGTAAACACGTGCACCATCTCATGGATTACTGACTATCTGACAAACTGGACACAGTGTGTGAGGCTGGGCAGAGCACTCGCTGATTTGGTGATGTGCAGTAAGAGCCGTGATCCTTAAACATGTGCAGCAAAGTGATGTTGATTTTCCATCAGTCAGCTGTGGTGAGCACAGCGTACTTTACTGTGGTCTGCTGGGGGATCAGCACTGGAGCTGGATAAACTGATCAGGAAGGAGTAATAATGTTTAATTTTATTCTTATCAGTAGTAGTAGTAATGCTATCATCCTTTCAAGTACAGTAACAACAGCCATGATGAAGGCTGGTGTGATAAATAAAACAAAACAAAATAAATTAAAATAAAATAAAATAAATGCTTAATATCAAAAATGAAGCATTAAGGGCTGTGTGATTTGAGGCATTAGGGGGACATCTAGTGGTCTTTGAATGTTATTGCAGTCAGTTCTTTGCTGGACTTGGAAGAAGTGGCGCAAATGACTTGAAGAAAAATGTGCTGTCTAGAAGTCAGATTTGAGTTCTTTTTGTTCTGCACATTTATTTATTTATTTGTTTATTTTTATTTCTTTTTATTGTAGGTGTTGTTATGATCGCACGTAAATATACCCCAAAAACTGGTGGATAGAGTCCTATATGTGACATCGCTGTAACCAGTGTTTCTAAGAGGAATCTGCAATCAGCCACTCCTTTAGCTAAATCCTAACTTTGTCATCGAGAGGATTATTTTCTATTTCTCAGTTACTTGTTCATTTAGTCTGTTCATTTAGCAACAGAAAATATTGCACCAGTTCTTCAAACAGCTCAGTACAGAGAAGACGATTATGAGACCACAGAGGAACATATAGATGGGGATGAATGGCGCCTCGGACAGTTATTAATGTGCACAAATCCTACAAACACGAAAATGAGGAGTGTCAAGTTGCTGTTCCACAGTTCATTATTTCATTATGTTATTTCAATTTTCAAGTTTTATTTCCAACACATTAAATGAATGTAGATAAATTCATTCTGATTATAGTGCCTCTCTCACTTACCAACTATCCCCTGAACAACAAACATGATGAAGAATACCATGGAGATCAAATCTGACGGACAGCAGACACGATATGGTTTCATTCACAAATGACACCATGCAGCAGCAGATGTGTGCAAAACTGTTCAAAATCACTTTCTTACTTATTGGTTGAGATATGCAAGTGTGTTGAGGTCTATCACTCTCTGGCATCATGACGAGCTAGTAATGAAGCCTACAGAGACACAAAGGAAGCCGTGAGACGAGCTCAGGTTGTCTGTATATGTCAGATAAATCAAAGATAAGAGTGTCAGAAGGATGACAAATCAGAAAATGCGAAGTGTGTGAAAGTATTACTTAACATACAAATCAAGCTTAAAATAATACAACAGCATACAAGGACATAAATGTCTTTACTTTCATATTCTCACATGAAAGGAACCTGTTAACACATCAGCCAATGATGAACGTGTCATATTACGACATGACGTAAGATAACTTTTTAAATCGTTATTCAATATAAACCACCATCCACAGTATTCATTGCTTTTTGTTTATTCACCATAGGGTAAAGGCAAAACAAAAAAGCACGAGCAACAGGGACAGAAGAGCGAGAAGCCTAAAAGGATGTAGTTCAGGTTCATGGTCCAGAAGGCAAACAGGTAGAGTGTTTTGTCGCAGTACATATCCGGGCTCGCTGTCTTATTGTAGTTGGGCTCATAGACGGAGTAGATCCACACGTTTCCTGAAAGACAGAGCAAAAATAAAATGTTTAATATAGAAGTGAAGAGTTTCATGACTATTATTTATTTTCTTTCTCCAGTGCACTTGTGTGATTCATTAACATAACGCTGATGAATGTTTGTTATTATGGTACACCTACCATATCTGTTTCTCTCACATGCTTTATTGGTTTTTTGGTGCTGCCCATACCAAGAACTTTCATACATGAAATCAATGGGTTCCACATTATTTTATTTACCTCTGTTCACCAGCAGAGTGAATTTAAAATCAAACAATCAAGATTTGACTGAAGTGCAGACAGTGTTAGTTTATTTAACAATGCAGCAACACACATAAATAGTGTGGTCTGGAGGAGGTAACCAAGGCAACCAGTGGAAGTAACATATGAGCAGTAAGATCAGGAAGTAATTGGGTGAGAATGTCTGAAGGTTTTACCTACATGCTGAGTCTTACATTTGCTTTCTGGGAAGCAAACAAACAAAACAAAACTGCTTTCTTCCATTTTTCAGCTTACCAGCAATGAACCAGCAGAAGACGAAGAGTGAAACGAGGCAGCTCCAGGCGCTCCTGCAGTTGCGGCAACACTGAAGGATGGAGAACAGCAAGGTCACCACTCCAACCACCAGCAGGTAGATGGGAATAAAGGGCTCCCTGGGACAGTCATGGAGGTTCAATGCTCCTTTTAGGACACAGAAAAATACCTAACTGTATACATTTATGAAAATGTCTACATCTGTCTAACAGTGAGTGCACCTGTGCTTACCCATGATGAGCTGAGCAATGTGCATGACAAACAAAATCACCTGGAAACATCCTGAGACAAAAACAGAACACATATTAAAGTCATCTGTCTGATGATGGTCCTGCTGAGGTCAGCGTGGCACCAGTTCTTACCTACGACCACAAATGGAGGTCTACGTCTGTAGACGTATGTCAGTGTGTACGTTTCAAGCATCGTCTCCAATGAAAACTTCAAAAGATAAAGACACAGAAGTTCAGCTTTGTTCACGACTATCACAAGACTCAAGTGACTCAAGAATCACAGAAGCAGTAAATCTAACCAGGTGACCAAGCAAACTTTAAAAAAACCTTCCCCAAAGGGAAGTGGGTTTACACCCTGTAAATGCTGCACAAAACAAAGGCTAGGTGCACCCAAATTTTTCAACCGCATTGCTTAATCAAGTTCACTTTTTTTTTTAAGTTGCTGTCCATACAGACATTATTGATTTGTAAATGATTAACTAACAAAGTTCTTTATTTGGAGCACAGTTCTATAGGAAGGATAAGTTACTTAAAAAGTGCTTGTGCTTAAAGTGCTTTGGCACTTTGGCACTCTTTGGCAATATTGTAGACAATGTTAAACTTAATCACATCGGCCTCCTCTGACGACCTGTTTGCTGCTGACTGCTGCTTAAAGGCAGTGGGGAGAGGGGAAACTTGGGCAGTGCATTTAGCGCAGCATATAATGAGCTTTCTGGATACACTGTGCTTTTTCAGCGTTGATGGCTCTGTGTCAGAGCACTGGCTATGAATTTCAGACAGATCAGGCCTTAACGAAAAAGTTATCAATCCTTCTTTTCATCTTTTCTCATTACCCACAGCTACATCCACTTCTGTCGGGCCTAGGCTACTCACTAGGGCTGAGTATCATCACTGATTTCTATAATCCATTTGATTCTGATTCACGAAGTCCCGATTCGATTTGATTCAATTTTGCCTCAGACACTCAGAAATATTATAATTATGATCATTTAGCAGTAATTTGGCATAATTTAGAAAAAAATTAATTTTAATGTAAATATTTAAAAAGTTGAAATTTCTTCGCTATTAAACAGCAGACATTACGCTTTCTTGTGGAGGTCATTTTTGAAAAACAAAAACAAAAACAGTAGCCGACAGCACTGTACATAACTTGTGCGTAATAAGCCAACGAATAATGCAGAAAACAGATTTGAGACAGAAAACTGTTCTTGAAGTATACTGAGAGAGAGAGCAGCTGTGCCAGATGTGCTTTTGGTGGAAGCAAAACAGCAAAAGTAAGAGGGAATTCGTGACGATGTTTATCAAATGTGAAGCATAGTTTGGATCTTTTTTTGCTGCTGGTTCAGTCAGTTTTGGTTGGAGAGTGAAAAAAAACCTGCAGCATCAGAATCTAGCGCAAAAAAAGTGACGTAAACACAAAGACCGGATCTGTGCTTTCGACTTTCAGCGTGTCCGTGTACGTGCCGTTAGGTCAGAAAACCGACATCTCGCTGATTCTGACGTTTTTATGTCGAATCCGTTAACCTGCTCTCATTTACCGTTTTAGCTGTTTGGTGGTTGTTGAAATAGTTTTGTGAGCTTTAACCTGAGATTCTGGCGTTTCTGTCAAAAATACGTTTATACTTAAAAGTCGATTCAGGATTTAATGAATCGATATTGCGTTAATCACGCTACTCACCTCCCTCTATCCGCCGCACTTTCAAATGTAGACAAGAAGAGCTACAGAAATATCTGGACCACGGCCAATCAGAGAAGTCCCGCCCCTGACTATCTCTGATTGGTTTAGACCATGATATGGGCATAATGTGTGTTTGTTGTTGTTGATTACATGGAGACTATCAGAGTGCGGAGACTTTTGTTTTTTTGTTTTTGCCGAATGGGGCCATTCGATTTTTGATTTTCTGATTTTATTTTATTTTTTATTTTATTTTTTGCACTGTTGAGAAATTGGTCGAACTCTAGAGCCCCGCCTTTTCACTCAAATGATGCTGCTGCTCAACCCATTTGTTGGTTGGGCAGCAGAGTTGAGTGCGATGTTTGTGCCCATGAAAAACTTACCAAATCTTCTCTGCCAATGCCGAACAGTTTCTTTTGCTCCTGTTTTGCAATTCTGATTGGCTACCTGTTTTGTGCCATGTTTGACTGATCTGAAGAGGGCCTATGGCACAGTTTGGAGCAAGCCCTTGTACCATCTCCATATTAAAGGCCAAGCCCCATGGGCTACAACCACACTGAAAAAAGGCCGAACTGGAAGACCAACACAGAGGCTGGATGATAAGAGGCATTAGGGGGACATCTAGTGGCGTTTGAATATTATTGCAGTCAGCCAAGTGTGTTTTCTCTCAGGCACAGTGTGTAAATGTTATAAATCTAAAAAGAAAAGGCTCAGCCAGATGAAAGCTACAGTATGTTTCAGTACTTGAGCTGTTGCACTAAATAAGAAAAAACAGTCAGTTTTACTTCTCTCAGTTAGTTTGAGGACTTTAATTTGTTTACTCATGCCAGGATTAGTGACCTCCAATTAGTGCAGGTGATGACATAATTTACAGTCTCACTAATTCTAAAAGTCCAGTAAATAACCCTCTGCAGTTTGATCTTTTTGACTCCGAAAGTCAAAGCAGTGCCTGCACACATACCTGAAAGTAAGAAGGTAGTCCTCCCACCTAAAGAACTGCAGACCACATCTGCAGAATCCCATAATTTCAAACAGTACAGACTCACGGTGATTAAGAAATATCAACAGCAACATTAAAACATTCAAAGTTTACCATGTTCCTACTTTTTGCAGCTCAACATCTTGAGGTTAATGTGAAGTCTAACAGGGCAGAGGTAAGACTTGTTGGCGACAGCTACATCTGCCTATAGCTCAGAGGACTCACACTCGAGCGGAGAACTCAGCGGAGGAACTCGGTGAAGAAGAGAGAAGGTTAGTTTATATTTCCTGGTAATGATTTGCAAACTTGGTGGATAAAGGAAAGAGCAATCATGCTTGTAGAGTGGGGTTCATGTAGCACGTCTGCTTCAGGTTAGGCAATCTCAAACACGAGTACAAAGAGGAGGAAGTCAGAAGATTTTCTCCTCCTTGTACATGTTTCTGTTGCTCTTCAAGTCACTGACTTTAGCTGAATACTGGCTGCATACTGAACATATGTTCACGACTCTTACCCAAGGCACTCCAGCTCCCACTGGGAGAGGAGGTTTTTGCAGGGGGGCAAAGACTTTGAGATCCACTCAGCCTCCTGCTGGACACAGTCTTCCTCGACTTCAAGCTAGTCAGTGCTGACGTGTCTGTGATAGAAAGTCAAAAACAGTGCAGCCACAGACATGAAACCACAGATGTACAGGAGGTGAACACAAACATCAACATGATGTTTGAAATCAGCTCAAAGCAGGAGCAAACACTGAAAGGATCTCACAGTGACGAATACATAGGAGAATAAGCACAAAGCAATCAATGAGCTTCAAACAGGAACACATTAAAAGGACCTCATACCTGAGCTCTGTATTCATTTGTCACGGCTTCATTTTTAAGATGAGCTTTTGACCGTTTTGGTTACAAATAATGGCTTGTTCAGAGCTGCTTCTCTGCAGTGTCACCTTACAAAAAGCCCATCCAGTGAACTGATGGGAGTTTACGCCTCTGACAGCATCAGCCTCTCTAATTTATAGATCCATAAGAGATAAATTTACTGAATTTTCCAGAGGAACCCACCCGAGGGATTTATATTTCTATCTAAATAAGTTGATGAAGAAAATGTCCCAACATGATGATGTAAATCAAACATGCTTTCAGAGTGAGTCTCCAACACGTGAGGAAAACGGGAATCAAGTGAAAATCTGGACTTTCCTAATGAAAGTTTGTCAAACACGATTCCAAATCACTGACTTCCTTTTAAAGTCTCCACAAATAAGTCACTGCCATCTTGCGGCCACAAGATGGCAGTGACGTAAAGGTTGGCTGCAAAGAGGGAGACAGAAGCTGTTTAATATGAAAGCAGAGAGAGCTTTACTTGTTAATTCATGTGTGACTTAAAACTAAGTCATCCTGGACAAAACTGCCTTTTTTCCAGGCTTCTGAGACTGAGTGGCTCCAGTCTGCTCATTCGATCAGTTTTGATTGGTGGAATCCTGCAGAAATGATCGTCCTCCTGGAAGGCTCTCCTCTCTCCACAGAGCAACGTTGGAGCTCTGTTACAGTGACCATCAGGTTCTTGGTCACCTCCCTGACTGGTCAGGCAGAGAGCTCTAGGAAGAGTCCTGCTGGTTTACAAACGTCTTCCCTTTAGAGATGAAGCTGCTGAGTTCACTGGGACCTCCACGCCTTGATACAATCCTGTCACAGAGATCAGCAGACAATTCACTGGACTTATTGTGTGCAGAATTTTGAGATGAAAAGTGAATTTAATCCATTTTGGAGTAAGACTGAAATGACAAAATATGACACAATGGCTGAGAATACTTTCCAGATGCATTCCAAGTTTCTCCATTCAATTTACATTTTATTAGCAGGAAAACTGAATGCTGCTATCAGATTTATAAGTGCCTGAAATAATAATTACTAAACGTAGATGCTGATTTAAAAAAGACAAAACAATTTTATAGTAAAACTTTTATTCGGTTTTTTCAAGTCAAAAACAAAGAACAGATACAGAATGAGATCATGACTTGATTTCTATACAGTGGCAACTTTAATTTAAACCTTCCTTTGCCCACACATGTAAAGTCATTCCTCAGCTTTACACTCTGCATCACCCTTCATTCACTCACGCACACACTCCCATTCATTCATTCGCACTGGGAGTCCCGATGACCTGCATTGAGAGAACAGCACATATTTAAGACTACAGGATTGGATGCAGACATAGCGTCCACCGAGATATTTACTGAGTGCAGTCACCAAACCTGGGTTCTGTCAAAGGCCAGAGGGATGCAGTCCTTTAAATTCAACACCCATTGGGGAAGCAGTGTTTTACAAAAGTAGACATTTGAAGATTTTCAGAACAAAACCCAACCGATGCCTCGGGACTCCCAATCACATCCAACACCTGCTCTCCTCCCTATGATTCCCCTCGTCACAGGTACACTTGTAGAAAGAAAAAAAACAAACACTGATTTTCAGAAATGAGGATCACTCATGGATGAAGAGGGAAAAGGGAAGGGGATCCAGCAAGTCCAAAATATTCAGATGAGTTTTTCCATCAGGGGTACAGACTGTTCCCTGACATCATCAAAGCACGAGAGAAAGCACCCGCACTGAAAAGAAAGCTCACACTAATGTAGTGGGTAACAGTGTTTTAAAGAGAGGCCAAAGGCGCCGTTTCTCTGGACGATCTCCGCTTTCAAAGAAAAAACAAAATCGTTACTCTTACCGAGGACAAAATAAAAATAAGTTCAACCTTTCCTCTTTCACAACCTGGTGACATCGGTCAAAATGCGATACAGCTGAGAGTGAACAGAAAAGTAAGTCGTGAGTGGGAGAAAAATGTAAAAATAAAGCACTCCTCCTTCACCCCCTGCCCTCTTCATCCACAGTGTGTGAACATGAGCCTCCTGGAAACAGGTTTATAAAAATCACCAAAAGCAAACAAGTGAAAAGCCAAAAAGAAGTCTTACTTTGTCTCTATTCACACAGAATAGTAGTTAACTTTCTTTCTTAAATAGTCCAAATAAACCTGTGTACAAATCAACTATCAGAGATGGGACAATGATTAGTGAAAAGCCAGATGGATGTGGGAAAAAAATGCTCAAACTAAAGCTTGATCAAAATGTATCAACATGTGTTACTCATGCAAACAGTGACAGAAGCAGCAATGCCAAACTAGTATCCCTCATCCACGGCTGCCCCATTTCCTCCTGAACTCAAAAGTAAAGACAATCCTTCTATTTTATTTAATAGAAATCTTTAAATTCTCCCGCATCAGGGGAAGATCATTTGGAAAAGTTTTCTTCTTTTTCTTGCTTTTGATGCACAAGTCTCCAAAATAGCAGAGGACAATAGGATGCTGGCGGGTGTTTATGACATCATTCAGCGCTCTGGGGTGTGAAGGAGGAAGAGTGCGAGGCCGATGGGTACATACGCTTATGCAGTCGAAGATGCTCTGAATGAGAAGCGTCTTTTTTTGTATAAACTGCATGCCAGTTTCTCTCTCCTGTAATGGATGCGTTAATGGAGACGACATGTTTTAATGTAATTGCACTCGAGCCCCCAAAACAACTGGCAGCAAGTGTTCTTCTACAAAAGCAGGAGAAAAAAAAATAAAAAAATTGGGCAGGGGGTCTCACAAGACACACCTCGGTGAAATGTGCAGTAAACAAAAAGGCGCAGGCTAACCCTCCTCGATTTTCCTTCCAGCTTATGCTTTTGGTGATGAATACAATCTGCTTAGCTTTTCGGAAAAGGCTTTTGGCAATATGTACGCGTTCCAGGAACCAAAAAAAACCAAAAAACAACCATTTAATTAATAAGAGCAAGAGAGAGAGACTGGATGCAGGACACTATAAAGTTAAAAAGAGACTCATTTCCCCCTCCACAGTTTAAATATTCACCACATCTTCCTCTCCTTTTCATCCTCTTGAGGGATTCTCAGTTTTGCTTCAACACCCCAAGTGAAAATTAAAAAACTATTTCAAAAAGGCAGCCTTTTTTCCTTCAGGCAAAGCAGTTCAAGTCTTTCACATAATAGTTTTGAACTTTTTTTTTTTGGGGGGGGGGGGGGGGGGGGTTTAAAGATGAGGGGGTGGCAGCTCCTTCGGATGGTCCCAGGCTTGAGTTTTCCTCACAGGAAATGATCACAGCTGGGACCCTCCAGTGGCTAAAAGCTCCGTCACCTCCAGCTGTTTAAAGATGCTGTCCGTTTAGTTGTCTCCCACGAGGCGATGGAGCTTCGTCCCCGTTCTGTTATTTCTTTTAGCCGCCTCCCCTTCTCCTGCGCAGCTCATCAGTTGTTCTCCTCGTCGCTGTCGTCAGGGCTGATGGCCGGGCTGTAGGTGGGGGAGGTGGGGCTGTATCCAGGGGAGGTGGGGCTGTATGTCGAGCCTTTGGGACTAGTCGGCGAGTACGTGGGAGATGTGGGTGAGTATTTGGGTGAAGTTGGGGAGTAAGTGGGGGATGTAGGAGAGTATTTGGGGCTGGTGGGGGTATAGGTGGGGGAGGTGGGGGAGTAGGTGGGAGAGGTGGGGCTGTATTTTGGAGTCGTCGGAGAGTAAGTAGGAGAAGTGGGAGAGTACTTCGGCGATGTTGGGGAGTACTTGGGTGACGTGGGAGAATATTTGGGGGAGGTGGGAGTGTACTCTGGGGAGCTGGGGCTGTATGAAGGCGAGGTCGGAGTATATTTGGGTGAGGTGGGGGAGTAAGAGGGCGAGCTGGGGCTGTATGATGGTGAGCTGGGCGTATAAGTGGGCGACTGCGGGGTGTAGCGTGGACTGGAAGGCGAGTATGACGGAGAGGTGGGTGAGTACGAGGGAGAAGTGGGTGAGTAGTTGGGGCTGGTCGGGGTGTAGTTGGGAGAAGTCGGGGAGTAAGATGGCGATGTCGGGGAGTAAGATGGGGAGGTAGGGGAGTAACTGGGTGAGGTGGGGGTGTAGTTTGGTGATGTGGGGCTGTAGCTCGGGCTGGTCGGCGAGTAGGAAGGAGACGTGGGGGAGTACGAAGGGGAGGTGGGCGAATAGGATGGAGAGGTGGGGGAGTAAGAAGGCGAGGTGGGAGAGTAAGACGGTGAGGTGGGTGAATAGCTGGGCGACGTCGGGCTGTAGCTCGGCGACGTCGGACTATAGCTGGGCGAAGTGGGAGAGTAGGAGGGGGAGGTGGGAGAGTAGGAGGGAGAGGTGGGGGAGTAGGAGGGAGACGTCGGAGAGTAGGAAGGAGACGTGGGCGAATAGGAAGGAGAAGTTGGGGAGTAACTGGGCGAGGTGGGCGAGTAGGAAGGAGATGTCGGGCTGTAGTTGGGGCTGGTGGGAGAGTAAGAGGGAGAGGTGGGGGAGTAGGACGGAGAGGTAGGGGAGTAGCCCGGGCTCTGTGGGGTGTAGCCACCTGGGGAACGAGGCTCGTAGGCGGGGGAAGTGGGGGAGTAGTTTGGTGACATGGCTCCACCTAAAGAAGAAGAGACATTTTAGAGATGAGTAAGAAACCATCCAGGATGAGTCTTTGACTTTAATGCATGCAGATTTAACACAACACAACAAATGGATCTAAAGACATTATGAAGCGTGTATCCAAGGTAACTGCCCAAACAAGAGATCAAATGTGCCCAGTCAGTATCTAACCTGGAGATGGGATGTATGGGCTGGCAGGTCCCGGAGATCCTGGAGAGCCAGGAGTGGGAGACCAAGCAGGGGAGTAACCAGGAGAAAAGCCACTTGCGTCTGATGCTGCACTGGGGGAGAACCCTGCTCCTCCAGGGGTCATGCCGCTGCCTGGAGGGTAAATTAAAAATCAAACATCAGTAAATGAAGAACAAAATTAACAAACAAACAAGAAAAAAAAAAACCCGCCCACAAAGCAATGTAGGCGCTCACACACACTTACCAACACTGGGAGACCAAGCGCCATAGGCTGGGGTAGCTCCGGTGTTCCATGGGGTCATAGCAGGGGACATGCCGCTCATGGGACTGGGCACAGTGCCGAAGAACATTCCCGTGGCTGCAAATCGGATGGAGACGGAACATTAATATCGTATAAAGAAAAAAGAAAAAGTAAAAAATAAATAAATAAATCTGCAATACAAACGATCCCTGGTTCTATCCAACAGACTTTCCCCCACTTACGTCCAGCCACGCTGATGCCGGGTATGTTTGTGGGAATCTCCATGCCGTATTTGCACTTCTCAGCGTCCAGCAGTAGGTCGAAGCAGCCCGTCCCCGCTGGTGCTAGCTGGCCAAGCATGATATTCTCTGACACACCCTTCATGGGATCGCACTCTCCATGGGATGACGCCTCCATCAACACATCCACCTAAACAGAAAATAAAAGAACATAACTATGAGGACAAAATCTTCATGATTCAGATTAAAAATAATTCAGTAGTTAGTTCTCATACCGTCTCCTCGAAGGAACACTTCATGAGCGGTCCCGTGTCTTGGCGGTTGATGCCGTGACGGGTGATGGCCATCAGGTGACCTCGGCAGGTCATGGTGTCACAGAGCAGAGCCAAGTGGCGGTAGTTGACGTAGGAACCGTCGAAGGAGATGACGTGGTACAACTCCCTCTCCAGAGCCTTTCGCACAGCCTCAATTCCCAAGACCTAACAGAGAGAAAAAGCAGGAGAGGAGAGGGGAAAGTAAATAACAAGGACAACAAAAACAAACAAAAAACAACAGTATTTTGCTCCACTGAGATAAAACCATTTTTATGCTTTTGTACCGTGAATATCTCCACAATGTCGTTGGAGGTGGTCCTGACGGGGTCGACGTCTTTCTCGCTGAGCACTCTCATGAGACTCACTCCGTCCGTCTCAAGGATCCACTCCTGCAGGGCTTTGAACTCACCGTCCTCTGTGATGATGATCTTCTTCTTGTTGTCAGTCTGGGGCAAGTGCATGTACACCTGAAGGAGAGGAGGTGCGCCTTTAACTTATAATCAGGCTTTAGGGAGGAGTTTGAGAACATTAACTTTCCTGCAGCAATCATTAAAATGTGCGTTATCCATTACCTTGCTGATCTGCTCGATGCCCTGCAGAGTCATGTCTGTCAGCATGTTGGACTCGATGCACCTCAGGAAGACGTCGTCATCCATCTTGTCCACCACCTCCTCGTCCTAGGCAGGAAACAAAAAATTAAAAATAAAGAAAATGAATAAATATAAAATCTGACTAGAGTGAATTTACTGTTATTAAAATCATCACTGCTGCTCACCTCCTGGAACTTGTTTTCATCACTGTTCATGATTCTGATTCGCAGCACCAGCTTCTCAGCGTTGTCGTCGTTGAAGATGCAGTTGAGGTCTTCTCCAAAACCTGACAGAGACGCCACAGTTACATTATGGTAAATTCATTCCGAAAAGGGAAAAAGAAAGAAAAGAAAATGTGCGTCCACACCCCACCTGCATTGATCTTCTCTGCAATCTGCTCCATAGTCAGTTTGCGATCTGTCATGTGCTTCCGGTCGAGCTCGATGCGCAGGAGCCACGGCGAAATTCGTGTCACATCGAAGTCGGGCATCTCGTAGTAGACGTTCACCCACTCCTGGTCCTCGGCCACCACCGTGTTCTGTGGGTTGGGATCGTAGTAGATGGCGGTGTTGGCCGTCACCTGAGAGAAAAAGAATCCAGCTTGTACATTAGGACCGAACAATTTTCTGAAAAATGACACTTCCTGTGGCTTCCTCTAGATCCCATCAAAATAAAGGTACATACAATGACTTCCTCTTACTTTTCTCAGTGTTGTGTGCTCCAGCCGACAGAGGATATCTTTGGCCCTCTCTGCGTCACGTGCCGCCTGACCCAGAAGGAAAACAGTCAGTGAAGGCGTCTTTGGCCTCTTCGAAATGTTGATCAACTCCTTCAGACGGGGCACACCGAGTGTTACGTTCTTGGCCGACACGCCGGCGTAGTGGAAAGTGTTCAGGGTCATCTGAGTGGCTGGCTCTCCCAGAGACTGAGCAGCCAGAGCACCCACCATCTCACCGGGGTGAGCCTGGAAAAGGAGGTGCAGGAAAACAAAATGTGATGTTCAGCTGTTCAGAAGCCTAAAAACGCTTAAACCCCTCGCGTCAATGTGCTAAACTCACAATAGACTGGTTGAACTTGGTCTCAATCTCTCCCAGCAGCCAATCGAAAGCCTCGGTGGACAGCCGGAACTCCTCGGTCATGCGCTTGGAGCACAGTGTGGAGCGCAGGTGGATGTTAAAGAGCAAGGTGGCGTTCTGCTGGGCCTGTCTACTCAGAGGGTCGTCGCCATTCACAATCACCAGCTTCTTACTCAGGTCGTGAACACCTGAGGATGCAAATGCACAAAGACTGAAATTTTGTCTACAGTGGTGTACGCTACAGAAAAAATAAACACCTTTCCTCCCTGTCAGAACACTGGAGCTATGTTGATCTAATCATTCCGCTTGTTATATAACCGGCAGGAATTCACCAAGTGGCTTTACAAAGCTTTAAGAAGCACCTGAGGCCAGGTCATGATCTCTCAGCTCCAACAGCCTCCACACGCACAATTCATCCTTGAACATAAAGAGCTGCAGCTTCAGTGAGATTTCTTATTTTTCAGCTTACCCTCGACCACTCTGAGAGGATGGAGGTCTGTCGGAGTTCGAGGGTTGATTCGGAAGATCTTCTGAGCGTTCCAGATCATTCTGGCCAGGTTGCACGGCAGCACCACCTGCAGGTGAAGCAGCATAGCAGAATGAGTATTTCTGCATTCTCAGTAGTCAAGCTGACCAGTTGTCCCACTTTATGTGGGACAATTCAGTCAGCGTCCCACATTTTGACTGGCTCCGGTTATAAAAGTGAAGACATCTCTCAGAGGAAATCTGTGGCCCATTAAAAAGAAATATGCTGATCTATGTATTTATTCTCACGAATGATTAGCAGACAGAAACATGGCCGAAAGAAAAGTGGGTGCACAAAGGTCCACAGACACTCCAGCTTTATTAATTAGTTTAATAAAAATGTGTGAATCATCTGTGCAACATGAGATTTATACCAGACGTCTAACGTCCATAGTTTTGTTTTTAGATGCATTCATGTTTACTACCTTTAGGGTTTTTGGGGGGCAGTGGAGTTAGAGAGCAGACACATCTATTACTGTGATCTCACACACCTTACTGTCACCAGTAGGGAAAATTGCTCGCAGGATCTCCCTGTCCTCCTTCATCTTATCAAACTCCCTTTCCAAGGTGCCCTGGACATGAGCATTGGTCATCACGTCTTTCACCACGTCTTCTTGCAGCGTTCGCCTCAGTGCTCGCTCATTTGTGCAATCAAACTTGAACCTGGAAATACCAGATGAGGCATGTTAACCACTTCAAAAAAAATGAATAAAATGCTCAGCACAGATCTTAAAATCATTTTAAAACACCACTTCTGTGATTGAACACATGCAGGTGTCAGGTGCGTGACTCACTTCTTTTCGAAGGCTTTGTGCGAGGGTTTCACTGTTGCCAGATTTTGGAACTCTACATTCTCTCCTGCCAGGCCGTCCTCACCGTATCGCAGCTGCACCACCTGATTGATGGAGTTCCGCACTGTGCCATCATACTTCACCATCACAGACTCCATAGACTTGATCAGACGACGCTGGATGTAACCTATAAATGGGGCAATTTTTTTTTTCCTTAAACATCTTGTCCTGCGTTTAAATTTTATTCTCCATTTTTTGGTCAGACTGCACAGACTTACCAGTCTCAGCTGTCTTGACAGCTGTATCAATCAGACCCTCTCTGCCTCCCATGGCGTGGAAGAAGAATTCTGTTGGTGTCAGGCCGGCCAGGTAGGAGTTCTCCACAAAACCTCTGCTCTCAGGACCGTAGTCATCCTTGATGAAGTGAGGCAATGTGCGATGTTTGAAGCCAAACGGGATTCTCTTACCCTCCACGTTCTGCTGCCCCACCACAGCAATAACCTGAATAAGGAGGAAAGACAAGTCGAGTGTCTCGAACTCCAATCAAATCCAATTACTCTAATGCAAGGTGGTAAGGAGGACTCCTTTACCTGTGAGATGTTAATCTTTGAGCCCTTAGATCCAGCCACCACCATGGACTTGAAGTTGTTGTACTCGGACAAAGACTTCTGGGCAGAGGATCCCGTTTTGTCTCGAGCATCGTTAAGGATGCGATTCACCTGGTTCTCAAAGGTCTGCCTCAGTGTGTTACCAGGGGTCGGCTCCAGCTCGTTGTTGTGAGCTTTCTCAATGACCTGGCAGACAGAGAGTCAAAGAAATTATTTTCCTGTATAAAATTTCACTCTATTATCTGCAAAAACTGGTGAACCAGCTGAATAAGAATCAGCCTCGAGTTTGAGACGTTTATGAAACATTGTTCTTACTTCTATCACATCCTGTTTGGCTTTCTTGATCGTATTCTGGATGTCAAGGTACGTCTTGGCATCAGCAATGGAGTCACCAATACCAATGGAATGACCTGTTAAAATAGAAGGGCTTATTATGAAAACAATCAATTTGGGAATATTTATTTAATGTCTATTCAGAAATATAGCGATAAAGCTCCACTTCTGATTTCGTACCCTCGATGAGCAGCCAGTTGTTGACCACAGTCTGAATGTTGGAGTAGAAGAGTCGGGTGATATCATGGCCCATTTCCAGGTAGGAGATGTGGACGAGGGAGCCAGCTGATGTTCCCAGGGACTTCTTACACAGGATGCCCATGATCAGCTCACCATTCTCCACTATAACCTGATGAAAGAGATCATAAATGGTTTACTTATAGTGTAATAAGTTTCCAGTCTGTAACTGATACATAGACGGTCTGGCCTTTGTACCTTAGTGTCGCCGGGTGATATGTGCTTATAAGGACCGCTGTCCTCGTCGTCAGGGTGGGTGCTGTGTGTGCGGATCACATTAATGTGTCCTGGAATGATAAGACTGAAGATCTGCTTGCCAGTCCACAGAGGACGAGGTTTGAGAATGGCCGGCTGAGGCATTTTCCCATCCCAGGTGGAGAGGAACATGAGGAGATTCATCACTTCACCCTGTAAAAGAATTAAATGAGTGCAAAAGGCACTGTGCATTTAGGATCCTTTAAGAGAAAGAACTGCTGGTGATGAAACGAATCTCCTTACCCTCTCCAAGAAGACGTCCCTTTTGGTGAATTTGCGAACAGCAGTCAGAGTGTCCTGCACGATACCCATGACGGGCCTGTTGGACTGCGGTGTGACGATCATACGAGGCACCATGGCCAACTCTTGAATCTCTGCCCTCGTCTCCAGCGACTGTGGCAGGTGGAGGTTCATTTCATCGCCGTCAAAGTCAGCATTGTAGGGCGTGGTGACACTGGATGGAGACGAAATGTTAGAAACGCTAAAACACTTGTATTACAGCTATTTGCAACTGACAGCGTTAGGAACTGCTAATAACAAATATAGTAAAAGATTTACTAAACATAACGAATTCAAGATACTCAGATTACTTTCAAGACAAGAAGATGAGTCATTGAGTACCTGAGGTTGAGTCGAAATGTGGACCACGGCAGAATCCGCACCCTGTGCCCCATCATAGACATTTTATGTAGTGTAGGTTGTCGGTTGAAAATGACAATGTCCCCGTCACACATGTGTCTCTCCACCTACACAGAAAATAGTGCTTTTTAGTCTGAACACATACACAGGATTGCAAATCAAGTCAGGCTTTAATTATGTATTTTTTCCTTCTTACCTTGTAGCCAATTTGCAGATGAAGATCACTTGGTTTTGGGTGAAATCGCAGGTCAATTCTGTCTCCATTGTCGCGGATGATGTATTTGGCTCCGGGATACTGGCTGTTTCCTCGTCGTACCAGTTCTTGCAATCTGATAGACATAATCCGAACGAATTAGCTGACACAAGTTCACTTCAAATTAAAAAATTCTTGAAGGCACAAATCATTACGTTAAATGAAAATGTACCTGTCTATATTGAAAGGTGTGACAATTTCTGGGAAGGTCATGTTGGCAGCAATGGATCGTGGTACGCCCACTTGGTCAATTTGCAGGTTGGGATCTGGGGTGATGACGGTTCGAGCTGAGAAGTCCACACGCTTCCCCATCAGGTTACCTCGCACTCTCCCCTCCTTCCCCTTTAGACGCTGTTTTATGGACTTGAGAGGGCGGCCAGACTTTTGCATCGCCTGATGTAGAAAAACATTGGTTATAGCAGATGATAATGAGCTCACGTGAATGTTTATCTGTTTCGTTATGGTGCCAGAAAGTACACACATACTCTTGGCAAGCCTGGCAATTCATTGTCCACCATAGTGGCAACATGAAACTGAAGCAGCTTCACATCTTCAGCTATGACGTGAGCAGCCGCACCACTCTGCTCGTTTCTTTTAAGCTGGTTGTTGATTTTGACGATGTCGGCCAGTTTGTGGGTCAAGTCATCCTTTAAAACAGAAGTTAAGTAAGTCATGATGATTTAGGATGCTCTCACATATATGGGAGGGGGAAAAAAAAAGTCTCGGTTGTCCTTTACCTGGTTGCGAGCTGAGCCCTGCATCACTACAGCAGGCCTTACAGACAGTGGAGGCACAGGCAGCACAGTTACAATCATCCACTCTGGTCGGGCGAACTTGGGGTCCATGCCCAAGATGATGTCTTCTTCATCAGCGATGCGCTTGAAGATCTCATGCACACGCTCAGGACTCAGCAAGATTTTCTTCTCCTGCGAGTCCTCATTAACGTGTTTCCACTCAGCATACAACTCCAAGCCGGAGCGTTTAATGCGTGGTTGATAGCGTCCACAGCCCCCGTGACCCTATGTAAACCATAAGGGAAGGATGAGGTTAAATAGCTGAGCCATTCCACGAATGTTTGTACACGGTGACTAAAAGGCCCCACCCAAATACCTTCTCCTTGGTGAGATCCTCCTCCGTCTCCTGCTGCTCCATTCCAAATTTGTTGTCCATCTCCTCTCCGCCTTCACAGATGTTTTTTCCTTTGCACAACTCGTAGACGTGGGTCAAACGCTTCCTGGGTTGTCCTTTGGATTTTGCGAGGATGTCTTTGATCTTGGGATTGTTCTATAGGTTAACAGTAATGGATTAAGGTGTTTTAAGAATCCAAACTTGAAACATCAGGACAGAAATAAGATTTTTTTTTCTAGTGAAACGTCAGTACTGTATTATTACTACTTACTGAATCCACTAGCAGCTTGGAGCAAAAGAAGCAGACACACCGAAGAACCTTCATAATCTTTGATATGAAGCCAACGTGGAAAACTGGTTTTGCTAGTTCTATGTGGCCAAAGTGACCTGGACATTCAGTCATGTTGCCTGAAGAAAGAGAAGCAATGTAAACAATATGACATCATGGCCCACCTTTAAAAGAGTATATAGGGACAATAAATGCTAAATTGACAATACCTGCACATGTCTGACATCTCCCAGTTCGCTCTATGACCCCTTGTCTCGGATCCATAAGGCCACTAAGTTTCGGACGTCCTCCTTCTGTTGTTTCGGGGTACTTGATTCCCCATTCTGTGACGGACATCCGTCTCTGGGGAGAAAACAAAGCAAAGTAAATTACTTTCTTCACATTACTGATCATGTCTCAAAAATCGATACATATTCATTTTGTAAGTTCTTTCAATAATGTAATAATGTAAAATATAATAAAGTAAAAAGTAACACGTGTACACACCACGTAACACGTGTTGTTTCGCTAACAACTGTGCGTGAAAAACATGAATCTCTGCCCACGATAACTTCATATTGAAATTTTAGCTATATGAAAAAAAAAAAAAAAAAAATCACCAAAAATGCAAACCAAGAAACTGATCAACTATCAGTCATGTCACGCTTAAAAAACAACCTTCAGGTTTAAAAATGCTCTGAATTTATTGAAGTAACGATGCCTTTATTGTGCATACAGTGTTAAAATTCAAACACGCAATGAACACATCAAAGAGCTTCACAGACACCAAAATACCATCTCCACACTGGGCCCAGTTATCAATACGCCTTAATAAAATGGGGTTTCATTCATGTGATAGCATAGATTTATTTAAATAATGATGTTCTTTAAGTTCACAAACTTCCTGCAACATGCTAGTTAGCTCAAGCTACTTACTTACTGTTAGCTAGCTAGGCTACGCTAACAATAGGATTTCCCCATTGTAAACGGAACCATGTCGTTGCCCCATATTTTAAATTACACTATAACTGAAGACACTAATGTAACGTATGTGATATGTAATATAATTTAAAATACGAAAATCCCACCCTCCATAAATAAAACCTACAAGTTCATCTGGGCTGATGATGCCGAATTGAACTCTCTTGATCGTGCGCAATGGGCATGCGCTGTCGCCGGAGGGCGGTCCGTGCATCCTGTCTATTCAAAGAGACGCGTCCTTCCTCGGCACGCCGCTTTGTGAGCAGGAACAGCCTTTAAATTGTCACCACGACTCTGGTCAGGCCGCCAACGGTGACCGGAAAGTCTCCGAAGGCGATAGTCCAGGGACCTCTGCTGTCGGTTGCCTTTAAAGCCGAGTTAATTTTGTTTAATCATATATAAGCTGACTACCAACTGTTCCCCTCCCTTTTTTTGATCCACACTCTGGAGCGCTCTAAGCGCTACTGAATGTTGAGAGGTCCAACGCTTGCTTATATAGATTGAGTCTTACTACGGGTTGGCCCACTCACAAAGACAGGGGCTGACTCTTCGGAAGGTGGGACGTGGATACCCGTAGTAAAACGCTCATTGGCCATTCAAGCCAGTTAAATGAATAATCTATTTTATTGCACGTAAAACCAATTGGAGGGCACGCTTGTTTTTGTCAGCGAATGAAAGCTAAAGGCGGGCGTTGATTTAATCCAAGCTAATTCCTATTGGCTACATCAAGCAAGAATAGGCGGTGTTGAGCATATTTTACATCCAAAATGTGAATATTCAATTTAAAGCCTTCGGATTCGTTCTTTTTCTCGTTAATATTTAGTAGCTGAAAAGAGTTGACCAATGGCTGCGAAGATATGAAGCTTCTTATAATAATTTCACCAAAACCCGCCTCGTTTCCGATGTTTGCCGAATGTTGCCGATGTGAATTTCTTCCCTCTGAGCAAAAATAAAAAAAATCTCTCTTCCCTCGTTCGTCTCGCTGTGGATCAGCCTGGGCTCTAAGAAAAGAGGCTCAGAGCTGAGGCCTGTAAATGTCTGTAGTGAAACAGGGAAAATAGTCGACAAATATTACATTTTCACTTCAGAAACATTGTTTATTGGATTATATTTCGATCTCTTTTAAGAAATGCGTCGACGTTTTGGCTTTTTGACTTGTGCATTTTTGGATCTCTGGGACTTTGAATGCAAGCCTCAGACTCGACTGCGAGGGATGGCTGCATATTGAACTGGATTTTCCCGCACGCCCTTTAGGAAAGTCTCGGGGAAGCCTCAACTGCTTATTTAACACCTGCTTCTCACCGGATTTTGACTATTTTCACTTATATCTGTAATATGCTCGCTTTGTATTGAATCATAATGTTAAATTGTTGATTCGCTTTAAAATATTTTTGTTAAAACGAGAAACCCTACAAAGGCCACGTTTCGAAAGCAGGCTGAAATGGCGGTTAAGTTGCATTATTTGGCCACTAATTTTACCGACGAACGGCGAGTGTTATTTAAAGTGTAATGGTTGCAACTCGTTTACAAGCCCGCTGATTCCATTTTTAAATTTCTAGAGTTATTATTTGGCTTTCTTGGGTAAAGCAGTCGATTGGTTAGCTTAACGTCGGACTATTTACCAGCAATGACGGTATGTTCCCTGATGTTTTTTGCCCTGCTATTTCACGTACCATCAACAGTTTATTATATTTATCCCATAATGGTATTATTATATCGTAGTGTTAAAAAGTGCCGTTAACGTGAGGCTCCCTGTGTTTTAGCCTTCTTCGGTTTAGCCCTGTATTTGCCATAATGGCACAAAACGATGTTTACCGGTTAATTACTGGCTAATGGTACCATGCTTGTTTACATGCTGAGGTTGTTGAAAACGCGTTGATTTACTATACCACCTTTATTTTTGCTTTTCAAACGCTACCGTGAGGAATATAATTAAGGCTATCACAGTTAGCGCTCAACATGGCGGTTGTATGCTTCTTGTTGTGAACGAGAAAAGATGGAGGTCTGGAATATTCTTGTTGGCTAACTTGACCAGTCAAATACCCACGTATTTGTTTTTATATTAAACCGCCGAACACAGTATTAAAATGAGCCCTGTGAATATTTTAGCTTTACTTTTAAATCGTTAGGTTATTTCAGAGGTAGAAAGTGCTCGTTTACGTTTGCCAGTGACGATTTGAACACTGTCGACTCTTCGTCGGTGGAGAAAGTTGAAGCCATTTTGCTAACAACGTGCATATTAGTCTGTTATAGAAGAGGAAATCTCTCTGTTTAGTCTGTATGCGGATGTATAACCCTGAATTTACTGTAATTAGAACAATGGGGTCTTAACCAACATGTATTAGAGTCAAACTGAGGTAAGCGTGTTAGAGCTAAAATATTATAAGTGTCTTCAGTAGCTAAGAATTGTCTTCAGCATAAACAATAGATTATGCTCAAAGGAATCGACCGAAGTGACCAGTGTTTCCTGAGCAAAATGATACAATGTCTTAAATGTAAGCTCTTTGACAGCCACCAATCCCATTTGTCCCATAAAAGCAACAGAGGGTTGTTTGGCAGTAGGTGCTCAGTATTCGGTATAGACCCTTTTACACATTTTGTCTTCGTTTTGTCAAAAGAAGGTGGGAGTAAACGCCACAAGCAGTGTTTAAATCCTTGTGTGGTTGCATAATCTAAATCTGGTGTAGTGTTTTTACTGCATGTAATGCTGTTGAAGCATTGTATCAGGTTCTCCTGCCCATTTTCCTTTTTTTCTAAATAAAGAAACATTTTTGAAACAACAGTATGGACTGTTAAGTTTTATTTTTACATCCCACATTTTCTTGTTAAAAAAAAATACCACATGCATGTTGCTGAATGGGACCAAATACCAGCACTGTGAACATGCCTGTTTGCCATCATCTGTTCTGTTTTTTGGCAGATCCATCAGAGGAGAGCATCACTGAAGCTCAGAAGCAAGGTCAGATCTGCTGTATCCACATGGAGTCAAAACATGCTCCGAGTGATGGTGATGACACGTTTTGAAATGTACATAGGAATGTGACAGTAGATCACTTTGTTCACCATGTGCCATGCTATACCATGACTATACAAAGGATTCATTGTTGACCAGTTGGCTCCCTCCTCTGGCTTGTAGTGAGAATGATCAGCTTTGCAAAGGCATTGCACAACCACATTTTCAATGCGGAACCGGCTCCCAGAAGACTGTCAAAAGTGCTCCCTCTGCTGTTCCGAGGAGGTTAGTGCATATAGCCCCATAGTGTCAGCATAGTATCAAAAGCAGTCACCTCTGCTTTCCTAAGCATGAAAGAATCAAATGTGTATAGATCAGACTGGTTCAGGAGTAGGAACGTCCTGTAGGCCTGGTGTGTACGGCCCTTGACTGGATTATTTAAAGAAGATTTCAATGTAAAAACACACTAAAGTTGTGCAATTACTGTAACTTTATGTATATGATTCACTTTTTTTGCTGTTATTGAGTACTTTTTAGTTTTACATACACCTTGTAAATGTAATAGGTAATATCAAATTTCTAAATGGGTAATTACAGCTATGAGATTATGCTGACAAGCAGTTGTAAGTATATATAGAAATATACACTATAATACTTTAAAAGAAGGACAGAGACTATGAATGAAAATTTGAATGCATACGTTTACTAGTAATGCATTTTAAATGTTAATAATAGTACCTTTACTCTAATGAGGCATGTGATTGCATATAATGTGAACTTCTTTCAAACTGAAGTTGGAAAATATTTATATTTAATGATAATGATTAATCATTACATGTAGTGAATTCAGCTTTAGAAGTCTGACAGACTGCGGTACTGTCCGCTGCTCAATGTGGCGTAGCTTCTCATACTTTTAAGGTTGCTTCAGTTTATGTTTCTCAGTCATGTTTGCCGCTCAGTTTCACTTTAGAAAATAGATTGGAAGAAAATCCGGACTCTGTGAATGCTGGTGGTTTTGGCAGCTGGATGTTTCCTTCAGTAGCCATGGTTGACTTAAGTTTGATGTTTTAGAGAAGGCCAGTTGGTGACGGTGGCCTGGTTGTTGAAACGTCTGTTAAAACCAGGAGCAAAGTCTCGCTTCGGTTAGAGGGGAATGGTTGTTTGATTTGGCTGCTGTCGGTATAGGAGAGCGTCTGTTTGTTCCTGTAAGGACTGAAGATTGGTGTATCCAGGGGGAGCTCTTGTCTGTCGAGAGCGCGTGTGTGTTGTTAGGGGTCAGTGAGTTTGTGGTGGGGTTATAGCACAGTATAGCAAAAAAACAAAGCAGAGACTTAATTTTTTCAGTCAGATTTACAGTGAGCTTAAACTATAACGTTCGCCTCCATCCCTGTAGAAAAATTGTATTGTTATTGAATGACATCAGCCAGTGAGTCACTGCACAGCACAAGATCACGGTTTCTTGACAAAGTGAAAGGCAGCATGTCCTGGAGGCTGTGTTGCTGCTCTCTGGATAAAACTGCTGAACATGAAATGGAGAATTTGTGTGCCTCAGTAAAGTTTGAGAAAATGGGCGGTTGTTGGAAAAACTACAAATCCCAGTGTGCAGGGGTCATCACGCTGAGCACCAGGATCAAACAGGCAAGACTCAGTATTTAATGTCAGGTTCGTGCGATTATTGGAACAAAGAAAAAGAAAACCTTTCGTTCTCTTACATTAGGGACCAGGATGTTAATAAAAAATGGTTGACGCACGTTCAGAGGCGTGCTCCGAGAGCCCATCTGAACAGGCCAGCCCATTTCTGCCCGCTACAGAATGTCCTGTTCTTTGACTGTTTGTTTTGGCTGATGTCAGCCTCTGCCAAGCGTCTTCATCTTTTCTTTCATCCTTCCTTTTATCATCCAAACACTCTTTCAAGCCTTCCAGGTCCCTCATCTGCCGTCTTTTTTACCCAGGATTCCTTTCAGGCAGCTCATTTGCAGACACAAGCAGGAATGTTAAGTCAGCTAGTATTTGACTCGGAGGAGTTTTTGCGGGAGATCTGTGTTTTGTTAAGGCTCTTTCAGCCTTTTCCTGGAATGATCTGGGTGCTAAATTAATTGCTCCTGATCCCACCTCGCGTTGCAATCAGCTTAGCGCTAATCTCGGGTTCTCAGAGCAGCCAAGTCTCGTCTGGGCGACGCTGCTGCAACGAGCTGTCCATTGCTCGCTTCTTCCAGGGTTTTGACCCCTGGCACTGTCCTTTTCACTCATTGTTAAGCTTTTGGGGGGCTTCTTTTTGTACGCCTTTCATTCTCAATCAGCTTGGCCTATTTACCTTTTCATACGGTCGCATGATTGCTTTCGGTCCCCCTCAAAGAGCTGTCTGCCAACTAACTGAACAACTTGAACATATTTCTCTATGTCTTAAGTTTTCATCTTCGCTTTCTTGCGTCATTGGCTTCGTCTGCCTCGCTCATAGTCTCAGAGATGGCCACATGTTGTCTGCGGTGTCCCTTCTTATCCATTTTTTTGTGTTAAGTTTCTCTCCTGTGCTGCTGTTGTGTTTCCCCTGGCTGAATGCCACTGACCAGACCATCTGCCTCATTTTCTTTTTTTTCCCCTTTCTTTCCCTCTTTCCCTTTAATTCTTAATGTCAGCTCAACAGTTGGGTTTCTTTTTTCCACCCTTTCTACATTTTATTTTTGATTACAGGATACGCTTACCTCATATTTTCCTAACTCAAAAAAAAAAAGAAATCCCTGTATCTATCTCTTTTGTCTTTCCAAGACGGCTTCCCGTCTTTCCGGGAGGCTCTGATTGAAGTGCCTGCGTGCTATTTAAAGAGGCGTGGATGAAAGCGGGGTTGTTTACAGTGCCCTCAAAATACAGCCTGTCTAGAAACAGGAAGTACCATCGCCATGAAGCGCAGCAGCACACGGCGTCAGCCAACATGCAGCTACTTCCTCCTCCTCCTCCTCCTCCTCCTCACGGCTGAGCAGCAGCTCCAGCAAAACAACCCTCCTGCTTATCAGAGAATTATGCACCCCTCCCCTCTCCTGCTCCTCCTGAATGGCGCACATACACAGCAGGCTTTTCACCCCCTCCACCATGTCCTATCTCGCTTTCTCCCGTTTTCTTCTGCCTAATGCCCCCCACCCCTTCCAACTGCCTCTCTTTGCCAGTACAGCATGCCTGAGTAGCTGCCTGGAGATGAAGGAGCTAATTAATTTGATTTAGCCGTCCCCTCTCTCTCCCTCTCTCTTTCTGGCAGTGGAAAAACCAGCCGTCCACCTCCCTCCCTCTCTCTTCCACACCATATCAAGCACCCCTCCCAGATGATTTTCCAACTATCCTTTCTAGTCTCCTTTAGCAACATCCTTGCTTCCTCTCCTCCTCTTCTTTTTCTGCTCTTTCCCCCCGTGTTACACAACCATATTTTGCCAGCGGTTTATTGCATATCAAATTGTAAATTAGATGCCAGCCTTAACTCTCTTGCGCGGCCTGCGCCCATGTAATTCCAGTTTTCGACATTTTATCTCCCGTGTGCCCGGGGAGAGTTTGTGTGACTCAGCAGTCTCGCTGCTGAGTCACACAAACATGCTCGTTATAGCTCGGTGTGCCTGCTTCAGGGACCTAGAACAGGCCTGTTAGACTTTGGGTGGATAAAGGCTCGTTTCTGTCATTTGATACTCCGATGGATCCGCCTATTGAGTTATATCAGGCAAGTCCAGCAATGCACTATAACTGTCGAACATAACTTGTCAGCGTAGCTCGATGAAACCTTTCCTGTGCTTTCATCGTGCCTGTGGGACATCCTCTGAGCTTAGCAGCGTGCAGGTTGTGGACATCTGCTGAGGACAGGCTCTTTGTCGTGTGTGTGTGTGTGTATTTCTGGCTGTGAGCATGGTGTAGAGTTGAACCTGCTAACTCCTCTGCCGAGACTTCAGAAGTTTTAAGCATTCTCAGCTCAAGAAAAAAGGGGGAATATGTCGTCCATCTTCCATTTTTAATCCGATTACATGAAAATTATTTCATGATCATTGTTGTTGTGTTAGCAACTAAAATATTTCCGCTGTTTTGTGCCTACCTGCAGTTGGTTTAATAGGTCTGACAGCTGTGAGAAGTTCAAGTAAAAGTGTGAAATTACCCAATAATTCTTGAAGAAACAAAACGAAGACAGGAGTTTGAAAACAATACTTTCAGATTTCGATCCTAGTCTGTCATAGCTCGACCTTTGTGATGATACAAAAGCAGTTTCACCTTTATGCTATGCACGGTTCTGTGGTTGTACCCTTTTAACCTTGAAGCATCCAGTCGTAGCCTCTGTATAGACGTAGAATAAATGTTGTGTTGTGGCACTTCTGACCTGATTATTCAAAGTTTCTTCTGTCTTCCAACCCTGTGGTTTTACGAGTTTTCGAGAGGCTGCTGGCACAGTTATGTTTACATTCTTACAGGTTGGTTGAAAAATGTGTAACTCATACAGCATTTCATTAGATGCCTTTTTTCCCTACTCAGTGACACGTCAGGGGAATATTTTAAGATAAAGCAGGAAAAAATAGGTTTGTCTAATTATAGCTGTAGAATTACAGTCATGTGAAAAAGCTTTCCCAGTGCAATAGCCTGTTAAAGCCAACATTAGCTAAACTGATTCACGCTGGTCTTGTCTGTCCAAAGGACATTGTTACAAAAGGTTTGTTTAAATCAGTGGTTCCTAAAGTGGGGGCGCGCCCCTTAGGGGGGCACAGAGCCATTGCAGGGGGGGCGCAGTATGAATAAAAAAACGAATGCTTGGACACTGATAGCATAATGGACAGGTTTTTGGCAGGGCTCCCACACAAATACAAAGCAGAAGATGAAGTATCGCCACATATGCTTCCAAACCAAAGACTAGAAAAAATGATGAAGCATATTTTGCCTTTGGCTTTACCTGCACAACGGTGGCGCCAAGGTAGGTATCCCGATCAGAATTTGTTTCCCCTGCATCGGGAGCACCCGCTGGGCTGTCCAAATCCCGGACAAACAGTATCCCACAGTTGTTTATGTTTGCACAGAGAGGCATTTTGTGAAAAATGTATTGATAGCAATATTGAGTATTCTTACACAGTAACAAAAAACTACACGTATAATAATTACACCATAAAGATGGTTTGTTTTTCTGTTATTTAAAAGTGTTGGTAGTTTATTTTATTGTAACCTCTAATTTATTGCAGTTTACTTTCATTTTTTTTTAATGTTTACTAAAGGTTTGAGGTGTGAAATAAACTGCAATGGAGTTTATATGCAAAATATGGGCGTGTGTGGTTGGAGGATGCGTTTGTGCCAGGGGGGCACAAAGATTTTCTTGTAAAACAAAGGGGGGCCCAGCAAAGAAAGTTTGGGAACCACTGGTTTAAATGCAGTTCTGCAAACGTAAGCGTCTCTGAGCTTTGCACAGTCTGACCTTGGGGTGAATTTGCTGGGATGTCGACTCCTGGGAAGATTGGCAGACGTCTTCAGTATCTTTCACTTGTGAATAATCTTTCTTACCGGAGAGTGATGGACTTCAGATTGTTCTGAAATGGCCTTATAACCCTTCCAATATTAATGGACAACAGCAATTGCTTCTCTAAGATTTTTCCTCATTTCCTCATTGGTATTGTATTACCACCACACTGTAAAAACTTCTGCTTGTAAAAAGGTGCTCATATTTGTTGACGATTGGTTAATCAAGTGTAGTAGATCAGCAGCTCCTGGCGGTTACTTTCCCTTTTATTTCCTGTGGAAGCAGCAAAGGTGTACTTAGTTATTCACCTATTGCACTTTTGCTTTTGTTAAGAAATTAATGACATGATATATAATCTTTTCCTAGTTTTAAGACTAATAGGGAGCAAGTGAATTTTATTATGTCCTAATATATAAAACCTTAGACTTTAAAGAGGGTGTACTTTCTTTTTGACTGTGTGTTGTAAACTGGGCTTTATGATGGTGTTTATCTGTAGGTCTGAGTAGTCTGTGGAAGAGCTGTTAAACCAGTTAAATGGTGGTTTCTGCTGTTAACTTCATCATGTGGGAGCCGTTTGTTGCGTGGATTTTCTGTTCCATATTACCGGCTTCCTGCACTGATTTTGTTTTTTTGTAAACAGCAGAGACGTGTTTGCAGAGGACAGGCTGCAGCACGCTCATCTCTCTCCCTACGTCTACCGAGGTTTCATCAAATTACTCACAGCACCGCCCCTCTCTCTGTGAGATAAAACTGAAGGATTCAACACCCAATCGTGTACAGATGTAAACACATGTAAAGCTCATTATTAGCCCGCACGCTTGCAGAAAATGTATATGCTGCGCTTTCACTGCTTTCCTGAGAAACGCAGAAACTTGCTGCGTCGTCCTCTTAAAGCTGCTGCTTCCTCTTTAAGAAGGCACTGACATTTGAACTCCTGGAACGTTGTTTGACTTCCCACTTTGATCAGAGTCCAAGTCAGCTGGAGAGCAGGTTAGTCATCCCTTCTCTGAGATCACTGAGGATGTTTTCTAACCCATGAACGGGCCTCGGGTTATATGCACACCAGTGTCCGGGTTAGCAGAAACACAAAGTGAATGTTAAGAGGAAACAAGCAAAGAGAGTGACTGATTCCTATCTCATAACTCTTTTTTTTTTTTTTATTCAACTACAAACAACTGACCGAATAAACACCAAGAACTAAGGATCTGATGCTTGACAAGTCTGGTAAGCAGTAAGCAAGCACGTTTAGAGTTCAGGTGCACTAAAACTCAAACTGACTGCAGGTGTGACTCTGCATATCGTGGATCTGACAGAGATGACGACCTTTCCCTTTCTTCTCAGATACAAGATCCTAGGCTCACTCAAGTGTTTATACTGGAACAACAAGCCTCGTTCAGCACGTCTTTAAGAGATAGACTCGAGCTCTCAGTTGTCTTCATTTAAAGAAAAAAGTCAGACTCATGCACAAGCTGACAGACCCTGAAAAACAAACAAGGACGCACCTACCAAAAGGTTTCCTCCATAATTCAGCCAGACTGCATAGGGTCCTTTTGATTGCACAGCTGGTATAGTGCTGAGTGAAAACAACAAAAACATTTTAGTTCAGTCCGACCGTACATGTAGAATTAATTCCTTTTAATTTTCTAAAGAAATCTATTTGAGCTTCAACATCCCGTGTGCGCCCGAGACGAAATCCAAGACTGACGCCGCGACTCAGATAAACACTTTTTTGTTTTCTTCTTCCTTTGGTTAAATATTGAAAGACTTGGTGAGTTAATGGTTTAAATTTTCCACCGACATGGCTTTCTAAGTTTCTCTATCTCTGTGTATTCAGATGTGCGTGTCGCTTGGTAGCACAGCATGAAAAGATATGATCACGTCTGGCCTAACAGCCATGAATAGGGATTGACGGACAACGGGGTGCCTCTGAATGTAGAGTTGGTGGCCGGCTGCAGCCACGGGACAATGCAGGTGCACATGCGTGGACCGAGTGGCTGCACTCCTGTAACACACACTCACTCTCACACACATTGTCTCCGCATCACGCATGCATGAGCTCATTTTCATGACAGACATAATTTTTCACTTTCCAGTTCTCTCACATACACACACTTTGCTTTAAAAACGTGCACGAGTGAGGATGGAGGGTGCAGGAAAAAAAAAAAAGTTCACTCAACTCCAAGAGCTCGAGAGGTCACAGGAACAACACCCAATCCCAGAGCGGTTCCCATGGAGACAAGTGTGGCAGCGTACAATGAGGGTGAGAGAGACTGATGAAAGAGGGAAAGGGCAGGGGAAGAGTAGGAGGAGGAGGGTGGGTTGTTGGCGTCAAGGTTCAGTTGGTGGGTACCGGAGGGGGGTGGGCGGGGGGTCTCTCCACTCAAAAGGACAGTGGGAAGTATGATGGTGCTGTAGCATAACAGTACCAGAACATTCTTCCACCCCAGCTCGCATTTTTCTTCCTTCTTGTTCCAGCTGAGAGAATACCTCCTGATCTGAGGCCGCAGAGTGGCTCATGGCTGTCGGAGGAATTTCTACCGACCGCGACACGCAAGGCCGAGAGCAGCGAGGGCGAAGGCAGTTTCTGTTGTGAGGCATTTTGCATGGCTATGCACGAATCAGTGCTCAGATGCAGCTGCAGACCTTGATTAAAGTTGTGCTGCCAAACAAAACTGAGAGTTGTGCCCAGTAGATTTCAGAGTATCCCCCAGATACCCCAGCTGACCTAAAAGCCCTTAATTGACAGGAGCAGCGCCATCGACGGTAGCACTTGAACCGTTTTAGCTGAGGGCACGGACAATGGAATGGTGTCCCTGCCCCGGGGTTTGTGGCGCTCTCTCAGCCTTTGGCCACGTTCTCATTTAAAGACGAGTCTGAAAAATTTCGTGCACTGGCCGCTACTCTGGGACAGCACTCTGGTTTTATACCAGAAAAGATTTGATCCAGTTTCATAAAATGTGAAGTTTCCTTGTCCCTCAAATCTTAAAATATAAACTAGACCAATACATTAGCCTATGATGGAAAAGAAGTATTTAGGCATAGTGAGCGACAACGGCACACAAATAGCCCTAAAGGGAGCTCTGCACGAGTCCCCAAACAGCAAAGATGGAAGATGTCTTTGTCGTTGCAGGGTTGCACGTGGACAGTAGAGGTTCGCAACAGTTTTGTTGCTACTCAGTGTGACAGAAAAGGGTGTTGGCAGTGCAGTGGTTAGCACTGTTGCCTCACAGTAGAAGGTCCTGGGTTCAACTCCACCATCTGGCCGGGCCTTTTTTGTGTGGAGTTTGTTCTCTCCAGACACTCTGGCTTCCTCCCAGTCCAAAGACACGCAGTTAGTGGGTTTAGGTTAATTGGTGGATTTAAAATTGAGAATGGTTGGCCCTACAGCAGACTGGGAACTTGTCCTAGGTGTACCCTGTCTCTTGTCCTATGACCACTGGGATAAGCTCCAGCTCCCCTCATGTTGGTTCTCTGGACTGTGCCGTTAATGAGATGTAGTTCTGAGTTCTGTTGAAATTAAAGTTAGACTGGAGCTTCAAATAACTGCCCAAGTAGGTCCTCAGTTGGGGCTCCAAAGATGTACGCAGAGCACCAAGACTTGCTGCTAGAAAGACTTTGTTTGGTTGATCGGCCTTTCCTCCCACCTTATCCCTGTCACTGAGCTTTGCATCCATCCATGCAGCTCTCCATACTCTCACCGATGAATGGTGGTGCCATCACTTCCTTCCAGCAACAGCTGTTTACTTTGCAAACGTCAGGACGCAGGACTGAATTATTGTGGCTGTGCCGTCGTTCCAAAGTTGTAAAATTCTTTATGACACCACTGTAAAGCGCGCTTGGCCCTTGCACTCGTCGGTCTGACCGGCCTTCCTGGTTGGCGGTGAATTGTTTTGGTACTTGGAGGAACACGCCTCCACCTACGCAGCCTGTTGCATTGTTTTCACACATGCTATTTTAAATCTGAACACCCTTCATGGTTAGCAAGTGAGGTCACGAAGCATGAAAGACATGGGCATCTGCCAGGCAGGGAGAGCATGAGTTTAAGTTGCATCATGGGAAATGTAGGGTTTGGCATTTTTGTTTCTGGGGGGTTGTTTTGAGCTTTGCTTAAAGTTGGGGACGTTCCGGCACCTGCTGAATCAATTTTAGCTGTTCTTTTTTCAAAGTGTCTCTTCCGAATCCCAAAACTTCATCGAAGTGGCGTGCTGAATGGTTGGAGTACCCCCCCCCCACACACACACACACACACACACACAACACCCTTTATAATGTCTGAGTTTTCCCCCACTGAACTTCACTTGTTTCACAGAGTGCTCCCATCCGCCATTTGACTACCACCAGCCTTGTGCTCTCTCTGTCTCTCTCTCTCTCCCCGTCGGTCTCACTTTCTCGCTGTCTCTCTCCCTCGTTCTCCTCTCACTGTCCCTCCGTCTGTCTGTCCTGGTGCCCAGGTTTTTTGAGTTGGCGTGGTTCCTGTTTGTTTTCAGCCATTTTGGGGACTTGCAGTGCTCGTAACAAACTGCTTAAATGGCGTCCTCTTGCTTGCTTGCTCTCCCACTCTGTCTCCCTCTGCCTCTCTCCCTCCCTCTCCCTATCACTGGGCTTTGTGTATATAAAGTAGTGTGTGTGTATGCGTGTGTGTCTGTGCATGTGTGTTAGAGAGGGAAAGGGGGGGGGAGGACAACACTTCCAAATAAAAGGAAGATTGGATTCAGTGAGGTTGGGGTGGAAGTGGTGGTGGGTCAGTTGAGGGGGTGCAGAGGGATTCACTTGCCGGAGAAGAAGAAGAAAAGAGCAAAAACACTAAGAATCGTGTGTCAGAGGCAAAAAAAACTGGAGTGAGACAGGAGAGAGAGCAAGAAAAGGGGGGAGTGAGCGAGTGAGAGCAAGCAAGTTCGAGTGTGAGAATCGCTCCTGCCCTCTGTCTTCACACACTGCTGCCTGTATGTGTGTGCATGCGTGTGTGCGCCGCCTCTCCCTCCGCTCACTCTCTCTCTCTCTCTCTCTCCCTCTCTCGCACACACTCCGACGTGCGCATACACAGACCAAAGGGGGAGAGAGAGAGAGAGAGAGAGGGAGTGTGAGGGGAAAGAACACATCGCAGCAGAGATGCAGCAGGAGGTTTTCCGAGGTACGTTCTCTTGTATGCTTGCCTTGCTGAGAGACAGACAGAGAGAATAAGAGGAAGAGAGGCTGAAATCTGTTGTTTTCCTGCTTGTTTTTCCGCTTCACTCTGCTGCTGTGGCGGTGATTGCTCCGCGCGTGAAGAAGGAGGAAAAGGTTTTTATTTTACTGTGCGCGTGCTGGGGCGTGAGTCCTGTGGTGGGTGTGTGCGCTTATGCAGTGTGTGTTTATGGTAGGGTATTTATATGTGTGTGTATGTGTGTGTGTGTGCGCGCTGGATCTGTGCGTGTGCCAGTAACAGGCCTCGTCCCTCGTCTCCCTCATCCTCTGTCGCTGGCGCACCACGCAGTTCTTTTTCAAGAGCGATGACTCGTTCTGAGATTGTGATGAAACTTTTAATTTATCTCGCATCTCGGCGAGTCACTGCAGGTCAGGGACTCGAGGGGAGAGGGAGCGAGCGGTGGCGGTCAGCCCGCACCGGTCGGGAAAAGGCGTCAAACACGCGATGCAAGGTTTGTTTTGAGGGGGTCTCTTAAACATGGTGGGCCGGTCCCCCACCTCCTGCATGTGAACTCGCCAACAACATTAGAGGAAGTGTTCTGGTGAGTTTAAATGTCGGATGTAGGCGATGGTAAACATCTCCGGTCCCATCAACAGGTTCTGTCTCTTATTTCGTTTTTTTGGGCCGCCCAGTTTGTCCTCCATTTTACCAGCCTGGTGTTGTGCTGGAGGTTGCCTCACATAGAGCGGTAGAGGGCATATTGATGTCCCCAGCCCAGCATAAGCCTTACTTTTTTCTTTTTTTTTTTTCCAAAACAACAGAGCATCTGCTGCCAGCTACTCCCAACATTCCTCGTTCCCCTCCTGGATGCCGAGACAGGTCCCCGAGCTCGGCATGTGGAAAATATGACCCATACTGCCACGGGGTGAGAGGTCATAGGTCAGACAATAGGAAGTTTAGTTCCTCTGCAGCTCTGTTGTGTTGAAAAAAAAAAGAAATAAAAGAAGATGATGATGTTGATAGCGGCGGTTTGCTATTTTAAATGTGGCTGAGTCACACATTAGATGAATTAAGTGCCTTTGAGGCGTTTTTCTGCGCTGGACATTAAAGTGCTGAGATGAAAAGCGTTACCGTCTCTGACTTGGTTAGCTGTGTTTACATAAATGTTTTTGTTTTTTTTCTCACATGCTGCAAACTTAAAAGGATGTGGACAAGCTCAGGAAGCTGGTGCAGCGCTTTGCTGCTCACCCTGCCATGGGTGTACTTGCTGTTCATGGTGACAAACCGCTTTGCTAATACTCGCATGTTAAGAACTTAAATGAGGTTTTCACGCCTTCAGCAGGGACTGCGCATGAAATTGAAAATGATTTGGGGGTGGGGGGAATTACCTCAACAAAGGTCACCGATGCATTGCCGCCGCTCTCCAGAGCTGGGGGTTTTTTTTTCCCTTCTTCATGTTTTTTTGGGTCTCGCTGCTTCCTAATGCCTCCCATGATTCTGTTGCAGCAAGCAGAATTATGGGAATTACGTGCTGGGCTGGGAGCTAACAGAGCGTGGAGAGTGGTGCGTTTTAGACACGGGCAGGTTTGCCGGTGCGTGCAGTGGCATTCGAAAACACCATGATACGACAGTTTACACACAGGGTGGGGGCATGCAGTCAGTCACACTGAGGGATTGCACGAGGGGGGGATATGAAAGACGAGGAAACCGTAAAATGTGAACACGGGATGGATGTGTTTGAAGTCTCCCCTCTAGTCCCCCCACGCCCCCACTCACACCACCATAACCACTCCCCGAACCATGCCAACTTCCCCTTACCTCCTCCCTCCTGCTCTATCCCATCTGGCTGGCTCCACCACGCCCTCTTGGCCGGGGGGTTGTCGGGAGTTCAGTAGCTGTTCTTGCTAACGATGCCCCCCACCCCACCAACCCACCCACACTCACAACATTATGCACACACACAAACACTCATCTTTGCAGACCTACTGCTGCTTCGATGCCTGGGCCCCTCTGGCTGACCTTCCACAGGGGAGGGCGCCCAGCTACACCTTCGTCTTCCCACATGCTCCTCGCCGCTGGCTCGCCGGCTGGAACACACAGGCCCCCCACATTCACCCTCGCAGGCACTCCTCTTAACCTATCACACACACACAAATACACGCACGAGCACTGATACCATGATTACTTTCAGTAATAATAACATTGCAGTCAGCAGCCTAATTGCTGAGTGCAATGTTATTATCACGCCACAAATAAAGGGATATCCTGAAAAAGGATTGCAAAGAAGGAAAAACATAAGTCACACACACACACACAGACTTCCTGGTTCAGCTGTGACCTGTAGTTACTGTCAGGTTACTGCCGCTGGTTACAGTTTCCTATTTTATAAGAAACGCATCAAACTCATCCGCTGCATTCAGGGTCAGAGTAAACTCAAACTAAACTCGGTCCGTCACGGCCTGTTTGATCGTCAAGCTGCTTCTATTTTTTTTTTCCCAGGCGTGCAAGTTATCGAAGATATCCTGTTGTTGTGTTGCAGTTGTGTAAATATGATGGCCTAAACTGTGGAAATAAAAAGAAGTTTTAATCAAGGCCTAATTTGGGAGGGTGAATGGCAAAGAGTGAATACCCAGAGGTGAAGTTAATCATTTAAGCACTATTAGTTCAAAATTTAAAGGAGCCATAGGTGCAAGTGTTAGCTGTTTGCACTATATTGATTGTGCCACATTAAGAGGCGCTAAAGCAGCATTAAATCTAATTTGCTTTAATCAGACCTTTTAATATTCAATTATAAGAAGTATTGTTGTGAAAGAGCTGTAAAGGGTTTCCTTTTTATGTCGTTTTCCCTTTGAAGATTAAAAAAAAATCTCAACACTGGTGGTTTGATTTTTGAGAGTGTTTCTGTAAGATGGTTAAAAAAAAACATGGTAACTGAATCCCACCAGTTATTTGTCTATCAGCATGAGTACCAGTTTCAGTGCGGAATAAACAGATTGCTCAACGTCTGGTTCAAGGCCTCGAGCTGGTGCACCAGCCAAACTCCTCTGCCGTCCTGCCTTCTGTTATACAAGGCCAGTTTAGCGGCGATGTTCCCGGTGACTGATTGTCCGTTGCAAATCATACAATTATAAGGGAAAAGTTAAAGTTCTCCACATTTTTCTCCTGCCAAGAGAAAAAAGACCCCAAAGTCAATAAGTCAAACTTGGAGTCCAAGCAGGTCCAAGTTATTTGTTGTGCTGGATAGCACTTTTAATTTCCTAAAGTTAAGGAGTTTAAAGGTTAATGAGAGGAGTACGGTCAGGTAGGCTTTGTTACTTACGGATCAGCGTTTCCCGTAAAACCCTCTCACCTCCATCAAGTGAATTCCTCTGTCTGAGGTTTCTCCTTGCTTTACTCACGCTGCGTGTCGTGCTTCCTCTTCGCGCTACTGTGTCTCCTCCCTCTTATTTGCCAATCACAGTTTCCACTGTGGCTCTATTTCTTCCAGTGTCCCTCATTTCAGTTACCTGGGGAAAGCGACTGATAGCAGTAGTGAAAAACAAAAAACGAGCCTTAATTTTCCCTGAAGATTTCCTGCTCGGTGGCATACAGGGGTTGCGCAGTGAATGCCAGACCCATCTGTATCCCCCTAATGGTGTCATGCGTTGGTCATACGTGTTGGCCATGCCGTTACAATGTGCAGTCAACGTTTAATTTGTAATTATAATCAAAACGAGGAACTTTATTGTCACTTTAAATGCACCGATCTTCAACTTTGTGCTATTTTTAAGGTTTTAAAGAATAAAATCCTCCTAATCAAAACCGCTGATGTTTACTTTCTCTTCAGATTTGTCATTTGATGTGGAAAACAAACTGAATCATGCTCAAAGTCTGCCTTTGATCCCTCTGCCTGTCAGCCCAGCGTCTCTGTCTTTACATGAAAGCCGACGCGTTTGCTATAATGCGCGTCGTGTTTACGTGAGCCCGCTCCGTAATTTGGCCCGCACCGGCTGAGCACCTGCTCTCGATGCGCGGTTTTTGTAGTGCCACGAGCATAAATAGACGAACGCTTCACAGGCCGGGCGACGTGTTTATTTGTGCAGAACATCCTGTTGCAGAGAGGTGTGGGAACAGGGTTGCTGTTTATTTTGATTTTTGCCTGGGGACTCTCATGGTCACATTTGTCTGTGCGCCGAGTGTCGAGGTGTTTGTCCACTCATCTGTGTGTGTGTGTGGAGATAAAGTTGGGACTTTTAAAAGGCAGCCTGTCACAGTCAGGCTGCGTGTTGTGCAGGCTCTGCTTGCACAGTGGCTCCGTGCGTCATAGGGAGATGAAGAGAAAGAGCGAGGGGGCGTCGTACGCATTTTCCTGTCCGCGACGCAAGAATCAGATGAGGGGATGAAATTTTTAGCCTTGGCGCTGTCTCTCAGCGCGTCCGCCCACTTGTAGCAGCCTGGCGCTTGCCATAAGGGATTTCCTGCACAACATCTATCGCTCAGCAAATGTGAGCGACAACGGAGGCCCGTTTCAGTACTGAGCACTGATTCGTGCACCCTTGCTCTGATTTAGATCTGAAAGCCGGCATGAACCGCTTTATTGTCCCTTGCATAACAAAGAGCATGTGCCGCTGCTTGCACCCAGTATGTGATTAAAAGACACTTCTGTTTTCCTTCCGTTGGCTACATGTCACTCCAGCTGCATCCTCAGTGTTAGGCCGCTGTGCACTCAGATTCACCCTTTGGTTTTGAATATCATTTACAAGCAGGCCCTTCCATGTTGAACTGCTTTGTTTATGCCGGCCTGTCTTGCCTGTGGGTGAGAGTGTATGCAGAGTGCACGTATGTGCTCTGCGTGTGTGTGGTAGCATTAGCCTGGGCTCCTGTTTATCTGACGGTGCCGTGTGTCTGACTGTTCCTATATTAACCCCCCCCCCTTTTTTTCACTAACCCACACACTCTTTCTGTCTCCCTTTTTTTCTGTCACCCTTTCACTCTCCCTCATCCTCACCCTCTTTTCTCCTTCTCTGTCTCTCCCTCCTCTTTCCTCTGCAATAACAGTGCTGACCTAGTTTCTGCCTGTTCAGGGCTGCCTGTGGAATTTTACAGCGGCCTGCCTTCCTGGCTGCTTTGCTGCTCGAAACGAAGGCAGAAAAGCATGACTGAGGATTTTTCTCCTCGTCACATCATTACGGCCCAATCCCGTCTCTGCCCCCCCCCCAAAATCTGCAGACCTAAACAAATGAACCCGCAATAAATAAGTGATAACAGCGAGCTGACTGCCGGTACGCGATTCTGCTGCTTTCTCATTTATGGGACATTTTTGCAGTGGCACTGCAACCGCCACCGTAGCAGGCGAATTAGGATGGAAATGAGGATAGCCTGTCGCTCATCTTCTCCGGCTTAGCCGAGATTGTACCGGATGCAGAGGGCAGAAAAACACCCCTTCTCTGTGCACATGCATGCAATCTCCCTCCCCCCCCCATCCCCGCCTTCACAAATAAATGGTTAGAGTCATGCCTGGCAAATACTAGCCACTGCCAGGAATGGCTAACAAGGCTCTTGCTCACATATAAAGAGAGAGCGGGACTATTTTTATGCGTGTTGGGGCCACGAATCTAAGTCAGCAATTTATTCCGCGGGAATCTTGATTAAATCTGAACGCCTTCCAATTAGGCATAGGGAATGTTGTGTCACAGCCTAGAGAGAGAGATGGATCGCTGGAATGCGTTTCTGAAAGCTTGGCTGTGGCACGCTGAAATCTAAACCAGCACTGCCGCAGATTCATTCCTTCCCCCTCTGCCCTCTCCCTCCCTGCACTCACCATTCCTGCCTGAGCAGTCGGGAGTTCAGCATAGCTGGGCATTTAGTCTTCTCCACCGTTTGTCATGATTGCGTCTGCAAAAGTTTTGGGTGTAATGTCCATTTTCTACCTTATGTATGTTTTGTACATATACCATGGTATGCTTATAATGCTAATACCTTCTTTCTGATTTTTTTTCTTTCAGATTTCGGGGGGTGGTCATGGTGTCCGGTGAGGTGTGGGACCCCCTCCGTGTGGGCCATATTCCGTCACGTCTGAGTGAACAACGCCCGGCTTCCCTCTGCAAACCCGCACGGACTGCAGCTAAGGACCCCACCTCACACCAAAGTCAGCGACTGTCCCCTTTGTCTTCCCCGCCGCCGCTGCCAGTGGTTCGAAACACCCTTCACCCAGCTCGAGCTTCCTCCTTGCATCCGCCTGTCAGTTTGTACGGCTCAAACAAGGTCAAAGGACTACACAAACCAGTACACCGTCCTGGTGTGACTTCCCAGTCTGAAGAAGAAAAAGAAGAGGAGGGGGAGGAAGGGGAAGCTGAGCGCTTGGAGATGAAGGGTAAAAGGCTCGGAGGCCGGGGAGAGACCACAATGGAGGACAGGTTAGAGGATATGGGTGATGGACCTAAAAATGCAAAAATCACCCTAAGCTTCCCGCTCAGTGCAGCCCCCCTTCCGACCTCTCTGACATCACCAAACCACTGTCATGGCTCCTCCTCCTCATCTTCCCCTTCCCCCCACCGACGGCGACCGTCGTCCAAAAGCTCAGACAAGGGGTCGCTGTGGAAACTGGATGCCACCATGGACGTAAAGCACAGACCTTTTAAACCCCCAAGACACGACAGCTCTCCGTCCTCTTCGCCCTCCTCCTCCTCATCTCCCATGACTGTTCATGCACTCATCAGAAAGGACATCAAATCGCCACCTCCTCTAAAGTGCTCCAAGCTCAGTTCAGAGACTCAGTTTCACAGGTCGCCACCAAGATCCTCCACCGGGCCTTTTGGGGGATGTTATGCTAGAGATGGATGGGATGAAAGGCACAGGGCGGCCAACGGTACAGCCTCCCCCTCACAGACTGCTCAGATCCTCTTCAGTCTGGGCACATCAGCCTATCAGAGAGGCGGGGATGCAGAGAGACGAGAGAAAATAACAGGAAGGCCATCTGGGAAAGCTGGGAGCCCTCACGGACCAAGTCTTCACCCACCCACCCTCCATCTCCCTCCCCCTTTACCACCACCACCTCCTCCTCCCTCCGAGGGCCTCACCGCACCCCCACACTCATCCTCCTACTCCCCTACTGACAGCCTGAAGCCCGAACTGATTTGTGGCGTGTGCCATCGGCTGTTTAGCTCAGCCTCCTCCCTCACGGTCCACATGCGGCTGCATCGTGGCAGCCGCGCCCTTTGCTGCCGTTACTGTGGCAAGGTCTTTATCCACAGCAAGAGACTGCAATCCCACGAGGCCTCCTGCAGGGTGCCAGGCCTGCCCTCTAATAGCCTTCGCCCTCCTTCTCTCACTATACAGCCAAAGGAGGAGCCGCTGGAGGAGGGCGAGGTGAGAGTGGAGGGGGGAATGATTGTGGGAGAGACAGACATCAGCAAGGCACGGCCAGGGAAGAAAGCACGAAGCCTCCTGGCGCGTATCCAAGGTGATGATGCAGCAGGCACAGAGGTGCTGGCGGGTGATGAGAACCATTTTGTGAAGGTGGTAGACGGCAATGTCATCTACTTCTGCTCTGTGTGCGAGCGCTCCTACATGACCCTCTCCAGCCTGAAGCGTCACTCTAATGTGCACTCCTGGCGCCGCAAATATCCGTGCCATTTCTGCGACAAGGTCTTTGCCCTGGCCGAGTACCGCACAAAGCATGAGGTGTGGCACACAGGAGAGCGCCGCTACCAGTGCATCTTCTGCTGGGATGCCTTCGCCACGTACTACAATCTCAAAACCCATCAGAAGACCATCCATGGGATTAATCCCAGCCTCATCTCCAGTGAGAAGACAGCTAACGGGGGTTATAAGCAGAAAGCTAACGCCCTCAAACTGTACCGTCTTCTTCCCATGCGCTCCCAGAAGAGACCCTACAAGACTTACAGTGACAGTTTGCATAACGGCCTGCTCCTGCCACCAACCGAAACACCTCCCCTCTCCCTGCCAGGCCTGGGCTGTGCTCTGGGCCCCGGGGACCTGCAAAGCCTAATCAGTGGGGCCCACCCTCAGAGTCTAAAGCCTGACCCAGATGCCTTCCCTGATGGATTCCCTGATGGATTCCCTGTCTCTGTGACTGCTGAGCACAGGGACCTCTCTGCACTAACACCCCTCCCCCAGGTAGATATGTCCCAGGTTAGAAAACATGAGAGTGAAGACATTGAGTCAGAGCAGGAGAGAGGTAGTGGCAGCTTCAAAATGTCCAACAGCAGTAAAACCAAAAGTCTCAAGAGTGGTAGAGGCACAGAGACGAGCATGCCTTCTGTGATAACATATGGCCATACAAAGCCCTCCGTCATAGTTCACGGGACAGCTGTGTCATCCTCTGTCATTGTGCATAGCAATCAGGTCACGTCTGGAAGCGAGAAAAGCCCAGTGAACAGCCCATCCCCCGAAAACAGTGACAGTCAGACTGTAGTCAAGGGCCCGTCTCGGCCCATCAAAAAGCAAAGGGACAGCATAGATAATCACAGAAAGAGGTCAAGAGACAGTTCAGATACGGCAGAGGAGGGCTCGAGAGGCAGGCAGGACAGAGAGACAGGCAGATTATTTCACAAATCACGCAAGTCCCACAGCAAGAGTGATATCTCTAACTCAAAGCAGCTGTCAGCATCTGTAGGGTCACAGGTCAAAGAGGCAGGGCCACTGTGTCAGATTACTGTACGTATTGGTGAGGAGGCCATAGTGAAGCGCAGTATATCTGAGACAGACCTCAGGAGAGATAAGAGCCTTTCTCCCCCCAAAACCAAACGCAGTGAAACATCATCTGTGCGGGACGCCAAGGAACCACGCCACTCTCACTCCCACCACCACCACCACAGACACCGCCTCCAAAGCAGAGCCAGCATGGAAGCAGAGGGCAATAAGGAAGGTGGAGACTCTGAGGAGGAGGAGGAAGAAGAAGAAGTGGTCAGGAAAAAGAGCCCCAAATCCCCCAGTGAAGTGAGGGAGTACTACTTTCGTCAGGAGGTGCGCGAGCTCGAGAGCGACCATGACACAGAGGACAATTTATGGCGACCTTACTACTCCTATAAGCCCAAGAGAAAGGCCCAAGCACATCTACAGAGGGTAAAGAGCTGGCAGAGGAAGCTAAAGTACAAGCGCTCCATCCGGCTGAAGAGGAGGGCAGAGAGGCTTAAGAACCTTTCAAATAAAGAAACAGAGAAATCACAAGATGAAGAAGAGGATGCAACAACTGAGGAGGCTGAAAAACTGCCAAAAGCTAACAGAGACAAGGGAGAGGGGGAAAAGAAAGATAAAAATAAAGAGGCTGAAGAAGAGGTTAAGGAAACCCGCCATGAGGTTTCCACCTCTCCTGTGCACTCTCCAAAACCTCCTCAGTCTACCTCAGTGGCTCCTACAGGAATAAAAAGGCGGCCGTGGACTAACGGGAACGCAGCTGAGTGTGGTACGTGCGGCCGCTGGTTCTCGAGCCCCAGAAAACGAGACAAACATGAGCTGAGCCACCTGCTGGAGTTTGTTTGCCTTTTCTGTCGAGCCACTTTCCCCTCGAGGGATAAGCTGGAAGACCACCAGAGAGCCCAGCATCCCAAACCTACTGAAGCCCCCTGTGCACCTCTCAAAGCTGCTCACGAACAAGTAGAAGGGGTCAAACCTGTGCCAGAGATTTCAAAATATGATGAAGATAAGGGGGGACAGGGTGGCCTGGGAGGGAGTCACTCTAGTCCAACTCGTCTAAGTAGAAGGGCCTTATCACGACACACGTGCCCACAGTGTCACAAGGTGTGCAAGACATCCTCAGCTCTGAATCGACACATCCGACGCCACGAGCTCAGCAGTTCTCCAGAGAGAGAAAGAGAAGATAAAGACACAGAGCCAAAAACAGCAGAGACAGTTGCTGACATTCTTAGCAGAGAGAATGAAAAAGCAGAGCTTCCCAGTGCTCTCTCTGTTTCAGTCATCAGCTATTCGACGCCAGAGCCGCCCAGCAGTGGCGAGTGCTTGGCGTCGCAGCAGCCTGAGGAGCACCTCTGTGAGCTCACAGATCATCAGGTGTCAGAAACCAGTGACAAACCTGAACTAACAGAGCCCACACTTCCAGCTCCAGAGAGAGAGCCACCAAAAGCTGCAGACCCTCCGTTAGACGCCCCAGTAAACCTTACACCCACCAACCACAAATTAACATCTGCCACGCCCTCCACCCTCCAGACCGTGCTCGTCATGAACGGATCTGAATGTCTTGACTACCGCACTCCCAGCAAAAAGCACCTAGATAGTCAGATCCACAGAATACCCAGCCCTGTGCACGCTGTCGCATCCGCCAACACCTCCCCAAATGTGCCCATGACATCACAGACCAGAATAACCACTGCTGCTCCTCCTGTTTCCATGACAACATGTTCCAGCTCCGAGGGGGGATTCATGAAACGGGATGGGGTCATTATGGACAGAGAGAGACAGGGTGGGAGCAGTTTATTTCTACACGCCGGCTACGAGGAGCCGCCTCTGGTGCAAGATCTCAGAGTCCAGTCCCTGTCCCGCAGTCCCTCTCCCAATGAAGCACAAGACCTGACCATGTCCTCAATACTAGCTCGCGAGAGGGAGATAGAGAGGCAAAGGGAGAAAGAGAGGGAGCTGGAGAGACAGAGAGAGCGGGAGAGGGAGAAAGAAATTGTGAGGGAGAGAGAAAAAGAACTAGAGAGGGTCCACCAAGTCAGTAGAGCTGCTCACATCCCAGAGGACCAGATCACACTTTTGGTCCCCAAAGAGGAGCCCTTGAGCCCCGTCCCATCTCCCCAACATATCCCCACTCAAACCACTATGAATGGACCCTCATCACACAGGCACACTCCCAAATCCCCCTGCCGGTCACCTTCGACCATTGGACTGATAGCTCAAACCAACCACCAGGTTCACTCCAGTTCACAAGGACTTGACAGGCTTACGCTGCCCACTGGAGCAGCTGGTGCCGGCGACCGCCCCTCTGCCCACGCTCTGCTTCTCCCCCGAGCCCCACAGCCACCTGAACCGGAGCACCAGGATACCGTTTCTTCTAGAGATTCCCAGCAAGGTAACACCACCCCAGTGGGTTACCCCTCCCAGGATTATCCACTACCCCTCATTGTGCCGGACAGCTACCGCTCTGGTAAGAAGCAGGAGGAAAACCTGCTCATGTCCTCCTACCCGCCTGGAACGCTTCCCTTTGGCCCCTTGGGAAAAGTGATGGTCCCTAATGGCGGGGACCTGGCCAAGCTGCCATTCTATCCGGACCCCTACCAGCTGCTGTATGGGCCCCAGTTCCTGGCCTATCCCTACAACTTGGCAGCGCTGCCCGTGGCTCTGAATATGATGGCACCGGGGGGAGACAAAGTGGAGCCTCTGCCCTTCCTCCCTGCCATCTTCAACTACGCAGCAACTGCCGGGCCTTACATGGGGGCGGCCCCCCATCCCCTCGTGGCAAACCCAAGCCTCTACAGCGGCAGCAGCGGCAGCAGCAAAAAGCAACGGGACAACAGCAGCAGCAAACCCTAGGACAGCCACGCATTAAAAGGAATATAATTCAAAGGGGACAGCCTCATGTGTTCAGGCTGGGAGCGGGAGGAGTGCATACACTGGCACGGCACCCCTGCCTCTCTTTAATCCAGCAGAGATCAGAGTTAGGAAGCAAAAGTGTGAAGGGAGGAGAAGAAGCAAAGAAACTCTCCTGCCTTTACTCCTGCTCGCCTCTCTCCGCATCTCTCCCGCCCAGCTGTAGCGTGTTATAGATCTAGAGCTCGATTAATCTTCCTCTTTGACTCATTATATTATCTATAATATAAGAATTAAGAACTGCTAACAGGGTGTGTGTTTTGTGAAAAAAAGAAAAAAAATTAGTTCAGTCTACTTCCCTTTATAGTCACCGCATAACGAGGATAAAGGCTCTTCAGGGAAGGCTTGTGTGGGCAAGGATGAGGCAGAGGAGTCCTTATTCAACACGGCTGGAGGTGGTGAAGCATTAAACGACTCAAACCTTTTGCGTGCGTTTGTACGAGTGAGCGAGTGAGAACAGCAGGCGTGTCCCGCTGGTGTAAAAGTGTCCACGAGAGGTATATATGTGAGCTTTTACATGAACATGTACAGCAGGTAGGGATGTGTGCATGTAGGGGTTGAGCATTAACTGCATATGTGCGAAAGTGTGTGAGTTTGGGTGTGTGGGAATAAGATCATTCCGTTTGAGACGCACACAGCATTCCTACTCTAGTCGGAAAAGCTACCGTAGGTCAATGTGTAGAAGTGCATTTAGAAGCGATTCTTCATATCCAAATCATTAAGAAGTCGAAGCTGTGGCTGGACGCGAGTCTATGACAATGACAGATCAGCTGAGCTTCTGAGGTCTGTCAGCGAACCTGGCGACTCCGAGGGCCAGATGACACTGTAGGATCTGTATAGCATTCACCATAGTTTATACCTTATGTGCACAAACAAGAAAAGTAGTGGTCACTTAAAAGGGACACTTGTAGCTGCTTTGGAAATGTAGCTGGCCACTGGGTAAGAATTAAAGGCTGGTAGACCATTGCACTTCTGTTTTTTCATCTCATTTCCTTCACTTAAAAACTTAAAAAGAAAAAAAAAACTGAAAATACTACTAAAAAAAAGAAAAAGAAAGGTCAGCCTTCATGTTGCGTAGCTTTTTCCCCTCTTTGACTGGAAGAGGAAAAGGCTCCATTTTCTAAGCCAGGAAGAAGAGAGCAAAGAATGAGGGGGAGAAAGAGAAATGAATTCAGGGTATTGAGTTGTTTCTGAAGAGGAAAGAGAAATATATGGGCACAAAACTGCTGGACTCTGAACAGAAGTGCTCCGTAGAAATGACGCTGCGGACGAAAAATGTTGTCCTGCTCCATAACTGTGAGGAGATTGGAAAAAGAAAAAAAAAGTCTGAACTATTCCCTTCCTGCCTTGTGTTATTAGCGAGAGGTAGGAAAAGGCCAAAAAGCGGTGGCCGACACTCTCCAGACGCCCTCGCGGTGGGGCCTTTTTGTTAAGTGTAATGTTATCTCTCTATATGTTTGTTCCGTTGAAAAGATGTTGTTGTTTATGTTGTTTAGCCCTACCAGGTGGGGAAAGTGGCTTCGGCGGAAAAGAGGGGAGGGTAAAAACTTCAAAATATGAATGTAAATTTAGTCATGAGGTTAATGAAGTACAGCTACATTAATGGTAGAGTTGTTTTTTTGTTTTTTGTTTTTTTGTTTTTTCCAAGTTCCTGTTTTGTTTTCTGTTTTGACACAAATAACCTGTTAAAAGAACCGTATAACGTCTGGTATGCATATATACAGTAGTCCTAGGAACATGTCAGTAAACTTTGGTTCTGTATCCACAAAGCATGAGCAACACTCGCTTCCTAACCGTTTATATCCTCGGCAAATCTGGCATTGTGCGCACAGCTTCTGTTTTGTTTCCTTTTATATATATTTTTTCTGGTCTCTAAATCATCCATATCTGTTATGTTTTTGATGTATTATTTGGAAGAATTCCACAAAAATTAGTCGCCACTTTTCTTTTTTTTTTTACTTCTCACGGTCACTTTGTAGGCGCTATTTTAATCCCGCCCCCTCCTCTCCCCCTCGAGCATACACTCGCTCGCTGCACCTTCTTTTGTTTTTGTTACTGGTGTTGTTGTTCTGAGTGACGACGTTTCGGTGTGTGATGGTACTCGGGCACCTTTTTGGTCCAGGTGGGAGTGTTGAAAACACTGTGTGACCGACTGCAGGGGTGCACAGGCGTCCCCCTTGGGTGTGGTTACAAGCCTTTTTATTTTTAAATGTTTTTTTTTTATTTGTTTTTTTGTATGTTTGGGGTACGTGTTGTGTACGAGAGCGAGCGGCTGCGTGACGTGAATAAGAAAACCAAAATAAATCTGCCTAAGCAGCATATCCCTTGGCAGTATATGGGCCACCTGTTTTGTTTTTCTTTTCTGTGGGTTAGTTTCAGTGTAAAATAAAAAGCCTTTCTGTCTCCAATACACTATCTCAAGCCATTCCTGTAGACGGACATGTTTGTGTTTCGCGGGGGTGTTTTTGGACCATAGTTTCTTATGCCATAGTTTGCTCTCATGGTTATCATACAGACCAAAAGCATGCAAATCGACGTATTGTAGTGACTGGACTGGAATCTGGAGGTTTAAAAAATCAAACTAAACAAAACAACTATTTACTGTATGTTTTAGTTTCAATGAATGTGCCTCTGCTTTGATATTTAAATAATTATAGTAAGATGTGGATCTGCCAGATTTCAACTGTTAAAGGTGCCTTGTTATGGCATAAGAAATTTGAATTAGCATTTTTTTTTCCTTGAGAAATGATGATTTGGAGATAGAGTTCTTGGCTTTGTTTGCTACGAAGCTGTTCATAGATGTAGGAGTGTGGCTAAACTGTTTTGGTATCGTGTACATGTCTAGGGTAATACTGTGCCATATAGAGCCCACAGAATATGTTATTGTTATTTTTAAAAGATGTTTTAATGTTGCCTGATGACTTTGTCTTTAGATTTGATACAAAGGCTTGTAGCCACAGCTCTCCCAAAGTCTGTAGTTTCCTCTCTCCGACATTCTACTTCTCCTCCACCCCAACCCCACCCCGTTTCCGTCTCCCTTTCTTTCTCTTTGCTGCAATCAAACAAAATAAAGTATTAACCTGATGACCCAGCGAAATCAGCTCTAGCTTGGTGCTGCGTGTGTTTTGTGGTTGTTCTTGTTCATGTTGATGATGTGTCCAATCTGTACAAGTTGATCAAGCGCCCTTAATACGAACCATGTGTTTAAAGTCAGCAGATGTCTGCTTTTGCATTGTTTGTGAAATGTGCGTTTAATATTTAGCAGATCGGGGGGAAAAAAGCTTTGTTTTAAAGACGCATGTCATCTCTCCCCTCCAAAAACTCAGAATGTATGGATTTTTCTTCTGGCCTGTGCTGATTTTTATCCTCCAAGATTGTTTTGGTGCGAATTGCCCAGTTTGGGAGATATCAGCTGTAAGCTGAGACGTCTGCCTTCTTCTATTCAATATAATGGAACCAGATGGCTCTCGCTTTACTGTGCTGAGAGTGCCAAAAAACAAAAAAACAAAACAAACAAAGAAAAAGATGCATCGGAAAAGCGAAGAAGGAAAAGTAGAAATTCATTCAGCTATTTCTGAGTAGGAGGAGAAATATGTGGGCACGAATCATGAAGTGAATACTCAAAAATCTTGTTATGAGCAGTTTCATCAGGAGCTTTGACTGCATGAGCCAGCTAACATGACAGCTCAGCTGATCCATTGTAATATTTGCATCCTGTCACGCTGTCACAAGCACGATCTCTGGATACGGCTGGCCGACGTGGTTCACTTGGAAAGAAAATATCTGAAACAGCTGAACAACTCGCAGCAAACCAAACTAGGTCACATGTGGATAAAATATGGCCCGAGGTCCAAAACGGGCCCGTGGATCATCTAGAGCTGGCCCCTGACGTTCTAAGAGGAAAACTAAGCGCACAACCATAAAAATACCAATAAAAAGCAGCACTGTGATAACAGATATTGAGGCGAAGGACTGTTATAAGTCTGCACTGCTCAATTTCAACTTAAAGCACTCCACTTTTTTGTAATGATCTATAACAGTTTTACTCTAATGGTAAATGAGGCCGTATTTATGTAGATGCAACAATTCAACAAGTTTTCCTTTGCTTAGTGTGAAAAAAACTTGACCTGCCCTCATCTAAAGGAATAAATCTTCTTATTTTGTATCCAAACATGCCATTTCTAAAAAATCTTTAATCTAGGAATTTTTGTCTTAGTTTCAGTAATCAATTGGGGAGCGTTTCTAATATGTGTCAGTTACCATTGTTTACTTGTGAATAGTGGTTTCAGAGGGTCAGAGGCAAAGATTGATTAATATGATCAACATGGGCATCTGATCAGATTTAAGAACAGACCAAGTGCTTTAAGCTTTATTTCTCACTTTATATTAAATGCATGTTTAAAAAAGACACGTGGACTGTAATGCAAGCCAAAGCAATATGAGCCTTTTGTTTTATTACACTTCTCTAAAAGGTTGGTTTTTTTGGGGGGGGGTACTCAGAGAGAGAAACCAGTTTATTTTCTATATTGTGATTGTTTTTAATCAGGGCTTCATATATCATCCAAGGCCTGTATAACAGAACATTCTACTGCTAAAAACACACCTGCTGACGGTGTTTTCCTCGACAAACCCCCTCTGTAGAAACGTTTGATCCTAACGTCCCGACAAAATAAAAGCAAATGCTGAAATCTGCATTTGTGGAAAAGGTGAAACAAAGAATTCATCATAAAGTAAGACTTTACCGTTCACCTGTAGCGTCTCTGCTTAATCATTCGTGTCAGCTTAGTTGGTTGCTGAGAAAGAAACCTGAGCCTGATCACAGATTACCATCACCGAATGAGCACTAGTGACACTCAGTGGATTATCCAGGAACAGCCAGTCCTAAAACGTGAGGTAACAGATGAATTGCCTTTGAACATATTAAAGGGACAGATCACTCCAACATCAAAATGACATGTTTTGACCTCTGATCCGTAGCTCCAATTATCCTTCTAGATCAGGGGTATCAAACATGCAGCCCAGGGGCCAAATCCCGGCCCGTCAAAGGATCCCCCTGCCCCACTGTGCGGCTTCAGAAGGTGGGAAATAAAAATGCTTTGAATTCATTAATAAAGTATTTCTATCTTTTAAAGTTGTTAGGATTATAAAGAATTTAAATACTCTTTGTTGTTTCACACTGAAGGTTTTGTACTTTTGTACATCAGCTGTGATCCCTAGATTTTAACACACGTGCAATGACAGTAGCTCATGACTGTTGGAAAAACAGACCTGCAGGTACGAGTCTGACTTCATTCACTCCGTTTATTTTGTAATGTTGCCTGTAGGTGATATTAACACTGAGATGCATTTAACTGTTGATTGGGACATGTGTGTTTCGTGCTGAAATAAACAGCACTTTTTCTTATCACTGTAAGAAAATCACACAGACCTGGTCCCTTTATGAACTTTGGACCTGTTTCCATCCTGACTGATACGCTCCCCAGTGTTCATAAGTTTCTCCTTTTAAATCACTTTTAAATGAAATGAGTTACTCTGAGGGTAAACACATGCTTGCACCTGTCTGAGTTGGTGCAAAATTGGACACATTTGCTTATTTTTTACAAAACAACATCAATTGATGTTGTTTTCCAGCAAGCAACTTCGATTACCTTACACTGATAAGTAAGATGTATGTAGGTATACTCTAGTTTCCCCTGAGCTGATCCGTGGTATGTCACAGAAACACACAGGTATGAGGGCAGATGGAGGGCAGTTATTTTAAATTCATCAAAAATATGTGTATGCATTTGAATCAACTGGAGATAGCAGCCTTTCCCCACTGAGGTCTTTTAATCTTGCCAAATTGTATGTTTTGCCAGCAGGCAGCGGAGACCACTCACTGAAAAGGAGGAATCTATGGATGGTAAAATGGTAAATGGCCTGTATTTGTATAGCGCTTTACTCGTCCCTAAGGACCCCAAAGCGCTTTACATATCCAGTCATCCACCCATTCACACACACATTCACACACTGGTGATGGCAGCTACATTGTAGCCACAGCCACCCTGGGGCGCACTGACAGAGGCGATGCAACTAGAGGCGGGCGGATCGATATCAGTACCAGTGCTAGTATTGGTATGGGATCAATACTAAGTTATACTCTGTTTCTACCCTCTAAATTCCGTGTGTAGTTCACTGAACATTTTACATTTTTTTGTTGTTTGTTACGGTGTTTGTTCCCAGAAATAAAAAAAAGAACTCAAACGTGCACTATGAATAATATCTTAACCTTTTTTCGTGTTGACTGTTTTATTTATAACCTATAATACATTTAAAGAACAGAAGCTGACAAAAAAAATAGTTTCAAAATACATAAAAATCTGAAAGTTGTACTTTGTTGTGTTAACTAATAATTGTGGAAAGTAAACATCACAATGGTCATTAAAATTGATGATGATTAATCTCATAATTCATGCTTTCCCCTGAATAAGCTGATTTTTATAGGTTAAAAGTATCGGTATTGGCAACACTGCTGGCAACACCAGTTAACCTAAAACCTAGTTAAACTGGAACACCATTAACACCGGTGTGTGACGAGTATCCTCCGACCTGCACAGTTCAGGGTCTCGTTATCATGTGGAGGGCAGAGGCGAGCAGGCGAGAAAGCTGCTCGCAGACGTCCTGCTGCCTGCCTACAGCAATGACTCATTGGTCACGTGATAGCCACAGTCATGCCTTCTGATTGGTCCAGAATCTAACGCAGACGACCAATCATCCTGCGATGCGGAAATAACGTCTCCAAAACGACAACAACGTAGCGGGAAATTGAAAGGAGAAGCAGCTGGTAACAGTGCACAGTTTCTGCAACTTTAGGTTCTAAGTTAATCTACAGTTTAAAATGGTATCTTTAGAGCTTTAAGCGATGTTTCCTGGTTTTCTCTGTGGACGCGGTATGTTGCCGCTAGTTTAGTGTTTCCTCGTAAAATCTCGTAAAAGTATTGACTGCAATGAACGCTGTATTTATTTTGACATGTTGCTCAAAAAGGCTGTAAATCTGTGACTTAGCAGTTCCCTGTCCTCTCTATCAGCCATTCCAACTTCTTGTTTCGCAGGAGTCACCGATGCAAGTCATCTGCCTCCATCCTCCTCCTCTGTCATACCAACCCTCTACAGATCCACTTACACTACATCCATGAATCTCCTCTGTGGTCTTCCTCTTTTCCTCCTGCCTGGCAGCTCCATCTTCAACATCCTTTGTCCAGTATATCCACCGTCCCACCTCTGCACATGTCCAAACCATCTCAGCCTGAGCTGTCCGTCTGATGCACACATTTTCAGTCTTTCTATCAGTCCCACCATCTCCAAATTATACATCACAGCAGATCTCTCTACCATCTTGTAAACCTCCCTGTCACTCTTGTTGTTATCCTCCTGTCACAAATCACCCTGAAACTTTTCTCCACCCGCTCCGCCCTGCCTGTGCTCTCTTTCACGTGCACACTGTCTTTTGCTTTCGATGGATGATCTCAGGTATCCAGTGGAGCAGAACCACTGGATCATCATAGTGCAGGGTTTTGGGTGACAACATGTCCCTATTTATGTGGGACTGCACTTGTCCCCCTATGCCACACCTGGAGACAATAACCCACATTTTGATTGGCTCTGCAGAACATGCACTGTTCCAAAATCTGTCTTTTTTTTTATAATACTCAGGAAAAGATTGTCTAATGCCATACTCATCAGGGAAAGTTACACGTCACTAAAATGTCACAAGCTAGCAGATTATGTTCAGTATGATGGAAAGAACTGCAGAAAAATGAAGCAGCAGTATGTACTGAAAAATGGAGTAATGAAATAACAGTGAAATAAAAGGAATTTATTGGAATATATAAATACTGTTGCGTGAGACCATAAGAACAAGCTTAAGCTTCCTTTTATCCTCATTGTGTTTACCTAGCAAGAGAGTTGGAAGTGTGTTAGATTTGACCTCTGTATGCTAAATAAATCTGGGAAAATGTACGTTTTAGTGTACTGTACAAACATTTCAGGCGACCTCTCAACTATGTTGACATGTCCCACTTCACCCCAGTCACACACAGCGTTTGCCCTACATTTAGTTTGTTGGGATCTGGTCAAACTTGTAGGTGGCAAAGTTACAGAAGATGCCTTTAACTATTCTCTGGTCATCATAATAAGAGGATACAGAAGGAGAGCAGAAAATAATTCATTCCTAATTTCTGTCTAGAAGCAGCACACAAAGAGGTTCCAAAGAAATCTGAGTAGTAAAATAAAAAACAGTTCTGTTAATCGGAGTGGTATTTTTCAAGATTTTTTCTTTTTTAATCAAATGGTCAAAAACAAAACGTAAAAAACATGAAGTTAACTTTTTATTACTGTAGTTTACATTCACCCGAGGGCTCACCCCGCCTCCACTTGCAGCATCATTTCAGACGTAGTGCAGAAGCTGCAGGTGCTCTCTCCTGACGCACCAAACTTTATAATGGGGGGTTTTAACCATGTCTCTCTTAAATCAACTTTGGACAATCTGTATCAATATGTATCCTGTCCTACCAGACGGGATAAAATGTTGGGCCTTTGTTACGGATCGGTGAAGAATGCTTATAAATCCCTCCCGCTTCCTCCTCTGGGATCTGCAGACCATAACTGTGCATCTTCTGCCCATCTATAAAACTGTCTTAAAACGAGAGAAGACAAAGACTAAGGATGTTGACTTATGGTCAGAAGAATCTATGCTTACCTTGCAGGAATGTTTTAAGTGTACAGATTGGGAAGTTTTTATTCAGTCTTGTGGAGATGATCTCGACGCTCTGGTGGATGTTACTAGCTCTTATGCAGTATTTTGTAAAGACATGATTATACCCCGTAAGCGCGTTAAGGTCTACGCTAACAATAAGCCATGGGTCACTAAAAGCGTCAAATCCTGTTTAAGGAAAAAGAGACAGGCCTTTAAAGAGGGGGCTGTTACTGATTTTCAGACAGCCACCAAGGAACTGAAAATCGAGATCTTGAAGGCAAAACAGAGCTACAAAAACCTTCTTGAAAGCAAATTTGCTGCAAGAAATTTTGGGTCTGCCTGGACTTGTATGAAAACCATAGCAGGGTTTCAAAACCCCCAGAGCAGCAGTCAGGTCATTTTAGATGGTTTTAATTCAGACAGAGATTTTGCAAACGCTTTAAATATGTTTTATGCTCGTTTTAGTTCTTCTGATTTTAGCGAGGATATTTTGGAACTGAAACAGAAACTGAGAGATACTCAGCACTTTATCATTGAACTCAGCGATGTTAAAAAGGCCTTTCATACAGTCAATGTGAACAAGAGCCAGGGTCCTGATAATATTAGTGGCCGCCTAATTAAATTTTGTGCTGATGAACTCAGTCCTATATTTCAGGTTATTTTTAACAAATCCTTGCAAACACAACATGTGCCCTCTCTTTGGAAAGAAGCAGTCGTGGTTCCTGTCCCTAAATCTAGTCGTCCAAAAATTCTAAATGACTTCAGGCCTGTTGCCCTCACTTCAGTTGTCATGAAAGTCTTTGAAAAAATCATCAGAAATGTGATTATGAAAGAGACTGAAGGTCAGCTGGATCCAAATCAGTTTGCATATAGGCCCAACAGAGGAGTGGAGGACGCACTTTTGACTTTGTTAAATCTGATTCTTAAACATGTAGAGAGTAAAGGGACTTTTGCAAGACTTCTTTTCATTGATTTTTCTTCGGCTTTTAATACAATACAGCCCCATATTTTAATTAAAAGACTTTTAGAACAGTTTGAAATCAGGAAAAACCTGGTGGGCTGGATTTTAGGTTTTTTAACTAACAGGTCACAAAGAGTGAGAATAAATGGGATTCTGTCTGACCCAGTGTTCTCCTCCACAGGTTCTCCTCAAGGCTGCGTCTTATCTCCCTTATTATTCATTCTCTATACAAACATGTGTCAGAGCAGACATGAAAACAGGGCCATCATTAAATATGCAGATGACTCTGTTATTGTCAGCTTACTGAAAGAGGGTGAAACTAACCACGGTCCAGTCATTGATGACTTTGTTCAGTGGTGTGAGGAGTCTTATCTCCAGCTGAACATATCTAAAACAAAAGATATGGTGATTCCTTTTAGGAAACAACAAAATGGGCGCGCAGTCACTTTAATTAAAGGTCAGAAAATAGAGCAAGTACAATCATATAAATATCTTGGGACTATAATCAATCAAAATTGCAAATCAGTTTGTAAAAAGGGTCACCAGCACCTTTATTGTCTTAGGAAACTTGCTCATTTCCACACTGACCAAAAAATGTTAACTTTGTTTTATTGTTCTTTTATTGAGGCTGTTTTATCCTTTTGTTTGGTGGCATGGTTTGGTCAGACCTCTGTCACAGAGAAAAACTCTCTAAATCAGATAGTGAGATGGTCCAGTCGTCTGATAGGTGAGCCACAGTCTTGTTTAGCCTCCCTGTACTCTAAGCAGGTAGAGGATGGCTTTATCAATCCTTAAAAATGGTTCCCATCTTCTAAGGGGTGAATTTCAGCTTCTTCCCTCAGGACGGAGGTTTATAAAAATAGCTTTGTCCCCGTTGCTGTCACTGAATTAAATAAGAACTGTTTTTGATTCGAAATATTAAAATTACTATATGTGTGCCGCAGTGAGGTTTATATCTTTACTAGGTATGTGTGTTTTTAAAGGGATGCCAAATGCTGTCATTTTTTCTGTAAAGCAAATTTACCTTGCCTATGGGTATAAATAAAGTAACCTTGACCTTGACCTTGATGATGGCTCTATCACAGTGTCCCATTATGTCAGAACACAAAATGCCATAACCCTAAAAGCAGCAGCATGGACGGCAGCCATCAGTAATCCCTTCATTTAGATGAGTGCTGATACCTTCTGTGATCAGCTCGTATGTATGAGAGCGTGTGACAGGGAAGAGTTGTGGCCTGTTTGCTGTTCATCTTGCATTTCCCACCTTTCATGGCCTGATTGTGTGCAGCGGAAGAAAAGAACTTTGAGTTCTCTCTCCCCCTTCACTGCAACATTTTACACACACACTTAGTCATGGCTGGCAGCGGTCAATCAAGGTTCCTGTGTAATGTGTAAACACATGTGTCTGGGTTCGCTAAGGTCACTCACCTGGCCCGCAGTCGTGTCCTTACACAAATAACAACGAGTGCGGAAGATTGATGGACTGATAAAAACACACTTTTTAACTTCTAATATTGCAACAGACCCTTTAAAACCCCCCACAGTTTCTTTCTTCTGTTTGCCTGCTGTACTTCACATTCACCACCCACAGCCATCTGCATTTCTGCAAACACTGGTCTCAACCAGCGCGGCCTTCCAGCCTCAGGATCGATAGCTTGTCCAGAACATGGCATATATGCCCTCTGGATCACAGGAATTGTGACAGCAGACACCAGCGAACTGCAGACTTTTCCACAATCTCTCTGCTCCTCATCCTAACTCGACCTCCATCTGCACCGCAGTGTAGCTGGACCAACCGTGGGCTGTGGGGACTGAACGCGGCGAGGCCTGGGTCAGTGAATGTGCTGCAGGATGACTTGGAAAGCAATGGCAGGTGCACTACTGCTCACTCTGAGCCTTATTTTGCTGGGGTGGGGAGCTGAAGGCCAGGAAAACGGAGGTGATAAGGTATGTTAGTGCAACGCACAATGCCTAGAATTAAAATGTGCACTCGGTGTGTGTGCGTAGGAAGTATCATCTATATGCACCTTTTCAGCCTTTAATGAAGTCCCTGATTCATTGTGTTTACCTAGCAAGAGAGTTGGAAGTGTGTTAGATTTGACCTCTGTATGCTAAATAAATCTGGGAAAATGTACGTTTTAGTGTACTGTACAAACATTTCAGGCGACCTCTCAACTATGTTGACATGTCCCACTTCACCCCAGTCACACACAGCGTTTGCCCTACATTTAGTTTGTTGGGATCTGGTCAAACTTGTAGGTGGCAAAGTTACAGAAGATGCCTTTAACTATTCTCTGGTCATCATAATAAGAGGATACAGAAGGAGAGCAGAAAATAATTCATTCCTAATTTCTGTCTAGAAGCAGCACACAAAGAGGTTCCAAAGAAATCTGAGTAGTAAAATAAAAAACAGTTCTGTTAATCGGAGTGGTATTTTTCAAGATTTTTTCTTTTTTAATCAAATGGTCAAAAACAAAACGTAAAAAACATGAAGTTAACTTTTTATTACTGTAGTTTACATTCACCCGAGGGCTCACCCCGCCTCCACTTGCAGCATCATTTCAGACGTAGTGCAGAAGCTGCAGGCGCTCTCTCCTGACGCACCAAACTTTATAATGGGGGGTTTTAACCATGTCTCTCTTAAATCAACTTTGGACAATCTGTATCAATATGTATCCTGCTGTACTTCACATTCACCACCCACAGCCATCTGCATTTCTGCAAACACTGGTCTCAACCAGCGCGGCCTTCCAGCCTCAGGATCGATAGCTTGTCCAGAACATGGCATATATGCCCTCTGGATCACAGGAATTGTGACAGCAGACGCCAGCGAACTGCAGACTTTTCCACAATCTCTCTGCTCCTCATCCTTTTTTCCTTTTTCCTCGTAAATTTGTACATTTACCATTTTTTTCTCAGAATTTTTCCCTTTTTTCTCCCAAAGTTGCAAATTCTTTGCTATTATAATTGTCAATTAAATTGATAAATTTGCATTTGTATTTTTCTCTCAGAACTTTCTTTTACATTTTTTTTCTCAGGTAACTCGAACATTTCTTTCTGGTAAATTAGATAAGCTCCAGTTCTTCTAAAGATTTGTTGTTCTTGTATTGTTTTGTTGTTGTTGTTGTTTTTTTTAGTTTCATATTTTTAATTTAAACCCATTTTTTTAAAAATGAAAAATTTCAACTTAACCTTGAAAAGTAAAGCAATGCAGCTTTGCCCTTTTTACTTTATACATTTGAGTTTTTTCTTGTAAAGTTGACCATTTTTTCACCTAAATGTCTTTTTCATGAGTTTTCCTATTTTTTCTTCTGCGTTTGTGAATTTCTTTTCAATTTTTGTTTCTCTAAAACTTTTTTCTTGTAAATTTCCTAGTGTTTTTACCTCACAAATTTGAGACTTTAATCTCAAATGCCACTTTGTTTTTTTCTTGGCTTTACAAATGTGTAAAGCTATCCAAGTGTTCATAAACACTTGGATTGCCTTGTAATTTTCAGTCTTTTAAACACCACAAGACGAAGGCCACTTACTTGTTTATTAAAGTGAAAGCAGACATTTCCAAAACTGGCCACTCAAATGAGAAAAATCTTGATACTTGATGGATAAACAATACTAAACCTCGGGGGAGAAATATTTCAGTGAGATTCAAACTGTCTCTTTAATCTCTTCATGAAAAGGATGAGTCAGTCATTGTCTGGGAAATGGTTGTGGTCTCCTGAAAATAGTTGTTTCGGTTAAAGCCTAACAAACTGCTGAATTTGACTAAGAACAGATCCCTTTTTTCTACAGCACATGTTGTAGCTTTTGAAAGCAGGGAGACATAGATGGTACCATAGTAATAATAATAATGGCTCTATCACAGTGTCCCATTATGTCAGAACACAAAATGCCATAACCCTAAAAGCAGCAGCATGGACGGCAGCCATCAGTAATCCCTTCATTTAGATGAGTGCTGATACCTTCTGTGATCAGCTCGTATGTATGAGAGCGTGTGACAGGGAAGAGTTGTGGCCTGTTTGCTGTTCATCTTGCATTTCCCACCTTTCATGGCCTGATTGTGTGCAGCGGAAGAAAAGAACTTTGAGTTCTCTCTCCCCCTTCACTGCAACATTTTACACACACACTTAGTCATGGCTGGCAGCGGTCAATCAAGGTTCCTGTGTAATGTGTAAACACATGTGTCTGGGTTCGCTAAGGTCACTCACCTGGCCCGCAGTCGTGTCCTTACACAAATAACAACGAGTGCGGAAGATTGATGGACTGATAAAAACACACTTTTTAACTTCTAATATTGCAACAGACCCTTTAAAACCCCCCACAGTTTCTTTCTTCTGTTTGCCTGCTGTACTTCACATTCACCACCCACAGCCATCTGCATTTCTGCAAACACTGGTCTCAACCAGCGCGGCCTGCCAGCCTCAGGGATCGATAGCTTGTCCAGAACATGGCATATATGCCCTCTGGATCCCAGGAATTGTGACAGCAGACACCAGCGAACTGCAGACTTTTCCACAATCTCTCTGCTCCTCATCCTAACTCGACCTCCATCTGCACCGCAGTGTAGCTGGACCAACCGTGGGCTGTGGGGACTGAACGCGGCGAGGCCTGGGTCAGTGAATGTGCTGCAGGATGACTTGGAAAGCAATGGCAGGTGCACTACTGCTCACTCTGAGCCTTATTTTGCTGGGGTGGGGAGCTGAGGGCCAGGAAAACGGAGGTGATAAGGTATGTTAGTGCAACGCACAATGCCTAGAATTAAAATGTGCACTCGGTGTGTGTGCGTAGGAAGTATCATCTATATGCACCTTTTCAGCCTTTAATGAAGTCCCTGATTCTCTGCAGAAGCATGGATGACTGTAGTGACATATATTGTTTCTGCACAATTACATGCTACAGCTCCTGATGATTGGAAATATCTGCCTGTATCATTTAGATACATCTTTTTCTTCTAGAAAAATCTACTTTGTTGGCTCATAGGTTATGTTTTAAAGAATAAAAGTCTAAGGGGGAGGGGGGATCCCAACATTTGCTTAGACTTTGCTCAATTTGCTCAGTTTGTGGACGCATCAGCATAATTAAGATAAGAGAAGAAATACTTTACTTTTGTCCCAGTTTTGGGAAATTACTAACACAAAAAGAAAAGCAAGACTTGTTTTTCCTCTTAAATGTTGTACATACACATGGTTCATCTCCACAAGTGAGTGTTGTGTGGTTGCTCTTGTCAATGAAATGCAGTGATGTGGCACTTCATCACCATTTAATAATTTCTGCACACTGCTCTGTTCAGCTTTTTTTTAAAAGTCGAATCAATAACTGAATAAATTTAATCTCTCGGTTTAATGTGGTTTTAACGAGCAGCCAATGAAGATCTCTGAGTGTAAAATACTGAGGCTGAGTTCAATAAATTAGAGCTGCGTGTAATAAAAAGCTGTGAGTAACGACCTAAGTGTCAGTTCAGTGCAAGATGAAGCTTGTGTCTTCCAGAAAAAGGTGCCGGGCAGTTCTACCGTCAATCTGGGCCAGAACACCCACGACTGGAGGCCGCTGATCCACACAACGGTCAACCTTAGTGAGATCCGCAGGTACGTGTGCGATGGGGCAAATCAGTGCACCGTCAAGCCTGCACAGCAGCTCATCTGTGGGCAAGAAGGTGCACATGATTCTTCTGGGATTTCAAATTAAAACGTGACATTGAAGTTCAGTTTTTACTGAACAGGCGTACATGAGCTCTCTAAGATCATTCAAAGATAAATAAGCAGGTTGTCTTATTAATGCACCAATGAGCAGCCGTCACTCCAATTTACTGTATCTTTATTCTGCCACGCAGCATCAAATCCTCCTTTGAGTTCCGGACATTTGACCCAGAAGGTCTGATTTTCTACGGAGACACAAAAAACGGGGATGACTGGTTTATTTTGTCGCTGAAAGACGGCGTCCCTCTGATGCAGATCAACAAAGGTGTGCTCATCAGCGTAGCGGGCAACCCGAGGCTCAATGACGGGAAATGGCACACAGTAAGCATCCAGTGATCACTTGGAAATCAGTTTGTTGAACTCCAACTGGCTAAAGAACTGCTTTATGTTGCTTTTTAAAAACTCACCCCCTTATGCTTTTCCTTATTTTCTGTCATACATATACATATATCCTCACAGTAGTGGATGTTCATATTAAATATTGAGGTCAGTTTATATGCAAATTATTATGGTCATCGTCATATAAGGAAAACAGCTGTGAGCACACAAATTCCACCCATCTGCTCCTCGTGGTTTGTTTGCAAGAGACAGCCAATCAGAAGAAAGCTGGAGTGGCCTTGAAGGGGGAGTGGCTAAAACTGCTGGTTTGGGCCTGGAGAGAACTCAGGAGCTGCTCCAAGGCTCCGTATGAGAAATTATGAAGAGCTCCTTGAGAGCGCGAGAATGAAAACATGCTGGAAATGAGCATAACAGCTCATCTTAAAACTGGCTAACTGTACCGTTTGTTGTTCTCTTGATGCCACCAAGATGGAAGTGAGCAACCAGGGCAAATTTGTAAACCTGGAGGTGGATGGCACTGGCGGGCTGGTGGTGGGCATACATTCCAAGCAGATGGAGGAAGTCATTTACGGTAAACTTCGACTGGCCCTTGGCGGGATTCTGATCAGCAAAGAAAAGATGATTCTTCAGGTACTGTGTGTATTTTGCACCATTTGTTTTAAACTGCACTTCAGCTGCAAATAGACCAGATGCTGTTTTCCTTTCCTTGCACAAGACCTCTGGAAAATAGCTTCTTGAACATGTTTGAACCGTCCCTCCTCTTCCTTTAGTTCAATCCCAAAATGGATGGCTGTGTGCGGAAAGGCAACTGGCTGAACCTCACCTCCCCATGGGTGGCAGAGGCAGACGAGCTACAGCCTTGCTATGAAAACATCCAACCTGGCAGCTACTTCCCTGGCACAGGATTTGCCATTTTCAACACCTCAGGTGGGAACACTCTGCTAAATTATCCCAGATACGAGCAAGTGTTTACACTCCTTTATTCAATAACAAGCTTTCCAGCTGGCCCGGATATTGCATTTATGCATGATATGGCATCTCGGGTAGCAATATTTCTCCTACTTCTAAGTAGGTATTCCTGATCAGATTCAACACGTTAATTTGTATTTATCAGAAGTGGTTTTAACTGCCTCAACACATCAGCAAATGTACTTTTTTCTTCTTTTTTCCCCAGATTTCCAGATCGATGGAGATCACGAGGTCCATATTGAGCTGTGGGGGGATTTCAGCCAGATGGACGGGACCCTTTTGAGCATCAAAGCTGATGGGGAGGAGCTCATGTTCTCTGTGGTAGCTGATAATAACACTAAGGTATCCACATAAGTCAGATGTATTTGCCCTCAAAGCGGGATTATTAACTTAGCAATGATGTTTGTTTCATGCAAATAACACACACAGATCAGTGTATGTCACAGTTCTGTTTCCATTTGGCATTCAGAACTTCACATTTACCTCTAGAGAAGAGGTGTTCACCATGAAAAACACTTTCAAGAGGCTCCAAATTAAGTTTCTGAAGGATTCGCTGAGGGTGGTTAAACATGAGGAAGAATCATCGGCTGATTTTTCAGTCAGTGCAGGGAGCAACACCGGTTATTTATCAGCTTGGAGAGATGGTCATCTTGCCATCGGAGGCCTTTTGGGTGAGACTGCAGCTTTAAAGTATTTCAGTCGAATCCTGTATTACTGTGCAGCAACACAAAAAAAGGATCTGCTCTGTGTAACTCGTGAAGACGATTGTTTTCTTCATCTATTTTGTCTTTTCAGGTGAGAATGACGACGATGTCGGCTCTCAGTTCTTGACAGGCTGTCTGGAGAAGATCCAGGTCCAAGGGAAGGATTTGGATCTGGATTTGGCACGCGTGAAACACGTGTCCGTTTCCTCTCACAGCTGCCCCGCTTAAACCACAAAAGCATGCTTACACTTTAGGGTATGCTGAGTAGACATGGTGTTTGCAGTGATGAGCACTAAAGTGTTTTAAGTCAGAATTTTATACTTCTCCCAGTGAATCTCTAAAGTCTAAATAATTTAGTGCTAAATATTAATATTTTACGAGATGTCTCTTCCACTTTCCCACTTTTAACACAACATACAGATAAATCTGATAAATGTGAGCAGTTTTGTGACCCTGGTACATGCAACAGCAAGTTTTTGAATAAAATATGACTTTCCCTAAAATGGTTTCTGATACATATTCATTTTTCTGGTATATTTTAAGGCACAATAGAGGAGTAAGATGTGTAACAAATAAAACTGTTATGTTATTTTGTTATGAACACCTTTATTCTTCAGCAGAGTCGGAACTCTCTTAGGCAGTTTTTTTTTTTGGTAATTTCTTTAAGGGGGCGATCGTGGCTCAAGGGAGTTCGCCTTGTTGGGAGTTCGCCTTGTAATCGGAAGGTTGCCGGGTCGAGCCCCAGCTCCAACAGTCTCGGTCGTTGTGTCCTTGGGCAAGACACTTCACCCGTTGCCTACCGGTGGTGGTCAGAGGGCCCGGTGGTGCCAGTGTCCGGCAGCCTCGCCTCTGTCAGTGCGCCCCAGGGTGGCTGTGGCTACAATGTAGCTTGCCATCACCAGTGTGTGAATGTGTGTGTGAATGGGTGGATGACTAAATGTGTAAAGCGCTTTGGGGTCCTTAGGGACTAGTAAAGCACTATACAAATACAGGCCATTTACCATTTAAGAAGTCTCCAGGAATAGTTGTCCAGGCTTCCTGAAGGACATTTAAGGCTGCCTTTTGTCCTGTTCTATGTTAACATGATGGTCACCCACATTGATCATTTATCCAATCCTCTACTCTCGGCTGATTATCTATCAGCTCAAATACAGTCATTTATAACCCGGTTAGACCTCTTAGATCTTTTGCCACGAGGCTACCATCACTGAGTGTAGTCGATTTCCTTTAAAGCCAAATTTGAATTCTAATTTTCTTCAACTTACGTTCAGCCAGTCTTTTCACGCATGCCTCACAAGAACCCACTCGCTCTCGCCGAGTGACTGATCTTAGACATGAAAATTGCTCCCTCTAGTGGTTAATTAAACATAATGTAAAATTCATCAGAGACTTGTGTATGACGTCATCTATCCCATAAAATTAGATACACGGAAAAAGTCCAAATATTACTTATCAACTTTAAATTATGAAAGCAGAAAAGAAGAAAGATTAGAGCAAATATGAATGAAACGCTCAAGATCAGTTTCAGATAAAATGATGTCTGCTCGCTCGTTTCTGTATTCACTTATCGCTGCAAGAAGTCATCAAAATGTTATGTGCAGCTTTGAAATGAACTGGAAGATGTGAGAGGTCGGAGAACACAGACAGATAAATAGATTTATTTTCATTCAGAACATTATATACATTTGTTTCCCAAGACAGCATTAAAGTAGCAATAAATAGAATAAAAATATAATAACACCTATTAATATTTACCTAGAAAATCATATAATAATAAAAAAAAACATACATAAAGCGATAAAATGCGAACTGATAACGAACGTGACTCTAACTGTAGATAAAGTAGAAAGTTTTTAGCCCTCGAGCCAATAAAGGAGAAATAATCAAAAACAAGTGTACGACGAGGCTACGTTGAATGTAAAAACGTTAGCTTCTGAACCAAAGCGTTTATATAGACTTTAAAATGACGCCACGCTTTCAGTCATTAAAGCCTGAGGTGCGGTTGCTAAGGATTCCACACATCTGCCGGCTGCCATAATGTTACTGTCGCAAAGCCTCGCTGTCGTGAATACTGGCCGCCCACTGAAGATGGCGGCGGAGCTGCATCCGCGGAGCGGAAAGCTGATCGGCCTGTCCAACTCGAACCGAACCGCCCGTCGCAACCAGCCAGTCCAGGAGTTCAATCACGGCCTGGTGCTTAGCAAGGAGCCGCTGAGGGACCGGGATGTCTTCACCGTCCGCATTGACAAGAAGGTAAACAAACTGCAGGCCCGCTGCTGGCTCCTCTGAGCGTGTGTGAGGGCAGCGGGACGGGAGTGGAGCTGGAGGGACGAGCCGGGGGTCTGTGGCTGTCCACGGTCTAAAGCTATTGCTGCTGCTAAGGCGGCACACACAGGGCTTGACAGTAGCCGCAGTGTTTACCGCTCCTCAGGCTTTAATTAGATACACCTACAGAGACTGGGGAGGACCGCAGGGAGCTGATAAACAGCCCGCTGTGGGCTGGATGTGATAAACAAGTCTCTTAGCTAACGATAGCCCGCCCGTGTTGCCTTGGTGCCGTCAGATAGCCGTGCTAATGAGCCGCTAGCAGGCTGGCCGGGGCTAGCCTTTCTGGAAGGTGCTACGAGGGCTTTGTCTGGCGCTGACAGGGACCCGATATCGTTTTATCGCGTGAAAGGATCCCACCTAAGCCGGTAAGTGCGGTTCTTTTAGGGCTTGTTTTGAAGGATCGGTCGCCTGTCAGGCTGTCTGTCCGATGGCTAATAACACTGCAGTGTTCATATCGTAGTGACTCAGAGGCCATGTGTGAACAGTACACAGTGACTACACCGAGGCTGTTACCACTGTCATTAATATTAACCAGAGCCTGTGTGCTGAAAGCCTCCGCTCTGCAGCCTCCGCTCACCTCTGTGCGTATGCAAAGCGTCTGCAGACCGCTAGAACTGCTGCTCCAAAAGTGGCTGACTACTTCATGCTGTTACTCATTAATTACATGCACTCTTTCGGCTGACTTCACAACCATTTAAACACAAAATCACGGATATCACGTGTCTAACTTTACTAGACCTGCTGCTGTTAACTGTTTGCATCATCAAGTTAAGTACAGGTGATCTTTTTCCTTTCTTTTTCCTTCATTTCCAGTCAAAGTCCTGCCTCTCCTCAATCACAAGTACAAAGACAGCTTACAGCTACAGTTCGCATCCACTGATGAAGCTTAAACCAGTTTTTAATTGTGACTTTTTGCAGGTAGAGGTGGCCCAATGTTCTCTTTCCTTGAATTAGCATTTGAATTGCATTAAGAGTGCCTGTGCACAGTGTTTACATTTCAGTTGTGGAAAACCTTCTCCGTTGTAATGGCTTCTGTCTCTGCAGTTGGCCTCCCAGCGACGCTTGCCAACAACATGGCAGCATTGGAGTCAGTGCCAAAGCCAACTGCCCCCCCACACACACGAAATGACAGTGTGTCCAGCCGTCTAAAAGCATAGCGTGTGTGCACGTAAAGCATCTGGTTTAATAGCACCTGCTGCATGCTAGATAATTATGCATCCCTGGTGGAGCTCTCAGCCTGATAAAGGCTCTCATAAAAAGGCTCACGCCCTGTCTTTGCATGCATTGCCAGTCTGAAAATCAATAGTTTGACATCACGGAGCACCCGCTGGTATGACTCTTGAGTGCTGACGTCCAGGGTGGGGGGACGTAAACACATGAGGGGGAATGAAGTGATTTATTGGAACAGGACTCGGCAGGTGTTTTAGCATTTAAGGAACTGATATGATAGGATTCAGTGGAAGATTCAACTTGTGATATGGAATACTATGTCATGCATTTTGTATACTGGGAGTTACTTAAAGCTAAAATGATTAGCTGTGTTTTGTCTCGTGTGACAATATCAAGTTTTGAATTGTGCTTAATGGGATGAGTAGATCAATATAATTGGCACATTGATACTAATATCTACTTTGAAATGCCACTTTTCGTTTCTTGCTGTTACTGTTTAATTACGAGCTAAAGCTAAAGTCATAGGTTTTCAAGTCTAACGTGTTTTAAAAGCACACAAATTCAGTAAATTGTGCCACTTTGTGTTCCTCAGTCATGCCGATCTGGCTGGAAAATTTTTATTTGCTCCCAAATAGGAGTTTGTTGTTGTGAGAATTCGCGCCGCAAAAGCTGAGCAGCTGCGTTTCCTCTCTCTAGCGGTGCTCCTCATAGGTGGTGCTTTTGAAATTGACAGGCTATGAACTTCTCTGTTTCCCTATAAAAGATGCTCTGTTGTCCCGCTTAGTGTGTATATTTGTAGCCTAGAATTATTAGTCTTTTTGAGTCGAGTCGAGTGAATGACCGGGAGGCAGACGCCCACAGGCTGCTGTCACGTAAGCGAGAGCGCGAGGGAAGGAGATGTCTGTCTCCTCCACACACACAGACCCGGTCAGCCTGAGCTACTCCCAGATTTGTTAACCCAGATACCCTGGCTGCAGTAGCACACTGCCTTAGATAGCACCTGCCACGGAGCTGAGGAAGAAGTGGGCAGGAGGAGGCTTACTGTAGTGTAAAAAGGACAAAAAAAAAAAGGTATTGATCCCGGGGAAAGTGTCTTTGGCACAGAAGTCAGCTGCAGAAAAACATCCCAGGAGCTGGAAGGGTTTCAGTGATATGGTCACGGTTATCTCTTACACTGGAGTCCTAATGGGGGTGGGGGTGGGTTATGACTGAGCATAAAACTGAGGCTTTTATCCACCGCTGAGGTTTTTGTCAGATACCTTTCTCCTTGAGCAGCAGGTGGAGTGCAGCCAGAACAGGAGTCGACTCCTCTTCAAGACGACGGGGGTTCGCATCTCCTGCGCTCAAGTGTTTTTAATCAAGACTTAAACATCAACGCCAGCTGCTGTTTACATTTTCCTTTTTCTGCTGCAGTCTCTCGTCCACGTTGTGGAGGTTAAACAAAAACGAACAATAGAATTCATCTCGGCAGATCAATAAAGTATCTCGTTGTCGTCAGCTTATGGTGAGCTTCGTGTTACCGGGAAGAAACAGATGCCTCGGGCTGCCTGTTAGGCGATATGAGGCCAATGTCGTGCAAAGGCACGAGGAATTTTTGCTGTGAAACGGGGACCAACTGCGCCATGAGTTTAGGGGATGGTGAGATCGCTGAGCTGAAGCTCAGGTGTTTGTTTTCTTCGAACGGGTTTAATCATTACACCTGGACCACAGAGCCGTCTGTGCTCTCTGCGGCTCCACTTCTTTTTATTATTTCAGTCATAAAACGGAGGAAAGCATTAGCTATGACCTCATAGTGAGAAGATCCTGAGCTTGTACCTGATTCAACTCTGTTCCTTTACTTGTGGAGTTTGCATAATCTGCCTTCAAAAGCTTGTAAAAAAAATTTCCTGCCCCTGTGCCATATTTATATTATAAATCCCAAAAAACTGCCAGCAAGTTGGTGTACAAGTATACACTTAATGGGTAATAAAAAGACAAAAACATATAAACAAAACCCCTCACCTGTAACACAGCAGATAGTTGCCCCTCCCCGATCCAGAGGTTTCTTCCTGTCAAAAGGGAATTTTTCCTTCCTACAGTCGCCAAGTGTCTGATCATACGGGGTCATCTGATTGTTGACATTTCTCTAGATTATTGTAGGTAGGGCTGTGTGATATGACCAAAATCTCATATAACATGAGATATAAGAATTCTATCGTCCGATAACGATATAAATCACACAAATGTAACATTTTCTGTAAATTCTGTGAATCTCCGGCAGCTCGACTTGCGAGAAGTGTTTCCAGCTGCTCATGTAGCTGGAGTCGAGTGTTTTAACTGATGCATGAAACGATAGATTTTTAGACATAAGTTGTAACGGCGACGTTTTCTTTGTGAGTATTTATTACACAGCGTGCTGCGGGGAAAAGCCTGTTCTAACGTTTGAGTCTAAGGCTTATTTTTTTAGCACCTGGCGGCTCTTTTTTGCTTCTCATCCGTAAATAATCTGCTCTTTCACGTGATTAAGTTTATTTTGAAAAGTCTCAACAGGATCTTGAGCTTTATTGTGAAAGGTTTATGTGGAACATAAACAAGCAGACACGCGATGGTTTTAGCGTAGTTGTTGCTAACCACAACGGATAAAAACAGGCGCTTGTCCGTCCATAGTGTGGTTATATTAAATATAAGAGAAAGAGAGAACTTTAAGAAATTAATATAGCCACTACAGTGACCATCAAAACGATGAAAAAATATTTCCGTAAACAGTTTATTTTGCGACACCACGAAACAAACGATAGCGTAAAATGAAACAGACGTTTTTATATCGTCATCCGATATATATCGTTATATCGAACAGCCCTAATTGTAGGGTCCATAAAGCACCTTGGGGCGACTGCTGTTGTTATTGAATATAGAATTGAATTATTTACATACTAGCAATATTTCGTTACCTAAATAATCTTCCGATTGCTGTCAGTGCCGCTGTATCATAGCAGCCCTAATCTGCACACACACTGCAACATGTATCATTTCAACTGTGCTTTTTGTCATCAAGCTAATGGGACATCAGACAGATGACAAATTGGACAATATGTAGGGACAAAGCTGATTACGTCCTTCTGATGTCGTGGTCAGTTGCAAGTTGTTATTTAATTTTTTTCCCTCTTCTGTTTGATCTAAATATAGAGCAGGATGTGTGAAACTCACCCTTCAGTATCAAAATGTATTTAACTCCCATCTTGGCAGTAAGACACCGGTATCATAACAGTGATCTAATGCAGCACTGGTGGTTCAGTGAGTTTTCTTCCAAGTTCATGTTCGTGCTGTTAAACATGACAGTGCAGCGACAGAGTTACTGTCAACTAATCTCTGACAAATTTTCATATTCTTCTACGCTCGCACTGTCCCGCTTTATTCTCAAAGGAGCGCTGCCTGAGCTGTGCTCGTCACCGGCAGATCGACTAAAAATAACAGCGGCGGATCATACACGACACGCCCTTTGTTTTCCATAGATATCTACTTGCAGTTTTTAGCACAGAGCTTCACTTTTTTAAGAGTAACTCCCACGGCACAACACAGCTCCACTCGGAGTCAGAGAAAAAATAATAATAATACATTTTTACTACTTCTGTGCTTTTTCTCAATATTTGCTGTCGACTTCACAAAGCTACATGGCTCTGACGTTATTTTTGAGCGTTTTTAAATGTTTTGCTAAATGTGGGACAAAGACTCGGTCTATGGTAAGGTGTAAAATCCATACTTTGTTGTCTTTTGCTTTTTTAAAAATGGATCTTTAATTAGGAGAAAGGTTAAAGGTCACACTGTGTCTCCTTTCAGGTGAACTCGTGGAGCGGTTCCATCGAAATCGGCGTGACGGCCCTGGACCCCGCCGCTCTGGACTTCCCCAGCAGCGCCACGGGCCTTAAGGGCGGCTCCTGGATCGTGTCGGGCTGCTCGGTGCTACGCGACGGCCGCTCCGTCCTGGAGGAGTATGGCCGCGACCTGGACCAGCTAGCTGAGGGCGACCGCGTGGGCATTCAGCGCAGCTCCCGCGGAGAGCTCCACCTCTGGGTTAACGGGCAGGACTGCGGCGCGGCCGCAAGCGGCCTGCCACCCAAGCTGTGGGCGGTGGTGGACCTGTACGGGAAGTGCACGCAAGTGACAGTTGTGAGTTGCGAGCCGCCACCGCCCTCTGCGGAAAGAGAGAGCGAGACATTAGAGCGGGAGGAGGAGGAGGAGGATGAGGAGGAGGAAGAGGTGCTAGTGTGTGGGGGTCGGGAGGACGCGGGGATCGCGGCACTGATGAATGTGACAGCAATGAATGGAATGATGAATGGAGATGAAGGTAAGAAGCCTTTGCTCTTTATCGCCACGGTTCTTTTTCCTTCTGTCTGTTGGACTGCACTGATCTGCTGTCTCCTATCTCTGCCAGTGCCTGAGCTTAGATGCAGTCACAATAGACCAGACAAGTTCCTCAACAACCTGGAGCCCGATGCTGGTAAGAACATGCCCCCCAGAACCATCAGCGGACACTTTCCAGCTGGACTGGCGCTCACAGCTGTTCTCTTCCCGTGTCTTTCAGTTCTGACGGAGCACCAGCTCTTTGACGTGTTCAACAACGCAATAGTGTCCTTTTACCGCTCCGAAGATGAGGGCGGAGGGGAGGATGGCGGAGGAGGCGGTGGTGGTGGAGGGGGAGGAGCAGCAGGAGGAGGAAATACAGGAAGCGACTCCTCTTCCAGAAATGACAGAGGGAGCAGCAGCGGAGGAATGAACAGCGACAGCGGGACGGGGACGACAGGAGGAGGAGCGGGAAGTGCCGGGGACAGTGGAAATTCTAACAGCAGCCCTGCTGGTAATGGAGGCGTGGGGCCGGGAGCGCTGACAGGCGCGATGACCACCAACGACGCGCTGCTGTTCCACGAGAAGTGCGGCACGCTGATCAAACTGAGCAACAACAACAAGACGGCGGAGCGGAGGAGACCGCTGGACGAGTTCAACAACGGCGTGGTGATGACCAACCGGCCGCTCCGACACAATGAGATGTTTGAGGTGCGTGCACGTATTTGATACAAAGATTTGCACATTAACCGGAAGTAGCACAAGGACGTGACAGCAGCATTAAGGGTTTATGAAAGTGCAATAAAATCTTTGGTTGACATTAAAATCAATGAATAATTGTGACAGATAATCATAATACTCTCTGCTATCAGATCCGTATCGATAAGCTGGTGGACAAGTGGTCAGGCTCAATAGAGATAGGTGTGACCACACACAACCCCAACAACCTGGACTATCCTGCAACTATGACCAATCTGCGCTCAGGTAAGGCACGAGTAATGACACGGGGAAGTCTGTTTGTCTGCGGCAAATTACAAGGTGCTGATTGTTTCTGCTTCTTTAAGGTACAATCATGATGAGCGGCTGTGGGATATTAACCAACGGAAAAGGAACCCGCAGGGAATACTGTGAATTCAGCCTCGATGAACTTCAGGTGAAGCACGTGAACACACGCGTAAACATCTCATTTCGTCTTTTTCTGGTAAATCTGACTTTACTTTCTCCGTTATCGACTTTTAGGAGGGAGATCACATAGGGTTGATGCGCAAAGCCAGTGGAGCGCTTCATTTTTACATCAATGGCATCGATCAAGGTGAGACGGATCACAGCCTTTGATGAGGAGACAGAAGTCCGGTCCAGGACTTTGAAGCTGCAGGCGCAATATGGTGGTTATGAATGAGTGAGAGATGTAGCCAGTAACCACAAAGCAGTTCATCTGGTGCTGGAGATTTCTTTTAGTTATTTACACCGATCAAGGATAACATTTTGACCACCTGCCCCGTATTGTGTTAGCCCGTGCCACGATGAAGAGATAATCAGTGTTATTTACTTCACCTGTCAGTAGCCATAATGTTATGCCTGATCGATGTAAATATGTTTTAGCTCCTGTGTTATTCTCGGCTGTTCATCTCTGTATTAAGATGTGTCTGAAGATGTAATCGTAGAATCCACACTTGGATGAAGTATTGAGTGTAAAGAATTTTACTGTTCTTGCTTTGTTTCTCCCAGGCGTCGCAGCAGCTCAGACCCCCAACGTGGTTTACGGCGTGGTCGACCTCTACGGCATGGCTGTCAAAGTCACGATAGTCCACAACCACAATCACAGCGACCGCCTCAGACGCAACAACGCCATCATGAGAGCGCTGTCCCCCGACGTGGGCCGACCCCGGACAACTCTCTCCGTCACCCCGGACGCAGAGCTGCCCGACCGTCTGCTCTTTCACCCCAACTGTGGTCAGAAGGCCGCCATCATCAGCGATGGCAGGACGGCGCTGCGACCTCAGTGAGTTGTCCTTTCTGCTACTTCATGTTAACCTCGTGATCTGAAAATACTTGTTACGGGTAATGCACACAACTACACCGCGTTCCAAATTATTATGCAAATGATACGTTTCTCTGATTTTCCTACATAGTTGATTCAAATGACAGCATCATTTTCAAGTCATCAAGCATTAGAGTACAATTCAAATGTCTTAACAGGTCAAGTTACATATTAACATGGGACCCCTTATTTGATAGCAGTTCACAGTTCTTGCACTCATGGAACTTGTGAGTTTTTGGAGAGTTTCTGCTTGAATGTCTTTGCAGGATGTCAGCCTCCCAGAGCTGCTGTTTGGATGTGAACTGCCTCCCACCCTCATAGTTTTTGCTTGAGGATGCTCCAAAAGTTCTCAATAGGATTGAGGTTAGGGGAGGATGGGGGCCACACCATGAGTTCCTCTCCTTTTATGCCGATAGCAGCCAATGATGCAGAGGTATTCCTTGCAGCATGAGATGGTGCATTGTCTTGCATGAAGATGATTTTGTTGCGGAAAGCACGGTTCTTCTTTTTCTACCGTGGAAGAAAGTGGTCAGTCAGAAAAGCCACATCCTTTGCAGAGGCCATTTCCACACCTTCAGGGACCCTAAAGCGCCGACCAGCTCTCTCCCCGTGATTCCGGCTCAAAACTTGACTCCACCACCTCCTTGCTGATGTCACAGCCTTGTTGGGACATGTTGGCTGTCCATCAACCGTCCACCAACCGTCCACCGCTGCATCCATCTGGACCATCCAGGGTTGAATGGCACTCATCTGTGAACAAGACTGTTTGAAAACTAGTCTTCATGTAGTTCTGGGCCCACTGCAGCCGTTTCTGCTGTGAGCATTGGTTAGGGGTGGCCGAATAGAAGGTTTATGCACAACAGCAAGTCTCTGGAGGGTCCTACACCTTGATGTTCGCAGGGCTCCAGAGGAACCAGCAGCTTCAAATATCTGTTTGCTGCTTTGTAATGGCCTTTTAGCAGCCACAAATCTCTTAACATTATGCTGATCACGCTTAAGTTTTCGTGAAGTATCTAAGGTTTTCATTACGTGTCCGAGTCATTCAACTATTTCACGCTTTTCAGCAGCAGAGAGATCCTTTTCTTTCCCATATTGCTTGAAAATGCTGGTCTGCTTAATAATGTGGAACATCCTTCTTTAGTGGTTTTTCCTTTAATTGTTCTCAAACCAATGTGTCCGAGATTGATTTCAGTGATCCAAAGAGCCCTGAGACACAATTCCATACATGAGTTTAATTGACAAACAACTTATTTAATCTTTATGCCACTTAAACACAATTTGCATAATAATTTGGAACGTGGTGTAAATATGTTCTCGCGGCTCAATATTTTTAGTGTTTACTCATCTTCACACTAATCTTTGCTGCAAAAGCTCCTAAAACCTCTGAACAACACGCAGATTACCTGCTTGTCCTCTGCTGTATTTTTCATAAGTACTTGTGAAGAAAGTTGATATAGTACTGCAGTATTTCAATCACAGAACAGTGATGGAGTGTAAACAGTGCCGCTTTTACAGCGCCACTGACGACTTCAATCACGGCGTGGTCCTGAGCAGCCGGCCGCTGCGCTCCAATGAGGTGTTCCAGGTTCGCATAGACAAAATGGTGGACAAGTGGGCGGGTTCCATTGAAATAGGCGTCACAACGCACAACCCCGCCTACCTGCAGCTGCCCTCCACCATGACAAACCTGCGCTCAGGTGAGATGAGATGGAGCAGCTTTTGTAGTTTGGATAACTTGCTGCGCCGGGGTTACTGATCCCACTGGGGATGTTTTCCAGGGACGTGGATGATGACGGGGAACGGTGTTATGCACAACGGAACGACTATACTGGATGAGTATGGACACAACCTGGACCGACTCAAGGTTAGTGGTAATAATGTTTGTTTTTATTACTATTTTAAACATGACTGTTTGTTTTGTTTTTAATGCATTGTTCTCGTTCCAGGCCGGTGACACAGTCGGTGTGGTGCGTAAAGAAGATGGCAGCCTTCATTTCTTTGTGAACGGCGTGGCTCAGGGCCCGGCAGCTTGGAATGTCCCCCCCAGCGTCTATGCCGTGGTGGATCTCTACGGCCAGGCTGCACAGGCCACCATCATGGACGACATGGGTAAGACAGGAGAGCACGAGAACTAAGAAATGTCTTTAAAAAGAAAATATTATCATCAGAGTTATTTTTCTCTGCTTCTTTCTCTTTCAGTAGACCTCCCTCCTCTTCCAGAGGACAGCTCCGAGGGACCCACAGCCATGTCCCCTGGGAGTCCTTGCTCAGTAGGCGGAGCCACCACAACCACTGACTTGCGTTTCCACCACCTACATGGCACCAATGCTGTCATCACCAACGGGGGGCGCACCGCCCTGCGTCAGAACTGCCGCAGCGAGTTCAACGATGCTATTGTCATCTCCAACAGGTGAAACACGTGACGTCAAAGTGACCTGTAGTGACTCTTAATCCATCCATGGAAGATTGTGCTTTATATAAAAAAATAAATCTTAATCCTGCAATCTTCCTAACAGCCAGCAGGGGGCAGCACCCGTTTGATTATATAGAAGTTTATAAGGAAATCGCTTTGCTCCTCTCTTGATCTTTGACCTCATAACAAAACATTTCTCACTCTCAATCACTAGTTTTCTGTTTTGTTCAACAAAACGTGCACATTTTGTAAATTATCAACCCAGCAAGAGTTAAAAAGACAGTAGAGCCATGTTGGTTTAGTGTGGGGCTCCTGTATGAGTGTGCGGCGTCTCTAGGTTTGTCCACCACTTGTCACATCTGGTTTCAAAACACCAAGATGAAACCAGTGATGGCGCTGTCCATCTTCTTATACAGTCTATGCTTAAAGACTATCCACCTCTTATTCACAGGAGATGGGCGGTGTCACCATGTTTGATTTGCTCATTAGGTGAAGGTGTAAAGCGTTTCTCTGTGGAGCCGCTAACATTCCTCTGTCATGTCTTAAACTGCTGCAGGTGCCTTCGGGACGGAGAGCTGTTTGAAATCGTGATCCAGAAGATGGTGGACCGCTGGTCGGGTTCGATAGAAGCCGGTGAGATGTTTGCCATGTGTCCAGCAGCAGGTCACTTCACACTAGAGCAGCAAAAAAACAAAAGTGTTCCTCTCCTCGTCTTCCCGTGTTTAGGAGTGACAGCCATCAGACCAGAGGAGCTGGAGTTTCCAAACACCATGACAGACATCGACTATGACACGTGGATGCTCAGGTACTGATGCTGTATGCCAATGTGATGTCATCTTGAAACTAATGTCTGTGCTTTATTAAGAAGGACTCAGTGTATGTGTGCTCAGCATGACCAATGCAGATGTGCACGTTCCCAGTTGTCTCTTTTTAACCTATTAAAACTGGTGTACAGAGAAGATAATTGTTGGAAAGTCAAAATATTTTTCCAGAACTTTTTTTGTGGAAAAATGTAAAATTTTGGTTTCAACTGAGAACATTTTTTTTTCCCTTTCTGCTTTCCTCGCAGTGGGACGGCCATCATGCAGGATGGCAACACAATGCGCAACAACTACGGCTGCGATCTGGACTCCCTGACGACGGGCTCGCGGATCGGGATGATGCGCTCAGCCAGCGGAGACCTCCACTATTATATCAACGGTGTCGACCAAGGTGTCGCCTGCTCTGGCCTCCCATCAGGTAGGAAATTGTACGAGTTGGAGGACTTGACTGAAGCAACACATACCACTACTACTTCCTCTAAATCAGCCACGCTTTCCCTCTGCACATCCAAACCATACATACTTGCTTCTGCTGCCTTTCATTCTGCCACAGGGTTGAGATGGATTATGGTAAAGGAGTCAGATTAACAGATGTGTGTGTCTGACTCTTTCAGAGGTGTATGCTGTGATCGATCTGTACGGTCAGTGCGTTCAGGTGTCCATCACCAGCTCATCGGGCCCGCTGGACAACAGCCTCTGTACCAGCAACGTCACAGAGAAGAGCTTCCCCATCCACTCACCAGGTAAATGTCAGGATCCTTACTTAGTACCAAAAGCAAAATGAGTAGAAATGACGGGTGGTTCAAGAGTTTTGCACAGCACTGCATATTTCAAAATGGAAGAAAAAGACGAAACTATGTTCTCAGAGTCTGATGTGTTTGTTCTTCATTCCGTGTGATTGCAGTGGCAGGTGTTGCCCACCGGCTCCACAGCAAACACGGTAAGAACGTGGTGCTGCTCGGCGAGGGCTGCCAGGCCGTCCGAGTCGGAGGTTACGCTCACGGCATCGCGTTCAGCGCAAAGGAGCTCAAAACGGATGAGCTGTTTGAGGTGAGGAAGAGGTCACGGTGACCAGATATTTCAGAGATGGCGGGCCTGATTTGCAACATTTGAAATGCTTAAAAGTAGAAAGGAAAGGTTTGAGTTCTGCATTTAATCCTCTCCTGCTCCTCTCTCCCTGCAGGTGAGGATAGATGAGGTGGATGAGCAGTGGTGCGGCTCGCTGCATATCGGCCTGACCACGCTGGCTCCTCTGGAGCTGCCATCCTGCCCGCTGTCAGGTCTCTCCCCCTCCCTCCCGCAGCTCCGCACCAAGGTCACCTGGCTGCTCTGCGGCTCCGAGGTCCGTCGCAACGGCGTGCTGCAGCGGCAGAACTACGGCTGCTCACTGGACCGGCTGATGGTAAGCCACGCACACACCCCCTCCTCCCCCGCCGGCTCTCTGAGCTGTGCACCGAAGCTCTTCACGGATACCTGTAAGCGGCGCTTCAAGTAACTCATTAAATTTTAAGGATTTCGTTGAAGATCAAATTAAAGACCCTTAAACCTGTTGACTTAAGAGATTCTCACAGCCTTTCAGAGAAGCTTAGAAGAATCTGCTTCTTTGTCTCCTGCACGCTCACATTTTTGTCTTTTTTATTTTGTGTTTTGTTTTTTTTAAAATTGGAGAACCACTTTTTAAAAATACAAATTTTAAAGGCACCGTCTAAATAGCTGGATCGAGGGCTTCTCACTGTTCACTGATGATTAATATTTAACATTATCTGTCCATCATTTGAAGTTGACCCCAGGGTATAAAAACCTGCAGACTTAAACACGAGCACCCACGCTCTTAATCTTCAAGTTAAAATGCAAATCCTGAATAGTTTGGAGCTGAATACTAATCGGCTTACTCCATCAGTCTTCGGGCTTTTTGATTTAAATATTGATTCATTTTCTTAATGCAGAGAAATGCTGTGATTCCTTTGTGTTGTTTATCTGCTGTGGCTGAATAAAGCTTTAAAACAGAGCGGAAACTAATGTTTTGAGACTTTTTCTAAATGTCTCTTATCTTTGAAAAGCATTGAAGCTAAAAACCAGACGAACAGCAGCAGTGTGTCATCGCCGCACGTCACTCGGAGGTGTTAATTGTGTCGTGACACAGGCGGCGTTAAACCCGGATTTGTGTTTTCAGGTTGGGAACCGCGTCGGAGTGAAGAGGTGCAACGACGACACCATGCACATCTTCATCGACGGAGAAGACATGGGGCCCGCCGCGACAGCCGTAGCTAAGGTAACCACCGCTCACTCTGACTCTCATCAGTGATGTCGGTCTGCGATGCCACTCAGCGCCTCTTTCTTGCTCCTTGCAGAACGTTTATGGAGTTTTGGACCTGTACGGGCGGATAACGGCGGCGTCCATCGTCAGCTCCTCGCTAACGGAGGACGTGGAGAGCGTTAAGGCGCCCTCGCTCTCCTCAGACAGCTGCAGCGAGGGCGAGGAGGACAGCACTCCCGTCAGAGAGGTATGAAGGATATTTAAGAGGTACCCTCCGCCTGTTCGATTTTTAGAGAGAAAGTCTGACTCTCTGTTGCCATCTTCAGGCCGAGAGCGAACCGTGCGTGCTGGTGCCCACTGTCATGGCATTCCTGGAGAATCACGGCAAAAACATCCAGCTGTCCAATCAGAACCTGACAGCAGCCAGAGTGTCGAGCTACAACCAGGGCCTGCTGGTCACCGCCCAGCCGCTGGCTCGTCAGCAGCTGTTCCAGGTAAGAGTAAGGCTTAACGTAATCATTCGGATCCTCCGAGCGCTCGCTTCGATTTCGGGGGTACCGTCTTAAACCATCGCTGTTTTTGCCCACCAGTTTCACATCGACCGTCTGAACCCGTCATGGACGTCGTCGCTGTCTTTAGGGGTGATTGGTCACTCCCCCGACCGGCTCAACTTCCCCTCCACGGCGTGCTGTCTGAAGCGCTCAGCCTGGCTCCTGCAGCGAGACTCTGTCTTCCACAACTCCCTGAAGGTGTGCACTGAGATCACACAGATCTGTCATCGGGGAGGATATTGATTTATTTTTTTCTGTCTTACATGAGAGAGTCTGTTCGCACTGACCCTCAAATTTGACTTCCTTCACTTTCACTGCTTCACTTGTCTCCCCCTCTTTTTTCCAGATATGTGAGAACTACGGTCCTAACCTGGATACGTGTCCAGAGGGGACGGCGTTGGGTCTGCTGGTGGACGCCAACAGTTGTCTCCACCTTTATGTCAACGGCATGGACCAGGGCGTGGCGGCCCAGGACATCCCTTCTCCCTGTTACCCCTTCATAGACCTCTACGGCCAGTGTGAACAGGTTTGCGCACACATTAGTGCATGTTTTGCATAAAAATCCAGAAATGATTTGTAGAAGAAAACAAAGAGCCGACTAACATTAAAAAGAACATGAAAGTGTAAGCTGAGAGTGGATTTGTTTTATCGTGTTTAATGAACTTTAAGTCCAAAAACAGACCAGAGACTTCATTTCTGTCACATTTGAAGATTGCCAAAGTTTAGGGGTACGGAAAGCCAAAAGGGTCATAGCAAACCATCAGGTGGCAGCACAGTTAGCAGTGTCACCTTTCTGTGTGGAGTTTGCATGTTCCCCCCACAGCATCTACAAGCTTTTATTAGATACCCACGTGTGATGAGCGATGGCACTGAAACAGACCCTGTGCGTCTTTTAGGTTTGTGCAGCTCTTCCAGCTGCTACCTTTAGACCTTCGTGTAGCTGAAAGCTGTGAATACAGTTAGTGTGTGGACTGTGAGGCAGCATGTTTATCATATGTCATGTGCTGACGGCAGGTTACAATAGTCACCAACAACGTGCCAGCTGTGGGTGGAGAAAGTGGTGAGACCCGCTGTCAGGGCGACATGGAGAAGGCAGACATGGTTGATGGTACGAAGCTGACTTTTTTTCTTTCTTTTTTTTAAATATTCAAAGTGCTGAGGCCGTCAGATTGATCAGTTTTGCCTCCTTTCCTTTCACAACAGGAATCAAAGAGAGTGTGTGCTGGACGCCGCCTCCAGAGGTCAACCCCAATAAGACCTGCGAGTACCAGGCGCTGTGCTCGCGCTTTAAGGACATGCTCACGTTACCAGGTGGGTGCTTCATCTTTCAGCTTTTCTTCCCGAGACTTCATCTGGATCTAAAACGCAGCGTCTCTGTTTATTAAGATGGATACTTCAGTGAAGATGCAAAGTACAACCTGTGCTACTGTGAGTCCTGCCACAAACTCCGGGGGGACGAGGCGTATTACAAGAGAGGAGAGCCGCCCCGGGACTACGCCCTGCCCTTTGGGTGGTGCCGCTTTGGCCTCAGGTAAGAAGACGGCCTCAAGCTGAGCAGCGATGACATCACTATCCGTTTGACCTGAAACTAGCGAGGGAGTCCACGTTAATCCGTTCAGCTTGCTTTGTGTTTGCGTCAGTAACACACTGTCACATCTGTACAGGATGAAGTCCCACTGTGAGGTTTCCAATGCACTGAAGAAGTGGCACATCGCGTACCACGGCACCAGCGTGGGAGCTCTGCGACACACGCTGGACCACAGCCAGCTGTTGCCGGGTAGAGAAATCACCGGCACGCCTTTTCTGTATTCACACGACGACTCCAGACACACGCGAGTTGTTTAAGGAAACACCTTAAAGCAGCTAAAACAACATTTTGACGCTTTGTCTCCACAGGGATGTCGTCCATCTTCTCGGTGTCTCCAGCGAAGGTGGAAGGGCCGAACGGCTACAGCGAGCCGGAGGAGAACAGCGCCCCCGGCAGGGAGGTGCCCAGGGTGCGACTCTCCCCCACCATGCGCTACTCTGGCTTGGAGATCTTTGCTCCCAAAGTGCAGTAAGTCACATCTGCCTGTTTTATGAGTGCTAACAGGAAGTGAGGTGGCTTTTTGTACTAACAGCGCACTTCTCCTCACGCAGATTTCGGGACCCCCGTTCTCACCGCTGCCACCAGGCTCAGGTGGGATTCCAGGTGTGCGTGCGCCCGGGCTCCTACAAGGTGGGACCCCCGACGCTCGGCCACAGCGAGCCCCTGGACCCTCGCTTCAGCAACTCCGAGATCGAGTGGATCACCAAGGAGCAGGGCGGCACGCTCCTCTACGGACTGCTCGTTCGGATCGAGTGAACGGAGCAATGAAGGAAGAATTTGGGTGGAGGCGGGGTAGCTCCACACGGCACTCCTAGTACTTTTCGAACAGAAGAAAAACTTGACAACCAAATCCAGCCCTGCCTTGAGCGAGAGACTCCTCTGGAATCCAGCTGTTCCTGCTGTGGAGTGTTGACACTTCAGCATCTTTGATTTAGTTTCGTTCCTTTCGCTCTCGGACTCTTTTAGCGGCGCCGCGGCGGTTTCAAAGGACAGACACTGCCTGCACTTTATGTTTCAGACACTCGTGGGCGATTTTTAAACTTCTCATCCACACAAAGCATTCGTTCATCCGCTGTAGGGTTTTTTTTTAATCATTTTTATTACACTTTTCTTTTTCTTCTTTCTTTCCCGGAGCCTCACAAACGGCTTCTCTTTTTGGCACTTACTTTTAACACTGTGCTGGTCAGTGTTTTACTTTGGGAGGAGCTGCACTCCTGCCAGTCTGCACGTTAACAAACTGTCACCTAAAAACACAAATGTGGGTAAAAAAGAAGAAAAACAAAACGAGGAGAGTGAGGATGTTTTCACACACAGACAAAAAAGAAGACACACTTGAATCTGGAGGGATTTTAAAACTGGAGTGGGTGGGTTGGGGGGGGCTTGTTTACACATGTACCACTGTATGTTGCTGTCCTCTTCATGTCTCCACATTAGCAGTTTGGCTTTTTTGTTTGTTTTTAAATCAGCCCCGTTTGCAGTCTTGTCCAGCATCACTTCTTTATCGAATGGGAAAACAAGTTAGGACCTGGGACCTGCCCCCGCTGCACGTTTGGGATTGTCAAAGTGCAGGTGATGAATGATAACTAACGCTCCAGCCTTACAAGTTAAGGAGATATGAAATATTTTAAGATACTGTAGAATTAAACACAAGTTTATAGTACACTGTTTAATTTAAAGAAATTACAAGCTTATTAGCATCTTTTTTTTGCTTAGATTTTACCTTTCACACCTGTATAATGATTATGAAGCTACAGCGAGCCCCTTTTAAACCTCTCCCACATGGTTCCCTGTGATACCTCACCTCATTTTAAAGGTTTTCAGACAGTATTTTTTGAGTTTAAGGTTTACAAGAGAAAGGGATGAAAATGTGGATGAAGTCGTAGGTTTAACAGCACCCGTAGCACACAGATGCTCTCCAGGTTCCTCTGGAAGTGCATCTCTCACTGTTGCTGTTGTTGTCAGCGATGGCCTGAGAGAAAACGGCAACTTCAGGATGCTTCCTCTAGAGAAGCATCCTGAATCAGTGCCACTGCTCTCTATTCTTTAGTGCTTGTGCGGTTTAAACAGACCAGCGTGAGAGGACGTTAATTACCAAGCTTCAGAGGACGCGGTAGCTTTGGAGAGTCCTACAGGCTGACTGTATCTTCATGTGAAAACGCACATTTCCCCAGATGTTTAGCTTCTTCTTCTAAAGGTCAGCGAAATGGACTCACACCAAAAAAGGTGTGACCGCCCTTTCATCCTTTCAGTTTACACTCGATCCACCCCCGGGAGCAGAGTCCGTGTCCCCGCGACCTACGTCCAGGTGTTTACACGTGAATGTTTCTTCATGATTTACACTCTGTGTCAAACGTTTATGCTCAACATCCACCTTGACTGCATGTCAGCTTCCCACTCTTCAGTTCAGTTTCCAACATTTCTTTCATTTAAAGAGCCAAACTCACTTCACGATCGAAGCTCGCTCACCTTCTATAAAAGCAGCTGTGACGGGGAATCTTAAGAGGAAAAGAAAAACACTTCCAATCAAAAATGTGAAAACAATAAAGTTATTAAGTGGGTTTATTTATGGCCCAGTGCTGCTTTGTACAATTTAATTTGTATTTTTTGGGGGGTTATTTCTGTTTTCTGTATGTCGCGTTGTACAGGCTGTTACATAACAGATCATATCTTCCTGATTTATAAAAAATAAAACTGACAGACAGTATGCACACATGGATGGGTAAAGTCTGTTTTTTTCCCCTTTGAGCTGAAAAACAAACAGATGCTGAAAAGAAAAGACCAAACCAGCTGGTGCTTTTTGCTTCCTTTTTTTTCACATTTTATTTCCAGTAGGAAAAAAGAAAAGTCTGGTCACTGACACGTTATTGCAGTGTTGCACACTTAATCACACCACCTCCAAAATCCTGGTGACTTGTAACTCTTTAAGGCCGATAGTGGGATTTTTCATAGCTTTTTTGTTTTCTGTACAGAAACAGCGGCTGCTTCGCGAGAAGCTCCATCCTGCTATTTAACAACAAGCACACACAATGTGATTAAAAAAAAAATGCAGACCCAGCAAAGTGGCAGCTGAAAGTCAGAGTGAGGGAGTTTGCTGCTCCACGAACAAAAGATCTGACTGTAGTACTGACGGGGCCTGATCTACTCTGTGGTCCTGCTGGGTTGCATAGTCGGCGTCTTTTGCAAATCCATCCTCAGCGGTTAAGTTGTTTCTGCACCAGCTTCACTTTTAAGTTGGACCCTGAGATTATTTATTTTTTATTCATTTATTAATTTTTTATCGTCTGCTAACAGAGCTGTTCACTCTGCCTCTTTAGCTTCATTTACAGGGAATAGTTGCATGAGAACATCTTTCCTTTGAGTGAATTAAAGTGACACAGGTGAGCTAATCTCTGAGGACACTGACTGACAGAGAGCACATGGACGACCAGAGGGTCACTTTTCCAACCAGAGCCTGCAATATCCACCAGCAGCCGAACTTCAACGAGCGAGCGAGACTTAAAGTGGACTTTATTCAGCTCGTTTCCACCTGCATCATTTGTTTGCGCCACTTAGAAATAATCCTCATTTCTGGCATCCTGGACCCTGCTAGAGTCTTTCAGTTCATCCTTTCTCTGAAATCACAAAGTTTAAAAGATGGATGTAGCTCCTACAACTTCACCCACTCATTTCTGCTGCTGCCGTCCTTTTTCCCATGTGACGAGGAGGACGTCTGACTGAAACCACATGCTCACTGGCTAAAGTCGTTAGCTAATGAGTGTTTATGACAGGGACGCTACATGCATGCTTTATACTGGTCTAAACAAGCTTTTTTTTTCTCTTATTCTTCTTTTCTTCCTCTGATTGGTTGTCATAAGGAGCAAGTGGGTGGGGCTTTGCGCTCACTGACGTCCTACAGGTCCAATAATAGAAAAAAAAACACCGCTTAGAAGAGTGAAGTGTGAGCTTTTAGCTCATATGGATTATTTCTAGACTGTAATCTCATAACTTTAAATTAGGGCTGTCAATAGTAATGCAGAATTAATCTGTCGTCACGATTAACGCAATTAAAAATTTTAACCCATCTGGAATGGAGAATGACTCAAAATCCCGGAAATGTCTGTCAACGCATTTCAAAAGTTCTGCACTCCAAATGGGTTAAATATGTTACAATTTTTATTTTATTTTTTAAATTTGAATCATGATGACGTGTTAAGGCGTGAACCTTGACAGCCCTAATTTAAACTCTTGCCATATAAATACAATCATACGTCACTGTAACAGTCTACAGTGTGTAGCAAATTAGACCACTTGTCTTAAAAACTAGAAAACATGTTAGAAATCCATCATAAGCTCTTTAAAACTAAATATAATAACAACTGATATTATTTATTATGCAAATACAACAATAACTCACAATTTTGAGGGGTTACTCTCAACTTCTCTAAGAACTCAGGAAATAATCCACCACCCAAATAAATTTTCTGTTCAGGATTTCATGTAAATAACTGTAATTTAGCATGCCGACTTAAATAATAAGTCATAATTTAATGTTAATAAACATTAAAGTCAATGGATGAAACATGTTTTTAATTATAGAAACATAATTATTTTGGCATTTACCAACACTGATGATTTAGGTCAGCTGTAGTATAAACGTTACACTGCGTGGTGGTCTAATAAATGAGCACTGTATAAATGTATACGACAGAAAATAAGGCATAGGTCCACTTTAAGTCACTGATGCCGCGAAATGATGGCAGTGCCGCTCACGGCAGAGTCATCTTTAACTGAAGTTCAGCTGCAGTTCCTCCTGCTTTAATGGACAATCTCCTGCTCTGATTTTCTCAGCTAATTCTTAGCATATTTTCCAACATGATCAAGTATTCCTTTAAACCTCCAGGCACAAGCACGGTTTAGCTAAACTGCTTGAAGTCTGGGTCGGTTGTATAATTTAGCAACGAGCTCACATTTTAAGTCTCAGAACCAAAAAAAGGGCATCTTTTTTTTTTTGCTACGAAATATCCGTAAAATGAAGCACCTGAAGGAGAGGAAACCAAAGTGCGGCTGTTTATGGTTGAGTTTTTTCTTTTTTTATCCTGGAACAGAGATGTCACTTTAAGCAGCACGTCTGAATTAAAGATGAGTTCAGAAGGTAAATAAAAAAGCAAACAAACAAACAAACAAAAAGAAACAAGAAAAACTCTCCAGGATGAGCTCCGAGCAGACAAACGGACAAAGACCAAGTAAAAGTTTGGTTCAGCTTCTTTCAAATATACATCTTAACTTGCACGCGCGCACACGCATACAGAGTCTTTCAAATATACCAGAAACCAACAAGAAGGACAACGACAACAACAAAAAGAATAAGAATCCCACACAGATTTAAAAAAATAGCGAAAAGTTCTTTGTACACTTCGAACAACTAGTAACATGTTCTCACCCCTGACGTACAGCATTCACTCCCAGACGCAAGGTTGCAAGCTACAGCGAGTGCTTTATAAAAACGCATGGTCACAGTAGTTCAAATGAAATGGCTCCTTTTGTTTTTTTCTGAATAAATAAAACAGTTGTGACAAAACAAAACAAAAAAAAACAAAAAAACAACCTTCATTACAAAACAACCAGTGCAGGACTTCCACGTCTTCTGACTTATTATTTAAAAAGAACTACAGCAGCTGTTTGTTTTTTTGCTCCCAGTTTGGAAATAATTTTTTTTTTTTTTTTAAAGAGACTCATGGGTGGAAAAACCTTTCCTGAGCCCATCAACGCACGGATACAGCCCACTGCACCACATTAGCGAACTGGAAATGAGAAAGCTCTTCGTAAAAACCAGAGGAAATCTTTAAAAGTCGTCGGTGCTTACAAACTCTTCTCGTTCTAAAAAACAAAACCACACTCTCCTCTCTTTAGGTTTGCGTCAGGTACGTGAGGATGCCTCCTCGCTGCCCTCTGACAAAGTCAAACTTCTCTTATGTACCGCGCTGACGTGATGTCGAGGGGTGGGGGCGGAGTCTGGAAGCAGGAGGAGTAAAAAACAAACAAACAAAAGTGGTTGAACCGAGAGGAAGAGCAGGACAGCAAAACTATGGACAAAGGACTCAATGTTTTTTTTCTCTCGGGGGAAGGAAGAGGAGGAGGAGGTACTCAGGGAGACAGGAGGAAGAAAGAAGGAATAGTTCTCCCAGAATTCATTGTGGCTGGTTGTTAGGAGAACAGTGAGGAGGGGTGGTTCAGAGAAAGAGAGACAAAAGGAAGGTCACTAAAGAGGAGGGGAAGGCGAGCAGCAATTAGATTTGAGATTTGTTCTGTCTCTCATCGTCTACTTTACAGAAGTTTTGTTGGTTTTTCTCCAGATGAACAGCTTCAGAACTTCTTGGGGCCCCAGGCCGATGCCTGCTTTGGGGCTACGCCTGTCCCGAACGTGGGGAAATCCTCGGCGCTGCTCATGTCGGGAGCCTGGAAGGAAAACACACGGTCTGATGGGCCCTTACTGCACAGACATCCCTCCAACAACAGGATCATGTCATTAAACTAAGACATCCCACCTTGTTCCCAGCCGCGTTCCAGGGAGCGTCCCGCACCACAAAGCCCTTAGCCGGACCCCCGCTGCTGTCGTCCCCTCCACCTGCTCCGCCTCCCCCTCCGTAGCGAGATGGAGGCTTCATGTAAGCTGCCAAAGTCTCTGTCTCCGTCACGCTGAGCAGCTGAGAGAGATGAACAGAAGGAAAACTGCTCCTGAAAACAGCCTTTGTTGATGAGTCAGAATGATTTTCATTTCCTGGCCGGGATCCTGTGGATCTACTTGTTACCCCGAAGGCATGTAAAGCAATATATTAAATTTAAAACATAGTTACAAAATAACAGAAACGTGATTGCAAATATACCACAAATCTCTTTATCTGGTACAATAACTCGCGAACCGCAACAGATAAAGTGTTTTTTGGGGGGATTTCTGTCACAATTTATTGGAAAAACACATTTTCATCGGTGGGTTTTAATTATGATTATTATACCTCAGAGTTCATTAATATCATGAATATTTCCTCAAATCCAACAAAAACAGATTTAAAAATACAGAAATGTAAAACAAGCAAAACAACCAGATTTAAATTTGGCTGATCTCCCCTTCAAAGTCGTCTCCTCTTGTACCTCTGTGCTGCTTTGAACCTTGCTGCTGTTCTTAGATCGCGTCCTGTTTCTGACTGCTAGCGCTTGACTGAGAAGCATGCTCGGTATGTTTAACCCTAGAACCGCCAAAGAGGTCATTTTGACCTCCTGTGATTTTAAAAATCATGCAACGCCGTTAAAGTAAAACCCAATCATCTCATATTTCATGACCTTTCCTAAAATGCGTTTGTTCATCACTGCTGAGGATGGAATTTTAGCCGCATGTGCAGGACGTGTGCTGTAACTGCATCTCTGTCTTATATTCAGTGAACTCACATATTCCTCCTCCAAGTTGAGCAGGTGATCGATGGCGTTATCAACCGTCTCAGGAAGGCCCGTCACCGTCACTTTGTCGGGCTCGTCCGACCCGGGCTGAGGGAACCGGATATCCACCTGAGAAACCAGAGGAGTGAAGATCAAACATTTCCTCGTTTAACTTCAAAACGAGCGATCTATGAATCGATCCAAACCAACCTTGAACTCCTCCATCAGCTTGCGGATGGCTTTGCCGCGGGCCCCGATAATGCGGGCGTGGGTCCTCGGGTCCAGGTGAACGTCTTGGCTCACCATCTCCTGCAGCTCAGCGACAAGCTGCTGGATGGCCTGGCGCGCCTCCTCCACGTTACGCTCGTACCCCGAGATTACGATCAGATCCTGGGAGGAAAAGGAAAGGATTTGAAGTGATCAATGGGAACGGTTCGGCACAGAGCCAGGAAAAGACAAAAAAGGGAAACGGACCTGCTGCTCGTCTCCTTTGTCGGGGAACTGGATGCTCACGTCGTGGTCTTTTCTGATCTGAGAGATGACGGCTCCTTTGCGGCCGATAATCTTGGGATGAAACTTTGGATCCACAGACATGGTGACCTTGAAACTACGCAGGGCCTGAGAGGAGACAGAGCCACTGTTTTCTTTCTTTTTTAAATACATGTTAAAGAATAAGAGATACTACACACGCTACACATTCACTGCTATCAGGAAATCATGACCCCTGTGGTAATCTCCTAACTTTAAGAATTAAACTTGTGCTTCCATTTTTTCCCCCTTTCAAAGTTTTTTAAAGAGGTTTGTCTAATCTGGATGGATGGCGTAATGATTGTGGATGATGAATAATCTGAAAATCTGTCGCTACGATCACGAGAAGCAAATGAAAAACTGAACTGTGATGATAAACATGACACAGTGTGTGCTTGTACCCTGTCCTCCTGCTCGGCCTGCAGTTCTTTCACCCTCTCCAGCAGCCCCTGTTTGGCTCGCTCCACGTTGGCTGCCAGGCCCGTCACCTTGATCACATCCAGCTGCTTCTCAGGCTGCGGCACCCAGATGTTCACCTACGTGCACAAAACCCCAAAGTTCACACGTTTGGAAAGCACGGGTATAGAAAGTCCCAGTAGATGGCACCAGAGAGCAGCAGCGTGTCGCCTTACCTCGTAGTCTTCCATCATCTTCCTGATTCCAATGCCCTTCTGGCCAATGATGTAGCGATGCAACTCATAAGACACCTCCACATCCTCTGTTATGGGCACCAACGCCTGAAGGAGGAGTCACAGAGCGTGTGCTCAGAGATATTAATGAACATTAAACAGCGTCACATCTCAGCTTAATGAAGATAGCGCCTACCAGCAGGGCTGCTTTAGCCAGCTCACATTTCTCTGCCCGCCCAGAGATTGTGATGATGTCACACTTGCGGGGCACAAACTCCGCCTCTGGACTGACCTCACCGTTCTCCTGTGGCGAAACCTCCTGAGCTGCAAGTTTACAATGAGAAAAACAGGGATTAAAAGTTTATATTTTGATATACAACTCTTAAACACTGATTTTTTTTTATACATGTAAAAGAATACGAAATACTACACATGCTACAGACTCACTGCCATCAATAGATTGTGATCTGGTGGAACTTGAAGGATTGAAGAATTACACTCTACCCGACTCTGCTAGGAACAGCTAATTTTGTTTGTGTTGCCATCAGGGAAAGTGCACAGTGCTGTGCGACTATGCAGCGTCAACAATCATAACACTGACTGACCGTTATTTCTCCCGTCTCTTCTTTGACATTTTAATTTCCCTTTATCAGCTGTTCTAAATGTTGATGCGGACAGATGAGCAGGTAGGGAGGAAACTTGAGAAAGGCCTGCTCATTTCTAACCTAGTGTGCTAAACTGCAACATAAACCCCTCTGCAGCGGCAACATCTTCACAGCAGCAGCAGGACGTAGCTGCGGGTGCACGTCGTGGGTCGTTTCTAACCTGCAGCGCTGTCGTCTCTCTCGGGGAACTTGATTTGCACCTCGTGCTCTCTGGTGATGTGCTGGATGCGGCAGCCTTTGGGGCCCATGACGGCGCGATGGTAGCGCTGAGGGATTGCCACCTCCACGGTCACCTGGGACTCCTGCTCGAGAGAGAGGAGGAGGAAAGAAGAAAACACAAAAGGTGAGCACACCGGGAGCAGGTTCGATTCCAATTATAAATAATGAGCTTATTGAAGCGTCCTTGAAATAACATCCATGTCTGTCCAAAGTAGAAAACTTGCAGCTACTTCTGACAGCATTTCTGTGACTTTCACACAGTCAGATTCTTATAAATCAGCTTTGACCTGAGTGCAGATAGCGACCGTTTGTCTCTACGTGATTTCCGTCTCTCACCAGATCCTCGATGATCTCCTGGATGCGTTTCTTTGCGGCCTCCACGCAGTCCTTCGCTCCCTTCAGCGTGACCCGCTGGCTGTTCGCTCCAGTGCGAGGGAAGCTCACAGCCACGCCGCCGTACTCCTCAGCCAGCTCCCGCAGCACCTGTCCTCTCCGACACACGAAGTGGCGGTGATGGCGAACGTCCACCACCATCCTGTCCTCCACCACGTCGTCCTGCAAAGGGAGACGGCGAGATTGTTGATTTGAAAAATCAAGAATCAAGACATGAATTAAATGGTGATGTTTTGTAGGACAAAGGTCGTCACCAGATTTTTGACCAGACTTTCCAGCTCCTTCTGGGCCTGACGTACGGCTTCTTCTTTCCCTACGATGGTGATCAGCTCCTGCTCTGTGTCGTCAGGCGACGGGAAGATGATCCGGGCGCCCGTCCGGTCTCGGACGCGGCGAATATTGGCCCCGCCCCGTCCGATTAAGAACTTGTGGTACTCTGGTTTGGCCTGCAGCTCAGCGGTGAAGTTGTTTACTTGCTGCGAAAGGCAGAGGATGGGAGGAGGATGTAAGTATTTAAACTTTTAGTCACCTCTTCTATTTATTCGCTCTTTCCTGCTCACCTTCTCTTCCGCCAGCTGCAGCAGCTGCTTCTTGGCTTTCTCCACCTCACCGACGGGCCCTCTGATCGTGACCTTGTCGGAGCCGGAGCCCTCAGAGGGGAAGTGGATGTGGACGCCGCCGCAGTCTTCCATGATGGAGCGCACGAGGCAGCCCTTTGAGCCAATCAGAGAGTTGTGCAGCTTGGCTGGGATGGTGACCTCTGCCTCTTTAATGTTGGCCTGGAGGGACGGAGAGGGACAGGCTGAGATTTTCATGCAGTTTAAAAACTGACGACAAAGACGAACATTTTAGAAGACGTAATTAATTCCCAACAGAGGAAACCAATAAATATTCAGTCCATCCACCTTCTGCTGCTCATCCAGGCTGGGGTTGCAGAGGGCAGGTCTGAGCAGGGAACCTCAGCCACCTCCTACAGCTCATCTGGGGCGATACGGTGGTGTTCCCAGGCCAGCCAAGAGATATAATATCTCCAGCTTCTTTTAACAAAGAAATCTTAACCCACTGTCATTTTTTCCTCTTTTTAATATTACTTTGGAGAATTTTGTACCCTTCTGTGGGATTGGAGAGATGATAAAAAAACAAGAGAAACCGGATTTTGGCTCAGAACCATATCTAATAGTTCATCTCTGCATATGTGGTTTCAAAAAGTCGAGCGGTGTAGGGAGAATTAAATTCTGCTTTTTAAGTCTAGAACTGCCATAATGGCAAAGATGCCGTTTATTTAAGAAGTTAAGTTTATATCGACTCTTTAAAATATAAAATAAGATTAAAGCCAGCAAGCAACCCGCTGATTTTCCTAATGCAAGTTAGGAGTGTTTTTTCAGGTTAACAACTCCACTGATCGTCTATGGATATGACTCTAATCGAAAGATTTAATAAATTATTCATCCAAGAAACAAAAAGAAAGTAGATTTTAAAAATCTATTTTCTTCAAAACTCTTCAAGCATCAACCAAAAGCAACCATGTCTCACCAGCTCTCTCTGGATGGCGAGGATTCGGTCTCTGGCCGCCTCGCAGTTGTTCTTCTTGCCCGTGATGACGATCATCTCCGAGTTGCTGTTCTCCGTTGGCAGGTCGATCTTGGTGTTGGTCTCTTCGCGGATCTGGCAGTGCGAGCGTCTGCCGTTAGTTTTTGTCTTAAACGCTACATTCTGATCTAATAATTTTAGGAGTCAGATTTGGACAGAACCTGTAAAAAAAAATAAATCTCACCTTCTTAATGTTGGCGCCCCCTTTGCCAATTATGTTCTTGTGAAACTGCTTGAAGATGGGAACGGAGAGCGAGAAGCTATTTTCAATCTGCGAGAGAAAGAAACCTGTGTAAGGGCTGAGGACAGGGAGAGGCAAGACGACAAAAACAGAGGGTCGTACCAGGTCAGCGATGATTTTCTGGAGAAACTTGGCGCATTTCTCCACCTCATTTTTTGGACCTCTCAGCTGGACGATGTCGCTCTTTTGCGACGGGTCGGGGAAATTGATAATGACCTAGAAGGCAGCGAGATGATAATCACCAAATTACATTACAGCTGAGTCAAAACAAATCATTGAACGGTGATGACAAGGCCAGACAAACTCTCGGGTCACAGAGGACGTTCACCTCGGGAAACTTATCTCGAACTTCTTTGATTTTTTCTCCTTTCTGTCCGATGATTGTCCGGTGAAACTTCTGCTCCACGATCAGATCTTTGGTGCGCTCGTTTTCCTTGAAATGACAAAAACGTAAGAAATAAAGCTCTTTATGTCATCTGGCTCTATCAAACCAATGAACCTATGCTTTGAGTCCATTCTCACCATCCTCTGAACCATCTCCATGAGCTCTCTGCGTGCCAGCTGTACTCCTTTAGGATCTCCCTCGATCCGCACCAGGCCACTTCGCTCAGAATCCTGCGCGATTCGAACCGACACCTTGTACTGCTCCTTGATACGATTTACTGTAGTGATACAGGGAAAACAGCAGAAATGAAATAAGAGTGAAAACCTGACATCACCCACTCTCACACCGGCACACTCACACTGAAACACAACCTGAAGAATGTCCTGCTTCACTGCCCCTAATACTCTAAAGGAGACCATGATTTAAAAAACAAACATCAGGACAAGTATCCATCGGAGTATGAATGTGTGTCAGTGTTAGCTGGTAACCACTTAAAGCAGAGAAGAAAGTGCTTGTGTGAATGGGTGAATGTGGCATGTTGCATAAAGCGCTTTGAAGGATCCGGGAGAGCAAAAAGCGCTAAATAAGAATCAGTCCATAGAGAACTATTTCTCTTAAAATGTTTAGAAGAAAACGTGTCCAAAAGGTTTTGAAAGTTGGTTCTTTTTATCTACATGCAGTGTTTTGAGAGGGAGAAATGTTTCGTCATTCATCCAAGCCTGAAGTAGTAGAATAAACATAAGTTCAAGCTCCATAGAATTGTACTAACTCTGTTTTGTCTTATATAGTACATGTTTGCACGTTTTAATAAAATGCTGCAACCATTTCCTATTTATCTAACAAGATATAAAGAAATGAAGGATGGAAAAGATTTCTGCAGGACACTTTAGAAGCTAAATCCATGTTTCATAGCGTCTATCCACCTTCAGACGTTTCCAGGTCCAAACTCAAAACAACACCGTGGCATCGCTGAGAGTTAAAAAGTGTCTAAACTCTTTCATCTTTAATAAAATGATCAGTGTGGCTGCTCTACCAGGTGTAACAATTAAGTTTAACATCCACGAAAACAGGATTAATGAAGCTTAACAGAGTTAGAAGTTAGCAGGGAGTTAGCTCGCTAGCTTTCATATAAAGATGATATACCAGGTTCTGACTGAGGGATTTCTGTAAAACTAAAACGTACAGCTCTGCTATCACTTTGGACATAAATGAAGACAGAAAACTAAACAGCAGTGACTTTTGTGGGGTTACTGAAGTTGGGCTAGCTATAATGATGTGCTATGTGGTGGCTAGCTACACAGCTATGGTTAGGATAATATAAACACCTGAGCAAAGGGAAGTGGGAGGATGAACGCTAAATTTTTTTTCCTCTCAAAAAAATTAACATGAGGGTTCCTGATTGTTAGGGACAAATGCAAGGCAGGAAAAAGATGCTGAAAATTGACCAAACTTCAGAAAAACTGAGACGATCGATCATCAGCACGAGGTTGGTCATCAACATACTGCTGCGTGGTTTGGATTACTCGCTATGACAAAAATCCTGATCCTCAGCTTCATGTACTCATTCAAGTCTTCGTTAGCCTCAGAATGACTCTTTTCTGACCTGTTCAAACATCTGGTGGCAAACCATGGGCCGTAGTTACATCGCAAGGTTTTAAAAACTCAGCTTTTTCTGCTGCAGATGAATAGTGGTAATAAAAACTCAGAGAGGCCGACAGAGATCATTGACTATTTTTAGGGGCTTGTTCAGATTAAACAGAACAAGATACAAAGCATTAAAACATGTTAAAAACACAACAGCATTAATGGACGCAGTTTGGACCTGGAAGCAGGTCTCATACGTCATCACTTAACAGCCAGATAGGATTCATGCTCAAAGATGGAGCAGTTTTAAACCTGCTGGAGAACACCGATGTGCTGTAGGTAAGAGCCTGACATCTGTTATCAAAGACTAGCTCTCATGACGAAAATCAGGTCACTAACACCCGACTCATGACTCACAATCCAGTTCCCTGCTTTACAACACAAACACTGCAGGAAGTCTGAGATCAGCGACAGCCACATGACAACTTTTCAGTTTAAAAATCACTCAAAACCCTGAATTTGATGCTTTCCATTAAATATTCTACCCCAGGCAGCATTTGAATTATCTAAACTAAAAGCAACTAGAATGACTGACAGGAAAAATCTAAATATATCGATATGTGTGGATCAAATGATCTTTACCATTATATAAAACATGAAATAAAAGCACTTTTAAAAACATATTCTTTGTTAGTTTTGCAGGTAGGGAGACAAACTAATGAGGTGCAACAAGGGCTCCACCTGGGAGTATGACAGATTTGCTACAGTTTAGTTTTCAGGTCAGGGGTAAAGCGATCGACTCACTGTTGGCTCCGTTCTTTCCGATGAGGTGTCTGTGGAAACGCTGATCTATGTTGATTTCGGTGTAGTCCATCCTCACCAGCTGGACACCGGGTAAGAAAAAGGAGATTTGGATTTATAAATGTGAACCAACACTCAACCAATCAAACGTGATTCTCTCTTATCTCTCTTCGGGTCTACCGAACCATAAGTGTGTGCGGCTCTTCCAAAGCTTTGTCCAACACAGCAATATTTCTTTCAGTGACAGAAGACAATACACGTCATGTCTACCGTAGCTTTGTTGTGTTGGTGTACGTGTGTGTCTGCACTGACCAGGTCCTTGATGATCTCTTGTATCTGGGCCTGAGCCTGCTCCACCTCCTCCGTCGGCCCTTCAAGACTGATGCGCTCCTCGCCATCGGTAAACTCTATGTGAACCTACACACACAGACAGGAATAAAGGCAAGCCAGTTAGGACGTTTCCCCTTCTGTGTTGATTCTTCCATGCTGTAATTCATCTCAGCTGACGTCAAGTTTCTAAAATCAAGTGTCCTCCGCAGTCACTTTTCTCTGTCTGTGTTTTGTCCAGCATTTTTTGCTTTACTGGTCCCATTTTGCACAACAACTGCTGCCGTAACACAGCCTCCCCCCACAAAGCTTTCTGTCACGCTGCAGGAGCAGGATGTGAGACTTCTGTGTTATCTCTGGCTTTTACCTCAGATCACCCCACGCCTTCTTTGTTCTCCTTTCCTTACCCGTGGTAGCTGCTGTGTGATCCGCCCGATGTTCTGTCCTTTCTTGCCAATGATGAAGCGGTGCAGCCAGGCGGGGGCAGTCACCTCCACCACCATTACGCTCTTAGCCTGAACGGGTACAAAACATTAAAACCATGTTTGCACTGACAAATCACAGAAATAGTTTTTCTGCAATGGCTTAGTTGCAACTTAAAATAAAGGGGTTATATGGGGCTTTTCCTTCTTTCCATATCAAATATTTAAAATGAGATCAGTGTACATGCAAGTAATCCCTGTGAGCCAAAGCTCAGGCTTCAGACTACTCTACACGCTCAGTCTCCAATGCTTGTACCGAGCTGACTTCAGCTCACCACGGATTTCCTTTTATGGTCACGGAAGCTAAAGCAGCTTGTTTCAGACACAGGGTGAGGTGGAGTACGTATCCTGACCTGGTGGAGCCCAAAACCAAAGTTTAAAGGAAGACTTAAAACCAGATGTTGCTATATGACTTCTGGATTGGTCAACAAATCCATCATAAATGTTTGCCTCTAATATTGATAAACTACATATAGATTAATCATTGCCCAGCTCTCTCAATTTCTTTCACTGTAAAGATGTGGATGTGATGTACTTGCTGAGGTTGTTAATCTTGCTGCTCTGAACTATTAAAAATAAATACATCTAAACATAAAGTCTCAAAAAAAAGGAAATCTAGGCCGTCTGAGTACCTCTTGGATGTACCCTGTAAATGCAACTTCAGGGACTTTTATTCCCTACATTTCTGCCATAACAAAAGCTAATTACATTAAGCAAAATGCAATCCCCATCTCTGTCCTTTAATTACAGTTTTCTCGTGTTCTCACCTTGGCGTAGACCTGTGTGAGTGCTGGTCCCAGTTTGTCAGGCTCCCCTCTGAGGATGATGGTTTCTGAGCTGGAGTCCAGAGGAGGCATCTCCACCGACACCCCCGTGGCCTCCAGGATCTCCTGCAGGGTGTTGCCCTTCGGACCTATGATGTACTTATGCTGAGACTTCTTCACCTCCACAGAGATAGTCGTGGTCTTCCGCTTCTGCGAGGAGGACATGGACAAGTGATAAGACAATCGTGGCGAGAGGATGTGGGTAAATCGAGAAGCTCGTTGAGGGATGGATGGAAACATAAGAGGAGACAGAAAGAAGAAAGAAATCAGGGAAGCAGGAAGGAGATGGGAAAAGTCAAGTAACAGAAAGACCGGACATAACCCTGGGGAAGGAGAAGGGAACAGAAGGAGGGTGACTGACAGATGAAAGTGGGAAGGCAGCAGAGAAAGTACATTTGTTTTTGCTAATCATATATATGCACTAAATGACATTAGCATTCTCATCCTGTTGTTCTCTGGGGAAATCCAATTTTCTCCCGTTATTATCTCCGGCTTGCCTATCATCGGAGCTCATCTGCTACAAACACGCAGTTCCTCTGCTTCACCCATCCATCTCACAGAGCTTCTTTAAAGTTGAGATAATGCACAAACTCTAAATAACCTCCTTAAATACAGAAACACATTAAATCAAACACCTTTGGTACAGATTAGCTTTATGGTTCATGAGATGGAGCGAACAAGTAAAACAAGACTGGTGAAACAAAATAACCACACTGAGCTGCCTGCAGTCATGCGTGTCCTTCAGTAAAACCCTAAACTAAACCGCGCGCTGCTTTCCCACAGCGAGTCGTTCGGGGTAACAGAAACACCCGAGCGTCTAAAATGTCAATGCAAATTTAGCCCGGATGAAAAAACTGGCACAAACGACTGAAAAAAGCAAATAAAAATCATGCATGAAAATAACAAACACGAGACTCCCCTTTATTAAGTATGTGATCCTATTTTTATCATTTTCTTTGTTCTTTGTTTGGATTTCTGCAAAATCTTAAAGATTTGATTATATTCTGAGGACAAATGCAGCTGGAGTCGTTATTCCTGCTAAACTGCTTGCAAGTCCACTTGAAATCTAACGCACATGCATAGTTTGCATATTGTGATGTAAATTTTCTCTGGACAAGACACAAAGACGCACAGGACCAGTGTGATGACCGAACTTGCTTTACTCTGACCAAAAGGCCCCTGACATATACGGAAAGTCTTTATTTTATATTTTTGGCTTGATATTTTTGACTCTGTGTTTTTTTAAAAAACAACAACAACAACAACAAAACAACAACACGTCATCATGAGTACTGATGCAAATTAAGTATTTTAAGGTCAATGACACAAACAAGTGGACCACAAAAACAAAAAGAGGAAAAAGAAAGGCATTGATGGAGCAGACAGAATCGGATGATTTCCAATCAGCCACTCAGCTTCCCATATGTCCAATGAGCCAGTCATGAATTTGAAACACATGAACAGCAGCTCAGAGAAATAGTCACATGAACGCTCACAGCCACACGCTAGCATGCTGTCGGCATAGAAACGCTTCACTTTGAGCGCGTACACAAACAAAGGCATAACTGTGAAAACGTTTGTAACATCACAACCAATGACACACTTAAACCCCCCCTCACCTAGGGCTGGGCCATATTATACCGTTCACGGTAATACCGGTATAACGTTATATCGCGATAGAATATGAGTAAAACGCGCATGCGCAGTGCCTTTGTTTTCATACGCACATGACCGATTGTTGAGTGAAACAGATGAACCAGAATTGGTTTGTAAAAATGGTGCAACTTCAGTGATGTGGAACTGGTTTGGTGTTTATCCGTCAGATACACAACAAAGCACATTTTTTTGCAGAACATGCAAGCGGCCGTCGTTATTGTCGTATTTGTCGGACTAAGATGCTCTTAAATCTGGGAGTAATCTGGGTCCTAAACTCAGTACACTTCAGGTCAAACAAACACTGCAGCATCACTGAGAGTTAAAAACTGTCTAAATTCTTTCATCTTTAATAAAACGATCAGCATTGCTGCTTTACCAGGTGTAACTATGAAGTTTAACTTCCAGGCATCCATGAAAACAAAAGTTATTACATTTAACGGAGTTAGAAGTTAGCAGGAAGCTAGCGAAAGTTAGCTCGCTAGTTTCGCTAGTTACCTAAGCATGATATAGCATGTTCTGACTGAGAGATTTCTGAAAAAAATCAAACGTACAGCTCTGCTATCACTTCCAACATAAATGAAGGCAGGAAACTAAACAGCAGTGACGTTTGTAGGGTTACTGAAGTTGGGCTAGCTGGTATATAATGATGTGCTACGTGATCGCTAGCGACACAGCTATGTTAGCATAACATAAACAGTGAAGCTGGAGGATGAACACTAAGGTTCCTCATGGTTAGAGACAAATGCAATCGCATGGCAGGATGCTGTAAACGGACCAAACGTCAGTCAGGAGAACAACTGAGATAATCCATCCACAATACAAGGCTAGTCATTAATATACTGCAACAACATGGGAATAGAGCAGCTGCCAGAGAATTCAACATTAATGAATCAATGGTACAGAAGTGGAGGAAGCAAGAAGAATGAGTTTAATAAAGTTTGATTTATCTAACTGCTTTGTTTAGCTCAATGTGCCTTATGGTCCAAAAAATACGTACTGCACACTACAGTTTAATGTTGCAAAGCACCTCTTTTTAACTTCAGTGGATATTATACATGGTTATGCTCAGGATATGTCAGCCCATTTCTACTGGAAATGCCTTTTGGTTAAACTTTCAGCAAGGAATTTGCATTTGCACTGTTACATTTTATAAAGCTTTAATGTACATAAAAACCAGCTTCTTGTTTAAGTGAAAATTAATGGAAGGTTGTCTTTTTGCGCTAGTAATGTTGTGGAGTTGTATTTTGTCTCGCATCAATTATATCGTCGGTTATATCGTTATCGCAAATTTTCAAATGTATATCGTGATAAATATTTTTGGCCATATCGCCCTGCTCTACCCTCACCCCGCTTAACATGGATATTTTAAAGAAGCTGAATTTTTTATTTTAAAGAACCTGACATTTGTCCTTTTATATAAATCTGTTACACCTGCTTTTATTGGGTAAAGGTGGCTATACAGCAGCTCATTGCACATCTATAAAATACAGAAATAAAGAATAGATATATCAACTAATACAAACAATATTAAAAAAAGAAATGCTAAAAAGGCAGCATCATGGGTACAGAAAGGTCACAATTCTAGGGGGTACAATTTACAACCATACATGATCCCACCAAGCAGCAGACATCAGTGGAGGTCGTTTTCTGGCTCAATCGCTTCGGACAGTAATGGCCTTTAAGAAAATTTCCCTTTCTCTCTAAATTTGGTTAAAAGCAATCAGTGAAAACTGTTCAGGCCATTACAAAGATTGACTTTAATCCATCTTCAACGCTGACTTCCTTTATTCTGAACAATTTTCTATGGATCTGAGGTTTAAAGTTTGTCTAGTCAACAAATAATGCTACAAAACCTTTAAATTAGGCTTAAATTCAGCACACCCAGAGCACCTAGCTGTTATCTTTAACTCAAACACGTGTCTCTGTTTCTTCGAGTACCACATTTGACTGATGCTTTGGTAGTCAAATGTGATCAGACAGCCGCTCCACAAACACAGACTAGTATTACCAAGAAATAATACAATTGAAAAATACGAATTTAAATATGAAAATGTGTCGAGCCAACAAAGGTCTGGGTTTCGATCTGCTGATCGTCTGGGCAGTTTGAAAGGAGGAAGAGATGACCTTTGACCTTTTAACTCAATGTAAACATAACAGGGCATCTGATTTTTGGGGGATTTTTGACCTAAGAGGACTTAAAGTCACTCATGTCCCATGTCTGCAGGATGGGGCATGAATAATCTCTGGAAAACAGTCCCACCTTGTCTTCGTAGATGGCTCGGATGCGGCTGACAGCCAGCGCGACCGCCTCCTTCTCGCCGGTGATGACGATCTCGTCCTTAGGCAGGCTGGACGGTGGGATGCTGATGCGGGCCCCTGTCTCAAGGCTCAGCTCCTGCACCAGCCTGTTGTGGGCTCCGGCGATGAAGGGGTGGAAGGCTTTCTCCAGGGACAGACGCTCCACCGCGCGCTTGTCCTGGTGAGTGGGTGAGGAAGAGCAGGAGAACGACGGCAGACAGAAGAGTCGATCAAACGTGACGTCATGGTGATGGTTCAACACGATTCAATATTGAATAGTAAGAAACAATTTAGTTCCTAATGCTACTGTTTGTGCATCTTTTCACATTGCGAGACCAATTAGTTTCAGTTGAGCAGAAATTAGTTATTAAAACAACCCCCACCCCCCTATCCACCCACCCATGTCTGACCTGCTCAGCAGAGATCAGCAGGATCTCATGGCGAGCCTTCTCAATTCCCTCCTTGGTGCCGGTGATGCGAATGTTGGCGCTGGGGTCGTCCGGGCGTGGAATAGCAATCTTGGTGGCAGTCTTCAGCTCCAGCTCCTGCAGCTTCTCACCGTTCTTCCCAATGACAAATCGATGGTGCTCCTTGGGGATGGCGACCGTTGCCGACGCCTAGAGGAGCAGGAGAAAGTTTTCAGGAGCAAGTAAGTTAGATTTGTAGTGTTTCCCAATGGAAATAAGCCTTCTTATTTATCAGGGTACAGCAACAGCCACAGAAATCCCTTTTAATTCTAATGTTGGTGGAGCTTTGTGCACATGTACAGAAAATACCTTTTTTTAATAGTCATCATCTACCAGGGAAAGTAACAGGATGACATAAAATTCCTACTATCAAAGTTTTCTTTAAACTTGGTAAAAAGCATTCGACCTTGAAAAGAGAACAGAGAGCCTCTGCACTTTTTTCAACCAGTAACTGCAGCTCAGTGCACCAACTGAAGTGGAAATCAGCATGTTTGCTGCTGAGGCACAAAGGCCACCCCTGGGAGCTGATGGTCATTTTCCGGCTCAACTTTTTGTCCTAAACTGGCCTGATAGGATTATTCGAGCCGCAGCCGGTATTTGCCCTCCGTGTGTGTCTTTGGATCACGTTTCAACATTACGCAGAGCGAAACAAAAACATTTTTTAGCCACCGGTTACACTGTTCTGATGTTTCTGCTTCACAGTGATTTTTGTTCAAAGATAGATGGCTGCGTATTCAAATTCTTTGCTGCGGGTTTAAGTTTATCTGAGTTTCAGAGGTTTCACTGTTTTTGCAAGTCACACAAGAATGAATAACAAATGTAAAGCCTGCACTGCACAAATACTGACAACAGACTGTCTTCTGATTGGTTGCCCCTCACAAACAAGAGGTTCGAACAGCAGGCAGATGGAACTCCTGTGCTCGCGGCCAACGCTGTGTACCTGAGATGACCATATTAAGGATATCCTGTCTCTTTAACTTCGTACAGAGCTGGGGTATTAAACATAAGGCCTGAAGGCCAGAATCGGCCCAGCAAAGACTTCAATCCGGCCCACTGGAAGGCTTCAGATAACAGGAGTACATCGATTTTGAACAAATGAAAAAATTTTCCCTTGCGGTATCAATAAAGTATCAAACTATTGTCTTAAGATTTGCAGATTTTCCTCCTGATAAAGTTTCCACCTGCAGCGTCATTCATTCCACACCAAAGAGTTTGGTAATAGGTGAACAATTAAATGACTGAAAAGTTCCACTTTTTCCAGCATCTACTAGAACTTTTTGTTTTTCTTGTATGTGTTATAAATACAGCACACTCTGGGCAATGAGCTAACAGAGTTTTACACATTTACAACGAGGAGGACCTCACACGTACTATTGAAATTATTCTTTTCTGTCTTTTTTCTTTAAAAAAATTAAACGTAACCATCTCATATGTTGAGTTAAATCTCTTTATACTGACAGAAAGGGCAGTTACGCTGACCCACTATGTAAAATGACTTTAACATCCCTGTGTTAGAGCATTAATAACTTTTTGCTCACATTGATTACTTGTACACACTCTGACCAGCTTTTCAAACAGAAAGTAAAAAATTACATATATGTATATCCTCCCAATATTTTCCAAATCCAGATCACTTAATTATACTATGAGTAGTACGAGTGCATTTACCTGTGTCTGCAATCGAGCTACGATTTCTTTGCGAGCCTTCATCACGGAGTCCACTTTGCCAGTGACCATGATGGACAGGCCCTGGTCTTTGGCCAGAGACAGCTCGATGTGCGCTCCCGTTCGCTGCATGATGTCCAAGCACACTTTGGCCTCCTCGCCCTCCCCAAACTGGCTGTTGTCCTTGTAACGACGCTCCTCTAGGGGCACGTGGAACACCTGGGTACAGACGAGTTGAAAGTGTTTTTTTCTTGCTTGTTGTTCCCAGAACATGCATCTTTCATTAGACCAGCTCTACTGCAGCTAAAAGGCTTGAGGCTAAATTCAGTTACAGCCATCATCATTAAAAGAGCTGAGAAATGCATTCATTCACTTTTAACAGTCCCCACAGTGGGCTCCTCACCTGGGTGATGACAGAGGCTTTGATGGGTCTGATCTTGCTCCCCCATGCCGAAGGCGGCTCTCCAGCCTTCTCCCCTGGTGCTCCCTTCTCCGGCAGTGGAGGGAAGGCCTCCAGATAGGTAGGGATGTAGGCCTCATCCTCCGGGACGCAGCCTGGCCCGGAGAGATAAAGATAAAAATGGCAAGGAAGGAGTAAGAAAACAGTATGTGTAGGGAAGGATTGTTAACAACAAAGATACCAAACAACAATAAAAATAAGCCTGTGTCAAAAACACATAATGCACATATCAGAAAATCTAAACACATTAAACTTGGGCTAATAATTTGCTCACTAGTTTGGGCTCGTGAGGGGAAAACTCTAGCAAGAATAAAAATAAGTGGGAAGGTGCAGGTCGTTACCTGTGATCTCCTGGTCCTTGAGACCACTGCGATGCTCTGCAAAGCTTTCCGGGGTCAACACTGCCACTGAGCTCATGGTTCAAGACTTATTCCACTATTCCACTGAAACGGAAACATGGGAATATTGATTTTTTTTTTTTTTAAAGAAAAACAATAAATCAGAACCTTAGAGGAGGAAACGCACTGCTGTGTTTTCATGAAATCTCAGACTGATAAAGCACTAACTACGATCAAATTGCTTTCACATTGTTTCCCTCCCTGTGCTCTCTAGGACTGCTTAGAGAAGGCCCTGAAGAACCACACTCCCTCTGTGGCTCTGCCGCGTTGCACCGATGCTGCACGCTGCACCTGAGATGCTCCAATTAGCACTTAACAAGCGTCAGATAAACACACAGTGCTGCGAAGCCTCGGGGACGGGGTTATCACAGGTCAAACGCTCAGAGCTGTCCAAGACAACTGCTGCGGACATTCCTCGTGATGCACTATCACAGGTCAGATCTGCTCAGCTCGCATCACAACAGTGGGTCCCATAGGATTGTGAGTCCAAAACATAACCCACAGGACCTCCAAGATCTCTGCTAACTCAAGGTTCGAGGGGTTCATGCACAACTAGACTAAAAACATCTATTTATCTAGCAGCACATAAATAAAGATGCTGTTTTGGCGGGTCTTTAAAGTCGAGCTGCAGCCTGTCCTCTGCATTTAACACACACACAGTGGACAGCAAAGAGATGGCGATGAACTTAAGTGGCATAAAAAGAGCACTTCGTTCTTGCTACAAGTATTCTAAAATGTGTAATCAAAACCTTCAAAGAAGCTGTCAAATAATACTTATTTGGCCCTTGAGTTAATCCACTACATACAAGTCATTTTAAGTCATTTTAGCTCCTCTCACTTTGAGGCCATCCTCCATTTAAGCCACGTTTCTTCTGATTGGCTGCCCTTCATAAAAAGTTTTAAGCTTTCTGAAGACTCTCTGAGCTCACAGGGATTAGCTGCACATATGCTGCGACTTTGACCATGTTTAACATCAGCATCCTCTGCTGTCACAGTATATTTACACCCACAGCAGGCTAAAGCTACACCCCGACCACATGAGAAGGTGACAGCACCCCATTTCTGCTGCGATGTCCAGAAACTCAAGGACAAGCCTTCGAATGAGTTATAGAGATAGTCATACACTTTATGCAGTTTAAAGTATAAATATTAACATATTAAAGGAATGCAGTTTGAATTAGAAAGAATGTTAAAATGTAGTGTACTTCTATTGTAATCTGAGATAAAATGTTATTGAGGAGAAACATATCATTTCATTTATTTTCGCTGCAGCCATAAAGTTCTTTATGCGAGGGGGTGAGGACGTGGAGGTGAGGGGGTGGCAGGCACTGAACTCTGTAACTGTGCATTTTGGGAACACTGATACAGTCTTGTGATTAAGGGGAATTTTTATTTTATTTATGGCAACAGAGCAGTAAAATAAAAATCAGTGAATACTACAAGCACACATTTATGAGTCCAATTAGCAGCTGAGGAAGTTAATCTTACAACTTTTGTTGAGTTGTTTTAAGACAGTTTTTGTTTTGTTTTTTATCTTTCCGATAAAAATGTAAGTGATTGGGTTTTTTTTATTGTTTTATTATCTAACATCTATGAAGCTCTCCAGTCGAGCTTTCTCTCCTTAAACGTGACTGTGTGCTCTCAGGGATGCCATATGAACCAAGCTCTTCAAGTCCACCCGCATTGCAAATGATCCAGCAGTTGTACCCTCTAAAGACAAAGCTGTGGAGGACGTGATCATTCAGAAGTAGTATTGTCTGCCAGAACTGTAGAAAGAGAGCCCAGGCTTACCTGCAAAAGGTCAATTGCCAGAGAGTCCGTCCAGTTAGCGGCTACCGTAGGCGCTTCAGTGTGAGTGTGTGTTTCAGCTCCTGGATGCACAGGAAGGAAAATAAAAAGAAAGAGTAAAAGTGAACAAAGGTAAATCAAACAGCTCTACAGCACGGAGGCTGGGTAAACACCCACACTGCACTGCACCTTATACCGTCTCGAGCTGATTCACTCTCCTCCTCAATTCCCTCCCTCTCCTCTGCTCTCTAACAATCCTCCCTCTGAGATTTCACAAATTCAACAGCTAAGGAAACCTGAGAGCAAACGCTTCCAAACACCACATGTGACAAAAAATAAATAAAAAAATAGATGTCCCACTACTTTTTTTTTTTTTGCCCTGTAAGCAAAGCTGCAGTGTCTCTTGAAAGTGTGTTTAATAGCTTTAGTCCAACAGCAACCAGCTGGTCAGATACAGGAGCAGTGCCATTTTAAATGTCATATTTCAGGATCATATTTGTGCGGGATGGAACAAGCTAAAAGAGCAATTACAGCATAATACCATTTTAACACTGACGTTACTTAAGGGGGAATAAAAGGGATACTTAAGTGGCAGTGGGGTCTTAAGATACCCTCAGACTTTACACAGTGGGAGCAAACATAAAAACAATCTTTTGAAGAGCTTATAAATAATGGACGTGCAGCACTCTTACAGATAAAACTATCCGAGACACAGTAATGTAAGCAGCTGAAATTAGCTCCTCGCTAAATGCGTCTTTACACATTAATGAAGCAGCAATAATTAATGGAGTTACAATGTAATGTAACCGTCTAGGGTCATTTAACTTCAGGTACATTTTGGAGCTATTACACAAGTGTTTTTTTTACCACAGTGAACGTTTTAAAAGCGGGACTTTTGGCAGTAGATGCGCTTTCCGTTATGGTGGTGGCGGTGCTTCGCAGCACGCAGAGGGTTGTGGGGGTTAAACGGGCTCCCACTGTGGGTCACCACCTGCTTCCACGATGTTAGTTTGCTAACATTAGGCGAGAAAACTAGAAACAAACGGAGGAAATAGGAGCACCGTTATAACTATCAGTTGCAGCAGCTAAATAAAAAAGGCAGCCGTACACGGTGCTAGCTAACAGCTTCGCTAAACGCACCTTTCTCCAGCCGACTGATGTATTTCTTGCTAGCTTGAGGACGCACTGCACGGCTGGTCCTAACTAACTAACATCGGTTAAAAGCAAACTAAAGGTCTCAAAATATTAGTAAGCACTTTCGCTGAGCTAACACGCATCGCTTCGCGCCGACCTCAGCCAGACATGATTAGGCGCAAGGACTTTCTGATAATCGGCTAAAAAACAAGCCAGGCGGACGGATAACCAGCTCCAGCACGCTAGCTCTCGGGACGCTAAGCTTGCTATCCCCGGCTGCTTGTCGCTTGCAGGCGAACCGACTCTATCGCCACCGTAACTACACTTTAACTCCCCCAATGCATTCATATGTGCATTAAAAAGTAAAGATAAAATAAACCTAGAAATCCTACCTTTCAAAGAGAAAATCTACCAGAGGGTGTGTGTTTGACAGGTGATGGTGTAAACACAGATGTGATTGGTCTAGGAGCATTTCCTCTGCCGGCGGAGTGATACCAACCAAGCGCTGCGACTCAACGAGTATAAAGGAAATGCCGCAGTATCTTTGAGCGGCACGAGCATCCCAGTTAAATAGGTCCTCGTGAAATTAGACTCACTTAGCTCATTTGACTGTGAAATTTAACCGCATGATATTTGCATATAGTTTTCTGATTGGTTAAAAGTAATTTAAAAAAATGTTTGTATGTTATTAGCCATTGCAGCTTCGCACGTCCATCAAACTGACCGGCTCTACTTCTCATTCATAATGGCTAGCATGCTTTTCAGGAGTCAGCGCATCATACTTTTCCTGAAGTCTACAAATGTCTGACCTGGAGTGCAAAAACGATCACGTACAACTAAATACTGCTGTTTTTTTTTTTTTGTTTTTTTAATTTTCCAAATAAGATAAATGTCACTTTGTGTGTATGTAAATCGTGTTTAAAGGATATTAAGTTATTTGTTTGTAAGCTAACTTAACATTATGGATTTTCAATAGGTCAAACTTTAAACTAAAACAGGTTAGGTATAGTTGTGGTTGGAAATTTTCATCCATGAATGCCATGGTGATTTTTGGCTTTTTTCCAGGGTGGAACGATTGTACAGGATAAATCTTTATTGACTTTAAAAATCAAAAATTGGGTGCACAAGTTTGAATTTCTTTTAGATTTTCTCTCATCCACACAGAATCAAAACTATACATATGGGCTCAATATACATATGTCCCTACAAATATTTGGTTAAATGTCCCTTAGTAACTTGCACTTCAACAAGATGCTTTTGGTAGCCGTCAATAAGCTTCTAATATAATATAAATTAATATTTTTATTATTAATATTATCTTTTATGGTCAGGTTTTACGCATCTGTTGATTTGAGGTGAAGTAAAAAAAAAATTGGAGGTAGTCCTTCTTCAATATTCCAGCCACTTTATCCAATGTATCAGTAGCACTGGCAGCAAAACAGCTCCAGAGAACTATTTTATACGGTGGCCCCTAGAGACAAAGCACGTACAAACTCCAAAACACTTACAAAATCCAAAACACGTGCAAAATCCAAAACACATGCAAGCTCCAAAACACTTACAAAATAAAAAACACATGCAAAAGACAAAACACGTACAAAATACAAAACACGTGCAAGCTCCAAAACACTTACAAAATAAAAAACACATGCAAAAGACAAAACACGTACAAAATACAAAACACGTGCAAACTCCAAAACACTTACAAAATACAAAACACATGCAAGCTCCAAAACACTTACAAAATAAAAAACACATGCAAAAGACAAAACACGTACAAAATACAAAAAACATGCAAAATCCAAAACACGTACAAAATACAAAACACGTGCAAACTCCAAAGCACTTACAAAATAAAAAAACACATGCAAAAGACAAAACACGTACAAAATACAAAACACATGCAAACTCCAAAACACTTACAAAATACAAAACACATGCAAACTCCAAAACACGTACAAAATACAAAACACATGCAAAATACAAAACACGTACAAAATACAAAACATGTACAATATACAAAACACGTGCAAAATACAAAACACATGCAAAATACAAAACACGTGCAAAATACAAAACACGTGCAAAATCCAAAACACGCGCAAAATACAAAACACGTGCAAAATACAAAACGCGTGCAAAATACAAAACATGTACAATATACAAAACACTTACAAAATACAAAACACATGCAAAATACAAAACACGTACAAAATACAAAACACGTGCAAAATACAAAACGCGTGCAAAATACAAAACACGTGCAAACTCCAAAACACATGCAAAATACAAAACACGTGCAAAATACAAAACACGTGCAAAATCCAAAACACGCGCAAAATCCAAAACACGCGCAAACCCCAAAACACATGCAAAATCCAAAACACAACGGAAGTGCTCCAGGACGCTAGGGGCAGTGTTGAGCTTTTGTTACCTAGTAACTACACAAGCCAGGAAGTACCAATGACCGGATTTGGGGTCTGCAGCCTTAAAGGCCGCATTTTAAGGCCGATTATGTCACAGCGACACGACAAAGACTGTCCCAATTCAAAGGCTGCTCGAAATGCGGCCCTCAAATGCGTCCTTAATTTCCCTGAATTTTAAGGATGGGTCTGTGTAGCCTTCATGGCCCAACATATCCCAGACTTCATAGCGCGGCGGTGGTTTGGATAATTTTGCCGAAAAAAAACGGCGGAAGCGGAGCGGACGAAGAGTAAACTTCCAGAAGTAAGTACTGAATATTATGTCACTTATTTATGCGCAAATGTTTTTATAATGAAGAACATTAAAACATTACTGTTGGCAACATGTCGGGAAAGTTATGTGACATTAGCGACGTTTGTACTAACTTGGTTTTAAAGCCTTCACTTCAAAATATTCGCCGTTCAATAGCTGACTTTAATCTTACAGAGAATGTGATGATTTTATGCGTAATTAAAGTCAGTCATGTCAGTCAGCTGACGGTTCACTCCTTAAGCTGAAAGAAAGATGCTTTAATCACAGGAGTCACACATGTGTCCACTGTACCATCTGGGAACTCTTCTTGTTTAGCACTCGTAATGACACAAACACTAAATCCTCCTTCTCTGGTGCTGTTTTGTAGCAGTGTGTACACCTGAGACTGTCACCTGTCTGTCTGTCCTGCACTCTCTCTCTGTTTCTTTCTCTCTGATTGTGGAATAAAAGTATGAACATGTATTTATAAGTCACACTTGTGTTTGAATCCTGCAGCTTATCACACATTTGATTTCTATGTGTGACACCTGCAAGTGTCCAGAGTGAGGACAGACTGAGGGACCCACTGCATTACATCATCTGTGAGGCTTTGCACCCCTAATGATCCACCAGGACAATCTCAGCAGTATGTGAGGAAGAGGAGGAGGAAGAGCCAGCAGCAGCTGACAGATGGAGAGAATAGACAGACTGTTCCCTGTTTGTGAAGGACTGCTAGAAAAGTTTAAAATAACTAATTGTCTGTCCTGAATCAGTCTTATTAGGTAATGTTCAAATAATTTTATCATTCCAGTGTTTCCAGTGTGGGAGAAAGTACTCAGGGCCTTCAAGTTACGCACTATGAAAGGCAGCAACAAGTTTAATGTTCAGAAACCTAAAGTATGTATCAGCAGCAGAATGGAACTAAAAATAAATGTTTGTTTCAGTTCTATGAAGCTTTGAGTATTTTGGATCAGTAGCACTGCTGTGTTTGTTGCATCATATTGCTGTAATTGTTTATATGCTTTATATATTCTGAGGTAAGTTGATCTATAGTGTTACATCATATTCTATAAGGATGTTATGTGTTTGTATACTTTCTGCCCAGTTTGACCCATTTAGCAGACGTCAGCCTGTTTAAAGCTCTGATATCTATTCTGTATGACTTAAAGCAGTTATGACATGGTCTGATTTTCTCACCCAATAAAGGAATATTTAATACATCAGTCTACTCTTCATTTTATCAGAAACATATATATACTATTATATATTGTACATATATTTATTAGTTTCAGATGTAGCCATTCTTGTATTTTGCTTGTTTACATTATTGTATTTTGCACAACTCTGTTGCTTGTGAAGCTCGCACACAAGAATTTCACTCACATGTGCTGTACCAATGTACCTGCACATGTGATGTGACAATAAAAGTGATTTGATTTGAAACAGCTCACAGCTTGTACATTTTCTTTTTACACATGTATGTAAGCATTTGAGCCAAATTTAGTAATGCCAACATACTGAAGGAACAACATTTGTCTCTTATATATGATACACCTATATATGCACTGTCAATATACATTTTGAACCAGCTGCAGATGTCAGAGTAACAACTGACTGACCCCCACATAAAGTGCGTTACAGTAGTCCACAGGGGAAGAAATAAAAGCATGGATCACGGTTTCAAAGTGCTGCCTAGAAAGAAACGATTTCACTCTTGCCAGTCGCCTTAAATGATAAAAATGGACTGGTCCAACTTAAAACCAAGGGCAGTAACAACAGGTTTAAAATAAACCTCCAGGGGTTCCAAATGAAAAGAAGAGGACTCACAGGGGCCACTGGGTCCAAACACCAACAAATCTGTTTTCTTTTCATTCAAATTTAAAAAGTTTAGAGCCAACCAAGCTTTAATGTCATCTAGGCATGTCAAGAGAGGTTTTATTCAGATGCCATCCTTCGGCTTCAGTGGCAAATAAATTTGGCAGTCATTCCTATATACTTGTCTTTGAGTGAAGATTTAAGGTGGTAAGACATGTAAATAACTGCAACTTGAATCTGTACTGAAGCTCAGTATTTGACAAAGAGTTCATGTTCACTGCTGTAATACCTAATAATGACTAATATAATAACCATAATATTGGCCATATTATATTTACATTACCAAAGTGATATGACTTTAGTCTCATGAACAACATTAGCTAATTGTTATTTACTAGCTAATCTTAAATGACTGTTCAGTACAGAAATGAAGCCCAAAAATCATGTTTTACTGTCCTGTGGTCTCAGCCTCAGATACTTATCAAATCACACAAAGCTCTTGTAGAAACAAACAAACAAATGAACAAAATATGTTCTCCTTCATTTCTGTCAAACCAAGTTGTATGACACGTTTCCAGCTGTTAGTATCATAGTTGCTAGGCAACCTGGGAAGCGCAACGGAGACTAGAGCCCATGTGTTTGCAACAAACTTGCCGTTTATTTTACAAATCGAGCTCAACACTGCCCCTAGCGTCCTGGAGCACTTCCGTTGTGATTTGGAGTTTGCATGTGTTTTGAATTTTGTACGTGTTTTGGATTTTGCACGTGTTTTGGATTTTGCATGTTTTGGATTTTGTATGTGTTTTGAATTTTGTATGTGTTTTGAATTTTGTACGTGTTTTGGAGTTTGCACGTGTTTTGGAGTTTGCACGTGTTTTGGATTTTGTATGTGTTGAGGAGTTTGTGCGTGCTATTTGGAATTTGTAAGTGTTTTGGAGTTTATACATGCTTTGTCTCTAGGGGCCACCGTAATTTTACCACCACCACCGTGCTCGACAGCTGCTACAGTGCTGTTGTGTTTGAATGAACATACCTCTTGTCATCGTGAACAAGTAGCTTAATCTTTTACTCGCCTGACCACAAAACTTTTCACCAGAAGGCATTTGGTTGTCAGTGTGCGCAACTGTAAATCTCATTTGAGTTTAATAGTGTTGATTTTGGAGTAGGGGCTTCTTTCTTTGTTTGCCCCCTCTCAGTTCATGACGACGGAAAACTATCGATTGCAGCCAATCATGATCACTAACGAGATCAGGACTCGGTCTTGTTAAGTTAAAAGACTACGCAAGACAATTTTGAGCCTCCGTGGATTAGAGAAAAAACAAACGAAACACAAACAACAACAAATCGGACTACAAGTCAACTCCGGTGTTCCGAAAAGTATATTATTTGCGAAGAGACTGTCTCAAAGTGATGTCATAGGCTAATAGTTCAATAAATATTAATGGCGAATTCAAATTATTAATAAGGGACATTATGCCACCAATTATGTCCTCCACTCCCACCCCAAAACAAACCACTCACCTCACATTATCCTAACCTCAACGTGACATGTAAAGCCCACTTTACCTGTTGTGTAGTGCGGCTGGACTGATCGCTCGGACCCAATAATGGACGGTTCATTGCAGTTCACAAAACAGACACTAGGTGGGGGTAGGAGACAAAAAAAAGTTCAGGTGCACCTGCTTTCATGACACCTGCGCTGGTTTTACACCAACACTATCACGCGCAAATAAATCAGAAGTAAAACATTTGCCTTATTTGTTTTGGAAGACCAAATATGCGCAAAGTTTCAATAAACGTCCACTAAATATTTTCACAGTAAGAGTCCAATAACAACTAATCCCAATCCAAGTCCAAACACGAAACACAGAGTTTTAGCTAAGGTTAAGGGCATGTTGTGTGATGTAGTATCCAATTATATTTTCAGTCATATTTCCATTAGTAAAGGCTAAACCGCTTCAACAGTTGTGCTGGCAATGTTACAATTTCAAACTAAAATATTTATTTTTTTGAACCAAGACTGTATATACCCAATATATACATCATATACACACTATATTAATTCGCACAGTTGCTGATTTTGTAGTCATCCCCCACCTTACGTTTTTAAGCCGTAGTTTTATTTTGAAAAACAGTACCGGAAGCTGCAGTTATCTGCTGTTAGCTTGGCAGCAATAGCTCTCGGGGGCAGCTGCACTCCTTTACCTCTCATATTCTGCTGGTAACAAAGGCGAGACAACAAGAGAGGGGTGATGGGTGCTCAGGCAGCAAGCCTGTCAACAATGAACTGAACTGGTTTTGTTTTTATTGGATATTTGTTGCTAACAGCCTGTCTAACTACCGATTTATTTCTTCTCGTGCGCGAGCACAGTTTAAAGTTCATTGATGTAGGTGAGCTGTGGACAGGTTTTTAATCCCGAAGCTTTCGATTTTCTTACAAAACATAAGCAGAGTATGTTGGACTTCGAGCACTAAAGCCGAATGACTGAGGAGAAACATTCAGACCCGTCTTCAACAACACTGGTGAGTTTCTGTCTGTGTAATTATATTTTATATGGAGATTTTGTCTATATTTGGCATTTTAACAGGTGCACTTTGCTGGATTCCGCGAGCACCTGTTCCTTCTGTGGAATATGTTGGGATACAGTGACAGTGTTAAACTTAACAGTGGTTATTTTAAAGACTGTATTAGCGCAGAGTTTTCTGTGGTTTTATGCTATCTTTTCAGATTATATTTCAGAGACTGTTATGGACTCATAAGTCCATTAAGTGCTCTAGTCTATAAACAGTGATTGTTTTGTATTCACTACATAAGAAGATTGTTTTTCACAGTAAAATCATGCTTCTTTGTAGGATCATCCACATCTGGCGGGTCTTAATGTGGGCATTTTTATATAGCCTATTCATAACCTCATGGTAGTATGCTCTCTCCTCATATCAACCAACTCTGTTTCTTTCGATCTCCATGAGAGCCCACCGCGCTGTTTGTGTGTGTATGTTTTCCTTTCTGGCACACCTTTTCCTGTCTCCTCTTCCTGGCCAACGTGGAGCTTCCATCCACATCACAAGTATTGATGCTGCTGAGGTAGAGAGACTCTCTTAAAGCCCCCATACCCAATTTATATACACACTTAATCCATTAGGCTTAATGGCATAATGTGGACACACACACACACACACACACACAACACTGTGCTAATGGACGTCCTCTCTAAAGGCACTTAAGTATTGTTCTCAAGCTGGATTGATTTAAGGGATGACACTATATCTGATATGTATTGGATTTACAGGATAAATACACTGAGTGAAATGAATGAGTGGCCCACTGACCCAGCCTGAGCATCTGTATGGTCCAGCAGACTGGAGCATGCAGCTATTGAGCTAAACAGGTCAACAGAAATGTACACAAAAGAGATGAAATCTGTTGGCCACTGCTTGAAAGAAAGCAATGTCTGGAACGTGACCTAAAAGTGTGTTGTTTTATCTGCAAGTGCATTAGTGTTTTATTTTAACGTCTACACAAGTTCTTTGTGAGCAAACACACCCTCCTGTTAAAGGTTTATAAGTTACTCCTGTGGACGGTGATGATAACTGGAGTGAGATGTGGAAAGACCTGCTTCTACACCCACACGCACACACACACACACACTGCTACAGCTCCTGATGGGTTAATGCTTCTAATTCTGAATTATACCTCAACATATTTCTAAGAACTGTAAAGTACTTAAAAACTCAAAAAAACAAAAAACACATAACGCGACACAGAAACATAAGACAAGGATGGGGTTAGGGGGGTGATTGTGGTGTAGCGCTGTTTGATTTACTTTGTTGAAATGTGAGACTCTTGCTTTTCTGTCTCCTTGTTTAAAGCTGTGCATCATTTACATGCCCTCCAAACCTGTCTGACTAGCTGGTGCACTCTTTCAGTAACAACTGTCTACTGGTGTTTGTGTGCGGTTGACTTTAGTCAGATTCTGAGTCAAGGAGCTATTATGGTCACAGTGACTTGTCTGTTTGCATGTGTAAGTATAATAAAGATGACAAATATCTTTAAAATGTGGTTTCCCTGAGACAGAACAGCATATGTATTTCTTACACCAAGCCTTCAATCTTTTATAAAACTGTCGTCAATAGCGGTTTTTGATCGGGGCGACATGGGCGGTTGTGTGGTGGGGGCAGTACCACAGGCATCTCCAAAAGAAGTTGCTCGTACTCGAGCTGCCCCGACATCAGCCAGCGCATTTTGGAGATGGCATAGGCACCGAGCGGTTTTCTGCTGCCCATTTGCGGGGAGGGCGCCCTCCCCAAAGTAAACTTTATTGTCATCTGCGCTACATACAGTCCAGTATATAGAGAGACGAGGCGACGAGGCTCCAGTTACAGCAGTGCAAGTTAACAAACAATAACTATAAGAAGAGTAAGAAAATAAATATACACTTTAGGCATAGGGGTAAAGGGATCAATAACAATTTAAAATGTATAATTTACAGTTTGATGATTTAAAGTCTCACACACAACCCGTCGAAAGGGGAGGGTGTGTAAGGTGTAGGTCTATTAGGTTATGTTGTGGTGATCCTCGGGTTGAGGGATGGGTGTTCATACTGGAGTATAAAATTAAAACCAATGGAAGATGGACAAGAAAAGTTCAAAGCCATCAGGTGCTCAGTTTAGAAAAAAGAGAAAAGAAGATGCAGGTAAGGAGATGTGTGATTGGATAATGGCAGGTCATCCTGAAACAATCAGAATCAGAATACTTTATTAATCCCTAAGGAAATTATGTGGGTTACAGTTCCTCCAAGAAGAAATTTTAAAAATAGTAACAGTAACAGACTAAACTCCAAACAATACATTATGTTACAGATTTTACACATTTAAGAAATAGCACTAATATATACAGATCACTCAGTTATAAATATCAAGAATTAACAGAGGTGGTTATAAATAAATATCAAGAAAATTGACATGAATATTACAGAGTGGAAAAGAGCGTGTGTAAAAAGGGTCTAACTATTGCAGTTGTTGGAGCTATTTGTTCTTTATTTTTATTATTTTGAAATTAAAGTTTGTTGTTAGTTCACTTATATTTTGGGGTTTATTTACACGTTTATTTGTAGGTTAATATTTGTTTCAATGTTTTGTTTGTTTGGTGTTTACCTTGTTAAATTAGTAAGACCTGTAGGACCATTTTGTTTCTATAAATAAAGAGACTGGTATAGGACCAGCATGCACTGGGGTGGGCCTATGGTTTTTTACCAGAGCAGGAGAAGCAGCAGGAAGGAACAAAAAATGGATCTTGTTATTGTTTGCCAAACTGGATGAATGAACCATAAAAACGCAACCTTCAAGTTTGGACCGTGGACTTCTTTTGCCTGCATACAAAATATTATCTCAGTGCAGCTGTGGCTTGTGGACGTTTAATTGTGGGATGTTTGGTTTGTCAAACAAAGGAATTGCCACTACAGCAGTGTTCACAGTGTGTTAGATGGAGGAGTTGTACAGGGAGATGGCAACGGGCAGGAATGATTTCCTGTGTCGGTCAGTGGTGCTTTTTGGTAATCTCAGTCTCTCACCGAACGTGCTCCTGTGACTAGCCAGTACGTCATGGAGTGGGTGGGAGGTATGATCCATGATTGTCCTTATCTTGGACAACATCTACCTCTCTGACACCACCCTAACAGAGTCCAGCTCCATCCCCACAACATTACTGGCCTTATGGATCAGTTAATTTCGTCTGTTGGCATCTGTGACCCTCAACCTGCTGCCCCAGCATGCAACAGCATAGAGGATAGCACTGACCTCAATAGAGATACAACAAGATAACATTAATTAGTAGGGATAGTGAAAACTTCTGTGTACGTTTGCTAGCCACTTGGCTATGATAGTAAACAGTTGACACTGATGTAGTTTACTGAATCAGACTGTGTTCAGCACAATATTAATTAGTCATTGTCAATTGTTGATTTGTCCTATTCTCATTGTCCGATGAATTATAATGGCTGTTTGCAAACTATACATACTCTCTCTCTCTTTATGTTTATCTGGTTAAATTCAGTATGGTTCCAACAACAGTTTTTACAGTAAAATATGTTTTACATGTATGTACAATCCTTAATATACATATATACACATAAAATATACAAATATTTTAATGTGGGGAAACATTGCTCAGACTTTTGAGATTTCAGAGAGGCCGAGGTGTGTTATCCTGCTGGAAACAGCTATCAGCGGCACACTGTGGTTATAAAGGACATGGTCAGCAACAATCCTCAGGGAGGCTGTGGTGTTTAAACGATGTTCAGTTGGTACTAAGAGGCAAAGTGTGATAAGAAAATAGCTTCACACCATTAACCCACCAGCATCCTTAACTGTTGATGAGACAGGATGGATCCATTCTTTCGTGTAGTTTACACCAAATTCTGACTTTGAGAGCCAAATGTCAAACCAGAAATCAAGAGTCATGAGACCAGACAGCAAACTTCTAATCTTCTACTTTCCAAATTTGGTGAGCCTGTGTGAACCGTAGCCTCAGCTTTCTGTTCTTAGCTGATAGGACCCAATGTGGTTTTCTGCTGCTGCTTCAAGGTTTTATGTGTTGAGCATTCAAAGTTGCTCTTCTGCATACCTTGGTGTGTAACGAGTGCTTGTTGTTGCCTATCAGGTCGAAGCAGCCTGGGCATTCTCCTCTGACATCAATGAGACATTTTCACTCAGAGCACTGCCGCTGAATATTTTCTGTTTTTTCTGACGTTCTCTGTAAACCCTAGAGATGTCTGTGTGGAAAGAGTAGATCAGCAGTTTCTGAAATATTCAGACCAGCCAGTCTGGCACCAATAACCATGCTACATTCATAGCCACTTAGATCGCCTTTCTTCCTCATTCTGATGCTCAGTTTGGCACAGGGCTGCAGATCATCACAACAAGGAGCACTCCAATAATTAGTATAGTAATTATAGTAATTGAATCTCTTTGATAAGACCCTCACTGTGCAGTACAGTCTTCAAGCCTAAGCTGCTCCTGGAAAGCTGCTCCTCGGTAACCCCAGCTAAAGGTTGTGTCTCTTTCCACTTGTAAACTTGGTGGACTGGTGCTTTAATAATCTGCTAATGCGAAAAGTGAATCGTGATCAGCTGTGCTTAAGGTGACTTATGATCAGTTACTCTTTTGGCTTCCATAAATCTTGTTAAAACTTAACAAGTAATCCATATTTGCTCATCTATGAGTCATTTAAGAGACGCTCCTGCTTACAGCACCACATAGACATGGATTTGTCAGCATTTTAAATGCTCGAGAGATTAACCAGCTAATCAAAAGTGTAATCGCAGAGTTAAAACTGTCTAGAAAATCAGAATGCTTGCAGCTACACGCTCAATTTATTCACCAAAACGATATACAAAGCAGTGCAGAAATAACATGTTTTTCAGGATCTCTGTTCTCTTTTCTTCATGACTCAGTGCATGACTAAGCCTGCTTTGATTTGCTATTGCATCAGTTGTCGCGCACACAAACAGGCACATTAAAAAAAAAAAAAAAAAAACATATGGTGAGAGGAATATGCAGCGTGGACATTTGGTCACCCAGAATGGAAAGGGACTACCACATTGCTGTCATCACGTTTCTTTTTATAGACACTTTTTAAAAAAGCTCTGGTTTATTCGCTTCATTTGAATGACCAGAGTGCTTTGAATATGGAAACTTCCCCGAGTTCCCTCTAGATTAAAAGATTAGGTCTCTGCAGATTTACTGCAGGCGTGACGTCAGGGTGTATGTGTGAGAGACCAACGTTTTCACAACTGTAAAGTACTCCAGTTAACATCCCTAATTAACTTTTTTAAAAGTTGAGTAATACACGAGTGATGGTGATATTTGTGAAGGGAGGAAAACACAACTGTCGAGGATGTGCTCATTCTCTGAACACAGATGTGTGTGAGGCTTTTAAGCTGACATGTCAACACGGGAGACGGTCGAGTGGTTGTTGATGCATTAATATGAACTATTAATCAAACTGAACTGGTGTAACTTGATCACATGACCTTGGGGGCTCGTTACACAGATACAGCACACAAAAGAAGAAATGCTTTTTGTATTTCTGCATCTGCACTGCTCCTCTGCACAGAAGCTCTTCTATTTATAACAAAAGGCCTTGCGTAGCTGCTACTGCCATCAGGTATGCCCAGTATCCCTGTTCTGAAGCCATTAAAACAACGAATAAACACTGTGCAGTGCAGGATGTTTCTTTAGGAGCAGCTAAAACACTCTCTACCGTCACCATACAGTTGTTGGAAACTAATGAGCTTATTACAGTGTAAAGTTCATTCTCCTCTGTGGCCTTGCAGAGGGGGGGTTTCTACATAAGAACTCAAAGTCCTACTCAGCGCTGGTATTCACATACCGAGTTACGGAACATCGATTTCCTCTCTGTAAACATTTATTTCTTTTTACTCCTCAGGAGATGATGACACGCTCACATTAACATTCACAAAAGCCTGGCCTTTGATAGGTCAGGGCAGTGAGTGAAGCACATCAGAAGAGACGACGTCCTTCCTGCCACCATGTCCGTCCAGGAACCGCCGACATCCACTTCACCCTTCAAACCCGAGGCCAAGCCAAGGCCGGAGATTCCTCCAAAACCACAATGCAGTTCCCCTACTCTTGGAGAGAGGGACAGCAATGTCAGACGCTCTGGAGGGAAGGTCAAGAGGATTGTGAACCAGTTCAGCAAGCAGGAGTCCACTGAAAGGTTGGAACCGGCCACCAATGGTACTGCAGAAGGCAAGCCAGTTAGACAGTCCAAGAGGCCTCCTACGATAAAGCCCAAACCCCGGGTGAGACTGCAGCTTCAGAAGGAGGCAGAGCAGGCAGCGCCGCCGCTCCCTAAGAAGAGGAGCCGCTTGGCGAAGAAACAGAAGGAGCTTGATGGAGGAGAGGAGGGGGACAGAAGCAGCGTGGAAGGAGGCCGATCAGGTAAAGCTTTGGGAGAAGTATATGGGAGAAATACCTCTATCTTGAGTTTAATTTATTATTTTAATTTGCGTTGATTGGAGTTAAACTGCAGGTTTTGTCACAGATATAAAGATGGTCAGAGTGAAGTAAGGTTAGTGTTTACAAAGAAGCAGAAATGCATTCTTAATGCAGTTTCACATCAAAAGCAAGTGTCACCTGATTTACTAGAAACTAAACGTGTTTAAACCTTTACCTCCAATTAAAAAAAATCTCTTGCAACAGCTGGTCAAAGATCAGATGACAGCAGTAATTGTTTTATCTTATAATTAGGCTAGTTTCACAGACTTAGTGTAGCATAAGATCACACATGAATTATTAGACATTTTGTCTGATGCAAAAATTGTGTGTGTGTGTGTGTGTGTGTGTGTGTGTGTGTGTGTGTGTGTGTGTGTGTGTGTGTGTGTGTGTGTGTGTGCATTTAAAGACCTTGGCATATGAGTGTTAAATGTGTAACGTCAAATGTGCAGCGTAATCAGTGAGCTCTGAGGTGTGGTTGTGTTTGAATGGTCTGTCCCATAAAAGAAGTCAGTCAGCTGATCCTGTGTGTGTGTGTGTGTGTGTGTGTGTGTGTGTGTGTGTGTGTGTGTGTGTGTGTGTGTGTGTGTGTGTGTGTGTGTGTGTGCAAAGCAAAAAGTTAGGTGTGCTGTGTTTACTTTCTGTTGGAAAAGACAGAGGGATCCTAGAGGGATCTCTTCCATCTCTATCTCTTTGTTTAAGCTGCAGCGACACTTTTCTTTGGTGTATCATGGTGAAACCCAAAGAAATTAAGTTGCATTGGTACTGATGTGAGATTTGAATTTTCCATTCCAACATACAATATCACTTCCCTTGTTTTGCTTCCTTGTTCAAACAGAAAACATTTAAACATGACCTCACTGAGTCTTTGAGTGAATATAGCTAAAGCATGCAGTCAAGTTTAAAAATAAATATTCCTGTTAGGGCAGGGGAGGGTCAGAATTTATTCCGGCACACCCCAACAACCACAAGTTTTATCTTTTATTGTCAACATTAGTAAAAACAAACAAAAGAACCCCAAAACAGGGATTTCATTCATTTTAAAAGATTAAATAAAATGGATCTAAAGCGAAATGATTCTGTTGCAGCACCAGGGCAAAATCTAAAAATATCACCGTATACAATAAATAAACAACAGAGTTAAAATAGAAATGTCACAGGCACATAGTGAGGATCTTCTACTGTGAGCTACTTCAACAGTAATAAAAAAAATTAAAATGAGTTTAAGTTGAAGAAGAGTAGATGTTAAAGAAATGTTTAGGGATAATAAGCTCATTTTAAATTGTTTATATATTTATTGTCTTGCTAGTGATTTGCTAGTGTAAAAATGATTTAAAAAATGGTGATTGGTGAAATTTAATATAACTTGCAACCGGTGCCTCGATTATGTGCTAGTGGCCAATAACCAGTTACAAATCAAATGTGCAGTAAGTGAATCTTTTCTTTTGTGGACGGCTGTTGTGCAGTGTTTTGAGCTGAATCAGTATCTGTGTCGGTGCATCTGATAGTTTTGGGGAGATTCCACTCGTTTAACTCTCAGGAAATAAAGGTGGTCCAACACCACCATCGCTGATGTCACCAGCATGGCAAAGTGCATCAGTGTTCTTAATGGTTTAACTGGAAAGTTACCAAAACTGTCCTTTATTTCCCAGCTTTTTTAGATGCTTACTTGCTGACCCCTTTAACCATCTTTCCAGTTCACCACTCTCTTTCCTCCACCTCCTCCATTTCCTTTTGTCGGTATTGAATTTTCCCCCATGCGATCCTCCAAATGTTTCCATGAATATTTGAAGACGCGTGCTGACTCAACGGTGCAGCATGTGCATGTGAAGCATTTATGGGAAGAGAAGATGGGGGGGAAGGGGAAGCAAAGCTCTTAATGAAAGTGTACCTTTCTGTCTGAGGACACAGGAAGTGGGCAGAAAGCAGCCATTCCCACTCATTAGCTCAGTTTTTTTGTGTGTTTTGTTTTGTTTTTTAAATTGCAAAATAAGGAAGAAACTAAATATTTGAGAAGTTCACTATCATTTTACTTTCTTCCCCTTTTGAAAACATTTCAAAACAATTCATGTGTTTCTTATGTTTTACGCAGAGCCTGATGGAAAGGAGGTTGAGGTTGAGCTTACTGGAGGAGATAAAGTGGAGGCGGAGCACAGTCATCACACGCCTGTCAGCCCGTGCTGCGCCCCGAACTGCAGCTGCATCTGCCACCTCCAGCGGCCTGGCATGAAACTAATATGGGTCCCCGTGAACGTGGAAGATGTTGGGGAGGAGGGTGGAGAGGAGGATGAGGAAGACTGGGAAGATGAGGAAGTAGAGTTTGTGGATGAAGGGGACAGTGAGGCAGAGGACACAGAGGACACTTTTGCGATTGAGGAGGATGAGGCGTTGAAAAAACAAAAAGCAAAGTTCCACGAGTCGTTGAGTGTTTTGATTGCGGACAACCAGAGGAGGCGTTCGGACCCGGGTCCTCACTTCATTCTTGCCTCGCTTGCTATCACTCGCTCCGGGTCTCCCCCCGTTCCCCCAAAACGTATGCAGTCACCGCAAATTCAGCACGGAAGCACCCAAAATGAAGAAGAGAATATTTACGAGGCCACGCTTCCATTGATTTACCCCACTCCTAAAAACAACGCAGTCGAGTGTAAGGAGCTGGATATTCCTCTAATCAAAGTGTGCAAACTAGGCCGTCGGTCCAAACTGACCAACAGTCTGTCAGATCCCACGTCCGAGTTTCAGAAAGAGGGAGAAACCATAGTGACCCCGGACGAAGTTCCGCCTGCTATCCCCCCGAGGATCCCTTTGAACCAGGACAGTCGTAGCCAAACAATACCCAGGGGCGGCATTCCTCTTCCCATGCCCACACCGGAGGAGGGTCACTTGTTGCGACCCTCCTCCCCCAGTGGCTCCGCCACCACTGGACTGAGCCCTCAGCGAGCCCACACTCCACCTCCACACATTTCCCTCCAACCTCAGAGACTCCCACCACCACCACCAAAGGCAGATCCCAGGAGGCTCAGCACTGCCTCAGCGCAGTCCCTCACACTGAAAAAAGGTCTGAACGAGGATTCTGTGTGCCTGACATGAGCTGTGAATGATGCATACAGGTAATATCTCTTTAACTAAAAGCAGCCATGTCTTCTTTTACTAGGGGAGGAGAATGGAGGGAAAGAGGAAGAGAAGGAGGACACAAGCGAAGAAAAGTGAGTCAGCATCTTTACCTTTCCATTTTAAAAGGATATGTGTGGAAATATTTTATATTTTCCTCAGATAAAATGACACAAATATATGCAGTATATTTCCAAAGATGCTCCTAAACAAAGGTGCTTTTCCCTCCTGTTTGAGTAAAACCTGCTAAAAAAATACAGTAGGAGGGCTCAAGCTACAAATGGATAAACAGGGTAGAGCGCATTTAGAGAAGAGCTAACACAATGTCTTCATATAAGAAAAATAAAGATTTTCACCTGGATTACCCTTTAAACCAGCCTTTATATTATTGAGAGTATTGACAGATTAATAAGGGGGCATTTGTAAGTTGTTAACCCTTTTCTCCAATGTCATGTCCCCTGACAGGAGGAATTCTATCAGGAGGAAGATTGGGTTTATTTTCGACACTCGTCTGCAGGATGGTAAGGCTGACACTCAAAACAAACAAGCCACAACAAGCCCAGATCTATCAACTGTAACCCTGTTTCCAAAACAAGTCCATAAATGATTCAACTTCTAATAAACATGCCTTTACATTTACAGTAATCCGCTCACAGTCCACGCGTCCTTATCGCCACAGGCTAAAGATGGAAAAATTGCCAGCATCAATAAAGGGGCAAATTTCACTTGCTGATTGGTCAGGTCACACCTACAGGCATGTGTGGCTGCGCTGAGCAGGGATTTTGCCATCATACCTGAGAGGATTGCTGGATGATGATTTGGGGCAACACTGTGCTGTTTAGTTTTACTTTTTGCATCAGAAACTGTTAAATAAACAAAAAAAATTTGGACGTAGTTTCGTAGGATATTTGCAGACAGTGAAGCTAAGATTAAAAAAAACATTGGAAATATTGGAAAGTCCAGTTGTTCTGATCGTGTCATTGCCTGGCTGTCTTTGTGTACAGTCGGAATTCACTGCCTGGGTCACATTTGTGAAGGCGCCGCTAACGCTCAACAGCACATGCAGGTTTTGGAGCAACAAACAAATGCCACCTGCATGACGTCAGATTAAGGAAACTCTTTCTTGTCACCTTGTCACATTCTCCACATACTGAAACTCCAATGCTGGTAAAACATGAGTACAGGTGCTAACAGGATGTGCCTGCAAAACCTTTCACCCACTAAAAAACAGTCCTGATGAACTGTTGAGTAGCTGAAATCCTGTTAGACATTCATTAGACATGCTTCTGTCCCTACAAAAACCAGATTTTGATATGTAGTTCCAGTTAGACAAGCGTTTGCACTGGATACAGGTTTATGTCATTACTAGTATCTTAAATAGGAAACGCATTTGGTGAATTTTACTATGAGCCATAATGTTTGTCTCCATTTAATCAGTTTCTTTGCACATTATCGTCAGTGTGATTGAATCTGATGATATTCATCTGTATTTTCATCGACTCCATTAAGATGTATTGCATGTTGTCCTAATTCCAAAGTACCTGAGACAGTAGATCATGTACTATATACAGCACTGTCTTATTTGCTCTCACTGAACAAATCACTGATTGTACAAAGTAATTTATTACTTTATTATTTGTCACTCGAATGCATTTTAATGAAAAAGATGCAGTTCTGACATTTTTTTGGCTTTACCTCGCAGCAGGAAGTGATGCTGCTGGGAAACTCTTCGCCAAAGAGCGACGGTGACAGTGTTGAAGCTAAGGCATGAAAATTGAAGAATAGCTTTAAAGTAGCAATAAAATTCAAGTTAAAAGAAAAGGAAAGCCTAAAACGTAACCAAAAAGTTAAACGAGTAGTTCTTGGTTTACTGATAACTGATTATGCAGGTCCACTGGGAAGCAGAGTGATTGATGTTTATGAATATATGTAGTAATCAGGAAAATGTTTGACTCTTTTCCCTGTTTCAGAACCTCTCTACCAGACGTACCGGGCTTCTGTCATTACAAAAGAGATCCGGCGCCAGACAGTTTGCCGTAACATCAGCAAAACTAGTGCGGACTATGCTATGGACCACCTCGGTCGTCGCCCTGGAAATGGAGGACCGAGGGGCAGCCCGGTGCCCACACCGGTTCAGAGCACTCTGTGGCAGGAACTCCCAAATGTGCGGGACAGCGGGGTGCTGGAGAATCTCAGCTCTGACCAGTGCAAGTACCAGGAGGTGAGGGAGTGGAGGAGAGGAGACGATAATGCATGGCAGAGAGGCTCCATAAAGACAAATCAATAAAGGCTGAAAGGAGAAATCTGAGATGCAGGATCAAGTTTTCCAACTAATAATATAATGCTTTTACATGAATTAGAATCCATTTAGCCACACTGTCTAACTCATTGCTATTACATCATATTGATTCACCCGGTATGACGTTCAGAAAAGCTTTTACAGTTAGTTATAAAGCTGTAGTGCCAGTAACAGAATTTGTAAAGGTAAATAACCTTTGAAGTACTGATACAGGCTTAAATACACCCCTCACTAATATTTAGTGAAATGACAAGCTGCACATTGACTCGACATTTTTGATCGCCATCATCAAGCATCTGGCATCATTCTGGCTGTATATTTGATTACTTCTCTGGGCAGAATTGCTCCATTTAAATTGCTTGCTTTGTGTCATAAATCTGTCTTTTAAGCATAGTCTACATGAGGTCGGGGCATGAAGAATGGCCATGCCAGAGGCGTAATGCTCGTTTGCTTTATCCATCCCAAAATCAGTCTGATGTGTGTTTGGGATCATCCTCTTAAAGCACCCAGCTGTGCCCAAGTTTCAAGTATCTAGCTGTTGATTTGAGGTGAAGTTGAAGAATTTGGAGGTAGCCCTTTTTCCATTATTCGAGCCACTTTATGCAATATACTGGTACCACTGGCAGCAGAGCAGCCGCAGAGCTTGATGCTACCACCACCATGCTTACCATGCTCAACAGCTGATGCAGTGTTCTCAGGTTTAAACTCCTCATCTTTGCTACTCCAAACATTCCTCTTGTCATCGTGGCCAAATAGTTCAGTCTTGGTCTCCGTGTATTATCCATGTATTTGTAAATTTCATTTTGGAGCGGAAACATATTTTTTGGTCGACACCCTCTCAGTTCATGGTGAAACTGGCTTCACTGTGGACAGGATGCTGGTGTTCAGCAGTTTCCAGTTCCTCACAGGCTTGAGCCTTGGTGGTTCCTGGGTGGTTCTTGCTTATCAGTTTCTTCTGATCTGAGGGTGACAGTTTGTGTATTCTTCCAGACGTTTGCTGACACATCCATACAATTGTTTGAAATGATGATCTTGGATTTTAGTTGTTTATAAATAGCTCCCAAGAGCCCTTCACAACCTGTGTAACTCTTCTTATTTAAAAAAAAATCATATATAAATCATAAATATTTCCTCTATAAACATGAAAACTGCAGTTATCCTGCTTTTTGTGTCATCTTGGTTTCCTTTAATGTGCAGCTTTGTTCACCTTCTTCCTGACAGAGTATGTTTGAGGTCCTGACATCAGAGGCCTCTTACTTGCGATCTCTTCATGTTCTGACTGAACATTTCATGGAGAGCCGGGAGCTGGAAGAGACGATGATCATCAGAGACAGGAAGACCCTCTTCTCCAACATCCTGAGGATCCGTGAAGTCAGCGAGAGGTGAGGGAAAAAAAGGGTGAAGGGAGATAAGGAAAAAACAGAAACTCCAAAGTGATTTATGATGTGAAGTGCTGCAAGGTCACTTGTTGAAGATGAAACTGGGACAGGAATGTAAAGCTTGTTCTTTATGGTTCAACAGGCTTGTGCACAGTTTTCTGCAAGTTCTGAAAATTTGTTATCTGACTCAACAGATTCTTGAAAGACTTGGAGGACCGCATATTTCAGGACGTGGTGTTCTCTGACATTTGTGATATAATCAACTACCATGCCCAGCACAACTTCCCCGCCTACATTGACTACGTACGCAACCAGATCTACCAGGAAAAGATGTTCACTGAGCTCATGTAAGCAACCAGAGCTTCACTTGAATCAGGTTCAAACTCTCTGAGAATTTCCGTAGCAACTATGAGAAAAGATTGTAAGTAGTGCAGGCTGGCAGGGTACCAACTGTCTCAACTGGAGACAAAGTCTTACCTTATCTTTACTTTTGTGGTGTATTTACAGGAAGAGCAACCTGCAGTTCAGTGCAGTAATCACTCGTCTCCAAGAGTCGCCTCAGTGCCAGCGGCTGCCCTTCATGTCTTTCTTGCTACTGCCGTTCCAGCGAATAACACGCATCAAAATGCTCATTGAGGTGTGCAGCATCACCCAGTTTTCACTCTCTATGCCTTAGCATATGTCACTGGTCACTTTATTAGGTACACCTGTTCCACTGTTAGTTAACATAAGTTCTGTAATTGCAGCCAATCCCCAACTCTCTGTCAACAGTATTCAGGGCCATTGATCAGTGCTCATGACACATACATATTAATGATCAATTCACTTTGATGAGTGATGAAAGGTTTCTATAGGTTTCTATAGAAATGTCCACATGATCAGAATCATCTTTCTGGGCTTAACTTCAAATATCTAATCAGCCAATCACAGGGAGACAACTCGGTTCAAACAGAACACCAAAGTAGGGAAGAAAGATGATTAGAGCGACTTTGAACGTGGCATGTTTCTTGGTGCCAGACAAGCCTGGTCTGAGTATTTCAGAAACTGCTGATTTTCTGGGATTTTTTCCCCACAAAATAATAACTGAGATAACATCTCAATACAACCAAGGTATGCAGAAGAGCATGTCTGAACACACAAGCAGATGGGCTCCAGCAGCAGAAGACTGCACCAGGTGCCGCTCCTGTCACCTGATAACAGGAAACTAAGGCTACAATTTGTCTGGGCTCAATATTAAACAACAGAAGATGAGAGAAATGTTCCAGGCTTGATAAATCTCAATTTCTGCTGCAACATTCAAAACAACATAAACACAGTTGTATAAATATTTCAGGATTCACAGTCACCAGATGTCAACCAGTAGAGCACCGTTAGGACATGGTGAACCTAGAGATTAACATCATGGATGTGCAGCAGACAAATCTGCAGCAACTATGTGACACTGTCATGTCAACATGGACCAAAATCTCTGAGGAATGTTTCCAGCACCTTGTTGAATCTATGTCACAAGTAACTAAGCCAGGTCTGAAGGCAAACTGGAGTCAAACCTGGTACTAGTGAAGCCCTTACTAACTAGGTGGCATGTGAGTGCATGTTTAGGCCACAGAGTGACAAATTGGTTATTTGCTTCTGCTTCTCTCCTGAGAGGAAAAAGCTCAGCAACTCACAGATGAGTGACAGCCTTTGTAAGCTTTACGTGCTTTACTTAAGTGCCAAACAAAACGCCACAGTACATTGTGCATAGCTGACCCTTCTCTCCTGAGGGTCAGTGAAAGGCAATAGCATGAGTTCATCACGGTGTTCGGATGTGTGGAATGCCCTCATTCCAGCGTAATCTTACACACTCTAGCCTTCGCTGATCCTTTAACCTATAAGCAAACACACAGACTCGCCTCGCCCCAGTTTCACAACCTTGCTTGTGTTTTGGTGGAAAAATGTCTCCTGGTAATGTTGTTTGTCTGTTTGCAGAAATAGAAAGTTGTTGTTTGTTGTTTCAGAACATCCTGAAGAGAACAAAAGAGGGGACGAAAGAGGAGCAGACAGCCTCAAAGGCTTTGGCCTCTGTGTCCAAGGTAAACACGCCTCACTCCTCAACCACCCTTCTGCCTGCAAATGCGGCATATTTGAGTCTAAAGTGCGCCGTATGCTTCTGGAAATTAGATGTCAGCTATTGTCTGAATGAAGGATTTCCTACTGAATCAACTCAGTGAGTCACAGGTGCCATTGAGGGCAGTGGCAGGCTGAGATTAGGTTTATTAAAAGAGCCAGAGGAATAAACTTGATACTCCCAGTGAGACACACGGTTTTATACAAGGATGGTTGAGAGGAGGTTTTTTTAAGTGTGAAAATAAAAGGGATCTGCTAAGTGATTTCATCATTTTGTTTCAGATCATTGATGTGTGTAACACAGAGGTGGGAAAGATGAAACAGATGGAGGAGCTGATTCATATCTCTAAGACACTGGAGTTTGACAAGCTCAAGGTAACGGCAGTGTTGATGTTTGTATTCAGCTTATGTGATCTCTTTTATTTTGAAGAGTCGTAAATGCCACCTGTCCTCTTCAGGCCATCCCCATCATCTCCCAGACTCGATATCTGGAGAAAAAGGGAGAGCTCCAGGAAATGTCCAAAGGAGCGACTCTCTTCAACATGAGGGCAAAGTTCACTCCCGTCTACTTCTTCCTGTTCAACGACCTGCTCGTCATCGCTGCCAAAAAGGGGTTAGGTTCAAAAACAAAACTGACACAACATAAAATGCTCTTAATTTGTTGACCCATCTTTGATGCATCATTGATTCGTTCTGCTAGATTCTGATTAGAATCGAAAGCGTACACTGAATTTTTCAGATGTTGTACACATCATGCATTCACAGTCCCTTTACAGCTTAATAAATGCATCTTTCTGCTTCTGTGACAACAGCTACATAAATTTGCTTGATGTCAGTGGATATCAAAGCCTATCTGTAAACTGGAGATATTTACTAGCCTCAGCTTTATGCACTAATTCAGAATTATACATTTTGGTTAATCATTAAACACTGTGAGGGTGGTCTCTGCCTATGCAGCTACCCTTGGAAAAGCCCAGAAACTATTCTAATACTTGCCAAACTATTACATCTTTAATGATATATAGTGAGCTCATTACAGGGGAGGTCGCCGAATGTCGTCTTTATGGGGAAAGAGTTAAATGCGTGTCATCACTCGTTTAAATAACTCCAACTCCCTAAAATTTAAGGGAAGGTGGTGCCAAAGGTGCTAGACGTTAAGAGTATACACAGCATGCGATATACCTGCTTCCTGCTAGACCCGTTTTCCTTCTCATATTTTTCTTGTAATTAGCTTTTGTCTACATTGTCTCAAACAGCACGGAGCGTTTTGTGGTGCTCGACCATGCCCATCGCTCTCTGGTGCAAGTGCAGCCAATAGAGGAAAGCGGGACCAGTGGGAGCCCCTTCGAACACTGCTTCAATCTCACGCTGCTGGAAAACCACCAGGGACGCCTGTTTGAGCGGCTCATCAAAGCTTCCTCTCAGTGAGTGGTCGCGCGCGTGTGTGTGTGTGTGTGTGAACAGCATGTACTTGACTCTAACATCTGCAGTATCTTGAATGAAAATAAGGGAAAAACTAGACATGAAGTCAAAGTCCAATTCAAGTAGTTCATGCTGTTTACATAGAAGCAGCATGAATCGGGTAATTTGACTCATGTAAAAGAAACATTTAATTTCCTAAAAGGAAAAATTGTAGATGAACTGCGAGTTACTCAAAGGTTATGTGAGATGGAAATGAGAAATGAGATCCACCAAGAAACAGTTCTGGCCTAAAAGTGTAACTAGATTACACTCCTGCCTGGCCACTCCTTGAAAATGTTGCCCTGGATGAACAGCTGTTCTGACTTTCAAAGTAAAAGCTTAACGAGCACAAAGAAAAACATTCACACTACATTACAAATTAAGTGAAATTATGAACCAAATACAACAAACACATGTGCAAAGTCCTGCCCCCCCTGATTCATGCCTGGGAGCCAGTTTGGAGAGCATACAAGCTGACGTCCTGGATGTTGACAGACTTGCTACAACCGGCTTACAGGGAAGTTAAACATGGAAAAAAAGGATGTTTGTCATTTCAAACAATTTTCATTGTGATGTTTGTTTATTATATGCATGGTTGGCAAGGTATCATGTGTCTTAATTGCCCCTTGAGGATAAATATGGTCTTTTTGACTTTGACTTGATGACAACATGATCTGACGGAAACATTGTTAGGATGTTTTTGCAGGTTATAAAATATCCCCAGTGTTAGGTGATCCAGAGCAATCAAAAACATGTCCAGGATGTGATTGAGGCCAGAGAATCCATAATGCTCTATGCAAAACATTTTCTCTGTTAAACATTTTGAGGATGTGTTGTTGGTGAGTTAGGTGACATAGTTTTCCTCTAACACCATCACAGTAAAATGCAAATATCGGTCACTATGCTAATAGTATAATGTGTGACTCCAGGGAATAAATCCTTCAAATTTAGTACTTAGGCCAAAAAACATCTAATGTCGATCCATTCGTGTATCCACTTCTGCTTATCCAACTCGGGGTTGCAGTTAGGCTGAAGCCTGTCTGAGCCGTCATAGGGTGAGAGTTGGAGAGCACCCAGTACAGTGGTTAGCGCTGTACAGCACAGTAAAAAGGTCCCTGGCGTCCTGCGTGTTCGCCTTGTGTCTGTCTGAGTTCTCTCTGGTATTTCCAGCTTCCTCCCACAGTCCAAACACACGCCTGTTTGTGTAACTGGTAGTTTTGGCGACGTATCAAGGTTAAACTCAAGATCTCTTGACCAAACCATTATAAAAGTGATTTGCTAAACTTAAATGAACCTAAATATAATGCTGGGAACATTCTTCAGAGATGTGCCAAAATGCAATGTGAGGATTTTTAGATTCAGAAGACTGTGGGACATGTTGAGCCTCAGAAACGGGTTGCTATGGTTTTCTGTTGACCTCCTCTTCTCCGCACACCTCGAAGGAGGTGAAAACTCTTCCTACTGTTACATCAGGAATTACACGTCACTGGTATGAGACTAAACTGTGGCCGTCTCCATCAACAGGTCGGACATGGACAGGTGGATGGCAGCTTTCCCCAACACGGCCAACCAAGAGAGAGATGATAAGGAAGTGATTTACGAGGACTGGGGTGAGGACAAGCGCATACAAAATTCACACACACCGAGTGTTATGCGAGTTATGAAAGTTTACAATTTTATATGTGTCTGTGGATGGCAGACTGTCCTCAGGTGCAGTGCGTGGAGCAGTACATCGCCCAGCAAGCCGACGAGCTCAGCCTGGAGCCCACTGAGATCATCAACGTCATCCGCAAAACCAACGAGGGTAAGAGCATCGGGTGGGAAACGTTTATCTTTAGAAAACAAGCTGTGGCAGCTGAAACCGAAACTAATTATTATTATTAACATTTGTTACACAGAAAAAGTTACATGTACTAACATGACTTTGTATCACCTCCCTGGACTCTGCTTGTTTATATGCCTCCATCCTCCAACCCTCGCTTTAGCAGTTTATTTGCTTTGACTTTCTTGCATGAACGACGCAGAAACCGCCAATATCTCCCCCTTCCCTTGTTTGTCCTCTCCCCATTCTCCTCCCCTCTCTTTTTTTTTTTTCTCCCTCCCCCCTGAATAGGCTTGTACGAAGGAACCCGCCTGTCGGACGGTCAGAAGGGCTGGTTCCCCGTAGCGAATGTCATCGAGATCACAAACGAACACGTGAGGAGGAGGAACCTCCGGGAGCGCTACAGAGTCATGCAAGCAGCGACTTTGGTTGCAAACAGCAAGACCCGCACGCTTCAGTAGATGTTTACAGTAAATGACGTGGACACTTTTGAGAAAGACAGTTACTCAGGGACTGTGCCACGTGAGCTGCCAGTTTCTAGCAAACAGGAAACGAAAGGTAAAAGCAGAAGGGCGACCACGACGAGACGGCGGACACACACTCGAGCTGCTGCAGCATGTGCTACTTCAGCAGAAGAAACAGAAAGTATGTGACAGCAGAGGATTAGCTTACATATCTCCCTAACTGCAAGGATCCACCTCTTCCTGTTTTCCGTGCAGCCCCACGCCAACACCTCTTCACAGACTGCTGTGCCAAACTCACATGCCAGTCATTCGTGGCATTGTTCAAACGCTCGTACGCTCAGACAGGAGCTGGGTGTTGGCTGGAAACATTTAGTTGTCAATACACAAACAATGCCCTGTTTTTTAGTGCTATGTGACACTTGGTTTGCCGGATTAGAGAACAGAAGGAGTCTTAAAAAAAAACACAAAAACCCCCAAATGCATCTCAGCTGAAAGATGTTAACGTTTTAAAATTTCACTAGAAAACAGACATAAAATCAGGAAGTGCCTTTTAATTGAAAACAGAAGTACACAATTGTGAAGTACGGGGTTTATGCTTTCAGCATGTGCAAACTGTGCTTGAACTTTGTTTTTTATGTTTTTAGTAGTTGTGCTTTTGACTAGCTTGTTAGCTTGTCCACCACTGTGGAGTGGTGCTGTAGCTCCCCCTGCAGGGTATCAGGAAATGGGGTCTGGTCTGTATAGTATGTTGTAAATTACAACAGGGTGATTCTCCTTCAGGACATATTTTAATAAAACCTTTTGTCTTTTTAACTGGCTCTTTGTTTCTCGGTAACGTTTACTGAACATTATAAAGTTCTCGTCTGTCAGAGGAACCTGTGCAAAATCCAAAACTGGGTAAAGTGCAAATACAATGCTCAAACACAAGAGCCGAGAACATAAATATTGAGCAGTCACTGTGTGATATCAACATCCATAAGGCTCAGGAGCACGTCCACGGCATCGCCCTCCAAATCTGAGAGCCTCTGTTCCTTTGCTTCCATAAACCCTTCAAAGACACTCACTTTGCTCTTGATCACTGGGGATGTCTTCAGGGGAACGGCGCTACTTCCTAATGCAAGTGGAGCTTCAGCTTCCTGGTGTGTTTGAGGGCTTGGGCATAGCAGAGGACCGGGAGGAGTGTTTGCTGTTTCATTTCGGTTTTGGGCCTTCAACAAGTCAACATAATTTAGTTTTAATTGACTCGAGAGAGTGTCAGCGACTTCAAGCTCTGCATCTGACCAAACCGTTCCCTCTATCAGTGCACCACGAGCAGGTTTGTACCCCTCCTCACCATCCTTGGCACAAGGATGACTGAGGTTTGAGTCATCGTCCATTTGGTAGTGCAGTTTCAGCAGGTTAGTAACGGCCTGGTCCTCTTCCTGTGTAAGCTGGAGGACAACCTGCCTTGGCTGCACCTGAGGGTGAATGGTTTGTGTTCTCCAAGTGGGGCTACCCAGATCTCTAGTGGGGTGTGGTCCTGATCTGAATGGGTCTGGGCGGTTTGGTGGGGCCAGGCAGGCGGACATGATGGGTCGTGGCGTGTTGAGCTGCAAGAAATCAAATACCTGAGAGAAATGAGATGAAAGAAAGAACAGCTGTGTGTTGCTCCAAAAACAACACATCATTTGTTCCCATTCCTTTTGCACCTTTCACTGAATCAAGTAGTGATAACTCGGACAGGCATCAAATAGTATTTTGGCACCAGGGTGTCCTTAAAAGAGAGGACACCCTGGAAAATTAGCAAGTGGAGCATGAAATAGCAAGAGTCAGGCAATAAGTGTCTACAGCCATTTGTAAAACATGGTGGAAGCCTGTCATGCAGTCGCATCACAATACACCAGCACAAAAACTGACTGAACGACTCAAAGAGCAACTAAAAGAAAACACAATTATCATGAAGCGTTTGATGTGTGCATTTTTCTATGTGGCCTAAATGAACACTGTTATTAAAACGCTGACACACTGGACTCTTTCCTGTAACCACACAGCGATTATGAAATCTGATTTATATGATAAGTTAATTTCCACAGGATGGTACTTCAGTTTGTGGATGCATTGAGTAGAGGACGATGGGTAAACAGAGGTGGAGGCAAAATGTAGTTTACAAAAGACCAACAATATTTTTCAAAGTTATCTGAGAGTGAAGTCTTGATGACAGACTCTGACAGAGCATTTAGTTATACTTAAGCTGTGGTATTGTTGTGTGGGACTCTGGCCCCTGGAAAGCCATACAAGTCTTTATTTGGGCATGCAGGAACTAATCCTTAGAAAATGAATGAGTATGAAAAATGGAGCTTCTCCACAACAGTGTGTTTTGTTGGTGCAATTATGAAATGGTCTCTCACTCACCTTTAACCCACTGAGTCTATTGGGGATCCTCCTGCCACAGCACATGGTGGGGTCAGTGTAGAAGAACTCTGCGGGCGTGGTGGGGTGAGCTGGGGAGAAATCAGGGAGTCCTCTCAGAGGTTGAGCAGCTGGATGAAGCTCCCCTTGAGCCGGTTTAGGTAAAAGTGACTCACCTGTTTGAGCGTTTTCTTGACTGTGGCGTGGGAGGCCTGCGGCCCTGTACAGCGGCAGGAAGGAGGGGTGGTACAGGGTCCTGTTGGACAGAGGGGGCAGGACCGTCTTCCTGGGTGTCTGATGGAGGACGGACGATGAAATCACCACCGCTGACCCGCAGGACCTGCGCATGCAGTCCAAGTGAGCTAAAGAGTGATGCCACTCACCGATAAATGCTCCTCGCTGTTCATGGTGGTTCAGCTGTGTTGCTCGAGAGGTAAGGGTAGCATCTAACTACTAACTACTCATAAACTTGTTTATGCTCCGTTAAAAGAAGTCGGGGTAGCGACACCTGCTGACTGACGTATGAAACGCAGTGTGACTGCATATATGTATTTCCGGTCATGCTCTTATTCATATTTGTAAAAATTAAAATTAAAAAATGATCCGGAGAAAAAAAAAGTCAATGTCTCTAATAAAGTGATTAAATTCACATTTTTAATCAAATGGTACAAGAAACCATGCAGTGCATGACTTACAGCAATTAATCAGGCCGACGTCCTCTTAGATAGTTTAGAGTTCCAAAAAATGTCAGGCTTTTTTGCAATATAAACGCATGAGTCGCTTTATTAGGTTCACAAATGGACCACCCCATGTTGTGTAGCTTCCTGGATTTTATACTTATTGGGCTACATACTTCTTTATTATGAAGGCTATACGGTGCATAAATCAAAATTCACATGTTTTATGTAACTGAAATGTTTAATTATCTGGGCTAAAGAAAATAAAGTTATAGACCATTTCTATGAAACGTGTATACTTACTGCATTTGGTATACACACACACAGCAGATTACAGGGATGTAACACCAGCATGTGTAAAAACACGGCTTTGATTTTGCTACCCCATTTGATTTCCACGCTATGTTCGGGAAAATTTCTCTAGATCCACACCTGTGCACCCCATCTGCTTCACTTGTGTCAAGCCAGCCTCCAATTCGAGACTTGCAGTCAAGCCAGCCTCCAGTTTGTTTTACGTTCCCTGTGTATTCAAAGTATTACGGGAATGGATGTGGAAACCGGATTTCAAAATAAAAGCCAACTTCGAGTGAATTAACAGATATGTTAAGAACATAATAACATATAATTTAGGCTTTTTTTTTTTTTTTTTTACAAACTCTAATGTTAGATCTATATGACACAGCCTTGTACCCTAATTGTGCCCTGTCACTATCAAGGCCATCTTATTTTGGATTTCAAAGTAAAAGCCCTGTGAATCTTCATTTTTGAACTACTCTTTCAATGACTTAATAATGCTCTTAAAAGCAAAAGTCGTATTTCCAAATACTATTTGAACTTTATATCAACACTTTCCAACCACAGTCTTTTTCACAGTGATACCATATCAATATCAAGTCAGTCTGATTTTGCCTTTCATAGTAATGGCCCTTTGAAATTGCCGATATTTGATTTAATCTTCTAACGATTCAAAATGCTCTAAAATGAAAAATTCTTGTTTCCACAGGGTAATTCCACCTTCGATCAACAGTATACAGCCCCACAGTGATACCATATCAATATCAAGTCATTCTGATTATGCCTTCCAAAATAAAAGCCTTTTCAAATTGTCCACAATTGACCTACCTTTCAGTGATTTCAAAATGCTCTAAAATGGAAATTTCCTGTTTCCACAGGGTAATTCCACTCCAGATCAACAGTATACAACCTCACGATGTTACCATATCAATATCAAGACATTCTGATTTTGCTTTCAAAAGTAAAAGCATTTTCAAACTGCCCATATCTGACTTGCTCCTGGAACAATTTCAAAATGCTCTAAAATGGCAAATTCCTGTTTCCACAGGGTAATTCCACTCCAGATCAACAGTATACAGCCCCACAGTGATACCATATCAATATCAAGTCACTCTGATTATGCCTTCCCAAATAAAAGCATTTTTAAATTGTCCATAATTGACCTAACTTTCAGTGATTTCAAAATGCTCTAAAATGGAAATTTCCTGTTTCCACAGGGTAATTCCACTCCAGATCAACAGTATACAGCCCCATAGTGATACCATATTAATATCAAGTCATTCTGATTATGCCTTCCAAAATAAAAGACTTTTTAAATTGTCCATAATTGACCTACCTTTCAGTGATTTCAAAATGCTCTAAAATGGAAAATTCCTGTTTCCACAGGGTAATTCCACTCCAGATCAACAGTATACAGCCCCACAGTGATACCATATCAATATCAAGACATTCTGATTATGCCTTCCAAAATAAATGCCCTTTCAAATTGAGCATATACGACCTACTTTTTTAACGATTTCAAAATGTTCTTAAACAGAATTTTGCTGTTTCCACAGGATAATTTCACTTTAGGTCAACAGTATACAACCTCACGATGTTACCATATCAATATCAAGTCATTCTGATTTTGCTTTCAAAAATAAAAGCATTTTCAAACTGCCCATATCTGACTTGATCCTGGAACAATTTCAAAATGCTCTAAAATGGAAAATTCCTGTTTCCACAGGGTAATTCCACTTTAGATCAACAGTATACAGCCCCACAGTGATACCATATCAATATCAAGTCATTCTGATTTTGCCTTCCACAGTAAAAGCCTTTTCAAATTGTCCACAATTGACCTACCTTTCAGTGATTTCATCCATCCATTCGCTTCCGCTTATCCTTTTCAGGGTCGCGGGGGGCGCTGGAGCCTATCCCAGCTGTCATAGGGCGAAAGGCGGGGTACACCCTGGACAGGTCGCCAGTCTGTCGCAGGGCTAACACACAGGGACAGACAACCATTCACACTCACATTCACTCGCACATTCACACCTAGTGACAATTTGGATTAATCAATTAACCTATCCCCACAAGCTGCATGTCTTTGGACGGTGGGAGGAAGCCGGAGTACCCGGAGAGAACCCACGCAAACACGGGGAGAACATGCAAACTCCACACAGAAAGACCCCGGCCTGATGGTGGAATTGAACTCAGGACCTTCTTGCTGTGCGGCAACAGTGCTAACCACCGTGCTGCCGACATTTTTAAAACATTCTGAAATAGTTGAAAGAGTATATCACATATGGACAAATTCGACGGGCCATTAATTTGAAAGGCGAAATCAGACCAACATGAAATTTACATGGTTTTACTGTCGGGTTGGATACTGTTGATCTAAAGTGGAATTATCCTGTGGAAACAGCATCTTTCAATTTAAGAGCATTTTGAAATCGTTAAAAGAGTACGTCGTCTACGGGCAATTTGAAAATACTTTTATTTTGGAAGGCAAAATCAGAGTGACTTGATCTTAACATCGTATCTCTGTGGGGTTGTATACTGTTGATCTAAAGTGGAATTGTCCTGTTGAAACATGAATTTTTCATTTAAGAGCATTTTGAAATCGTTAAAAGAGTAGGTCGTATATGGGCAATTTGAAAAGGCTTTTATTTTGGAAAGCAAAATCAGAATGACTTGATATTGATATGGTATCACTGTGGGGCTGTATACTGTTGATCTAAGGTGGAATTACCCTGTGGAAACAAGAATTTTTCATTTTAGAGCATTTTGAATCGTTAGAAGATTAAGTCAAATATCGGCAATTTCAAAGGGCCATTACTATGAAAGGCAAAATCAGACTGACTTGATATTGATATGGTATCACTGTGAAAAAGACTGTGGTTGGAAAGTGTTGATATAAAGTTCAAATAGTATTTGGAAATACGACTTTTGCTTTTAAGAGCATTATTAAGTCATTGAAAGAGTAGTTCAAAAATGAAGATTCACAGGGCTTTTACTTTGAAATCCAAAATAAGATGGCCTTGATAGTGACAGGGCACAATTAGGGTACAAGGCTGTGTCATATAGATCTAACATTAGAGTTTGTGTAAAAAAAAAAAAAAAAAAAAAAAAGCCTAAATTATATGTTATGTTCTTAACATATCTGTTAATTCACTCGAAGTTGGCTTTTATTTTGAAATCCGGTTTCCACATCCATTCCCGTAATACTTTGAATACACAGGGAACGTAAAACAAACTGGAGGCTGGCTTGACTGCAAGTCTCGAATTGGAGGCTGGCTTGACACCAGTTCTGCTTCAAGGTTGGACTTGTGCATTTAGAGACACTCCTCTACATACCTTGGTTGTAACTGATGGTTACTAGAATTATTGATGCCTTCTTATCAACTTGAAGCAGTCCGACCTCTCTCCTCTGAGACTTTCAGCGAGAGAACCCTGCTTCTCACTGAATTCTCTTTAATACCAGTCACTTAAACCCTACGGATAGTTGTGTGATACAATCCCAATAAATCAGCAGTTTCTGAAGCAGACCAGCACCATGCCATGTTCAAATGAATTTAAATCACCTGTCCTCATTCTGTTGCTCAGTTTAAACTATCATGCTGACCTTGTTTACATGTCCAAATGCTTTCATGTGACTGGCTGACTGAGGTACACTTCTCGCTGAAGTGTACTAGTCTGTAAGTTCACTACCTGTGCATTCTACTCTTTCCCAAGCTTCTCACTCTTTAATATATTTAGACCAAGATTCAAGTTTTCCTGAATATTTAGGGTAAGAAAAAAAAAAAATTAACCCCTGGAGGGTCTTAAGGACATTTATTGTCGTTAAGCACAAAGGTGGATGCATTTTTAAGACGCCTCCAGGTGTTAAACGTTGGAGAGCCATAATTAGTCATTTCTACCCCTTTATGACCATGAGTTCCTTACAATGAAATCTCGACACTCTTACATCCTGTGTCAGAAACAGTCAAAAATGATGCCAAGTACACAGTAGTAAAGCTCTACGAGACAAATAATTTCAAAGTCAGCTTTAATGCAGTTTTGTCCTATTTAAAATACAACTTTGTGACTTTAAGCTCCTGAAAGGGGATCACCAAAAAGTGATATTTATCAGTTAGCCACCTGCAAGATTGTGAACCCTAGAAACTCGAAAGTATCGAGCAGATGGACGAACACCAGGTACAAACACAACAGGTTGTGTGTGTCTTGGGGTGCTTTGAAGTGCAGCAGTGGGCTTTCTGGTGGGACGTTGCAATCCTAGAAACAGATAAAAAATAAATTAGATTTTGAAAAAGAAAGCATAATTTCCAGCAGGTGAATAAGTTACTGTACCTGCTGTGGGCTGCACTGTGCGGATGATTTTACCAACTCCAACTGTGTCAGACACAAATCTGTACATTGTAAAGAGTTGATGGAGACTAGATAGAGGATATGTACACTGCACGATCACCCTGGGAGACAAGGACAGCCTTCAATGTCATGGATCGATGCAGGTGGGGGAAAGAAAAAATGAACAGGAAAGTTTTGAGATTCATACCTCTCAGTGGCATCACTAGAAACCAAGTCCATATTCTGGTCATTCTTGTTGTAGAAGATCTCATTTTGATAAGTCACGTAATCCTTTCCAAGCTGAAGAAAAAGTACAAAGTGAGGGCAAAGCAGCACAGGGAGGGGATGCCACAAATCAGTAAACTCAGCTTTTACCTCAAATATGAATCCACAGCTGTTGACTGGAAAAGAAAAGAGGGCCCTGGTGCCATTCATATCTTTAGGCCCACAGGAGTTGTCCATGAGGCTCATTCTTAATGTTCTCCCTCCACCTGAGACTACCCGAGGCAGGTTTGCCACCACAGTCATCATCCCATCAGTCGAACACACTGCATAAACAGATGCATTTTAGCATGATGGGTAACTGAGACCATCTGCGATAATAAAGCTTGGATGCACTTACTGATGAATTCTTTGGGATTGAACAGGCAGGTCTTAACTGTGGACGTCTGGACTTCTGATGTTTCACGAACTCTCACAAGGATCTCAAAAGTTCCTGAGAATCCCTTCAAAGTGACGTCCTGCCAAACACATGCAGCACTTCTACATTTAAACACAATTCAAGCCTATTAAGAACAAACTGATCATGCCAACAGCATTTCCCTCGTCTACCTGGTATTTATACCCATGAGTGGCAAGTGGCACATCAAGCTGCAGACTCTGGCTGTCATTACTCATGATGTAGCCACGCCGGTCTGCCAGGTCTGAGGTTAGCACGTCTAACCCGATGGTTAACTCCCACAAGTAGTCAAAAGGCTGACGGTTCAGCTTGAAGCGTATCCCGGACTCCGAGCAGACCGCGTCAAAGGCTGGAGGTGCTGTCGGATACAAGCTTGTTAACCATTCTTAAAGCTTTTGCCAATATTGAGTAAATTATCAAATAACTTACAGACATCTGTGAACAGTGCCACAATGGATGCCAAGTGGTAATAAGAGTCGTTTCCAGGTAGCACAGCCAGCGTGTAGTTAATATCCAGCATAAACTGAAGAACTGCATCTTCTATAAAGAACTATGAAAGAAAATAAATTCACTAAGATGAGCAGGATTTAAGCCATCATGTTGTGAATATTAATATTTATTTCAAACATAGGCAACAAGTGTTTATATCAAAACAAAATCAAAGAGTCATCGTTTTCACAAGGGCGTGGTGGTGGCAGGGTTACCTTCTGTTTGACAACAGGGTCGTGGAACAGCACCTTCAGTGTGTAGCCATGGGTGCCGTTGGGGTGAAGAACTTCAGTGACTTTGTAGGTGCTCGTATTTGTAAATGGCAACGTAAAGTCTCGTTCATTCAACTGGATAGAAACTAACATGACATCTTCAGGAACATCGCCGAGATAGATGGTGAACATCTGTTCTTCAAGGACTGTTTGATTACGAGTGAAAACCGTGCAGGGCAACAGGGGAGTGACCAGAGTCCTGCGAAACTGGAGCATGGTATCGACATAGTCGCGATCTACTGAGATCTGCTCCACGGAGAGGTCGAAGGCATAAAACTCATAGAGGCTCCCAATAACAAAGCTCTGAAAGACAAACATGCAGTTTGCATGACTTCAATCTTTACCTTTAGATAAACTGCTAGTCTGACTGAAATATGTTTCACAGAGGATGTAATACAAGATAAATTAGTCACATGGCCACAAAGACCAACATCTCGAGTAAAAATAGGATAACAATCTCTGTTCTGGCTTGGATTGCAGTCACTCCGAAATGTTGCAATGAATCCGCTCATCAGCTCATCTGTGATTAATAAACTGAACATTATTCAGGAATATCGCCTGTTTGCAATCTGCTTTCTAAAGCGGGAGTCATCGCTGGCCTACTTCCCGTCTTTCAAAAGGCAAGATTACAGAATGCACACAGTTACAACAAATAGAGTTGTGCCGAGCTCTCCAGTTTTTCCCTAGTTTGGAGAATTATTCAAGTTATTAAATGCTTAAACGAGCCATCCCTGTGCATCAATTGAACATTTTAACAAGCAGCCTCAGAGCAATCCAAAAGCTACACTTAACATGCACTGCAAAATTTGTATGATCCTCAGATTAAATATCCATCCTCTGACCTTCCTGTGTCCTCCTTCAGCATTATAAGGGATGCCGATATGGACTGTGCCTTTGTGCTTCTCAACAATGTAACCCCTCTTCTCTGCAATTAGCTGCTCCATGGCATCCCCGTTCAGTCCAATCCTGATCTGTGTGCCACCGACACTCGGGTACAGCGCCTCTGGAGTCTTCCACATCATATAGCCCCCGTCATCAAAGTAACCTTCATCTGTTAAGAGGAACAACATTGCAAGTCCACCTGATCCTAAGCAGAAAGTCACTAAAATGACATAAAGGCAGATACTGACACATGGAGCAAGCAGCCAAGAGGTCGACCATAAGGACAACCCAGTTTTGTCTGGAGAACACAGTTGCATACACTGCCTCCACTGGAACATCCTCCACCTGCAGAGAAACGCATGTAAGCCTTGCTTTGCGTCAATGGTTCAAATGCAGATTCTGAATCTGTGGTTTACCTCAGTGCTCAGTGAGTCGGGTTGTCCATAGGGCGTTCGAAACAGAAGTCTTCCATCCCTCGAGTCAAACGTATAGCCCCGCTTCCGTGCTTGTGACACATTCATGGACGGCATCTGCTCCTCCGGTCTTTGAAAAGTCACCTGCCAGTCTGAAGAAGTGGTGCTGCGTACCTGGAGGAAATGTACAAGTCTTAAGACCGTTTGCTTCCTGAGTGAGAGATTTACACGAGTGTAAGACTTACAGCTCTGACTGCATTCTTGTTGTGTCTGATTGGGACAATCGGACAGGTAACATCACTCCTCACAGACACCTGCACAGAATTCACCAAATTACAGGGTGTAAGAGTTTCACCACTAGATTATGAGTGAGTGCAGACTGCAGTCAACCACATTCTGTTTTCTTACCCTCTTCCTATTCAAGTGTATAATCCTAGCTACGGTGGCTGCTATAGAACAGACATGTTTTAGTCAGCCAAGAGATCAAAAACATTACATGTAATCCATAAAGGCCACTGCCAGCTGGGATGCAGATCCACACATCCAGTTTGCCACTTTCTGTGGAATGCCATCAGTCCACTGCATACCTCAGCTATCAATGCCAAGTGAGAAGCAGCCACCTTTACTCACACAGACTGCAAAACTAAACTAGCCTGATACAAGTCAGTGAGTCAGTGAAGCACCTTATTTTAAAAGTTCTGACTTCAGTTCAGAAGGTGAGGAAGATTGTGACATTTTATTACGGTGTGGGTGGCATTGTCCTTCATGTGTATGTCTTTAGTGACTGCAACTCATTCTCAGAGGGGGGGAAAAATGCAAACCTGCTGCTGTGTATTTTTGATTAATTATAAGAACACATATTTTTTTTAGGGATATGCAAATAGATTCATGTATATTTATCAGTTCAGTATTCATTTTGTCCTCTATTTTTTAAAAAAGCCTCAAAAAATTACTGACTACATTTAAAAAAAAAAAAAATCCAAATTTACCTCCATGTAGTTCATCTCACAGGTAACCTCTCTGTGAGACCATTGGAGAGATAAAGTGCAGGTCTTGTTCAGTGCATAGCTGGCCTTCTTTCCCTTATGTGTAGCGATCAAGTTAAAATTAAAGGAGAACATATCATCCTGAAATACACAGAAGAGAAAATTTATCAAAGCCTTCTCTCTTTACGCAGCAGCACATTTCTGCTTATTTGACTGCTTGCACATACTTTGTTGTCAGTGTGGCAGCTGAAATAAGAAGCTCTGAGCTCCACGTGGCCCAGGAGAGGGAGAGCACTCACGGTATAGCCACACTTTGCAGCATACTGTTCAGTGATGGCATACACTCCTGTTCGATCTTTACAAAAAGAAGATCACCTCAGTCATGCAGCTCCGTAGTGGCCAGAATTATCAGACGAAAGAAGCTTTTTATATATATTAAAAAAAAAAAAAAAAAAAAAAAAAAAAAATGCTCCAATGCAGAAGGGAAGCTTTTAAGGGGAACTTACCCACAGCCTCAAAGCGAAGTTCCTTTCCAGTGAAGGAGAGATCAACAGCTATCATAAAATAACGCTCACGACACTCCATATGAACTCCTGCATGAACAAAGCAAGTTTTAAGTACAGATTACCAGCATTTTTAAAATCACACTCCCTAATCACATGCATGTTACCATCCGTGATGAGATCACAAATTGCAGCTGAGCACACGGAGAGGAGAAAGGCCACACTGCAACACAAAGGGACATGTGACAGAAAACCTAACTGGAAATTAACTTCATAAATAAACTTGATGATTTCCCACTAAGGCAGCTTACCTAAACTTAAATGCCATACCCTCTGATGTTGGCAGGGTCTAAAGCCAGCCTGAGAGCTAGCAAACTACACTTCTAACCAACACAAGCTCAAGTGAATCACGTGTTTGGGATATCCAAACCACAGCAGCAGTAGTCTGTGTGAGCTCAGTTGCGTTTGACCCCTGAAATTAAAAGTTCACTTTTAGCATCAGCTGCAAGTGATTTAAAGATGAGTTGATTATTCAAAGGCTGCACCTGTGAGTGTAACTCTGAGAGCCTCTGATTGGCCAGTGACACTACCAGAATATAAGTACTGATAAGCTTCAGGCTTCTTCCCTAGCCTGACGCAGGGTTTCCAGTGCACTTTAGGTGCTACTGATAAAGTTGCAAAGGTTCTTGAGCTTAATGTTTGGCCCTTCTGTATGTGTGTGCAATTTCAAACTGTGATATTCCCATTGATAAATACTTTAAAGTGCACTGAAGCATAAATCTGCAGTCATTTGTGCATATGTCTGGATCTTATATTTCTTTTTTTGGATTTCATTTTCAAATCTTGTGGAAATCCTCAGTGGATCACAAGTTGAAGTTCAATCACAGGATTGGAGTAAGGTTCTTGCAGCACCCTCTGGTGGACAAGGGAGGAACTGCACCACATTTTTTCACACTGTAATGCAGGGGTCCCCAATCCCAGTACATGAGGGCCGGTGTCCCTGCAGGTTTTAGATGTGTCCTTGATCCATCACAGCTGATTTAAATGGACAAATTACCTTCTCAACATGTCTTGAAGTTCTCCAGAGGACTGGTAATGAACTAATCATGTGATTTAGGTGTGTTGGCCCAGGGTGAGATCTAAATCCTGCAGGGACACCGGCCCTCGCGGACTGGGATTGGGGACCCCTGCTGTAATGTAATAAATATGCAATGAAGTGTTTCAGAAGTAGATCGTATGGTTGTTAGGTTCCACCCCTCGATAAAAAGTCTAGTCTACTAAATATGTGCAACAAAAATAAAACGGATGGTATACATGCAAAATTTGGATTGGAAAAAAAAAAAGGCAAGTGAAGAATAAACATTTAGTGCATCATGGGAAGCCCTCGAGAGCCAATGCCTATTGCAACATAACTAAGGGGGAATCCTGAGCCACCCAATCCAACCCTAACTATACACCTTGGAACCTAATCTTAAAAGCAGAGAGGGTGTCTGTCTCCAGAATCCTCACAAGAGGGGCCTGACAGCTGAAGGCTCTGCCTCCCATTCTACTTTTAAATAGCAGGAACCATATGTAAACCAGCAGTCAGAGCAACGTGCTTTATTGGGGTGAAACGGTACGATGAGGTCTTTAAGATGGGCCTGACCTTTAGATTTTAAATTCAATTCTGTATTCAACAGGGTGGTACAGAAACCTCTTACCTGAATTTGGAAGCAGGAAATTATTTCATCCAAGTCTGTCTTAAAGACATGCCTGCAGTTTGTGTCTCATCTGGCTTCAATGCCCTTTAATAAAACTGGTCATTAATAACACTACCTCAACTTGTCAACTGAGTGGATCATTAAAACCAGAGTTTGCATTTCCAGTACTGGTTTTGGTTGATATCCCTGCTGGCTTCAGTGCTCTTCATAAAGCTACTGTAGTTCATGGAATATCTATAGATGAGAAGCATTGTTGACCTAAAGATAACACCAAGTTTTGATTGTTTAAGCAAAAGTCCAATTTATATTTTGTCATGATTACAGTAAACTGATGTCATTGATATGGAACAAGTTAAAGCCAATGTTGTGAGGTAAGCAAATCAAGTATTTAGTGTTTACACAGCTTGTTTCAGCTTTGCAATGAGCCATTTGAACACTGCTTTAAAGTTCCCAGAATTAAATGCTTTAAGATCAGATGTTAGTAGCAAAGAACCTTGAGTAGCTTTATAGAAGCCAGGCCATTTCCCTATGAGTTTCACCTGGTCATACAAAGACTTCTTAAGATCCTGAGGCCCATGTTACAGTAATTCTGACACAGAGTCCCAGTTTCAGCAAACGTGCTCTAGTGTGAACGTTCATGGCCCTCAAAGCAGCCTGCATGTGCAAAAGACACATAACACGCCGTTTACCGAAGTACAAATGGCAGCTACAGAGCTAGGTGTTGTTGCAGCAGTCTAATTTCTGCACAGTCTGTCGAATTTTGACAAATTAGAGGAAGGACACTGAATGGGAGGGGTGAGCCCGTGCTTTAGCAATGGCCTTGTTTGCAGCAGTGGCTCCTACCTCTGTGCAGAGGTTAGTCTTCTCCGACATTGATATTTGGCATCTGTCACGTAAAAGACAGCTTTAATGCAATATGACCAGTCAAACAGCTGTCACTTTCTAAAACACCAAATATGTACCGGATTCGGTACCACATATGAAAGTGACCTGGTCGGATTTGAAAAGACTGGATTTGTGTTGTTCAAACTGTCATACCATGATCGGATATGGGTCGCATAGGGTCAAAGTCAGATTTGATGCGCTTTCACCTGCAGTGTGAACATAGCTTAAGTGACAAACTGACAAGAATGGATCACATGCTTCATTTAAGTCTTTATTACAAAAACAATAGTGTAAGTCTTAGTTCTTTAAATGACAGTAAATACATTTACTTGTGAAGATTCCTTTAGTCCTGTGGAGAGAAATACAATTTAGACACTTCCAATGCTGGCAAATTCTGTGGTTTAAAAGTTGTGCAGACCTTTGTTTGAGAGATTCTTTAAGAAGCTCGACACTTTGATGTACTTTGCAGAAGGCTGGTAACGAGGTCGTACGGTCACTGATCTCCTGGTGGATGCACTAGTGGGATCCACTGCGGGACCTAGAGTACGAACATAATTTAACTTAACATTTTCAGTGACACCGATAGGCTGTTTAATTGTTAAACCACCCACCTTCAATGATGCGGTTAGAATGCACAATACGACCAACGCCAACTGTGTCAGACTCAAACTTGTATGCCGAGAAGAGGGCATGCAATCCAGCCACAGTATATGTGCACTGCAGCAACACTCTGGAATACAAGTTACATTTTAGTAGTTGAATGGTGAAAACCCAAGTAGTTGAGGGTGAGGATGCATACCTGTTTTTACTGCTCAGATTTTCTGGATTTCTCACAGAGCTGAAGATTATCTCATTTCTATAGGTCACAGAGTCCCTGCCCAGCTAAGTAAAATAAAAGCATTTTAATATATGGTACAAATGACACATAAAAGATAACATTTGCTCATTACCATGATTATAGCTCCACAGTCATTAACAGCAAAAGAAAAGAGAGCCCTGGTGCCATCTGCATCTTTAGGCCGACAGGATTTGTCCCTGAGGCTGGTTTCAGCTGGGCTCTCTCCACTTGGGATTGGCAGAGACAAGTTAGCCACCACGTTCACCTTCCCATTGGTCGAACACACTGCACAGACAATTGAATTTTAACATGATGGGTAACTCCGAGACTGTCTGCAATAGTCAAGACTGGATGCACTTACTGATGAATTCTTTGGGATTGAACAGGCAGGTCTTAACTGTGGACGTCTGGACTTCTGATGTTTCACGAACTCTCACAAGGATCTCAAAAGTTCCTGAGAATCCCTTCAAAGTGACGTCCTGCCAAACACATGCAGCACTTCTACATTTAAACACAATTCAAGCCTATTAAGAACAAACTGATCATGCCAACAGCATTTCCCTCATCTACCTGGTATTTAAACCCATTCGTGAATAGCGGCACATCAAGCCGCAGACTCTGGCTGTCATTACTGAAGATGTAGCCACGCCGGTCTGCCAGGTCTGAGGTTAGCACGTCCGAGCCGATGGCAAGCTCCCAAAAGTAATCAAAAGGGCGATGGTCCAGCTTAAAGTGTATGCTGGACTCCGAACAGTTGGCATCAAAGACAGGAGGCGCTGTTGGATACAGGATTATTTAATACCATTTCATGCTTGAGCCAAAGACTGAACAGGTTCAAGACTTACAGACACGAGTTAGAGCTGTGACTGTCGTTGCATGATAGTAAGGCTCATTTCCAGGCTGAACAGCCAGTGTGTAGTTGACATTCAGGATGTGCTGCATTGCCACGGCTTTTCTGGAGAACTAACAGGAAACATTTTAAGAACCAGTATGAAATACAGGGGGGGGGGGGGGTGTTTTAATCCCAAAGATTACCTGCAGTTTGACAATAGGATCATCAAAAAGCACCGTCAGTGTGTATCCATGGGTGCCGTTGGGGTGGAGAACTTCAGTGACCTTGTAGGTGCTCGTATTTGTAAGTGGCAAAGTAAAGTCTCGTCCATTCAGCTGAATAGAAACTAACACCACGTCTTCAGGGACACCGCCGAGATAGATGGTGAATGAGCGCTCTCTTGCAAGAGTTTCTGAAACAAAAAGCCCATCAGAATATGACCACAGCGATGTGATGCAGTGCATTAGATACACTTACGATTTTCAGTGAAAATGTGGCATCGCAGCAGGGGAGTGACTATAATCCTGTGAAAACGAAGCCTGGCTGCAATCTCAGCCTCGTCGACTGAGATCTGCTCCAAGTAGAGATGAAAAACGTAGTATTCGTAGAGGTCTCGAGACACAAAGCTCTGCAAGAGAGTCAGACTATGTCACTAATATTTCGTCTTAACCTGAAAGCTCTGCTGTGATTAGAAGACCTGCCGAGTCCAAGTCTACAGCTCTAGTGCCTTCTTACCTTCCTGTATCCTCCTTCAGCTTTGTAAGGAATACTGACTTGCAGGGTGGTGTTAACCTTCTCCACGGTGTAGCCCCTCTCCTCTGCAACTTTCTTCTCCACAAGTTTCCCATTGGCTCCAATGCTGACCTCAGTCTCATTTAAGGGAGACACCAGACTGTGGAGCAGCTCAGAAGTCTCCCAAATCATATAGCCACCGTCATATGACCCATTATCTGTGGACACGCCATTATCGTTTCCTTATAAGTATTTGGGTTAAAAAAAACAAACAAAAAAACCCAAAAGCACCCCCCCAAAACACCAGGATTAATACTGACGCATCGAGCAAGCAGCCAACAGATCGACCACAAGGACAACCCAGCTTTGCCTCGAGAACAGGACTGCATGGACCACCTCTACTGGAACGCCATTCACCTGGAAAAACACAAAATTGGAAGTTTTACATAAGCTGGGAATAAGATAATCAACCTTTACAGTTTCTCATCCCTTTACCTCAGTGCTGAAAGAATGGGGTTGCTCATACGGTGTCCGAAACACAAGCCTCTCATCTGTGAGAGCAAACACGTAACCCAGCTTCCGAGCTTCAGAGAGGTTCATGGGCAGAAACTGATCCTCTGCTCTTTGAAACATCACCTTCCAATCTGAGTAAAGGGCCTAAGAGGAAATATTTCAAGAGAAGCCCACCCAAATTTGTAATTTTAGCTGTGCATAAACATTAGGTTTGGCAGTTGCACTTAAGGTGAAACATACGGGTTTGAAAGCAGAATCGCCGTTTTCCACATACGGACACGTTGCTTCACTCCTCACCGACACCTGCAGGAAATCCAGGATTATAAGAGAGCTCAAGGAGTTCCCTGGATTAAAAAAAATGCTACAGGTTGAATCCAAGCTTACTTCCATGTAGTTGACCTCACAGGTAACCTCTCGAGGAGACCACGGGAGTGACAGAGTGCAGGTCTTGTTCAGCGCATATGTGGCCTGCTTGCCTCCACGTGTTACAATCAGGTTGAAGTTGAACGTGAACACTTCATCATCCTGTGTAAGCGCATGGGAACACCAGGTTGCCATCACAGAGAACAGACAACACTTAACGTGCAGTAATTAAGTCTGGATAAATTGCGTTGGGGCATACTGCATCATTAGTATGGCAGCTGAAGTAAGAGGCTCTGAGCTCCACGTGGCCGAGAACTGGGAGAAGACTGATGGTGTATCCACACTCTGCCGCGTACTCCTCGGTGATGGAGTGTACGCCTGTGCTGTCTGGGCGACAAGCCAGAGGTTAGTGAGATTTAACATGCACCAGGATGGAGTTACAGCCAGTCAGAGACTCACCGACAGCCTCAAAGCGAGGTTTATCCCCAGCAAAGGAGAGACCAACAGCTATCATGAAGTAACGCTCACGACACTCCATTTGAAGAACTCCTGCATGATTAAAGGTTTTAGAGATTGCTTTTGCATTGCTTTTCACAGCTGCTCTTACGAGAAGCAAACATTTAAAGCTCACCACTGGGAATATCACGCGTTGAAGCTGTCCGCAGCGACAGGAGAAAGAGCACTCTGTAAGATAAAACGGATTTAAGTCTCATGGAAGAAAGCTGCTTGAGGAGCAACTCATAAACTGGTGTGGAAAACACCTTACCCAAGGCAAAAACAAAAGGCCATAGCCACTGATCTGTTGGTAGTGTCTAAAACTAGCCTGGATGCTAGCTAACCAACACAAGCTCAACTGTCGCGTTGCATATCCTGGTCACACTGGCACCATGCAGTGCTGAAACCCAAACCAGCTTTTATTACCACACCAGCCGGGCAACCGCTACACCCCCATGTGTAGCCTGTTAGAAATCAAGCCGTCTTTCAATCAGCAGTCATGGCAGCACAGGTGTTGCCAATAACAACACCAAGAGTCCTTCACTTGTGACCATAGTGATACGAAGCTTCATGGTATGGGAGCTTTTTTTTTTTTTATATCATCCATAAATCAACGTTTCAGGTTGTCATCTTATTTTCTCAAATGTTTGAGTTAGTAGGTCAAATTTTTTGATTCATGGCTGATTTTTAGTGGGAGAAACATTCATGTGTCATTAATGCTCAAAAAGAAGAATTAAACACGTTCATGCCACACTTCCCATTTTACTTTAAGAACAGACTCTAAGAACATATTGATAGCGTGAGAACTGATATCCTTGGATGGTCATCTTAACCACATAGGTCTGGCTGTGAGTACTGAAGCTCCACCCACAAACTTCCTGTTTGTGAGTTGGAGCCAATCCAAAGAATGGTGGCTTAAGGGGGGAGGAGTTAAATGGGTTGTTTCAAACAGAAGATGAACAACAGCTTGTATTTTAATGCTTTATGAATAAACTGACACTGCCCTTCTTCAATAAAATGTAAGCTTCCATCAACAAAGTTTATTCATTGAGTCTTTAATATTTTGATTTTTCATGGTTTGCAAAGAAAAACTAAAAGTAGTAGAATGTAGTAGATATGTCTCTGTCAGACACATACATTGTATTTATACACAGTGGTATAAAGGATTTTGTGTATCTGTCCTTTTAGCAGTTGAGCTGAATCAGTCTGTTAGAGAAGATGCTCTGCTGCCTGACCAGTAAGTGGTTTGATCAGTCACTTCCTCTCCACAATAACTTCAAAAGTCTTCAGTTTGCAGCCAATCACAGAGCCAGCCTTTCTGATTAGTTCGTTGGTGTCATCAGCTCTGATGCTGCATCCCTCCTCAGACCACAGCAAAGTACACAGCACCCACCACAGCTAACAGACAGAAAACTCAATAAATAAGCTTTCTCAGCTCTGTATGGACACAGCCTGGTCTATACAGATCTACCAGTTCAGCCTGTGATCGATGTGGATGCCCTGATGCTTGTACTCCTCCACCACCAGGATAAATGCAGGTCGTGTAGCCGTCCTCCCAATCGTCTCTGGTATCCTCATTCAGAGAGCAGATATCCCACCCCCAGACCACTCCACAAAATCATTCAGTCATCAAATTCTGCAGAATCACAGTATTTCTGTTGGTGGCATATGCTGGAGATGTACTCAAAATCTTCCTTGTATGAGGTGAACATGAATGGAGACTCACCTGTGCAGTAAGAAGCTGTGAGGCGCCCACATTGGCGTGGACGTCTGCGGTATATAAAAGCACCCGTGATGATTCACTTCAAAGTCAATTTTAAAAAAGAGAAAAAAAAGAGCCAAAAAGACAAATTTTAGGCCTTAATGTAAACTCCGAACCACGTTTGACGTGAAAACTCGCTGAAGTCAGAAACTGGATGAAAACACGATGCTACAGCGACACCTAGTGCTGAAAGCAGGGTGTGTCACTGACTGCCAGCTTTGATGAAGAAATGAAAACATGGCACACAGGAAGCGCTTGGATAAACAGATTTCGCTACATAATAACGAAATTGATCATAAACGTCATAAAGCCTAATAGATGAAGGTTTTCTGGAGGCTCTGTGAGTGCCTGTAAAAATGTATCTGCATGCAGAGTAGCAAGAAAGAGGATGAAAACTGCCAACTCAAGCTCGGGAAGCAACTAAATAGTAAATGTGCATCAGTATTAGATCATTTTATGTCACTTTAAAAACTGGCATCAGTGAGTTAAAAATATCAGAATTTTACAGCATGGGTGGGGATTCTGTCTGCACCTGTATTGTTATTATTATTATTATTATAGGTGATGTTATGTCACGAATCTCTCTGACAGTCATCTAGGTTAAAACACCTGCTGTGGTAAGACTCTCAGTAAATATGACTCCAGGTGACGATGGATATTTGGCTCTAGTGTCATACATGTCTAGTTTTTTTGTGAGCCACGTTAGTAAATACCGAGGCGTTGACTCAGGGTGACTCAATTTTATTTATAAATCGGCAAATCACAGCAACAGTCACCTCGAGACGCTTTATATTGTAAGGTAAAGACCCTCCAATAATACAGCAGAACCAGGCTCAGGGAGGAGCAGCCACCTGCTGTGACCAGTTGTTGGTGAGGGGAAGGAGACGAGACAAAAGACACACTGTGGAAGAGAGCCAGAGTTTAATAATATATCATGATTAAATGCATAATGGTGTATAAACACTTGGTGAGTGACAAAGAAACACTGCATCATGGGAAGGCCGCAGCAGCCTAAAATTATCGTGGCGCAACTAAGGGAGGATTCAGGGTCACCTGATGAGAACAGGTCCAGATGTGACATTTGGGTCAGATATCTCACATAGGCATCCTTATTCATTATCTCAGACCTCTCTATTTAATCCCAGGCGGCACAGCTGGATGCCCGCTCTGACTCAACAACGTCCAGAAAATGTTACTTTAAGTCAAGTCCCGTCATGAATAAAGACTGAGTAATCAGACAGAGTCCCGTGGAGAGGACAGTCACAGAAAAGGTCACTCTCTTTTTACAAAATGAGATGTGAAAATGGTTTTTTCTTCATTAGTTGGCCCGGTGTTCGAGCACTCCTTTATTCCAGCTGGTTGCTGAGAAGTTCTTTTAGAAATGTGATGACTTTTTTAAATGGCAGAAACAGTGTATCAAGTGAACATGTCAGTCACAATCAATAAAGCTGACTTGATAGTCGGTTCGCTGTGAATCAGTATTTAAGTATTTTTGTTAAACGTTTCTTAAAAACATATCTTCACCAAGGTCTTGATGTTTTTCTGACTTCCTGTCCTGCTGAAAGAGTAGAAAACTGAGTAAATGCAGTATTTATACCTCCAAGCAGGCGTCAGAATCGATCCAGCAGTACCAGAAATATTGCCTTTTGTATTTTTCACACTTCTCTTCCTTTTCAAAATTTGCCTACATTACCCACAATGCAACCACTGACTACTCTTTCAAAGAGTTGAGGATGTTAAGCCTGAGATTGTCATGGCTCTGGGTCAGCTGGCCCAGTGTTTAGTGGTTTTTGGATATTTTATTTTTTTATTTAATTCTATGAATTCCCAGTGTTGTGTTTTGTTTATATGATTTCTTGTATTTATTCTCTTAGTGTATTTAATCGATGTTCGTGCCAGAATGACCAACAAAGCTGCAATGGCTGACTAGTGACAAATATTGGGTGAAGAACGGGACACCATCCCACAGCAGTGTGTGACCGAGCAGGTGGCCAGCAGGAGGAGGTGGTGCTGCTCAACCCACAAGTGGATTTTCATTACAAATGTAGCACCATTTAAGGTGGAATAAACTTTCCAACAGTATAAGATTTATTGCCAAGAACAAAGAAATAGTTAACCAAACACAAACTTAGTTTATTAATGAAATGATGTAACCTATTATAAATCAATCACCAGTTTGCGACACGAGCTTCACATAAACGTTACTCGACAGCATTTACATCCTCGGTGGTTGCACTCCATCCGTCCTTCGAGCAAGCAAAGCAAAGCAGCCTAAATCATGACGCTCCCTCCGCCGTGCCTTTCCTCCTTCATTGTGGAGCATCATGGGGACTTTCCAGTGTTGAACATTTCACTGTGTTTTTGCAGCACTAGTTTCCCTTGTGGTGTCCTTTCACTGACACCATCTTAATTCAGTCTTCTGACAGCGGACTCGTGAATGCAGATTTCACCAACAAGGACCACAACCTCAAAAATGATGGGCAGCATTTGTTTAAACAAATATCTAGATGTGAAACTGTCGTTTGAGGGAAGAAATCCTCCCGGCCCGGGCGGATCCCTGCTGCTACTGAGAAGAGGAGGTGAAAAAACGAGTAAGCGGGATGGAAACTCAATCACAGAGAAAGCATTTGAAGACACACAAAACAGAGGAGGAGTGTATTTCTTTTAGGGGCAACCCTGAAATTTCTCTTTGAGTTAGTCTTTAATGTTACTTAAATAGCAACTTTCTACTCAGTTGAGAACTCAAAGCACTTTCTACTGTAAGCGTGTCACCAGACACTCCAGCGGATGAGTCAGGCTCAGCATCTTGCCGATGGAGCCTGCTCTACCACCACCACCACTACACTTACATCAAGCGTTTTGTTGGCGAGTTGACATTTAGATGTTAACTCCTCTCTCCTTTATTTCCCCATTGACTCAAAGTGACGATGGCGTGAAGGGTGGGGGAGTGTTGGAAGGGTTAGCTGTGTCCAGGCAGCCTCATTAACATTTGAGTCACACTGTGTTATTAGCAGCACTGAACGGTGTTGTTGCGCTCCAGACCCCTGCAAAGCTGCTGTGGCTAATTACGAGTGGCAGAAGTTACCTCAAAAATCACAGTTTTTTGGATTTAATGGATCTCATTTAAAGTTAATGCAGCATGAGTGCCGATCGGCCTGAAAACCACCTCTGTCACTTTTTGTCGGATGCGTTTGGGAGCTGGTTCGTCCACGCCATCGTGCCCAGTGATGACCTTATCCTGTCCGGTGACACGTCTGTTCACAGCCTCTGTCACACACACACCTCCTCACTGCCTCACAGCCAATCCTCTCCACCAATCACATCCTTTTGTTGGCTTGAGGATGAGGAGGATTTGAAGATGAAGGTGCCTATTTATCAGCTCAGCTCATCATGATACCCTTCAGCTCCCGCACCTCCTACATCCCGATTGGTTAGGGTTTCTTATAGTTTGGGGATTTTTGCAGCACCGCACATCTCCAGCGTTGAAAGCAGAGTCCGGGAACGTAAGAGCTGAGTTGTTCTGTCTGCGGTTCGAGGCGGAGATGTTTCGCTCTCAGGTGCTTCTCGTGGCTCTGGGTTTGTCTGTGCTGCTGGTGCGGGTGAGCACGGCTCCATACAGCGACATGCTGACAGAAACACTGAGAGCAGACCTCACAAATGACAAGGTGAGTAAATGCTGCATCAGGAGCTAAAATATATAAACAGTTTTGTACTGGAACAGGTGTTTGAACTTGAGGAACCCCGTCCCCTCCATTTCTGTCCTCCTTTAGGATCTGACTCACTGGCTCTTGCTGAAGTTCATGGCTGAACTGATGGCGGCGAGAGGAGACGAGACGCGGCGAGGCAGGGAGGAGGTGACGAGGCGACACCTCTCTCTGTCCCAACGAGAGCGCAAAGCAGGCTGCCGCAACTTCTTCTGGAAGACTTTCACCTCCTGTTAACAGCAGGAGTATCTTTTGTTTTTACGGATCAGCCGACGCATGTTTGCTTTCTTTGTGGTAACCGGATTATTTACCGTAAGATAACAAATGTGCAGATACTTTAAGTTTTAAAGACTAATAAAATTATATGTTTCAAGACCGGCAGGTACACACTTCTGAAATAAATTTTCTGATTTTAAATCCTGAATTCTTGCTTTTTTGTGAAGCTGGTACCGATGAGATATCCCGATTCTGTCTGCATCAAACCCCAGCTTTCCTGGATCCTACATTTCCCACAATGCAAGTTGATATCATCTTTTGGTAATGTGTTTTTGTTTTTTTTAACTTTTGAACACAGTGCAGCAGATATCATTAGAGGGAAATCATTCACAGATAGATACAAGTTACTTTTTTGATAAAGCCATTTAAGAACATGAGTGACAGTGACTGGCTCAGCTTGCAATGTAAAAAGCATTATATAAATCACAGATAACACTGATTAACCTGGCGAATGTAACGAATACCTGGGCAGCACCGTTACGCATTAGTCTCCCCGCAGGAAGAAAAAGATTCTGGGTCTGAAACCTGTGCAGAGACTTGTCAGGATAACTGGTGATTTACATACATGAAATTCACTGAACTGCAGGTTTAATGTGCAGCCCTAGTTTTATACGGCTAAAAATACGGCTTTTTGCTTGGAACAAACATACAAATTTTGGTGCCTGTGCCCACTTTTTAGACCTCAGCCAAGTTCGTAATTGTGATAACTCGAGAACGAGGAGACGTGGGAGCTTCAAACTGAATCTTTCAGATGAATCTCTGTGACCTCAAACTCAAGGTCAAAGTCAAGTTGTCTAAAAATTTTGTGAATGTGATAACTTGAGAAGTCACTGAGGTGTAGCACTGATGGTTGTTTTAAAAGATTGTTTTAGTTATCAGCAGCACTTGATGGTGTTTGTTAAAATGCCAGAATCACCTCTTTGCTAACGTTTTAACCACCGAGCTCCAACTCAACACTTTAAACTGAATCCACAACAAGGATCGTAATCCGTGACTGAAAAGGAAAGAAAACTCCAAGATCCGAGGAGCGTGACGCATGCTGGCGTGAATCAGTGTGTTGAGTGAGTTGCGAGCACTGTGAAATGTTTAAAAAAAAACAAAACAGATTAGCACATCACGAGATAAATGAAGAGATGCCGACGACTGGAGCGTTTTAAAGTGATCGTGTTGTGTCACCGAAACAAAAGCAGAATTCACAGAAACACACAAACACAAAAACAGTTTCAAACCAGGACAGTTATGGAGCTGAATGACATCCTTGAGGTAAGGCTTTCACATTTCTAGCCCTTTAAGTTAAACACGTACAAAATGCGGACGGAGAGACAAGAGGTTAAACACAGTTATAACAAATACTGCAGCTCCAAAGGCTCAGAGTATGACTACTTTGCCTCCATAAATGAAGACTTGTAATCGAAAACAAAAAAAATCCATTTAAGGGGGATAAACAAAGTCATCACCTTAAAAGAAAGGGGACCCTATCATGCTTTTCTTTACTTCTTTATTTCCAATTACTGTGCTAAACTGTAGGTGATGTCATAGAGTAGGCTTAATCATAAGCACATAAGCCACCTGCTGGTCTAACCATTTGTTTGTGAGGGGCAGCCAATCAGAAGAGAGCTGGTTTTAAAAGAAGGGGAGGTGCAAAACAGCTCAGACAGAGACAGCAAGTTTTTGATTATTTCAGACTGAATCATTGCAAAGCTGCTCTACTTGAGTTCAAAATTACAGCACAACAGGTCCCCTTTAAATTCAGCACTCATTACCCCCTAACGGTGCCTTCACACCAAACGAGAAACACAAGTTTTGCTAATCCATAAGTCATCTGCCCCTTTAAACAGATTATCACTTTTAAATGCTTTTTTCCTTTTTAACGTTTCCCCAAATGGCACATTAAACAAAATCTTTACAAGAGGCTTTGAGCTTTTGCACACCAGGATGCCTCGTAAGTGAGCCACACCCTGTTTTCCATTAGACAAAGTGAGTTTGACTTCATTGCACCGTCATTTTCAATGTAACATGTCAAGTATCAAACAAACAAGCATCGAACAAAGATTGTGTTTCGTAGACATTCAAAAATGGCAAAAAAAGAGAGAAAAGAGTCTTATTACAAGTTGTGAGTAAGCGACTAGTAACATGATGCTGTAATGCTGAGAAGCGTGACAAAGAATCTGTCCTAACAAATCTCGTTCTAAAGAAAAATAAGCTGTTGGCTGTCAAACTGCTACACATTCTTATCGTCTACATTTCCTGCTCTATCAGGCTACGTCACCGCACTGCACTACAGGCTACACGCGTTCCACAACAACCCGCAGCAGATTCACTCAAACCCACCTGTTATGTACAATCACAGTTGATTTTGTGTGCTTTTAATATGCATTTCGATGCAAAACGCTGCCTACTCTCTAGCCTGGTTCAGACAAACCATAATCCTGATTATCACGCGTGTCCCTTATCTGGAAAAAAAATCCTTATTTTCAGGTTGAAATCTGTAACGTCCGTGTGTGCTTTCATTGTCTTTGAAAGTGTTAACAATAAAATAAAATGACATGTGCAAGGAATATGTGGGCAGTACCGGAGTGGATGAATGATAAAGTGGAGCCCAAGCTGCCTGCAGGTCAGGCCACTGTCGTACAAACGCTGAGCTAAACATTACAAACGATGTACCAAAGAGTAAAGGAAATGAAGCGGGAGAAGCCGAACACCAGTGAGGAGGAAGTAAAAGTAACGATTTTCTACCGACACTGTGAGTGAACAAGCTGCTATCAATAATGTGCCGGCTGTCCGTGGATCTGTGAGGCCGGGAGCGAAGAGGTTCAGGTAGAGATTTGTTAGCAGTCGGTGGAGATTTTGGCCGAGAGGTCCTGGATGCGGCGTGCGCTGCAGCTCTTGCACAGGATGTGGCCGTCCAGCGGGTAACAGCCTCGACCGTCGCCTTCAGACGACAGCAGGAGACCACATTCCTGACGAAAAGAGGCACTCGGGTCACTTCAGATAAACGCTCACAAGGACTGCCGAGTTTTGTGTTTTGAACTCTTCGTCAACTATGATGAACTTCACACTTTGATCAGCAAGTCCACATTTAGATTCCCCAGATTACTGTGATTGATTTATGTCAACACACTGAGCTGTTTCCACCTAAACCTGCAGTTTAGAGATTAGCAACGCCATGCTGATGTTTATGGACTACTTTATTCTCACAAGAGAGTTCACTGTGTTAATTATATGTAATGTTTAATGTAACCAGGCTTTCTCCTGCCTTGGAAAGGCGCCGGAATTGAGGCTGTTACTCCATTTCCCTGAAACTGATCCCTTTTCCTCTTATTTTTAAATAATTTATTCTCAGAAAAAAGGGAATTCATAAAGCTTTTCCTCGATATATGCCAAGAGATCTGCTTGATTGGGAAAGCTCACCTCACAAACGTAACAATTAACATGGAAGCTGCGGTCCAGGGCTACAATCCTGACGGTCTCCTCCTGCCCCGGCTCGGGCATGATGGGCTCCCCACACACCGAGCAGCGCGGCGCGTACTTCCTGTCAGACACAACAAGCATCCAAGCTCAGAGTTAGTTTAAGCACCTCTGTCTCGGCCTCAGTTCACAGTCGCAGCCTGCAAACGCTGTTTAGCTCGCACAGTTCAGCGATTACCTGTGAAAGTCCTCTATGCAGTGTATCTGAGACGTGGCGTCCACTGTGAAGGGCACGCCGTCCAAACAGCAGTTACAAATGACACACGTGAAGCAGCGAGGGTGGTAGGCTTTCCCCATGGCTCGCAGGATGCGGTCCAGAATGGGTTTGGAGCACTTTGAGCAGCGCTCTAGTGTGCTCTTAAGAAAAACAGATGGAAATAAAAACAGGGTTGAGAGAGGACCACTGAAAAACGAGGGAGAGCAAATCTCTCCGGTTTGAGGAAATATGAAAACAGCTCATTCACGTACGATGTAACAGCTCTCGCAGTAACTCTTCTTGTCGAGAGCGTAGAAGGGTTGTCCTCGCAGACGTGCGTGGCAGGTGATACACGTGAAACACTCCACGTGGAAAACCTGCTCCATGGCGATGCAGCCGCTGCCATCGCCGACCACGTTGTCTCCGCAGCGGGCGCAGCGACCTGAAGGTCGGCATGGAAACGGACAAGAAAAAAGTCATTAAGATGAGCTTTCCTCTTAAACTATTTTTAGATTTATTGCTGTGATGTGCCACTAGTAACAACTGATACCAAAATAGTCCTCAGCAGGCGGGTGGTTCATATCATACACCAGCTTCTTGGTGAGCCGATCCAGCTCTTCCTCAGGCCTGGGCGTTGCTGCCCCCTGCTGGAGGAAAGAGGACACATGAATCACACAAAGTTTATTTGATTTTTCAGAACACCTGGACCACAAATCAATTTGTGTTTGTTGTATGAAAAAAATAGAAGTTGCGTTTCTACCTTGCTCGACTGATAACCTGGACCCTGTGCGGCTCCCGACCCACTCTGATTATTTTCCATCGCTCTCTTAGACACAGGAAGCTGGTTAACTCTTCCTCCAGACCCTGAGCCGCTCCCCTTATACCCCCCCTCAGAGTGCATCTCCTGAACCTGTGAGCCGGGATGTGGAGGGTACCAGCCCTGGGGAGCAGTTTGAGTCTGGGGCGGGGGTCGTGACACGTGCTGGCGAGGAGGAGGCGGAGTGTATGCCTGTTCAGCTTGCCTCCCTGTCTGAGAGTAGGTGACTGGCTGCGCTGTCTTGACCTGGACGCTGAACCTGGGCCCCGTAGGAGTGGACGCTGTGGTGTAGGAGGCTGGGACGGGCTGAGGGTAAGGTTTAGGGGTAGAAGTGGTGTAGTAGTCCTGCTGGTGGGAGGTGGAGTACTGAGGTGTCTGATGCTCATTGGGGTAGGGAGGTGCTGGGTGGTATTGGCTCTGGGGATGAGGGTTGTAGCTCATGGATGGGCGACCCTGAGGAGGGGCAGCGCTCTGGTGTGCAGGCTTGTAGTGATCCGCTGAGAGGTATTTGTTGTAAGGCACGTTGTCATAGAGCTGTGGGGAGGCGGAGAATTAATAAACAGGCAAATAAAGAGAGATATCAACATTATTCATTGTTTAATTTATCAATTAAGTACATGTAAATCATTTTGAGCTAATCAAGCTTGCCGTACTTGAGTGCTGGAGTCCTGCGGGTGGCTGTCCAGATCAGCCAACATACTGGTGAGGGAGTCAATTTCAGCATCGATTTTGGAGTGGTAGTTTGCTGGCTTCTCTGGGCCACGATGCTAACACCAGAACAGCATAAGAAACCTGTCAGCTGGTTCTGAAACCCTTCAAATCTTTAGTTTCTTGTAGGCAAAGCTACTGACATGTCCACTCACCATCATCTCGTAGCTGTCCATGTGAGGGCTCCAACTGCGGTCTTCTTTAGGACCGTGTGGAGACGGGTAATAGTGATCACCAGATGAATGATGCATGGGTCCACCTAATGTTTTAGAGAACAGATATTGGAAATGAATCCAAAACCGTCTTTTTAAAGCACAACATCACAAAGCAGATCTTCACTAAAGAGATTCGCTCTGACATTCATGCGATGCATCGCTGGTTGCTGAAACACTCGTTCTACCCACGTTAACCATGAGAGATCTTTCAGTCATGATTCTAATATGAGTAAGAAACGCTACAGGCCTGAATCTGTTTCCAATTAAACAAAAATCTAAAAAGTGAAGAGTCAGTATTCCAGCATAGCCACATCCGATTTGTTTCTATCAGACTTTTAGTCACTTACTTCTAAATATTCTCATTGTTTTACCCCTGAAATACACCAGTGTTTCAGGAGTGTCCCCAGTGGATCTCTCCTCTGTATCACTTAAGAATACCACGGCTTACTTTTTCTAAATGGAGGCAAAAGATACAGGGAGGAGTCACCTCAAGGCACTTCATTCTTTAAGGTAAAGACCCTACAATCAAACCCCTAATGAGGAAGCAACTGGCGACAGTGGGAAGGAAAAACGTCCTTTTAACAGGAAGCAACCTCCGTCAGAGCCAGGCTCAGGGAGGGACAGCCATCTTCTACAATCGATTGGGGAAAGAAAAGAAAAAAAGGACATCGCTGGGAGAAAGACGTCAGGACACAGGAACAGGATAAAGAATCTGGTCAATTTTCAAAATAAAAGACCTTGCTTCGACCACAATCTCCGCTTCTAAAACTCTGACGATGTGATATGACACCATGTAAAAAGGATAGAAGAAAACAGGGTCACAGCCACACACTCGGTGTATTTCAGAGGTCAGCAGAAACTTTTACAAATTCAAAAAACTTGCTTTTTGACATTTAATACTAAAAAGACTTCGGTAAACAAACTTTATTTGTGACTGCTAGAGCCTTCCTAAATATAACTGCTACAGGAAGGGATCATCATTATTCAGCCTAACATCTGCACATCAGCAGCAGAGGATGGATATCATGCAGAGTTTATAGAGTTTTAGGATTTTACAGCTCCTTTCTCCTGATTGTAACATAAAAACATCGGTGAGTTGAGTTTCAGATGCTTTCAGGACGATACAGCCGCGTGCCGAGTAGCCTTCTTACCTGTGGGCCCAGTTGCCATGTACCTGTTGGCCATCCCTCCTCCTCCTCCTCCATTCTGATCGTAAGGACCATATTTTGGTCTGAAATCAGGCGTGCCCTTCTTCATAGGGGCTCGATAGATTGCTCCACCAGCAGAGTGGGACATCTGGGGGGCGGCTCGCTCTGGGCTGTCCAGAGTCCTCGGTGGCAGCCAGGTGGGACCGGACATGGCAGGTGTCTGAGGTGATGCAAACATTTATGTCACATTTTTCTGTACATAAAAGTTCATTAATACAATATGACTGATACGTGCTTTTAACCTGTAACAATAATAAGAAAATTGACTTTAACCTCCTGGTATTTTTTTCATGCTTTTAGGCTTAATTCGTGTATTCGAGCTCAGCTGTGGCTGTTTTGCACATTTATGCCGGAGGTAACCAATGGAAACTAAGGGATGCTTCAGACTTTGTTTCCTATGGCAACGGGCACACACGGCTTGAACAATGGGCTTCTGGTTGAAGAGCAGGAAGAGAGAAGCTGGACTGCAGGGCTCGGGGATTTCCAGCAGGATTGCACACGCCTGAAAACATGTGCGAGTGTGTTTTTGTGCGTTTCACGACACAAACGGTGACGGAAAAGATCGCCAGCACACCCGTTCACACACACACAGATGTACAGTGACATAAACAGGTGCAAATCTGCAGCTACCCCTCGTCTGTTTATCCGCCACAATAGTTATTGTCTTTTCATGTTTACACACCAGTATCATTTATTTCCAAATGAAGCTGGGAGAAAAACACGGCAGGAAATGTTGTACCGTGATATGCATCTGTATACGCATAAACACCTGGCTCATAACAATATACTATGTATTCTCAGGACAAGCTCACAGCTGAGCTGAAAAAGTGCCGACTTGCACGTGAGGGGCGTAAAGCCGCTCCTGTTACATAAGAAAAAAAAACATCTGGCATGTTTTACTGTTATCTGTATTGTGTATTTTTGAGCAAATATGACTGTAATAACACTGAGGCCAGACAGATTTCAGGCCATCACTTTGGTGTCTGCGCTTTCATCATTTTACAGAATACAAATATAGCTGACTCATCAAACTTTACAGACAACATAAAACAAGAGCAAGCACATATGAATGCAAGCTATGGACACAAAGCTAAAATGGACTGAGAGGCACAGCGAATCACAGCTACGTACTGTCAGAGTGGAGAAATTAATAGCCCACTCAGACTGATTGTATGTGGGTCGTGTGGCCATCATAAGAGGATTATACTGACGGATGAGAAGATGAGGTAGTCACACAGAAAAACAATTCCCAAACATTAGATTTAAGCTTTTACCCCTCTCCCCTTTCATTATATTAAGATTTGGAGTCATTTATCAATAAACCACACAATGTCAGGGTGGACTTTACATGATAATACACACTGACCACGTGGAAGAAAGAGTGACCCAACACCTCCACTGACCACCCGTTTTAACACCCCCTGTCTGAATCCGGATGAGCACACACTCAAATCCCAGGATCCAGAACAGGAAATTAATCCCATCTGTTATATCACTTAGACCGTCTTGTTACCTCTTCGTGTGGAGTGAAACACAAAGCTATGTGTGTGAGCTGGGCTGGGCTGTACGGGAGGCGCAGCAACCCGTGAAATGTCAAAGTTGATGCTGACTGCAGCAAGAAGCGTGAAGGAAACGGGAACAGAGGCACAGGACATCCGGGATTTTTGGAAAATCGAAATGAAATGCACTGGAAGCACTTTAGTAACACACAATATTAAAAGAATAACAGATTAAATTTTAATTTAATTATTTATTTCTAATTTTAATAACAGGTCGTTATTTTGTAACATTTAGGCTTTTATTCTGAAGCTCGCTGCTCTGTTTGCGTTAACTCATCTGACAGAGTGTCGCCTGAAAAGGTGGCGATCTGTGCTAAACGGAGTAAGAGGAAGACAAAATGACTGAAGTCATACCGGGAAACGTTTTTTGTAAATATGTATACATTTTATTTTGTGCTATATAACACGAACGGCATCAGATCGTCTCCTACCTTTCACAGTACCGTTACAGAGAGCCTCCTCTCTCCTTCGGTGTCATCTAAAAATCCAGAAACACAGCAGGATAGTGAGGAAACAAGCAGGCGCATCACAGATACACGAGCGACATGTTTGTTCTGCTTTTTTCACTAACATTTTTCTTCTCTCGTGAAAGACAAACTGCTCAGCTGCTCGTCCAAAACTGTCCTCCGTACCCCACACATGTGAAAACACACAGCATTTTAAGCGCTCCAAACCGGGGCTAACCGGCCGTGATTAACTTTAGTAACAGCCTTGTTTACTTGTTTGCTAGCCTGTTTTGAACTCGAGCAAAGCTCGTGCCTCTCCCTCGGGCTAACTTCAGCCGAACAGGAAACAAAGCAGCCAGCCAAAACGCACCACGACACATACCGTGTGAAATGAGCCACACCAACGCGACCTACGCCTCCATCCAAACGCTCCCAGGCCGGGGAAAGTTGTCCCGGAGAAACTTTCCTTCTGCTTCGGCGTGGCTAACCTACTTTGTCCCGGATCCAGAGGCCTTTAGCAGCAGCAGCGGCGGCCGCAGATCCTCACTGCATTCCCACCGTGTGACGTCGTTGCTGCGCGCGTGTACGTGCGCGCGCACGGAGACGTGGGGGGTCCGTCACATCTACAGGCTGCCCCCCCCAAAGAATACACTCAAAACTCCAACATAACACAGATACCAGACTGCTAAGTTTGAACAGAATAACCCCACATGTGTAATTACACCAGTATATGGATTATATTAAGTCTGAGACCGCCACTGAGCTCTGCTTCCCTTTGGACAAGGTGGGAAAGTCATGTGTTTCAGCACCCGAAACATTACCACCAGCTATAACAGGCCAGCTTTAGTAAAACAGAGAAGCTCAGTAGATTACTATAAAATAATATGACCAGAATTCTCCAAAAAGGTGACTATGGTAAAAATTATACAAACCAAAATGTCTTGACGCATGCTCAATCATCCAGCTAAAGAAAACACAGAAAGTTGGGGAAAGTGGGTTAAAAAATGGCACAATTAAGCAGATATTGTATTATCATTTAGGGTAGTTTTTCCTGTGCACAACAAAGTTTTTTGGTCCCTCATAAACATGAAACAATCATTTTATGGTTTAATAACAGCGCTTGTGCTGACAGGTTTGGGCAAAACCCCGATGTTGTTATCTCAACATGATCGTGTGTGTGGACCAAAGACCGTGACGTTCAGCACTCATTTGCCTTTGTTTTGCGTGTGGGCTCGTTATCGTGTTGCAGCACGAGAACTGTCAACATAGAGTTGGGTGAAGAGAGTAGGATAGGGTGAAGGTGATTCAGTACTGGTGTCCAGCTCCAGACTTGATTAGCACTATGTTTCATTTTGGGTCTAATACATTACAGTTTCATTCTGTCTCTTGTTTATCTGCACACTTCTGTCACTGTCACAAATGCCAAACTTGGATTAATCAGTAAACAGGAACTTTTTTCCCAGGTAGCCGCTGTAAATAGCCACCATATGACCTTGTTCGATGACTCTTGCTTTTCCTCGTTTGATTTCACTCTTAGGCAACCTCCTTCTAGAGCAACTTTTTCTCGCTTAAGCATTGCACTTTTTAAAAATCTTTTTTGAAACAAATCATTTGCACCGAGGCTGCTTCTTCATCTCTCACTGAAAAAAACTTGATCTTGTTATCGATCTTCTGATGGTGGTGTGCACAATAACACTTTGGAAACAAATGATCTAGTCTCAAAGTGTTTCAGAGTGTCAGGCTAGCCACTAGTTCACTCTGAGGAAGCACCTCTTTGGCAAACATAGCTCTGATGCCATGTTTGCCAACTTACCACTGATACTAAGCCCTTGGATTGGTTCCATCTGAAGGATACCACTCATGCAGATTGGATTGTCTATTGTCAACAAAAAAGGCAATTAAACATTGTATTTTTGTATTATTGTACGGTCTTTACTTTATAATATAAAGCACCTTGAGGCAACTGTTGCTATGATGTAGCATTGTATAAATAAAATTGAACTGAATTGAAAAGACAATTATACTATTTATTCCAATGTATTCTATTTATTCTACATATTCACTCGCTTCTTTTCCACCACACATACACACACAGACACACACACAGCCGTTAATATGGAGGTCAAGTACTAGTTCTATCAAGCTTCATCAAATCATGAGATTTGGGTCAGCTGCCCATCTCCCTTCGCTCTCCCTCTTCCTCCTCATACTCCACCCAGCACAGTGTTGGAGGCACATGGCTCTTTCCTCAAGGCACTGCTTCAAAGGAAGGGTTTCATATCATTTATTTTTCATTTCCCACTCTATCTCTGCCAATAAGCGGACAAACAACCAGAGCTGCTCCCTGGGATCTCCCTGCTTCCTTGTCCCGCTCCTCCTCCTCTAGCTCTATGCTGTTTGCCCTTATATGGCCATAGAGCTCTGTAATCACAGGCAGTTTGGGTTGATCTCTGTTATTGTTACAGGAGTTATCAACACTTTGGCACCAACTGGTGGATTTGAAGTCAAAGCATGGCTTCAGTCCATACATTATCAGATAAACAATATGGTCCTGTCCAGGCAACCAGGAAATCACAAAACAAGGGGAAGCTCTTCATTTGAGAAGTGCAGAAGGTCCATTTGGGACTTTATTTTGATGTTAAATATTAACAACTCTGCATTTTATCAAAACAGGGCCAGTGGGTCGCTGATGGGCATTGACAGATGGGGCAAGATGCAGGAAGTCACAATGAGCGTTGCCCAGTCTTGCCAGCGGGACAGACTCAATGGCTTCCGGCCATTGGTGAACCCGTTTAGTAATGTTCTCACTTTTCCTCAACCGCCCCCCTCATCCGTTCTTCTCACAATGCCTGGAAGTAGCCTAGACCTACATCTCCTTCTCTGTTTTCTTAACCGTTGTGTTCCTTTATGGTTTTTCCTTTTTTTTTTTTCAAAGCACACAATTGATCTGAGCTCCATCCAAACAAATAAAAGCACAAGAGCACACACAAACACTCAACGTCCCATGCAAACATCTTACTTCCGATTCACCTTTTCAAAGGATTCATATGAAAATGGGTTTGCGTTTGATTTTGAAATCATCTTTTAGACACTGAATTGTAGGGAAAATATTTTATTAAAGGCTTATCAAACCTGAAAAAGCTAATTAATTGAATGCGTTTGTTCAGTGGGACTCCCAGTGATTTCAGACTTATATCCAAAAGAGTTGCAAAGTAATAAATTGTAAAACAGCATGCCAAAAAAATTACACATACAAAATATCCATACTTATCTGTGTCCTTTTATTGCCATCTACATTATCACTGGAAACTCACACATAATATGAAATAAAGTCATCACTGGAAATAAAAAACTACATTTTTACTTAATATAAATTTGTGCACTCGACTTAATCTTCTTTAGTTCGCTTACTTATATTGAGTTAAACGGGTATTGAGGATCACAGCTGTATAAATTTGTTTTATTTAATAATTTGCACTTCAGTAAGGAAAACATCTGCAATTTCTATCACAAGGAGTGTGGTGCAGTGCATGGGCCATAGTGTGTTATATGGGGCACAATGCGGTGTATGGGGCACAGTACAGCATATAGGGCATAAATATACGCAATATATAGAGCATGCAGTGTTTAGAGTACGCTGTGCTGTATCAAACTGTGTAACAGTGTAACAAAAACTCTGTAAACTCTATGCCTAATAATCTTTATTACTATTAAATAAATTCTTGTTAAATGTTTTCCCCTTTAAGACATATCAAGCCTGCAAAACTCTGCGAACATGTAGTCTAGTTAACCGAGTCACTTTAAATTCATCAAAAGTAATCATTTAAGTTTGAGCAGTATTTTGTTTCTCTTGTAGATCTCATCCTGCACTGAATCCTACATCTGTTTTTCATTTTAGAGGAACATTTCCAAGCTTCACCTCAACATTACACAGTATAGCTGAATCAGAGCACTTCTAAGAAGTCAACCTTGAAGATTTTTTTCTTCACCTTCCTCATGGTCTCCTGTAAAATGCTCTGATGTGGAGGAAACACAGTTCATAGTTCACGTTAGCTGTGACTCAGTTAACTGTACTGTGTGTGATTCTCTGTGAACCTGAGGCTGTGCTAAAGATGGGGCAGCTTTCCGCTAATCATTTAAAAAAAAATATATATTCATAACCTCTAAAGCCTTTGTCCCCTCACTTCATTAACACCTCCCAGCCCCCAACCCAGGTCTCCATATCTCTTCCCTTATCTCCTGCTTGCTTTATTATTGACGGATGTCCTGCGCGGGCGGGTTTTTTATCCACGTCTCTGAGCAGCTTTGCAGGATGCATAATAAGTTTGTGCATGTTTGTGTGTATGTGTGAGGAAGTTCCTGCACATCTGTCGGCTGCATTTCTCTCAGTCAGGGTTGGGTAGGGGTTGTTTTTCAGTGTGGAGAAGGTGTCTCCCATTTATAATGATCAATTTTGTCTCGCTTCCTTCCTTTTGGTCCTCATAACACGTAGCCTTTGCTCTGAGGCATCAAGCCAGAAGCTTCCGGATAGTGTTGTGAAGTACTTATAAATGCCCATTATACTGACCTGGTTGACTCAACAATGACAGTTTGTATTTGAATGGGAGTATTTATTATAAATGATGGGCATCATCATAGGTTATGAGAGCTTGTGCATAAAATTATTAGCAGAATTTGTAAAAATGTTTAAAAAAATCATCCTTTAAAAAGGTGAAAGCATAACTTGTTTATTCAACAATAAGTTGGTGCTCCAGCTTCCTGTCAAGCAGTTTCCTCTGTCCAGGAGAGAGGTGAAGGGCAGGAAAGCGTTGGTGGGGGATGTTCTCTGGCTTACCCCTGGATAGTCAGACACGTACTGCATGTCCCCAAAGGTCCTTACATATATTTTTTTAACATGGCACAAAAACACACGATGCTTTTCCTGCTATTAGTTTGTACAGACCTAGGGGGGAGTTTAGAAAAACTAATAGACCACTAAAAATACTTAGAGCCTGGAGCCTGAGCCATGCAGGGCTTTTTCCTGCGTTGTTTCCAGTGTGCGCGTGGGCCCATTGAGGAAAGAGGAAATGAGCTGCCCTGGTTGTAAGGGGGCTTCCTGAATGATATTATAAAGAGCTCCCTCCCTTCAACCTCTCCTCACAGTGTTGCTCAGAGCAAGCGGAGGCTGTCGGTGATCCCTTTGCTCCACATCTTTGACCGTGGACTGAACACTGAGCCAAAGAGGTTTGACGTCAGTGCAGTGCACGCTAATTCTCGTCCCTGCTGGTCGGGGTAAGGTGGAAATACTGATTGTTTCGCTTTTTTAAAAATGATTTGCCTAACTGTCGCTTTCTTAGATTAACTTTTTTATTTTTATGTAGAACTGTTAATAATCTTAATCTTCTTTAAACAACCCTTGAAGTACACTAAATAGGTGATTTATCTACAGAAAATTCTGGTAAACTCTTAGTTTTTAAAAGTGCACGCTGCTGCTGTTTGATTCATATTCATGTCGATTTAAAAACGTAACACTGTAAAGTTGAATATGCAAATGGGATTAAATTAGTATTTCTTTTTTCCCCACTCAAAGGTACGAGTAGGGAGCTGGTCTCACCTAACGGATGTGTCTGGGACACTCCAGTATATTTATTATTTCAGTTACACACAGGTAAGTGTCTGTTATGCATCTTACATAGAAAGGATATTTGTGCAATCATTAAAAAAATCATGAAAATTATGTACAATGCCTCATTGTTTTACTTATAATGCCTTAAAGATTCAGATGAGCACGATGGAAGCTCTGGAGGGATATCGGGCCGACAGAGGGCAGAGCATGAGGGCTACGGCCCCAGCTGAAGGATATGTGAAGGAGTTCACTCGCCACTCCAATGATGTGCTGCTGAACCTGAATGAACTCCGACATCGGAGCATCCTGACTGACACCACCCTGATCGTTGGCAACGTGCACCTGCAGGCACACTGTGCTGTGCTCGTGGCCTGCAGGTTGGTGGACAAACCAGTCCTTTTGTGGTCAGAATTTAGGAGCAATATCTTCTTTAATCTTCTTCTACTGCAAAAATAATCCGAGTGGTACATCTTGCACCTCTTTCTATGCCTGACTCATAGTTGGTTTTGTCTTTCTAATTTTGTTTCATTCATCATAAGCTCCTGTTTCCTTCCACTTAGTACATCCATTGTTTTTTTCTTCCCACTCCCTTTCTCCCCATTTCTTCCCTTAAAAGCACTGCAGATAGTTTTTTATACGAGAACTGCATGCCTTACTTTAAGTTGTTTTTGCTTTCTCCTCTCTTCTCAGTGGTTTCTTCTACTCGCTGTATTCACGCCGTGCATTGCTACAGGGGCGTGGTGGGAGCGGGGAGCAGCTCATGACTGTGTCTCTCCCCACCACACTGGACCCCTCTAGCGTCTCCCTGCTGCTAGACTTCATGTACACCTCCCGCCTCCCTCTGACACCGAGCATTGTCTCCGGGGTGTTGGCTGTGGCTGTCTACCTGCAGATGGACCACGTGGCTGAGACCTGCCGGGATTTCATGCAGCTGCACTGGTGAGGGCCATGAAAGAACACGTGCTGTTCACAGCTTGGAAGAGATAGTGTATTAAACTGGATCAAATTGCATGTGCAATCTTTTGCAGCATGGAGAATAGGACAGTCAGACACCTCCAGTTGGAGCTGGACTCCAGGGTGTCCGTACCCTCTGTATCTCCCAAAGGAGGGGACTTGCCTACTCAAGGACCCCTGCGATTACTGCCAACAGCAGCAGCAACCCGGTAAGAAGGTCTAGTGTGAAACTGAATAATTAAATGTATAGTTGATATCCCGGATGACTTTTTTTGCGCGGCTCCTACTTTTCAAAGTTGTTTATCACTTTGAGCCGTTGTTTGCACAATGCCAGACGTGCTTTGGTTTGCGCTCCTTTGTCCTTTGACGGGTTTAGCTCATTACAGCGCTTCCTTTGTTTTTCCTGCAGGGTCCCTGTGGTGACTGGGGGCTCTCTCAAGCCAGGGGCTTTCCCCAGCTGTCAGCCCAGGTCAACAGAGCTGAAAGGAGACCCTGAGTCACCTCTCATGGCCAGCCCGACTTTGTCTCCAAGCAGCCCCACCCGCTCCAGCTGCCAACCAAGTTCTCCTGCTGCATCTGAGACCTGCAACAAAAACCTTGTGGTATGTCTCAGGAAAAGTATTTGATTTGTAGGGTTTTGGGGAGCTCGTGCAGCACTTGTATAACTGATGTTCTGTCTGTTTTCCCCAGAGTGATGCCAAAGCCACACCAGACCCGAAGGCCTGCAACTGGAAGAAGTACAAGTACATTGTCCTCAACCCTCTCTGTGCTGCCAGTGCAGTGAAAGTCGAGGAGATGGAGGAACCCCAAAATCAAGCATCACCCACTGATGACTCAACACCAAAAGCACCAACAGAGGCGTGGTCTGGAGAAGTGCCCGGTCAGATTGATAGGTAAACTGGATAACAACAATGAAAAGACAGAGAAAACAGAAAGTTTGTAAGGGTTTCTAAAATCTTTGACCCTCTCTTCCTCAGACAGGGGCAGGCCTCCTGCTACGAGGGTTCTGGCCGAGCCCCTCCCCTCAGGCCATCACCCTCTGAGGACCACCCAACTGTGCCCACCTCTAACAAGGAGGGACATGGTAGGTATAAACAGCACTTTTAAAACCTTCCACTGGTGCTATTATAAAATTTTATTTTTAACTATTTTCCTGAAATCGCACTCTTCTCACCCAGAAGCCGCCCATCTCAATCATCACCAAGTTAAGCGTGAAAGCTACTACACGCCCTATTCCTTCTCTGGCAGCCTTCAAGGACCCAAACCTGCCTGCTCAAGTGAGACTTAAAAAAAAGTTTAAATTTACTTTCCTGTTCTGCATGCAGTTCAGAAGTGAACAACAAACATGTAACAATGACCTCTGGGTCTGCAGGTGACAAGCCATACCGCTGTAACGTGTGTGCAGCTCAGTTCAACCGACCAGCCAACCTGAAGACTCACTCCCGGATTCACTCCGGAGAGAAGCCTTACCGCTGTGACACCTGCGGGGCACGGTTTGTTCAGGTGAGGGTCAAATGACTGCGTGAAAAGACTTCTCAGAAATAACACAGATGTTAGCCACACTAGATACTGGTGTGTTTTCTTTATCTCCAGCAGTATCAGACTGGTTCATGTAGACTAGTTGAGTTCCAGTTTCTCGTTAACTCTTCTAGTTGCTCGCAAAATTTGAAAATGTGGAGCGAGTGTAGATGGCTACAGCTCTTCCTCGAGGCCTGCCTTATTTGATGTTTGCATGCTTTATTTTGCACCTCTCAACCTGTTTGTGTGGTCTGCCCCGGTGTTAGGTTGCCCACCTCAGGGCCCACGTGTTGATTCACACTGGGGAGAAGCCTTACCCCTGCAACACCTGCGGCACCCGCTTCCGCCACCTGCAGACGCTGAAGAGTCACCTGCGGATCCACACCGGAGAGAAGCCTTACAGCGTAAGCTACCTGCGGCACACGTAATCGCAGCATCAAGAGCATTGTCCTGTCATGTTCATGACGTCTAATGAATGAACGCTCTGTGTTTTTCCAGTGCGAGAAGTGTGACCTGCACTTCCGACACAAGAGCCAGCTGCGCCTGCACCTGCGCCAGAAGCACGGGGCCGTCACAAACACCAAGATCCGCTACAAAGTGCTGACTGAGCCCTACCAGCCTATCCTGCAGGCCTGCTGAGGAGGATCACTAATCGCACCTCAATGATCTGAATCTGTCAGAATGTGAAATTTGGCTCATTAACTCACTTGTCAGTTGCAAAATTGTTAGCATCTCGTCTTGAATAGAGGCAACAACAAACAATAAATGAATGAAAAAATACAAATAGGTTACACATGGAGTAAGAGACAGTCATTTCTACAAAGCTGTTGGTTGAGGTTTGGTGAGGTTGTGCTTTAATAATACACGATTGAGACGATTAAAGAATGTTTTGCTTGAGGGTTTGCGAAGAAGTGTAAAGAAGGGGACAGGGTATGGAGCGAAAGGTAAAGTCGTACAAGTGTTGTGCATTTGTGTGCATATTGAATTGTAAAGAAATGTGTGCGTGTGAGCAGATTGAAGGAAAGATAAAGCAAGTTTTGTGAAGCAGATGTGATCAGATTTGGTGTAAATTAGAACAGACGTGGGGTTTTTCAGTTTCAAGTTACCGAAGCTTCTTTGTCTGATGTGTATTTAACTTTGATTTATCTTAACCCGATGGCCCGGCGCCTGTGTAACTTTAAAGAAAAAAGTAAAACTATGTGCTTTTCCAGTCCAAGCAGGCAAAGGACTTTTGTATCATGCTGAACAAAAAGTGAAGAAATCAAATGATGTTTGCTAAACTTTTAAACAAGACAACTCAAATAAAAATGTAATATTACTAAATCTGTATTTGTGAGAGGTAATTTGCTGGACAAAGATGGTTTTGTACAATTTAAATTAAATAACTTTTATATTAATTGGAAACGTGATCTTTGGTGTGTCATAGTGTATATACTGTATTTTAAAGAACTCAAGGTCAAGTGACTTTATTGTCATCCCAACCATGTGCAGTGGTGCAGTACACAGTGAAATGAGACGACGTTCCTCCAAGACCGTGGTGCTACATATGACTCATCCCCTGAATGACTAAAACTACTTTTGTCATAATGGCTCGCCCAGGGGGCAGCGCCACATGTTTGATGTGGTAGAGTGCCCTTCCTGACACAATCCCCGAGGGATCTATATCTCATCCCGGGATCAAACTGGAGATCTTGTTGCTTGTTAGGCGAATGTGTAAACAACTGGATAACTAAAACAACTTATTTTCAGGCTCTCTGCGCCTTCAGCCTTTCACCTCCTTTGATTTTCTTCCTCCCATTAGGAAACTCTTTTTACCCATGAATCACATCTTCTGCTCAGTAAAATTATCCCTCCATTTTTTTTTTAGTATTTGTTTTGTTTTTTCTTGGTTGCTGGTGAGGAAACAATGAAGCTGAGGGCACCTGTTTCCTCCTGGGTCTTAATAGTCCACTCTACCAGCCAATAACACGTGTGCGAGCCCGCTGGTGCTTCCTGGAGGGGCTGCAGACTCCTGCTGAACTCTCCCACCCTCTGTCATCCCTGCTTCCTGCTCCCTGATGAGTTGTGGCTAGCTGGCCTTATTGTCCACGCTCGGCGGACAAACATTGGAAGCTTGAAGGGACTTTCCAACCTTCAACCCCCTCCTCCCCTACGACATGCAGCTTCTTCCCTTCATTCATACCTTTGCAGGGTTCTCCTTCTCATATGACTTCATCTGAAGGCTGTCAGATAAGAGGATGGAACAAATCTGAGGAAGTGAATATGAAATGGGAAATATGTGAAGATTATTTCATGAAGTGAGCATTAGTGAGCACAGTTTGAACATTTCAGGAAGCTACCGCAGTTATGAGTATGATGCTGCCCTAATTTGGAGAAGCATTTCCTTCCCTGAGGAACATAAAGCGCAAACCAACTACGATCGACACCCAAGGTTTCTACTGCGTTTGGAAAGAAATTTACTCCTGCAAGCAGCAGATAGAAATCAGAATCAGAACACGTCATTAATCCCTGAGGAAATTATGTGATCACAATTGTTCCAAGACAGAAAAGTAACTAACTAAACTGAATTAAATAATACAATATAGTATAAAGTTTCAAAATCTAACCACATAGCTCTACTAGATACAAAAAGCTCTAATTGTAAATACATTTAAATATATAAAAAGTATACATTTATTCAACAAAATAAAAACTACAGCTATGACTAATTCCCAGAAATCTTGAGAAATTATAGACGTATGAGGTTGCAGGGAAAACTGATCTATCAGTGAGAGTCAGAGAGTGTTTATCATATGTTACACAACTTGTCCTGCTATTGTGAAATACAATCCTGCAAAAGGCCTGTTGAGCAAGTTTGTGACGAACCGCATATTTATTGGGAAATACATAAGCTAACAGAGACAATAAACGAAGTAGAGCTCAGAAAGTGGACACTGGAGCAAAGACCACGGGAGATTAGTAGAAACTGCAACGTTTGGGTGCTATTTCTCATTTCTGTTGTAACTCCTTAGAGATTAAGTAAAACTAAAGTCTCCTGTTTGGGTTTCTATAATGCACAGTTTTTATGACTTACACAAAACTGACAATAATTGAAGTAGCTTAAATTCTTTATTATTAATCTGTGATGCTTTAAATATCTTATATACATAGTTCAACCCCAGATATCAAATCACATGGCAGCAACTTAGTGCATTGACGCATGTAGACTTGATCAGAACGACCTGCTGAAGCTGAAACTGTGGATCAGAATGAAGAAGAAAGATGATTTAAGCTGCTTTGAATGGGGCGTGGTTTTGGTGCCAGGCAAGTTGGTATTTCAGGAACTGCGGAGCTGCTGGGATTTTCCCACAGAGAACGGTCTGAAAAAGAGAAAACAGGTTAGCAGCAGGGTTGTGGTGAAGAATGTGTGAAGATATGCAGAGTAGCTCTGAATGCACAACATTGCTGTCATATCAGCATGAACCAAAATCTCTGAGGAATGTTTCCAGCACATCCACCAACACTTTAAAATAAATTTGGGAAAGAACAAAAGTCCCCTTAAAGACATAATACGTATTTCTGTTCTGACAACTTCATAATAGTTTCTATTCTGGTTACATTAGTCTTTGAGCAATGTTTTTGAAGTGTCGCAGGAGGAAAAGCAGAGTTATAATGTTAATGATGACAACTCAGCTGTTCCAGGAAAAGGCAACAGATATAAATATATTTTGTGACACAGAATTTAAAGCCAGCATTAATCATCATAGACTGATGCATTTACACAAGAAAAGACTGATCAGGAATAATATTGGTACCAAAAACTGGATGTTTACTGGTAGAGCTGGTCAGTGACTTGAAGCCTTTTCTGAGCTCTTGATTTTTAAACTTGGCTTTACCTCCCTCTACTGTCTGCACACCTGAACACTCACAGGGCAGATACTACACTATCAAACTGGAAATATTGAATACACAAGGCACATTGTATTTTTTTTCTTTCATATTCTGCACCCTGCTCACAGGATCGTTACCTGAGGATTGCTCTACAAAGGCGCAGTCTCTACTTTTCTGTCATTTTTATGAATTTTCAAAAACCCCTAATTTATTTAATCGAGCCAAAAAAATATCAAAATTATCACTCATTGTGTCAGCTGGCAGCCGCCATCAGAGGTATTTTAAAGCAAATAATATATAAATGCTCGTGATCACATTTTTAAAAAGAAACCAATAAAACAAAGTATGGGCGGTCACTCAAACAAGGTCAGAATATTTTTGGGAATCAAATAAGATTCAAATATGATCCACAGCGGGATGATTTACAATGTGTTCATGTGTCCTCGTATGACTCTGGTTACATTCAGTGTGCTGCAACCTTAAAATTAAGATAATCTATTAATTCAGATAGTTATTGAAAAACAATCATATTCTCCAACATCTGTGGGACAAAGACATTAGACTGTAAGTGAGGACATCCAATAATAACAGAAGTCGTTTTAAATGAAAAATAGGTAATAAAAATAATAAAAACAAATTATTATTATTATATTCATAATGAGGAGTCAGTTCAAAAACAATAGACAACAATATAATTATAGTCTTACAATTATTGGGGAAAATGATTATATTTTATATGTTTGTGAGTGAAAAAGGGCGAGACAGAATGATGCTTTCAGTTTCTTTTTGTTGGACAGCCATCAGTGATGCTCTGTTATGATACTTCTGCTGATTTGGTTAGGACTGCACTATTTTAATATTTAAATCCAGACCTCTCCATAAAGCCTTCTCTTTGTTTGTTATTACTTCCCGATTTACTTGAACACTTCCACGACAGACATCGGCCAAGGATAGAACCACTAACCAGATGTAAGTTTAAAATTTGTAATTCATTACATTGAATGGAGTGTGCTTATTATTTGGTGACCAGTGGATTTCCCAGTATAGCTTGGTTTTAGTCAAAGTCCGAGTCGCCGTTTGCCTTTGTTATGTATTTTTTATGATTGCAGCCTTAATAAACAGCTTGCTTTTGTTAAGTTTAGTCTCCCAACGTCTGCATTTGGGTCCTCTCTTCAAAATGTGATCTGCGTCCCACAGAACAATTGTGGGATCCAACCCAACCTTTCTGTACAGAACTGCAAAATGATCACACAGCATCTCATCAATGACCTAAACAGAGCTGTCGCTTCAAATGATAATCAGACAAATTTAAAGTAGAGCATCCAGACCAGACTAGGAATGGCTTTTTGGGGACTTGTCAGGTATTTAGTAATAAATGGGTCATTTTATACACACTGTCTGGTTTTTCTTGGTTCCTGGGTAGCACTTAATACACTTCCAGGTTAAACGTTATACAGTATAGGCTCAACTGATGAGGGTTTCATTCATGATTAGATGTTGCTATTTCTTAAAAACCTTGTATTTGTTGGATAAATGTGACAAGTTAATGGCAAAAGCAACAACAGACTGATAAAAGCTTCATGAATTAACAATGTGAGACCAGCGTCACTGTACACAATTAGAGATATGAAGAACAAACACTATGATATTAAAGAGAAGCTAAAAATAATAAACTCTATGCATCATAAAATATTCTAAGTACCGAATGTGTTTCAGATCATTTACCAGCTGTTGTATTGAGGGTTTAATTTTCTTAACCTGAGTCTAAGGTAAGATTTTCTCAATTAGAGATGTGGTTTATCAGATTAATTCAACAGATCATTTTATTTGAATGTTAAAAGAACTAAAACGTGTTTTCATACAGTTCCTCGAGAAACACATCCAAACACAGTATCAAACAAAACAGTGACTTCCAGCATTTTAAGTGCAAGTTCTATATGAATGTCATTTCTCTACACACACACTAAAACGACACGTTTTACATTCAAAATGTTGTCATCTTTTTACTGTGTATTAAAGAAAATATGTTTTCATTATGTGGCAGATTAAAGATGCGGTGGAGTCTGTTTCTGCTTCTGATGGGTAAGTGGAAATTCTCCGCACTGCTTCCTCAGTTTTATTCTGCTAACATGTTTGTATTTTTCCGGTTTACATTCTGCTCTGATGTTTGCTGTTGTTATTATTTATTGCTGTAATTCTGTTTCTGTATTATCTTTGCTTTTTCATTTGATCTCCATCAATTCAATTGTTTCTTTTTGTTATGAATAATCCTTTTTATTTCAATCTCATGTCTTTGTTTACTGTGAACATTATCTTTATTGTATCCAAACACTAAAGTCTTATAGTCGCACACATTTGTCTTTCACTGAGAAGGTCACTGAGCTCAGAGTCACACTTGTGTTGTAGACTGTTTATCTGTGAACCAGTGAGTTTGATTTGATAATGCAGCATTATTGCTAATATTTTACTGCTTTTAGGTCAGTGTTTCGTCTCCACCTGTTACCTGTATGAGTACCACTTTATTAGAGAAGACAAAACCTGGGAAGAAGCATGGATGTGGCATTGGTCTCTGCCAGGGGTGAACTACACTGAACATGAAACCAGATGGGGATCTTCTGAACCAGATGATCAAAAGGAAAATGAGAACTGTGTGAAGACAAGAGAAAACTGGGCAGATGTCACATGTGACCAAACTATGTGGTTCATCTGCTACGATGGTGAGAATATGTGGATAATAGTCTGATTTGATAATACAAATGAACTGAAAGAGAAATGGAGAGAAAGCATGTTTGAGGAATCATACAAATTATGTGTCTTTCTGTATTTCTTCAAATGTTTGTGGTGATGGAAATTTTGTTTTGTTTTGATGTTTTTCCTTAACAGGAAAGAAGAGAGACGGTAAATCCATCCATTTGATTAAAGAGCCCAAGAACTGGAGACAGGCTCAGAACTACTGCAGAGATCACTACACTGACCTGGCCAGTGGACTCGATCAGGTGGATGGGCAAGAATTTAAGATCCTGAATAAGTCCGAGAGCTCTCTGATGAATGTGTGGATCGGCCTGTTCAGAGACACCTGGAGGTGGTCAGATGGAAGTAATTTCTCTTTCAGGCACTGGGATATGGAGTCATTTAATGACGGACAAAACAGGAAATGTTCTTCGACTCTGTTAAACAGATCAGGAAAATGGAGCTCTGATGAATGCAACAATAAAAATCCTTTCTTCTGTTATGGTGGTGAGTTTCTACTAAGATTAATCTGATTTATTTTCCCCTGTAATAGGAGCATCACTAGACTTAGAAGATCCAAGGAATTGTCTGTAGAGCTCTGAGACAGGCTTGTGTTGAGGCACAGAAACATTTCTGCAGCACTGAAGGTCCCAATAAGCTCAGAGATCTTAAATGGAAGAAGTTTGAAACCACCAGGACTTTACTAGAGCTGCCACCTCGCCAGTTAGAGAGTTTGAGGTAGAAAAGCCTTAGTCAAGGAGTGATGGTCACTCTGACAGAGCTCCAGCATTGCTCTGTGGAGCGAGAATCTTCCAGAAGAAAAATCATTTCTGAAGCCCTCCAACAATCAGGCCTGTTTAGTAGAGTGAGCAGACTGAAGCCACTCCTCAGTTTACCAAAATGCACCTGAAGGATGCTCAGACCATGGGAAATAAAATTCTCTGGTCTGATGAAACAAAGATTGAACTCTTAACTCTGAATGCCAAGCATCACGTCCGGAGGAAACCAGGTACCACTCATCACCGGACCAATACCATCCTTACAGTGAAGCATGGTGGTGGCAGCATCATGCTCTGGGGATGTTTATCAGCAGCAGTGACCGGGAGACAAGTCAGAGTCGAGGGAAAGATGAATGCAATGTGCAGAGACATCCTTGATGATAAGCTGCTCCAGAGTGCACCGGACATTAGATCCACATTAGGTTCATTTTATACAGGACAAGCCCCCAAGCACACGGCCAAGATAAAAACAAGTGGCTGCAGAACCACTGTGAAGGTCCTCAAGTGACCAGCAAGAGCCAAAGTTTGAACCTGATTCTCTGGAGAAATCTGAAAATGGCTGTGCACCATCCAACCTGATGGAGCTTCAGAGGTTGTGCAATGAATGGGAGAAACTGCCCTAAAATAGATATGCCAAGCTTGTAGCATCATACTCAGGAAGGCTTGAAGCTTCAAGTGTTGACAAAGATACTTCAACAAAGTGTAAATACTTACATACTGTACATGCCATATTTTTGCTTTTGATTTGCAGGAATTTCAACAATCTTTTCCCCACTTTTTCATTTTGGGGTATCATGTGCAGAACTTTGAAGTGAACAAGAAATTTAATCTATTTTGGAATAAGACTGTAACAGGACAAAATGTGGAACTGTGAATGCTTTCCAAATGCACTGTACACACTTACAATAATTAAGTATACAGCTAAAGGAAGTGAAAAACTACAATGTTTTATTGTGTACTGTCTGTATTCAAGGTAAAGTGGAACATAAGCTGCTGTTAACCAGACTTAACTGAAGTTTGATTGTTTCTGACAGATAAATTGATTCTGATCAATGAAAACAAGACCTGGGAGGAAGCCTTGGATTACTGCAGACTGTACCACACTGACCTGGTCTCCATCACTAACCCTCACCAACAGAGATGGGTGGAGAGGAGAGCCAAGAATGCCAGCAGTCCTTACATATGGGTGGGACTGCGCTACACCTGCGTGCTGGATCTGTGGTTCTGGATCAGTGACAAAGCAGTCTGCTACGAGAACTGGGCTGATAATGGAAAGATTGAGGAGTGTGGTAGGTGTGCAGCTATGGAAAGAGGAGGACGGTATCAGTGGGTCAGTCAAAGAGAACATGAGAAATATAACTTTATTTGTTCTACAGAGTAAGTTTTAAACCTCTCTGACTCACTGCAGGTTAATTACTGCAGCAGAAATAATTTGCTTTTATGATTTTTATCAAGCACTGAATGTAGAAAGATGAAAAAACAATAATAATATTGCAGTGAGTCACCCCTGTGTCTTATATTAAGAACCAAAATATGGATTAGGGGAGAAGAGACTGTATCCAACATTACAAAAGCTATATGAAAAGGGTGATTACAGTTTTTGTTTTAGGGTCTCGTGTGTGTTATTTACACAGAAAATCACAGCATGTGGTGTTAGCATATTAGCAATGAAAGCCGAGAGGAGGAACTGACATCATGTCCAGTTTCAACCAAGACGATTAACATCTATGATAAATGTTTAACCTGCTGTTTAATTTAAGTTATATCCAAGTGTGTTTGTATGATGATTAAAAGTCGCTTTTTAGAGATAAGTGGTCCTCATAGCCATGTTATAATCATTTGTTTAAAGTAAACCTCAGTCTTAACCATCTGCAGCAGTAATATTGATCCATATAACACTGATGACACTTTTACTTTTAAGGATTTTATGTATACCTTGCCAATAATAAAGTTTTATGTGTATTCAGCTGTTTTCGTTGTATTTTATTGCTTCGATTGCTAAAGGAATGGCTGTTAAAATAAATCCTCCAACATGTGTCATTGTCAGCTATTAGTAAATATTTAACTACACATGTAATACAGTTTTATTATTCTTTAACCCTGGAAGGAGTTAGTCAGTACACTGTGTTTTCATGCGTTCCAGTTTGTCTCGTTAAAGAGTGCAGGAAGAGTTTTTTCCTTGCTGAAAAGTTGCATCACACCCCTGAAGTAAAACATAATGTTCATATAAGTTGGGTGAAGAACAAAGGAATGTTTCTGAAAGAGATAATATCATTCAGTTTAAATAATAGCTAAATAACTTCTATAACCTCTTTGCTACATTCAGCGCTTCAGAGCAATGTTTTTAATGCTTTTACTTGTCATGGGAGGAAAAGCAGAGCCAGACTGATGCATTCAAACAAGAAAAGATTGCTCAGGAATAACACTGCTGCCGAAAACAGGATTTTAAGGTCTTTACTGGCAGAGCTGGAGCTGTGCGTGAGCAAAATAAGAAACCCACCTGAAGCCTTTTCTGAGCCCTGATAAGTTTTTCACTTGGCTTTGACTCCCTCTGCTGTCTGCACATCTCAACACTCACAGGGCTCTTACTGTTTGTTTGTTTTAACCGCAAACAGAAAGAGACTTTTTTTAAAAATAAAATGACTGACAAAGTGCTGATAGCGGTGGAGTTACATTAAATAAGAGAAACAACAAACTTTATGACACCCTTGATGCTAAAAAAAACACTGTAGGACACTGTTAGATAACCTCCTCCCTTTAGATGAAACCATAATTTCAAAAAATCAGGTTGTCTTTGTCTAATATTAACATTTGATTGATGATCTGAAACATGTAACAAATATGCACAAAACTAAGAAATCAGGAAAGGAGAAAACACTTTTTACAGCACTGTATTTCCTTCAGCAACAGTCTGAGAGAGCAGCATGCACAGCATACAGCTCCTGTGCTTATGTGAGCACATGGTTTAAAATCCAATTCACTTCACAACATGTCGTAACAAGTTGCACTGTATCTTTTCCCTTTCATATACTGCACCTTGATCCTCAGGATGTTTACCTGAGGCATTACAAATGGGCAGTCTGTATTTCTGCCATTTTTTAGATATTTTAGTCTGTTTTTCTGAATATAAAGCAAAAACACTAAAAATACGTTCTCTTTTATCCTTTCACTCTCTCATATTCCCACCTTCATTACATTTATTGTCAGTTTATTATGAACCTCTAATGGTTTTTATCCTTAATTCATTCATTTAATGAAAAAAATTACCACTCGTATGTCAGCTGACAGAGATGTTTAAGGCATAGCTCCCCTAGATAGGTTACAACCTGCTTAACAAGTACTATTAAAGAACAGGAGGAACTAATAAGAAAATGCTTGTGATCACTTTTCAAAAAATATACATATGTGAGGTCATTTTGCAGACGACTGGAGTTCGTGGGAAGTTTTCTGAGCGTATGGCTCATTTGCTCACATATTTATCTTGTAATCATTTCAGAGAAATTTGCATTCAAAATGTAAATATGATCCACACTGGGAGGATTTATAACGTTACATGTACAGTGAAAAATGTGTTCATATGAAAATTAAGATAATCTCTTAATGATAGTTATTGAAAAACAGTCATATTCTCCAACGTGTGTGGGAAAGTTCAGAGACATAGGACTGTAAGTGACGACATCCAATAATAACAAAAGTGAATTTAAATGAAAAATAAGTAATAAAAAGCTAATTATCCACAGATTCAGGTCTTATTTTATCAGCAGTGTTTCAGTGTTTACATGCAAAAGTAAGGAAATTGTAAAGCGACATCAAGATAAAACACTCAGGTAAAGAACAAGCTCACAATACAAGTATAAATATTTCCATAATTTCAATATTTCTGCATATAAACGATCCAAACCATCATCAGCTTTTTCATTGGTAAAGTATATGATGAGAAGTCAGTTCAAAAACAAGAGACAACAACAAAATTATACAGTTTTACAATCATTGAGGAAAAAGCTATAAGCTACAACACGTAACAGAATACCGCTTTCATACGTGTAAAAAACTCCCTCGTCTTTATCTTTCTGAAAGCAGCAGCAGTATTTTAATATATAAATTCCGATCTTTGCATAATGAGCTCTCTGTGTTTGCTTTTATTTCAGTGTTTATTTGAACCCTTCGAGGAAAGAGGCCAAATTAGACAAAGGACCAAAAGACTAACCAGATGTAAGTTTGAAATCTGTAATTCATTGCATGTTTTGTGTTTGTTTATGTTTATATATATTTATATATTTTCAAAATCAATTTCTAAGATATGCAGCAGACTGGATTTAAAAGAAAAGCACCTTTAAACCGCAGAATCAGCCTTAATATAATATCAGTTATGTTAAGCAGAGACTCTTTCATGCATGCAGACTACCAGAGAAAACAGATCTGGCAGCTCCTGACCTCAACAATAAGACACCTTAGTACAGCATGGAGTATTTTTACAACAGTGATAAAGCCTAATTCTATGTTTTGATGTATACATGAGTGATGTAAAACATTTCAACTCTGGCTGCCTGCTCGTGTCTGCATTTGGGTCCAGCTGAACTTCCAATCTGTACACCCAGATTATAATGATGATTATAACCAGACCATCTATGAAATGAAACATGATTTCATTATCTAATGAAATATTTATTTAATCCGGCAGATTAAAGATGCAGTGGAGTCTCTTTCTGCTGATTCTGATGGGTAAGTGGAAAATTCTGATTGAGTTTCCCCTATAGAGATGATATTTCTCTACCTGGTGTGTGTTTTGTTGAATCCTACAAACTTACCGTGTTTTTTGTAATGTCTTGTCTTCTTACTTCTTCTGTCTTTTCTTTGTTTTTCCATTTGATTTTCATCTATTTGTTTTATCTGCACACATTTGTCTTTCACTGAGAAGGTCACTGAGCTCAGAGTCACACTTGTGTTGTAGACTGTTTATCTGTGAACCAGTGAGTTTGATTTGATAATGCAGCATTATTGCTAATATTTTACTGCTTTTAGGTCAGTGTTTCGTCTCCACCTGTTACCTGTATGAGTACCACTTTATTAGAGAAGACAAAACCTGGGAAGAAGCACAGAAATACTGCAGAGAGAATTATGCAGACCTGGCCAGCGTGTTTGACATGGCAGACATGGCGAGACTGCGTGAATCCAAAGAGTATGAAGGTAAAGCCTGGATTGGACTGTTCAGCAACCCAGGAAAAGAAAACAGGATGTGGCATTGGTCTCTGCCAGGGGTGAACTACACTGAACATGAAACCAGATGGGGATCTTCTGAACCAAATAATCAAAATCAAAATGAGAACTGTGTGAAGACAAGAGGAAACTGGACACATGCCAGATGTGACCAAATGATGCCGTTCATCTGCTACGATGGTGAGAATATGTGGATAATAGTCTGATTTGATAATATAACTGAACTGAAAGAGAAATGGAGAGAAAGCATGTTTGAGGAATCATACAAATTATGTGTCTTTCTGTATTTCTTCAAAATGTTTGTGGTGATGGAAATTTTGTTTTGTTTTGATGTTTTGCTTAACAGAAAAGAAGAGAGACGGTAAATCCATCCATTTGATTGAGGAGAAGATAACCTGGACAAAGGCTCAGAAGTACTGCAGAGATCACTACACTGACCTGGCCAGTGGACTCGATCAGGCGGATGGGCAAGAATTTAAGATCCTGAAGAAGTCTCAGGATTTGTGGATCGGCCTGTTCAGAGACACCTGGAGGTGGTCAGATGGAAGTAATTTCTCTTTCAGGCACTGGGATATGGAGTCATTTAATGACGGACAAAACAGGAAATGTGCTGTGACTCTGTTAAACAGATCAGGAAAATGGAGCTCTGATGAATGCAACAATAAAAATCCTTTCTTCTGTTATGGTGGTGAGTTTCTACTAAGATTAATCTGATTTATTTTCCCCTGTAATAGGAGCATCACTAGACTTAGAAGATCCAAGGAATTGTCTGTAGAGCTCTGAGACAGGCTTGTGTTGAGGCACAGAAACATTTCTGCAGCACTGAAGGTCCCAATAAGCTCAGAGATCTGTAAATGGAAGAAGTTTGAAACCACCAGGACTTTCCTAGAGCTGCCACCTCGCCAGTTAGAGAGTTTGAGGTAGAAAAGCCTTAGTCAAGGAGTGATGGTCACTCTGACAGAGCTCCAGCATTGCTCTGTGGAGCGAGAATCTTCCAGAAGAACAATCATTTCTGAAGCCCTCCAACAATCAGGCCTGTTTAGTAGAGTGAGCAGACTGAAGCCACTCCTCAGTTTACCAAAATGCACCTGAAGGATGCTCAGACCATGGGAAATAAAATTCTCTGGTCTGATGAAACAAAGATTGAACTCTTAACTCTGAATGCCAAGCATCACGTCCGGAGGAAACCAGGTACCACTCATCACCGGACCAATACCATCCTTACAGTGAAGCATGGTGGTGGCAGCATCATGCTCTGGGGATGTTTATCAGCAGCAGTGACCGGGAGACAAGTCAGAGTCGAGGGAAAGATGAATGCAATGTGCAGAGACATCCTTGATGATAAGCTTCTCCAGAGTGCACCGGACATTAGATCCACATTAGGTTCATTTTATACAGGACAAGCCCCCAAGCACACGGCCAAGATAAAAACAAGTGGCTGCAGAACCACTGTGAAGGTCCTCAAGTGACCAGCAAGAGCCAAAGTTTGAACCTGATTCTCTGGAGAAATCTGAAAATGGCTGTGCACCATCCAACCTGATGGAGCTTCAGAGGTTGTGCAATGAATGGGAGAAACTGCCCTAAAATAGATATGCCAAGCTTGTAGCATCATACTCAGGAAGGCTTGAAGCTTCAAGTGTTGACAAAGATACTTCAACAAAGTGTAAATACTTACATACTGTACATGCCATATTTTTGCTTTTGATTTGCAGGAATTTCAACAATCTTTTCCCCACTTTTTCATTTTGGGGTATCATGTGCAGAACTTTGAAGTGAACAAGAAATTTAATCTATTTTGGAATAAGACTGTAACAGGACAAAATGTGGAACTGTGAATGCTTTCCAAATGCACTGTACACACTTACAATAATTAAGTATACAGCTAAAGGAAGTGAAAAACTACAATGTTTTATTGTGTACTGTCTGTATTCAAGGTAAAGTGGAACATAAGCTGCTGTTAACCAGACTTAACTGAAGTTTGATTGTTTCTGACAGATAAATTGATTCTGATCAATGAAAACAAGACCTGGGAGGAAGCCTTGGATTACTGCAGACTGCACCACACTGACCTGGTCTCCATCACTAACCCTCACCAACAGAGATGGGTGGAGAGGAGAGCCAAGAATGCCAGCAGTCCCTACATATGGGTGGGACTGCGCTACACCTGCGTGCTGGATCTGTGGTTCTGGATCAGTGACAAACTAGTCTGCTACGAGAACTGGGCTGATAATGGAAAGATTGAGGAGTGTGATAGGTGTGCAGCTATGGAAAGAGGAGGACGGTATCAGTGGGTCAGTCAAAGACAAAATGAGAAATATAACTTTATTTGTTCTACAGAGTAAGTTTTAAACCTCTCTGACTCACTGCAGGTTAATTACTGCAGCAGAAATAATTTGCTTTTATGATTTTTATCAAGCACTTAAGAGATTAAAGATTAAAAATATCTATGTCATAAGTATGATTGAAAATGATGATTTAAAACTTACCATGTCATAAACATTTTTTTCTGGATGTGCTCTATTATTCTAGAGAGAATATAGTGTGTTAAAAAAAAGCTCAGTCTTAACCATCTGCAGCAGTTAAATTGATCCTTATAACAGAAGAAATACTTTTACTTTTATCATTTTATCTATAAATTTCTAATAATAAAGTATTATGTGTATTCAGGTGTTTTCATCGTGTTGTTTCTTTTGCAAAAGGAATGGTTCTCAAATAATATCCTTCAACACTCATCATTGTCAGGTAATAGTTGATATTTAACCTAAAATAAAATAAAAATTAACAGTTATTTAATCAGGAAGGAATGTGGACAGGTGAGTGACGAAGTGTTTCTCCCACTGAAAAAGCTACATGCAGATGCAGATGAACAGAATCAGCTTTTTGGATTTAAGGTCATTTATGTGAGTTTGCCTGTGAGTCAGAAATAAATCAAATCTGGTCAGTTGTAATTTTTGAACCTTGTTGTTGCTTCCCTTTAGTGTCTGTATCCTGAACACCTACAAGGCAGATAACCGTTAAACCTGTTTCACTCTACACTGTCTACATACTTTTACCGGCTCATCTGATTGGTTGATAACACACTATAGAGAATCCCTGGTCCTTAACAGCCCATGGTTTCAAGTCTAAGCCACTGGATTACCTACAGTGGGGCAAAAAAGTATTTAGTCAGCCACCGATTGTGCAAGTTCCCCCACTTAAAATGATGACAGAGGTCAGTAATTTGCACCAGAGGTACACTTCAACTGTGAGAGACAGAATGTGAAAAAAAAAAATCCATGAATTCACATGGTAGGATTTGTAAAGAATTTATTCGTAAATTAGGGTGGAAAATAAGTATTTGGTCACCTCAAACAAGGAAAATCTCTGGCTCTCACAGACCTGTAACGTCTCCTGTAAGAAGCTTTTCTGTCCCCCACTCGTTACCTGTATGAATGGCACCTGTTTGAACTCATCATCTGTATAAAAGACACCTGTCCACAGCCTCAAACAGTCAGACTCCAAACTCTGCCATGGCCAAGACCAAAGAGCTTTCGAAGGACACCAGGAAAAGTATTGTAGACCTGCACCAGACTGGGAAGAGTGAATCTACAATAGGCAAGCAGCTTGGTGTGAAAAAAATCAACTGTGGGAGCAATCATCAGAAAATGGAAGACATACAAGACCACTGATAATCTCCCTCAATCTGGGGCTCCACGCAAGATCTCATCCCGTGGGGTCAAAATGATCATGAGAACGGTGAGCAAAGATCCCAGAACCACACGGGGGGACCTGGTGAATGACCTGCAGAGAGCTGGGACCAAAGTAACAAAGGTCACCATCAGTAACACACTACAACGGCAGGGAATCAAATCCCGCAGTGCCAGACGTGTTCCGCTGCTGAAGCCAGTGCATGTCCAGGCCCGTCTGAAGTTTGCCAGAGAGCACATGGATGATACAGCAGAGGATTGGGAGAATGTCATGTGGTCAGATGAAACCAAAGTAGAACTTTTTGGTATAAACTCAACTCGTCGTGTTTGGAGGAAGAAGAATACTGAGTTGCATCCCAAGAACACCATACCTACTGTGAAGCATGGGGGTGGAAACATCATGCTATGGGGCTGTTTTTCTGCCAAGGGGACAGGACGACTGATCCGTGTTAAGGACAGAATGAATGGGGCCATGTATCGTGAGATTTTGAGCCAAAACCTCCTTCCATCAGTGAGAACTTTGAAGATGAAACGAGGCTGGGTCTTCCAACATGACAATGACCCAAAACACACCGCCCGGGCAACAAAGGAGTGGCTCCGTAAGAAGCATTTGAAAGTCCTGGAGTGGCCTAGCCAGTCTCCAGACCTCAACCCCATAGAAAATCTGTGGCGGGAGTTGAAAGTCCGTGTTGCTCGGCGACAGCCCCAAAACATCACTGCTCTCGAGAAGATCTGCATGGAGGAATGGGCCAAAATACCAGCTACTGTGTGTGCAAACCTGGTGTTGGCGACTGTCAAGCCTTTGAGTCGCCGAGCAGCTGAATAGGGGAATAATGTTGACGCGCCCGCTGTTTAAAACGTTAGTCAAAGTTCCAAGTTAAAACTCCTTTATTTGTTGTTAAATCCTTAAAATCCGTAGAAAACAGTGAACAAAAACATTCTAAGCTTGAGCGGTCAGCAAAAGTCGACTTCCCCCATCACCCACTCATTCACAAAATTTCCCTCGGGCCGTGAACAGGTGATATAGCAATCACTATTACAGACACCACGTGACCCAAAGCTACGCCTATCCATAACATTCCAGCCCCTAATTATTACATTTTTACAGTAATAATTACACATCCAACACCATACTCACAACACACACTTCATCATATCACAGACACCCAGTGAGACAACATAACATACTCAAAAAGTCCACCAAAGTTATTTTCTCATGTCTTCTCTTCTTCTGTCTGCACATGGTCAGTCAGTCATAGGCCAGAGGTTACCAGCACTTAGCCTAAATATAGTCAGTCTTATGTACATCTCATAACATTAAAGTCAATTCAAAGTTAGTTATGTCACACTGTGTCAAAAATGTCATAGTCATGGGTCAGAAGTCTCCTGAAGAAGGCATATCTTTGTGATGGGTCTGCACACATGGCTGGTTGGGGTCTTAATCCAGACCTGACGCACAAGCCCCTTTTCATCTGGTGCAGCTCCGGTGACTCTCCCAATGATCCAGGAACCACGAGGTGCAGAATCATCCACTATAAGGACCACATCTCCGGGAACGAAGTTGCGTTTAATCCTTCCCCATTTCTGGCGCTCTAATTCTGTGACTGGGACTCTCTTTGCATATCCTCTAGATATAAGATCTGTCATGAAGGCAGTGTAGTCTTTGTGAAAGTCTTTATCTCTGATGAACCTTTTCTTCAAACCTAAGGCTCGTTGCTCAATTGCACGGTTGTCAGGCATTCTTATGTCTCGGTCTTTTAGTGGCAGGGCAATGCTGTAGTGCCAATCCCCCAAAGTCACCGTCTTGCTGGCCAATTCCAGGAACTTCAAGTCTTCCTTTGACAGCCCCATCTGTTCATCATTGCTGCTCTCAGGAAAATCCATCTTGAACTGCTGTTTCCATAGCTTGTCCAGTGTGACAGCAGAAACTCTGTTGGCGGTAACTGTTGCCAAACATCCTGGCCTTCCACAGCATTCTCGATTAAGTGGCCCATTCACAGTCCAGCCGAGCACAGTCCTAATGGCAAAGGGTCCATCACCTACACTCCGGATGACCTCCAAAGGTTCTAGAGCTCTGGGCATATTCATGCCAATCAAAAGCTCAACATTGGCCTTAATTTCTGGCAAATGAACATGCTTCAAATGTGGCCAGTCAACCAGGTCCTGTTGATTTGGGATGTTACCAGTATCTACAGGCATTTTATGCTGAGTGAAGAGGTTAGGCATATCACAGTACATGTCACTGTCCAATCCAGCAACTTCAAGTTCAGGTACAATGAAACTGTCCACCACTTTCTCCTGTCCCATGGTGCGCAGGAGAATCTTTGTCTTCCTCCCAGCAATATTCAGCTTGTCCATAAGACCCACTGTACAAAAGGATGCTGAACTCCCATGGTCCAGAAAGGCATACGTTTCCACTATTCTTTGACCTCTCTTTGATTTTACTTTAACTGGCACAATGGCAAGCTTACAGTCCTGTTCACCGGCCCCAGTAAGACCACTAGTCTGGATCGTAACAGGAATGTTATCTGCCTCATTATTAGGTTTGATTTCATTCTTCTCTTTGTGGTGGATATGGAGTATACTTGCATGTCGGAGACCACAGATTTTACATGAAAGGCGTTTTCTGCATTCTTTGCTTATGTGCCCAGTACACAAACAGCCAAAACAAATGCGGTTCTTTTTAAGAAAAGAAATCTTCTCATCCTGAGGTTTCTTATCAAGCAGAGCACATGACTCCAGTGTATGTCCGCCTTTGCAGAAAAAACAAGCCTTCACAGTGCTGTGACGATCTTGAGCCTCTGTCTGATTCTGTCTCTCAACATCAGAGACTGTTGTGGCGAAGCTACTTCCGTTAGCTTTTAGATGTGGAGAACATTTCCCTCCATTGCTGCCCTTGGCTGCTAGATGTGTTGCTGGAACGTCACATAGATTTCCAAAGATGGGATCTGTTACAATTTTAACTTGACGCTCAAGGAAGGAAACAATGTCAATGAATGCGGCTCTGCGATGTTGCCTCTCCTGAATGTCATATGCTACTGTTCGCCATTTGTCTTTTAACTTATATGGCAGTCTTCTAATCACAGCAAGCATATTGGCAGATGTATTTAATTCAGAGAGATCATCAATCTCTTCCATTGCATTGCAGCATCCACGTAAGAACAAACAATATGCCTGAAGAGCTTTTCCATCTTCTGATCTAATCAGTGGCCATGAGTGAACTTTGTTTAAATAAGCAGATGCAATCACATGTCCATTCCCAAAGTGCTCATACAGCAGAGTCTTTGCCTTTACATATCCAGCACTTCCAGACATATGTTGGCAGCTTTTAACAAGTTCATTGGGCTGCCCCTTGGTGTACTGTGCAAGATAATGCAGGCAGTCACCAGCATCGCCAGTCTTTGCTTCTATGACCTGTTCAAACGAGCGCATAAAGGCCTGAAAATGTAAAGGGTCACCATCAAAGGTTTGAATCTCCCTTTTGGGCAGTGAAGAAAGACTTTGCTGATGGACCAACATACAAGTTAATTCATTTTGTTTTTCCATAATGGACAACAGATTTTCATTGGCTACTGGAAGAGCAGCTTGTAGCTTAGGCAAAGGTGGAATTGATCCAAAAGCATCAGAAGGCCCCATAAAAGCTGGTGCAGGCCTTTCCCTTTTGATATTCTGTTGCACTGTTTTTACTTGAAGCTCTGCATTCCCAGTGATTGCATTTCCTTTTGTAAGCGTCTGAGGAACAAAAGTCTCTGCATCCGCATTAAGAATTTCAAGGCTGCTTCCCTTTGTTTTAAAATATGATTCCATTCCATTAGATTTCCGTGAAGCGATGCTCCGCATAGTGGATCCAGTTCTCAGCACGTTCACCTTTGCAACAGTTGCAGCTATATCTGCTTCAAGCTGAAGTTGTTCTTTCTTTCTCCTCAATTGTTCCTCTTGTTCTTCAAGAGAGTGTTTTTCTTTCAGCATATGTTGACGTGCGAGCAAGGCGGCCATTTCAGCTTCTGCCCTGAGACATGCAGATGAAGTAGATGATACTCTTGAGCTTGACCTACTGCCTTGATTTGACACACTGTCGGATGGCAACACGTCATCATTAACATCATTCTGAGGATTAAGAGATAATTGTGGTTCCTTTCCAGTGTGCTCTCGAACCTCCACTTCTCCTCCCAGGGAAGTTTCCTGTGACTGTGCCTTGTCAGATGATGGCCTCCCTGAATGTTTATCAGTTTCAGAAAGCCATATGTTAACATCCTCCATAAACCCTTTATTGTATTTAGAGATGCTTGAGAACCATGTATTTTGTTTATCTTTCTCATCAAATGAGATTAGAGAAAGTAAAGATTCATGCAATGCACTGGCATCCTTAAACAGGTGTGTTAACTCATCAAACTGTTTTTTGACTTGTGAATGATTTTTATCATCTTTCATTAGCTCTTTAAGAGACATAATAACACTTTTCATTTTGTTTACATGCCTTTTCCGATCTGTTTGGATGGTTTCAATTTTGTTTGCAAGAGCTTTCTCAGTGAGGGAAGTTATTCTTTTATCCTTTTCAGTTTTTCCAACAACAGATGCAGCCTGTGATCCACTCATTTTAAGCATTCAACATAAGCAGCATGCCAAAATCCAAAACAAAGGCAACAGCAATTCCTTCAAACTCAGTTGAACGCCTGCAGAGCCACAACTCACACACACCAAATCCAACAGCAAACGTAGCGGTGGGCGTGTCACAAAAACATCTTCGTATGGTCAGAATCCAAACTGCGTTCAAACAAACAATACGCAGCACAAAAACACAGTTTACATACCACCGTCGTCTTCTCCTTATCTGTCGGTCTAGCCGCTTTTACGGGTGTAGTGGCGGCGGTGTGTGGGCTCGCATCGGCGTTTATTCAGCGCTGATTGCGGGACGGTCCATTGCCGTCGCACTTTTTGCTGACAAATGTTGGCGACTGTCAAGCCTTTGAGTCGCCGAGCAGCTGAATAGGGGAATAATGTTGACGCGCCCGCTGTTTAAAACGTTAGTCAAAGTTCCAAGTTAAAACTCCTTTATTTGTTGTTAAATCCTTAAAATCCGTAGAAAACAGTGAACAAAAACATTCTAAGCTTGAGCGGTCAGCAAAAGTCGACTTCCCCCATCACCCACTCATTCACAAAATTTCCCTCGGGCCGTGAACAGGTGATATAGCAATCACTATTACAGACACCACGTGACCCAAAGCTACGCCTATCCATAACACCTGGTAAAGACCTATAGTAAACGTTTGACCTCTGTTATTGCCAACAAAGGTTATGTTACAAAGTATTGAGTTGTATTTTTGTTATTGACCAAATACTTATTTTCCACCCTGATTTACGAATAAATTCTTTACAAATCCTACCATGTGGATTCATGGATTTATTTTTTTTTCACATTCTGTCTCTCACAGTTGAAGTGTACCTCTGGTGCAAATTACTGACCTCTGTCATCATTTTAGGTGGGGGAACTTGCACACTCGGTGGCTGACTAAATACTTTTTTGCCCCACTGTATTTTGTTTTGGGGTTTGTTTGTTTGTTTTTTTGCTTCTTTCTTGAAGTTGTGCATCTTCCAGGTTCTTAAAATCTCATCATCAACAAGCAGCTCTGAAAGGATATTAATCTAGATAATGACAGGAGAATAAAATTAGTCTTTAGTGCCCTACTGGGAAGTTTATTTAACTATTGTAGGAAAAAATTTAGCTCAAAAACTTTTGGATTTTTATAAAATCTGAAGTGGTCTGAAATTCCACTTCACTTAAAAAGACACAACGCATCTTATATTTATGTAAACCTAGTGATAAGACTTGTTTTTTCAGATAAGATTCATCTTGTTTTCATGGCAGTATGCGCGTGAGGACTGCGCACGCGCACCGGTTGTAAGTTTCCTGAGTGTACTCGTGGGTGGACTACAGAGCCTTATTGTGTAATTTAACTGTTTACAAAAGTGAAACTGGAGACCGTGGACCACGAGGTGGTCCGGGGAAAAGAATGCACCGGGGGTGAGTTGTGTCGCCGTGAGCAGCGCAGTGAGGCTTTGCTCAGCTGTTTACAGTTAATCGGTCAGCCGGCTTTTTCACTCTCACTCCGCTAGAAAAGGTGAAGTTCTCACAGTGAACGCTGTCATACCTCTGCTCACGCGCACACGTTAATAATGACGTCACTTGAGACCTCTGACTTGCGCTTGAAACACATTTTCAAATAGTTTAGCTGGAAAACATGAAAAGCAGTTATTTTTGTGTCGCCTCGGACAGCCAGTGCGCACGCGCCAAATGCGTCGACGTCAAGTGCATGTGATAATGATTGGGGAGAAGGCACGTGCACAATGTCCACCGCGCGGTCGTCCACCTGTTCGAGTGTAGCCGGCAAAACATTTAGCTTTCGTTTGAAGTTTGTGTGAAATGTATCTCCGAGTCTGTGAATCAGCCTTTAAAATAACCAGTTAGTGTTAGTCACCACAGGCAACTCGGACAGACATGGACTTCTTTCTTTATAGGAAATAAACCCAGCTTCATTACAGCGAGCTGTCGGGGTTATCTGCGTTAACAGAACCCTCGTACAAGCTGCTGACAACTTTGTAGGCTGTAGGAAACGAATGGTGGACATAGCAGCTGGTCCTGTTTAAGTGTCTGCTGTCCCCCTTTTATCTAACTCTGCCGGACTGCTTCTTCTTCTGCAGGTAAAACTCAAAGTGTACATTTTGTTATGGTGAAGCAGACAAGCAGTGGGTCAAAGTTGTATTTGTTGAGAATGACATTTTACTTTTAGTTTCATGATGGCTTTAAGTCTTAAGTCTTTGAGCTCATGTGTGTTAGCAGCAAATTCCTGTGATTCCTTCTGCTGAGCAGTGAGTAACATTAGGTTATGGGTGGATTTGGTGGTTTAACTTTCTGATGCTTTGACTCATTTGTAACTTATTGCTCGGATGTTGCTCAGCCGGACAGTCTGCACTATTATTGTCTGACTCCAGTATGGTGTGTTATAATTACATGCATGCAAGGAAAAGCCATAACATGCATATTTATACATAAGGTAAATATTTGTAAGGTAAGACTCCAGCACCTGTGTTACCTGGGGCAGTCAAGAGAAGGTATTTGAGGAGCACCAGCCTCAAAGAGATGAGACTGGTGGTGAGAGGCCAGCTCAGCAATATGAATGAGCTCGAATCCATTGGTACAAATTCCAGCACGATAAATCTACGAGTAAGATGGAGAGGGGATTGCAGTCAGGGATGAAACCCTGGATGAAACTCATAATCTTCTCTTTAATGTTTTTCTTTCTTAATCACATTAAATTGATGGATATACATATCAAAACCTTAAATCTAATCAACATAGACATATTTACATATTTACTCATCAACATACACCACCAAACAATTCACAATATAACATATACCCTTGCAAACATTTATGGACCCAACAATGTGGACCTATCCTTGTTTCATAGCTTTTTCTCTTTTATTAAGATAATTGTTTATAAATGACTCGACAATTACTACAATAGATGGATATCTTAATACACTTTTCACCCCTAAAATATATTCATATTCCAATAGCAACTCCAGATTCTGACATTCAACATATATAATAAACCATTATATGAACTCTTACGGACTTGATGATAGTTGGAGAATAAATAATCCCACATCTAGACAGTAAACATATTACCCCCCCCACCCATCAATCCAGGAACGTGATCATTGTGTGGAAGGTATTAACCCACAAAAAACACAATTTATCATTAAACAGCTTAAATACGACAGCTTCCAATATAGCAGTAAAGAAGGAGTCAGCATAAATGTGAAAATTAAACTGGAGAACCATTTCAGAATCCCCAAGACATCAACAACGTTTTCAAATCCTTCTATAATCAGTTATATAAACTAGATCCTAATCCAAACCAAAATTATATAGAACACTTCTCAAAAGAAAAGGATCGTTCTAATTTCTCCACTGAACAAGCTAATATAACAAGCTTTTATTATGACAACAAAAGAACAGGGCAGACATGTCAGTGATGGCCGATATGGGTGCTTCTGAGTTGGGGGGTGATTGGGATGTGCCCTGGGATATCAGCTCCCTACATGCCTTTTGTTGGCTTGCTCTGGGGCCGACAGTTTAAAGGGGATTCAAAAGGAAATCACAATTTAATAAAATTGCCCCTCCCCTTAATTCATGTATTTTTACTACTTATAGTAGTGTCATTACGAGGTATAATTATTATTTTCTGTTATTATTATTATCATCATCATCATCATCATAGACAATATTGCATTTCAGGGCATTTTTTTTATTTGTTTATTTTTGTTATTTCTTTAGCATATATAGTTTATATAGTTTTCATGACTATGAAATTATTTCATGTACCTTTTTTTTTTTTTTTTTAATCAACACATACTTTACTGTGCATAGTTAACGGAGTACACTGGACTCAGTTTAATAATATTTTCACACAGTTTGCTTATCTTTTTGTCTGTTGACCTGTCCTTACTGGTCTTGTTTACCTCACACAAAAAAAGGATGACTGCTCCCCAAGGTTACTTGCTTCAAAAGTGTCTCAGGTGCCTAAAGACAGACCATGATGAGGAACATAGAAGCTCAAGCTCCCGCATGAAGTGCGAAAGGGCGTAAAGGATGGCACAGAGGCTCTTATCGTGTCAGCACAAGTGTCCCTAAACACCAAATCCACAGTGGGAGAAGTCTGCCACAGCCAACAGGGCCCAAGCTGCAGACTGCCACGGTGAGAGAAACCACTAAAGCTGGTTGAGAACAGCAGGGCTCCTGTGGGACTGACAGTTCCAGGCAGACGAGCAGCTGCCGGTAAACCAACCATATAACCATAGCGGTGTGTGACAAGGAACAGAAAACCACAGTTGTGATAGCCTGGCAATCCCCAGTGGACGGCAACATCAAGAAGAAAGAGCACATAAGGCAAGGCAAGTTTATTTATATAGCACAATTCAACAACAAGGTGATTCAAAGTGCTTTACAGAGACATTAAAAAACAAAAACAAATAAAAAGCATGATTTAAAATTGATTTAAAAAAAAACAGTAGTTTAGGTCTGCATCCATCACTACACCCAAAGTTCTCACCTGGTTTGTGGTTTTTAGATGTATAGATTGAAGTTCTCTGGTGACCTGTAATCGTTTTTCTTTGGCGCCAAAGACTATTACCTCAGTTTTGTTTTTGTTTAGCTGGAGAAAATTGTGGCACAACCAGTCATTAATTTCCTCAATGCATTTACCAAGAGCCTGTACAGGGCCTTGGTCTCCTGGTGACATTGTGATATATACTTGTGTGTCATCTGCATAGCTATGATAGTTTATGTTGTTCTTTATAATCTGTACCAGTGGGAGCATCTAAATGTTAAACAGAAGGGGTCCCAAGATGGAACCTTGGGGAACTCCACATGTGATACTTGTCTGCTCAGTTACCTATTGATACAAAGTATTTCCTGTTTTCTAAGTATGTTTTGAACCAGTTTAGTACAGTTCCTGAAAGACCTGCCCAGTTCTCCAGTCGTTTGAGTAATATGTTGTGGTCAACTGTATCAAATGCTGCACTGAGATCCAGTAAAACTAAGACTGACATTTTTCCACTGTCTGTATTCAGACATATGTCATTAAACACTTTGGTCAGAGAGGTTTCAGTGCTGTGGTTCTGTCTAAAACCTGACTGGAAGGCATCGTAGCAGTTGTTCTGTTTTAAGAAGTAATTGAGCTGTTGAGAAACTGCTTTTTCAATGATCTTACTTAAAAATGGGAGATTTGAGATCGGCCTGTAGTTGTTCATTTGTGTCTTGTCAAGATTGTCCTTTTTCAGTATAGGTTTGATTACAGCAGTTTTTAGTGGTTTTGGAAACACACCTGATAATAAAGAAAAGTTGACGATCTGTAACAGGTCTGACTCTAAAGTCTTTGAGACCTTTTTGAAAAAACTTGTTGGCAGGACATCTAAACAGCAAGAGGAGGAGTTCAGTAAAACAAAGGGCTGAAGAAACAGTTGGAGCAGATGTGGAAGGTAAAGTTGAAAAGGGTCCCAGTGATAATGGGAGCATTAGGAGCTGTAACCCAGAGTTGCAGCAGATTCCAGGAACAACATCTCGGCATCAGAGCTCCATGTGGAAGAGTGCAGTCTTGGGGTGTGAAGGAGATTTTGCATATATATGTGTGAGCTGATGACTCACGTGGAAGAGGAAGTAGTTTTCAGGGAGATAAATGGCTGACAGCTGAACAGAAACCAGAAAAACGAAAGTGAAAATGTGGGAAATAACACATCATAGAAAGTCATTAACAGCATCACAATGGCTGTAGTGGCTCACAAGCTTTTCTTCATAAAGTTAAAGAGATACTGATACTTTACAGATATGTATTTACCCTTTTTAATACTCTGCAAGTTACCTTTTTATTCATTGTGTTTGACACTGCATCCATAGTGTGATGATTGTTTACAATACTTGTCACTAATCATGAATAAAAGCCTCTGTTTAACTTGTATGTAAATCTGGGTCAAAAGACTGTGCAGAATGAGTATTACCCATTTTATGACTTTTTATAGCTGTGAATGTTTAACGAGTATGACCCAGATTGAGGTCAGCTGATAAGTCAAAGTCAAACAAAACATCGTAATTTATGGTTAGAATAAATAAACAGAGCTGCTTTGTAAATCATTCATAATTTATAAAGAGATGCAACACCGTTAAACTCTGAGTTATGTTGACACACTCAGACTTGCACCATGTTCCCCTCTGGCAGTGAAATATGATTTATCATTGATCAAAACCAGTGAGCGTGTAAATATTTGATCAGAGCTGATGTATGAACACTTCAGCGGTTACTGTCACCTCTCACCTATATTTTCTTGTCAAATGAAGACCTGCAGCTGAGTCAACCAGACCATTTATTGGCCTGTGGGAAGTTAATCAATTATGGCTTTTGAGAATCACAGACAGGATCTGAGACTTGTTCTGCACTCATTCATTGTTCTCCTCACCTGCATTTCAGATAACTCTCCTTTGGAAATGACCAACATAAAGTCCAAATCGCAGAGCCAGAGCGATGAGGCCGAGGGCCCGGATGGAGGCTGGGGCTGGGTGCTGGTTGTCGCCATGTTTGTCAGCTCGAGCCTCGTGTTCGGCCTGATGCGGAGCCTGGGCATCTTCTTTGTGGAGTTCGTTCAGTACTTCGAGGAGAGCGCCCAGGCCATCTCCTGGATCTCGTCCACCGGCCTGGCAGCTCAGCAGTTCTTCAGTGAGTCATTGATGTTTGTGGAAGTGTGAGTGTGCAGTTTGTAGTATTACAGGTGACAACTGTACAGTAATTATTTTTCTTTCTTAATGCATTAAAACAGTTATGGTGAGACTAAAGGGTAAATACAGACTACTACAGGATGCATATGTGACCCTGTTTGGATTAAGGTCTTTCAACCTTAAATCTTCTAAAGGGGGGAAAAGGTTGATATAGTTATAAATAAATGATGTAAATGTGTTTGCTTGTTCTGCAGGTCCACTGGCCGCTGCACTGTGTAATGCTTACAATCCCAGAGTGGTGGTGATGACGGGAGGCTTTCTGGCCGGGCTCGGCCTCACACTTGCCTCGCAGTCCACCTGTCTCGTACACCTCTACCTCACGATGGGAGTAATTTCAGGTAACGTGTATTAGAGTTTTAAACCACCAGTTTTAGCCCGCTTTAGCTCCTGTTTTTTGGCACATCCAGTGAAAAGCATCGGTACACAGCTGTAGCACTTTCAACTTTAACTTACAGTTAGGGTTAGCTGGGTGTCACAATGTTACGGTAAAAATGTTAAAAATACTTAATTCAGTGCCAGCAGTCATAATTAAACTCACTTTTTAAAGAAAGATGACTTCTGCACATCGTGCAGAAACAAGATTCCGTTCAGTTCAGTTCTGCTTTATTTATACAGCACCAAGTCACAACAACGGTTATCCCAAGGTGCTTTATTTTGAATGTAAAGACCCTACAACAATACAGAGAAAACCCCAACAATCAGATGATCCCCTATGAGCAAGCACTTGGCGACAGTAGGAAGGAAAAAAAACCCTTAAAAAGGAAGAAACCTCCCACAGAACGAGGCTCAAGGAGGGACACCCATCTGCTTTGCTTTTCTGGGCGTGAGGGGAGGGAGGCGGAACAAAACCATGCTGTGGAAGAGAGCCAGAGATGAATAATAATTCACAAAAAGACAAAATACAAGTCAGAATGACTCAGACACAGGTAAATGTTCAAAATGAACACGCTGCACTGCTGAACTCATTTCAAGCCGTGTGACAAAAAGCACAAAACTGCATCTGAGACGTGACATCACAGACGAGCAGCAGGTGTATTTCAGGCGTGAGTCACTCACACAGGTGCAACTACACTCTTGTTACGCTGCAGAGTGTAGTTGTTTTCAGTTATTGCTGCTTCTATGCATGCCATGAGCTAACTGTCCCCCCTCACTACACCGTCACCAACAGATCTGCTTTAAGTTTGGTGCTTCAAGATGTTTTGTACACACACCGTGTACTGCATACATCAGTGGTATTATTTTGTACTATTTACCTTGTGCACTTTGCCAGTGTTCTTCTACTCGTGTTGTGGTGTTCACGCTCATTTGATATGATAGTGCATCCACCCAGTTTCCCGCACTCATCAGAGGAAGAGCGCAAAAAATAGATTTTTGTTTTCCAAGTCAGGTGATGGGTCAGAGAAACATTTTTATTCCACATTTACAATATGTTAAGTTGTGTCTCCCATCTGCGGAGCCTGAGGTTGTCTTACAGCTTTGTAACATTTACTGACCGAAAGTAGGATTTTCTTTTCTTTTTCTTTTTTTTTTCCAGGGTTTAAAGAGGGTTTTAACAGTTAACCGATTAACTCGTAAAGTAGTGAACTGCTCGCTTGCCTCTCATGGTGTACTTTGCTCGCTTTGTGCTCCAGGTTTTGGATGGGGGATGGTCTTCACTCCCATGGTGGCCACAGTCATGGCTAATTTCACTCGCCGGCGTGCCCTGGCTCTGGGACTGGGGTTCTCCAGCATCGGCCTCTCCTCCTTCGCTTTCAACCCGCTCTTTCAGCTGCTGGTGGAGACGTACGCCTGGCGAGGGGCCCTGCTGATCCTGGGGGCTCTCAGCCTCAACATTGTACCCTGCGGGGCGCTGATCCGTCCGCAGCAGCGCTCTAAAGCACCGGCAAAGGTAGAACAGAAGGAGGAGCAAGGCAGTGGTCTGGTTTAAGTAAAAATGTCTCTCTCAGAGAGGAATATCATAATGTTCTCTGTCATAACCATCAGGACAGAAGAGTAAAGTTTCTTTCTCACTGACTTTGGAGCGATATGTAAAGATAAAGCTCAGACTTTCCTTGTTTCCTCTCCTGCAGGTGGATTCAGAGACAAAGTCATGTGCGTCCATGCTGCGGCGCATCGCCTCTTACCTGGAGCTGTCCCTGCTGACTGAGAGGCCCTATCTCACTTACACTTTGGGCGTTACTCTGTTTAACGTCGGCTACTTCGTGCCTTACTTCCACCTGGTGGCCCACAGTCGCCAAGTTGGCTTCTCAGAGTACCAAGCTGCCTTCATTATGTCAGCTGCAGGTGCTTCGGACATTTTGGGGCGCGTAGTGTCGGGCTGGTTCTCCGACCTGGGCCACTTTCGGGTTGTTCATTTACTGACCTTGTGGACAGGCCTAGCAGGAGTGTTTATCATGCTGCTGCCAGTGAGCTCCATGTCTGGCTCCTACGCCGCTCTGATGGTGATCAGCCTGCTTTATGGCTTCTGCTCTGGGGCTTTGACCTCCGTTGTTTTTGCAGTGGTGCCCATGATTGTGGGCGTGGAGCGCACGATGGGGGCACTCGGACTGCTGCAGCTCATCGAGAGTGGTGCTGGACTTCTGGGGACTCCTTTGTCAGGTAGGTGTGCATTAAAGCTGCTGAGATAAAGCCAGCTTATAACAAAAATGACTCCATTGTAGCTTTAGTTTGAAAAGAATCTATCTAAAGTGACCTAAATCAGCCCAAAATACAACACACTGAATGTGGTGCTGTCATAAGCTTGGATAACTGCTCTTATAAAAGGCAGACACCTTGTCTGCACACCTGCTACTTTTTAGATCACTTTGTGGCATTTTACTGTTAACCTCAAACCTGTGCAGAGAGCAAAAATCAAGTTTTGTGAAGCCGATCCGACTTTCACTTTTAAAAATCATCACTGGACGTGCGAGCTGCGTCACCTCAGTTTTTGGTTAGTGTCACCAGAATCATTCTTTCTCCACATTCAACCCAAAGCAGAAAGCTTTGACAATAAAAAATGAGCTGTCAGTAACTGATTGACCTGTTTCTGTTTTATGTTAATTTCAAAGCATGTAAAAAAGAGTTTAACACAAAAATGAACCCTTTTACAGATCAAATGTCTGATCTTAGGTTTCCTGCCACATTTTTTCCACTTTAACTGTCTGCACTGTTAGAGGTCACTGGATTCAAGGCAGAAAAATGAATGAGCTGTTCAGAAGCTCTTATTTTACCCTACAAGGCTTCTTTTTTACTAGTATTCAATGATTAAACGTGTGATTTTGCAGAGCTTTATCAGGGCTTCATATTTTTTTAAACACTGCAGTGTTTTCCTTTAATCGACATGAGGCCGATATTGTGCACTTCAGTTTATCCCTCAGTCTTTCATCATCTCATTCTCAGTTTTACGGTTTCTTACATTTCAAGTAATATCCAGGTTTTCTTTCAGGATTCCTGAAGGACGTCACAGGAAACTACATCGCCTCCTTCATGGTGGCCGGCTCCTTCCTCGTCCTCGGTATGCTGACCATGACCACCCTGCCTCGCTTTTTCTCCTGTACTGATCCACCGCCTCCTCAAAGACGTTCCCTCGATGCCAAAGAGAAAGTTTTGGATTTAGAGCTGGAGCAGATGAATAGTTCGCCCTCTGACAAAAAACACACAGTGGAGTCGAATGATCCAGCAAACCCAAAACTGTGTTAGTAGATAGAGCCTTGCACATTCTGAGCACACAATCAAATTGCATCCTGTTGCACACCTCCGTGAGCAACGATGTATTCATGTCATACCTCAGAGACTCAGTGAAAGATGAAGCTTCCTGTGAAACTCGTAGCAGCTGTAAGGGAGCGGCGAGCTCCTCCCTCTGTTACAAATACGAACCTCAGTTTAATGCTGGAGCCAGAACCTTCTGCCTTAAAGAAAACTGGACATTTTTTAAATAATTCACGTGACTGTTTTTGACATGTGACATGCAAAGTGAGGTGCTGTTGTTTTTTAATTAATCAATTTTTATTATTATTTTTTTTGTTCATGTGAACATGAAACCTGAGTCTGACTTTTCTGCCGAAGACTGGCCAGGATCTTTTATATTTGCACACACATTCTTTGAATGTGGCACAGCTCGAAAATTAAGCAAATGCTTGATCATCACAGCTCAGTTGAGTAACAACTCAGTTAAACTTCAGGGACGTCGGTCCGTGCTGTCAAGAAGCATCCATGAGTCCATTTCACCTGCTTTAATACAAATGAAATCATGCTCTCATTTTCCCTCCTGACCTGCTCGTGTCATTGTTGGTAGAACGAGTGTGCAACTGCAGCCAGTTCAGCTTCCACAGGTTTGCAGAGTCCCCCAGCACAGTCTGAAGGGAGATACCAGGAGACAGGCTGTTACTTGAGGAGAGCTGAAGGCGAGCACTGCCAGAGCTACAAAAATGACCTAATGTATGATAAGGACCGAAGCAAAAAGCAACACTAGAGAAAAGTCAGGAGGGAGCGAGCAGTGGTCCTTTTTTTTTTTTTTTTTTTTTTTTTTTTTTTAATGGGGTTGTTTCCTCTGCAGAGCATCTGTCGTCACTTTGGTTTACGTTAGAGCAGGTGAAGGGATTCAGTGGTTTCTCCTTCCTCTGGACAAATAGATACACCTGAACTTTACCTGAATTCGTGTTAGACACCGATGGTCGAGTGCTCTCCTCATTTATTATTTTGGTGTAGATACCCTCCATAAAGTGAGTCACTTTTTTAAATTTTGCACCATCAATTCATACACTTTTACTAGCTTGGCATGACAGGACTAATGTGTGAAACGTTAGCTCTCTGACCTGATCTGCACGTGACAATGTTTTAATTCGGAGAAGCCCAGTGAATTGAGCTTAAAACCAGTGGCACACTGGTTTTGGTCGAGTTACTGACAGGTCCTGTGAAAGCTTTTTCAAGGTTATTATAGTTAATTAATACTAAACCTATGCATGGCAAAAACTTGCATCACTTCAGTCTGAGAAGCAGCCTCCACATTAAGGCTGGAGTCTAAAAATTATTCTGAAACTGATTTTGAAAAAACTAAAATAACATTTTTAAACAAGAAATTAAACAAAATAAATTTCAGCTTGTTGAATAGGATATGAAACTAATGTAAAAACGCTACAATACATGTGTTTTTTGGACTTTTTATATTCTTAACCCTGTCGTGCCAAGTGTATCACACATGAGCTGATGTATGAGTTTGTAACACTTCTATATCGTTGTCATCATCAACATTAAAAGCTTAATTAAATTGCACAGTAGATTTTTAACCTATAAGATGCAAAAAATCCCAAATGTAGCAACTATAGTACAAATTTTGTATTTAATTAAAGCGTTTCGTAAGGTTCAATAAGCTCTCGATTTTCAAAAAAATATAAGAATTTTCTAGCGATTACTTTGTGGTTTAAGCTTTAAAGGGTTACATTTTTAAAGTTCTTCAGACATACAATATCTCACAATCATATGTGAGCCTCTGCTGGCTCAAAGATGAGGTAAACCACAGTGTCAGCTGGTCTGGGTAAAAGAATTTGTACTTTAGATGCTGACTGGTTATGATGCTTCAAATTTAAAGGCGTGTTAAACACACATACACGCTCCAAAATTAGGAGAACAAATTTAACGACTGCAGTGGCTGTTTTTCAGGTCTACGCTGATGGTGATTTACTGCTGCCTGCAAATGCCTGATTTATGGTTGTAATCTGTTGAAGCGGATGTTTGGATATAAAAACCGCAGCATGTCCTGTCCTGTTAACACTGATTTATTATGAGCTCGGCTAAATGAGCTACTCGTGGCGACTCTGAACCTCAGGAATTCCTCTTCCCACCGCTGCGTTTTGTTGCACAGCAGGAACACAAGACTGTGTTTTCTCAGTTGCGTTTTCCTGATGACACCGTCGCCTTTTTTCCTCGAGCACTTTGTACTTTGCTGACCGTAAACTAGAGCAGGCTTTGTAAACCAGACGTGTTTGGTTTGGAGAGCAGCTGGATGGTTGCCATGTTTGAAAGAAGAGCATGACTGGATCACTGTGACCTGCTGATCATTAGCACACTTACTTACTTTAAAGGTGTTGCAATGCAAAAAGCAGGTGGTCTGTGCTGAACAGCTTCTTCTTAGTGTTCTTCCTCAACTGTCTGTGACTCTGGAGTAAATTTACCTTGTCAGTTACCTGCAAACTGTCAGTGATTGTCTTCTTTATTATTATTTTTTAAAGCAAACGTATTTTCTTTCGGTTTATTTCAGTCTTTTCCTTATCAGACAGATCTTCACAGAGATTGTTTTCATCTAAAACGGCTGCAGGATGATGCTGCCCTCTGCTGGGCTTTTGACAGAGATACAAACCGTATTCATCTTCTTTAACCACCTAAGACCTGAACTCTTCCACAGCATGCATTTTTAATTTCTCTTTGATATTTGGGCTGATTGGGACCTGATGAATGTAAAAACAAAGAATTACCAGATTTTTTTTTTTAACCTAATTTTTGTTTCTAAGAAAAATGAGAGCCGCATATGAGGATATTTGTTTAAAATTTCGATAGAACAGTAGCAGTATAATGTCCTTGTAAGTGGATATCAGGCCCTTGTAGAGCAACATTTAGTATTTTGGTCTAAATAACCCAAAATGTGATGTCCACATATGTGGACGCCAGGTCCTAGGAGGTTAAAGGGAACCTCTTATGCTTTTCTTTATTTTCTCTCATATACTGTCACAATGTTGTGTGCTTATATTAAAGATGGCTGCGTACTCGCTGCTAGTGCTGGGTCTGACTCCATTCTTCTCTCATTTATTCTTCTGTCCCATCACATCCCAAAGGCCCTGTACTGGATTGAGATCAGGTGAGTGTGGAGGATATTTGAGTAAATGATGCTCTGCTTGTACAAAGGGGCCCAAGAAAATATCCCCCACATTATTACACCACCGGCTTGACCATTTTTTTTGTGGATAGATCCATGCTTTCATGCTGCTAACACCACATTCTGACCCTGCCATCTGAACAATCTGTTCAGATTGACAACTGTTTCCGATCTTTTATTGTCCAGTTTTAGTGAGTCAGCTTCCTGTTCTTACTTGACGCGAGTGATATTTGATGTGGTCTTCTGCTGCCTCTGCTTCAGTTTTGGAAATGGTTTTCTGCATACTTTGGTTTTAACACGTTTATTTGAGCTACTGTTGCTTTTCTATCAGCTTAAACCAGTCTGGCCATTCTCTTCTGACCTCAAATATCAACAAGATGTTTTCCACCAGAGAACTGCTGCTCACTGGATATTTCATCATTTTTTCCAGACCATTCTCTGTAAACCCTACAGATGGTCGTGTGGGGAAATCCCAGCAGATCAGTAGTTTCTGAAATGCTCTGACCAACAACCATAACACATTCAGTCACTTCAATCCTCTTCATTCTGATGCTCAGTTTGAACTTCAGCAGGTCACCTTTACCCTGTTTTACATCCTTAAATGCACTGAGATGCTGCCATATGATTGGCTGACTAGATATTTGTGCTAATAAGCAGTTGATCAGGTATACCTACTTAAGTGGCTGGTTACTGTCTATAAACACTTCAGACTGCTCTATACACTCTGTTGCAGGCATGTTTTTTTTTTCTACTCTTGGTTTAATACAGTGGTTCTTAACCTGGGTTCGATCCAACCCTAGGGGTTCGGCAGAGCCTCCGCCGTGACATGCACGGCTCATTTTGTGCACCAGTAAAAAACATGAGTGTCTTGAATTTGAAAAAAATCATATTTTATTTTTCACTAAAGAGGGGTTCAGTGACTGCACATATGAAACTGGTGGGGTTCGGTACCTCCAACAAGGTTAAGAACCCCTGGTTTAATACAATGTCAGAGAAAGCAGACATACCCAATACTGATGCTCTTAAGCACAGCAGCTCCATCTGTGAGCACCACCAGTGGAGCTACATGCTCTTGTGTTTGCCAATCAGAAGAAAGCTGGATGAAACAAAGGTGGAGATAATATGGCTCGTTTCAGAGAACGTGAGACCCAAGACAAAATTAGTAAGGATAATTAATGAGTTTTGGAAAGTTGTGCAAAGCACCTCTAATAGGATGACGAGTTCTTTAAAATAAGAACTTATTACTGCTTCAGTTCAAAAAGTTAAAACTGAAATACACTGAAACACGAGTTTGAATTTTTCTTTTATTTGATCTGAATACAAATTGAATGTACCTCACATAATTTAGACAAAACATGAACACAAAGTCCCAAATTTAAAAATCTGCAAATACTCCAGTTCATCGCAAGACGGTAGAAATAAAATGCAACTTCTAACAACAATTTCCTACAAACATTTTTTGTTTTGTTTCATGTAATGAGTCAGTAGAAATCGCAAAACCTAAAACAACAGCCTCGTTTCGCTTACAAAAAGAAGGAAAAAAAGAAATAAAAAAACTGATTTACTGGTTTTAATAAGAAAACTTTTGGCAGAGTAATGGTGCTACCCTCTGCTACAGACACCTCACGCTGGTCTCATAAAGCTGTTGCAGTGTTTCCACTTGGACACGATTGTTCTGCTCTGACGTGCTCGCACAAAGAATTCACTGTTCCGTTCGTTCCCTCTGAAGTCAACACCAGCTGAGCTGTGACCGAACACGTGGCAGGTAGCCAGCGAGAGAGAGAGAGCGAGTGCATCTGCATGCCTGAAAGATGAATCTTTTCTATATGTGCCTGAAAGTATGTGGTGCTGCACTGTGGAATGAGGAGGTGGAGAGGCAGCTGGTTAAGACTTCGGGTCAGCACTGCGGCGTTTGAGCTTCTCCGGGTTGTTCGAGGCCATGTGGGAAAAGTCTCTGAAAATGTCCTGGTAGGTTTCATCACCTGAAAAAGACCAGAGAAGACGTGAGCCTCAAAAGCTTTTGGAAATATTGAAAAGCTTAAAGAACCCACATTAATGCCGCCCTTGCTTTCTGAAAGCACCCGTACTTTAATGTGCCGCAGCCATCGTTTCATCAAAAGCTACACCGTTAATTGCACACCAACTATTTCCTGGACACGTTTAGAGCTGTAGCCCTAAAGCAAGACACATGCAACTGAACACATAAACACACGTAATGGCATGCACATGCACTTTACCTCTTAGTTTGCTGTAGGTGGCGCACACTGCACAAGCAGTTGAGACCAGCCGGACGTCTCAGAGGGCAGAAGGCAAAGGCACACGAGTGCATACAACACAGACAACAACAACAGACAAAGCACAGCACGTCAAATACTGACCAGCAGTTCTTTCAAGCAGACAAACACAACTTGTTTTTCTTGTCCTTTTTCCTTCTCTCCCCAATTCCCGCATGACTAAAAACCGGACACAGGAGACTAAAGTATAAAGTTATCAAGAAGCCCTTAAACGGACCCAGAAGACAACCACGAAGGAATGGTCTTTGCAGCTTGAAAAAGAGCCAAATGGCACAAAAAACGCGAACAAAACCCACTGTTAACCTCAAGCTCGAGGGGCTGCGGCAGAGCGCTCAGTTAAGCACAAAAGAGGTCAAATCCAACAGTGTCGAAGCTTAAACTGAGTCACCGTTCACAGAACAGCGGGAGAAAATTGTCCTTGAGAACCAAAACCCAACCCTGAATTTAGCTTACATAAACTGGAATAAGAAACACAGTCACAAATACACAAATCAGCACACTGTACAGACAGAAAATATCCTAAATACACTGAAAATTGGCCTGACCCAGGTCTACTCTATACACAGCTTCTTTAAGCTCGCTTAAAGAACGGTTTAGTATTGAAGACGCCCACATGTAGGTCTGTGTTGACATAGTGTTCGGATGCTTTGTGGGTTTCAAAGTGCAGCATGATGTGCATTTACAATTCAAAGTGCGTGTGACCACCTCATGAGAACCACCCGTCGTACCCTCTGTTCCAGCCTATCTTCTCTCACAGGATTCTTAAAAAAATCTAAGTTGAAGCTTGTTTTTTTCTTTTTCATCTATAAACTCATGCACGGTAAGGCATGCTTGATTTTAAAAATATATATGTTTTAGCCCAGTTTGTCATTTTGAATCCCCATAGCCCATCCACTTATATGGTTCTTTATAGCCTGGAGACTCTTTCTAGTATTGGCCAGCCCACCTCCAGTCCCGCCCACTCCACCCCCTGATCCCTGCCCCTCTGAATGACCTGGTTGGCCGAACGCTCCATCCATCTCCCGCATCTCCTTGTTCATTTTGGCAATCCGCAACCTGAAAGACAGAAGATCGATTAAGCGAACCCGCAGCTGCTAACGTGGCTCACGTGTTTTCTTTCGAGTCAAACACTTACAAAGTGACGATGTCTGCATTGGCGTTATCCACGGCGATAGTTATCGGGTCCTTCTGGTTCTTGTCTCGGGCGTTGTAGTCAGCCCCTCGCTTCAAAAACAGACAAACCAACCTGAGAAACGGAGAAGAGAGAGCACATGAGAGACTTTAGCCTGGAAATCTATACTATATCCAAGCATTTCCAAGGACCCGAGCATTTAAGGAACTCAAGTGAAGGGACTGGAGTTTAAACTGACTTTCCCAACCAAAGCTTCTGGAGTTTAGTGTAGTTTCTCTTCTCATTTTCTATCTCTACAGATCCACTTTCATATCCAATCAACATTAAACTCATGTCACAGTAAAAACCACAGCGTCACAGTACTCTTCTCAGGAATATCTTACAGGAAATGGACAAATCTGCATGTATGTGTTTCCAAGCCCTAAGGCGTGTGCAAGAGAACCAATAAAAAAATAAAGTTAAAACAATAAAAACAAACAGAATTATCAAACTCTAGATAATTGTCAAACAATCAGTTTCCCCTTGTAGCCTCCCTTTATGCTGGCTTTCTTTCTGATTGGCTGCCCCTCTGAGAGATGACCGCATTGGGGATGTCCACTCATGATGTTTGGAGCAGTCTGAAGCCTGAACCTCAGGGATCACACAATAGCTTTCTAATGCTTTCTAAGTCGTTCATGCTTTTGATGGAAAGCACAACAGGGACTATTAGTTCATGGGTTTATTTCTGTATTAGATTCACGTGGGTTCAATTCTTGGAACTATGAGTTCTGAACAGTTGAGAAGAAGTGTTGTCACGAATGTATCTGAATCATGTTATTTCTTGAATTTCAATGTATTATTAGAAACAAATAAAAAGATACTTAAAGGTAAGGAAACAATGAATTATACTGTATTATGTATTATAAAGTGTTACTGAAAATGCTGCAAAAATGGGAAAAAAAGCTACAGTTTTGAGACTATTTAATATCAATTATGTCCAACTAACTCGTCGCTCTTAAGAATAAACGTTTATGTTTCATTGTGACTCATTTTCCACTTTACTCACCACCGGCAGGTATTGTTGGCATAATGAGTCACACCAGCCTTGTTATTAGTTTAAATATATCATCAAGTTTGGACATTCTGAATCCTTGACCTTGTTTTTTTGGTAATATTTGACGTCTGTTAACGTCCCCTTGTTGTAGACAGTTGTTTACATCCTGGTGCTTTTGACCCTTACTCTTGATTTATGGTCGCTCTTTTTGAGTAGGTGTCTGCCTACAGAGAGAAGTATTCAACCTACGCAAACGGTTTACTCCTCCAAAAACCCAACGGCACGCAGCTTTACTGTGAGTAGGTCAAATGCTGTTTGGTGGAGAAGCTGACTAGAAAAGGGAAGGATGCAACAGTGGAGTTCACTGGGAACACGAGAAGTGCGAATTAAGATGAAAGCTAAAAAATCCAGAGTAAAGGCACAGGCGGTGGCCGCAGTGGGCACTTTTGATTGTTTTGATCGGTTTCACTTCAGCTTATTGTAAAACTTCGCTCCTCTTCGCGGATGGCTGACAGGTCAACAACAGCACATGCAACAGCGGCCCGCAGACTGATTGTACTGCATTATTTGGGCGTTAGCTCCATCCAGCAACAGACGCTGTCTGCAGGTGGATGGTAGTCTGTAGCTGCCAAGTGTCTGCGAATGGAGAACCATGACGAGGCCCTTAAACTTCACCCACAAAGGACAATAAGAGACTACAGAAAGTCACTGATACTTGACAACTTCAAAAAACTACGGACACACAAAAAAAAACTGCTGGCAGGGTGGAGTTGGAGGTAAACATCCAGGGCTAAACTTTTCTCAATTTCTAGCTAGTCTTAGTTTATGATCTTACCTCCCCATTGCTGTCTTCCAGGCCCACGGTGTTAGACTTTTTGTCTCTGTTTAACATTTACATGTAAACCATACCCCCCACTGATTGTTCCCTGCTGTCCTCTTGTTTATTATTATAAATGTTATGTTATGATTTCCCAGTGGTTCAGAGTCATCTTACCGCCTCAGGCCCCCCCTCTGGGTTGGTAATCTCACCATACTTTGGTAAACACACCCTCACAGGAAAACTGGATCTGAAGGCACGTCTTCAACACCAGACATCGAGGAAAAATGACAAAACGCACTCTTATGGTGAAGACTTGTCAGCCACCCGCCTTAAATCTACCCCGCTCTACCACCTTTTATACTCTAAATGGGACAATCATTTACAGAAGGAACATCATGTTGTGTTAAATAAGACTTGAAACCACCAACTGAGCCCATAAACCCATTAGGAAACTCTTTACTGGAATCATGAGCGGTCGAGACATTTTCTCATCGACTTCTACTCAGACTGCAACTGGTGGAGTTGCCCCCTGCTGGCAACTGGAGGGACTGCAGGTTTAAAGTCAGGTTTACGTCTTTCTACCAGTCCTCACATTTTTTACCCATGAAAGCATCCTGCTTCACTGTGTTTTCTTAGTCCAATAACCAGTGTCTGTTTTCAGATTCTGTTATCTTGGTATGAAGCTATTTTTTTTCACTGAAACAGGGCCGTGTCACAGTATCTGTGTTTGTCTTACCCCGTGTGGCCCAGGATGGTGGCGTGGTGCAGCGGTCCCCTGCCATTGCTGTCCGCCTGGTTAACGTTGGCGCCGTTTTGCAGCAGGAACTCGCAGGCTGCCAGGGCGTTCTGACCGAAACAGGAGAACGCGTGAGCTCAAACACCCTCTGAACCAATTGCACCGTGTGTCACACAGTGTGAGTAAAAGGCAGCTTAAGGATAAAAACGCCACAGTATCCTAATCGTTTAACACACATTTGCATGCAAATGTGCTTATGGCAGTTAAGAGATACTTTATTTTTAGTGGGAAGGGTATTTTGACCAGAGAAAGTAGAAACCCATTGACTACTACATGACAGTGACTATTTCGGGACCTGTTTCAAAGATAAGCCGTACCATCCCGCTTTTGTTCTCTACAAATGTTTAGCTGTACTCAAGCAAGACTGGTGTCCACAAATGGGACAACAGAGAGATTTCGTTATCACCTCCATCCATTTCCATGAGATCTAGAGGTCACAGAACTCGTAAAGATTCAAACTCTAATGATCGACTGAGCGTCCTTCTCACCACTGAGACAGCCTGTATCAGCGGCGTGCTCGACTCATCGTTCACGTTGACCCAGTTGACATCGGCTCCGTGGGCCAACGCGTCGGCCATGACGGGGAAGTTCTGCAGGGCTGCCGAGCGGTACAGCAGCGCCCCGGGGTGGAGGTGGCTGAGATCCTCCTCCTCCTCTTCCTCTTCATTATCTGAAAGATTTAACAGATGTAATGTTATGTGATTCTTCTCAAAAGCTGTACAAGCTCTTTTTTGGTGGATCTGTGTTTTGTTGAGGTCTTATCTCACCTCTGTGGAAGCCTGAATTGTTCTTCTGGACAAGGTCACTGGGGCTTAACCCTAAAGAGAGAACAACAGTCGTGATTACTGATACAGCTGACCAGGCCCTTAGCGTTATCGAAGTACGCCTTCCTGTTTGACAACAGGGGCGACTCGCTGCTTTACCTGTGACCCGAGGCAGAGTGGCTCTGTTCGGTTTGGGCTTGAGCGGCGGTCTCTGCGCGATCTGTGTGGCCGCTCGGTTTCTCCTGCCGCTGGATCGCCTCAGCGGGGGGTTCCTGCCAGTCTCAGGCAGCTTATGGATAAACTTCTTTTCAACATACTTTGATCGAATCCACGACTCCTTGTCTCCTCTGAGGATCAGAAAGTATCAGAAAATGAGAAAGAATAAGCGCGAGCGATGGAGGATACGCTTCTCTTACATCGAGGTAGAGTTAAAACAGAAGAAGGCCACGTGCAGGGCCGTGTCCATCAGTGTGTTTCTGGCTTTTCTTAAGCTCAGTTTCACTTCTCTACTTGAAGGTGTGAGACAGGAATTTAAGTTTTTTAATTTAAGTTTCTGAGGCACTGAGTTAAGTAATGCATTTATTTAAAATTGGGGATGTTTGTGTGCCTACTTTCTGAAGCAAAGTTAGTTTTTAGGCCTTTACAGACTCAAAGTTGACCACTGATTGGTATAATGTAACTATGCACACAACTAGCATTGTTAGAATTACAGGACAAGACACATGAGCAATAATCTTACAGAAGCAACTGTTGCCATCAGTCTGAGAAAGCTTATAAGGCCATATACAAATAATTCGAACTCCATCGTTTTACAGTGAGCAAGACGACACACAAGTGTAAGTGTAGGCTCAGATCAGACTTTCACAATCCAGAGCAACTGGGCAGCATGCTGGAACTAACACCTCATACCAACCGTGAAGCACGGTGGAGGAGGGGTGACGATTTGGGCTTATTTTGCAGCCACAGGTCATGGGAACCTCGCGGTCACTGAGTCAACTATGAACACATCTACACACCAAAGTATGCAAGTTTTTGAAGTATTCTAGAGTTAAATGGCATCTCTCTGATAGCTAAATATAAAATTGGTTCATGCAACATGACAATGATCTCAAGCACAGCACAAAATCTGCAACAGAATGAAGAAAAAAAAAGATTAAAGATGTTGCAAAGGCCCTGTCAGAGTCCAGACCTCAACCTGACTCAAAAGCTGAGGTAGGACCTTTAGAGAGCTGTGAATAAATAAATGCCCACAAACCTCAAAGAACTAAAGCAACGCTGTGAAGAAGAGTTGGTCAAAATTCCTCTATAGTGATGTGAGAGACTGATAAAGCCACACAGGAAACGATAACTTTAAGTTATTACTGAATCTACGAGCTGCTGAATCATGGGGTGTAATTAGTTTAACACGGTGAAATATTTCATGGGTTTCATTTTATAACTTAGTAAAGCCTGGATCACTCTTATTACGTCCTGATACCCAAACCTTTAGAGTTAAAAGAGGCTGTACTTCCCTTTGACCGTATCTGAAGCTTGCAGCCTCACTATAAGTTTCCGGAAAACACTTTAGTTAGAGAGTTAACCATCTGTTTCATGTACTTGCTGCAGTTCCTGTCTGTCGTGACAAAACGCAGACGAGAGGAAGCAAAAGAAGAAGAAAAAAGGTCTGAGATGGGTCGTAGGCTGCTGATAAAGTTAACCATAAACTACAAAGATCTCCATGGAGAGCACCTTTTTATATTCAGCATATAAATAAACATGCTCGGTGAAGCAGTGGCGTCAGTCCACTCCCACTCAGACCTGTAGCGAGTTAGTGATCAGTCAATGTAAAAATACAGCGTGCGCAAGCAGAACTGTTAGTAATGTTAATGTGGCAGCAGAAGGAGATGAAGAGCGCGTTCCTGTTTGTTTTTCTTTCCAGCTGCATCAACACCGATGTTCCATGAACCACTTAAAGAATGACGCTTGAACAGAGAGGGGATTGCAATAGATGCATGCAATATTCTCCCATCTGGAGGAGTCGTCTGAATTGCAAACAGGCAAACGCATAAAATAAAATACCAACACGATTAATGAAAGAATTGATTTAATTCAGTTGCAGCTGATTTGTTTTGCCTTTGGTATCAACCAACTATCATTAGCTCCTGACATCTATGGTCTACTTCCTCTACTGCTAATATTTACCCAATCGTCAGTCTTGTTTTGGCAATATAATCATCGCCTAGCTGCAAACTTAGAGGAGGAACACCAGTAATTTTCTACTGCAGCTCCAGAGTTAAGAAACACAAAGTAGCTACTTTCAGCTGCTCCCTTGTCACAAGTGTTCGCCACAGCAGGGAGGTCCACATGTTTGATTCGGGCACATTCGTGTCTCGGCCTGAATCCTAATCTGGGACATTTGTTTGATAAGCTGTAAACCACTCCACTGCGCTCAAAACTGAAGCACGAAAAGGCAGAAATAACTTGATTTTGACAGAAACCTTAGACATGTCCTGCTATACGCTCACACTTTTAACACTCGGTGGCATCCCCGTCCAATCAAGCAGAAACTCAGAGGCTTGAAACTGAAGCCAAACTACCAAAAAAACATGCCTGACCGCAATTGACTAAAAAAAGTAAATGGATCTCTACAAAAATCTGAGTTTTACAGCAGAGATAAATGTGTTACTTAAAACAGTCTAAAGTGCATTTCGAAGTTGATGCCAACTGTACAGGGTGATTATTTCACAATTCTCCTGTTTACACTAAATTAACTATTTGAATTGTACCTATGGGTACAGGTGCGTACCACCGATTCTGCTTCAGCTAATCTGAGCCACTGAACTGGACGTCTCAACTATGTTTGTGGTATTTGTGCCTTTAAGACCTTTTTTAAATCAATAATCTGTCAAAAGTCTGTCCAGGAGGAATGTTCTCTAGTTTTTGAATGAAATGTTAATATTTTATTTTCATGCCAGCGCTAATTTACATAAATCTGTGTCTGTGCATGCTTCTGAGATGAACCGACCTCTTGTCATAAGACAGGTGGAATAGGTACCTGTTATATATACTCTATCGATGCACTGCATTAAGCTAGTTAGCAGTAGCGGATAACTTAGCACTCTAGCACTCTTCCAAATCTGGTCACTCTGGGCTCCAAAAAAACAAGATAGCAACAGGCAATGATGCTAAAATGAAACCATTAAAGCAGGTGTTTGTAAACCTGTTTTTTGTGCCATCTTTTATATACAGTCTATGTTTCTGATGCATTTTCTCTTGCACACGTCATGAAGTCTCCCAAAGCATGATAGCCAACAAGAATAACTGTCGGACTACACAGCGCTCCTTCAGGACTACAGAGGATATTAAATATTATTTTTTAATACCTAAGGAGACTTCCTGTCACACATCTGCACGTGGAAAAACCAGCTGAATGCACGTTGGACTGGATTGATTATGCGTACCTGGGACTGGAGGGATTGGGCTTCTTGATGGTGATCTCATCAATCCGAGCTTCATAGATCCTGTTGATAACTGTGTTCCCCAACTCACACATCAACTAAAGGCAGCAGGGAAACAAGAACAAATAAACCAGATTAAGTACTAATTTCTTTCTAATTTTTTTTATTTTGTTTTGGCTTATATAAAGAAAACGGTTGCATAATCCATTGCGCAATCATAATTTTCTCTGGAACTTTTTCACAATAGGCCACAGGGAGGTGGAGCCGCTGCAGCTTTAAAATTTTAAATTACCTTAATAAGCTCGGGCTCCCAGGAGTCGAGGGTGAGGGAGCGCACTTTGGAGAAATGGACTCCAAGGCTCCTGCCAGGGAAGGAAACCATTAAAGCGCACAGTGGAAGCCAAATGTGTGTGTGTGTGTGTGTGTGTGTGTGTGTGTGTGTGTGTGTGTGTGTGTGTGTGTGTGTACCTGTGTATTCCTGAGCAGACAATACAAAGTGTGATGCCCAGGTTGATGGAGGCCCAGTCAGGACCCGGCTCTCCGCAGTCGCAGCACTGCCTGTTCCCCGGGATTGCCTGAACCTCCTCCAGTGCTTTGCAGCCCTCGTTGTCCTGATCCACGCCTCCTCCACCTCCTCCTCCTCCCAGGCTGCTTGTAGACACCGAGCTGCAGCGCTGTCTCTGATAACAGAGACACATGGGAATGGCGAGCATTTAACTCCCACTGGAAAGTGCACGTTGAAGATAATGTGTGTGTGTGTGTGGTGTATGTGTTCTCACTGGGCTGAGCGTGTCCTCTCGGCGCTCCTGAAAGGCTGAGGCGATGCTGTTTTGGACGGCGCTGATCCATGCTTGCTGCTGCCTTTCTGAGTCTGCCTGCAACAAACAGCACCTACGCACACAAAGTCACACAACAGTGACCATTTAACACTCGAGAAGCAAGAAACTAACACCTCGGCAGTCTGCAGGACGCTTTCACACACATGTGACGCTAATGCGACTTCACCACCATTACTGGAACAGACACACGCAGGTGTGCATGAAGTGAACTCACTTTGATGGGGAAACCACTTCAAAGCAAAAACGCCTCTCATTTTCAATGCTGGGTTTGACTGTGCAAAGACGCAAGTCCTCCACCACGACTGTAGGCTGGTCCTAAAAGATGGACAAACCGTGATGGTCAGGTTGCATACGTGCAAATTCGTCTTTCGAATGTGCTCGTGACCCTAAGCGAAATTTACCTTGAATTTCTTCTGATACACCAGCTGATTCTTCTGAATTGAAAACCAGCGCCTGAGGTGGAGAAAGAGTTTAGCCTTTTAGCTGTTTTCATTCACTGCCGGGCAAGCAAACGCACGGTGGACATCGGATTTATCACAGTGAGGTTCATGAGAGGAAAAGCACACAGCAAAGTTGTACCTGCTCCAGGTCTTGAAGGCGTTGCTGGCCCTCTTGTACAGATAGCCCTCCATCACGATCCCATTAGCTGCGTCACCATTAAAGTCCATAATGGAGTCATCATAAGACATGTCCTTGAAATATTTAAGAAATTAAAATCACATTGTGTCATCTGCTTCAAGGCCTTTTTTTTTCTCCCCACAGCTTTAATTGTGTTTACAAAAAGTGATGTAATACAGAAGTAATTGGTGCGGTCCAGATCTGGCGTACCATGTGGAATGATTATTCTTTGGGTTGTCCCCCCTGTTTGCAATATCTGGGCCAAAAGTTATCAATAGCGATGCTGCATTTCATCCGAGAATGATGCAAATAAAGCAACCATGCTGTAATCGATGCCATTCAAATGTGGGCTACTTTTAGGCTGACATCCAGGCCTCACCTGACCCAGTAAGTTGCATCTTTGCTCATGTTAGATTTGTTATATTTGCACCAAAATGCTTTAGTCTCACAGTACATCAGTCGGGGCCAGAAAAAGCCCATCAGCACTGAATCCTTTCCACAAGATGCCAAAGTCCCTGGTGGGCTCCAATGAGCAGAGCGTATTTTACTGAAATACACATCTGTCTGCACAATCAGGAGCTTAGCAACCAAGCCTAGCATACAGGTACCTCCTAGTCCCCTTGAGGTTTTTATCTTTTTATCTATAGTACATGTTATTATGTTGCCTAGCAACCACCTACCAACTGTCTAAAATGACTAACTTGTTGGATTTATGCATCTCTATTAAATCATTGCGTCATTTTAACTTCACAACATTAACATCTCATTTTTATTGTTGCAACTTTCATTATGCATCATATACTGTCATGTCATCGTGTTGTCTAGCAACCACCTAACAAGAGATTAAAATCACAGATGAAAACACAGCTACATCGTGTAAAAACGAACGTGACAGCACCAGAAATGCCGTCTTCGTTATTCCACTGTCTCCGTCTTGTTAAAACCTAATGCCTACATTACCCATGATGCTCCTTTCGGTTGTGAACGTTTGTAACTGCGTTACCTTTTTCTTGATTGCTGCGTGTCTTTGCTCCATGTCCCTCTTTTCTCTGGCACAGTCGAGGACAAACTGTTTGTGCTGTCAAAACACAACACGACACAGCGTTTATTAAACCTGGATTCATATTTTTACACTTTCAGCTCGCTGTCCAGCTCTACCAGGTTAAACACACACTGAAAGGACAGTGGTTCGATCACCATCCCCTCCTGTCACTGTGCTGAAATACCCTTGGGCAAGATAGTGAACCAAACACTTTATAACTGAATGTTAGAAACTGTTTATGCGTAGAAAGCGAGCAGCGAGATGCTTTAAAAGCACCAGCCTATTTACCAGTCAAACTGAGATTATTCAGAACATCAACATTTTTACGAGCCTTCAGATTTGCACCACTTTTATTCAGGTCGCTAAACTAGTACAAAAACCCCCACACCAACTATTTTTCAGCATCTCTCACCGATCACTTTATCTTTTCCTTTATTTCATAAGAACATTGCAAATTTTAAAAAATAAAGCGCAAAACAGTTTGTGAGGACCGTTTAAAACTGTAAAACCTGCATAGTCTTTCCATTTAATGTTACGAAGGAGAGTTTTCTCCTTTCATTTTCATCTCCGACACATTTAGTTCTTTCAGAAACTCGGAGAGATCGGCAGCTTCGCGGTGGGTTATCACTCCTGCGCACTCTTGTGCAAACAGGAACTAGGAAGTGCTGAACTTCTGCCGTGTATCCTGCGCCAAACCAGAAAACAACATGGGTGGTCTCTCCTGCACAGAGCCTGCTTAGAGCATCACCCTCTCCCTATTTCACTCTCTCCTCTGCTCTTGCTCGTTCTCATCATTTCTTGTTCAAACAGGAAACGCTTTTCTGTGGTTTGATCCGGTCAGTGAACGTGTTCACAATTTACTTCCTGTTTGAAACTCTTTTTATTTGATCAAAAACACTTAGCAGCAATGCTGCCTCTGCTCAAGGTTGACGGTGCAGAAAAGATTTTACAGTTTCCTCTGCAAAGGAGCAGGAAGGGGCGCACGCGCACACACACACACAGACATGTGAAATATTTCCTGTTGTTGCTCACTTTTTCCTGTCACGATGAAAGTGTGATGTCACCTTGTGACTCCACTGCCCCTCCCCAAAAAGATGCCAGTTCCTAGTTGGACAGAGTTAACCCAAACAGCATTTTGGCCAAAAGCATCATACCATGACGCCCGTGGTCCACAAACACGATTGTTTCATTCAAAATGTTTTAGCAACATCTTGTGTATCCCTAAGCCAGAACAAACATTTGTAATCCATTTCCTGCCTCATAAATCATCTGCGAGGCTTTTCTGGGTGTTTCAGGTCTACGTTGTTCACCAGCTTTTGGTTGGCTTCTCTCTTTTTAGCATGCAGACAATGTACAATGCAGCAGTTTATCACCACTAACTAATCAACTCAGCAGCAACACTTTGTCTATACATGTGGTCCCATCATGCTTACTGTGAGCGTCCCTAGAAAAAACTCATTCTAATGCAAGAAAAACACTGTGCAATAAGTTTACAGCAATTAGTCTTTGGCTCAGGATAAAGACTCAAACTGAGAAACTGCTAATGTGGCTGTGTCCACTTTTTTGTTTAAGGAAAACATTTTTCAGAGATGAAATTAACACGTTGACAGCCTAGGCCAAAAGCACTTTTTGTCTATAAAGCTTATTTCCTCCTTCAACAACTGTAGAGTAGGTTAAGATTTAATACAATACTGAAGTTATATCCTTAAAATTGTGTAACTTTACAAGACCAAACATGGTCACTTCTGGTCTAAAAAGACCAACGAGTGCATCAGGAGTGGCTGTTTCCATCTTTTACATACAGTCTATGGGGCAGACTTTGTTACCTATTTTAAGGGTGGCTCTTTGGTGCCCTGGCAGGGCCTCTGTGTGTGTGTGAGTGTGTGTGTTGCTTGCTCTTGGCAGCTGACTCCAGTTTAGCCAGAGAGAGGAGTGCTCCAAGAGCTCAGTGCAGAGGAGGCGGTTCTGTTTGGCTCCTTTAACCCTTCTTTGGTTACTCTTTTGTTTAGTTACCAGCTTCTAGTTTTGTTGTGTTTTTAACTCATCATTTGTTGTTATTCCCTTGAACTTCTTCGAAAGAAACACACACACAGCAGGATTACAAGTAAGGTTTCTATTCTACACATTCACAAGTATGAACGCATTTTTCTCACATTGAGGATATCTTCTTCCTGTCCTACTGCTACTTATTTATGACTCATGCACAGACGGTTTCAGTCACAAAATGTCATTTTAACCGAAACAGAGATGTAACAAAACAGAAATAGTTACCTCTTCATTCAGCTTTTGTCGATACTCGTCCAGTTCTGACAGAGACTGGTGACCCTGCAGGAAGAACTGGGCTTGGGCATCCATCAGCGACAACATCTGACAGGAAGCAACACAAAGCCAGTGAGAAACGTCTGAAGATAGAGTATGCATTTAAAAATGGACACATACAGGTAAAAAAACCAACTCACTGCCAGCAGAATATCTGTCTTCTTCTTGGCCTCAATGACATTAATCTGAAAAAAAGAAAAAGCAGGAAGCAATGGTTAGAGAGACTTCCATATTTTCATGACCAAAACAGATTCTGCCCAGCCAGAAGCCACAACCACAAGACTGGACGGAAGCCCTGAGGCAGGCCTGTTATCATCCAAAGCAAAAGTATGACCACTGTGCTGCTGCAGGCTGTTGTTCCAACCTAGCAGTCTGAGTTAAAGTGAAGCCTGTGTGAGCCTCTCTGCACTCATCTTTCCTCACCTCCAGCACGTAGTCCAAAGCCTCAGACCTGAAGGCCTTGCGCGCGTTGAGCAGGGCGTTACTCGCCTCGTCCACCTCGTGCTGCTTCCCGCGTGGAGCCTGAGCGTTCCTTGACAGCGACCCCTCCAGGGCTTCGCTGCTCTTTTCAAACTCTTTTCGTCTGTCCTTAAAACGACGAACATCTCTGCAGAACAGGAGACGAAGGTAAGAAGGGGGGAAAAAGTATTATGCTGTGCAAAAATCTTGAGCCATCACTTTTCTCTGTACATATTTCCTGCAAATGTTCTAGTAATTTTGTATTACAGTGCTCTTGAGTAACAGTTCTCCATGCTTTCTTAATGTCTTTCAAAAATTATTCTGGTGGCTTTTCCACTCCTTTACAGCCCAGTCCCTGTACCTGACACTTCCTCATTCATTAAGCCCCTTGACACAAACCTATGAGTCATTCAAGCAATAAAACTGCACCTAACTCAAGGGATGAACCAGTGTTCAGACAAATTGGCAAAGAAACAACTTTAAATGGTATCTTTAGACACTTTGTTGTTAGCAGCTTGTCACAAAACAAATCATTTGTTTAATTGATTCTATCTAACGCCATTTGTAAAACACAGTGGAGACTGTCATGGTTTGGCACTGCATTCTGTTGTGTTGCATCAAAATTGATGCAATTAAGCACACAGAATATCCCATCAGATTTTTATCCACCATGCAACAACATCTGGAAAGCATCTGCTTGACAACAGCTTTATTTTTCAGCATGACAATAATCCCAGACACTTTGCCAATGCAATAAATGGACACCTGGATAGAAAAAACACACACTATGGAGCACTATCGGTCATGGATTAGCCTCCCCAGAGCCCCGACCTCAACACTACTGAAGCAGTGTGGGATCATCTAAAGGTGGAAACATCATGTCCTTCAAGAAGTCTGGAGAACTATTCATGAAGACTTCTCACAGAAATGGAAAGAAAGCTGCCTCATAGAGGGAGGTAAAGTAAGCAGTATCCACATTACCAGATCAGTTTTTATGCAAAAGCAGAAAGCAAGTTATTGGATGCTGCTAAGTCACATGCACATGATATAAAACATTTTTTAATCACCGGCAAATTTATTGTTCTTTCTTTCTTACTTTTTTACCATAGCTTTTGTGCAATACTGTTTACCACGTGACGCTATCGCAAATACCTCTCTTATCTAATCTACCAAGTTATTTCCACTAATGGGAGCAGACCACAAGACAAACTATGAGGAGAAGCAGAACGATTATGACAGGCACACATGAAGGGGAATGACTGTATCTAAGGAAAATGTACGCATGTATGAAGTGTATGCTGGTGGGAAAGAAACTCAGAAATTAAAGCCTTAGATCGAACACACAGGTGGGGCCACCGTAGCGGCTCACTCACTCTTTCACAAAGCTTTGCAGCTTCGCCCTCACTGACTTCTGCGTGGTCTCAATCACTTCCTAAAAGGAGACAAAGACAAACATATTAAATGTCAAATGTAATATGTTCAGCGGCGTGCTGCAGCCGTACTTGACCACATACTGCAGCTGATAAGCATCGGCACTGAAAAGGAGAAGTCAGAGGCCGTGAATAACAAACTCACCCCCTGTGCCTCAAAAATGACATTCAGCTTTTTGGAAAATTTCTCCAAGCAGTCCTGCAGAGCACAAATCTTAGATTAGACTCTGAAACTTATCAAGTCAATAATGCATTTTAATGTTTTCATTCATCGATTCATAACCGCCATCTTTATTTACAGCTTCCGGGCACTTTGAGAACCCAGTGTGCTCTGCTCACCGCCATCATCTTGTCCCCGGAGCATTGGTGTCCGAGCTCCCGGAGGCCATTCACGAAGCTCTTGCTGGTCTGACAGTAGGCTTTGCCAGCCTCCAGCATGGCCTGGCACTGTTTCACTAGCTGGATGACACAAATAAGCAACACAAAGATTAAATGATCTCCTGAACAATGTAACAGCAGGCAACAAACGTCAGTTTAACATAATCTGCATTCATGCTGAGTATAACCTTGTTCACAGATTTTAATTCTGGTTGTTCAGTAGCTGTACTGGAGACCTGAGAGAATAAGTATAAAACATGCCGGAAGTGTTTCAAACCTTCATTCTATCTAAAGGCCACCAGGTGGCGATAGCTGTGGTTGCAGCTGCAAAAAGACTTGTGGTCCTATAAAATTGTATGCAGAAAGCAGCTTGACGTCTGTAAATAGTTTCCTGCTAAGTGTATGAGCTCAGTCGTATATTTTGAGTCATACTGAAGAAAGAGCGGTCGACCACTTCGTGTAAGCACTATGTTTGTTTCTCTTTTAACTCCATTTTGGTCTCCACCACCATACGAGGACTATATGAGGCTCTTTTATCTGTTAAAGTTAGCTTTTTTCTTCTTCTTCTGTTGCTAGCTTATAGCTAATTTGGCTAGCTGGCTAAATAATAAACAGCAATGTTGTTTTTGTCTTATTTTTGCTGAAACAGCTTCTTGATAGTCTGCTCCTGGAAAATACGAGAGGCTGTTTCTGCCACTGGAAAAATAAATTTGCCATCTATGAGTCAAAAATTCAGGTTATCTAAATTTTGACTTACAGACTAAAATTTCCGAGGAAGTTGAAATTTTGAGATAGCTGCCTGAAATTTTGACTCTAGCTAACTTGAAACTCAAAATCAGCTCTTTCTGGTAAAAAATAAAAATTTCATTGGTGGAAACAAACAGCACTGATGGAAGGACTGAGACTGAAACAGCACAAACTGCGTCATGCCAGGAAAACTTGCTTTAAAGCTATTTAGAGGCCAGGAAAGTGGAGGATCTCTATGTGTTGATGTATGCTTTTTAAATAAAAGTACGTAGTAAGTAAATACATTAATTTTTAAATTAAAGGTCAAATATAAACTGAGCTTCTGCCTTGGAAAGATAAGGCCTGTACCCAGTGTCCACCCTCACAGTCGTTTCCACTTTTTTGTTGATTAGATCTTTCCTCTGGCCTCTGTGAGGACCCTTTGAAGTTCAAAAACAAGAAATTGCATACAGATTATATTTCTGACCCATTAAAAGCTCCATTTATCAAGCAATAAAACCCACCGCTGATCACTTCAGCGTGATCTGCTAACTTACAGCTTGAAGCTTTAGGTGGTTTTCAAGCCAATTCAGTGACTTTATGACTTTCCTCTTAAGTGCTGCTTGTGACCACAAGCGTTCAGCAAAAAGGACTTAAACCCTGTGGGAGCTCCTCTCTTCCCCAGCGTGTTCAACAGCTGACCTTTATTACATCTGCAAATATCTAATTCAATGCAATAATTTAAAAGACGTGTTCGGAGAAATCTTTAGTTTTATTAGCGTCACATTTAAACCACCAGTGACATCTGAGGAGGCACGTCGCAGTGACAAAACCTAACCTGTATCCCTGCACCAAGACATGTCAGTGACTCATTATGTAAGCACACACATCACCTGAGCGTAGATATGACTGCAGTGGCATCATAGGACACGCTGTCTGACCTTTTTGTGCAAATCTCAGTCAATTTATCTGCATTTCTCTGAGCAAAAGCACCTCTGAACACAGCGAAGACGTGAAGCTGAATCCACACGCTTCAGTCCTGAACTCAACGAACTTCTAAAATTGTTGGAAAAAATAAATTTAAAAAAAGCGTAGTGGCTAATTTGCATACAAAACACACAGATTACACATCTCTCTACACTGCTACAGATCACAAATGAGCTCCATGCAGCATTAAATCCACACTTCACTTACATAATGAATACTTACAATCAGACCTTTATATAGAATATTAAGTTTGATTTGTACTCCAGCAACGTTTAACTCTAAACACCCTCCTTTTTGAGACTGTGGTATCACTCGTACAGTAGATTATCTGCTGACTTCTTCTGATCTAGTCAGATAACTGAAAAATATAGCGTGCAGTGTTTGTCAAAGAAGAACTTTGTCCCAAAATCCTTTTGGGATGTGGCTCAGACCTGTCGCAGCCTGTGAAATAGCACCGGGACAGAAAAAAAAAAAACATGTGCTACTTCCTTAAACCTAATCTCGTGGAAAACATCTCATGCATGCAGGGAAAGGCTTCTTTCTGTTTCACCTGCTCAACTGAAATCAGTCACATTCATGACACTTTACAGGCAAAGTGAGTGTGTTTGTTTTTTTGTTTTTGTATTTAAAAATGGTAAAATATAACATGTGGGAACCTGAGCTCGCAGAATAACTAACAACATAGTAGTAAGTCACTTTGATTTGTGCTTATTCCGTATCATCGGGGAACAGAAACGCAGCATGTGACTGACGTCTATCAGATGAATAGATCTGAAACTGTAGATTTTTACAGCGTGAGCACGCAACAGGGAATATAGGTCGGCACGGCGAAGCAGAACGAAGTGCAGTTCTCTCTGAAGCAGGACAATATGATGGGGAAGCAGCACCTGCAGGCACTTCCTGCTCGCCGTCAGGTGAAAAAAAGCTCCAACCACCAACGCCCACCGCTGACTTCGCTGCCACTGTCCATCGACATGTGATGCCTCGTCTCCGTTTGTGCGCTTGTGTGTTTGTGTGTGAAGTGGAGCGGTGACATTTCAAAAACATCTGGAAGTGTCTTACCTTCTCCAACCGTGTCTCAAGTTCACTCACGTCATTCTGGACGTCTTCGATCTCAGCTCTGGAAAAGAGAAAATTCCAGTTAAAGGTCAGGGGTCATGGATTTTTCAATATAAGGCGTGAAAACCCTTCATTTTAAAGTCATTTATCAGCTCTATCCTCTCAAAAACTGCTTTTTCTCTTTTTTGCACAATTATAAACTAGAATAAAGAATAAAACTAGAATAAAACACAAACTTTCTGATGTTTTACAGACTAAATATTTCATTTCTTTACACATTTCTGCAAACATCACTCCACCTGCCCTGTGATTGGCTGGGTTAGCCACCACCACCCCTCCCCCTCCTGCAAACCCTGATCTAAAAAAGCAGTTAAGAAAATGAATGGATGGATTCTTGCACATTTTACTGCTTAACATTAAAACATAACCACTGCAATATGATGCGCTTCTGTGGTGCAAGCTCGATACCTTCATGGACAGCTTTATTTCTCCATTTCTTATTTGCTCTGCATGCTTACAAACCAAATAATTCATGCTTAACATTTTTATTCTTGTGCTTTATTTCCACTGAGACGATGCATATGACTCGTCAGCATTTCCATGCCTTTAAAAGCAGTGGATGTCAACGTGTCACCGTCACAGTGCGCAGGAACAGTCGGAATCGCACAACAGGAAAGAGTATTTTTTTGTTGTCTTAATATTGTGCAGCTAGAGCCTCGTCACGCTGACAGAGTTACTCCACATATTTCACGGCCGCCACTATTTCAGGCCCCGGGCATCTTGTTTTACACTCATTTAGCTGTAATTAAGCATGAAGCGTTGGGTATTTTTAGAATCTCTGTGACCTTCGGCAGGGTTTGAAGTGCATTCCTGTGGGTTTGAATGGAGCTTAGGGGACGCTCCAGCCATCAGACGTTTATGTAGGCCCACATGACTGCAAAGAAAACCTCCAGTGTGCGTGTAATTGATTACGTTTTGTTTTCTGGGTTCAGGATGTGGACTCGAAGATCTCTGAGACAAAAGCTCCTCAGAGATCCTCTTCAGGGCTGGTCTTTTTAAGAGCCGCCTTCTTTTTCTTGTTTTTTTTGTCGTGACACTTTCTTTCGATCTCTTTCTGCCTGTCGTGTCTTCTCATACCAAAAGCTAAACCATGTGGTTTCCGCTGCCTTCCACCAACAGTACAGAGATACAGAGAGAAACAGAGAGACAGAGAAAGAAAAAAAAAAAAAAAAGAGGCGCGTCTGAGTGGGGAGAGGAGAGGAGGCCCGGGACAGACAGTAACTGTTTGTGTTTGTTAGTGCGGCGAGGTTTGAATCAAAGTCTGAGGTCATGTGCTCTTGAAACACGACCAAATGACATGTCAAGCCAGGAGAGAAGGGAAGAAAAGGGTTGGTTTTTTTTAAAAAAGAAAGAAAAAGGGTCTAAAGGAGAGAGGCCACTGTGGAGGAGAGTGAAGGAGCCCTTGATTAAGAAGAAGCACATCCTTTTTATCTTCTTCATGTCTCCTTGCAAGAGAGACGGAGGCTAAGAAAGCAAATTAAGACAGAGCTTAAGCTGAGTTTCCGCCGTGGTTCTCCCCACAGAAAACACGCTTCCTGTCTCCTGTTGATCACCTCAGCACATCTCGCTTCACTTCCTGTCGCCCTCCCACCCCGCTGTTACCTAGTAACCAGAAGGTACCACATTTGAGTGTCTGTCCCAAGGTGTCAGAGCACTTTATTTCCCCTCATTTGTTTTTTGGCCCTCTGTATTGTCCATCCATCTTCCCGTGTATGTGTGTGCGATTATGTGTATTTGATGACTGCAGCACCTCCTCCTCCCTCCTTCACCCTGCTCGCAGCCTGACACGAGACCTCACCACGTCTGCTGCCACAAGTCAAACTTTCCACTGCTGTGTGAGCCCCATAAATTCAAGATGGGCGAGAGAGAAAGACTGAGGTATGCCAAATCAGGCTGAGGCAGCCACTGTGACTCAGGCGAGCTGCCACAAACTGTCAAGGCACACCCAAAGTTGTGCCAAGCTCTCTCTTGAGCCACTTGCAAAAGCAACTCAGAAACACTTCCCTTTCGATTGCACCAGATGTGCTGATGTTGAAAGGAAACTGATCGCACTCCGCTTTGCTGACACGCAGCAGGGGCTGCAGTGACCCGGCCTGAATTAAGATTTCGATTCTCTGAAAAATGAGTGTGATCTCTCTGAGAGTGGAGGTGGGTTGATCTCGACAACTATCAGGAAGAGGAAGCATCAAAGCTGCAACTGAAGTTTGGAAAACCAAGCCACTAGTGATAGCACTGCTGATATTTTCCACTGGAAGGAGTTTCGTGGCGATGTTTGAATGTCCGTGGCTAGTACAGGTTTTCTGTGGTCTCGGTGAGACGTGGGAAAGCACCTCAGAGCAGCAGATCAGCCCCCCACGGCCCTGCAGGCCTGCACAATGTCCTCATAGCTTTCAGTGACTTTTGACCCGAGCAGCTCAAACTCTCTGACAGAAGAGTGAACAGCAACACCGGCAAATGCATAAATGTTTTATTAGGGAAACATGAATCAGCCTTTAATTCATAATCTCCTGCTGGAGCTGGAGCAAAGCCAGCTGTTCACTGGTGACATCAGCATGACTAACAAAGGTACAGGTGAAACTCTTACCTGAAGCGCGGGGAGTCCTTCAAACCCTCCTCAAAGTCCAGCTTCACCGTCATCCTTTGCGTTGACACCAACCCTCGTGACACTTCGTGTATTTATGTGACTCCTGGCTTTCAGCTGGAGGTGCCCGGCAGCCTGGCAAAGACAAAAACTAACTCTTTTCCCCCCCCACTCGTTTTAACGCTCCACATCGGCAGCCCGGATCATTGTTCTCGCTGCTGGGTGTTTTCGCTCTCGTGTAGAACTTGTTTTCCTCTCCGGGTTTCTTTCTTTTTCGCCCGAACTGTTGCACATTCGCGTCGGAAGAGAACTTGTCAGCACTGAATGAACTGAGGGGATGTTAGTCGCGTCATTACCATCTTATGCGGCAGATTTTTTTAAAAAGGCACAGTCCGGCGCAGAAGATGCGCAAAGCCACGGGAGGAGTTCCAGCAGAGGGCCAGAGTGTCCTTATGGATCCCAGAGGATTTCAAATAAAATCCGATGGCAGCGTGAATCAGGACTCCCCGGGGGTGCCGAGTCTAGTACTCTGCCTGTCTCTCTGCCTCTCTCTCTGTCTCAGAAGAGGTCCACCCCCCATGTCACGTCCCACTATTTCCGGGTTTGTTACTCATGGCAAACTGTGGTTTTGAAGTAGGAAGCTGCACATAATAAGAGACATACACTGCCAAGTTGCATCATATGAAAAAAAACGCCGATCTGAAGGATTTACAATGTGACACTAACGTTTAACATCCACACCGGCTACAGCAGGCCGTGTCGTGACTTTTCACCCCCCTCACTTAGTTTCTCCCTTTGTTGTTTGTGTGTTCTACTTTTCAGTTACAGTACAACAGTGAGCTTCACATGCAGTTAGACTGGGTGTGTATTCTTGTCTGACAACCTTGTCTGTTATGGTTTTTGCTGAGGTGTAAAGAAACTCCCCCATAGCCACCCACTGCCAACAGATCCACTATAGAAGTTCATTCATGCCAAGAAAATAATGAACCTATTAATAGCAATGGAAAAGTGATTCCACGAATGGAAGAACAAGAGGTTTGACATTCTGTGTTTAAATATGTGGCGTTGTTTTGATTTTTAATGTGTCTAAATGGCTTTAATAAAACTATTTTTAAAAATGTGCGCACATTTTCTACATAAATCCAAAGTGCCTTTCTTTTTTACCCTTTTCCCACAGCCAATAGTGTGTAACTACAGGAAATATTAGGTTAGAAATGTAGTCCACTAGTTGCTATACTACAACACCGATGTAAGGCCAAAAATAAAACTGATAACGTTTTGCTAGGAATATTGTTTCACCCTAGTGACAGATCCAAATCAAACAGAGAGATTCATTATTCATAGGGAAGCAGGAGAAATATCATTATAAGAATAAGGGCACCAGGTTAGCTGCTAACCTGGTGCCCTTATTGCAGGGGTTGCTCATGTGCTGACAAACTTCAAACTACAGCAGAGTCAATGTACAAAGTTTGCAATGACAGACGAGGTGAGCGTAGTCACAGCACGTGCACTTGTCAGCAGAGATTTTACATTACAATGCACTACACATGTGCCTGAACTTCAAAGAAGTATAACAGGAATGACTACTCCGCCATCGCCAGCTATAACTGAGTATAGCCGAGTGATAAGTGGCAAATAGTTTGATTCTGTTTAAACAAGCCTAATGACAACAATGAACAGCACTCAACAAAAACGAGGCGTTAACCTTCTGGGAATGAAAAAAGAAAGAAGAACAAGAGCAAGAGGAGTGAGAAAAAAGTCAGCACATAATAACAACTGAATATAACACTAAATAATTCATGTGAAATGAACTGTGGAGGACAAAACCTTAAATAACCAAAATGTCCAAAATCAAATTCTGCTTAGGACCCAGTGATACCTCTGGCTGACTCTGCTCAGGCATACAGTACACTTGTCTCTCAGTTGTCATACAACATATGACATACAGTGCAAAACAGTGCAACCCAGAAAAGGTGGAAAAACTGTTAAGATACAAAATAAAAATTGAGATATCATTCAGAAAATGATAGAATATAAAGATTACAGCAACAAAAATCTAAATACAATGCAATTAGCATGATAAAAGTAAAAACAGAAGTTAAAATATGTGAAATGTCAGACTTCCAAGGTGAAAATTGTTAGTATTTCAGCTCAACATCATGAAATACAAAGAAAATCCGTGACTTCCTGGGTCAAAAGGAGGCAACTAAAGACTCGATTATACTCAGCTGTGGACAGTTAGACAACTAATGACTGTTCCTGTTATACTTTATGAAGTCTGCCGCCTGGTTGCAGGGACAGTTGCTACATTGTCATGTAAATTCTCCTTGGACAATCCCAAAAATCAGGCAGGTATGTGGATGTACACAGGACCATCTGATGATGAGCTTTACCTCACTGGTACCCAAGTGGACGTTATCGGACTTGTACAATCCCTGCTTAAATAAAAAAAAAAAAACATGCAACCTACTCACTAAAGACCTCGATAGTACTTCAAAAGAATGGCTAACTCAAAAAAACACGAGTAAGTACTGTACAGCTGACTGAGGCTTTCTATGTTAGAATGATAGTAGAAAATAAAGAGTAAATCATCATCGCTTATTATCTAACACGTTCAAGTTACAATGCAAAAACATAAAAAGTATAACTTTTTACATTTTTGTCCCGGCAGAGTTGGGCTTCCATACATTTCACAAACCAGCACAACAAACTATTGGCCAACATTAAATAACCAATCTTGGCTTCGTTATCATTCCCACAAACTTGTGTGGGACTACTTTGCGTGGAGGTGTAATTACAGTGGCTCAGAGGACTCTTCTGTCTACCTCCATCATACCACCGTGTCGAAATGCACAAAAATACTCTATTTATCTATCCGATCCTGTGTGTGGCTCCCCCTGCTGATCAGAAACAATCATTGCAGGCTCGCCTATCTCATCAGACAACAACATAACTGTACTGATGTTTTTCTTTCTTCCTTTGCTTTCACGTCACTGTTCTTTTCCCCTTATTCCCTAAAAATCTGGGTGTCGGAAGATCACAGCAGAGTGACGCCTTCGGTGTCCAGACTGTTCCTGTTTCAGTGGGAAATGATGTGATTCTCACATGTATTTTCTCAGGCGACACGGAAAGGGCGTAGTTAGGTATGCTGTTGCCAAGTTGCTTCATCAAAATAAACAGTGAAGTGATTTCAGAAGTGTACCAGCCTTAACGTTTCAAAGTAGGGCCTTCACCAAAATTCCCATGCCAAAGATGTGTATATATATATATATATATATATATGTGTGTGTGTGTGTGTGTGTGTGTGTGTGTGTGTGTGAAACGTATAAAGACGGGGGACAGAAAACCGCATGTGTTTTACACAACTGACAACTATAAAGGATTAAATAGTAATTTTAGCTTCTCAACTTAACGTATCTAAGCCCTTAAAAACATCCTGCCCCCCTTCCAGAGCGGGCAGCAGAAGCAAAGTGCAAGTCCTGCGCCAGTAAAGGGGGGCGTGTGCGTAAATAGCGCACGCTGATAGCGCGGCACAGACGGCACGTAGCGACAGACGGTCGCTTCGGAAGGAGAAATAAAACCGTTTTGTGCGAAGTAAACTTGGCGACTCGACAGGTTCTTGTTTGTCTTTGACAGGAGATCCCCTCAGCATCTCTCCAAGAGCCAAACCAGTCAGAATAAACAGGGTCACATCCGGCAGGATTTTCAAAGTAAAGCACGAAACGAGACTCCTGAAAAGAAAGCGTGCTAGGAGCACACTCTTTGTTGGAGGGCTTTATTCTATAGTGGCTATTTATAATAAAGTAAAAATGTATGTGTATATTAGTTGATAAAACACAAATAAGATATAACCAACTTAAATAAAAGGCAAAACTGCAGTCGCCACCAAGTTGTAGAAATTGTAGTAATGTTTAATTATCTATTTTTTTGCCAGGCCCTTCTCATAACTACACAAAGCATTTAGGCCAATGTGGATAGTTCATTGCCAAGGTGTAAATACAGATGATCATATTGATGCATCACATGATTTTCTGTAATGTTCTCTAATTACAGGTCTTCATACATGGGGTGGGTCAACATTTGGCACTTTTAAGCTCTGTTAAAAACTGCAAATCTACTTTAACCCATCTCCAAGTGAGACAGAATTAGTATGATATGGGATATATCATAGTCTCAATAGTAAATCTGTACCAATTTAATCCCTGTACACTAACAGAAGCCATGATTGATATGCTGGATGTTTTATTTTCTGTTGATTCGCTGGAGAAACCATAGAAAGTAGGTCATATCCTCCTGAGATCGAGCCTATTCATTAGGTTCTCTGTAGCGGACAAAATAAGATAAACTGAAACATACTTTCCCCCCCGGTTCTCAGGAAAACATTACCATGTGTGTAAAACCATTTATAGCATATGAAAGATCTGCTCTGAGTCACTTTTTTCATATTTGACTGATTTCATAAGGAATGACCCAGCTGCTATTTTCCAAACCAATAAACAGGTGTTACCTTTAAAAGTAAGATCAGGCTTGAAAGGAAACTTTGAATATATCACACGATCCTTATGACATTTTAATGATTTTTATTTCTCAGCGTCTTTATGGCAGACTAAGAGTAATACAGCTGATTCACTGTGACCCACAGAATAACTGGAAAATACCTTGACCTACAAAACAGTTGATGAGATAACCAAGTGGTTATGCTGGAACGATTTTTTTTAAAGAAACAGGCAACCAAAAAGTAAAAATGTCACAGTCGCTCTCGAGAGTCCCTTGTCAATCGCTTTTATTTTGAAAGGTAACCCGAGCTGCTTCCGCTATGCTGCAGGTGGGTCGCTCAGGGCTTGACGCGCCTTTAGTCCGTGCAGCCTTGCGTTTGGGGTGAAGCCGCATAAAAGCGTTTCCATAATGCGGGCGTGAGGTGCTCCTTGGAGTAAACGGAGGGGATCCGGGAGGAGGACCGCGGAGTGTTAACCGGGGAGGGGGGGAAGCCTGCGTGACAGGCGGCGACCAGAATAATTTAAAAAAAAATGTCGAACCGTAAGCACCGGGACAACCAAGAGATCTGCGCCCGCAAGGTCCGGGAGCTGGCCCAGTCTGGAGTAAACAAACACTGCTTCGAGTGCAACCAGCCCGGGGTGACTTACACCGACATCACCGTGGGCAGCTTCGTCTGCACGTCGTGCTCCGGAATGCTGTGAGTGCAAACCCCGCCGCCCCATCCGGGGGTGGGGAGGGGTGTGTGGCGGGTTTATTTACTGCACATTTAGCATCAGTGTGAGGGGCAGCCAGATACTGATAGAGTAAAAGTACCAGGCCTTAGATTACGCCGTGCACCACCCAGCCACGGACAAATGTGTATCATTTGGTTCCCCTCTCCTGACGTTAACAGGGGTTGTTGGTGCTATGCAACAGCCGAGGATGTGTGCACACATTCATTTACGCAGTGTCTACCTCTCTCTGTCTCTCTCCCTCTCTTTCTCTCGTGCGTGTCTCCCAACAGCTTGATAACCGACAGACCGCTAGCTGGTCATTTTCCAGCTCTGAGTTACGTTTCATTTCGTCATGGTGCAGGTTTGACACCACCTCTCTCTCTCTTCTCTCTCTCTTTCTCTAGGCTCCTTTTCAATGTGGGCGTGTGTGAGTGAGTGAGAGAGAGAGTGTGTGTGCGCCTGTGTGCTGTCACACTTTGTTTTGCATGTTCAGCCTAGTCCCGGGCACTCCTCTTCAGGAAGACGGTTTCGGCACTCAGTGTGCGTCATTGCGCAATCTTGCACATGTACAACAGTGTCCCACTTTATGTCCCCAGCATGAAGAAAATAGGAGCTTCTGGAAGACATGTGTCTCTCTCTGTCACGATTGTGTGCGTGTATGTGTGTGTGTGTGTGTGTGTATGTTGTCTTCTCCACAACAAATCTGTCCTTTGATTCACGGTCACGTGTCAGATATATTTCCTTTCCCACCTGCTCCATCCCCTTTGTGCTGTCTTTAGAGGTGAGGGCTGACTGCAAATCTTCCCATTTCTCTCCTTTATTTGACTCATCCATCTCTCCTCTGTGTCCCAGGAGAGGCCTCAACCCTCCCCACAGAGTCAAGTCCATCTCCATGACAACTTTCTCCCAACAGGAAGTAGAATTCCTCCAAAACCATGGCAATGAGGTGAGTGAAGTCCCAGCTGGGGGCCCGATGCATCGTGTTTGCTTCACTTTAGAAAACTTCGAGGAAAAAAAAAAGAAAGACGTGCAGCTGAATGTGATTTCTTCCTGTTGTTGACACTGCGGAGTCGTCCGAGGACATCAGCTACCATTTCCTTTTTTTTCCTCTTCTTTGGTCCAAATTCAAGGTTAAAACTGTCTGTTTGTGGTTCTGATATGGAATGTGAAACGCCCCTTGAGACTACCAGTCCAACCAGTCTTTGTGGCAGTGCCTTTTTTTTTTTTTTTTTTGGACGAGGAGGAGGGGGGGGGGGAGAATACTAGTGCCAACCTCATACTGTGCCAAGAAACAAAAGGATGGGGCACTTTATGTCCCACAAAACCACGATCTATTTCCTTTCTGTGTGTGTGTGTTTTTTTAAAACCAGGGTTTAAACTCTGAACAGACCCCATTTTAACCAAAAGTCAAACAAAAGCACCCTATCAAAATCTCTTCCTTTATTTACCTTTATTTAACTAGCAGGGTTTGGTGACATCAGAACCCTCTCACAACAGAGACCCAGCCAAATAAAACATCCAAATATTTATGTAAATGCAAAGAAAAACAACCGTGTCTCTTACCAAACGTTCTGTGTGATGTTTTTTTTTTTAAATAAACTAAACAATTAATATGAGAATACTTGAAATTATATGTTTCTGGAAAGTGCTTCATATCCGTGGTGCGTCATAAGAAAATGCTGTTTTCTGCACGTCCGTCGGGACCCGCAGCTACGTTAAAAAGCGGCCGTTTGCAGGATTGTAACTGATAACAGTTGGAGCTGAGGCAGAGGATGGTACAGAGGTGAACTTGCCGTTTACTCAGTGTTTGTTTATGCCGAGAGTGTTGAACTTATTTGAGTGTTTGGGCTACAGTTAGATCCAAAAGTGGGCCGTACCTGTACAGCCTTTTTATAATAACATATAAAAAGCACTTCCCCCTTTATCTGACCTGAGTGTGTTGGAACTAAACATTCTTTTTTTTTTTTTTTAATAACTTTATGATTTTAACTTTGTGATTCAAGAGCTGGACAAATACCTTGTCCAGCTCTTGAAATCCTTTTAAATTTTTAAATGTTTCTACTCTCGTGTAACAATTCTGGGAATAGCGCATCATTAGCAGCAGTGCATTTTATTGAAATACTGGAAGTATTAATGATATCGCTCTGTTTTCTTTGTAGAAGCCTGGAAAATTGACCAGTGGTGCAGATCAGCAGGCTATTTTAGGATTCATTTTATGCAGCTTAGCTATTTTTGTCAGTACTGAGTGATATCTCTTATTACTTATTATTTAACAAAGCCTGACATTATCTTCTAGAGTTTAAATGAAGGCTTCAAATCGGTTCGTCTTGGTCCAGAAAAACCTAGAAATTCGATATAAAAAGAAATAAAACCCTCACGTCATCAAAATGAAGTTTTGATATATTTTCCAACTTCCATATTAATATAATACCAATCAGTCCAGCTGGTTGAGCTACAATTACTTCAACTTAGATTATTATGGTAATTATTGTTTATTTCTGTAGTTTGAAAACTTAATTACCAAGTTAATTAAACCTCATTTTGGTGCTGAAATGTGATTGGATTGCATAAGCCCCCCCCTCACAGCATCCACTTCAGGAGCCACTGGTTCAGGCAGCTCTCTCTGCTGAGCATATACCAGTAAGTGGTAAAGAGTTTGAGGCTATCAGCACAAGTGCTTATCAGTTTTTATTAGCTTGTTGTTGGCCGGGGTCTGTGAGTCAAGTGTAATGTGCAGAGAAGCATAGGTGTGCATCGTCCAGCTTTTCCTTTCTCATCATCCTCTGAAGAGTGATCCGGTCAGTCATGATTCGCTGCCAGTAATATTTGCTGCACTCTTGCACCGGAGATGAGTCACTGATGAGAAAATCTGTGTGTATATCTGAGAGACTCTCTGAGATTAAATGTCAAACAAAAACCAGGGATTGCTCTCATTTTCTACTCAGGGAATCGGAAACTCACTAACCCTCTTTTTGTTTTTGATGGATCAGTCCCAAGCAGCGTGGTTTTAATGTGACTTATTGGAAATGTGTGTCTTCAGGTGGGCAGAAGGACGTGGCTGTGCGTGTTTGACCCAAAGAATGACGGCTGCTCCGACATGAAGGACTCACAGAAGTTCAAAGAGTTCCTTCAAGATAAATATGAGAAGAAAAAATGGTGAGAGCTTGGCCTCCGCCTGCATATAACCAAATTATAATATATACTGATGGAAGCAGAGAAAAGCATCTTAATTTTTATTCAGTTCATTTATTTATTTTAAATCAATTTTTATGTAGAAAATTCGGTTTAAAAAAGCCCAGCAAATGTTCAAGTTTGCATGTTAATAGTTAAAAGCCTTTAAAATAACAAAATAAAACCTTTTACAGTAAGAATGTTTATTATTTACAATATTTTTTAATTAGCACCATTATTGAGTAAATATGTTAGTCTGTTTAAAACAGAGCAGCTTAAAAACAGCAAATGTTAGCATGCTAATATTTCAAACTAAAGTAGCAAACTTGCTAATTAGCAGAGTGCTGTACTTCCTGCTGTTAAAGGGTAATATGAGTAAAAATAAAAACCCTTTCAGTATTGTACATATGTACAAATGCAAATGGCTATAAAAAGAAAATTAATTAGAATGATTATTTTGAGCATGATAGCATGCTGACGTTAGCATTTAGCTCAGTTTTTATTGTGTTACAGAGCTGCTAGCATTTGGCTGTTCTGCTTGTGCAATAAACATATTTAAAAGTGTAACTGTAAAAAGAGTCATTTTGAGAGGTTAAAAGGGAACACAAAGTAAAATGAAAACAATAGCTAATTAGGGTTGTGTTAAAGTTAGGCTTTCCATGTTTGAATAAGAGATATTTGCTCAGAAAAATTAGCTGAAGGCTAATAGCTGCTTATTTTCAAGCTTAGAGAATGCTCTCAATCTTCTTGTTTAGCAAATGAATGACCAGATGTCAAGCTTTAATTGTGTTGCTAATGAGACTGGTTAGTTACACTGCATCATTTGTGTTTCGCAGGCATTTTTCCAAAAGTAAGAACCGGAGAGATATGGAGGGTCCTTGGAGTCCAGGGGTTCAGGCTATGCCCCCTTCTCATGGTCCCTTAGCGAGCCAGGGTCTATCCCATAACATGCCTCCAAATGCCAGAGCCACGAGACCACTGGTAAGAGGCTAAAGGTGTGGTAGTTGTCTGTGAAACGGGTGGAGGTAAAGTGAGGGGAGTGAAAGTGAGAAGACGAGGGTGGTATACGTGTGTGGTTTTAAATAAATAAATAAAAAGAGGAAGGGAAAGTAGAGGAGATTTTCAAAGGGTATCGAAAAAAGGATAGAAAGTGAAGAAATGACCTGAATTCACCGCGGCACAGAGACAAAGACTGATGGTTCGGACAGTCGGAGGGCCAGGTAGCCTCAGCTTCAAAGCCTCTGCTTATGAATTATTGAGAAAGGATGAAAGAGACTCACTTCCTCTGGCTTTGTGTCTCTCTTTCTACCCTCCATCTGCTTCTCTTCTGTCTCCTTCGATCTCTCATCCTCCAGTCTCAGTCCCAGCTGCCGTCTTGGGATCGAGCCCCCGCCATCTCTCCCGCCGACATGCGGACAGACGCGTTCACGGCTCGGCCGTCGCGCTCCCAAAGCTTTAGAGACCCCCCTCTGAAAGGTGAGAGGAAGATTTGTTTGTGGCATCGTCATGTGCTTATCTCTTCTTTTAAAATTGTTTTTAATGCATCTTTTGTTTCTTTCCTACGAAGATCCCACCCTGTGTGGGATAGAAAGACAGCGACCAGGCTCTTTGTCGTCAACACTGGGAGGTCAGAACCACGGTCCCTCATTCCCCGCCCTTCCACGGCCTTCAGGTGTGCCCTCCGCCCACTGGATGCTTTGTGCCACTGTTAGTAGTAAACTTATGAAGGCTTTCACAAGTTTACTACTAATGTGTCTCCTACCAGCTGTGTAGTAAAGTGCCACAGTGTTTGTTGTATTTGGGAAGCTAGTTCCTCCTCTTATGTGATCTTAGGAAAGATTCCTGGTTAAAAAATAGACACTGTGCTTTCTCTGTTCTATTCCTGACGCCTCTAGCAAGAACATTTGGCAGTGCATCGTTCACGGTGTAAAGATCATTGAATATTTTCGCTGATTCTCACTGATGTCGCTCTCCGCTCATCAGAGCCGGCGAGTGGCAGATTCATGCGACGCCAGTGGCACTCACTTGTTTCTCCTTATCTCCCCTCCTCTTTTCTCCTCTGTCTTCTCCCTCTCTTCTCCAACCACGTAGCCAGTAGCTCGTTCAAAAACCACTTCACTTTAGGTAAGATGCATCTCCGGCCGATGCTTTTGAGTGTGTGCGTGTGCGCTCGTGTGAATGCTGAAATCAATAAGCTCTTCCAATGCTGTATCATTCATAATAGATGGCCAATCTGCGGGGCGCGGCGGTGCTTAGCGAGCATCACATGCATGTGAGTTGGGGTTTGTTTCAGAGCGGCCTGAGGGGAGAGGCGACGCAGCACTCTGTATTCATTTAGCCAGCGAGTCGTGGCTGGCCAGTATCACTCAGGTTTCCCACTTCAAAGCCCAGATCTGAAGCCTAGGAGTGTCAAGGACACACACACACACACACACACACACACACACACACACACACACACACACACACACACACACTGTTCCCTCCCTCAGAGGAAAAAGAACAAGTTTAAAGTGGGGCTATTTTTAGGCCGGAGCTGCTGCTGCTGCCCCCGTCAGCAGAGGGCCGCTGATATTTCGCACCACGTTGGCGTTGAAGCACTTCAGAACTATGTAGGGCACAGCTGTAATCGCGCCATACACATTTAACACCCACAACAATATGCTAGGGAGTTCAGGTATGCTCTCAAAGACGGAAAAACATGCAGATACCAGCAGATAAGCTGCATCAGGTCCATTCTGCTCTGGTGTTTGTGTCTTCATGGAGACCATGTTGGATTTTAACTTCTGATCCCATGCTCATAGCTAACTGGCTGATCCAGACTCTGATATTTTGCTACAAACACTGATGTTAAACGTCATTTCCTGTCTTTGTTAACTTCTAACAATTGCATCTAAGAAGTTTCTGGCTTGCTGCTTTCCTGTGGTGTTTTTTTTTTTTTTTTAATCCCTAAACACGATGAGTGTGTGTGCTTTATTTAGTAAAGTCTAAGCTAATGCTGCTATTTCTACACCTCATAGCATGAGGATCTTTACATGGCGTGAGATAATTTTCTTCTATATGTAGTGAATGGGCTGTGTTATGTCAGAGTTACTTGCGAATTATTGTATGTTATTTGAATTTGATGCTTCAGGTTCGAACAATCACATTTTAAACATCTACCTGTTAGTACATACTAATCTGCGATCTCTCTTTCAGGTCGGACAGTGTCGGCCTCGGGGGCTACGGGCCCCTTCAGGGCCTTCCCCAAGTCTCTGAGCGTGGACTTTGGAGGTCTGAACCATCCCCAACCACAGCCTCTGCCTCAGTCTCTGTCCCAGCCGCAGCAGCAGCCTCAGCAACAGCAGCCTGTTGGCATAGGTCAGACGACACCGGTCAGCAGCGGCAGTGCCCAGGATAGGTACGCTGCCGTGTCACAGCTGGACAGCGTCTTCTCTGAAACAACATCGGTCACAGGTACGATGTTTTTATCAGTCGAAGCTTTAATACTTTTTGTATCAGTGTAGTTCAGAGGCTTTTGCATAGTTGCATTTATTTCACAGCTTTTTGTATTTGTGTAAGGTGTGCACATAGACTGTATATAAAAGACGACGATAGCTGTTCTTGTTTTTTCTTTTTTTCTTTTTTAAATCTTAACTTTAGCTTTGCCTTGTTTTATTGCAACCACAGGTGACCATACAGAGACAGGAAGCTGGAGTGTTAAGTTCTAACATGAGACTAGCAAGCGTTTCACACACGGAGACAGGATGTGCAAATTAGTCTTAAGTGACACCAAGTAATAAATATTAGAATATGACTCACCGAAACTGTTGCACACACTTCCTGTAAGGGATGTGAGTGCAGTTGACTACACAGGAAGGTGTATTTGCATCATAAATGCTCTAAAGGGACCAAAACCACAAAGATGTTTGAGAGTTACTGTGACTATAATTAGCTAAAGACTGGCAGACAGGTAGTTGGCTAGCCTACGTCCAGGTTTTACTCAAAGTGACCTCACCCCTTGATGACGAGTAACCTTAATTTGTTTGTGGGCAGGGTATGATAAAACAAAAATTCCCACCATGTGTAATAGTGTGTGTGTGTGTGTGTGGGGGGGGGGGGATTGGCCGTAGAAACTGAAAAGGTTTCTGTACCAAAGTTGGGGATTTTAATGGATTGAATCGGGTTTGGAGCCTCGAGTGGCCATTAGAGGAACTGCACCATCGGCTTCGTATTTTCGACTCGGTCTCTCCACTTGATTGTGGATTGAGTTTTACCAAAAAGTGCTGGTCCTCCAGGCCCCCCACTCAAAAATCTTCACTGTCCTGTCAAACACAGATTAAAAAAAAAATTAACTCAAGAAAACGAATCCAATTTTATAAACTGAAGAACTTTCTTTTTTTCCAGTCTCATTAATCCTCTCACAACCTCTCTGACTAATCAGGAGGAGGGACTAAACTCCCTGCCTGAACAGAGAATAATTAAACCTTGCTTCAGCTTGACCTGATTACTTTTTCCCCATTGTTTCAGTAGCACTCTGGCTTCAATAAAGACCCGAGCACATCTTCCAGCACTGTGTAACAGATAGTTTGATTTGAGGGCTTCGCGTGTGCAGATTGTCGCGGTCAGCTCAGCTTGGTTGCATAACATCCTTACTCCAAATGCCAAGGCTTTTAGCAGCTGAATTATGCTCATTGTGTTTGCTCCAGATCGTGCACAGCGTGATTCAAAGGACCTTGTTGATAGGTTTTGGAATCAGCTGTGTTTGCGTTATAACTAAGCCAGCTGCTTTAATGCACAGCATTCGTGTGAGAGGCCTGCTAAGCTCTGCTGCTTTCCAGCGTCATCGCTGCCTCCCCTGCTTGGCAGAGTAGGGAGGTTATTGATTTTCTGCCTCGGCTCACTTGAAGATGATATTTTATTCAGGGCGTTTGTAATTCTTTTGTTCTGTGATGACTTGCATGCACGGGATCAGCAGTTTGGACTGTTTTAAAGGTTTTTGCTCACATATCAAGATCATAGCACTGCTCGAGCTCGTAAACCGGGGCTCATGTTGGGCCTGACGTTGTGTTTGGTTGTGTTGTGATGCCTGTGGAAATGCTTGTTTGCAGCTCCACCTGGCGGCCCACCGCAGTACAGCGCCATCTTCGGCAGCAGGCTCTCATCCAGCTCAACTCCTGCCAGGTAGAGGAAAAAAAGCAGCCTTGTCAAATCAGCTTTTGTTAAACATGGCAGATTTTTAACTTTTCTTCTTGTGGAGCTGTTTAAAGGTCAAATTCTGATCGATCCTCCTTCCCCCCCCCCCTCTTTTCTTCTACTTCTCCCCAGCTCCCCTGGTGTCGATACCGTCTCCAGCTCCCAAAGTTTTGCAAGTAGGTGCCGAGTGCGAACTGCATCGATTGCTGCTGTTAACCTGCACTATTTACATTCAGTTCCCTCCTCTTCAAAAACAGTCCAGCACTCCAGATTAGACTGTGAAAATCAGAGCAGTGTTGCCTTGAATAGGCAGGAATGTAACCCGTTAACCCCCGGGCAGAACACTGAATTATCTCCCTGTCTCTCTCCCCCCAACCCGTGTGTCTCAGATTTCCCCAACCCATTCAGCTCCAGCTCCAGCTCCGCTTCCCAGCAGCCCGTCGCCCTCTCCCCCAGTAACCCCTTCAGTAACGCCTCAGGAGGTAAGCCCCATGCTCACTCTTTCTGAAACTTCCTGCTGCAACTTTTTAAGATGTTAGAGCAGCTTGAGCTGGTTAGATAACCACCGCTGTGGTGGAGGCAAAGAAATAATTACCACATGAAAAAATATATGTAGGGTTGAAACCCTTTTTACCTTCAGAGCCGCTTTAGTTCTTTGTTCTTCGATGACATCGCACAGCACATCCATGATGTGAATCTCTTGTTCCACCTGTTGAATGTGGAGGCCATTGGAGTGCGGTGAACTCATCGCTATGTTTAAGAAACCAATGTTTGAGCTTTGTGACATGATGTGTTATATGAAGATGTGTACACTGTGGTCATAAAGGGATGGACATGGTCAGCAACAACAATCAGGCTGGCTGTGGTATTTAAATGATGCTCAGTTGGTACTAAAACACTAAAAGTGTGCCAAGAAAACATCCCGCACACCATTACACCACCAGCAGCCTGAGCCATTGATACAAGGCATGCTTGATTCATGCTTTCATGTTATTTATACCAAATTCTGACTCCATCTCTGCCATCTGCAGCGGTTATCAATACTCATCAGACCAGGCAACATTTTTTCTCATCTTCTGTTATCTAATTTTAATGAGCCCACGGGAATTGTGTCTTCTGTTGCGATAGCAGTGACATGCGGTGTTGTCTTCTGCAGCTGTAGCTCATCTGCTTCAAGTTTGGAGTGGATGCTCTTCTGCATACCTCCCTTTTAACGACTGGGTAATTTGACTTATTGTTGCCTTCCTATTAGCTCGTAGCAGTCTGAGAACGGCTGCTCACTGGATAGTTCCTCTTTTTCAGACTATTCTCTGTAAACCCTACAGATGGTTGTGTGTGAAGATCGCAGTAGATCAGCAGTTTCTGAAATACTCAGGCCAACCAGTCTGCTGTCAACAACCGTGCCAAATTAGGCATGCAGACGTGTTCATCTTGAACTGTAGATATTCTCCTCGATCACATTTTTCCTGATATATTTATTTCCTCTCTCAGGCTGTCCTATGGATTTGTCAGGAGGCAGCGCACCTACACTTGTGTTCAAACTTTTGTCTTTTAGCTTGACTCTACATGACTTAAATGACATGTGAATGCCTAAACTTAAAAACAGGAAATCACAGCCCGTTATAAAACACTGATCCCTCTGCTCTGTGTATAGGTTACATATTTCAAGCATTTAGTTCCTGCTTACAGAGTCTGAATGTACCTTTTGTGCTTATTTAAAAGTTAAAAACGCTCCTGTGTTTTCCCTCTGCTCGGCCCATTAACGGGTAACATTTAGTCTCCAGATCAGCTGCGTGAGCTGGGCCTTTATTTCTTTTCCTGTAGGGCAGTGAAAACGACGCGTAGAGCTGCTACACTGAAGTGTATGTTGTGTACACACTAAACGGTTGATTACACAAGCTCGCACACAGCTACCTGCTTTCACAGCCACTGAGGCTTCATGCTAGCAACGTTACTTTTTACTCGGGTCACTGACTTCACCCACCAAAGGCAGATATGTAAGAGGAAAGGCTCAGCGTGGAGCTGAAATCTCAGTTAAGCTTCTCTGGTGCATTAACCACAACGTGGATAAACGAATGCTCAGCGATGCTGTGATGTTTCATGATGCAAATAAACAACCTGGCGTTTGTTTCCTTTCAGCTTTAGACCCTCGCAGCTCTGGGCTTTCCATCGGCTCCACCTCAATTATTCAACAGTATCATGTATTCATGTATGCAGTTATACTCTTGACTGGTCGCAGGGCTCATTACTGCTTTATGTTTCCTGTAGGCTCTCTGTGTAAGGTACAGACACGGGGAAACAGTCTTTTACTGTCAGTCTGAGAGCAGCTGACAGATGTGTTCTGCATGGATTAATGATCTGTGTCTAATTTCGCCGCATGTGTGGGTGTTTCGCTTCTCCAGGTGACTCCAGTGCGTTTGTCACCTCGCCCACCTCCGTTTTTCCTCCGTCCGGTGCTTTCCCAGCGGCTGCTACCCAGAATGCATTTCCTCATGAGTCAGCCACCAATCAGGAAGCAAATGGTGAGATTCGTTGCCTCTTATTTGTCCTCCTGTTTGATGTTTTTTTTTTTGTTTGTTTGTTTGTTTTCTTGGATTATAAGTCAAGTTTTTAATTATTATTAATATTTTTATTTACATAATCTTCTTTTAATAACTCAAAATAGACCAAAAATGAAAAGTCTGGTCATTATTTAGTAAAAACAAAACAAAAACATGTATTTGTTGGATTTTGTTGCTCTATTAAGGATTCGCTACTTATCTGTTTTATATTGCTAAAAACTAATATCTTCTAATAATTTAAAAGGACATTTAACAAAATATCTTATTTTTATGCATCAGTTGTGTAAATGAAAAGGTGAGACATTAAAGTTGTAGAAAATAAAATGTTTTTTCCAAATTAGGAAGACCTAACTTCATTACTGCACTGCATACTAGTCCCCCTGGGCCCCAAAAAATGTAAAAAGTTTTAAAAAGTTTTTTTTTTATACTCATCAAATCACATTGAGTCATCAGAGATTGATAATTAAAAAAATTTTAAATCACACTTTTAATCTTATCTATCTTATCTTATCTTATCTTAATCAAAAGTCATGTCAAAATGCCAAACAATCTCTTTCCTCTTTATAAAGTCAGTTGGACTCTAAGTAGCTGTAATAGTTGTGAGGTCGACCACAGTGCAGAGACCACACAGAGACGTCCTGTAGTTCCTCCTTCACCTGATCTATGACTTCTAATATTCGGTTTACCCGCGGTGGTCTTCCTGGTGCCACCCTGCCCATTTAAGCACTTCGTCTGCCCAGTTAACTGAGCTACAGATGCTCAGAGTCGTGCTGGGTAGGAAACGAAGAGACGCTGGGTGTACTGGGAGATGACATGGATGAGGATGAGCAGGTGGTGGGCTTAACAAGGGACGACAGAGATGGGAGGTAGAAGAAGATAAGGTGCTGTGGTAGTTGGTTTTTATGTGAATACAAACCATATTACTTTATTACCTCCTGAAGCGCGAGCATCAAGTTAAGGGCCACACTGAGAAAAGAGACCCAGACATTTACAATTATTGATGTGATTTATTTTAAGACATCTCCTCCTCACGTGCAACCAGCCCTCAAAAAGAAAAGAAGGTTATAATGCCTTCTGATCACAGTTGTATCACGCAGCCAACTCACAGCAGCTTGATCATGATATCTCCTGATAGCGCGAGAGATTCAACGAACCATGTCCTGATGTAAAAGCGAGCCGTGTTGTTGTTCTTCCACATGTGTCTGTGGGCCTGCGTCACAGGCCTGAACATGACGATCTCACAGTTTTGTAGATTTTGGATGGTGGTGTCTACCTTTACCGTACAGCACATAAAAATGAAACTTAACTGGACTTTTAGATTGAGTTTAGAAGAGACATGACTCTGTTTCCATATCTCTGCCTGTGTGTGCATTCACACATCACCATACCTGCTGAAAACATAGTAAATGCATGCACAAGCTTCTCTTTACACCAGTGCAGATCACAGATGCGGCCACGCCAAAATCTACGAATTACAGCTTGATGTTTGACACCTGTCCTTATTATATATAGGACCTTACAATATAAAGCATTGTTGTTGTGATTTGGTGCTATATAAGGCTTCAAGTGAAAATTGGGGGGGGGAACCATACTTTGATCCATATGTTGGTTATTAAAACGAGGCCCAAATGGAAAGCTCCCACTGCAGCGGGGACTGCTCGTCTTTCCTGAGACGCGCTGTGGCGTCCACTAGCAGCAGTCCAGGAATACCAAAATGACCCACCCAGTTTAGAGCTGCAGGTTTCTGGTTTCATGCCACACCATTTTCCTGTATCATGTATATCTGTGTGTGTGTGTGTGTTTTGCAGGTTTTGCCTCCTTCCCCACGTCTGACTTTCAGTCCAAAGTCCCTCGGCCCATGTCGGTGAACCCTTTCACGGTGAGTATCCCTCCACGAAGTGCACTCTGGGGGCGCTAATTGGTAGTTCTCGCCAGTTTTCAGTGAATTGCGATGGCATACTAAGTAAGCCGGGCTGCTGTTCTCACCCTGCCTCTCTTGTCTTTGCAGGGGAATGTTTACCCCAGTCGGGGGACGTCAAAAAATCCTTTCATCTGACCCCCCGTTTCCCCACCCCTTCCCTCTCTCTCTGGGAACTGAAGGAGGAGCTGCTGCCATTTCAATGCCTCTGGAGTATTTTCACCCCCCACCCACCCCCCTCAGGGGAGGGTCGCGCATCCACGCCGCCCTCCCTCCCCTATCTGTCTTTGTTTACGTGTTTGTGGAGAGGAAAAACAGAAAAACAAACAAAAATGCGCGAATGCAGTTCACAAAATCCCTGTCTGTATGTGCAAGAGTGTCGGCCTGCTGTGTTTGTGCCACGTGACGTACGTCAAAAGGTGTTTGTGTGCCAGTAGACGCCACCTCAGGGCTCTGTGGGAGTCACGACGCCTCTACGACTTTTCTTTTTTGCTGAGATGCACTCACCTATATTACACACACACATGTGTTGCTGCTGCTATTTGCTTTCATCTCCTGCTTAGAAGTGTAAAAAAAAAAAGGAATGAGAGATATAAAAAAAATTCCCTCGGCCCGTGAGTAAGTACGTCAGCGCTGTCTCCGGCTTTAAAACTTTTGAGTCTCGGAGAAGCCAGCTGAGACTCTGACCCTGCATCACGAGCATCCACAGATGGTTTTAACAGCCTTAACAGCCTCCTGATGCATGTGAATCGGTGTCCGAAGATAAGACGGGCTTGTCTCTGTGGGGTGTGAGCGCGGGTGCGTGTTTGCATTCGTCATTGTTGCTGTTTTTTCTTTCTTTTCTTTTTTGTTTTGTTTTTGTTGTTGTCAGGTTTCCTTGCAAAGGATGAGCTACGTTTTCCACTCTCAGGCTGCATGCGCTTAGAGGGCTAAAAAGGAGCTACTGAATGTAAAAGCAACGTCAGAGTAACTTAAATGTGTATAAAGATCTTCATCGCTTCATGTACCGGACCAAAACCTTTATTCTGCTTTTTTTCCCCTTTGGTTGACATGAAGTTTAATTCTCTTATTTTGCCAAAAATAAAAGAAGAGATTCATGTAAGAGCGTATTTGTAACTACAAGTATTCATGTTCATAAAACCAGTTTGTTGCTTCTTAAAACAGTGTGTGGTGGTATTTTTGTGACAAGCGTGGTTCTGACACGCACATGCGGCTGTGTGGAGCATTTCAAACAGCAGGGGGCGTGAGGCATCCAGTTTTCTTCTCTGACCTCATGCGCAAGGTTACTTTTGGATGCATGTTGCATAACTACATACATACTGCATAAGCGTGCAGCACAAATATAGAAGCCCTTTAGAGCCGCTAGAATGACTACAATGGGACCCCTTTGCAATATTTATTGGAATATTAAATCCAGTGTGAATCCAAATCTACATCATGCCCACTAAGTAAGCTCTGCTACATTCCCTTTTTTTTTGGGGGGGGGGGGTGACTGCACGCAGAGGCAGACGAGAGTGGGGAGAAATGGCGAGTGGAAATGGTCCATCTATCGAATTATATCAGCTTAATCGGGACTCAGTAGCAGGAATATAAATCACTATGTTCCCTAAGGTTTTATGAGGTACTGTGACCCTTGATTTCCTTTACAGTCATGCGACCTTCTGCAGTGTTAATCAGTATGCCCCCCCCCCCCCCCCACCCCCCTGCAAACATGCGTCAGTGTGTTCACATTTCAGCAGAAAGGGGGATTTTTAAGGACGGACTCGTGGAAGCGCCAAGACTGAAATCCTAGCTTTGGAAGGGATGCTGCCTTCAGGTGCCGTGGGAGATATTGAGCGTTAGTTGAGTGCGCATGAAGGCGTTAACATTTTGTTTATAGGAACACACAAAAACTGAATGGAGAAACAGGAAAAAACAAAACATCACTTAATCAATTTGTAAGTCAGCTGTAACAGGGGGACCAAGGGAGGGGTGTCAAACATAAGGCCCAGGGACCATAATTGGCCCGCTAGAGACTACAGTGGGGCCCACTATACGTCACTGAAAAATGTGAAGGAGGACATAGCTTTTGGACTTTAACTGTACTTTAACAAGTTTCACAGTTTTTCCCACTGATAAAGATCTCCCCCGTGACTATTTAAATTACACCAACGTAATAAATTACATGACAGAAACCTTCCTGTTTTTTTTGTTTTGTTTTGTTGTTTTATGAAGAGTCAACAGTAGTAGTAAACTGGAAAAACTTGTGTGGTTTAACAAAATCTCTCTGTTTTAAAATCGCTGGACAGAACTACTGCAACTTTTAAAATGACTTTTTGTGTCACTTTTTTTTTTTTTGAGTAAGCGTTTGCTGTTATGGAGAAAAACTGAGATGTACTGATACTAGAACTAAGACATCTTAGGGATGAAAAGTGCAGTTAAACGTCTTTCAGTGAGTTTCACTGCTCCAAGAGTTTGACATCCCTGATCTAAAGTGTCACAAGACATTCTTAAGAAAGGGGAACTGGGAGAAAAGGCTGAGATGTGCCAAATTACACACTAAAAAACCCCTAAAAATCAGTGGCAACCAGTTTTATAGAGTAATGAACTTTGTTTTGGGTCAAATCATTGTCAGAAAGTATAGAGGAGGTTAGGACAGAGCTACAACAGTGAGTGTCTACAGCCATCTGTAAACACACTGCTGTCATGGTTTGGGTCTGTGTTTCTGAAAGCAGGGTCAGATTTTGTTCGTTAGACTAAAACAGTACAAACTGTGTTTTTGCTTTGTGTACTTTATTTCCATTTATTTGTGTACATTCAAATAAGTCGTTGCACTTTTCCCTCTTTTTCTTGGCAAAAATAATAATAATTTAATACAGGGAGTGCAGAATTATTAGGCAAATGAGTATTTTGTCCACATCATCCTCTTCATGCATGTTGTCTTACTCCAAGCTGTATAGGCTCGAAAGCCTACTACCAATTAAGCATATTAGGTGATGTGCATCTCTGTAATGAGAAGGGGTGTGGTCTAATGACATCAACACCCTATATCAGGTGTGCATAATTATTAGGCAACGTCCTTTCCTTTGGCAAAATGGGTCAAAAGAAGGACTTGACAGGCTCAGAAAAGTCAAAAATAGTGAGATATCTTGCAGAGGGATGCAGCAGTCTCAAAATTGCAAAGCTTCTGAAGCGTGATCATCGAACAATCAAGCGTTTCATTCAAAATAGTCAACAGGGTCGCAAGAAGCGTGTGGAAAAACCAAGGCGCCAAATAACTGCCCATGAACTGAGAAAAGTCAAGCGTGCAGCTGCCAAGATGCCACTTGCCACCAGTTTGGCCATATTTCAGAGCTGCAACATCACTGGAGTGCCCAAAAGCACAAGGTGTGCAATACTCAGAGACATGGCCAAGGTAAGAAAGGCTGAAAGACGACCACCACTGAACAAGACACACAAGCTGAAACGTCAAGACTGGGCCAAGAAATATCTCAAGACTGGTTTTTCTAAGGTTTTATGGACTGATGGAATGAGAGTGAGTCTTGATGGGCCAGATGGATGGGCCCGTGGCTGGATTGGTAAAGGGCAGAGAGCTCCAGTCCGACTCAGACGCCAGCAAGGTGGAGGTGGAGTACTGGTTTGGGCTGGTATCATCAAAGATGAGCTTGTGGGGCCTTTTCGGGTTGAGGATGGAGTCAAGCTCAACTCCCAGTCCTACTGCCAGTTTCTGGAAGACACCTTCTTCAAGCAGTGGTACAGGAAGAAGTCTGCATCCTTCAAGAAAAACATGATTTCCATGCAGGACAATGCTCCATCACACGCGTCCAAGTACTCCACAGCGTGGCTGGCAAGAAAGGGTATAAAAGAAGAAAAACTAATGACATGGCCTCCTTGTTCACCTGATCTGAACCCCATTGAGAACCTGTGGTCCATCATCAAATGTGAGATTTACAAGGAGGGAAAACAGTACACCTCTCTGAACAGTGTCTGGGAGGCTGTGGTTGCTGCTGCACGCAATGTTGATGGTGAACAGATCAAAACACTGACAGAATCCATGGATGGCAGGCTTTTGAGTGTCCTTGCAAAGAAAGGTGGCTATATTGGTCGCTGATTTGTTTTTGTTTTGTTTTTGAATGTCAGAAATGTATATTTGTGAATGTGGAGATGTTATATTGGTTTCACTGGTAAAAATAAATAATTGAAATGGGTATATATTTGTTTTTTGTTAAGTTGCCTAATAATTATGCACAGTAATAGTCACCTGCACACACAGATATCCCCCTAAAATAGCTCAAACTAAAAACAAACTAAAAACTACTTCCAAAAACATTCAGCTTTGATATTAATGAGTTTTTTGGGTTCATTAAGAACATGGTTGTTGTTCAATAATAAAATTATTCCTCAAAAATACAACTTGCCCAATGATTCTGCACTCCCTGTAGTGATTCGGAAATTGCACTTTTTTTTTAAAACCAGCACTCAGATGGTCGGTGATTTTAGTTGAGCATGAAGTGCTGAGTGTTGTTACATCATTTTGTTCTCAATGATGACCTCTGTATTGGTAAAGATTTTCAATTTGAATGTTTCACTGTTTAATTTAAGTGTTTCCTTCATTTTTTGAGCAGCATATATAAAGAAATAGCTCCAAGTCTTAATGGCCAATGAATTGTCCATTCATAAAACAGCCTTGTTAATAAGAACAGTTGGAGAGAATTATAATATTTATTGTGCGTTACAGTTTGGTTTCCTCTGTACTTAAATGAAGCACCATTTACAAAGGACCCAGTAAGTCTGAAAGTTTGGCTGAAGCCTACTTAAGTCTTTAATTGCACAAGAATTAGCGACTGTATTATTGAAGGGAAGAATGGCCCTTCAATGGCCCCCAATCTTGATGAAACTGCAGCTGTTTTAAGAAGATTGTGCTGCTTAAGTCAAATGTCGACATGTTAGACTGGTCATGTTATCTGATCTGGAGCCAACGTCTTGTTTTTTATCTTTGTGCTGACATGGTGTGTTCTTAAAAAACAAATGTGTTTCACAAACGTGACGCAACCAAGCACAAAAACCAGGCCCCTGGGGCGGAGGAGGCCTAGATGACTTCAGTTTGTTTACACTGGGCAAAAAAACCACTTAACATAAAAGTTATAAACTGCATGTGATTGAGTGAAATAATTATTTATTCAACTGAGTAAAACCAAGTAAAACATGACGTAGGTCTTGGTGGAGAAACCCTTGTTGGTAAGCACAGCAGTAAGTCATTTCCTGATTTGCACAGAGCTCAGTATTTTGGCCCACTCGTCTTTTTACAGAAACTCTAAGTCCTTCTGGTTTTGTGGCTGACGCTTGGCAACTTGAACGTTGAGATTCCTCCACAGATTTTCTGTAGGACTGAGATGTGGCGACTGGCTTGGTTACTCTATGAACTTAATGTTCTTCTTCTTTAACTGCTCCTTTGTTCTCTTTTTTCTCATCCAACATTTTACAGCACACGGCTCTGTCCATTTGACCCTCAGTGTGGGGAAGTCGTCCTCTACCCTTAGCAGAAAAACAGCCCAGACCATAATGTTTCCACCTCCGTGCCTGAATGTTCTTTGGTTCACACTCAGCATTTTTCTTCCTCCAAACATCTCAGGTTGAGTTGATACCAAAGAGCTGACCACAGCACCTTCTCCCAGGCCTTCTCTGAATCATTTATATGTTTGTTGGCAAATTTAAGATGGGGCTGTACACATGCCTTCTTGACCATGCATTTTGAGATAAGTGTCAACCATAGAATTAATTTGTGTTATACATGTTAATAATTAGAGCTATCTATTCTATTATTATCTATTAGAACTATTTGGTTATATTTGATAACTTTGTAATATATTTTATTATTTAATTTAGGTTAGTTATTCTTCTTACTGCTTGGAGCAACTGTTACCTCACGGATTAATAAAGTATTCTGATTCTGAAGGTTCTCGCTGATGGTCTTGCAGGTCTACAGTCTTGCCCCTAATGTCCTTTGACAGCTCTTTGGTCTGTCCCGAGAGAGTCCTTAAATCGGGCTCTAGCTCACTTAGGGGGCTTGGTGGTGGTGTGTGAGAGGGGGAAGAGGTGGAGCTCTGCTATCAGAGCTGTGATTAAGTCCTTGAACGCATCGCGATCAAAAGTACCAGCAGAGCGCTGAGTGACAGTCCTGCTCCACGGTAGCTGCTCCGCGCCAGAGAAACCAGAGCAGAGCCGAGCGAGGCAGGGGTGGGGGGACACGCACAGAGACCGCGTGCAGCAGGATGGGCTCCGCGCACTGCGATGTGCAGTAATTGGGATTAAACCTACCGGACGGCGCTTGGAAACACTCACAGCAGCAGCAGTAGTAATAGTAGTAGTAGTAGTAGTAGTGGAGAGCAGGGGGAGCTCCGCCGCATGTGCTCCTCTGTGTGCGCCTGAAAGAACTTGTTTTGCTCCGTGCGCTGGGCAAAAATCGACCCCCTCCTCCTCCAGAGAAAGAAGCGACTCGGCGGTCATAAACAAACACGGGTTCAGATTTAAGCTCCGGGACTCGCAGTTGCAGCAACCCCAAACCGACCTCTGACTCTCCTCTCACATGCCAGCGCCGGTGTGGGGGAGAGAGGCAGAGGAGAGGAGCCGGGGGATGTTTGGATCAGCTCGCTGAACTCGCACAAACACCGACGAGGAAAACAAGAAGAAGTCGCGCTGGTTTTTCACGTGGGGGTTTAAAATAAAGAGAGAGGAGGAGAGAGCTCGGGGGGTGTCATGGAGAGCCAAGCGGGCGAGCAGTACAGCCACGAGGACGTGCGGAAGAGCGGCTACCTCCGCAAGCACAAGTCCATGCACCGGCGGTACTTCGTGCTCCGCGCCGCCTCGGAGCGCGGTCCGGCCCGCCTGGAGTACTACGAGAGCGAGAAGAAATTCCGGGGCAAGGCCCCCGTCCCGAAGAAAGTGGTGGCGCTGGAGACCTGCTTCAACATTAACAAGCGGGCCGACTCCAAAAACAAGCATATGATCGTGCTGTACACCCGGGCAGAGAGCTTCGCCGTGGCCGCGGAGAACGAGGCGGACCAGGACGAGTGGTACCAGGCCATGGTGGAGCTGCAGTGCAGGAGTAAGAGAAGCACATTTGCACACAAACACGCACACATGCACGCTTTCCTGCATGTACACACACACACACACACACACACACACACACACACACACACACACACACACACACACACACACTCTGGTGTGTTTGGGGCTTTGCACGAGAGGAGAAACGTGGCAATGCGTGCAGAGCAGCGCGAAAGGAGCGCACTGTGGACCGGGACGTGTTTTATTACACAGTTTAAGGATTCTTCCCAAGCCCTCACAGACTGCAGTGTCAAGACGACACAGTTGTCCTTTCATTGCTCGTTTCAGGCCGGTTGAGGTTCATGTGTGCACCTTTCAAAGCCTCTGACCGTGGTTTGCGTAAACGTGCGCCTCTGAGCCGCGCGGTGGGGTTTGTATCCTCCAGCACTTCTTACCACGCTGGTGTCAGGCTAAGAGTTTGTTCCTTGTTGTCCAGCACACTTCTTTCGGGAGGGGGAGGGTGTCAATGAGTAGGCCTCAGCTGAGTACGAGTTTGGCCTCCCTGTCCCGAGTTTACTGCTCAAACACACCCTGCCCTCTTGTTTACTCTGCTCTGCTTTTCTGCTGACACTGCTCTGTATTACATCAGGCATTGATCTCAGAGCAGGAGGAACACGTCCCCAAAAACCCGTCGGAGAGAGAAGTGCATTAGTATCCGACTGCTAAGTCATTAAACTTTGAAATCCATCTTCTGATTTGATGGGTAACGAGTGAGCAGCCCTGATGTGTCCCATCCAGCTGCAGTAGGTTTGTCCCAAATGGCCTCAAGTACCCCAGGGGGTGAAAAAAAAACAGTAATCCCTGTGGGTTTTTCGCAAGTCTTGTCTATCAGCTGCTGTGTAAACACAGCTGTTACAGCTACAGCGGTGAGCACAGCAACTCCAGATCACCTGTTCAGCCTTCCTGGCTCTGAGAGAGCAGATAGGCAACCAGGGACACATGACGCAATCGTGGATGATAAGAGTTCAAGGTGCTTTTCCTTGCACAGGACCTGCTGCTGGGTAACACAAATCAGCTGATTAATGTAGGGGCTGGGGGAGAGCACAGAAATAAATGAGGACAAACTTTGTGATAGTCCACTTTTTATTTGGAGCCAGAGGAGTTTTATAATGTCAAATATCTGCAGGTGTAAGCCGCTGCTTATTACGGGGAAGGTGACTGGACGTGCACTCCTCCTGTCTAGCATCTAACATTTAATCCAATCTACAGGTGCTCGCGTGGTCACATGTACAGAAAATCCCATTTCATGGCCGTCCTCTAAGAAATCCAAAGTGTCCCAACGAGCCTCTGGCTCGAGCATCCTCACGAACAGCCTTTGAAATGACTGATCCCTCGGTGGCTGCTTGTCTCCTTCCTTTGTTTTCCCAGAGTGCTGGGTTTCTTGTGTAAAGTAAAGGCTGCGGCTGGCTGCAGAGTAAACTCCAACGCTCTTATGTGCTGCAGCCTATACACAGTTTCTACTCTTCTAGAAAAAAAATGAGGCCACAGACGCGCGCGCGCGCGCACGTGCACACGTGCACATATGCATGCATGATCCAGGCGTTTACTGAGATGTTGCTGCATGCAACTCTGTAAGGATTCTCGGCCTGCTTTGATATGTGCACCCCATGCACAGTTTCAAATCTCGCTCGCGCCTCCATGCTCTACAGCCTCGCCTACCCACAGTGACACCCCCCCCCCCCCCCCCCCCCCAGGCTGGGATTATTCTCCCAGCCTGGATGGAGAAAAGTTGAAGCTGAAGCTGAGCCAAAAGATGCTGCACTATCTGCCTCACTAGTTTCCACAGAACCACGCCCTCGGTGTGATACCTGTGTAGTTCCACATATCCCCTCTGCAAAGCAGCCGGCTGCAAAGGCTGGAGTTTGCAGCGTGCGTGCAGTGAAAGCACGAATAAAACCGCGGATGTCCTTGCTGTTGTACAGTTTCTGCTTCCTCTCCAGGCCTGGGAAAACTACCTAAAGCCGTCCAGGAACAGTTCAATATTGCGCACATGGCTGGTGGTAATTAAACACAAGCCAGCTGCCACGCTGGGCAGGATCCCACTTATTTATTCAGCTGATTCCAGTAAGACCCTTTCAGGCAGCGCGTACAGTATTAGGCTTCAGGGCAGCTATTTGCCCAACTATTAGGAGGCAGTCGAGTGTGTAAAGGTTTAACCTCGATGAAACGGAGCGGAGGCGCGACCTTCAGTCGCCGTGCGCCGGGCAGAACGCGGCACCTTGGGAGCTGTAGTCGGCCTCGGTAAACACTATGATAAAGTCCAAGATTCGTAGCGATCAGCACCGAACAAGAGAGACACACCATCTACAAACACACACACACGTTTAAATGTGCCAACATAAACAGAGATTAAAGCAGACTGACTGACAGTTTCTGATTTAGTCCTGATTCTGAAACGCAGAAGATCAGTCGGAAACATTCGGAGCAGGGAGGATCTGTTCCTGCCTGCAGCATCCGCAGAGAAGCAGTTTGCTTAATTTATGTTTCATATGAGACTAAATGTGTTTGATGGGCCCTTTGGCCATTTGATAGACTTCACTTTATGTCTGTGGAGGACAGAAACTGCCAATGTATCGGATCAAAAAGTGCATATTTAAAAAAAATTAAATAAACATATGATATAAATGAATTAAAAAGAAATAGCAGCATAAATAAACCCTGAAAATGAATAACAAATAAAATAATTGGATGATTATTACAAAGATAAATTAATATAAGGAGAAAAAAGTGTCACACTGTATTAACTAATGAATAATATTCATTTTGACTATTAGTTGAGTATTTAACGGCAAAATATGTCAAATCGTTTTTTTAATGACTCAATAAATGAGTCATTTAAATAATTTACTTAATCACTTTTGATCTTTTTGGTTATAAGTTCTGGTTGTCTTTTATTCTGTGTTTTCTCTTATTAACCATTTATTTTTGAACTCAGTCCAAGAATTCAGCAGGTGTTTCCTACTTTCTGTAAGTCACGCTGTAGGTGTGAGGAGAACTTGTGTTTTTGAGTGAACCGTCCTTTGTGACGTCCCTCTGAGTCGGAATTAGAAGTCAAATCTCCCCGTCAGGCTGTTTTTATCTCGGATTGTCGTTCAGCTGCCCCGGCCTCAAAGATCTGGATCTCGCCGCTGGTTCGCTGAGCCGACCGATTAAATGTTAAGCCGTGCTTAAACACTGCTCATCTCCCTAATTAGGTGGTAATGATTGTCTCGAGGGTTGGCCGACGTTTGCACAGTAGAGGCTGTGTGCCAATTGAACTTTTTTCCGTCTCTTTCTTTTCTTAAAAACCCTCAAAACAAAACACATTTTTCCTGCAGAAGTGAAGCTTAACTACAGCTCTCTGTTAGAACCTCAGCCCCGGTTGGAGCGTGCTGAGCTGCCACAGAGTATTTCTCCTGCGTAACGACTAGATGCACAGTAACCCTTTGTAACTTCTTTAACTCGGTGAGCTGCAGCCTGACCGGATCTGGTTTGTAGCGATGCTGCAGCTTGTAAAACGTCATGGATGTGAGTCAGAGTCGGCCTTGAGCAATCTGCTTTGTGTCCGCTGGCCAACTTGGAGCTGAGCTCTCTTTGACTGACAGTAAAGCGAGGCCAGCAGCAGCAGCACCCGTTTAATCAATAAGTGCCGATGTGTGGAGCGTGTGTGGCTTTAAATGCATAGGAACCTTTTATAGCAGGCCTCACTGATTAATGTTGCTCGATAGTATCCCATTAACATTGTTATATTGGGGGTCAGGAAGTTTATGGGTTGATATTCATCATGCACATGGGGGATGCTTTAGAAACAGAGGTAGTAAACAAAAACCTTAATTAGTGCCATGCTGTTCCCAGTGGCGTGTCCAGCGGGGTGGCCTGGGGGGGGGGCACAGGCCACCCCCCCCAACCAGACTGGCCACCCCAGGTGCCACCCCAAAGACAAAACAATAAAATTCAATCAAATATCAAATGTCCGATTATGTTTTCACGGTGAAGCTCAGATATCCGAGTGTACGTGAATGCAGCATCGGCTTCTGCGCTATGTGCATCACGTTAGCAAAGGTAGGAGAGCCAAGCACGAAAGACATCACTGCAGGAAACAATTTTTCGGTGAAAGAAAATGAGGACAGAATAAATGTCCTGGTAAGTAATATTAAGTTTGTTGAGTTTAGTAAACTTCGGTGAAATTAGAATCCCAAGGAAAAAATAACACTTAAAGAATTATTGCAGCTGTGGAATATTTCAGACAGTATGCTACTGAGGGCAGCTAACATAAGAGTTATGCGTTATAAGATATAATCTAAGTCGTAACATTGCTGTATGGAGCTGCAGATTTGGTTGCAGGTTAACATAGCTGGACTGGCCATCGGGCATACCGGCATATGCCCGGTGACTTATTTTTATTTTTTTTGTAATGGCATGAACAATGAGAGGTGGTGGATTGGCCAGATGCAGGTCGATGTGTAAAAAATAACTCCGTTGTTTGGTGGTGGCTATGACGGGGCTTCCACAGAGGCCAGCAGGTGGATGAGGGAAGGGGAGGCAGGAGGAGAGACCCGAAGCAGCCACCAGTCCGAGTGTCAGGTGAACTGAACTTCAGGTAAGAAGTTATGACCTGCAGTCTATCTGGGTCAGATATAAACCAAGTTTAGGTGGAGTTTATTTTCGTTGTGCTGACTTTTTACCCTCAGTTGCAATAACTCATACTGCGTTCTAGCCAGCTTGATGGAGTTTTTAGGTGGGTGGATGCTATGATGTTACTGATAGTGAACTTTATTTTATTCATAAGGTTAGTTAGTAGAGTTGCCAACGGCTCCTTAAAAAAATGTGATGGTCCCTCATTCAGAGAAAATATTACGTGTTTGGTATTGAGCTGAGAAGAGACACAGTTTGTCCCGGACTTTAGCTAGAATGGAAAAAGACACAAAGCTGGAGTTATTCTGTCGTTACGCTGCACAGCTGCCTCTTCTTCTCTCATTCTCTCCTCTCCTGTTTCTACTTCAATCATAAAACTGATCAGTGATCAGCATATCGGCTTTTCTCTCTTGTTTGTTTATCGCCCACTTTGCGCCAGAAAGAGGAAACCAGCGGATGTCGCGCTAAACAACAGCAGCACGTTTAAGCTTGATCAGCTGTTGTTAGAATGTATTTAATATTAATTTCTAGTATCAGCTGATGTTTGCTGGAGCCACAGCTGTAAAGCTGCTGGTCATGATGTCTGTTTAGATATGTGGTGAGAGGGAAACATGAAGATGAAACCAGGAGATGTCCTTACTGAACCATCAGAGCTGAACAGGTGATGGAGAAACAGGTTTACCTTTTAGGTGACATGAATGAGTTGAAGTTATGAACTGTTTCTGAGAGACAAATAACACCAGGATCCTTTTCTAAGTAGCTGACAACTGGTAACTGTGCAGGGGCGGGTCTAGCAAAGTGTTTCCAGGGGGCCAGGTAGGGCATTAACAGGGAGAGGGGGGCACAAAGAAATACTTTTCTTTCTTATTCTCATTTAAAATATCTAGCTTTTATTAAATAATTATCTGAATCTTACAACCAAAGTTTTTATCTGATGTAAAATGTATAGAAATCATACATATACCAACAAGACTGTACATCACTGTCACAACAGTGTTTGTTTTCATTCAAAGGCTTTATGGCTTTAACACCTGGTGGGTCGGTCTGTAGTCAAAATGCCCGATTTTCTGTCCCAGTCCAGCCCTGCAGGTTAATACTGGCAGTGTCACCATGCCAGCTGACTGTATTTCATCATAAGCCAGTGTTGCTCTTGATCAATATTACCAAAGTTTACCATAAGGCAACATAGAAAGTATTTACTTGCTTTCAGGTTTTATTCAAATGTTAGTCTTTTCAGTTGTTTCTCCACTTTTTTCCTGTTTCAAAATCAAACACCAGTTTGTGAGAAGATTATCTTCTTTTTTAACAGGCAGATAAAGTTTTGCATTGGCTAATTTGTCAATTGTTTGTTACAAATGTTCGTATTTTAATATTCAAAAATGTTTTTGCCCAAAACATATGTGCACTATATGTCAGTAAAAATACTATGCAAATATTGATGTCCTTGAATGCTGAGTAAACACTGACAAAGCACTGATTGTATCTCTTGTACTTTATCAACACAGAATCTAAAAACTTTGCACCGTAGTGGTTAAAATCTCATTCTAATAAGAGTTAAAAGCGCATTCGGTTATTAGGTTTATAGGATTATTGAATTATGGTTAACGGTTGGTAGAATCTGCCAATTACATCTGCCACCCTTCTCCAAATCTGTGCCCCTACCTGGCCCCCCCAACAAAAATTTTCTAGACACGCCACTGGCTGTTCCTGTAGTAATGTATACATGCAGCAGCAGTGAATGGATCACAGTGAACCCGCCCTGTGCCAGTGCTTGTTATAAAAAAAATGTACAAAAAAACATACAAAAACTAAAGCAGCATTTGGGTGTGAGTCATATGACAAGCCTTTCCTTTCATTATACCTTATCTGTGTATGAGGTATAACTTTGACCACAGGCATCAACACTTGGATCGTGAATCGTGAGTAAACTCTGTTATCCCGATTCTTTTTTGGTCTTGTTACAGCTTTGAGGGCGCGCTCAGATCGAGCGGGTTCGAGATAAAGCTAGAGAAGCGCAGGAGGGATGGGAAGGACGCTGAAGCTGGAGGAAAAGAGGGAGACAAGGAGGAGGTTCATGGATGTAGTGAAGGAGGACATGCAGAGGGTTGGTGTGACAGAGGATGGTAGGGATAGAGGGAGATGGATGGAGATGAGCCACTGTGGCGACGCCTAAAACTAGCAGCGGAAAGAAGATGGTAAAAGCTTTTTATAGATTAGAATGCTTTAACCAGGCGGTTACCACCACACCTTCCTGTAGCTAATCAGCATAAGCAACACGAGCAGCACTGATAAGTCTACGATTACAAATGCAGGTTGCAGAAGCTTTTAGTCAGTGTTTTTTGACGAGCTGCTGTTACCATATTCCTCCTCCTGATGTTTTCAGAGCATTGGTCTGCGCTTTGTAGTGATTTATTTCTAAAATACAAGTTATCCACTTTGGAAATGTTAAAAAAAGACAAAAAACCCAACAACAAAACAAAGCAAACAAACAAAAATAAAACCCCAAACCCATTGTGTATTGTTAAAAATTCCTTCCGCACAGTCTCAGTCTGTGCGACACAAAGTTTAGTAACCCAGAGCCTCGCTGACCAATAAAGTCCGAGGCGGATGCCAGCTTGGTGGGTTTCTTGCAGCTTTCTTGCGTGTCCCGGAACGGCGAACCTTAAATGCGTCACCGATAATTTCAGGCAGCCATGCATGTACGTCTGTGCGCACTCCCGTCTAACCGAGACCACATGTGAAACTAGCTCCGGGCGGATGCTGGTGTTGCCCCCCAAGTGTGGGCCTAGAGAGATGGGTGGGGTGAGGAGGGTTGGGCAGGAGGGGGATTGCAGATGCTTGAAATGGATGAAGATCGAGGAAGTGGAGAGGTTAGAAAAGAGGAAAACGGGTACACATGGCAGCCAGAGATTAGACCAACTGTTTTCACTGCCGGGTGGCTCTCGTCTCTCACAAATACGTGCGGGGATAAAATGTACACAGCTGTCTCCCATCTATCTGAGCTGGTACACTGGTAAGTGAGCGTGGGTGGATCTGGGCGGCACGGTAGCTGAGATGGTGGGGGTTTTACCCTCACCAGTCTCTGTGCAGTCTTTTGTGGCCCTACAGCACAGCGTGCTAGGGCAGTGAGGTCAGAAATTTGAAATAGGACCCAATGAGAGCCAGCCAGCTAATTTCCCCTGATTTACAGGCGGCATTAGCTAACTAAGAAGTTTTAGCTGCAAATTCAAGCATTTTTTTGTAGATGGTCACTGCTTGATTGTATCTGGACTTCTGCATTTCTGCAGCCAAGTCCCCAGGATTTTGGGGGGTAACCACGACAGTGATGAGCCCGCCACTCAGTGAGGTGCTGTCAAGGGATCTAGCGGCCTTTGAGGCTAAATATGGCACCTCCTTCACCCCTTCACAACCCCCGTAGCACAAAAGGCTATAGGAAAGCAAGCTTCCCCTCAGTGCCAACAACTCGTAATTGAAATTGCAGTTGAGTAAATTAGCTTGGATTACGGCCTCTTTATGGTCAACCTGTGATCTCGAGGGAGCCAGCTCAAGCGTAGCAAATAAATCGGCGTGAATAGGCACCAGTGTTGCCCGCGCAGGCTCCCGCTCTCCAGACTTCAGGCTTCCAGTGTGTGCTCACCGCGGACGTGGACTAAACAAGTGAATAAGGCAGTTTATGTTATCTTCACCTCAAACTGCGAATAAATATGCACGGACTCCCAGACCCGATGCATGATCTGTGAAAGTTGGGACAAGGTTGTCAGAGTGTGTGTGTGTGTGTGTTGCCCATATTCAACCAGCAGATTTCACGCGGATGGTTCATTACCTCCAGGTGCTTTCATGTGCATCCGGCTTAGGTCCTTAGATTATCTCCAACTCTGTGTGTGTGTTTTTCTGAGGGTTCATTATGTAGTATAGGGGCGTTGTGCTGCACGGAAGCTGACTGACTGATAAACTCTCCATGCCCCGCTTTCTTTCCGACAAACACCAAACAGCCATAAAGATACTCGAGAGGAAAGCCGAGGGGGGCGATTCATACTTTATACAGCACTGTGTAAGATCAGGCCCTGAGCTCTGTAATGCTTCATAGGTGTGAATCCACCTGCAAATCTGTAGAAATCTAGGAAAAAAAACTTTGAAAATACTTTAAGGGTTTTTATTTTTTTGAGGGTTGTCGATTAGAGTACACAGCCAGAGCGGCCTTGAGATAAAAGGTGTTTGTGTAAGTGCTGTTGAGGGCACAGCTGAGGTTTAAGGCTTTGCTTTATTCAAAACAAACAACACGCTCACACTCTCCTCGAGACATTTTAAATGGGTTCTTGAAAAGAAAAAGATACTCTTTAAGGATCGTGCTGCACTGCAATCTGAGTCACTCTCCCTGTAATTAGATTCTTTTAGGCAAAGCAATCCCGAAATAAACTTTGAATAACGCTCCTTTTTTTAAACCCCCTTTCTTAATGACACTCTTATATCTCCTTGCAATCTCCTGTAGTCCCTCATTCCATAGGTCCCCGCTGAAAAGTCCCAAAACCATCTCTTCCTGTTGTAAATCTAAATCGAGGAAGCAAAAAGGACTTCTTGCACAGAGGTCCTCGCGCTCATTCACACACATGGAGAGAAAAGCAGCACATGAAAACAGCCGTGCATGGCCTTGAGTGAGTCATCTAATATAGGGGGAGTGCCACAAACTCGTGCACGCACACACACACACACACACACACACACACACACACACACACACACACACAGCCGCGAAGCCGCAGCTTCACTGGCTTTCAACAAAACATCTATTCTAGGTCTCTTTCAAGTCGTGAGCGATCCTCCAATTTTGGGTAAGAAGAGTGGACGGAGACGCGGCGAGACACGTCAGACCTCTCCCTCTTGTGCAATCGCATGTAAAGCTGTTTTGGGATTGGGATCTGGAAAAACAGTTTGCATAACAGAAGCTCAGTTACGTGATGTTCGCTGTGCATGCTGAGGGTCCCGGTCTACATGTGGTTGTCGTTTTAGGATTGTTTTTTTTGTTGTTGGTTTTTCTTTTCAACCAGCAGATGCTTGGGGAAACAGAATGAAGCGTCCATAGAAAACCTACTTTGGGCTGTTCCTCATTCAAATGAGGTCGCCACAGCGGGCTGCTCCACATGTTTGATTTGTCAGGTTTTTTTCCCCTTTCTTTACACCAGATGTGCAATGTGACAAAACCCCAAAGGGGTTTGTGTCTCCTCTTGGAATTGAACTAGGGAATCTGTGTAAAACATGGTCATTCTTCTGTTGGAAATTTGAACTTCGAAGGTGGAACAGACAGATTTTTACCTCAGAAAGTCGGAGAAGTCATCAGCCCCGAGATTGTGTACGTAAACATTAGTGAAACTGTAAAACTTGTAATCTGGGGATGATAAAAAAAAAAAAAAAAATCAACACAGCATAGAATCACTTTGTTTTGCATGGTGATATATTGATCCGGGGACATCAAATGCAGATTTTTTTTAATTAGGTGCATATAAACGCTCTGGGGGTTCATTGTCTGTACCATCCTTCTGATATAATGTTAGCAAAGCAAGCTTACATTAAATTGGCTAAACTGAAAAACTGTCCAACAGTGGACAAACACAGCTTGACAAAGGTGCTTCCTTATTCCGAGCAAGCGAATAGCTCAGTCGCATCAGTAAAAAAAGGATAACAACCTCCTTCATCGCCAAAAAATAAAAATTAAAAAGTGATTGTAATGAATTTTTTCACATTCTATAACCGATTGCAACTTTTGACTAAATGCTTGCCCAGACTTGCGGGTGTTTCACACTCACAACCATGGAGGCAACCTTTCTGCAGACAGTTGCCATCTTACTTGGACTGACTGCAATATCTCTCAGAGAGATTGTTAAAGGTTTGTCTGTGAAGGTTCTCAGTCATCCAGGTCATCGTAGTCAAAGGAGCTTGCAAAGAAAAGCGTCTGGACTCCTTTAAGTTGCTTGAAGAATGGTGGGGAGTCCCAGACACCATTTGACCTTATAGAACTGAAGAAGCTTCTCGGATGAGAGGTGAAACGTCTTCAAGCAACTTAAAGAACTCCAGACGCTTTTCTTTGAAAGCTCCTTTGACTGTTGAAGGTTTGCAGATAATTTCTGTCTAATTTATAAATGCAGACATATCAGCCTGAATGAGTCCCTGTCAATGAGCACAACTCGAGAAGAGTTGACTCAACTTGCTGTGAGCTGAATGTATTCAGGTTATGTTCCTGTAAGTTAAAAGTGAATTTCTGTATATGTAGACAGAAGCCGACATGTGAACATCGATTTCTCAAAGTTAATTGTTGCATTATCAGAAACGGGCTGCATTGAATTGCCAGTATGACCTTTTTGCAACAAAAAATAACTGGAGTGAGATAATTTTATGTCTTTAAATAAAACAAGATAATGTTTAACTTTGAAGATGTGATTTGCACTTGTAACGTTGGGTTGCGTTTAGTGGTTGAGAGGAGGCGGCAAAACACTTAGCAGGGTAGCCAAAAGAATACACACTCACGCTGGCGTTGGGAATTCCACAGTGTGTTCTTTAATATACCTTCTCTTCATCAACCATATAAGCCCGGTTGAATGGCTGCAGCTTAACAAACATAGCGCACAGTGTTCGTACAACCCATAACGTTGCAAACAAAGGTGTCTGGAGAGGTAAAACATAAAATACGTCCCTCCTCATGCACTAGCGTGTAAGCACATGTTCACACCATCACAGAGAGAGAGAGCAGAGAGACCAGTGGCACACACTGATGACACCATCAACCCTCGACTTGGGTGTCTTAAAGGGACACCACACCATAGTGGCTGTTACACACTATTAAAAAAGTGATAAATTACAATGTATATTATTGCAATACTTGTAATATCATATTGTGGGTAAAGTATTGTGATAATATTGCGTTGTTGGATCAAAACTATAGCTTAAGGCAGTGATTACCACCAATAAGCACTCTGTGGGCTCTTATACAGTTGCTAGAGGTACATGAATCAAAATCAAAAGCTAATGGATAATCAGTTGGAATTGACAGTAAAATAAGTGCACAAATCAACACTAATCCTTTGTGCAGAAAAATAGTTGGGTTAAAGAGCTTTTTTTTTTTTTTTTTTTTTCCAGTCATGAGGCTTCTTCTATATTTTAGCACCAGCACTGGCCATTAAACAGAAATTTGTGTATAACAGGTTGTTAAACAGAGACTCACCACTAAATGCAGCTTTTACTGAAGCTGAAGTTGTGTTTGTTCCTTCCAGCTGCTTCAGTTTGAAGCTTCTCAGGATCCACAGGTGCATCTCCACAGGAAGAGAGTTATGTGCATTAATTAAATCGTGTGGCTCAACAGCTGCGACTTGGTGAACTGATCGTAATTATCAAAATGCCTAACTTGGAGAGAAGATCGGTCAGGACTCCTTAATTAATTCTTGCTTGTGCTTATTGAAATCAAAAATATTTTGCTTTGTCTGCGTAAAATCTTGCAGTTTGCAGTATTATATCAATATGGTGCCTCTTTGACCATTAACGTTTAATATATATGTTATATATTTTATCTAAAATTCTGACTTAAAAAGTCCAAAATGATTAACTTAAGATGAAGCTAACAGCTAAAAATACATTTGGCTAAACAAATTGTTAGCTAAACATCGTGGGTAAATGGCTAAAAATTCTAGCTAGCTAAAATTGATAAATTAGAAGAACTGTGTAAATACGACTAACTGATAGTGAACTAAAAGTAAATCAGACGATAAAATGATTCTACTGAACAAATTTGAACATTGGCTTTGTTGGAACATCAGCAGATATATGTATATAATATATAGCAAACCAGTGGTTTCAATGAGATAACCCTTTTAAAAATAGAACTTTCCTTATTTCAATACGTCGTCTCCTTCAGTATGCCAGATGTGGTAGGCTAATAAGGCAGGTGCTTAAGCTCACTATAAATGCACAAAGACCATCCTGTTCCATTCCAGGGAACAGGTTCTGATGTTGAGGTCTGTTTCTTTAGCCTTGTCATTAGTTTGATTGAGTCTGTGTCATAGATGGTTATCATGCTCAGACATATCCAAACTGGCAACATAACAGAGGTATCTCAGAAATGTGGGACATGTGAAAATAAGTTTCAGGAACTTTTTAGGGTGGTTCCCTGGAGAAGAATACGAAACCCACCCTAAACATGACTCACATAATGTTGTTCCTATAATCCGTGCTAGTCAACAGATGTGATGTCTTTTGTGTGTGGATATAAATGAGCTTAGATGTAAATCTGTCATATATTCAAAGGTAGTGTCACTAGCCGCTAACAATGATTTGCAGTACAACGTAGTATTAAGGTACTTTCCTGGGATAATAGTCAGACAAATATTAGGTGGTTAGATAAGTCCCATGCCTTTGTTTGGCCCTTACTAACTTAGGATCAGATATCACTTTGGGCCGTTTTCTCTTGTGTTTTGGCTTCAGTAGGCCTCTGGTATCTGACTACAGCACACTTAACACAAAGGGTGAATGTGCTGCCTGTGCTGCTGCTTAAAGAAACTTCAATTTATTAGTTTACAAAGCCAGTTTTTATTGTCAGTTCCGCTTGAGAAAATAGCTGTTAAGGGCGTGCCGTTAGGATTCCTGCCAGTGATTTGCATTGTTTGTTTTGGAGAAGCATTTCTTATTAAGCATTTTCCAAGTCGCTTCTCTTAAGGTTTTCCACAGAGCTGTTATTTTTCCCTTTCCATATTCATCATTCTTATGTTCAGCTTCAGATGTCGGAAGAGTTAAATTTTCCCACACTGGTAGTATGTGTGCCTCTGTGTGTGTGTCAGGATGCCTGTGTAGCTGATAAATGAGACCACAGGCATGGAGCCTGCAGGTACAATGATCCGGTCTCACAAGCCAGTGCGTGCCCAGTTTATACTTGGATCTGTTTTAGAAATATATGGAAAGCTCGGCCACAGCACAGCTTACATAATAAAGACAGCTTGCCCTCAACTAACAGGCATATAATAGAGATTTTATCAGTTGTTTCTTTTATTTGTAGGTGCATCAAAGTCATGTCAGTCCTTTGTTGCAACAGCTGTACTTCCCAGTGCTCTTCATAAATCCTCACTTTAATAGTTTAATCTCTTATTTTTCTCTTTGTTTTCATCCCAGTAACCTTTTAATCTCACTCTGTCCCCGTTCTGTCCCTCTAGGTAAGAATCCTAATGACGGCAGCGGTGCAGGAGACTATGGAGTGCCTAATCCTGGGCCAGCATTCAAAGAGGTATGGCAGGTAAAGGTATGGCCCAAAGGCCTGGGTCAGGCCAAGAACCTGGTTGGCATCTACCGCCTTTGCCTGACCGACAAGACGGTGAACTTTGTGAAGCTCAACTCTGATGCTGCCGCCGTGGTGCTGCAGCTGATGAACGTGAGACGCTGCGGCCATTCAGAAAACTTCTTCTTCGTTGAGGTGGGACGCTCTGCAGTGACAGGCCCAGGCGAGTTCTGGATGCAGGTGAGCCTGTAATCTACAGTTCTGTTCATGTTGATGGTTATTTTCATTCTCCAATCCTACTCATATCTTAAAAGCCCGCAATCAGCAGAGTGAAAGAAATGTCAAAGTTTTGTCAGAGGCTTCATGGGTTTGAAAAAGGAGATTAAACAGAGTTTCCATGACAATCTAAGATTTAAATACAGGGCACTTTGTCTTTAAGATGTTAGTGGTTTAATGTGCAGTAGTTTTTAACTTTGAATACATTATGTGAATATAAAATCAATCATATTGTGATTTCATTCCCTTTATCAGATGCTTTTTGCCTCTTGTCCTAGGTGGATGATTCAGTAGTCGCCCAAAACATGCATGAAACCTTGCTAGAGGCCATGAAGGCGTTGAGTGAGGAGTTCCGCCAGCGCAGCAAGTCTCAGTCCAACTCTGGCCCTGGAGGAGGTGCTACTGCTTCTAACCCCATCAGTGTTCCCTCACGCCGCCACCACCCAAACCCTCCTCCTAGCCAGGTTGGCTTCACCCGCCGGCCCCGAACCGAGCCCCCTGGAGGAACTAACAGTGGAGCACCCATCAACTGTGCCAACGCTTCTCCCACGCCAAGGCATAGCTTCCCGAGGTCTCGCACTGCAAGTGATGGGGGGAAAGGGGAGGATGGGATAACAGGTGCCACACCGATCCATGGGGTGAACTCCAGCCCCTCCACCAATGGCTCTTGCTCTAACACCCCAATCCTCAGATCAAAATCAGCTCGTTCAGCACCCACCACAACTGCTAAAACTCCTTTAGGGTTGATGCGCTCTATCTCGACCCCAGCTCCTTCCCCAGCTCCAAGTCTGTCCTCTAGTTCTGGTCATGGCTCAGAGTTTGGAGGCTTAACGTCTTGTGCTGGTGCTCCGGGGTCTGGAGCCTATAGTCGTATTCCCTCTCATCGAGCCTCTGTCTCCGGCTCACCCAGTGACTACGGCTCCTCAGACGAGTATGGTTCAAGTCCTGGAGATCACACGCTCCTACCTTCTCCTAGCCTCCCTGGAAGCTCTGTTGGCAGTGTCAGTAGTCAGTCCCTCAGTGAAGATGGGGCCAACTATATCCTAATGGGCCAACGTAGTAGCAGTGGTGGTGGCAACAGTAATCAAGGAAGTGGCTCCCAGCAAACACCAGGAACACCAACCTCTGGCTCTCAAACTAAAAGAGTTCTACGCCGCTCCTCCAGCCGAGAATGTGAAGCTGAACGCAGGCTGCTGAGCAAGCGGGCCTCCTTACCTCCTATGGCCCTGGAAAGGCTGGCTCCACGTCAGCGCAGAGCTGAGGAGCCAGCAGATGACGATTCGGCCGATTACGCTATCATGTCAAGAAGCACGAGCCGAGAGTCTTTTACTTCCACCTGCTCTTCTACACAGAAGGAATCTGCCATGAGTGCTGGGTCGGCAGGGGGAGGAGGCGGGTACTTGGATGTGGCAGGAGAGTTTAAAGCTGAAGGCACTGGAGGAGCAGGTGGTAGCGTAGATTTAGGCGTGGACAATGGGTACATGTCAATGCTACCTGGAGTTACTCAGCCTCCGACGTCCCTTTCCCAGTCACTGGCCGTTTTGGTCCCCGACTCAGACTCCAAACCTGCTGATGATTACATGGCCATGACTCCTAACAACAGCGTGTCGCCTCCACAGCAGATTCGACCTCCACCAAATTCTGATGGCTATATGATAATGTCCCCTAATAGCAGCTGTTCCCCTGACCAGCGTGGAGGTCTCTCCGGTGGGGCTTGGGTGGGCAGTGGCAGTGCAGACAGCAGGCCAGGCAGTGACTATATGAACATGTCTCCAATTAGTGCACGTTCTGTAAACGGCAGTCCCCCACCTCCTGAGCACTCATCACATTTGGAGACCAGTCCACAGCAACATGGTCCCAAGATGGTGTACTCTTACTATTCCCTACCCAGGTCTTATAAACATAGCCCCTCTACCGGACACTTTGATGATGGTCCTGGACGAGGAAGAAGGCCCAATGGGAGTTCTAGGAGGGGAATGGGTGGCGGTAAACCTATTAGAGGGCTTCAGGAGCAAGCAGCAGTTGGTAATGCAGTAGTTGGACGCCACCTGTCTCTCTCATCTTCCTCGTACTCCTCCAGCTCAGCCAGCAGTGAAAGTCTGGGTGAGAGCGACGAGCGAACTACCCAGGCTTTGAGTAACGTGACTGGGGGAACTCAGTCCAAGCATGGGAGTAAGCAGCAGCAGAGAAGAGGCTCTGGTGGGTTGTCCAAGCAGGGTAGCTATACTAGAAGCAGACCTGTTAGCCTGTTTGTTGACGTATCCAAAGCGAACACTCTTCCTAGAGTTCGTGAGAACCCTCTGCCACCAGAACCTAAGAGCCCTGGGGAGTATGTAAGCATTGAATTCAAGGGGGAGAAGGGCAATCCGACTGGGATAGGATTAGGTCGTGGTAGGGGTCTAAGGCATGGATTATCGCTGCCTCATGGCTCCAGCAGCCAGCAGCCTCAACAGAAGCCATCTTCTTCCTTTGGAAACTTTATACCCCTTTCCCGTAGCCCATCTGCCCCGATCACTCCACCAGCTGCCTCTGAGTACGTCAACATGGACCTGGGCCCTTCTCCATTGCCCTCACCCCTCTCTCTTACCCCGCTGGATTTCCCCTCTTTCCATACCCCTCCCACACCCCCAACGCTTGCTCATGCCCCTAAACCCTGTAATGAGGATAATACTGAACCTCATGAAGATGAGGTTGAAGTGGCAGAGGCCCTACTTAGGAAAAACAGAGAAAGCGTTCCATCAGTGACGAAATCCGAGTCTCCTACATCATGTGGAGACTACACAGAGATGGCCTTCAGTTTGAATAACAACCCTGTCCCCCGGTCATCATCTAGCGTCTCCCCAAAAGGCCCATCTCCCACCAGGGATGATACATCTGTGCTGCCACGGGGTCTAGACTTTCCCCTATCCAAAACAGGACCCAACCCAGACCAGGGAGCTAAAGTTATCCGGGCCGACCCCCAAGGACGCAGACGGCACTGCTCAGAAACCTTCCTTGCCTCAACTTCCCTCTCCACCTCTACCTCGACTTCTTCCTCAACTGCTTCCCTCTTTCCTGAACACCAGTCTGTAGCCCGCCGGCTGGGCTTTGAAAGCATGCTGTGGGGCAATGGTGTTGTGACTGAATCTCCCACTCAGTTCCCCCTTCCTGGACAGCAATCTCTTCCCACAAATGCTCAGACTTCATCTGCAGAGCAAGGCCTTAACTACATAGACTTGGATTTGGCCAACAAGGAGAGCCCCCACGTGGGACTGGATGGGCCCTCTGGCAACCAGGCCCCATCTCGCCTCTTCTCTGGACTGGGTTCTGGTTCTGGGGTGGGGGCGGCAGGTGCATCAGTCGGCAGCAGCGGGAGTGGCAGCTCCAGCCTGAACACGTACGCCAGCATTGACTTCTACAAATCAGAGGAGCTGCGGACGCACCAAAATGGAAGCAAGGAGGGAACTGGTAAGAATTGTTATTTTTTTCCCCCCTTCATGTCTTTGTCTTCATACAGACTCTGTGATCTCTATGTCACCGCTATGCTCATAGGTTTTCTATCTCTCTTTCTTTTCCTGCAATCACATGGCTCAGAATGAAAAAGAATATGCTTTCAAGATAATCCAATAGAGCACAGCCTCCCTATCCATCTATGTTTGTATTCAAACTTTACCTGGCGCCAGATTGAAATGTAGAGACTTGTTTATTTGTGTGACTGTCTGCATAATCTGCAGTAAGAGCCAAAGCTTAGCTGTTCTGACAAATCATGAATTGATTTACCTCTCTGAGCTTTGGTGTACAGAAACTCTTCACCTGATATGATTAGATAAAGTGTTAAAGGTCAGACAGACTCCTGAAATATCAGTAAATATCGAAGTTGTGGAAATTGCTATTGATCTGAGGCTTCTTGAATATTGTCCATGCATACTCAGTGCTGCTTTTCCCTATTGGGAGTTTAAAAGCAGAACTGGGATCCATTTTTAATACGTTTATGACAAACATCAGAATCATTCTGCTCTGATTGAGCCATTGTTTGTTGAGGAGAAGAGCTGTCTGAGACATCTCGCTGCAGTCCCACTCTTAGCAAAGGAAACCATTCACAATTGCCACTGAAGCGTTCTGCTTTAAGTTCAATAAAGATTAACTTTGACCCTGTTTTCTGTTGACCTGTCAAATTAAAATGCTCCATTATGACACTTGAGGAGATTGCTGTGAGAGAAAGAAATTTTGAATTATAATTCTTTTTTTTTTTATCATCTTCTTCTTTTTTTTTGCACTTCTAGAGCTCTAAAACGTATGTAGGAAAGTATGCAAAGACTTGAAAGAAGTTCCAGGTTTGTAGATTTGGCCCTGAAAGCATTACGTGCTGTGATTTGTACATTACTTAATCTAAGCTGAAAACTTTGAATGTTTAGTTGAGCCCACTGCAGAGTTAACAAAAATGTTTTATGATGAGTGTTTTCCTGTAATCACATGCACTTTATGTGTAGAGTTCCTGATGCATTTAAAGTCAGCATTTTTTTTTCTCTGCACATTCAATGAGGTCATCGAGGCTGGATAATGGATTTTCATTGTATTCACATTTTCTCCTCCTGTGTGGAGCAATTTTCTAGCTGTGGGGGACCACCGTGGCTAAACAATGCCTTAACTAACTCCCTTTGAGGCATTTTCCTCATAGAAAAACATTCCCTTTGAACCTCTGTCTGCACTAAATTGGCCCGTTAAGCAACGGACGCCTGCAGTTTAAGCAGATAGAGCAGCATTTAAATGGAGATGGGGGGAATTTATATGCATCAGTAAAACACTCAGTAGTCTTGCTTAAGCTTCCACAGTGGGTCTCTTGTGATGCATGCATCCTGCCAAGGATCCTCGCCGCTTATGAAGCCCTGTTTGCTTCCACGTGATTTGCACCATGGGCCGTGCTGGACCGAAATCCTCTCTGGGATTTTTTCATTTTTTTGTTGTTGTTTTTTGTGGTAAACGTTGGAATCAATGAAGAATTTGAGGCATTAGCAGAAATTCATCATGGGATGCTTCAATGAGCGTGGCTCAACAGTTGGGTTTCATTCCACGGATGGAAATGAACCACCGGCTTGTGTCCATACCTCACTGCGTTAGTTTTATTTGGAGACGTGAGGCCGTCTCTGTGGAAGATGCATGAGTTTTCTGTGTATTTTACATCGAGATGCTAGCATGCTACCGCAGAAGGACCATATGGGCTCTGGCTGCTGAGAACATCAGCGGTGCAGCGTTTGGGGCGGGAGGGGGGGGAATGTTACACATTGGCTGTGAATGTTGAGATGGGACCAGTCCTCACTCACACAGCTCTCAAATGCCTCTGTACAGTGTTCCTCCTCCTTTCATCCCTCCCCCTCTTTCCTCCTGCTCCAATAAATGATCCTTTTGTTCGAGTGTTTTTGCCGCGGTGGGCTGGCAGGCCCCAGCAGGACCAAAACCCCAAGACTACTGGACTCTCCTGAAACTTTTTTTCTCATGTACTCTGTAATTTGCGCCCTCCAACTTACTTTTTTTTTCTTATTTTACTCTTTATTCCTGCATTCATCTTTCCTCTGGACAGCTTGTATTCATCACATCTACTGCTTGTCCTCGCTCCTCTTCTTGCCTGATGGATTTTTGAAATTCCTTCCCTCCCTTCTGTTCACTACATGCACTATTGTTCAACAATTTTTTTTTTCTTTTGCTGAAGACGTCCTTTGTCTTTCTGCCTCCCCACTCACACTGTGTTTCAGCACAGTCCTTTAAGAGCAGGCACGTTTGGAAAACGCATCTTTAGCTGAGATGTTGTTGTTTTGCAGCAGCAATGCGAGAAAGAAACGCAGACATGGAGAGATGGTACATAACGTCCAATCTGTCGGCTTCTACACAGAAAAATACAGTTTTGAAAGGATTAATTATCTTGTCTGTGTCAATCCAGTATGTGTGTGTGTGTGTTTTAAGGAGTTCAGGTCTGCTGTAATTACAGGGCTTTTTTTCCAGCAGGCACCAGCTTGTATAGGAAGAGACTGTATATGTCTCAGGGGTGCGTTCTTTTGGCTCTGAGGGGCAAAGGCTAAAATTGAACATCCGTAGTGGGACGAGAGCCAGAAACACTCCTTTTGGACTCCAGTTATGCAATAAGTAGCGTTTAAAAATAACCCGTCACGGTTGGGGAAATGAGGAAAAGGCAGACTGAGCTACTTCAAACCCAGTTCGTCTTTTAGAATAACAACACAAAAAATGAATCAGTTGCAACAAATTTGGGTGAATTTTATGGAGACAGTTTGAGCGTCTGTGCTGCGTTTTACAGATGCTGATTTATTTATTTATTTATTTCTTTTTTGTCCCGTGTGATGGAGGAGTTTGGTGACCTTCAGCAGAACTGAGTGAAACATTAGCTTATGAAGTGGAGAGGATGTTTTTTTTCTTTTGGGGACAAATTAAATCAGTGATCGCTTGCAGCATTTTCTCCAGGAAAACCATGTGAACTAATTTTATTATCTTTTTCCTCAGAGGCCAATTATTTTATTTCTTCACCATCTGGAGGGGGATCTCTGTTCCAGTCCCAAAATAACCTGTAGCTCCTAAAATTGCTTCCCAAAATGTGCTCCATAAGGATGCCTTATAGGAATTTTCAACCAAAGATATCGGTAGTATTCAGTTAAGCCTAGATGCGATTGGTAAGTTGAGGTATACAAAGCCTGCCACGCTCTGATTTAGTCACTAGGTATTCTCCTCATCTTACCCTGAACTCTGAATGAAGTTATTGGCATGAAGTTTGACTCTTTGGAGAGGCAGCTTATTATTTTAATTCATTATTTATTTGCCACTACCTTCCTCAGTGCGTGGTAAAGTAAAACATTTGTAAAGAAAAAACTGTTAATGGTGTTATTTTGTAACTTTAAGAAAGTGTGCATACGTTAATGGACGATGATGTCAGAGACGTTTCTTAGATTCATGATAAACTGAGTTTGCTGCTATAGATTCATGGTGCACTTTCACATATATTAATATGTGTGACTGACAGTTGCAAAGACTTCATGGTTCTCAGCTGATATCCAAAAACTTATGTTAACTAATTACAGTCAGCCAAATTAATCAGCCTCATGATATATGAACTACAGGTGTACGTGTTTCTCTTTCATACCAGTGTGTTTCTCTTGTGTTGGATGCACTCTGTGGGGCGATGCTGTTGGTCATTGGCAATGTCACAATGAGGGACGATGGGGGAACTGGACTACGGAGCAAATCGCCCAACCCTAGCATGCACCTCCTTTCACAGATGATGTGCACAGTACACATTGTGGTGTTATTACAAATGGTGAAACTTAATTTTACTGCAGTATTTCCAGTGGTTTGAGAATGTATTTCTGGTGGTGGATGGTTTGGCTAAAGGATTTACAGATGTTTCCTTAATGCTTCACTAGCAGGCTTTGTGTAGCAGAAAGCATCTTGAATATTAGAACTACTCATCCAAACCACATCGTGCACACATACAGAGATTCCTTGATTTAGAGACATCGCAGAGATGAACTTCTCACCTTTAACCTGTGATTACATACTACATAATTTTGTAATGTCAGCACTTGTTTGGAAACAGCTATGTTGCAATATGCAACTTGTGATTGGGCTGATTACATTATAAATATATGCACTGAATATCTTAAAATATATCTAAAAGTGGTTTGTCTTGTGTTCTAGTTGCTGTTTTACTTTTTACCACGTTGCTGAATTTTTGTAGATCCCAGCGAATTCAATTTATGACTATTGCGCCATTATTACCAATGAATGATGGCGGAAACGAATTATCCTAAGGTGTTATCGAATTATACAAGTGTTTATTTAGCACTGCTCTTTAAGCAGCCGAATGATGCTCCGATCTATAGCAAACCTCACGTTTGTAAATTCCTCACAGTTTTCCAGAGTGCGACAGGCTCGTCTCGCTGTGCATGTAATCCAAACCAGCGCCAGGTTAGACTGACAGCACTAGTGGTGTTATGTAAAACAGACCCACGTGGCTGGGACACGACCCCCGGAGAGGGTGAAGCTCAGGGCACGGAGTGTACGTATGCATTTGTGCTCCAAGTTGTTTATCAGTTGTGATTTCTGTTTGTGCTGGAGGCAGACCGAGCTCCAGCCTGCTCCGAAGAGTTAGTCTCGGAGCGCAGTGACACATAACTCGGCTCATATTTATGCAGAGCGTAACTGCACACAGATGTGCAGCAGGACAAAACATGTGGTGGCTGAATCCAAGCATGATATGTGACTGCAATTCTTAGCAGTTCATCAGGATGGTGTTAAGAATTTGAGCGCTACCGGTGTTATTTGCTGTTAAAATGGTATGTACTGTATCTATTTAGTGTTAGAGCCTTCTGGTTCGAGGGAGACCAGCAGCAATACCATTACTTACAGCAATTTCATAATCCCAGATTTATGTACCCCTTAGCCTCCCAGATTCTCCTCTCTGGTATTCATCTGTTGTACAGTTGGCTGTACGGATGACAAACACGACTAGGTGGGAGGTGCACCCCTGCATCTTGTGATTACATAATGCATAATATGCTGGAAATTAGCTTGAATTTTGCACACTGCAAATTAAATGTTCCTTCATTAGGCTAATTCCAGAATAATGCAACTGATTTGCCCCCCTGGAGGAGATCTAGAAAAAAAAAGCATTGTAGTTGCACAAGAACATCTGAGAGGTTTAGTTCTGTGGGGTTTTGTGAAATATATTATTCCTCCCACGGTTATTTAGATTTTTTCGATAACTTCTGGATTTGAGAGGTTTGTTTTGTTTTTGTTTAAGTCAAGGTTGTGTCCTCTGAAGTCCAGTGTGCATTGGTTGGGTGGTCCGTTCAGGGAGTTACTAAACTCACACCGCACATAGCAACAAGCCTCCTCTGTTTGGGTTTTGGGGGAGGGTTGAAGGTTGTGCATGCGTGTGTGTGCGTCCCGCTGCACGCGTGTTTGTCGGAGAACTCCCTCCACCTCCCCCACTGACTTCAGTCATATTATGATGTCATCTGTGTGCATCGCCATGGTCCAGTCGGGTGAATCCAAAAGCTTGAGGGGTAATTTAGGTTGATTACTAACACATATACTCCCACATAGCTTTATGAGCACACCTACTTATTATGCAGAAATGCAGAATTCACTACACTGCGGTAATGGTTAGCGACAGTCAGCCGTGTGAGCCTGAAAGTATAAAATCTCCAGACTAGCAACAGTACCCCTTATTTCTCTTAAAAATCTGCCCCTAGGCCTTTGGTATTATTCATACATTGTTAAAAACACTGCTTACAGTACGTAACTTAAGCTGAGAGAAGACTGCAGACAAACTGGGATCAGGTTACGGAAAGCCACGCTGCGACAAATTACTGCACATGCAGTGCTGTGCATGCATAGGTGTATTCTCACCTTGGGTCATGTAGTAGTCAGTAGGTTCAACATAAGAACGAAGAATAAGAGAATCTTAAGTGAAATTAAGATGATGTTACTGATTGGGCGGGGCAGCAAATCCAGACATTTGATTCTGAATGCGTGTGGATCATGTATCCAGATGTTTGCTCCACAGTGAACACAAAGCTTACAGTTTGTATGTTGCCAGAGGCACACACACAGACCAATTTTATTAAAGGTTATTAAAGAGACTCGTTAAAAATCACGGTCTGATGAAGGATCTGAAGTTGTGTTTCTTGCTTCCAGCTGTTTGTAGAAGTCTTTCTGGTTAGTTCATTAAATATATACAACTTTATAGAGATCCCTAGAGAAGCAGGAAGCACCGATTTGATATTTAGATGGGATATCGGTGGGATCTTTTTGCATTTGTATGTTTTTTTTGTTTTGTTTTGTTTTGTCATTAAACTGATCAAATTAGTTTTCATGGCTCTTGGCTTTTGTCTCTCTCTTTAAACCAAGACTGATGTTGCCTTACACATGAAAGAGTCATTAGAGTTAATAATTCAACCTTGGTGTTGGACTGGTGTTCAGTATTGACAGATACCCCTAATTCAAGCCAGGTCAAGTCAGTGTTATTTATATAGCATTAAAGCAAAACAACAGTTACCTCAATGCGTTTAATATTATAAGTTGAAGACAGAGAAAACCCCAACAATCAGACGACCCCCTATGAGCAAGCATTTGGCAATAGTGGGAAGGAAAAACTCCCTTTTAACAAGGGGAACTAGGCTTACGGAGAGACAGCCATCTGCCATCACCAGCTGGGGTTTAAGCCAAGGTATCTGTTTCATATTGGAACCAGTAAAAGCTGGATCAGTGCATCCCGACTCAAAAAGAGCATTAACTCAACACCTATTAGGTTTAAATCCTAATCTTGTGTAAGGGGTCAGAAGCCCCAATATTGGAGTACGTTCAGTGATCAATTACGCTATCTCATCAGATTAAATCAGTATTTTACCTGATATAAAGTAGTATAAATTAAGCGGTGTTACGTAAGTAAAAAAAAAAATAGCTGCTGACTTTTGCCTTCATGGGGAGTGGTGGTTGGACTTTCCATTTTCGGTGTGTGTGTGTGTGCGTTGTTTCAGATGTTGCCCGCTGTCCTCCCCGTCACAAACTAATCTTCCACTGAGTGTGGTGTGAGGGAGAAGAGGAAATGGGAGGATTTGGTTCTGCAGAATGAATACAGACTAAATCTCTGGTGTATGTGTTGGACATTGTGCATGTGTGTGTCACCGTGCAGCCTCTCCGCACACATGTTGAACCTTCAGAAACCCTAAACTGAATCAGCGAGCGCAGTATTTGCAGCACAGTTCAATCACGAGGTGACTTGGACTGTAAATTCTGCTTTTGAGCAGATTGTTTTCTTATTTGTGGATTGCATACATCTCTCCTACATATCTGCTTTCATACTATTTCTGTTTGCTAAGTTTTGACAGACATCAAAAAGCCCTTTCATAAAGTGCTGTTGACTCTCAAATGCGAAAGCCTGGAACGCCGGCAAGCGTGGAGAATCAATGAGGACGGTTTTCAGGGTGTTTTTAGAGCAATGGTGATTAATCTGGGAGACTCATGAGCGATAATAAGTTAATTTACTTGGATCAAGATAAGAAAAATGGACTTTACACACTGAATACTGCCTGAATAGAGAGCAGGTGTTTGTTGCTATGGTGCTCAAGGCAAGGCAAGGCAAGGCAAGTTTATTTGTATAGCACAATTCAACAACAAGGTGATTCAAAGTGCTTTACAGAGACATTAGAAACAAGAACAAATAAAAAGCATGATTTAAAATTGAATAAAACAAGCAAATAAACTAACTAATTAACAAACAAACAAACAAACAAACAAACAACAGTATATAAAATCAAAATAGATAAAATCAGAACAGTAGATAAAATCAGTAGTTAAATGTAAGTTTTGAAATTTAAGCTTAAAGTGTGGATTTGGTGCTTTATTCAAATGCAGCTGAGAACAGGTGAGTCTTCAACCTGGATTTAAATAAACTGAGTGTTTCAGCTGATCTGAGGCTTTCTGGGAGTTTGTTCCAGATATAAGGAGCATAAAAGCTGAATGCAGCTTCTCCGTGTCTGGTTCTGACTCTGGGAACTGATAAAAGACCGGATCCAGATGACCTGAGGGATCTGGATGGTTCATACTGGGTCAGGAGGTCACTGATGTATTTTGGTCCTAAACCATTCAGAGCTTTATAGGCCAGCATCAGAACTTTAAAGTCTATCCTCTGACGGACAGGCAGCCAGTGTAAGGACCTCAGAGCTGGACTGATGTGGTCCACTTTTTTGGTCTTAGTGAGGACTCGAGCAGCAGAGTTCTGAATGAGCTGTAGTTGTCTGACTGATTTTTTAGGTAGACCTGTAAAGATGCTGTTACAGTAATCAAGCCTACTAAAGATGAATGCATGGACTAGTTTTTCCAGGTCCTGTTGAGACATCAGATCTTTTATCCTTGATATATTCTTGAGGTGATAGTAAGCTGACTTTGTTATTGTCTTAATGTGTTTTTCTAAGTTTAGGTCTGCATCCATCACTACACCCAAATTTCTCGCCTGGTTTGTGGTTTTTAGATGTATAGATTGAAGTTCTCTGGTGACCTGTAATCGTTTTTCTTTGGCGCCAAAGACTATTACCTCAGTTTTGTTTTTGTTTAGCTGGAGAAAATTGTGGCACAACCAGTCATTGATTTCCTCAATGCATTTACCAAGAGCCTGTACAGGGCCTCGGTCTCCTGGTGACATTGTGATATATATTTGTGTGTCATCTGCATAGCTGTGATAGTTTATTTTGTTGTTGTTTATAATCTGTGCCAGTGGGAGCATGTAGATGTTAAACAGAAGGGGTCCCAAGATGGAACCTTGGGGAACTCCACATGTGATACTTGTCTGCTCAGATGTGAAGTTACCTATTGATACAAAGTATTTCCTGTTTTCTACGTATGTTTTGAACCAGTTTAGTACAGTTTAGTACTCAAGTGTAAAGAAAATTAATTAATTAATTGCTCGACTCTTTTTCACTCCCTCGTTGCCAACATATTATCACACAGCTGGTTTTGTTTTCAGTAACTCCTCTTCCCGAGGCCTTAACCAGGCTGTGGTGCACACATTCATGCCTGGATCCTGCTTGGTGCGATCTTGCTGATGGAGGTGAAAAAATGACGCGTGGGTTATAAATGAGTGTGACTTTGACAGTATAGTATCACGAGGTCAGAGCGAGAGCTGCAGACCTGAGTGGCTTCATTCTTGAGCTCATCACATGAAGCTGAAGTGGGACAGATCACCTGATGGGACACAATGTGTGTTTCCGTGTGTGTGTGTGGGACTAATTCCAGTAATTCCACACGTCCTGCCGGGCTCGTATCTCATTTCCGGCCCTTAATGTAATGGACACATCCTTCACTACGCTTCATGTATCGCTTACGTTCTCTAGTACACACACTGGCGAGTACTTTGTCAACTGATCCAACTGCAACACGACAGTAAAAGTTAAACACACTTTGATGTGAATCACGCAGTAGTAAGTAAGGTTAGCAAAGGTCGACGAGGTACTCAGAAAGTCATCTGACTGCTAAGGGCAGTATTTTGAAAACATGTCTGTCATGCGTGACCTGCAGTTTGGAGATTATCAGCCAATGCAATCGGTAGCCAGTCAGGTTGGTTATCAAGGTGCATCTGTTTTTTGTTTTTGTACAGTTTTGAATCTTAAAGGAAAGCTTTAAAGAAGTTTCCTTACTGGAAATACTGGGCAGCAAATTCACAGAGTGTTTAATAATAAACAGGTGAGGGTTAAATTTGACTTTGATCGGGGGATATTTCGCAAAATTTCAGCAGGATGGTAGCCACACCCTGAAGCATTTTTCTCTTATTTGTTTAATGTGTTAGTGCAGGATAAGCATTAGGTCTCATTGGGGCCTAAAGACTGATCGCCGAGCCCCTGGCAACCTCTGTTTTCTAGGGAAAATGTGTATTTCTCAGCGGTTTGGCTATCGCTCAGCGAATAGTAGATGAGTGTTTGGCTTCTTCCATGCAAGTTGTGCATGCGGCAACCACTGTGTGACCAATTTTACCAATCTTTTAGCAGCCACTCGCCAATCAATTCTAGGCGTACACATTTTTCTCTGATGACCAGCGGCTGCCAGGGTTTTTCAAACTTCTTTGTGTTATTGAGACCAAAGGAGTCTGTTTTTCAGGTCATGGGTTAAGGAATGGTCTCAAAAGCCCAGTCTTAGTCCAGCCCTTACACCCTCTCCCCACACACCTTCAGTCTGTTTCAGCGAGATGAGATGATGTGCGCTAAAAGGATGTGAGAAGAGCATCGTGGCAATAAAGATGCACAAAGGAGCAGCAAGCGAACTGTTGTTCAGCAACACTTTGAATAATGAAGTGTTGGCACTAGAAGTAACTTAATGAGACCTGCAGAGGTTTGAAGTGCGTGAGCATTTTCTATTCGGTTCCATTCATTATTTGTATATAGCGCCATATCACAACAGCAGTCATGTCAGGCTTAAAGAGACTCTGAATAATATGACAAAATATAAAGGTCTGCAATCCTGCGTCCTTTGGCTATATGAAATGCTAAAAATTCTAAATAAATGAATTTTAGTTCTCACAGGAGTGGCTTTTTTCATTTTCTTCACTAATGAATCTCTTTATTTCTCTCATCCACAAAATGACTCAGCTTGGGCTTAAATCATTTACTCTAGAGCCCCTTGACAGGACCTTAATTGTGCTGCTTTTTGTTCTGCGTGTGTGTTACTGGTGAGCTGCCCAGCCTTCGAATGATAATTAGGTAGTAAAACGTTGGCTAATGGCTCCGCACTCTGGTCATGTTTTGACTAACTAGTACCTTATTCACATGGATTCGGCACACAAGAACACAGAGGCAGCAGAGTGAATTGTATTGGCAGCCTGGTCAGTCAAAGAGGCGCCGCTGGACAGAGTAAGTGTGTGTGTGTGTGCGCGATTTGAGGCTTTCCACTGTTGAAGCTGTCACAGGATTTGATAGAGGAGCATATGATTGCTACACCTGCACTTGCTTGCTTTTCACTTTTCACCACTTTAGTTACATTAAAAAGTCTCAGTTTGTTTGGTTTACACACACATGCTTGAAACGACACACTTATCTCACTCAGACACACACACAGACACACACACAGACAGACGTCTCACCTCCTTATAGGAAAGGCTCAAAGCAGATCATCCAAGCCAATCACCTTTCAGGAAGCAGGGATCAGCCAAAATCTCCTCAATTAATAACCTTCAGTGACCTGACTGTGATCTACCACAAACACACGCACACGTACGCACAGACATGCGCGCACTTACACGCACACACTCTCTCTTTTGTCGGTACTGTTTTTGCTCATTCTCTTCTCGAACAAAGCCCCTCGGCCCACCATTCCTACCTCCTCCGCGCTCCAGACTTCTTTCTTCTTCTGCTCTTCCTGTCTTTTCTCTTTCTTGCAGAGCGGGCTCTTTGTTTTGCGCTCTCCTTTTATTTTCACACCAGACTTTTATTTTTCTTTCTCACAGTCGTGTTCCTCTGGGGCGTACGAGCCGTGTTTGCGTACAAGGTGCTTGAACAAATGAAATAAATCACCTATGACTGTGACCCGAGCCATCCGTCAGATATAAAACAGAGTGCGTGATTAAATTTATTTAGATCAGAGCGATGGACTCAGTTAACTTGCAGAGCATAAATCTTGTCCAACTCCGACTCTTTTTTTTCTTTTTCTTTTTTTTCTTGAAGTTGCCTTCAACTTAATGTGAGGACTGTGTTTGAATGTTGCATATTATGTGTGTGCATCATCAGAAACCTCCCTGGCTGATAAATGAAGCAAGCAGAGAAGTTCCCCAACCTATAAAGTGGCCACTTGAGGCTGGCGCCAAAAGTGCATCAATCCCCCCTCAGACGCGTCTGTTTAAAGTCTTTCACTTCGGTGGAAATCACCATGTTTATAGCCAGCTACAAAAATTAGGTCTCCCTATATTACAGTGATGGCGATTTTTGCACTATCAATTACTACTAATGCTCTGCTGGGTTCAGGAATCCTTTTAACCTTTTTTTTAATATTTATTTTTAAATGTATGTGTATATATATGTAAGTTTTATGTCCTGGTAATCACTAAAATTTGAATTTATTATTAAACTACAATATCCACTGTTGCATTGAGATATTTTAAGATGCCATTTATCCCAGATTTGGCAATTTCTTTTTTTTTTTTCTTTAAAAAGAAATGTTTCAAATCCCATTTGTTTTTGTTCAATTGGAGATATTTTACGCTATCAGACATTCTGGCTAATTGCTTTTATTTTACTTTATTGCATTTAGGTAGAAACAAATCAAAATAAAGTATATCTTATCTTAACCTAGATGATGCTTCGAGATAACTACCCCCTAAAGTACTATGATGGATAGCTGCGTACATAAATTGACAAAAATATGATTTACTGCTTTGTAAACTGTGTGGTTCAAGTAGTATCCTAGTACTGCAGGGCGATTAAAGGTTTAGTTTGTTTATTAAGATTTGAACTGGTTCATGACTGAAGTTGTAAGAAGATGCTATGTTATGGGGATTTACTCCTATCCCTCGTATCTGTCTGGTTGTTATTTCAGGCAAAATGGCACAACACCAAGCATAGTTATCTGACCAAATAAAGCACTCCTTGTGTCTCTTCCAAGTGACTCCTTGGTTTGTTTTACGGCTTTTTGCTGCACTTTGTGCGTCCTGCACGTCTGTTGTGCTCTGCCGCATCCCAGAATGCAAAGCATGCCTGGCCCAAACTTGCAGGGCACACCTGGTAATTCGGGTTGGATCACATTTAATGGTGAACAAACCGCTCTGCAGGTGGAATCGCCAGATGTGAACGCAGTAATCGCATCTGCACCTCTGGAAGGAGGTAGAGCTATGATTACCACACCAATGGGGGGGAATTGAGACAATTTAATCGATATAAAAGCTAACGTGTGAAAACACTCAAGCGCCTCGTTCCGTCTTAATGCAGTCTAACCTTCGGTAACACGTGTGCAGTAGCTTGGCGGTTGTTCTAAGAAATCCAGAGGAGGACAAAATGTCAAATTTCTACCCAGCAGTTGTTGAGATGCATCACTCTGAAGACAGCTCTCCTTTATTGGAAAACATGTGGTTTTAAGTTACAATTTAAAAAGTGACAGGACATAAAGCTCTGGAAATTTGCCTGAAGCGGGTTTTGCTGTTTTTGATCTTATAGCGACAAATTATACATTAGTCCTGTGATGATCTGTATGTGTCTGGCTGTGTGTGTGTGTGTGTGTGTGTGTGTGTGTGTGTGTGCATGTGCATGTGTGTGTGTGTTTGCGTGTTTTCTGGGCAGTGTGCCAGTTCCGTGTATGAGCATGATCCCGGCTACAGAGCGCCAATTGTGCGCTGTGGTATGGGATGTATGCTGGGCTCGGAGCGCGTCGGGCGCTGCCTAAAAGAACGGAGCTGCCACCCACCAACCCACTGGGGTTACTGAGTGCAGAAGAGGAGGAGGAGGAGAAGGAGGGAGTGTTTCCCTCCGTTCACACACACTCATTCTTGTTTGCCCCCCTCCCTCCTAATACACTCTCCCAGGAAAGCTTCCCCTGGTGCTCTATTTGAGTTTTTGTGTGGCGTTTCGGCATTCTTCTCACTCTCTGTGTGTTTCCCTGTCTCTCTTATTTTCTCCGTCTGTCTGCTCTGCCATATAAATGTCTTTTCTCCCCTGCGCGTACACATCTCTCTTCTAGCACAGGGAATTGTGTTGATGTCAACACCTCCACAATGTATCTCCCCGTGTCGCCTCTATGATCTGTATGTGTCTGACTGTGTGTGTGTGTTTGTGTGTGTGTGTGTGTGTGTGTGTGTGTGTTTTGTTGGACTTGGGGCCGCGGCGTTGCTCAGCTGCTACTTCTCTAACTGGGTTTGTCTGTAAAGAGCTTAGTGCCGGTGGGCGCTGGAGAGCACTAAGCTGATTACCCTCTACTAACGAGCCACTTCTCACATGGAGACCATGATTGTGCTCCTGTCTGGTTGTATTACTGTTTATTTACGTCGCCGTGTGCGATTTCAGTGCATGTTTGTGTGTTTGTTGTGGGTCGAGCTGTACCGAGGCCCGGACGGATTAGGGGATGAAGGTTCAGAGGGATGAGAGGAGGTTAAAGTGCATGGCAGGTCAGCTGAAGTGCTCACGGTGAAAACGGAGAGAGTTTAGTCTCATGCAGAGAAGGTCAAGTTATTCTCAGAGGAGACCGATTTACAGTCTTTTTTTACTCCCTCACTTGCTTGGGCTTTGACTGGGATGTTTGAATTGGACCCAACTGAGCCGTTTTCCACTAAGTGACTGTTAATCTGTCTGGACAGTGCAGTTAATACAATCTCAGAGTGCCAGGCCTCTACCTTCAAATGGCACTTCGCACTACCACTTGAATTTGCTATGCGCTTGTATTGTTTGTGGTATTGTTGTGGTATTAATGGTATATTGTTCACGGTCTCTGCACAGTTGCACGATGGCTGAGTGCCACCTGCCCACGCCACATGTAAAGTTTCATTGGTCAGCAAGTCAAATGTGAACATTTGAGAACTAACCCTGAAAAATACTTGCAGTGAAGTTCTTCTGGAGTCTATAAAAGAGAGGGGAAATTTGCAGGTGTACATTAACCATGCAGTTTAAGCAGCTTTTATAGAGTTTGCTGATTCTGCAGTGATTGTGCCCGAGTGACCACTGCAGATAAAGATAATCTAAGTAGTGCCTTAAAATAAAGCAAGTTAAAAAAAACAACAACAAAAAAATCACTGTGGTTTTTCGAAATATTTTAATATTCTTTAAATTAATTTAGTTTTTACAGTTTTGCCAGGAGTGAAAAGTTTTGAAAAGTGAAACATGCCTCTAATGGCCAGTAGGGGGCAACAGCTCTGGTTGTTAATAAGGGAATCAGATTGTATAGAAATCTCTAGGAAAACATTTCTATTACGACCTCAGTAAACACCTTCCTGATTAATTTATAGTCTCAACAACTAGTTTCAAGTATTATTAAATAGAAAATTCATTGTGTAACTCATGATCCTGAGTCAAAAGAAGGGAAAGCAGGCTATGCTTTAAGGGTCGCCCGTTCTCATTGACAACTTGCTATCAGAAAGCCTCAGTCACACTTGCGTACAGACTGGTTGGCAACTGTTTGTCAACCACTGGTCACTAGGAAAATATGTCATTGTGTCCTAAAAATGTGTTGGCAAGTGGTTTCTTGAGTTTGCTGGCTCCTTTCAGGTGAAGTTGGTTGCAAAGAAGGTGCTGCACCGACTACCTCCTTGGGATTGCTTTGATGGCAAAGAAGTTGCCACGGTTACCTGTACTTCGCATTGAAGATGCCAATTTGTCTGCAACTACTTGCTAACCAACCACAGAGTGCTAATGAAAGGAAATGAAAAAATCAGAAATGGTGAACCGTCACCTTCAGAGTAAAACCTGTGGCTCGCCACTGCAGCCAACACATTTCAAAAGATAACCAGTCTCAATTTCCACTTTGTGCTGGACTTTTCACGGTTCCGAAACTACTTCTATCCAAACTACCCGTGACCGTGGCGATCTGCTAACGACCAACAACAGCAGTCCTGAACAACTGGAAGGAGGTTTTCAGTGCAGCACCGTATACCTCTTTGCAATAAATTTCAGCTAGTAACAGTGATCCAATTTCAGCAGCTACTTGCAACTGATCAGGGAATATCATCATGTCATGTCTAGTTTCAATAAACCACAATCAAAGAGCTCAAATCCTACACTGAAATTCTTTGAATCAGTTTGCGTTGTCTTGGTTGCTGCTTGAGTAGATCTTGCAAACAAAATCCAAATCCTCACTTCAAAGTCATCTTGGACACAGCATATGACCTTCGTAAAATCAGCCCATAAAATCATCTGTCACAAGGTAAATTTAGATGTCTCAGAGGGAGTAAAGTTGACAGGAGAAATATGTTTCAACCACTAATAAGGGTGAGCAAAACAATAAGAGAGCACGAGGTCTTGAAACAGCTGACTTTTGCATCAAGTAAAAAGCAGAAATTTGCGTGCAGCTGGTCACAGTTCAGCGTTCGAATGCGAGATGTTTCTAGTTTATGACGCCAAACACCGGAAACCCAGATGCAGTTGCTTCCTTTTTCCCTAAAGTTAGCAAACTGTGTTTTCTTTGAGAGGAAACTGGTATTATGCGTAATGCTGCAGTTTGTTGCATTACACAAAGAAGAGTGGGGTGGGGGGGGGGACTCATGGGTACACTACTGAGCAATGCTTGAGCACCATAAAAACAGTAGGAGGCATCTAATTATTCATAAAACCATATAAAAAGGGAAGGAAAATATGAGTTAAAAAAGTGAAAATGTAGTTTATTGTTGATAGCTGAAGCTTCTTATACTTGCCACACAAAACCGTGAAGTGCAAACAATGAATTGAGGATCTTGGTATGAGTTAAGCCAGCCTTTCAACATCATATAGGTTGCTCAACCCTGACTGCCTATAGGGGAGCCTATAGCCTTGAATTGCGTAATCGAGTTCAACGAACTCTGTTCAGGAAACCAAGCCGCCAAAGGGCTCGGTCTCTGATGTCACCTCAGAGAAACGATATTTCCCAGTGTTAACATATGGCTGTACCCCCCAGCTGTTCCCCGTACACACACAAATGTACACTTCCTCTAACTGCGACTGTGCAGGAAGATGAAGTAAACTCCACACGCAGGCCCCCGAGCTGATCGCTTTCCCGAGATCTTTAAAGTTTTCTTTATGGTAACAGCAAGGAGGAACAAACAGTACTTCGACCTGCCTTATGTAACTCCTCGGTGCAGACCGAGCGAAGGAGCAGATTTGTTTGCTTATCGCTGCCATTATTGGCTTGAGAGCGGTCGTTAACCTTTAGAGAGCAGCCTCACCTCGACGTCACCTCGTCGTCAGCACCATAACTGGGCCTTGGTGGTAGAACTAACAGCTTCCTGTGCTTTGCAGGGTTTTTTTTCCCATTAAATTGCCCAAATTACTGCTGGGAACAGAACGTGTGTGTGTGTGTTTATAGAGGCAGTTAAGCATATGGGTTCTCTGACTGTAGTTAAGTTTATTCTTTTCATTTGAAGTCAAGTTTTGCCTTGTTGTGAACCTGAACCCTCAACTCACTCAATCAAAAGCTGATTAATTAACATATGTTCAGGATGTATTAGAGGTTCTGGTTCTTTTGTCTTGTAACTTTGAAAATGTGCTTTTTTAGCATGTGGTTAAACACATCACATACTATATCTTACTGCCAGCAACCCGTTAAAAAGGAAGCTGAAGCATTGATAAACGCGTGTGCATTCCAATCATTGCATGTTGGATCGTGAAAACAAAAGTTCCTCTGAGGCCAAGGGGTACTATTACTAGAGAGTCATACATGCTTTAGTGGTATGCAGCTAAATCTAAAGCTTGAGAAGTCGACTGTGACTTGTCACAGTGGTAATTAGGCAGGTTTAGTGAACTGTCAGTTGTCAACTTAAGTAAAATAGTATTTATTTGCTTTTTATCTGAAATAATTGGTGTTAAAATATTAGTATTTTTTTTATTTTTAGAAAACGTCTCAACACCAATATAAAGCATTCAAACCATATACATTGTACAATGTAGATCCTTCTTGCCAGAGTAGCTCTGACCTTTTGGGACATTTTAAATTGGGAGTGGGAGTGGATCGTTTGGATCCCATGATTTGCAGGGTGAGGCCTCCGAGGATTCTTTCTGTCGTCACCCTGTGAGGTCAGCAGTCACTGATACCATCATCACAGCAGCTACATGGTTACGCTGAGCTCTAATTTACCCACGCACCCAGACGCTTCCTTGTTGAAGGTGTTGGTTATATGTGGAGATGATGATGTTGTACTATAGTAAGGCAGATTATATTTAGCATGAATCTAATATTAATAATATGAATTTGTATTAGTAATAATACAAATTTATTGCATTAATGGTCTTGCTTAGCAGGCTTATCTGACCATAATCAGTCCCTGAGGTCATCATCCACCAGCTGGGCAATCTGTGCTTGTTTAGGCACATCTCACTGCTGCTCAACTGGGAGGTTTGGTTCTGAGTCGACCCCCTGACCTCTTTCTTGTGTTCCTCAGACCATGCTTGAGTGATCGTTGCAATGTGACAGGACATGCAATGAGTTATGTGCATGCAGCAACCTGTAAGTGGGTGATGCGTGTCAAAGTGACGGTCAGTATTTGGTTCATTGGTGTATCTCTGGAGACAGTCTTGGATAGTTAAAAAGAAGGAAACTGCACGGGGATTAAAGGCCGGTATAGCCGGTATGTTGGCTGCTTTGCATGGCTTTAAGGCAGCACGCTCGTGTCTCGAGACGTGCACGATGCTCAGAAATGACACCGAAAACTGCAGCTTGCACTGTCGGATGCGACATTGGTTTCACTGCTTGGCGCCGTCCCAACAGTGGGTGAACGGCGAGCATTACAGCACCATAACACTGAATCGGCGACGGATGATGCAAATGGTGAGCTCTAGAGCTTCCATCAAAACCCAAATTATTAGTGTTGTTGGGATGAAAATGCCACGTTCGTTTGAGTTTAGCCAGCCTGAAGTCATGATGTTTACCTGGATTTGTTTTCTTGCCACTCAAGCGGCATGTGCTGTGTGCCCTTTGGTGTGCCAGATTTAAATGATGTGGAAACCGCACCCATCCGGCACAAGCTGGCACTGCATCAGTTGGTATTTGGCATTTGAGATTTCAGATCGTCTCCACACATGCTGATACCTCTCCACCGTGTTTGGATTCAAGCCTTGTAAGTGCTCCTGCCTGTGTGTGTATGTGGGTTTGAGTGGTTTGTGAAACTTGAGTGCTTTTGTCTTGAAGACTGCTTCTGTCAGTCTGATAAAGACCATCTATGGAATCTACAATTAAACTGCGCACAGACGCACACTCACACAGAGCTGTTAACACAATGTTCTTCCCCACCGCGGGCGTCACAGCACCCAACCGGAGCAGTTAAAGCCTCGATTTGGCAGCGGAGAGGAAATGAAAGGCGCTTAACTCTCCTGTTTACTCATTAGTCATACCTGGCCGAGAACAAACAAGTGCACGTGGAAAGTGATGGATGTTGAGGAGAGAGGAGCGGATGGGGGTGGGAAGGAAGGGATGTGCGCAGTGTTTACTGTTGATGTTCTTGTTGAATTTCATTTGCCATTAATGAAACTGTTTGTATTCATTACCAGTTGTCAGCCAGGAGAGCCGAAAGAAACATGACGCAAGCTTTTTCGCCCCCTTTACACGTGTGCGTCGTACATGGCTGGTCGACGATGTCTACTGATGTGTAAAGCACGCTCGTCATCAGCGATTGTGTATGCTCGTTGCGAGGCAGTTCGCTGTGAGCTGATGACGCTGATGGCTTTTCTTTTTTTCCTTTTTTGGGGCGGGGGGAGTTAGGCAGAATATGAATGTGAATCACCACCAACTGTTCAAAACAAGACAGGGACACACACACAGAGGTGGTGGTCGGCCATGCGTCATGACGCAGCTCATTCACATAACATGAGGGCTGAATATCCACGACAATCTTACTTTGTACAGGTGTGAGGGAGTGTAGCTCTAAGTCAGAGGAATGCAAACATACCTTCCATTGATTGAAAAACCTGCTTCATTGTGGCAAAAACGAGGCGTGTACTGAGGTTAGATTGTTTAACATGATCACTCGTCTTCTATTTATTCATCAAATAAGGAACTTTAAATAGAAACCGCAGACACGAGCGTTACCAACACCTCAAAGTAGCCAGTCCCCTCTGACAGCATCATTAAAATGTCAGTTATCTCGAAGTCGACATTCATATCAACCTTAGATCCTTCAGCACAGCGTCGATCCCAGAAACCCAAAGTCTGTCAGCCCAGCGGCTCGTGGTAGGGACAATTGGAAGGGAAGCGTAAATCCACTTTGGACATGGGAATTTGGGAATTGGAGAGCAGGTAATAAGAAGCTACTCCCTGCATCAGCTAGGATTAAACAATCACCGTATCCCAAAAGGTTGATTCTGTTCATCTGGATGTAGCATTTTCAGAGGGAGGATCGTTTCATCACTTATCCAAGTGACTTCTAAGTGCACAATAACTAAAACCAGCCCACTGAATGGTAGGGTGGGCTGGTTTCAGTCATTGTGCAAATGTACTGTTTATAAGATTGGGGAAATGGGCAGTCAGCTGACACTGAAGAAATCACTTGGATGAGTGACGAAACATTTCTCTCACTGAAAACGCTACGTCCAGATGAACAGAATCAACCTTTTCGGATCTACTTACCTGGATGATTGAGCATCACCGTGTCCGTTGTATGGCTGACTGGTAAGAACAGTATATTTGTTGGACTATGACTCCCAGAGTGCATCTGCCAGTGACCACTGCAAACTTTAAAAGGACTTTTCTTTTTAAGTGTTGATTTCAGTGTATGGTAAACAATGAGGAGGTGGAAGGCAGCTGGAGGTCGAGCGGGTGTTTTTTCTTGCACGTGTCTGTAATGTTGTTGTTTTTTTTTATACTTGTCTGAAGTCAAACAAAATCCCATCAATCCCCGAGGCAGTGCTCCATGTTGGTTGAATTTACATACTCAGAACAGGACATTCAAACAAGCTCTGTGAATGCAGTGCACTGTGTGGTACATTGTACAGGGAGTGCAGAATCATTAGGCAAGTTGTATTTTTGAGGAATAATTTTATTATTGAACAACAACCATGTTCTCAATGAACCCAAAAAACTCATTAATATCAAAGCTGAATGTTTTTGGAAGTAGTTTTTAGTTTGTTTTTAGTTTTAGCTATTTTAGGGGGATATCGGTGTGTGCAGGTGACTATTACTGTGCATAATTATTAGGCAACTTAACAAAAAACAAATATATACCCATTTCAATTATTTATTTTTACCAGTGAAACCAATATAACATCTCCACATTCACAAATATACATTTCTGACATTCAAAAACAAAACAAAAACAAATCAGCGACCAATATAGCCACCTTTCTTTGCAAGGACACTCAAAAGCCTGCCATCCATGGATTCTGTCCGTGTTGTGATCTGTTCACCATCAACATTGCGTGCAGCAACAACCACAGCCTCCCAGACACTGTTCAGAGAGGTGTACTGTTTTCCCTCCTTGTAAATATCACATTTGATGATGGACCACAGGTTCTCAATGGGGTTCAGATCAGGTGAATAAGGAGGCCATGTCATTAGTTTTTCTTCTTTTATACCCTTTCTTGCCAGCCACGCTGTGGAGTACTTGGACGCGTGTGATGGAGCACTGTCCTGCATGAAAATCATGTTTTTCTTGAAGGATGGGAGTTGAGCTTGACTCCATCCTCAACCCGAAAAGGCCCAGAAGCTCATCTTTAATGATACCAGCCTAAACCAGTACTCCACCTCCACCTTGCTGGCGTCTGAGTCAGACTGGAGCTCTCTGCCCTTTACCAATCCAGCCACGGGCCCATCCATCTGGCCCATCAAGACTCACTCTCATTTCATCAGTCCATAAAACCTTAGAAAAACCAGTCTTGAGATATTTCTTGGCCCAGTCTTGACGTTTCAGCTTGTGTGTCTTGTTCAGTGGTGGTCGTCTTTCAGCCTTTCTTACCTTGGCCATGTCTCTGAGTATTGCACACCTTGTGCTTTTGGGCACTCCAGTGATGTTGCAGCTCTGAAATATGGCCAAACTGGTGGCAAGTGGCATCTTGGCAGCTGCACACTTGACTTTTCTCAGTTCATGGGCAGTTATTTTGCGCCTTGGTTTTTCCACACGCTTCTTGCGACCCTGTTGACTATTTTGAATGAAACGCTTGATTGTTCGATGATCACGCTTCAGAAGCTTTGCAATTTTGAGACTGCTGCATCCCTCTGCAAGATATCTCACTATTTTTGACTTTTCTGAGCCTGTCAAGTCCTTCTTTTGACCCATTTTGCCAAAGGAAAGGACGCTGCCTAATAATTATGCACACCTGATATAGGGTGTTGATGTCATTAGACCACACCCCTTCTCATTACAGAGATGCACATCACCTAATATGCTTAATTGGTAGTAGGCTTTCGAGCCTATACAGCTTGGAGTAAGACAACATGCATGAAGAGGATGATGTGGACAAAATACTCATTTGCCTAATAATTCTGCACTCCCTGTATATAAATTAGAGATGGACCGATCCGATATTACGTATCGGTATCGGTCCGATACAGACCTAAATTACTGGATCGGATATCGGAGAAAAATAAAAAATGTAATCCGATCCATTAAATATCACGAAAGCACCTCACAAAACTTGCAACACGCCGTAACTCGCCTCAGAACGTTAGCACGTCGGAGCAGTATGCATCACGTGATAGAGCGGCTGTGGCATGCGGGACCTGTCGGTGGTCTGGATAGCATTTGGAGCTTCGCTAGCAACCCGGCATTTCATCTCCGACAAAGTTATCCCCGAGAGAAGTAAAGCAAGTGTGTAAGTCCATCTCTGAAGCATTCCTGCGTTAAGCTTAACAAGCGACTGCCTCCTCTTGCTGCTACTTCAATCATGAAACTGCTTAATGATCAGCTGATCGGCTTTTCTGTCGCGAGTCCGTGTCTCTCGTTTGTTTTTGGTCCACTTTGCACCAGAAAGAGGAAACCAGCGGCTGAACAACAGCAGCACGTTTAAGCTTGATCAGCTGCTGTTAGAATTTATTTAATATTACTTTCTACTCGAGGATCTTTTTCTACGTAGCTGACGCTGGTAACTGTGCAGGGGCGGATCTAGCAAAGTTTAGCCAGGGGGGCCGATAGGGCATGAACAGGGAAAAGGGGGCACAAAGACAGACTTTTCTTTCTTATTCTCATTTAAAATGTCTAGCTTTTAATAAATAATTATCTGACACCCAAAGTTTTAATTTGATGTAAAATGAATAGAAGTCAATTACTGTATATAGTGACTATTAAGTCTAATATATATACCCTAGTAAGCTATAGTACTTTTTCTTTTGGGAAGGTACCATCTGTGCAGTCTGCAATTTTGTTGAAGAAAGATGTTGAATCTATTTAATATTTTAATATATTGAAAAAAATAATTGATTTCTGTGCATTTTTTTTCACACTGCATCAAATTAAGGTTGATTACGTCGATTAAGCATCATGAGGTGGAGCGTGAGGGGTGGTTCCCTATTTTTTATTTATTTATTTTTGTTGTTGCTGGGAGTTGGAACCCTATTAGTTAGGTTGCTTAATATTTATGCTAAGTACTCTTTAAAATACCAGAATAGGGAGGATGGTGTAGGTTTAAGTTTATTAGATTGATCAGTATTGCTGAACTATGAAATATTTTTTTTGCATACAGGTATAACAGAATAGCTTTAGTGTAGTTGTTGTTTTAAACTTGAGTATGAACTTATACAAAATGCAGCAAGATATTTAAAAAAAACAGTTTTGTTGATGAAAAAACACTATATCGGATTTATATCGGTATCGGCAGATATCCAAATTTATGATATCAGTATCGGTATCGGACATAAAAAAGTGGTATCGTGCCATCTCTAATATAAATAGTAAAAACACAGCCGTGTCTCTTATTTTTATTCATGTAGTTTTTTATGAACTGTGTTTCTTATCCAGTTAGTGGCCATAATAATGGGCCAGGCCAGCCGCCACAGCTGCATGGCTGCCCAACTCTCCAAAACACACACAGACATATAATCACATACTCATTTCATACTCCTGCTCCAGCTCATTGCAGCTCATTGATTCAGAGCTTACTCCATCTCCTGTTATTGTGTCACTCGTATCCATGTCAACGTTTCGCTCGCTCCTCTCTAGCTTCTCTCCTTTTCTTGTTTCAACCTGCGTGCAACCGTCCAAACACGTCCAAGCATGTGAGGCGACTGGTGCAGTGGATTTGCATGTTTGATCTCAGGAAAGCGTTTTGCAAACCAAGCTGGCGTGATTGGAGTGGTCTGTAGGGACTTGTGGTTTAATTTTGAGCTGCGCACGAGTCCTGTCATTTCATTTCTGCCATCAATCAAATTTGGCAAAAACTGCCAGCGTTCGACTTGCATGAATCGACTACTTTGGTGGCCTTGCAAGCCAACAAACGAGTGCCCAAACATATTATCACCTTATAACTTCCTTTAGGGCTAATTTGTTAGCATGCGGTTGCTCATTTACACATCCAGCAGACACAGAGTGACATTCACTTCGGTCAGCTGTTGAATATTAGTCTAGTACAAGTCCTTTTAATTCTGTTTTGATCTCCAGTCCTTAGCAAGTGCAGGGAATGGCTCGGGATGAGTGTAGCTCATGCTGAGGAGGTGCTTCGAACTACACTGAACAAAAATATAAACGCAACACTTTTGTTTTTGCTCCCATTCCCCATGGGATGGACGTAGAGACCTAAAATTCATTCCAGATACACAATATAACCATCCCTCCCAAACAGTGGTCACAAATCAGTCCAAATGTGTGGTAGTGGGCACATCTGCTATATTGAGATAATCCATCCCACCTCACAGGTGTGCCACATCAGGATGCTGATCTGACATCATGAGTAGTGCACAGGTGTACCTCAGACTGCCCACAACAAAAGGCCACCCTGGAATGTGCAGTTCTTTGCGCTATTGGGGGTCTGGGGACCCAGAACCGGTCAGTATCTGGTGTGACCACCATTTGCCTCATGCGGTGCAACACATCGTCGCATGGAGTCTATCAGATTGTCAATTGTGGCCTGTGGAATGTTGGTCCACTCCACTTCAATGGCTGTGCGAGGTTGTTGGATATTCGTGGGAACTGGTACACGCTGTCGTATACGCCGGTCAAGCACATCCCGAACATGCTCAATGGGTGACATGTCCGGTGAGTATGCTGGCCATGCAAGAACTGGGACATTCTCAGCTGCCATCTGCCCTGAACAATGTGAACCATGATTCATCCGTGAAGCGCACACCTCTCCAACGTGCCAGACGCCATCGAATGTGAGCATTTGCCCACACAAGTCTGTTACGGCGACGAGCTGGAGTCAAGTCAAGACCCCGATGAGGACGACGGGCATGCAGTTGAGCGTCCCTGAGACGGTTTCTGACAGTTTGTGCAGAAATTGTTTGGTTGTGCAAACCAATTGTTCCAGCAGCTGTCTGGGTGGCTGGTCTCAGACGATCTTGGAGGTGAACCTGCTGGATGTGGAGGTCCTGGGCTGGTGTGGTTACACGAGGTCTGCGGTTGTGAGGCCGGTTGGATGTGCTGCCATATTCTCTGAAACGCCTGTGGAGACGGCTTATGGTTGAGAAATGAACATTCAATGCACGGGCGACAGATCTGGTTGACATTCCTGCTGTCAGCATGCCAATTGCACGCGTCCTCATTGCTTGTGGCATCTGTGGCATTTTGCTGTGAGACAAAACTGCACATTCCAGGGTGGCCTTTTGTTGTGGGCAGTCTGAGGTACACCTGTGCACTACTCATGATGTCAGATCAGCATCCTGATGTGGCACACCTGTGAGGTGGGATGGATTATCTCAATATAGCAGATGTGCCCACTACCACACATTTGGACTGATTTGTGACCACTGTTTGGGAGGGATGGTTATATTGTGTATCTGGAATGAATTTTAGGTCTCTACGTCCATCCCATGGGGAATGGGAGCAGTAACAAAGGTGTTGCGTTTATATTTTTGTTCAGTGTATAATGGGGAGCAGGTAGGGCAGAAGGAGAGGAGGCGTTTCCTCTTGTGGAGATGAGGCGATGGCAAGTGTCAGTAGTGGAGAGTCCAGAAGGTTCTTAGATAAATATTTGCTGTTCATGTTGGCCAAGTCTGCTGTCTACCCACAGTCTCTCTCACACACACACACACACACACACACATACACACACACACACACACACACACACACACACACACACACACACACACACACACACACACACACACACACACACATACACACAAACACACACACACACACACACACACCTACGCTCTCACGTGCATGCCTGCACATTCGATCACACTCGTCCTCGGTGTTTGCACACGCATATATATGCAGTCACACAGAGCTGCACTTCTTTCAATAAAGCTGCACATAGTAACTTAAAACCAGCAGAGCTGTTGCTGTATGAAGCGGCAGAGGCGTCTCTATTAATAATTACACAATTCATCATCAGATTGGAGCAGAGGCCAGGAGCTGTCATGAACACACACAGACACACACGGAGGCACTGTGAAACACAGATTGGCATCAGTTTCCAAACACACGGGACACGATTTCCAAACTGAACTCCAGATTCCACACCGTCAACCCCTTTTTTTGTCATTTTAATGATCCAAAGGTTCATGAGTTCTTCTCTGGGTCCTCTGTCACAGCAGAGCACTCCTATGAGGTGATGAAGACCTATAGAGGAACTGACCGAGATGGCACCGGGAAGTGAAGGCTTTAATTGAGAGTCATCTCAACTATAGCAAACCTTTCTTTCTTTTTTTTATTGTTTATACAATCTCTTTTTTTTTTTTTTTTACAACATTTTTGCAATTAATAATAACTCAAGCCAGCTGCAATAGAAGAGTCAGTATATCTTGAGGGTGGAACATTTTGTAAATACCACACTGACATGTTGGCACCTGAGCTGATATGGCAAATTTATTAGGAAAAGGCCACTGTTTATTAAAATAAAAGCAGGCACAGCCTGCAGCAGCTAAGTGGTTACACTGATTATAAAACATTAAAGTTGCAGAATGGAAAACCAGAACAATTAGCTTCTGTACTTACTCCTGTAACAACAGGAAAGTGGGGCTACAATTTTACACAGGCTCAACAGAACTGGACAACAGAAGATTGGAGAAACGATGCTCGGTCTGAGTCTCGATTTCTGCTGCGACATTCAGATGATGGTATCCAAATTTAGTGCAAAACAAAATTGAAAGCATGGATCCATCCTGCCTTGTATCAACGGTTCAGGCTGCTGCTGGTGTGATGGTATGGGGGATATTTTCTTGGCAAACTTTGTGTCCCTTAGTAACACCTGACCATCATTTAAGCACCACAGCCAGCCTGAGTATTGTTGCAGACTTTTACAGCTATCATGTCAATATGGACCAAAATCTCCAAAGATGTGTCCAGCACCTTGTTGAATCTTTGACATAAAGGATTAAAGACCCGAGTAAAGTGGCCGCTGAGAGTATTCGTGTTAATGCATTTCCCTATATTTCTGCTCCAGATGCACATGTGGGTTGTGGGATGAACATTAACATTATCATGTTCATGTTTGCAGCACTTTTGGTTCAACTACCAGCCTTAGTCGGCTTTACAATGAATTTCTTGATCCAGATCGGTGCTGGTGTGATGTGAAGACTAATAAAGAAGATTTCCTTCCTTTTACATCTTCTTCACTGATGTGCCAAAAAAACACTTTGGCTGAATTTTGCTGTTCTGTCACAGCGAAGCAAGAAAAGACACAAATGTCTCAGCAGCAGCTCGGCGGCTTTACTTCAAGATGGTGCAACAGCTTCTTGTGTTTCACTTCGTTTGTCCGTCCACATCGGAGAACCGGAGCAAGCTGTTCGCTGGCATTCTGGGAAAGGCCTTACACGGAAGAGAGGATCCCACCTGCTCATGTTATCACTCTGTATATCACTTCACTCAGGATGCCACCGTCATGTGTGTGCATACGTGTGTGTGTGTCAATGCTCAGTGGGGCCATCGGCATTAGTAGAAAGTGGCAGAACTGGTGGAGCGGCACGACACAAAGACGGAGAGAAATCGCCGGTCTGAATCAGCAGACAGTGACTGTGTGTGCGTATGTGTGTGAGTGAGAGTGGGAGAATGAATGAGATAACGTCCACAAAAACCCTTTGGTCCCGTTGGCTTTCGCTGTGTCTGCGCTCTCCAGGGACAGGACGTCCCATGTCAGATTTCACTACGGTTGCCAGTTTCTGTTACACAGTTTAAACGCTGCATTTGGAGCAACGGCAGGAAGTTTCTGCTCAAACTGGGTTCGAGTTTCTCTGCAGTGGTTGTTTTTTCTTTCTATTTTTTTTTTTTTTAAAGTCACTCATTTCAACAGTTAGGAAAATCCTCGGATGCCCTGAGGGGAATCCGACGTTTGGACCTACAGTGGGATCATCTGGTTACAACACACTGATGTCTGCAGCATGAGCTGTTTGGAAAAATTAATACACTTTTTTAAAAGTTGGTCAAAGGTTAAGAAGCAACTCGCACAGGCCCGGACTGGTTTGTTGTTGCAATAAAAAGACTAATTGTGACCTTTGGTGGTTATTTCTATTTATGGGTAAACTACATGGAGGCAGCGTCTTTTTGTGTCTTCATGCACCACTCTGTGTTTAGTCAATAGTTATTATTATTCCCTGGCTCTCATCCACAGTGTGCCTTTTGTGTTGTCTCCCTCCCATCACCACCATCCAGTCTTGACTTCCCCTCCCTGATCCTGGTTCAGAGGTTTCTTCCTTTTAAAAAGGAGTTTGTCCTTCTCACTGTCGCCAAATGCATGCTCAAAGATTGTTGTTTGATCGTTGGGGTTTTCTCTGTATTATTATAGGGTCTTCATCTTACAATATAGGGGGCCTTGAGGCGACTGTTGTGATTTTGTGCTGTGTAAATGAAATTGAATTGAAATTTGTTTACTAATTAACAGCAAACAATCTCCAGAGGTCAAGATAACATGTTTAGATGCAATTTTTCTGTCCAAACCCAGCAATAATCAATGTATAATGACTTGAAATAGGCAAAAAGTGGCACAGTGGTTAGCACCATCACTTCACAGAAAGATGGGCCCAGGTTTGAATCCCCTCACCTCCCCATGATTGCTGGGATAGACTTTAGACTGTGACCCTGTGATGGATGGATGGCCTGAGAAAGAGTGTCTCAAACTTAACTGACAGAAGCGTAAGCAGATGTGTCCAGTTCTTAGTGACTGACTTGTCTTTACTGCTCTGGTGCTGAGATACAAGATGCATTTAATAAGATGGTGATGATTTGTTGTATTTTTTTTTAGCTTTTTGGCGTTGTCCATTCATTGCAGGAGTTGCTGTTATTTTCTCTCTCTTTATACTTTATTAACGTCTGGGTTTCTGCAGATCACTGAGCGTCTAGATCAGGAAGAAAGCAGCCAGTAATCAGCTTTACTTGTTGACACTGATTTTCTATGAAAAGGTTTAAGCCACCCTGTGAAACAGACGCTTGTGTATTCTCACTAAAGCGTTTGGGCTGCACATAGGCAGCCACTGACTCTGTAGACCTGATTTCCTCGGGCATCTCCTTCCTTAGTTTTTGGGCTGTGAATGCTGACACGGGCTTATATGTGACTAAAAGATCAGGGAGGTCGTACACCAGAGGCTATGAAGAGCTTTAAAAGCCAGAAGTGAGATCTCAAAATTCAGAATCGTACAGGGAACGAGTTCAAGGTGTGATCTCGAGGCTGAGTGCAAAGTTCAGAAGCTCACTGTCGTTTGTTTGAGGCAGGTGTTGAAATAGCGAAGGTGTGACGTGATGAAACAGAAGGTTTTTGTCCCAGTATATTTCTCAGGTGATGAGAAAGCTGTAGTGTGCAAAGGCCAGCATGTTGGCCTGGCGGCATAACAAACTACTTGTTCGGATATTGTTCAAGGATGAGCTAAAAATACTCGGATGCGAAGCGGCACATGGGACAGGACAGTGGATGTTCTTCTCCCCCTGACTCTGCAGTGCTGCTCTGTCTCTGTCCATCTCTTCCTGTCCCCACACATTCCTGTGCTGTAACACGCCCACTCAGGCTTTCCCACTGCGCTGCTGCATAATGGAAAGTCTCTGGAGCCTTATACAGGCCTGTCTCTGAACCTCACAGAATATAGGAACAAATTACCACCTTTAATAAGCATTTAGCTTTTAATACCATTTAAAGAGTGCTATAGCTTTTCGCACTCATCTCATAACCTTTTTTGTGTATATATACCTTACCCTCTCGCACACCTGGTTAAATAGCTACAGCAGCTATGCTACGAGCTGCTGGAGGCGTGATTGACGGCGGCAGAGCTACAGAAGGGGCAGGCATGAAAATGCAATAAGCGTCAACTCGTCTTTCAGCACCACGCAGTCTGCTCGCCGCTGTCAGCTGCACGGATGTAACGCATGGAAATTTACAGCTGAGCATAAAAGCAAAATGTTGTATTCAAATGAAGGTGATAAAAAGCTTTGATTAAAGATGGATGGTTAGCGCCTTAATTCTCATTATTTCAAAGGTGGTTAAGCATCGCGTGGAGGTGCTCGTTCTGGAGCATACTGATTTCAAATCGTGTTTTGGTGAACACGAGATGCTGTCTTAGTCTCAGAAGAGTTTTTCCCAGGAAAACCTTCCCACTCTGTTTGTACCGAACAGCATGTGCAGAAAATGTAACGTTTTGTGCTGTAACTCAATCAGCCACAACATTAAAACCATTTAATGGGGATGTTACTTAAAACTCCTACATGAGCGTTTTTGCGGGCCATGTGCAACCGCCTCATAAACAGCAGCAACTTCCCCATTGGGATAAGCCCCCCCCCCCCCCTCTGCTGCACTGCAAAAAATGCAGCAGAACAGCTTCACAAAAACCATAAATTTCTCAAGGAATTGCTCAGGGCACCACAGTCTCCTAGCTAGGGCCACTCCTAAAGAGAGTTTTAATGACGTGGCCTACTGGTGACCATCTTATTGTACTCACCTGACTTACTGAGTTTATGCAGACTATTAAATACGATGGGGACGGGCTTGAGATCTGATTCTGGATGTAATCAGGAGATAAAGAATTATTTTTGCCTTTCTACAAATCTCTTCAACCTATTTTCTGGTTGTTGGCAACAGCTCAAAGGATTCAGTCAAAAACTGGTGTGAGTACTCCACCAGAAATATCTGTCGACTGTTTCCTGTAGACTCCAAAACGGCTGTGCACATGTCTGTCACATGTGTGATTCAAACACTACTTTACACTAGTGTTTGAATTACTCTTTGATGTTTAACTCGGCTACTTGTTCTTTACCTGAACAGCTCTCATATATTGTGTGTCCTCATATGGGTACTTTGTATTTTGCCTTTTCGGCACCATATACCTGTACAGTGGTGACTTTATTGTCTTTTGCTGTCAAATAAACCCCATTTCAAGACATACTTTTAAAAAAGGATGACTTTCTGTTCAAAGATGATGCTTAGTTTTTATACTTATCAGGTCTAAGTGATTCCAAATATCTCAGAAAACTGAAATATACAAGAGCTCAGTTCAGATGAGGTTAAAATGTGGCTGTTTGAAACCGGTTTTAACGCCTTTGCATTTTCTCGTTTTGACTTCAAAGAAAGGAGGAGGAAATTAGTGTTCTTAGTGTACGGAGGCCCAAAAATGCCAGAATAACAAGTTATTGAACAAAACAATTAGTATTAGGATTTAAATCAAATGAAAAATTTGGGGGAAAAAATCTAGCCAATAATTTTTAATTTATTTTAAGAAATGACAAAAACTGACAGCGGAAGAAATGAGCTTTTTCCAAAGGATGGCTGGCATCTACCTTGGAGAAGGGGTGAGGAGCTCAGCCATCTGAGAGGGGTTTGGAGTAGAGGCACTGGAAACCTGGCCTGGCCAATGGTACAGTAATGTTTGGTTTGTGATTTTAATCAATTATTAGGCGGTTGCAAGGCATGTGATTAGATAAGAACCTGTAGCGGCCTAAAATATTTGGGCGTGATGAGTTTGGTTGCTCAACTCCTGATTGAACAAGGAGTTCAAGAACAGACAGAACATTTGTGTATTGTAGTAAATGTTTTTGTTTCTGTATTTCTTTCTACATTTCTACTGTAGGTATTTTTTTATTTTCCAATTCGGGCACTGTTGGTCTTCCGTATAACTCTTCCATTTGTTCTTTTCTGTGCAAAAATGACCACAGTGTGCTTGCATTGAATGTTTAAAATGGCAACTGTAGTATCTTTAGCAGTTCTTGTAAGACGAGCTGGTTGCAGCTGCCACCCACAATGAAGAAGCCATTTTCAGATTTTTTTATGTATTTATATTTTCCCACACCCACCTCTGAAGCCCCCACGAGCCAAGCATTAGATGCTCAGAGGAAGATTTTGGTTGCAGTATTACTTTTACCAAACCGTCATCCACATGCGCGCCAAATTCATGACTAACAAATAAGTACGGTGAAATCAGACGCTGTGGTCAGAGTGCAAACATTAAATCCTTATAACTGACAGACTTTCTGGCGTCGCTGGAAGAAATAAAATGAGGTGACACGGGAGCTGTCCTGTCGGTTCAGCCTGCCAGTTTTCGTCTATCCGTGTATACGCAGCTGTCTTTGACGCTGGATCCCGGCTCATGTTGCGCCGTTTCGCCTCTTAGCTGCTCGCCTTGCCTGCAGGATAGATGATTTAATGGAATCAAGTATAATAACAGTGCAGAAGGATTTCGGGAGCTCAAGTCGCTGGCTTGAAAAATTGCATCCATCGTGGAAAAACCCTCAAGAGATTCTCTCATTTGAAAAGACTTTAATGATCTCCAGAAGAATATTCTTGGCTTTTTGCAATGTGTAGGTCAAAGGTCGTGGCTTCTTGGCTACTTTTGGAGTTGCAAGGAATTTGCTGTCTTGCACAAAGAGATCGCAGCACGCTCGAGGCATTCAGTAAGAACGGATTTGTACATTTTCTGCTCTGCGACCTATGAGATGCTCACAGAAGGATGAGATGCAGTGACGAGCATTGATGCTTTCTGGTGATTTTACATTCATCTGTTCCTGTGTGAAGTTCATAGATCCATCTAGTGCACATGTGTCTTGCTCTCATGAAGACGGTGACACTGACAATGCTCTTTTTGTACAGTCTGTTTTTCAACCAGCGCCACTTTCCATTGATTGTAAACACATGATGGACTCTAGCGCGGGTCTGGCCAATTTCCTTTAGCATAAAATATGATTTAAACCAAACCAAGTGACCAGTGCACTCAGTGACTCACATCACGTTGCTGGGAGCAGCCTCCGTGTCTTGTGGGAGCCGGGGCGGCATGAAAATGACAGACTGACACAGTCGATTTACGACAGGAGAACAGGGTGGCTTTCAATTTTAGCCAGCCCTCGATTGAGACATCACATAGACCCAGACTCTCCTAATTACACACACACTTTCTGACACACAGGCGGCTAGAGAACAGTTATTGGCTAGACACTGTACTCCGGAGGCAGATAGCCTTGTCTAACCTCTTGATTTAAACAGTCTGGGAGAATAGTGAAAGAGAGCCACACACACTCACACAATCGCCACCGTGGTCATTATCCTATTGATTAGCCAACAGATGGAGAAACGATGCTAGGAAGTGGATGAGATCGATTAACACGTCCAAGGCGACGGCATGGGGCAGCCTGGGGAAAATAAGATATCTGATTAGTGTGACCAGGAGAGGAAGCACTGCACATGTAGCCGCGTATAAAAGGCTGTATGTGTAGACAGCTGTTTCACATTTTTTTCCTGTATAATTTGCCACGTCTGTGCAGAGGAAAGGTCGTTATTAAGTGAATGTCATCTGCGCAATTACAGCATCTCCCAGAGTTTGCATGTGTGTATCCATGGCAGAGCTGCAGCACTAACAAGAACGTGTAGCGACACCCTGCTCTGGATTCTCATGCCGGATAGCTCGGTTATGTTGCTGCTTTTCGAGCTGCTCCGCTCTGATTTAGGCCGTCACGGCTTGGCCGGCTGGCGGGCACCGTCTGTGCTGAGGCACGCTAAATATAGCTCACTGCACCAGGAAGAAGACAAGCTGGGGGGAAGACAGAGAGAGGGAGGGGGTGTAAATACAGAGTACCCTCAATTGCAATTAGAGAGTCAAGGGAATTTTTTAATTTTTTTTAATTTTAAGAAAAGAGACTGGGAACTCTCTCTGAGCCTGTCCTCTTTACTAGCCTTGTGCTTTGGTTATTTTGGCACTCGGCGGCTTAAGTGCCTTCAGTGTGAGTCACCACATTTGACTGAACCAGTTTAGAGGGCACTTACTGACCTTTATGGTCGTCATAATTGTGCTTCCAGTACAAGGTGCAGGAGCTGTGGTTCGCATCTTGCATTCATTGTTTATTTACAACACACAAGACCTTTAAAGCAGTTAGCCTGTACTCGGTTGTTATCTACTCCACAATACAACAACCTGACATCTGGTTTGAAGGTCCATACACACCACGGGAAAACTGAAATCTTGAAGGAATAATTGCACATCTAACCGAGTTATATGTGTCTAATGCAATCAATGTCAGACTGCACAACATCAGTCCGGAGGCCTGTCAGACTGTGCAGTGTTGAGTCAGCCAGTGTTTTCTGATTCTTTTCATCCTGCATCCTGACTGGTTGGTCCATTTTCTCCACTGAGGTTTCAGAAAACCCTCACAGAGTTTTAAGCCTTGAACCAAGCTAACCTGCTAAGAGGTGAATCGTGACCATAAAGAGATTGGATCTCCATCAAAAAATAACAAAAGAAGAAAAAGATAAGATTGTGTACATAAATACTTTTAACAATGGAGGAACTACTTATCCTTGACCTGTATCCCAGTGGAAGCTGTTCACTTAATAATAATAATAATACATTTTATTTGAGGGCGCCTTTGAAAAACCCAAGGTCACCTTACAAAAGAACAAAATTAATAAAAGAAGCAATAGTCATAAAATACAATAAGTTAAAATTGCAATGTGCAAACTTGCACATCACTTTGCATCTTAAGGCCGGTCACATACTGATAATCCAGGCTCCAGTTGCCTAGGTAACACAAGTTACCAGTTTACTTCCAGGTCACATGTCAATTATATTTTTACTCTCATTGGTAGTTACTTCAGCTACTCTCCTCTAAGTTGAGCAAAGCTCGTCTTTGTTCCCGTGTCACCGGCAGCTATGTCATTTGAAGTTGCAAAAACTCATTCAGTTTCTATCGTCTCCAGGCCACCACATCACTACAAATTGCTAACTAAAGATCCAGCTTTAATTGTCATTTGAATGATTACTATCTTAAAACTTTATTCAGCTTAAATATTTCAGATGCAACATACAAATCTGAGGCCATGGTCCTCAGCTGGAAAAGGGTGGAGTACTCACTCCTGGTCAGGGACGAGTTCCTGCCCCAACTGGAGGAGTTTAAGCATCTTGGGGTCTTGTTCACGAGTGATGGGAAAAGGGAGCGGGAGATCAACAGACGGATTGGTTCTATGGCTGCATGATGCGGATGCTGTACCGGTCCGTCGTGGCGAAGAGCTTGTGCGTAAAAGCGAACCTCTCAATTTACCAGTCAATCTGCGTCCCTACCCTCACCTATCGTCACAAGCTTTGGGTATTGACCGAAAGAGCGAGATTGCAGGTACCGGCGGCAGAAATGGGCTTCCTTCGAAGGGTGGCTGACGTCTCCTTTAGAGATAGGTTGAGGAGTTTGGCCATCCGCGAGGGGCTCGGAGTAGAGCCGCTGCTCCGCCACACCAAAAGGAGCCAGCTGAGGTGGTTCTGGCATCTGATAAGGATGACTCCTGGGCGAGGTGTTCTGGGCATGCCCCTCCGGGAGGAGGCCCCTGGGGCAGACCCAGGACACGCCCCCCCTAACAGATCACAAACCTGGATGACATAAGACACACCCACACAATACACAGACCTGCTAGAGCTGCAGTGTTCCTGATACGTGGCGTCAGTGCTAAGCGCTGTGGTGCCATTCTTCTCGAGCCGTATACCAATTTCTTTTGCACCAGTGGTACCATTTGTAGTAGTAAGTGGATAGAGGGTGCAGACTCCCCCTTGTATAAAAACAATTTTAGCTCACTTCTGCACTGCAATCATCGCTGTACACTGACTACTAAAGCTGTGACCAGGGTAACCTAACATGACACGGCACAGAGGACCCAAGACTGACAGATGGCTCTGGATGTCATGTGATTCTGCTGCTGTCTCTACTGTGGAGCAGAATTATGCAGCTAATCCTTCCAACGGCGCAAAAAAAAAGAAAAAAAAGAAAAAGAAGCCATGACTACTTTTCAGACTTGACATTTTGAATAACTGCAGCAGTGACATTTTCCCACATACCTGTGTGCTCACATTTGGGGCATGTGCTCAGGAAAATGCAACATGGGATCTAGAACTCTGTTTTCCCACGTACGGGCTTGTGCGCACACACACACTCTCACACACACTCTCACACACACAGTTGCCTGTAGCCATAGGTGTCCTCACTTTCTCCCTCCCTGCTGTTCCCTTTATCTCCTCCTTCCTGTCTGAGTCTTTCTTCCAGCCCGTTTAGCCGCACTACGTATTCAAGTTGTTCGTTTTAGGGTCAGCGTGTTCCAGAACTGATATCACACATTACATATTAACCAGATAAGGTGGAGACACTTTGTTTACATAACATTTCTTTCATCTTCTTCATATCTGAGGTGTGTTTATACGATTTGTAATCAAACCTCTCTTCTCTGGCTTTTCTTCTAGAGTGCTGATGTCGGTGAATCGTCCCTGGGGAAAACAAAGGCTCCGCCTCTTCATTTTGTGGCAACCTATCGCATCGAGAGAGCAGCTGGATCGGACACGGTCCTCAAGCACTTTGTCAGAGACTGATGGAAAACTTCTTTTCTTTTTTTTTTCCTCTTCGCTTTCATCTAGTTGGTTGTGGAAACCAACAGGGATGTGTGCCAAATGACATTCTTAAAAAGCTATTTGCTGCTCTCATTCCTTGAGTGAAACCCGTCAGAGGAGGGTACAAAAATGGAGAACAGTGTTTTCTTTTTCTTTTCTTTTTTCCTAATTGGAAGAGCTCCAATTATAAAGAATACAACGGTTGATGAAAAAGAAAAATGTGTGGAATTGTACATCTGCTCAAAAAGTGCCTCATTTTCAGATTGTAGCCATTTTCCAGAGAATTTCAGTGAAGCTTTGTGGGGTGTTTTTTGTTGTTTTTCTTTCCAAGCTTGATTTAATGTAGTTCTAAAAACAAAAGTGGGGAGCACTGGTGTGAGCTTTTACTGCATTCATGTCATAAAGTATGGAAGGTTTGAAGGTTTGCTGTGTGTGCACAGCGATCGTCAGCTTTGTGATTACAGAGTTGCTCGTATGTGGCTGAAAAACATTATAGACACTATGTCTTTAGGTTTCAGTTCATATTCCTTGATGTGAGTCTTCCAAGATGGGTAAAATCAAGAAAAACATGTTGACAGTCCTAACTGGAATGTTGAAATAAAATGAAACGGGGGGAGATTGTACACAATAAATATGACATGAACGCAGAAATTTCACTAAGTCCTCAGAGCCACAAGCCTAGAGACCAGTCGGCAACCTCCTGGCAACTTCTGGTTGCTAGGGAAAAAGTTAGTATTCCCCAGCGAATTGTTGCTAGAGGAAATCACTGCACCAAAAACTGCACCTTCTTGTCATTGCTGTGGTTGCCGGCAGGTTGCTGCAGTCACTTGTAGTTTGCAAGGAAGATGCAGACTTGTCTGCAAACACTCATCACTTACTCTCCCAAGCAAACCATAAACCAACACATTTCAAAAGTTGCAACCTGTTTTGAAGGCAAACAGTTCTCCATTTCCAATTTTTTCTTACAGTTTCACAGTTGCTTGGTGAAGAGATAGAAAGTGTTAGCGGACAACATTTATTCTTGCAGCCTCTAGCAAGCAAAGCAATCACAATGTTTTTGATGCAGCAATAAAAACACCTTTTTGTGACCAATTTCAGAGTCGTGTAATACCCATTTTTCCTTAGAAAACGGTGGTTGCAACGGGGTTACTAACTAGTCTCCAACCATTTGAGTATGGAGCTTTTGCAATCAGTTTCACAGCAACTGCCAGCAGCCTCTAGCAATGACTCGCAACTGGTTGAGGAATAAATATTCTAACCTAGCGACCAGTAGCTGCTAAATGGTCGCTAGCAAGCCACTAGGCTTGTCTGACTGAGACCTAAAGTACTAGCAATCTGCTAGCCTTCCTTTCTACTGTGAGAAATACTAGCATAGCTGCTGTTAGCGTACTGTTAAATATTATGCGTCGATTTTACTCTTCAAAATTCAAATTTTTCTGCTCCTGATATCTTCTTCACTGCATACTTTCGCTGTTCGGTGAGCCATAAGTATTGAGCGCACAGGCCTCAAACAAAAGACACTTGTAGCAGGGAGTACAGTTGCCTGCTAGCTAGTTAAAACCAGCTAGATCAGATTAACATATTAGCATTGTGCCAGGGCGTAAATTCGCCGTCCTGCTGACCACAGCTCAGGGTTAGACCCCCCCTCCCCAAATATACTGCTAAGCAATCCCATTAGAGCTACTGGCTCCAGACACTTGTGTCTCACTTAATCCCCTTCATCTCAGGATGCTAAATAGCATACAGTGCACACAGCTGAGGACAGAGGCCCTATCAATAGCCATGCTGATGCTAGCTTTGTAGCCGTCAGCACACTGCTTTTTAGCAGCTGAGCAGGGATCAGTTCTCATTTCATCGGTATGAAAAAAACTGCAGTTTGTTCACCAAACATTTTAAGAGGTGTTTTCACTTTGCTTTGGCCCCAAGTCCTTCTTTTCTGTCAAGGCTCTTGCTTCAATCTCTGCTATGCATTAGAACTTAAGTGCCTGTTTGTCATATCTCTCTCTTAGCAACTAGCACTAATATAGATATCCTATCAGAGTATACTGACTATTTTTGTCTCTTATTGTTTTTGGGTCTCTTTTGGCTGTACAGTTCTCATGAAAAAACTTTTTCTGTTTGTGCGGTGTGGCAGCGATCTATCCGATGACTTGACTGATAGCCGTGGCTTTGAGCCCATAAGCGTTGGACCTTAATGGAGGACTAAATCGCAGCAGTGCCAAAACACAAAAAAATCGCGGCTGTTCTCCTCTGGTGACCTTGAGCTCTCAAGTCTGGACACATTGCTTTGTTTTTGTTTTGGGGGGGATGAAAAAATGTAACCTTTTATGTTCTCCCTCCCCTGGTGTTTTCTTTAGCAGCGAGGGGAAAACCGTGACATATCTCACCTCGCTGTCTGCTCATTGTGAAGATTTGCGTATGCTTTAACCTTGAATTTGTGTGTGACTCTGACTGGAGGGTTTAAACAAAATACAAGTGCACGAAGAGGAAGAAAAGGCCGCCGCACAGAAACAGCAGCAAGAAGGAGAAAAATAATAAATAACTTAACGTCTAATTACACATGTATGTGTGTAGCTGCAAATTTGGACTCGCGTGTTTGCCCGCCTGCCTCGGGATGCTCGTGAACTTTTTCCCTCTGGTCACATGACTTTTGAGGTTGACAGCGTAACAATTGAGCTTTTTTGATTGGTAGGAAACTGCGGGTAATAAAGGATAGTCATTCAGAATTGAGAGGGGGGAGGAATAAGAATGAAAAACAGACTCATGAACACATGAATCTCACGTGTTTACCCACCCCAGACTCGCAGGCAAACACGCGATAATGAGTAGAAAAGCTTCTAATGGTATTTTTGGAGATGTTCTCATAATGTAACTCAGCAGTTTTCAGCCAAAACGCAAATGCTTGATGGTACTTTGGAGTTTAGAAAGAGCGCACAAACACAGTTGCTTTCAATCCTGTCGTTATTATCCTGCCATTAAGAGCCCCCCATCCCTCAAGCTCTGAGCATCTGATGATTTTATTCTTTTTTTGTTTTATTTTTGCTTCATAATGAACGTTTTTACCTTGTCAAACTGCCCGCAGCCTGGACAACTTCGGCTGCCCGTGGCGACGTACTCGATTGTCACACCCACATATCATGAACTGAACTCCTTCTGGGAGACGCTCAGGCAGTTTTAAGGTCGGCTGTATGATTTCATTCATTGCATTGTTAGCGGATGTAGATGTGTTCATTAAATGTGCAGGAAGGTGCTGCTGCTGCTGCTGTTCTGAATTGTATGTATTCCTCCTGTTCCCCCCGAGGGATGGTACTGAATGGGGAATATTGTGAGATTTGCCATTGATGTAGACAGTTTTACTTCTATTGCTTGAGGAAAAACAAAATCTGACTAGAAAGGATTAAAAAAAAAAGTCAAACAACAAAAGGACTAAAAGGACTTGTGGTTTCTTTTGTGTCTGAGACTGGCTGCTGGGTTTTTGATTGATGTAATGGGGATGATTTGGTAAAAAGAAAAGAAAGAAAAAATGACAGAAAAACAACGGAGCTACTGAGCTGCGAGCGGAAGACGCTTTAATTTACAGTCTGAAGCAAGTGTGAACATCTGCGAGAAATGCCACAGACGGGCTCATGCGCCTCTCACACTTTGTGAGTCACACACGAGGCTGCGACCACAGCGCAGATGTCACGCTGTTTTGTGGAAAGGAAAATGGCCTGGTCGTTTTTCAAAGGCGTCTTAGTCACATTCGCCACTTCCATTGATAAGATCGTCGACTGGATTTTTTGGCCGCTCTCCGGTGGAGTTAATCACTCGTCTGACCGGGAATTTAACCAACACCGTGTTCGCTCAAAGGCCTCCCTCTGCCTCATTCAATGCGACCCTCTCACTCAGCACTTGGGTTTATTATTAAATAAGCTTTCCTCTGCCCGATAAATCCGTGCTCCCGTGTGGGATCTTGTATCGTCTTCGTCCACAGATGGATGAGTAACTAAACCCAGCCCAGGTGTGATTGCGGGCTGGCAGAAGGAATTAATAGAAATGAGAGCGCGCAGAGACCAGACGTGCACCTGCACACGCTCTCACTTCCCTTTATGAATAAAAATTAAGGCTAGTTTAGACAACCATAAGCCCCCAAAGATTAAAATAAGGCACTAAAACCACACCTGAGGATACTGAAACCTACACTGCTGCTTTTTTCTGACACTTTAGTTCTCTTTGGCGCTAGTTCACTTTTTGTGTAAATGCGTCTTGGAAAATACAGCTGAAAACAGAAGTGTCAGCCAACTGTGACAACTGTGGGCAAGACGAGTGAAACTCGGTGTTTGATTATGAAGAGCTAAAATTGTTTGATTACACGTCTAATATCGGAGACATGTTAATATAAGACAAAGAAGTCCCCCCCGACGCCGCCAAAACAGAAACGACCGAAAACAAACCGATCATTGACAACTTTAGTGTAGTATTAATGTGTGTGTGTGTGTGTTTGTCTGTGTTATTTGCAAGAAAAGCTGTAAAAGTGGGCGAGCGTGGCTCAAGAGTTGGCAGTTCGTCTTGTAATCGTCCTTGGGTAAGACACTTCACCCGTTGCCTACTGCCTCTGGTGGTCAGAGGGCCCGGTGGCGCCAGTGTCCGGCAGCCTCGCCTGTCAGTGCGCCCCAGGGTGGCTGTGGCTACAATGTAGCTTGCCATCATCAGTGTGTGAACGTGTGTGTGAAAGGGTGGATGACTAAATGTAGTGTAAAGCGCTTTGGGGTCCTTAGGGACTAAGTAAAGCGCTATACGAATACAGGCCATTTAAAAATGTAAAAATACGGTTAAAAGTCCCAAATTTATGCCCTCCTTCATATTTTTTCATCCAGCATGCCGGCCTGATTCTGGCCCCCAGGCCTAACATTTGACACCCAGGGTCTACACAAGTTTACACAAGCAGGAGCCAGGATAATGAATCCATAAACAAGATGTGTCCAGTGCATACACATTTACAAAATGAATGGTAAGAAAGTGCGAACATGGTCAAGTGCATCCCCTATATCATTATGAAGGGGGCGTTTAGTTATGTGAAGCAGAACTTTGCATCCTCAACTGAATTTTTAATTTATTTTTGTAATTAATTCTTAAAGTTTGTACCTCAAAATTTTACTTAATAAATTTAAGTAATTCTGACTTATGGATGGAAAAAAAGAGGAAAAATCTGTGGCGTGAACTAGCTTCCATACATTTGTGCTGCAAAGTTGGGAATTTTAACAGGTAGCCGTAGGGGCATGACTAATTCTTCACACCATTTATACTCAAAAATCAGAAATCTCAACTTCTGAGTCAGCCTATTCCACCAGAACATCCCATCAAGTCAGATTTCCAAATCAGAAAGTTGAGGCACCCCCGCTAACCCTGACTTAACCATCCAAGATGGTGGAAGTGCAGGACAAAAGTGTTAAAACTGTAAAACTTGTAATCTGTGCTCCAATTGTTTGTGCATTTGTGATTTGCTAAATGTTGAGTACTGATTCGGGCTCGATCCGTGAACATGCCGTAGCCTCATTTTTGGATGCAATAAACAAGACATTGAGCTGAGCTGTGTGAGTGTGGGTCAGAAAATTTTAATCTTCAAAAAGAATTGCTGTCAAGAGCATGCCAAAGCAACAGGTGGCGCTATGAACATAACTATTTAGAAATGTTGGCCCATAAAAAGCCAACTAATAACAACACGGTGTACAGTCACATCAGAAAAGCAGATAAAGGTGCACGCCTAGGATGTTTTCCTTGTCCACATTTAAATGCAGATCATCTTGACCCTGGAAGGACACTTTTAGAAGCTTCTTCTGTAGTGTGGCCTGAAAGGCCGAAACACATCAGAAATGCGACATTTACCAAAATAGTCTAGTACATTATAGTTTCAGTCATTTCTCTGGTCCTATTCAGTGCTTAGGCAAGCAATGCTCCTGATTTACTGAGTGACCTTAAACACTGTCACAAAGAATGTCCCTGTTTCTATAGAAATCCACAATCAGTGAACTAAGAATGAAGAAGCAAACCATCTTTGTGATGCACTCTGAGGCCCTCACAGCAGATAAACTCATTCAAATTAATCTCATTACAGTTAAATAAGACAAGGCGGAAATGCAGAGCATCATAAGGAGAGAATGGACACAGCGGCCATCTGGTAGTAGTGGCGACAGCCAGCGATGATGCCAGGCTCGGCTACGGTGACAGCATCCCTGGCGAAGACAAACGACTGAAAGAGAGCAGAAGACGGATGGTGGATGGGAGCCAAAGCAAGAGGACACAAAGTTCAGTCATAGGGAGGTGCGCTGGCCATGAGCCAGCGGGTGGACCTGATGTGTCTGACTGCCAATAATCTCGTTATTGTATATGTGTTCATCATACTGTATCTGTGTTGCAGTTACACAAACACACCTACATGCACAAATACATACACAGTGGCACAAATACACTCTATAACCCTGCTTGTATAAACATTAGGAATACCTGCAGAGTATCGTGTGAACAAATTCAGTTAAATAACCACAGGAGTCCCTATGTGGAACATCACATGAGCTTTATGTCTGGAGTTCCCAGCGGTGTCAGATTTTTCACAGAGTACATAAATCCTTTAAAGTGCTCGAGAAAAATGCTACGGTGAGCTTCCACAGTGATAGCAGATATGATCGACACCACAGAGGGGAAAAAAAGCTACTTAATGGTGCAATTTTTGAGTGCAAGAGTCTATTTTGAACCTCAATATGCACTATATTTATATTATTTTATATGGGTTTCCATGGCCGAGCAGCTGCATCCAAGCATTACATCACCAAGTGCAACGCAAAGTGTCGGATGCAGTGGCGTAAAGTACGCCACCACTGGACTCTACAGCAGTGGAGACGTGTTGTTTACAGTGACGAATCACGCTTCTCTATTTGGTAATCCAGCAGATTGGGGATGGACTCTTCTTGTTCCAGAATGGATGCACATCAATGCACCAAAGAAAGGACCATAATGGCATGGACCAGCAAGTTTGGTGTGGAAGACATTGACTGGCCTGCACAGAGTCCTGACCTCATCCTGACAGAACACCTTTGGTTTGAATTAGAGCAGAAACTGTGAGCCAGACCTTCTCATCCAACATCAGTATCTGACCTCACAAATGCGTTTCTGGGAGAACGATCAAAAATTTCCATAAACATTCCTCCAGGTCAACATAATATTAAACCCTATGGACTAAAAACAGGAAGCGTGAAGGGGTGAGGGACAAGCAAATACTTTTGGCAATATAGTGTATGCTCAGTTTGATTGAAGCTAGGATTTGGAAACTTCAGTTTGTTGCAGGTTAACAATTCCTTCAGTTTAAGTCCTCAAAAATGATGTAACTGCACATTAATGATCCCATGCACTAAGCATGCAAGCAAAGAGTGCTTGCATGATGTACTAGACTACAGTCTGCTTCTGTAAAATCAAGGCTGTTGTAGTTAGTGTTATAACGAATCAAGGAATGGTATGAAATCTGATGTTCAATATATGAAAGAATGCTAAAAGCTCCGTCGAGTGTGTGTGTGAAAATCATTTCCTAAAATAGTTTGATTTCCAGTCTGCTTTAAAGCATCAACACATCTGCTGAGCGCAGTAAAAACAGGTCTTAAAGCTGCAGAAAGAAAACAGATGCATAAATCTCCCGTCAGATGTACGTCTTGGGCCCTTTGATGAGGCTAAGCGATCTATTTTTATAGGTTTACATCACTAGTCTCTGGCCTTGCACATCATGTACACTTTGTACCACTAAATGCTGGCAACAATACAGGAAGTCTTCCGGTCTTTATGACTTCCTCCATGGTGCGGTCCACAGGAAGCTCGATGAATGTAGGGCATGGATGAAGCTTTTGTTCCAGAAGCACATGTGGGAACGGTGATGTGGGCACTACTCCATGCTTCAAGAGTGATTCCTCAACATTATTCACACTTATTCTATTGCAGTACTGTGCAAAAGTCTTGAGCCATCCCTCGTTTCTTTATATTCTGCTTCCAAGGAGGTAGATTTTCATGTGGTTTTTTAAAGTGCTCTCAAGCAAAACATCTGAAGGCTTTTCTGAAATCCTTTCCAATGTTGTTTTTCTTTGGACATTGGCTGCTTTTTCACTCATTTTCCATCCAATTTGCTCCAATTTATTTTATTGAATCTGTCCAAACGTATCAGAAGGGGGGGGGGGGGGAGCGCTTCCTTAAGAAATAGGAAAAAAAGAAAAACAGCATGACCTGACGCGGGACCTGAGATATTCGTCTTGCACCTCTGTTGATCTGTTCAGGCTCTCATTCTTGCAGAAAGGAAACAGAGAAACGGTGAAGGTATGCCAGATTACACAGGAACTGGACTGACAATAAGTGGCAACAGGAAGTGATGAGTCCAAGTTTGAAATTTTGGGTTCAGCCTAATTTTTCAGCACGACGGTGATCCCAAAATATCCCAGTGCACACGATGCCAATACCTGGGTAGCAAAAACACACAGTGGAAAACTATCAGTCATGGATTGGTCTGGACCTCAAGATTATTGAAGCAGTGTGGGATCAGCACGATAGAGAACAGAACAAAAGGCAGAAACATCCAAAGAAGAGCTTTGAATGTCCTTCAAGAAGCCTTTCTAACTATTCCTGAACACTACTTAAGGATATGTCAAGAAAGCTTGACTAAGAAAGGACTTTTCATGAGAGGTTAGAAACAGCTATGCTCTTTTTTCCTTATTCCCCCTTACAGTTAGCCACATTAAACCATAAATAAGCCAATAAAACCTTTGACTACAGCCAGATGCAAGATGCTTCTCTTAATCCTACAACGTTCCTGTATTTGTCTCCATGTATATATGAGCCTTAGGGCAAAGTTAATCACTGCAGACTCAGTAAAGTAAGTTTACACACAGTCATGGTATCCATGTGTGTGGGTCCATCCACTACATGACATCTGAAGCCATCTGAGCCACAAACACCACAGCCGACGCAACCATTTTCTAATGTATTTCCAGTTCCTTTTCCTCACCGCCCCCTCTTTCACATAGTGTACATAGCCAAACAAAAAGCCTTTCTCTGTCTTTCCCTCCCTCCCCTTCCTACTCCCGACACCACCCAGCTCTCACTCTCCCTCTCAGCCGACTTGTGAGAGACTGTTTGCTGTGATTATGGATTTGTCTGGGTTATAGGATGCGTATGAAATTAGCTCTGTCACTCAGGAGCTGGCTGGCTGGACTAAAAATGGGGAGGTGGAAACTGTAAAAAACAATAAGTGCCACATGGAGGGAGTGAGTGAGGGGAAACGAGGGGAAGAAGAAGAAAGGAGGAGGGAAGTAAGGAGGGGCTGCGAGGCCTCAGTGCTTTATTTTCTTTGAAAGCTCCCTGAAAACCACAGACACATGGTACAGAATTCCCCTCACAGTAGAAGTGGGAGGGAGGGCCAGCCTTTGCAAGAAAACACCACACACACACACACACACACACACACACACACACACACACACACACACACACACACTGATAGAGAATATTTTAGGCGAGCATAGAAACTTGGAATTGTGTGAACTCGACACACAACACTCAGCTAACACAAAAGGCAGCACAGAAAGAGGGTGACTTTGAAGGAGCCGGCAGGCCCACGCCTTTACATGCCAGCACATGGAAACCTCATAACATCAAACATCATATCACCTTAATACCTCTCAGCTCTATGGGAAAGTGGACAGTCCCACTTTCCACGGGTATTGGTAGAGAGTTGGAGGGGGGTGTTAATCCAATATACAATGTGTTTAACTTTGACTGGCAGGTCCCCTCCAAATAAAAAAAACCCTCCCACTTTCTCATGGCTTTGGGGCCTCTTCCAGGGTGTAGATGGAGGACAAGTGTAGAACTGGAATTTAAGTGGAGTACTGAGAGAAGGTGAAGGGTCAGGTGTGAATGGACTTGTGAGGAGCTGTGATCTGGGTTTAGTGTCGGCACAGCATCCCCGAAAACTGAACGCTTGATTGTCTGATCGATAAAGGAAAGGAATGGATTTAAAATGATTACTATCTGTTGCAATGATGATAGAAAATTGATCTTTGTGAATTCATTTTACTTAAAAGTCATGTAGTGGGCCAACAGCAGACCCCCAGGATGAGAAGTGCAAAGCCTCTTGACTTTATCACATTAGATAATACAGTGGATGAGCCACGCCATCTAGTGGAACATCTGTGCTCTTGCTGCAAAACCAGATCAGGTCACTCAATGTGTGCTATCCGTAAATTCAGCTAAAACTGACAAGACACAGAAGAGTAGCAACAGAGTGATGACTACATCCTTGTGATTGAAACTAACTAAATGTGTACTACATCTGCATTCCCTTTACGGTTTAATTCGAGACAAATAGGGTAAATAATGGAGCGTTTTAATGAATTACTCTGTGTAAACTTATGAGATCGGTTGATGGAGTTCAAAGAAGCCCCACTTGGGCAAAGGAGGATCAAGTTTTCCATCTCAGAGACCGGCATGCTGAAAGCGTGAATGTAAGCTCAAAAACAGGAGATGGAAAATCTGTGTCAGCACGCTGAACAGCCACTGCCTGCATGGAAATGAGGACACAAGGAATACAATCCATTTATAAAAAGCCTCAACAATGACCTTGCTCTGTTTTCCCTCTTTCTATTTGACATTATAGAACGCAAATCATTTGCCAAACGACTCAAAACCAACGCTCAAAAAGCCACATTTCACGTCTTCTCGGTCAGAGCTGGAGTAATTCAGTGAAAAGGCTGCGTTATCATACATTCCCAGCACGCTGAGTTTTCCACATCATCCAGAATTCCAGTAAAGCACTCTGCTAGTCATCACAAATTACTGGTTTAAACAATACTGAAACAAAGAACAGAAACGCAGGAGAGCTGATGCAGCATTAGGAAAATATGTTAAAGCCATTCAGTTCATTTAAATATCTAGACAGGAAATTATACATCAGTAATACCAGGAACAGACTACAGAGCTTTTCTGAACAGACTATTTTTTTCTTTATTATTTAAACTAGAGCAACATGCTTTTGGCATCATTCATAATGTGGATAATAAATATTGCAACATCAGCATACTGCAATCCAGTGGGATCTGGGTGAGTGCTAAACTCCTGCACCTCATGCACTACACCTATCAGTTTAACTGTAGGCACAAAGATGGCTTTATTAGCTTTAGTAACCAGGGAGAAATGTAATGGGTCACATGCCGTCACAATTCACAGGTTATTGGTAATGTGTGAAGTGCACAAAGAAAGTGATTAGTTTTCTTGTCTTTTCTTGGCTGACTGTATTGGACAAGCTAGTGAAAATTGCAATCCACTGAGAAGTCAGGGAGGTTCACGAACATTCATATTCAGGACAAATGAATCTCATTCAAGTCTAAATGAATGTGTTTGAGTTCCGGAGGATTATGAGTGCATGGTCAGTGGTAATCATGGCCATAAAAAGCATGAAAATATGTAATTTCACTGATCATGTTACTGATGTTAGCGTAACAGTAATAGGAAGGCCAAAACCACAGCTTCCTGATGTGGGGGTCAACCAATAGGATCACTCCATCTATGATCATGAACATTTAACAGGGGTAGGCAAAACATTTTCCCAAAGAGCCACCATTAGGGCCTGATTGTAGCAATTACTATGATCAGTAACTGTTTATAATACAGAGATTAAATTCATATTGAGCAGAAGTTTAGCTTATTGGTTGGGTCATCCACAACAGTCCCCCATGTGGCCCCCTTGGGAAAATTGTGCCAACCACTGCAGGATCCAAGTGGTAACATGGATAGCAATGCAATATTTCAAACTACCTCATCATTTGGTATTTCTTCATCATTTTGTGTAAAATGTATCATCATGAAGAGTCTTTTGTTAGACTTTGCTGAATGGTTTGAACTGAATGTTTTTCAGTACATCAGGAGCAAGAACTATGGTGAAGTTGTAAGTAGTGTGCATGGAGGTTATGCAGTGGAAAAAACAAAAGTTCTTGTAAAAGACAAATGTGAGCTTGATACATTACGTGATCATTATTTGCAGCTCATCCATCCTTTGCTGGAGGAGCTAAAATACTATTTAGAACATTTTAAGCCAAAAGGTATTTCTAGCTTTATACTTAAACCTGCTTTGTTAGCATTAAGTATCAAAGCTAACTGGTTTTAGGTTTAAGACTAATTGGTCAAATTGTGCTTTTGTTAGCTAAACCTGACCCATTAGCTTTTGTTCTTTGGCTAAGCGGTTCTTGTTCCTAAAGCTAACAAAGTGGGTGTGTATGGGAACATCTTACACATTAGTCTTTGAGCCTACAAGTCAGGTTTAGCCACAAAACCTACTTTGTTAGCTGGCACTGGGCTTACTTAGCCTAGGAAGAAAAGCTAATTGGTTATATTTAGAAACAAAGAATACTTTGTTAGCTTCAACTATGAAGGCTACTTAATCTTTCACGTTTCCTAGGCCTTGCTTTTTGCAACTTTAGTAAAGTCCCAGGCTTTTAAAGTATTGGAAATGCTAGCCTAATTATAAAAATTACCAGGATGCTCAATACCACCTCCTCACTACATGAAAAGGTGAGGACAGATGTTTGAAATATTCTCATGAGATCTCATAATTTCACCAAACTACAGAGACCTTTTATGTAATTAGACACTGAGGTGTTTTCAGAGGGAAGACAGTTTCTGGTTGCAATGACGGTGCATATTTCACATTTTTGAAGCTAAATTAAGGGTATTTTCTGTTATCGTCCTAATATTACATCTACTATTACAGTTACATTACTATTAAGGGTCTTTATAGTGTTTATCCTTAAAACTCTGCAGATCACTGTCCAGTTAGTCCTCTTTGTTGCTGGGTACTTATAACCTAAAACAATAAATTATAACAAAACAAACAACAAAAGTAAATTATGAGCCTTTTAATTTGTATGGTGCAGCACATACAGAGGAGCATCACAGCAGATATACAGACAAGAAACAGAACTGCTCATCTCAACGATGCTCTTTCTGCCAGCAGACAAAGATTTGCACAGCTGCTCATCACAAATCTAGCATTTAAACATCTGCACATTTTAGTCAATTGGCTCTTTATGCTCCATTTCCAAGGTGAGAAGACCGATCAGCCCGTTGCACGCATAAATCCAGTTTAAATCTTCAGCAGGCGCGAAGAATGTAAACAAAAGGAAACAGACTGTCACTGTTTAAAGCTGGTATCAGGAGCTATAAACTTCACTAACAAAAGTACCCTTGAATGTAAACACGGTTTAATCAGCCATTTATAGCTCAGCCCTTGTAATAGTATATCCATCAGCTCAGTCATGTTGTTTAGAAATGTTTGTTGGCACAAAAACACTGTCATGTGTACTTTTCCAGCTTTTATTGGAACTGTTCCAGCATTTTTATTGTTTTTTTATCTGGGTGAGGCAGGTTCACTGACTTAAAGGAAACATTTTCAGTAGAAGTTCGTAGGTACTCCATCTCTAGCAAATCTTTTGTAAATGCCTGACTTCCTACTACACTTGATAAAACTTCAGAGCCACCGCTTTCCTCATTATCTGGAAAAAAAATCTGTTTTTTTCCATTCATAATTGGCTTTTTCGCTTTTATCCGCCTTGTTTTTCTCTGTGCCGCTGAAATCTCCCATCTCATTATCAGTATTTTCCTCAGAGTTCTTGGTCATGTTTTTCCACTGTACTCATCATCATCATCAGAGTTTAAATTCGAACGGTTCATCGCTTTCTTTTGCTCGGTCGTAGCTGTCACGTTTGGAAAATGATCCATATCAGTTGGCCTGTCAGGAGATTCTGTTGTTTCCATGACACCACTGAACGAAGCACTTCGAAGAACATCGGTGTAAGTGACGGCTTTAACTTCGGCGGGGCGCTTGGGCAGCCTGACTATGGCCACAGTGTGATTGGTGAATGTAGAATCGCCGAGCTTTTTGCTGTTTCTGTGTCTTGCCTTCGCGTGTTTGGCTCTCACGGAGCGGCTGGTGGAGGTGTGGAGCAGGGTTGCCTTCATCTCAGCAGGTTTGCTTTGGTTGGGTGTCCTTAGCTCTGATTTTTGCTTTGATGCAAAAGTGAGGCGCCCCGCTGACCTCAAATGAGCAGAGGAGACTATGTAAGATGCTGATGCTGGATCTTGCATCGGGTGTTGCCACCATATTTTGTTGCGAGCCTGTGCTGTCGTGTTTTTTAAGGACTTGAATCTCCGGAAAGTGTAGGGTCTGCTGCTGTTTTTACCAGGTAAGACTAATACAGAATCCTCTGCTGTCTTTAAATATGGTTTAAGGTCAACACTGCTCAACTCCTTTGGAGTCCATGTTGATGTATTGCTGCTGCCTGGCTCAGTTTGATTGGACATTTTGAAGCTTCTCGGTTCTGAGGTCTGTCGACGTCCGACTTTAATACCATCAAGATCCTGCTGGAGTCTGGCAGATTTGTCCGGTCCTTGAACTGAAGGTTTGGCTCCCTCGAGTGGTCGAGAGTCGGATCTTTTTGGAGCTTTTGTTATTTTGTAGGTTCTGAATTGTCTGTAGTTGAGGTTTCTGTCCACACCAGGGTCACTTTTAGGTGTCATTACTTGCATAAACCCTGATACAAACAGCGTGGGTGTTGTGACTGGGATTAAGGTGCTGGGTGAAGGTGAAGAATAAACTACAGGGTTTTTCTCCAACATTACCGGTGGTGTTGTAGTAATAGCAGATCCTCCTCTTTGGCCAAAACTGTACCTTTGGAGCAGAGCAGGGTAAAAATTTGACATTTTAAACTTATAATGTTTCATGTTCTCAAAGCTGTGCTGTTTGGAGTTTGGCTGTTCTTTAAAGGTGAGAGCGCGTGGCTTCTTTACAGCTTGCCACACAGGATTTTTAAACTCTTTGAAGCCAAAGATACTTTGTGTGCCCCCTCCTGGTTTTTGGATTGGCACCAAATCTCTTGTAGTTGCATTGACTTTGCTGACTGAAAGAGGTTCCTCACTTCTGGTGGCATACCCGTGTGTGGAATAAATGTGAGGTGAAGGGGAAAAACTTGCCATATTCTTCGTTTTTACTGGAGCAAGATGGAGATCGGAAGATTGTTCTGTGATGTGAGGAGGAAGAACTAAGCTGGAGATGGGTCTTTTTAAATCTTTGTGCATCTGTTCATCATTCTGAGCCGCACTAGTATGATGATATGGCAGATTGGAAGTAATTTGCTTGGTTGTATCTTTTGTGTTATAATACCTGGATCCAAATCTGCTGGCAGCAGGTACATCAGAGGGCCTTTGATTATCTGATGTAATGAAAGCATTGCTTTGTCCACTTAAAGCCTCTCGTCCATCTCCCACAACTCTATTAACTGAGGTCTCAGGGCCCTTGAAAAGATACGCTTGCATCTTTTTGTGTCTTTGTGTCTGACCGTTGCTCATTGAGTCTCGCCCATGGGGGGAATCTGTGATGGATGATGTCAGTTTTTCTGCGCTTGGGTTTGTGTTAATAATGGGGGTGTTTGCGCCATTGCTGATTGATGTTGCGTGAGGAGCCAGATGACTTGTAGAGCTGAGAAAATTGCTTGATTGACTCCCTCTCCATGTACTCTGTGCCCCAACTGCTGGAGATTCATTTGTCTCTTTATAGTCACTGTAACGCCCCCTTGGTGTTTCCCAATAACCACTCGTCTGGGATGAAGAAAGAGAAAAAGAAAATGGGTTTCCAGGAGATTTATCTTCATCCGTCCTTGAAGAATCAGTCTTTGCAACTTGTCCTCTGCTGTAAGGTTTTGGAATATATTTCAGGTCCCAAATTTTTGAAAAACTCAAGCTTTGGTGACTGCCAGCTTTTTCTGTAGGTGGTTTTCTAATAATCATTGACTGGGAATCATGAAAATTTCCAATTAGGGCTTCTTTCTGAGTGAGCGTGGGGTCATTCCCTTTGGACCTCCATCTCTCTGCGCTTTGCCCTCCGTGCTGGGGAGAGGATCTGCTAGTTAAAAAGCTGCTTGCCGGCCTCGCTCCATCTGTTCTATGGCCTCTCTGCACTTTTATTATTCTCACTCGAGACTGCCTGCTTGCTGGGCTGTTTTGACCGTCACTGTAAATACCTTGTGTAACCTGTAAAGGTTTTGATTGCTGATCAATGATTGACGGAGTCCCTCTATAATTTCCACGCGTCTTAGTTTCGTCATCAGTTCCAGTGTGAAGTCCAGTTTCTGTTGACAGCAGACCAGTAGAGGCGGGACGATGTTGCCTATACGGAGTGTAAAGTTGTCTCCAGGCGTTGTACGTCGCTCCATTGTGCTTCTGAGTTGCTGTGTAACTGGCTGAAAGTGAAAACAGATAGAAAATTATAAACTAAAATATTTTACATATCATATAGCCTGGCAATTGGATGACTGACAACTCTAGCAGGTTTAAAGCCAGTGTTATGTCTTCTTGAAAGAGGTCTGATGACCTACATGATTGCCAAAGTTTCACATAATGACGACATTGTATCTACAAGTAATCCCTTTGGAAGCTCTGGTTTCAGGCTGCTGTCGATTCTCAGTTTCAAGCTTTCCCCCCTCATTACACTGTTAAAATTTCAGGCAAACACCCAGATATTCAAGGAATTACAACTGGTACGAAACAACAAAGTTTTATTGTATGCTGATGATATCCTACCCTCTCTTTTAATGCTAGCAAGGAAAGCCATGGTGAAGTGGATTGGCAAGGATCATCACTACATTTCTATGTGGAAATCTCAGAGGTTGTGAATCTGGAAAAGCAGCATCTCATCTCTTTGACATAGTTTCTTTTTTTGCTTTCGTTTGTTTACTTATATTTAAAAATGTAATAAAAAGAACAGTGTTATGCAAACTTTTCACCCCATGTACCAAAAATGAGAGCTTCACAGGATATTAAACTGAATACATTTTATATAACCTTAGTTTTATATAGAACCAATTTGATTTAACTGACATCTTAACTACGACACTTACAGCAAGTTATTATTTTCTAGAGGAGTCTAAGTCACGGTGACCTGTTAAAATCTTTGCTCTGGAAACAGTCAAACATCCACAGGAAGAACAATCTAAACACAACAGAACTGAAACACTGAACACAACACCGCAGAATTAAAGATGGGAAGCTAAGCAGTCTTGTTACTGCAAATGTTTTTTCATAATTATTAAATGAATCATGTTTGCGCCACTATATTTAATAAATAAACATTAGCTAAATCCACCGATTCAAATTAAATTGTTTGGCGTTTATAGAGTTTGTGCCGGTGAGATCATCTGCTGCTATGCTATCATCTGCTATTCAACCCTTCTGTTTGCAAGAGGAATCAAGTCAGAAGAAAGTTAGTCTTTAGAGGGCGCTCAGCTTCAGAAAGTGGATGAACTTGGCAGTCTGCACCATGGTCCTGTGACTTGTGAGTCATGCAAAATTCTCTGGCATCTTAGGTTAAAAACTGATTCCTGACTGTAACACTTGTATTTCATAATCTTCCCTTATATGATGTAAGATTACTGTTACTGAAGATGAAATGTTTATTTTCTTCCCTCACGCCAGATGGCTGCCCCCCCACCCCTGTCTGAAAACCCCAACAATCTTCTCTCTACTATTGCAGGATTTTTACTTTTGCAATTTAAAGTGACTTGAGGGGACAGTTGTTGTTGATACTTTATAAATTTAAAAAATGGAATCAAATTGATCTTATTAAAATAAGATCCTTATCTAAATGACCTGGAAACTGTTTGTGACATCCCTGATAAAAGTGCGTTCTGCCATCATTAACACCATCAGCTTTGTTGAAATAAATACTATGACTCTCCAGCTAACACATGCACAGCAAAACCCCACAACAGCCATTAGGATGAGCATGCTTGGGCTCACCTCTCGCAGAATCTGGGCACACAATAAACAGCACGATGGCTGCACAGATCGGCACAAACACAAGGACTCTGGAGAGATAAAAATTACACCCAAATGTAGATAGATAGAACTGAACTGTCGTCACAAATAATTGCTAGTGCTTTTCAGATGTTTTATCTGCATGTGCAAAAAAACCCCCACAAAATACTGTGTACCGTTTACCTCAGGTGAGGAGCAAAGTTGCTGAACATGATCAGCAACTTTTTTCCAGGTTTATACGACTAGTAAAAGCTGCAGCAGCGCCGTTAGTCGGTATCTTTTACTTGAACCATGTAGGGGATCTTGCAGCTCTGCTGGTGCTTGTCAGTCTGATTGGAGGCAATACAGTTCACCTGGCCTCAGGTGACCAACTTCCTGGAGCTATGAGCAAAGGGCTATTTGTTGTTTTTCTGACTTCAGTGAATTTTATGTAAAACATTAACTTTCCTTTTTTGTTTACACTCCTCTTTCCTTTGAAAGGCCGTACATTTCCCCTTCAATTTACTTATCAGCTTTTAATTATGACAATAATAAATTCAAACTTTGTTGTTTTTTATCAAAAGGCAAATCACTAAAAATCCACAGAAAGCTTCAAACTGTGTTTTTAAAAAAATGTGTTTATTTTTTTAAATATTAAATACTTTCATAAAAACAAATAAAAAAAAAAACAATAAATATCAAAACAGTTGCATCTGTACATAAGTGGGGCTGAAAAGGCTGCTTTGGCATCACATTTGGCTACACAGCGGCCAAACAAGGAATCAAAACATTCACAGTGTCCTCATGGCTTTATCATCATCGCCATCAAGTCCATTTTAAGATGATTCGTCACTCATACTGCATTACTCTGGGGCCATATGGGCTGCTCAAAACATGTGGCAGGACATCATGGCGAGGGCCCTCAGGTCTTCACTGGTCATACAGTCTTCTGAAAGAAAGAGAGAGCACATTAGAAAACAATGAACAACTTAATTCAATGGAAACCTCCCTAAAGTTAAAGAATGTTGTTATTGAATGGATACACATGCCAGTTCTTACAAAAGGTACCGAAGAAAGTGTGATCAAACCAAACTATAGTGTGACTAAGTTTGCATCTCTTTACAGCACTAATCATTTACTTAAAATAAAAAGTTGGCTATTATTTTCCTTTTAGTTCCTATAGCAGTTGGATTATTCATGTGAAGTTTTTTTCCTTAAGATTTCAGAATAAAATCACTAAATGGACACAAACTTGAGATTTTTAGATGATATTTTGACAGTCTGGTTTCGCTGATACTTAATCGAGGATAAATCTGCCAGTGAAAGTATCATAAACCACAATCAGGGTCTCTCTTACCTTCTCTTCTCTGCTGGCCCTTGCCGTTTATCGCCTGCCAAACTTTCTTCAAAGACCGCCGGAGTCTCCCGCCTCCTGTGCCCGCGGAAGACTCGCTCTCCTCGGCTGGAGTCTCGGGAGCTGTCGCTTCCTCCTCGTCCCCTTGAACCTGATCGTCCACGTCGGGCTCGTTGAGGAGTCCCGCAGCCGTCAGCCGCTCCAGTGCGCTCTCGTCCACCCTCAGCTCGGCTCGGATCTTCCCATGATCGGAGATGGATGTGATGTGTCGGCACAGCGGGCATACGATCAACCTGCCAGCCCCCAGATGCGCATCTCCGGGTCCCAGGGGCCTGGACAGGGCCAAGAGGCAGCTCTCGCAGAAGCTGTGCTTGCACTGGAGCTCCCGGGGACACCGCCGACCCGCGTTGTAGGTCTGGTAACAAACCCCGCACTCGAGTTCCTCTGCGCACATGTCGTTTTCTGATGCTGGCGTTTCGTCCTTAAAGTTTGAATGAACCAGAAGGCGAGTCGCTCTCAGCTTTATTCAAACTGCACCGAGAGAGGCGGGGCGTGGACGTCCTGTCGGAAACCTAACCTTTCAGACCCAACTAAACACGGCCGATGAGTCACAAGCCCCACGTGATGTAACGATACTGCTGACAATGACGCCATGAGAAGTGGTTCCAAAACACACAGACACCCACACCCAGCTACAGTAACACAGTAACAAGTGTGTATCTACACAGAATATCCACATTAAACATACAGAGTTTGTTTTCATTCCTCCTTGTCTCTCACACACTCCTCTATCACTGTGCAGTACATGACAGGCAGGAGGGCAAGATACAACAAGTCAAGCTGTGTAGACATTTCTAATAGTCCCAGGAAGTTATCTTCGGAGATCAGAGAAATGTCTTTCACATATCAGACTAGGCTTCTTATCTAGTTGTGTATGTGTGTATATGCGTGGGTGACGTCGGCTCTTCCCTCTCCACAGTAATCCCCCAAATAAAACTCCTCCTATCAGATAATCCAGCCCTAACTCCTTTCATGGTGATTTCCGCTGTGCCACAGTCTCGGCCAAAAATCACAAAGCCAGAACCTCTCCTGTTCTCTCCGTTTGTGTGTTTCCTGTGTGAGTTGTAGAGTCTTTTGTTCTCTCTGTTCTTTTTACGCCTTCCCACTTTTCCCCCCTGCATTGATCTTACTGTACAGGGTATAATTATGTAAAGCACCAGGTCTCTTTCTTAATACTCAAAGGAAAATGGGATCATATCCTGTGAAGTATTTCGTTTTTGTTTTTTTTAGAAAAGGGGTGTTTGGGTTTTTTGTAATGGGTATATACATGAACCACTTTTCACCTGTTTAACTACAGACACACAGAACTTATACTGAAATGTTACGACTAATGTTTCAAGTCAACAAACCTAACCAGGAGTGATGCTCACTGATGCAAATATCCAATTAGTCAGTCACATCGCAGCAACTCGATATATTTAGGCATACGCCTGCCATGTAAACTGGAGCTGCCAGGGATCGAACCACCTGCCTTCTGAATAGTAGGCCTGGTCTACCTCCTGATCTACAACCAGACAGATATAAAGGCAAAATGGGCTCTAACTGGTTTGCTCATGCCTACTTGAGAAGTAGGGCGTGTGTCAATAATTTTAAGGGCTTTCTGAATCTTGCACAACCAACCTTTAAACACAGCATGTGTGATACAAACAAACTACGCCAACGCCAACGAACACAAGGGACAGACCTCAGGTGGGTTACATGTCGGTTTCACTTGCTGTTTACGCTTCAGTACAAGTTTACAGTTTTATTTGTCATATGCAGGAAACAGCAGCACACACTTTATTCCCGGTAAGCAAAGCTAAGTGAACAGGTACCTTCCAAGTAATATAACAATAAACTAAATAGTAGGTCAGATCACTTAGATCAACATGGGTGTGTAAAATGAGTGAAAAAACACTTTAAGATCAACAGTTTAGGAAAATCATATCGAAAAATCTTAAGTCACAAGTTAAACTGTCTACTGTGAAAATTCTCCACCTGAGCTGTTTCAGGTTTCTGAGCTGGTCAGCAGGATCTCAGTAATGCTAAAGAGAAAGGAACCAGCCGTCAATTAAAAACCAGTGATGGTCTTTGCATGGAGCCTGCATCTCACGTGTTTATATCGCTGTACAAAGGTGTAAAAACTATACACCTTCCAAACCGATACCAAAGTTTCTCTGTATGTGAGGAAACCTCTATGATGATCAGTTTCTCCATTTGAAGAGCATGAGAGGTGGCCACTGAATGAGTCAAGGAATCTGAGCATGTATGCTATGTATAAACTGCAAGGATGTTTAATAATTTCAGCCTAAGCCCTACTTTCTATTTTAAAATCCCAACATGCTGACTGTGTGGAAGCATAATAACATGATACGCAAGCGGAGTAGTGCAAGTCATGATCGAGAGACACCAATCTGTCATTTTCTGTCTTTTGTGTCCTGGTTACCTTTACATCACTGAGGGTTTAATTACTGCTCAGCGAGCCACACAGGTGCCTCACTGGGGACCAGACGGATAAAATCAGGTGAGACTGAGCGAAAACAAAAGGTTGCCAGTCAGCTGAGCTCAGACATTATAAACTCGCCTGATTAATGTGCACCGTAACGAGAACAGATCTGTACCGACATGAGAGAAACTGCGTGTGCCTGTGAAGAAGAAGGCGCCGGTGTTGTAGGTGGGAAACAAAGGTTCCTTGGATGAGTGGGAAGCGGAGCGCAGTGGGTAAGTGACTCTCTGATCTCTTTTACGTTTGTGATGATGGAGCGCTGTGTGTTACTCTGTGTACAGTCCCAGCAGGCCCGCTCGCCTAGAAAAGAGTTCACTTAAGTATGCATAGCTGTCTTCCACAGGTCGCTTTCATTCACTAAAATGCTTAGTTTGGCTCTAAAAGTCGACTTTCTGTTCTCATTGCATGAATGTGCTGATGACTTATTGAAGAAAGGCTTTCAGGTTGCCATGGACCGATTCAAAGGGGACCCGGTGTGCTAAGCAACAGTCCCCCACTGAGTGTGTGTGGCTTACCTCGTCATTGTCCCGTGCGAGACACAAATATAGAAAAGCAAAGCGCCAGTAAAGCTACACAATTCTACTGATTCCTTTCATAAATCACAGATCAAATGACATCAACAAATGTTACAGACTGTCAGTGTGTCTGACCAAAAGGTTTTACGCCTTAAAGTAAAGTATTGTGTATTTCCTTGTATCGTTTTTATGGTATATACAGTGCCGTGGGAAAGTCTTGACTGTGCCATGATTGCTTTACATTTTGATACCAAGGAGCCAGAGTTCTTGTAATTTTTAAAGTTGACTTGAGCAGTATTTCTCCACAATTTCCAAAGGTCATGTTCAGTCCAGTCCTTATACCTGACCATTTCCAGAGGAGTGGTTTTGTATTAACCTCTTAACACTCACCTGTGAACCACTCAAGTCTAAAACGTATCTAACTCGAGGGATGAACGGTTTTTGTGTCTACACATAACAGAAAACTTAAAACATAAAATGGCGTGTTTTTGTGAGTGAGTCTCAAAGACCTATCAGCCCAAAGCTTTGCATATTTCAGCATGGTGTGCAGTGTGTCCTCAAAAAATCTGAGGAAACTGGGCAAAAGAAGAAGCAGCAGGTCTAAAAAAAACTATCTACAGCAGATGCTGTTCAAACCTTCTGTGTATTACAAACAACCAATTACAAGAAAGTTGCCTTAAAGAGAGAGGCACTAAAAATGGGTTGTTTTTGTCACAGCATGAACAGCGGGGCTGCACTTAAGTATAAGAAAAAAAGCATTATTTAAAATATAAATTATGCAAAGCTACTGTAGTAGAATCCAAGAATCAGAAACTGTGGAAATGAGCATAACAGTTTCCCTGAATTTGACTTCTGGCAGCAGCTTCTCATTGCAGACAACCTTATCAATCTTCACATCTAATGACAGGAAAGCAAAGCAGGGCATTTCCCAAAAAGTCTTCTTCCCATAAAGATTTTATTTGACTCTAACACAGCCACGGTGTTAAAATGCTGGGCTGCTGTGTCAATTCAACACACCTTTTGAAAAGAGTCTTTGTGTTAGAGATCCACTTAGTTGATTTAAAATTACACTTCCATGAAGTAGAAGAAAGCCGGTAAAAGCCAGCCCAACAAAAACGCTGGGTCTTACATCACCCTGAGTTCAGTATGACATCACTCAGTAAATAAATAATGACTTCTGGCTCGGTACACGCAATCTGTTTGCAACACAAACCGCTTCCCCTAAGTGCCTCCAAATACAGTAATTTTGATACCAACATTTCTTATGTTTTCTTAATTTAAAAAAAAAACCCAGCTGCTTTGAATGACTGAAGTGGAACAAGCCTGAGCTGGGAAAAGACGACGTGCTCTGACAAACACACACACCCACAAATGGAGAAATCTTAGAGTGACTGATTACTTCCTTTCCCGACTATTTTGTATATTTTTCTCTGACTGTGTGTGTGTGTCTGTGCTATCTAGCACGCACTCAAGGGCAAAGGTGATTGTGAGTAAGTGAGGGGGGTGGTGGATGGTGGATGTGTGAGCGGTTAAACGGATGAATGCTATGACTCATGGGCCGTGGAATCTGTTCATGAAAGTTAAAGAAACAAAGGATCTTTGGGGGAGCAGATCCTGATGTTTCTGTCTCACGGAAAGTCGACATGAAGTTTATGTTGATCATGTTTTCTCTCTACAGAGTTTAACATCTTTAGCTAAAAACTCATCCCCGACTTGCCTCTCGCCAGTTCTTCTACATCCACCCACTCCCACACCATGTCAGGGCATGTTGCCCCAGTGCCGCAGAAGGGGGATCCCGCTGCTGCTTCCGTGCCCAGCCGTGGCTCCGGTCCAGGGGAACCTATGGATGTGGAATGCCCCATCTGCTACCAGGAGTACAACTGCTACAACAAATGCCCCCGGATGTTGGAGTGTCTCCACGTTTTTTGCACTGAGTGCCTCCAGAGGATCCAGCTCTGCCCCCCTGACGCCCACAGCCCACAAGCCATTCCTTGCCCTCTCTGCCGCCATCTGACCCCACTGGAAACCGGGGATGCCCTCACCTTACCCTGCAACTCCCGCATCCTGTCCAGGCTGCCCCCCGGGGCCTTCCACCTGCCCATGACTGTGACCTCGCGGATGGCTACAGTCACCCAGAGAGTGGTGCTCTCCATGGAGGGCAACAGCAACAGGGACACCCGCTTCATCATCTTACCCACCGTCAGCCTGCGGGTGCAGCAGATGCACCCCGAAACCCCTTATGGCACAGCGCCTGGCCTGGTGGGCGAAGAGGAGATCATACAGCAGAGCAGGAAGACGCTGTTTTGTGTACAGATCCTGGCTGTCATCTTCTGGGTGCTGTTTGTGATCACTTGTGTGTTCGGGGTGGTGTTTGGGCCACATTTCCTGAACAGGAAATTTTAGAGTTACAGAAATTGTTTGCCAGTCTTTTTCTATTAACATGCTTTTTTAAGTGTACTTAGCATTCACCCTGTAATCAAATTAAGTTTTTACTTATTAGAGCTGCTCCTTTATTCAAAAGGGGTTGCTCCAGAAGACAGCTCTGCATATGGGATTTGGTAGAATTTTTTTGTGTTACAGTGGATACCCTTCCTGACACAACTCCAAAGGAGTTTGTGTCTCCTCCTGATCTTGAACTGGTGACCGTTCACATTCAAACTACTACACTAGAGTCCAATCCTTAAATGTGTCCTTACTGAATGCCTTAAGTACAGATTTTTAATCAGTGATAGCTTGATAAAGCGTGCCCCCTAGTGGTTAATAGGGAAACAACCAAACCCTAAGGTTTCTTTAATCGTTCTCATCATGCTTATTATGTTTGATAATATCATTTTGCAGCGGCTGACTCTGCTGCCAAAGAATAAATTAAATGAGGTCCTCAGTCCTTACATCAGTCCTTTACTTTGTGCAGGGTGTGCACATGTTTGGAAATCAGTGAAAGTGGCCTAACTTTAATAATCTACTTGAGAACGCACATGTATTTATTTCATCAGTGTGCACTCATTTCTCTCACCTGTGATGTAAACTACAGCAAACGTAATTGAGCATACAAAAGTTTGAACCGTACCTCACACAGAAACTTCAGTACACAGTTATAACTGTTTTTCTTGGATGAACACATCTGCCCCATTATGGAGAATAACTTTCATGGTAAGTGATATGATTTCTCTGTGCTTAATATGTTGGTATTATGTTTTGTGAAGTTGTAATTATTAAAGGAAGGAAAATGAAGTATTGAAGGAGGGCATGTAGAGGGTTGGTGGGACAGAGGAGGAGATAGCTGCAAGAAGATGATTAGCAATGAATAAAAACATGAGTACACATGAGTTTCTTTTTAACCTGTGGCTAGACAAACATTGTGCTGATATTAATTATTAATTTCTAGTTTTAGGTCATTTGAAACATGAAATATGCACTGTGTTAATAAAAAGCTCACCCTAAGCACTGTATTCTTCTGTTTGACATTGCCACCCAATTAAACATGCAGTTTGTCCCATTAGTGCCTTTTGTCACCCAGTGTCCAGGTTTCAGTTCATTTCAAGGGTACCTGTGGCTCAGGTGTGGGTCAGCAACGAATCAGAGGGTCAAAAAACAGAGCAATTACCAATAAGTGATTTTAGATATTTTCCAAAAAGTTATTTTAAATTTTAAACTATTATAAATGACTTATTGGCCTATAATTCCCCCCCCCCCCCCAAAAAAAATGTCAAAGATGTCTCTCATGAATGATGTCATGGCATTTTGACTCAGAAAGAACATTCCTGTCACTAAAAGGCTAAAATAAGCTGCAGTCAGTTTTTGGCAGAGTTACTGTTATATAGCTTTTATTTATCCGGATGCAAAGTCTCATTGACATTAAAAATGTCATTTTCAAGATCACAATTCTATAAAGATAGTTCTTGTGGCCAAAAAGGTCTGGATTCATTATAATGTAGACACAATAACGCAGATTCATGAAGACACTTGCAAAATAGGTAATTTCTTTATTTTATATATAAAGGTACTGAAACCTTCGTTAGCCTTTTGCATCCATCGCAGTGGTGTTAATGTTAGAGAAAATGGTGCTTATGGACATATAAAAGCACTTTATGAATGTGTGTGACTGGGTGAATAAAGGCTCGCAGTAAGAAAGCCTTTTGAGTGTTTAACCTGAGTAGATAGGCGCTATTTAAGCACCAGTCCATTTATCATTTACAGTCTTGAAGTTTAATGCTCCATACTATTTAACCAACTGATGGAAATAAAAGCTCATTATTAAAATGTTAGACTAAAAAACAAAAAAAGTATTAAAAGAAATATTCAGAAAAATATATGAACGTGAACAGGCTGTGAATATATAGTATAAAATACCATTAGAGACGCTTTATTTATGTATGTAAGAATACTAATACTACAAGGTCGGGGGGGGGGGGGGTGTCTGGTTCGGAAGGGTACGTAAAAAAAAGAAAAGAAGGGGGTACGTCTTTACGTCACACGCCGCGTTGGCTCGCAACAAGTGGTGAAAAGTTTTCAGACCCCCCCTCCCCTGTATGTTTTTGTTGGGGGAAAAGTTGTTGGGAGTTAGGTCGTGTGAATGTAGCTTCCCCGTATTTTTTCCCTCGCCTCTCGGTAACAGTGGGAATGCGAGTTTTTACTCCAGGGAAGTCGAGCTTCGAGCAGGGTTTTTCCTCCCTACGTCCTCCGGCTCGGACCGAAAATCTCGGTGGCCCTCATCGTTTCACCTCTGCCGTCTCGTTAGCCACCTAAGCTAGCTCCGCCGCCAGCTAACTGCCCCACAAAGTTATCGCTACCTCGCCTCACGGTGTGTGTATTTCTTTCGGAAACTTCCAGGTCGGCAGGAAAAGAAGAAGAAAAAAGAAACCGCAAACGTAGAGATGGCGGAAACCAAAATAATTTATCATATCGACGAGGAGGAGACGCCGTATTTGGTGAAGATTCCCATCGCTGCCGAAAATATCACTTTGCTGGATTTTAAACAGGTCCTGAACAAGCCAAACTACAAGTTCTTCTTCAAGTCTATGGACCAAGACTTCGGGTGAGCTCCAGTGATTTCTTTCCTTCCCCTCTCTCTGTCTCTAGTAGAAGGAGAGCTGTGAGCTTTGCATGCAAAATAAGGAGATCCATCATGCAAACGTGAATGTAGGCACAGAAATTTTGGAAAGCAGCCCCCCTTTTGTTGTGCTTGGATTTTCTGATCGGAGGAGTGACTTCCCAGAGCTAACGTGCGTACATAGTTGTGGGAGAAAATGCTGTTTGTATCTCTAAAACCACTCTATCCCATCTTGTGAGCAGTTGTGGTATATTTGTCGCTGGGGGTAACTTATGGTTCGAGGGAGGGTGAACATGCATGAAGCCAGCCTGTCTGGACCCCAGTCCCCCAAGCCCGGCCTTAATCAGAAAGTTGTAATGAGTGGTGATGAATATTCAAATACCAGAGGTAGCTGTGTCGGCTGGGACTTTTCTCAGAAAACATCATCATTACAATGGGAGGCATTCCCTGCCCCTGCTGCTTTTCTTTGCCCTAATCCTCATGCCTCCCTCCCTCCTTCAGTCCATCATCTGCTGAAATCCTCGCCTTTTCTTTCTTTCGGGTTTTGTCTCCCCTCTTTAACACTATGGCCTCCCAGCCATCCGTTCATTCCCCCAATTCCACACACACACAAAACCTAAACTTCCTTAGAAAGAGCCGTCTCCTCGCCTCTATCAATTCAATCTTGCTGTGTGTTTTCGCGCAGAGGAATGCATGTTTGTGGTTTATTCACACAGCGAGAGACCCTTAGGGTTTCTGTTAAATACATTGTAGTCTTGGATGAAGATTTGGTCTGGGCTATTTGCCTCTTTTACTCCGTTTGGATGGCACCAGGGAGCCTGTGCCAAGCCAGCCCTAATATCAACCCGGAGATGAGGTGGATTTTTTGGCTTTTCACTGGGCTTTGACAAAGCTGGTGGGCCACTATTAGCTGTCAACAGAAGCAACATCAATATCAGATCTGTTTAAAAATACTGTACATCTGGTCTAACCAGTGCCTGTAACCCCCCCCCCCCCCCCCAAAAAAAAATAAATAAATAAATAAATAAATAAAGATTGGAAGTTGCAGTTTACCTAATGTAGTCGAGCTGTTTACATCATAGCGTTGAGCCTGGACAGTATATAAAAGATGGATAGTTTTGGGATGGATGGGCATGATTTTCAATTCTGAAAAGTGAAGCTAATGTGGAAGTACCTTGTAATAAACAGTAGGGGGCGACTCTTCTGGTTGTGAAAATAAGTCTGCTTGCATAGAAGTGAACAAAGTGATGTCACTCCAGAATTAGAGTGTTTAGTGGGAACGTTGTAAAAGTGAGGAAAAACAGGATTTGTTTTGCTTTTGATTAAGGTAGAGCCAGTGGTGTAGCACTAGTAATGCAGTATAGTGTTTGTTTTTCTGCACTTAAAAACAACGCTGCAGCACATTCGTGGCTGGAGCCTGGCCTGTGCTCTGCGTATGGCTTATTCAGTGAATCACAAATGCACAGAAGTTGTAGTTTTTATACTCTTTACCATTACCAGTACCATTTTGGATAGTAACCTCAGGGTTTATGGGACTGCTTCGTTTTTCTAAGTAGGAAATTCAAGTTGAGGGGTACGTTCCAGTTAAACATTCCAGCTGAGAACTCGGATATCTGGACTTTCATACAAATCTCTAACACAGCATTATGGTGGGGCTTTCTTGTGTTTGGCAACCTGCTGTTGTATGAGTGAGCTCAGATTTAAAAGTTTGAATTCTGCTTCTGCAGCAAATCTAGTAATGTAGAGCCCAAGCAAGTGCCAAACACTGTCGTCTGCATTTATACCCGTAGGAGCTGCACAGACGACGATGTGTACTTACATTTCTAGGGAGATGTGTGGCAGGTTATGGCATAGGTTTTTAGACTAGTATGAACACAATGATGGCCATGTTTGGCCTACGTATTTGAAACCCATATTTAGGATTTGGGATCCATCACCTAAGCATACCATACTATAGCATCTTTCTTTTTTTTTTTATAAAACAGTTTAAAAGAACTAAAACGAACACAAAGTGGTGTACATTGGAACTAAATGATAAAAATACACAAGATTGAACTAAAAATCAATTAAATAGGTCAAATAACAACAAGAAAAAGAGACTTCACCATTAAGGTGATGCTTTCAAATATCTTCCATATATATATACTAATATAATCACTTACTGTTTATTACATGTAACATGAAGAAAACATGTTACTTGATACTCTGCTCACTGACTGTTTATTTTCTATTGAATTTCTTTTCAAAAGCACCACAAACTGACGCTACCAACATGAAGTTTGAAACTTTAACAAAAAGGAAACTTTCCAGACTTTTTGGAGGTCTGTTGTATTAGTTTTAGTCTAATGTCCCAAAGAGTGCGTGTGTGTGTGTGTGTGTGCAGCTGTCATGTGCACAGTAAGATAATTGGCGAGCTTTTCAATCAGCGTGTCGGTTTATTATGTTACCTTTACTAGACTTTGTAAGTTAACTGTCAGATTAAGAGCTTGTCCCTGTGTAACTGGGTAACACATGATTATGTTTAGACCCCGTGTGCTTGTGTGTGAGTACTAAATGTTAAACGTCTCAAACAAGCCACCCTCTGGAAACTCTCAAAGACTGTATGGCCTGTCTTTAAGTTAAATTGCACTGTCTGGCATCATGCTCTCTCATTTGAATATCTCCAACTGAGTTCAGATGAAAAATTTCAAACATAGCTCTGAGTCAGCTGTCCAATCAAAGCAGGGACTTTTTCTCCCCCTCTCTTCCCCCTGCTCTCTCTTAACCAGGAGAGGAGTGTGTAATAGTGTGTGTTTTCATTTGTCCTGGGTTGAGGCCAGCTGTCGAGGAGATCTGTGTGTGTGGCAGAGCAGGCCAGGGCTGGTGCTAGGAACCTGGACCTGGACAGGGGCCATTTGCTGGGTGTCTATGGGGAGAAGAAAGGGAGAGAAGGAACAGGGTGGTGTTCACTTAGAGTCACTGGATATTCTGCTGTATACATGTGCGCTGAGAAGGGATCAGGGAGCTGTTTGAGTAAGATTAATTGTTAGAACAGCAATGCCGTGTTGAGAGTGAGGAATTTAAGGGTAGCAAGGGACTTGAAGAATGGTAGTCGGCAGGGAAAAGTTTAAGTTAATCCAACAGGACTCTGCATATTTCAGAGTTGTTTATGCATTGTATTCGAGGCATTTCAGTATGTGAGTGAAATGACTTTCGACTGTGGTCTCTTGTTTGTTTGGGGGACAGAGGAATGACGACAATCTTACGCTCTGCAGACAATTTGTGCATCTGTCCATCTGCCGTCTAGGTGCAGATTTGTGCTGAAAAAGCGTAATGGATAGGAAGAAAAAATATTGTTAGCTACATCAGTAGCCACATAGACAGGGCTCTCAAAACCTGCAGCAGATCCTCAATAGTGCCCACTACAATCCGGCTGTATGCTAGCATGCACCCACAAAACCAGCTCTCAACAGCTGCTTACAAAAGCCCAGTGGAACCTGACCAAGTCTCACACACTTAAGAGGAGGTACGCTGGCATGTGAAGCTGGAAAAAGGAGACTTTTGGAGACGCTTGAACAGCCAAGTGTCCTCTATGTAGCACTTACGCCCAGCTCGGTCTCTTGGAACTACTGTAGCTGAAGCCAAATGTTTGCCTCTCTGTAAACATGGAAGTCTTAGATGGAGGAGGGGAAAACTGCCAGACGGATGTGTTGTCTTTAAAGAATTTAGACCATGTTGGCTATTAATGTTAAGTAGCTGCTGTTATCTGTAATGGCTTTGCATGCAGATTTAGTTGACCGGGTTGTGTAATTCACAAGTAGGCTCAATGTGTTTTAGCTCATTGTGGTAAAAGAAGAAATTCCACAGTGTCTGTGAAGCAGTTTTGTGATGTTTGTTGTTAGTGTGCTGATTCATGGCTCCATGACTTGGGTGGTATTTTGGAAATAAGATTAGAAGCAGGATCCCAGTGATAAGCTTGTACTTATACTGGTGTGGAGTTTACTTTTAATGGGGGCTAACTGAAGCTAAATTAGTTAAATGTTGCTTTAATATTCATTTAAACCTCTTACAATACTGCTACATTACATTTAGATCAACTTTATCTACATTCAAGGAATCTGAGGGCAGGAAGGAGACTGACTGTTTTGGCTCTCCTTTGTGTACAACTAAGATATTAGCAAAATGACACCACGCCAACACTGTGGAAGTCGCATTCGCACTTGAAGAATAAGTGCAATTTTGTTAATACAATAGTCCGAAAGAACAAGAAAGGTGATGGATTTGTGCCAGAGGAAGTAACAGAGGCTCATCAGCTTTACTGTAAAGATCATCCTCCCCTAATAGCCTATTCAGTAAGGAGCCAGTATAATTCAGTTCAGGTTTAGTTATATAGTCCCAGTTCACAACAGCAGTCGCTCAAAGATACTTGCAGGGTTATTGCAGGATTAAGATGGTACATTGTTACAGAGAGAACCCCAACAATTAGATAAGCCCTGGTGTGTGACTACAAATGCTAAAAAAGCCAGTCCTAGGCAAGGTTTCCTCTACCTCTGCTGACTGAATCCAAAACATTTTTAATACAATTTCTGTGCCCTTGTTTCGTTTCATTTCATTTCAGAGATATTTTTGAGACTCTCGACTGGGTCACACTAGTTTCTTTCTTCTGCTGTCGTCACACTTCAGGGGTGTTTTTTGCCAGCCCCTAGTTTGGTAGTGTTGGTGAGATACTTGGATGTGTTATACAATCAATTCCCTATTATAATCAAAAACATGCAAATTATTTTATCCTTAAACCAAGTTTTTCTTATATAAAGGAATTTTTTGTACCTCCCAGAGAGGTTCTGTTCAACCATGAGTTGAACCCCTTCTTATCTCTATTGCCTTTACTCTTCATAGCAAGTAATCTGACTTGTTTCATTAGAAAATGTTCCTCAGGTTTGGCCGAATGCGATCCTCCTCCCAGCCGTCCAGTTTTTCAGTGAAATCAGTTTTAATATGAGTGTGATCGACTGCAGCTGCATTGATGTGGCTGTAAGCTGATGATTTACCCAGATGGGTTTTGAGTTAACCCTGGCACTTTGATTTGGTGCAGCTGTGTTGTTGTCACGGGCTCATATATTTCATGTAATGTGTCGGTAATGTAAACTGTTTAATTCCCCTCCGCACTTTCACTTTTTCCATCTATGACTTAATGTCGTTTTCAGCCCTCTTTTCTCCACTGCAGTGTACCATACAGATCACACTTATCATGATGTCAGAAAACCAGAACCGTTCAAACCTACTGAACCTCCCTGTGTGTCTCTGTTCTTCAGGGTGGTGAAGGAAGAGATTTCAGACGACAGTGCCAAGTTGCCATGTTTCAACGGCAGAGTGGTGTCATGGGTAAGAGATGATAAACTTGCTGTTTATTTTCTTTTTAAAGCAGGAGTGGAAGCTATACACATTTCCCTGCTAACCTTTCTTTTTCCATCATTTCCTCTTGAGGCTTGTCTGAAAATGTCAAGACTTAACTTTAATCTCAAGAATAAGCCTACATCATGTTTAGCCAGAGGGTGTTTGCAAAAACCACCTCTTCTTTTTCCTGTGTCTTCCTTCAGACCTCCCTCAGACCAACAGTCTTGTCTAACCAGCAGCAGTAAAATGAAGTAATTAGATTTCAGATTTTTAGCCATTAACTTTGCACAATTATATGTCATCAGAGAGTTTGCACATCTGGTCCTGGCTTGCTCTTTGGTGAAACGTTTGGAAACTTGGAACAGGAAAAAAACTGAACCAGAGTAACTGTCCACCCAGGTAAAACAGGAGGGAGCAGATTCAGCAGAAGTATGGGAAAATTGTTCTTGGAGCTTTATCAACAGTCTGAGTCACTGGTAGTTTTGCTAGACTGTTACTCTCAGACTTCAATAAATCTTTTGTCACTTGAGAATTTTCTTACACTGAGCGCCTTGAACCGACTGTTTCTTTGCATGACATTTCCCTTTTAAACATTTAAAAGAGATTTGTCAAATGAAAGCGTGCACATTTTAACCTGGAGACAGACATGATGTCCATGTTTGCAGTAAGGCTGATGCACTTTTTCCATTTTTCTGAGAGAGGGTCCCTACAAATATTTTCCATATCATAGTTATGCTTCCATTCAGCTTGAGAGGGGTCCTTTTTGTACCATTTGTTTTACCCCGTTATGTGTTTTAACACCGAGGGCAGTAGAGATAAAGCTCTTATCTGCTTTATATTCATAGGTGTTTTTGTGTTGTTTCCTCTGCTATTTGTGTAAATTGAAAGTTTACAAAATTTCCATCCATCCACCTTCTGCCTCTTATCTGGGTCCAGGTTGTGGGACAGTAGTCTAAGCTGAAATGTCTAGACTTCCCTGTCTCCCTGACGTTTATTCTAGCTCTTTCAAGGGGGACAACGCAGGCAGTTTCAGGCCTGGGTCTAATCCGGGGCCTGCTCCCACTAACACATGCCCAAAACACTTCACCAAGAAGCATCCAGGAGGCATCCTAGTCAGATGCCTGAACAATCTCAACTGGGTCCTTTTTGTGTGGAGCATTAGCAGCTGCAGTTTGAGCGCCTCCTTAACTACCAACTCCACAGTCTATCTTTAAGGCTGGGCCAAGCTACCCTTTGGAGGAAGCTCACTTCCTTCTCCTTGTATCTGCCATCTCGTAGTTTCAGTGGATACCCACAGCTTAGGGCCGTAGGTCAGAGTAGGAACGTAGATCGACTGGTAGAGCAGCGGCTTTGCTTTCAAGCTAACTCTTACTTCACCACAACAGACTGATATAGCATCACTGCTGACACCACACCAGTATACCAGTCTCATGCTCCACTCACACCTCAGTGACCCTTTAAATTACCCCACTTGGGGCATCCCACCCCTTTCCAGCTGAGAACTGTGACCTCAGACTTGGAGGTCCTTATTGTCAAAGCACAAACTAAATGCCTATTATTAAATTTACGCATTTACATCAATGTCAGCAAAAACTCAATACTATAAACAAGATGCTATATTAAACTGGCTCTCATTAAAAAGATAGTTCATTATTTTCTTTGCCAGGTAATTGTCAAATCTGGCCGGGGTGGCTGCAAGTCCTTATAAAGCTTTTATCTTAAATACGTATTTGCTAATAAACAACCTTAAAAGTTTTAAATGGTCTTAAATTCATTTTAAATGTGTCTTAAATTTTTTTTTTAGTCAACTCGCAGCTAAAATGTTGACCAGCAACATTAAAATTTTCACTCTGTCTACACATTGATATCCTACAATGTGACTGCATTGTCAAGCTGAGCTATTTTGGAACAACTGGACCCCCGATTTAGAAGGCGATATTAGCAGGAAAGCATGCATCACAGTTGTTTACATGCAGCAATGCATGACTTGGCCATGTGCAAACACATAGAATAGTATTAGGCGAGAAAGTCAAGTTGAAATTCTGTAGCCGCACGGAATTTAACATATGCAAACATTTAAATGAGCATATCGAGATAGAAAAGGCATTTTTAAGTTTGCCAAACAAATTCACAAAGGAAGCAAATGTTTCTCTGATTGTGTTAACTGATACTCGAGCCGAGCTGCACGCAGCGTGGCTTGTTAGCAGTTATAGCACAGCGAGTTGCCAGGTACAGCTTTCATACTTTCCATTTCTCTTGTAGAAGACCCAGTTGTTGTACTCCACCCTGCGGGTTGCATTTAAAAGGAGACAAAACACTGAGACTTGGCCCAGATAAGAAGGACAGGGGCTGGAGCATCTGTTAAGTGCATAAGAACTCAAAGAGAGGGAGAACAAAGCTCAGACACCAGAGGGACTGATATGCGATCTGCACAGAGAGATGGATGAAGGGATCCCAGAAGATGAGTGTTTCACAGTTACGTAGCCATTAATGGAGAGCAAAAAGCAGGGAGTGACTGGATAAAGTGGGCGAACGTCTCTGTGCACATGCTTGTGGACATTTGGTTGAGTTATTTTGACAGGAAATACAAAGCATGTTTATATGAAGTCACTGAATGCACCAAACTTCCCAAACTCTGGAGCTCATATGAAGTTTATAATAAGAAACGTTATGTGTGGGCTCTGCAGTGATGTAAGAAGGCCTGGACTCCGCTCTCTGTGTTTCTATGGTCCATGTAATTGGAAGCTATATGCCATTCATCCTAATTGTTGATGTGTGATACCTCTCTCTCCCCTTGTATGTGTGTGTGTGGACACTTTTGTTGTATAATGAAGAGAGACAGGTTAAGTGTAGGATAGCGTTTCAGTTTGCCCTTGAGACCTTCGTCTGAAAAGAGTACAGTGTTTGTATGTGAAAGTAATTGACATAGTACCCGTTTTTCCTCCCTCTGCCCTCCACCTCCTTCCTTCTCGTCCTTTCATTCCTCTTCTTTTTTTTCACCCTCTCGTCTCTCTGCCCTCTCTTACTTTGTGCCAGTTTCTCACCACTCCACATACTTGCCTACTTTTTTCCTAATACTTTCCATCCTGCTTCCCTCGACCTTTACCTCAGATTCTTTCCTCTCTTTATTATTTTTTTGTGTTGTCTCTAAATCTTTTATTTTGCTTCCTTTTATATATCAGTTGGTATCTTCAGACACTCCAGCAGCAGAGCCTCCAGTGGCAGTGGTCCCCCCTGTGGAAACAACTGCCCAGCCTTTGCCCCCTCCGCCACCCCTTCCTCCCCCACCTGCAGAGAGGACCGGGGGCATCGGGGACTCCAGACCACCATCTTTCCAGTAAGCAACACACACACACACACACACACACACACACACACACACACACACACACACACACACACACACACACACACACACACGTGAATCATGAATCATTTACTGTGTATTTAAAGTGAGGGAAATGATTATTTGATCCCCTGCTGAAGTTTGCAAGCTTGCTCACTTATCAGGAAATGAACAGTTTCAAATTTTAAGGTAGTTTAAGGTAACATCAGCGAACAATCCTGAAAAAAACACTGCATAAAAGTTTTAAACTGATTTGCATGTCACTGTCATGAAATTAGTATTTGATCAACAAGTAAAACTTAGTACTTGGTGGAGAAACTCTTGTTAGCAAGCACAACTGTAAGATGTTTCTTGTAGTTGGTCACCAGGTTTGCACAAATCTTTAAATCCTTTCTTAGCTGCCCCATGGCAGCTCAAAACTTCAGCTTCCTCCACAGAGTTTGTATAAGTCTGAGGTTTGAAGACTGGCTAGGCCACTTCATGATTTCCTGCTTCATCTGTAGCTGCTCCTTTGTTGCCTTGGTGATTTTTTGGTCATGCTAGAACATCCATCCATGACCCGTTTTCGGCGTTCTGGCTGAGAGAAGGAGGTTCTCGTCCGTGATTGTATATTACATGTCTTGTTCATTGACATCCTCGATGCAGTGAAGTCATCCTGTCCCCTTAGCAGAAAAACAGCCCCAATAATGGTTCCAACTCCTGAACTGCAGGGATGTGCTCAGCATTTTCCTCCTTTCAAACACAGTTGGTTGAGATGATGTCAAAGAGCTAGATTTGAATTTTACAGTGTTTATTTATCGGATAAAATAAGTTAAATGTCACCGTTATTATTGTCCGGCTGGAAACAGCGGAGGTGTCCAAATTCAGAGGCTGGGTCCACCTGAGGACCCGGCCTTCGTGGTCTAAGTGGGTCGGGTAGACCGGAAATGAGCGACCGTGAAATTGGACGGTCTAGCCTTCAGAACTACGTCACGAGCTCTCTCGGTGGAGTGAAACTCTGCCGTCTGCTCCTTGCTATCTAAAATATAACCGGACGCTGGCGTACATTTTCGACCATCTCACACTTCAGTTTAATCAGTTTTCTGTCTGACGTTTATTCAGCTGTGTGAAAACCGCCGGAGGAACCCTCCCGAGAGATTAATAAAGTTTTGTTTAATCTAATCTAATAATTTTAATCTCAGCCAAACCGATTTACTCACGAACAAATAAAACACTGAAAAAGCCAAACAATAACATGTTTAAGTTATTTAAGTGACTTATATATCATGTTTATCCTGAGTAGTGAAAGACCGCGGGGGTTTATAAACGATGTGCCGGGAGTTTGCTGTTCTCGTCAGCTCAAGTTTACACAGCTACATTCTCGCCTGAAAATATGTTGAAAGTTTATTTTGTGACCCAGAAAGAATAATTAGAGTAGTATTAAAACTAAGTAACTGCAGTAGTAGTAGCCATTGTTGGAAACTGGAATTGCCTGGGCCTATCTGGGGTATGGTTTTTAAATTTTGTTGTCCGGGTGGAAAATCGGGAGATTTTCGGCAGGGGCACTGAAATTCTGAAAGACATGCAGTTTGTGGGGATAGGTTAATTGGATAATCCAAATTGCCACTAGGTGTGAATGTGTGAGTGAATGTGAGTATGAATGGTAGTCTGTCCTTGTGTGTTGGCCCTGCGACAGACTGGCGACCTGTCCAGGGAGTACTCCGCCTCTCGCCCTATGACAGCTGGGATTGGCTCCAGCACCCCCCGCGACCCTGAAAAGGATAAGCAGTAGCGAATGGATGGATGGATGGCACTGAAATTCGGGATTCTCACAGAAAAATCAGGAAGGGTGGCATGTATGGATGTTGTGTGCGCTGCAGGATTTCATTGCATTGTGCTCAAGTGTGTTACCAGTGTTGTTCTTAGCGACTGTGATCCCAACTGTCTTCAGGTCATTAACAAGCTGATCTCATGTAGTTTTGGGATGATCCACCACTTTTCACCCATTGTACTTGAAGACTTGCAACACACACCTGTGCTCCTCCTATAGTTTTAATTAGAAACTGTATATTTACCTGAATATCTCACACTCTCAGAGTATCAGGTTTACGCACGAATATGTGAGCTCATTTGAAACTGATCTTAGCTGGGACCGCCCTTGTTATTGACACAAGGAAAAGCTTTAAATCCCTGAGTAGACAGATCTGATTGAAGTGTTCCCTCACACAGTTTGAGTATGTTTTTTGCCATATTCAAGAACTTCCAGTGTGCTTTGAAATGTTGTGAAATGTGGTCTAGTTGGTTTGGATAGTTGGGGTTACTGCAGAAAACTGTAACATCACATTAAGTTGATATGACAAATGTGTCAACAAACAGTTTCCTAGTGATTATTCTTGTTTAACACTGTTTTGGAAAGATCTGCTAATCGCACTGAACCAACTGGTTTCTCACTTTGTTTGCTGTCAGTTCCTGGGCAGGTATTCAACGCTGGGTTTACCAGAACCTGCATTGAGACAGAGGCTACCAAAAACATTAGTTTTGAGCTGAAAAAGCAAAACGAAGAAGTGAATGAAGCTTAAAAACTGTCAAGCTAATACAAGTCTTTAGAGCAAGAATGAGATCTCATCTTACATATAGTCATTTCATTTTTTAAAACAAACAAACAAAAACATCCATGCGCACACACGTGTGTGATTAGGACAGCTTTTAAAAAAGCAAAAAACCAGTATAAATTTCAAAATAACTATTTATTATTTATTTGTATTATATTATGTCATATTGTACAGCTTGTACATACATGTACGAAGAAGGTTAAAGTGGGACTTCACAGGTGGGCAAGCTGTAAGATCAGGTGTAGCAAAAATGTGTATCAGTGTGGGCCAAAAAATCAGAAGTGGTTGCACACTGTTTTGTATTGGGATATCCAGTAGATCTTTGCATTATTGTACATAAATCATAGGTCAGCTGTGATGAACTGCTACTCTGATATTCACTGCTCTTTGTGGATCGAGCCAATTGAACTCAACAGGATATAAACAGATGATTCAATAGCTGTAGGGATGATTTCTAACACCTGGGCAGTATAAAGCTAATCAAAAAGGTAGAATTCAGTGAGTGAATCTAATCAGCGTCACCAGCTTAGATATACATCGATGTTTGCTGCCTTTCATGTAATCTAATATTGATATTGATATGACCAATCCAACATTACTGAAAACTATAGTTATAACCATAGTCCATCCTTTATCTTTATAAAAAACCAAGTATATCTGCACACTGCTTTTTCACGAGTCATTAGTAAGGAAGTAAAGAAGAAAAAGTAAATTAGTTATTTGTTTCCATAATATGTTTGGAGCTAGACCGACACCTTACTGCTCATACGTGACAATCTTCAAATGAAAGGGTCTCTGGTACCAAAGAAAAGGTTCAGTTTAACCAGCTGTTTTTATGACTGGGTGGTGTCCGGGGTACTGGATGCTGATGTATTATCAGTGTAGATATAACACCAAGCTATGAGAAACTGATTTTGGGGGAAAGTTCTTTGTTTTTTTTGTATGTTAAAAAACAATCAACCAGCCATTTAATTGTGGGTCTCATGAATCCAGTGTTAGTTGTGCTTTTAAGTTTTTATAGTGTGGACAGTGGGTCTGAATCTTAAAAGCAAACTAATTATCATTCAGTCTGATTGTGGTTGTGTTGATGTACACACAGCTTACAAAAATGAAGAAATCCATGTGAGTGGTAGAAAAAAATGAAAAGCTTACTGTGTGATGTCAATAAAATTACAGTAGCTCTAATGCACAGTGACCATGCCGTGCTTTGTGTCTTCATGTGTCTTAAACTTTTTGATCATTGTAGGAAAATGTGCTAATATTGGACCAGCAAAGAGATTGTGCTGTTCTATAGCCTTCACTGCAATAAGAGACAATGTAATACATAGCAGATGTCATGTCCAAGGCCTGATTAAAGTGACACGTACCTGACCGACAACTTTAATGTAAGCAACATTAAGCACATAATGCTAAAAGTATGTATTAAAATGTTGATTTGGTGTTTAAAAGGGAACAGTTGTACGTGTGTTCAGCTCTATATTTGTATTCTTAGACTCACAGAGTAGTCTGACAGCATCTAAGGAGCCTATACTGGGCCTTGGTCCTTCTCAGGACACTTATTTGGACAATTACCAAGTTGTTTTTAAATAGCGTGATATAAATATGTAAATGTTCTGTAAATGTGACAGAAAATAAGGAAAAGAGTGAGTAGTTCTGTTTAACTGAAGAATAGTCTAGAGTTTGACTAAAGAAATGGACTGATATCAGCTGATTCTAGTTTATTACTGATAAGGATGTCTCTTGGGAGATAACAGCAAAATGTCTGCAAAGATGGCAATGAGATCATTTAGAAAAAAGGCCTCTTTTGAAGTTTGTCCAGCAGAAACACTGACAGGCTGTTCAAATGTCCTCCTGAAAATATTACAGTTCTCTAAATAGCAAATTGGCACTTATTTTCTTTATTTATTTGTATGATAATTAATAAATAATATAAATACTTGTATTATGTGTCAGATTCAGTTAAGCCCATTTTCATTCAGAGGAAGCTGTTAGAAATTAGGACGAAAAAATAAAGCATAGATATTCGTATACAGCAGCAGGCAATACTGCTTTAAAAGAACAGGTAAATTAAGGAAGGGCATGTACTTTCTAGCCTACTATAATTGCAAAAATGCATAACATAAAAAACGTATGTAGTTAGAAATGCCTTTTATGTTGTAAACACTGATTAGTGCAAATCCAGTGTTGAAATCCAGTCGTGCTCTAATTCCATCTGTAATTGTGCTTGTTTTTACAGTCCCAATGCAACAGGCAGCGTGGAGACTTTGGACGACCAGACTGAAACGGAGTCTGTAGTTTCTTTCAGGAGAGAGAGGCCTCGGCACAGAGAGAGCATGGAACAACACGGTGAGACACTCGTGCACACGAAAACAATCCTTTTAATACTGCCTCCTATCAAGATTTGGCACGTCTATATCTCCCAGACACTCAATACAAGTTGATATAATCAGAGAGTTGCTGAGGAGTGAGGAATGTTTGGGATCTATAGGGAAACCCTGACTTGCACAAACATGAAAAATCATGTTGATTATTTTCCTGTTGTCTTTGGGGACTCTCGTGCGGCATCTCAGGCCCTCGTATGAACGGCCAGAGTCGTCTGGAGCGCCACCTGGCAGGATACGAGAGCTCTAGCACGGTGATGAGCAGCGAGTTAGAAACGACCAGCTTCTGCGACTCTGAGGACGATGACACGATGAGCAGGTGAGAAAGCGATAAATGTCGTATGTATCCAGTAGGTGATGGAACAGGCTAATGCGAGAGAAGCTGTCCCTTAAATTTGTGTTGACCTCCTTAAGAACCAAGCCTGTTAAAGGTTTATGAGATATTTCTCTCTCTTGACCTTTCACCTTTTGTTGAACAGGTTCAGCAGTGCCACAGAGCAGAGCACAGCTTCGAGGCTTCTTAAGCGACATCGTCGACGGAGGAAACAGCGTCCCCCACGTCTGGAGAGGGTGTGTGCGCACGATTTACTTTGTGCAAACAGATAAAATATTTTGGTCACGTCAGTGTCTGTAGTGTAATGTTGTCATTTCCTGCTCCAGGCCTCCTCCTTCAGCAGTGTTACAGATTCCACGATGTCTCTGAACATCATCACCGTCACTCTAAACATGGGTCTGTACTCTCCTCATGCACCTCATGAACCTTTAAACTTGTATCTCAGATTCATTTTTCTTACCTAATGTTCACCTCGTCTTAACATTATTGTGATTTCTCAACCGTACAGAAAAGTACAACTTCCTGGGTATCAGCATAGTGGGTCAGAGCAACGAAAGGGGGGATGGAGGCATCTACATTGGCTCCATCATGAAGGGAGGAGCTGTGGCTGCTGATGGACGCATTGAACCTGGTGACATGCTGCTGCAGGTGAGGAGGAATGATGGCTTTTTCCTATATAAATGACGATGTCTTGATTTATTTAGTTTTTTAAATTGCTGCTCGGACAGCTGGTTTATCCAGGAAATACCAGTGTGGTTGTTTGGTTTTGAGATCTGCTGGGTCTCATTTCAGGAGCTTTTCTAGTGGGTGATCCAGTCCAGATCAGTGCTTGTTCACTTCAGTTGTAATTCATTCCTTGTCTACATGAACACATCTGTTTCTCTCTAAACATAAACAAAGGAAGTATTTATGCGTATGAATGCAACTGGTTTTTATTTTATTTTTTTGTTCCGCTCAAGAAGCTAGAACTGGGAAATTACTGACATTTTTCTGTTGAAAAGACTTTGATTAATCAGCTACCAAAACAGTTGGTTGTTATTCTTCATCATCAGCATCAATAAATAATTCATCTCCACTTATGAGTCTAAATAAACCTTTTTCTTATGCCTCATTATCCCCTCTCCTCCTAGGTGAATGACATCAATTTTGAAAATATGAGTAACGACGATGCAGTGCGGGTCCTGAGGGAGATTGTACACAAGCCAGGGTATGTTGTTTTTTTTTTTTTCCATCTGACTTTTTAGATGATATATCAAATGTTTTCAGGTTTTGTCTTGTCAACAGGTAGTAAGCTTTTGTTGTTATCAGGGATGGGTGGTATAGTCTCAAAATTATATCATGATATTTAGAGAAGCAATAATGATATTTCTGAGAATATAGGAAAAGTTTACTGAACAGCATTTTATTGATGCTTGCAGTTTTATTAAGGCAGCAGCATTTAGAAGTGTAAGTAAATAAAGGGGATTTTCCTTCTTGTCCTTCTGTGATGTTATATCTTGGGTTGGGCTTTAATCCAGCTTCTTAAAGTCCTGTTTCAGTAACTTTGATCCATCATTTGCTCTTCTTGTCTTATGATGTGTAGCTAGTGAGCGCTCCAGTGACGCTGTGTGGAGATTTGTTTAAATCGCACGTCGCTGCTAGTATCTCCTTCTTCGTAGCCTTGTGTTTTTTCCTCAAGTGGTGAAAGGTGTTCGTTCTCTCCACCTTCAGTTTTCTTGCATATTTTGCAAAGTACTGTGCTTTGGGAGGTTGTAGAAGTATCTGTCTTTTTTTGTTTTGTTTTATTAATAAATGATCATTGGAGGCTGACACACAGCTCTCACTCTCAGACATGCCCTGCCTTGTCTTGTTGCCATGTGACGTTTTTGTATCGGGTAAATCTTCACCCCAGTATTAGCGTGGACGATGTGATCTGACCGTAGTCGTGATGTTTGCGTACTCTTTTCCAGGCCCATCATCCTCACAGTGGCAAAGTGCTGGGACCCGTCTCCTCAGGGCTACTTCACTCTGCCTCGCAGTACGTACAGCTCTGCCTGAGACACAACACACGGATCCATGTTTGTGTCAGTAACTGTTTCCTAATTGTTTTCCTCACCCTGCAGATGAGCCGGTCCGACCCATTGACCCTGCAGCATGGGTCAGTCACTCCGTGGCCATGACCGGGGCTTACCCTCCCTACCCAGGCAGTTCCTCCCTCAGCACCATCACGTCCTCGTCCTCCGTCACCGAGACTGAACGTAAGCGTCTTTGCGTTCACCCTACTCTATATTTGCTCCTTTATAATATCCCCTTTAGTAATACCAGCCTTTTCATGGCTGTGTATTATTTTCATAAAACTGTCCTTCGTGTCTAGTTGTCTAGTTTCATATCCAGACTCGTGATATTCAGTCTGAATTCAGGTCATTATTCTAAAGTATCTCTTTCCCCTTCTTCAGTCTGTGTCCGTCTTTGTCTCCCACCGACACTGGCACAGGAGTCGTCTTTCACATCTGTCTTTCTGCTTTTGTCGCGGCTGTTGTGTGATAAATGACGTCTGCTGCTTTCCTGCTTTTGATCTCTTTGAAGTTCCACTCCTTGCTTTCTTGTTTTTGGCCCCGTTCTGTTTTCATCTGTCATGCTTTCTTGCATGTTTTTCCCTCCTGAGGTTTTTCCTTAACCATTCTTCATCCTTCTCCAGGTTTTGATGACTTTAACTTATCACTGCACTCTGACATGGCATCTGTCGCCAAAGCCATGGCCTCACCAGAGTCGGGTCTGGAAGTCCGGGACCGCATGTGGCTTAAAATCACCATTCCCAACGCTTTCCTAGGTAAGACAAAAAGTGGAAACGAGGCAAGAGAGACTACACTCGTTCCATGAACTTTTTGCGGCTCACAGGACTTTACAGGGCAGGCATTATGTTCACAGAATTAAAACCGTGTGACTTGTGGGAGGAAAAACCCCTCAAGTACAAACGTGAATGCCTGTTTTGAATGAAAACATGTGTTAAATTGGAATCGCATGCAGCTGAATCACAAGGGATAATTACTACGTGTTTGTCTACTTTGTGCTTTTTGAAATGAAAATTTGGTGTTATATTCAGTCTCTGATTTTATTACTTTCCCCCCTAACTTCTTAATGCACTCTAACACAGCAGCTTACAGGCACACCTCAGGCGTCAGGCAGGTTTTTTTTCAGTCAGAGGTGTTCATTTCACCTGGCTAGTTTTTGAGCTTGTCGTTTTCCTGCTAAATTCCTCTTAAAGATATTTGATTTATAAATAATCCGCTGGTTAGATTTCCACTCGGCTACTTTAGATGTAAGCCAGAAGTAAGCCCGGCGGTGTTGATGTTTCAGTTTCTCCACATAAATACATGACTCAGTGGTCTGCATCCAGCACTGGGAACCCTTCACTTTAAAACAAACTCTCAAACAGAATGCAAGCAGTGAGGTTACAGACATGGGGAAGTTAAATATAAGGAAGTGTATTAGGAATAAAATGTGTAACCACACCCAGCCAGCTGTGTGGTGTGGTACATTTGATGGCGGTGTTGCTTTTGTTGCTCTTCACTGCAGCTGTTATGGTGCTGCATTTAAAGTTCAATGTTTTTTCTCAAACTCAATCTGCTGTTTCTCAAACTGTCTACAGGCATAACATCAGATATGAAAACATCTGTTGTTTTCATATTGATGTGGCCTCCAGAGGGAGACAAACAACATTAATGAGTTAGTGTCTTTATCTAGTTCAATCAGTGTGGTAACTACGGCTTAACACATAACCTGAATTCTAAAATCCTCCGCACATATTGACAAGTTGAACTGAAAAATTCAAATTTGTATTTACCTATTGATTATTTTACACATCAAGTAATCTATCAAGTCAATCGATTAATGGAGTAATAAGATAAGAAACGTTTTTGTCTTATTATGGATCAACTGCTCCTTCTTGTTTAATTACTGTTTAATAACGGCGCCGCCTCTTTGCTCCTCGCGGTGTGTAAACAGACTCCGGCTCCACATTAAAGTGTGCCAGCATCATCATCCCTGCAGCAGTGACCTAATGTTAAACTTTTTATTCACACTCTGCACCTAAATATGTTTCTATTGCGAGTCTGTTTTTAGTCACAAATGTGGGTGAAATGCTCCCGTTTACATGACTCGATAAATCGTCGCACTGAACCATTAATCTCAGGTCCCCTTTTTTTGTAACAATGTTGGGTTTTACTGTTATATTTACCGGCCTGCGGCGCTCTTTTTCAAATTTTTCCTTCTGTGTTTACTGGTGATTTGAACAAAATTCCATCATGGGTGCAAATTTTAGTGACTGTTAAGCCACATGACGAACGTGACGCTTAAAACAAAAGCATTCACAGGGGATGAACATGAAACATGAACTGGGATTTATGATTATTTAAAAAACATATGTTAATAACTGAGGTATGCTCGTGCAAAGTTTTGCACGAGAGGGAAAAAGGTCCATGCAGATATATGTATGGTATGTTCATTATAATAAGATGTTCTTTAATTATCATTTTCATTTAGTACGTTTTCTGGTTGTAGTAGGGGCTCTCACTGGGATTATGTTTAGAAAAAGAGTCATGTGTGAAACAAATCTTTTTATGTGAGCACGCACTGAGCCTAGTGTGTGTTTTTGTTTTGCTAGTTTGTTTTTAAAAGATCAGTCAAAACTCTTTATTTCATGATTGAATTTTATTACGAAAACCTGGCATCTATGGGACAAAATGTTTCTTAATGATGATTAGAATGATTTCTCTGCACCCCTCATCAGGTTCAGACGTAGTTGAGTGGTTGTTTCACCACATCGAGGGATTTCAGGACCGCCGTGAAGCCAGGAAGTACGCCAGCAACCTGCTGAAGGCCGGCTTCATTCGTCACACGGTCAATAAGATCACATTCTCTGAACAGTGCTACTATGTATTCGGAGACTTGAGCGACTGTGAGAACTGTGAGTGGCTGCAAAACCCTGACATCAAACACTGAGCAACACATCCGACTGCTGAGTTTTATCCTTAATCACATTTTGCACATGGGCACTGGTGGACGCACCGGTTGTAGAAGGGGTTAGACATTTGACGTCATAGTTATCAAAGGATTCTTTAATGTCCTGCCATCGCTAAAATGAAATCTCAGGAAAGAAGACCAATCATTGTCCACCAGCTGCACCATATCAACGGTTCAGATGTAGTCATCTTTTTTTCGGGTTTGGTGCAAGAAAAGATCTTTTCACGTCAGATGTTGATATTTGAAGCCATTCATCATGCAAACCTAAAAATTATTCTCTGTTAGCTGTAAATCTTGAAGGAACATTTTTGCACCATTATTCACCCTCTCCCTCGTGTCTCCCACACAGATATGGCCAATCTGTCTCTGAATGACAACGACGGTTCCAGCGGCGCCTCGGACCAGGACACCCTGGCCCCCTTGCCGCTCCCTGGGGCTTCCCCGTGGCCCATGATGCACACCTTCCCCTATCAGCCATACCCAACACATCCCTTCTCCAGCCAGCCGCCTCCGTACCACGAGCTTACCAGTTACAGCTACGCCCCGGGCAGCACTGGCAGCCAACACAGCGAAGGTAAGCGGAGAGAAATGTTCTTTTATCCAGTATTTATTTTTAGAGTGAGATGCTGTAGGTGAGGCCGCTGTGAGCAAACTATTCCTGTTTGAAGGGCCACTCCAAAATATTACTCAAGAAGTTTAGCTTTTCATGACAGAGCTACATAGTGTGCTCTGACATTGTGTATAATATATCCTGTGGCTCTTGATGACTGTACACAGGGCTATTAATCATGGATATAATATTAGAAAATACAATAAAACAGGACATATGAGCCTATTGCTCAATTTCTAACATTTCAGGATTTTCCTTGGCTCAGATGGGTCATTTGAAGATGACAGCACATCCCTGATCCATGTCCACTAACTGCAATAAGTCTGCATTATATTATTTTCTGCCCATTTAATGAATAAAAATGTCTGAAGCTGAGTAAATGACGGGCTTTTAATAAAACATTTTACTGCTTTTGGCCTAAACCTCCTTTGTGTGAGCCAAAAGTGCCTTCATGCATGAGAACACTGCATTTCCACAAATTAAAGTACACTACCTCTTAGACTGGGATTCTGCCTCCTCCTGGTCTCAGACGACACATTTTATCTTTCACGTGTAAGATGAATGTGTTCACCACTACACCAGAGACTCAGGAGAGCGTCTGTAGCATCTGTGATTCAAAATTCGGCTATTAAAAAGTGAAAAATCAAAATGAGCAGCAATTCCTGTTGTGCAAAGGAGAGAGGATAGTTGCATATGTAGAGTTAAAGGTTGAAGACATCTGCACACAGGAGTTTGCAACCAGCCATTGCCAAAGACTAGAATGCTTCAGCCCACTCAATCGTTAATCTTCACTTTAATCAAATACAAAAGAAAATGATGCATTTTCTTGAAATCTTTGTTTAAAAGCATAAACAGCACAGTCTGGTGGCTGTACCCAGTCATATGCAAAGTGTTAGGGCCAATGGTTCCATCGCCTGCTGCTAGGACACAACTTCAATGCAAGAGTAGTAAATTTAGATCACAGTAATAAGTAATATCATAAATGAACCACCTCCTATGAACACTTTTAATTCAGTTTTTCTATAAATAAAACTGTAGACAAAGGCAGCTTAAGTTTGCTAATGTGTCTTCGTCCCATGTGTGTCCTGAGGTGCATCTTTACTGTTCTGTCTGAGCCATCACACAATCCATGCAACTAAGTTGGTCTAACCCACCTCCACCGGGGGGCAGCAGTCAGCTGTGTGGAAAATGCTAAGAAATTACACAAGAAAGACTTCACAGAAAAGTGTAAATAATTTTAGTAAAACTGGTAAATCAGCTAAGCAGTGTCATCAGAGCTCAGATTTGTTTGACTTGTTATCAAACAGTATTTTCTCTCCCGTGTTGCTGCAGGGAGCCGGAGCAGCGGCTCGACGAGAAGCGAGGGTGAGCGGCGTCGCAGCAGTAAAGGCCCTGGTAGCACTGTGGGCGGAGGGGAGAAATCCCCGTCCGGCGGTGGTGGAGAAGGTGGCGGGGCCGACTCGCGCTCCGGCAGCGGCAGCGAGTCTGAGTACTCGACGCGCAGCAGTCTGAGGCGCGGCCACGGTTCAGCCGCCCCCAGCGAGCACAGCCACGCCTCCTCCCAACGCTCGCATCATCACCGCATACCCCAACCGCCCCACATGTCCCCCTACCCGCCGGGAATCCTGCCGTACAACCCCATGATGGTGATGATGGTACCCCAGCATCCACACCCGGCCATGGCAACCGCCCACGGCCTTCAGCACACGCAGCCGATGGCGGCAGCTCCCATGCACCCCGCGTTACCTCCACCTCCTTCCTCCACTCCTGGAGGACCGCCTGGTGCTCCGCCCACTCGTGACCTGGGTTCCGTACCCCCAGAGCTCACTGCGTCACGGCAGTCGTTCCACCTGGCCATGGGAAACCCCAGCGAGTTCTTCGTGGACGTCATGTAGTTTTTTTTCTCTTCCTTGTGTTTGGTGTCCGTTCATGTGAAGTTAGTGTTCCCACTTGTGTGGACGAGGATCTGATGGTAGCTTATTGAACTCGTGTGTGCCTGTTGGAGTCGGGGCGCTTGACACTAAATTTGGTCGAACAGGGTTTTAAAGTAAGAACGACGATAGGACAAATCTCAATTGATCTATGTAGAAAGTTTAGCTTCTCTTCTTCAAATCCACTACAGAGCGCAGCCTGTTTTTATTTTTCAGGCCTTAACCCAGGAGGTTATTGTTTCCCTCCTACAGAAAACTGTACAATATTTAGCATTTGATCATTACACTCCTTCAAACACTCACTTAATATTTTATCATGGGAAGACCCTTCCAGTTCAGCCACTTGCCCTTGAGCTGCCCATCCAGAAACAACTGAGACCACAGTTTGGCACTAGAGGGCGCCAGGCACTCAGGCCAGATTCATTGGCTGCACAGGAGCAAATCAAGTGCCTTTCCATTATTATTTACGTTTTCACACTCCAGGTACAGCAAGCATCTTTTGTTTCAGCATTGTTTGACAGTGAGCCCCTCTGTATATATCTATTACTCCTGTGTATATGCAACTCTACAGACCAGCAAACTGTAATGTGAAAAGAAAGAAAGGTCCAAAAATGTCAGAAGAACTTGTTTTTAGTAATCACTGTCTAGGCCTAGTCATGAGATAACTCTTGTTGTGAGGAATGCGGGGTGGGGGTGTTTTTTTTTTTTTTTTTTTTTTTTTGTGTCAGGCTGTAGAGGCTCGATGGTACTCGTGGCACTAGACGTCCACAGCGGTACTTTTACCTACATGCAGTGTATATCCTCAGTAACTGTGATCCAAATGCCCCAGCTCTCCATGCTTATTTTTATGTTACTGACTCGCATTATTCACCCGTTCCTTTTTCTATGTGTGACTATATAAATCATGTGTAACCCAACTAACTATTAAGGTGCTAAATGAAGAGTCAACATTTCAGAAAGCTGACATTTATAGTGTCACATTGCTTGATTTCATATTGCCACCTTTGCTTGTGTATTTGAGAATAAATTTGATACATACTTATGGTTCAGAGTTGTTTATTTTAACTAGACACGTGAAGATTTGAATGAAGCTTGTGACCGTGAACTTTATCACATTGACAGACTGCAGTACAGATGCTGCAAAAACTCTAAGGTATGTGGGATTTGAATTTAGCTTAGCATCATGTTTTTAATAGATGTGATAATAGAAACAGAAATTATCATACGAGAGAACCGGTGTTGATACGGGAAAGCTTTATGGTAGAAGTCTTTAGAATTTATTTTAATAATACAGTTAGATCCAAATCAACTAACAGAAAGCAATCAAGTAGCACATTTTAGCAACAAATCAAATACAATTGTGCATTAACACATGTTAGCTGGTTACTACACGTTGACCACACACTTTTCTAGAATAATGTTCAGACCGATTTGTACTTGTGTGTGTGTGTGTGTGGGCTGGAATTACACACAAACTGCTATAACCATTTGTAAATCTTACTTTACGCTGATGGATCACATCGTACACGTTTGTCCATGCATACCGGACAGCAGGGGGCGTTCATGCGATGTTCCAACACTGTCGAAAAGTAGTAGAAGAAGAACGTCTGTTGATTGTAATAAAAAATACAGCCGCAGGGGGGGCGTTTTAAAAACGCACTACACTACGCATGTCAGTAATGGTATGCCCCCCGTCCCCAAGAGCACCTCCGTTTCCCTCCCGGACGCTCCGCCCACGTCAAATTTTCTCCTAGTTTGAGGCAGGCTCTGCCTCTTACGTCCACAGGAGACCGCTGTTGTGCACGGTCAGTGTTGCCAACTTTTTTTTTTCTGAAAAGCGACCAGTGACAAATCTGGCGACTTTTCCTGGTGTTATTGGAGACTTATGACGACTTTTTGACGTGAAAGCACGTATCGCTCTTACAGCAGCGGGTGCTGCCGTGGGCACCTCGCCGTCTAAAATAAATCAATGCACTAAAACACATCATTGCAAACTTAGAAATCGGATGTCCTTGGAGAGCCTTAACTCCATCTTGTACATCTCATATATAGACTGAAGCTGTCTGGTGGGGCTTCCTATGAACACCAGCTGCTTGATAAGGTTTTGCAGCTGCACATCAGCTGCATGCTAACTTCCATTAAGTCAAATGCTACAGATGCTGATCCTGCCATAAAAGCTCTCAACCAAAACGAGGATGACCCACTCCTTCTGTGAGCCAGCACGGCCTGTGCGTGTGGAGGGGTGTCTGAAAAAAACAAAAAACAAAAAACAATTAGCCTGCATTAGAACCAGACTAGTTCCCATCATTTTTCACATTGCCACTGTTTCTTCTAGTGTGTCTCTTTTTTTGTCCATTTCGATTGTTAATGTAGTTTGTTACAAACGTTATGGTTACATATGTTTTTCTGTTACTTTTTGTGGACCACAAGGTTTGCAACTGCTTAAACACACACACACACACACACACACATATATATAAAGAGTGCCTATTTCGGGTCAGTTTTGCCGGTCCCAAGCCCTGATAAAGGAGGAAGATTGGAATTGTGACATTAAAAAAGCAATAATCGCTAAAAGAAATTTAATTTGTAGTTTTAAAAATATTCTAAATGCATTAGGGGTGTTTTTTTACTCACTTTGTCTCTCCCAGCGCTGGTTACAATTACATAAACACGACCAATTATGTAAATTAGGCGATGACGTCATCCGCTGACTTTTATGACAGCCAATAGCGATTTCCCTTACTGAGGAGTTGGCAACACTGTGGACGGTTAATTTTTACCGGACTGTTGGCAGCATCTTTGACGGAAGGGACGCGTTGTTCTTACATAGACAGGTGTGTTGCGTACGCTGATCTTTTTGGCCTTTCGTAGAAGGATATGAAGCATTTCCTCAGGCTTTTTGTGCGCGGGCTTAAGCACCGAGCCCAGCGTACAGAACAGACCGACGTTTGGTACAATTGTGTTAGCTAGACGCCGTCAACAGCTAAGCTGACTTGCATGACATCTGTCCCTACTTCGTTATTAATACTAGTTGCGGCAAATGATTGTGTATAACGTCTTCTTCTTATTATTTTAAAGAACAAAATAAAACCATGCTGCTTCGCAAAGTGAGCCAGTCTTCCGCCCTGTGCAGCACCGTTCTCCGGCTTCCTGCCGTGCTAACCGGGTGAGTAATCATCAGTAATTATTGCTATAGAGACTTTAGAATGAGATGTTTATGTTTTACAAACATATCGTGTCATGTCTGATCTGCAGAGGTCAGCGTCAGGCCGCGGTGGTGTTTGTTGGGCAAAACGGCCGTCTCTACGCAAGCCAGGCAGCCGAGGTGCGTTACGTTATTATATCGTATTTCATTATAATGCATTAAGTACACATTACTCTGTTTAACACGGCAGCTTCACGCTGTGGCTCCACAACATTTGATCGAGACTGTGTCCTTGTTTGGGTAATCGCAGCTTGCGGCTGATAGAACTCCAGCACCCCCTCCCGCTCAAACTGGGGGAAAGTTCACTGTTCACGTGATCCAGGTATTAAAGGTGACACTGCAGTTGCTCAGGCAAGCGTTCACAATAAAAACAATAGGCCGATGATGTCATACGTGGAGTTTCGCCATGATGCTTGCACACCCGACATTACCACAATGTTTTTAACAAAAATTCATAAATTTATCAGCAGTTGTAAAGTCAGTGATCGTGTGTGTTGTTACTTTTGTTATTATAATTGTTAATAATGATATTATTTCTTTGTGTATAGTAAAACAAGTCGTAATGATAAATATGTCTAAGCAGTTTTAAAGTCTTGCAGGTCTTCCTCAGATTGACTGTGAACTTTTGGCTTAGCAAAATTGCTATGAAGTAACAAGGAAATATTTTCCACTGTTATCTGCAAATCAGAGTTTTTCCTGCTTTGAAAACAAAAGAGCTATCAACAGAAAATCACCACCACTGAGATAAAAAAAATTTTTTTAGCCTAAAATGTATTTCAAAATAAAGGTTTGGTTTATCATATTGTCAGAAGTGTCAGGAAAATGGACAGTAAGATACCCCAGAGTCATTGCCACAAATTTATCCAACCAGTCCAGTTTATCCTCCCAAGAGGTCAACTTTGATCTGGGATAAACTCTGTGTTTTTGTATTTGCTGAGAGGTCTCATATAGTGCTGGATCCATAAGCATTACATTAAAACAAATATTTCTAAAGTAGATTCTGGGGGAAAACAGGGGCTTTTCTATCCTTTGATTGTTTATCTACTACTTAATTCCTCTGGTGTAATAGAAATGGAGATGTGGAGGTCTTCATCAATAGAAAATCAGTTTGCTGAGTCTTCAGGGCTTATGTTTTAATCATTATTGATGGTGTGAACTAAGGTTGGGCAATTGGACGAATATATCGACGATAGGTTGAGGCTACCGTCATTCATTTTTACAAGGGCGATTAATTTATTTATTTGCTTATGAGTAAGTTTGCATGCCTGAATATATCGCCTATTGTCAATTACTGGACTGACGATTGTCAGCTGGAAAATTTTTACATATCGCCCAACCTTAGTGTGAACCCAGGTCCCTCTTACAGTGTTTGGTCCTTTTGACCAGCACATATAAAGTCTGGGGATGTTGTAGCTAATTCCTTATGACAATACCTATAATTATAATAATGATATTGCCTCTAGTGGTGCTGTTACACAGAGATGTTACTAGTGACTTATGGAGATCATCACTATAAAAAAAATAAGTGGCCACAAAGCTACACCAGCAGACCACCATTAAATATCTTGGCCAGACTTGGAAGTACTGGTGTTAGTGGATACGGAGGACAATGTGGAGGTGCCGGTTGTGTCCATCTGGATTTTCTTCTTATTGAAAACACTTAACCTCTGCCAATGATGCTGCTTCAAATAAAACAGTCAGAAGGTGATCTGGTACCAAGCCAGACCTGACTCCACACTGGCCCCGCATCAGTGGAACAGCTGTGTTTATTAACACGGTTATTAACTTGAAATTGGCAGTGAGTCCTGGTCAACACAGTAATTATTAGCTGGGAACAAAGTTCATACCTATTTTGTTGCTTTAATAAAATAAACATATGTAAATCCTGCTCCAAGGTCGTGCTTTTAACTCATTCACTGCCAGCCATTGGCAGTGAATGAGTTAAACCCATTGACTCATGCACTGCAATTGACGGCTATAGACGTCAATGGCAGTGAATGAGTTAATAAACACGAGCTCACAGGGTGTTGTCTGTATAGTTAAAAGCAGAACTTTATGACAGCCCTGTGATAAATACTTTTATTGTGAGGCGTAATAAATGTTGTCTTTATGAAATTAAAATGCAATTCACTGGAAGTTTTACTGGAGTTAATTATGAATCGGGTACAAAAGGCAGATTTAAAAACATGAACCACATACTCAGCACTCAGCTGAGTGGCTGTACCCTTGGCTTCACCTCTCACCTAGTTGAGATCGGAGCTGGTGTCCCGATTGAAACTGGAAAAACTGTAGCCTGTGTGCTCTTAACATTTAATCACCAAACAGCACTTGACAGCAAACTGTCTCCCTCTGTGTACCTTCATCCTGTTGGCTACATGGTGGTAAACCTTCAGATGTGTTATTCCTTTTACATGAGTCAACCAGACACTGCGTATGGTTAAGCAGTGATTTTGTATGTTTTGTAAGCTTTGTTGCACAGAGAGTTTGTCCTCTGCTCTGTTTGTGGTTTCAGGCAGTGCTGGAGAAGCCTGCAGCAGTCGGCAGTGACGCTGCCACCAAAGTGGAAAAGAAGACAGCTGCTGCTGCTGTATGTTTACTATTTGCTTTATAAGCAAGTCTTACGTTTATAATGGCCAAAATCTGGTTAAAATCAGTCAGTCTACTTAGTTTATTTTCAAAGTAAAAGGTTTGAATCCTAGGAGCAATAGGGCACATGTTTCTTTAAGAATGGGTCCCTCTTTAAAGCTGATTTCTTTGCTGTTTAAACACAACACACAGAGGCTTTCAGTGTTCTCAATTCACCAGCAGGTGGCAGCATAAATCACAGCAATGCATGTTTGTTACGGTGTGTTCACACCGAACGCGATGGACGCGAATAGAGCGTCAGGTTTACATGTAAAGTCAATGGAAAGGCGCGATGACGCGCGATTGCGGGTCCCGCGAAAATTCGGAAGCAGATTTGCGTCGCGAAAACGCCAAAACGCGTGAAACGCGCGTCAGTGTAGCGCGTCTGGCGCGTTTGACTCGCGAATAAAACCACGCGCGTGAGTTTTTGTGTTGCATTTTGTGCATACGTGCGTTTCGCGTCTACCGCTCGAGTTGGAAAAATCTGAACTCCAGCGTCAAATCGCGCCGCGACAACCAATCAGGAGCCTGGTGACGTGGCTGTTACCTAGGTCAAAGGGGCAGATCCAGCCAAAGCCTTTCATACTTCAATGGAGGGGAAGGCTAATCAATGCGGTAGCAAACAACTCGGAGCTGTACAACACCAGCTGCTTTCAGTACCGAGACAGGAATAAAAAGGACCGAGCTTGGAGGAAGATATGTGAAGAGATCGGGCAACCTGGTAAGTTCATTCATTTCTCTTTTGAAAGTTTTCACTGACCCGGGGAAGCCGCACAAAAGCTAGCAAGCCACCGCTATTTTCCCACTGACGTACAAATACCGTTCTGCTTTTATGCATGTTGTCATTTAGGAATATATTTTATTGTTTATTAATAAACAGCACACAGTGGTCGCTGTTCATCCGTCACTGCTTTGCTTTTTCGCTGATTTTTTATTGCACAGTACAGCATTGCATTCTACAGCCTGATTGACAAATCTCCTGCGCTTGCCAAATTTATCACGTTTGGTTTTGATAACCATCGCGTCCAATAGAAAAAACAGCACAAAAACACCCATAACTATGAGCCTCATTCGGAAATAGACACCTGCACCGTGACGGAAAAAGGCGCACGAAAGTGGCGGGCAGATGAAGACAAACCGCGGCATAATAATACTTTTACGTTTTGCAATCTACAAAGGTTTGCACTTTGAGAATCAATTGTGAGAACTGTGACCAGGGGCTAGTTATTCTGAGAACCCCTGCAATAAATGAGGGACCACTGTCTACTCTACGATTATTATATCCAACCTGTTAACATTTAATACTGTATTGATAGAACCAACTGATTCTGCAGCAGAGCATCCCCAGTCCCTGAGCTCCTGCTGCTGCACCCACAGATATGTACAGCAAGCACTGATACCTTTTTAGTCGGTGGGATTCCCTTGTGATCACCTTTACTAAATATCTACAACCAATCTGATTATATCCTGTTATTGTTTTTTTTTTTTTTCAATGTTGAAATTAAAATCTAGTAGCAGCCTTCTCATTTCTTTGTGTTTTGTGCTGTTTTACAGGCCCACAGAGGAGGACGGCTCCGAGGCAGATGAGGGACGGGTCCCAGGACGGTCCATCGGCGGTGGAGCTGGCCATCCTGGAGTCCCTGAAGAGGCCACACCAGTCTCCAATGGAGCATTTCCTCCTCAGCCTTGTTCCTGCTCTGGAGAGCAGCTGGTCCTTTTTATTCCTGTCTCTCTGTAAATTCTTATATTTTATATATTTATGTTTAATGTTTTTCTGTTTGAGACTTTTAATATTATTTCAAATAAATGTTTATAATGACTAATGTCTCAGTTCTACTACACAGCAAATGTTGGCACACGACTTGACACATGTAGAATTTATTTCATATTATACTAATGACAAAATATACTGATACAGTGGGATGCAGAAGTTTGGGCAACCTTGTTAATAGACATTATTTTCCTGTATAAATTGTTGGTTGTTACAATAAAAAATGTCAGTTAAATATCATACAGGAGACACACACAGTGATATTTGAGAAGTGAAAAGAAGTTTACTGGATTTACAGAAAGTGTGCAATAATTGTTTAAACAAAATCAAGCAGGTGCATCAATTTGGGCACCACAAAAAAGAAATGAAATGAATATTTAGTGTATATCAATGTGTGTGTCTCCTATATGATATATGGGGTGCCTTTGTCTGGATGTGCTTCCCATCCAGAGCTGCACAGCACAGAGGAAAGTTCCAGCGCTCCTGGAATCCCTCTGTGATGGACCGCCAGTCTCCAGGTGAAGGCACAGCCATGAAGTCGTCCACTAGACAGTCCCAGATGGACGTCGCTGCCTTGGGGGTGATCTGGCTCACCGTGGACACACCGACTCTGAAACTGAACGCGATGGTCCTGAAGGAGTCCCCGGTGACAAGGAACCTGGACAAAATTGTTCAAAATCAGTATTATGTGTACTGCAGTTACAAAATACATTATTCAAATTCCAAAATACTTTTGTGATGTCAGATTTAAATCACAAAACATGAATCTTACATAAAACCTTTTGTAATTATAAGGATAATTACAAAATGTATATTAGATAATATCTAAAACAGTTGTGTTTTGTTTTAACTTTAACATATCATAATTTGATTGGTAGCAACTTTCACAACTACAGTGAGCCAATCACTCATAATTCCTAAACATGTCAATCAGGTAGGAATGAAGTAAGACATTAATAGAAATAAAGAGTTGTATGTTGACATGTAGCCCTTTCCTTGCTTAAATCATTAATATTTTTGAAAAATTAATCTGTGATAAGACAGCTTATCAAGATAGAACCATGTAACTAGAGATGAACCAAACTGTTCAGTTTTATCTAACTCTGTTTTAATAAAGGCTGTGACCCCTGCTATAGAGTCTGACAGCTGCAGGGATTATATACAAATATTCAACTATCCCAGAATTAAACCAGGTCTAAATAAAAAGGAGTGAGTATCACTAAAAGGTTAACTCAGTGGTCCTAATGCTACAGTTTGATATCAGCAAACACCGAGCGCATACATTGATGTGACACCACAGCCATGCTATCATGCAAACACTGATAACAGCATAAATCGAATTAAATCGGGACTTGATGAGACCTTCTGAGTATCACTAGAAATATTATAAAGAGTCGTCTCTGTACCACAGTTTGCTTTCAGTAAACACCGACAGCATTCACTGTTAGCATAGCACATCCATGTTAGCAGTGTATAACTGGATGGATTAGCATATTAGCACAGATATCAATAAAGGACTACCGTATTAAATAGTTTTACTAACCTCAGGCAGACGGACAGGCGCTCTGCAGGTGGGATTGAGCGTCTGTAGTTGGTGTCTAGGCGGGCAATGCTGGGACCGACGCGGGACAGCAGGTCCTCAAACTGGCCGACGGTGATAGCGCTGGAATCGGCCGTCATCCAGGCGCAGCTCCTGGAGCAAGTGGTGAAACTCACCAAACTGCTCATGCCTCTGGAGGACCTGATGGACCCAGGTACGGCGAGGACGTCTTTTACGCTGCTGCTCTGCTCTCCACAGTACATAGAGAAGGGAGACTCTCTCTTCAAGCGCTAGCTCGATAGCTGCCATCTTGCAAAGATACCAGTCTGGCACAACTCCCTCCCACATTCCTCCCACATTTCCGGTTCACGCGCGTCAAAATATCATATTTTGACGCGCGATGGATTTTTCTTGGACACGCGTTGAGACGCGAATGTACACGCGTCAAATTAGGGGCGTTTGGGGCGTTTTATTGAACACACCGTTAGGCCTCTGCTTGTCTATACAGTTCCAATAACTACCTTGGAATCCCTTGAAAGGAAGATTAGTGGCTTTCTTCGTAAGTAGCTGGGACTTCCCTGCAGCCTCACCAGCGCCGCCTTGTATGGTGCAAGCAACAGCTTGCAGTTACCCTTCAGTGGTCTCACAGATGAGTTCAAGGTGGCTCGCACACGAGAAGCCCTACAGAATCAGAATCAAAATCAGAATACTTTATTAATCCCGAAGGAAATTAGGGTTACAGCAGGCAGCACCCTAATGGCGCATGCACACTTACGGTGTGTTCACACCGAACGCGATGGACGCGAATAAAACGCCCCAAACGCCCCTAATTTGACGCGTGTACATTCGCGTCTCAACGCGTGTCCAAGAAAAATCCATCGCGCGTCAAAATATGATATTTTAACAGTGAATGCTCTCGGTGTTTACCGATAGCAAACTGGTACTGTTTATAATATTTCTAGTGATACTCAGATGGTCTCATCAAGTCCCGATTTAATTTAATTCGATTTATGCTGTTATCAGTGGTTGAATGATAGCATGGCTGTGGTGTCATAGGTATGGTGAGCCAGATCATCCCCCAGGTAGCGACGGCCATCTGGGACTGTCTAGTGGACGATTTCACGGCTGTGCCTTCAACTGAAGACTGGCGGTCCATCGCAGAGGGATTCCAGGAGCGCTGGAACTTCCCCCTCTGTTGTGGAGCTCTGGATGGGAAGCACGTCCAGACGAAGGCACCCCCCAACTCAGGATCCATGTTCCACAACTACAAGGGAACTTTCTCCTTTTTAAAATTTTCTTAATAAATGGATCTCTACTCCAAAATAACCTAACCTCTCTTTATTCTCTTAAGTAACTTGTCTTCACTATGTTCCTATAACCAGTGTGATGCAAAAGTTTGAGCAACCTTATTAATAGTCATTATTTTCCTGTATGAATCGGTTACAGTAAAAAATGTCAATTACATATATCATATAGGAGACACACACATTGATATACACTACATATTTATGTTATTTCTCTTTTTATGTGTTGCCAATATATGCACCTGCTTTATTTAGTGTAAAGTTATTGCACACTTTCTGTAAATCCAGTGAACTGCATTTCACGTCTCAAATATCACTGTGTGTGTCTCCTATATGATGTATTTAACTGACAATTTAAATTGTGACAAATAACGATTTGTACAGGACAATGATGGCTATTAACAAGGTTGCCCAAACTTTTGCATCCCACTGTATCAGTATATTTTGTCATTAGTATAATATGAAATAAATTCTACTTGTGTCAAGTCGGGTGCCAATATTTGCTGTGTAGTAGAACAGAGACATTTGTCATTATAAATGTTTATTTGATAAAATATATAAATTCAGTAATAAAAAGATTCAACATAAATATATAAAATTTAACTATTTACAGAGAGACAGGAATAAAAAGGACCCAGCTTGGAGTGGAAGAGCCTCAGGGGAGAAGGAGGAGAAGAATAAGAACATTGTTTCTGCCCTGGAGAGCTGCTGCCTCATCAGAAAACTACTGATCATTAGGGTCCAATGTTTCCAAATTTAGCACAGCTGTGCTGTTGTCAAAAACTAATTTATGAATTTGGAATTTCACGAATTCTCGTGTCTGAGGCGGCATGCTCTCCAGAGCAGGAACAAGGCCGAGGAGGAAATACTCTGTTGCAGACGGGCGTGGCCTCTTTAGGGACTCCAGGATAGCCAGCTCCACCGCCGATGGACCATCCTGGGACCCTTCCCTCGACCGCCTTCGAGCTCTCCTCCTCTGTGGGCCTGTAAAAAACAGAACAAAACACCACAAAGAAATGAGAAGGCTGCTACTAGATTGTCATTTTCAAAATTGAAAAAAAAAACAGGATATGAACAGATTGGTTGTAGATATTTAGTAAAGGTGATCACAAGGGAATCCAAGCAAGTAAAAAGCTATCAGTGCTTGATGTTCATACCTGTGGGTGCAGCAGCAGGAGTGGAGGGACCAGGGACTGGGGAGTCAGGAGAAGCAACAGGGGAGGACTCTGCTGCATGATAACTTGACTCTATCAAGACAATATTAAATGTTAACAGGTTGAAGACAATAGTCATAGAGAATATTATATTATTATATACTTATTATTATATACAGTGGTCTCCCATTTATTGCAGCACATGAACAGTAGTCACAGTTCTCACAAGTTGATTCTCAAAGTGCAAACCTTTGTCGATTTTAAAACGTAAAAGTATTATGCCGCGCTTTTTCTCCGTCTGCGGCGCCACTTTTGTGCGCCTTTTTTGCTCCTGGTGCAGGTGTCTATTTCCGAATGAGGGTCATAGTTATGAGTGTTTTTGTGCTGTTTTTTTCTATTTGAAGTGATGGTTATCAAAACCAAACATGATAAGTTTGGCAAGCGCAGGAGACACGACACGGAGGAGATTTGTCATTTGGGCTGCAGAATGCAATGCGCATCGTTGAAAGCTGTACGGTGCAATAAAAAAAATCAGCGAAAAGGCGAGGCAGTGACGGATGAACAGCGGGACTACTTTATACTGTTTATTAATAAACAAAATATATTCCTGTATGACAACACGCATAAATTAACTGCCTACATTAATTAATTGTAAACATACCTTCTGACTGACACTCCCCTGCTGCCTCTTCGGGCTGTCCCTGGTCCTCGGGGGAGAAGTTCTCCACGGTCCGCACCATATTTCCGCTGGTCTCCCGCGGGGTGAGGAAGGGGTCCAGAAACCCCATGACCGCGAAGAACTTCCATCTCCTCCCCGATCCTGCTGCAGACCCACTCCTCTTCTCCTTCTCTGACCTCTTCTCCTTATTATATGTGTCCCTGAGGCTCTTCCACTTTCTCCTGCAGATGTCCTCTGAATAAACGCATTATCTGGTTAGCGGAAAGGTATTTGTACAACAGTGGGAAAATCGCGGGACAGTAGGCGCGCTTGCTAGCTTTTGCACGGCTTCATCGGGTCAGTCTGAAAATTAAAAAGAATAAGGAATGAACTTACCAGGTTGCCCGATCTCCTCACTTATGTGTCTCCAAGCTAGGTCCTTTTTATTCCTGTCTCGGTAGAAATAGGAGCTGGCATCATATAGCTCGGGGTGGTTAGCCACGGCGCTGATCAGCTTTTCCTCCATACTGAATGAAGAATGAAGGGCTTTGGCTGGATCTGCCCCTTTGACCTAGGTCAGAGCCACGTCACCAGGCTCCTGATTGGTTGTCGCGGCGCGATTTGACGCTGGAGTTCAGATTTTTCCAACTCGAGCGGTAGACGCGAAACGCGCGTATGCACAAAGTGCAACACAAAAACTCACGCGCGTGGTTTTATTCGCGCGTCAAACGCGCCTGACGCGCTACACTGACGCGCGTTTCACGCGTTTTGGCGTTTTCGCGACGCAAATCTGCTTCCGAATTTTCGCGGGACCCGCAATCGCGCGTCATCGCGCCTTTCCATTGACTTTACATGTAAACCTGACGCTCTATTCGCGTCCATCGCGTTCGGTGTGAACACACCGTAAGGGCTTTAAGCTTGACCTCTCCTGTAGCTCCATAGAGCCGTTTCAGTGGTGTTTGAGTTAACTTAAATGTTACTGTTTGGTTTATCTTTTCACAGGAATCCAAATCATTTGCTTTCAACATTTTCAAGGGGCAGATCACAACTTCCCAGGTTTTTCCCTTTCCCCAAGGTAAATCCATAAGACGTATTTATGTTCTTAACTGATTTTTAAAAAAAAAAAAATTAAAGCCAGTTTTTGCTGGTTGGCTTTGTTAAACTGGAAAGCTGTTGTCAGTGTAATGGTTTGTATGTGCCGCAGTCCTCAATGAGGAGCAGGAGCAGTTCCTTCGAGAGCTCGTGGGGCCATGCAGCAAATTTTTCGAGGTAATTGTAAATCTTATTCTGACCTCACGCTCACTGCTCCTAAACACCCCCAAACCCTCCCCTCACCGATTCCCCCTCCATGTTTCTGCTCCCTGTGGACAGGAGGTAAATGATCCAGCCAAGAACGATGCCTTGGAGAAAGTGGAGGATCACACCATGGAGGGCCTGAAGGAGATGGGTGCCTTTGGTATGCAGGTGCCAGCTGACCTGGGTGGCATTGGCCTCTCAAATACTCAGGTACAGCTTGCTTGACTTAATTATGATATTGACAACATGGCAATGGTTTTAAAAAGTTTAACGGAAATTATCCATCCAACAGTACGCCCGGCTGGTCGAGATCGTTGGCAGTCATGATTTGGGGGTCGGTATTACTTTGGGTGCACACCAGTCTATTGGTTTCAAGGGAATTTTGCTTTTTGGGAATAAAGCTCAGAAGGAAAAATATCTGCCAAAACTCGCCTCAGGTAAGAATACCAGCATCAGCATCTGGATTTCGAGGTAAACTGTAGCTCTGTAGAAGATTGGAGACGTTCTGTCTGTTTATTATTGAAAGCTTAAAAAAGCCAGAGTGTTGGAGGGACACACTGTGCTAGAAAAGTCTAACTTCATGTGAAAGAAAAGCTTAGTAATTTTTGTTGTAAATTTTTGCTTTGACAATGTGTGTGTGTGTGTGTGTGTGTGTGTGTGTGTGTGTGTGTGTGTGTTACTCCAGGCGAGCACATAGCCGCCTTCTGCCTGACTGAACCAGCCAGCGGTTCTGATGCCGCCTCTATCAAAACCGTTGCCGTCCAGTCGCCCTGCGGAAAGTATTTCACCCTCAATGGAAGCAAGATCTGGATCAGGTGAGGACTCCAAGGAAGTTCTTGGTGAATAGTTTGCTAAAAAATAATCCGACTTGATGACAAACCTAAAATAGAAAATCGGACAAACCACAGCACAGTCTGCTGAGGAGGGTTCAACGTTCTCTCCATAGTTATTGCCTATGTTTAAGCGCTTTCGATCCCGTTCTTCTGTATATGCTTGAATGGTTTTCAAAATGTTGCTGAGCTGAGACACTTTGCACTACACACAAGTTCTGGTGGTTATAAGACTGTGTACCCTCTGAACAACCACTCGCTTTCTCTCATCAAAGCAATGCACGACCGCAGTGGTTAGTGCAGCTGACACCCGTCTCACTTTCTCTCGCTTGAGTGCAACTTCCTGTTACACGAAGACTGGGGAGTACGTGCTACTGTCTGTCATTAATCGTGAGATGCTGTGTGATTGCTTAGAAGCAACAGCTGACTGGCGTCACGCATGAATAAAATATGAATAAGTAGTTTAACCGTCTTATATCTGTGTGTGAGGGAGCTTTGATTTTATTACTTGTAGCATTTAAAAAAAATTGTATTTTATTAGTGTCTAAATCAGTGTTTAGTCCTTTTAAAACTCCTGTTTTTAGAGTTGACGTATTTGAAAAGTAATCTTAAAGTAAAGCTTGACTGTTTGACAGCTGAAGCTTTTTCGTGCTTTCACCACAAGGGGGCAGAATTACACAGTGCATCCAGCGACACACAGTAATGGCCACTCCATTCTAAATAACCTTCTCTCCTCAGCAACGGAGGTTTGGCTGAGATCTTCACTGTATTCGCCAAGACGCCCATGAAGGACCCCAAAACCGGGGAGATGAAGGACAAGATCACGGCGTTCATTGTGGAGAGGAGCTTTGGAGGAGTGACACAGTGAGCGCCCCTTTTCTTAACTTAGCAGACTGTTTGCCACTAAACCCTTTATTTTTGTTGTGGATGAAACTTTTTATTTCTTCCTTCCCATCATCGTAAACCTTACTTCTGTCTCGCAGTGGCCCTCCGGAGAAGAAAATGGGCATCAAGGCTTCCAACACGGCCGAGGTCTACTTTGATAACGTGCGAGTGCCGGCCGAGTGCGTGCTGGGCGAAATCGGAGGCGGATTCAAGGTGGCAATGAACATCCTGAACAACGGCCGCTTTGGCATGGCGGCCGCCCTCTCCGGCACCATGAAGAATGTCATCGCCAAAGCTGTGAGTGAATCCCCTCCAGGCTCCTTAAGTGTAGAAAGGAAGGGAAGTGGGTGAAGCGCACCGGTGGAGCTCTTCTCTCGAAGCCTATGGCTTTTACTTATGGTTTAGTTTCTATATGTGCTGTCAGGTTTCCCACTTGCTGCATTGTTTCTTATCTGTAACCAATATTGTCTGTGTTGCAACTCATTTCGCTTTGCTTTGTTCTTCATTGTGGGTTAGTGGGAAATTCCCCTTCTCTTTGTGGCCTCTTTCTGCTTCTTGCTGCGCTTAAATGTGCTGAAGGCCTCCGTTCGGCTCTGTCTACTGAGAGGATTCAGCTTTTTTTGATTAGTAAAGTAATTAATTTTTTTTTTTAACTTAAATTACTTAAAATCAATGTTATGTTTATTAAAACAGTTTGAATTGCTACCAGTAGATGGTCATAAGATTAGAGGACCATAGACACAGTGACAACACACACTGGTTAATGGAGTCCTCTTTTGAAGCCTCGAGCTGACTGTTTTGGGTGTCTCGGCATTTAAAAACTAAATCTTTGAGCGACTGAGAAATCAAGACAATGCAGACTTATTCAGTAGCAACTTGACAGTCACATGCAGTCGTGTCCTGCTTTATTGTCTGCTTTAATATAAATACAAACATAATTGACTAAATGAACATCCTGCTGTGACTCAAAACGAACAGCTGAGAACATAATGGCTTACTGAAAGCGTTTAATGAGGCCATAGGTCAAGGAAGATGAGGCGCAGTTTCTCATGAACGATGATAAAAGCAGAGTTGAACTATAAATATTTAATGAGACAAACGGAGAACGTAACATCACATTCGCAGAAGGATGTTGAACACATAAATCAATCAAATTGGAATAAATATTTTTTAAAAACATCGTGTGTGGAGATGCAAAGTTTCATTCAGATTGGCCCGCCTGTTAGGGAGGAGATAAGGTAAATGGAGACATACAGTGGGGCAAAAAAGTATTTAGTCAGCCACCGAGTGTGCAAGTTCCCCGACTTAAAATGATGACAGAGGTCAGTAATTTGCACCAGAGGTACACTTCAACTGTGAGAGACAGAATGTGGGAAAAAAATCCATGAATCCACATGGTAGGATTTGTAAAGAATTTATTCGTAAATCAGGGTGGAAAATAAGTATTTGGTCAATAACAAAAATACAACTCAATACTTTGTAACATAACCTTTGTTGGCAATAACAGAGGTCAAACGTTTACTATAGGTCTTTACCAGGTTTGCACACACAGTAGCTGGTATTTTGGCCCATTCCTCCATGCAGATCTTCTCGAGAGCAGTGATGTTTTGGGGCTGTCGCCGAGCAACACGGACTTTCAACTCCCGCCACAGATTTTCTATGGGGTTGAGGTCTGGAGACTGGCTAGGCCACTCCAGGACTTTCAAATGCTTCTTACGGAGCCACTCCTTTGTTGCCCGGGCGGTGTGTTTTGGATCATTGTCATGTTGGAAGACCCAGCCTCGTTTCATCTTCAAAGTTCTCACTGATGGAAGGAGGTTTTGGCTCAAAATCTCACGATACATGGCCCCATTCATTCTGTCCTTAACACGGATCAGTCGTCCTGTCCCCTTGGCAGAAAAACAGCCCCATAGCATGATGTTTCCACCCCCATGCTTCACAGTAGGTATGGTGTTCTTGGGATGCAACTCAGTATTCTTCTTCCTCCAAACACGACGAGTTGAGTTTATACCAAAAGGTTCTACTTTGGTTTCATCTGACCACATGACATTCTCCCAATCCTCTGCTGTATCATCCATGTGCTCTCTGGCAAACTTCAGACGGGCCTGGACATGCACTGGCTTCAGCAGCGGAACACGTCTGGCACTGCGGGATTTGATTCCCTGCCGTTGTAGTGTGTTACTGATGGTGACCTTTGTTACTTTGGTCCCAGCTCTCTGCAGGTCATTCACCAGGTCCCCCCGTGTGGTTCTGGGATCTTTGCTCACCGTTCTCATGATCATTTTGACCCCACGGGATGAGATCTTGCGTGGAGCCCCAGATCGCGGGAGATTATCAGTGGTCTTGTATGTCTTCCATTTTCTGATGATTGCTCCCACAGTTGATTTTTTCACACCAAGCTGCTTGCCTATTGTAGATTCACTCTTCCCAGTCTGGTGCAGGTCTACAATACTTTTCCTGGTGTCCTTCGAAAGCTCTTTGGTCTTGGCCATGGCGGAGTTTGGAGTCTGACTGTTTGAGGCTGTGGACAGGTGTCTTTTATTCAGATGATGAGTTCAAACAGGTGCCATTCATACAGGTAACGAGTGGGGGACAGAAAAGCTTCTTACAGAAGACGTTACAGGTCTGTGAGAGCCAGAGATTTTCCTTGTTTGAGGTGACCAAATACTTATTTTCTACCCTGATTTACGAATAAATTCTTTACAAATCCTACCATGTGAATTCATGGATTTTTTTTTCACATTCTGTCTCTCACAGTTGAAGTGTACCTCTGGTGCAAATTACTGACCTCTGTCATCATTTTAAGTGGGGGAACTTGCACAATCGGTGGCTGACTAAATACTTTTTTGCCCCACTGTACATGATCATATTTTTTTGATGGAAAAAAATTTTGTGCAGATGCTGATATAAAAAAACACATTTATCTGGCCAGTAGCTGATGTGGTATTATTACTATTATTAGATCTAGGTAGACTAAAGCATACAGCTGCACATAACTCTTTCACTTGTTTACAATAGGGCTGCCACAAATGATTATTTTGATAGTCGACTAGTCACCGATTTTGCGATTAGTCGACTAATCAGATCATCATCCATTGGACATAAAACTACAGCTTATTGCACCAGCAGCATCTGCTCTTATATAACTATCATTAGCTTACAGCTTTAAGTGTTTAAGGTCTGTGCTAACTAAAAATAAAGACAAGATGATAGTTTATTAAATTTAAATGAAATTTGCAGATTGTTTCGGTGAAGTTTAATAAACTCCTTGCTATCTAAAATATAACAGGACACCGGAGTATATTCTCCAGCATCTCACACTTCTGATAATCAGTTGTCTGCTTGACGTTTATTCAGCTGTGTAAAAACTATAACTTTAAACTCAGCCAAACCGATTTACTCAGGAACAAATAAAATACTAAAAAAGCCAAACAATAACATTTGTAAGTTATCTAAGTGACTTATATATGTTTAACCTGAGTAGCAAAAGACGGCGGTGGGTTTGAAAACGATTTGCTGGGAGTCCGGTGCTCTCACGGACTCTAGTGAGCCTTGCCCCCGGCTAGCTATCGAGCTAGTGGGTAACAGACGTCTCCAAAAACGTCGGCGCACTTTTGAAAATATGTGGTGTCTTGATAAACTGAGCAGATATTTGAAGTTTCCACAGCTGCATTCTCGCCTGAAAATATGTTAAACGTTTATTTTGTGACCCAGAAAGAATAATAAGAGTAATATTAAAACTAACTAGCTGCCGCCATTGTTGGAAACTGAGCTGGGCTGCGCTATAAATTCTAGTTTCTTCTTCTTCGGAGTTTAACGGCAGCTGGCATCCTTGTACATGCAGTGCTGCCATCTTCTGTTTCAGTCCGTTATTACACTCTTAAATCCTACTACTTATTCCTGCGTCTTTTGGGATCTTACAAAGCTTCAAACGACGCGTCGACTATTAAATTAGTCGTAATCATGACTAGTCAACTAATCGTGGCAGCCCTAGTTTACAACACTTGTCTTTTAACAAGTGCAAAACTGATATGACACAACAGAAAACCACTGTTTACTGACATATCAGCACTGATAATTAGGCGACCGTGGACCTCTTCTTCAGTTGCAAATGTTTCACTACTAGAAAAATCCATTAATATTAAGCCAGTGTGCACATGTACCTCCTGAGAACATGAAGAGAAATTTACTTCAAAGTCAGTGTTAGTGCGCTTATAGTAAATGAGATTCACAAATCAGTTTTGCAGCTAAATGGTCTCTACAGTAAGCATATTTTATTGCTGTGACTGAAGGGATTTCTCGCCCGGGGGGGAAAAACGTGGTTGTTTTGTTTGAGCAGTTGCGTCGGCTGGAGAGAAAACTGTGAAAAGTTCATGTGGGGGGAATTCCTGCCCCCTCAGCGTTTTTACTGAGGGAGAATCTCATGCAGAGGAGGCACAGGGAGCCGGTTCTCATGCACTTAGAGAAATGACTTGCTCACATGTTGATAAAGAGAAGTTCATTTTTTCACTGTTTAATGCCATGCAGCCATAAACTGCCTTCAGTGAGCGCTTGCGACCTAATTCAACACTAATCTTAACGTGTGAACTTTTTATTAAAGAAAGCATGGTTCTTTTCAGCTTTGTTGTTTGTTTTCACGTCTCATGGTATTTTGACACATTGCCACCAGTTTTGCACCTCACCACAATACTGATCATGCTTCTTTTTGTGGTGACCGGCAGCTCTGCCAAACTTCCTCTTCTCATACAAAAAAAACCTGCTAGATAGCAACAGCATTTCAGGGCACCAAAAAAAACACTTGCAAAAGCTTGTTTCCTCATATCTTGTGGCTTGAGTCAAATTCTTGACTTAAAATAATGAATTGTGGTCTTATAGCGGCCTGTGCTTTTCCACTTTTCGTCAGGTGGACCATGCAGCCAACAGAACCCAGTTTGGGAACAAGATTCACAACTACGGAGCCATCCAGGAGAAGGTGGCTCGCATGACTATGCTGCAGTACGTCGCAGAGGTCAGACAACACAACACGAATCTGTAACGCTACCTCACCTGATGCCGCGCTGAGCCGTGTGGTGCAGGTTCTGAGAAGAACCTTGCTGATTAATGGTTTGCTGTTATCTTGACATCGTGGTTGATTTCCTGTTTTACTGTCAGTCAGCATAATCTGCTTGTCAGCTCACTGGGCTTTATTTAACACAGAGAATGTGCTGAGATGCCTTTTTTTAAATGTGACGAATTCAAATTAAATTCAGTTTTGATTGTCTTTATGAGAAAGGTGTCAAACTCATGGTACCATTACTTCTGTGTGTTTTCTCAGTCCATGGCCTACATGATCAGTGGGAACATGGACAGCGGAGCAACCGACTTCCAGATCGAAGCTGCCATCAGCAAGATATTTGCCTCTGTAAGAAATTTCCACTTCAGTGTTTGTACTGCAAGCCTTTTATTTCAGCTTTTGCAGTAACCAGAAAGCCTTTAAGGATGTTTGGCTTCAATTTTTCTGGCGCTTATTTCATAATCTTCATGAGGTTCCTTTTTCTGTGGAAGACTGAAGGATGGTAAATAGAGGAAGCATATGACTCCTGACTGATGTGAGATGAAATATGATAGTGTGTTTGGCAGTGCTAAACGGCTTTTACATGTCTGTGTTTCTTTGTGTAATTGAGACAGGAAGCAGCATGGTTTGTGACAGACGAGAGCATTCAGGTTATGGGCGGCATGGGTTTCATGAAGGTGAGTCCTCAGTCCACATCCTGTTAGTTACAAACCAGGTAACACGGGGACAAATCTATTTGACAAAATTTTAAGTTTGTGTTTTTGAAAGCTAGAGTTTAACATCCTGATGAAAGCAGGTGAAACAGTAGATAGAACAGGAATTTCTCGATACTCAGAATTTATACCTTTTGTATAGTCTCTTTTTATATAGCACCAAATCACAACAGCATTCACTTTAAATTGTAAAGTAATAACACTACATTATTGGAATCAAACTTGAACAATCAACCAACCCAATAGGTCTGTGAAGGTTCTCAGTCATGGACCCCCTAACGCCTTAACACCCACTCACATCCAGGGCCATTTGACCTTGGGAAATCACATGATAGGGTGGGGCTAGGTTTCACAATGAGCTCACCTAAAACCTTGGCTGATTGTGACCTACACCCGTTTTCACAACTTGGCTTGTGTGATTAGGTAGAGGATCATTACGGGGTCCATTGTCCCTCTTGGAGTGGACACTCCCACTTAAATTTGAGACTCTCCACCATTTGACCCTAGAACTGAAGAAGGATGAGAGGTCAAACATCTTCAATCAATTTAAAGAAGTCCAGACGCTTTTCTTTCCGAGCTGCTTAGACAACCAACCCACTATAAGCAAGCAGTTGGTAACAGTGGGAAAGAAAAACTCCCTTTTAACAGGAAGAAGGCTCCAGCAGAAGCCGGCTCAGGGAGGGGCGGCCATCTGTTGCCACTGTTGTTGCTCTGTCTCCTGACCTTCCTGTCAGTTTTTCATTATTTTATCCCAAAAGGGCAAAAATAAATATTTTTTTAAAAAACCCTAATGATGGGGCTTGATGTGGTGTCAGTGTAAGGTTTCACAGAAGACGTGATTGCTCATTAGCCTGCAGAAATAGAAGTATGTCCGTTTAAGAGTAATCGCTGTTCTTATCCCATTCACAGTTAGTGGTTACAAGTAGCTGAACAGTTCATTGTCAGGCCAACGCTGTTGGATGACTTTAGCTATTTGCTGCTGTACTAGTTCACATTGTTCACACGGATGTTCACATTGTTTACACAAACATTAGGCAGTAGGTAATGGATAATAGGCATTGATTTGGAAATAACTTGAGCTTATTATATAATATTGTACTATTCAGTGTATTTCTAATTAGGCAGCTGTAAGCATTTAAAAGAGGGATGTGGTGGCCGCAATAAAGGGAATTGAAAATATCAACATTCGGACGTTTGCCTTGTACTGCGATGCAATGTTTTTCTGCTGCTGAAAAACAACATGTTATGAAGGTGTAGATGTTAATTAATATTAACAATAATTCACTGTCCAAACCTAAAATCAATCAGGTCAAAAAAAGCTTTAATTTTCAGATTTTTAAATATTAACAGATTTTTTTTTGAGACAATATTTTATATTATTTCATTTTTAATCTGAAAAGTGTTACAAAGGGGATGAAATATATATGGTCTAGTACACCTCATACCCCCCTTTAGACTCACCCCTGCTTGCTTCAGTTATCGCATTAATGTACAGCTGCCGTCAGCCTTCAGTAAGTTGCATAATTCAAACGTGCTGTTTGACCAAGTGAACAGTTCATCTGCAGATTTTAATGCAGCCTTACTTCTGGGGGCTTACTGCAGATTTTTCTCTTTGTAAACAAAGCGGCGGTGGATGGAGCACCTACAAAGTTTACTTTTCTTCACGTCAGAGTTTGTTGATCAGGTGGTTTGATTAAGGACTCCAGGTTTTAATGGTGATTACAGGAACAGCACTGTTTTCTTTCGTTCAATCTGAGATCACTGTTTCGGTAATGGCTCCGCCTCTTCGCTCTTTGCGGTGTGTAAACAGACACCGGCTCCGCGTTAAAACTCTTTGACGATGAAAGCCAAGTTTTAACATGACCCCTAAAAAGTAGATGTTTCTAAAGACATTGCTTTTTTTGTGTTTGTTTGTTTTGTTTTGTGCAGCCACAAATACAAAGGCTCCTACAACATGTAGGGGAGCTGTAACCATCAGCACTGGGAATGTGTGTAGATTGTTTTTGGATGTATGCTGACTGTGGTCACGTGCGCAGTTTCCAGATAGTTGCGCTCATCTTTTGGCTTCGCTTCTGTTTGGTTTTTGTTTTATCTCAAACACGGCTGTCAGTAAACGTTGGCGAGCCTTTGACAGGTGTGACAAGCACTCAAACAAGGATGCGCCTAAAGGATCCGCATTTCCTTGTTTTATGCGCTGGAAGATAAAATCGTTTTCCCGCTCTGTTTACTGTGTGTTTCTGTCCACGAACGCTTCAGTTTTTGTTGTGATGATGATGGTGATGGTGGGCTAATGGCCTCTATCTGTTTAGAGTTTTAAACAGAAGTAATGATGTAATCGGGCAACAGATCTTTGTTCTTATCCATTAAAGATGCACAGGTGTGGCTAAGACTTCTCAGAAGCCTTTGCACTGTATAGTGGCAGGTGCTTGCCTTGCTGTTGCGGTATTGAGTCATGTAGTTGCAACAGGCGAGTTGGCATACACACACACAGAAAATACTGAGACCACATTCGAGTGAAAAAAAAGATATCAAGCAAGAAGTTCACTAGAATAGACTGGAAACAACCAGCTGAAGATACGGGGGCGTGGTGGAGCTGTGTAAACAGTTTTGTGCTGCTTAAAATAAACCAGACAGTGCAGAAGAGAGAAAAAAAAAAGCTTGCTGCTTTGGTTTGATTTTTAGTTCAGTGGAAAGTGTGCTCAGTCATGGAGGACAATGTACTATGACTTTTAAAAAACAAAAAGTTTAGTTCAGCCACTGTAAACAATGATTTACACTCTGAGTACTTGTATTGTTGAGTTACGATTGGATTGGTCTGATGTAAAGCTGCTTAAAATAATTCCACTTCCTTTGTGTTACGTGCCAGTTGATAGTGGAATTAGTTGCGCAGCAGCGGGGGGGACGAATGCAGCAGGCTTTTAGCGGTTCTGCTCGCTCTGTGCGTTTTGACTCAGGGTTTCACTTCAGCAAGGAAACCAAGTCAAATGTGTGCTGGTGTACATTTTCATTTCTGTGCCACTTAAAATATGCACACTTTCCACATACAGAATTCAGAAGCGGTGCAAAAGCCTCTATTCCTCTTTAACGGTGCATTTTCATTACCTTATTTCAGGGCGTTAAATGGACGTGAGATGGGAAAGAATTAAGTGCTAACCTTGGAAAATGTACAATATTTGCATTCCTTCTGTCTTATTAGGGCTTTTAGTTACTTAGTTATTTTTATTATTACTTTTTAATAATTCAAGTATTTAGTAGATTTTGCATTTTAGAACAACAAATGCAAAAATGCATCAACCAAAAACAAGAAGCAAACAAACAAAAAAACAAAACAAAAACAGTGAGGTCTTAACATCTGTTGCATTAAGTCAGGTAAACATGTAGGTGCAAAAGTTGTCCCACTGTTCAACTGCAGCTTCCGCCACATGATGTAACTTTCCCAACATCTTTTCGCAAGCAGCGTTCCCAATCATTCTTTCTTTCCACATTTTAAGCGTTGGCATATGGGAGTCCTTCCAGGGTTCCAAAATGATACGGGCACATGTTACCAGTGCAGTATTTAACACTCTAAACTGGTGTTTATTTAATTGTGGCACCTCTCCTTTGTCTCCTAGTAGACATAATTTAGGTGATCTGGGCAAATTACACTTAGTTACTTTTTATTTTTGGTGCTTTATTGAGGTGGAGCTGAAAAGCAATGGAGCCCATCATGTTCTTTATTTGTGTTTGTTTCTGCAGGACGCTGGAATAGAGAGAGTGATGAGGGATTTGAGAATTTTCAGAATCTTTGAGGGTACAAACGACATCCTGAGGCTCTTTGTGGCTCTGAATGGCTTCCAGGTAACACAGAAATTTCCTCTGTGTGTGTGTGTGTGTGTGTGTGTGTGTGTGTGTGTGCGCGCGTGTGCGTGTGCGTGCTTTGTGAAAGTACAGAGGAAGTGGATTCTGCTTGCTGTATAAAATGCTGAAATTCTGTGATAAGAAGCAACTTCCTCTACACATTTCACATTTGAGTTCTGTATCACATCCACGTTTTCTGCACTTCGCTTTTCCTCACTCTCTATCAGGAAGTATTCTTAACATGTTGCATATGACTACAGATTGAGCAATCCAGATAAACCCTGACTCCTCCTGACTACGTTTAGCCCTTTGCTCAGCAGCTTGCATGTGCTTCCCTGCAGAATGCTGGAAACCAGCTGAAGAGCCTGCAGAAGGCCCTGAAGAGCCCCATCAGCAACGCCGGCGTGCTCGCAGGAGAAATCACCAAGAGAGCCAAAAGGTTGGTTTAGCTTCTGCAACACTGTTTTTCCTTTCTGTATGTCTGGAAGGCAGTGGGTGTGCGATCAGGGGTCGCCCCTTGCAAAAAATAGAACGTGACCTGAAGAAGTGATACAGGCTGATGTCGACAGAGACAGCAGTTATGCCATCAGATTAATGGAAATGGAGGCATTTTTTATGCACTCTTTCTCTTTCTGAGAAAAGCAGTGATGTGAAAATGATTTTCTTACACTTGTGTACTCGCAAGTGCAAGAAAATCACGTGCTGCACACATACACACAGGAGGCAGAAGAGTGTGGCTTCCTCCTCTCTTTGTGTTAATTTGATTAAGACTTCCTTTTAACCGTTTACTTACCGCTGTCAGAGGCTGTGTGAGTGCTTTTGTAGCTCAGGCATACAGGCTCATATAACTGCGGTGCAGATCATTTATCCTCTCTACTCCGCCTGCCCAATTCTAGGAGACACTGAAAGCTGCTTGCACGTCAGGGTCTGTAGTCTTGCTTTTATAGCAACAGTAGCACACAAAGGTGTTGTGTGGTGCTGCATTGCGCTGGTTGTGCAATTAATACAATGAACGGCTAAAAACAAACAGTCGACCACTGAACGCATCATAGAGAGACTTTTAGACGCAATGATAGCATTTATAGCATAAACTTGTCATAACCTCTGTATAGAGCCTCAGCTGCAGGTTTCAGTCAGTTTGACCAGCTGTTTGGCTTATTTTTGTTCTGTATTTAATTTAAACATGGTTAACTGTGCAGCTTCCCACACACTGTATATAAAAGATGGTCTTAGCCATCGTGACTTCACCATTTGGGAATTTTGGGACTTTGTCGCTGGCTTTTCCAACCAGACATTGACAATGCATGACTGCATTTTACTCGCGAAAACTGGAGTACAAACTTCTTTGATAGGCTGTATGTCAGACAGCATATTATTATTATTATTATTATTAACTGGACAAATTAATTTTTATAGCAGATTTAAAATGACAGAGTTGACCAAAGTGTCAGCGTGCCAGCACAGGTGCTGTCACACACCTAGCTTTTTATTTTTAGCTTTCAAAAAAACATCCATGTGCACTGCATCATGGGAGTCTTTGAGGGCTGGCCTTTAGACTGAGCAAGTTTTGGCTTAAATCTGGAGCCTCGAGGTTGCTTTTTGGGATCAACAGATCCATCGTAGACTCGGACGGACGGCTGAACGATGCTGTCGGTGTTGCTGAGAATGACTTTTTGTTGTGTAACGCGGTCCTCTCTTCTTTACAGGAAGGCAGGTTTGAGCACAGGTCTGACGCTGCAGGGGACGGTGCATCCTGAGCTGGCACACAGCGGAGAACTGGTGTGTTATTTTTCTTATTATTTGTATCGATCAACTGTTATTTATGAGACAAACCCATCTAAGGGGCTGGCCCAGGCTGGATGAATGGGTGCCTGGCACTTTTAAGAGGACGCTTTGTTTACTAATGGAACATTTCCTCCTGCGTTGCCTTCATTTTCTGCTTTCTGCTACAGTCTGCGTGTTTCCTAACGCTCTGCACTTTTTGTTGTTTCTGCTTTCCAGACAGTCAAAGCCATTGAGCAGTTTGGAGGAGTTATCGAGGAGCTGCTGATCAAACATGGCAAGAAGATCATCGGTGAGCGAGTGTGTGTGTGTGTGTGACTGCGGGTGTTTCAGCTCACCTGGAAGATTTGAACTTGACTATATTATGAGTTATTTCTGACAGTTTAGAAATGACATCTTTGCATTTTATTAACAATTGTTATTTTTTTCTAACTTATCTAAACTTGTGTGCTTTCATTTTTCAGATGAACAGTTTATTCTCAAGAGAGTCGCAGACTGCGCCATTGACATCTACGCCATGGTGGTCGTCCTGTCAAGGTATGCAAAAGTGCAAACAACAGATTTAAGTCTTCGTTCTTTTTTTTTCTTTTTTTTTTTTTTTTCCACTAACCACACCATCCTTTCTATCTGTCCCCGTTGCGCTCTTTCTGCACGCTCCCACCCACCTTCTAAACTAAGGTCTTCTTTTATTCCACAAACAAACTCCTACGCAGCCCAAACCGACCTTTCTTGTGAACGTCTTTTTTTTCTCGGCCTCTTTCTGCAGGGCGTCGCGAGCTCTGAGTGAAGGCCACACATCAGCTCAGCATGAGAAGTTGCTGTGTGAGACCTGGTGTACCGAGGTAAGATCCTCCGCAGAGCCAGACACAAACACGTGCTGCTATGTAAGGAGGATGTTCGGTGTTTTTAATGACCTGAACCGTGGCTAGCACTCTTAGGTAGTGTCACTGTGGTAAGTAGTGGGATACATGATTAAAGAGAGGAGCTAGTTTGGCCTGGCGTCATTTTACACAGCAGTGAAGACACAAGTTTTAAATATAAACCAGAAGCACTGGGAGAGCGCAAACCAAGGCGCTCACTCTCTGAGCAATATTTCCCTTTAAGGGAGTAATACTGTATTTGTATATAAACATTATAGGTATTCAATGTTAAGTAACTGGACTAAAAATAAAGCTCTATAAAACATTATTATCACTTTGACCTTCAGAGGAATCTGTTGACCTTCAAGGTGAGATCTGACAGGAAATTTTAAATCTTTATACAGGGTTATATTAACAATACACACCACATTGGTCATAATTATAGTTTCTATGTTGTAACGCTTTTTGTCAGTTTGTGACTAATAGGTCATTGAGTTGACTTTGGACACCTTGGTGGATGTAAGCCAAGGTCTAAAGGAGCATTAGCACGACCCTGCGCTACACTCCTACAAAGTTTAATCAGAATTCAGTCAAATATTTTGACCTGTCTTGTTTACAGACAGAATGGCACTGTGAATAAAAACATAAGCTCTCTTTGGCTGAGGAAATAAGTCCATACTTTACCTCTGTGGTGTTCTGATGCCATCGCGATCAGTTTGATACCATCGCTCTCCTCCTCTCTCCGTCCCCCAGGCTCACGACAGGGTCACGCACGAGATCAAGTCTCTCCACTCCAGCGAGTCCAGAAAGCTCTTCAGCAACATGCGGGCCATCTCTGCAGCAGTCGTGGAGAACGGAGGAGTGGTTGCTGCTCACCCCCTGGGTTTCTAAACGCCCTCGCTCTTTCTGCGTTTCGTCAGTCTTCTCAACATCTCGTCACGTATGCCAAGTCCTCCCGGACTTTTTTGCCATTAATCCTCTGACACACATCGGTGCCCTTTTTAAATTTATGAGATGCATTTACAGCCTCAGAAACTGGTTTTGGTTTTGGTGTCTTTTTTAATCCCACTGTTTTTTCCTGTCATTTATTTATGACATTGTGACTCAAGGCATCTAAATTTTGAGCTGCACTTTTGTTCTGTGAGAAATAAAAATGTCATGCGAGTTGGAAACGTCACAGTTCTACATTTGTCTAAAGTGTGAAGGGGGCTTTGAAATGCACCCTTTCCTTTGTATCCAAGCCTTCATGATGTAAACCCTCAGTGTTTAATCTGTTAATACATTAATTTATGCTCTTTTGGTTCTTGGTAATTAACCATAAATACAACGATATCAATGCAACTTTAAGTCAGGGAGCCAGTTAACAGGAAACTGATGTGTCTTTAAAGGACAGATTTTTACACTTGGTGTTTAAATGCAGAGAACAGCGTGATGTTTGTTCTTAACGCCTTTCTGCATGTTCAGTTTGCTCGTTGATCAACAGACACACAAATATCAAGACTGTAAAACCTTTTTGCCTTAGAAACCGGCTCGAACACACAAAGCTTTCCTAACAATACTTCACTGTGTGCTCTTTACTGTCATCAGCCACCTGGAACTGCAGTGAATGTAACATCATCTGTGTACCATGTTTAAGTTTTCTGTTATTTATTTCTCTACCGTAGCGAACGTGTAACAAAGTGGGAGTCTGTATAGGCTGTAACTATACTGCTTTTTCCTGCCAATAAAGTTCATTTTCTCCAGACTGTCTCGCCCTCTTTGTGATTTTCAGCACGTACAGCAACACTGACTTTTAGTGGCACTTAAAAAGAAATAAAAAAATCCCATCACTGCAATATTTTTACCCATCTTGCCGCCAAACGAGCTTCCTATTTCTGTTGTATTCATAACAAACTTTGCTAATTCAGTTTCACTTCTGCAGTTCGGCTCTTCAAGGGCAGGTGCCTTACAGGAAAGCCAGTATTTGCTTTTATGTCAGGAGTCGTCTGCCGGTGTGTATACAAGTGAAGTGCAAACAGATGAACCCCTTCCTGTCTTTACACAGGCATACGCACACGAGATGACAAGCGTTACTTATGTGGGTGAGAGTCTAAAGAACTTAATGCGAAAGGTGCCGATGCTGTAGAAGGCCTGCGGTTGTTGTTGCTGAGAATTCCCCAGGCATGTGTCTGTCCTCCTGGTTGAAAACCGTTTCTCAAGCTCAGCAGTAGCTGAGAAGCAAACCCAGCATCCCTGTATGATTTCCTTTTTTTTATGCGGAAACATTCGAACCAAGATCAAAACAAAATTCGATTTGGTGTTTTTAAAAAACAAACAAGCAAAAAACACCAGTCTCACTTTAAAAATCGAATCTTCTAAAATAATAATGCACTGGTGTCGAGCATTAACCAATGAGTGTAAGGAGAATTACGTCACTCTTAGAGGTGTTACGAGATGTGGTTAGCTCAGGAAATGGGGGCTCAAACCACCAGCTTTTTTTTAAAGCTTACTTACTGGTCATATTTCTCCAATAACAGAAGAATCAAGTGTAAAGTGGTTTAGCATCTCATCACTGCAGCTTTTTTGACCGAGGCCTGTAGCTTTCTCAGTTTTTAAATCAATATATGGACATGCGTGAACCCCCCTACCCACCCTGTTGTGTTTGGCTCATCATCCACCATCATCATCACCTCATTCAGAGCAGGGGAACGTGGCTTTAGGTCCTCACTATGTGCAGAGAAACGGATTTTTAGCATCTTTTTTAACAAACGATTTCCTGTCAATCATTTAATGGCATCTTATAATGTTAGGCTGTAAGAAAGCTCTGGTTTGCTGTGCGGAGTAACAAGCAGCGGCGTTATGTCAAACGCTCAAAACAACCCACATTATCTAACCTGGTGACAATGTTTTTAAAACTAAGTGATATTTATACTTGGACAACAGATAAATTATAACCCAGCTCGCACTTGTACCAATACGGTCAGAGGTCAGGTGATCACTGTTTGCAGATTTCACTCATGTGTGACCTTGTGTGTAACAGCCGTGCTGGTCAGTGCACGAGTTTAAACAGGTGTGTAAAAACAAAAACCCGTGTGAGTGAGGGGATGAACTGGCTCCTTAAATGGAAATCGGTCTGAGATCAAATATAGTCTGTGTCTTATGTTAAAAGCACATTTTTAATGCTGAAACCCGAAGTTGTATTTTTGTTATTTAGCTCTGTATTTAATCACGTTTATAGGCAAAGCTGTCCGCCTCCTTGTCAGCCGTAGTTAGTGTACCTGGTATGTGTTCATGTAACCGGCAGACTAATTATTACACGCGCTCAGTTAGATATGACACAGACTCTAATAGTGAATAACTTTGTGTGAATTCTCTGAGGTAAGTCTTTTCCACATGTAGACTAGCTTGCACACTAATAACATGTATATTTTGGTAGCATTGTGTTTAGAGTAGGCAGGATATTGGACGACCAACAAACAGGAAATGGTCAAAGGCAGATTTGAAACCGGGCCCCAGTGAAAGACATTGTGGCCTGTGAGTCACCTACGCAAACCAGTGAACTAAATCCACGGCCACACGTCTGCCCTTCCACAGACAGACAGTGTCTGTGTCATGTTTCTCGTTTATGGGCTATGATTGCTTGCATTATCATTGCGCAGTGTCTATGGCCTCACAGTGCTGGAATTAGCGCATCAACACCATTTAACTCACATTTCTTTTTTTAATGTCAACAATATTAATAATATATAAACAACATTCATCAGACCACATATTTAAGAAACTCGCGTATTCCAGTCATTAAGATCCCAAATGTCTCCATCAGCCTGGAGGTCAGGGAGCTTAAGTCGGGACCAGCCAGGACAGGGAACGGTCCCTCCGACCACTGCGCAGCTCTGCTGTTAATCAGCATGTGGTTCACCAGGAAAAGGCAGAAAAGGTCAAAAATAGACCCAAGTATAAACATGCTGATGTTCCATCTTGCTGCTGCTGCATGACTGTAACATTCCCATATCAGGATGAAGCCTCACGGACTGATGTGATGGCGTAAAGGGCCCTTCCTAGCTGAGAACATGTTCCTGTTACAAATAAAATCCCAATGAAGACCGGCTTTTTCCCTTCAGGCGTCCTCCGCGTTGCCTTGACATGAGCTCTGGTCATGTGAGAAACTCCTGACTGCTACCGGCTGAGTTTCCTCTTGCGGGACTTCAGGGACTTGCGAGACTTCCAGGGAAATGATGGTCTGAGCCGTCATCGTTCTCTCCCTGAAGGGCAAAAAAGAGCAAAGAGAACAAATAAGCTCATTTGCCTCCTTTCTGAGGCGTCGTGGTGGCTGGCATTTCCAAATCACTGAAAAGGAAAGTCATTAATATTCACGAAGCCGCACTTTCATCTTGAAATCACACACCAACTGTCCACAGCGATCCCTCATTGAGTCACGGTGTAGTAATAGCAGTTGTAGTGATGGAGAACCTGAAGCAAATGAGCTTTGTTTTACACGTTTATCTCAAAATTAGTCACCCGTCTACAGAAAGTTCCCTTTTTGACTGTTTCTAATATGTGAACATTAATTTGCATTGTTTTACATACATGGCACACTCAGTTTTACAGAGAACTGCAGTGCATGGACATTACCAGACGATAGGGTGAATCACGCAAACACTCCTGCCGTAAACAAACTCAGTGAAATCCTGTCTCGGTTTACTGGATTTTACAGTCAGCGTCCTATTTATTGACTAAAAGGCAAAAACAATGTAAAGTATATTCTGGGATGAGCTGTGACGGGATTGCCCCCCTCGTCTTCTGGACATCTACTTTCAAATCAAACTATTGTCACATAAAATCTGACAACAAGTTTTTGTCTTTATGTTTTTCCCCTTTCTACTTAGTTGCTCCATGTTAAGGATTTCTACATTCATTGATTGGTAAACTGAGCTCAAAGCCGTCCAAACGCCATTTGTTCACACTGAGAAGCTGTGAGCTCAGTGAAGGTGAATTGTGCGACTGCAATAGTAATCTTTACCCATTTGCCAGTGTACCTTTACTGCTGTAAATATTATAACTAGATCACAGTCTGATTAGCGGATTAGATAGCTGTGTGATTAATTAAAGGTAAAGATCAGACTAAACCAGTGGAGGAACTTGTGTGATGATGCCTCACAGCAACAAGGTTCTGGGTTTTTAGCCTCCAGAATGGCTTTGTGTGTGCACTTGGCATGTTGTCCCAGTGGCCTATGTGGTTTCTGAGTGCTCCATCCATAGTCCAAAGACGTGCACGTTAGGTTATCCGTTGGTTCTAATTTAGCCCTACAGGTTAGAACTGTGCCCTACTGTGTCCGTGTCAACCCTGTGATGGGCCAGCGACAGCAGCAATAGGCTCGAGTCACCCACTGTGGTTAAACGGTTAAGAAAGAGGGAGGGTGAAGTAACATGAGTCATGCAACTGCTTGTTGCACAACATCTTTAAGCAATTAATATCTAACATCTGTGGTCCTGCTTTTAGATGAAGCTGACTTTGAAAAATACTGAGCACACCTTTGGTAATTTTGTGGTGACCCTTATCACTGCGTAAAGGAAAACAGAGGGGCAACTTGTTGCCAGGTGAATGTCAGAAGATCACACTGCCTGACGCAATGATCGGGATATTAAAGCAGGACTGTAGAGCATCGACCTTAAAAGATGAAGGCACGTTTGAAAGTTCAGTGGTGCACTGTGACCCAGGGAATGGTGCAGTGATCACAAGAGTTAGACATTAGACTAACAGTCTAATTACTTTGTTGGACTATTGTGGAGGTTTTGCAGGCGGTTCTGCGTTCAGGAGGTTCCGTGTGGAGTTTGCATGTTATCTCGGTGGCTGCGTGGGCTCTCTCTGGGTATTCCTACCATGTTAGCTTAACGTGCTGTAGTGTGACTGTGGGCGTGCACGGTTAGTATGTCTCTCTGTGAACCCTGCATCTAGACCTGCGGCAGCTGGGATAACGACCCTGAACTGAATGAGTGGATCCATGCACCTGTCCACTTTGTGGAGAGGGTCACTTGAAAACAACACACATTATTGAACATTATTCTATGTCTGTCCTAAAGGACATTTCTTTCTATCGCTTTTATCAAAACACTTAAATTAAATGAGGGGTTATTATTATTATTTTTTAGAACTTTTTTAGAAGCCGTTTTTATGATGGTCTTTTCCCCTTTAATTAGTCACTTGTCTGTATATCATCTATAGACGCAGACAGAAAAGTAGAAACTGATGGAATATTGCAATTTTGACCATTAAGGGGTTGTAAATACATTTAATGAATGGATGAGCCCGGACATACCTCGTTCTGTAGGGCACATGAGACCAGTTAGCACGCACAGTCCAGCCCAGGACACTCTTCAGATATCGGGAACAGCAGGGGAACCTGCGACTCAACTGCTCCAGAAGTTCCTCTTTACGCAAACCGTAAACAACTGGCGCAACGCACTGGGCCAGACTGAAGAAAGCAAAAATGACAACGGCGGACAGCTCCTTGGTCTCCCGCTGAATAAACGCCCGCTTGTAGAGAATTGAAAGCACGAAGTTCACAAAGTTGGGGAGCAGGTAGACAGCGAGCTGGGAACCGTGAAGGGCGATCGTTCTGCATCCTGCCCGATTTCTGCGATTGAGGACCCCGAGCCGCCGTCCCTCCATGAGTATCCTCACGTAGCTGTAGAGAATGATCAGCGTGCACAGCCCTATAAAGAGCACCTTCTGTAGTTCGCCTTTCTTCAGTTGCTCCCGGCCGCACTCGCCCCGATCAGGCGCACCACTGTCTTTAAAAAGCAAACTGAGGGGGATCACCAGCGCCACCATCCAGGTAAACACTCCAAGGAGCCAGGGCCAGTGGCCCTTATTGCACACAGAGCTGTAGCGCATCGGGTGGCACACGGCGCAGAAGCGGTCCAGAGCCATCGCGGTGAGCGTCAGGAGGATGTTGGACGCGCTGCTGATCAAAATGGTAATCATTGCCATGCACGCAGAGCGGGACAGCCGCGTGTCCAGGTGGATCTGGTAGTAGAACACACTGCTCATGCCCAGGTGAACCAGCGCGGACACCAGCAGGTGGAAAATGAGCACGAAGCGGGCGTGACGCCGGAGCCGCTCCTCGCGCAAGATAGTCCAGTTGATGATGAGGTTGAAGAAAAGCAGCACGGAGAAAGAAACCGTGGACACGTAAAAGCGTACGCAGGTGTAGTCGCTGACCTCCGTGGTGTTGTTCCGTGACATTATTCTTCATCGGGGTTTGGGTGGATTTATAAGATAATGACGGAGGCAGCGGTGGAGCTGATGGGGAAGACAGTTTGTCCGCCGCATGTTCCTCTCTGTCTGCTGCTCTGTCACTGCAGACCCAGACATCCGCTCTCTCTCTCTCTCTCTCTCTCTCTCTCTCTCTCTGTCATAGGCAGGCCTACTTGTGTCACGTGTCTGTATGAGGTCTTTTGGTAAACAATAAATTCTCTATAGGTGTTGCGACTTTCATCTGTAAATAAAGCCGCGGCCGGCTGAGTTGGTTGTGTCCCTGTGACGCGCCTCCAATAATCCATAATGGGTCGTACTTGTACTTTGCACATTTATTTTAAGAACAAAACAAAAACAAACATTTGCGCTTTCAATCAATTTACAAATAGCGCATGGATTAACTGGTGTGCCAAAAAATGACGGTCAACAGAAAAGTTTGCCCAAAAACCACTCACCCAACACCTGCTGCGAACACCGACATCAGGTAAATAGACTGTGACCACACCCACATACCATCACCTGAGACGCAGGTAAAGCTATACACCTGTGCCACCAAAACAAAAAGGAAAAACATAAACATTGACTTTGGCTCTTACAACAGGCTTTATCAACCATCCTCACACCGGCCTCCTTTCTAACTCCAATCCCAGCCAAACCTTGACATCCACTCTTAACACCCCCGCAGTTTGCACGTGGCCTTTGGGAGAAGTTCAAATCTAACACAATTGCTGCACATTTACACCACACGCAGTATTAATTACCAGTGATTAAGTTAAATTCTATTAGTCCTCTTTGTCTTTTGAAACGACAGAAGAATTCAGGTTTAAAACGGATCTGCAAAATTACTTTAAAAAGAGCTTTTGAAACATTTTGATATTATTATTAAATATAATATTAATATTAATTATTATTATTATTATTAAAATTAACACGCGAGTTACACAGTTGCTTTCACGTAGGGGAGACCGGGGATAGTTGTAACGTGGGTCAGTTGTAACACTTCCAATTTCTCCAATCAGGGCTAAGTTTCAAATGATGTGACTCATCCTGTGCATGCCCAATTCAGTTCTGCTATCACATGTGAAAAATCAGCACATTTTGTCAAACACAGATAATTTAACATGAAAAAAAGTAATTTGTATGCCAAAAAGTACGTTTTTCTACTTTATTTCAATGTTTAATAGCATTATCTGCTTTGCAGTTAAACTCATCAAACTTAACTTATGTTATTTGTATGTCTATGGGGATATATTCTGTGTAGGTCTTTAGTGCTAATGTTTTAGCCGTTGGCTGTAATGTTAGCTAGTTCATGGCTATAGGAGTCTGGGTCAGTTGTAACAGCAACAGTCTGGGTTAGTTGTAACAATAATGCAGATGTTACAACTTACCACACTATTACTTTAACTTATATTAAACAAGTTGGGGCAACGACATCAGCAGAGAGAGGTTCACTGGTCGCTTTTGTATATGCGGTTAATGCCATTGGCAACACAATTCCTCCACTGTTTGTGTTCCCACACATACATTATGCAGACCACTGTGTCAGAGATGGACCAGTAGGAAGTACTGGTAGTGGAAATAAATCAGGATGGGTGCAAGAAACAGATTTCCTCATCTTTCTGAAGCACTTTGCAAACCACACCAAGGTAAGCCATGATAAAAAGTAATGGAATTGCGATGCTGGTGAACAACTACATTTTTTCAGCTTCATTGTTATGTTCAGAATTGGTGCAAGAGTTGTAGGTTATAATGCCCACTGAGCCAATGAGGCCAAACTCAAGGAAGACCAACCAAAATTAATGAAATATTCAGTTGCAGAAAATTCCATAATTTGTCTTTTTGGGGGGTTGGAATATGTTCAAAAGCTAGATTTCTGCATTCTGTCACACACACACACACACACACACACACACACACACACACACACACACACACACACACACACACACACACACAGCTACATACATGGCTCTAAGTGCATTCATGTGTTGAATAAACAAAGATTACACGTTAATTTTTTGTCAGTACCCTTATTTCATTGTGTTACATTTCACCCCAGGATATGTTACAACTAACCCAGACTATGGGGTTAATTGTAACATTTCACTCTTTGTGTTTGAGACCATACCATGCAATGGGTAATTGTGCTGCAGAGAAAATAGCTGCACTATTTAATAGCAGAGACATGTAAATACTTTGCATTACATTTTGAACCCACTACCTTAAAAGAGCTCCAATTTACAGACAGAAATGTCAAAAATGTTACAACTATCCCCGGTCTCCCCTACAAAGTTTCCTCGTGTCTGAAATTGTGCAGTTTGTCATGTAAGCACTGCAACGAGGTGTCTGACAGCAGGCTGCCACCTGCTGGGCTCCAAGCACACTGGCTTCATCTCATCATGTCGACTGTCTTACACGGGTGCTTTATACGAATTTTCCTCTTGTGAGTATAAAAGGCCCCAAATTCTATCTGAGTTCTTACAGAGGTATCCCTTAAAATATGGACAATAACAAACCTGCTAAATTCCTTCCAGAATCTCTGTGTAAAAGAACAGTACCAAAAAAGATGTGTCACAGTTTCTGGATGATCCCCACAGAAAGTACAATTAGTATTTATGTCCCTTTTAAATTTTACCATGTACTGACTGGCTGGATAACATTTATGTAGAATTTTAAATGAGACTTCTTTCACCTTATTTACAATCAAATATTTATGGGGGACCATCCAGACTGTCTTCCACTTGCTATCTGGAACATATCGGTTCCAATAAAATATTATATATGGGAGAGAGACGATATCTTCTTGGAATAAACTACGTATTCTCTTATTGCTGTTACCAAGTTCCTGTGAAAAGCAGATTTTTCCTATTGGTGACTCAGCTGGATCAGAGAGAGTGACTGAGGTAGAGATCGAGCTGTCAGTGTTTTTATATAACATTAAAGTCCCTGAGGGCATGGCACCAAGCACCATTATGATACAGACTTATAATTTGCAGCTTCCCCCCGAAATTCTATACGCGAAAAGTTAGCGCCAGAGGCCTCGGGGCGCCTGCTTGCTGCTGAAGTTAAAGTAAACTTTATTGTCATCTCCGTTCAGTGATTCTTGAGATAAGGGACAAAACATGTCCGGCAGATAAAACCCAATTTTGTGGTTAAAAATATGCATACAAGTGTTAACCCAACTGCCTAAAAGACAAACCAAGGCAATGTTTATACAACAAAACTATGATTTTGCATTTTTTATAAATATATATTTATTTTAAATGGTACAATACATTACCAGTACCTTAAAAATCCATTGTCCAGAAGCAGGTGTGATAATATTAAAATACAGAAAAAAAATTAAAAGTAATGTAAAATTAAACATCATGGCTCTCGTCACTAAGTATTTAAGTCAATACCTTATATAATATCAAAATATGCAATTGAAATTTTATTTTTAAATATTTTTTAAGTGATTAAAATCGTGTCCAGAGTTTTTGTCAACACCGTCAGATTTTTTTAAAAGTACAAAAAAATCAGGAATTATTGTGGGTAGCTTACACTCTGAGGACCCCTTTACCACTTCCTGTTTGATACACATGCCATGAGGTCACTGCTGTGATAATTCTTTTGTTTTTATTTCATGTATTGCACACCTTTCTGATAAAACTCTGTGTCACAACCATAATGCGTTAACACCAAAGTCGATGTAATCCAAGATTTAATTATTTTTTCTTGTAAAAACAGCCTCATTTAGGTAGATTGTAGAGGCCATAAGCAAATGATGAAAAACAAGATGGCTTCTGTCAGATAAACACGTGTTATGAGAGAAAGTAGGGTATTTTGTCAACACCATCAGGATTTTTGTCTGACGGTGTTGACCCTTTTTCTAATGGTGTTGACAAATGTCACAAAAGTGTGCTATTCACCATTTATATTAAGTTATTTTTTACTAATATTTCAGATATATTACCTCCTGTGTATTTTACTGATATTTCTGCTTCACAGATGTGTCAAATATTATCAAATTTGCCTTATCTTGAATCTCATTGTTTATGTATACATCATTAATCCTGTAGGAAAATGCTTAGTCCTCTGCATTTAACCCATTCACTCAGTCATGCAGTGGGCAGCTACCAATCCAGGATAGCCTCTGTTCGTTGGATTTGAGCGCCCAACCTTTCGATCATGTGATATCCACTGAGCTAGCTGTGCCCCGAGAGCTGTTCTTTAAGTGATGATGTATGAATCTTGCTTCCGGGCCCAAACTACTCTGTGTTTATTAAGCCTGTTGTGCTGTTAAAATGTTTTAATGCTTTTTATCTTGTTCTATTACATCTGAACAAGCCCCTAAAACAACCCGTTCTCACTCCCAAAGCGTAACATTTTACGCTAGGTGACAAATCGTCACCATATTACGTTTTCGGCTACCCACCACGTTCCTAAATGACGACCTCGGAAAAAAGAGGACATATGAGAACCGTCTGGACTGAATCTACACATGTTCGCTCTTTTTCTTCAAATCGCTTAGAAACACGCTATTTAACATCATTAAAGACCTGGTTAAGGTCAGGAATAAGGTTATGGTTAGGGCTAGGGATAAGGTTAGGTTTAGGGCTGGAATACAGGGCTGCAACGTCTATTACCGCGGGAGTGTCATTCACTGGATTCCAGCCATAACCCGCCGCGTACCATAAGAACGCCGAAGGTCTCCTTTCGCGTTCCCCAGGAACGCCGCGGGACGTGACAAAACGTCGACATGTTACGCCTCGGGAGTGAAAACGCTCTGCCTAAAAACAGTCAGTGATCACTGTCAGCCTAACCATCGAGAACCCTCACGTTAACTTTTATCAAGTGGAAAAAAGTTAGCATTCATCCTCCAGCTTCACTGTGTTTATGTTATGCTAACACAGCTGTGTCGCTAGCAATCACGTAGCACATCACTATATACCAGCTAGCCCAACTTCAGTAACCTGACAATAGTCACTGCTGTTTAGTTTACTGTCTCCATTTATGTTGGAAGTGGTAGCAGAGCTGGTATATCATGTTCAGGTAGAAACAAGCAATCTAACTTCTAACTCTGTTAAATTTCATATATTCTGTTTTCATGGATGCCTGGATGTTACACCTGGTAGAGCAGCCACACTGATCATTTTATTAGAGATGAAAGAATTTAGACAGTTTGTAACTCTCGGTGATGCCGCAGAGTTCCTTTGACTTTGGGATCTGCAGCGGAGTTTGGACCTGGAAATGGCTAATCAGAATCAGAATCAGAATCAGAAAGGGGTTTATTGCCAAATGTTGAGCAGGTTTACAACATTAGGAAATTGCTGCGGCGCTTCAGTGCAAACATAGTGTCATAAATAGCACTTAAATAGTGTCATAAATAGCACTTAAATAGACATGAAAAAATAAAAGTAGGGATAAGAATTAAAAGTGCTACGTGGAAAGATATGTGCATGAGCTATACATGAGATATATACATGAGAATAAGAATTAAGAGTGCTACGTAGAAAGATATATACATGAGTGCAGGTGGTGATCAGTGCCAAACATGGAATGATGCAGTGACACAGCGTAGGGTCATGTGTTAGTGGTGGGAACAGTCATATGGTTATTGTTCATGTGTCCAACAGCAGAGGGGAAGAAACTGTTCTTATGGCGAGAGGTTCTGGTGCGAATGGACCGGAGCCTCCTGCCTAATAACATCAAACTTAATGGCTGGATAACATTTCTATTGCTTAATGCATAATTTTGTTGTGAATATTCATCCTTAATCTGTAAAAAAGCATAAGGTTCAGAAGAATTATAGTGATTACAAAATGGTACATTTCAGGCTATAGCAAAGGGGAACCTGTTAGTAGAGGAACGAAAGAGAAGGAACAGGGATAATCGAAAAAGAAGGAGAGAAAAAATTAACAGCCAGCCTGAGTTGAAGAAAGAGTTTCTCATAAAGGAAAGGGAAAAATGGAGAAATAGAGTGAAAGAGGGAAAATAAAGAACACCAGTGATCTGAAAGGAAGAGAAAAAAGTCAGAAGAGAAGGTTTTGGAAACAAGCACAGAGAGACAAAAGGAGAGAAAGTCCAGCAGGGTCTAAACACACAACCACAGAGAACTTTAGGAATCAAGGAGTAGTAGGCAGCTACTTGCTGGTGAACTATTAAGATGTAGAACTTGACATGTGCAAAAACAGAATTGTTATGATGTCTTGTGATATTACAAAGGTTGTTAAGGTTTAATTGTCATTTTGAAAGAAACACTATCTTGTTTTCTACTAGTGTGTCACCACCGTCAGCACCTTAGTTGACAAGGTGTTTATTTTTCTAGTTGGAGAACCATATAGTTTCCTCCCTCATGATCTTCCAATAAAAATACGTAATTTTCTCAATAAATGTGTAATTTGCATGCTGCTTGATATGACTGTTTCTTATACAGATTAAATACAAGCTTCTGAAAATATGTATGACTGTAACTCTAATAATAAAAAGCCAAAACAATCTTACTTTTAAATGTGGTATAATTACTTTGAAAACATATGTGCATAAACAATAGAATAGAGAAACTGCTAATAGTCAAAATAGCTGAAACAACTTAATTTAAAATATATATTGTTGCATTTCTTTGTGTCTGACGGTGTTGACAAAAACCTTGCACTACTCCAGCAAAAACATAAATTATTAAAAAATGTTACACCTGGGAGATTGTACCAAAACATGGAGAGACAGCCAAAACTTTGTGTAAACATTATATGTAAATATGTTTTTGAAAAATCAAAAAATATATTTTAGAAAATTAAAACCTGTTTTGTGCCTAATCTCAGGAATCACTGCGCTACATACAGTCCAGTATAGAGACGAGACGACGAGGCTCCAGTTACAGCAGTGCAAGTAAACGAACAATAAATATAAGAAGAGTAAGAAAATAAATATACACTTTATACACTTTGTGTGTGTGAATGGGTGGATGACTGGATGTGTAAAGCGCTTTGGGGTCCTTGGGGACTAGTAAAAGCGCTATACAAATACAGGCCATTCACTTTAGGGCTCGGGGTAAAGGGATCAATAACAATTTAAATGGTATAATTTCAAGTTTGATGATTTAAGTCTCACACACAACCGACACGGGAGGGGGGCTGCTGCTTCCAAATAGAGCACATTTCATTCATAATGTTGTAAATCCAAGCCCATTATGTGTTCATGATTTGAAATAAATCATAGACAAAGCATATCTGTGAACTAAGGTGTAGGTATATTAGGTTATGTTGTGGTGATCCTCTGGTTGGGGGATTTGTGTTCATACTGGAGTGCAAAATTAAAACCAATGGAAGATGGACAAGAAAAGATCAAAGCCATCAGGTGCTCAGTTTAGAAAACTGCAGATGTGTCATTGGAAAATGGCAGATCATTCTGAAACAATCAGAATCATAATCAGAATTCTTTATTAATCCCTAAGGATAGTATGTGGGTTGCAGTTGGCCCAAGAAGAAATGGTAAAAATAGTAACAGTAACAGACTAAACTGTAAACAATACATTATGTTAGAGTTTACACATTTAGGAAATAGCACTAATATATACAGGTCACTCAATTATAAATATCAAGGAATAACAGAGGTGATAATAAATATCAAGAAAATTGACAAGAATATTACAGAGTAGAAAAGAACATGTGTAAAAAGGGTGTAACATAAGGGAGTGTTCGCCTAGTGCACCAAAGAGGGATGGACAGCCCCTGGGTGGGCAGTAGTGAGGGATGAGCGGTGGATTGGTTTTGTGGGGTAGTACTGATTCCTGTGGGATAGGCTTTCACTTGTAAAGAGGCAGTGAATCAGAAAGGGTGTGAGAGACAAGACTCAGGACAAAGGATCAGCAATGACCTGGCCCCTGTGTGATGGCTGAACGGAAAGATGCGGAGAGTTGGACATCAATGCATAATTCATGTTTTGGGTTTAAAAGAAAAGTTATTCACAATAGTAAGTAGACACTGAAGGAGAAGCGGTGAACGGCCTTATTAGTTTCTGTACTTTTTTCTCTTGTTTATTCAGTTAGGGAGTTAGGGGCAGCACTTGTCTATTTTTGGTTTTTGTCTCAACCAGGGGTTAGGTAGCACTTCCCTTTTTGAAAGAAACTTGTGTTATTTGTCATTTTGGTCTTTGTTAATACTGGGGTTAACGCTTTCAATTTGGTAGCAATAAAATCACCTTAACTTGTAAACTGGCTTCTGGGTATGACTTTGGGGACCAGGGCGGGGTCACGTTCCTTTTAAACCCAGTGCAGTTCAGACCTGCGTATAATTCCTCCCGACCGGCGTATGACTCTCTCGACCGGCTTATAGTTCCTCCCGACTGGCGTATGACTCTCCCGACCGGCGTATGAGTCTCTGACCGGCATATGACTCTCCCGACCGGCATATAATTTCTCCCGACCGGCATATACTTCCTCCCGCTCGGCGTATCACTCTCCCGACCGGCGTATGAGTCTCTGACCGGCATATGACTCTCCCGACCGGCGTATAATTTCTCCCGACCGGCATATACTTCCTCCCGCTCGGCGTATGACTCTCCCGACCGGCGTATGACTCTACCGACAGGCGAATACTTCCTCCCGACATGTGTATAGTTCCTCCCGACCGGCGTATGACTCTCTCGACTGGCTTATAGTTCCTTCCGACCGGCGTATGACTCTCCCGACCGGCGTATAATTCCTCCCGACATGTGTATAGTTCCTCCCGACCGGCGCATGACTCTCCCGACCTGCGTATAGTTCCTCCCGACCGGCGCATGACTCTCCCGACCTGCGTATAGTTCCTCCTGACCGGCGTTTGACTATCCCGACCGGCCTATAGTTCCTCCCGACCGGCGTATGACTGTCCTGACCGGCGTATAATTCCTCCCGACTGGCATATAGTTCCTCCCAACCTGCGTATAGTTCCTTCCGACCGGCGCATGACTCTCTCGACTGGCGTATAGTTCCTCCCGACCGCCGCATAGTTGCTCCCGACCGGCGTATAGTTCCTCCCGACCGGCGTATGACTCTCCCGACCGGCGTATAATTCCTCCTAACCTGCGTATAGCTCCTCCCAACCGGCGCATAGTTCCTCCTGACCGGCGTATGACTCTCCCGATCGGCATATACTTCCTCTCGACCGGTGTATGACTCTCCCAACCGGCGTATAGTTCCTCCCGAACGGCGTATGACTCTCCCGACCGGTGTATTACTCTTCCGACCGCCGTATGACTCTCCCGACCGACGTATGACTCTCCCGACCGGCGTATAGTTCCTCCCGACCGGCGTATAGTTCCTCCCGACCGGTGTATAGTTCCTCCCGACCGGCGTATGACTCTCCCGACCGGCGTATAGTTCCTCCCGACCGGCGTATGACTCTCTCGACCGGCTTATACTTCCTCCCGACCGGCGTATGACTCTCTCGACTGGCGTATAGTTCCTCCCGACCGCCGCATAGTTGCTCCCGACCGGCGTATAGTTCCTCCCGACCGGCGTATGACTCTCCCGACCGGCGTATAATTCCTCCTAACCTGCGTATAGCTCCTCCCAACCGGCGCATAGTTCCTCCTGACCGGCGTATGACTCTCCCGATCGGCATATACTTCCTCTCGACCGGTGTATGACTCTCCCAACCGGCGTATAGTTCCTCCCGAACGGCGTATGACTCTCCCGACCGGTGTATTACTCTTCCGACCGCCGTATGACTCTCCCGACCGACGTATGACTCTCCCGACCGGCGTATAGTTCCTCCCAACCGGCGTATAGTTCCTCCCGACCAGCGTATAGTTCCTCCCGACCGGCGTATGACTCTCCCGACCAGCGTATGACTCTCCCGACCGGCGTATGACTCTCTCGACCGGCTTATACTTCCTCCCGACCGGCGTATGACTCTCCCGACCGGCGTATAGTTCCTCCCGACCGGCGTATGACTCTCCCGACCGGCGTATAGCTCCTCCCAACCGGCGTATAGTTCCTCCCTAACGGCGTATGACTCTCCCGACCGGTGTATTACTCTTCCGACCGGCGTATGACTCTCCCGACCGGTGTATTACTCTTCCGACCGGCGTATGACTCTCCCGACCGGCGTATAGTTCCTCCCGACCGGTGTATAGTTCCTCCCGACCGGCGTATGACTCTCCCGACCAGCGTATGACTCTCCCGACCGGCGTATAGTTCCTCCCGACCGGCGTATGACTCTCCCGACCGGCGTATAGCTCCTCCCAACCGGCGTATAGTTCCTCCCTAACGGCGTATGACTCTCCCGACCGGTGTATTACTCTTCCGACCGGCGTATGACTCTCCCGACCGGCGTATAGTTCCTCCCGACCGGCGTATGACTCTCCCGACCGGCGTATAGCTCCTCCCAACCGGCGTATAGTTCCTCCCTAATGGCGTATGACTCTCCCGACCGGTGTATTACTCTTCCGACCGGCGTATGACTCTCCCGACCGGTGTATTACTCTTCCGACCGGCGTATGACTCTCCCGACCGGTGTATTACTCTCCCGACCGACGTATGACTCTCCCGACCGGCGTATAGTTCCTCCCGACCGGCGTATAGTTCCTCCCGACCGTTGTATAGTTCCTCCCGACCGGCGTATGACTCTCCCGACCGGCGTATGACTCTCCCGACCGGCGTATAGTTCCTCCCGACCGGCGTATGACTCTCCCGACCGGCGTATGACTCTCCCGACCGGCGTATAGTTCCTCCCGACCGGTGTATAGTTCCTCCCGACCGGCGTATGACTCTCCCGACCAGCGTATGACTCTCCCGACCGGCGTATGACTCTCTCGACCGGCTTATACTTCCTCCCGACCGGCGTATGACTCTCCCGACCGGCGTATAGTTCCTCCCGACCGGCGTATGACTCTCCCGACCGGCGTATAGCTCCTCCCAACCGGCGTATAGTTCCTCCCTAATGGCGTATGACTCTCCCGACCGGTGTATTACTCTTCCGACCGGCGTATGACTCTCCCGACCGGTGTATTACTCTTCCGACCGGCGTATGACTCTCCCGACCGGTGTATTACTCTCCCGACCGACGTATGACTCTCCCGACCGGCGTATAGTTCCTCCCGACCGGCGTATAGTTCCTCCCGACCGTTGTATAGTTCCTCCCGACCGGCGTATGACTCTCCCGACCGGCGTATGACTCTCCCGACCGGCGTATAGTTCCTCCCGACCGGCGTATGACTCTCCCGACCGGCGTATGACTCTCCCGACCGGCGTATAGTTCCTCCCGACCGGTGTATAGTTCCTCCCGACCGGCGTATGACTCTCCCGACCAGCGTATGACTCTCCCGACCGGCGTATGACTCTCTCGACCGGCTTATACTTCCTCCCGACCGGCGTATGACTCTCCCGACCGGCGTATAGTTCCTCCCGACCGGCGTATGACTCTCTCGACCGGCTTATACTTCCTCCCGACCGGCGTATGACTCTCCCGACCGGCGTATAGTTCCTCCCGACCGGCGTATGACTCTCCCGACCGGCGTATAGCTCCTCCCAACCGGCGTATAGTTCCTCCCTAACGGCGTATGACTCTCCCGACCGGTGTATTACTCTCCCGACCGGCGTATAGTTCCTCCCGACCGGCGTATAGTTCCTCCCGACCGGCGTATAGTTCCTCCCGACCGTTGTATAGTTCCTCCCGACCGGCGTATGACTCTCCCGACCGGCGTATGACTCTGCCGACCGGCGTATGACTCTCCCGACCGGCGTATGACTCTCCCGACCGGCGTATAGTTCCTCCCGACCGGTGTATAGTTCCTCCCGACCGGCGTATGACTCTCCCGACCAGCGTATGACTCTCCCGACCGGCGTATGACTCTCTCGACCGGCTTATACTTCCTCCCGACCGGCGTATGACTCTCCCGACCGGCGTATAGTTCCTCCCGACCGGCGTATGACTCTCCCGACCGGCGTATAGCTCCTCCCAACCGGCGTATAGTTCCTCCCTAACGGCGTATGACTCTCCCGACCGGTGTATTACTCTCCCGACCGGCGTATAGTTCCTCCCGACCGTTGTATAGTTCCTCCCGACCGGCGTATGACTCTCCCGACCGGCGTATGACTCTCCCGACCGGCGTATAGTTCCTCCCGACCGGCGTATGACTCTCCCGACCGGCGTATAGTTCCTCCCGACCGTTGTATAGTTCCTCCCGACCGGCGTATGACTCTGCCGACCGGCGTATGACTCTCCCGACCGGCGTATGACTCTCCCGACCGGCGTATAGTTCCTCCCGACCGGCGTATAGATCCTTCCAACCGGCGTATGACTCTCCCGACCGGCGTATAATTCCTCCCGACCAGCGTATGACTCTCCTGACCGGTGTATAGTTCCTCCCGACCGGCGTATGACTCTCCCGACCGGCGTATAGTTCCTCCTGACCGGCGTATGACTCTCCCGACCGGCGTATAGTTCCTCCCGACCGGCGTATAGTTCCTCCCGACCGGCGTATGACTCTCCCGACCGGCGTATGACTCTCCCGACCGGTGTATATGTGGCGAGACGAGGATGGGGTATAAAGTAAATACTCTTTGCAGTTTTAAAAAAGACAACGCCACCCTGGGAATTTCACCCAGAGAATACTGAAAGTAACACTAAATCACCAGAAAGGCACTTAGGTTCGCTATACTCAGTCCAGAGACGAGGTTCAATGATCAACAAATTCACAATTTATTAATAATTATTTAAAACACCATATAAAAGCACAATCATAAATATTCAAATACAAATATGCTTAAAAAGGTATTCAGAGCTGAGGCTTACCAGTGGAGGGGCAGGGATGCCACACACAAACTAAAAAAAGAAAACACACCCAAAACACAAGTGCAACAGACTATCACACACACTCACACTAATAAACTAAACAAGGCAGGTGTGTACACTCAAGGGATCCCACCACCAAGGCACCCTAGTCTCCTCCACGTCGGCACTCCGCATCTGAATAAAAAGAAACAAAGAAAATTTTAATATATTACAACAAACTAATGTGTAGCACCGGGGGATAACCCAACTGCAGGACCACACTGGTGATCCACAGCTAGAAAAAGGGCCTCCCACCAGTGGTGTAACAGAGAATCCAAACTACAAATCAAAAAGCAATAAAACAACATACAATCTGAATAAAACTCTAAAATCTGGAGCAAACGGAATCGCCGTACTGCTCCAACTTGCCGTCCACACGACGATAAGTTAACAGTCAATCAATATGCACGCCAGCTGACTCCGATAACCGGCATGCATATGGCCGTTGTCCACGCCGACGTCCACTGTAAAAGCTGACAGCAGCAGGGAAAGAATTCTCACAACGGGAACAGACGGTAAAAGCACAGCAAGGCAAAACAGCAGCACTTCAGTTCGCGTAGCTTGGCGCAAAACTAAGGCCCACACTTCCTGCGAAACATAATAAATAATTACTATAAAAGAACAATAGAAGGCAGAGAGCGTAACAAAAGTTGATTACGTACCAAGTAAGCCGGGTCACAGAACGTAAGCAGAATAGCTCAGAGGAGGCTTCTATAGCTACGACCAGCCGCGATGGAGACTTTAGAGGAGTAACCCACAAACGATCTCCACCACACCGAGGAAGTCAGGTGACCAAAAAGGAGATCACAGGCAAGCAATGCAGAGACACTCAAATGGCCACTATTTATACTAGCGCCCCCTAATGGGCCAGGCTGAAAGTGGGTTGGACCGAGGGATAACATTCATCCTGCCACATTCTACCCCTCCTTCTTGCATCGTCGCCCCGACGATGAATTACAAAGACACCCAGATTAGTCCCAAGGCCTAAAAAATGCAGAGACAGCATGTACCCTAGGCTCAGAAATAGAGTTAGCAGCCCTTTGTGCCACCTCCCCTGTTGGTCTTGGGAGATGATGGATGTTTGAATGCTGGCCAGCTGTGGACCGGGTTGTTTTTCGCACCACCACATTTCTTGTATCAGAACTCGTAGAGGGAGCAGGAAGAGAGCTAGATGGAACTGGTGCTACACTCGGAGTAACTGTACAAGTGGCTGGAACATCGGAAGTTCGGTCTTCTGGTGGAAGCAACAACTCAGGGCTACTTGGAATCACTGCCACTGGGCTGTAAGATGGTGAAACATTTACTTGAGGAGCTCCTATGCTCAGGAATAACAGGTCACTGTCACGTGATGAGTCATGTCCTGGTTCTGGGGAGGATATTTCTGGGCCATGTGAGCTACTGCTTGGAGCAGGCCCTTCTGATGGTGTAGCTGCCGTTACCACAGCCTTCAACAAGGTACGATGAACATGCTTCACACTGCTGGGATCATCTGCAGGTGCAATGGTATATACTGCCCCACCTCCTTTAGGTGCCTTCAGGATTCTATATACCACGGGTTTCCATCGATCTTGGATTTTACATCTCCCTCTTCCACTCAGATCGCGCAGGAACACCAACTGGCCATTGTTCAATGGTGCCTCTTTCACCTTTTTATCATGGTGCCTCTTTCTGCGGTCGGCAGCCAATTGCAATCGTTCCTTGGCTCCTTCATGTACAACCTGTAGCCGGGCTTGATGCTCCTGAATCCACTCGTGCACATCTCCACTGATGGGGTCCGGTACTCTGCCCAACAGAAAGTCCACTGGCAACCTGGGTTCTTGCCCAAACATCAATAAGAATGGGGTTTCCCCAGTAGCCTGATGGGGAGTGGTATTATAACAGTAGAGTAACTGGGGCAAACATACATTCCAGTCTCTTTTTCTGGATACTGGCAGGGTCCGCAACAAATTGTGCAAAGTCCTATTAAAACGTTCACACTGACCATTTCCAGCCGGATGATAAGGAGTAGTGTGGGACTTCTCGATACCATAAAACCTGCAGAGCTGCTGGATCAGGGAGCTTTCAAAGTTACGACCCTGATCGGAATGGATACGCGCTGGTACACCAAACTTCGAAAACCACTCAGTCACGAGAACCTGGGCCACTGTAGCAGCACATTGGTCACGAGTGGGGACAGCCAATGTATACTTGCTGAAAACATCAGTCATCACCAAAACGTTCTCCAGCCCATTCCGGGAAGGTTCGAGCAAGGTGTAATCAATGGCCAAGATTTCATTTGGTCGAGAAGCCAACAAATGTCCCATGAAACTTTGAGCTGCTGGTTGGGTGTCTTTTGCAACTTGGCAACGTTCGCATCTCTGACACCAACGAGCTACCTCAGCAGACATACCGGGCCAGTAGCACCGTGAGCGGAGAAGCGCTAGGGTCCTTTCCACCCCTTGATGGCCATGGTCCTGATGAACATGAGTCAACACCTGCTCAATCAGTGCACTAGGCAGCAAAAGCTGAAGTACCACCTCGGCACCGTCAGGGCGATGAACCTGACGATACAGAACTCCTTCCCTTTCAATCAGACGATCCCATTGTCGTAGCAGCACCAGAGCAGGTGGAGCAAGCTGCTGCCGCTCCTCAAAGCTGGGTCGCTGCTTCCGTCTCCAGAACACCAAGATCTCTTTTATCACTGAGTCGACCTGTTGGAGGGTATGAAGATCAGGAGTAGTGAGATGGGGCAAAACTGTAATGGCAGCTTGTGATACCTCAGCTGGTCCCAGCCGCAAGGCTTGTTGAAGAGGTCCAGGCAAGGCTGTACCAGGAACCATGGCTTTAATCTCCTGAGGATCAGGTGGATGCTGGCGAGATAAAGCGTCTGCATTCTTATTACTCCTTCCTGACCTGTACTTTAAGTCAAAGTCAAACGAAGCGAGCTGAGCTGCCCAGCGCTGTTCAGTAGCCCCAAGTTTAGCAGAAGACAAGTGACTAAGAGGATTGTTGTCGGTGTAAACAATACACTTGTGGCCCAACAAGTACTCTCTAAATTTCTCAGTCATGGCCCACTTAAGTGCCAAAAACTCCAGCTTCATTGAGCTATAATTTAGCATATTGCGCTCAGTGGGCCTCAAACCCCGACTGGCATAGGCTATTGGCCTCACTTTACCTCCCTGCTCCTGGGAAAGCACTGCCCCTAGGCCGGCATGGCTGGCATCCACTTCTAAAATAAAAGGCAAAGAGAAATCTGCATAAGCGAGCACTGGTGCTGTTGTCAGTTTAGTCTTTAATGCCTCAAAACTTTGAGCACACTCTGCAGTCCAGTTCTCCACGACACCATGCTCTGACCTCTTCTTTGATTTTCTGCCTCCCCACTCTGCCACCAGTCTATGCAGAGGTGCCGCCAACTTGGCAAAACCCTCCACAAAACGGCGATAATAGCTGGCAAACCCAAGGAAGGAGCGTAGTTCCGAAACAGTCTTAGGAGGCTGCCAGTTAGCCACCACTTCCACCTTGCTAGGGTCCGTAGAGACACCTTGATCGGAGATGACATGGCCTAGGTAGCGAACCTCCCGCTGGAAAAAGGCACATTTGGCAAGCTTGGCTTTTAAACCTTCCTGCTGAAGCCGACCTAGCACCACATCCAGCCGCTCAAGATGTTGCGATACTGTTGATGAAAAGATTACAATGTCATCAAGATAGAGAAGCAGAGACTGGCACTGTTGATCACCGAAAAGGCGTTGCATTAGTCTCTGGAAGGTGCTAGGGGCATTACAGAGCCCAAATGGCATTCGGTTCCATTCAAATAGGCCGAAAGGAGTACAGAAGGCAGTCTTGGGCCTATCCTCTTCCGTAACTGGGACCTGATTATAGCCACTTGCTAAATCCATGGTGGAAAACCAACGGGCACCAGTCAGCGCATCTAAGGATTCTTCAATGCGCGGCAGGGGGAATGCATCTTTCCTTGTCTTGTTGTTCAGTTGCCGATAATCAACACACATGCGCGGGCTGCCATCCTTCTTCTTAACGAGCACAATGGGAGAAGCATAGGGGCTGCTACTCTCTCTAATCACCTCGGCCCCTAACAACTGGTTAATATGCTCTTTCACAACCTCGTACTCTGAAGGGGGGATGCGCCTATAACGCTGCCGCACGGGGATATCGTCTAAGACTGGAATGTCATGGGAGATCAAGTTAGTGCAACCCAAATCAGTGTCATGAGCAGAAAAGACCGAGCTGTATTTCTTAAGGAGAGACCTCACCTGTCCCTGTTCCTCTGCTGACAGTTTAGACAAATCAATCCCTTCCATCTGATCCTGCACAGTAGGAGTGGCGGTGTGAGATGCCATTGTGGCTACGTTAGGGAGTACTTCTGTCACACCAGCGGGCAAACTGACCACATGAACATCTTCCAGGGTCCCTATAACGGTCCTAGGGTAAAGCAAGACCGCCATAGTCCCTACATTAACAACTGGTATGTATGCAGTACCTCTAACCACTCGAACCAATGCAGGGGACGCTAAAAGTCCAGCAGGCAAGTTAACATCAGTAGGTTCAAATAACACAGTGGCACCTGAATATTGCTCAGAACAGGTGGCGGCCACTACTTTCATTACACCACCCGGAATGCAACATGCTCGCTTACCCCTCACTCTCACATGGCCAGACAAATCCAGTGGGGCTCTTATACTAACGTCATGGCACTTTTGCAGCGCCTGCACAAGGGGTTTAGGGGCCTCTGTGACAAAGCCCAAACTAAACAATGCTTCACCGTGTTGCCCAAAAAGCTCGTGGTAACACTTCCGAATGACATTCATCCCCAATACACCCGGAACCGTGGAAGGTCCTGCACCTGGAGGATCTTTAACGACCAACACGCCACACTGTGGAAGAAACTTGTCACAGAGCTCTACACTTAGCTCGATATAGCCAAGGTAAGGAATGGACAACCCATTAGCCGCTTTAAGCTGCAACCAATGACAAGCTTGAAGACGCTCTTGACCCCAGGACTCAAAATGCTGGCGGAAAAAACTTTCAGTAATGGTGGAGACCATGGACCCCGTATCAACCAAACAAGGTACTTTTATACCGCCCATGTCCACATCTATATGAGGACAGGATGAAATTAATTTGGAGACTGCCTCTGGACCATTAGAAACAACCCTTGAGCCAATAGACACCCCACCCGAACTGTGGCTCGGCAATACGGAGGGTGCTAGTTTTCCGAAGCCGTATTTAAAGGAGAGTGCCTGCGATTATGCAGAGGGGCCTGCGAAGGAGGCCGGGAATGAGGAACGCGTTCCCCATCACACTCCCGAGCAAAATGTCCAGGTTGCTGACAACGACGGCATATAATGGAGTCGCCCCGTCCTGAGCGAGGCATTCGATAGGGGCCCTGCAATCGAGCAATGCTCTGAGTGAGCTGATTAAGTTGCTCCTGCTGGCGCTTTAACAATTCCTTCATCTCGCTCATCTCAGACAAATGGGTAGACTGAGCTATTCCTGAGGGACCGCTATGGACCCCATACTGAATGCCATAAACAGAAGGGACAGAACTGCTTCTATGCCTAACGCCACTAGGCAACCCTTCACGTTCCCACCTAATAGCTTCCCCTCTAATCTCCAGCAATGTCAGTGTTGGCTGCCTCCTTACTAGCTGCTTTAACTCCCGCCGCAAGGTACTATCTAAGACCTGTTCAACAAATTGATCTCTTAATAAAACGTCAGCATTGGGCATGCCATTGGGGGCACTCGATTTAACTTTTTCCATAAGACCCAAGAGAGCGAGGGAAAACTCTTGCAGTGTCTCACTTTCCTGCTGTTTTCTAGAGAAGAAAGCTTCCTGCAATGCTACATAGGAGTCTGAACAGCCATACAGTTCTTGCAATATAGTGATTATCTTAGCAGGATCAGTCCTCTCTGCACTAGAGCGATATTTGATCTCCTCACGTGCTTCCCCTTCTAGGTGGTCAAACAGGAAAAATGCTTTATCAGCCAAAGACAAATGACGTGCTCTAGCACAACCTTCTATTTCCTCCAACCATTCATTCAACCCTATACCTGATTTTCCTCTAAACATAGGGCACTTTCTGTCACGGGGCACAAAAACTAGTCTCTCTGCTACAGAGACACCAGCTGTTGGGGGGTTAACAGATGATGCAGTTGAAGTAGAAGGTGTAGCACTAGTACCTGACCCAACAGCCCTCTCCTGACGCAGCCTCTCATTGTCTGCTTTCAGCTGCGCGATCAAGTCCCTGAGTTCCTGTAACTCTTCCTCCATCTCTGTAACACAGCTGTGAAATCCCACACCAAAGTAGCTGCTGCTTTGCCTTTATTCTGTACAAAATAATATAAAAAACAATTTACGTTACACCAAACAAAAAAAAGAAGAACACACGTCTCTGTTTTAAAGAGTATATCCTGTCGACAACAACGCCAAGTTTGTGGCGAGACGAGGATGGGGTATAAAGTAAATACTCTTTGCAGTTTTAAAAAAGACAACGCCACCCTGGGAATTTCACCCAGAGAATACTGAAAGTAACACTAAATCACCAGAAAGGCACTTAGGTTCGCTATACTCAGTCCAGAGACGAGGTTCAATGATCAACAAATTCACAATTTATTAATAATTATTTAAAACACCATATAAAAGCACAATCATAAATATTCAAATACAAATATGCTTAAAAAGGTATTCAGAGCTGAGGCTTACCAGTGGAGGGGCAGGGATGCCACACACAAACTAAAAAAAGAAAACACACCCAAAACACAAGTGCAACAGACTATCACACACACTCACACTAATAAACTAAACAAGGCAGGTGTGTACACTCAAGGGATCCCACCACCAAGGCACCCTAGTCTCCTCCACGTCGGCACTCCGCATCTGAATAAAAAGAAACAAAGAAAATTTTAATATATTACAACAAACTAATATGTAGCACCGGGGGATAACCCAACTGCAGGACCACACTGGTGATCCACAGCTAGAAAAAGGGCCTCCCACCAGTGGTGTAACAGAGAATCCAAACTACAAATCAAAAAGCAATAAAACAACATACAATCTGAATAAAACTCTAAAATCTGGAGCAAACGGAATCGCCGTACTGCTCCAACTTGCCGTCCACACGACGATAAGTTAACAGTCAATCAATATGCACGCCAGCTGACTCCGATAACCGGCATGCATATGGCCGTTGTCCACGCCGACGTCCACTGTAAAAGCTGACAGCAGCAGGGAAAGAATTCTCACAACGGGAACAGACGGTAAAAGCACAGCAAGGCAAAACAGCAGCACTTCAGTTCACGTAGCTTGGCGCAAAACTAAGGCCCACACTTCCTGCGAAACATAATAAATAATTACTATAAAAGAACAATAGAAGGCAGAGAGCGTAACAAAAGTTGATTACGTACCAAGTAAGCCGTGTCACAGAACGTAAGCAGAATAGCTCAGAGGAGGCTTCTATAGCTACGACCAGCCGCGATGGAGACTTTAGAGGAGTAACCCACAAACAATCTCCACCACACCGAGGAAGTCAGGTGACCAAAAAGGAGATCACAGGCAAGCAATGCAGAGACACTCAAATGGCCACTATTTATACTAGCGCCCCCTAATGGGCCAGGCTGAAAGTGGGTTGGACCGAAGGATAACATTCATCCTGCCACATTCAGTTCCTCCCGACCGTTGTATAGTTCCTCCCGACCGGCGTATGACTCTCCCGACCGGCGTATAGTTCCTCCCGACCGGCGTATGACTCTCCCGACCGGCGTATGACTCTCCCGACCGGCGTATAGTTCCTCCCGACCGTTGTATAGTTCCTCCCGACCGGCGTATGACTCTCCCGACCGGCGTATGACTCTCCCGACCGGCGTATAGTTCCTCCCGACCGTTGTATAGTTCCTCCCGACCGGCGTATGACTCTCCCGACCGGCGTATAGTTCCTCCCGACCGGCGTATGACTCTCCCGACCGGCGTATGACTCTCCCGACCGGCGTATAGTTCCTCCCGACCGGCGTATAGATCCTTCCAACCGGCGTATGACTCTCCCGACCGGCATATAGTTCCTCCCAACCAGCGTATGACTCTCCCGACCGGCGTATAATTCCTCCCGACCAGCGTATGACTCTCCTGACCGGTGTATAGTTCCTCCCGACCGGCGTATGACTCTCCCGACCGGCGTATAGTTCCTCCTGACCGGCGTATGACTCTCCCGACCGACGTATAGTTCCTCTCTACCAGCGTATGACTCTCCCGACCTGCGTATAGTTCCTCCCAACCGGCGTATGACTCTCCCGACCGGCGTATGACTCTCCCGACCGGCGTATAGTTCCTTCCGACATGTGTATAGTTCCTCCCATCCGGCGTATGACTCTCTCGACTGGCTTATAGTTCCTTCTGACCGGCGTATGACTCTCCCGACCTGCGTATGACTCTCTCGACTGGCTTATAGTTCCTCCCGACCGGCGTATGACTCTCCCGACCTGCGTATAGTTCCTCCCGACCTGCGTATAGTTCCTCCCGACCGGAGTATGACTCTTCCGACCGGCGTATAGTTCCTCCCGACTGGTGTATAGTTCCTCCCGACCGGCGTATGACTCTCCCGACCGGCATATAGTTCCTCCCAACCTGCGTATAGTTCCTCCCGACCGGGGTATGACTCTCCCGACCGGCGTATAGTTCCTCCAGACCGGCGTATGACTCTCCCGACTGGTGTATAGTTCTTCCCGACCGGCGTATGACTCTCTCGACCGGCTTATAGTTCCTCCCGACCGTCGTATGACTCTCCCGACCGGTGTATGACTCTTCCGACTGGCTTATGACTCTCCCGACCGGCGTATAGTTCCTCCCGACCGGCGTATGACTCTTCCGACCGGCGTATAGTTCCTCCCGACCGGCGTATAACTTTCCCGACCGGCGTATAATTCCTCCCGACCAGCGTATAGTTCCTCCTGACCGGCGTATAATTCCTCCCGACCAGCGTATAGTTCCTCCTGACCGGCGTATAATTCCTCCCGACCAGCGTATAGTTCCTCCTGACCGGCGTATAGTTCCTCCCGACCGGCGTATGACTCTCCCGACCGGCGTATAGTTCCTCCCGACCGGCATATTAACATCCTCCGTGCTACGCAAGGTGGCAGACCTGTGCAGCCGAAGTCTCTAACCCATCTGGAAAAGGTCTACTCACCTTTTACAAGCATTACACCCTCAGAGAGACTCCTGGCAGAAGAGACTCATTGGCTTCAACCAACAATGCCTTACCCGAACCTGTGGCTGAATCGAGTCGGTGACTGGGGGAGAACAGCTCTCTTACACATGATGAGATCCATCTTGAGGCTGAGCAGCTTAGTCTTCTGCATCTGTGGGAAAATTCTCCATTCAGTCATACATAGGCTTCCACCTCTGACTCTGACCATTCAGCTTCCCTGGTTCACCGTGGCGTTACTGAGAGAAGGACAAGTTTGGACTCTGACCATTCAGCTGCCCTGGTTCACTGTGGCGTTACTGAGAGAAGGACAAGTTTGGACTCTGACCATTCAGCTTCCCTGGTTCACCGTGGCGTTACTGAGAGAAGGACAAGTTTGGACTCTGACCATTCAGCTGCCCTGGTTCACCGTGGCGTTACTGAGAGAAGGACAAGTTTGGACTCTGACCATTCAGCTTCCCTGGTTCACCGTGGCGTTACTGAGAGAAGGACAAGTTTGGACTCTGACCATTCAGCTGCCTTGGTTCGCCGTCGTGTTACAGAGAGATGGCCAGGTTCAGAGAATCGTCAATGACCTGCCTCCTGTTTGATGGCTGAACGGAAAGATGCGCAGAGTTGGACATCAATGCATCACTCATGTTTTGTGTTTAAAATAGTCCGGAGAAGCGGTGAACGGCCTTATTATTTTCTGTACTTTTCCTGTACTTTTTTCTCTTGTTTATTCAGTTAGGGAGTTAGGGGCAGAACTTGTCTTTTTTGGGTTTTTGTCTCACCCAGGGGTTAGGTAGTACTTCCCTTTTTGAAAGAAACTTGTTTTGTCTGTTATTTTGGCCTTTGTTCACCCTGGAGTTCACGCTTTCAGTTTGGTAGCAATAAAATCTCCTTAACTTGTAAACTGGCTTCTGGGTATGACTTTGGGGACCAGGGCGGGGTCACGTTCCTTTTAAACCCAGTGCAGTTTAAAAGGAAGTTGGTATATTTGCAAAAGTGTTTTGGGTTTTACCAGGACATTATTACAATGAATGCCTAACGCACACTGCATCAATAAAGATTTCGTTTGATATACAAAGCGTTGTAGTTGATTGTGTTTCTTTTTAATTTTAGTTTTGACCAGATGTGATCAGGAAGCCGGTCAACAAAGCACAATATTCAGCAGCTACAGAGTCATTTATTTCTAAAAGGAATCATCAGGTTAAATAACAGAAGAAGAAGAAGAAGCAACACAAAAGCTTGGCATCGGCTCATGTTCCCAAACAAGACTTAAACTAAACGCTATCCTTTGTATGAATGTTTAAATGTTGGCAGAAATGTTGAACTTATGAGGATAAAAGATGATATGAGTGTTTCCAGTGTCCGGTCAGTCCCAAAGCAGACGTGAAAAAAGACAGGTGGAAAATATATTGTAAAAGCAGACGGTAGAGAAATATGAATGATTTTTAGACGTATGTGTTCAGGAATAATGTATTAAAAATGTTTGTGTGTGTGTGTGTGTGTGTGTGTGTGTGTGTGTGTGTGTGTGTGTGTGTGTGTATATACACACTAGATGGTACACCCATTTGTTTATTTTTGATTATTTGTTTATTTTGGTTTATTTGTGTTTTTATAGGTTGTTTATTTAAATATATATATATATATATATATATATATATATATATATATATATATATATATATATGTTTCAATTCCTTGGAATTGTTTGCCATTTTTGCAAACGATTCCCTTATCGATTCCCGTCGCCACGAATTACGTCACCACGTTGCGGAGCGTCATGTACCTGGCAGGAAACATGGCGGCTCAAACGCTCAAAAGTTTGGTTATACTTTACGAGAACGGATGACAACAGGGTAACTTGCAATACTTGAAAAGTAGATATTTCATTTCAGGGAGGAAACACTACGAATATGCAAAAGCATTTGCTCACAAAACACACGATGACCTTAAATGAATGTCGTGTTTTTAATTCCGCTCCGGACTCGTTAATCTCAACCCAGCAGCAGCGGTAACGTTTGTACGTCCTCTCCCGTTAATGCAGCAGGTAAATAATCAACTAACAGTGCATATTATGTTAACGCGATCTGCCTTCTTACAAAACCTGCCATTACTGTGCATTTAGGTGACCATGATGAGACAGACAGACAGAGTCTGGCTCAGATGCTGGCAGTTCTCGCTGCAGTCTACCGGTAGCGTCTCCTTTCAGGCCAGGATAGATGAATGTCACCGAGCAGTGACTAAGTTTGTGGTCAAAGGCTTACACCCATTTGCCACAGCAGATGTGTTTAATTGTAGGCAGGGACATTACTGGATATTCTTCTGCAATTGTAATTATTGCTACAGAAGAAAATTTATGTTATTATTTTACATTTACAATTTTTTTTCCTGGGGACCCTGTGACACCCCATTGAAGAGCCGTAGGCTGTGTATCTCTTAAGATCTCACTGTTGGGTTTGTAAGGCCATGTTACTCCTAAGTTTCTATCTTGTTCAAAGAGAAGATATAAAACAAAGTTCTAAGATAATCGACCTTAGTGTTCTCCTTTTTGAAAAAAAAATCGATAAGAGAATCGATAAAGAATTGAATCGTTAAACAGAATCGAAAATGGAATCGGAATCGTGAAAATCTTATCAATACCCATCCCTACTTGCACATATTTATTACAGGTGCATTGAAGCTAAAGGGGATATTTACTGTCAATCTCTGGCTGCGATTAATCACTTTACTGGAAACTTTATTAACTAGTAACTTCATTAGTCCATAACAGAAGCTAATATTTCTGTCCTATCATCGTTTAAACAGTAACAGCTTTACTACAATATAAGCTAACGTTTAAACCGTAACTTTAAGCTAGCACCATAAAGACGGTAAAACACGTAATAATATCTACAAATGCATCTTAAAGCTGTTATATTATCACTCGTTGTATTACTAACATAACCACATTAACATTATTGACACTCGCTGACTTTTAATAGTTATTCTATAAATGCTGTCCGTTCAAATGGTAACACTGCTGTAATCAACTGATTCCAGCCAGAGTGGCTTCTGGAGTCTTCCCGCGCTCCTAATGAACCTCCATCTGGATGGATGATAACCACCTTCTGAACAAACTAGCAGGTGGAGATGGGCCATGCTGGCCCATTTCTATGGTACTGACGTCTGCTAATAAAGGCCAATGTATCGACTGATAACGTCCAAAGCGGGTGAATAAAGTCACCCGGTTGCTAGCTGTGCCATTACCCAGCTGCATACATCACTGCCTCCATCAATGCAATAAACGATGCAAAAGTAATAGCCTGTATTTAATTTTTAGTGAGCTCTATAATATTTAATAAGTGTACCCATCCGGTGCGTAAATCAAAATTTCAGGTTAGTATCTTGAAATTTCAGCACACTATGAAACTTTCTCATAATTTCTAGATGGCCAGTTAATAAGTAAGAAATTTGAGCCTCTGTGGTGTTTATCACCTCGGAGTGTTAACAGCAAAATTGTATCACAATTGACACAAGCTTCGGTTTTCCTGTAGAGGGCAGTGCTAGGCTGAATAAAGGAGCCCTTCAATAATTTATGTTTAATGGACAGGGTGATAAATCTGCCCTCTTTTTACCGTTTTTATATTCTTTGTGCTATTATGTTTAATCCAGATATACTTACTACAGCATTATATTTTATTTCTATATGCACTATCATAGTACAGTCAAAAGTCCATAGTGCACACTAAAAATAATTTGTACTGGAACTACTTGAACTACTTCATAATACACCCCCAGATAGAATCAAAACACACAGCACCTTGTTCCCATTTCAGATTTTTAAAACACAAAGCTTTAAGTTGCAGGGTAAAATTGTAGGTAACTTTGCTTCAAGAGAAAGTCAGTTAGCAAACAAACACTTGGATCCCTGTACAACATCCATAATCAGCAGGAAGTGCACCAAAATAAAAGGCTCATTATGCCAAAAAGTAACTAACAAACAAAGGTTTTTGAAAAGTTATTTGCAGTGCTATAGAGTTTTCTAAAAGCCATCCTCGTGATCCAAGGGCGTATTTGGCATGGACGGAAGGGACACGTCCCCACCAATATCCAGCGATTATTGAATTGTCCCCACCAATAATTTAATCTCTTCCAGTTAAGGAAAACAAAACCGATAGCAAGAAAAACGATCTGTCAACGTCTCATTCACCTAGCGGTGCACAGAGCGTTAAATTACGTTCTCTACTGGAGTCCTACGTCATGTGACAAATATGGCCAATATGATTGGCTGTGCCTTTCAGAGAGCTCGGTTTAGTTTTAGCAGCGGCAAGCCCGCGCTGCGAGGACCGGTGTTCCAGATTAACTGGATTTGGTGGAACAGATGTGTGGCAGACTTGCGTTTCAGGAGCTGCTACCGACAAACCAGCAAAAAAACGCCAAATGTGTCATCTGTGACACTTGTGAGGTTATCTCAAACACACTCCGTCAGTCTTGATGCTTTTGAACAACAAAATATTTAAAAATGTCGCGAGTTTACCTGGTGATATTGTCATGCGCGACGCGATCACAAAAAAAAAAAAAGCAAACAATTAACACCACGCCGGTGTTGTTCACAGGACAGCAAGAGTAAACGATCGGGAGACTCTAGTCGTTCCCCTCGTACGTTTTATTACTCCGATTTCAGCGTTTTTGCTTCACAACTAAAGTGTGCAGTTTACTTTGTGTGCACTAACATGGACTCGAATCAACCAGCGCCACCTCTGGCCAAGTGCCACAGCCTACAGCCGGATCGACTTGTGACACACATCTGCACCACGTTTGAATTCGTTTCATGCACAACACATTTGTACCTTTCAATTGTGTGTTTGTCCTTTCCTCTAAAACACCTCAGAGTTACATGATACTTATTACTTAATTGTTAACCCCTTATTCTATTATACCTGGCAGTAAACATTTAAGATAATTTTAATTAAACCCCAATTTCCATTAGGGTTACCATTCTATTGCTTCCAGGTTAAAAATTTGTTGCCAGTATATAACAGCACCGTTATTAATTGGTTTTGCCTCACAGGCACGTGTTTTTTAACCACATTATTCCCACTACTAGGATTTCATTATTTATAAATATAAAGTTACTAATATTTTCTTATTATAGTTTAAGCTACCCAGCAGTATATAATTAAGATCAGTTAATGATTTGAAGTGATCTACAGAAGATCTACACACAGCAGAACTTCAGATAGTCTTCATACACCAGGACTCGTGTGCTGAGCTGTGGATTCTGGCACTTTGTTGTCATGTGATGAGAGCTGAGTGCTCGCTGACACGTTCATTGCAGCATTGAAGCAGAAGATTCTCCATGAAAGGAACACTGGACCCGTATTCGTGGGATACGGGACACAGATTACAGGAAATGTGAGATACTCACTTGTTGAGGCATGCCAACCTCACTTCTGTAGAAACGTATTGTCTTTCTTCACATGCCCTGCTGACATTTAGATTTCGTTTTTCAGAATCTAAAACTTATGGAGGTATGTTTTCTTTTCTTTTTCTTTCTTTTTCTCCTCTTGCCACTGAAAATCGAAAGCGGGTGTTAAATAGGTGTAATACACAAATTTCAACTTGCATTTTTTTCTGGCTCTGCTTCACATGAAATTACATCTGAACAAAATAATAAGACCTGCGATTATCCAAAGTTTCCCATCAAGTGGAGGAGGTGCTGTCATTTGGTTTTCTCTCAAAACACTTGAAGATTATTAAGGATCTTTTTGCTCAAATAGATGTACTGTAATCCAATTATAGTTTAAACTGTGTCCAATCCTCACATACAGTATCTCTCTCACCCACATCTGTAGGATGAAGATATGCTGAACACTCCTCATTGATAAAGAGGCGTGTTAACAGCTCCTCAATCCCCTCAAACCTGAGTCTGTCTGTCGTTTGTTTCTTCTGTGTTAAGCAAAATAATGTTTGTGGGTTACGCCATCACACACAATCCTTTCACTTTAATTTGTAGGTGTGTTTGAAAAGTTACAGAAATGTGCAGTGTGCCTGCTACGTGTCCCTGAGGCACCCCACCCTTCACACGATGGTGCTGGGTGATTTGTTGTGATATTGTTTTGTGCCAGTAAATAACTAAATTGTATCAGTTCTGAATACATCTTATTTATTTAAGACAATGAATCCTAATGAGTGAATAAGAATAGTTTTCTTTTTACTCAAAAGATTACAACAACAGGAATCCTGTTACATGAAATAGAAAGATTTTTTTGGTCAGATTAAAACCTCTATAACGCTATTTTAAAATGAGCTTACATGTTCTTATAGCTTTTATTATTACTACATTACTACATGACATGGGCCCTGAACCATGAGCTTAATCCACAGGTAACGTGCACCGTGATCAGCATCAAGTTTGAGGGCTAGTGGCGTTCCCTGATCACCACCTCACGATACATCTGGCACCAGGCACACGAATAACAGCAAAGTACATTGATGACATCATCAGTGGCAGAGCCCTACAGGATGGAGAAGAGGAAAAAGAGAGAGCTGTTCAGACAGATTTTTAATTAGTTTGGAGTATCTGCTCTGTGAATAATAATAATGGATTGGATTTATATAGTGCTTTTCAAGGCACCCAAAGCGCTTTACAATGCCACAATGCCACTATTCATTCACTCTCACATTCACTGTGAACTAGATATTTCTTCTTTGAGCTCTGCTAAGAGCTCCATGATGCTGGGCATTACATTTTACAACCAAAAGGTGAATAAGGCAGTCTTCAGTAGTAAGTAATATAAATTTGGGGATTTTTTGGGGTGTGTGTGGATGCAACTGACTAATGTGATTTTTAACTCCACCCTCTTGGTCACCCTTCAAATATGGTTATTTCTGGCTATAATGCTCAAAAGAAAAGCTTTAAAATGCAGAGTGGCCAAATACATCTCTTTTATGCAGTGCATAGTCCCGCTCCATCTCAAACCCAGCCTTACTTCGATGTTGTGGCGCTCTCTGATGGACTGTCGGAGTAAGCAGGACACCACACCACAAACATCCAGCAGTGGCATTGCGCAGCACCATCCATGCTTACTGGCTGTCTGACACTGCATACAGGGGAAACACCAAAGGCCGTAGCAACCTTGAGGGAGGAAAATGTGCAGAAATACAGCATTAGAGTATCAGTGTTTACTGTAGTTTATAATCACTATATATCAAATGTCAGCGTGAGCAAGGATTGTTTTCTAAAGAGGTCATTTGTTTTAGAACTTTCTTTGGCTTCTTTATTTTTGTTTTTCCAGGAATTTTAGTTTTCTGATGCCACCAATGAAAATAAAAAAGTTGTAGTTTGGCCCTCGTTGAGTTTGATGCAGTGTTAATGCAAAGTGTTTCATGCACATTATTACATTTCTTGCTCTCATATGAAAATCTGACTGGTGCTCTGAGCGGTGTACCAAGACGAGGTACACATTCCTGTGAAAACCTTCAATAGGGTGAGAAGCAGCCAGGTGTTGTTAGTCAGATGTGCTCGATTAACTTATCATCAGTAAGACTTTGCCAAATTGCACTCTGATAGTCGTGTTTTTGTGGCCTAAATGCTGCAGTGTAGCTGCTGTGTTGCAATTCTAAAAGGCCAATTTAATGTAATGCAATGCCTGGAAATCATTCTGTTGGTCCTCAGGCAGCCAGACTCCTTTTCAGAAACCCATGCAGTCACGAAACGAGGCCATCAGAGGCCAAAAACTACTCGCTATGAGACAACAGTGGTAACCGCTCCACAGCTGTGCTGCCTATGCTTTTAAATTCCCATAGCAACAGGGAAACTTAATCTTCTGTATGTATAAGTGGACAGTTTTATAATTTAGATAAATTTAGATATTTTGTCAACATTCTTGAATTGTCTGAAACAAAGCCTGAGGACATGGTAGATTCATAAATTACTGCTGTTTGTTTGCTTTGGTTTGCTGGGAAGACTTACAGGTTTTCATATCAGAGGTGCAATCTAAGAGCTCGGTGCTCCATGCTCCAGAGCGGGGGGATAACATCCCCTGGGTGGGCTGCTGGCGGACAGCCATAACTGGAGGAAACAAGCCAGGAATGGAGACACAGAGTGAAACTTTATAGCAGTTACAAACTGGCGCTAGAATACAATAGAGATAACAGACTGGTTTAAAGCATTATTGTCTACAGTGTGGCCATTATGAGAGCCATTATTACACGTGTAACAAGATGTTTTCTATTTCATGCAAATCATTACAAATACCTGGAGTGACATGTACAAATAATTTGTGTGCAGTACAAAACAATTCAATATGCAACGAATTACATGATTTATATTTTTTTCTTCCTAATTTTGTCTTTTTTTGTGCATGTGGGTCTGGAAGGCTTTAACATTTCCTTTAGTTCCAGCATCTCATGCATAAACTGTTTCATTACTACAGGTTATACTGAAATAGTAAAATCGATTCACATAGATTGCTGTATTTAGCTCATCAGTATAAAAAGTTTCTCTTACCTCTTCTCTGGTTCTCTGAGCTTTGAAGAGAAAATGGGAAAAAAAAGGGCTGAAACCCAGAATTTAACTCCAACTAAGGGAGGGGAGGGGACACATACACAAACACACCTCTAGCTCAGCAGTGTCACAGCCCTTTTAGTTTAACAGTTAAATTTGATGTTAAATGGATAGGCAAGGCAAGTTTATTTGTATAGCACAATTCAACAACAAGGTGATTCAAAGTGCTTTACAGAGACATTAGAAACAAAAACAAATAAAAAGCATGATTTAAAATAGATTAAAACAAGCAAACAAACAAACTAATTAACAAACAAACAAAACAGTATATAAAATCAAAACAGATAAAATCAGAACAATAGATAAAATCAGTAGTTAAATGTAAGTTTTGAAATTTAAGCTTAAAAGTGTGGATTTGGTGCTTTATTCAAATGCAGCTGAGAATAGGTGAGTCTTCAACCTGGATTTAAATAAACTGAGTGTTTCAGCTGATCTGAGGCTTTCTGGGAGTTTGTTCCAGATATAAGGAGCATAAAAGCTGAATGCAGCTTCTCCGTGTCTGGTTCTGACTCTGGGAACTGATAAAAGACCGGATCCAGATGACCTGAGGGATCTGGATGGTTCATACTGGGTCAGGAGGTCACTGATGTATTTTGGTCCTAAACCATTCAGAGCTTTATAGGCCAGCATCAGAACTTTAAAGTCTATCCTCTGACGGACAGGCAGCCAGTGTAAGGACCTCAGAGCTGGACTGATGTGGTCCATTTTTTGGTCTTAGTGAGGACTCGAGCAGCAGAGTTCTGAATGAGCTGTAGTTGTCTGACTGATTTTTTAGGTAGACCTGTAAAGATGCTGTTACAGTAATCAAGCCTACTAAAGATGAATGCATGGACTAGTTTTTCCAGGTCCTGTTGAGACATCAGATCTTTTATGCAGACCTAAACTTAGAAAAACACATTAAGACAATAACAAAGTCAGCTTACTATCACCTCAAGAATATATCAAGGATAAAAGATCTGATGTCTCAACAGGACCTGGAAAAACTAGTCCATGCATTCATCTTTAGTAGGCTTGATTACTGTAACAGCATCTTTACAGGTCTACCTAAAAAATCAGTCAGACAACTACAGCTCATTCAGAACTCTGCTGCTCGAGTCCTCACTAAGACCAAAAAAGTGGACCACATCAGTCCAGCTCTGAGGTCCTTACACTGGCTGCCTGTCCGTCAGAGGATAGACTTTAAAGTTCTGATGCTGGCCTATAAAGCTCTGAATGGTTTAGGACCAAAATACATCAATGACCTCCTGACCCAGTATGAACCATCCAGATCCCTCAGGTCATCTGGATCCGGTCTTTTATCAGTTCCCAGAGTCAGAACCAGACACGGAGAAGCTGCATTCAGCTTTTATGCTCCTTATATCTGGAACAAACTCCCAGAAAGCCTCAGATCAGCTGAAACACTCAGTTTATTTAAATCCAGGTTGAAGACTCACCTGTTCTCAGCTGCATTTGAATAAAGCACCAAATCCACACGTTTAAGCTTAAATTTCAAAACTTACATTTAACTACTGATTTTATCTATTGTTCTGATTTTATCTGTTTTGATTTTATATACTGTTGTTTGTTTGTTTGTTTGTTTGTTTGTTAATTAGTTAGTTAGTTTATTTGCTTGTTTTATTCAATTTTAAATCATGCTTTTTATTTGTTCTTGTTTCTAATGTCTCTGTAAAGCACTTTGAATCACCTTGTTGTTGAATTGTGCTATACAAATAAACTTGCCTTGCCTTGCCTTGCCTTATCCTTGAAATATTCTTGAGGTGATAGTAAGCTGACTTTGTTATTGTCTTAATGTGTTTTTCTAAGTTTAGGTCTGCATCCATCACTACACCCAAATTTCTCGCCTGGTTTTTGGTTTTTAGGTGTATAGATTGAAGTTCTCTGGTGACCTGTAATCGTTTTTCTTTGGCGCCAAAGACTATTACCTCAGTTTTGTTTTTGTTTAGCTGGAGAAAATTGTAGCACAGGCAGTCATTAATTTCCTCAATGCATTTACCAAGAGCCTGTACAGGGCCTCGGTCTCCTGGTGACATTGTGATATATATTTGTGTGTCATCTGCATAGCTGTGGTAGTTTATTTTGTTGTTCTTTATAATCTGTGCCAGTGGGAGCATGTAAATGTTAAACAGAAGGGGTCCCAAGATGGAACCTTGGGGAACTCCACATGTGATACTTGTCTGCTCGGATGTGAAGTTACCTATTGATACAAAGTATTTCCTGTTTTCTAAGTATGTTTTGAACCAGTTTAGTACAGTTCCTGAAAGACCTGTCCAGTTCTCCAGTCGTTTGAGTAATATGTTGTGGTCAACTGTATCAAATGCTGCACTGAGATCCAGTAAAACTAAGACTGACATTTTTCCACTGTCTGTATTCAGACATATTTCATTAAACACTTTGGTCAGAGCGGTTTCACTGCTGTGGTTCTGTCTAAAACCTGACTGGAAGGCATCATAGCAGTTATTCTGTGTTAAGAAGTAACTGAGCTGTTGAGAAACTGCTTTTTCAATGATCTTACTTAAAAATGGGAGATTTGAGATCGGCCTGTAGTTGTTTATTTGTGTCTTGTCAAGATTGTCCTTTTTCAGTATAGGTTTGATTACAGCAGTTTTTAGTGGTTTTGGAAACACACCTGACATTAAGGAAAAGTTGACGATCTGTAACAGGTCTGACTCCAAAGTCTTTGAGACCTTTTTGAAAAAACTTGTTGGCAGGACATCTAAACAGCAAGAGGAGGAGTTCAGTTGACCTAAGATGTCCTCCAGGTCTTTGCTGTTAATCGGGTGAAACTGTTTCATGGTGTTTAAACAGTTTTTTGGTGGACACAGTACATATTCTGGATCTGCTGTTGATGTACCAATTGCTTGTCTAATTTTTGGGATTTTTTCTGTGAAGAATTTGGCAAGGCATTGCAGGCCATGGTCGAATGAAGTTCAGCTGCCACTGACACAGGAGGGTTTGTTAGCCTGTCAACTGTAGAAAATAAGACCCGAGCATTATGGCTGTTTTTAGTGATGATGTCAGAGAAATAGGACCTCCTTGCATTCCTCAGTTGTAAATTATAATTGTGAAGTTTCTCTTTATAGATGTCATAATGAACCTGGAGGTTTGTTTTTCTCCATCTGCGCTCAGCTTTCCTACACTCTCTTTTTTCATTTTTCACCAGTGTGGAGTTTCTCCATGGAGACTTTTTCCTTCAAGAGATAACCTTCACCTTAATGGGAGCAATAGTGTCCATTACATTTAACATGTTAGCATTGAAGCTATTGACGAGCTCATTGACTGACCCTCTGGACAGGTCAGGTGTTAATGGGAAGACCTGGTTAAAAATTGCACTACTGTGTTCAGTTATACACCGTTTTGTGATCACTGTTGTGGATATATTTATGTGGGCTGAGATTTTACTTTCAAAGAAAACACAGTAATGATCAGATAAGCCCACATCAGACACAGTAACCTTTGAAATGCTCAGGCCCTTGGAAATCAGTAGGTCAAGAGTGTGTCCTCTATTATGTGTGGCCTCTGTTACATGCTGAGTCAGCTCAAAATTGCCCAGAGTGTTACTCAGGTCTTTAGTCCCTTTGCCCTGAGGGTTGTCCACATGGATGTTAAAATCCCCAACAATAATTACACAGTCGAAATCAACACAGATCACAGACAGCAGTTCACTGAGATCATTAAAAAAAGTCTGTGCAGTGTTTGGGAGGCCTGTAAACATTAAGAAACACAACTTTGGATGGGGCCTTCAGCTGTAAAGCCACATATTCAAAAGACTGAAAACTTCCAGGAGATAGCTGCTTACATTGAAATGATTCATTAAATAAGACAGCAACCCCTCCTCCTCTCCTGCTCACCCTGGCCTCACTGATAAAACTGTAGTTAGGAGGGGTCGTCTCGATGAGAACAGCTCCACTGTTACTTTGGTCCAACCAAGTTTCAGTTAAAAACATAAAATCAAGGCTGTGCTCAGTGATTAAATCATTAATTAAAAATGTTTTCCCAGCTAAAGATCTAACGTTTAATAAAGCCAACTTAAGTGTTTTAGAGGTATTATTTGTCCCCTCGTGTTTGGGAGCAGTCTGTGGCACACAAGGTATGTTTACTATGTTTAAAGATCGTTTAGAGTGCAGCTCTCTGTGTTTTGACCAGGCCACATGTCTCCTTCTGTCACCTAAAAGTACAGGAATTTCATTCATTTCTAGTAAACAGGGTCCCAGCTTCTCCTGGGAAAAGTCACCACTGCCATAATCCTCGCAGCCCGGACCCTCCACACATCACACATCAGACTGCGGAGACAGAGCATGAAGGTGGTAAGGAGGAACTAAGGGGGGCGAGGCTGCGCAATGTGACTTCGATTGCTCTGTTGAGGGTGGGGCTCGATGGCGAACCTTTGGCCGCTCTGGTGGGGGGTTTATGGGGGACAAAAAGGGATTGGGCCGGGGGGTAGATCTGAGCCCAGCATTGACCCGCTCCATCATCTCCTCAGTGAATTTCAGGTGTGGGGAGGAGGGAGAAAGGGAGGGGGAGGAGGGTGATGGGGGTGATGGCCTGTCAGGGGTTTGGGGGACTGGGGAAGATCGTGGTCCCTGGTCCTGGTCCTGGTCGTTGGTGTTGTTGAGAGAGTTGGAGGCAAATAGGGACCCCTCTTCTTGCCTCTTCTTGCCTCAGATGTCTCTCCTTTCTGAGGCTCTTCCCGGGTGGGGGCAGATGGAGCTCCTCCTCAAGGTTTCTGCTGGGCTTTGTCTGTTCTTGGAGTACTGTTTGTTCCTCTTTATTAAATAACTCCTCGTTTATCTCAGCCTTGGCACCAAGCACAGATGGATGACGTATGGAATAAAACAAGTTGGAGGTGAACAGTTTCACCCCTGACTTGTTAAAATTAAATCCATTTGCTTTAAACAGATGCCTGCGTTCCCAAAAAATATTAAAGTTGTTGATAAAATGCACTGAGTGGTCAGCACATGCTGATATAAGGCATTTATTCAGTGCAAACAACCTGCTGAATCTCTCGTCTCCTCCTCTGACGGGCGGTACAGGTCCACTGATGAATACAGCTGCATTCAGAGAGTTTACAGTATTTAGTAATCCAGTAAAGTCCCGTTTCAGAACCTCAGACTGTTGTTTGGACACATCGTTTGACCCTGTATGCAGAACAATGTTTGTCACAGTTGGATATTCATCTGCCATTTGAAGGTCAGGTTGTTGACCATATCCTTAGGAAAGCAGAGGACTTTAGTGTTCTTACCGCACATCCTTTGTACATCCTTTACGGCAGAGTCACCCACAATCAGAGTTTCAGGCAGAGCCTTTAGCTTTCCCAGTGGTCTTTTACTTTTCAACAGATTTTCAGACCTTACTTCGCTGCTTTTAGATGGATGGTTGTCCGATATAGATCCAGGGTCCTTTGATAGTGGAGCGAATCTGTTCTGCAGTTTCACATTCAGTTGTTTTGGAGGTTTGTTGTTAACCTTCCTATTCACGGTTGTCCAGTCCTGTTTCCTCTCGTATACAGGGGTAGAAGAGCTTCTCTGTCTCGTAGGAAGTGAAGGCCAGTCGGTTTCAGAGATTTCAGCTCGCTGTGCTCTGCCCGTGATACGTCCTCCCCCTTCCAGGAGACATGATTTATGTCTTGGTTTTGCACCAAGACAGTCCAAGGGGGGATTATCACTTGAGGATTTATAATAATGCACAGAGTCTACTTTCTTGGTCATGTTATCTGTGCTCCTTAGCAGTGTACTAGCTTGCTCATCGCCATTGTTTTGAATCAAAGGCAAGGTTGTTTCATTTCCACACAGTCCATTTACCTCCACGTTTACTTCTAAGCGATGAATTTTTGTCTCCAGTACTACAATCTTCTGCAGGAGGCTGTGGTAGTCATCTGTGGAGAGGGAAGGCATCTTGTTGCTAGTTAGCCTAGCGGTTAGCACCTTTCCAGGCTATTGAGGCTGTTCGGTGCCCAGACGCTGTAATCAGGCTTCAGCTGTGCCTAGGCCACAGACACACAGAGCGCTGAGGATAAGGTAACTATAAAAATGTTGCTGTTTCTGTTAAGAACACTTTAGTCCTAATGATCTATAAGTGTCCAGAAGCTATCGCAGGTAAGCTCATACGGAAAAAAGGGAAAAAATCAGCATAAAAATCAATAAAAATCAATAAAAGAAGCAAAGCATTTAAGAGCAAAGAGATGAAGCGTCCACACTCACAAAAGGGGAGGAGCACTGTGAGCACTGATACTGAAACAATCAATTAAACCAGCTAGAGCCTTCAGCTGTCAGGTCTCTCTTCTGTGGAGCCAGCTCCCAGTTTGGATTCAGGAGACAGACACTCTCTACTTTTAAGATTATGCTTAAAACTTTTCCTTTTGATAAAGCTCATAGTTAGGGCTGAATCAGGTGACCCTGAATCCTTCCTCCCTGCTAAGTGTCTCGAGGCAACTGTGGATATGATTTGGCGCTATATAAATAAAACTGAATTGAGTTGAATCTGTTAAAGCAGCCCAAACATTTGAGTATAACAGGCAACCACGTATACTAGATCCTAGTTACAGACAGTTCAATGAGTTAAAAAAAAAAGTGTAACAAGGCTGCATCAGCATGCAGAGACCAGGCCCGCGTAGATGACCAGACAGGTAGCTCACACAACACTTATCATGAACACTTATAAGGAACTTCACCTCCTGTCATTTTATCCCAGCTTACAGCTTCTCGAAACCTGGGATGTCCTCCTCTGACCTTTCCCCTTCGTTTTCGATCAAAAACATAATCTATAAGAAGTTTGTATTTTTTGAAGTTTTCATTTTGGCCAAATTCAAAAAATAAATAACTATTAACAAAATGATGTTACACGTTTCTTTCATCCACAGTCCTTAAATTATCTAAAAAAAACCATCTAAACATAAAAGCCTTGTTTTTTCTGGATCTCAGAAGGTTATAAATGTGTAGTGGTTGATGAGACTGTGCAGGCAGTTTTACTGTCTGGTGTGTACGGAAGCGTAGAGCTGCCACCCAGGCAAAAGAAAAATACAAGTGTATCACGTTATAACGTGAAAGGTTTATTGTTCTAACAAGATACTTTTCCTGTTTGTACAATATACTATCATGTTTGTACAATATACTTTTCACGTTTGAACAACATAATATCACGTTATTACAATATACATAATTATCACGTTCGTACAATATATTGTACGAACGTGATCCTATATTATATACAATATAATATTTATATTGTACGAACGTGATCCTATATTATATACAATATAATATTTATATTGTACGAACGTGATCCTATATTGTACGAACGTGATAATTATGTATATTGTAATAACGTGATATTATGTTGTTCAAACGTGAAAAGTATATTGTACAAACAGGAAAAGTATCTTGTTAGAACAATAAACCTTTCACGTTATACCGTGATACACTTGTATTTTTCTTTTGCCTGGGTGGCAGCTCTACGCTTCCGTAGGTGTGGGTAGTGAGAGGCTCACAAAGTAATTTCTGCAGAACTGGAGAAATGAGGTGGGCATGTTTTAACGAGTGGAAAGTCTCCTTTCAGTAAATCCTGCCCTTCATCACACCAAACAAAACAGTTAGGCATTAAGAGATTGCAACTCTTTTTATGCAGAAACTCTACTTGGCCAACATGACAGAGAGAACCTATCAGAATGAATTAACTAATCAATGCTCTCCTCCCATCCCGTTTCAATAAAGTGATGCACTCAGCAGAAGAGCTCTTAAAGTTCTGACACGTGGAAACATGACACAGGAAATGCACAAACTCATCTTATCCAAAGACTTATTGAATTAAAATGCTGAACATATTGCCATTAAAACTTTATGTTAGTCTTGTTACTGCCAAAAGAGATACTGAGTGAATGATAATGTTTGTTGGGTGTTTAAATAAAGCCATCTTTCACAAATATGTTTATAATATCAGCCTAAAAGATGATGTGTTGAGGGAGTTTACATATGCTTTCCATTCGCTTCATATTAAACTCACTAACACATCTTACATCTTGTCATTTCCAGTGTTTTTTCATAGTAACTCTCTGTTGTCTTTGGGTCACACAGGTTTTGAAGAAAAAAAAGGTTTTCAAGCCAAAGAAGGTGTGGATTCATACAGATACCTCTGTGTTTGACAGAGTGTGATGTGAACTGAAAAAGTAAGAGCAAGTAGCAGCTGGAACAATGACAGTTGAATTCCCAGGAGAATTAGTCAGCAGCCTTGCAGCGTCGATCAGAACAACCCACAGATGTTTTAAGGAAATCAAAAAAGAAAGTCAAAAATCTAGTAATCCAGATGTGATATAATAAAGGTGTGAATAACACCATTCTCTAGTTTAGAGCGTGATGCAAAGGTACTCGGAAATATTCTAAGCTTCCTGTTACACGATACTACAGATAATAATGGATTGCATTTATATAGCGCTTTTCTAGGCACCCAAAGTGCTTTACAGTTCTGCTATTCATTCACTCTCACATTCACACAGTGGTGCAGGCAAACCACAGTTGTAGCCACAGCTGCCCTGGGGCAGAGTGAGAGAAGCGAGGCTGCCAATATCGCGCTTCTGGCCAACACCAGTAGGCGGTAGGGTAAAGTGTCTTGCCCAAGGACACAACGACCAGGACAGAGAGAGCTAGGGATCAAACTGACAACCTTCTGTCGCGGTTCGGATTTTGAGGAAGAGACATACGACTGGTAGTAGTGGGTCAACACAGATTATTTTTATTATAACACACAGTACAGTGTGGGAAGAGCCGGACTTCTTCGAGCAGACCGCTCCCCATCCTTATATAACCCTGATGACATCACAGTTAGATCTTACTGGAAATGATCACAGTTCCCTACACTCAAAAAGTTCTCCTTATATAGACATCAGCTGCTACTTTAGAGACAAACAAGTGTGTGATATGTTGTGCACTTGTGGGTTCAGGCCAACAAAAGTCCACTGTCCTTATCTGACTCGCTGTGGAGCGCCTGGACCTCCAGCTCCTCTGGTGCTATTTGCATGACAGAGTATAGTATTATATCTAGAATGTGTTTTATTCTGGAATAGCAGATCTACTAAGTGATCAATGATAATACTGATGATAAACTGATGATCAGTGATGCAGACTAATGAAATAATGATAAAATAATGACAGTGCATGTAAATGATAACAAAGTGACAGTAAAATAACAGGTTTTTCTCGACACTTCCGGTTACAGATATGCCTCCCAACCTCCTGAACCATGGTCGCCCCGATAATAAGTCACTTTTCACCACTGCTTCTATCCGGAGATGTATGAGAAAATATTTTAATAACATTAAACTTTTCGTGGTAGTCCTCACAAAAACATGCTGAGACTTGAGGAAAGAAAAACATACTAAGTCTTGGGGAAAACAAACATGCTAAGACTTGGGGAAAATGCGTACCAAAGTTGGCTAAGCAACAATGGTACTTGTTGACCTTAAAAAAAGAACTGATTCCATTTCGGGGCGACTGTGGCTCAGGAGGTTGGGAAGCGTATCTGTAACCGGAAGGTTGCCGGTTCAATCCCTGGGCTCTCTGTCCTGGTCATTGTGTCCTTGGGCAAGACACTTTACCCTACCTCCTGCTGGTGTTGGCCAGAAGGACCGATGGCAGCCTCGCTTCTGTCAGTCTGTCCCAGGGCAGCTGTGGCTACAACCGTAGCTTTCCTCCACCAGTGCGTGTGAATAAATAGTGGCATTGTAAAGCGCTTTGGGTGCCTTGAAAAGCGCTGTATAAATCCAATCCATTATTATTATTATTATTTCCTAAACACAACTCAGAACTGTTCACACTTAATGAAACTGATGTAAGCCAGTTCAGAGTGCACAGCAAGCGAGGGCGAGTAGACAACAGTCACCTCTGACAATTTTCTCATACGCCAGGTTCGCTTGTTGCCTGCTGTGTTTGGGTGGGCAGCTAAAAATATTAAGTGGGTCTTGGGTGAGATAGTGATCTCTGACAAAATTAAGCATAATAAAAAAAAATGGTCTAGACTAAAATGAAGACCAGTCATTTGTTACAGCTTCATGATGACTTCTGGAAGGATGAAGACAGCAAACACTGCAGGATTTAAAATCTGCAGCTGTTTTTGTACTTTTGCTTTTTTCGACAGGTCAGTTTTTCGACAGGTCAGTTACAGAGTGCATCTGATTAATAACACCTGGCTGCTGCTCACCCTCATGGTTCCTGTTGAAGCAGCAAGGGTGCACTTAGGTTTTCACAGGAATGTACACCTCGTCTTAGCACACCGCTCAGAGCACCAGTCAGATTTTCATAAGAGAAAGAGTAATGTAATAATGTGCATGTAATAATAATAATAATGTGCATGTAATAATAATAATAATGTGCATGTAATGTGCATGAAACTTGATGAGGTCCATTTTAAGCCTTGCCCTTCAGGAAGTTGACTTCTTTCCTGTTACGGCGAGTGGGATGAGCTGTGTGGAGAAAAATCACAGAAGATCCAATTGCAGGCACTCATGGAGGTGCGAAGGAGGTTTATTGTAAAAATAAAATACAAGTAGAAAACAGCAAACGGGACTGAAGATAATCTAAACTGAGAACAACTAAACATGAACAAGAACACGAATATGAGGGCGGGTGAGCAGAGGCAGATGACGGACAGCAGGGAGAACACACGGATGAAGCACGGTGGATACACAGACGGACCAGCGACTACAACATAAGAAGACACAACTTAAACACACACAGAAGAACACGGGGAGATTACAAACAGGTGGGGAACACAGCTGGAATAGGGCTAACGAGACAGGGGGAGAAGTAAAACTGAACACGCTGACATCACACATGAACATGAACCTTCAAAGTAAAACAGGAAACAAGACACACTTTACTAAGACACAGACTAGAAAGGGAGAGACAGACTAGACACTGAACTAAACCTGCAATAATAACAAAATACAACCAGAACATCAATCATAATACATATACCAGAATAACTGAAACATAGATTTATCATAATAATCAATAAAGCACCAGAGAAACAGAAAACAATCCATCATTCAAAAATAAACCAAAACATAAGAAACTCAAAATGCTGGGTCAAAATGACCCAGAACCGTGACATTTCTCCTTGTTTATTCTGTGACTTTGTATCTTCTCTGTCGTTAAATTAAAAAGTGTGTGACCCTTTGCAGGACTGAAAGAGTGCAGAGCCTTGTTCCCTCACAACACCCCTCCCCTCACAAGTTTTAGTTTTAAGTAGCACTTCCTCTGATTTTTATCAAAGCTCAAAGAACCAGAGAACAGGTAAGAAAAACATCTTGAAGCAGTCAGCATTCTTTCTGAATTTGTGATGCTGTTTGGTGTCATTTTTCTCAGCTGGTGACATGTAGAACTTCTGTTAATGAAACTCAAAACATAAAGATGCTGTGAGCTTACATGTGCAACAACAGCATTTTATTCCCTCAGCGAAACAGGAACAAAGTAGACATTAAAAGAAACAATCTTTACTGTGACCACAGGAAGGTTATAAGCATTTAGGATATAACTAATGTATTTTAATGACTTCAATTTTATGCAAATCCCTAAATTTTGTATTAGGATATTTAAAAGCAGAAGTATGTAATGAAAGACATGCAAACAAAAAAGCTTTAAAATTCAAACAGCTTCTTGACCAAAGAGCAATAACACTGAAATTACCTTTACATGCCAGCATCTTAGTTATTCCACGAGCTAGTGAAAGTTTGTGTTTTTTGTGGTTAATTAAGTAATTTAAATTAGGAAGTCAGAAAATAATAACATGTCAAATTTAAGGCTCGATACAAATACAAAGCTACTCCTGTTCTTGCTGATGTTTGGGCCGATGCTAATATTAACTCAAAGTTAGCTAAACTCTCAAACTGTGAACAATGTGCTGTATAACAAAGGAACTGGACCGAAGGCCACCTTCACCTTTCAAACACGATCACACGGAGCTTTGTCTGCTTTGCAAGCACACCTGCAGGTGTGCTATTGGCTGTATACCGTCAATTTAAAATCAACAGTGAACCTCAAATCTGTGTCTTTGGACTCTGAGAGGAAAGCTGAGCAGGCACAGTGAGCCCATTAAGACTAAAAAGGCCAAGTTCTGCATCACATAGTGTTTTGGAGTTACTACATAGACAAAGGATGTTTTATTATGGAGGAAATATGAGTAAAGTCCTCTTTGTCTGCTTTTCCACTCATCTTTAGTCTATCTCTTGTACCTGACCATTTTCAAAGGAATGCTTTTTGTTTGTAAGCCACTTGACACTGACCTATGAATCATTTAAGCATAAAAAATACACCTAACCCAAAGGATGAACCAGTGTTATGTCTACACAGCCTAATAAAACATGTCAGATCCAAACCCAAGTATGCAGAGATACCTCTGGCCCTTCAGTTGATCCATCTACGGTTCACTGAAGCCTCATCAGAAATGGTCTGAGTGGAAGTGAGGCTGTTAAGAAGCTGTTCTTAAGGAAACAAAACAGACAGAAAAGACTGAGATCTTTCAAGTTACACAAGAATTGCACTGAAAATCAGTGGAAACAGGTGTGATGGAGAAATTACTCCAAAATAGTGGATCTTATGTTGAGGTCTGGACTCTGAACAGTATTTGGTGATATCCATAGGTTCTAGACTTTAGATAGTCAATGGCCGTCTAAAGCGTGCAAAGATCCTTGTAGAGGGTTGCTTGCACCAGGAAACACCGTGCTGTGCACGTTACAGAAACAGCGCTGTAGACAGTAATGTTTTACACCAGTCTATTGACTTTTTCAGATTCTAGCTTTGGCATTTCTATCTTCCAGCCATGGCTGCTGTCTACCAGCAACCCATCCAGGTAGTGACGGTCGCCACCACTAATAAAAACTCCGGACGATGGAGCACCAACCTCTGTAATTGCTGCTCTGATATGCACACCTGTAAGTGAAGCCAGCAAATTTTACAAACAGCAGTGATTTCTGCATCAACTCTGTGCTATTTTGAAAACACAAGATGCAGGTCATGAAAGGAGACGTTAATGAAAACTGTTACAAACTCAAGGATATCTTACATCTCTGTGAGTTTTTCTTCCCTCAAGGTTGCTATGGTCTTTGGTGTTTCCCCTGCATGCAGTGTGAGACAGTCAGTAGACATGGATGGTGCTGCGTCTTGCCTCTCCTGGACGGTTGCTGTGTGGTGTCCTACTTATTCCGCAAGTCCATCAGGGAGCGCTACAACATCCCTGTAAGGCTGGATGACCAGTAAAATTGAAAGTGAAACCTATTTTTATTGGAAATAAGAATTAAAGTTAAACTTAACAAGCCCAAAGTGAGATAATATCGCAGCCCTGTTTTTAATGTTGTATACAACAACATTTTAAACTGTTGCAACCACGACAGCTTCAGAGAGACTACATTAACTCCTGCTGCGTGATCCTCTCTCCTTCTTCTCTCCTCATTTGCAGGGTTCATCCTGTGCCGACTGCTGTCAAATATTTTGGTGTTACGAGTGTGCTTGGTGCCAGATGCATCGTGAGCTGAAAATCAGGGCCAGGCAGGCACCTGCCATCTTGACGGTGGTCACCACGCAGGTCATCCATGGATAGAATATCAACCTCGTGTGTCAAGTGCATGTCACTTTTTCTTAATTAAACTTATTTGTCATAATATTGCAATTAAAAAACATTTAGTTGTTTGTACAGCTTGAAATGAAAGCAAAGAAATGTAGCCCCTTTGTATCTGCTTTTTCATAGCATTGCAGAGGTCATTGCGAGTGCTAGCATGGTGTAGGTGATACGTGACAGCCACATTAGTTGCTTTACTTTTAGAACATTTTTATTACAAAGATGTTTGAACTTTTCATAAATGCTTTGTTAGTGCATTAAAATTGAGGATATATCATGACATAGCGTATAATATCATCACTTTCTTCCAATCGTTCCCCAACTGGGTTTAAGCTATGCTAAAATAAAGCATTCATAGACACCTGTCTAATGCATTCTTTCACCTTTTTTACACAAATGTATGAAAACATGTCTTCAAACCTTTCACCCTTTTCTCAAACCCTAAATACAAAAGCCAAAATGACCTGCATCAAAACTGTTTGTCTGTGGCCAAAACCACACAGTAGTTTTAGATCATGGTCGCCTTAGCAACGTTTAGCTCATTTATAATTAAACAGACTCTGTCTGTGCTGCAATAATTTTTACAGTCACCCACGTATTGCCTTCCTTCTCTTTCTTATGGTTCTTGGTGTGTTCTTGTTCAGCATATTGTCTGCTGTTACTGTAGTTTCTTGATGTATGTGTGGATGTTTGTATCCAGCATCTGTTTCTGGATCGCCTGTTTAAATATGCTGCATCAGATATGTTTGTCTCAACCCTTTTCATTTAGAAGTATAACAACATAAAAACATATATACTAGTGGCATTAAAAGATAAACAAATAACTGAAGACCTTCTTTGGGCAGCCCAACAGTGCCCTCTACAGTAACGTTGATGTTAGCACAGCCTCACCTTCTTTCTTTCGCCATTATTTTGTTTCTAACATTCAGTAGCTTCGGGTAAAATGAATGGTTAATATATCTCCCCATGAGGTGATAGATAGATAAATATTTCCTGCAGTATTTTATGGGTTAAAGTGTTTATAGTCATATCAACAGGCTGACAATCTTTGTACGAGCTGTTTCATTAAACCAGTTTTTATTTGTGTTTCTCCATCAAATCAAAGGCTTTGTAGAACTAGCCAGCTGCAATTCTTCATTTTTAATAGATTTATGTTGAGCATTTCACAACAGCTTTCTGAGTATGGAGGCCTACAAGTGTCAAAATGAATAAACCACATCAATCAAATTAATTAATTAAAATGGGAACTAAATAAATTAATAACGTATCAGATGTTTTCAATGAAATGAACTGATATTTAATTAATTACTTAATAGTGTGTTTATTTTATTCATTTTAGTATTCGTGCCTTGGTTAACACATTCATTCTTAAGTTTTTCAGTTTCATGTAGTCCAAGCTGAAGTTTCAGCAGAAACCGATCCTTCATTTAATTGAAGAGATTTTATATGAACACAGGTTAAACTCAAGAAAAATTACACCAAGAGCAATCAAGTTTTATTAAGCACAGAGATTTTATTAGTCAGATTAAAACCTTCCCTGAGATAACAACCACCACCTGATATGTCAATGAAACCTTTAAAAAAAATCTAATTTTAAAGCTCAAGTGTTTAAAACTGTATGAAAGAAAACTAACATGGAACATGGAACCACACTTGATGGTCGGAGCTAATGACTACACTGTAGTAATGAGCTGTGCAGGGCTCTGAAAATGAAAGCAGATAGGACGCTATGCTACTTGATTCTCTTTGGCAAACTGAACTAATCCCTTCTTACGTGCAAAAAACTAAACAAACCCCAAAACCACAACAGGTCCTGAACATCAAAAGTGGTTGTATCTTATCCACGGACCACCTGAGTGGTGACCACTGATGAGTTAGCAGGCTGCTGGTTTTCCCTGATGTTCAGCTCACGATACATCTGGCACCAGGCGCATGGGTGACAGAAAATCACATTGCTGGCATCATCAACGAACGAGCCCTGCAGGATGGAGAAAAAGGAAGAAGAGAGTGAGGGAGAGGATGAAGCAATGAAGCAGAAGGAGTTACTGTAATTTAATTTAATGAAGCTGTCATGCAGGCATGTGCGGTGTGGAGTCCTGCCTGGGCCCCTCAACAATAATATTTAACTATTAATCACAATTTTGCTAAATAAAAGGATCTGGCTTGCATCAGTCACATCACTACCATTTAACCAATGATTGCCCTTGAAGGTAGAACGCGCTGGTTATGAGCCGGGAATCAACTCACAAAGAAAACGTGGATTGCTTTTGCCTCCTGAGCGTTGTGGAGTTGTAGGAGAAACACAACTTAATTGGGAGATGCAGACGCAGATTGATGCAAAGGAAACTAGGTGTACAGCTCACACTATAGTCTATAGCATATTAGTTTATTATGTAGTGGTCAGTTGTTCTTCTGTGGCAACTGATGAATTGAAATAAATGAGCATTTCTACAGGGCTTATATTTCAATAAAAACTAACTAATATACATATCCACATAATTATGGATTATTATAATTACAATATTATGAAACCCCCCCACTGTATTTTCAAAAATACATTAAGAAACAGATGATATTAGATTTATATTTCAAATATGACAAAATGCTGAATTTACAGCAGCAAAATTATTGTATCTCTACAGTTTAAACATTTAATAAGCTTTCTGCCTGCACAGAGTGGACAGTTAAACAATCACTGAATCATCATAAATACATTATTTTATTTTTATTACTTTAATATCAGAGCACTAGGAATAAATAATAGGAGAAGGATTCTGGAAGAAAACTTGTGGCCATATTGGACTGGAGAAGGTATAAAATGTCACTGTATGTGTGTGTGTCTACGTGTGCATGTTTTATGTGTATAGATTTTTTAAAAATTATTATTCATGTTATAACATTGTCCAGACATGCCCTGTAAGGATATGAGGAGAAAACAGTGTCAAAAGGAGCTGTGTGAGGCTGCTAAAGGCAGTGGATCCTTCACCAGCTGGATTAAAAAGAGTAGGTAACAATAACACACGTACCAGTTGTTGCATTGCTGGTACAAACACAGCTGCAATGATTTGGTTCAATAACATTTTTCTATTATTACTTTATTACGGATTAGGTGCAAAAGTTATTCAGTTTGGATAATTAAATAATAGTTTAAAGCAATAGCAAATTGTGCCTTGTTCTCAGATGGACAGCGAGTGGAGCTCGATAGCTCAGATGAGGAGATGGAAGGAGGGAGAGAGGCAAAGAGTGATTCACAGACAAAGCCTAGTTTATTTTCATCTGTTGTCTTATGATTCCATTGCTGTCACCAATCTTTGCATTTTATTTTTATCTGATAACACTTGTTATCAGCAGCAGAAGCAGCAGCCACCCCTCAACAGCAACAGTGTACACCATCAAGTAAAAGGTAGGCCATGTTTGCTTTGCATTGTCCCCACCTGGATAACCAAATATCTGAGAGTTTTTTAAAACAAGCAGCCACAGGTGCAGATTTCTTCCGTATGCAGACAAATAAGAGAGTTCAAATTTGGATAACTTTCCATTTCCTCTTTTTCTAATTTGGATGCAAGCTAGTCCCTAAAAAATGCCATCCCACTCAGTTTACTGATGCCACTGAATGATAAGGTGACTTAACCTAACTTATCTTCAGCTCGGCCTTCTGTTTTTCTGTCAGTAGTTTTGCAACCCATCCACCACAGCAGGCCTAACCATCATCTTGTAAATCTTCATTTTCACTCTTGCAGAAATCCTTCTGTCAACACTCATCTCCACCCACCCCACCCTGGCTGCACTCTTGTTTTCACCTGTGTCTGTTGCTTTGGATGGTTGAGTACTTAAAGAGGACATGAAAGAATACAAATATAAAGTATAATACCCTACTACCCTACATTCATCATCCTTCATCGTCTCTTGATTCAGTAACTTGAATATGCAAATGTGCACATTTTACTAATTAAACCCTACAGAAATCCCTATAAATTAAGGCAGCGGTCTCCAACCTTTGTTGCGCAATGGACCAGTTTATGTCCGACAATATTTTTACGGCCTTTAAGGTGTCACAGATAAATACAACAAAATAAAACCAGCACCGGTACCAAAAAAGAACATTTATTTATAACACACGGGAAAAGACTCAGGGAAACAGAGTTAACGATAAAAATGATAAAAACCATGAAAACCATAAATTTCACACCTGAGCATCAACTCTCGCGGCTCGGTACCAAACGACTCACGGACCGGTACTGGTCCATGGTCCGAGGGTTGGGGACGGCTGCATTAAGGGATGCAGTTTTGCTAATGTGAAGTTTTAACATCGAACTGTTTCTCCACCCCAAAAACAGGCATTTCTGGATCCACAAAGCAAAACAAACAATAGTGAAAACTTTAAAATGGTTCACAAACTAAGGCTAGACGTCCCAGTGGGGTCATCAATCTGTTACACACTGTTTAACATACGCCCCTCCATCCCTAACCCAGACTTACAACAATGTTGTAGCGCTTTCTGATGGACTGACGGAGTAAGCAGGACACCACACAGCAAATGTCCAGGAGTGGCATTGCGCAACACCATCCATTTTTACTGGCTGTCTGACACTGCATGCAGGGGAAACACCAATATCCGTAGCAACCTAGAAAAATACACAGAGACATTTGTGTTTCATTACTAGTTATTACATTGCACTCTGCTACCTTATTGCAAAAACAGTCAGAGAAACTGCTGTTTGTAGGATTTGAATGATTAACTTACAGGAGCTCATATCAGAGCAACAGTCACAGATGCCGGTGCTCCAATTCATTGCACTCATCCCTGGAAGAAACAAGGCAGAAACAGACACAGAGTGAAGGGTTAATGCCGTCATAAAGATTATCACTTCTAGAATATGAGAAAGGTACAGACTGGTTAAAACTATTGCTCTCAACATGCTGCTTGTGTTACAGCTGGAACTGGTCCACGTAAATCACTACAAAAACCTGGAAGCAGATGTAGAAATGATCTGCGTGCAATACAGACAAAAAAGTTTGCCAACAAGTGGCAAGGAATTTACACACAGATGTACGTACACACATGTACATGGCAAACATTATTGTTCATATATATCTTTTAATGTAATTGTCTGGTAATAGTCTGTGTGCTTTAATGGATGTTGTGTGGCTGTGTCTTCAAACCCTTTTTGAATAACTTAAAAAAAACAAGCAAATGAAATGATTAAAAACAAAGTTTTGCAATAACCTGAAAAATGTGTTGTTGTACTATAACTGCAGGTGCAGTATCTGCTGTTCAGCTGCACTCTTATATCTAACAGGCAGGTTAATGCACGTTGCTAGACCGAACCATGTGCTGCAGCCCTGCTTTCAGTGACATCGTGGAGATACATGTTCAGTAATAAGAAAATATTCCACAGCCTGCTCACACCTTTTCTTGTCATTCCTGTGACGTGTCCATGGTGCAGCTGTATAGTTGAAGTTTTCAGTACTAGTTTCAGTACTTCAGCGTCTGGCTAGACAGCCACACAATAGGACGCAGCATGAACCTTCTTAAACTGGAAACTCACTCTACTTTAATATCACCCGACTCTCAAAAGGTCTCTGTGTAGTGTGTCACAAAATGTGTCTGTGAGCTAAGTGAACAGCTGCTGTATAAATAAAACCCACTAATGTGGCACACAGAAAAATAAAGGTGTAACAAAGAGAGGACAGGAGAAGAAGATAAATCATTATTTTCAAAGAGAAACTTTATAGACTGAAGAGGTCAGTTTTACATCTTCATTTTAGGGTTTCTTTATCAGATATTGGATTGGAGTGACTTCAGAAGCTATTTGAACTTGTTTGCATATCTTTCAGTACAACCTGTCATCAGTCTCATTCTTTTAAATATCTTGCGATAAAATTGAAGGATGGTTATAACAACATTTGTTACTTAATGTTCATCCTCTCTTTTACTGACCCATGAGTAATTATGATAAGTAGACTCCAGAATTTTCTTTCTAATTCTGTGAAGATATGAAAACCTTTAAAAATCCCCCTTGTTTTACTCAGCATCACTTGAGTACACTGGTTCATCAGCTCACTTGAAAATGACTGAGAAAAACGATACAACAGTGCAGTAAGCTTCAGAAACATTGTTGAATGTTTCAAGCTGTTCATTTTTATAGAAAGTCTTTCTTACCTGGTTTCTGGTTTGGTGAACTTTGAAGAAAAATGAGATGAAGGGTAGAAAACCCAACATTTAACTAATACACACACACATAGACACACCCCACCTGTTCACACAGGGAAACACAGAATTCACGATACACAGTCATTCAGCTAGTGTAAATGTAAAATAACTAGTTTGCATGTGGTAACACAGAAACATTGTAGCAAAAGTATTTGAAATATGGATGAAAAAGATAAATTTGTCCCCGGGTAAATGTCCCCAGGCAAAAAACACCACAGTGACTAGATACTTGGTCAGACCGTCTCTTACAGAGGAAGGAAAAACCCAGTGACTGTTGTTGTTGTTTTAAAAAAACAAACAAAATATTTGACTGACACTATTTTGGTCATTAAATGGTCGTGAACAGCCACTGAACCATCTATCAGCACATTAGCAAACTAAAGCTTTAAAAGAAATAGCATGGTGCAGTAGTACAGTAATTGCATCCAGAATACAGCGCAGTAAAAGTAGAAAGCAACATAACATGGACAAACTTAAATAGTACATTACAACAAAGTAAAGTGCTTGAGGAAATGTACTCAGATCCATGCTGCTCCTGTCTATGCGCTCATCTAATGGCGTTAGGGACCGTGAGACTAATAGTACTCATGCACAGTGCTGTGTGGCTAGTACCATTAACTCAAAGCAAGAAGTTCCTGGTTTCAATTACTCTGGCCCTTTGGGGCCTTTCTGAGTGCAGTTTACATCTTTCCTCATGACTGTGGAGGGGGTTCTCTGTGTACTGTATCACAGTCTATCACAGGGCTCTCTGTGTTAGCCTGTCCATGGGCTGTACCCTGCCTCTGGTGCTATAGCAGCTGAGATACACTCCAGTCATGGCTGCAAAATAGATAAGTGGAAGAAAATGAATGGACAGTCCAATGGCTTCAGTCAGGGGACAATAGGAGGATAATCATATTTCATGGCAGGAGCTAGTACCCTCACCCCCCCATCTCCACGTCCTGCTTCTGGCCCCACCCCTAGAAGCTAGTGTGTCCACACCCCCCTCTCTCATTTCCAGTTTAGTGCTGGGATTTCTCAACTTCATCTAATTTTTTTTCAACGCTCAGAGAATCAGAGAAACGGTAAGACTAACTTTTCATATTGATGAACAGCTTAGTATTTCTGTGTAGTGATTAACATGTAAAGCTTGTGGGGGGACAAGACATTCAATGTTTTTTTTTCCAGCCTGGTTTAACCATAGTTTGCCATATAGTCTATCTATTCTGTCAAATCTAGTAATTTGTCTTGCTTGACACTAATTATTGATGTTTGGTTTTTGGGGATTCCTGTCCAAGCTGGGTCAGAAGCTAGTGTACACATAATGCTTTTAACCTGTCAGGTGTTGAAGCTCAATTTGTCATTGTAATATAGAGATGAGCAGGTATGACATCACTGCCTACCGACCAATGAATTCTCCAGAAAATGGTGTCACCTTTCCTGAAAAATCCCATGGACCTCTGTTGGGAGCCTGGGATGGTGTAAAGTTTCTCACTTGCGTCAGTTGGATAGCAAGTTGATAACCAGCTTTGTGCGACAAAGCTCACCTGATCCTAATCGCCTGTTTCAGGGTAAAGGAATGCAGATAACAGAAAGATACTCTGGATATGCCGAACTGTACTTCATAGTACAGGGCGCCGCTGGTTTCAGATGATGTCCACCATGATGGTACACAAAGTGCACAGGCATGATTTGAGGATGGTTGGTGGCATGGGGTCCAGAGGACAGAAGAGTGCACTGCACGCAAATTCTTTGCACATCTCACTCCAGCTATTTGTAGTGATTTAAATGAATCAGGAAACATCCTGTTATATATGTAACAAACCAGCCTGTTACCTTTCTCAAATTCTACCCTTGGATTTCTCCATGCGTAGCAGCAATAACTTCTGTCACACTTCACGCTGTCTCCTCCAGGCATGGCTGGCCACCAGCAGACCAACCAGGTGGTGACAATCACCACCAATCAGAACCCTGGGCAGTGGAGCACCGACCTCTGTGAATGCTGTGTTGATATGAACAGCTGTAAGTGAACACTCAGCAGTCATTTCTGCATCAACCATCTCCTCAGATTGTCCAATCAGTTGCATTATGGAGCTTTTGATTATATTATGCTCTTCTCCAGAAATCTGAGATTCTCTAATTGGCACAGGAACTTAAATGCAGCACTCTGTTGGAGTGCTTAGCACTGTTGCATGTTCTCCTGCCTGGTTTCCTGTTGTTACTCTGGCTTCCTCCCAGAAATCCACTGGCAAGTTATTATTTGAACCAACGGCAGCTGAATATTCCAGGGTAACGAATGACCCTTGCAATGAAATGACCAAACCAAACATCACCAGATCATAAGAAGAAGAACAGAGGCACACGCTCAGGAAACAAGAAGACAGAAGTGACAATGAGCAGAAGGGGAAGTGTTTAAAAACCCAGAAAACTACCTGAAACCTAGTGAAATGAGGATTACATACTGGCAAGATTATTCCCTATTCCCTTCTTTTTTTCCCCATTTTCTCTTTTTCTGTTTTGTTTCAAGGTTGCTGCGGCTTCTGGTGTTTCCCCTGCATGCAGTGTCAGACAGCCAGTAAACATGGATGGTGCTGGGCAATGCCACTCCTGGATGTTTGCGGGGAGGTTTCCTGCTTACTCCGTCAGTCCATCAGAGAGCGCCACAACATCCCTGTAAGGCTGGGTTAGAGATGAAGGGCAGCGGGCGTGTTGCTAGGATTTTGAAACATTTGAGGGCATATGTTTTATAGTGAAATTAATATAAAATGTCAAACATTGTGCAGTACCTAATGGCTGAATTCTCATAACTTTTTCTTTTATTGTGCCATATCACCTCTTCCTCACCTTTCATCGTCTTTTGGTGTCTCATCTGTCGGCTGCCCTCCATCCAGCTCTCTCATTTTTGATGTGATTATTAGATCTTTAATACGTGTTATTTCTCAACTTACTCAACCGACTATTCAACAAACATCACACTGGATAAAAAGCAAATGATTAACTATAGACTGGCTTCACAGTCACATGACTTCCTGTTGATTTATGTTTTCTGTTTCTGGAACCAGGGTTAATGACTCACCCTGTGGCTGTGGCCACTGTGACATCACTATGATGTCACTCATTGGTTTGAGGAAAGCTTTAACTTTAGGTTCCTCACCATGTTGGCTATTTGGAGTCCGAAATGACAGTATGTTGATGATAGGGTAGAGTAGAGATAAAAGCTAACATTAACAAACTATAGTTGTGGGCAGTGTTGGTCAAGTTACTTGAAAAAAAAGTAATCCCATTACTTTACTGATTACTTATTTTCAAAAGTAATTAATTACTTAGTTACTTAGTTACTTTTTAAAAACACGATTTACAACCTGAATAGGTGATAAAGCGATAGATCTTTCAGCCCAATTCTACTTTTTCTGCATAATCCATCATACAAAATGTAATCAAATGGAAAAGTCCTTTTTTAAACTTGTTTTATCAGTTTTAATCTTTACAAGTAACGCGTAACGCGTTACTGCCCATCTCTGGTTGTGGGTAACACATTCAGCTAACAAGCACTAGCTCAATCCTGGAAGGAGACAAAAGTCCCATTAGAGTTGCATCAGGAAGGGCATCTGGCATAAACTAATTTTTATTCATAAACACAGAGAGAGAGAGAGAAGCATAGAGAAGTGCCTGCTGACCAAATTAGAGGAAGAGGAAATGGAAAGCTATTCTAATCTCTAACTCTCATAGATGTTTTGCCACTCAGTATTTTTTACTGTTCATGTTACTCTCACTGCTTTTATTAGCCCTGTTTGCCAATATTTAACAGTTGACAGTAAGTGAATATAGAGGATCTTTGAGCAGGTAGAAAAAGACCAATGCAGAGCTCATTGAAATTACTGCAAATCAGACTCCATCTGTTATTTTCCTCTGTCTCACTGAAGGAAAGGAAACCTCTCTAAATCCTGCTTGTGTGTGGTCCTTCACTGACATCCTGACAGTTAACAGCAAGGAAACTGGCTACAGACAGATAAAGTTTTGAGGAAATAGAGAGGTTGTTTTGAGTTGCATAAAGATTTGAAAAAAATCGCTCCTCCCTGTTTCTCTTTCTAGTCGTGTTAGTTTCAGTTCAGTTCAGTACAAAGCAGCGTGAACAGGGACATTTAAACAGGTACAATCACGACAGCTACAAATTCAATCCCGATAACTCTTGCTGCTTCCTCTCCTCCATCCTGTAGGGCTCGTACATCGATGACTGCTGCAAGGTATGTTGGTGTTACTCGTGCGTCTGGTGCCAGATGCATCGCGAGCTGAAGATCAGAGAAAGCCAGCAGCCCGCCACCTCGACTGTGATCACCACACAAGCCATGCTGTAAACAGTTTTGCTCTGGATCAAAGGCATGTGTCCCATTCAAAGCCACATGTTTCAATCCACTTCTGTTTTATCTGCATGTAACAGTCATCTCAAAGCATTTTGACCTCAGTTGAATTTTGAGAGCTGTAAACTAACCTTTAATGTAAATTAACCTGTAGTGTGTTATTAGCCTAGCTCACTGTCATTCATTGTTTGCAGAGCTAATTTCATGTAACAAGTAATAAGAATGGTTATGCAGGGATCCAAATAACAGTGCTAGCTCACTGTATTTTTGTGAGAAGCTTATTTTGAAGTGACGAGTTTGACCTAATCTCACCAGACATCACCACATTTATCACTTTACATCTCATCCTGGGAATCTCCGAAACACACCCAGGGACCTGTATAACCTCACCTCGATGACCTGAAAACCACTACTGTGACCAAAACAAGGGGAACCTTTTCCTGTGTTTAATAGTTTAATAGATGTGAGTTATATCCTTCATTTATAATGGTTCACATTTAAAAAACATACAGCCCAACACTGCCCTCTGCATCAGTACAGATGTTAGCACAGCCTCCACATTTATGCAACTCTTGTTATGTTCACTGTCCAGGCTGCATTAAACCTGTTATTTTACTTTTAATTATGGAGACAGTGGAAACAATCTATAAATCCTTGTAGTATGTAAACCTTTATGCGCATATGTTGAACTGAGAGTTAGTGTTTAAACTGACCCTTTTTCTTATACTAAGACAGGATTTGGTGTATAAGAAAAAGAAACATCTTATTTAAACACCCAGCACCCAAATATTAGTATTCATTTAATGGCTCTCTTGTACTCTTTAAAATAAATAAAAAGTCTTTTGGCAAACGTGAGTCTGTCCCTTTACACTTTTACAAGAACAGATTTTTCACCCTCTGTAAACATGATGACACAAATGCAACTGAAAAATGCCAAATTAAAGGTTTATTCATTCACATGCTTAAACTTATGGAAACTGTGCTTAGTTATAGCTGAATGTATAGCAATCAAATAAATTTCATTTGACCAGATACCATTAAATTCAACTTTTTACACCAGCCAATAATTTTGAAGGAACTTCATTGGCAGTGAAATGAGGGAAGAGTTTATAAGCAACGTGAGACACCCACTTACACAAACTCCTTACTCCTCTCACCTCTGTGTTGGAAACCGCTCATCAATTAACAATGCTAGTACACACCGTGACCACCTTTCATAGCTAATCGTATTATGCTTTTCGATCTACTGAGCCGACAGGCCGTCGTACAGACATTACACAGACCCTTCATTAATATTTTAAGCATAACAATAACTCCTAAACGCTCCTAAAAGGGCTCAAATGTCTTTTATATTCTGGTTCTGATGAATCCATTGTCTTCAGGATCAAGACCAAAGAAGAAATATTTGGCACCCACTTAGATGATCTAAATCAAACTATATCCAGCTGTTGTATTCAGACCTGGTTTCATTGAGACATCCCTAAATTCTGCTCTACTGCAGTCATTCATTTACATTTAACGTGTTAGTAAAATAAATTTGAATGAGGGGATTTTACTTCAGCACTTGACACCACACAGCTTACTCAGCTTGGTTTGCAGTGTTTACCGACCAAACAAGCCATGGGCCCGAAGAGACCAATGACGACTGAGGGATTTGAGTAAATCAAAATGTTGCTGAACTTTCTGGCTGAGCTGTTTTAAAACATTTTAATTCTTTAATCTACAGCAAAGCTTCATGTCGAAAGGACATTTTGCTTGTGGTTTGTTTACATGGAACTTTGCAACTTTTATCTCTTGTGTTTCTCTGAGCATTGCACAGTCTGTCCTTGGGGTGAATTGTTTTGTTAACAGACATCTGAATGCTCCGCTACTGCTTTTATAGAGGTGCATGACCATAAACCCTCTGTTACAGTCCATAGCACTTTTGCCTGATCTTTTCTTTGTAGTGTGATGTTATGAAGTCAGAAATACAGACAGGCACCACTAGAGCACAAGTCAAAAAGTTCACAGCAAGGTGATTTTCATAAAGTAATAATAAATGATGCACTATAAACTGCATAAAACTCGACACGGTCAGTAACTCTCACGCTTAACTCTCGTTTTATTGGAACTGAACTTTTTTGGCCTTGAGTGTTTCATCTATTCTTATCTATCCTGGAATGAAAGCGTGTGTAACTGTTCGTCTTTCTCTGTCAGAGAGGTGGTTTCTTTGAAAATTGAAAGTGAGCAGAGCCTTCAACCCACACTTGACCACTCCCGTCACAATTTACAGTCATAGGTTGGACTTGCTCTCATTTTACTCATAACTCAGAGAAGCAGAGAAAAGGTAAGGACAACTTTCTATACTGGCAAACATCTTAAAGCAGTTAGCAGTCTTTGCGACCTAATAGTACAGTTTGCTATCATTTTCCCAGTGTGGTGTTGTGAGCCAGTCAGAGGAATACTTGCAGCACACGGGTTTACACGCACTTCATACTGCCTCAAGAAAAATAGCACAAAAAACTGGACATCTAATTATTATAAGCATAGTTTTGCAGTTTATACTCATAAATTAATGAATCTTATAGGACTGTTAGACTAGTTGGCAATAGACTATAAGTAGATTAATGTTAGCTAGGAATTTTTTAGTATATTAATTAAGATATTATTTCTAAGATATCTGAAGTAAGTTTATAATATGCCCCATGACCAAGGGTGTAATCGGCCTGGTATCAGGTACATGGAATTTCCATGTATTGTCTTGTGTTCACACAAGTTCAACATTTCTTTATTCTATTTTTGGTGTGTTATGTTTCAGTATAGGGGTGAAGGTGGAGCTCAGGGAGGTGGTTGACTGATATCCTGATTGGGACAAGTGTGTTGGGTTTGACCTCAACCAGTTAATTTAAAAGAGTCACTTCACTGTGTGTGTATTACAGCAAATTGTAGTTTATGGATCTCTGTACAGTGTAGTGTGCATCTTACATTGCAGAACTGGTGTAGATAAATTTGTTATCCCCCAGGCACCTCCATTAATCTCTAAAGTCCCTGTTTTAAGTTATTATGATACAACTACAGTGCAACTTTTGGTAAAACACGTGGAAATGGAAATTATTACCTCCACGGTAACTTATCTTATCTTGCGAAGGCTGTGTGCCATGAAGCAAGGGCAACTGAAATATCTTTCATGTACAGCTTCACTTCTCACAACATCTCCAGTCAGGCTATGTGAGCACACAAAGCTGGTTATCAACTTGATAAATTCATATGCAGTTTATCAGTCTTGTAGCAAAGGGTGCTAACGTGAACAAGATGGTATTGGAAACATGTGACAGTTGAGCTGTCCCAAACATGGACAGCTCAACAGGATCTATCAGTGGATTTTACAAACACAAGGAAACTATGACATTTGAAAAGCACAAAAAGGTTCAATATAAAATACAGGCAGAAAACTACACACCTGTCATATATAAAGCAACTGCCTGAGCATCTATTGCAACAAAGCTCTGCATAATAGCCCTAGAGAGTTGAATCTGCTCATCTAGACGTAGTATTTTCTGGACAGTACCATTAAAATCACTGTGTGTGCAGTTGAAGACCTTTGATCAGTAAGATTGGAAAAGGCTTGTAAACATAATGCAGGTTAGGGAAAAATAATCTCATGAAAAGGAATCTTACTGGAGAGCAGAGAAAGAAGAAAACACAGCACGAGGGAGAACATAACAAAGAGCAAGGGAAGACTGATAATATATACAAACACAGGCTAACAAGGGAATGGGAAACAGAGTGACGACTGCTGTCCTTTCTCCTGCACTTCTCCACAGCTGGTGCTAGCAGTCTCAGCATCTGGACTGTGAGGACTTAATACTAGTTGTTGTTGCTGCAGTGCAGCTGCAGCAGCAGTCCCGACAGCTAAAATGTCGATTAATTTCTTTTTGCTCTTTTTGGTCCATCTATATCAACCACACTAAACTCTGTTCTGCAAGGTGCCCGAGTGCACAGGGAAAGTATGGGAGGGGTCGGATACATTACGAGATTTGACTCCAGTGTTGGTAGTGAAACACGGGCTGCTTTCAGTGCTTTTAGTGTGTGGCTGTGTGGCAGCCCTACAAGCCAGCCATAGCCTGTATAATTATATTGATCCATTGGCAGACAAGTGCCAAAGATCCTGTTAGGGGTTTACATGCACTAGAAAACACCCTGCTGTGCATGTTACATGTTTATAACCACTATAGCCCGTTAACGTCGGTTTCATCTCTACATCTCATTTAAAAGCAACAGCTGACCAAAACTCTTAAGTTAGTGAATGAACAAGAGAAAACCATAGAAGAATAAATACAATGAAATAAGGCATAAGAAAAAGCAACAACAATGACAACAAAAACTCTCTTCAATCTGTGTCTAATTTTCTACTTCGTTTGCTCCAGGAATGGCCTTCCAGCATTCAACCACCCAGGTGGTAGTCACCACCACTGCAATGAGTCAGCAGTCTGGGCAATGGAGCACTGACATCTGTGACTGCTGCTCTGATATGAACTCCTGTAAGTGAACCCAGCAAACCCTACAAACAGCAGTGATTTCTGCATCAACCACCTCCTCAGACTTTGTTTGCAGTCGTTTTGCAGAGTATCTGAAGTCAGGATAATGCAGAGGTTACGCAAGAGTTTGTAGAATTTATTAAAAACTGGGGTAAATTCATACAGATATGGCATCTCTGCACATTTTTCTTCAAGGTTGCTTCGGATATTGGTGTTTCCCCTGCATGCAGTGTGACACAGCCAGTAAACATGGATGGTGCTGCGCAATGCCACTCCTGGACTTTTGCTGTGTGGTGTCCTGCTTACTTCGCAATTCTGTCAGAGAGCGCTACAACATCCCTGTAAGTGTGAGAGTGGAGGATAAGGTTATTGTATTTAGCTTAAATTATGCTACCGTTGTATTGTATTAAGCTTAGTAGTAATTAGCAGTTAGCTTAGTAGTTAGCTTACATTAAGCTAACTGAACTGCCCCCTGAACAATGAACAATGCCCCCATCCCTAAACTTTAAGAGAGAGAAAAATGCAAACTTCAAGCAATACTATGTATGTACAAAGCTTAAAAAAATACAGAAGAAATGTCTTCAGTATTAGTCAACACTTGCTGATGAGGTTTGATGAATATTTTATTGATACTCAGGATGACTGTAGTTGCATTAACGTCAAAATCAATAAAAATAAAGTTAACATAAGTGGATGAAACATCAAACCACAAGTAACCACATAAATGAAAATAGGGAGTGCTGAGTGCAGCTTTTAATTGGCGCAAAGCACACATGGTTATATTTGTAAATTAGTGCAACTGAAGTAACACATGAACAAAATACTACACCTTCACTCACCCTAACTACTGCACAGACTTATTGGGTGGGCTGTTAGAAAGTATAACAAGCCTCATCGTTTGTCATATTATTGTACTGTTTATTGAATTCTCCAGAAAGTACAAATGGTGCAAAATGGCAGAACGAGCCCGGCACACCCCTGACATTAACAAGTCATAAAATGAGACAGCAAACAAAAAACCCACTCCTATTGCAAATGAGCAATGATGAGATGAGATGAGATGAGATGAGCCAAAGGCACGAAGGTCTGCAGTGACTGATTCACTTTTAGAGTCATTCTCGAGTGGTGATTTGAGGAATAGCATTTTTTTTTTTTTTTTGCCAAAGACATACTGACATCCACCACTTTTTGGTGGATGTCTGCCAGGTTTGAACTACATTGTCTTAAAGATGGAGTGCAATGCAATATTGCTTCAGTGCAGCTCAACAATGAGAACAACCAATGAAAAAAATCACCTCATTAAAAAGCTGCCATTAAAACAACAACATCAAACAAGCTCTCCTCTGGATAATTCCTGCACTCCACCTAAGTCTCAGTCCTCAGGACCTCAAACAGTCCCTGCAATTTCTATCAGAGGAGCTATCCTTGATATCAAAAAACCCTTTGCTTACATTGTATTATTTGGATTATGACAGTATTCACTCCTCCATCAGATCTTTAATTTAATTCACTTATAAGATGAATTAAATCCTATTTTATAAGATTTTCCTACTAAGTCTAATACGTTTCCTCCTCATAGTTTAGGATTTCTATTCGATGTAAAATGTCCTCATTCCTTCTTCCTTCACTTATTCCCTGATCTTACTCTTAGTATTTAAGTATGAACACAAAGCCGACAACACAAATCAAAAATGAAAATCAGCACAAAGAGACTTTAAAGCGATCACCATGGTGATTCCACATTAGAAACACGAACAGGATTGTATTGTTGTAGGGTCTTTACATTACAAGTGCCTTGAGGCAACTGTTGTTGTGATATAGCAAAAAAACAACAAAGAACCCCCCCCCCAGATAGAATTCAATTTCAATTCAATTTATTTATCTAGCACTCTTCACAGGATAAAAACCACAAAGTGCTTCACAGTAATATAAAGACAGAAATACATAAAATACATCAAAAATCAAACATACAGCATGAATCTAATTAAAAGCCAATCTAAATAGAAACTTGGGGTGCAGCCCGACCGCTCATCTGTTTGTTACCTGATGAAGTTCAGCAGCAGCTTGCTTCACCACAGCTCACAAAAGACAACTCACTTGACCACGGTGCTGGACTGGGCTCAGCATTCATTCAGCTTCAGCATCACTCTGGGTTCTTGGCTAGCTTAGCGTTAGCATGCTGTCTGTGCAGGTGCTTGCAAAGAGCTGAAGTTGTATTAGCAGCATAATACAGTTATTTCTGTCCTGGATGCCACTTTACCATCATGCTCTCGTCTTTTTATGCAATAAAAATAAAAGTAATGTCCAAATTCATGCTGTAAACCTGCCTGTTATTTTCGAGCTGTGGGTAGTGAGCAAAAGAATTTTCTTTGGAGGGTGACTGGCCTCTCCTTTTGAGATAGGTTGAGGAGTTCGGTCATCTGGGAAGAGCTCAAAGTAGAATTGCTGCTCCTCCACACTGAAAGGAGCATTTGAGGTGGTTCAGGCATCGCACAAGGGTGCCTCCTGGGCGTCTCCTGGGTGAGGTGTTCCGGGTACATCCCACAGGGAGGAGGACCGAGGGCAGACTCAGGACATGCTGGGGAGATAATATCTTTCGGCTGGCTTGGGAACGCCTTGGCGTTCCCCCAGACAAGCTTGAAGAAGTGGCTGGGGGGAGGGAGGTCTGGGCTTCTCTTGTTAGGCTGCTCCCCCACAACTTAGCCCTGGATAAGAAAATGGAGAGATGGAAAATAAACATCATTTAATTTCATCTGTATACTGAACTATATGCTGTATGTTACTCTGATTTGTATGCTGAAATGACTGAACACCATTTCTCAATTCTCATTCCTAAGCATGACATTCAGACGTCAGCTGACTAAACAGGATATTGTTAGAAATTCAAAATATATCACAAAGTTCTCGTCTTCCTCTTCAATTTTCCTGTCCTGCAGGGCTCGTGCTGTGATGACTGCTGCAAAATATTTTGGTGTTATCACTGTGTCTGGTGCCAGATGCATCGTGAGCTGAAGATCAGGGAAAACCAATACCCTGCTGCCTCGACGGTGGTCACAACCCAGGTCATCCGTGGATAAGATGCAACCATTTTTGATGTGGGTTGAGTGAAACTGACAAAGATAATTTAAAAAAATGTATATGTTTTACAGCGATGAAACACATATGAAAATATTACTTCTGTTTCTGCAGCATGAAGTGAAATCTGAAAATGTAGCCTGGCATGTGATCTGCATTCTTTTTTATAGCATTTCATAGCTCAGTGCTGATGCTCGTTTGGTTCACTGCTCTGCAATAGATAGTTGTTTCATATAATCTAAGCAAGTTTTTATAGCTTTAGATTATATGTTTAAATCAGATGTTTTGAGTTTTGTCAGCATACTGCATATATCATCAGGAAAGATTTTACCCAGGTCGATAAAATCTGTATCATTTAACATACTCACACTTATAATAACTTTGTCCAAGTTGAGTTTCACCTGTGCTAAAATAAAAAGTATTCACATTCACCTACTACACAAGGCACTGTTGTACTTTTTTCAACTGTGGAGACGTGATAAGTTTGTAGCATAAACCTATTCGCTGGAACGTTCAAGACAATTTACTACACAGCAGAAAGCAAGACACAAGTAGGCGAAGTTCTTTGTGTTACTCCTGCATGAGGGGGTCTAAGACCTGCCTGGAGCCAAGTGTCGTTCCACCCACTTGACCTCCGTCAGACTCTCAGCCAGGTTCCCCATAGCACTCCTTTTATTGTGGTTATATGAATATGCATAGGTTCATTAACATATGATGTTTCATATAGGTATAGAGATTGAAAATGTGACGTCACTCAGGGGTAAAACCGCAAAGGATTCTGGGAACTCGTGGCAAGAGGTACTAGCGCACGCAGGCTTTCAATTGAAATCAGTCACACAGCGATAAAAAGAAACACAAAAATGTCAAGAAGCTGTTGTATTATTAACTGCAATAGCCAGTCGCATGACAGCCACGGGAAGCCGACGGGTAAAGAGATCGGTTGTTATCGGATTACGTTGTTGAAAAGAAATTGTTCAAGCCATGTTTCCGAAGTAACAAAGAGGCAACGGATGGCCTGGATTGCAGCCATTCAAAGACCAAATATAACGTCCCAGAACCCTCCAGCTCACAGGTTAGTCTGCTCCAAGCATTTACACGAAGGTCAGTGTTTTTTAGTAGTTAATACGTCATTTTCATAACATAATTAGTGATATAGGTTACAAGCAAGTCTGGCGCTGAACAGAAATTGTCGCGCTATGCTCCTTTATTTATTGTGCATAAATAGTGAATTGTCCTGACACAATATTGTGTTTCGCTTCTGTTATTATGGTACATTGACAAAAACATATACTTTTATTCACAGGATAAAACAGGTTTTTTGTATCACTAATTGCCCAGTGCGATTACAACATACAGTATTATTGTCACTGCTACATTTCTGTGATGCTACCAGAAATTATTTCCACTACTAATTAATTACCGTTGAGCTCAAAGATCCTATTAATAAACGGTTAACGAATGTGTATTTATGAAGACAATTTGTGAGACTGGTAAACTTACCTTTGTTCACGGTGCATTTCAAGGTCCTGTACCCATCCGTTGGTAAACTGTACCTGGGCTTGTTGCAGTGACCTGAAGTTACTAAACTTCATGAGTGTATGCACTCACTCCAAGAACCGTATAATTATAAATATGAGCGTGGTGAAAGTTGGGCAATACGCTAACGTCTTTTGTCCACTCTGTGTGCTCGTAAGGGTCTGACCCTTTCACTCCTTTGATTTTTTCCTCGTATCCTTTCTTTGACTTTTCATCAAGTCTGTCTTTGTACGGACCGGCATTGTTCTCCTTCGTTTTGTACATACCTTTTTGGGGGGGCAAAGAAAAAGCAAGAAGGTATTGGAACCGGAGAATGAATGCTTGCATTTGATGCAGGTACTTGGATTGTTTTGCCACGAGTTCCCGGCATGCAATGCGCAAAAGTCACGTGGTCTGTCAATCTCTATACATGTGGACAAAGAATACCTTGTCTGTGTGTGTGTGTGGGGTCAGAGTGTGACCCCATAAATGACTTCCCTAAACCTGCTGGTCTGGAAGTCCAGCAGTTCATCTAAACAAAAGGCACTTAGACTAAAACTGACATAGCTACGTTTATCCTACCATAAAACAATAAAATAAGGTACGACCTCTCCCATGCTCCCAGGGTGTGGGTGTGAATGCCAGAGCACTCTGGAATGCACACACAGTCTTTGCAGACTACTAAAGATCACACATCCTATCACTACACACTCGATTATACACCTCTAAGCATATATGGTTAAATATTTCCCAATACAAATGACAATAATAAAATCTAAACCCATCAACATGTCTCTTAAACCTTCGCCCTTTTCTCAAAAGTCTAAACACAAAAACCTACTGGGCTACAGTCACAGATCCTTAAACCATGCAGTCGTCTCAGATCACGCGCACAAGCAGCACCGGTGACTTTGATAATGTTTGACCCAAACAGGCCCCACTCCCTACAAAGGACACATGAGTGACGTGCTACGAGTGAATAATTAACAGGCTCGTCATCTTTCTTCCTTCTTTTATGATTTTTATGCAGTCAGTAAATACTGTTTTACTTTCCGGAAAAAGCTACATGACAAATGATGCTTACCACGTCATCAGCTTTATTTTAACAACACAATTACCTGCAATAAAATGGATTCTTTGCTTTCTGCTGAAACCTGGCTTAATGAGAGCAGTAACACAGCAGTAACATGTTTCACTGAAACACGGTGTATCTGATGTCCAGCAGCAGTATAACTGTGCTGTTCTAGGGTCAAAATTGCAACTGATCAATCATGTTGTTGTGCTGTCATGGCTTTGGAATGTAGAGAAATAAGAAAGAAAAAAAAAAACCTTTGTTATTATAAAACTCAGCTCTGGGACAAATAGTAATCATTTCAAGTGCTTTCTTTGTTAATTTAATCAATATAATAGATATATTATTCAAGTTACTTTTGCACATGGACAAATTGAGTTAGTTATGTTGGTTTATTCTTTTTAACATGTCTTTTCACGAGCCTTTGTCTCCTGTTCACCGGACAATTATCTCGCGCATCATAATTTCCTCCACAGCGGAGAATTTCTCGGATGCTTTTAATTTAACTCTATCCCCGCAAAACGGCGTTGATTTTTTAACAGATCTATTTAATAACCATTGTTTTTTGGCTAAATGACAATATCCGCTCCATAAAACGTGATTGTCGTAAAGCTGAGCGCTTGTGGAGGAAAACTCATTTAAATGTGTACATCTCCTTTACTTAAAGGATCTTTTAGCCTCTTTTAGCAATGCAATTAGAGATGCGAGGGCTGCTTATTTTTCTCATCTGGTTTCAAAGAGCAGAGGTAATCCTAAGGTGTTATTTGACACTATTACTGATATTATTACTCCTGCTCCACCTGCTGCCATTATTTCTTCTAATGAAGACTGTGAAACATTTCTTTCTTTCTTTCTAGAAAAAATTAGTAATGTAAGTCCCTGGTCCCTGTGTGCTCACCATAGTTAACACCTTACTGGGGTCTGGTAAAGTCCCTGCTTATTTTAAAACTGCTGCTATACACCCCCTGTTAAAAACCCCCACGCTGGACCAATCTCTCACTAGCAATTAGAGACCAATCTCAAAAATACCGTTAATTGCTAAGATATTAGAGAAGGTTGTGGCCAAGCAGCTTACAGCAGTTTTAGACAAACATAATATATTTGACAAATTTCAGTCTGGCTTTCGTAGAGCTCATTCTACTGAGACAGCCCTTCTTAGAGTTTCCAGTGACATTCTGATGCAAAACTATGCAGGAAAATGTTCTGTACTCCTAATGTTGGACCTCACGTCAGCCTTTGACACCATTGACCATTACATTTTTCTTGAAAGGCTGAAATACTGGGTTGGTGTATCTGGGTCTGCCTTAGAGTGGTTTTCCTCGTATCTCTATGAACGATACTTTTCTGTGGCGGTCTCTAAGTACAGGTCATCTTCCACGTCCCTGTCCTATGGTGTGCCACGAGGTTCTGTGCTGGGGCCCTTATTGTTTTTAATATATCTACTTCCTCTCCAGCATATTTTGAGCCCCTTTGAGGACATTTGCTACCACTGCTATGCAGACGACATCCAGCTATATATTTCTTTTAAACCTGAAGATGTTTCTAAGCTGCAGATTCTAAACGAGTGCTTAGAATCCATCAAAGGTTGGATGGCTGACAACTTCCTCCAACTTAATGAAGAAAAGACTGAAGTCCTTGTATGTGCTCCAGACAGACATGTACCTAACATAATGAATGCTCTTGGTCCTCTTTCAACATTTGTGAAATCGTCTATCAGGAACCTCAGGGTAACCTTTGATTCTGCTCTTACTCTGGATGTCCACATCAAATCTCTGGTTCGATCCTGCTTCTATCATTTAAGAAACATTTATAAATTGAGCCCTTTAGTATCTCATACTGAACTGGAGATTGTTATTCATGCGATTGGACCGCTGTAATTCACTGTTTACATGTCTAAACAAAAACTCCCTGGAGCGTCTGCAGATTGTCCAAAATGCTGCAGCAAGGCTTCTGACAAAAACACCTAAGTACTCTCATGTAACACTGTTGCTTATACAGCTGCACTGGCTCCCCGTTGAATTCAGAGACCATTTTAAGCTACTGGTTCTTACATTTAAAGCTCTTCAAGGACAAGCACCAGCCTACATCATTGAACTTTTACAGCCCTATGTCCCTAATAGGTCCCTGAGGTCATGTGATCAGGGCCTTCTTGTTATTCAGCATACGGCTCAAAACCAAGGGAGACAGAGCTTTTGCCACTGCCAGACTGTGGAACTCTCTTCCTCAGAACTTAAGATCTGTGGACTCAGTGATCACTTTTAAAAAACAACTAAAAACACATCTTTTTAGAATTGCATTTTGTTAACCTTTGTCTGTTTTTGTTTTATACCTTGTGAAGCACTTTGTGATCTTTTATCTAGAAATGTGCTATATAAATAAAAATTTACTTAGTTACTTAATGCTAAGTGAATGCTTAGACAACGAGATTGGTCAGCTGCAATGTTGATCTTGGACCAACACTGTTATGATGATGTAGAAACTACACCAACACGGAGATAACAGATCTACATCCACCCATCTTTATCAGGGTTGTGGGTGAGCTGGAGCATATCCCAGCTACCAAAGGGCGAGAGGCGGGGATCGCCAGTCTTTCGCAGGGCTAAGGATATCAGATCTTGAAGTGCTTGAAACATTTTACGCAAATTAAAGTTTTGAATGCTGCAGTACTCGTTCAAGCAGGATGGGTGGTAAGGTCAATGTGACATATAATGTGTTGTTTGACAGTTATCTGAGTTTTGAACGTCTACATTTGGGAATTATATCTATATTTTCTGCTGTATTAATTTACTCCACAGATCATCCCCCTAAACTGGGACTTCTTTCCACCTTCCATTCCAAATAACAACAAAATTTATTTCAGGTAATTTCAGTGTTACACTGACAACAGCAACAACTGCGACACAACAGTTTTGACTGCACTCAACCATACAAAACACCACAGGTTTGAGCTACATTTTTCCAGAAGTCTTGATGTCACAGTCACAGATGTTTTATGTTGCCATCTCTGACCGTTACTACACATTTTCTGAATTTGTTCATTTGCGTGGAAACAGATACCAACTAGTTTATTAGGTGTTACGTCAATGCCAGAGCAGCTGATACAGCTTTGATTACACATTCCCTTTGCTGTCATCCTGTGATGAAATGATGGAAAATTTCCCTGACGCGTTTTTTTTTTCTTCCACATTTTATTGATATATTGCTCCTGTCAGAACTGGAAATGTATGTGGAACACCTACAGCAGCACCCTCCCCTTCGTCAACTTGGTGTTTTCCAGGTTAATGAAGGTAGATGAATAAAATTACACTGGAATATTGGGAAAATTATATAATGTATATTTTTCCAATTAAAGAGAAAACATGTATATGGCATATAAATCTTTGAAGGACTCTATTTTACAGACCAAAACTGCCCTCTGCAGCAAAGCAGATGTTATTACAGCCCCATGTTCTTTTTCTTGATGATTTTAGGTGTGTAACCTGTAGTAGTTAATGCAGTTCATAGTTAATGTTAAATCTTGTCATGTTCTCTGAGCAGGATGAGATGGTGACCATTTATTATAATGTAATTACTAATAAGATTTCACCTTTTTCTTTCTTTTCGCCCCTCACAAGCGCTACAGATATCGCAGCGAATAACAATTATTTTGGTTGTGACAACTGACTAAGTTGTAATGAAAATCTGACAGCGTGACTGTTGTACACAACAGCTAGGATCACCTGTTTTTGAGTTTATTCACAATCCCCTGAACTTTAATAATGCAATCATGCTTCTGCTCATATACACAAAAACTAAAAGCATCATCATCCATTATAATTACACATTACATTTGCTGTTCAATTGTACAAAACTGAGATGAGGGCTGTTTTCTTTTTTTAATGAGACACTAGACGATAAAATATGCATGACCATTTTATTAGGATTCATAGGCAGTATGGCATACAGTGAAAGTGGCAAGATCTGTTTACTGAGTTTACTGAATTCTCATTCATTAATCATGCTATATCAAGGATATGCTGTATGTCTTATGAGACTAACATCTCATATAAAATACCAATGCCAGACTGATAAGTACCTTTCCTTTAGAAATCCTATGATGAACACATATTGTGCTACAGAAGCTGTATTAAATAGTTGTCATTTGTTTCCTGGCAGTGGAGGATCACCAGTCTGACAAAGTTACTGCTGCGTTCAAGTTTTCTCTGAGTTTATTGGATCTTGAATCATGTTTTCAGGCCTGGGAGTTATCTCTCTGTTCTTTGACTAAAAATTAAAGACACAAGACATGCAGCTCACAATGACATATATTTGAATAACAAAATACCCAATAAGATGTCCTATAGTGAGGACATTTTCAGAATGATCAGAAATGTAACTGCTTTTTTTATTTTAAATTTCATTTCATTTCATTTTACATACACTGTACTTATAAGTCTCATGCAAGATGCAAGCATCAATTAAAGGATTAAAAGAGACATGTCAATAAAGAAAAATACAGATGCTAATTTCCATTTTCTTTTTTTCTTTTTTGTCAAAGAGACAGGAGATGGAGAAAAAACCCCAGCATGCAACTCTTGAGCAGCAGCCGATATTCACCCCCCAGCCTGCTCAGAGAACATAAGAAGATTTGATATTAACCACCTATTTTCTGAACAGCTCCTGGAGGTTAAAAACAAGTTACCAATAATCAAGAAATAATTGATTAGAACACATTACATACTTTTCTTAGGGACTAATAAAGTATTCTGATTGTAAAATAAAGAATGTGAGGCTGTGCTGACATGTGTTTAACTGTAGAGGGCAGTGTTTGGCTGCACAAAGGAGTCTTTCAATCAAAGAAGACTGGATGAAGCAACTATGCCCATTAATGACGGTTTCATGCTTCTAAATGTATAAAAATTTTAAGTCATTTGAGGAGAGTTATTGCACGGCATCAAACGTCAAACCGATTTGAGCCTAAACTGTAACACATGGAAGACAGTCCTAATTGTGTATACAAAATGATGAAAAAGGCAAAACCATATAATTTATTATTGGTGAGCTGGTGTTGTTATGGTGAAAAAAAAGGGAAAGAGAGCTAACTTCACTCAGAGACAGAGAAAGATAAGAAAGACAGGAGAGGAAGGTAAGGATATTGGCTCTGTATATGTAAAACGACCTGCAAAACAAACTTGGTAAGCAAACATTGTGTTATGTAAAGGTTGCATGAACGCACTTTCCAGTACTGTAAAGGATATAAAGTAAACAGTAACAGTAAACACTGCTGAGTAAACAGTGCGTAACTCATGCACAGTGGCTGTGGTGCTCATGGTCAGAGTTATGTTACTTAAAGCGTAGCAGAGATTAATCGTTTAGTTGATGATGCTTAGATTCATTCACTGAAATCCAACTTCATATCAACTTTATAGCACAAATAGCATATACTGTATACTGTCAAGACAGTATTACAAGACAGCTGTAAAATGATCACGAAGTAAAGATGTGAGATTGCTCTAACAGCTGTTTTACTATAGTGAGCAGTATTGGACTGTTCAAATGAGCCCTTCAGTCATTATTTGTTGTTTTAAGTATGTTTGTTTTTATTTTTAAAACTTTACTTTCTTAAAGCTCCATTTTAGTCCTGCCCCCTCTGGGGCAAGAGTGGCCAATGCCCACTTAAACAAACATCCTGCCCCATTAAGTCAAACTTTTAGAAGTTGTGAAAGAAAATAATACATTACCCACAAACGGAATATGGACAAGATTTAACAACAGCACTTGGCAGAGAACCCCCCCCCAGCTAAACATCCAATCACAGTTAGTATGCAAATAACTTGGCGTCAGGTTTCTCGGTAGATAGGGCAGAGGAAAATGAAGCAGCAAATCTCTGTCGTCAAAATCATGAAATGATCAACAACTAAAAAATACATCTATATTTGTACAGTCACTGGAGGACTAGTCCATCAATCTTCTCACCCTTTCAGTCTGGTAGAGACACGTTTACTTCTGTGAGCAGATGATACCACTGTGGTGGGGCTTATCTCTGGGGGAGACGAGACGTTGCTTTTTTGAAAGTGTGCTGAGTGCATCTGTGTATAGTTCTAATAATAATGTGCAATATAAACATACACTAATTCTTTTTATTTATTAAGATAAATTACTGTGTTGTGTTGTGCATAGTGCTGACGCAGGACAGTTTCCAATTTCGTTGTACTATTGTACTAGGTGTGACTGTGCAATGAAAATAAAGAGTTATCTCTTATTTCTCATTATCTTTTGCAAAAGAAAGTTATCTTGGCCCATGAGAAGGAGAACAGATAATGTGAATTAATCTGTTATGGACTTCTTGGAAAGGGAAAAAGGAGTGGATTGAGGAGAAACGGGAGTGGAGGTAGTTCAGAGAGTTCAGTTCCTAACAAAACAAACAAGCTTAAAACAAGACAAAAAAAGAAGAAAAAAGTTACAATGTTCCATTCTAAATAGAGATGGCACGATACCACTTTTTTATGTCCGATACCGATACCGATATCATAAATTTGGATATCTGCCGATACCGATATGAATCCGATATAGTGTTTTTTAATCAACAAAACTGTTTTTTTTAATATCTTGCGGCATTTTGTATAAGTTCATACTCAAGTTTAAAACAACAACTACAGAAAAGCTATTCTGTTATACCTGTATGCAAAAAAAAATTCTTTCATAGTTCAGCAATACTGATCAATCTAATAAACTTAAACCTACACCATCCTCCCTATTCTGGTATTTTAAAGAGTACTTAGTGTAAATATTAAGCAGCCTAACTAATAGGGTTCCAACTCCCAGCAACAACAAAAATAAATAAATAAAAAATAGGGAACCACCCCTCACGCTCCACCTCATGATGCTTAATCAACGTAATCAACCTTAATTTGATGCAGTGTGAAAAAAATGCACAGAAATCAATTATTTTTCAATATATTAAAATATTAAATAGATTCAACATCTTTCTTCAACAAAATTGCAGACTGCACAGATGGTACCTTCCCAAAGGAAAAAGTATTATAGCTTACTAGGGTATATATATTAGACTTAATAGTTACTATATACAGTAATTGACTTCTATTCATTTTACATCAGATTAAAACTTTGGGTGTCAGATAATTATTTATTAAAAGCTAGACATTTTAAATGAGAATAAGAAAGAAAAGTATGTCTTTGTGCCCCCTTTTCCCTGTTCATGCCCTATCGGCCCCCCTGGCTAAACTTTGCTAGATCTGCCCCTGCACAGTTACCAGCGTCAGCTACGTAGAAAAAGATCCTCGAGTAGAAAGTAATATTAAATAAATTCTAACAACAGCTTATCAAGCTTAAACGTGCTGCTGTTGTTCAGCCGCTGGTTTCCTCTTTCTGGTGCAAAGTGGGCCAAAAACAAACAAGAGAGACTCGAGACAGAAAAGCCGATCAGCTGATCATTAAGCAGTTTCATGATTGAAGTAGCAGCAAGAAGAGGCAGTCGCTCCATATATCGTTTGTTAAGCTTAACGCAGGAATGCTTTACAAACATTCAGAGATGGACTTACACACTTGCTTTACTTCTCTCGGGGATAACTTTGTCGGAGATGAAATGCCGGGTTGCTAGCGAAGCTCCACATGCTATCCAGACCACCTACAGATCCCGCATGCCACAGCCGCTCTATCACGTGATGCATACTGCTCCAACGTGCTAACGTTCTGAGGCGAGTTACGGCGTGTTGCAAGTTTTGTGAGGTGCTTTCGTGATATTTAATGGATCGGATTACATTTTTTATTTTTCTCCGATATCCGATCCAGTAATTTAGGTCAGTATCGGACCGATACCGATACGTAATATCGGATCGGTCCATCTCTAGTTCTAAATCTGTTGTAGAACACAACAGATTTAGAATGGAACATTGTAACAATTCTCAGATTAATTTGTAGAACACAAATTTGTAGAACACAAATTAATCTGAGAATTGTTGGAAAAGATGAAAGGTCTTCAAGGAAACTTGGAGACCTTTCATCTGTAATCTGTGAAGCTTCTTCAGTTCTAAAAACAATAGAGTTTGAAAATGTGACGTCATTTCCGGGGTAAAACCGCAAACGATTGTATGTATAAGTGGCAAGTGGTACTAGCCCACATGGGCTATTAAAAGACAACAGTCACACAGAGATAAACAGAGACATAAAGAATGGCAATGGCAAGGCTGTTGTATTATTAACTGCCATAGCGAGTAGCATGACAGCCACGGGAAGCCGACGGGTAAAGAAATAGTTTTTTTTATCAGATTCCTTCGTGGAAGAAAAATTGTTCAAGTCATGTTTCTGAAGTTGCAAAGAGGTGACGGTGGCCTGGATTGCAGCTATTCGAAGACTAAATATAATGTTCCAGAACACTCCAGCTCACATATTAGTCTGCTCCAAGCATTTCCACAAAGGTAGATTTTTTGTTGTAGTTAATAAGTAATTTATCATATCATAATTGTTGATGTAGGTTACAAATAAGTCCTATATTGATTTGAATTGAAATCGTTGCACTATGCTGCTTTGTTTAGTGTGGCTTTGTGGGCTAATATTTGCAATGCGATAGAGACTGGGCTCCATTTATATACCAGGGTTTTGTACATAACTGTTTTTGGGGCAAATAAAATGCAAGTAGGGATTAAAATTGCAGAATTGATGGTTACAGGTGCTGGAAATGCTAGCGCTTCATGCAGTGTTTTGATTTTGCTGCCATTCGTGCCCACAATGCAACGCGCGCAAGTCACGTGGTCTGTCAATCTCCATTGAAGAGTTCCAGATATTAAGCCCAGATATTAAGTGTCTCCAAGACCCCCTATTGACCCTAATCACAAAGTGTGAAAATGGGTGTGGGTCACAATCAGCCAGGGTTTTGGGTGAACCCATTGTGAAGCCTAGCCCCAAATTATCATGTGATTCACTGAGGTGAAATGGCCCAGGGTAGCGGTTCCCAAACTTTTTTTGCTGGGCCCCCCCTTTGTTTTACAAGAATAATGTTCAACCTAACTGACACATGCAAGCGAGATCAAATATCTGCCATATTTGCATCATTACATTGGCTGCCAGTCAGTTTTCGAATTGATTTTAAGATTTTAATACTTGTTTTTAAGACGCAGCATGGACCAGCTCCTGCACATCTTTCTGATCTCCTAACCTGGTATACTCCTGCAAGATCTTTGAGGTCTGCGGACAAAATGCTTCTAGTTGTCCCAAGGTCCAGATTAAAACACAGAGAAGACCGGGCATTTGCGGTGACTGCTCCTAAATTGTGGAACACTTTGCCTCTCCATATCAGGGCCTCCCCAACACTGGATACTTTTAAAACCTGTCTAAAGACCCATTTTTATTCTTTGGCTTTTATATCACTATGAGTCTGTTACTATAGTTTTTACTATCTTATCATTCTATGATTCTATTCCCTTCTAACTTTATCCTATTTTTTATGTCTTCTGCCTTGACTATTTTTATTGTACAGTACTTTGGTCAACAGTTGTTGTTTTAAAAGTATTATATATAAATAAACTTGAACTTGAACTAGAAGACCACAAACTATTTGGCGTACAAGTCAAATAATTTAAAACAAGAAGATTTTCATAAAGTAATAATAAGCATACACTATGAACTGCATTAAACTTGGCATGGCTCATATCTCTAACTTCTAACTCTCGTTTTATTGGAAGTGAACGTCTTTGGCCATGAGTGTTTTATTAGTGTACATTTACACTGGACTGGAAGCATGTGGGCAGTAAACATGTGTCACCCTCTGCAGGAATGGTTTTCATTCCTTGAAAACCGGAACTGCAGAACTGTGAAGAGCATTCAACCCACACTTGACCACTCCCATTGCAATGTACATTAATAGGTCGGACTTGCTCCTACTTTATTCAGAGCTCACAGAAACAGAGAAAAGGTAAGGAAAACTTTCGATACTAATGAACATCTTAAAGCATTTAAGCAGTCTTTGTGACATGTAAGCTAGTCAAAGGAATATTTGCAGCACATGGGGTCTACGTGTACTTCATACTGCCTTAAGAAAAATAGCACAAAAATCTGGATATCTAATTATTATAATCACTGTCAGCACAGGGAGGTTATAAGACGGGAGTTTAGCAGGTTATTCTTTGAAATTAATGAATTTTAAGGACTGTTAGACTCGATTAGACTTGCATTAGACTGCAAGTAGATTAATGTTAGCTAGGGAAGTTTAGGTTTAATATGTTATGGAATTATTATTGCTAATATATTTAAAACAGAAGTCTTTTATAATTTTATAATATGGCCCACAATTAAGAGTGTAATATCTTTAGAAATAGATGAAATTTCCATACATTTTATCTGAAATAAAAGTATATGTACTGATAAGTATGTGTAGCTAAATATTATAGTGTAATTCGGGTAAAATATAGGTAAAATTGATTGTGTGTTTGAGTGTATGTAATGTGTTTTTGTTTGCTTTTTTTAACATTTTATTTTATTGCAAGAGCTCCCGTAATGTCGCTGTACTGCATTATATAGGTGCAATAAAGCCATCTTGCCAAGACTGTTTACTATGGACAAAGGTCGACCGGAATATCCTTTATTTACAGCTTCAGTTCTCGCAACATGTGCAATTAGGCTAAGATAGACAGACAAAGTAGGTTATCAACTCAATAAATTAATTTACGGTTTATCCATCCAGGAACAAGCACGTTCACATGAAAGAATTGGCATTGGAAGCATATGGCTGACCCCAAACATGGATGGATCTACTTGCGATCTATTTACAGACAAAAAAGGAAACTATGACTTTAGAAAATATGAAAATACAGGCTGAAAGCAAAACACAGATTATAGATGAAGCAGTGGTCTGAGTATCGGTACAAACACAACTCTGCACAATAGTCCCAGAAAGATATAGTGTTTTCAGGACTGTAGCATTAAAAGCACTGTATATGTGGTCGAAGCACTTTGGTCAGTCACACATAGAAAATTCAGGAAGGAAAAGAAAAGGTGGGGGAAAATAGCTTTGACCCAGATGAGCCTGTGTTATGAGAAATGCTTTATCTGTTTATAAAACTGCTTTAAGAGTGCTGACAGTGATGTTCCTGACGTGAGAACTGGATCAAAAGTGAAAGATAAAACCTGTAACACACACGTGCACACCCAGATACTCCAGACCAACAAACTAAGAACCTTTGCTTTTATAGAGGTGCTTATAAATGTTCTAGATTACAGGCTGTCTGGTTTGGCTGTGTGACAGGCAGGAGTCTGACTCAAATGTAGTACTCAAGCCTCCAGCCAGTGGACAGTGTTTATGCTGTGTTTCTGTTCTGCATTTTTCAAAAAGAAAAATGGAAAATGTGTCACGAGTTTTCATGAGTAAAGATAAAATACTTAATCTATGATACATATATTTGTCATTTATGTATAATTGCAAGATGGGCACGGACTAAACAGAATTTCTTTGACTTTCATGCTGTAAATGTTGTTTTTCATTTTTTATGTATACACATTAATATAATAAATACATATTGAATCATCAATACTCAGTAATTTTATATTTACAGGCTGTGTGTGCGATCTGAAAACATGCTATGATAAAACTGTTTTATGTATGGAAACAGTTTCATTACATAAAACATTTTTAAGAAATGTCTTCTTAAAAAATATAAAATATATAACTTTCGAAAAGTGTACACACAAGTGTTGTGTCAAAGATCCTAACACTTAAACCCATTATCATTTAATCTAACCCAGTGCTGTCAATTTTTTTCATGTTGTGTCTTTGGCTTATGTGTCCTTTTTTCACTTGTTTCTTCAGGCATGAATTTCTACAACCAGTCCAACCCCCAGGTGGTGGTCACCACCACTGCAATGAGTCAAAAGGCTGGGGAGTGGAGCACGGGCATCTGTGACTGCTGCTCTGATATGAACACCTGTAAGTGAACCCAGCAAACAGCTACAAACAGCAGGGATTTCTGCATCAACCACCTCCTCAGACTTTGGTTGCAGTTAGGTATCAGAGTGTCTGAAGCCAGGATATAAAACAGAGGTTATGCAAGAGATTGTTAAAGTAGAATTTATTAAAAACTGGGGTAAATTCATACAGATATGGCACATTTTCTTCAAGGTTGCTTTGGATATTGGTGTTTCCCCTGCATGCAGTGTCAGACAGCCAGTAAACATGGATGGTGCTGCGGTATGCCACTCCTGGACTGTTGCTGTGTGGTGTCCTGCTTACTTCGCAAGTCTGTCAGAGAGCGCTACAACATCCCTGTAAGTATGCGAGTGGAGGATAAGGTTATTGTATTTAGCTTAAATTAAGCTGACTACCTGTATGTACAAAGCCAACAAAAACAAAAGGTGCAAACATGACAGAGAGGGACAGGTCAGTTGGTTGTATTGTCATACAATCTATGGAGTGCAATTCATTATTACTTCACCCCAACATGTTTTTAAACTTCTGTTTTATGCATTTTTTAGCCACATAATATGAATTAAATCCTATATTCTTATATTGTCCTGCTGAGTGCAACTCCTTTCCTCCTCCTCATTTAGGATCTCTATGGTCGATGTAAAATTTCCATTACGGCTCTGATCTTGATTTAGAGACAAGGTGACAACTGAATAGGAAGCAGACTTTATCAAGCTGCTTGACCTTCACCATTCAGCTGTGCGTCTAGAAGACTGCTGTTAAAAATTCTAAATACATGAGAACCTCTCTTCCTCCCCTTCAATTTTCCTGTCCTGCAGGGCTCGTGCTGTGATGACTGCTGCAAAATATTTTGGTGTTATCACTGTGTCTGGTGCCAGATGAATCGTGAGCTGAAGATCAGGGAAAACCAGCACCCTGCTGCCTCGACGGTGGTCACCACGCAGGTCGTCCGTGGATAAGATGCAACCGTTTTTGTTGTGTGTTGAGTGAATATGACAGTTACCTTTTCAAACAGTATTAATTTTTCAGCACCACACAGTTTTGTCCTCAGCAATTTGTCTTTTATTTTAATTTAAGCTTGGATTTTATAGTTCTAGATTATATTTCAAAATGAGAAAATCTGAGTTCCGTTAGCATACTGGTTATTTATCATCTGGAAAACCTTTTAACTCTGTCCAATAAAATCTGTGTCATTTAACATGCTTGTTGTTATTCTAAACTTTTCAAGTTCAATTTAACCTGTATGAAAATAAATTATATAAAGACTTGGTGCATATGCAAAAACCAACTGATTCACATTCACAGATCCTTAAAACACAGAGTCGTGTCAGATCATGCACAGAAGCAGCACTTGGGCAATGTTTGGCCCCAGCAGGCTCCACTCCCTACAAATGATACATAAGTGACGTGCTACAAATTAATAATTAACCTGCTCGTCAGTGAGTACTGTTTTACTTTCCGGCTACATGTCAAGGCTACATGACAAATGATGGTTATCACACTATCAGTTTTATTATTAACAGCATCTTTATTTGCAATGAACTGGATTATTTGTTTTCTGCTCGAACCTGACTTGTAACACAGAGCAGAGCTGATTGAATCATACTTACAGTTTTTCACAGAAACAGGATGGGTGTTGGGATCGCTGTGACATATATGTGCTGCTTGACAACCGTCCGAGTAACTGTACTCCTCGCTACAAATCATCCCCCGAAACTAAGACTCCATTGATATAATAGTTTTCGAACTGAATTGAATTGACAGTTTTTGTTTGCTATCATGTGACAGCTTCTGTCTGAGTTTTGAACATGTATTTTTTTTTCGGGGGTTGAAGAAATTATGTTATGTCTGATTAATATTTAAACCTGCACCATGGCGTGTTCTCAGTTTGCTTGTTACTTGATGTTTTTTTTTATTAATAACTAAAAAAAATCAAAAAAACACTCTAAATAATAATGTACAACACAATCTTATAATGCGCTGGGAGCAGTGTTGGTCAAGTTACTTGAAAAAAGTAATCAGTAACTAATTACTGATTACTTCCCCAAAAAAGTAATCCCGTTACTTTACTGATTACTTATTTTCAAAAGTAATTAATTACTTAGTTACTTAGTTACTTTTAAAAAACATGATTTACAACCTGAATAGGTGATAAAGCGATAGATCTTTCAGCCCAATTCGACTTTTTCTGCATAATCCATCATACAAAATGTAATCAAATGGAAAAGTCTCTTTTTTTAAACTTGTTTTATCAGTTTTAATCTTTTAACTTTATGCATCAAGCAAAAATTTAATTATATGCAACATTCTCTGACTTGAATAAATTAGTTTAACATTTAAACCTATTTTCTGCACATTCCAGCACATAAAATAAAATATTTTTTGTGTTTACACTCACTCTTTCAAATAGATGCCAGTAAAACACAGCAGAAAATAAATAAAGTCAAAGACTAGAGGTCCTGTTGCTCTATTTTCACCTGTAAAGCAGGACTGCGGTAGGCGGAGGTTTACCCTGGTGCAGGTGTGCCGCGGTCAGTTGAAGAATCCGCGAGTTTCTCTGTGAGTTTCCCGTTACGTCATTGTGCACTCGATGCTTGCTTGGAAGTTTAGGGGTTTTTTTCGCTGTAAAAAGAAGTTTTCTTCCCACACACAATGGACGCTAATGTTTTTGTCACTTTTTGTGGAATCAAACTCAAAGTAAGGTCAGTACTTCCACGCTTTAAACGCTGCAGCTCATACTCTCTCCCACAATCGATATGTGATCCATTGTTGATCTGCACACAGCTGTTGTCACCAACGGCGCACTCGCTTACGTCACTGTCATGAGACATTCTTGCAAAAAAATCACGGTTTTAGTAACGCAGTAACGCAGGGTTACTACGGGAAAGTAATGGCAATCTAATTACCGATTTTGCAATAGTAATCCCTTACTTTACTCGTTACTTGAAAAAAATAATCAGAATATAGTAACGCGTTACAAGTAACGGGTTACAAGTAACGTGTTGCTGCCCATGTCTGGCTGGGAGTATGCTTGTGCTGAGAGGTCCCTGCCTCCTAGTAATTGTGTATTTAACCAGTGGACAGGTACGTTTATATATAATACACTGCAACTTACACAATTACAACTGTAACTATATGAACAGTGTATTTCTTATGCACATTTTAGACCCGGAGGAAGAATCGCTGATGACCTGGTGTTTATTTAGGAACATTAGCACGTCCTCTCTTCCTCTTTGGCTCCATGCCTCTTATTAAGTCGCAAATACTGAGCATAATTCTCCCAACCCTAGAGCACAAGTTGTCCCGACCTAGAACACAATTCTCCCAACCTAGGAGACCTTCGTGCGCTCACACATAGCCACAAAGTATCAGCGCCAGCAGTGGCTTTAACACTCGCTCCGCCACCTTCTAGCCTTGTGTCCCTTTAGTCCGCATCTGGATTACACAGTTGTGCACTAAAGGGAACACACATGTTCGTGTTCCTGGCTACTCGCTCGTTTGTATTTTCACACGCGGGTTTTGAAGCCGGCCGTGCACGCTGTTCTCTGATGTGCTGGCGCCCACTCTCTCAGTGCTCTCGTAGCTCCATAGTTTCCCAATGAATTCGGCAAAAGTCATTGCAAATTCACTTTGTGTGACATGATCCTGGCACTTCTTGCGAACCAGTGCTACACATTGCCCCTCGCTCAATGGCTCACCAGCATTTCTCAGGGCAGCGGTGGCGCCCTAGGTGGCAAAACACTTCACTTTCTCTAGGCAGTCTTAGCTACTCTGCGCCCATAACCTGTTAGCAGAGGTGAAAATACGCAGGAATTCTGGCGCGAATATCTAGACTGCTCCGAGGACAACTGTGGAGGAAATAAACACACAATAGCCACAATCCATTTTCTCACTTGAACTCATTCGCAAGAGAGAGAAGCTTTATTGACGATCACCAGCATATACATGAGCATCACATGTCAATCACAATGCATCTTATCCGCTATTTCCACCTCGCGTTATATACTCTCTGCAATAACGCACACGTTTTCTGCGTGTGTGCTATAATAAATAAAGATGTCCTTCTTACAGTTGAGAGTATATTTTTATCTGTGTCATCACTTTATGAAAACTCTGAAACTTAACAGACAAATTCTCGTGGGTAACTCTTCTTTTAAACCGAGCACACGGATAATGCTTGGACGTCCAACTCCATGCGTCTTTGCGTTCATCCTTCACACAGGGGGCAGGTCGACGGTGATCCTTCGAACTTGGCCATCTCTCTGTAACGTGAAAGTGATCCCAGGCAGCTGAATGGTCAGAGTCAGAGGTGGAAGCCTGGTCGTGACCGAATACAGAATTTGCCCGCAGGTGCAGAAAACTCTGCTGCTCAGCCAGTGGAGGAAATTCTTCATGTCAATGTGAGCGCGCACCGCGCTGTCACTGAATCGATTCAGCCACGCGTTTGGGTATGACATCGTGGTTTCACACCAGTGAGGCTGTGCTGCCAGCAGTTTGTCCGAGGGTGTAATGCTTGCAGGAGCTGAGTGGATTTGTTTTCAAGCCGGCTCTGACACTTCTTCCTCACAGGACTTCTGTCTAGTGAATAATGAAGGATGTTACAGTTTTTTCTGAATGCTTAAACCCTAACTGTGATTCCTGTAGCACAATCTCTAAAACTATTCACTGAGGAGACAAATCCCCCGACCTGGAGCATAATTCTCCCAACCCAGAGCACAAGTTGTCCCGACCTAGAACACAATTCTCCCAACCTAGGAGACAAATCCCCCGACCTGGAGCATAATTCTCCCAACCCAGAGCACAAGTTGTCCCGACCTAGAACACAATTCTCCCAACCTAGGAGACAATTCTCCCGACCTGGAGCATAATTCTCCCAACCCAGAGCACAATTGGCCCAACCTAAAACACAAGTTCCCCCGACCTAGAGCACAATTCTCCCAACCTAGGAGACAATTCCCCCGACCTGGAGCATAATTCTCCCAACCTAGAGCACAATTCTCCCAACCTATAAGCACAATTTTTCCAACCTAGAACACAATTCTCTCGAATTGGAGCACAACTCTCCATGCCTCTCATTAAGTCGCAAATACTGAGACTCATCTCTCGCACAAAATCCCCACCAAAAGCACAAATCCCATCAAAACTCAATCCCTTAGAAACCCTTGAATCAGGCATGGAGCAGTAACGTGTTGAATCAAGCGTCATTGATCACGTGTTTCAAGCCGGCCCTCACCACCCAACAGTTCAACGTCTGCGGAATTACGAACACGGATCAGCGCAGACACCTGGATCGTTCCTCTGCGTCGTACCGTCACCAGGTAAACTTCAGGTCTTTTTTTTTTTTTTGTCTAAAACAAAGTGTCAGCAGACACATAAAACGCAAAAGAAATACATCTCTAAAGACCAAATATTCACTCGTTTATTTCCAGTTTGTCTGTGGCGGCTCCTGAATAGCAAGTTGTCGGTGAGTTAATCTGTAACACGAGTTAATCTGTAACTCTGCTCTTTGAAGTGCTTTTGTGTGCTTTTTAACCGTGCTTCGTATTTCTGTCTGGCGGTATTTACTTAGTACACCTTGTGTAACTTGGCCCAGTTGAGTGTTGTGTTGTGGACTGTTTTAATCGTGATACTGGTGTCCGAGGTACCAGTGAGGGATCAAAACAGGAACTGCCTCATGAGGTTATGAGGATTCTGTGGATTATGATGTCCTCCTGCCACTTTTTCCTTCTGCATTAACCAGCGCATACTTTCTGTCCTTGTGATCAGTCTACCCCCATCTTCATTCTCTGTTTAAAAAAACAAAACAAAACCTTTTACTTGGGGTTCTTTATCAGCTGAGCTTTCAGCGATGACTGCTCTCATATGTTGGACACTCTTTTCAGTCATTTGCTCGAACACAAGAAAACCTGCAGGTTTTTTTTGTATAAGCATGAAAATGGTGTGGGGGGGAATCCCAACTTCAGTGCGACAAATGTTTTGGGAAAACCAAATTAAGTAAAAAAAAAAAAAAATCAGCTTCTCTGGAACTCTCGTTTCAGCTGGGATAGGTAGGTTCATGTTAAAGCTTGATTTTTTTTGCCCTGGTAAACGTAGACTGAACTTGGTTTTTTTTTTAGACCAGTGTTAATGATGAAACAAACAATTACAGCTCCTTTATACCTGCTGCATGAATACAATCTTTGCTTGGTAGTTTTCTTCCGCTGGTTTTCTTCCCACAGCTACGTAGGCACCAGGCTGACAGTAGGGACTCAAAAGTGGCTGTTTTCCCATCTATGCCCACTGAGTCTTTCTATAGGAAAGAAACAACTACATACCAATAGTACACAGAGGTTAAATGAGTGGAAACACAAATTTTCCACTACAAAAGCAAACTGTGTGTTTTTTCAAGAAAGGAAAAAACGTTTAAGATGTTTTGGAAATGCAGTTTGAAAAAACAGTTCTGTGGTTTTTAAACGGTCACGTGCAATTTCTGTGCCAAAAAGACCGCTGTAGGGCCTTAAACGCAGGAGTAATACTCCACTGAACATGTTACAGAAGCAACACTGCAGATAGTTATGTTCAAACCAGTCTTTCTCTGAAGCAGGTCGAAAAGGTGAGATGCAGGATGGGGGGAGTCTCTTGTGATCGGGATGTATAGATGTCTGCAACAGAAGGGTGTTTGCAGCTGATTATCTTCAAATTAGTTCATAGTCTGGATTGGGTTTCTCCTTACAGATGAGCTATGACCCCTTTAACCTTTCTCTACATGGCTCTTGTTTTTTCTGTCTATTTTCTTCAGGAATGGCCTACCAGCAGCCCACACAGGTGATGACAGTCATGGGCGGTAATCAACACCTGGGGAACTGGAGCACCGGCCTCTGTGATTGCTGTGCTGATGTGGGCACCTGTAAGTTAACCCAGCAAACTCTATGAACAGCAGTGATGTATATGAACACAGATATTTCACTTGTATATATTTTTCTTCGAGGTTGCTGTGCATATTGGTGTTTCCCCTGCATGCAGTGTCAGACAGCCAGTAAACATGGATGGTGCTGTGGCATGCCACTGCTGGACGTTTTCTGCGTGGTGTCCTGCTTACTTCGCAAGTCCGTCAGAGCGCGCTACAACATTCCTGTAAGTGTGAGAGTGGAGGATGGATAAAGTTATTGTAGCTAGCTAAAATTAAACTAAAAACTAAAATGAAGAGTGAAAACTATTTTATTTGACTTCAGTAAATTACTTAGTATCATATTTTTTTGTATTCCTGTAAAAACCCAACTTGTTACCCTCTTCTTTCTCTAGTGCACCTATACTTTAAGTATTTGTATGTAAATATAATTACAGTGTCATATAAATAAAAACGATCTAAATTCCATTTAATTACACGAGTTACAACATTAACTCTGCTGATCGATCCCGTTACTCTCTCCTCTTCTTCCTCTTCCTGTTCTCTGTCCTGCAGGGCTCGTGCTGTGATGACTGCTGCAAGATACTTTGGTGTTACCCGTGTGTTTGGTGCCAGATGAATCGTGAGCTGAAGATCAGGGAAAACCAGCACCCTGCCACCTCGACGGTGGTCACCACGCAGGTGTTCCGTGAATAAGATGCAGCCATTTGAGCTGTGAATATGACAAAGTTATTAATTACAATTTTACAATGATGAAACGCATAGGAAAATATTACTTCTGTTTCTGCAGCACGAGGTGAAAATAGAAAATTTTGTCTTGTGTGGTTCATGCTCTGCAATATGTAATTGATTTATAGAATAAAGTCTGTTTTTTTTTTTAAACTTTAGATTACATTTTTAACATCAGATGTTTTGAGTTTTGTTAGCATACTGATGTATATCATCAGGAAATATATATGTATTTTTTTTAACCTTGTCCAATACAAACGATATCATTTAACATGCTTACTCTTATACCAATTGTGTCTAAGTTGAGTTTAACTTGTGCTAAAATAAAGACTATTCATATCCACCCACTATATGAAGGATTGTTGTACTACATTCCTTGAAATCTTCCACCATTTCTGAACACTTCAAAGACAAAACTCATTTAACAAATTTCAAATAAAATAGCCCACACTCCTGGAAACTGTCGTCGAAATTCTTGAAATTTGTTATATTGGTAATCATACGCGACACTGCTCCCAAGTCCACCATCATCAGGCATTTCTTTTTTACACCAGATTGGATCTCTGTGTCCTTGTGGCTCATCCGGAATGCGTACTCCTTGACACTTGACTAGTAAATGTTTCACGCATTGTCCCGTTGTTGTTTCAGTCTGCAGTTAACGTTTCGATGTTTGGGGATTTAACACTCACTCCACCACTGCTTGAACGGACACGTTCTGGCTTTGTGTCCCTTTTGTCCACATCTGCAGTGCACACATGTGGACTAAGGGGGAATACACATGTCTGTGTTCCCTGCTCCTGAATCAATTGTATTTTCTCACTTGGGTTTTTAGCCCAAAGATTGTTCTTGAACACATACGTTTAAAATACATTCATATTTCTGTACTGTCTTCTTTGACAGTGTATTTTGACTAGTGACCGGCCCACCATGGTATTATAGGAAAAGTCATAAAGCCTTATTAGAAATTTAAACCTACACCATCTTCGATATTCTAGTATTATAAACAGTACTTAGCAAAAATATAAATCAACATAATTTATAATTACATATACCTAACTAATAGGGTTACCAACTACCAGCAAAAAAAGACAAGAAAAAAAATACAGCTGATGTGACACCCAACCACAGCGGACTCATCAAAGATTGTGCGAAATATTGTCGTGCAAGGCGAAGGTGTTATGGGGTTCGGCGGTTGTGGTTACCACTCTAGACTGCACTCTGGGTCTGACTAGGATCACACTAAAAGCTAGCGCGCTTTTAGGAATTCCAAGTGTGGATGAGCTAAAGTGACATGTGTTCAAGCCCCTCGACCAACTACGCCTGTACACAACGGTAGGGCTGCTCGATTATGGCAAAAATGATAATCACGATTATTTTCACTGAAATTGAGATCACGATTATTTGACGATATTTATTTAACCCTTTAAGACCTACTATAGAACCAAGTCCACCAGAGCTTATATTATTTTTTTACATGCTGTAGTGCCATTTGTGGGAGCATTTCAAGTTGCTATACATCAATACAACTGTTATAGCCCATATTTTAATAATATGTATGCATTAAGTCCATAGTAATTACATAAATTGCAAAAAAGTGCAATAAACTACAAAAAAAATTGAAAATCGCTTTTGTTTTGTTTACATATATTTCTACTTGGAGAAATTTAAGAGGTTTATCCCTCAAAACTTTAAATACAATAAAGTTGCAAAAAATAGTTTACAACAACAGGAAATTTATTTTGAGTGTCTTCATAGTTTTATTTTGGAGATACACCAATTTTTATATACTGCAGGAAAAACAAAAAACAATCCTATGATGCAAATTTGCAAAGAAAACAGCATGTGCATCATTTCACTGTGGGAAGTGTTACGAACAGCTGATAGGAACGGCAAAGCGTGTTTCTGGAATATTATGTTTTTGTTCCTGCAAGAGCTTTTTATGCAATTTTTGCAAAGCTATATGTGGAAGGAAACCGTGACCGAGGACAAGCTGATGGCATAAGATGTAAGTACAACTCCTCCGGTTTCATATGCAAAACAAATTATTGCGCTAGCTTACACGGTTCAGGTTCTACAGGTATTTAAAAATAGTTACGCAAAACGGAGCTTGCTGCTCTGACCGGCTTTAAAGGGTTAACAATGACTTTAAAAAAATAATATAAAATGGTGTGCAACACCACTGAAGTTTTTTTTTTTTTAAACTCTCTTTTCAACCAACGGCAGTCACTCTCCAAATAATTTCTGCTTAGCTTTCCGAGCTTCCCTCGGGTCCTCTTAATCAGCGGTCTCCAACCTTTTTTGCGCCACGGACCGGTTTATGCCCGACAATATTTTCACAGACCGGCCTTTAAGGTGTCGCGGATAAATGAGGGAGGGGCTAATAATCGGCTCAGTCATTTTTAATGATCGTTGAAAGCCCAGATCGTAATCGTGATTAAAATTCGATTAATTGAGCAGCCCTACACAACGGACTACTGAACAGTTTTAGCCACATACACAGTATCACAGGATAACAGCATGAGAGGACTGATCAACGTTGTTGGGACTCACTGTGGTGTAAACAGTGTATTGCAGTGTCTGTACGTCACCGACGAATTTAAGATTACGCTGATAGGCGGTGGCTGTGGATCTCATTGTGATGGTGATGACGGCCATAGGGCCGGCAATGGCACTGTGTTGAGTGAACTGAAGAGCGTCTTACGGGAGATGGACCCGTGATCCATCTAGCGACCAACGTCATCATATATGTTGAGGAAAACAAGTCAAACAAGCTACCGGACTACCTGGATGAATACTTTGAATCCTTTAGAGCACAGGTGTCGAACTCCAGGCCTCAAGGGCCGGTGTCCTGGAGGCTTTAGATGTGTTTTTGATCCAACACAGCTGATTTAAATGGCTAAATTACCTCCTCAACATGTCTTGATGTTCTCCAGAGGACTGGACCTTAATCTTGTAAATGGCTATAAATTGATTTGTAAAGTAGCAATTGTGTATTTTGTTCACCTTGTGTATATATTGTTCACTGCAGCAGCCTAGTAGGCGTGAGAAGCCATTTTTGTTGATCCAGTTTTCTCCTGTTTTTCGTTTAGAAAGTTAGGTAAGTGAATTTTCTTTTGGTTGGTTTTTATTTGTGTAGGAAAGCATAGGGACCATTAGGGAGTTTTGTTTGTTATTTTTGGCACTGCTCACTGCTGAAGCAAATAAATGGATGCTTAGCACTTTAAAAGAAACAACTGTTCGTGTTCTTTCTTGGGTAGTGTGTGAATGGGGGCAATTTCTTGTTGCGTTCAATGCACGCCTACACTAAGAACGTAACATGACATTTTCATTTGTTTCCTTGCCATTTTTGGTTCGTCGTAAGGACTATGGCGCGGCGAACAGCTGTGGCTTTGGTATTCGGGTACCTCATCTCGAGGTTGTTCTGCGGGCTGATCACCTGTGTCCTTTATAGTAATGGCACACATCTTTCTCATGTAGTGTATGTTCACAGACACATTAGGCCAGGGCTCAGAGTTAAAAGGTAGCTGTGAGCTCGCTTCGTTCGTTTCGTTTGGGTCGAGAATTTCCGCTTCCCTAGGCTTTGCGGTGGAAAGCAGATGTGAGCACGCTTCGGTGGTTTCGTTTGGGTCGAGGGGCTCGGCTTCCCTAGGCTTGGCGATGGAAAGCAGATGTGAGCATGTTTCCCTCGTTTTGTTTAGGGCTGTTTTGGTGGGCTTTGGGTTAGGGCAGGGGTCAGCAACCTTTAACACCCAAAGAGCCATTTGGACCCGGTTTCCACGCAAAAGAAAACACTGGGAGCTGCAAATACTTTTTCCATCCATCCATCTTCATCCGCTTTATCTGGGGCCGGGTCGCGGGGGCAGCAGCCTAAGCAGAGAAGCCCAGACCTCCCTCTCCCCAGCCACCTCCTCCAAGGCGTTCCCAGGCCAGCCGAGAGATATAATCTCTCCAGCGTGTCCTGGGTCCGCCCCAGGGCCTCCTCCCGGTGGGACATGCCCGGAACACCTCACCCAGGAGGCGCCCAGGAGGCATCCTTGACAGATGCCCGAACCACCTCAGCTGGCTCCTTTCGATGTGGAGGAGCAGCGGCTCTACTATGAGTGCTCCGACCTGGAGCAAAATTCTCCCAACCAAGAACCATAATTCTCCCAACCTAGAAGCATAATTCTCCCAGCCCAGAGCACAAGTTGTCCCGACCTAGAACACAATTCTCCCAACCTAGGAGACAATTCCCCCGACCTGGAGCATAATTCTCCCAACCCAGAGCACAATTGGCCCAACCTAAAACACAAGTTCCCCCGACCTGGAGCACAATTTTCCATACCTAGAGCACAATTCTCCCAACCTATAAGCACAATTTTTCCAACCTAGAACACAATTCTCTTGAATTGGAGCACAACTCTCAGTACAGTACAGAGACAGATTGCGTCCGGATGCAAAGAGACGTTACTTGCAGCAAATAGCATGCATTGGAAATGTGGACTGTATGAAATACGGCCGTGGAGTAGAAACCCTGAAGACCTACCGATATTGACGTAGCCTGATATATTTTCATACCTTGTCAGTGGAGTCAGTGCGTAGAAGGTGAACCAGTTTTACAATTATACATTTCTGGAGGGACACATCCAATTCACTAAATATTGGGTACATAATTTGTGAGTCAGCTAAGTGTGAGGTAATGAGGTAAGTCAGCTTGAGTACTGCGAGTAAAATGCGTTTGATTTTCCCCCCGAACATTCAAATTAGTGCAAGCATATATTCATTCATGAGGGGGAAATTACAGTGAGAACACGTGGAGGCTCTGTTAGAGGGATAACATAGTGAGTTCAGTGCATTGATGTTATATTGTCCTGAAGGATTTAGTTATTCTATATGGTTAAAGAAATTGCAATGATTTATTGTTTATTATAAATAATCCTAATTATATATCTTGTTTCCGTGTTTGTGTCCTGTGTCACTAAAAATACATTTTATTTTATTTTTATACATTGATTACAGTTTTTTCTGATTGCTTAAGCACATTTTTTGTAACTATTGGCTAATTTTGTAAAACTCTTCACACAAATAAGAAAACCTGTCACCCAATAATCAAAACATTGTAGTTCTCTTGCAAAAGCAAACAAAGCAAAAATTGCAAACTGAGTGCAAAGCAGTTTTTGTGCTTTTAGTTTTGCAAACTCAGTGAGTGTTTTTGCTATAAGTCTGAATAGTTTTAGAGATTGTGCTACAGGAATCACAGTTAGGGTTTAAGCATTCAGAAAAAACTGTAAAGTCAAACTTTATGCTTTCTCCATCTTGAAAGTGATGGCATCCTTGCATTACATACTTTAGGTTCATTCTCTGCAGGCAGGTTTCTGAAAGAGAACAGGCAGATTTGGAATATAACATGCAGCGTTCGATAGTTGGATACATAAAAAAAATGAAAAATTACATGTGTGTGCTAACTTTCTAAACACTTTGTTACATTTATGATAAATGGATTAAAAAGTAGATAAAACACATTTATGTCGGCCTTGGCTCATTAAAAACCTTGTCTTTAAATTAACTTTGTCTGGTAATAAACCAGTCCTCATAAAGGAACAGTGCTCTTTAATGAATTCAGCACAGACTTTACATCGTAGAAGTAACAGGGAGACACAACAAGTTATCAGTTAGCCATCTAACCATACTCTAACTCTAAAACTTTACCAACTCCACTTTACTCTCATTTCACGACACCACCCTCTAGTGGTGCAATATGGTACGATCATTACAGGACACAACACACTCTCAAAGACAGAATGAACCAGCATTGCAGCCATGTGTCTTGTGAGCGTCACAGGGAAGGTTGAAGCCGCCCACTGCACCTGTAATGCCGGAGTCGTGGAGACCTGCACCCATGTCACTGCTCTTTTCTTTACAGTTTTTTCTGAATGCTTAAACCCTAACTGTGATTCCTGTAGCACAATCTCTAAAACTATTCAGACTTATAGCAAAACCACTCACTGAGTTTGCAAAACTAAAAGCACAAAAACTGCTTTGCACTCAGTTTGCAATTTTGTAACACACACTTTGCAAAACTGTAGGCACAATTCACTGCACAACACTCAATTACCAAATTTCCAACACACTCCTAGCAAAAGTATACACATGTATGGCTATCATTAACACTAATTTGCCAACTGTCTGGCACACTTTCACATGTGAAAACTTTTTTAGATAATTAGTTCACTTTGCAATCAGCCTAAGCACTATAATACAGGTAAGCTGTGTGTGCGGAGTACAATGGAGGGAGCAGAAAGAGTGAGAAGTAGAGGAGGCCGAGGAAGAGGACGTGGAGGTGAAGAAGTAGGATGAAGACGACGACAAGGACAAGGAGGAGCAAGAGGAAGACGAGGAGGGGGGAGAGGAAGATGAGGAGGGGGGAGAGGAAGGGTAGGAAGAGTAAGAAATAGAATTGCTGATGACATCAGAGCTACAATAGTGGACCATGTAATCAACCGTGGAATGACCCTGAGGGTAGCTGGCCAACGGGTCCAGCCTAACTCGAGCCGCTACACTGTAGCAAGTACCATAAGGACATCTTGAAATGAGAATCGGTTAGTACAGTCACTTCGCACAAAGATTTGTAGCACTGCCATATGCCAATGAGAAACACACCAATACCATTGATGTAAAAATACTGAAATTGTTACTTTACAGAATTGCTAGATGACCAGATGCTGGGGGCAGAGGAAGCATGTTCACTGCAGACCAAGTAACCCATATAGTCATTATGGCGATTGCAAATAATCCTATACTTGGAAATAAACACTTGTGTTTGTTTTGATGTGTTTGAATAAACACCAGTACTTGAAGTTTGGATCCCTCTATGCTTATGGATCTATGACAGAAGTATGAGCTCAAACTGACATAGCCTACCTTGTGCACAGAGAAAGCAAAAGCCAGATGTGTTTTGTATTCATACCATCAGTGTGCAGTTGGCGCATTGTGTGCTTAGTAGATGATGGCTTGTGTGTACTGTTTGATACAGAAACACCATTTTTACGAAGGTGTGAAGAGTTAATCTAGCTGTGTTTGCTTTTGCAAGAGAACTACAATGTTTTGATTATTGGGTGACAGGTTTTCGTATTTGTGTGAAGAGTTTTGCAAAATTAGCCAATAGTTACAAAAAATGTGCTTAAGCAATCAGAAAAAACTGTAAACCCCCCAAAATATGACTATCCAGAGTTGGGACCAAGAAGCAGAGTTGCAGTCTTACACGCCTCTCTGCAGCTTCTCTCCTCCTCCTACCCCCGCCCAAAAACCCGTCTCCATAGAGACTGTGTCATCTCCCAAACAGACAAAGAACAAACTACAAACCAGCAACAAAAAACTTAACCCTTGTATGGTGTTCGGGTCTGTGAGACCCGTGTTCAGTTTTTTTCAAAAGAAAAATTAAACAATTAATTATTTTTTCACGTGTAAATGTGTTGTGTCTTTCCACTCACTCCACTTGATTATAACTGATTTATTTATAACATTTTATATAAAAGAAAAACGAGAAGCACATTAATTCATAAATGTGATCTATCAAAGGTAAAGGGAAAAAATTAACCATGTTTGCTGTTCATATGTCTTGTAATTGGGATGAAGTAAACATCTGTTGAGTAATTTAACATAAAATTGTTTGATAGTGTTAATTTGGAAAGCCAAAACTCTAGCGGGTCCACCAGACCCATGAACACTGGCTGAGTGACAAAAATACGAACACCACACAAGGGTTAAACATAAAAAATCACAAAGAAAGAACAATACAGTATCCACATCTGAACCAAAGAGTAAAACAGTGAAATGTGGATCATTAAATATTAGGTCTCTCTCCTCCAAGTCTCTGTTAGTACATGACTTAATAATTGATCAACAAATCGATTTACTCTGCCTTACAGAAACCTGGTTGAATCCGCATGATTATGTTACTTTAAATGAATCAACACCCCCGAGTCATTCTAACTACCAGAAATCTCAAAGCACAGGCGGAGGGGGGCGGTGTGCTCAGCTCAGATAAAATAATTATTGTGGGTGATTTTAGCATCCATGTAGATGCTAAAAATGACAGTTTTAACAAGGCATTTAATCTGTTATTAGACTCAATTGGCTTCTCTCAAAATGTAAAAGAACCCACCCACCACTTTAATCACACTCCGCATAGATCTTGTTTTAACATATGGCACAGAAACTGAATATTTAACGGTGTTTCCTGAAAACCCTCTCCTGTCTGATCATTTCCTGATAACATTTACATTTGGCGCGAGCAGTGGCGGAGCGAGTGTTAAAGCCACTGCTGGCGCTGATACTTTGTGGCTATGTGTGAGCGCAGGAAGACAGGAAAGAAATGTGAATGTATTTTTAAGGTGTGTGTTGAGGAAGAATGTTTTAAAAGTGTCCGTGCGCATCCGTGTGTATAGAGGAATCAAAGTATACGCCAAATCACGCTCCGCTCAGAGGTTCTTAAACACACACAGCGAGCTACACTCACCTCTGCCAGTTTAGCTCACTGCGATAGTACGCTGGCAAGTAGTGCATCGAGGTGAACGTCGCGAGTTCGAGGCCTCGCCTTCCCACAACAAAGTTTTGACTGCTTGACTTGTTGCTGCGTGTGGAGCAAATGGACAAATCCTCGTGTATTTGACTTGCATTTCAGCAAGTCGGAGGAAATACAGCAAAAAGCGACCCTGCTCGCCGAACATACAACGAAGACACAGCCGCAACAGCCTCTCAACTCCATCGTACTGGAGCGCTCAGCAGCGGGGCACTTCACTACATGAAAAGACAAATGGACAAATCATCATGTATTTGACTTGCATTACAGCAAGTCGGAGGAAATACAGCAAAAAGCGACCCTGCTCGCCGAACATACAACGAAGACACGGCCGTAACAGCCTCTCCACTCGGTCGTGCTTAGCAGCGGGGAACTTCACTTCACTTCATGAAAAGACAGTATTAACATACCCGTAAAGAGTGAGGCTCAAAGCACAAAACGACACATAACGCAGAGGAACAGCAGTGTGGAGCCATAGAACGAGGTGGAAACAGGCCAGCCTGGACAGCGCTCGACAAAAGCCCAATATTAACATACTTCAAACTTCACCAGATAGAAGACGTGCAAGGAGGAAGTCTCAGACCTACTCGGCTGCTACAAGCATTACACCCTCGGACAAACTCCACGAGATAGAAGACCTGCGAGGAGAAAGTCTTAAAGCTCACAGCAACCCAGTACTGTACTTCAACTAAAGAGCGTATTAACATCCTTCATTATTCACTAGACAGAAGTCCTGTGAGGAAGAAGTGTCAGAGCCGGCTTGAAAACAAATCCACTCAGCTCCTGCAAGCATTACACCCTCGGACAAACTGCTGGCAGCACAGCCTCACTGGTGTGAAACCACGATGTCATACCCAAACGCGTGGCTGAATCGATTCAGTGACAGCGCGCTGCGCGCTCTCATTGACATGAAGAATTTCCTCCACTGGCTGAGCAGCAGAGTTTTCTGCACCTGCGGGCAAATTCTGTATTCGGTCACGACCAGGCTTCCACCTCTGACTCTGACCATTCAGCTGTCTGGGATCACTTTCACGTTACAGAGAGATGGCCAAGTTCGAAGGATCACCGTTGACCTGCCCCCTGTGTGAAGGATGAACGCAAAGACGCATGGAGTTGGACGTCCAAGCATTATCCGTGTGCTCGGTTTAAAAGAAGAGTTACCCACGAGAATTTGTCTGTTAAGTTTCAGAGTTTTCATAAAGTGATGACACAGATTAAAAATATACTCTCAACTGTAAGAAGGACATCTTTATTTATTATAGCACACACGCAGAAAACGTGTGCGTTATTGCAGAGAGTATATAACGCGAGGTGGAAATAGCGGATAAGATGCATTGTGATTGACATGTGATGCTCATGTATATGCTGGTGATCGTCAATAAAGCTTCTCTCTCTTGCGAATGAGTTCAAGTGAGAAAATGGATTGTGGCTATTGTGTGTTTATTTCCTCCACAGTTGTCCTCGGAGCAGTCTAGATATTCGCGCCAGAATTCCTGCGTATTTTCACCTCTGCTAACAGGTTATGGGCGCAGAGTAGCTAAGACTGCCTAGAGAAAGTGAAGTGTTTTGCCACCTAGGGCGCCACCGCTGCCCTGAGAAATGCTGGTGAGCCATTGAGCGAGGGGCAATGTGTAGCACTGGTTCGCAAGAAGTGCCAGGATCATGTCACACAAAGTGAATTTGCAATGACTTTTGCCGAATTCATTGGGAAACTATGGAGCTACGAGAGCACTGAGAGAGTGGGCGCCAGCACATCAGAGAACAGCGTGCACGGCCGGCTTCAAAACCCGCGTGTGAAAATACAAACGAGCGAGTAGCCAGGAACACGAACATGTGTGTTCCCTTTAGTGCACAACTGTGTAATCCAGATGCGGACTAAAGGGACACAAGGCTAGAAGGTGGCGGAGCGAGTGTTAAAGCCACTGCTGGCGCTGATACTTTGTGGCTATGTGTGAGCGCAGGAAGACAGGAAAGAAATGTGAATGTATTTTTAAGGTGTGTGTTGAGGAAGAATGTTTTAAAAGTGTCCGTGCGCATCCGTGTGTATAGAGGAATCAAAGTATACGCCAAATCACGCTCCGCTCAGAGGTTCTTAAACACACACAGCGAGCTACACTCACCTCTGCCAGTTTAGCTCACTGCGATAGTACGCTGGCAAGTAGTGCATCGAGGACGTCGCGAGTTCGAGGCCTCGCCTTCCCACAACAAAGTTTTGACTGCTTGACTTGTTGCTGCGTGTGGAGCAAATGGACAAATCCTCGTGTATTTGACTTGCATTTCAGCAAGTCGGAGGAAATACAGCAAAAAGCGACCCTGCTCGCCGAACATACAACGAAGACACAGCCGCAACAGCCTCTCAACTCCATCGTACTGGAGCGCTCAGCAGCGGGGCACTTCACTACATGAAAAGACAAATGGACAAATCATCATGTATTTGACTTGCATTTCAGCAAGTCGGAGGAAATACAGCAAAAAGCGACCCTGCTCGCCGAACATACAACGAAGACACGGCCGTAACAGCCTCTCAACTCGGTCGTGCTTAGCAGCGGGGAACTTCACTTCACTTCATGAAAAGACAGTATTAACATACCCGTAAAGAGTGAGGTTCAAAGCACAAAACGACACATAACGCAGAGGAACAGCAGTGTGGAGCCATAGAACGAGGTGGAAACAGGCCAGCCTGGACAGCGCTCGACAAAAGCCCAATATTAACATACTTCAAACTTCACCAGATAGAAGACGTGCAAGGAGGAAGTCTCAGACCTACTCGGCTGCTACAAGCATTACACCCTCGGACAAACTCCACGAGATAGAAGACCTGCGAGGAGAAAGTCTTAAAGCTCACAGCAACCCAGTACTGTACTTCAACTAAAGAGCGTATTAACATCTTTCATTATTCACTAGACAGAAGTCCTGTGAGGAAGAAGTGTCAGAGCCGGCTTGAAAACAAATCCACTCAGCTCCTGCAAGCATTACACCCTCGGACAAACTGCTGGCAGCACAGCCTCACTGGTGTGAAACCACGATGTCATACCCAAACGCGTGGCTGAATCGATTCAGTGACAGCGCGGTGCGCGCTCTCATTGACATGAAGAATTTCCTCCACTGGCTGAGCAGCAGAGTTTTCTGCACCTGCGGGCAAATTCTGTATTCGGTCACGACCAGGCTTCCACCTCTGACTCTGACCATTCAGCTGTCTGGGATCACTTTCACGTTACAGAGAGATGGCCAAGTTCGAAGGATCACCGTTGACCTGCCCCCTGTGTGAAGGATGAACGCAAAGACGCATGGAGTTGGACGTCCAAGCATTATCCGTGTGCTCGGTTTAAAAGAAGAGTTACCCACGAGAATTTGTCTGTTAAGTTTCAGAGTTTTCATAAAGTGATGACACAGATAAAAATATACTCTCAACTGTAAGAAGGACATCTTTATTTATTATAGCACACACGCAGAAAACGTGTGCGTTATTGCAGAGAGTATATAACGCGAGGTGGAAATAGCGGATAAGATGCATTGTGATTGACATGTGATGCTCATGTATATGCTGGTGATCGTCAATAAAGCTTCTCTCTCTTGCGAATGAGTTCAAGTGAGAAAATGGATTGTGGCTATTGTGTGTTTATTTCCTCCACAGTTGTCCTCGGAGCAGTCTAGATATTCGCGCCAGAATTCCTGCGTATTTTCACCTCTGCTAACAGGTTATGGGCGCAGAGTAGCTAAGACTGCCTAGAGAAAGTGAAGTGTTTTGCCACCTAGGGCGCCACCGCTGCCCTGAGAAATGCTGGTGAGCCATTGAGCGAGGGGCAATGTGTAGCACTGGTTCGCAAGAAGTGCCAGGATCATGTCACACAAAGTGAATTTGCAATGACTTTTGCCGAATTCATTGGGAAACTATGGAGCTACGAGAGCACTGAGAGAGTGGGCGCCAGCACATCAGAGAACAGCGTGCACGGCCGGCTTCAAAACCCGCGTGTGAAAATACAAACGAGCGAGTAGCCAGGAACACGAACATGTGTGTTCCCTTTAGTGCACAACTGTGTAATCCAGATGCGGACTAAAGGGACACAAGGCTAGAAGGTGGCGGAGCGAGTGTTAAAGCCACTGCTGGCGCTGATACTTTGTGGCTATGTGTGAGCGCAGGAAGACAGGAAAGAAATGTGAATGTATTTTTAAGGTGTGTGTTGAGGAAGAATGTTTTAAAAGTGTCCGTGCGCATCCGTGTGTATAGAGGAATCAAAGTATACGCCAAATCACGCTCCGCTCAGAGGTTCTTAAACACACACAGCGAGCTACACTCACCTCTGCCAGTTTAGCTCACTGCGATAGTACGCTGGCAAGTAGTGCATCGAGGTGAACGTCGCGAGTTCGAGGCCTCGCCTTCCCACAACAAAGTTTTGACTGCTTGACTTGTTGCTGCGTGTGGAGCAAATGGACAAATCCTCGTGTATTTGACTTGCATTTCAGCAAGTCGGAGGAAATACAGCAAAAAGCGACCCTGCTCGCCGAACATACAACGAAGACACAGCCGCAACAGCCTCTCAACTCCATCGTACTGGAGCGCTCAGCAGCGGGGCACTTCACTACATGAAAAGACAAATGGACAAATCATCATGTATTTGACTTGCATTACAGCAAGTCGGAGGAAATACAGCAAAAAGCGACCCTGCTCGCCGAACATACAACGAAGACACGGCCGTAACAGCCTCTCAACTCGGTCGTGCTTAGCAGCGGGGAACTTCACTTCACTTCATGAAAAGACAGTATTAACATACCCGTAAAGAGTGAGGCTCAAAGCACAAAACGACACATAACGCAGAGGAACAGCAGTGTGGAGCCATAGAACGAGGTGGAAACAGGCCAGCCTGGACAGCGCTCGACAAAAGCCCAATATTAACATACTTCAAACTTCACCAGATAGAAGACGTGCAAGGAGGAAGTCTCAGACCTACTCGGCTGCTACAAGCATTACACCCTCGGACAAACTCCACGAGATAGAAGACCTGCGAGGAGAAAGTCTTAAAGCTCACAGCAACCCAGTACTGTACTTCAACTAAAGAGCGTATTAACATCCTTCATTATTCACTAGACAGAAGTCCTGTGAGGAAGAAGTGTCAGAGCCGGCTTGAAAACAAATCCACTCAGCTCCTGCAAGCATTACACCCTCGGACAAACTGCTGGCAGCACAGCCTCACTGGTGTGAAACCACGATGTCATACCCAAACGCGTGGCTGAATCGATTCAGTGACAGCGCGGTGCGCGCTCTCATTGACATGAAGAATTTCCTCCACTGGCTGAGCAGCAGAGTTTTCTGCACCTGCGGGCAAATTCTGTATTCGGTCACGACCAGGCTTCCACCTCTGACTCTGACCATTCAGCTGTCTGGGATCACTTTCACGTTACAGAGAGATGGCCAAGTTCGAAGGATCACCGTTGACCTGCCCCCTGTGTGAAGGATGAACGCAAAGACGCATGGAGTTGGACGTCCAAGCATTATCCGTGTGCTCGGTTTAAAAGAAGAGTTACCCACGAGAATTTGTCTGTTAAGTTTCAGAGTTTTCATAAAGTGATGACACAGATAAAAATATACTCTCAACTGTAAGAAGGACATCTTTATTTATTATAGCACACACGCAGAAAACGTGTGCGTTATTGCAGAGAGTATATAACGCGAGGTGGAAATAGCGGATAAGATGCATTGTGATTGACATGTGATGCTCATGTATATGCTGGTGATCGTCAATAAAGCTTCTCTCTCTTGCGAATGAGTTCAAGTGAGAAAATGGATTGTGGCTATTGTGTGTTTATTTCCTCCACAGTTGTCCTCGGAGCAGTCTAGATATTCGCGCCAGAATTCCTGCGTATTTTCACCTCTGCTAACAGGTTATGGGCGCAGAGTAGCTAAGACTGCCTAGAGAAAGTGAAGTGTTTTGCCACCTAGGGCGCCACCGCTGCCCTGAGAAATGCTGGTGAGCCATTGAGCGAGGGGCAATGTGTAGCACTGGTTCGCAAGAAGTGCCAGGATCATGTCACACAAAGTGAATTTGCAATGACTTTTGCCGAATTCATTGGGAAACTATGGAGCTACGAGAGCACTGAGAGAGTGGGCGCCAGCACATCAGAGAACAGCGTGCACGGCCGGCTTCAAAACCCGCGTGTGAAAATACAAACGAGCGAGTAGCCAGGAACACGAACATGTGTGTTCCCTTTAGTGCACAACTGTGTAATCCAGATGCGGACTAAAGGGACACAAGGCTAGAAGGTGGCGGAGCGAGTGTTAAAGCCACTGCTGGCGCTGATACTTTGTGGCTATGTGTGAGCGCAGGAAGACAGGAAAGAAATGTGAATGTATTTTTAAGGTGTGTGTTGAGGAAGAATGTTTTAAAAGTGTCCGTGCGCATCCGTGTGTATAGAGGAATCAAAGTATACGCCAAATCACGCTCCGCTCAGAGGTTCTTAAACACACACAGCGAGCTACACTCACCTCTGCCAGTTTAGCTCACTGCGATAGTACGCTGGCAAGTAGTGCATCGAGGTGAACGTCGCGAGTTCGAGGCCTCGCCTTCCCACAACAAAGTTTTGACTGCTTGACTTGTTGCTGCGTGTGGAGCAAATGGACAAATCCTCGTGTATTTGACTTGCATTTCAGCAAGTCGGAGGAAATACAGCAAAAAGCGACCCTGCTCGCCGAACATACAACGAAGACACAGCCGCAACAGCCTCTCAACTCCATCGTACTGGAGCGCTCAGCAGCGGGGCACTTCACTACATGAAAAGACAAATGGACAAATCATGATGTATTTGACTTGCATTACAGCAAGTCGGAGGAAATACAGCAAAAAGCGACCCTGCTCGCCGAACATACAACGAAGACACGGCCGTAACAGCCTCTCAACTCGGTCGTGCTTAGCAGCGGGGAACTTCACTTCACTTCATGAAAAGACAGTATTAACATACCCGTAAAGAGTGAGGCTCAAAGCACAAAACGACACATAACGCAGAGGAACAGCAGTGTGGAGCCATAGAACGAGGTGGAAACAGGCCAGCCTGGACAGCGCTCGACAAAAGCCCAATATTAACATACTTCAAACTTCACCAGATAGAAGACGTGCAAGGAGGAAGTCTCAGACCTACTCGGCTGCTACAAGCATTACACCCTCGGACAAACTCCACGAGATAGAAGACCTGCGAGGAGAAAGTCTTAAAGCTCACAGCAACCCAGTACTGTACTTCAACTAAAGAGCGTATTAACATCCTTCATTATTCACTAGACAGAAGTCCTGTGAGGAAGAAGTGTCAGAGCCGGCTTGAAAACAAATCCACTCAGCTCCTGCAAGCATTACACCCTCGGACAAACTGCTGGCAGCACAGCCTCACTGGTGTGAAACCACGATGTCATACCCAAACGCGTGGCTGAATCGATTCAGTGACAGCGCGGTGCGCGCTCTCATTGACATGAAGAATTTCCTCCACTGGCTGAGCAGCAGAGTTTTCTGCACCTGCGGGCAAATTCTGTATTCGGTCACGACCAGGCTTCCACCTCTGACTCTGACCATTCAGCTGTCTGGGATCACTTTCACGTTACAGAGAGATGGCCAAGTTCGAAGGATCACCGTTGACCTGCCCCCTGTGTGAAGGATGAACGCAAAGACGCATGGAGTTGGACGTCCAAGCATTATCCGTGTGCTCGGTTTAAAAGAAGAGTTACCCACGAGAATTTGTCTGTTAAGTTTCAGAGTTTTCATAAAGTGATGACACAGATAAAAATATACTCTCAACTGTAAGAAGGACATCTTTATTTATTATAGCACACACGCAGAAAACGTGTGCGTTATTGCAGAGAGTATATAACGCGAGGTGGAAATAGCGGATAAGATGCATTGTGATTGACATGTGATGCTCATGTATATGCTGGTGATCGTCAATAAAGCTTCTCTCTCTTGCGAATGAGTTCAAGTGAGAAAATGGATTGTGGCTATTGTGTGTTTATTTCCTCCACAGTTGTCCTCGGAGCAGTCTAGATATTCGCGCCAGAATTCCTGCGTAGTTTCACCTCTGCTAACAGGTTATGGGCGCAGAGTAGCTAAGACTGCCTAGAGAAAGTGAAGTGTTTTGCCACCTAGGGCGCCACCGCTGCCCTGAGAAATGCTGGTGAGCCATTGAGCGAGGGGCAATGTGTAGCACTGGTTCGCAAGAAGTGCCAGGATCATGTCACACAAAGTGAATTTGCAATGACTTTTGCCGAATTCATTGGGAAACTATGGAGCTACGAGAGCACTGAGAGAGTGGGCGCCAGCACATCAGAGAACAGCGTGCACGGCCGGCTTCAAAACCCGCGTGTGAAAATACAAACGAGCGAGTAGCCAGGAACACGAACATGTGTGTTCCCTTTAGTGCACAACTGTGTAATCCAGATGCGGACTAAAGGGACACAAGGCTAGAAGGTGGCGGAGCGAGTGTTAAAGCCACTGCTGGCGCTGATACTTTGTGGCTATGTGTGAGCGCAGGAAGACAGGAAAGAAATGTGAATGTATTTTTAAGGTGTGTGTTGAGGAAGAATGTTTTAAAAGTGTCCGTGCGCATCCGTGTGTATAGAGGAATCAAAGTATACGCCAAATCACGCTCCGCTCAGAGGTTCTTAAACACACACAGCGAGCTACACTCACCTCTGCCAGTTTAGCTCACTGCGATAGTACGCTGGCAAGTAGTGCATCGAGGTGAACGTCGCGAGTTCGAGGCCTCGCCTTCCCACAACAAAGTTTTGACTGCTTGACTTGTTGCTGCGTGTGGAGCAAATGGACAAATCCTCGTGTATTTGACTTGCATTTCAGCAAGTCGGAGGAAATACAGCAAAAAGCGACCCTGCTCGCCGAACATACAACGAAGACACAGCCGCAACAGCCTCTCAACTCCATCGTACTGGAGCGCTCAGCAGCGGGGCACTTCACTACATGAAAAGACAAATGGACAAATCATCATGTATTTGACTTGCATTACAGCAAGTCGGAGGAAATACAGCAAAAAGCGACCCTGCTCGCCGAACATACAACGAAGACACGGCCGTAACAGCCTCTCAACTCGGTCGTGCTTAGCAGCGGGGAACTTCACTTCACTTCATGAAAAGACAGTATTAACATACCCGTAAAGAGTGAGGCTCAAAGCACAAAACGACACATAACGCAGAGGAACAGCAGTGTGGAGCCATAGAACGAGGTGGAAACAGGCCAGCCTGGACAGCGCTCGACAAAAGCCCAATATTAACATACTTCAAACTTCACCAGATAGAAGACGTGCAAGGAGGAAGTCTCAGACCTACTCGGCTGCTACAAGCATTACACCCTCGGACAAACTCCACGAGATAGAAGACCTGCGAGGAGAAAGTCTTAAAGCTCACAGCAACCCAGTACTGTACTTCAACTAAAGAGCGTATTAACATCCTTCATTATTCACTAGACAGAAGTCCTGTGAGGAAGAAGTGTCAGAGCCGGCTTGAAAACAAATCCACTCAGCTCCTGCAAGCATTACACCCTCGGACAAACTGCTGGCAGCACAGCCTCACTGGTGTGAAACCACGATGTCATACCCAAACGCGTGGCTGAATCGATTCAGTGACAGCGCGGTGCGCGCTCTCATTGACATGAAGAATTTCCTCCACTGGCTGAGCAGCAGAGTTTTCTGCACCTGCGGGCAAATTCTGTATTCGGTCACGACCAGGCTTCCACCTCTGACTCTGACCATTCAGCTGCCTGGGATCACTTTCACGTTACAGAGAGATGGCCAAGTTCGAAGGATCACCGTTGACCTGCCCCCTGTGTGAAGGATGAACGCAAAGACGCATGGAGTTGGACGTCCAAGCATTATCCGTGTGCTCGGTTTAAAAGAAGAGTTACCCACGAGAATTTGTCTGTTAAGTTTCAGAGTTTTCATAAAGTGATGACACAGATTAAAAATATACTCTCAACTGTAAGAAGGACATCTTTATTTATTATAGCACACACGCAGAAAACGTGTGCGTTATTGCAGAGAGTATATAACGCGAGGTGGAAATAGCGGATAAGATGCATTGTGATTGACATGTGATGCTCATGTATATGCTGGTGATCGTCAATAAAGCTTCTCTCTCTTGCGAATGAGTTCAAGTGAGAAAATGGATTGTGGCTATTGTGTGTTTATTTCCTCCACAGTTGTCCTCGGAGCAGTCTAGATATTCGCGCCAGAATTCCTGCGTATTTTCACCTCTGCTAACAGGTTATGGGCGCAGAGTAGCTAAGACTGCCTAGAGAAAGTGAAGTGTTTTGCCACCTAGGGCGCCACCGCTGCCCTGAGAAATGCTGGTGAGCCATTGAGCGAGGGGCAATGTGTAGCACTGGTTCGCAAGAAGTGCCAGGATCATGTCACACAAAGTGAATTTGCAATGACTTTTGCCGAATTCATTGGGAAACTATGGAGCTACGAGAGCACTGAGAGAGTGGGCGCCAGCACATCAGAGAACAGCGTGCACGGCCGGCTTCAAAACCCGCGTGTGAAAATACAAACGAGCGAGTAGCCAGGAACACGAACATGTGTGTTCCCTTTAGTGCACAACTGTGTAATCCAGATGCGGACTAAAGGGACACAAGGCTAGAAGGTGGCGGAGCGAGTGTTAAAGCCACTGCTGGCGCTGATACTTTGTGGCTATGTGTGAGCGCAGGAAGACAGGAAAGAAATGTGAATGTATTTTTAAGGTGTGTGTTGAGGAAGAATGTTTTAAAAGTGTCCGTGCGCATCCGTGTGTATAGAGGAATCAAAGTATACGCCAAATCACGCTCCGCTCAGAGGTTCTTAAACACACACAGCGAGCTACACTCACCTCTGCCAGTTTAGCTCACTGCGATAGTACGCTGGCAAGTAGTGCATCGAGGTGAACGTCGCGAGTTCGAGGCCTCGCCTTCCCACAACAAAGTTTTGACTGCTTGACTTGTTGCTGCGTGTGGAGCAAATGGACAAATCCTCGTGTATTTGACTTGCATTTCAGCAAGTCGGAGGAAATACAGCAAAAAGCGACCCTGCTCGCCGAACATACAACGAAGACACGGCCGTAACAGCCTCTCAACTCGGTCGTGCTTAGCAGCGGGGAACTTCACTTCACTTCATGAAAAGACAGTATTAACATACCCGTAAAGAGTGAGGCTCAAAGCACAAAACGACACATAACGCAGAGGAACAGCAGTGTGGAGCCATAGAACGAGGTGGAAACAGGCCAGCCTGGACAGCGCTCGACAAAAGCCCAATATTAACATACTTCAAACTTCACCAGATAGAAGACGTGCAAGGAGGAAGTCTCAGACCTACTCGGCTGCTACAAGCATTACACCCTCGGACAAACTCCACGAGATAGAAGACCTGCGAGGAGAAAGTCTTAAAGCTCACAGCAACCCAGTACTGTACTTCAACTAAAGAGCGTATTAACATCCTTCATTATTCACTAGACAGAAGTCCTGTGAGGAAGAAGTGTCAGAGCCGGCTTGAAAACAAATCCACTCAGCTCCTGCAAGCATTACACCCTCGGACAAACTGCTGGCAGCACAGCCTCACTGGTGTGAAACCACGATGTCATACCCAAACGCGTGGCTGAATCGATTCAGTGACAGCGCGGTGCGCGCTCTCATTGACATGAAGAATTTCCTCCACTGGCTGAGCAGCAGAGTTTTCTGCACCTGCGGGCAAATTCTGTATTCGGTCACGACCAGGCTTCCACCTCTGACTCTGACCATTCAGCTGTCTGGGATCACTTTCACGTTACAGAGAGATGGCCAAGTTCGAAGGATCACCGTTGACCTGCCCCCTGTGTGAAGGATGAACGCAAAGACGCATGGAGTTGGACGTCCAAGCATTATCCGTGTGCTCGGTTTAAAAGAAGAGTTACCCACGAGAATTTGTCTGTTAAGTTTCAGAGTTTTCATAAAGTGATGACACAGATTAAAAATATACTCTCAACTGTAAGAAGGACATCTTTATTTATTATAGCACACACGCAGAAAACGTGTGCGTTATTGCAGAGAGTATATAACGCGAGGTGGAAATAGCGGATAAGATGCATTGTGATTGACATGTGATGCTCATGTATATGCTGGTGATCGTCAATAAAGCTTCTCTCTCTTGCGAATGAGTTCAAGTGAGAAAATGGATTGTGGCTATTGTGTGTTTATTTCCTCCACAGTTGTCCTCGGAGCAGTCTAGATATTCGCGCCAGAATTCCTGCGTATTTTCACCTCTGCTAACAGGTTATGGGCGCAGAGTAGCTAAGACTGCCTAGAGAAAGTGAAGTGTTTTGCCACCTAGGGCGCCACCGCTGCCCTGAGAAATGCTGGTGAGCCATTGAGCGAGGGGCAATGTGTAGCACTGGTTCGCAAGAAGTGCCAGGATCATGTCACACAAAGTGAATTTGCAATGACTTTTGCCGAATTCATTGGGAAACTATGGAGCTACGAGAGCACTGAGAGAGTGGGCGCCAGCACATCAGAGAACAGCGTGCACGGCCGGCTTCAAAACCCGCGTGTGAAAATACAAACGAGCGAGTAGCCAGGAACACGAACATGTGTGTTCCCTTTAGTGCACAACTGTGTAATCCAGATGCGGACTAAAGGGACACAAGGCTAGAAGGTGGCGGAGCGAGTGTTAAAGCCACTGCTGGCGCTGATACTTTGTGGCTATGTGTGAGCGCAGGAAGACAGGAAAGAAATGTGAATGTATTTTTAAGGTGTGTGTTGAGGAAGAATGTTTTAAAAGTGTCCGTGCGCATCCGTGTGTATAGAGGAATCAAAGTATACGCCAAATCACGCTCCGCTCAGAGGTTCTTAAACACACACAGCGAGCTACACTCACCTCTGCCAGTTTAGCTCACTGCGATAGTACGCTGGCAAGTAGTGCATCGAGGTGAACGTCGCGAGTTCGAGGCCTCGCCTTCCCACAACAAAGTTTTGACTGCTTGACTTGTTGCTGCGTGTGGAGCAAATGGACAAATCCTCGTGTATTTGACTTGCATTTCAGCAAGTCGGAGGAAATACAGCAAAAAGCGACCCTGCTCGCCGAACATACAACGAAGACACAGCCGCAACAGCCTCTCAACTCCATCGTACTGGAGCGCTCAGCAGCGGGGCACTTCACTACATGAAAAGACAAATGGACAAATCATCATGTATTTGACTTGCATTACAGCAAGTCGGAGGAAATACAGCAAAAAGCGACCCTGCTCGCCGAACATACAACGAAGACACGGCCGTAACAGCCTCTCAACTCGGTCGTGCTTAGCAGCGGGGAACTTCACTTCACTTCATGAAAAGACAGTATTAACATACCCGTAAAGAGTGAGGCTCAAAGCACAAAACGACACATAACGCAGAGGAACAGCAGTGTGGAGCCATAGAACGAGGTGGAAACAGGCCAGCCTGGACAGCGCTCGACAAAAGCCCAATATTAACATACTTCAAACTTCACCAGATAGAAGACGTGCAAGGAGGAAGTCTCAGACCTACTCGGCTGCTACAAGCATTACACCCTCGGACAAACTCCACGAGATAGAAGACCTGCGAGGAGAAAGTCTTAAAGCTCACAGCAACCCAGTACTGTACTTCAACTAAAGAGCGTATTAACATCCTTCATTATTCACTAGACAGAAGTCCTGTGAGGAAGAAGTGTCAGAGCCGGCTTGAAAACAAATCCACTCAGCTCCTGCAAGCATTACACCCTCGGACAAACTGCTGGCAGCACAGCCTCACTGGTGTGAAACCACGATGTCATACCCAAACGCGTGGCTGAATCGATTCAGTGACAGCGCGGTGCGCGCTCTCATTGACATGAAGAATTTCCTCCACTGGCTGAGCAGCAGAGTTTTCTGCACCTGCGGGCAAATTCTGTATTCGGTCACGACCAGGCTTCCACCTCTGACTCTGACCATTCAGCTGTCTGGGATCACTTTCACGTTACAGAGAGATGGCCAAGTTCGAAGGATCACCGTTGACCTGCCCCCTGTGTGAAGGATGAACGCAAAGACGCATGGAGTTGGACGTCCAAGCATTATCCGTGTGCTCGGTTTAAAAGAAGAGTTACCCACGAGAATTTGTCTGTTAAGTTTCAGAGTTTTCATAAAGTGATGACACAGATAAAAATATACTCTCAACTGTAAGAAGGACATCTTTATTTATTATAGCACACACGCAGAAAACGTGTGCGTTATTGCAGAGAGTATATAACGCGAGGTGGAAATAGCGGATAAGATGCATTGTGATTGACATGTGATGCTCATGTATATGCTGGTGATCGTCAATAAAGCTTCTCTCTCTTGCGAATGAGTTCAAGTGAGAAAATGGATTGTGGCTATTGTGTGTTTATTTCCTCCACAGTTGTCCTCGGAGCAGTCTAGATATTCGCGCCAGAATTCCTGCGTATTTTCACCTCTGCTAACAGGTTATGGGCGCAGAGTAGCTAAGACTGCCTAGAGAAAGTGAAGTGTTTTGCCACCTAGGGCGCCACCGCTGCCCTGAGAAATGCTGGTGAGCCATTGAGCGAGGGGCAATGTGTAGCACTGGTTCGCAAGAAGTGCCAGGATCATGTCACACAAAGTGAATTTGCAATGACTTTTGCCGAATTCATTGGGAAACTATGGAGCTACGAGAGCACTGAGAGAGTGGGCGCCAGCACATCAGAGAACAGCGTGCACGACCGGCTTCAAAACCCGCGTGTGAAAATACAAACGAGCGAGTAGCCAGGAACACGAACATGTGTGTTCCCTTTAGTGCACAACTGTGTAATCCAGATGCGGACTAAAGGGACACAAGGCTAGAAGGTGGCGGAGCGAGTGTTAAAGCCACTGCTGGCGCTGATACTTTGTGGCTATGTGTGAGCGCAGGAAGACAGGAAAGAAATGTGAATGTATTTTTAAGGTGTGTGTTGAGGAAGAATGTTTTAAAAGTGTCCGTGCGCATCCGTGTGTATAGAGGAATCAAAGTATACGCCAAATCACGCTCCGCTCAGAGGTTCTTAAACACACACAGCGAGCTACACTCACCTCTGCCAGTTTAGCTCACTGCGATAGTACGCTGGCAAGTAGTGCATCGAGGTGAACGTCGCGAGTTCGAGGCCTCGCCTTCCCACAACAAAGTTTTGACTGCTTGACTTGTTGCTGCGTGTGGAGCAAATGGACAAATCCTCGTGTATTTGACTTGCATTTCAGCAAGTCGGAGGAAATACAGCAAAAAGCGACCCTGCTCGCCGAACATACAACGAAGACACAGCCGCAACAGCCTCTCAACTCCATCGTACTGGAGCGCTCAGCAGCGGGGCACTTCACTACATGAAAAGACAAATGGACAAATCATCATGTATTTGACTTGCATTACAGCAAGTCGGAGGAAATACAGCAAAAAGCGACCCTGCTCGCCGAACATACAACGAAGACACGGCCGTAACAGCCTCTCAACTCGGTCGTGCTTAGCAGCGGGGAACTTCACTTCACTTCATGAAAAGACAGTATTAACATACCCGTAAAGAGTGAGGCTCAAAGCACAAAACGACACATAACGCAGAGGAACAGCAGTGTGGAGCCATAGAACGAGGTGGAAACAGGCCAGCCTGGACAGCGCTCGACAAAAGCCCAATATTAACATACTTCAAACTTCACCAGATAGAAGACGTGCAAGGAGGAAGTCTCAGACCTACTCGGCTGCTACAAGCATTACACCCTCGGACAAACTCCACGAGATAGAAGACCTGCGAGGAGAAAGTCTTAAAGCTCACAGCAACCCAGTACTGTACTTCAACTAAAGAGCGTATTAACATCCTTCATTATTCACTAGACAGAAGTCCTGTGAGGAAGAAGTGTCAGAGCCGGCTTGAAAACAAATCCACTCAGCTCCTGCAAGCATTACACCCTCGGACAAACTGCTGGCAGCACAGCCTCACTGGTGTGAAACCACGATGTCATACCCAAACGCGTGGCTGAATCGATTCAGTGACAGCGCGCTGCGCGCTCTCATTGACATGAAGAATTTCCTCCACTGGCTGAGCAGCAGAGTTTTCTGCACCTGCGGGCAAATTCTGTATGCGGTCACGACCAGGCTTCCACCTCTGACTCTGACCATTCAGCTGTCTGGGATCACTTTCACGTTACAGAGAGATGGCCAAGTTCGAAGGATCACCGTTGACCTGCCCCCTGTGTGAAGGATGAACGCAAAGACGCATGGAGTTGGACGTCCAAGCATTATCCGTGTGCTCGGTTTAAAAGAAGAGTTACCCACGAGAATTTGTCTGTTAAGTTTCAGAGTTTTCATAAAGTGATGACACAGATTAAAAATATACTCTCAACTGTAAGAAGGACATCTTTATTTATTATAGCACACACGCAGAAAACGTGTGCGTTATTGCAGAGAGTATATAACGCGAGGTGGAAATAGCGGATAAGATGCATTGTGATTGACATGTGATGCTCATGTATATGCTGGTGATCGTCAATAAAGCTTCTCTCTCTTGCGAATGAGTTCAAGTGAGAAAATGGATTGTGGCTATTGTGTGTTTATTTCCTCCACAGTTGTCCTCGGAGCAGTCTAGATATTCGCGCCAGAATTCCTGCGTATTTTCACCTCTGCTAACAGGTTATGGGCGCAGAGTAGCTAAGACTGCCTAGAGAAAGTGAAGTGTTTTGCCACCTAGGGCGCCACCGCTGCCCTGAGAAATGCTGGTGAGCCATTGAGCGAGGGGCAATGTGTAGCACTGGTTCGCAAGAAGTGCCAGGATCATGTCACACAAAGTGAATTTGCAATGACTTTTGCCGAATTCATTGGGAAACTATGGAGCTACGAGAGCACTGAGAGAGTGGGCGCCAGCACATCAGAGAACAGCGTGCACGGCCGGCTTCAAAACCCGCGTGTGAAAATACAAACGAGCGAGTAGCCAGGAACACGAACATGTGTGTTCCCTTTAGTGCACAACTGTGTAATCCAGATGCGGACTAAAGGGACACAAGGCTAGAAGGTGGCGGAGCGAGTGTTAAAGCCACTGCTGGCGCTGATACTTTGTGGCTATGTGTGAGCGCAGGAAGACAGGAAAGAAATGTGAATGTATTTTTAAGGTGTGTGTTGAGGAAGAATGTTTTAAAAGTGTCCGTGCGCATCCGTGTGTATAGAGGAATCAAAGTATACGCCAAATCACGCTCCGCTCAGAGGTTCTTAAACACACACAGCGAGCTACACTCACCTCTGCCAGTTTAGCTCACTGCGATAGTACGCTGGCAAGTAGTGCATCGAGGTGAACGTCGCGAGTTCGAGGCCTCGCCTTCCCACAGCAAAGTTTTGACTGCTTGACTTGTTGCTGCGTGTGGAGCAAATGGACAAATCCTCGTGTATTTGACTTGCATTTCAGCAAGTCGGAGGAAATACAGCAAAAAGCGACCCTGCTCGCCGAACATACAACGAAGACACAGCCGCAACAGCCTCTCAACTCCATCGTACTGGAGCGCTCAGCAGCGGGGCACTTCACTACATGAAAAGACAAATGGACAAATCATCATGTATTTGACTTGCATTACAGCAAGTCGGAGGAAATACAGCAAAAAGCGACCCTGCTCGCCGAACATACAACGAAGACACGGCCGTAACAGCCTCTCCACTCGGTCGTGCTTAGCAGCGGGGAACTTCACTTCACTTCATGAAAAGACAGTATTAACATACCCGTAAAGAGTGAGGCTCAAAGCACAAAACGACACATAACGCAGAGGAACAGCAGTGTGGAGCCATAGAACGAGGTGGAAACAGGCCAGCCTGGACAGCGCTCGACAAAAGCCCAATATTAACATACTTCAAACTTCACCAGATAGAAGACGTGCAAGGAGGAAGTCTCAGACCTACTCGGCTGCTACAAGCATTACACCCTCGGACAAACTCCACGAGATAGAAGACCTGCGAGGAGAAAGTCTTAAAGCTCACAGCAACCCAGTACTGTACTTCAACTAAAGAGCGTATTAACATCCTTCATTATTCACTAGACAGAAGTCCTGTGAGGAAGAAGTGTCAGAGCCGGCTTGAAAACAAATCCACTCAGCTCCTGCAAGCATTACACCCTCGGACAAACTGCTGGCAGCACAGCCTCACTGGTGTGAAACCACGATGTCATACCCAAACGCGTGGCTGAATCGATTCAGTGACAGCGCGGTGCGCGCTCTCATTGACATGAAGAATTTCCTCCACTGGCTGAGCAGCAGAGTTTTCTGCACCTGCGGGCAAATTCTGTATTCGGTCACGACCAGGCTTCCACCTCTGACTCTGACCATTCAGCTGTCTGGGATCACTTTCACGTTACAGAGAGATGGCCAAGTTCGAAGGATCACCGTTGACCTGCCCCCTGTGTGAAGGATGAACGCAAAGACGCATGGAGTTGGACGTCCAAGCATTATCCGTGTGCTCGGTTTAAAAGAAGAGTTACCCACGAGAATTTGTCTGTTAAGTTTCAGAGTTTTCATAAAGTGATGACACAGATTAAAAATATACTCTCAACTGTAAGAAGGACATCTTTATTTATTATAGCACACACGCAGAAAACGTGTGCGTTATTGCAGAGAGTATATAACGCGAGGTGGAAATAGCGGATAAGATGCATTGTGATTGACATGTGATGCTCATGTATATGCTGGTGATCGTCAATAAAGCTTCTCTCTCTTGCGAATGAGTTCAAGTGAGAAAATGGATTGTGGCTATTGTGTGTTTATTTCCTCCACAGTTGTCCTCGGAGCAGTCTAGATATTCGCGCCAGAATTCCTGCGTATTTTCACCTCTGCTAACAGGTTATGGGCGCAGAGTAGCTAAGACTGCCTAGAGAAAGTGAAGTGTTTTGCCACCTAGGGCGCCACCGCTGCCCTGAGAAATGCTGGTGAGCCATTGAGCGAGGGGCAATGTGTAGCACTGGTTCGCAAGAAGTGCCAGGATCATGTCACACAAAGTGAATTTGCAATGACTTTTGCCGAATTCATTGGGAAACTATGGAGCTACGAGAGCACTGAGAGAGTGGGCGCCAGCACATCAGAGAACAGCGTGCACGGCCGGCTTCAAAACCCGCGTGTGAAAATACAAACGAGCGAGTAGCCAGGAACACGAACATGTGTGTTCCCTTTAGTGCACAACTGTGTAATCCAGATGCGGACTAAAGGGACACAAGGCTAGAAGGTGGCGGAGCGAGTGTTAAAGCCACTGCTGGCGCTGATACTTTGTGGCTATGTGTGAGCGCAGGAAGACAGGAAAGAAATGTGAATGTATTTTTAAGGTGTGTGTTGAGGAAGAATGTTTTAAAAGTGTCCGTGCGCATCCGTGTGTATAGAGGAATCAAAGTATACGCCAAATCACGCTCCGCTCAGAGGTTCTTAAACACACACAGCGAGCTACACTCACCTCTGCCAGTTTAGCTCACTGCGATAGTACGCTGGCAAGTAGTGCATCGAGGTGAACGTCGCGAGTTCGAGGCCTCGCCTTCCCACAACAAAGTTTTGACTGCTTGACTTGTTGCTGCGTGTGGAGCAAATGGACAAATCCTCGTGTATTTGACTTGCATTTCAGCAAGTCGGAGGAAATACAGCAAAAAGCGACCCTGCTCGCCGAACATACAACGAAGACACAGCCGCAACAGCCTCTCAACTCCATCGTACTGGAGCGCTCAGCAGCGGGGCACTTCACTACATGAAAAGACAAATGGACAAATCATCATGTATTTGACTTGCATTACAGCAAGTCGGAGGAAATACAGCAAAAAGCGACCCTGCTCGCCGAACATACAACGAAGACACGGCCGTAACAGCCTCTCCACTCGGTCGTGCTTAGCAGCGGGGAACTTCACTTCACTTCATGAAAAGACAGTATTAACATACCCGTAAAGAGTGAGGCTCAAAGCACAAAACGACACATAACGCAGAGGAACAGCAGTGTGGAGCCATAGAACGAGGTGGAAACAGGCCAGCCTGGACAGCGCTCGACAAAAGCCCAATATTAACATACTTCAAACTTCACCAGATAGAAGACGTGCAAGGAGGAAGTCTCAGACCTACTCGGCTGCTACAAGCATTACACCCTCGGACAAACTCCACGAGATAGAAGACCTGCGAGGAGAAAGTCTTAAAGCTCACAGCAACCCAGTACTGTACTTCAACTAAAGAGCGTATTAACATCCTTCATTATTCACTAGACAGAAGTCCTGTGAGGAAGAAGTGTCAGAGCCGGCTTGAAAACAAATCCACTCAGCTCCTGCAAGCATTACACCCTCGGACAAACTGCTGGCAGCACAGCCTCACTGGTGTGAAACCACGATGTCATACCCAAACGCGTGGCTGAATCGATTCAGTGACAGCGCGCTGCGCGCTCTCATTGACATGAAGAATTTCCTCCACTGGCTGAGCAGCAGAGTTTTCTGCACCTGCGGGCAAATTCTGTATTCGGTCACGACCAGGCTTCCACCTCTGACTCTGACCATTCAGCTGTCTGGGATCACTTTCACGTTACAGAGAGATGGCCAAGTTCGAAGGATCACCGTTGACCTGCCCCCTGTGTGAAGGATGAACGCAAAGACGCATGGAGTTGGACGTCCAAGCATTATCCGTGTGCTCGGTTTAAAAGAAGAGTTACCCACGAGAATTTGTCTGTTAAGTTTCAGAGTTTTCATAAAGTGATGACACAGATTAAAAATATACTCTCAACTGTAAGAAGGACATCTTTATTTATTATAGCACACACGCAGAAAACGTGTGCGTTATTGCAGAGAGTATATAACGCGAGGTGGAAATAGCGGATAAGATGCATTGTGATTGACATGTGATGCTCATGTATATGCTGGTGATCGTCAATAAAGCTTCTCTCTCTTGCGAATGAGTTCAAGTGAGAAAATGGATTGTGGCTATTGTGTGTTTATTTCCTCCACAGTTGTCCTCGGAGCAGTCTAGATATTCGCGCCAGAATTCCTGCGTATTTTCACCTCTGCTAACAGGTTATGGGCGCAGAGTAGCTAAGACTGCCTAGAGAAAGTGAAGTGTTTTGCCACCTAGGGCGCCACCGCTGCCCTGAGAAATGCTGGTGAGCCATTGAGCGAGGGGCAATGTGTAGCACTGGTTCGCAAGAAGTGCCAGGATCATGTCACACAAAGTGAATTTGCAATGACTTTTGCCGAATTCATTGGGAAACTATGGAGCTACGAGAGCACTGAGAGAGTGGGCGCCAGCACATCAGAGAACAGCGTGCACGGCCGGCTTCAAAACCCGCGTGTGAAAATACAAACGAGCGAGTAGCCAGGAACACGAACATGTGTGTTCCCTTTAGTGCACAACTGTGTAATCCAGATGCGGACTAAAGGGACACAAGGCTAGAAGGTGGCGGAGCGAGTGTTAAAGCCACTGCTGGCGCTGATACTTTGTGGCTATGTGTGAGCGCAGGAAGACAGGAAAGAAATGTGAATGTATTTTTAAGGTGTGTGTTGAGGAAGAATGTTTTAAAAGTGTCCGTGCGCATCCGTGTGTATAGAGGAATCAAAGTATACGCCAAATCACGCTCCGCTCAGAGGTTCTTAAACACACACAGCGAGCTACACTCACCTCTGCCAGTTTAGCTCACTGCGATAGTACGCTGGCAAGTAGTGCATCGAGGTGAACGTCGCGAGTTCGAGGCCTCGCCTTCCCACAACAAAGTTTTGACTGCTTGACTTGTTGCTGCGTGTGGAGCAAATGGACAAATCCTCGTGTATTTGACTTGCATTTCAGCAAGTCGGAGGAAATACAGCAAAAAGCGACCCTGCTCGCCGAACATACAACGAAGACACAGCCGCAACAGCCTCTCAACTCCATCGTACTGGAGCGCTCAGCAGCGGGGCACTTCACTACATGAAAAGACAAATGGACAAATCATCATGTATTTGACTTGCATTACAGCAAGTCGGAGGAAATACAGCAAAAAGCGACCCTGCTCGCCGAACATACAACGAAGACACGGCCGTAACAGCCTCTCAACTCGGTCGTGCTTAGCAGCGGGGAACTTCACTTCACTTCATGAAAAGACAGTATTAACATACCCGTAAAGAGTGAGGCTCAAAGCACAAAACGACACATAACGCAGAGGAACAGCAGTGTGGAGCCATAGAACGAGGTGGAAACAGGCCAGCCTGGACAGCGCTCGACAAAAGCCCAATATTAACATACTTCAAACTTCACCAGATAGAAGACGTGCAAGGAGGAAGTCTCAGACCTACTCGGCTGCTACAAGCATTACACCCTCGGACAAACTCCACGAGATAGAAGACCTGCGAGGAGAAAGTCTTAAAGCTCACAGCAACCCAGTACTGTACTTCAACTAAAGAGCGTATTAACATCCTTCATTATTCACTAGACAGAAGTCCTGTGAGGAAGAAGTGTCAGAGCCGGCTTGAAAACAAATCCACTCAGCTCCTGCAAGCATTACACCCTCGGACAAACTGCTGGCAGCACAGCCTCACTGGTGTGAAACCACGATGTCATACCCAAACGCGTGGCTGAATCGATTCAGTGACAGCGCGGTGCGCGCTCTCATTGACATGAAGAATTTCCTCCACTGGCTGAGCAGCAGAGTTTTCTGCACCTGCGGGCAAATTCTGTATTCGGTCACGACCAGGCTTCCACCTCTGACTCTGACCATTCAGCTGTCTGGGATCACTTTCACGTTACAGAGAGATGGCCAAGTTCGAAGGATCACCGTTGACCTGCCCCCTGTGTGAAGGATGAACGCAAAGACGCATGGAGTTGGACGTCCAAGCATTATCCGTGTGCTCGGTTTAAAAGAAGAGTTACCCACGAGAATTTGTCTGTTAAGTTTCAGAGTTTTCATAAAGTGATGACACAGATAAAAATATACTCTCAACTGTAAGAAGGACATCTTTATTTATTATAGCACACACGCAGAAAACGTGTGCGTTATTGCAGAGAGTATATAACGCGAGGTGGAAATAGCGGATAAGATGCATTGTGATTGACATGTGATGCTCATGTATATGCTGGTGATCGTCAATAAAGCTTCTCTCTCTTGCGAATGAGTTCAAGTGAGAAAATGGATTGTGGCTATTGTGTGTTTATTTCCTCCACAGTTGTCCTCGGAGCAGTCTAGATATTCGCGCCAGAATTCCTGCGTATTTTCACCTCTGCTAACAGGTTATGGGCGCAGAGTAGCTAAGACTGCCTAGAGAAAGTGAAGTGTTTTGCCACCTAGGGCGCCACCGCTGCCCTGAGAAATGCTGGTGAGCCATTGAGCGAGGGGCAATGTGTAGCACTGGTTCGCAAGAAGTGCCAGGATCATGTCACACAAAGTGAATTTGCAATGACTTTTGCCGAATTCATTGGGAAACTATGGAGCTACGAGAGCACTGAGAGAGTGGGCGCCAGCACATCAGAGAACAGCGTGCACGGCCGGCTTCAAAACCCGCGTGTGAAAATACAAACGAGCGAGTAGCCAGGAACACGAACATGTGTGTTCCCTTTAGTGCACAACTGTGTAATCCAGATGCGGACTAAAGGGACACAAGGCTAGAAGGTGGCGGAGCGAGTGTTAAAGCCACTGCTGGCGCTGATACTTTGTGGCTATGTGTGAGCGCAGGAAGACAGGAAAGAAATGTGAATGTATTTTTAAGGTGTGTGTTGAGGAAGAATGTTTTAAAAGTGTCCGTGCGCATCCGTGTGTATAGAGGAATCAAAGTATACGCCAAATCACGCTCCGCTCAGAGGTTCTTAAACACACACAGCGAGCTACACTCACCTCTGCCAGTTTAGCTCACTGCGATAGTACGCTGGCAAGTAGTGCATCGAGGTGAACGTCGCGAGTTCGAGGCCTCGCCTTCCCACAACAAAGTTTTGACTGCTTGACTTGTTGCTGCGTGTGGAGCAAATGGACAAATCCTCGTGTATTTGACTTGCATTTCAGCAAGTCGGAGGAAATACAGCAAAAAGCGACCCTGCTCGCCGAACATACAACGAAGACACAGCCGCAACAGCCTCTCAACTCCATCGTACTGGAGCGCTCAGCAGCGGGGCACTTCACTACATGAAAAGACAAATGGACAAATCATCATGTATTTGACTTGCATTACAGCAAGTCGGAGGAAATACAGCAAAAAGCGACCCTGCTCGCCGAACATACAACGAAGACACGGCCGTAACAGCCTCTCAACTCGGTCGTGCTTAGCAGCGGGGAACTTCACTTCACTTCATGAAAAGACAGTATTAACATACCCGTAAAGAGTGAGGCTCAAAGCACAAAACGACACATAACGCAGAGGAACAGCAGTGTGGAGCCATAGAACGAGGTGGAAACAGGCCAGCCTGGACAGCGCTCGACAAAAGCCCAATATTAACATACTTCAAACTTCACCAGATAGAAGACGTGCAAGGAGGAAGTCTCAGACCTACTCGGCTGCTACAAGCATTACACCCTCGGACAAACTCCACGAGATAGAAGACCTGCGAGGAGAAAGTCTTAAAGCTCACAGCAACCCAGTACTGTACTTCAACTAAAGAGCGTATTAACATCCTTCATTATTCACTAGACAGAAGTCCTGTGAGGAAGAAGTGTCAGAGCCGGCTTGAAAACAAATCCACTCAGCTCCTGCAAGCATTACACCCTCGGACAAACTGCTGGCAGCACAGCCTCACTGGTGTGAAACCACGATGTCATACCCAAACGCGTGGCTGAATCGATTCAGTGACAGCGCGGTGCGCGCTCTCATTGACATGAAGAATTTCCTCCACTGGCTGAGCAGCAGAGTTTTCTGCACCTGCGGGCAAATTCTGTATTCGGTCACGACCAGGCTTCCACCTCTGACTCTGACCATTCAGCTGTCTGGGATCACTTTCACGTTACAGAGAGATGGCCAAGTTCGAAGGATCACCGTTGACCTGCCCCCTGTGTGAAGGATGAACGCAAAGACGCATGGAGTTGGACGTCCAAGCATTATCCGTGTGCTCGGTTTAAAAGAAGAGTTACCCACGAGAATTTGTCTGTTAAGTTTCAGAGTTTTCATAAAGTGATGACACAGATAAAAATATACTCTCAACTGTAAGAAGGACATCTTTATTTATTATAGCACACACGCAGAAAACGTGTGCGTTATTGCAGAGAGTATATAACGCGAGGTGGAAATAGCGGATAAGATGCATTGTGATTGACATGTGATGCTCATGTATATGCTGGTGATCGTCAATAAAGCTTCTCTCTCTTGCGAATGAGTTCAAGTGAGAAAATGGATTGTGGCTATTGTGTGTTTATTTCCTCCACAGTTGTCCTCGGAGCAGTCTAGATATTCGCGCCAGAATTCCTGCGTATTTTCACCTCTGCTAACAGGTTATGGGCGCAGAGTAGCTAAGACTGCCTAGAGAAAGTGAAGTGTTTTGCCACCTAGGGCGCCACCGCTGCCCTGAGAAATGCTGGTGAGCCATTGAGCGAGGGGCAATGTGTAGCACTGGTTCGCAAGAAGTGCCAGGATCATGTCACACAAAGTGAATTTGCAATGACTTTTGCCGAATTCATTGGGAAACTATGGAGCTACGAGAGCACTGAGAGAGTGGGCGCCAGCACATCAGAGAACAGCGTGCACGGCCGGCTTCAAAACCCGCGTGTGAAAATACAAACGAGCGAGTAGCCAGGAACACGAACATGTGTGTTCCCTTTAGTGCACAACTGTGTAATCCAGATGCGGACTAAAGGGACACAAGGCTAGAAGGTGGCGGAGCGAGTGTTAAAGCCACTGCTGGCGCTGATACTTTGTGGCTATGTGTGAGCGCAGGAAGACAGGAAAGAAATGTGAATGTATTTTTAAGGTGTGTGTTGAGGAAGAATGTTTTAAAAGTGTCCGTGCGCATCCGTGTGTATAGAGGAATCAAAGTATACGCCAAATCACGCTCCGCTCAGAGGTTCTTAAACACACACAGCGAGCTACACTCACCTCTGCCAGTTTAGCTCACTGCGATAGTACGCTGGCAAGTAGTGCATCGAGGTGAACGTCGCGAGTTCGAGGCCTCGCCTTCCCACAACAAAGTTTTGACTGCTTGACTTGTTGCTGCGTGTGGAGCAAATGGACAAATCCTCGTGTATTTGACTTGCATTTCAGCAAGTCGGAGGAAATACAGCAAAAAGCGACCCTGCTCGCCGAACATACAACGAAGACACAGCCGCAACAGCCTCTCAACTCCATCGTACTGGAGCGCTCAGCAGCGGGGCACTTCACTACATGAAAAGACAAATGGACAAATCATCATGTATTTGACTTGCATTACAGCAAGTCGGAGGAAATACAGCAAAAAGCGACCCTGCTCGCCGAACATACAACGAAGACACGGCCGTAACAGCCTCTCAACTCGGTCGTGCTTAGCAGCGGGGAACTTCACTTCACTTCATGAAAAGACAGTATTAACATACCCGTAAAGAGTGAGGCTCAAAGCACAAAACGACACATAACGCAGAGGAACAGCAGTGTGGAGCCATAGAACGAGGTGGAAACAGGCCAGCCTGGACAGCGCTCGACAAAAGCCCAATATTAACATACTTCAAACTTCACCAGATAGAAGACGTGCAAGGAGGAAGTCTCAGACCTACTCGGCTGCTACAAGCATTACACCCTCGGACAAACTCCACGAGATAGAAGACCTGCGAGGAGAAAGTCTTAAAGCTCACAGCAACCCAGTACTGTACTTCAACTAAAGAGCGTATTAACATCCTTCATTATTCACTAGACAGAAGTCCTGTGAGGAAGAAGTGTCAGAGCCGGCTTGAAAACAAATCCACTCAGCTCCTGCAAGCATTACACCCTCGGACAAACTGCTGGCAGCACAGCCTCACTGGTGTGAAACCACGATGTCATACCCAAACGCGTGGCTGAATCGATTCAGTGACAGCGCGCTGCGCGCTCTCATTGACATGAAGAATTTCCTCCACTGGCTGAGCAGCAGAGTTTTCTGCACCTGCGGGCAAATTCTGTATTCGGTCACGACCAGGCTTCCACCTCTGACTCTGACCATTCAGCTGTCTGGGATCACTTTCACGTTACAGAGAGATGGCCAAGTTCGAAGGATCACCGTTGACCTGCCCCCTGTGTGAAGGATGAACGCAAAGACGCATGGAGTTGGACGTCCAAGCATTATCCGTGTGCTCGGTTTAAAAGAAGAGTTACCCACGAGAATTTGTCTGTTAAGTTTCAGAGTTTTCATAAAGTGATGACACAGATAAAAATATACTCTCAACTGTAAGAAGGACATCTTTATTTATTATAGCACACACGCAGAAAACGTGTGCGTTATTGCAGAGAGTATATAACGCGAGGTGGAAATAGCGGATAAGATGCATTGTGATTGACATGTGATGCTCATGTATATGCTGGTGATCGTCAATAAAGCTTCTCTCTCTTGCGAATGAGTTCAAGTGAGAAAATGGATTGTGGCTATTGTGTGTTTATTTCCTCCACAGTTGTCCTCGGAGCAGTCTAGATATTCGCGCCAGAATTCCTGCGTAGTTTCACCTCTGCTAACAGGTTATGGGCGCAGAGTAGCTAAGACTGCCTAGAGAAAGTGAAGTGTTTTGCCACCTAGGGCGCCACCGCTGCCCTGAGAAATGCTGGTGAGCCATTGAGCGAGGGGCAATGTGTAGCACTGGTTCGCAAGAAGTGCCAGGATCATGTCACACAAAGTGAATTTGCAATGACTTTTGCCGAATTCATTGGGAAACTATGGAGCTACGAGAGCACTGAGAGAGTGGGCGCCAGCACATCAGAGAACAGCGTGCACGACCGGCTTCAAAACCCGCGTGTGAAAATACAAACGAGCGAGTAGCCAGGAACACGAACATGTGTGTTCCCTTTAGTGCACAACTGTGTAATCCAGATGCGGACTAAAGGGACACAAGGCTAGAAGGTGGCGGAGCGAGTGTTAAAGCCACTGCTGGCGCTGATACTTTGTGGCTATGTGTGAGCGCAGGAAGACAGGAAAGAAATGTGAATGTATTTTTAAGGTGTGTGTTGAGGAAGAATGTTTTAAAAGTGTCCGTGCGCATCCGTGTGTATAGAGGAATCAAAGTATACGCCAAATCACGCTCCGCTCAGAGGTTCTTAAACACACACAGCGAGCTACACTCACCTCTGCCAGTTTAGCTCACTGCGATAGTACGCTGGCAAGTAGTGCATCGAGGTGAACGTCGCGAGTTCGAGGCCTCGCCTTCCCACAACAAAGTTTTGACTGCTTGACTTGTTGCTGCGTGTGGAGCAAATGGACAAATCCTCGTGTATTTGACTTGCATTTCAGCAAGTCGGAGGAAATACAGCAAAAAGCGACCCTGCTCGCCGAACATACAACGAAGACACGGCCGTAACAGCCTCTCAACTCGGTCGTGCTTAGCAGCGGGGAACTTCACTTCACTTCATGAAAAGACAGTATTAACATACCCGTAAAGAGTGAGGCTCAAAGCACAAAACGACACATAACGCAGAGGAACAGCAGTGTGGAGCCATAGAACGAGGTGGAAACAGGCCAGCCTGGACAGCGCTCGACAAAAGCCCAATATTAACATACTTCAAACTTCACCAGATAGAAGACGTGCAAGGAGGAAGTCTCAGACCTACTCGGCTGCTACAAGCATTACACCCTCGGACAAACTCCACGAGATAGAAGACCTGCGAGGAGAAAGTCTTAAAGCTCACAGCAACCCAGTACTGTACTTCAACTAAAGAGCGTATTAACATCCTTCATTATTCACTAGACAGAAGTCCTGTGAGGAAGAAGTGTCAGAGCCGGCTTGAAAACAAATCCACTCAGCTCCTGCAAGCATTACACCCTCGGACAAACTGCTGGCAGCACAGCCTCACTGGTGTGAAACCACGATGTCATACCCAAACGCGTGGCTGAATCGATTCAGTGACAGCGCGGTGCGCGCTCTCATTGACATGAAGAATTTCCTCCACTGGCTGAGCAGCAGAGTTTTCTGCACCTGCGGGCAAATTCTGTATTCGGTCACGACCAGGCTTCCACCTCTGACTCTGACCATTCAGCTGTCTGGGATCACTTTCACGTTACAGAGAGATGGCCAAGTTCGAAGGATCACCGTTGACCTGCCCCCTGTGTGAAGGATGAACGCAAAGACGCATGGAGTTGGACGTCCAAGCATTATCCGTGTGCTCGGTTTAAAAGAAGAGTTACCCACGAGAATTTGTCTGTTAAGTTTCAGAGTTTTCATAAAGTGATGACACAGATTAAAAATATACTCTCAACTGTAAGAAGGACATCTTTATTTATTATAGCACACACGCAGAAAACGTGTGCGTTATTGCAGAGAGTATATAACGCGAGGTGGAAATAGCGGATAAGATGCATTGTGATTGACATGTGATGCTCATGTATATGCTGGTGATCGTCAATAAAGCTTCTCTCTCTTGCGAATGAGTTCAAGTGAGAAAATGGATTGTGGCTATTGTGTGTTTATTTCCTCCACAGTTGTCCTCGGAGCAGTCTAGATATTCGCGCCAGAATTCCTGCGTATTTTCACCTCTGCTAACAGGTTATGGGCGCAGAGTAGCTAAGACTGCCTAGAGAAAGTGAAGTGTTTTGCCACCTAGGGCGCCACCGCTGCCCTGAGAAATGCTGGTGAGCCATTGAGCGAGGGGCAATGTGTAGCACTGGTTCGCAAGAAGTGCCAGGATCATGTCACACAAAGTGAATTTGCAATGACTTTTGCCGAATTCATTGGGAAACTATGGAGCTACGAGAGCACTGAGAGAGTGGGCGCCAGCACATCAGAGAACAGCGTGCACGGCCGGCTTCAAAACCCGCGTGTGAAAATACAAACGAGCGAGTAGCCAGGAACACGAACATGTGTGTTCCCTTTAGTGCACAACTGTGTAATCCAGATGCGGACTAAAGGGACACAAGGCTAGAAGGTGGCGGAGCGAGTGTTAAAGCCACTGCTGGCGCTGATACTTTGTGGCTATGTGTGAGCGCAGGAAGACAGGAAAGAAATGTGAATGTATTTTTAAGGTGTGTGTTGAGGAAGAATGTTTTAAAAGTGTCCGTGCGCATCCGTGTGTATAGAGGAATCAAAGTATACGCCAAATCACGCTCCGCTCAGAGGTTCTTAAACACACACAGCGAGCTACACTCACCTCTGCCAGTTTAGCTCACTGCGATAGTACGCTGGCAAGTAGTGCATCGAGGTGAACGTCGCGAGTTCGAGGCCTCGCCTTCCCACAACAAAGTTTTGACTGCTTGACTTGTTGCTGCGTGTGGAGCAAATGGACAAATCCTCGTGTATTTGACTTGCATTTCAGCAAGTCGGAGGAAATACAGCAAAAAGCGACCCTGCTCGCCGAACATACAACGAAGACACAGCCGCAACAGCCTCTCAACTCCATCGTACTGGAGCGCTCAGCAGCGGGGCACTTCACTACATGAAAAGACAAATGGACAAATCATCATGTATTTGACTTGCATTACAGCAAGTCGGAGGAAATACAGCAAAAAGCGACCCTGCTCGCCGAACATACAACGAAGACACGGCCGTAACAGCCTCTCAACTCGGTCGTGCTTAGCAGCGGGGAACTTCACTTCACTTCATGAAAAGACAGTATTAACATACCCGTAAAGAGTGAGGCTCAAAGCACAAAACGACACATAACGCAGAGGAACAGCAGTGTGGAGCCATAGAACGAGGTGGAAACAGGCCAGCCTGGACAGCGCTCGACAAAAGCCCAATATTAACATACTTCAAACTTCACCAGATAGAAGACGTGCAAGGAGGAAGTCTCAGACCTACTCGGCTGCTACAAGCATTACACCCTCGGACAAACTCCACGAGATAGAAGACCTGCGAGGAGAAAGTCTTAAAGCTCACAGCAACCCAGTACTGTACTTCAACTAAAGAGCGTATTAACATCCTTCATTATTCACTAGACAGAAGTCCTGTGAGGAAGAAGTGTCAGAGCCGGCTTGAAAACAAATCCACTCAGCTCCTGCAAGCATTACACCCTCGGACAAACTGCTGGCAGCACAGCCTCACTGGTGTGAAACCACGATGTCATACCCAAACGCGTGGCTGAATCGATTCAGTGACAGCGCGGTGCGCGCTCTCATTGACATGAAGAATTTCCTCCACTGGCTGAGCAGCAGAGTTTTCTGCACCTGCGGGCAAATTCTGTATTCGGTCACGACCAGGCTTCCACCTCTGACTCTGACCATTCAGCTGTCTGGGATCACTTTCACGTTACAGAGAGATGGCCAAGTTCGAAGGATCACCGTTGACCTGCCCCCTGTGTGAAGGATGAACGCAAAGACGCATGGAGTTGGACGTCCAAGCATTATCCGTGTGCTCGGTTTAAAAGAAGAGTTACCCACGAGAATTTGTCTGTTAAGTTTCAGAGTTTTCATAAAGTGATGACACAGATAAAAATATACTCTCAACTGTAAGAAGGACATCTTTATTTATTATAGCACACACGCAGAAAACGTGTGCGTTATTGCAGAGAGTATATAACGCGAGGTGGAAATAGCGGATAAGATGCATTGTGATTGACATGTGATGCTCATGTATATGCTGGTGATCGTCAATAAAGCTTCTCTCTCTTGCGAATGAGTTCAAGTGAGAAAATGGATTGTGGCTATTGTGTGTTTATTTCCTCCACAGTTGTCCTCGGAGCAGTCTAGATATTCGCGCCAGAATTCCTGCGTAGTTTCACCTCTGCTAACAGGTTATGGGCGCAGAGTAGCTAAGACTGCCTAGAGAAAGTGAAGTGTTTTGCCACCTAGGGCGCCACCGCTGCCCTGAGAAATGCTGGTGAGCCATTGAGCGAGGGGCAATGTGTAGCACTGGTTCGCAAGAAGTGCCAGGATCATGTCACACAAAGTGAATTTGCAATGACTTTTGCCGAATTCATTGGGAAACTATGGAGCTACGAGAGCACTGAGAGAGTGGGCGCCAGCACATCAGAGAACAGCGTGCACGACCGGCTTCAAAACCCGCGTGTGAAAATACAAACGAGCGAGTAGCCAGGAACACGAACATGTGTGTTCCCTTTAGTGCACAACTGTGTAATCCAGATGCGGACTAAAGGGACACAAGGCTAGAAGGTGGCGGAGCGAGTGTTAAAGCCACTGCTGGCGCTGATACTTTGTGGCTATGTGTGAGCGCAGGAAGACAGGAAAGAAATGTGAATGTATTTTTAAGGTGTGTGTTGAGGAAGAATGTTTTAAAAGTGTCCGTGCGCATCCGTGTGTATAGAGGAATCAAAGTATACGCCAAATCACGCTCCGCTCAGAGGTTCTTAAACACACACAGCGAGCTACACTCACCTCTGCCAGTTTAGCTCACTGCGATAGTACGCTGGCAAGTAGTGCATCGAGGTGAACGTCGCGAGTTCGAGGCCTCGCCTTCCCACAACAAAGTTTTGACTGCTTGACTTGTTGCTGCGTGTGGAGCAAATGGACAAATCCTCGTGTATTTGACTTGCATTTCAGCAAGTCGGAGGAAATACAGCAAAAAGCGACCCTGCTCGCCGAACATACAACGAAGACACGGCCGTAACAGCCTCTCAACTCGGTCGTGCTTAGCAGCGGGGAACTTCACTTCACTTCATGAAAAGACAGTATTAACATACCCGTAAAGAGTGAGGCTCAAAGCACAAAACGACACATAACGCAGAGGAACAGCAGTGTGGAGCCATAGAACGAGGTGGAAACAGGCCAGCCTGGACAGCGCTCGACAAAAGCCCAATATTAACATACTTCAAACTTCACCAGATAGAAGACGTGCAAGGAGGAAGTCTCAGACCTACTCGGCTGCTACAAGCATTACACCCTCGGACAAACTCCACGAGATAGAAGACCTGCGAGGAGAAAGTCTTAAAGCTCACAGCAACCCAGTACTGTACTTCAACTAAAGAGCGTATTAACATCCTTCATTATTCACTAGACAGAAGTCCTGTGAGGAAGAAGTGTCAGAGCCGGCTTGAAAACAAATCCACTCAGCTCCTGCAAGCATTACACCCTCGGACAAACTGCTGGCAGCACAGCCTCACTGGTGTGAAACCACGATGTCATACCCAAACGCGTGGCTGAATCGATTCAGTGACAGCGCGGTGCGCGCTCTCATTGACATGAAGAATTTCCTCCACTGGCTGAGCAGCAGAGTTTTCTGCACCTGCGGGCAAATTCTGTATTCGGTCACGACCAGGCTTCCACCTCTGACTCTGACCATTCAGCTGTCTGGGATCACTTTCACGTTACAGAGAGATGGCCAAGTTCGAAGGATCACCGTTGACCTGCCCCCTGTGTGAAGGATGAACGCAAAGACGCATGGAGTTGGACGTCCAAGCATTATCCGTGTGCTCGGTTTAAAAGAAGAGTTACCCACGAGAATTTGTCTGTTAAGTTTCAGAGTTTTCATAAAGTGATGACACAGATTAAAAATATACTCTCAACTGTAAGAAGGACATCTTTATTTATTATAGCACACACGCAGAAAACGTGTGCGTTATTGCAGAGAGTATATAACGCGAGGTGGAAATAGCGGATAAGATGCATTGTGATTGACATGTGATGCTCATGTATATGCTGGTGATCGTCAATAAAGCTTCTCTCTCTTGCGAATGAGTTCAAGTGAGAAAATGGATTGTGGCTATTGTGTGTTTATTTCCTCCACAGTTGTCCTCGGAGCAGTCTAGATATTCGCGCCAGAATTCCTGCGTATTTTCACCTCTGCTAACAGGTTATGGGCGCAGAGTAGCTAAGACTGCCTAGAGAAAGTGAAGTGTTTTGCCACCTAGGGCGCCACCGCTGCCCTGAGAAATGCTGGTGAGCCATTGAGCGAGGGGCAATGTGTAGCACTGGTTCGCAAGAAGTGCCAGGATCATGTCACACAAAGTGAATTTGCAATGACTTTTGCCGAATTCATTGGGAAACTATGGAGCTACGAGAGCACTGAGAGAGTGGGCGCCAGCACATCAGAGAACAGCGTGCACGGCCGGCTTCAAAACCCGCGTGTGAAAATACAAACGAGCGAGTAGCCAGGAACACGAACATGTGTGTTCCCTTTAGTGCACAACTGTGTAATCCAGATGCGGACTAAAGGGACACAAGGCTAGAAGGTGGCGGAGCGAGTGTTAAAGCCACTGCTGGCGCTGATACTTTGTGGCTATGTGTGAGCGCAGGAAGACAGGAAAGAAATGTGAATGTATTTTTAAGGTGTGTGTTGAGGAAGAATGTTTTAAAAGTGTCCGTGCGCATCCGTGTGTATAGAGGAATCAAAGTATACGCCAAATCACGCTCCGCTCAGAGGTTCTTAAACACACACAGCGAGCTACACTCACCTCTGCCAGTTTAGCTCACTGCGATAGTACGCTGGCAAGTAGTGCATCGAGGTGAACGTCGCGAGTTCGAGGCCTCGCCTTCCCACAACAAAGTTTTGACTGCTTGACTTGTTGCTGCGTGTGGAGCAAATGGACAAATCCTCGTGTATTTGACTTGCATTTCAGCAAGTCGGAGGAAATACAGCAAAAAGCGACCCTGCTCGCCGAACATACAACGAAGACACAGCCGCAACAGCCTCTCAACTCCATCGTACTGGAGCGCTCAGCAGCGGGGCACTTCACTACATGAAAAGACAAATGGACAAATCATCATGTATTTGACTTGCATTACAGCAAGTCGGAGGAAATACAGCAAAAAGCGACCCTGCTCGCCGAACATACAACGAAGACACGGCCGTAACAGCCTCTCAACTCGGTCGTGCTTAGCAGCGGGGAACTTCACTTCACTTCATGAAAAGACAGTATTAACATACCCGTAAAGAGTGAGGCTCAAAGCACAAAACGACACATAACGCAGAGGAACAGCAGTGTGGAGCCATAGAACGAGGTGGAAACAGGCCAGCCTGGACAGCGCTCGACAAAAGCCCAATATTAACATACTTCAAACTTCACCAGATAGAAGACGTGCAAGGAGGAAGTCTCAGACCTACTCGGCTGCTACAAGCATTACACCCTCGGACAAACTCCACGAGATAGAAGACCTGCGAGGAGAAAGTCTTAAAGCTCACAGCAACCCAGTACTGTACTTCAACTAAAGAGCGTATTAACATCCTTCATTATTCACTAGACAGAAGTCCTGTGAGGAAGAAGTGTCAGAGCCGGCTTGAAAACAAATCCACTCAGCTCCTGCAAGCATTACACCCTCGGACAAACTGCTGGCAGCACAGCCTCACTGGTGTGAAACCACGATGTCATACCCAAACGCGTGGCTGAATCGATTCAGTGACAGCGCGGTGCGCGCTCTCATTGACATGAAGAATTTCCTCCACTGGCTGAGCAGCAGAGTTTTCTGCACCTGCGGGCAAATTCTGTATTCGGTCACGACCAGGCTTCCACCTCTGACTCTGACCATTCAGCTGTCTGGGATCACTTTCACGTTACAGAGAGATGGCCAAGTTCGAAGGATCACCGTTGACCTGCCCCCTGTGTGAAGGATGAACGCAAAGACGCATGGAGTTGGACGTCCAAGCATTATCCGTGTGCTCGGTTTAAAAGAAGAGTTACCCACGAGAATTTGTCTGTTAAGTTTCAGAGTTTTCATAAAGTGATGACACAGATAAAAATATACTCTCAACTGTAAGAAGGACATCTTTATTTATTATAGCACACACGCAGAAAACGTGTGCGTTATTGCAGAGAGTATATAACGCGAGGTGGAAATAGCGGATAAGATGCATTGTGATTGACATGTGATGCTCATGTATATGCTGGTGATCGTCAATAAAGCTTCTCTCTCTTGCGAATGAGTTCAAGTGAGAAAATGGATTGTGGCTATTGTGTGTTTATTTCCTCCACAGTTGTCCTCGGAGCAGTCTAGATATTCGCGCCAGAATTCCTGCGTAGTTTCACCTCTGCTAACAGGTTATGGGCGCAGAGTAGCTAAGACTGCCTAGAGAAAGTGAAGTGTTTTGCCACCTAGGGCGCCACCGCTGCCCTGAGAAATGCTGGTGAGCCATTGAGCGAGGGGCAATGTGTAGCACTGGTTCGCAAGAAGTGCCAGGATCATGTCACACAAAGTGAATTTGCAATGACTTTTGCCGAATTCATTGGGAAACTATGGAGCTACGAGAGCACTGAGAGAGTGGGCGCCAGCACATCAGAGAACAGCGTGCACGACCGGCTTCAAAACCCGCGTGTGAAAATACAAACGAGCGAGTAGCCAGGAACACGAACATGTGTGTTCCCTTTAGTGCACAACTGTGTAATCCAGATGCGGACTAAAGGGACACAAGGCTAGAAGGTGGCGGAGCGAGTGTTAAAGCCACTGCTGGCGCTGATACTTTGTGGCTATGTGTGAGCGCAGGAAGACAGGAAAGAAATGTGAATGTATTTTTAAGGTGTGTGTTGAGGAAGAATGTTTTAAAAGTGTCCGTGCGCATCCGTGTGTATAGAGGAATCAAAGTATACGCCAAATCACGCTCCGCTCAGAGGTTCTTAAACACACACAGCGAGCTACACTCACCTCTGCCAGTTTAGCTCACTGCGATAGTACGCTGGCAAGTAGTGCATCGAGGTGAACGTCGCGAGTTCGAGGCCTCGCCTTCCCACAACAAAGTTTTGACTGCTTGACTTGTTGCTGCGTGTGGAGCAAATGGACAAATCCTCGTGTATTTGACTTGCATTTCAGCAAGTCGGAGGAAATACAGCAAAAAGCGACCCTGCTCGCCGAACATACAACGAAGACACGGCCGTAACAGCCTCTCAACTCGGTCGTGCTTAGCAGCGGGGAACTTCACTTCACTTCATGAAAAGACAGTATTAACATACCCGTAAAGAGTGAGGCTCAAAGCACAAAACGACACATAACGCAGAGGAACAGCAGTGTGGAGCCATAGAACGAGGTGGAAACAGGCCAGCCTGGACAGCGCTCGACAAAAGCCCAATATTAACATACTTCAAACTTCACCAGATAGAAGACGTGCAAGGAGGAAGTCTCAGACCTACTCGGCTGCTACAAGCATTACACCCTCGGACAAACTCCACGAGATAGAAGACCTGCGAGGAGAAAGTCTTAAAGCTCACAGCAACCCAGTACTGTACTTCAACTAAAGAGCGTATTAACATCCTTCATTATTCACTAGACAGAAGTCCTGTGAGGAAGAAGTGTCAGAGCCGGCTTGAAAACAAATCCACTCAGCTCCTGCAAGCATTACACCCTCGGACAAACTGCTGGCAGCACAGCCTCACTGGTGTGAAACCACGATGTCATACCCAAACGCGTGGCTGAATCGATTCAGTGACAGCGCGGTGCGCGCTCTCATTGACATGAAGAATTTCCTCCACTGGCTGAGCAGCAGAGTTTTCTGCACCTGCGGGCAAATTCTGTATTCGGTCACGACCAGGCTTCCACCTCTGACTCTGACCATTCAGCTGTCTGGGATCACTTTCACGTTACAGAGAGATGGCCAAGTTCGAAGGATCACCGTTGACCTGCCCCCTGTGTGAAGGATGAACGCAAAGACGCATGGAGTTGGACGTCCAAGCATTATCCGTGTGCTCGGTTTAAAAGAAGAGTTACCCACGAGAATTTGTCTGTTAAGTTTCAGAGTTTTCATAAAGTGATGACACAGATTAAAAATATACTCTCAACTGTAAGAAGGACATCTTTATTTATTATAGCACACACGCAGAAAACGTGTGCGTTATTGCAGAGAGTATATAACGCGAGGTGGAAATAGCGGATAAGATGCATTGTGATTGACATGTGATGCTCATGTATATGCTGGTGATCGTCAATAAAGCTTCTCTCTCTTGCGAATGAGTTCAAGTGAGAAAATGGATTGTGGCTATTGTGTGTTTATTTCCTCCACAGTTGTCCTCGGAGCAGTCTAGATATTCGCGCCAGAATTCCTGCGTATTTTCACCTCTGCTAACAGGTTATGGGCGCAGAGTAGCTAAGACTGCCTAGAGAAAGTGAAGTGTTTTGCCACCTAGGGCGCCACCGCTGCCCTGAGAAATGCTGGTGAGCCATTGAGCGAGGGGCAATGTGTAGCACTGGTTCGCAAGAAGTGCCAGGATCATGTCACACAAAGTGAATTTGCAATGACTTTTGCCGAATTCATTGGGAAACTATGGAGCTACGAGAGCACTGAGAGAGTGGGCGCCAGCACATCAGAGAACAGCGTGCACGGCCGGCTTCAAAACCCGCGTGTGAAAATACAAACGAGCGAGTAGCCAGGAACACGAACATGTGTGTTCCCTTTAGTGCACAACTGTGTAATCCAGATGCGGACTAAAGGGACACAAGGCTAGAAGGTGGCGGAGCGAGTGTTAAAGCCACTGCTGGCGCTGATACTTTGTGGCTATGTGTGAGCGCAGGAAGACAGGAAAGAAATGTGAATGTATTTTTAAGGTGTGTGTTGAGGAAGAATGTTTTAAAAGTGTCCGTGCGCATCCGTGTGTATAGAGGAATCAAAGTATACGCCAAATCACGCTCCGCTCAGAGGTTCTTAAACACACACAGCGAGCTACACTCACCTCTGCCAGTTTAGCTCACTGCGATAGTACGCTGGCAAGTAGTGCATCGAGGTGAACGTCGCGAGTTCGAGGCCTCGCCTTCCCACAACAAAGTTTTGACTGCTTGACTTGTTGCTGCGTGTGGAGCAAATGGACAAATCCTCGTGTATTTGACTTGCATTTCAGCAAGTCGGAGGAAATACAGCAAAAAGCGACCCTGCTCGCCGAACATACAACGAAGACACAGCCGCAACAGCCTCTCAACTCCATCGTACTGGAGCGCTCAGCAGCGGGGCACTTCACTACATGAAAAGACAAATGGACAAATCATCATGTATTTGACTTGCATTACAGCAAGTCGGAGGAAATACAGCAAAAAGCGACCCTGCTCGCCGAACATACAACGAAGACACGGCCGTAACAGCCTCTCAACTCGGTCGTGCTTAGCAGCGGGGAACTTCACTTCACTTCATGAAAAGACAGTATTAACATACCCGTAAAGAGTGAGGCTCAAAGCACAAAACGACACATAACGCAGAGGAACAGCAGTGTGGAGCCATAGAACGAGGTGGAAACAGGCCAGCCTGGACAGCGCTCGACAAAAGCCCAATATTAACATACTTCAAACTTCACCAGATAGAAGACGTGCAAGGAGGAAGTCTCAGACCTACTCGGCTGCTACAAGCATTACACCCTCGGACAAACTCCACGAGATAGAAGACCTGCGAGGAGAAAGTCTTAAAGCTCACAGCAACCCAGTACTGTACTTCAACTAAAGAGCGTATTAACATCCTTCATTATTCACTAGACAGAAGTCCTGTGAGGAAGAAGTGTCAGAGCCGGCTTGAAAACAAATCCACTCAGCTCCTGCAAGCATTACACCCTCGGACAAACTGCTGGCAGCACAGCCTCACTGGTGTGAAACCACGATGTCATACCCAAACGCGTGGCTGAATCGATTCAGTGACAGCGCGGTGCGCGCTCTCATTGACATGAAGAATTTCCTCCACTGGCTGAGCAGCAGAGTTTTCTGCACCTGCGGGCAAATTCTGTATTCGGTCACGACCAGGCTTCCACCTCTGACTCTGACCATTCAGCTGTCTGGGATCACTTTCACGTTACAGAGAGATGGCCAAGTTCGAAGGATCACCGTTGACCTGCCCCCTGTGTGAAGGATGAACGCAAAGACGCATGGAGTTGGACGTCCAAGCATTATCCGTGTGCTCGGTTTAAAAGAAGAGTTACCCACGAGAATTTGTCTGTTAAGTTTCAGAGTTTTCATAAAGTGATGACACAGATTAAAAATATACTCTCAACTGTAAGAAGGACATCTTTATTTATTATAGCACACACGCAGAAAACGTGTGCGTTATTGCAGAGAGTATATAACGCGAGGTGGAAATAGCGGATAAGATGCATTGTGATTGACATGTGATGCTCATGTATATGCTGGTGATCGTCAATAAAGCTTCTCTCTCTTGCGAATGAGTTCAAGTGAGAAAATGGATTGTGGCTATTGTGTGTTTATTTCCTCCACAGTTGTCCTCGGAGCAGTCTAGATATTCGCGCCAGAATTCCTGCGTATTTTCACCTCTGCTAACAGGTTATGGGCGCAGAGTAGCTAAGACTGCCTAGAGAAAGTGAAGTGTTTTGCCACCTAGGGCGCCACCGCTGCCCTGAGAAATGCTGGTGAGCCATTGAGCGAGGGGCAATGTGTAGCACTGGTTCGCAAGAAGTGCCAGGATCATGTCACACAAAGTGAATTTGCAATGACTTTTGCCGAATTCATTGGGAAACTATGGAGCTACGAGAGCACTGAGAGAGTGGGCGCCAGCACATCAGAGAACAGCGTGCACGGCCGGCTTCAAAACCCGCGTGTGAAAATACAAACGAGCGAGTAGCCAGGAACACGAACATGTGTGTTCCCTTTAGTGCACAACTGTGTAATCCAGATGCGGACTAAAGGGACACAAGGCTAGAAGGTGGCGGAGCGAGTGTTAAAGCCACTGCTGGCGCTGATACTTTGTGGCTATGTGTGAGCGCAGGAAGACAGGAAAGAAATGTGAATGTATTTTTAAGGTGTGTGTTGAGGAAGAATGTTTTAAAAGTGTCCGTGCGCATCCGTGTGTATAGAGGAATCAAAGTATACGCCAAATCACGCTCCGCTCAGAGGTTCTTAAACACACACAGCGAGCTACACTCACCTCTGCCAGTTTAGCTCACTGCGATAGTACGCTGGCAAGTAGTGCATCGAGGTGAACGTCGCGAGTTCGAGGCCTCGCCTTCCCACAACAAAGTTTTGACTGCTTGACTTGTTGCTGCGTGTGGAGCAAATGGACAAATCCTCGTGTATTTGACTTGCATTTCAGCAAGTCGGAGGAAATACAGCAAAAAGCGACCCTGCTCGCCGAACATACAACGAAGACACAGCCGCAACAGCCTCTCAACTCCATCGTACTGGAGCGCTCAGCAGCGGGGCACTTCACTACATGAAAAGACAAATGGACAAATCATCATGTATTTGACTTGCATTACAGCAAGTCGGAGGAAATACAGCAAAAAGCGACCCTGCTCGCCGAACATACAACGAAGACACGGCCGTAACAGCCTCTCAACTCGGTCGTGCTTAGCAGCGGGGAACTTCACTTCACTTCATGAAAAGACAGTATTAACATACCCGTAAAGAGTGAGGCTCAAAGCACAAAACGACACATAACGCAGAGGAACAGCAGTGTGGAGCCATAGAACGAGGTGGAAACAGGCCAGCCTGGACAGCGCTCGACAAAAGCCCAATATTAACATACTTCAAACTTCACCAGATAGAAGACGTGCAAGGAGGAAGTCTCAGACCTACTCGGCTGCTACAAGCATTACACCCTCGGACAAACTCCACGAGATAGAAGACCTGCGAGGAGAAAGTCTTAAAGCTCACAGCAACCCAGTACTGTACTTCAACTAAAGAGCGTATTAACATCCTTCATTATTCACTAGACAGAAGTCCTGTGAGGAAGAAGTGTCAGAGCCGGCTTGAAAACAAATCCACTCAGCTCCTGCAAGCATTACACCCTCGGACAAACTGCTGGCAGCACAGCCTCACTGGTGTGAAACCACGATGTCATACCCAAACGCGTGGCTGAATCGATTCAGTGACAGCGCGGTGCGCGCTCTCATTGACATGAAGAATTTCCTCCACTGGCTGAGCAGCAGAGTTTTCTGCACCTGCGGGCAAATTCTGTATTCGGTCACGACCAGGCTTCCACCTCTGACTCTGACCATTCAGCTGTCTGGGATCACTTTCACGTTACAGAGAGATGGCCAAGTTCGAAGGATCACCGTTGACCTGCCCCCTGTGTGAAGGATGAACGCAAAGACGCATGGAGTTGGACGTCCAAGCATTATCCGTGTGCTCGGTTTAAAAGAAGAGTTACCCACGAGAATTTGTCTGTTAAGTTTCAGAGTTTTCATAAAGTGATGACACAGATAAAAATATACTCTCAACTGTAAGAAGGACATCTTTATTTATTATAGCACACACGCAGAAAACGTGTGCGTTATTGCAGAGAGTATATAACGCGAGGTGGAAATAGCGGATAAGATGCATTGTGATTGACATGTGATGCTCATGTATATGCTGGTGATCGTCAATAAAGCTTCTCTCTCTTGCGAATGAGTTCAAGTGAGAAAATGGATTGTGGCTATTGTGTGTTTATTTCCTCCACAGTTGTCCTCGGAGCAGTCTAGATATTCGCGCCAGAATTCCTGCGTAGTTTCACCTCTGCTAACAGGTTATGGGCGCAGAGTAGCTAAGACTGCCTAGAGAAAGTGAAGTGTTTTGCCACCTAGGGCGCCACCGCTGCCCTGAGAAATGCTGGTGAGCCATTGAGCGAGGGGCAATGTGTAGCACTGGTTCGCAAGAAGTGCCAGGATCATGTCACACAAAGTGAATTTGCAATGACTTTTGCCGAATTCATTGGGAAACTATGGAGCTACGAGAGCACTGAGAGAGTGGGCGCCAGCACATCAGAGAACAGCGTGCACGACCGGCTTCAAAACCCGCGTGTGAAAATACAAACGAGCGAGTAGCCAGGAACACGAACATGTGTGTTCCCTTTAGTGCACAACTGTGTAATCCAGATGCGGACTAAAGGGACACAAGGCTAGAAGGTGGCGGAGCGAGTGTTAAAGCCACTGCTGGCGCTGATACTTTGTGGCTATGTGTGAGCGCAGGAAGACAGGAAAGAAATGTGAATGTATTTTTAAGGTGTGTGTTGAGGAAGAATGTTTTAAAAGTGTCCGTGCGCATCCGTGTGTATAGAGGAATCAAAGTATACGCCAAATCACGCTCCGCTCAGAGGTTCTTAAACACACACAGCGAGCTACACTCACCTCTGCCAGTTTAGCTCACTGCGATAGTACGCTGGCAAGTAGTGCATCGAGGTGAACGTCGCGAGTTCGAGGCCTCGCCTTCCCACAACAAAGTTTTGACTGCTTGACTTGTTGCTGCGTGTGGAGCAAATGGACAAATCCTCGTGTATTTGACTTGCATTTCAGCAAGTCGGAGGAAATACAGCAAAAAGCGACCCTGCTCGCCGAACATACAACGAAGACACAGCCGCAACAGCCTCTCAACTCCATCGTACTGGAGCGCTCAGCAGCGGGGCACTTCACTACATGAAAAGACAAATGGACAAATCATCATGTATTTGACTTGCATTACAGCAAGTCGGAGGAAATACAGCAAAAAGCGACCCTGCTCGCCGAACATACAACGAAGACACGGCCGTAACAGCCTCTCAACTCGGTCGTGCTTAGCAGCGGGGAACTTCACTTCACTTCATGAAAAGACAGTATTAACATACCCGTAAAGAGTGAGGCTCAAAGCACAAAACGACACATAACGCAGAGGAACAGCAGTGTGGAGCCATAGAACGAGGTGGAAACAGGCCAGCCTGGACAGCGCTCGACAAAAGCCCAATATTAACATACTTCAAACTTCACCAGATAGAAGACGTGCAAGGAGGAAGTCTCAGACCTACTCGGCTGCTACAAGCATTACACCCTCGGACAAACTCCACGAGATAGAAGACCTGCGAGGAGAAAGTCTTAAAGCTCACAGCAACCCAGTACTGTACTTCAACTAAAGAGCGTATTAACATCCTTCATTATTCACTAGACAGAAGTCCTGTGAGGAAGAAGTGTCAGAGCCGGCTTGAAAACAAATCCACTCAGCTCCTGCAAGCATTACACCCTCGGACAAACTGCTGGCAGCACAGCCTCACTGGTGTGAAACCACGATGTCATACCCAAACGCGTGGCTGAATCGATTCAGTGACAGCGCGGTGCGCGCTCTCATTGACATGAAGAATTTCCTCCACTGGCTGAGCAGCAGAGTTTTCTGCACCTGCGGGCAAATTCTGTATTCGGTCACGACCAGGCTTCCACCTCTGACTCTGACCATTCAGCTGCCTGGGATCACTTTCACGTTACAGAGAGATGGCCAAGTTCGAAGGATCACCGTTGACCTGCCCCCTGTGTGAAGGATGAACGCAAAGACGCATGGAGTTGGACGTCCAAGCATTATCCGTGTGCTCGGTTTAAAAGAAGAGTTACCCACGAGAATTTGTCTGTTAAGTTTCAGAGTTTTCATAAAGTGATGACACAGATTAAAAATATACTCTCAACTGTAAGAAGGACATCTTTATTTATTATAGCACACACGCAGAAAACGTGTGCGTTATTGCAGAGAGTATATAACGCGAGGTGGAAATAGCGGATAAGATGCATTGTGATTGACATGTGATGCTCATGTATATGCTGGTGATCGTCAATAAAGCTTCTCTCTCTTGCGAATGAGTTCAAGTGAGAAAATGGATTGTGGCTATTGTGTGTTTATTTCCTCCACAGTTGTCCTCGGAGCAGTCTAGATATTCGCGCCAGAATTCCTGCGTATTTTCACCTCTGCTAACAGGTTATGGGCGCAGAGTAGCTAAGACTGCCTAGAGAAAGTGAAGTGTTTTGCCACCTAGGGCGCCACCGCTGCCCTGAGAAATGCTGGTGAGCCATTGAGCGAGGGGCAATGTGTAGCACTGGTTCGCAAGAAGTGCCAGGATCATGTCACACAAAGTGAATTTGCAATGACTTTTGCCGAATTCATTGGGAAACTATGGAGCTACGAGAGCACTGAGAGAGTGGGCGCCAGCACATCAGAGAACAGCGTGCACGGCCGGCTTCAAAACCCGCGTGTGAAAATACAAACGAGCGAGTAGCCAGGAACACGAACATGTGTGTTCCCTTTAGTGCACAACTGTGTAATCCAGATGCGGACTAAAGGGACACAAGGCTAGAAGGTGGCGGAGCGAGTGTTAAAGCCACTGCTGGCGCTGATACTTTGTGGCTATGTGTGAGCGCAGGAAGACAGGAAAGAAATGTGAATGTATTTTTAAGGTGTGTGTTGAGGAAGAATGTTTTAAAAGTGTCCGTGCGCATCCGTGTGTATAGAGGAATCAAAGTATACGCCAAATCACGCTCCGCTCAGAGGTTCTTAAACACACACAGTGAGCTACACTCACCTCTGCCAGTTTAGCTCACTGCGATAGTACGCTGGCAAGTAGTGCATCGAGGTGAACGTCGCGAGTTCGAGGCCTCGCCTTCCCACAACAAAGTTTTGACTGCTTGACTTGTTGCTGCGTGTGGAGCAAATGGACAAATCCTCGTGTATTTGACTTGCATTTCAGCAAGTCGGAGGAAATACAGCAAAAAGCGACCCTGCTCGCCGAACATACAACGAAGACACAGCCGCAACAGCCTCTCAACTCCATCGTACTGGAGCGCTCAGCAGCGGGGCACTTCACTACATGAAAAGACAAATGGACAAATCATCATGTATTTGACTTGCATTACAGCAAGTCGGAGGAAATACAGCAAAAAGCGACCCTGCTCGCCGAACATACAACGAAGACACGGCCGTAACAGCCTCTCAACTCGGTCGTGCTTAGCAGCGGGGAACTTCACTTCACTTCATGAAAAGACAGTATTAACATACCCGTAAAGAGTGAGGCTCAAAGCACAAAACGACACATAACGCAGAGGAACAGCAGTGTGGAGCCATAGAACGAGGTGGAAACAGGCCAGCCTGGACAGCGCTCGACAAAAGCCCAATATTAACATACTTCAAACTTCACCAGATAGAAGACGTGCAAGGAGGAAGTCTCAGACCTACTCGGCTGCTACAAGCATTACACCCTCGGACAAACTCCACGAGATAGAAGACCTGCGAGGAGAAAGTCTTAAAGCTCACAGCAACCCAGTACTGTACTTCAACTAAAGAGCGTATTAACATCCTTCATTATTCACTAGACAGAAGTCCTGTGAGGAAGAAGTGTCAGAGCCGGCTTGAAAACAAATCCACTCAGCTCCTGCAAGCATTACACCCTCGGACAAACTGCTGGCAGCACAGCCTCACTGGTGTGAAACCACGATGTCATACCCAAACGCGTGGCTGAATCGATTCAGTGACAGCGCGCTGCGCGCTCTCATTGACATGAAGAATTTCCTCCACTGGCTGAGCAGCAGAGTTTTCTGCACCTGCGGGCAAATTCTGTATGCGGTCACGACCAGGCTTCCACCTCTGACTCTGACCATTCAGCTGTCTGGGATCACTTTCACGTTACAGAGAGATGGCCAAGTTCGAAGGATCACCGTTGACCTGCCCCCTGTGTGAAGGATGAACGCAAAGACGCATGGAGTTGGACGTCCAAGCATTATCCGTGTGCTCGGTTTAAAAGAAGAGTTACCCACGAGAATTTGTCTGTTAAGTTTCAGAGTTTTCATAAAGTGATGACACAGATTAAAAATATACTCTCAACTGTAAGAAGGACATCTTTATTTATTATAGCACACACGCAGAAAACGTGTGCGTTATTGCAGAGAGTATATAACGCGAGGTGGAAATAGCGGATAAGATGCATTGTGATTGACATGTGATGCTCATGTATATGCTGGTGATCGTCAATAAAGCTTCTCTCTCTTGCGAATGAGTTCAAGTGAGAAAATGGATTGTGGCTATTGTGTGTTTATTTCCTCCACAGTTGTCCTCGGAGCAGTCTAGATATTCGCGCCAGAATTCCTGCGTATTTTCACCTCTGCTAACAGGTTATGGGCGCAGAGTAGCTAAGACTGCCTAGAGAAAGTGAAGTGTTTTGCCACCTAGGGCGCCACCGCTGCCCTGAGAAATGCTGGTGAGCCATTGAGCGAGGGGCAATGTGTAGCACTGGTTCGCAAGAAGTGCCAGGATCATGTCACACAAAGTGAATTTGCAATGACTTTTGCCGAATTCATTGGGAAACTATGGAGCTACGAGAGCACTGAGAGAGTGGGCGCCAGCACATCAGAGAACAGCGTGCACGACCGGCTTCTAAACCCGCGTGTGAAAATACAAACGAGCGAGTAGCCAGGAACACGAACATGTGTGTTCCCTTTAGTGCACAACTGTGTAATCCAGATGCGGACTAAAGGGACACAAGGCTAGAAGGTGGCGGAGCGAGTGTTAAAGCCACTGCTGGCGCTGATACTTTGTGGCTATGTGTGAGCGCAGGAAGACAGGAAAGAAATGTGAATGTATTTTTAAGGTGTGTGTTGAGGAAGAATGTTTTAAAAGTGTCCGTGCGCATCCGTGTGTATAGAGGAATCAAAGTATACGCCAAATCACGCTCCGCTCAGAGGTTCTTAAACACACACAGCGAGCTACACTCACCTCTGCCAGTTTAGCTCACTACGATTGTGCTTCGGCAATTAGTGCCATTAGCTCCTCAATCATATCAGGGAGCGATCTCACATTTACAGTGATTACAGGAAGGAGAGGTGGTGTGTAAGGAGTCCTTCTCGGGAGACATCACCCCCGTCTCTTCCCTCACTGGGGATGTCGGGTCTGTCTGACTTGACTGTGACGGCTCACTTGACCGCGGTGTCTGTCTGCCGGTAGCGCAGCTGCAGGGCTCAGCGCTAACAGCTGATCCCTAACGTAAACAAAGGAGCCATAATGCTCCATGCTGATAACTTTCCTTTGAGCGTTTGAAGATCACTGACATCATGGCTTTTAGCCTCATTGTTTCTGCAAAGAGATTTCTCCAGTCACTGAATCTTTTGATAAAATATATTTTGATACCTCCAGAGGATGCAATATTTCAAGTCTTCACAACTTAACCCTGAGAAACATTATTCTGAAACTTTGGCACAATTTGTTAATGGAGTTTTTTGCAGATTGACCGACCTCTGCCCACATTTCTTTCAGATCATCTCTGCTTCTCTAAAATGTTCTTTTAATATCGAATCATGTTACTGACCTGTTGCCAAGTAACCTAATTACTTTTAAAATTTCCCTCCAGCTGTTTCTTTTAAGAACCACTTGTGTTTCCAGCCTTTTCTCGCCCCATACCAACTGTTTTGAAACATATTACTGCCATCAAATTCAAAAGGAGTTATTTTTAACGACATAGTCTAAGTTTAACCATATGACATACTTTCCTTGTTACACTGTGAATAAATAATGGCTTTGAAATTTGCAAATCACTGCTTTCTTCTCTCTCTGCTTTTTTTTTTTTTTTTTTTTTTACATTTTACACAGGAGACCAGTATTTTCAGAACTGGGTTTGTGCAAAGTCTGTCTGGAGAAAAGTGATCTGCTGTCTAACGTTAACACTTTTTCCCCAGCTGTGTACTGTCACAACACCAAACACACACTAAATCACTTTATGTCCACTGCACTGTACTGAGCCACTTCAAGACCTACTACACCGTTTTTTCTTCATCTAATTCTTTACTGTACACGTTTTATAGTTGTTTATATTATCAGCTGCTGTAACGTTTACATACGTTTAGTTTATGCTATATATGATTTATGTACGCAATCTTTTAAATTAAGTATCAGCTCATACACCTACATTACTCATAAACCAAAACAGGACAGAATAAACAATAAGATAAGCCTTTATTAGTCCCGCACGTTAGAGAGTTTTAGGTCATGGCAAAAAGTACAAGTTTAACAGCAGTAAACATTAGGAAAAACACAATAGGCTCAGATAAATATAATACAATACTATACAACAAGAATAAAATACTCTGTTACAGTAGGAAACACCGCACAGGTGGGTCCGGTGTTATCCACACAGAAGTTAATGTAGCCCGCAACATGTCACAACGCTGTCAACGTCCTCCTCCACAATAGAATCAAAAGAATCTTTAATAGTCTCCCCGCTTTCCTCCGACCATCTGTGTGGGGCAAGTCACATACTGGGGGAAGGTGGGCCGTGTCGAGTCCACTGATGTGTGATTAAAGCATTCCTGATATTAAAAAAGGGCTCTCGGAGATTGCGTTTGCAGTCTGCTGACCAGAGTGGAGAAAGTCACAGGATGCCTGGACACACGTTAGCGGCTAGCAGCCCGATGTATCTGCTGCAGAGTTATTCTTTCACAGCGGTGTGCCCAGGGTTACACTATCTGTCGTTCACAAACACTGCCAGTCCCCCTCCTTTCCTCTCACCGCTGTCTCTCGTCCTGTCCGCCCGCAGCATCTGAAAATCGGGCAGCTCCACACTCATGTCCGGAGTTTGCGGTGTTAGACAGGACTCCGTTAGCATCATAATGCTACACTGCGGTAGCGCAGCGCTAATAGCTGATCCGTCAAGTAAACAAGCGACCCATCCGCCACACAGTTAAGGTCTTGTTTCAGAAAAAGCATTCCGTCGTTTGCTTGTTTGATCATGCTTTAAACATATCAAAATGCATAATGGGTAACAAGCACTGGTCCCGAATAGACAATCACTTAGCAGCAACGTAAATCTGTGATGCATTAGTGTGGGCTTCACTTCCTCTTCTTTGATTGAGTGAAACGAGTTGAAAGTAATTGGATGAGGGAACCATGGGGAGTGCCCTGCATAATTTCAATAAACGCCGTTACAGCTGGCACAGAACGCCGTAAAAAACGCCGTTTTTATGCATCTTTGAACGGCTTTTTCTGTCGAGTGGCGGAAAAAGCGGCGTTTCCGTCTGTCTGTGAACGCCGCTTTTTACGTCACATGGATGGTGCATTCAGCTCCGTGCTGTAGGTCGGCCCGCGCCGACCCACAGGTCGGCGCTCGCGGTGCTGTAGGTCGGCCCGACCTGTGGGTCGGCGCTCGCAAACCCACAGCACCGCGAGCGCCGTCCTGTAGGACGGACAGCTTTCACTTCATGAAAAGACAAATGGACAAATCCTCATGTATTTGACTTGCATTACAGCAAGTCGGAGGAAATGCAGCAAAAAGCGACCCTGCTCGCCGAACATACAACGAAGACACGGCCGTAACAGCCTCTCAACTCGGTCGTGCTGAGCAGCGGGGAACTTCACTTCACTTCATGAAAAGACAGTATTAACATACCCGTAAAGAGTGAGGCTCAAAGCACAAAACGACACATAACACACAGGAATAGCAGTGTGGAGCCATAGAACGAGGTGGAAACAGGCCAGCCTGGACGGCGCTCGACAAAAGCCCAATATTAACATACTTCAAACTTCACCAGATAGAAGACGTGCAAGGAGGAAGTCTCAGACCTACTCGGCTGCTACAAGCATTACACCCTCGGACAAACTCCACGAGATAAAAGACCTGCGAGGAGAAAGTCTTAAAGCTCACAGCAACCCAGTACTGTACTTCAACTAAAGAGCGTATTAACATCCTTCATTATTTACTAGACAGAAGTCCTGTGAGGAAGAAGTGTCAGAGCCGGCTTGAAAACAAATCCACTCAGCTCCTGCAAGCATTACACCCTCGGACAAACTGCTGGCAGCACAGCCTCACTGGTGTGAAACCACGATGTCATACCCAAACGCGTGGCTGAATCGATTCAGTGACAGCGCGGTGCGCGCTCACATTGACATGAAGAATTTCCTCCACTGGCTGAGCAGCAGAGTTTTCTGCACCTGCGGGCAAATTCTGTATTCGGTCACGACCAGGCTTCCACCTCTGACTCTGACCATTCAGCTGCCTGGGATCACTTTCACGTTACAGAGAGATGGCCAAGTTCGAAGGATCACCGTCGACCTGCCCCCTGTGTGAAGGATGAACGCAAAGACGCATGGAGTTGGACGTCCAAGCATTATCCGTGTGCTCGGTTTAAAAGAAGAGTTACCCACGAGAATTTGTCTGTTAAGTTTCAGAGTTTTCATAAAGTGATGACACAGATTAAAAATATACTCTCAACTGTAAGAAGGACATCTTTATTTATTATAGCACACACGCAGAAAACGTGTGCGTTATTGCAGAGAGTATATAACGCGAGGTGGAAATAGCGGATAAGATGCATTGTGATTGACATGTGATGCTCATGTATATGCTGGTGATCGTCAATAAAGCTTCTCTCTCTTGCGAATGAGTTCAAGTGAGAAAATGGATTGTGGCTATTGTGTGTTTATTTCCTCCACAGTTGTCCTCGGAGCAGTCTAGATATTCGCGCCAGAATTCCTGCGTATTTTCACCTCTGCTAACAGGTTATGGGCGCAGAGTAGCTAAGACTGCCTAGAGAAAGTGAAGTGTTTTGCCACCTAGGGCGCCACCGCTGCCCTGAGAAATGCTGGTGAGCCATTGAGCGAGGGGCAATGTGTAGCACTGGTTCGCAAGAAGTGCCAGGATCATGTCACACAAAGTGAATTTGCAATGACTTTTGCCGAATTCATTCGAAAGCTATGGAGCTACGAGAGCACTGAGAGAGTGGGCGCCAGCACATCAGAGAACAGCGTGCACGACCGGCTTCAAAACCCGCGTGTGAAAATACAAGCGAGCGAGTAGCCAGGAACACGAACATGTGTGTTCCCTTTAGTGCACAACTGTGTAGTCCAGATGTCCAGACTAAAGGGACACAAGGCTGGAAGGTCTCAGCGCGAGCAGTGGCGGAGCGAGTGTTAAAGCCCCACGCATCAAAGGATAAACTGCAACTCTCTGTATGTGTGTGTGTGTACAGCAATCAAAGTAGACGGCAATCCACAGTCCATTGTGTGATGATCTTAAACCCACACACTATCCAGGAGCTCATGGCAAATGCAGGCAGTTTGGACGTAAAAGTCGGTGGTGCAAATCTTTACCAATTTCCTCAAATTCAACAAGTTCACTTGTCCATGACATTTCAGCCATTGGATTTTGAGAATGAGGAGGAAACAGAACCATCTGGGTGACTTGGGACCGTGCTTGACAAATATAAACCCCATTACCCTTCACGATTGGGATTAAAAGAAACTTTAACTATATGTGTTCAGAAATCTGTTAAAAGTGTCTCCCCATGGGTGTGTGATGCAGAAGACCCACGAGTAGGGGACTTGGTCTTACGGTCAAGGCTCCACAAAACAGACTCAGTAGCAGACCTCAAAGGCACTGGTAGGTGTTGATTACCAGATTTTATTGCACAAAAACATGAAATTGCAAAGGCAAGACCATGAACTATGACTCCCCAGATCTGTTATATAATCTGTGATATAGAACCTGGTACAAGAACATAGAACATGAGAGAAAACTAAATTCATTTTGTAAGCTTTGGTTCAGGGCAAGGAGGAAGGGCATGGGCATCAGGAGATGCAACCGGGAGTCTCAGTACACTGCAAAGAGAGGAGAATAGATTCAGTGGTTAAAGACATGCTATCCATCCATCCATCCATCCATTCGCTTCCGCTTATCCTTTTCAGGGTCGCGGGGGGCGCTGGAGCCTATCCCAGCTGTCATAGGGCGAAAGGCGGGGTACACCCTGGACAGGTCGCCAGTCTGTCGCAGGGCTAAACACATAGGGACAGACAACCATTCACACTCACATTCACACCTAGTGGCAATTTGGATTATCCAATTAACCTATCCCCACAAACTGCATGTCTTTGGACCGTGGGAGGAAGCCCATGCTTCATGCTATCCAGAGAAGAAAAATCAAAGCAGAGTCTTTCAGGCTTACACTTTGCAGGTAGAGAACTGGTGTTTGAGGGAGGTCGAGCGGTCCAGGTGAGGCAGCCAGACTCCAGAGCAGGGAATCGGTGGACTGCCATGACTGTGGCCGGAGGGCAGGTGGGTGAGTAGAGTGAACTGGAGCCTATGAAGCAACAAGATGAAGGTGAGTATTGTCACGGATGGAGTTAGCTGAAAGGCTGTAGAAACAAACAAAAGGTCAGTTGCTTTCTGTGGGAAACTCTTCTCAACAAAAGTGTGGTGGTCAGCACTAACTGTGGCTAGCAGAACACTTGGCAAGGACTAGTGGTGACGTGAGCGGTGGTGAGTCTTAAAAGCCGGCAGCATAATTGCTTGCAGTTGTGGAGACGCGCCAGAGTGCAGCCACTCCGCCCACAGGTGGAGACAGCAACTCAGATGAAGACCCCAGCACTCACCCAGACCATGACACTTGTGCTGTATTCCACAACTGCTCTTGACGTGGTTCCTGGTGTTTGACACTAATTCATGGAGTGGACGTTGATTGCTAAAAACAGCCTTAGAGAGTTTTCACTTGTGTTGTAATTCTTATACCTCTAAGGACAGCAAGAAATCCTGCTGCAGACCAAACACACCAGTAAGCCCACAGCAGCAGTGAAAGGAAAGAAATCTATTCTTGCATTTTTAAAATCTCTCTTTTTACTACCAACTTTTACTGCCTTGGATATGGGATCCATCACAACTATCAATTTGTCTTTTCTTATAATTGACAATTAGCAAAATGTAAGGAGTAAGGTACCAAGTGACGATGCACGTCAGTAAATAAAAAAGGAAATGTTGAAATAAAATTTTAAAACATGTTTATCGCTCTTTAAACATTCATCAAAACTTTGGAAAACCACTGGAAATGGGCAAAGGAGCTCTCGAGCTGCAGGTCTAAGACCTTTGCTCTAGTCATCATAGGTGGTAACACAATTTATGAAACAAAGTATTAGAAATATAAACCAGTGTCAAGTGTATGCATTATCTGTTGACAGTTTGTGTGCGTGTCCAGTGTGTTCTGCAACAGTGTTACTGTTGTAGACTTTAACCACAAAATGCAGAAGGAAATATCTGAGGTCCTCTGTGCTAAACGTTCATCACCTCAACCTCAGAGAACATAATGAAATTGGAAATTAAGCAAAATATTTCTGAACAACTACTAAAGTTTAAACATGAGCCACTAATCATGAAGAAGTAAAGAATTTGAGGCTGTGCTAACATCAGTTTTACTGTAGAGGGCAGTGTTGGGCTGTACATAGGAGCCCTTGAGCAGTTTATTCTTATAAATGTGAGAAAAGGTGGCTACTGGGTATAGCATTCAAAAACTATCAATTTGTAACAATCAGCATTATGGACTTGATTAGATTATGGTCTTATGGTCCTTTGACATCTGCAGCCATACAATACAGTTGCAGTAACAGTAGCAATAGTATAATGAACAGATTGATATGCAGCTTTGAAGTGAACATGTCTCATTTTGGAAATGCATGTTCACTCAGCTGCTTTGTATTTTTATGTCTTCATTGCCTCATCTACTTGCATCTATCATCCAGGGAAGAAGGATTTTTATAATCGAGTGGTTGCATGCTTGTGTTTTAATGTTGAGTGTATTTTAGTGTTGCATGCTTTTATTGTATTTATTTGGACTTCTCCCGGAGAGACTCCCCCCCCCCCCTCTGCTTCCCCAATGAGATACACCTGGAGGGCACAGGGGACAGGAATCAATCGGGCCTCCCTTGTTGGCAGCGGGCAATAAGAGCCTCTGGCAGGTGAGAGAAGGACGTGTGTACGCAGGGCAGCAGGAGAGCCGGAGTAGCGTGGCTGTGCGGGAGGACGCCGCCAAAGGTAGCGCGAGCAACGGAGCGGCAACTGGCGGCAAGGCGCGGCAGCAGTAGAAGGAGAGCGGGCCTTCAGTCAGTGGACGGCAGCCACTTCCACGGTGGCAGCGAGACGTCAGTGAATGGTTAAGGCACGGAACAGCGGCGGGCGGAGTTCAGAGCTCTGCCCTCCCGGGGTGAGTACCGACTTCTAAGATGTATATAATACCCTGGGGAATTAAGAAGAGTGACTTTCGCTGCTTCCCTGTGCCTAGTGGAACCTCAAGCGGAGCAGCGAGGCGACAACAGAGGACGCGGTTGGCCTGGTTCCCACTGGTGGAATCGGCGGATTCTTCATGGCTGAAGTGTGGCGGAGCCTGACTCGGAACTTTGGGACTGAGCACCATTATTTTTTTATTGTGCTGAGTTTTATGTTTTTTCTCTCTCCCCTGATCAGGGTATTTTTAGTGTTGTAAATAAAGCGTATTTAATTTTTATTGACTATTTTAACCGGTACGTCTTCTGTTTCCGTGATCACCCCTTGCTGCTCTCCCCGTTATAGAAGGGGTTCCTTTCTAAGCTTACACCCGTGACTCATCTGTAGTGTGATGGCTGGAGACCTTTATATCAGCATGAGTGGTATTTTCAGTGTAAGGCGAGCTTGGCACCAAGTGATCTTAAGATAAAATAACCTTTATTAGTCCCACACGTGGGAAATTTGTTTTGTCACAGCAGGAAGTGGACAGTGCAAAAGTTATGTAGCAAAAGTTAGAATACAATAAAAATAAAATACTGTACACAACTGTACAGAATAAAAAAAAATACTATATACAGTAGAATAAAATGTACAATAGGATAAAAAAAGAATGCAAATGCTTTATACAACTGAGTAAAAATACAACTTTGTCAGATAAAGAGTATTGCACCTAGTGTTATTGCACATGTGTGGATGTGTGTGTTTGATCAGTTGGAGTCTTTGTTGTGGAGTCTGACAGCAGTGGGGAGGAAAGACCTGCGAAATCTCTCCGTCCCACTCAATGTCCATACCTTGGATGTTCAAATTCAAATTCAAATTTTATTTGTCACGTACACAGTCATACACAGTACGATATGTAGTGAAATGCTTGGACAACTGCTCGTGACCTAAAGAAAACAAAAAAGGAAAAGGCTATGAATAAGATAGGAAATAAATATGAAAAATTAAAAAGGGTAAATTTAACTAGGAAGGAATAAAATATAAATTAAGGTTAAAAATGAAATAACTGTACAACACAAATTAGAATGAAGGGTAAATTTAACTGGGAAGAATAAGATAAAGATAAATATATAAATTAAAGTTGAAAATAAAATAACTGTACAACAAAATACACAATATAGAACTATATAAGAATGTATGAAGAAATCTAAATATAAATAAATATATACACAATAACAGCAGCTGTACAAGTATTAACCGGAAATGAAGAATATAGTGACCAGTGTTGTGCAAAAACAATGTCCAGAAAGTCCAGTGTGTGTGTGTAAGAACCATATGTGTGGGTCAGTACTGTGTGGTGGTGTGATTGAGAGACCGTATCGCCTGCGGGAAGAAGCTCCTCCTCAGTCTCTCTGTGTTGGTCTTCAGGGAGCGGAATCGCTTTCCTGACCTCAACAGAGAGAACAGTCTGTTGTTGGGATGGCTGAGGTCCTTCACGATCTTCCTGGCCTTGGTCCAGCACCGCCTGCTGTAGATTGAGTGCAGGTCAGGGAGCTCGGAGCGGATGGTGCGCTCAGCTGACCGCACAACCCTCTGTAGAGCTCGTCTGTCCTGCATGGTGCTGTTCCCGAACCAGGTTAAGATGTTTCCCGCCAGGATGCTCTCTATGGTGCACGAGTAAAAGTTCCTGAGCACCTTGGAGGGCAGTTGGAAGTCTCTCAAGCGTCTGAGGTGGTAGAGACGCTGTCGGGCCTTTTTCACCACAGTGTTGATGTGACAGGACCATGACAGGTCCTGCGTGATGTGAACTCCGAGGTATTTGAAGCTGTCCACTCTCTCCACTGGGCACTCGTTGATGACGGGGGTCTGGTAGTTCCTCTCCTGCTTAGTGCTGAAGTCCACTATCAGCTCCTTTGTCTTACTGACGTTTAGAAGGAGGTTGTTCCTCTGGCACCAGTTCTCCAGATTCCTAATCTCCTTCAGGTAGGCCGTCTCGTTGTTATCAGAGATCAGGCCCACCACGACGGTGTCGTCAGCAAACTTGATGATGGTGGTGGAGCTGGTAGTGGCCACACAGTCATATGTGTACAAAGAGTACAGCAGGGGGCTCAGAACACACCCCTGGGGGGCTCCAGTGCTGAGAGTGGTGGAGGCTGAGACATGTCCGCCCATCCTTACTGCCTGTGGTCTGCCAGTTAGGAAGTTGGAGATCCACTGACACATAGATGAGCTGAGTCTTCAGTGCTTGCAGTGGAGGATGTTTGTGCCTGCGGAAGTCTACCACCAGCTTCTTGGTTTTACCTAGTGTTGATGTGGAGGTAGTTCAGCTGGCACCAGTCCACAAAGTCTTGGGTCAGTCCTCTGTACTCCTTGTCGTCCCCATCAGTGATGAGGCCGACTATTGCAGAGTCATCAGAGAACTTCTGCAGGAAGCACTGGGTGGAGTTGTGGGAGAAGTCTGCCCTGTGGGGCCCCCGTACTGCAGACGACCCTGTCCAACACACAGCCCTGAGTTCTTCTTTGTAAATAAAGGCAATTTGCAATTTCACTGAGATAAAATGTTTTGCAGTCAGGACCAAAGCATCAGAAAACATCTTGTGCTGTAGCTAATGTCTGCCATTTTTAAAATTTTCTTCTAGACCAAAGACAGCTCTACTCCATCACACCTGCCAGTCTGAAATCAGACATTTTTTTTTATCATGCAGTAAAACTGAGGCATGCAGTTAAGATTACACTTTTTTAAACAACTCTTTCCCCTATCTTCATATAGCTCATCAGCGTATCCCTCTGTTTTCATTACAGCACTGCACAGCAATCTCATGCTTGAAAACGTTTTGCTAACTTCTTGCTTTGAATACTTTCCTCTACTTCCTCACTCTAGACCTCACTCTGACTTCCTCACCAAGTCATCCTTATCTTCTTTTCTCTGTCCAGAAGATGCACCAAATACTTTGTAGCAGTTTTCTTCAACACTAAATCTGTGCTTTCTCAGTCATCTGTTAACTTTGCACTGTGTGGTAGTGTAAAGCAGACAAACTCTGTAGCATCTTCACATTCATCTTCTTCTTCTTAATTTGATTATTCTTTTTGCTTTGCATCTGACTTCTATTGCATGTGGAAACAGCATTAAGATTGGTCAAGCCATCTACGGTCCAGTTGTACTGGGGAAATGACGAGGCTTTTATAACAATGTTTCTCAATGTTCCAGCATTACATGAAATTTTTTGGGTCACTGTCCTCAAGAGAAAGAAACCACAAAGAAGCCACAAACAAACAAAAAACAGAACAAAACCGTTTTGCAGAGGTGTGTGTGTGTGTGTGTGTGTGTTTGTGTGCATATAGAGCTACAGCATTATCTCTCCCTCCCCCCCCCCCTCCCCTCTCTGATTTCTAGTTAAATGCTGAGTTGTCCACTCTCTAATTTTTTTCAAAGCTGAGAGAACCAGAGAAAAGGTAAGACGAGTTTTATACTGATGAACAATTGCAAACAGTCAACAATTTTTCTCTGCCAGTTGTAATACTACTACTACTACTAATAATAATAATAGTTCCAATGTTATAATTAATAAATTTTATATCTAAATTTTTCTTATTTTGTTTGACATGCATTTGATATATTTTCCTTATTTGATATATATACTTAATCCTTTCTTGATATGGATCCTATGATTTGTTTGAGTAATTGAGTCGACAGCTATACACAACGATCTGGAGTGGCCATGAAGTTGCCAATAATAAACTGTTAGCATTTTTCTAAAAAAGAAATATATTCTATGATATGCCATACAGGCTGCAAAGGTTGAAATCTGGCAAGATCATCAAGGCACACCATAATATCTGTAATAGATTTAATTATCATAACAGCTGTGAAAGTTTAAATAAGTGCTCGAACGTATTTGTATTTATGAAAATGCAACTCTAAAATGATAGTACCTTTATACGATACAATAAGTGCCATTAAGTGATATAAAAGGCATTTTCAGCTACTGTTCCTGTGGCGTTGTCAAACTTTTTTATTTTTAATTAGTAAGAAGTGTCATTGTGGTATTTTAAAACAGCTATTTCATCAGCCTTAAAATCCTTCCACCTTAAAAACTTCCTCAAATTGCTTACCGGTCCAAAATACAGTAAAGCATAAAGCTGCTTCATGTTTGTCTTGCTAAGCATTCATTTCAATCTGTATTCCTCTGAAATGTTTGAAATACATTCTAGCTGCCACTGGCTGTATATTGTATCTATTTTATTCTTGATTTTTATTCTTGTTATTGTTATTTCTTACTTTTTGGTTGCTTTATTGTTATGTTTCTGTAATTGGTTCGAGTTCTGTTATTTCAAATCAAATCTATTCAATTTTACTTGTACAAAAGGGTTAGGTTTGTGTATGGGATTTCCTATGCCCCCTGCACCATCGGGGTGCATGTCCGCAACTTTAGTTCAGAGACAAACGGCAGCCAAACAACGGACAGTGTGTGCGTTCATAAGACCAAACCCCACACACACACACACACACACACACACACACACACACACACACTCTCTCTCTCTCTCTCTCTCGCCCAGCTGCGGGCACATTCTCAATTGGATATACAAAGAATGACAACTTTATTCCTGGACTCTGCCTGTTTGTTCCTCTCACATCTGAACATTTGCAAGTGTTCTGACCCGACACTCTGAAGTGATTGCTGCCAGCTCAGATTTCTTTAACCCTTCGGAACATTACTTATATCACCAAGTCATTACAACAAAGGGTCAGCAACATTAAAAGGAAATGCAGAAAGCGACTCAGGCTACGTCCACTAATGCGTTTTCATTTGAAAACGCATTAGTGGACGTAGCCTGAGTCGCCTGAGTCACCAAAGGGTCAGCCTGAGTTGCTGAACATTTGGTGTAAGCTTAGAAGGGAATCCTAACGGGGAGAGCAGCAGGGGGTGATCACGGAAACAGAAGACGTACCGGTTAAAATAGTCAATAAAAATTAAATACGCTTTCTCTCCGTTTTGAAAACACTCTCGAAGACGCATACATTTAAAAACGGAGCTGTCCAGTCGCAGTGTGGACACTCGAAAACGTAGACTTTCTAAAACATGATGCATTTTAGTCATGTGATGCAATCATGTGACCAATTAAACAAAGACAGCGGAGTGCTATCAAACCTATCAGTAGTGATGGCCAAATGAAGCTTTCTGAAGCACTGAAGCTTGTATTGAAAAACGGTTCATTACTCGAAGCTTTTCAACACAGTCCTCTCTGGTGACATCTGGTGGCCAAAAATATGAAGAGCAGCTTGAATCCACAAAATAAAACCAACTGCTTCATAATGATTCCTCACTCTACTGAGTGGAATTCTGTCTGATACTGGGCCGCCGTTGTGTTGCTTTGAACGTGTATTTTTTGGTGGTTAAAAAAATGTGTTTTATTTGTTTAATAAATAGTTTTGACCAGTAAACTCTCCTTGTTTAAACATGCAGCATGGTGTGGTCTTTCTTTGCTTGTGACTTCTTGATGTTGGTAAATACAATAATTGAAAAATACCACGTTACATATAATATACATATCAAAATGTACAACACATTATGGAGTATGCTTCTGCTCTGAGGTCTTGCCTCCCTGCACTCATGCAGTTAATCGCTAGACGGGTATTTTTATAAATAATATTACATTAGGGTAATTTTCCTATACATATTTTTGACCTGGGGGTAGAATTGATTGTGAAATGGGAAAGGGAAAATGCTTATGAACTTGCAAATTAAAAACATGATGCGTTTAAGGTAACCCTTTTCCATTTTTATTTAAAAAGAGAATTTGTTCTAGTGTGCAATGGCCGAACCTGTTCCTTTTCGTGGCGATAATTCCTCCTGCCTTAAGGAAAATCCCTTCACATGGCACAGAGGAGGCTGGAGTGCAGAGAAACTGGTAGAGATGCAGTTATACAGTCTACCTGGGCCCCACCAACTATCAGCTAAAGAGAATAAATACATTAAATTGCTGCACATTTGGCAGACTAACATTTTCAGATTAATTAAACAATAAAATATATATTTTTACAACATTACATGTAAAGAGTCAAGTGGAAGTTTTTCTAAAGTTATTTAATGATATTTATATTATGGAAGCAGATTTTTGACATTTTACCTTTTTCCCGTTTTCAGATATAATAAACACGCACAAAACAAAAGTAAACGGCCAGAACACAAAGCTGGAAAACCCACCATCAAAACAATCCACAAATCCCGCGAATGATTCGCTTCCTTATAAAGCATTGAATGAGACACTGAAGCAGTTAGGTTCTAAATGAACCTTCGGTCGTCACTGATCACGTGACTCTGGCCAAACGAATCAAGCTTCGACACAGTGCTTCTGAAGCAGTGTGTTGATTTTTTTGACACACGCACCGGAGCTTTGTTTAATTGGTCACATGACTGCATCACATGACTAAAATGCTCATGTTTTAGAACAGGGGTGCCCAATCCCGGTCCTCGAGAGCTACCGTCCTGCAGCTTTTAGATGCATCCTTGTTCCCACACACCTGAATCAAATGAATGGCTTGTTATCAGGCCTTTGCCAAACATGATGGCATGCTGAAGAGGTAATCAAACCATTTGATTCAGCTGTGTTGGAGTAGGGATGCATCTAAAAGCTGCAGGATAGTAGCTCTCGAGGACCGGGATTGGGCAGCCCTGTTTTAGAAAGTCTGCGTTTTCAACTGTCCACATTGCGACGGGGCAGCTCTGTTTTAAAAGGTATGTGTTTTCGAGAGTGTTTTCAAAACGCTGCGTTTTTCCTTGAGGAAAACGCCGTCTCAGTGAGGACAAAATGGAGAGAAAACGATTAGTGTGGACGTAGCCTAAGCTTGATATGGTGACTGGGGCAGAGGTGGGTAGTAACGAGTTACATTTACTCCGTTACATTTACTTGAGTACGTTTTGGAAAAAAATGTACTTTTAAAGTACCTTTTTTGCACGATACTTTTTACTTTTAGTTGAGTACATTTGTGAAGAAGAAACGGTACTTTTACTCCGCTACATTTGCAAAATTCGACTCGTTACTTTTTTAAAAAAATAATTAGTTGAACACATTAGATAACACGCCGCCAGTGGAGCTTCCGGTAACTTTTTTACCAATGAGATGTGGCCATGCAGTCACATGACCAGTTTGAAACTGTGGCAGGCAGAGCGGCCCAAGCGTTTCAAATAGTGATGGGATTTCCGGCTCTTTTTAGAGAACCGGCTCTTTCGGCTCCGAACCGGATCTTCAGGTTGTTTTGTTGCTTTAATTAATTTATTATTAACAATAATATAAAATTATGCACAAAAGGAATTACTAATGTAAAAAAGAGTGGTTTTATTTATATATGTTTATATATAAATATATGCGGTGGCCCCTAGAGACAAAGCACGTACAAACTCTAAAAAGCACGTACAAATTCCAAAACACATTTCTAGCATTAACTTCCAAAACAGAGCTACCTAGATCACTTAAATTACACAATTGAAAGCATGTGTGTATTGTTTGTGTATTTATACTCAAGCACTCATATATATTCAAATAATCTTTAAAAAAAAGTTCATTTATCTGTTACTACCACACACCAAATCCGGTTGTTGGTACTTGCTGGAAAAAAGTGCGAGAGAGAGGGTGAGAGAAAGGAAGAAAAAAAAAAAAAAAAACACCCACGGCTCGCGATAAGGATCCGGCTCGCGTCGTTCACATCAAAGAGTCGGCTCTAAGAACCATTTCGTTCGTGACCGACACATCACTAGTTTCAAACGCTAACACTCCTCTGGAATGGGACCTGTTGGAGTGGCACACAGTGCCCTGATCCTTAACATAAAAAAAACATAGAGAGGTAAATGTTGGGAGAAATGGAGGAGCTGTTAAATTAGCTTCATCACCATCTTCCTACATACTTAATCTGAAGAGGAGCACAATTTATTTCTCCTTGCTAATAATGTTGTGATTGGGTGCCTTCAGGCAATCTAACTGTCATGGCACTGCTGCTACAACAACAGCTCTTACACACACTTCAGGACACTTCCAGCCATGAAACGAGGAAGGAAAGTGAGATCCTCAACTCAATGATAATCAACTCAGCCCTTTCAGCAATGATACGGAGACTTATGAGCTTTATCAACAATGACTAGAGGTTAGAAAGAGAGAAGGTGAGGCTGTGCTAATATCTGTTCTGCTGTGGAGGGCAGTGTTGGGCTTTTAGTTAAGTGACAGGCCTTCTGTATATAATTGTTTTTATGTGTGTTTTTGTTGTGTCATTCTCATTCTGAATGTAAAAAAGTGGCCTCACATTTAAACTGAATTTAAGAGACACTTTGCAGATGTCAGTTCATCTTTTTTGCAATCACATTGACTCATGTAATGCAAAGCTGACCTCAAGATGTAACTGCTATGGCACAGATGTCACTTCCTGAAAATAACTAAAAGACTGTTGAGACCCGATGAAGCCAGTTAAGAGAAGACAGCCCGAAAGGCGGAGTTAAAGACTAATACCAAATTTGGAGGGAAATCATCTGAAAGGCAGAGGAGGAAGATGAAATACTTTCATTTCAGAAGACATTTGAGTGGAGCAACAGCCATGTGGGGAAAAAAAAAAAAAAGGCAGAAACTCACACGTTTCATTAGATATCTGTTGTAGAGAAGTATACAAATAATACTATTAATGAATTCCTTGCATGATATTAAATCGTGTTTTTCACTGTTTCAGCAGTAAAAAACATCCTGTTATCCTTGTATTACACAGTGTGTGAAGCGCATATTATTATTTGCATAAACACTTTGACACAGAATCTTCTGATCAGCCCTGTGGGTTTGATGAGTTTCATGTATTGTCTGATGTGCACCAAATGAGACAGAGAATGTACATCTGTCTGTTTCCTGTGAAATGATAGTAAGAAACCAGGAAGGGCTGTAGATGCATCACTTTCATGCATCATTGCTTTTGTGCAAGACAGGCATGCAAATGTTATTTAACACCATGTTAAAGTGCACTTTAAATAAATTCTGATAGGTAAGGATTCTTAAAAAAAAAAATAGGAAGTAGCCCACATACATGCTTACACCCTTACAGGTGTTTTAAAGGTGACAAAACACAGTCAAAGGAAATCAATCAGACCCAGTACTCACTTGTTTAGTGTTACATACATTTTATCATTGCTCCATTAACTCTACACATCCGATTCTTCTACACCTTCGTGATTTCTTTCAAGGCTATGAAACTTCTAAGAGCTCGTAACAACAGTGCCTCTTCACATTTTACCCATACATAACACCAGGGCCACGACTCTAAAAAAATACAAATAAAAACTAGTGTTAGGTGGGCAGCTTAACTGAGACAGACCAGAGGTTAGAGTGAGAGAAAACCAGGTGATGTATTTGAGCTACCCAAATAAGTCCTATTGTGCTCAAATTTATATGTGTGTGTGTGTGTGTGTGTGTGTGTGTGTGTGTGTGTGTGTACATATACACATATATGTATATTCACTACCAGCCAAAAGTCTTTACTTTTATTACTTTCTACATTGTAGATACAAACTGAAGACATCAAATATATCAAGCAAGATATATGGGATTATGTACCAAAGAAAAAGATGGATAAATAACACTAAATATCTCTTAATCTGTCTTGAATGCTCAGCATTCAAGACAGATTAAGATTTTGTGTGACTTTGAACTGTTTGAAACGGTAGATTTATAAAAGTTATTGGTTTGAAATGTATTGTGAATGCAGTTTATAAGCTGGGTTTTATCAAATTTCTGAGTTTTAAAAGATGTACTCGTAACTTTTGTGCCAATGGTCTTTGCAGTGATTTTCACGAAACAGGAAACTGTTATTTGTAAAAATATCCACACTGTGGACAGTAATGCTTCAAACCAGCTGTTATCTTTTTCATATTCTAGCATTTGATTTCTCCGTACAGAGGAGCAACTAAAACTATAACCCTTCAATGCATCTCTATTTCTACCTTCTTTCCTCCAGAAATGGCTCAATACCAGGCGGCCACCCAGATAGTGACAGTCTCCAGCACTAATCAACACCCTGGGCACTGGAGCACTGACCTCTGTGATTGCTGTGCTGATATGGGCACTTGTAAGTTAATCTAGCAAACTCTACAAACAGTAGTGGTTTTTGTATCAACTCTCTTCTCAGACTTTTATTCAGAGGGTCTTGAGTATCTGACCATCTGAAGGTAGGACTGAAGTCAGCATATGAAACACAGGATGCACAAGCTAGTTGTTGAAGGAGAACTTATTCAACAGTGAAATAAACTTGTGTCTGCATACTTTTTTTCTCTTCTGTCGAGGTTGCTGTGCCCTTTGGTGTTTCCCCTGCATGCAGTGTGATACAGCCAACAAGCACGGGTGGTGTTGCTGCCTCCCACTCTGTGATGTATGCTGCGTGGTGTCCTGCATGCTTCGCCAGTCGATCAGAGACCGCTACGGCATCCCTGTAAGGCTGGGGGCGAGGGAGGGTCAAGGTTATTGCTGTTAGCCAAGCTAAACTGAGGAGTGAAAACTATTTTATTTAAATTGTATTTCTTTTTAAAAGATATGCTTTTCCTACAAAAATCAACATAAAAAGAAGCATACTGAGAGTGCAAACTTCCGTTAGGCCAGCTCACCGAATAATTGAAAAGTGTTGCATTTTGTACAGTTTTATAAATTCTTTTTTTTTTTTTATAAATTCATATTTTGTTTTCATTGATTTTTTTTTTTTAAAGAATATATAGTGCAATAAAAATAACACATTTTGGGTCAACTTGAAAGAAAACCATAGATGTACAATGCAGAAATCAGGTTTTTGAGTCCCCATATAGCAGTACTATTTCCTAAATGTTGCCAATAAGTAACAAGTAGAATTTCATGAAAATTTGACCTTATTTGACATTGCAGAAAGGTCAGGGGTCCAAAGTAACGGGATATTTACAGTGCCCATATATCATTCCCTATATGCGCACATGTTTTCAATAGGAACAATGACAATGAGAAATATAGTTTTAATAAATAGCCCTGTATAGCATTATTATCACTTGGACCATTAGCTCCATTTCATGACCTTGAAGGAGAGGTTGGAGGTGCTAAAGATACCTGCTGAACATACATACGCATGTAATGATCATATTTTCAATCTTATAAGGCTTTTTAAAAATCTTCAACCATCATTGAGTTGACCTTGAATTCCTTGGTGGATGTAAGCCAACTACACTCCTGTAAAGGTTTTGTTTCTTTATGAGTTATTGTGATGAGCTTTGTGCTTTGCCAACTTGATAAAATTTGGTAACACAGAAAATTGACACACATCTTCTGCACGTTCTTCATGTGTTTAGCAGGCTGTTGTGAAAAATCACTAGCTTATGGCACAAATTGGAAAATTCAGTTATAATTAAGATCTGCGTACTGGATAGTTTTCGTGAATAGTTGGATGAGCCGTTGCTATGAATTGTGGGATGGCATTTTCTCCTCTCCTTTCATAAAGGATGCTCCAGTCAATTGTTTGCTAAAGGAGGTAATTAAAGAAGCTCTTTTTCCTAAACATTATTACAGCTGCCACCCACATTCTTATTTCTCTTCTTTCTATTACAAAAAAGGGCCATAAGGATAATCCATAAAACTGGTTACAGAGATCAGACAAATCCACTATTCTTAAAATCAAAAATTCTAAAATTCACAGATCTGGTTCATTTTCTCACAGCACAAATTATATATAAAGCAATAAATAACCTGCTTCCTGACAATATTCTAAAAATGTTTTCTAAAAGGGAACGGGGATACAATTTGAGGGGGGAATTAAATTTAAAACATCCTCGTATCCGTACAAGATTAATAAGTCTTTGCATCTCTGTGTGTGGAGTGAAGCTGTGGAACAGACTAAGTAAAGATATGAAGCAATGTCCGAGCATGGCACAGTTTAAAAAGCAGTTTAAGGATATGGTTTTTACAGGGTAGGGAAGACGTAGAGATTTGATAGGGTGTTCTTGTCCAACATTTTCATGTGTGTGCGGGTGCACAGGTATGTAGGTATGGGTATACTGTATATATATTTGTAGGTTGTGTATCCTTTGAGGTGTTACTGGGGTTATTGAAAATGTGTATATGTGTGTATGTGTATATACGTATGTATGGATAGATAGAAACATGTGTGTGTGTGTGTGTGTGTGTGTGTGTGTATATATATATATATATATATATATATATATATATATATATATATATATATATATATATATATATATATATATATATATATATATATATATATATATATATATATATATATATATATATATATATTAAAAAAAAATTACACATAACATATAATGTAATTGCAAGGAGGTATTTCTGTAGTCTATTGATACTAGATAGTGGAAAAGGGGTGGGATTAAATAAGCTTATGCCTCTTCCTGCTGCTTTTTGAACATGAACGTTATTTGGAGTTGTGGTTGCTCGTTTTCCTTTTGTTTTGCTTTGTTCATTTTTCTCTTTTAATTCTATGTTGTTGTACTTTTTCAACATGTTCAAAATAAAGATTCAATCAATCAATCAAGTGAAACTGACCATTCAAACATACCCCGTGTGCCTTCATTAAACACACAGACAGTGTAACGACAGTTTGTTCAAATCTGTTTAACAGGAAACTACGGCTGTGAACAAATTCACTTTTATTAACTCACCCAGCTTCTTATAACAGCATCAAAGAACTACTTGGCTGTTGGTTCACATTCGCAAGTGAACACTGAGAGTACTCTAAATCAGACAAGCATGGGGACTTCACCATGTTTGCCTCATTGTGTTGAGTTATGTCTTATTCTTCTCTTCTTTTTCTTCTCCATCCTGCAGGGTTCGTGCTGTGATGACTGCTGTAAAGTACTTTGGTGTTACGAGTGTGTCTGGTGCCAGATGCATCGTGAGGTGAAGATCAGGGCCTACATGCAGCCGGCCACCTCAACGGTGGTCACCACTCAAGTTGTCGCAGTGTAGGATGTAACCATTTTGGCTGTTGGTTGAGTGAAGATGGCCAACAGTATTTTAAAGTTCATTTTAAGTATTTCAAAGTGCTGATGCTTGTGTAGTTCAATACAATATGTAGAGTCTGTGTTAAAACCAGATGCTTTGAGTTTTGTTTGCTTGTTTGGTATATAATACAACTGAGAATGTTTGTTTACTCTGGCTAGTAAAATCTGTATAATTTCACATGGTCACTGTTATTGTAATCGTTCCCAAGTTAAATTGAACGTCTGCTGAAATAAAAAGTTATTCATATTCACCCATTATATGTTGCTTGTTGTACATTTTTGCTCAGCTGTGGAGACACGTTTCTTCAAACCCTGAATATGTCATTTGCAGCTGGGTCTGGCTGGCCAGCTAGTGTCCTCCTCTGCTTAAACTCCTAAAATGATCAGGTGAAAGACTGATTAATCTCCTAAGATGAGGCCCCTTCTTTTGAGGTCTTTGTCTCCTTAAGCTGGGCATACACTGTGCAAATTTTTCAGTCTCGTTATTCAGCTCCTGCTCAAACTGTACGATTGAACCACAGGGGTTAGAAGTTTGTAGGTCACGTACAGGGTCTCACACTAGTCGGCCCGATGCTCTGATGGGACCTGAGTGCTCACACTGCGTCCATAACATGAAGGTTATAACACAAAATCTGTCTCTCGCTCTCCCTCTCTCTCTGTCTTTCACTCACACAGACACACACACACCATCAACTTTGCTAGATTGAAAAGCATTGACCAGGCAGCTGTGATTGAGCAGCAATGTCCATCCAACTCTTTTCACGTTTTTTGTGGTCGTGATAATTTTGTGAGGCCAGGACTGGACTGGGACAAAAAAATCAGCCCGGGCATTTTGAGACCGGGCTGATTTTGATATGTTAAATCCAAATGTAATACTACGGAAAAATATATAAAATGATCGAAAATTAATGAGAATAATCAATAATTAAAGGAGTATTTGAATTATAATTTTGTCTGATTCAATAATTTAGAGGTAACAAGTGAAAATATAATTAACAGGAATAAAAACTAAAAAAAAACATATAAAACATTGCACGGCCACGCTGTGCTAATTACATATTTTAAGAAATAAATGTAGATGTAGGAATTGCAATTAATATAAATCTTAAAGTATTCACAACATTCCTGAACAGAAATAGGCCTCTGCACCTGGGGTGAGGGTGTGGCCATGAAAACAATGTGACATGCCATTGGATGTTGGGACACATAAAAACATGACGCTAAGCATCGGCCAATGAATGTGAACTAACAACCACAAGGTCGCGGGTGTGGCTGTACTGTAGGAAAAAATCCTAATATAAAAGTATTTTACTGCATTTTACAGTTTTGTTCTGTTCTTAATATCATTAAAGTTACGTAAATAGACTTTGACTTCACATTGTGAATGTAAATTAACGTTAAATCACTGTAATGTAATACAGAGGGCCCGGTGGCGCCAGTGTCCGGCAGCCTCGCCTCTGTCAGTGCGCCCCAGGGTGGCTGTGGCTACAATGTAGCTGCCATCACCAGTGTGTGTGAGTGTGTGTGAATGGGTGGATGACTGGATATGTAAAGCGCTTTGGGGTCCTTAGGGACTAGTAAAGCGCTATATAAATACAGGCCATTTACCATTTACAACATAATTGTCATGATTATTAAATGTATCTGTCTATACATATGCATATTTAGATTGTTAAAATACATTTACAAATGTATCATGAATTCACAAATATCTGTCCATTATTTGAAAGATTGAACTGTTGACTTCAAATGTAATGCTATGGAAAAGTATATAACATGATTCCTATAACCTTGTGTTACATCACATAAGTATTATTATCATTGCTATAGAGGGCGTTCGTGGCTCAAGAGTTGGCAGTTCGCCTTGTGATCAGAAGGTTGCTGGTTCAAGCCCCGTCTTGGACACTCTCGGTATTGTGTCCGTGGTCAAGACTCTTCGCCTACTGTTGATGGCCAGAGGGGCCGATGGTGCAATATGGCAGCTTCGCCTCTGTCCCAGGGAGAGCAAGCCATTATTTTTTTAAACCAACTGTTAACTGTATATTTTTGTACATTTACGTATTATGATTCATATTGCCACATTCACTGACCTTGTTTATAGGTAATTTCATTGTTTGATCACATTAAAATGTTCCTAATTTAATGTCTAAACGCAATTGGAAAAGGCAGAATCCCATGTAAAATTAGCGCAACAAACTGTATTGTCATTACTGAAAATAACCGTATTTTTATGAGGAAGATATTTTCTGTTATTTTAGTATTTTGGCGCCCCAGCTGCCGGAATATTACTGTTTTTTTAAGATGTTTTTTTAACAGTGTAGAAAACATTTGGTCACAGACCGAGTGCCCTGACAGATGCAATTCGGAAAGGATAATACATATACTTAATACAAATGTAATAAGAGGTCTTTTTATTTTAAGAACCTTTTAACAAATGCTTTGAAGAGGAGAAAAAACAACACTGGCATGTAGAGGCCTACTTTTACATAAAGCATGATTTTGTATTTTGTCTATTTGAGTTCACACCTAAATAATTGCCCACTTTCAAATAAATAAAACGTAGCAGAGGCCCAATAATTTTAGAATAAAATTAGGTTAGTGTGAGTTCTGTTTCTAAACATTACTGCAGAGCTTTGCCATATCAGAGCTGTAAGAAGTCACTTTAATATTCATGCAGGACAGCAGAGTGTCGTCGGTCAGGAACAAGCGGTGTTTGGACTTCATCGTACTACCGTAGCAGAAAGACCTCTGGCTTGAGTTTGGCAAGTAACTGCTAGCTAGCTTTGTGGTCTGGATCAACTTATAGCAAAGTGGAGACATGAAGAGAGAGAGGTTACACAAACTCTTGTGTTTTTCCTTCTGACCAGATGAACCATCTTTTCAAAAATCCTTATACTGATCACTACACTGTGTTTATATGCTAAAAGAGAAATCATTTGCGTCCTTGTTACTAAAACAGATTCTGAAGTATTTCACTAACTCAGAGGGCACTGCAACTGTGGCAGTTTGTCTGAAAACAACAACTGTAATCTCGACATTTCAAATTTGTTCTCAAAATGGTCAAAATATTTTTCTTAATGTTGTTGGGAGAAAACTCTGTAAAAAACCCAGGAGAAATAAAGACACAATGAGACAAAGTTACTTTCTTTGCTAAACGTGTACACGGGTGAGCTGCTGAGAACAACTCACACCATGAACAGAGGCTTGGCACTTTTTATAGGAGAGACAGTGAGAACAGGATAAGAAAATAATAAACAGATAAAATAAACAACTCCATATGTGGCGCTAGTCTCGTCAGCAGAGAGCTGGGAGAAAGCTGTGAGAGATAAAACAATCTAAAACAATATGTCCCAAAACAATATGTCTTTGCTGGGAAAGTCTAAAAGGATAATTCTAAACTAATCTAACCATAGACAAAGGGCATCTTTGTACATTTAAAAGAAGGTAAAGAAACATCATGGAAAATGATTCTTCATTTTCCACTAACAAATGTGGCCCCAATACTCAGTCGTATTAAAGGGAAGGTTATGTCTGTAACATGAAATTTTTCTTAGTTTTATTTTTTCACCCAAAGTTTGCGGGAGCCACAGCTGAGGGCCAAAAGAGCCTGCAGCTCGCGGTCGCCAACCCCCGGTCTAATGTCCGTACCTGCCCTTGTAGGTTTCCTAGCCTGTTTTTTCGATTGTGCATTAGCCCACAAGAGGATGAATGTTTGTTTGAAAAAATATTTGTTGCATCTCACACAAATTCATTGATTTTGCTGTAACATATTTAAAAACACAAGGCAATGCAATATAATAAAAATTTAAAACAAACAGCTTTTAAATGAATTTCAGCCCCTGCAAGCTAGTATCTAAGTAGCATGCAAACATAGAAAATAATGTTTAACTGAGGGAACACCAGCAATTATAATCAAAGTAATGCAAATGTAGACTTGTGCCTTCGATTATTAAGTTTAAAGACATATATCTATGTGTAAAGTCTTTGTAGTGATTTTATATGTTCCCTTCATAAATCTGAGCCTCCATTTCTCTTTCCTCCAGGCATGGCCGTCATCTACCAGTAGCCCACCCAGCTGCATTTTTATATTTATGTTCATAACATCAATAATAATGTAGATTTTATGAGATCCACAAAAAGTGTACTGAAAATGATTGAAGGTTCCTCTGTGTGCACATCCTTCCTCTCACCCTCAAGAAGCTCCAAGCTGTCTCATCAGCCTTAGTATTTGCTTATGGGTTGCACTGTAACCAGCAAACTGATATCTATATCATGTAGTGCCATGAAAGAAGTGAACTGGATACTGCGTTTTGTGACATGTTTGCATGAAAGGAACATATAGAGGGTATAAGGGGTTGGGTGACCTCCAAATTAGAGAAGAAAATCTGTTCATCTCTTATGTCTCACTGTAAAAAGGCAAACTGAACAGGCCCTCTACATTCTGATGCCGATTTTGTTGCTGGTACTGTGGCATTCCCCCACATTTTACACAGAAACAACCATGGCAGCTGCAAATTAAACCGCAGTAACACGTGCTGCTTCATCCTCTCTCTCTCTCGCTCTCTCTTCTTCCTCTTCTCCATCCTGCAGGGCTCTTGCTGTGACGACAGCTGTAAAATCACCAGCAGCGGCCCACCACAGCAATGATGGTCGCCACATAGGCCATGCATTGATAGGAAGTGACTGTTTTACTTAGTGGGTTGAGAGCAAATGTTACTGTTAAAACCAGATGCTTTAGAGTTTTGTGGGCATATTAATGTGTTGGATGGTATCTGAGACCAGCTTTCATTGTGACAAATAAAATCCTTCTATTTCATACAATCATCGCTGTCATTGTAATTGAATTCTTCTTCAGATCTGAGTTTAGCCTTTGTTAAAATAAAAACTATTAAAATGCACTTACTGTCATGCATTATTCTGATAGGTTACCGAATAAGAATATACATCAGAATTGGTCTTTATCTACAAAAAAACATCATAGTGTCAAAAATATTTTGCAGTTTGTCAGTCTGCTGTGCATACTTTGCACCGAGACGCTTTCAGACACGCATCACCTTCCACTTTCTCCCGAGAAGTGGGGTACCTCAAGGACATGTGGCAGGCACAAGTACAGGCTTTCTTTACTTAGGTAGAAGTACAGATACCCGTGTTAAAAAATATTCAGTATGCAGTTGTATAAAGGTGGAATTCAGTGAATTAATCTAACCATCATCATCTTAAATGCAAATTAGTCTACTACAGCTGATGTAAACCAACAATGTGCACTGTGCACCAGTCCAACACAGTTTTTTACAGTAAATCCATCACGCTATCACAAGTTAGTCTCTTTATCCCACACAAACTACAGCACATTTTTAGATTTGAATAACACAAAGTTAGTATGGCATAGTTTGTTTTGCAGGAATATATAATATATGATTAAAACAATGACATTACATGTAAGCTTAAAATATTTTCTAAGCATCGCTGATCAGTCCTCACCTTTAAATCTACTCTCTCTTCTTCCTCTCCTGTCTTTTCTTATCTCTTCCTCCATCTCTGAGTGAGGTTAGCTCTCACTCTTTTCTCCCTCTGTGAAATACAGCAGCCGGGCCTTTAGCTAACAACATGCAGTGTGACAAGCTTCACACCAACAGATTGTGTGTTTGCTGATGTTTGGAATTACCTGACACTTATAAAAGTGTGCTTCCTTCTCCTTTGTGCTAGCTAGAGTGAAAGAAGTACCGTGAACACAACATACGGATACTCGCACTCCTTTAGGCTGACTTATACTAAATGAACCTAAAGTAACGAGCCTGTTTTGAAAATGTAAGGGGTAGAAAATACATGTAGCAAGTAAAAGTAAAAAGTTGTTAGAAAAACAAATACTGAAATAAAGTACAGATACCTGAAAATTCTGCTTAAATACAATAACAGAGTATTTGTAATTTGTTACTTTCCACCTCTGCTGTCCACTTGTTTAAGTTTTCACACAAATACAAGTTAATTTAAATTTGGTTGTGTTTGAACCTGTTGGAGTGGCACACAGTGTTCTGATCCTTAACATTAAAAAAAGAAAAAACAGAGGTAAAGGTTGGAAGAAATGGAGTAGCTGTTAATTTAGCTTCATCACCATCTTCCTACATACTTAATCTGAAGAGGAGCGCATTTTATTTCTCCTGGTAATAATGTTGTGACAGGTTGCATTCAGGCAATCTAACAGTCACGGCACAGACCGCTTTTACAACAACAGCTCTTAAACAGACTTCAGGAAAACGTCCAGCCATGAAATGCGGAAGGAAAGTGAGATCCCCTCTGCTAAATGGTCAACTCAGCCCTTTCAGCAATGATAAGGAGACTTTATATTAACCATGAGCTTTATCAACAACAACTGCTGCAGAGGGCAGTGTTGGCCTGCCCTTCAGTCCTTTATAGTTAAGTGACAGGCTTTCTGTACACAACTGTTGTTTTTATGTGTGTCGAATGTAAAAAAAAAAAGTGGCCTTACATTTTTCGCTCAGTGACTAATGCCGCCACAGCAGAGATGTCACTTCCTAAAAATAACTAAAAGACTGTTGAGACCTGATGAAGCCTGTTAAGAGCAGACAGCCAGAAAGGCGGAGTTAAAAGTAATACTAAATTTGGAGGGAAATCATTTGAGAGGCAGAGGATGGAGATCAGACACTTTCATTTCTGAAGACATTTGAGTGGAGCGACAGCCATGTGAAAAAAATGGTAGAAACCACACGTCTCGTTAGATGTCTGTTGTTGTGAAGTATACAAATAATACTACAATTATAACAATATGTTTCAACGAGTTATGTGCATATTTAACAATTTCTTACCAACAATTTAACTCCTTCACAACATTCCCGTTCCACATCCACAACAAAAAGAAAAGTAAACAGGAAGCCCCAAGATGCATTTCTTGTTAAGTTTTTTTTGGAAAACTGCAGTTAACCCTTAAGCACCCCCCCCCCCCCCCCCCCCCCCCAGTGACCACAATATGCAACTACACAAATCTATAAAATTAACAGCTTCAAGTGCACACAACATGCAGATAACCAAAGAAATAGCACAAGCAATAACATTAAATTACCCGATAACATTCTTGTCTTACCATACATGGAAACAAAGAAACAACATTTTAAGACCCCTTTTTGAACCTTAAATGGATTTTTGAAATGGAAAATATTATTATTAATTTACCACTCTGCTACATTTGCACAAACACTTTGACAGATTAGAATCTTCTGATCAGCCCTGTGGGTTTGATGAGTTTCATGTATTGTCTGATGTGCACCAAATGAGACAGAGAATGTACATCTGTCTGTTGGTGCTTGTGAAAAGGAAAGTAAGAAACCAGGAAGGGCTGTAGATGCATCACTTTCATGCATCAATGCTTTTGTGCAAGACAGGCATGCAAATGTAATTTAACAGTATGTTAAAGTGCACTTTAAATAAATGCTGACAGGAAAGGATTCTTAAAAAAAAATAGGAAGTAGCCCACATACATGCTTACACCCTTACAGGTGTTTTAAAGGTGACAAAACACAGTCAAAGGAAATCAATCAGACCCAGTACTCACTTGTTTAGTGTTACATAAATTTTATCATTGCTCCATTAACTCTACACATCCGATTCTTCTACACCTTCGTGATTTCTTTCAAGGCTATGAAACTTCTAAGAGCTCGTAACAACAGTGCCTCTTCACATTTTACCCATACATAACACCAGGGCCACGACTCTAAAAAAATACAAATAAAAACTAGTGTTAGGTGGGCAGCTTAACTGAGACAGACCAGAGGTTAGAGTGAGAGAAAACCAGGTGACGTATTTGAGCCAAATAAGTCCTATTGTGCTCAAAAGAGGACACCCTGGCCTTTCCAGTGATATCTCATGTGTTTGGCCCTTTTTAGCTCACATAAGCAGGACTTTACAAAAAAGCTAAACCAAAAGATCCTTGTTTCTTTGGTTCTCAGGGGGATATATTTGAGTATTGTTATGTGGCTGCTGGTGTGGTGATAGTTTTTAACTTTTGTTTTTTTACAGCCTAACAGACTCAAGTCAAAGTTTATTTATATAGCATATTTAAAAGACTTGGTGTACATCAAAGTGCTTCACAATAAAACCACAATGCTATCTACCATATCGAGAGTTAGATCTAATAAAACTCAAGTAGTGACATTGTACGTGAACGGTTTTTAAAAACATTGTTAGATTCTACACATCAGCTCAATCTGTGGTTGTTCTCCACACTTCAAGTCACACCTGAAACCACAAAATGTTCCAGGAAGCATACAGACAGAGTGCAAAACAACAATGGGCGTTAACAATCAGTCATGTCAACTGCATTGTTCTGTAGAGGCTTTGTTTAATCTGTGCAATTTGTTTTTCTTCTAAAACAGCTTTGCATTCAGACACATGCAGCTCCTGTGTTTACACCACACAGAGTACAACTCAAATACTCTACATCAATCAAGGTTTAATTACAGAGCAAATAATATAATGATGAGAATAAAATACTTTAACATTAAATTTGGCACTGACCATAACTTGTACTTTTAACGCTTTCTGTGTTGGAAGTTCACTTCTGTCTTCCTTTTTATGCAGCCGTGCATGTACACAGATTTGAAAGTACGTGGAACTGTGTTTCTCCTTGCAGAGGATTTTAAGTTTCATTTTCAGGAAAACTTCAGCCCACCCACCACCACACCTCTCACAGTTTGTAGTTACATTTTCCTCTCGCTCTTACTCTCATCTTCAAAGCCTACAGAACCAGAGAAAAGGTAATAAAATCTTTTTATACTAATGAACATCTTAAAACAGTGAGGTCTTTGTGAACACATGATACTGGTTGGTACATAGTTTTATCATCAGTAAGCTGCAGTGAGTTAGTTAAAGGAAAACTGTACTTTCTTCAAAAAAACCATGATCTGGATGTGTGATAATTATCATTGCTGTCAGCACAGCGAGGACAAAGGAAGTTACAGTTTAGCCTTTTAAACTCATTTTAGCCACTATTCTGTCAAACAACTAATCTGTATTAGCGCAGAGTTTGGTAAATGTTAGTTGTTGGATTTTGTGTAACATGTAATGCACTACAACTAAAAAAACACCCTTTACATGATAGCATCTTAGGCACAGTACCCAACGAAATATTGGCTACTGACGTCGCTTTGTCTGCGCTATAAATGAATTCAGATAGCAGCTTGCAACGTGAGAAATAAACTGCATGCCAAATTTAGGATTTGTTAGAAACACATAGCTTCTCCTGTCCCTGTTTAGTATGCTTGATTGAACCTGAAGTTAGCTAAACTCTCATAACTGTAAATAATGGGCCTAAAATGCATTTGGTATGGCTTTTATGTAGCATTTTTCAAGTCTTGTGCTCAGCATTCAACATGTTTTAAATCACATCTTTATTTAGCTCATATTCACACCTACAGATGTACCATTTTCAGTATACAGCCAATTTATAATCATCATTTAACCTAATATGCATGTCTTTAGAGAAAAGCTAAGGGGGTACAGGAAGACCATGTGGTGTTCGTTATGGTGAAACCACATTTTGAAATCATTACATGGATGAATATACTTGAATTTTTAGGTAGTTCCTTTTTGTTTAATTACACTATTCAAGAAACAGTGTACGTCATGCTAGAAAGCTCGTCTTTTCCAGGGATGCCAAATTTTAGCTATCTGTTGTAGGAAGATAAGAGGGCGTGGAAATATTTTATTAAAACCCTTAAAGTTGAAAAAAATATTTTATTATTAAAGCTAGATTATTTGAAACAACTAAAGAGTGTTAATAGAAGTTTTTGTTTTTTTTATGTGTGATAGTGTAATTAGACTTTATGCCTATGTATTCACTCATTGACATAGGTTTAATTAATTTCTTGCTGTTCACAAGTCTGGGAAGGTTTATCATGACAGACAAAACGAAAGTGGCAGTGTTTAGTTATCATGCACCGCTTCATGGTTAGCAAAAATGAAACTTGGCATAAATTTTCCTTTTGTCTTACCAACTGTCAAAAACAGGGGTGAATGGTGATGATTTGTGTTGGCAGTCAAAGGACCTGGGTACGTTACATTCATTGAGTCGACCATAAATTTGGTACTCGGACTGAAGACATCAAATATATGAAGCAAATTATATGAAATTATGTACCAAAGAAAAAAATGGATAAATAACTCTAAATATGTCTTATATTGTTTCTGTTACATCACAAAAATGTTACCATTTCTAACGTTCAACAAGTCAAAGCTGGAAAATGTTTTTTGATATGAGGAAATGAAAGCATGTTGTGTGTGTTTGTTCATAGGTTTTGCCCTGTTTTGATAGCTGTGGTCACACCAAAGATAAAGTTTATTTCTTCATTTCTCTCTGCATGGTTTTAGCAGCATCAAAGTATCAAAGTGTGCTTGATTAGAGCAAAATGTATCCAAAATGCGGCCTTTGTATAAATAGACACCTACAGACTTCAAAGAAAAGAAAGGTGGGCTAAAATTCATGCACAACAATATGAGAGACTGATAAAGTATACAGAAAACAATGATGGGATGACTTTAGTTTTTGACACAATGCTTCTGCAATTTGTATTTATCACTACACAAGGACAAATAATAATGTGTAAAGTGTCTTTGGTTTTCTGATGTAGTGCGTCTTGAACGCTCTGCATTATTTTGGATGCTCTCAAAAGATTTTGTGTGACTTTGAACTGTTTGAAACTGTGAATTTATAAAAGTTATAGATTTGAAATGTGCTGTGAATGCAGTTTGTAAGCTCGGTTTTAGCAAATTCATGAGTTTTAAAGGGTGTACTCATAAATTTACTGCCAATAGTCAGTGTAGGGATTTTCATGAAACAGGAAACTGTAATTTGTAAAAATATCCACACTGTGGACAGTAATGTTGCTATCTTTTTCATATTCTAGCATTTGATTTCTCCGTACAGAGGAGCAACTAAAACTATAACCCTTCAATGCATCTCTATTTCTACCTTCTTTCCTCCAGAAATGGCTGAATACCAGCAGCCCACCCAGATAGTGACAGTCTCCAGCACTAATCAACACCCTGGGACTTGGAGCACTGGCCTCTGTGATTGCTTCAGTGATATGGGCACTTGTAAGTTAATCTAGCAAACTCTACAAACAGCAGTGATTTTTGCATCAACAGTCTCCTCAGACTTTTATTCAGAGGTTCTTGAGTATCTGACCATCTGAAGTTAGGACTGAAGTCACCATATGAAACACAGGATGCACAAGCTAGTTGTTGAAGGAGAACTTATTCAACAGTAAAATAAACTTGTGTCTCTGCATATTTTTTTCTCTTCTGTCGAGGTTGCTGTGCCCTTTGGTGTTTCCCCTGCATGCAGTGTGATACAGCCAATAAGCACGGGTGGTGTTGCTGCCTCCCACTCTGTGATGGATGCTTCGTGGTGTCCTGCACGCTTCGCCAGTCAATCAGAGACCGCCACGGCATCGCTGTAAGGCTGGGGGCGAGGGAGGGTCAAGGTTATTGTTGTTAGCTAAAAGCTAAACCGAGGAGTGAAAAACTATTTTATTTAAATTCAATTTCGTTTTAAAAGATAAGCTTTTCCTACAAAAATCAACATAAAAAGAAACATACTGACACTGTAAACGTCTGCCAAGCCAGCTCACTCTGGACAATAATTACTTTTAATGAACAGTGCTGTATCTTGGACAGTTTTATATATTCATTTATATTTATATATATATATATATATATATATATATATATATATATATATATATATATATATATATATATATATATATGTCTACATATGTACTTTAAGAATATGTAGACAGTAAAAATAACACACTTGAAAGAGAAACATAGATGTGCAATGTAGAAATGAGATCAGAAGGAAAAAGGTCACATGTGACATGATATTTGGATGTAAATTATTTTGGATATTCTGAGTCCCCTTATAGCAATATTAGTTCCTAAATGTTGCCAATAAGTAACAAGTAGAATTTTATGAAATTTTGACCTTATTTGACCTTGCAGAAAGGTCAGAGGTCCAAAGTAGTCATATTTACAGTGCCCATGTATCATTCCCTATATGCCTTCATGTTTTCAATTGGAACAATGGCAATAAGAAATATTAAATATTAAATTTGGAAACACAGAAAATTTACATAAATTGTCTGCATGTGCTTTGTGCGTGCAGACTCTTGTGAAAAATCAATAGCTTAATGGCAAAAATTGGCAAATTATATTATAATTAAGATTTAAATCATCTGCATACTTTACCAATTATACTGACAGTTTTCATGAATTGTGGGATGGCGTTTTCTCCTCTCCTTTCATCAACTAAATCAGACAAGCATGGGGACTCCATGTTTCCTAATTGTGTTGAGTTGTGGGTTGTGTTATGTCGTATTCTTCTCTTCTTTTTCTCCATCCTGCAGGGTTCGTGCTGTGATGACTGCTGTAAAATACTTTGGTGTTACACGTGTGTCTGGTGCCAGATGCATCGTGAGGTGAAGATCAGGGCCAACATGCAGCCGGCCACCTCAACGGTGGTCACCACTCAAGTTGTCAGAGCGTAGGATGTAACCATTTTGGCTGTTGGTTGAGTGAAGATGGCCAACAGTATTTCAAAGTTCATTTCAAGTATTTCAAAGTGCTGATGCTTGTGTAGTTCAATACAATATGTAGAGTCTGTGTTAAAACCAGATGCTTTAAGTTTTGGTAGCGTGTTGGATATATAATACAACTGAGAACGTTTGTTTACTCTGGCTAGTAAAATCTGTATAATTTCACATGGTCACTGTTATTGTAATCTTTCCCAAGTTAAATTTAACGTTTGCTGAAATAAAAAGTTATTCATATTCACCCATTATATGTTGCTTGTTGTACATTTTTGCTCAGCTGTGGAGACACGTTTCTTCAAACCCTGAATATGTCATTTGCAGCTGGGTCTGGCTGGCCAGCTAGTGTCCTCCAGGGGGTCTGCTTAAACTCCTAAAATGATCAAGTGAAAGACTGATTAATCTCCTAAGATGAAGGTTATAACACAAAATCTGTCTCTTGCTCTCCCTCTCTCTCTGTCTTTCACTCACACAGACACACACACCGCCACCATCAACTTTGCTAGATTGAAAAGCATTGACCAGGCAGCTGTGATTGAGCAGCAATGTCTATCCAACTCTTTTCACGTTTTTTGTGGTCGTGATAATTTTGTGAGGCCAGGACTGGACTGGGACAAAAAAATCAGCCCGGGCATTTTAAGGAAAAGCCATAAAGCCTTTGAATGAAAACAAATGCTGTTGTGACAGTGATGTACACTATCTTGATGGTATGGATCAATCTAATAAGCCTACACCATCCTCCCAATTCTGGTATTTTAAACAGTACTTACCGGAAATATCAAACAACCTAATCAATAATTACATATACCTAACTAGCAGGGTTGCCAACTCCCAGCCAAAAAATAGGGAACTACCCCCCACCCTCCGCCTCATGATGCTTAATCGACGTAATCAACTTTAATTTATTGCCAGGGTAAAACAAATGCACAGAAACCAATTATTTTTCTACAGTAATTAAATACATTCAACCTCTTTCTTCAACAGAATTGCAGCTTGCACACATGGTACCTTCTATAAGTACTATAGCTTATTAGAGCATATATTAGATTTAATATTTACTATATACAATAATGAATTTCTATACATTTTACATCAGATGACCACTTTGGTTGTAAGATTCAGATAATTGTTTATTAAAAGCTAGACATTTTAAATGAGAATAAGAAAAAAAAACAGTATTTCTTATTATTGAAGTAGCAGCAGGAGAGGGAGGGGGAGAGAATGAGAGAAGAAGAGGCAGCTGTGCAGGTTAAAGATGCAGAATAACTCCAGCTTTGTGGGGTTTTTTTCATTCTAGCTGAAGTTCAGGACAAGTCGCGTTCATCGAAAGGCTCGGATGAGCTTGCCAAAGTTCTACAAGTTGTGCCTCCATCGCTTGTGTCCAGATCACACGCTTCACTGACGTGCTGCTCCACCTTTTCACTTTCATTTCTGTGATTACGCGTGCGCAGTGTGAGATGTTGCGTTGATAACCTCACGAGGGGCGACAGGATTTCAAACAGGTTTGATTTTCTTGCGACCATACTATTGCTGATCAGAAGCTGGTCGTGAGGTGTTAATCGCTTCTCGTTACCCCATGTATACTACACGATGGACGACACAATTAAGGCGAGACTCGGGCCGATCCCCACCAAAACGGTCGCACGACTGAGAAATCGTCTCAAAAAAGGCCAAAGATCGCACAGTGTATGCCCAGCTTTAGTTGTTATGGTCCCTGCATCTTTGACCCAGAGTTTTGAGATTTTTGAGCTTATGGCTTTTGGTCTTGGTAAGGCATTATGTTCTAGCTCTACTTTGGTTTTTTGGTGTTTAAGCTTTTGAGCTCTTCAAGCAATGACGTTAGCTCTCTTCTGTGTTTTTACTGCTCCAGTCTCATCTCTGTGTTTTTCTTTAGTATCTCTTGTGCTCAGGTTACGTCTACATGTTTGCTTACCTTTCCTTGTATCAAGTCTCAATGTTTGAGTTTATCCCAGTTGTATATAAGTGGCGGCTTTACTCGTGCACGTATGTGCACATGTGAGCATGCACAACCCGCACCCCAATTCATGGGTGATTTAATTAGGCTTCATTTTTGGTTCTCTCTGATTTCATTCAATCTGAATCAAAACTTGTTACCAGCATGCATTTCTAATTCCTTGTTATTTAAATTGGATAGTTTGTTGATCTAAATGTTTAGAGACAATAGTGTGGTCTTGAGCTCAATGTAATCTTTAAATCACTGTTGTTTAATTAACAGGTAATGTATTATTTAATTTTGTTTTATCATGTGTGACAACTATTTTGGTCTTCAGTGTGAATTTATACAAATTGGAATTATTTCAGATGGAGGATCCCTTATTTAATATTGCTTTATCCTGACAGTATGAAGAGCAGAGCCTTTATGAGTATTACTATTTTTAACTTGGACAATGTTGCTGTTGTGGAATGGAACACCTACTTCTTTTTTAGACTGATTTAAATGATAAATATAACTGAAGGCGCTTTGTTAAATTATTTTTTTAACTTGGTAGAACATAGTGTGAATCTTTCTTAAATTGGCCTTTTGATTTGCACAGTGTTTTTTTTTCTCAAGTAAATTTCCTTTCTGTTAGTTTATTTTCACCACTCTGGTTAATAACCTCTTTCCTGTTTCGTGTTCTATACGCTGGCGGTTTGACCATCAACCGACCCTGCTTTCCTGTTTTGCGGTTTCCCTGTGTGCATTATTGTAGGGTCTACTTTACAATATGAAGCGCCTTGAGGCGACAGTTCCTGTGATTTGGTGCTGTATGAATACAATTGAATTGAATTAAATTGAGGCTTCATTGGTCAGTCTTGTTCTGTGTTTTTCCACACCCCTTTATTACACCCATTTAGTTAGTCATATTCACAGAATTCACAGATCAGACATTCTACACAGCCGACTCAGTCTAGAGCTCAGATCTCTGCTGCCTTTTTTCCAACATGGCCTTCAATAAGTAGAGATCTCTTTGTTTGTTTAGGTTCCCTATTATTCAAAAGCTTTTTGATTGTAGGTCCAGTTGTGTTTTCAGAGAACATTTCCCCAGCAACTTCACACAGTAAGTGTTTTAGGAGTTTACAACAATCTGCGTGCTCTAGATTATCTACACCAGTCTCTCTAAAATCATCACACTGACAATTCTCTGGGATTAAAAGCTGCTATATCTCTAGCTCTAATCCCAACCACTCCCACCACCCCTCTGCACAGAGTTGTCAGTTGCATCACAATGATTGCTAGATGGTTTTAGAAGCTAATAAATGTCAAAATGTCCAGGAGAAGGTGGTAGAACAAGAGCAGAAGAATTACAATTAACAGCAGCACCATCCTTATTTAAATGACTGTCCAGATCCTTACCATTAGCTATAACACCACCAGCAACACAAACATCAGAGTTACACTGGCCTGCAGGGAGAGGCATGCTGAAATATACAGTATATACAGTACAGTATACAGTACATACAGTGGTCATCTAATCTTACTATCATTTCTACGACTTTTTGCTTAAAGGCATTAATGCCAAATGTCAGCCATTCTGTCAGCTACTCTCTGAAGGATTATTAGCAGGTTGACCAGACTGATCACTTTTGGGCGAATAATTATGGTCTCAATTTCTTCTGCATTCCTCGGAAATACGTCATACAAAGGTCGATGTGCATATACAGGTACATGTGCATGAGTAAAGTCAGTACCCCTCTCTCTTACTCCCCCCCCCCCCCTCCCCCTACTTTTAAATGCTGGCCTCATACTCGCATTGTTTCCTTTCACTCATGATATGAGATGCTTGTGGTCTCTGAAGAGCCATCTGGTTTTAGCTGTGCATCAGTTTGCAGAATGTGTTTCCGTAAATGAGATTTGCTTAGATTGTTTCCAAAATATCAACTGAAATCTGTAAGTTGCACCCAACTGTTTTGTCACCACCTTAGTTCTTTCTCTCAGTCAGGAAATTGAATACATAAAGTTTTTACTGGAATACTTAGAGCCACGTTAAGTTCATTTTTGAGTTTATTAAGTAGAAAACCTGCCACGTTGCCCCTCCGTGTTGAATACAGTGACTGAAATGGCCCTTGCCATTCTCGCTAATCACGTTGTTGAACTGAGAAGATAGATGACAGAAGAGGAGTAAAAGAGGCCCATGACCAGTGTCTACTGTGAACAGCCATCTGTCAACAGAGGGGGTGGCTGCAACACCAACTCTTAGCCACCTACATACAATGCAGTATTGAGATCCCTTCCCAGGCGCCTCACATCTTGCTTCAGGTGACCTCAGTGGGACACATGATAGTTTGAGGCAAGGTCTTACAGTGGTTTCACGCAAAACCTCAGGTGGTAATGGCCCACGCTGTTGCTCACATCTTAGCTCTTGTGATGGTGTGCATGATCAATAGTGGGTTAACAACTCTCTTAAGCGACACCACCACTAGGGTTAAAGGTGGGACCTTTTGGTTTTAGAACTGAAGAAGCTTTTCACACGAGAGATAAAACATCCTCACAAAACGTAAAGAAGTCCAGTCACTTCCATTCCAAGATCCTTAGACTAGCTGCAAGAGTAGCTGAATCTAGTAGACAGGTGGGATTCATTGAGTGAATCTAACCAGCGCCATCATCTTAAATGTAAACCATTGTTTACAAGTCTTGATCTGTAATCTAAATTTAGCCTGCCGTGCATAATGCATCACTGTAAACTGCCTGCTATTTTCATGCAATCAGTGCATACTTGTATACTTCAGCTGGTTTTTCAGTTTCCTTTCCTTTCATTTTCTGTTTGTCAGTACCCCAAAGTGTTCTGGCTCCATACTACCATAGCTAGGATTATGCACTTGAATTGGAAGGGGTAAGAAAAAGGAACTCAGAATACAATCTGCAGTCTACTGACATCTAGCTGTGAGATTTGTGTGTGGGCAGATCTATAAAACATTTGATGTGATGGAGAAACACAAAATTGAACTTGTCAGTTTGTAACAAAATGTATTTAAAATATGAACCAACATAAATTTATTTATGCAGAGTAATAATCTAGTGAAGATGTGTGTGAATTGTGTAACACAATAGCACAATCTCAACAAGAGCTCTTAAAAACAGTGTCAGTCTGATATGACTGCAGAAACAAAAAGCTGTAGAGAATATCTGAGAGAGTCTGTGATGGGATATATAAGATAGGACAAAAAAATAAATAAATAAATAAACAAAACAGGCTGTCCTAACATCTTCTTCCCTGTAGAGAGCAGTGTTGGAATGTACAAAAGAGTTAGGCCGCTTCTGCTTGTCGTTTGAACACAAACTGTCCATTTCAGTCCCTTTTTACTGGACATTTGTTTTTGGTCTATGTCTTTTGACTTATTTGAGCTAACCCAATGAGTCCTATTGTGCTCAAAAGAGGACATCCTGGCCTTTTGTTGCTATTATGTTGCTGATGGTGTGGTGATAGTTTTTTTAGATAAAACTTTTCAGCGTTTTGTTACAGCCTTAGCGGGCGTTGATAGACTCAAGTAGTGAGAGTGTGTGTGAGTTGATTTTTAAAGACATTGTTAGACTCTCCACATCAACTCTTAGACTGATGTCAGTCTGCGACTGTTCTGCACACTTCAATTTTCTAAATAAAGCATGTGTGTTGTGTTAGTGTTAAAAGTAAACAATATAAATATTGTTTTACAATATAAAACACTTCGAGGTGTGATTTTGTCCTATAAAAAAATACACCGAATTGAAAATTAAAACATAAATTGAATTAACTATTACATTTTACTTCTTTGTCTAAATGAGCACATATTTTAAGACCATCAAACTCTGATGATGACGTCACTGGACAAAAGAAAAAATCGACTGAGCAGCATTGCCTCGATGTCCTCTGTTGTTAGATTTTGTACATTTGGGATGCTTTATGGTTGCTATAACAAGCCCACCCACACTGAAGTGGTGCTCAGTTGTAATGGAAAACATTCAGATTTTAGGCGGGAAATGGGTCTATTGCGCCAGAAAAAGTACTCCTTTTAAAAGCACTGCTACTTTTATCCAGACCTGTATAAAGTTATATTATTGCCAGATGCCAGATCAGGAAGCTGCATTACAGTTAGTGCAAGCTCGCTGCTTTGCTTATGCAAAATTCTTGGGCAATCATCCAGGTCTTACACCTCTGAAAACAGAGGGAAAGAATCACGAGAGTGATTTTGAGTTGCGAAAGCCCCCTAGTGGAGAATGGAGGCACTCCCAATCGATAAGGAAAAGGCTTACAAACTGATTAGTGATTAACACATCGCAGTCCTAATGAATAACTTAACAACCATTAGTACAACATGAAAAATAATAACTTTTATAACAATTTTCTTACCTTACATTTTTTTTATATTTATGTTAACTAATATGAAATAGTATTAAATGTATACCCTTTTAATTTTCAGTTGTGAACCCTTTTCTACTGTCAACTCCTGTAGTATGAAATCAACTTAGAAATAACAGCTGCATGGAGTCTTTTGGTACTGCCCAGAGTGTATAACGGTAGTCTTATCACAGAGACATGTAGGGAGAGAGGAGTGGCGATAGGTTGGGCGAGCAAGAGAGAGCGAGAGCGGGAGGAGACAAGTGGAGGGACCAGTGATGGGAGGGACAGAGAGAGGGGGGGGCGGGGACAGAGATCAAAGCTGTAAAATGTCACTGTTTTCTGTTCTGGCTTTGAGTAGAGCAAGAAGAAGACACAGGAAGTCATCGCAGGGGATCATAAGAAGTTACGACTCTTCCCTGTGAAGAACTAAGTAAAGTGTAGCATTCTGTGGCTGTGAAAGCGCACGGTGGAGCGCGTTGTACTGCTTTGGCAGATTGCGCATTAAATACCACGACGCACAACGGTGGAAAAAGGAAATACCATTCATTGGAGTGACAACTTCATGTCGAACCCAAATTTGAGGTGGCCGAGTCGGGTAGGTGAAAGCAGCGGGGGATCTCGCTCTCAACCAATGAGAAGGTTAACGTCACTTCTCGGCATGAGTCGTAGAGCTGTCTGTAGATGTGGAAACATTTTCTATTCAGTCATGCGCAGTATAGCGCTTCATTCTCTGAGAATTCAGCTGGGCTCGATCATTATCAGCCTACAGAGAAATGGAGAAACAGGAAATATCATCTTTGAGCTGCATGGTGTGTGATGGCGGGCGCCTTTCGCTACGCACACCACCTCTGGCGGGCGCAAGCTCTGTGTTCAAGGTAGTGATGCACTCTATGCTTTCTATGCCTGTTTGTGCTGTTCCTTTGCAAAGGTTTCAAATGTCTTTCAATAAATCTCAGAAAATCTGTTTGGTTTTGATGGTCAAATTATTTTTTCACTACACCTCACTCAAGTCTGCTTTTGAATCCAGATTTTTGTTACAGCTTTAACGGGCCTTGACAGACTTTAAGTACTGACAGTGTGTATGAATAGTTCTTAAGAACAGCTTTGCATTATCCTTCTTAGAATACATTCAGGCACATGCAGCTCCTGTGATCAAGTACAAGTCAAATATTCTACAGAGGCTCTATTCTCCATAGTGACAGGATAAAGCAACATTAAATAACGGATCCTCCATCTGAACTAATTTCAGTATGTATAAATCTACACTTTAGACCAAAATATTTGTCACACACGATAAAACATAATTAAATAACACAGTGCCTGTTAACTAAAAATTCACATTTTAAAAGATTTTATTGAGCTTAATACACTATTGACTCCAAACATTTAGATCCACAAAATATCTATTCTAAATAACAAGGAATTAGAAATACACACTGGTAACAGGCTAGGATTCAGATTGAATGGAATCAGAGAGAACCACAATTAATATCTAATTAAACATACCCAGGGATTGGGTTGGGGGGGGGCAAAGGTCATTCAAAGGTCTGAAAGTTGTGCGCAACACATGCACACACATGCATAAGCAAAGCCACCACTTATATACTAGTAGCACTGACTCAAACATTCAGACTTGACACAAAGACAGAAAGGTGAGGAAACACGGAGACTTAACCTCAACACAAAAGATACTACGGACTCACACAGAGATGAGACTGTGACAGAAAAAACACAGAAGAGAGCTAACGTCATTATCTGAAGAGCTCAAAAGCACCAACACCAAAAACCAAAGTAGAGCTGGAACATAATCTATGTCTACTGTGCACAGCCATCTGTCAACATGGGGGGTGGCTGCAACACTAACTCTCGGCCACCTACATACAAGGCAGTTTTGAGATCCCTTCCCAGATACCTCACATCTGGTGACCTCAGTAGGTCACATGATTGTCTGAGGCAAGGTCTTCAGTGGTTTCACTTGAAACCTCTGGTGTTGTAATTAGAGATGGCACGATACCACTTTTTTATGTCCGATACCGATACCGATATCATAAATTTGGATATCTGCCGATACCGATATGAATCCGATATAGTGTTTTTTAATCAACAAAACTGTTTTTTTTAAATATCTTGCTGCATTTTGCAAGTCTGCAAGTTCATACTCAAGTTTAAAACAACAACTACACTAAAGCTATTCTGTTATACCTGTATACAAAAAAAATATTTCATAGTTCAGCAATACTGATCAATCTAATAAACTTAGACCTACACCATCCTCCCTATTCTGGTATTTTAAAGAGTACTTAGCGTAAATATTAAGCAACCTAACTAATAGGGTTCCAACTCCCAGCAACAACAAAAATAAATAAATAAAAAATAGGGAACCACCCCTCACGCTCCACCTCATGATGCTTAATCAACGTAATCAACCTTAATTTGATGCAGTGTGAAAAAAAATGCACAGAAATCAATTATTTTTCAAGAAATATTAAATAGATTCAACATCTTTCTTCAACAAAATTGCAGACTGCACAGATGGTACCTTCCCAAAGGAAAATGTACTAAAGCTTACTAGGGTATATATATTAGACTTAATAGTCACTATATACAGTAATTGACTTCTATTCATTTTACATCAAATTAAAACTTTGGGTGTCAGATAATTATTTATTAAAAGCTAGACATTTTAAATGAGAATAAGAAAGAAAAGTATGTCTTTGTGCCCCCTTTTCCCAGTTAATGCCCTATCGGCCCCCCTGGCTAAACTTTGCTAGATCCGCCCCTGCACAGTTACCAGCCGTCAGCTACGTAGAAAAAGATCCTGGTGTAGAAAGTAATATTAAATAAATTGTAACAACAGCTTATCAAGCTTAAACGTGCTGCTGTTGTTCAGCCGCTGGTTTGCTCTTTCTGGCGCAAAGTGGACCAAAAACAAACAAGAGAGACTCACAACAGAAAAGCCGATCAGCTGATCATTAGCAGTTTCACGATTGAAGTAGCAGCCGGAGAGCGAGAGGCAGTCGCTCGTTAAGCTTAACGCAGGAATGCTTTACAAACATTCAGAGATGGACTTACACACTTGCTTTACTTCTCTCGGGGATAACTTTGTCGGAGATGAAATGCCAGGTTGCTAGCGAAGCTCCAAATGCTATCCAGACCACCGACAGGTCCCGCATGCCACAGCTGCTCTATCACGTGATGCATACTGCTCCGACGTTCTGAGGCGAGTTACGGCGTGTTGCAAGTTTTGTGAGGTGCTTTCGTGATATTTAATGGATCGGATTACATTTTTTATTTTTCTCCGATATCCGATCCAGTAATTTAGGTCAGTATCGGACCGATACCGATACGTAATATCGGATCGGTCCATCTCTAGTTGTAATGGCCCATGCTGTTCTTCACACATTGGCTCAGGTGATGAGGTACATGAACAATAGTAGCGACACTACCACTAGGGTTTAAAAACCTTTTGGCTTTAGAACTGAAGAAGCTTCTCAGATGAGAAACATCGTCACAAAACTTAAAGAGGTTCAGTCACTTTTATTCCAAGCTGCAACTGTAGCTAAGTCACATTAGATAGGTCACCTGAGCCATAACTGATTAATGAGTTTGCTGTTAATGTCGTAATGGTGGTGACACCAGGGGTTAAAGTGAAAAACTACCAAAGCTATGATTATGCACTTGAATTGGAAGGGGTAAGAAAGTAGAACTCTGTAGACTACAATCTGCAGTCTACTGACTCTAACAAGTCCTATTGTGCTCAAAAGAGGGCACACTGGCCTTTCTAATGCTATCTCATGTGTTTAGGTGGCCCTTTTTAATTCCAAACAAGCAGGACATCACAGAAAGAGTTAAACTGAAAGATACTTGTTTTCTCGGTTGTCACGAGAATATATTTGGTCATTATTATGTTCCTGGTGGTGTAGTGATAGTTTTTAACTTTTTTTTTTACAGCCTGACAAACTCAAGTAGTGAAAGTGTGCATGAATTGTTTTTAAAAACATTGTCAGACTCTCCACATCAATATCTTAGACTCACGTCAATCTGTGATTGTTCTCCACACTTCAAGTCACACCCGAAAGCACAAAATGTTCCAGGAAGTATCCAGGCAGAGTGCAAAACAACAGCAGGTGCTGACAATCAGTCATGTCAACCGCATTATTCTGTAGAGGCTGCGTTTAATCTGTGCAACTTGTTTTTCTTCTAAAACTGCTTTGCATTCAGACACATGCAGCTCCTGTGGTTACACCACACAGAGTACGAGTCAAATACTCTACATCAATCAAGTTTTAATAACAGAGAAAATAATATAATAATGAGTATAAAATACTTTGAACATTAAAGTGGGCACTGACCGTAACTTTTACTTAAACACTTTCTTTGTTGGAAGTTTACTTTCCATGTTTTTGTGTGTACACAGGTTTGAAAGAATGTGGATTTGTGTTTCTCCTTTCAGAGGATTTTAAGTTTCCTTTTACAGGAAAACATCTGCCCATCGTCCACCACACCTCTCACAGTTTGCAGATATATTTTACTCTCCCTCTTTTTCTCATCTTTAAAGCTTACAGAAGCAGAGGAAACCTTTTAATTACAATATCCATATCTAATTTGAACTAATTCAAGAAATTGGCTGTAATGCTAGAAAGCTCATGTTTTCCAGGAATGTAGGAAGGTACGAAGGTTGGGTAGAAATATTTTATCAAAACTCTTTAGCTGATTTGTATGAAACAACTGAAGAGCTTTAATAGAAGTTTTTGTTTTCTGCCAGCCAGAAAAAAACTCACCTCACCTCCTGACAATATGACAACTCACCCTTTTCCTCTACGTTTGGACTCTATTCAGTTCAATTTTATTTATATACAATCAAATCACAATAATTGCTTCATATTGTAAAGTAAAGACCCAAGAATACAAGATTGTGTTCAGCTGTCTGTTTTATAAAGTAAAGATAATACTTTTTTCCACCAACATACTTGATCTAGCGCCACTTTCTGCGTAACAAGCTCATCATCAGATGTTAATCACATGTAAACTTCTCAAAACTCTAAGCACAAAAGAAAAGCTTCCAACTAAACCCACAAAACCTCTGAAGTTCCGGCCAATGTATCAAACCAATGAAAGCAGTTATAGCTGTGCTCACAACCACACAATGTTATCATGTCATGGGTGTGTATTTGTTACACATTTAAAACCCTGTTCTATAAAACAACAACAAAACAAAAAACAAACAAACCAAAAAAAAAGGATTTCTCACCAGCTACTCACTCAATCAACAGAAACATGAGTATATAGTGAAAATCACAGTGGTAACAAAGCATCTGTTGAAATTAGGGTTCTCATTTTTTGTTACTTCCCTTATTGACATAAGAAATGGCTTATAGTAACGGTTTCAATATATATCACAATCACTGCAGTGATTGGTCGCATCACTGGAGGTGACGAAGCGGCTTATGGGAAAGGCCAGTCTGGTGTCATGGTGTGAGGACAACAACCTCACCCACAACACTGATACGACAAAAGAGATGATAGTAGACAGGAGGAAGAAGAGGAGGCCTCACCAGCTGCTGTTTATCCTGAAGAATGAAGTGGAGAAGGTGAGCAGCTTTAGATACCTAGGCGTCTACATCACTGAGGACCTCACCTGGACACTGAACTCCACACAGCTGGTCAAGAAGGCTCAGCAGTGGCTGTATTTCCTGAGGAGGCTGAGGAAATTTGGTATTTTGGCCAAGATCCTCAGCAGCTTCTACAGCTGCACTGTGGAGAGCAGCCTGACCAGCAGCACAACTGCTATAGACTGCAAACACCTGCAGTGAGTTATAACAACTGCGGAGAAGATCACCAGGAGCCCGCTGCCCTCTCTTCAGAGCATCTACCATCGCAGAGTCCAGAGGAGAGCTGCCTCCATCCTCAAAGACCTCACACACCCCCAACACCGACTGTTCACACTTCATCCCGACTCAACAACTCCTTCCTCCCCACTGCTATCAGACTCTTGAACAGTAATAATAAGTTTTGGACATCAGGTCTTCTCACATATCAAACCAGCATATTAAGCTCATAGCTCTTTTGCACATAAATCTATTTAGCACTTCAATTTTTTTGTCTCCACTTATTTATTAATATTTTGTACTTTATTTACAAATAACACGGCAAAAGAGAAAGAATTTCATTGTACGGAGAAATGCCTTTTCTTTGCACACATGACAAAAAAACGCTTTGAATCTTGAATCTTGGGATTTGGGTTAGTTAAACAGCGGCCTCTGGTGGACGTCTCGGGAAAAGCCTGCCCGAAACCAGACAAAAAACACCCGTGTGCGGGGAGGCCCCAGAGAGAACCGGCGGCTGGCGCGCTGGGGGGAATACAGTTGGTGTCATGTGTGATAGAGTAGTGCTTTTTTTAAAAAGCCCCCCCTGCGCATGTATTCTTTATTATAATAACAACAAACTCGCCGTCTTTCAGGCGGTTGTTTCTTTAAGGATTTTGAGAATTTAGCTTAGAGAACAAGAGTTGAGCTTTGGCAATTCAGAAAACTGCTGTAATCAACTACTGAGGAGTAACATGCACTCAAATTTAGTAAATGTAACATAAGGGATTTATTTATATATTGTGCACCTCCATCAACTAAAGTAACTTACATACCAGATACATTAATCATTAATGTACACCTCGGTATGTGTGACAAAAATTTGAACCATCACAGTTTCATGAATAATCCATGGCAATGAAGAGTCTCACACTTTACATTTCCTACTTTTCCTTCATACATTTTGATTTCTTGTAAAAGAAAGTTTATCACATCTGTTCACATTGTTTCTTATATATATATATAGAATAATGCAGAAAACAGAGATTTGAGATCGGAAACTTTTTGTATATGTATGTATGTATGTATATTCACTACAAGTCAAAAGTTTTTATTTTGATTACTTTCTACATTGCAGATACCAACCGAAGACATTAAATATAGGAAGCATATCTTTGCAAAGATATGCAGCAAAGAAAAACATTGATAATAACTGTAAAGATGTCTTATATGGTATCTGTATCTTATATTGTATTGCAACAAAAATGTTATAACTTCTAACATTCAGCAGGTCAAAGCTGGAGAAGTTTTCTGATTTGAAGAAATGGGGGCATGTTGTGTGTGTTTATTCATAGGTTGTGCCCTGGTTTGATAGCTGTGGTTACACCACTACTTGCTCATTTCTGTCTGCATGGTTTTAGCTGCATCAGAGCATGATGAACAGCTTCACTGTGAGAGAGTCTAATTTAAAACTATTTCCGTGATTAGCTTCATCAGCTGCAATGTAACAGTGTGCTTGTTTATTGCAAAATGTATCCAAAATGCTAGAAAAAGAGAGTGTATTTTGACTTTTCTTCCTTTTAAATTCAGAATCTAATTCAAAATCCTTTTGCTCACATACAAGGTTATATAGTGAGGATGATAATAATAATAATAATAATAATAATAATAATAATAATAATAATAATAATAATAATAACAATAAGCAGGCCCCATCTTACTTTAAAGTCAAGTTAACTGGCTTTATTGTCATTCCAACCATGTGCAGTGGTACACAGTGAAATTAGACAGTGTTCCTCCAAGACTATGGTGCTACAAATGACATTTAAAACAGACAATCAAAACAGGACAACATAAAGTGCATTGTGCAAAAATTGCAAAAAAAAAACCCAAAACAAAGACAGTGCCTCAGCAGAGAGAACAGAACAATACAGACACAAGACAATGCAGACACAACCGTGCAACAGAAAAGTGCAGCAATGACAGTAACTTGATGTATGAAGGTGTGTTTGTGTGTATGAGCCTGTGCAGATAAGTGCTTGGTAGTGACGTGTATGAAGGTATTTGTGTGTGTGTCAAGTCCAGTGTTCAGGAGTCTGATGGCTTGGGGAAAAAACTATCTCGCAGTATGGCAGTGAGGGCCCAAATGCTCTGGTACCTCTTGCCAGAAGGCAGCAGGGTGAAGAGTGTGTGTGTGATGCGTGGGGGTCCTCCACAATGCTGGTGTCTATGATGGAGGGAAGAGAAGCTCCAATGATCTTCTAAGCTGTTCTTACTATCCGTTGTAGGGTATTGTGATCCAATACGGTACAGTTACCATACCAGACAGTGATGCAGCTGCTCAGGACGCTCTCAATAGTCCCTCTGTAGAAGGTGGTGAGAATTGATGGTGGGAGATGGGCTTCTCTCAGCTTCAACAGGAAGTAAAGACACTGTTGGGCCTTCGTACTTATGGAGCTGGTGTTGATGAACCAAGAAAGGTAATCTGCCAGGTGAACACCAAGGAATTTGGTGCTCTTGACAACCTCCACCGAGGATCAATCAATATTCAGTGGACAGTGATCTCTCTGTGCTCTCCTGAAGTTGACAATTATGTCTTTGTTTTGCCCATGTTCAGAGACAGATTGTTGACTCCACGCCAGACCTCATAGTACCATATCACCCCATAAGAACACTTCACTCTCAAACTGCTGGTTTACTTGTAGTTCCTATACTATTGAAAAGTAGGAAGGTTAGGAATCAGGTCAGGGCTGGAATACACAGCTGGAACGTGTATTACTGCTGGAAGCATCTATCTATTGGATTCCATCTACAACCCGGCGCGTTCATGAGGAACGCCTCGGGACGTGACAAATCATCGGTATATTATGCGGACCAAGTGAGAACAGGCTCGAATACAATGGCTGAGATGGACATCGCCGTTCTGCCTATTTCCTTTGTGGCTAAAGATCAGTGACATACACCTTATAAGTTGCTTTTAATTTAAAGATCACAACTCTTTCGAATGATATATGGGTAGTTAACATTTGTACATGTACATTTTCATCAACTCTTTCTCACCTTGAGCCTCATCTCTTGAACTGAACTCAGGGCTCAAACACAATAACATACATAAACATGTTTATTTATTCCAGATATTGTTGCAGTCACTTATTGTCAGCAGATTAGACGTGTGACCTTCCCGTCTTTGGACAGTTGATAACAAGCCGACTAAACAACAGCAACTGGTTATAAGGTAACATTATGCCAGCTAATGTTAGGCTCAGGTGTCCTAGAAATCATACTTTCCCTCTGATAAACACTTTTATTACAATCTTCAATCATATCAGAGTTTTTTAGGTAATTGAATTGGGTAGGATCAAGACGTTTACATGTAGTGGTGAGATTTTAAAGCATCAACATTGGAGCTGGCAGCTCTGTAAAATGATATGAAAAATATAAAATTGAACTTGTCAGTTTGTCTCAAAAAGTTTCAGTGGGAGAAACATGTGAAAGTGAAAAAACGATAAGCCATATCATTTTTTGATTGGTTGACATGGTACATTCTTCCACCAAAACGACGGGCCGTTTTTGTTTTTGTTTTTTTTTGGGGGGGGGGGGGCATCGTGGCTTAAGACTTGGCAGTTCGCCTTGCAATCAGAAGGTTGCTGGTTCGAACCCCGGCTCCGAAAGTCTCGGTTGTTGTGTCCTTGAGCAAGACACTTCACCCGTTGCCTACTGGTGGTGGTCAGCGGGCCCCGTGGCGCCAGTGTCCGGCAGCCTCGCCTCTGTCAGTGCGCCCCAGGGCAGCTGTGGGTACAATGGTAGTGTAAAGCGCTTTGGGGTCCATAGGGACTGAGTAAAGCGCTATTCAAATACAGACCATTAACCATAAGCAGAGAGTGCTTGCTAGCGCTCTTAGACAGTAAACGTGATGAAACTATTGAAGAAAAAATGCGGTGTATGAATGGCACCTGTTTGAACTCATCATCTGTATAAAAGACACCTGTCCACAGCCTCAAACAGTCAGACTCCAAACTCCGCCATGGCCAAGACCAAAGAGCTTTCGAAGGACACCAGGAAAAGTATTGTAGACCTGCACCAGACTGGGAAGAGTGAATCTACAATAGGCAAGCAGCTTGGTGTGAAAAAATCAACTATGGGAGCAATCATCAGAAAATGGAAGACATACAAGACCACTGATAATCTCCCTCGATCTGGGGCTCCACGCAAGATCTCATCCCGTGGGGTCAAAATGATCATGAGAACGGTGAGCAAAGATCCCAGAACCACACGGGGGGACCTGGTGAATGACCTGCAGAGAGCTGGGACCAAAGTAACAAAGGTCACCATCAGTAACACACTACAACGGCAGGGAATCAAATCCCGCAGTGCCAGACGTGTTCCGCTGCTGAAGCCAGTGCATGTCCAGGCCCGTCTGAAGTTTGCCAGAGAGCACATGGATGATACAGCAGAGGATTGGGAGAATGTCATGTGGTCAGATGAAACCAAAGTAGAACTTTTTGCTATAAACTCAACTCGTCGTGTTTGGAGGAAGAAGAATACTGAGTTGCATCCCAAGAACACCATACCTACTGTGAAGCATGGGGGTGGAAACATCATGCTATGGGGCTGTTTTTCTGCCAAGGGGACAGGACGACTGATCCGTGTTAAGGACAGAATGAATGGGGCCATGTATTGTGAGATTTTGAGCCAAAACCTCCTTCCATCAGTGAGAACTTTGAAGATGAAACGAGGCTGGGTCTTCCAACATGACAATGATCCAAAACACACCGCCCGGGCAACAAAGGAGTGGCTCCGTAAGAAGCATTTGAAAGTCCTGGAGTGGCCTAGCCAGTCTCCAGACCTCAACCCCATAGAAAATCTGTGGCGGGAGTTGAAAGTCCGTGTTGCTCGGCGACAGCCCCAAAACATCACTGCTCTCGAGAAGATCTGCATGGAGGAATGGGCCAAAATACCAGCTACTGTGTGTGCAAACCTGGTAAAGACCTATAGTAAACGTTTGACCTCTGTTATTGCCAACAAAGGTTATGTTACAAAGTATTGAGTTGTATTTTTGTTATTGACCAAATACTTATTTTCCACCCTGATTTACGAATAAATTCTTTACAAATCCTAACATGTGGATTCATGGATTTTTTTTTCACATTCTGTCTCTCACAGTTGAAGTGTACCTCTGGTGCAAATTACTGACCTCTGTCATCATTTTAGGTGGGGGAACTTGCACACTCGGTGGCTGACTAAATACTTTTTTGCCCCACTGTAAAGCAAGATATATGCAAAGATATGTGGCAAAGAAAATTGATAAATAACTCTTATATTGTATCTGTTACATCAGCGGTCCCCAACCCCCGGGCCTCGGACCGGTACCGGTCCGTGAGTCGTTTGGTACCGGGCCGCGAGAGTTGAGGCTCAGGTGTGAAATGTATGGTTTTCAGGGTTTTTATCGGTTTTCAGCGTTATTTTGTTACCGTTTTTATCGTTAACTCGGTTTTCCTGGGTCTTTTCACGTGTGTTATGAATAAATCTTCTTTTTTTTCGGTACCGGTACTAGTTTTATTTTGTTGTATTTATCCGCGACACCTTAAAGGCCGGTCCGTGAAAATATTGTCGGGCATAAACCGGTCCGTGGCGCAAAAAAGGTTGGAGACCGCTATGTTACATCACAACAATGTTACAATTTGTAACACTGAGCAGGTCAAAGCTGGACAAGTTTTCTGATCTGAAGAAATGAAGGCATGTTGTGTGTGTTTAGTCATAGGTTGTGCCCTGTTTTGATAGCTGTGGTCACACCACAGATAAAGTTTATTTGTTCATTTCTGTCTGCATGATTTTGGCAGCAGCAGACAAAATTGAACTTGTCGTTTTGTCCCAGAAATTTGATTCTGTTCATTAGTGTTTTCAGTGGGACAAACATTTTGTCACTCATCAATGACTGAAACTAGCAGCACTGACGAACAATGGGCTGGGAGGCCAGTTTCTTGACCATTAATGTGCAAACTGTCATGAATTCTGAATCAGGAGCTCGAGCTTGCACTCTGCTGCATGGGCTCCTACACCCTCTCCTCTTGGAGTTCTCAGTTGCCATGGATTGAGTATGCACATAACTGTCTCACCTCCTGAGCTACAGGTCTTTCTCCTTATCAGGTTTCCCTGGGATGCCAACCACTGTTGTTCCCAGAAGTGGCCATTTCTTCAGTTCTATGTGGCTAGAACTGAAGAAAACTTGGAACCTGACCAGAGTCTGTCCTACCGCTGAAAGACCTCAGCTCCTTGCTATGTGCAAGGTGAGAATGTGTGGTTGTCCTCTAGAGCTATTCCTCTGAAATGCCTGTCTAGAAAGTTAGCTTTACTCTACTTTACTCCTTTTGGAACTATATGATTAACTCTGTGCTCCTTTTTTAAAGTGCTCACTCTTCCTGTGACAACTGCTTCCTGCTCTGGCTTTCCCCGTGACCGTGTTGTTACAAATTCTTGTTGTCACTAAAACTTTTGAACTCCTAGTTGCTTTCCTCGAGTCTGCTTTTGAGTCCAGCTTTTTGTTACAGCCATAAGAGGCTCAAGTACTGACAGTGTGCGTTAATAAAAAACAAAACAAAAAGAAATTGTTAGGCTCTCCACATGAGCTCTTAGACTAATGTCAGTCTGTGGCTGTTCTAGATATTTGTAGAACAATTACCAAAAAAAGTAGCCACAACATGCTCCAAATCATAACCTCAGCCCACCCACTACTTCCCTCAAAATTTCCAGGTATATATTCCTCTTGTTCTTACTCTCATCTTCAAAGCTTACAGAATCAGAGGAAAGGTAAGAAAAACCTTTTGTAATAATGAACATCTTAAGCACAGTCAGTTCTTTGTGAACTTATGATACTGGTTAGTTAGTTTCATCATCAGTAAGCTGCTGTGAGTTAGTTGAAGGAAAACTGTACTTTCCTCAAGACAAACATGATCTAGATGTGTGATAATTATCATTGCTGTCAGCACAGTGAGGATAAAGGAAGCTACAGTTTAGCCTTTTAAACTCATTTTAGCGACTATTCTTTCATACACTAATCTGCATTAGCTTACAGTTCGATAAATGTTAGCTGATGGGTTTTATGTGTAACATGTAATGCACTACAACTGAAAATACCCTTTACATGATAGAATCTTAGACACAGTAGCCAATGAAACTTTGCTTTGTTTGCACTATAAATGAATTCAGATAGCAGCTTGCAACGTGAGAATGAGTCAAGACATAAACTGCATGCCAAATTTAGGATTTGTTAGAAACACCAAGCCTCTCCTGTCCCTGTTTAGTATGCTTGATTGAACCTGAAGTTAGCTAAACTCTCATAACTGTAAAGGAACTAAAAATGCATTTTACAATTGGACTAGCATTTATGTAGCAATCTTCAAGTCTTGTGCACAGTGCTCACCATGTTTTAAATCACATCTTTATTTAGCTCATATTCACATCTACAGATGTACCATTTTCAGTATACAGCTAATTTATAATCATCATTTAACCTAATATGCATGTCTTTGGAGAAAAAGGGGTGGTAGTGTAAATAGAGTTTAGGCCCATATGTTGCAGTCAACAAGTCTGGGAAGGTTTATTTGGACAGACAAGACTAAAGTGGAGATGTTTACGCGTTGTGCACAACATCATGTTGGTTGAAAAATTGAACCTAGCGTTTAAGCCCAAACACCTCATACCTGCTGTCAAACACAGGGGTGGAAGTTTAACGATGGGGCTTGCTTTGAAGTCACAGGACAGCTAAATCCTAACTCAAACTTATTGAATTATATTTTTGTCATAACAAATCTGCAAGCAAAAACACAATCCGAGCAAATAATTTTACTTCATGGGTGCAATTAAATTCCTCATGCATAGAACGCGGCAGCTGCACATACAAAGAAGCCAAGATTCGTGCACGAGTGTCTGCTTTGGACGCCCTGCTGAAGTTTGATATGGCAAGGCAATAGTGCCGTAACTTGGCACTTACACTACCTACCTACCTGGTTGAAGAAATTATATAAAAATTGCAGTTTAATGAGTCAGAACAATGTAAAAAATTGCGGGGATCTCAACAGAACGCTGTATTTTACACCAGTGAATGGTGTTTAAAAGCCTGTTTTCAGCAAGATGTTTCAAAACGGTTCGGATGGGGCAACAAAAGGCCGGAAAAACAAGTGGTGCTAAAAAGAAATAGCTCGAGGGACATTTTAAAAGTAATTGGATTACTTGGCAACAGGTCAGTAACATGATTAGGTATTTAAAGAGCAACTTAGAGAAACAGAGTTGCTCTGAAGGAAAGGTGGGCAATTTGTTTGCTCAGCAAAAACGTCCATTAACAAATTGTGTAACAATTTCAGAATAATGTTCTTCACTGTAAAGCTGTGAAGACTTGAAATATTTCATCATCTAGAGTCATCAAAATCTATATCATCAAAACGTTCAGAGACTCTGGAGAAATCTCTCTGTGGAAACAACGAGGCTGAAAGTCATGATGTTGGTGATCTTTAAGCCCTCAGAGGAAACTGCATTAAAAACAGACATGATTCTGTCATGGAAATCAGTGCATTTCCTCTATCAATTGGGGCAAAAGATCTGAATCACTCTTTATAGAAGTACGTGGTGCAGTGGGTTGCCAGAAATATCAATGATGGATGGCAGTTTGTTCAATCACTTCCTGCTGCCAATCACAGAGCTAGCTTTCCTGAGCAGTTTTTCCAGTGTTTGTGTTGCCAGCTCCAATCTGGCTCCCCAAGAAGACCACAGCAAAGTGCACCGCACTCACCTCAACTGACAGAACATCTCCAATATTCTGGTGAACTCACAAGCTTCCATGCTTGCTCATCCACTTCTTGTATGCAGGTCTGCTAGTTATGTGACGTACAATGCTGTGATGTCACACCCTCTTGTGCTATGTTCCAAATTCATGTAAGACTTCCAGAGTGCTCTGATGACATTGAGAAGGACATCTTCAATTTACAAGGAAAGCAATTATTTTCTGTTCTTGAGATTACTTATTTACATCATAGTTCAGAAAAAGTCACCACATGACCTGTTTAAACTCCACCTCTTTTATTTAGTTGACATGTGGGCGCCCTCCAGAGGCCAATACATATATTATTTATACCGGTCTGATTCAAAAAGGCATTTCTGGTTCAGGTTGTTGCATGTTGAAATATTCTTGAGACGCTGTTAATAATATTGTTAAAATTGAATGCTATTATACAGTAACAGTACTTTAAAAAGAGTAGAACTGTATTTAGATAAAGTTAAGGTCTCCACTTGTGCAGACCGACCACACCAATTCATCCTAGATTCCCTTTGTTGCACAGTGATTATCTATTCTGTAGGAATCTTTAGCACAATCTTTACTTATGTACTAAGGCCACCATGCATTTTAATGAATTTAGAATATAATAAAGCTAACAAAAGACAGAAAGCTTTTTCTGGAAAAAGTAGAGAGCTCAACTTTTATGAATAATAAAGTTGTGCTCTATTTAAAATGATGCCACTTGATAATAGCCTTGAAATTTAATAACAGTGTGTCAAGAATATCATTTTTGCTCCTCCCACAGGCACATGTAAAGCACGCATATGCAGTTTGGAATCAGACCAGCATGAGTCATACATTTCTTGGCCTCTGGAGGGCATCGACATGTCAACTAAACAAGAGGGGAATTTAAAAAGTGGTCATGTGCTGGTTTGCACGTTTTCTCTCTCCTGTGGGTTGTGAGTGCAGATAGGAAACCAGTGTTTTTCTACCAGTGTTTTTCTACATGTACAGCACTTCTGTCTCTTTGCAACATATCTGCCTGCCCCCGTGTTCCTGTATTTTAAATGATGTCACACTTCCTTCGGATGTATTTAAGATTTGAACCAAAACACAAAGATGAAAGCAAATTTGAATTTTCTTTTAGAAAACATGGATGCTGTCCTCTCTGCTGAAGACCATCCAGCTTGTTTTAAGCATTAAGTTCAAATCCTGCTTCTCTGATGGTCTGAGGGTGCATTAGTGCCTACGGCACTGGCAACTGGCTCATCTGTAGAGCTGCATCAGTGGTGAAACGTATACACCGATTAACTTTATCTGCTTCAAGTAAAGAGTCGGAGGGAGTGCAGGTCATGTAGACTGTGCGTCAGATATATTCAATTAGCCAAAAAAGCCCAGAGATAAAGTTTTGTGATCTGCAGATCCAGGACTGGAGACCAGAGTGATGGATCTACAGCAGGCATAACTGAAGTTAATCCAGTGGTTAGCTGCACAGAGATAACCGCAAAGCATTAAAAACATAGCAATTACTAGCACACAGCAGCTACAAGTATGTATGTGTGTAACATACTTATAAGAGCCTTTGGTTTACATAGCATGACATCAACAACCACATCAGACACTAGTTCAGACAACTGAGCTCCTTACCAAGGACAGCCTGCCACATCCTTCTCTCCTGTTCACTCCACAGTCTGTCTGTTCAGAGGACCTGAAATATTATATGGATGAAATCTTACAGTCGAAGCTGAACACAGAGTGAGTGGAGCTCTGCAGCCAGATGTGTACAGCTGTTTCATTTAGTGAAGCACATTCACCAACAACAACATGAACACATTCTATATGAGTTCACATTTTTTAAAATTATGTTTACTCAATAGGCTAATAAACAATTTGATCTTTTTCTTAGGGAAGATGTGGGTTTCTCATTATGTTTTTTGTTTTTTTAAAAATCAGTAAAAAATGTTATACTGTACAGCAGATTAATGTGACGGCAATGCAGAGGCTTCAGAACATGCCTTAGAATCCTCTGATTTAAAATATTTCTTCAACATTAAATGAATCCAGTAACAGTTGTCAGTATTCATTACCAATACTTATTAACATTACTTAATTGCCTGTTGATAATTAATTCATCAAACTTTATTTTTCAAGTTGTAAACAAATACATTTTTAAACAGCGTTTCTGTGGCTACCACAGTGTATCTCAGTTCTATGCAGTAACCTGAAGTGTCCCCGCGAAAGCGTAAAACTGTAGTAACGCGTGCAAAGCAGACACTCGCTCGTGCACAATGGCTTCTTTGTTGGTGCAATTGGTATGAGAAAAATGTCATTCTATACAAACTATCGTGCAACAGGACAATGACTGTAACAGAAAAGAGCTTGACCTAAATGCTGTGGTGAGACCTCTGTATAAATAGACACCTACAAACCTCAATGAAAAGGTGGGCAAAAATTCATGCACAATAAGATATGAGAGTCAAAGTTGTTCAAAAAACAGTGATGGTATGTGCTTAATTTTTCACACAGTGCTTCTGCATTTTTGACGTAGTTATCACTACACAGGGGCAAATATTAATATGTGAAGTGTTTTTGGCCTTCTGATATTGGATTTGCTTAATGTTAAGACCCGAGGCCTGACCTACGAACCAGAATTTGGGCCAACTGAGGAAACTTGAGGTATTATCTGCAGTCTGAATATTGTAAAAGTTATTCACTTCATACTAGGGGAACCACTGGAGACCTAACTTGCTCTGGAGCAGATTATAGTGTAAAATAGAGATCAACAGGTTTGCTTTGAGGCTTCAAATAAGATAGATTTTATTAACATCTATATAAATTTGGCACAAATGCTAAGGAAATTTGTATTGTGTTGATTCTTTTTTGTAACAATGCTTCTTGGTAATAAATATTAAGTGATTGGTAGGCCTGTTTGTTTCCCCTTAAATGGCGCTGCATTTGTAAGGTTGTGAGTAGAGATTGTTGAGATCCAATTGTAATAATGCATAATGATAATACTACTAATAATAATGATAAGACATTTTTATTCATGCTGTCGCTTTGAAATGCTGTGGCACAAAAACTGTTTTGTATTCTAAAGAACAAAACTTCCTGACACAGTAAGATTCTTTTTCTTTTCTTTGGGGGTCCTGTTCTAATTCGTATCACCGCTGGGATTCCTGCCTGCTATGATGGGTCACCGTAATCTAATTGCCAAATAGCATAACTTTATATCATAAAGTCCTGTTCAGTGGCTTCCAATCATCTGTCCCTAATGAAATGGAAGCAGGTTTCCAACTTGGAGAGGTACTAGGGCTCACTCCACATAATGCTGAAACTTGCATCTAGAAGGTCAACAGCAGAGTCGATAGCAGGATGAGCTATTTGGCAGTGGCAGAGACGATTTGGCAGGGTTTTAATGGACCAACCAACATAGTCAACTCAACATAGTCAGATTAAATAAAAAAAATTTAAAAAGTAGAAAGTAAATAAAAAAGGAAATGCAATAATTTGCAAAAAGGATCACATTTCAAAAAAGGTGGGACAAGGGCAAGAAACTGTTGTTTTTAAAGTTTTGTCTGCGTCTGTAGTTTTGGAAACATGAGTGTGAAGTTGGACCATTGGACCACACGTACAATACACGGACGTGGTGACAGCACTTCTTTATTTTACATTCGGTTTTACTGTTTTACAATGGGACACAGACACTCCCGCTCCGCTGTCACGTCCGCTCTCCTCCCCTCCGACTGTCACTGTGAACATAAAGAGGCACAATCACATTCACATCCCCTGTTCACCCCGCCCCTGCGCTGCCCCTGGAGCTCGCAGCATCACCCTTCCTCTGCAGCCGGCCAGAGACCACACCCAAGGCACACAGATATTTTTTGCTCAACAAATTACAATTGTGATGGACCGAGTTGAAAAACAGGAGGAGCCCCGGAATTTAGTGATGGCCCGCTTGAAGCTGACGCTCCGGAGCGTGTGTCGAAAAAAACAACACACTGGTTCAGAAGCACTGTGTCGAGGCTTGCTTCGTTTGGCAAAAGTCACGTGACCAGTGACGTCCGAAGCTTCATTACGCACGTAACTGCTTCGGTACCTGATTCAAACGGATATAAGGAAGTGAATCATCCACGGGATTCGTGGAGTGTGTTGATGGTGACAGAGAGCGAAGAGGTGATCATTCCATTGACAGATATGGAGCCAGCGAGGAAGAGAGGACATTCTGGCGTGTGGGAATATTTTGAGTTGATTTTGCTCAATTCATTTTATCTGCCGAAGTGAAAAACTTGAAATGTCCAAAATCATGTTTTCATAATGGAAATATCATTACAGCATATGACTTTAGGAACACTTCCATGTGAATTAAAGCTAATGAAGACTACAACAATGTATTTGACACTATACGTACATTACATTGCTACAGTTTAGAAAATCATTTTGTTTATTGTTTTTAGGTGATAGTCTGCAGGACCCAGGGATACCTGCATATCTACCAGCTTGCAGTGTAGTTCCTGCACTCCACAGCCTCTTCTGTTCCATGCAAGTGGATTTTCTCCAGGGCAGGAGAAACTATTTCTAAGAAAAGAAACAGACTCAGCCAGCGCACAGTAACACTAATCCTCTTTTTAAATGTAAATAACAAAAGGGCTACCTTACATTGATCATGTTTTTACTTTGCAAGTTCATGATTAGGGGTGGGTTTTGATTATCGCCTTTCTGATTACAATCCATGCTAAATTGAATAAAGTGATATTGATTCATTAAAATCCCGTGTCGATTTGTAAATTAACGTTATTATGCCTGAAACGCCAGCATCTCAGGTTAAACCTCACAACATGTCGTCAAACACCATGCAGCTAAAACAGTAACTGGGAGCAGGTTTACGGATTTATGGCAAGCCGTTAGAGCCATAAATCGCCACTTTCCTAACCCGTTTGGTTAAGAAATGGCGTAAAAAACGCCGTTTAATTATTCAAAACGCCGAAAAAAGCGGCGTTCTGTTCCGACAAACGCCGCTTTTTCCGCCACTCGGATGGTGCGTTCAGGGCGCCATCCGAGTGGCGGAAAAAGCGGCGTTTGTCGGAACAGAACGCCGCTTTTTTCGGCGTTTTGAATAATTAAACGGCGTTTTTTACGCCATTTCTTAACCAAACGGGTTAGGAAAGTGGCGATTTATGGCTCTAACGGCTTGCCATACGGATTCTGCATACAAACGTGAACACAGAGCGCGGACCCGACGCGTCAGAGTCAGATTTTGGTGCGTCGTCGGGTCCGCGCTGTGTTTGCCTCTTTTTTTTCCCGCTGGGTATCTGCAGCTGCAGGTTTCATAACTCTCTGTTTACATCTCTAATTAAGTCTCACATGTGTCAGCTTTCTTTTAATAGATACGAAATTATGGATATATACTGTTAAATGATCAGAATTGTAATATTTCTGACTGAGGCAAAACTTTCCAGATTCCAATCAAATTGAATCGGATCCTGTATCGAATCAAAAATGATTCTACAAATCAGTGACGATGCAGCCGTACTCAGCTCCCTAAGCATTTTCCCTTTCCAGTTCACAATCAATCCCACCCCTAGGTCAAAAATATGTATAGGACAATTGGCCTAATCTAATATTTTGTATGAACCTGTCCAGCTGTCCAGTGATTAAACGACAAGTAGATGGAGGCAGGACTTCACAGCAGGGGCATACTCCATAATGTGCTGTGCATTCTCATATGTATATTATATATATTGCTCACTTATTGTATTTACCAACATCAAGGAGTTATGAGCAAAGAAAGGCCACACCATAGTGCATGTTTAAATAGGGAAAGTTTATTGATCAAAATGTATTACGCAGATACGCATTACATTTTTTTCAGCCCCCCAATCGAGAAAACAAAACCAATTACATGTTCAAAGCAACGGAACGGTGGCCCAATATCAGAGAGAACTCCACTCTTGAGTGAGCAGTGATAATTGAGCAGTCCGTTTTATTTTGCAGATTCAAGCTGCTCTTCAAAATTTTCACCACCAGATGTCACCGGAGAGGACTGTGTTGAAAAGCTTCGAGTAATGAACCGTTTTTCAATACAAGCTTCAGTGCTTCGGAAAGCTTCATTTGGCCATCACTACCAAATGACTGCCCAAACATACATAATTGACCTAAACATGAAATGACATACAAGGGTATATATATAATGGCTGATCAGACCATTGTGACACATGAGGGGTAACAAACAAAACACAATCATAAATCACAAACGATGCAGTACAATCTGGTTTGTTAATAAACTAAACACTAAAGAAGAAAATCAAAAACCCCATTAAACCCTAAACTCAAATATTTAATTAAATACAAATACTTTGTTTTTAAAGTAAAGAAAACACACATTCCCCCCTTCAGCAGGAAGTGGTGGTGTGGTCCAATTATCTTCCTTTGTATTTAATGGTTTCAAACCCTGGCTACCATTTTTTGTCCAGCAATGCCCAGGGATGATGGCAGGTAAGAAATAAAAAGACAAAAGTTAGTCAGAAAGCAAAGAAATTAAGTAGTATGAATACATAAGTAAACTAAATGTGCGCACTTACAAATAGAACAAATGTATCCAAACCAATCAATGAAGTTATTGGCAACTAAAATGTATTACTATGTTCAAAATGAAGAATGAAAATACAAAAGTTACCGACTTTAGAGTGTGGCCACGGGTTTGGCCATCACAACAATATTCCAGTGATGTTAATAATAACATTTTTGGTTTGGCAACATTTTTTACATCAGACATCTTGTAGCCTGATGTAAAAATACTAGATCCTTGTTACAGCCCAGAGGACCTGGCAAACAAGTTAGCCCCTGTGTTACTGAAATACATCAACCTTTTAGGGATGCTATAGACACATGTAAAGTCTGCTGAAGAAATGAACAACAATGAGACAGCTGGAAGCTAGCTAAAACTTTTCATGTTTCCATATATTTTTTGGATACAAGTTAGTTAAATGCAATTCAATCTAGGTGTCAAGGCTGTCTGCAGGCAGGCAGGATAAAGGACCCAATATGCAGATTCGTGGAGGCGGAATCCAAAGTCCACTGCTTTATTGCAGGCCAAGTCACAAAACGGAACAAAACTTAAACTGAACCATGAACGCTGAGAACAGAAACACACAGGCCAATCTGAGGGTACGACACAACACTGACACAAAGAAACATAGGGCTTAAATACACTGAGGAAGTCATCAAGGAATTAGAGACAGGAGGGGAATACAGCTGGGAGGAATGAGACCTAATGAGAAAGGGGGAGGGACGCTAGGTAACGCTGACATAAGACATAACCCTTCAAAATAAAACAGGAAACAATTCACAAAGACGCAGACTAAGAAACACGGACTTTACACAGAGGGAACACACGGGCAAAGGCTAAGCACAGAACTAAACCTTAAACCAGAATAAAGTGAAACATAGATTTATAATAATAATCAACAAAGCACAACAAGAGAATCAGAAAACAATCCATAATGCAAAATTAAACGAAAACATAAGAACTCAGAATCCTGGGTCAGAATGACCCAGAACCGTGACACTAGGATTTTCTTGTCATCCATCCAAGCATCCATCCATCGCCTTCTGTTTGTCTGGGGTCAGGTCATCAGGGCAGCAGCCTAATGGAGGATGCCCAGATCTTTCTCTCCCCACCCACCTTCTTCAGCTGATCCGGGGGAACACCAAGACGTTCCCCTGGATCAAGGTGAATGCAGTTTATAAACAGAGTTCATGAGTTTTAAAAGATATACTCATAATTTTAGTGTCAAAGGTTTTTGCAGTGATTTACACTAATAAGGAAATGTAAAAATATCCACACTATGGACAGTAATATCTCAAACCAGCTGTTATCTTTTTCATATTTGATTTCTCCGTACACAGAAGCAACAACCACTATAACCCTTCAATGCGTCTCCATTTCTACCCTCTTTCCTCCAGAAATGGCCGTCTACCAGCAGCCCACCCAGGTAGTGACGGTCACCACCACTAATCTAAACCATGGGACTTGGAGCACTGGCCTCTGTGATTGCTTCAGTGATATGGGCACTTGTAAGTTAATCTAGCAAACTCTATAAACAGTAGTGGTTTTTGCATTAACACTCTCCACAGACTTTTATTCAGAGAGTCTTGAGTATCTGAGGATCTAAAGTTGGGGCTGAAGTCAGCATATAAAACACAGGATGCACAAGCCAGTAATGAAAGGACAACTTATTCAAAGTGAAGTAAACGTGTTTCTGCATATTCTTCTTCTTCCGTCAAGGTTGCTGTGGCCTTTGGTGTTTTCCCTGCATGCAGTGTGATACAGCCAACAAGCACGGCTGTTGTTGCTGCCTCCCAGTCCTGGATGTATGCTGCGTGGTGTCGTCTTTGCTCCGCAAGTCCATCAGAGAGCGCTATGGGATCTATGTAAGGCTGGGAGTGGGGGAGGGTCAAGGTTATTATTGTTAGCTAAAAACTAAACTGAGGAGAGATAACCTATAACAAAGGCCGTGTGAGGTGTTGAGGAACCAGGACACCCTGATAAGAAGTGGGCTCCTGGAACAAGACAGCATAAATGGGTCCTCGCTTACTCGCTAACGGAGATTTGCCACATTAATGCGGTTTTAACTCGCTAACGCTGACAGGACTAATATATATATTAGTCCTGTCAGCGTTAGCGAGTTAATGCGGATTGCCCCGTGCAAGGCGCATTAGCATTAACGTGTTAGCGCCTTGACCCTCCCTCTTAATTATTCAATTATAATTAAAATTTAAATCATCTGCGTACTTAGTTTTCATGAATAGTTGGATGGGCCATTGCTATGAATTGTGCGATTGTGCTTCATTCTTGTCTCTCACTCTTCTCCTCTTCCTCTTCTCCATCCTGCAGGGCTCGTGCTGTGATGACTGGTGTAAAGCATTTTGCTGTTACATGTGTTTCTGGTGCCAGATGCATCGCGAGGTGAAGATCAGGAACGGCCTGTAGCTCACCATCTCAATGATGGTCACCACTCAAGTTGTCAGAGGACAGTATGTAACCATTTTGGCGGTTTGTTGGGTGAATATGACAAAGTTATTTGGTATAATTTTAAGATGACACAATAAATATGAAAAGTTGATTTCTGCTTCTACACTATTAGGCACAAACAAAGAATTTAGCCTGACACACAAGCTGCTTTTTCATCGCCACTTTAAGAATTTCTAAGTTCCTGTGCTCGTGTGGTTCAGTGCAATATGTAGAATCAAGATTTTTTTAGCTTTGGCAGCACGTTGGGTATAAAATATAATTGAGAACGTTTGTTTACTCTGGCCAGAAAAATCTGTGTAATTTCACATGCTCACAGTTATTGTAATCTTTCTGAACTTTTGCTGAAATAAAAAAATATTCATCTTTTTTGCTCAGGTTTCTGTCTTGATGTCAAGTCTGAATATTTGAGTCCTTGCCTCTGTGTTAATTAGCATCCCCTCATGTCTCCTCACTCTCAGCTCTCTAATATTTCTAGTATGTTTTTTTTCTAGTATAGGTTTTGGTTAGTTTTTTCGGATCCCCTTTACATTCTTGCATTTTTCATTTGCTCATCGTCCAAATAAATGGTTCATTTTCAGTTTAACCTCACCTTCCAATGAGTGTGCATTTTGGATCATGAACACTCACCTCTTCAAGTTTTGACAACTCACCCTTGACTTCTAAGTTGGATTCAGCTTATTTTAATTTTATTTATCACATATCATAGTGACAGATCATCATAATTGCTTTATATTGTAAAGAAAAGACCCAAGATTGTGTTCAGCTGTGCGTTTCAGTCAGGTAAAGACAATACTGTTCTCCACCAAGATACCCGATCTAGCACCACTCTGCTTAACAAGCTCATCATTAGATTTTAATCACATGTAAACTTCTCACAAAGCACAAAGAAAAAGCTTCCAACTAAACCCACAAAACCTCTGAAAGTTCAGGGAAACCCACGAACCCATGAAAGCAGTTATAGCTGTGCTCACAACCACACAAAGTTATCAGGTCATGGGGGTGTATTTGTTACACATTTAAATCCCTAAAAACCGACAGTTAGGGGATGCAACATGTTTATAACAGCAGCAACAAAATGGATCTCCTAGGGTAGTGATACAGAAACTGTCATTTTTTTTTAAAAATAATGAAAAAATAAATAAGAAATGCAAATGGCCTCATGTCCCAAACATGTTTTATGAGGAATACCTGGAAGGTGAATATATTACAACTTTTCATTTTAAAGATTTTGAAGAAAAACAACATGTGGGGTCATTTTTGACCCCACTAAGGGTTAAACACATAATGTATGATTGGATAAACCTTTAGTAACCAGAAGAAGCATTCAAATAATATATTTTACAAGTCAAGTGTGGACTTACGGTCCTTTGTTTTCTTAGCAGTTGTAAAGTGATCTAGAAGAAAAGGGGAGGTGTCACACCGGTTCCTGTATTGTGTAGCATGCTGGGATATTACAATAAAAGTGTATCAAATGAGTGTAAAATGTCGCTGTCTTGTCAAACTGGGTTGATTTTCAGCAGATCACACAGGAATAAGAAACAAACAATCAAACAGTTACAGAGCCAAAAATAACCATGATCGTGGTGGGCATGCACCGTCATAAAAGCACCACTGAAACGGCCCATTATCAGGAAGAGGACGGCGACTGGAGAAAGAGGAACTGCAAGACTGCCGGCGTTTGGAACGAAGCAGGAGTCTCTAATTGCCGCGGCAAGTGGTTGTCGGTATCGCGCGTAGCTGGGCGGCGGCGACAACAACAACAACGACGACGACGGCGGTGGCGACGGCTTGTTAAGGATCTCCGGCGGTAATACACAGGAGCTGTGAGCGCACCATTTCCGCACCCAGCGTCCGTTGGCATCGAGCTACAGAGCTGCGCGAAGCGTTCGTTCGTCACGAGCATTTAACTGATTTCAGTTAAATACAAAGCTCTTGTGTGAGCGGCTTTAGACCGACCCGAGCAGCTGATCGCACCGGGCGTCACATCATAACGTGCTACGAAACTCATCGTCAGTGTGAGCGCGCGGCTCTGACCACAGCTGGGTTGCTGTAAGGCCATCGCTCCGGGAAGCACCAGCGGAGACCTGCGTACCGCGACCAATAACCAAATACCTGATATCATCATCACTTGGCTCGGTGCTCTGAGAGAAACATGCCAAACTCAACTTTACAGCTGCGTCGATTCGGTGAAAGCAGTAGCCGTGCGCTCTTTCCACTTTCACGGGCTTTCACCTCATTCTTCGGCCTGAGCCGCAGAGTTGTCTTTACCTGTGGACACATTCTCGGCTCGGTAATGCGCGGTATTACGCTCCATTCTCTCACTCTGACCATTCAGCACGGTAATCATGTGATAACCGTCGACATCCAAAGAGACGCAAACACGGGAAATCACACCTTTGCTCTCAGGGCCTGACAGGTGAACGCAAATGACCCAAATATGCTTCAGCGGGAAATCTGCATCGTAACCAAACGCTGTATAACCGGACGTGCACCTCGCCAGCAATCAAACTACTTGGGATGATCCAGTCAGCGATTATCGTCATTGACCAGTTCAGCACCATCGATTCCTCCAGTGCTCCAACTCAAATTAAACGGAAGAAGAAAATGACTCTGTACCCAGTGGCGTGTCTAGAAAATTTTTGTTGGGGGGGCCAGGTAGGGGCACAGATTTGGAGAAGGGTGGCAGATTTAATTGGCAGATAATGTTTTAAAAAAAAATTCTACCAACCCTTAACCATAATTCAATAATCCTATAAACCTAATAACCAAATGCACTTTTAACTCTTATTAGAATGAGATTTTAACCACTACGGTGCAAAGTTTTTAGATACTGCGTTGATAAAGTACAAGAGATACAATCAGTGCTTTGTCAGTGTTTACTCAGCAGTCAAGGACAACAATATTTGCATAGTATTTTTACTGACATATAGTGCACAAATGTTTTGGGCAAAAACATTTTTGAAAATTAAAATACGAACATTTGTAACAAACAATTGACAAATTAGCCAATGCCAATGCAAAACTTTATCTGCCTGTTAAAAAAAGAAGATAATCTTCTCACAAACTGGTGTTTGATTTTGAAACAGGAAAAAAGTGGGGAAACAACTGAAAAGACTAACATTTGAATGAAACCTGAAAGCAAGTAAATACTTTCTATGCTGCCTTATCGTAAACTTTGGTAATATTGATAAAGAACAACACTGGCTGATGATAAAATACAGTCAGCTGGCATGGTGACACTGCCAGTATTAACCTGCAGGGCTGGACTGGGACAAAAAAATTGGGCATTTTTACTACAGACCGACCCACCAGGTAGTAAAGCCATAAAGACTTTGACTGAAAACAAACCCTGTTGTGACAGTGATGTACAGTCTTGTTGGTATATGTATGATTTCTATACATTTTACGTCAGATAAAAACTTTGGTTGTAAGATTTAGATAATTATTTAATAAAAACTAGGTATTTTAAATGAGAATAAGAAAGAAAAGTATTTCTTTGTGCCCACCTTTCCCTGTTAATGCCCTACCTGGCCCCCTGGCAAAACTTTGCTAGACCCGCCCCTGCACAGTTACCAGCTGTCTGCTACATAAAAAAGGATCCTGGTGTTATTTGTCTCTCAGAAACAGTTCATAACTTCCCTTCAACTCATTCATGTCACCTAAAAGGTAAACCTGTTTCTCCATCACCTGTTCAGCTCTGATGGTTCAGTAAGGACATCTCCTGGTTTCATCTTCATGTTTCCCTCTCACCACATATCTAAACAGACATCATGACCAGCAGCTTTACAGCTGTGGCTCCAGCAAACATCAGCTGATACTAGAAATTAATATTAAATACATTCTAACAACAGCCGATCAAGCTTAAACGTGCTGCTGTTGTTTAGCGCAACATCTGCTGGTTTCCTCTTTCTGGCGCAAAGTGGGCGATAAACAAGAGAGAAAAGCCGATCAGCTGATCATTGATCAGTTTCATGATTGAAGTAGCAACAGGAGAGGGAGGGGGAGAGAATGAGAGAAGAGGCAGCTGTGCAGCATAAAGACAGAATAAATCCAGCTTTGTGTCTTTTTTCCATTCTAGCTAAAGTCCGGGACAAACTGCGTCTCTTCTCAGCTCAATACCAAACGTGTAATATTTTCTCTGAATGAGGGACCATTCCATTTTTTTAAGGAGCCGTTGGCAACTCTACTAACCTTATGAATAAAATAAAGTTCACTATCAGTAACATCATAGCACCCACCCAGCTGTATAAAAACTCCGTCAAACTGGCTAGAACGCAGTATGAGTTATTGCAACTGACAGTAAAAAGTCAGCAACATGAAAATAAACTCCACCTAAACTTGGTTTATATCTGACCCAGATAGACTGCAGGTCATAACTTCTTACCTGAAGTTCAGTTCACCTGACACTCGGACTGGTGGCTGCTTCGGGTCTCTCCTCCTGCCTCCCCTTCCCTCATCCACCTGTTGCCTCTGTGGAAGCCCCGTCATAGCCACCACCAAACAACGGAGTTATTTCTACACATCGACCTGCATCTGGCCAATCCACCACCTCTCATTGTTCATGCCATTACAAAAAAAATAAAAAATAAGTCACTGGGGATATGCCCGGTATGCCCGATGGCCAGTCCAGCTATGTTAACCTGCAACCAAATCTGCAGCTCCATACAGCAATGTTACGACTTAGATTATATCTTATAACGCATAACTCTTATGTTAGCTGCCCTCAGTAGCATACTGTCTGAAATATTCCACAGCTGCAATAATTCTTTAAGTGTTATTTTTTCCTTGGTATTCTAATTTCACCGAAGTTTACTAAACTCAACAAACTTGATATTACTTACCGGGACATTTATTCTGTCCTCATTTTCTTTCACCGAAAAATTGTTTCCTGCAGTGCCATCTTTCGCGCTTGGCTCTCCTACCTTTGCTAACGTGATGCGCATAGCGCAGAAGCGATGCTGCATTCACTTACACTCGGATATCTGAGCGTCACCGTGAAAACATAATCGGACATTTGATATTTGATTGAATTTTATTGTTTTGCCTTTGGGGTGGCACCTGGGGTGGCCAGTCTGGTTTGGGGGGTGGCCTGTGCCCCCCCAGGCCACCCCGCTGGACACGCCATTGTCTGTACCGCTGTTTTATGTGTGCTTACATAATAAAGAATTTACTTCATTTTCCCAGTTTCAGTCGTTTTGTTTTTTTTGTCGTCTCCACTTTTCACCTGTTGAAACTTTGTCCTGGTTTTTCAATAGCCGTGAAATGACATCCCATAATGCAAGGGCGTAGATTTGGTTTTGGTATTGTTGGGGGCGGATGATTCCACCACCAAACACCTGCCCTGTTTCTTTTTTTCCTTTTCGTTTTTGCTTCTTGATAAAAAAAATTTAAAAAAAAGGAGAAATATACTTGCCTACATGCTATTCTACATGCTTTTAAACCATTTAAAATTACAATTCATAGTTTTATATGTGGATTATATAATGTTAAGTTACTATTAAACAAATGACTAAGTATTTTATACTTTAGTTTACTTCAACCATATTCCATATAAATCAGATATCATACAAAAATAAAAATAGCTTCAAATACAGTCATGACAATAAAAGAATATGACTTTAAGGACTTAACAACATTACTTCATTTATACAATAACATCTCTGATACATTAGCACTAAGGGAACACTGAATGACCTGGTGGTTTTTGTCCATAAAACTACTCATCTAAGATTACAACAAAGTAAAAGATCTCTCAGCAAAATTATGTTAATTAAATTAACATTTTAGGCACTATTGCCCCGATCAAGTCAGTGAGCTGGGATGTTTTACTCTAAACATGAACTACTGTTACAGCAACAGACATGGACTACTGGTGTCCCACACAACAACTCGATGTCCACTATGTGAAGGAGCCAAACACATGCCTTCTCCTCTCATTAACTGAGATGAACTGCTGGCATATTTGTTTTACATGTATACTGTCCAGTCTCTCCTGGTGGACATGGTAACGCGTTATTCATGGTTACATACAATTTTAGACTGATGTGGGCCAAAGCCTAAAACGATGTGCCGGGAGGTTGCTGTTCTTCCCGGCTCAGATATTTGAAGTTTGCACAGCTACATTCTCGCCTGAAAAAATTTTAAAAGTATATTTTGCAACCCAGGAAGAGAGGGACACTGAAATTCGGGATTGTCCAAGAAAAAACGGGAGGGTTGGCATGTATTACCTTGCATAGCCTGTAACGTTATTATGATAGACACATTTTATGAGTGAACTTGACTTTAAGTCACTTACAGGTTTCTTTGAAAAATACTTTATTATATCCAGGTTCTTTTTGCTGCCATCCTCCTCTCCTCCTAGCAGGTCTTCACAATACAGGATTGCCGCTGCTAAAACTAGAGCTCCCCGAAAGGCACAGCCAATCACATTGGCCATATTTGTCACATGATATAGGACTCCAGTACGCAATTTAACTCTTTCTGCACTGCTGGGTGAATGAGACGTTGACAGATCGCTTTTTTAAAAATTATTTCTATCGGTTTGGTTTTTCTTTACTCGAAGAGATCAAATTATTGGTGATGACAATTCAATAATCGCTGGATATTGGTGGGGACATGTCCCTTCCGTCCATGCCAAATCTATGCCCTTGCCATAATGACTGTCTAATGTGCTTCCACACTAAACAGCTAAAGTAAGGGGGGGGGGGGTAAGGGCAGCTTGAAAAACCAGGACCTCATTTCTCTAATCAAATAACTACTTTCATTAGCTGTATTCAGTCTCGAAGCCATGGATTAATCCTCATCAGAAGATCTGAGTGTGAGTTGCTGTGTTTTAGCCTTCAGTGTATAAACTCTCTATGCTACTTTATGCATGTACAGTCTGTACTTCAGACTCAGCACAACAGCGACATCTAGTGGTTTGATACACTTACAGCAGCCCGTTAACTCCACTGGATGAATGATCATTGTCCATTCATGCATTAACTGGAGGTAACTGGAGCTTTCTGCACGTCCAGACTTTGTTTTCGACAAACCCTTTATATTTATTTCCCTTCATAATAGACTATGTGCACGTTAGCATATGCTACTTCCGGTGCGGAAACTCCTGTGGGGAGCTTTGTTTCCGGAGTCCTATTCGCGCCCTGTTTACGGTCCAAAACAAGTTAAGCAAATGAATGAATCAAGCGGCGATTTACATTTCTATAGATGTCTTGGGCATTTACCCAATATGTCTGTAAATGATGTTCATCGACTTGTCGATATTTTTTCCCCGTGCCTCAGAGCAAAAGAGAAAAGGGATTCAAATGTTATAGTTCTCAGTATCTGTAAACAGTGGTCCCTCGTTTATCGCGGGTGTTATCTTCTAAAAATAACCAGCGATAGGTGAAATCAAGTAGCCAATTTTATTTTTTGACAGTGCAAAACGTTTCGTGGACATCATGGACATACAGTACTGCACTTCAGAGTCACACTGCTAGCGATCGATGCAGCGATTCTGTACTGTAAAGGAGAGACGTCACGGGGGAGATCGTCTGCAGTGATCAGGACGCAGGACACAGTGTGATGTAAAAAAAAAAAAGCATGCGAACTTGCACTAAAAAATCTGCGAACCAGCGAGGTGACAGCTGAACCATGTTATAGCGAGGGGCCACTGTAATTTTGAAGGTAAGTCACAACATATCCTTCTTAAATACTAATGTATAGAAACCGTTACCAGCAATCATTCATTTTTTGTGTGGCTTTTTTTCATGGTTTGTTAACACATATCGACATAACGGGGAAACATCTGGTTTGACTATTCTTCACCTGTAGTTTGAATGCTGAGCATTTGCCTGTTTAAATCATAAGACCAGTCAGTATACAGAGATGTGCTTCTGAATGTGGACGATGTGTCTTCTGCTGCAGTAATGCAGTTCTGCTTGTGTTGAGTGATGTAAACAACTGATCGATCTGAACTCTTTAAACGTCAAAATTGATCATTAGATTTTTTGTGACACAACAGCGGTGAGTGTTCCCACCTTCTGCTCTTTGTAACTTAACGCGATCTTTCCGTTTTCGAGTTTTGGACATGATTTTGGAGTATATCTTCGCAGTAGCGATTGACCGCAAAGTAAAGCTACCAGAAATGTACAACCCCACATCCGGTCTCAAACCAGGAAGTTAACATTTTCTCGTGCACAGGGTCTATTTTACAGTATTCAGAGCTGTGTCAACATCAGGAGACTGCAGAGATGCGTCATATGCAGAGATCGGCAGTAACGCATTAAAAGTAACGTGTAACTGCGATCCGTTTACAGTTTACAGCCAATCGTGGCTCAAGAGTTGACAGTTCGTCTTGTAATCAGAAGGTTGCCGGTTCGAGCCTTGGCTCGGACAGTCTTGGTCGTCGTGTCTTTGGGCAAGACACTTCACCCGTTGCCTACTGGTGGTGGTCAGAGGGCCTGGTGGCGCCAGTGTTCGGCAACCTCGCCTCGGTCAGTGTGCCCCAGGGCAGCTGTGGAAGCTTGCCATCACCAGTGTGTGAATGGGTGAATGAATGTAGTGTAAAACGCTTTGGGGTCCTTAGGGACTATGTAAAGCGCTATACAAATACAGGCCATTTACCATTTTTCAAGTAATGACTAAAGTAGGAAATTACTATTGCAAGAAAGTAATTTGATTACTGTTACCGTCCCATAAGGACGCTGCATTACTGCGTTACTAAACCGTGATTTCGTTTGTGAGAGTGTCTCATGACAATGGCGTACGAGTGCGATGTCAGTGGTAGCAATGTTTAGATCATATGGGCTGTGTCCCAATTAAGAGACCGCACACTTGAAGTACGCATTTTGAGTGCGATTATGTCACTGCCACGCGACGACGGCTGTCCCAATTCGAAGTGTACTTCAAATGCATACTCCAAATGCGCCGTCGGTTTCCCCAAATATCAAGCGTGGTCCAGTGCACGCTTCGTGGTCCCATATATCTCACAATTCATAGCGCGGCGCAGGGTGTGGATAATTTTTCCGCAAAATACAGCAGAAGGGAGCGACTGAAGAGTGAACTGTCGAAAGTAAGTACTGAATATGATGTCACTTATTTATGTGCGAATGTTTAATAATGAGGAACATTAAAACATTACTGTTGGCCACCAGCCGGCAAAGTTATGTGACATTAGTGATGTTTATACTTTCAGCGTTAACTTGGTTTTAAAGCCTTTACTTCAATATGTATATATATGTAGCCAAGTGAACTAATACTACGCATGGAAAGGGTTTAAAAAGAGGGAATTGTGTTTTTGACTGGTTGCCTGTCTACCGGAGGTCTGTTGTAGGGTTGTCATGGTGATGACTAGACCTCGCGTTTTGGGGGTATACTGTCCCTTTAAGAGCCGCCGTAAGCCAGAGCACGCATGCACTCAAGTTTGTGTCACACTGAGCGCTGTGAGCGGGAGCACTGGAGAGTTAGAGACTGCAAAAGATTCTGTGGCTAGCTACACACGAGGTAAATGTGCTAAAAAGTGTAGCATACTGCAAAATATTGTCACCAGTGTTGTAGTAGACTGTAATTAGCTAAGTTTCTTTAGCAATGACTCCATGTTTGTGACCATTTCTGTACAGTTCTTAACGCGCGACGGGTGCATGTTTAATGGTCACGTGCTGTGAAAGGGACTGAAGAGCGGGTTGGCGTGAGTAGTTACAGTGTCCTAACAGATTTCAAAGTTGTTAAGTTTATACTTTTACTCACTTTGCATAACTCTGTATGTTTCTGTTTGATTCAGAGGGGAGATCACTTGCTGTGTGATTCCTGCGTGTGTACTTGTCCTAGCACAGTAGCTGTGTGGAGAAACCGAAGTGAGTTCATGATGTTCTCCCATAGAAATGTATGTTTAAAAGAGAGTTTACAGTGCACTTTATTGCCAGTTGACCTGCGAAGTTGTGGGATGTAAACAATTTGTTTATTTGTTTTGTTTTCTCTTTTTTTGTTGTATTTGTTTCTTGACAGGTCACTACTGTTGTCTATACTGTTTGGATTTAACATGTACATATGATAGTTACTGTTGTCTCAGACCCTGAAAGGCAGTTTAGGCTGAGCCAGTGGAATAGTTAAATTTTGCCGTTTCACTCAAAACTACAGAATTAAAACTGTGCTCCTCCGAGTACAGTCGGAGAATAAAAAAGCCCACAAAAGAGTATTTCCTGTGTCCTGTCTCATTCCCCATGACCGGGCCCCATAGTTTGGTGTCAGAAGTGGGATTCTCAGGTTAGTTTTGAGTTTCAGTATACACAGTGAGTGGGGCTTTATAGACAACAGTAGTGGCATAGAAGATCCCAGTCCTTCCCAGAGGGCGGCAATCGCAGTGTGGACGTCCTGAGGTGGTTCGGTGCAGTGGCAGTTGGTACAACAGGAGCCTGCTTCAGCCACTGGACGAGGAGGGCGCCTGACACAGATTTTGGACTGTTGAATCTCATCTACAAGTGACTGTGGGAATCTGCTGCAGTAAAGACTCAGAGACATTGCAGTATGTCGCAAGAGGACGAAGGGGAAGGTCCTTCAGGGGCCGGAGCTATCCCCACTGAAGACAGTCAAGCTGCCTCGTTGTTTGACAGTGCAGGTAACCCGTTGGTGGAGCTACAAACAAAGATTAACGAACTGAGTAGGAAACATGATGCTGTTATGTCTAGTATTGCTAACATGGGTAATGTTCCAACCAGATCTGTCGTGTACATTCCAAGAGAAAAGGTGATTGTACCTTTTAGTGGGGAACCAGCTAAAGATGCTTACACTGTTGATGAATTCATAGAAGAGGTGGAAAGAGCAATAAGAACTAGGGGTCTGCGTGGAGAGGATCAAACCGACTTTATCCTCTCACAGCTGAAAGGGTCTGCCCTAGAGGAAGTTAAGTTACGTATGGCAGGCCAGGTGAAGCAACCGAGTGATCTCTTTTCATATTTGAGGGAGGCATTTAGAGAGAAGCGCACCACACCACAGCTCTTGCATGCTTTCTATGCACGCCGCCAACTAGATGGGGAAGACCTGCGAGATTATTCACATGCACTCTCTCAGTTGCTCAATGCTGCAATACAGCAGTCCCCTAATGTAGTACCCAACACACAGCTGGCACTTCGGGATCAATTCATTGAAGGTGTGCATGCCCCAAATCTTCGGCGTGAACTACGTAGGCTCACTAGGGACAAGCCTGAGTGTAGTCTCTTTGATGTTAGAGAGGAGGCAATCATGTGGACTATGGAAGATCGTCCACGCAGCACTAATGTGGCCAGACATAGAAATATAGTGAGTGACAGGCCAGATGAAAGCTGTGAAAAGACAACCTCCACCAGTGATGTACAGACAGACTTTACCATGGCTCTGCAAGAGATGGTTAAAATAATCACACAACAGGGTAAAGCCATAGGGGAGTTAACTAATGCAGTGAGGGAGCTCACAACACAGACTGCCAGTTCTGAAGACAGTAGAGGTGTTAAAGCTAAGCCCAAGCCTAAGTACACTAGAGAGGGCCAGCCTATTTGTCTCCGATGTGAAGGGGTGGGACATATGGCCAGACACTGTAATGCACCCCAACAACCTACGAGCCAGTCTGCAACCATGTCCAGTTCCTCGCTAACGGGAAACGGGAACCCTCCATTGCTATGAGCCGGGCAATGCGAGGCAAGTCAGAAGGCTCAAAGGAAGCTCTAACCAAGGAACATTTTCTAGAACATGCTGTTGGTCAGTGCCCTGAAGTAGATATCCAGATAGGTGGTGTATCCCTTAGATGTCTGCTTGACACAGGAAGTAATGTAAGCACTTTGACAGAAAGCTTTTTCAGAAATCATCTCCAGGGAGAGGATGAAGATATGCACTGTACTGCCAAGTGGCTTAAAATCACAGCAGCCAACCAGTTGCCGCTGCCCTATTTAGGCTATGTAGAGTTAGATGTACAGGTCATGGGGCTCACTATACCTGAATGTGGTTTTCTTATAATCAAAGATGATAAAACAGAAAGAGACAATCCCAAATGGTTGGATTTGTCACCCCATGGCATTATAGGGATGAACATTGCAAAACGATGTAGACAGTTAGTACTCTCAGAGTTTGACACCACTCTAGGGGGAGAGCTGGAGTCCAGCTGGAGGAAGGCCTGCCACTGCGTACAAGCTGCTGAGCTTGTGGAAAAGGTGTCTACTGCCCGTGTTGCAAGCAAACACAAAGTGCGGGTGCCTGCCTCATCCCTGACCACTGTCTATGCAAGGGGCCATGGCAAGCAGTTTGGTAGCGCATTGGTTGAACCAGGGAATGTTCAGCTCCCAGGTGGCTTATTGGTGATCCCAACTCTAGTGTCAACTAACAGCCTGGTATTCCCAGTACAGGTGATGAACATCTCACAAGAGGATGTCTGGCTTCCACCTAAGGCTAGACTAGGCATTATTAGTCCTGGCCGCTGCATTGAGGGTGACCCATGCGAGGTGAAATTTGAGCGCATATCTGCCAACCACGAGGAGGTGACTCTTAACCAAAAGGACTGTCAGGGGGCCAACAGCTGCGTACAGGACTTATTGGGAAGATTACACATAGGTGGCACACCAGGACAACAGGCCGAGGTCAGAACTCTTGAAAAGGTATGCGGATGTTTTTGCACTTCATGATGAGGATTTGGGGTACACTGATCGTGTGAAGCATGAAATTCCTGTTGTAGATGAAGCCCCTGTTTCTCAGCCATACAGGCGCATTCCACCAAATCAGTACAAAGAGGTCAGGGAGCACATTTCTGAACTGTTGAGAAAGGGGGTGATTCAGGAGAGTTCGAGTTCCTATGCTTCACCAGTTGTTCTGGTACGCAAGTCAGATGGGAGTCTTAGACTGTGTGTAGACTACCGCAGACTAAACGCGAAGACCAGGCGTGATGCGTTTCCACTCCCTCGCATTGAGGAGAGCCTGGATGCCTTGAGTGGTGCAGAGTTCTTCTCAACCATAGATCTTGCCAGTGGCTACCATCAGGTAGCGGTACATGAGAAAGACAGAGACAAAACAGCCTTTACCACACCATTTGGCCTGTATGAATACTTAAGGATGCCTTTTGGGTTATGTAATGCCCCCGCGACGTTTCAACGTCTTATGCAGGCCACAATGAGTGATTTGGTCTTTCAGATTGTATTGATCTACTTGGATGATCTGCTTGTGTTTTCATCAACATTCCAGGATCACATTGTGAGACTGGAGACTGTTTTGAAAAGGCTGAGGGATACGGGGCTGAAGGTTAAGGTTGAGAAGTGCCATTTCCTCCAGCCCAAGGTCAAGTTTCTCGGTCATGAAGTGTCGGCTCAGGGAATAAGCACAGATCCTGACAAGATAAGCGCTGTGGCAAAATGGCCCATCCCTAGTACTGTGAAAGAGCTAAGGTCCTTTTTAGGATTTTGCAGCTACTATAGGAGATTCATTGAGGGCTTTTCCCAAACTGCGGGGCCACTCCATGATGTGGTGAATGTCTGTGTTAAGGAGATAAGTCCTGTCAGGGCTAAACAGCTTTTTGCTTCAGCCTGGACACCGCAATGCTTACAAGCTTTTGAGTTGCTTAAGGGAAAGTTGACTAGTGCCCCTGTTCTAGGCTATGCTGACTTCAGTCTCCCTTTCACGCTGGAAACGGATGCTAGCAGTCTTGGATTAGGCGCTGTCCTGTCTCAGAAGCAGGGGGGAAGGAATAAAGTCATAGCTTATGCTAGTAGGAGGCTCAGAGGGGCTGAGAAGAATGATCAAAACTTTAGCAGCATGAAGCTCGAACTCCTAGCGTTAAAGTGGGCAGTCACCGAAAAATTTAGGAGTTATCTGCTGGGGTCCAAGTTCACAATCATAACGGATAACAATCCCTTGTGCCACCTGCCCACTGCTAATTTAGGAGCCATTCAACAGAGGTGGGTAGCTCAGCTGTCTGTGTTTGACTTCGATGTTAAGTATCGCCCTGGCCGCTGCAACACTGCCGCTGATGCCCTCTCTCGGCAACCAACAGTTGACACGGCAGAACCTGACAGTGAGGATGCAGAATATGATGGCTCTATAGCCATATGTAATGTGCTAAGGGCAGGTACAAGTCTAGGCTCAGATCTTGTCATGGCTGGAGTTGAGGCTTGTAGGATCAGACTGCTGCAGGCCTCCGAACCAGATGGGGAAGCAGTCAGTGAGGCTGTGCTGGGCAACACCCCAACGATGCCTGGTTATTCCAATGCAGAACTCTATCGCTTCCAAGTGTCAGACCCAACAATTGGTGTCTTGAGAGAGTTTTGGAGCAGACAGAAGAGACCCACCTACAGAGAGAGAGGGGGTCTGTCTAAACCGGTACGTTCTCTACTGAAGCAGTGGCCTCGGATCAGAGAAAAGGATGGACTGCTATACCGTGTAATTGAAGATGCTCACCTTGGACAGTGCCATCAGCTGCTACTACCTGCCTGTCTTAAAGAAAAAGTGCTCAGGAGTGTGCATGATCACATGGGACACCAGGGAATCGAACGCACACTGGGATTGTTGAAACAAAGATGTTTCTGGGGAGGCATGTTTGAAGATGTTGAGCACTGGGTGAAGAAATGTCAGAGGTGTGTGTTAACAAAGATGCCTCAACCCAAAGTTCAGGCACCCCACGCTCCATTTTTGGCTACCCGCCCACTTGAAGTTGTTGCTGTTGATTATACCACCCTTGAGCGGGCTACAGATGGTCGTGAAAACGTTCTTGTAATGACTGACGTGTTCACCAAGTTCAGTCAGGCATTTGCCACACGAGATCAAAAAGCAGATACCACAGCTAAGGTTATCCTGAAAGAGTGGTTCCTGAAGTATGGGGTACCAGAGCGCCTGCACTCAGACCAGGGCAGGAATTTTGAAAGCGCAGTGATTGCTGAGCTATGCAAACTGTATGGAGTGAAGAAAACGCGTACAACACCCCACCACCCTCAGGGTAACCCACATTGTGAGAGGTTCAACAGGACTTTACACAACCTCTTGCGTACGCTTCCCCCTGAGAAGAAGCGGCGCTGGCCCGAGCATCTGTCAGAGCTGGTGTATGCTTACAATGTCACGCCGCACTCAACGACAGGGTATTCTCCCCATTACCTGCTGTTTGGGGTCCACCCACATCTACCCGTTGATGCATTGTTGGGCCGGGAGGAAGTGAAGGATGACAAACTGGACTGGTTAGCAGTGCACCAGGAGCGTCTCCAGGATGCACATGCCAGAGCCAGAGAATTTGCCGAACGGAAGGCTGCAGAGAGAGTGGTTCAGCAGCAAGGAAAGGTGTTCTGTCCACCTGTTGACATCGGACAGTTTGTGTATCTCCGTTACCGACCACCAGGAAGGAATAAAATTCAAGATGCCTGGGCAGCCCCTGTGTACAAAGTGGTTGATATCCAAGGGACAACATACACAGTAGTGCCACTGGAAGGAGGGCCGGTGAAAAGAGTCCACAGATCTAACTTGAGGCCATGCGTGGGGTCTATACCTGCACCCAACCCAAGGCTACGTGACCAGGAAGTCAGTTCTGCAGATGAGCACCAAGTGTCTGATACGGAGCTTGAGCATCCAGAGTTTGCCTTGATGGAGGAGGTCCAGTACCCAATGGAGCTGCCAGTGGCTCAGGGACCTGGGAACTTGGTTCCGACGGTCAACGAGCCTGGAAACCAATTGGAGAATGGAACTGAAAATATGGGTGAGGATCTGCTAGGGCAAGAGAGCAGCGACAACCCTGATGACCTCGAGGTGGAGCCAGCAGCTTACCTTCCACCTGGGCCAGGAAGCATTGGATTCTCCAGTGAAGAACCGGTGGCAAAACCTGTTCCAGCTCCTAGGAAAGGAAAGAAAGAGAAAGCGGAGGCCGGTCCACCCACACCTGCTACACGCAGGAGTAGGAGAGAAACTGCAGGGGTCCACACAAACCCATTTAATCTACCTAGGTCAACATGCAATGCAGTATCCTTCAGTCCAGATGTACTCTCCCAGGTGTTAGCCGGTATGGTTCTCTACACCACCAAACTCAGGGGAATGGTGGATGAGCAGGGGGTCACCGAGGACGTTGACTCGTAGCAGGGGAGAATGTAGCCAAGTGAACTAATACTACGCATGGAAAGGGTTTAAAAAGAGGGAATTGTGTTTTTGACTGGTTGCCTGTCTACCGGAGGTCTGTTGTAGGGTTGTCATGGTGATGACTAGACCTCGCGTTTTGGGGGTATACTGTCCCTTTAAGAGCCGCCGTAAGCCAGAGCACGCATGCACTCAAGTTTGTGTCACACTGAGCGCTGTGAGCGGGAGCACTGGAGAGTTAGAGACTGCAAAAGATTCTGTGGCTAGCTACACACGAGGTAAATGTGCTAAAAAGTGTAGCATACTGCAAAATATTGTCACCAGTGTTGTAGTAGACTGTAATTAGCTAAGTTTCTTTAGCAATGACTCCATGTTTGTGACCATTTCTGTACAGTTCTTAACGCGCGACGGGTGCATGTTTAATGGTCACGTGCTGTGAAAGGGACTGAAGAGCGGGTTGGCGTGAGTAGTTACAGTGTCCTAACAGATTTCAAAGTTGTTAAGTTTATACTTTTACTCACTTTGCATAACTCTGTATGTTTCTGTTTGATTCAGAGGGGAGATCACTTGCTGTGTGATTCCTGCGTGTGTACTTGTCCTAGCACAGTAGCTGTGTGGAGAAACCGAAGTGAGTTCATGATGTTCTCCCATAGAAATGTATGTTTAAAAGAGAGTTTACAGTGCACTTTATTGCCAGTTGACCTGCGAAGTTGTGGGATGTAAACAATTTGTTTATTTGTTTTGTTTTCTCTTTTTTTGTTGTATTTGTTTCTTGACAGGTCACTACTGTTGTCTATACTGTTTGGATTTAACATGTACATATGATAGTTACTGTTGTCTCAGACCCTGAAAGGCAGTTTAGGCTGAGCCAGTGGAATAGTTAAATTTTGCCGTTTCACTCAAAACTACAGAATTAAAACTGTGCTCCTCCGAGTACAGTCGGAGAATAAAAAAGCCCACAAAAGAGTATTTCCTGTGTCCTGTCTCATTCCCCATGACCGGGCCCCATATATATAGTCGACCTTAATCTTACAGAGAATGTGATGACTTTGTGGATAATTTAAGTCAGTCATATATCCACAAACACAACAGGCTGAAAGTCAGTGATGCTGCTCGGTTTGCAGTCCTGAATATCACGGCACAAGCAGGATCCACTGCACTGTTAATGTTAGCTATGTTATATTGCTGCCTCGTTTCGGTGGTGTCGAGCCAAACAGACTTTAACGTGTGTTTGAACGAGCTGACGGTTCACTCGTTAAGCTGAAAGAAAGATGCTTTAATCACAGGAGTCACACATGTGTCCACTGTACCATCTGGGAACTCTTCTTGTGTAACACTCGTAATAACACAAACACTAAATCCTCCTGTTTGTAGCAGTGTGTACACCTGAGACTGTCACCTGTCTGTCCTGCACTCTCTGTTTCTTTCTCTCTGATTGTGTAATAAAAGTATGAACATGTATTTATAAGTTACACTTGTGTTTGAATCCTGCAGCTTATCACACATTTGATTTCTATGTGTGACAACTGCAAGTGTCCAGAGTGAGGACAGACTGAGGGACCCACTGCTGCACATCATCTGTGAGGCTTTGCAGCCCTGATGATCCACCAGGACACCAGTGTGTGAGGAAGAGGAGGAGGAAGAGCCAGCAGCAGCTGACAGATGGAGAGAATAGACAGACTGTTCCCTGTTTGTGAAGGACTGCTAGAAAAGTTTAAAATCACTAATTGTCTGTCCTGAATCAGTCTTATTAATAATAATAATGGATTGGATTTATATAGCGCTTTACAATGCCACTATTCATTCACTCTCACACACTGGTGGAGGCAGCTACAGTTGTAGCCACAGCTGCCCTGGGGCAGACTGACAGAAGCGAGGCTGCCATATTGCACCATCAGCCCCTCTGGCCAACACCAGTAGGCAATAGGGTAAAGTGTCTTGCCCAAGGACACAACGACCAGGACAGAGGACAGCCCAGGGATCGAACCGGAAACCTTCCGGTTACAGATACGCTTCCCAACCCCCTGAGCCACGGTATCAGGTAATGTTCAAATAATTTTATCATTCCAGTGTTTTCAGTGTGGGAGAAAGTACTCAGGGCCTTCAAGTTACACACTATGAAATGCAGCAACAAGTTTAATATTCAGAAACCTAAAGTATGTATCAGCAGCAGAATGGACCTAAAAATTAGTAGCACTGCTGTGTTTGTTGCATGATATTGCTGTAATTGTTTATATGCTTTATATATTCTGAGGTAAGTTGATCTATAGTGTTACATCATATTCTATAAGGATGTTATGTGTTTGTATACTTTCTGCCCAGTTTGACCCATTTAGCAGAAGTCAGCCTGTTTAAGGTGCTGATATCTATTCTGTATGACTTAAAGCAGTTATCAATCAGCCAATCTTTATTTATAAAGCACTTTTCATACAGAAATGTATCAAGATTGGAACATGTTGTTGGTCTCAAAGGTACGGTTTTATCTTGGTTTAAATCCTATCTCTCAGAGAGGTCGTTCTCTGTTGCTATGGGGCAACACTCCTCGGCTTCTGCCCCTATTTATTGTGGTGTGCCTCAAGGGTCCGTGCTCGGTCCTGCTCTTTTCTCTTTGTACATGTTGCCGTTGGGATTAATTTTTAGAAAACATAACATCTCCTTTCACTGTTATGCCGATGATATCCAGATTTATTTACCTTTGAAATCCGATGTGACTGCTTCTTTGCAACCTCTGTTCAACTGTTTGCATGAAGTAAAAATTTGGTTATCACATAATTTTCTTACATTGAACGAGAATAAGACCGAAATCATAGTCTTTGGTAGTCACACTCCGCTAGACCAGTTAGCTGACGCCCTAGGCCCTCTCGCTAGCCATCTTTCGTCCACTGTAAGAAACCTCGGAGTGTTCCTGGATGGCTCTTTTAAACTCGAGAAACAGGTGTCCACTGTGGTAAAAAACAGCTTTTACCAGTTGCGTCAGATTTCTAAAGCAAAGCCGTTCCTTCCTTTAAAAGATCTTGAAAAGCTTATCCACGCATTTATTACATCCAGATTGGACTACTGTAACTCCCTCTACTCGGGCCTCCAACACTCCTCTCTTTGCCGGCTCCAGTTAATTCAAAATGCAGCTGCGCGTCTTTTAACAGGTACGAGAATTCATGAACACATAACTCCAATTTTAGCCAAATTACATTGGCTCCCTGTTAAATATCGTATAGATTTTAAAATTCTTTTGTTCACTTTTAATATTTTGAATAATTTAGCGCCCAGTTATCTTTCTGATTTACTCCATTCATACAATCCCAACAGTGCACTTAGATCATCCAACCATAGGCTCCTAGCACAACCTAGGACTCGAATGAAGTCGAGAGGCGACCGGGCCTTTGCATCCGTGGCACCCAGACTCTGGAATAACCTCCCCGTTCATATTTGCACTGCCGAGTCTATCCAGTCTTTTAAATTACGTCTTAAAACTTATTTTTTTACTTTGGCCTTTGATTCTGTCTAGTTGGCTGTTTTAGCTTGTTGCATTGTTACCTATTGTTTGTTGTCCTCTTCTATTGTTTGTTTTAACTGTCTCATGTTTTTATTGACTGTGAAGCACTATGGTCAACACTGTTGTTTTAATATGTGCTATATAAATAAATTTTGATTTGATTTGATTTGATTTGAAATGTAGCACAAAGTGCTTTACATGGTTAAAAGCACCTCACCCCGCCCTCCAACTCACTCCCCACACTCTCATTAACATAAACGGGTGAGTGGGCGTTAAGGTGTCTGGGAAGGGATCTCAAAACGCCCACTCACATCCTGAGCCATCTGATCTCAGGAATTCGCATGATAAGGTGGGGCCAGGTTTCACAATGAACTCACCCGAAACTCTGGCTGATTGGGACCCACACCCAGTTTCACACCTTGGCTCAGGCGATTAGAGGATCATCAGGGGTCCTTTTGTCCCTCTGTGGGGGGTCACTCCCACTGGGTTTATATCTGGGACTCTCCACCATTTGACCTTAGAACTGAAGAAACTTCTCGGATGAGAGGTGAAACGTCTTCAAGCAACTTAAACAAGTCCAGACGCTTTTCTTTCCAAGCTCCTTTGACTACGATGACCTGGATGACTGAGAACCTTCACAGACAAATATAAAATAAAATCAATAAATATTAGGTAAAACCTAATTTAATAATATAAATAGAATAACAGGATAAATAAGCATAAAATAAATAAACATTAGGTGAAAGCTAAATTAAAAAGGTGGGTCTTGAGCCTGTTCTTAAAAACATGTACGTTCTCTGCGGCCCTGAGCTCCTCCGGCAGGCTGGAGGACCATACCACTGAAAAGCTGCCTCTCCGTGAGTATGTGTCCTGACTTTATGAACAATCAAAAGGCCAGTACCAGAGGACCTCAGGGCCCGTACGGTTCATATGGTAAAAGCAGATCTGAGAGATAAGAAGGCCCAAGACCATTAAGACATTTAAAAACCAATAAAAGAACTTTAAAATCGATCCTGAAACACACGGGGAGCCAGTGCAGCGATTCTAAAACCAGTGTAATGTGGGCCCGCCCTCTGGTCTTCGTCAGCACACGAGCTGCAGAGTTTTGTAAAAGTTGTAAAGGTGAATTATTATTTTTGGGGAGACCAGAGAGCAGGGCATTGCAGTAATCAATGCGACTGGTAATAAAAGCATGCATCAGCATCTCCGTGTTGGCCCGAGAGAGAATAGGGCGGACTCTGGCTATATTTTTTAGATGATAAAATCCAATTTTGGTTACATGTTTAATATGTGGGATAAAACCAAGCTCAGAGTCAAAAATAACACCCAGATTTTTCACTTGTAGCGAAGGACATAGTGAAAATGCCTCTAATTTAGACAAGAGTTTCTCTCTCTGAGCCTCAGGACCGACGATTAAAACTTCAGTTTTGTCCTGGTTAAGCTGTAAAAAGTTTTCTACCATCCAAGATCTTATATCTAAAATACAGTTAAAAAGGGCATCCATTGGTCTGGTGTCATCAGGAGACACAGAGATGTACAGCTGCGTGTCATCAGCGTAACTGTGGAAGTTCACTCCATGCCTCCTGATGACACCACCAAGAGGGAGCATATACAAATTAAAAAGTACAGGGCCTAGAACCTACCCTTGAGGCACACCACATGTCATTTTATGGATCTTAGAGGAGCATGTGTCCATACTCACCATAAAAGATCTGTCAGAGAGACAGGAAGTGAACCAGTTGTGTACAGCACCAGAGAGGCCCACCATGTGTTTCAGTCGGTTTAAAAGAATAGCGTGGTCTACTGTATCAAAGGCTGCGCTTAGATCCAGTAGCACCAGGACTGAGAGCTTTTGGGCGTCCCAGTTACATCTAAGATCATTTAAAACCTTTAGGAGAGCCGTCTCTGTGCTGTAGTTCACCCTAAATCCAGACTGGAATATCTCCAGGATCTGTCTATCATTGAGAAAATCAGTAATCTGAGTAAAAACAAGTTTTTCTAAGATTTTACTTAAAAATGGTAAGTTGGATACAGGTCTGTAGTTATTAAAATCATTACAATCCAAATTGCTCTTCTTCAGAAGGGGCCTCACCACCGCCGTTTTAAAGGCAGCAGGGAAGACACCCAACTGAAGAGAGCAATTCATCATGTATAAAAGCTCAGCTTCAAAGAATCCATAAAGTGTTTTAAAGAGTGAAGAAGGGATTGGATCTAAAAGACATGTGGTGGGTCTCACTGTGGAGAAAACTTTCTGAAGGTTCTCAGCATTAACCAGGACAAAGCTGTCCAGTGTCTCCTCAGGTACAATCGAGCCCTCAGATGTGTTTAAAATCATATCGCGATTAGATAAAATATCAGATCTGATGGCGCTGATCTTTCCCCTGAAGTGGTCTGCAAACTGCTCACAGAGTGAGTCTGTGGGGGTTCTTTGGGAGCTGTTAAAATCAGGGTTAAATAAATGATCTATGGTGGAAAAGAGGACCTTGGGATTATTTTTGTTATTACTGATTATTTTGGCGAAGTATGAATTTCTTGAGTTCCTTAATGTATTATTGTACATTTTAAGTTGCTCGCAAAATATTTGATGGTTGATTGCATTTTTAGTTTTCCTCCATCTCCTTTCTGCTGCCCTGCAATTTCTTTTGAGTTTTTTGACTTCTTCGTTTCTCCAGGGTGATGCATGTTTTACGTTAATCTTTTTGGTGGTGAGTGGAGCAACGGAGTCAAGGCTTTTCTTCAGTTTGCTGTTAAAATGATTAAAAATCAAATCGCAGGGTGCAGGTAAAATCACAGGGGGGCATTCGTCTAAAACCCTGGTAAAATTTGCAGCCACTTCAGAGGTTAGATAGCGCCTCCTCACAGTTCGCACCGAGGTCTCCTGCTGAATAAAACCGGTGATGTTAAAAAACACACAGTAGTGGTCAGAGACAGCCAAGTCAACAACAGAGGACACGCTGGTGGACAGCCCATGGGTGATGACCAGGTCCAGAGTGTGTCCTCTGTTGTGAGTCGGCTGCGTGACATGCTGGGTAAAATCCAAACAGTGAAGAATGTTTAAGAATTCTTTTGTTGCAGGGTCAGAAGGATTATCTATGTGCAGGTTAAAATCACCGGTTAAAATTATCATATTATAGTTTGAATGTATGTTTGTTAAAAATTCTGAGAATTCCTTGATAAAAGCAGCGCTGTCTTTAGGTGGTCTATAAATTGTGACAGATAAAACTGGAGGGCTGCTGAAAACAATAGTGTGGAATTCGAAAGTGGTAAATTGGTCAAATAAAATGTGTTTGGTGGTGAGTGTGTTGTTGGTTAAAGATGCAGTCCCACCTCTCTTACCACTTCTAATAGAAAAAGAGAAAGTAAAATTTGGTGGGGAGGCCTCAGTGAGAACAACTGGTGCATCCGAGCCCAGCCATGTTTCAGTTAAAAATAAACAGTCACGTTTATTATCTAAAATTAAATCATTAATAATAAAATACTTGTTCGACAGAGAGTGGACATTTAAAAGTGCCATACTGATCGAGACTGGTGGACAGTAGAGTTCAATGGATGTTGACATTTTTGAAGGGGCCGGAGGTTATTAATGTTTTTGGAGTTACTGGATTTAATAATAATTCTGTCGCTCTCTGTTTGTGATTATGACGGGTTTTGTGTTGACTGTGGGAGAGAGAGGTCCGAGTCCAGAGTTTTGTGTATTACTGTTAAAAGTGGAGCAAATATAGGAGCTGGGACCAGGGGGACATCAGTCAGTGGGACATCAGTCAGTAACTGACATCAGTCAGTTATGACATGGTCTGATTTTCTCACCCAATAAAGGAATATTTAATATATCAGTCTACTCTTCATTCTATCAGAAACAGTTTTCACAGCTCGTACATTTTCTTTTTACACATATATGTAAGCATTGAGCCAAATGTAATGTAATGCCAACATATTAAACGAACAATATTTGTCTCTTATGTATAATACATCTGTATATACACTGTCAAAGGTACTTGTCTTTGAGTGAAGATTTTAGGTGATAGGAAATATAAATAACTGCAACTTGAATCTTTGACCCAGAGTTCAAGCTGCTGTAATATATCCTGTAATATATATACAGGTCCTTCTCAAAAAATTAGCATATTGTGATAAAGTTTATTATTTTCTGTAATGTACTGATAAACAGTAGACTTTCATATATTTTAGATTCATTACACACAACTGAAGTAGCTCAAGCCTTTCATTGTTTTAATATTGATGATTTTGGCATACAGCTCATGAAAACCCAAAATTCCTATCTCAAAAAATTAGCATATCATGAAAAGGTTCTCTAAACGAGCTATTAACCTAATCATCTGAATCAACGAATTAACTCTAAACACCTGCAAAAGATTCCTGAGGCTTTTAAAAACTCCCAGCCTGGTTCATTACTCAAAACCGCAATCATGGGTAAGACTGCCGACCTGACTACTGTCCAGAAGGCCATCATTGACACCCTCAAGCAAGAGGGAGACACAGAAAGAAATTTCTGAACAAATAGGCTGTTTCCAGAGTGCTGTATCAAGGCACCTCAGTGGGAAGTCTGTGGGAAGGAAAAAGTGTGGCAGAAAACGCTGCACGACGAGAAGAGGTGACCGGACACTGAGGAAGATTGTGGACAAGGACCGATTCCAGACCTTGGGGGACCTGCAGAAGCAGTGGACTGAGTCTTGAGTAGAAACATCCAGAGCCACCGTGTACAGGCGTGTGCAGGAAATGGGCTACAGGTGCCGCATTCCCCAGGTCAAGCCACTTTTGAACCAAAAACAGCGGCAGAAGTGGCTGACCTGGGCTACAGAGAAGCAGCACTGGACTGTTTCTCAGTGGTCCAAAGTACTTTAGCCCGGGTCATTTTTTCAGAACCCTGGGGTCTTTTGGAGTGTAACTTGTTTCATAGTTAGATGCCTGACTGACAACTGTATAAAACAAAAACTGCATATGTGATATATATTTTTTCCTATATGAAGTCATTCTTTTTTTGAACAAAACTCAAAATAGAGCCTATTAATCTTTCAGTCATTTCTACCCTCACTTGATTTCCTTTCGCTGCTCAGCTCTCACACAGTGGCTCAGCTATGCTCCAATCCATCCATATTGTGGCCAATCACGTGCGAGGATATGGGATAATATCATTATGTGAAAAACAGAGAACGTGAGAGACGCGAAAGTCAAGTGGAGCGTGCGTCTGTCCTCTCAGTGAGTGAGACAGTAGACAGCGGTGAGGAGGGCTGTGCGAAAGCAAAAACACATAAATATGCCTGACACCCGTAAACGAAGCAGCATCTGGCTGCAGTTTAAAGACTTTTTTGTCTCGGCCTAGGTCTCGTCTCGACTTGGTCTTGGTCTTGTCTTGGTCACGGTTGACTACAAGTCATAGGAAAATAATAATAGAAAATAGAATAAAATAGAAAAATAAATAAACAACGTTCCCATACTTGTGCTTGGAGTAAATGGGTTGCGCTAAGTATATCAAACCACTAGATGTCGCTGTGGAGCCGAGTCTGAAGCACAAAGCAAACAGAAATTTACTGCACAGTGCATTCTATTATCTGAAGACTGAAACATTCACGTCCTGCTTCTGCTGAACTAGAAACTAACTTTTAGATTTTGCCAGGATTCCTCATTAGACAAAGAGTTAAAACGTAGACATTTACTTATTTATTAATCTGTCAGCACCCTGTTCAGATCATGTATTGCCTGCCTCTTCATGCAGGCATTAAACCCCTGAAAATGACAGGCTTTACTTGATCTATGTAGGGACACATTCAACACACTCATTGCGTTACTTTACGCCTGGCACTCCACCTTCTTCCTCATACGCTCTGAGTGGAAACTTTAACATCATTGAGAATAAACAAGACAGTATAGAGACCGTGTGAGACAAGCGTCAAAGTAAAGACTGAAATAGGAATATCAACAAAGTGCTTTATTAAAACTGTAAAACAAAAAAGGTTTCTCCTCCCACTCAATCAGTGTTATGGTGCTGTGGGTCTTTGCATTCACCAAGCTCAAAAGTGATTGTTCCTGCTTCTCTGTTTGGAGGCTGACGCAGAACAAGCTCAACCAAATCCTCAGAGTCGCAGAATGACAGGTTATAATGCACGTGACCTAACAGAGAATTGTTCCACAGGTACAGAAAACTCTGCAGCTCAGTCAGAGGGGTGAAGTTAAAATACCATCTGTGGAGAGAAAACAGGCCTCCTGATGTCACTCGGCCACCTTAACAACACACCAAAACAATCTAAGTCAGGGCAGGGGTATCAAACACACGGCTCACCATAGCGTATGAATAAAACTGCCTGGATTGCAACATAAAACAACTCTTCATGGGAGCGTTGTGCACCTTTCAACCGTGATCTGTAAATATATGTGTAGTGACACTGGGCTTAATGAATGTGGGAGAAGAAATCTGTGGAAATTGCACTTTTTCTTCTCCTTAAGACATCTCAGACTGCTCATCGTCTGCTGTCTGAATGGATCGCTCATTAAATGATGAAAACAATTTAACAAGAAAAATACTTCCCTGCTGTTTGCTTCAATTTTAGGGGCAAGACTTGCGCCTGAAGACCGGCTGTGGCCCAGGTGAGCACTTTTGTTGTGGTTGTGATGTGGTGCTTGTGCGTCTTTACACTTGCACTTTAATGTTTGTCTGAAAGTAATGCACTCTTGGCAATTTATTCTCTCTGTCAACAGCTGACTATTATTTTTTATATCAGCTGTGTCCTAACAAAGACCTCACAGTTTTCAGTCTTGCTGTTGTAATGTGCATAGACTTTAGTGTGTGCTTCCGATTTTATGTTTGGGAAATTAGATAAATGGTTACCTAACAAACATAAACATCAATCTTCCCAAACACATGTTTTCTATTCAACAAAGAAGGAAAATGTAGTATTGTGTATAGTATACTTGTAGCTAAGATGGGGAAAGAACATGGAGTTATTCTTTCATCATGTGATCTAACATCTATTTACTTCTACTTATCAAGTTCAGTGGGGTAGGACGGCTCTCCAGGGTGGGATTGATCCTGGACAGGATGCCTGTCCACTGCAGGGCAAACACAAAGAGACAGACCTAGTTAAAACTGCCAAGCAACTTAACCTTCACACCTCTTTGTGCTGTGGGAGGAAGCTATGGCGAACATTCAAACTCCACATAGGAGGCCCCCGGGAGTTTGAACGCGGACTTTCTTTTTGTGAGGCAGCAGTGCTAACCACTGCACCACCATGCTGCCCTGACGCATTAAATCTAATATCCTTTGTGAATTGCTATAACACCTCTAAAACTTCAAGGTTTAATAATACCACCAACTGAACTAACCCACAGTTGTTTGGCCCACAGCCACCATTTCCAAAAAAGTGCTTAGTCTAAACCAGAGAAAGACTTTTGCCACTGCAGATACGCGTTTTTATGAGCTGACACTTTATCAGCATATGTGATACACGTTTATAACACTTCTAAATGCGTTACTAAAACAAACTGACCCCAAAGAAATTTTGAAAAAATATTGTGAAAAACGTGTTCTACTTTATCCAAAAGGTCCTTCCTTTCAACGCTGAAAACAGAAATTAGGTCAAAATACATATATGTATTTAAAAAAGGTGTTTCGTTGGTCTGATATAGAGAGTAGATCAAGCTAAACTCTGGCTCAACTTACTTCAAACTAGTGTGGCAACTTTCCTTCAACTACTTTCATCTGATATTCAGGGTTTGTTTGTTTTTAAAAAGTACAACATATAAACACTACGCTGATAGGAAGTAACATGCAACTGTAAGAATGTATAAAATGTCAGTTGCGTGCTCTCATGAGCTTATTTCACGCACACAGGAAGTTATGCTCGGGTCTCTACAGTCTCCTTTTGTGCACAGTTAAAAGAAAGAGGAAGTTTTGTGTCACCAGCTGAGTGCGTTCACATGCTGCACACCGCGACACTCAGCCGGCGCGCAGAGAGGACTTGTTTTTTGGCTATGGATGTCTACCAGGAGGCTGTGCAATATCTGGAGTCACAGAACATACCAGGTGAGAGTAGATTTAACCTGAATGTTGCAGCCGTTTTCTTGTTTTGTTTGCTGGGAGGGGGAAGAAAAAACAATTAAAAAAAAGCTCTGCTATTAATACTTTTTCAAAGACAGAAAGACAAAAACAGAAGTAGATGTGAGAGATTGTGAGCTTTTCTCCCTCTGACTGAACAGTGTCTGCTGCAGTGGCAGAAGAAGCTGATGTCTTGGAAGAGGACGTTTTCCCAGAGGAGGCAGTGTCCTGTTTTCTCTCCCCGCTGAACACTGAGAGCGTGGACTTCCCTGACACCCCTGTGAGTTCACGACTCCAGTGTTTTGTATCACTGCACACTCTTTGTACCTTCTTGAGTTTGTCTTCTAGACTGCATTTAGTTTTGCAATACTTGTATTTTCATGATGAAAATGGAGAAGGATCAATGGCCTAGTGGGAAGTACGTATAAAAACCTTTCAGCACTATAATTCTCACATTTTATACGTGAGTAAATTTGAAAGCAACCAACACAGAACAGAAAGTAGACGGAGTGAAGCAGAGCCAAGTTTTCAAGTTTTGCTACATAGAGCTTTCTGGCTATTATGTTGGTTAAAAACACACAACTGCAGGTAGCACCCAGAAAGACAAACAAGGAGAAATCTAACTTTGTGTTTCAAAATCTAGAACAAAGGTACCTTAAAGAGTTTTAGTGTGGTTCCCATGTTTATCTGACTTATGTTTGAGGGGCAGTTACATCTCAGGAAGCTCTCGCGTCATATACACAAAAACATAAAACAAATTAAAAACATTGTACAAACCTGTGAAACTCCAACAACCCGTCTGAGATTCATGAGAAAAGGGCTGCAGCTCAATTTGCTCGTCATCGCTTGCTTTAGCGACGGGACTCCTTTAACAGGAACGTCCAACGTTCCGATTCACCCTGTAAGTCCTGCGGTGATGATAACTGTGGCCTCTTTTTCAGAGGTTGGCATCACAAATTTTGTAAAAACTCTTTGACAATAACCTTGAGTCTGAGGGGGCGCTGTGATGTATTCTCATGCTCTGCACACCTGTGATCCAGACAACATGCAGCAAGGAGGAAATGCTGGAGAGGAGGCTCACGGTGCTGAAAGGCATCCTGGAGAGCGAGGAGGTTTACCTCAGAGAGCTGGACACCCTGTTGATGGTAAGATCAACACACACAGACACAAGCGCAAATTTGCATTTCTCAGTTCTTATATTTAGCTCTCTGTTCTTGTTATTCATAGACAGATTGTCATCACTTGTTCGCTGGACTGAATATTATTTTACAGCAATAAAAACTATTAGACTATTAGTGTTTCACTTCTGCTTTGTTGTTCAACTGTTACCACACTTACTATAGTGATTTAAGCCTGTTCTTTGTTAGTTAACATTACCTTTTTTTAGCATGTTACACAGGATCATGTCCGGCAATCACATGCAACAAAGTCTTGATTATTCAGCTTCCTTCTTTAGTGGTAGATAGATTGTTCTCCTTTGTGGATTAGGCTTCCCTTTTTCTTTTCATAAAACTATTGAAACCACTCCCATGTATAAAGTAAACATGTAGCACAAGGTGCGAGAAGTTACCTTAGCCTTACGTGGCTCTGAACAAGGGGATCGTTTTGCTGAAAGAATGCAGACAGTTTTTAACGCTCATCGGTGTCTCGTTGCTTGTTTTCTTTTGTAAACTAAAGGACAGGTGTGCTCAGAAGTTTACATACACTCATCATAAATGTGAATGTCATGGTAATCTTGGGCTGGTATTCCAGTAGCACTGATAGCAAAACAGCCTCAGGGCATGATACTACCACCACCATGCTTGACAGTTAGTGCAGTGTTTTAAGGTTTCAATTCATCTTTATTCCTCCAAAAACTCTTCTTGTTATTGTGGCCAAATGGTCTGACCACAAAACTTTTCACCAGAAGGCATTTGGCTTGCGCATCTGGACTACTGCAAATTTTAATTGAGCTTAAAGGATTCAGTTTTGGAGCAAGGTCTTCTTTCTTGGTCGACACCTTCTCAGTCCACGTTGATGTAAAACTCACTTCACTGTGGACAGTAACATGTTCTCACTCCCAACGTGTAGCATATTATGCTATGTGACAAATCGTCGGTATGTTACGCTTTTGGCCACCCAACACGATCCTATGTTATGCGTTTGGAAAAAGGAGGAAACATGAGAACTGTTTGGACTCAGTCTGCATATGTTGCTTTGGAAGACACTACCTAACACCATTAAGATTGTGGTCAAGGTTAGGGATAAGGTTAGGATTAAGATTAAGGTTTGGGTTTGGGTTAGGGCTGGAATACACGGCTGGAACGTCTGTTACCGCCGGGAGCGTCATTCTATTGGATTTCATCCACAACTCACCACGTCCTATGGGAACGCTGAAGGTTACCTTTCGCGTTCCCATTGGACGCCTTGGGACGTGACAAATCATTGGTATGTTACGCGTCGGTAATGACACTGGGCTGGTTCCAGTAGTCTCCAGTTTATTGTAGGCTTGAGCTTTGGTGGGTTGTTGCTGAGCATCCTAACCAATTTCCTCTTGTCTGACTGTTTGGATCTTCTTCCATTTCTTGAGAAAGAGGAGACGCATCCAAGTAACTTGCACTTACGATCTTAGAATCTGCAGTCGTGCAGAAATGTCTCAGAGAGACCTTCCCAGCTTGTGCAAATCTGCAGTTCTCCTTCTCAGAGTTTCACTGAGTTCCTTGGACTTTCCCATTGCTCTGAGTGTGTTGGTCAACCAAGTGCCAATAAGTGCTATCAAACAAAATTAAGTCAGGAAATGATGGCGCAATAATGAGTGCCTGAATCTATTTTTCCTTCTCTTTTTAGTGCTATTAATAACAACAGCTACACGCATTTCCCCATTCTTACAGTTTCCGACTCATTTAACAAAAGACAAGAAAAAAGATGTGAGAAAGTAAATGAAATTGTGTGGTTGATCCTTTAGCATGACTGCTGTGTTTTGTGGCGTTGTGAGCTCACCACTGTACTCTTATCACTGAGTGACTAAATGTAACATTTTTGCTCTTCCGGTTATAGTGGTGGTTTGCATGCATGTGCCAAAGGCAATGCTTTGCGAGATGTATCACATGTGAACTGCACATTTCACACATTCATGTCCTTCTCACTTCACCACAGCCTATTTCTCTTTTCAGCACACCACATTGTTCTTCTTTCTCACCCACACTGGCTGCCATTTAACACAACTTTTTTTTTTTTTTAATTTTGCTGTCTAGCCCATGAAGGCTCTGCGGGCTTCAGCTGGGACCTCTCAACCAGTTCTGTCCAGCCAGCAGGTCCAGACCGTTTTCTACCAGGTGCCTGAGCTCAGAGACGTGCACCAAACTTTTTACTCAGGTCTGAAGGCCCGTTTGAGTGCTTATGACCAGATTGAGATCAGCCCTGGTAATGAGACAGAAATGAGATGCAGAGGCTTTGAGCTGGTGGTCGGGGACCTGTTCCAGAAAATGGTGAGTTTTTTGTTTTCATCGTATGTTATGTTTCAGTTGTGGAAATCCACAGAGAGATAAACGACAGTTCCCTAATGGCTCAGTAGTTACTCTCCATTCTCCTTTTTCAGAACCATCAGTTAGCGTAACATGCATGCCGTTAGATTGTTGGAGGAAGTTGTGGGATAATCCGCACATGGACAGGGAGAATTAGGCCTCAGCTAACCAGATGTTTGAAGGAGGAACTTTCTTCCTGTGAGGCGGCAGTTCTAACCACAGTGTGACTGACACTTTTTTTCTGAGCCCACGATGGCTCTCCTTAAATATGTTTTAAGTGACAGCAGGAACTGAGCAATTATTTGCTAAGGCATAGACTCTGTGTTTATGGACTTTACTATGATCACAGGGGAGCTTTTAACCACATATTTTATGAGTTGAATCAATGAAGATAAGCAACATAGAGAGAACGCGCACAGCTTCCTGCACAAACACATTAACATCTTATATCAAAGTGGTCAAGCATGAGTATCAATCTGACACAAGATGTTCTGCAGAAATGCTTTTCTGGAACGGACACTGAACTTCTGATCAGTGGGATGCCAAATCGCAGCTGCTCGGCCTGAAATGGTGCTTGCTGGGTAAAGATATGCGCGTAATGTCCACGTTCATTTGTAGCTTCATCGCTGCAACAATCTCACCTGAGGTTGGTGTGCAATGGACGCATCTGAATCAGTCATACAAATCAGTCATACAAATCAGTCATACAAACCAAACACACACACACACACACACACACACACACACACACACACACACACATATATATATATATATATATATATATATATATATATATATATATATATATATATATATATATATATATATAAATAAAACGACTGCATTAAGCTCTGTTGTTCCTATTTTCTGTTTGTGTGTAACTTCATAAACACAATAAAATTAGTTGTGTTTATAAAGTTAGTGAAATTAAAAGCTGTGGCCCGCAATGTCAAATGAGTTTGACTTCCCTGTTGCAAACGGTCATGGTGGAGGGACTATATCCCCGCTGACATTAAACAAGAGGTGGGCTTTACCCTAGCAGGTACCCTAAACTATTTCACTAGCTGGGCCCACGTCCTCATTTTAGGTTTGGCAGCATTTTAGTAGGTAAAAGTGAATGCTTTGACATGAATTGAGCTGTAATTTGGGGAAGGCCTCGAAGGGGACTGGCGACAGCTCTCGGGCCTGGCAGATCCCCGTATACTAAATAGAAGTGAAGAAGTTAAAGAATTGAGAACAAGGAGGGAGGGAGGGTGAGGCACATAAATGAGAATAAACAGCTTTCAGAACTGGGGGAACCTATATAGATGAGAACTGGAAGGAGCGTGTTTGGAGACGTGGTCCTGCTCCTGAAATTCCGATACATAATCTCCAATAAAATATGCCTGTTGGCATTTGCTGTGCATTATAAAAATAGCAGTGGTTCAGTGGTTAGGATTGTTGCCTCAGAATTTAAAAACATTCTTGATTGTGTTTGATTATTCTAAACTGGACGCAGGTGTCAACACGTGGCAGCGAGATGATACCAATGCAGGACACAGAGCCATCTGTAGTGTAATAAAAAGTGAGTTATTGGCTGACTCAGCAAAAAACCAAAAGGGAAAGAACAAAATATCACAAAAAAGATTAGAGTCAAGAGGCAGACACAAACTGACTATATACTATACTATACAGATGTACATTGGTGGGTGATTGGAGGAAACAGTCAAACACAGGTGACTACAATGAAAGGTAAAGGTGGTAGTAATGAAAAGAAGAACAGCAGAAAGGAACCTTCAAAATAAAACAGGAAGTAACAATGAGTCAAAGACAACCATTATGACTAACGCGAAACATGGTGACAGAGGCAAGAGAACACAAAAGCAGGGAGAACCAAAAAATGCAACAAAACCAACACATACAGCAGTGACCAAAGGACAACAAGTGCTTTACCAAAACTCGAGAGCATGACATAGGTGCGAATGAAAGGAGGATAAATAACATAATGAATCGAATAGAGTGCTGTAAGGATCTTTGTGGCTTCTACTGTAAAATGCTTTGAGTGCTCATTAAGATACACATTGTGGTGAAGCTACAATACATTTCCAGACACTTTTATCATTTTCTGAAGGCAATATGACTTTTGAAGTCTCATATTGTGATGAGTCAGAGAGACGCGGTGTGACAGATGGCTGAATTCCATTTGGCTGTTTCAGTTTTAGGTTTTCTGTCATTATTTTACTGGAATGGAAATGAGCTTTTGTTTGTTGTATGTAAGACCCAGGTTTTTTCCAGTGACTCTGTTTGTGGGGAAGATATGGCTGATAAAAAGGAAGGATGACATCATTAACAGAAATCTCATTTTCTCAAGTTTAGACATTGGGTTAAAGTTTTTACTCACCAGGCAATTTTAGATGGCGATAAACAGCCTGAACTGCTGCTGATTTATTCAGGCTACTTATCAAGCGTCACACAGCTGTGTGTGCACTGAGGTTAGACTTTGGACCTTTTTCATCCAGTGTATTTTACCTTTGCAGGTGAGCCAGATTGGTCTGTACGGTGGCTTCATTGAAAACTACGTGAAAGCTGTTGAAGTGGTTAGGAAGTGCACCCACTCAGACCCTCGCTTCCGAACTCTAGCAGAGGTACTAAAGATCCTGCACCATCACAGTAACATTTAGCTGAGTCACACTGCATCATTGCTACTGCATCTTCTGCTGCTTTTTCAGAGCATGATGTCTAACAACGGCACAGACAAAGCTCGGACTACGTACACATTTGAAGGTACTTACAATAAAATGTGATTTTTTTTTACAAAATACATACATGTCTGCCAGGGTCTGATAGCTCTGTTTGTGTTTTTAGCTCTTCTTTACAAGCCCTTGGACAGAGTTACAAAGACCACATTAGTGCTGCAGGTAAGACCTGGACGATTTTATTAACATCCTCCTCTTAGTGTTTTTTAAATCGCTCTGGTGTTTGATTGCATTATTTTTAATGACGAGTCCATACATTTTTTTTCCTGGAGCAGGAGCTCTTTCTTGTTTTGTTTTTTCTGATTTGGCAACCTCTGTCATCTTGTAGGATCTCCTGAAGACGACGCCAACAGAGCATAGAGATTACACAGCCTTACAGGAAGCTCTGAGATTGTCTCGCAGCTTCCTGTCTGGTGTCAACGAGAGTTCACAAAGTAAACGGGAGGTCACGTTAAGTCGTGGGATGGTGAGTTTAGTCTCCAACCCGATCCCTTCAAATGAATATGGAGAAAAGTTATATAGGACGTATGCCCTGCTGAATGTATACAGGCACCCATTTTACAACATGTCTGTGTGTGTGTGTACTCTCCCAGAGACGCCAGCTAATGCGTGATGGCTTTGTGGTGGATGTGAGTGAGAGTGAACGCAGCCTGCGTCACCTCTTCCTTTACACCGACCTCCTGCTGTGCACAAGATTTAAACATGCAAATAGAGGGTGAGCTTAGCACGAGAGCGCATTAAGGCTTGTGGGGAATGTGGTCAACCTGCAGCATGCAGTGTGCATCTGCCTTTTCACAGTTAAAAAGGAACCCTCTTAAAACTGTTTAAAGGTGTGGAAAGACTCACAAAATCTCATGACGCCTGTTCATGCTGTGTTTCTCCTAGGAAGCAGGACCAGTACAGATTCTGCTGGTATCTGCCTCTCGCCGGTCTAAGACTTCGTTGGGTTGCAGACAAGGAACGGCCGCCAGAAACCAACGTGCGCTTACACAACATACGAACAAAGATGTACGTCCTGCGTCAGCAGCTACTACAGCAGCTCCGGCAAAATCCGGTGTGTGTTTATGACACAGAGAGTGAGAGAGTAACCAGATGACTTAAATGTAAACATTTCTGGTAGCACTTCATAATACAGCCTGCAACCTACATTTAACAACGGGGTTGTTTTTTCTAGTACCTAAACATACTCATCAGTCTGCACAGTAGAACAAGGGACTAACAACTTTTAGTTTTACAGTAAAGAGGAAACAAACAATTTTAATAACTTTTTAAAGTGACCAGACAATGAGATAATGGTGATACTTAAGTATTTTTAGGTGCTGAAAATGACAGCCTAAATTCAGAAAACATACATTACAAATGTCACTGCATTTCTCTGTATGAAGAAAACATCCAGGAGCCTGGCAGCTCGTAGCCAGAAGAAACTGGAACAAATGGAGCTGATGTTGCTCACACACTTGATTGCTTACAGACTGGAGCTGCACAGCCCCAGTGGCAAGGTATACGAGCACACACACATTCTAATGTAGTTCACTTAAGTCCTAAACAACAGACTAAGATTACACAATGGCCTGTTTTTGTCTTATCACAGAGTCACGCTCTCCTCTTCTCCTCTCTCTATGAACTAGAAGAATGGAGGCAGGCCATACTCAAACTCACCACAGCTAGTGAGTACACAGCTTTTGACCACTCTGGAGTGTAATTACGGCTACTCTGCAAATCTATTTGTAGCTTTTCAAGCACTGTTAAGTATTTGTGGCCAGCTGTATGTCATGAAAGTGATTGAAGTCAATCTCGCCCCGGAGCATATTTTAATTTAGTTTAGTAGCTAAATAATGAACTAAACGTAAGTAATTATTTAGTTTAATTTATTAACATTTGTAATTACTTATTAAAATACCATCTTCTGTTGTGCTGCTAGCAGGCTGTGTGTAAGAGTTGAGTCGACTTAGGAGAGAAGCGAACGTGAGATGTCTCGTGGACAGCATGCGGTTTTTATAAAATGCCTACTTGTTATGTTTAAGGAAGTTGAGGGTCTTAGAAAATGTTCTGTAGGTCATGTGAGGCAGTGTTGCATCATTTATATGAGCAAAAAAAACTTGTTACTTGTTTCTGGCCACTATAAGCTGGTTATAATACTAGCTAGCTTGGTTGCTATGTATGGGTACGTCGCAGAGCCAGATAACAGCTAATTACCGTTACTACACACTCACTGATGACTTTATTAAGTACAGCTGTTAAAATCTGTGTTTACTCGTATCTCATATCGGATATCTCATCAGAACACCACATGACATTACCTTGCATTTAAGTTTGTAGCCATTGGTCAAGGTCGCCTGCTGAATTTCAAAGTGATCATCAGAATGAGGAAGAAATGTGACATCGAATGTGGTGCGGTTGTTTGTATCAGACGGGCTGCTCTGAGTATTTCAAAAACTGCTGATCTGCTTGGATTTTCCCACAAAACCATCTATAGGGTTTATAGAGAATGGCATGAAAAAGAGAAAATATCCAGTAAGTGGAAGTCCCCTAGTTGATTTCAGAAGTCAGAGGAGAATGGCTGAAGTGCTTTGATCCAACAAGAATGCAACAGTAACTCAAATAACCACTTGTCAAAACCAGAGTGTGCAGAAGAGCATCTCTAAATGCACAACATGGACGTTATAGCAGCAGAAGACCACACCAGGTGCCGCTCCTTTCAGCTAAAGGAAACTGAATCTCATATGCTCACCAAGATTGGATAATAAAATGCTTATTATCCATTTATTATCACATCAGAATTGGGCAAGAACAACATGAATGCATGGCTAAATTAACAATTCAAGCTGGTAGTGGTAGCATTTTCTTGGTACACTATGGGTCCCTTAGTACGAATTAACATCACTTAAATCCCATAGCTATGTTCTTTTAAAATGGGAGTAGTTAGGAGCTGACTCACTTTTGGAGTCAGCCTCAAGTAGTCATTATGAGGAATGGCAGTTTAGGGTTTTGTTTTTTTTTTTTTTTTTGGGGGGGGGGGGGGGGGGGGGTGCAGCCTGCCTTTCATATGCTTTATTTTTTTAGCTTTAATTGAGCCGAGCTTCAAGTTTCTCTCACTGGGGTCCAGACTAATGTGTTACTCTTCTGTCAACTGATTGTTATTTGCTTTGTGTCATGTTTGCCAGACATAGAAACTGTCCCTCCAGACTTGCTCACGTTGACCAGTTCGTGTGTGAAATTGAGAATGACCCAGCAGCCACCTCTACATAGCACTAACGCCGGTACACATCTAAGACTCACTTTTTTCTCACCACACAATCACATCTGTGTCTGAAATGCAATACACTGTGTGAGGTTCTCTCTTTGATCTTTACATGAGACCCACAATACCTTTTACCACAGCTTTCCTCGTGTGTGTCCTGTATTACCATTATGCTTTTATTCAGCGTGAATAAATCCAGTGAGATTTGTCTCTGTCTCTTTCCTCAGGACTGAACGAGGAGGCGCTATGTGGGACTTTGAGTGTGGCCATTGATTCTGCCGCTGGCCTACAGCAGCCAGCTTGTATGCTTCTTAGCAATTTTGAAGCATCATGAGAGACTGGGCTATCTTCTGTCTAAGCTAAATAGTTTTGTGGTCATTAATGATGCTCTCTTTCTCACTCAGGTGTGTATGTGTGTGTGGAAGTGGATGGCTTCAAGTTTTACGATCAGCAGACCCAGACACACTCTTCAGTCCTCAGCCTAAACCCTCACTGGGACCAGGTTAGACTCAAGCCTTTTGAAATATGAAATATTACATTTGGCTTTAATATTGAGTTAAATTGTTAAAGTAAAGAAAATAAGAGACATCAGAGCATTTGAGGAAAAGTCCTACTATCTTGTAGATGGGATTTGTCAACCAGTTCAAGGTAGCAATTCTTCATTTCTTCTTCATGTCTAGCCAGTATCCGACATGATGTCAGGTTTGAGCTTAGGGGATTACAAAAGTCTGCACTTCTGGTGTGACAATACCATGCTTTAAACATTATCAGAGGCAGTAAAATCAACACTAAATCCGACTAGTAGGCCGAAGTGAAGGATTTAGAATAAGACATAGATTCTCCACATGCAGCTTAAGGAAGTTAAAGTCTTTTTTCATTGTTAACATCTTTTTTTTACATTTTAAACAGGAGCTGTCTTTCCAGGTGGACGGTGCACAGAACTTGAGGGTGTTATGTGTGAGTCAGTCAAATGGACAGGATGATACTGTTCTGGGAAAAAATACAGTAAAGGTACGGAGAGGCCTAAGAACTTCAGCTTTATCTTTATTAATACCAGTAAGCTGGTTTTCAATATAATATTAAACATATAATCCAAGATCTTTCCCAGCAACACTGAAGAAAAAAATATGTTAAAAATGGGTTTTAACAGTTGCAGTTCCTCTTTAATTTGCAGAGATGATTAATGTCTATTCTGGGTTTGAGCCCACAGAAACTGTGGTTCACGTTGTAACAGGACTTGTCCAGGATATTTAATACCAATTAGTGAAAATGGAGTTTGAGTCAGTGTTGATGGCTAACTTAGCTCGTACTTTTCTAAATGCATGCATTTGCATGTAATCATTGGTTATTATTAATCTCTGGCTTGAAATGAATTGAACTGAATGATTAGCTGAAGTACTTTTACTATTTGGCATCGTGGCCATTTGTCACAAACTGGCTCAAAGTAGAGGACGAGATAACAGTTCCTACAAGAGGTTTATTCAAATAAAACATCTTAAACATAAAATTATTTTAAACATAAAATACCTAAGACACAAACATCAAAGTGGGTGATGACAGGTGGAGTGAAAACAGAAGGGAAATGCAGGCAAGTGGCTGGGCATCAGCTACAAATTTTAAACTACAGCAACAGTAGTGCACCATTGTTTCCAATGACAGTAGGAGAGACCTGCCCTCCCTAAATGGGCCCCACTCACTCCCATTGTAAGCAATGAAAGCCACTCAGCAGGAAATGAGAAGGAGTTATCCCTCTGTGAGTGAGAAAAAGAAGAAGAGAAAAGAGGAAGAGAAAAAAGAAAAATGAGGAAGCTTTTTTTGTTTTTGGAGCAATCAAATGAATCATAGATAACTAAATGCTTAAATAACATTAAATAACTGTGAGAGAGACACATGAATAATAGAGCATCACATAATTTGTTTTTTGTGACATCTTCTTACCCTAACCCCACATGGTCACTGCGGATGGCTGGCCCTCCCTGAGCCTGCCACAGCTTTCTTCCTGTTAAAAGGGTTAATGGGTTTTTTTAATAGAACGGTTGTTTTAGGTGTCAGATAATTTATAACATAGTAATGAATGTTCTGTGAATTTTTGCTTGGGTCTCCCACAAAATCTGAAATTGCCACTGAATTTAAGAGACAGAGAGTAAAGTTTTATAGCCTGGAAAGCCTGGTGAGCTACATTACCTGATGGCGCTTCTATGTCAGGCAGTTATCAGTAAGAGTAGGCCAGGATGTCCTTGAGACAACAGTAGGAGGGTAACATAATCTAGGTTAACCAATAGGGCATAGGACATTGTCTAAACTTGACTTTTGGCACACATAGCACGCAGGGACCTATCCCAGCTACCACAGGGCAAGAGGCAGGCTACATAGAGACAGACATATTGTTTTATTTTCTGTCTTATCTTGTGCAACTATTTTTGAAAGGTATTGCATAAATGAAGCTTATTATTATCATTAATTTGGCACGTGCCTTTTTTTTGCCAATCCAGATATATAGGTTAGGGGTAAAAATGCCCCATGTAATTATTTCACCAGACAGATTTTTTTCTAACTAATGATCCTACCATTTCCTTTATTTTAAAACCCCATGTCAAGTTGAATTTTACTTTTTTCTGTGTTCATCAGTTGGACTCTAAAACTCTGAATAAGCGATGGAAAAAACAGACCCTACAGCTGGGCCAGGTGGAGCTCACCCTCTCTCTCAAGTACTGTCCCCACCCACTGGGACCACCCAGCTCCACAGTTCAACAGCCGCCAATCTTTGGCGTCCCCATTGAAACCGTGGCAAAGTAAGTTCCTGCCTATCATGTCAGTGTGTCAGCTGGCTCCCTCTTGGCCTACCCGAACAGTCTAGACACCTTGAAACTGAAAGCTGTAGCTTGGTTCAGAGTTTTATTTCCCCTGTGTGCCCTTTCGTGGAGCTAGTTTTCAGTTTAATTTGTGGGAAAGTAGATTAAAGGGAAGCAGAAGTGTGGCGGGAGTGGAGATTGAAATGAAATGAAACAGCCTATCAATCAAATGCAACATAACTTACACAATGCTTAAAGTCTCAATCCTCTGTCAGACAGGAGGGAGTGCTGGTTCCTCATGTGGTGCGATGCTGCGTGGAGGAAGTGGAGAGGAGAGGCATGGACGAGGTGGGAATCTACAGGATTTCAGGAACAACCAGTGAAATCAGCACCCTCAAGGCTGCGTTCAACAACAGTAAGAAAAACATAACACAGAAAAATGATCTTTTTGTTGGAAAGTGCAGTGATAAAGAATTGTTGCAATGCAAGGAGCAGATTGGAGTGAGCTGCAGTCATCAGGCTCTTCACTCAGGTCTTCTTTAACATGACCAGAGATGGGCAGTAATGTGTTACTTGTAACGCATTACTATAATCTGATTACTTTTTTCAAGTAACGAGTAAAGTAAGGGATTACTATTGCAAAAACGGTAATTAGATTACCGTTACTTTCCCGTAGGAACGCTGCGTTACTGCGTTACTAAAACTGTGATTTTTTTGCGAGAATGTCTCATGACAGTGACGTAAGCGAGTGCGACGTTCGTGACAACAGCTGTGTGCAGATCAACAATGGATCACATATCGATTGTGGGAGAGAGTATGAGCGTGCAGCGTTTAAAGCGTGGAAGCACTGACCTTACTTTGAGTTTGATTCCATAAAAAGTGACAAAAACATTAGCGTCCATCGTGCGTGGGAAGAAAACTTCTTTTACACCGAACCCCCCCCCCCCCCCCCAAACAAGCTCCGAGTGCGCAACGACGTAATGGGAAATTCACAGAGAAACTCGCGGATTTTTCAACTGACCGCTGCACACCTGCACCAGAGCACACCTCCGCCTGCCCCACTCCTGCTTTACAGGTGAAAATAGAGCAACAGGACCGCTGAGTCTTTGACTTTATTTATTTTCTGCTGTGTTTTACTGGCATCTATTTGAAAGACTGAGTGTAAACAAAAAAAATATTTTATTTCATGTGCTGGAATGTGCAGAAAATAGGTTTAAATGTTAAACTAATTTCTTTAAGTCAGAGAATGTTGCATATAATTAAATTTTTGCTTGATGCATAAAGTTAAAAGCTTAAAACTAATAAAACAAGTTAAAAAAAAGAGACTTTTCCATTTGATTACATTTTGTATGATGGATTATGCAGAAAAAGTAGAATTGGGCTGAAAGATCTATCGCTTTATCACCTATTCAGGTTGTAAATCATGTTTTTAAAAAGTAACTAAGTAACTAAGTAACTAAATAATTAATTACTTTTGAAAATAAGTAATCAGTAAAGTAACGGGATTACTTTTTTGGGGAAGTAATCAGTAAGTAGTTACTGATTACTTTTTTCAAGTAACTTGACCAACACTGAACATGACCCAGACATTTTCAGCTTCCTCATCCTCTTTCCTAAACATTATTCAGGACAGTCCTTTTGTTAATAGCAAAAGTCAGTGAGAATCAGGAACTGCAGTCAAGGGAAATAACATGCATGTTTGTCTTTGAACTTCCTTGATCCTGGGTTTTATCTTCCCGCCAAATAGTGCCTCATATCAGCATGGTAACAAGTTTTTACAAGTTTTGTTAGGAAAACTGCAGCACGTTATTGAAACATGTGTAAACATACATGGGAGTACAGTATATAAGGGAAAAACAGCATTTATGCAGTTCTAATAAGGTTAAGTCAAAATTTCAACTTTATACTTCAACACAGTCTGAGCTCTCTTGGGCAGTTTGCTTGTCATTTCTGTAAGAAGTCTTCAGGAAAAGTTCTCCAGGTTTCTTTAAGGACATTCAAAGCTCTTCCATGAATGTTGGCTGGATTTAGATGATACTTCAATATTGAGGTCTGGGCTCTGGGGAGGCCAGACCATGACTGATGGTGTTTCATTGTGTGTTTCTATCCAGGAACACTTTAACTGAACTATATTTGGGATGCTTAAAAATGAAATTGAAATACCTCATTCTTTTCTCCTTATTTCTCTTCCTTAAGAATTCCCTTCCTTTTTTAAAGCCACACTGTTCGGATGAGGTTTCAGTGAACAGCAGATTGATAAACTTAAGGGTTCTCAGGTCCTGGGTCTTAGATACACCTTTTTCCTATTTATTAAGGACAGTTGTTGTTGTTGCTGTGAATAGTTTTTTAGGCCTACTTAACAAAATGAAAAGTGATTCCAGACTTTTGCACAGTGCTGTATGTTTGTATTTAGCAATAATGTTTGAGCACTAAACATGCAGTATAACTTAAAAAGATATAATTAAAATGCTAAACTGAAGGCTCAAAGAGGCATCAGTTCATTGGTTGCAGACCAAGAATTTTTAAAAACTCAACTATCACCAAAATAATTCAAATTAATTTCCTTGAAATCGTAACTTTCTTCCAAGAGAAACACTAGTGGTGACATTTGACCTTGACTCTTGAGTTTAGGTGCAACATCTCAGAAACATTTATCTCTTGCTAGTGCTGCACTGTGCCAAAGATAGCTGACTTTAAACCCACATGTTTCTTTTGTCTAGGAAAGAACTGACTGAAAAGTGAACACTGTCATTGTTGCTAGCGACTAAAATGTCTGTTTAGCTAAAAACACCTGATTGCTTTAAAAACGTATGCACACATTCAATATCAGACAGATTAATCAATGAACGGCAGTCTTGGAGGATGAACACTTAATATGCAGGCAAACGTATATTATGGTCTGTTTGTCTTGTTTATCGTAAGAAAAACAAAAACTGACTCAAAATCTTTTACCTGATGATCTACATCTGCAATGCAGCGCATACCCATACATGTTCTTGTGCCTGTGAGGAAGGAAGTGAAGGTTAAAAGAAGATACCTGTAATAAAGATAATTATCATTATCTGTCCCTTTTCTGATCAGATCTCCGTGAAGCGGTGACGAAGCTGAGAAGCGCAGAAGTGAACGCTGTGTCTGGTGTTCTCAAACTTTACTTCAGAGAGCTGCCTGAACCCCTGATACCCACTGAGCTTTTTCAGAGTCTGACAAGAAGTCTAGGTAAGACAACACATCCCCAGTACAGTGGGGCAAAAAAGTATTTAGTCAGCCACCGATTGTCATCATTTTAGGTGGGGGAACTTGCACAGAGGTCAGTAATTTGCACCAGAGGTACACTTCAACTGTGAGAGACAGAATGTGAAAAAAAAAAATCCATGAATCCACATGGTAGGATTTGTAAAGAATTTATTCGTAAATCAGGGTGGAAAATAAGTATTTGGTCAATAACAAAAATACAACTCAATACTTTGTAACATAACCTTTGTTGGCAATAACAGAGGTCAAACGTTTACTATAGGTCTTTACCAGGTTTGCACACACAGTAGCTGGTATTTTGGCCCATTCCTCCATGCAGATCTTCTCGAGAGCAGTGATGTGTTGGGGCTGTCGCCGAGCAACACGGACTTTCAACTCCCGCCACAGATTTTCTATGGGGTTGAGGTCTGGAGACTGGCTAGGCCACTCCGGGACTTTCAAATGCTTCTTACGGAGCCACTCCTTTGTTGCCCGGGCGGTGTGTTTTGGATCATTGTCATGTTGGAAGACCCAGCCTCGTTTCATCTTCAAAGTTCTCACTGATGGAAGGAGGTTTTGGCTCAAAATCTCACGATACATGGCCCCATTCATTCTGTCCTTAACACGGATCAGTCGTCCTGTCCCCTTGGCAGAAAAACACCCCCATGCTTCACAGTAGGTATGGTGTTCTTGGGATGCAACTCAGTATTCTTCGTCCTCCAAACACGACGAGTTGAGTTTATATCAAAAAGTTCTACTTTGGTTTCATCTGACCACATGACATTCTCCCAATCCTCTGCTGTATCATCCATGTGCTCTCCGGCAAACTTCAGACGGGCCTGGACATGCACTGGCTTCAGCAGCGGAACACGTCTGGCACTGTGGGATTTGATTCCCTGCCGTTGTAGTGTGTTACTGATGGTGACCTTTGTTACTTTGGTCCCAGCTCTCTGCAGGTCATTCACCAGGTCCCCCCGTGTGGTTCTGGGATCTTTGCTCACCGTTCTCATGATCATTTTGACCCCACGGGATGAGATCTTGCGTGGAGCCCCAGATCGAGGGAGATTATCAGTGGTCTTGTATGTCTTCCATTTTCTGATGATTGCTCCCACAGTTGATTTTTTCACACCAAGCTGCTTGCCTATTGTAGATTCACTCTTCCCAGTCTGGTGCAGGTCTACAATACTTTTCCTGGTGTCCTTCGAAAGCTCTTTGGTCTTGGCCATGGCGGAGTTTGGAGTCTGACTGTTTGAGGCTGTGGACAGGTGTCTTTTATACAGATGATGAGTTCAAACAGGTGCCATTCATACAGGTAACGAGTGGGGGACAGAAAAGCTTCTTACAGAAGACGTTACAGGTCTGTGAGAGCCAGAGATTTTCCATGTTTGAGGTGACCAAATACTTATTTTCCACCCTGATTTACGAATAAATTCTTTACAAATCCTACCATGTGGATTCATGGATTTCTTTTTCACATTCTGTCTCTCACAGTTGAAGTGTACCTCTGGTGCAAATTACTGACCTCTGTCATCATTTTAAGTGGGGGAACTTGCACAATCGGTGGCTGACTAAATACTTTTTTGCCCCACTGTACATGACAAAGCACATGCATACTGTATGCATACTTCACTCTAAACCTTTAAACTACTTGCATAGTTTGTTGTTAGAACTGGTATCTCTTCAGTGCAAATTCATCATCTAGAAGCTTTTTACTGCTTGTAAAGGAATGAAAAAAAGAGGCTAAAACAATTATAGATGAATCATCTATCAAAATAGATATTCTGCTTCCTGTGAGTTTTCACAGCCTGAAAACTGAAGCCAGTTCAGAAATACCTTAGATGTGCTTTCTTTTTAATGACAAGCAAGAGAGATCGGGCTGCATAAAGGCCGATGGCAAAACAACTGTTGATCTATGACCACAGTGAACTGATATGTTTTTCAGCACTAGTTTCAAGTGTTACTGAATGATGCACATTTGCATGTGATGGTTGTCAATAGAGCGAGAAAAGAGGAGAAAGCAGGGTACACTTCAGGGTGGGCCTGTTTTACATTGTGGTTGTGGTTGATTACTCATTTGAGAGGGTTCCTGTGTGAACACAGAGGAAAGGTGCTTCAGTGCGTCCTTATTACCCACCATAAGTGTCTTTTGACCTATCTCTCTCCCCTCACCCCCCAACTGGTCACAGTAGATGGCTACCCCACCCTGAGCCTGGCACTGCTACATGTTTCTTCCTGTTAAAAGGGAGTTTTCCCTTCCCACTGTTCAAGTGCTTGCTCATAGTGTTGTCTGACTGTTGGGGTTTTTTGTCTATTATTTCAGAGTCTTTACCTTACAATATAAAGTGCTACCTTGAGCTTGTTTTGATTTAATGGTAAATATATAAAATGTAATTGAATTTGAGTAAAACAAGAGGATAACACACAAGGTGAAGTATCTATGGTGTGCATTTTGGTGCATCTTCAAGACATTGTTAAGGTAAAGAAAAGAGCATTGAGATCAGTAGCTTCTGCTGCCACATTATTTAGCATTGTTATTAATATTTCACATTATTCTTTTGTCTTCTGCATGTTTTAAATTGAAATCAGAAAAAAATGATTAGGAAATGACATCTGCGGTGAATTTTTTCGCAAGCTTTGCTTGTGCTGTGTAACGTGCTTTAATTGTCAGAACCACCCCTCGCTCACCACATCTGCTTTCAAAGCACAATATGGCAACAGTCAAAATGCTTTGGAGATTTCACTGTGGCACCATACAAACTAATGGGGAGCGTCCATCTTTTATATAAACTCTATTTTACATACAGGGGAAAAGGGGTTTGTATATAAACCCTGAAATTCCTTCTGCAGAAGTGAACAATAACCCTATTTCCCTAAGCTTTATTGACATGAACAGCACCTTTAAATGATGCCCTGTGAGTCTCACAGACACTACTCAGTTAACTGCATCCTGGCTGATTTTCATGTAGACATCCAAGAACAAAACCCACGGCTGGTCTCCATGTTGTCCCTGCTGCAGTCTTGTCCTGATGCCAACCGCCACACCTTCCTCTACCTGCTGTATCACCTCCAACGGTATGAATCCACAGCTTCACCCATGACATGGTTATATTGGTTTAACCTTCAGGATAATTATTTGAGTGAATTTTGCTCTCTCTGCTAGTTAAAACTGAAAAATGCTTACTTTTAAAAATATGTAGGAATATGAAAAAAAATACACTTAGCTCATTAAACAAACTGCACAAAATGCCGTAATGGTCAGTTAACTAGAACACCTTACACCGGGAAGTAAGAAATATAAACTTTATTTTTTATCTTTACAAATCAGCTGATATTTTCAGTCTGTGCCTAAAACTTTTTTAATGTTTTCAATCTTTTTTTTTTCCTTCCAGAATCTCAGAGAGGCAACACATTAACAAGATGTCTCTACTAAACCTTGCCACTGTGTTTGGGCCGAGTCTCCTACGCCCCCCAGTGGCTGGGCAGGGACACCATGGGCCCACTGTGGATATCTCTCAGGAGGTGGTGGTACAGGTGAGTGGATACCTGAGAAAAAGACTGATGTCTGGAATTAGCCGTGTTTAACACAATGTCTGCAAATTTGCTGTATTTATTTATTTTATTTTTTCTAATGATTAATTAATGCCAAAGTGAAATAATTAGTAAAAACAAATGAAAGGTGAAAGTAAATGTCAGAGTAAAGAGCGAGCATTACTTACCAAAAAGGCATGGTTTGAAAAGAAATCAGGAAATCACAACTGTGAGCTGGGAGTGTATAAACTACAGGTCAGCTGAGTGGGAAACTTGATAAGAGAAAATGTAATGACAAGTTGAGATTTGCATGAAAACAGGCATAAGATCATATCGTCCAAACTCGACTCCCTACCTCCTTTTCCTTGGTGTCAATGGAAAAAGTTGTTAGGTCAATGAAATGTGTGATGAAGAACAGTATGATGCCAGCTGTTTTACCGTGTTGAAACTACAATGTCCAGAAAGCAGTCTGCAAAATTTCCCCCTTACTTCAACCAAACTTGTTGGCACGCTGATCTCATAGGAAGAAGATCCTAGGTTTGAATCCACCAACCAGCTGGGGTCCTTCTGTGTGGAGTGTGTATGTTGGCCCTCTATGGGTACTCCGACGTCCTCCCACACACCAAACACATGCATGTTGGGTTACCCAATGATCTGAAACTAGACATAGATGAGAAAGATTGTCTGTCTCTATTTGTCTGTTTCAGAGACAGAGGTTGGGGGCTCAAGCCTACACCAGCTAACCTGATGTAAAAATGAATTAACAAATATTCTTAATGCTGGCAATAGAGCAGTAGACTTAATTAATACAAATTCAATTACAGCAAACCTTAAAGAAATTTTGATATAAGCTAGAACAGGGGTAGGCAACTCCAGGCCTCGAGGGCCGGTGTCCTGCAGGCTTTAGAGCTCACCGTGGGTCAACACACCTGAATCAAATGATTAGTTCATTACCAGGCCTCTGGAGAACTTCAAGAAATGCTGAGGAGGTCATTTAGCCATTTAAATCAGCTGTGATGGATCAAGGACAGATCTAAAACCTGCAGGACACCGCCACTCGAGGCCTGGAGTTGCCTGCCCATGAGCTAGAAGCTTGATCTGAAGAGGCAGCATCTTCATTATTGTTCATATTTCACCTCTGGGTTTAAAAAACTGTTGTTAAAAAATAAAAACATACTAAAAAGCTATAGTGTGAACATGGAAACATACTTCTGTTTAACATTTATAAGATCTGACCCACTTCGTTAATTTTTCTGATAATTTTTGGGACATTTTGGGTTTTTTGACTGATTTGCTATGAAGGCTGGCTGGACCATACTTTATGGTCCAGCCAATGCATCCTGTGCTAAAGGAGGTAGTAAAGGAAACTTTACCTTTCCTTGGTATGTAGGGAATTCAAGCAGCTCTTTTTTTATGGCTGCTCAGACTATTCAGTTACACCTCGTGACTCGATCAATGACTGAAACTCCAAAAAAGTATGACATAATGACATCATCAGTTTTCAGTTTCCAGAAATTGTGCAAAATTTTGAACTGAAATACATTTCAAAGCTCTGAGGTGTGTGATAACTTAGAAACGTGTGTTTCTTTCACCATGGACCTGATGTGTGTGTGTGTGCATGTGTGTGTGTGTGTGTTCAGGTCCAAGTCGTTTTCAGCTACCTGCAGTGCAACAACCTCCCTGAAGCCCAGCTCTCTCTGCCACATGACTCAGACACTGAGGATGAGGCCACCCACATATGAGACCACCAGCTGTGTCATGGCCAGCAAGACATATAAATGGTTAGAAACCACACTGTGAGAGACTGCTGTAAGATTACCAATAAGAATAAACCTATTTATTGAATTTTAAAAAATGAACTCTTGTGTGTTTTTTGCTACATTTAAAATTTGCAAAATTTGTTGTTAGATATGTCCCGAACAGCAGGTCGTAAAAGACACGTCAAGCATTTAACTGGCCAAAGCTAAAATAGTTCTATACCTACATCACACATTATATTAAACTTACATAATATAAAGTAGGAAGCAAAGCAAACCAGTACTTTCAACAGTAGATTCAGATAATGATGACTTTTCGTGTCAGTTCAGTACATTCATGACCTGTTAGGTATACAGCATACCAACAAAGTCTATTTAGTTTTCAGTAAAAAGTCATCTTAAGGAATCAAAACTGAAATCTATTCAATGTTATTTAATTCCCTTATTTTTTTAATTCTAAGGATGACTGCCCAGGCAAAATTAAAACCCAATTTTTAAATTTCTGTCTTTTTCCTCATTTTTACTCAAAGCTGCTCACAGGAACTTTAGCAAAAAGGGTGATTTTAAGTAGGTTTTTTCAGAGTAAGTGAAGTAGATTGCAGTGGCACACCAAGTGCTGTGAAGGTGAGATGTGGCTGCGGAAAAATCAACCACATTTCATTTGTAAGAAGGTCAGCGGTCACCACTCTGAGCCTGAAATCTAATCAGTTATGGTTCAGATCCAACTAGACGGAGTTCAGTATGCTCCATAAAAGTCATGCACACACAGGCTCCACATACAGCATGCTGGAAGCCTCCACCCACACACACAGCCCACGTTTGACCCATCTACACCACATATGGGAGTCTCTTTCCAGCCACGCCACCTGGGCAGGCCGGGCTAATGTTACCTCCAACCTTTTACCCCAGTGCCCCCGCCATCAGTCTTTTGATCGCTAATCCTGGACTCCGAGTCCTGCGCACAGGGTACTAATAGACTGTAGAGTGTGTTTAGACGCCATAAAAACATCCAGAATGAGCCCCCATCCCTCCCAAAAAAGAAACGAATGGCAGGGATCACCCTGTTGCTCCCTCCGCTATAAATCACCTGTCCCCTCTAACACGGTGGCTGCCAAAACAAGGTTCTGCTTAATGACTACAAAGACAAAACGAGCCTCCCATTGCAGACTACAAAGGGAGCAGAGCTGAGGACGGCCTGACACATCCCAGACATTTGTGGCCAAACAGGGACCAGACGACCGGTCCACACCTGCGACTGGTGGGAAAACTTTAATGGGAAAAGTCAAGCTGTAGCCACGTGACGGCAGGTCCTCACGGTCTCATGCAAAAACATTATACAGACGAGCATGTATGCTCTGCATATTAAACCTATGAGTTCACTTCTCTTAAATACATTTAAAGGTTTAAAATGTCATTTTGGGATCTACCAGAATAGCTTTATGCGCTTTAATAGTGCAAGAAATACATAATTTTTTTTACACTATAAGTTGTTGCAGCACTCGAAAATCTTCTGGTTTGCTTTAATGCAGCCATTCTCCAAAGACCAGCCTGCTCTGATTGATGAGGCATTAATTAAGTACCTGACCTGTAAGAGCACAGTCAAGGCTGTTTAAGACATAAAGGATAACAACCTCAGAGTTCAGCTGGATAGAGTTAAAGCAGGATCTAACCCAGAGCAGGAACAAAGAGAAAATCCTGCAGAAGTTACTATGTAACACAACGCTTGTTGGAAAACCAATCTGAATTTCATTAAAATAAGTGGAGACGTGGTTGACAGGCAAAAGAAGAACCTGTAAAATCTTGGTGTACATCCAGGTTGCTTTAAATAGACTATTAGTCTTGTAAGCCCCTCTCCTTTAGAGAGAAAATCCTTTCAAAAATGCCAGTTGCAAAAAAGAAAAAAAAAGAAAAACACAACATGAAGACAGTCATATTTTTTTTTTATTTGGTTTCAAACTCGTATCAAAGACTCTGATTGTGCACACTACAGTTTACACAAATATTGTGTGGAAAAAAAGTGCACATTACACCAACAGGACCTGCTCAGCCATGGAAACCATGACTCCCGGTGCACACTTTTTGTGCTGATGTTAAGGACAGATGAGGTTTGGAGCTCCAGCCACCCAGTCACCCGGTGACCCTGCTCTACAACTTCATGGTTGAGTTGCTGTGGTTCCTAAACACTTTCACTTTGCAATCAAACCACTCATGGCTGATCATGAAATGTGTACTAAGGAAGAATTTCACAAACTGACTTGTTGCTCATATTCAAATGGCTCATTCTTTCTCGAATGTTTGTAAAGGCAGACAGCATAGATAGGTGCTTGACTGTTGCAATGGGACTCGATTTTCGAGACTTTTCTCCATGCAGTGTTGCTCCGGCCTGCTACTGGTAGCATCAGCTGCCCGTCATGCAATCACTAAGAATTTTCTGCTGTTGTTAGGATGTCAAAAATAAAAGTAATCCACTGGATCTTCAGTTCCTCAGATGTCAGAAATGAACAAGAGTCATATCAACAACAACTTGTTGAGTTACAGAAGTGAATCTGGAGAGTATATAAAAGCGTCAGAGTACGAAGCAGCTGCTCATTCTTTGTTTGCGGGTGTTTCCTATTCACTTCTGGAAGAGTGTCATGCACATTTGTTACATGGTGCCAAAAATAAGTGAAGGAAGACAAACCTGGACATTAAATTAGACCTTTCAATTCAGCAGCCGCGTTTTCTGAGGGATAGACTCTCACTGGTGTGGAATTTGTGTATTTTCAGACATTTTATGTTCTGTAGGAAAGCATTAACCCTATAAAACCTGAACTATCAAAAACTGCCAGGAAATTTAACAGACTGAAACCGAAACAAGGAGCAAAATCCACATTATAAAATGTTGCATGCACTGTTAATAATGATACTTGATGCAAGAAATAATTTTTCTCTCTGTGGTCATATTTTTGGCAAATACTTGATCAGAAATTTTAAAGAGGAAGGGTTGGCACATGTTTGTAGTACAGTATATCCATGTGTTTGTCTACATGTGTGTGTCATGCCGTTGCTGCCCTGAGCTGTGCCATGCTTGATTAGTCCTAATCTGGCCGGGAGTCGGGTTGCGGTGTCGGCGGCATGTCTGTATGGAAGGCATGTAGGCTGCAGGATCACAGGGATTGACCCTCTGCCTCTCAGGTTAACAGAAGCCTCCGTGTCTTTGTGTGTGTGCATCCTGAAAACAGTGTGACTTTCTGAACTTGGACTTAAGCTCTTGGGTGCGAGGCAACAATTTGGAGTGTGTGTGTAGACGGGATGAGAATAGTGTTAAATGTGTGTGTATGTGTTTGAGGACAAAGCAAATTGGTGTGTTTGCAAGAAGTCTAGTTGAACTTTGGCTCTGGCTGCAACACAGGAGGAATCACCTCTCGTAAAACGTGCCCTCGGCAGGCTGTAAACATAATACCACACGCTCACAAACACACACACTGCTGCTTCCCGTTCTGCAGAAGAAGAATCTGATCTCCTTTTTTCCCACATGCCACCAAAACAGGGAGCCTACCCCCATCCACAGCGCTTCAGAAAAGAACATGTTGTCAGTTTAACTGGAGCAAAGCCGCAGACTATGCGAAGCCCCTGCTGCAGAGCGAGCCACTGGCTTAAGTTGTCTGTTAGTGTCGGTGTAAGTGTGTGTGTTTGGGGAGTTTTGGGATCAAACCCTCATGTCGACAGGGGCTGCACCGCGGAGACGACTGCTGACAGGTGCTTCCTGCAGCAACGCAGCAGGTGCTTCACACACACACGCACACACACCGAGACATGATTGTGCATGTGTTGACTTGCACTTTTTTCCTCTGACACACACACATAATTTGTGTGTTACGCACTGTTAACTTTTACAGCCATGCCCTTCTCGTTTTGGGTTGTTTGGTGTTTCAGGGTGCAGAAACTCCTTTTCTTGTTTTTAGCTGCCAAAATGAAAACGTGACATTGGATGGTTTTTGCTACAATTTGTTGTTGTTTGCAAGCTGGAAACACAAACCTGACATGAGTTATTTATCACTTTCACTGGATTTTGAAAAACACAGAATACCAAGAAATTACTTGCAGTATGTTTGCATCCACCTGATAATCACTCTACTTGTAGCTATATTTTGGTCTCCACCAACTCCTGAGGACAATATCTGTTTTTAGCTACTAAATGATCCACTGTGTTTGCCAGTTAATTGCCAAAGTTTTTCTGTCTGCTGTTTTCCTGGTAGTGTACAGCTGTGTTTTGAATTTTTTTAAACTGAAAACAGCTGCCTGCTGTTGAAAGCGTGCTAATTAGAGCAGTGAAAGTGAACCAAAACAGTATATTGAACGCCTTAAAAACAAAACAGTGAGCTGAAAGATGCTAAAAAGATGGTCCATACATTACATCTCTTTACGGTTTATATCTGAAACACTTTACATAGTACACACAGTACACATATCCACACATATTGTGTAATTAACATTTATATGTATTGTTTGAGAGCTTTTTTATCACCAGCTAGCATCAAAGTATTAGTCAAAGACACTTAGATGAATGGTCTGAATCAACACACATTATGAAATGACTACAGTTGTTTTTTTGAAAAAACTATAGGCCAGTAAAAATGCCAAAGATGATTACATTAAACTTTATTAAAATTTTCTCTTTTTGTATTTCTGACATTTTTGGCTGTTTTCATGTAATATTTATAGTATTGTTGTCATTCCATTTACTGAGTTTAAGGTGTTGAAGAATATGTGTGATGAATATAGATCCGTCAAAATGAGATATTTAAGGTCTTCACAAGTACAGAATTGTGAATGTGCACTTAAATCTGACTGATTTCTTACAAAGGTCACCCTAAGTGGTTAAAAAAGAGTTTGTATTTGAATAAGTATAAAACTAAGTCTATGTTTTTTTCTGGTAAATGATTAAAGACAGTGTACAGAAAACATGCTGCATGTTGGGTTACTGTATAAAGACATCTGAGCAGCTTGTTTGGAAGCATAATTAGCATGGTAAGCTGCCAGCTGGTTGCACGGATGTTTGGACCTCATAAGAAAAGGAAAAGAGGCCCCAAAACAGTCTCACACACTCTTCGGTGTACTGTATGTTCAGTCCCGCTGCGAGGTCATCAGTCAGCGAGTCTATTTTTCTCTCTTTATTTTCAATCATAGCCTTCACCACAGCTGCACAGCCAATCGCTGACACAGGTCCCACCAAAACAAGGTGGCTGCTCAACAAATAGGAACTCTTCCATCTGTCTTCATAACCTCCAACCACCCCCCATTTCCCCTGGGCTATGACGCGATATCTCCCAAATGGAAACAGAAGTCATGACGACAGGTTGGACCGATGTTTTTTAGATCCGTATCTGGGCTCCTTATGGTGTATCTGAGGATTCCTAGAAAATGAGGTTAAGTTAGTTTGGTCTTTGTGTCAGCTGTCCAGTGAGGGAACAGATTGTAGATAAAGTCTCTTTTCATCAAACATTGTACAGTTTGAATTAAAGGTGTGAGTGCAGTGAGGTTTTTCGTCTCCCACTACTGAAATGCATGCGAAAAGAAAGAAAGAAACTCAAAAAGAAAATTAAAGCAATTTTTTTTTTACATTTTTAGAATTGAAATGTACTATATGTACATACATAATAAAGTGTTCTTATTTAAATGTTTTAATTTAAAAATCAATGAGTTTTCTTTGTCTAAATTGAATTAGCCTAAATGAAAAATTTCAGTTTTCAGTTTTTTAATTTCATTATTTTAGACAAGCAAGAGTAAAGATATTTGTCAAATTTAAAAATGGAATTTAATAATATAATAATATCTTGTCTGTGCTAACCCGGCTGCCCAATGCACTCGTGGTGTCACAGCTTTGTTTTTCTTACATGAAGGTAAAAAAAAACACAATCTGAGCAACACGTTATGAAGGCTATTTTAACTGATGTCCATATCAGACAGAAATAACAAAAATAAATACACTGAAATTATACTTTTACGTGGGATATACATATTCTGCAAATATTTCAAGTTGATTAAAGGGGAACAAATGTAAGTAGTTCAGCAAAATAAATAAATAATGTATTAATTAATCTGTTTAGTTTTGAAAGTTTTGGATTTAAACTGTAAAACTACAGCATCGATGTAATAGTAAATATTAGTTATTTATAATAAATGCAAATTTGCAGTCTCCAGCATGGTTTTACATAACAGACACATTCTGTTGTAATTATCCATGTGAGCTACATGACTTTCAACTTTGTTCGGTTATTTTAATTTAGTGAAATTGCTTCAGAGATTACTTTTCAGTATTTGCTTTTCCCAAATTTACATGTGAATTAAAAATAAAGTCTAAAATGGTATAATGGGCAATTTACAATAAAATATTTACTAGTAAAAAAAAAAAAATCAATCACATTTTTGCACATTAACTAAACCATTTGTCATTATGTTAATTACTATTGTAAATACTTTTATGATGTCATTTATTGTAATATTTTCACTTTAGCTAAACAATTCAATAAATAAATATGATCTAAATATAGATTTTCAAGACAAAATGCTAATTGACATTTTTCAAAGTTCAGTCAGACTTTAATTTTCAGAATTTTCCTTAGTAGAAATATTAAAATAATGATACTTTCATTTTACATTTCACCATTTTAGTCTCACAGATTCATCATCACTGAGTGATACCACTTTATGTTGCTGCAAAACTCATTATGCAATAATTAACCTCTTAAGAATGTACATAAACCTAAAGGTGGGTATGTGTTTCGGTGTTGAAGGGTTTCTTTGAGCTTTCTTCTCACCTGATTGTCAAGTCCACTGACAAAAAAATGGAATAATGTACATTTTACTCCTTGTAGTTCTTCTGTTTTTTGAGAATTTCAATATAATAGAATTTGAGTCTTTAAATCTTCTCACTGTTAAAGTTTTCATGAAGGGTTTTGAGTAGAACACACTGGATTGGGTGAAGAAGAAGAGGGTAGTGTCGCCTCAGTGGATTTAACTTTGAACATGTGCGGCACTTCTGTGCTTTCAGTCTTGTGTGTGTTTGCAGCGTGAGGCTCGACATCTTTCTCAGTCAGCAAGTGAGGGGGGACATAACCAGACTGAGGTTTTGGGTTTTCCCTGTAGCGCTGGTGGTTGTTTGCCTGTTTTGGTGGACAGCGGCCCCTCTTGTCCTGCCCCCGGAAAGCCCTGAGTTTGGGGCTCCAGTGTTCCTGCCACTGGAGGGCTAGAGTAGAGCGATCTGCCACCAGGCGCTTCTCCTCTGGCACCCAGGGCTGCTCTCCTTCATCTGCTCCGATCAGGAGGACTGTCCGACCCACCTGGAGGGCGGGGCAGCCGCAGCCAAGGTCGCGGTCAGGGACCCAAAGGGACTGAGAGCCCCTGCGAATGCGGGCGTGGGACCCAGTGCGGAAGACGACTTGCACCAAGATGGAAAACTGCCACCAGGGACCTGAGCGCTCCATACCTTTCACCTGCACCTTCAGCACTAACAAACACAGGCACAACATAGTAAAAAAAAAAAATAGTATTTTTGATAGATTCTTTTGGTCCACAATTTAAATATTTGTTACAATTTAGATTTGATTCATTTGAATAAATAATTTAAAGACTGGTTATACTTTTCTATTTTCTGTCATACATACACTGTGGATGCTCATATCAAATATGGATAGCAGGAAACACTATAATTGTTAAATTATATTTAATAATATAATAAAAATATATAGTGGTTAAAACAGAAAAATGGCCACTAACCATAGTTCTTTCGACAATAGGTCTCCAAGTTCATCTTGACTTTAACCTGAGAAGGCTGGCAGTATGAAACGCACTCCTCCGCTACATGAGAGACAAGCAGAGGGGGGAGAGGGAGAGAGAATCGTCAAATGAGGGTGGATATCATTTCATAGCAAGCATATCAGCACATGTCTTTTCCCCTAATTACAATATGGCTGCTTCTATTTGTCATCACAGTATCCTTTGACTAACAGATGATCCCAACTGCAGCAGGTGGGACATTCTTCGAGCCGCCGCTAGGAGGGAGTGGTTAGCCACTCCGTGGAGAGAGTGAGCAGCAGCTCCCAGAGCAGTTTCAATTCAAGGACTGATCTGTTAAAAAATATGTGGCACGCCTTCAGAGGAGATCTGATATATGATCGCACAAAAAAGCCATAAATCTAAATGCTGCGGTGACATCAGCGGGGGAGAGGATAGAAAAGGGAAAAACTTTATTGTTATTACTCAATCAAATCTTGTTGTCAGTTACACAATTTCCTGCATGAGGCATTCGGATATCATAAGTTATTATGGCAGGTTACAGCAGGCAGAAAATTTTACAGTAGAAAAATTAGATATTGGTTTAATATATTTAAGTACCAGAAGTTTAGTTAATAGATTAGTTTAAAGGTTTAAAGTTATAAAAAGTTATAAAGTTACTTTCTGTATAAAACTGTCTTTCAGGATACAATTTTCCAGACTTGCCTTCTTCTCCATTTTTGTCTATGAATGATTGTCTGCTTAAAAAAATAATTCAAGGAGCTTCATCACATTGATGCAAAGCATTTCTCCAGGACTGCCATACATCAGACCTACCTATGCTGTACTGAGGTTGGTACACTGGAGTTGGAGCAACTTCTGGAATTCCTGCAAGCATAAACACAGTTTCAGACAAAACAGACACACAAAGAGAAACTTCAGGACACTTTCCAGAGCTGTCAGTCTGTTTCACTTCTGTGCATTATATGTGTGCGTTGTGTTTGAATGACCCTCGCTGCGTGAGGCATGCCCATGCAGAAGATAAGCAAATGTCAAAATGAACGTGTGTGTGGTCCTTTTATGGTCCACAAACCCATCCTGTGGTGCTCTCTCTAACACACAGACAGATGCAAACTTTACTTTTTGGAATTTAATAGGGTCAGACCTTCACTTCTTGTATGGTTTTGTCTCAAACATTAAACAGAGTAGTGCGTGTCGGTGGTGTGGATTAACATCCTGGTTGGTGACGCGTGCATAACCCAGGCTCTTGTAAAAGTTTGTGTGTGACAGTGCCGCCATATAAGCTCACGCATCGTCCTCTGTCCAGGTCTGGTCTTCTATGACACAACTGGGCCACTGACACCCAACACCCCCTTCCAGCTGACGGTCCCTCGTGTTTAAAAGTCAAGAAGGTGCTGTGGGTTTCTGTAAGTGTACTTATAGTACATGTCAAGGGTTCCAATGAGGCAAATGGGGCTACCTGCATGAGCAGGGCTAGTGACAATATGATATCCATATATGCGACTGACAGACAGGGATATCTTTTGTATGTAAAAACTAGAGATGGCACGATACCACTTTTTTATGTCCGATACCGATACCGATATCATAAATTTGGATATCTGCCGATACCGATATGAATCCGATATAGTGTTTTTTAATCAACAAAACTGTTTTTTAAATATCTTGCTGCATTTTGTATAAGTTCATACTCAAGTTTAAAACAACAACTACACTAAAGCTATTCTGTTATACCTGTATGCAAAAAAAAATATTTCATAGTTCAGCAATACTGATCAATCTAATAAACTTAAACCTACACCATCCTCCCTATTCTGGTATTTTAAAGAGTACTTAGCGTAAATATTAAGCAACCTAACTAATAGGGTTCCAACTCCCAGCAACAACAAAAATAAATAAATAAAAAATAGGGAACCACCCCTCACGCTCCACCTCATGATGCTTAATCGACGTAATCAACCTTAATTTGATGCAGTGTGAAAAAAAATGCACAGAAATCAATTATTTTTCAAGAAATATTAAGTAGATTCAACATCTTTCTTCAACAAAATTGCAGACTGCACAGATGGTACCTTCCCAAAGGAAAATGTACTATAGCTTACTAGGGTATATATATTAGACTTAATAGTTACTATATACAGTAATGGACTTCTATTCATTTTACATCAAATTAAAACTTTGGGTGTCAGATAATTATTTATTAAAAGGTAGACATTTTAAATGAGAATAAGAAAGAAAAGTATGTCTTTGTGCCCCCTTTTCCCTGTTAATGCCCTATCAGCCCCCCTGGCTAAACTTTGCTAGATCCGCCCCAGCACAGTTACCAGCGTCAGCTACGTAGAAAAAAGATCCTGGAGTAGAAATTAATATTAAATACATTCTAACAACAGCTGATCAAGCTTAAACGTGCTGCTGCTGTTCAGCCGCTGGTTTCCTCTTTCTGGTGCAAAGTGGGCCAAAAACAAAGAAGAGACACGGACTCACGACGATCTCGCACACAAGAATTTCACTCGCATGTGCTGTGCCAGGGTGCCTGCACATGTGATGTGACAATAAAAGTGATTTGATTTGATTTTGATTTGAAAAGCCGATCAGCTGATCGTTAAGCAGTTTCATGATTGAAGTAGCAGCAAGAGGAGGAAGTCGCTCCATATATCGTTTGTTAAGCTTAACGCAGGAATGCTTTACAAACATTCAGAGATGGACTTACACACTTGCTTTACTTCTCTCGGGATAACTTTGTCGGAGATGAAATGCCGGGTTGCTAGCGAAGCTCCACATGCTATCCAGACCACCGACAGGTCCCGCATGCCACAGCCGCTCTATCACGTGATGAATACTGCTCCGACGTGCTAACGTTCTGAGGCGAGTTACGGCGTGTTGCAAGTTTTGTGAGGTGCTTTCGTGATATTTAATGGATCGGATTACATTTTTTATTTTTCTCCGATATCCGATCCAGTAATTTAGGTCAGTATCGGACCGATACCGATACGTAATATCGGATCGGTCCATCTCTAGTAAAAACTACCAAGCCTGATCTCCTAAAATTTCATGAAAATTTCAGAAAATTTTCTGAACTGAGCAATTTCTGTCATGTCAGGCCTGCTTCCAGAACAAAATGACTGGGTCTCTATCAGAATTTAGTGACTAGCTGACTAGTGACATGCTATTCTATGTACACTACCAGTTAAAAGGTTAGACACGCCTTTTTATTTAATGTTTTTTCTTTATTTTCATGACTATTTACGGTGTAGATGCTCACTCCCGGCATCAAAACTATGAATGAACACATATGGATTTATTACAAAACAAAAAAAAGTGTGAAGTAACTCAAAGCATCTTTTATATTTTTGATTCTTCAAAATAGCCACCCTTTGCTTTGATTGCTGCTTTGTACGCTCTTGGCATTCTTTTAATGAGCTTCATGAGGTAGTCGCCTGAAATGGTTTTCCAACAGTCTTTAAGGAGTCCCCAACACTTGTTGGCCCTTTTGCCTTCACTCTGAGGTCCATCTCATCCCAAACCATCTCGACTGGGTTTAGGTCAGATGACTGTGGAGGCCAGGCCATCTGTTGCAGCACTCCATCACTCTCCTTTTTGGTCAAATAGCCCTTGGGGTCGTGGTCCTGTTGAAAAATAAGTGGTGGTCCAACTAAACGTAAACCGGATAGGATGGCATGTCACTGCAGGATGCTATGGTAGACATGTCAAATTCAATTTTGAATAAATCCCCAATAGTGTCACCAGCAAAGCACCCCCAAACCATCATACCTGCTCCTTCAAGCTTCAGGGTGGGAACCATGCATGTAGAGACCATCCGTTCACCTTTTCTGCATCACACAAAGACAAGGCACGTGGAACCATAGATCTCAAATTTGGACTCATCGGACCAAAGCACAGATTTCCATTTGTCTAATGTCCATTCCTTGAGTTTCTTGTCCCAAACAAATCTTTACTACTTCTTGCTTTTCCTTAGTGGTTTCTTAGCAGCTGTTTGACCATAAGGGCTTGATTCGCGCCGTCTCCTCTGAACAGTTGATGTAGAGATTGTGTCTCCTACTGGAACTGGTCCTCTTTTCCTGGGGCAGTCCTCATGTGAGCCAGTTTCATCGTAGCACTTGATGATTTTGGTGACTGCACATTTAAAGTTTTAGCAATTTTCCAGACTGACTGACCTTCAGTTCTTTACTTAGTTGATTGGTTCTTGCCATAATATTGCTATAATCTGACGGTTGTCAAATAAGGCTGTAAACTGTGTAATAAGGCAAGATATTCCACCAGTGAACCCTGACAAGGCACACCTGTGAAGTGAAAACCATTTCAGGTGACTACATCATGAAGCTCATTTAGAGAAGGGTTTGCAGCGCTGTCAACAAAGCAAAGGGTGGCAACTCTGGCAGATCTAAAATATAAAACATATTTGCAGTTATTTACTTTTCTTTGCTACATAATCCCATATATCTTGATCTATATATTTGATGTCTTCAGTATGTATCTACAATGCAGAAAGTAGTAAAAATAAAGAAAAACAATTAAATGAGAAGGTGACCCATATACATACATACATACATAAATATATATATATATATATATTATTCTAATCATCATCAAAATCACATCTTTATTGATTAACACCGAGTCATTAAGGGTACAGGGATTTCCAAGATTCAAGATCTTCAAGATTTCTTTTAATTCTAAATAATAAAAAAAAACATAAAACAATTCTTAATGCTAATCGTTCTCTTGCTAAAAAGTCTAGCACAATTGTCTAGGCGACATTCAAGAAGTACCTCAAACCAGCAGTTAGGCAACATCTGTGATTGATTAAAACTGAAATGCAAGGTTATTGGTCTCGGTGGAGAATGTGTCGCTGAGTGGGCTTCTAGTTTTTAATATGTTTCTAAATTTACAAGGCAAGTCAAATGTCTGAATCGTCACATATCGCAAAATTCCAAATAGTGCAGAAACAAAAGATGCTGTTCATGCATTCCTAAATCAATATAGGAACTATACAGAATAAAATTAGCAATAAATTAATTAATAAAAATATGATCTAACCCAAGAAATATCAGGTCAAAGTAAAAACACAACAAAACATGACACTAGGAGAAAAGTCAGCACTAACTAACTAAATCAGATAACTCATCTTAGTGTGAGAAGACTTTTCATTGACCAATATTTCATGTTAATGGGATTTCAACTATTTTCTTTTCTTTGGCATTCATCGAAACTCTATTAACAAAAACAGAAGCCACCATCAGAGCGACATGCTGCTAAGAGGATTCTGAAGTGAAATCAGCAAAGATGTTGGTAGAAATATAACTTTCAGAGGAAAAAAGTTCAGTTATTTTAGATAATGCTTCAAAATAACAGTTCCAGTAATCGTTCACGATGGCCCTCGCAGGATTAAACCCGAGGTCATAGATGACTTTGGCTGAGGTGACAGCACATCAACTTGCTTTAAATATGTGAAATAACTGTTTTCTATTTTGTAACAAATCATAAAACTTGATCATTTTTCATTTCATAAATTTGCAGTTAAAGCTTTAGCAAAGGTTAGCTGGGGCTATCTCATCAGCTAGCTTGGATTCCGTTTTGCTTTAGCTTTAGTTTGACCAAAATATGCAGCCCTGTCAGACAATTCTGCTGACATCCTGGTCTATTCAGAGCATAGATAAAATGGTTTAAAGGTAGCTAACATTGAATTTAGCCTGACTGCTGCACACATTTAGGGCTGTCTGATGAGGTGTAGGCGAGATGTACGAGGTGGTGGGAGCAGAGAGGTGCTATACATAGACTGAGATGGTCTGGGAGTAAAAACAAACAAGGTTCTCTTTCACTCACTCCTTTCACTAGGAGAGTTATGAGTCTGGGCCCTTCGATGGGGGCAGTTTGAGGCGTGCAACAGGTGCGAAGCTCCCTGCTGCTGGCTCCCTATGTCACCTGATTGGGACTAACACAGCGTCAGAGCCTGTGTAGTTGTCGGCACTCGTGCGATTAGCCCGGGATGTGCGCGTGGATTAGCGCTCATGGCTGATGTTTGTTGCTGGCCAGGCGCAGAGATGTGAGTGGCAACAATCCTCTTGATCTGACGCTGATACCAGATCAGCGGGAGATGAGGTTTCCCTGTAGCGCTCAGCTCATGTTATCGCTGCTGTGGAAACCATCCAGGGATGATGAAAAGGAGACACGCCGAGGAGATCGGGCCAAATTAAACTGAAGCGCAGCGGCCCTATTTATACTGAGCTACAATTTGATAAAGGCTTACACAGCTTGATAGAGTCGCTTAATCCATTTAGGCCACGAACAAATGAGGCTGAAGGAGAAATTAAAGAAGTCACTTTGTCATGACTGACAACAAACTATTAAAAGCCAAAGGGTGTCGAGTGCAGAGAGAACATTTTTAATTACGGTAAGACTAAGTGCTGTTATGAAATCAATCCTTATAAAAACAAACAAAAGAGGTTGTCATAACTTTCAGATTTGAGGCCTCTATTCATAGTTTTCATAGAGTCCTGGAAGGCTCCCACATGTGTGCAAAACTCAATAGGCAAAATAAGTGCAGTATTGAACCATTTGACCAGGTTCAATAAATGTAAAATTTTACATTCTACTTATGTAACAAAATTACATGGGAACTTGGACTTGACTTGGACACATGCAGGCTGAAATGAGACACTGCAAAATGTGATCTGTGTCTGATGGGTGTTATGGCAGTTGCACCAATTTCCACAAACACACGAAAATCCTTGAAACAGAGCGAGGAGGAGAGAAATCCCTCAGACAGACCCAGAACCCCTGGGACAAAAGACAGAGCCCACTGGCAGAGTCCTCCCAGAGAGGAAAAGAATATCCAGACGTGATGGAAGCGATGTTTCAGTCATTAGTTAATGGTAAAAGTGTTATTGGTCATCACAGTTGTGTCTTTAACAGGCTGATTACCTATTGACTACATTCAGACATTCAAATAAATGTTTGCTTTATTAAATCTGTGTCCTTCAAGTATGAACTATGAAAACGTCTAATTATAATAATCCTTTTGTGTAAACTCTCAAGTCCAGATGAGAACAATCAATAACTATTTAAGAGGAATTAGTAAACTAAGTCACCAAAACAAAACAAAAACAGAAAAACATTGTTGCTGTACAAACACATTTAAAGGTTTTGGCATATGCAGTGCTATATTGGATAAATATCAAATTTTGCATACAACCACACTGAGCTACTGGCTAACATCAACTTAACTTAATATCAATCTACATGTTGCTAGTTTTAAGGGAGAGCTATTCTGGTTAGGTTAGCATAAATCCATGCCAAAAACCCATTTCCAATTTCATTTTTAATATTGCAATATTAACAATCTGAGTTGCTGTAGATGAGGACAAACTGGTGTGATCTGCACTTGTGTTAGCATTTCCTTGGGTGAGGAAAATGTTAGCATGCACTGACAGCCTTTATGCTTTGCTAGCAGTTGTAAACACACTGTGTGGCTCATTTGTGCACTCTTTAGTAGCACTAAACCTTGTGGAATCAATAACTGACAGAAAGAGGAAGAAGTTCTTGTTTTGCCTTCAAAGTGAAAACTCTTTCTGACAACACTGCTAAAGTTAGCAGGTTTAAAATGGACATCTGCGTGGCCGGTAAACTTACGTATGCAGGGCTGTAAAGGAGACTTCCCCTGTTCATATCCTGGGGCACAGCGGTTACACCTGAGGCCGGTCACACCTCGTCGACACAGGCACTGACCAGACGTCTGGTTACACCAGCCACCCACTGCCCCCACAGGATGGCACTGACACGCTGGGAAAGAAATGAACAGATTAGAAGCTGAATAAGCACGTTTTTTGGTAGGTACTCACATGAGCTTTAAATCCAACACTGACATATTCTCACCTTACAGTACAGGCTTATTAGCCTGTATTTTAAATCTCTGTACTGTTTTTGCCTCAGTTTTCTTGTCCACCAACAAGCAGGTTGTAAACCAAAATAACAAGCTAAAAGATGCTAAAATGGTGAGCAGAGCCAGTTGAAATAATCTATATTCTGGATAGGTTTAAGATATGTTAAAAATAACATAACAAAGGAAAGACATGACAACAGGACTTATAAATGCATCCATCAGTGACAGGACCTGGTTTAATCCTGAATGACAAGCATGTGTCCTCAAGCGTGTCACTGAGCATTACAGAAGGCCTATACTAACGCCAGGTGGGCGTCTGTTTCCTGATGGGTAAACAAAGACAAATTCCTCAGTGGAGATATTAACAAAATTGCACACCATTGCAGGGAATCATTATCACTCTGGTGTTTCTTTTAGGTAAGTTTTTTTAGTGAAGATGAACCTTCTTAAGTAGATATTAGCAGTGTTGCCTGTTACACGGTATAATGATTACTGCCTGGATTTGCCATAGTTTACATTGCAAAGCTTTTTATTTACCAGTGCTTTCAAAGGATAAGGGCCAATGAGAGAAGACAGATGGGGAGAGGAAGCCTCTCCTCAGCAGCTCTGTTCACACTCGAACAATGTTTATACAAATCCTTACAATAAGTCCAAACAACCTGCCTGGAGAAAATGAGTAATTGTCTCACCGCTGGCCTCTGAATGGTTACTAAGTGAAATGTAGCAGCAATAAATCAGGACTAAAAGCGTATAAATTTGCAGGATACTCTTGTTTCATGCCTTAAAAGTGATAAAATATTGAGCGTGTTTAATATTTTTTATTATCCCTGAATGTGTGTGAAACTCACAAGGCCTGTTAATTCTGGATATACAGCAAAGTATTAGAGCAGAGGACAAGCTTGCACACAGCTAAGCTAGGGTGTCACAGTCACTTAGGACATGACACCGGTCAAAGGTCACCGGGGGTCATTGCAGATGCCATAGGTGGTAATAATGTGGATGCATGAGGCAGCTCGGTGTGGTTTGTGTGTGCTTTTGTATATTGCTAACAGGAATAGCTGTCCTCTGTCACAATGTAACCACCCCATTAACACTTTTGTACACTTGTACAGAGGCAGAGCGGACCACGTAAGCTCAAATAGCAACACACATTCTGACAGTCGGGCATAAACACGATCACACTCTGATTTACTTTTCATCTTTCAGCGAATGTACAGTCAATCAAAGGTATGGGTCACGCACTCGCTCTACCCTCCATCTTGTGTCCCCCACCACATATACACTAAACACACACACATCCAGTCACTGACGTTGGCAGGCTTTGCGGTGGCTGAGCGGCTTTTTGTGGTTGCGGGTGTATCCATTCTGGCAGTACTGGCAGTGGCGTCCGGCCGTGTGGTGGCGACACTTCTGACACACGCCTCCACTGCGCCGGCCCGACTGCTGAAACACCTCCATGCTGAAGCGGCATTTGTTGGAGTGGCCGTTACACTCACAGGCTGGACATAGGCAAAGCAAAATAAATACTGGTGAACACCAACGAAGAAAAGAGTTTCAGGGCTGGAGAAAGTATTAACAATGGGTTATTCAAATCCAGCAGTTTGGCTTTAATATGGTATCCAGAAAGTACCAAATAAGGGAAATTTTGGCTTAAGCCAGATTTATGACTTTCAGTTTGATTGCAAATATGTTGACACAAAGCCCTCTTACACTTAGCTCTCTTCCAGAGTGCGTCTTTTGTTCTTTTTTTATAGCGAGAATAACTTTCACATCAACTGTATGGGGGGGATCTTTTAAAGCGCCCTCATTTATATTGTATTAATGTTTGAAGTCATGTATAATTAATGGTGTGTTGCCTTGAGTAACAGTCACTGAACTGGACCTCTGCAACATGTTTGTAGGCTGCTGAGTATCGGTCAGGATCTGATGTGCAAAGGTTTTTATGTTAATGCTGAAAACAGATGTCTGGCTTGTGCTGTTTGAGCGACATTAAGTTGCTGGATGAGTTATAGCCTCTATAAACCCGTACTTGAAATTGAGATTCAATCATGCTGTCTTTACTATATGCACAGTTTTTGACAGTTGCAATATGTTTTCTAGTGATTTCATTGATTTCTTTCATAAGACCAAAGGTGTGCTTATGTTAGCATTTTCAAAGGCAGTGTGATGCAGGACTCACCAACACAGGGGTTTGGGTTAGTGGGCGTAGCTCGATGCCATGGTCTGTCAAAGTAGAAGTCCTCACACACATCACAGTCTGGCCCCGCTGTGTGATGCTTGCATACACACACTGCACGACCCGTGTCGTCGCGGCGACACCTGGAAGCGTGTCCGTTACATTTACACCTGCCCCCGACCTGCAGGTCCGAGAGGGCAAAAGGAGCTCGGCCGGGCGGCTTAAAAGCAGAAGGTTGGGCCGCCTGCAGATTCCTCGGCCTTGTATTGTGATTGTTGTTCCTCCGTTTCCTCAGCTCCTGCCCTTTGTTGTTTCTGCTCCGCCCCTCAACTGTCCAATTGCAATCTCCATTGGGGCAAGGCAGCCAATGATTGTTTTCCTTCTTGCGGCCACGCCCTCTGCCTTTCCCGCCCTTTTTAGGAGAAGTGAGAGTGTCCATGCTGAAACTGTCCCCCCCTTCCTTGCTGGTGACGTTGTGCCCGTCTTCATCTTGACCTGAGCTTTTATAATGGCCCTTCCTGACTTGCTTATCTATTCTAACCCCTTTGTTCCTCACCCTTGTCTCTGAGTTTTTTGTCTCCCTGTCAAAAAATGCCAGTGTATTTTCTGTGTTTAACTTGTCCACCTGATCTCCAGTCTGATCCTTGAAGTCCGTTCTCCATCTCACAACACCAGCCTCTCTGATGTCGTGTCCACGGTCAAGCCATCTTTCTTCTTCCGTCTTATCCATGTGGCCTATCTTCACCTCACTGGACACCTTATGGAAGACCACGCGAATGTCGGTGGCTGTCACCCAGTCCTGGAGAGTGGGGCTATAGTCAAAATCAGGAGAGGATGGCCGTCCATCCAGAGTGGAGAAGGCCAACACCATGCCTCCTCGCTGCTTCTGTAGAGGGCGTGGGTCTGAGCAGAGGGGCTCTGTTTCTTGATGTCTCGTTTGGGCCACTGTTTGTGAAGGTAGCTTGAAGTTCCTGAGGCAGTCGCTGGAGTAGTGCTGCATTGGCCTCCAGGTGCGCCCAAAGTCCATCGACTTGAGGATGGAAATGGAGATGGGGTCCAATGGCTCCCTTTGGTGACAGAACTGAAAACTTATGTATGTGATCTCAAAGCGGCGGCCCAGCGGTAGGGTAAGGACCCAGTCTCCTGTGTCAGTACCTGCATCGGCCATCCAACATGTGAGGTTGTGGGGATTGTTGAGGTCGGTTAAGGTGGTGATGTGGCTGTCATAGTCATTTCCTTGTAGCGAGTGGTTCACGTTGACTGGAACCCCGTAGGCAGCATTGATAAACTCTGACAGGCAGTGTCGCGGACGGCCAACTGTGTGGTAGCAGGGGTCATTAGGTGAATTCCAGCTCAACGGCGGTTGGGGAAGGGAAGAGGAAATGAGGGAAAGACAGAGGAAGAGGAGTAGAAGGAAAACAGGACAAAAAGAGGTGGAGGGAGGAGGGGAAAAGGGTTGGAACATCATGTCATCCAGCCTGTGAGAGGAAAAAATCATTTTTTAAAGAGGAAAACCACAGGGGCGTGATCAGAAAAGAACAAAAGACTAACTGATTGATTTATATGATACGCATTTGAAGCCGAAGAAGGAAATCTAAGAAGGACCACCTGTCCCCTTATTGAAAACACACCATACCAACTGATTGCATCACTGCAAGTTCACCTTATTGGCTTTCAGTAGTTGCCAGTAAAGACTTCATCCTGTAAAAATGTAATCTCCCATCTTCCCAGTAGTGTCAGCCACCGGTTTGAACCCTTGAACTTGAGAACTTATAAGAACTTATCCATCTTAAAACGCTCCTTAACCCCAAAACGAGTGGATGAATGCGGGTGAAGAAGGGCGCGCACCCAGCAGGTCTGTCTGAAATAACAAAAAACATGCCCGACAGCTGGGGCTAAAACCTGAGCTGGACCACATCCATCATATTTATTGCTCCCTTTCCAAATATCTTTACCGTTGGTCATTGCTGCAGCCACCGCAGCGAGGGCCCCGACCATGAGCAGTGTAGTAGTGTCGTGGTGTAGGAAAGAGGGCACGGAGAAACAGAGAGGGAGGAAGAGGACTTGGAGATTAGCATTTGGGATGGTAGAAATGATTTATGGAATGAAATGTGTGTTCGACTTGAGCCCCTACTCGGATACTTCCGTTGAAGAGACAAACCCTGACTTGTGTAGGTCTGCAGTGCAAACAAATCCGCTTCCCGTTTCGTGTAATTGGTGATGAGTGTAATTTATTTTTCTGTCATGATTTGATACTAGAATTCGTCCGCTTTGGCATCCGGACAAAATGGACAATGCACCTACTTTCTCTGGGCCCAGTGATTTATCGTTTTTTCGCTGCTCACACAAAGCCCAGAAGCACATTTCCCAATGAGCACTACGTAAGTTTCTCCATTGCAGGGTGAGTTCAGCACCTTTCTCCTTTCGCTTTTGGGAAATGATTTCTTTTCTTCATTAAATGGGCTGTCATCTTCTCATTTATATCCGCCATCCTTCGGCGGTTTCAAACAACTTTTCCTCCACTCTCCCGTCTCCCTGCCCATCTATCACCTGCCCCTTTCATTCTGTTCTGGGAATATTCTTAACTGCTGTGAGATTGATGATGCCCTAACAAGCGTTTGACACTGACAGCAAAGTCAGCAGGGCTGCATAAACCAAACCCGTAGGAGAGGAACGGGGCTGAGAGCCTCTCCGGCCTCGTCATGCCGCTCAATTAGCCAACGACCGAAATATGAGGCCTCCCTTTTGGGACCACACAACTCTGAGGGGTCCTGTGTGCAGGTCACGGCGGTCTCTCGGCTGCCTGGGGACAAACTGCAAATGTCCAAAAGCAACCAAATGCTAGAAAATAAATCAGCTAAACTTGATTGAGCACAAAAGGGGAATAACAGGCTCAGCAGGCGCCTGTGTTTTGTGGCGTTGCTAAAGGAAACAAGTAACAAGTGCAGTGATTAGTGGTCTGATTGTGACCCTGGTCCCAGAGAGCCACATTCCTGTGATCCAGAATGCCTCGGCTAGCCATTCCTGACGTGTCGAGACATGCCCCACGGGAACCTGAACACACTGATAAAAAGCAAGACGTATAAGTTGATCGGCTGATTAATTGGCTCTCTGGTTTCATGTGGTATCGATATACCGGTTGTATAAGAAGGGGAGACAAGTCAAAGGGATGATGAGCAGGATAAAAAGCTACCAGAGGATTCAGGGAAGTAGTGGTGAGATTTCAGTCAGGAATTCAGCGAATGGGCAGTTATAAGCGTGTAGGCGGGTGGTGGGGGTGAAGCGTACACATGGCTAAAAGAGAAAGGGGTAGGTTGTTTAACATTCCCGTGACATGCACTTGCTCTTGTCTTTGTCACATTACATGACTAATTAAACATTTGCCCATTACACCCACTCTGATAAATGGATGCTCATCTAAGTGAGGCCCTTGAGGTTTTTAATGCGCCCCTCTAGGCCAAATGCAGAGACTAGATCAACTGTCTCGTATGGCCAATGCAACCCAGCAGATATGGTTTCAACTACGGTTTTTCTCTACCGCTTTCAATAAATTCACACAGCCAGCATGCCAGGGGCGGAAATGCTGAAGACGAGCGGGATTTCCTCTGAATGAATTTCCCGTTAACTCCAAGAAGAGGCCTCGATCTCCGTTTCAGTTTTGTCTACTTTTTCTTAGTTGCAAACTTAATGCACACAATAGCTGTTGATATAACAACTATGCATTCAGTTTGAGGACCCTGTGAGCAGAAGTTTTGAAATAACTTGGCAGCAATCTGCCTCTCAAAAAGCTTATACAGCCAAATAGTGGTATGATGAGATCAACAACATCTCCGGCGGGTGATCTTTAGAAGCAGCTATGCTTGGCTGGCAAGGGGCTGGAAAAATACTTGCTGACAACCTGGGGGCATGTTTACAGCATAGTCGAACAGGAGAGAGCAAGGAGAGCGGCGCTGGTGTTCGTGCTCTGCAGTCCTCGTTTATTTCCCGATGTAAATCTCCCGTTCTTCATAACGCTGAAATGTGTCTGAACTTGAAAGCAGCAGAGATGTCGGGAGCAGAAACAAAAAAGTGGTTTAATGATTTGGTAGAGGCTGAAGCTGCAGGAGTTCATGCACATGCATATAAGTTTTTCACATCTGAATAAATGGATAGGAATATGTAAGTGAATAGGAAACTCAATAAGGTGTTTCGGTGCAGCTGAAAATGCTGTTTGCAAAAGCATTTGCTTGCTAGACAGTTTTGCACTGAGTCTTTCTGTAGATTTAGGAGTCTGGTGGAGCTTTCAGAGAGAGAGAGATGTGATCTTATGGGGTAATAACAGCAATACATCCATAGTTTTCCATATCCATGCATGTTCATTTTTCATGCTTGGCCTGTCTCTGTAAGTAATATACCATGCCTTTTGCTGTATTATGATTCTAACTGAAGAACGAAGATCATATCCTTCTGAAAACTTATCACTCATAAATTAACTTTTTTTTTTTTTCTTGTTTAATTGTTCCGCAGCAAACGTGTCTTTTTTGTGTTCCTGTCTCTTGCTGTGGTTCCTCTCTCTTGCTACCTGCTAACTCGCTTTGTCCCTTGCAGAGCTTTGGGCCTGTCTGTGTCTGGAGCTATTCTGCTGAGCAGATGAGCTGGATTTGGCCTGTCTCGCACATTTTAACATTCCTCGTCATGCGCAGCAGTCCCGGTCAACCGCAGCGAGGGAAAATATGCTAAATTCAAATAGTTCTGCAACCTCTGTAAGGGGTTTCAATAGATTAAAATGAGGATTGCGCAAATAAACACACGGCTGTGTTGTTTAATAAGGTGGATTTGTATCGAGCTGATAGCATCTGGGAAGATTTCCCAGGGTTTTACGTTGCAGCTCTGCTCCAAGACACGGAGCCTTTAAATAAATATGATCAATTATATAAGCTCTGTCTTATAGCCAGCGCGTTTGAAGCTGAACCAAGCGGGCACCTGTTGGCGCATGTTACCAAACTGACACCTTTGTTAATTTGCAATTGTCCTCAGCCGTCAGAAATACAACCCTGGGCTCTGGGTGAGAAGAGAAAGGCTATGCATGCGCTCTGTATTCCCATACTGCATTCCTGCCCGCACAGTTGAAGCCCATGTGTGTGTTATTCCACGCGGAGCGGATTCCAGGAGTTCTGTTTTAGGTGTAATAATCTAATTTTAGTGGGGTGGCCAGGGAGGTGGAAGCAACAGACAGCGCAAAATGGATTATCGCTGCTCGTATCTTTAGCTAGAGGCCTCTGTCCTTCATGTTTGCACCTCCAACAAACAGCCAGTCCGGTGCACGTGTGCCGCATCCTCCTGGGCCATCTGTGCCCCCTCAGATCTGAAAGGTGTCTCTGCACCGACCTGCAAGATTTACTTGCTTCACTTTTGAATAAAAAAAACACATGTTGCCCGCTTGATAATACAAGGGGAATTTCCTGTCAATTTCCCTTTTACTGCCTCATACAAGTTGGCAAGAAGCTTTCAGCGCAGCTCCAACTTCACATGATCTTATTGAAAACCAGATGGAAATTAAATCACTGGGAATCCACGCTGCAGTCAGGCCAAAGACAACTTCGGGCATTGTGGGGGGAAAAAAATTCCTGTGCGTAATTGTGTGCAAATTAAATCCGCATAGTGTCATACAGCAAGTTAATAATGAGAAGCAGGCGCAAAATGAATCAAAAAACACCGCCAGGTTTGCGCCTTTTATGAGCACTGGACAAGATTAAAAAATATATGTTTTTAAAAAGAAAGAAAAAAGAAGAAAAGAAAAACAGCCAATTAATCATTAGTGTTACAGTTTCATAAAAAACAAACAAACAACTTTTTGTTTACTAAACTTTAGCTTGTTTTAATTAACACTTCACAGCAATCCAGTAAACCCCAGTCCCCAAATTCCTTAAGAAAGGAAAGACAGAAAAAAGCAGGCTGTCTTTATTAAGACAAATGCGGTGATATTTTTATTAAACTGGACTTTTAGGGAAACCAACAAACTGTAAACGGACCTTAAAAGGCAAACAGCCCGCAGATACACGCTGGATGCCGGAGTTGACTTTAACCTGAGTCCTTAGACTTTAATGATCCCTTTGCCACGGTTCATGAAACGTAAATGTTTATCATATTTAGTCTGATTGCTTTGGCCAGAGCTGAGAGCGAAGCCCGGAGACTAATTGGCTCAATTCAGCAGAGCTAATTGCGCCTTTGTTGAGCGCAAATTAGCTGCAGCCAATTATGAGCTTTATTTACACAGCGAGGCTATCGCAACGTGATCAGAAAACTTTCACTCTGATGTTTAATGTTGATCATTATTCTCGCTTGTGTTTAACGTTTGGGATAAATAACAGCGCCGAATTCCCGGCCTGCTAATTGGAAATCGTGTTATGAGCGTATATTGTGTTTTGATTTATTTATTAAATTTTTCTTTTACCTCAACATAATGGGACATAGTGGCAAAACCACGTGCGTACGATTACATTCAAAAGAAATATACAAATGAAAATATGTTTTTTAAAATTGTAGTTCTGTGCAATGTTGCAGTAAAAAACAAACAAAAAATAAATACAGATTGTTTTTTAGAATGTTTTCTTATTTAAAAATAAAATAAAATAAAAATAAACACAATAAGCAATTTACATTTCAGTAACACTCGAGGTAAAACAATTTATACTACATGAGGTCATTTTATAGGATTAAACGTATTTTTTTCTAGTTCAGTCCTACAGCTTATTTGTCAGCGCGTAAAACAATCAGTAATCACATTTAAAAGAATGAATTTTTAATGAGATTTATTCTCAACTATGAAAATATAAGTGCGTAAACGATAACTGAAAAGAGAAACGTAGCTATAACTCTACCCCTAATGTAATTTATACGAGTTTTTATTCCCCACAAATGCGTTTCTGCCTTTATTTAACCCTCTTTTAGCCCTCAGTTCCACCGACAGAAAATACAGTCTGCACTTGAAGTTCCGTCGCTGCTTCTCTCCAGCGCCACAAAAGCGCAGATAAAACTTCACACCCCTTCAGCTACCGCAGACCTCGAGCCGATAAACGATCAAAAATCAGTCACAGGAGCTCACCATGTGCGTCGTCGCTGTGCTTCTCCTTCCTGCTCCCGCGGTGCCTCCTGATCATTAAGAGCAGCGCAGCAAGTGTCCGGACATCCAGCTCGGTGTGCAGAGGAGAGCTGAGCAGAAGGCAAACCTGCCGGGAGGGGGCAACGCACCGGGTAGGGGTGGGGGGACTGTGGGTGCAAATTAATGGGATAATCTGGGAGGTGTCTCTCCTAATAGCAACAAAACTGAGCCAAGAGCTCCCACCGAGGAGAGGAGTCACATCATTCTGTGCCAAACTGGCTCCAAGTGCCGAATGCGTAAAACCCCGATCCAAAGCTTTATTCTTTAAACACTTGTTTTACTGCTAAGTGTTCTGCTGGTATCAGCTTCAAATGTTTGGATAACATTTACTTTTCTTTTTTGTGGGAAAGTCCAGAGTTGACGCCCACCATTCTATGCTAACAACCTGTATATTTCCAGTTAATCACTGATTATATAAATAGTTATGTAAAAGGTTTTCTGCACCAGTGCATGCTTTCAGTAAATATCTTAAAATAATCAAAAGTTGTTTTGAAACAGGACGAAAGAGCATTTGATGTAAGAATAGAAATGGAAAGTAGCCACACAAACCCCCTCTGTGTGCACAAGTGCATTAAGCAGGACATTTGTCGTGTTGTTGTGTGATTTGTTTACTGCAGATGAACTCCATAGGTTTTGTTTTTTCTCACTGTGGGAATATTTTTAGTCAAACGTAGCTTTTGATTTCTGGTTGCCTTCACTGGCTCAAAGAAACACCTTTTCTTCTTTGTTCTTCTTTCAGGAGCAGAACCTTTTTTGGAGTCTGATTTTATTTATAGGGCCTGCAGATAGAAGACACACTTCTTTGTTCTGTTGTCAGGTGAGGAGTTTAGTTCTTTTCTGACAACAGCTCCATCAGTTGCAGGCGTGTTAGTTACATTTGCACTGCTGTTTTAGTTGTGAGTTATGTGTTCGCATTTGTACTCTTTTATTTTGTTGGCCAGTTACTGAGTGCATTGGAGACTAAGATTTGACATCCAAAACATGAGATGAGTTTGCAAACGACACTTTAAATTAAACCAGAGATCAAAATATCTCAAATTAGCCCATTAGTAGCCAACTCCCATTTATCATACTTATGATACTCGTGCATTTTTTCATAATATGTTTGTGCTTTCTGTAGTTTATAGTTTTGTAGTGTTACGTCATGCAGCAGGAGACATGACACAGCTCCCTATAAATACAAACAGGTTGACCTTTGCCATTATTCCAGATTTTTTTTGTTTAGTAGAAAACTACAATTTTTAAGACTCAGCTCAGCATTTCATGGTTTGTTAAGGATGCCTTTTCTTTTCTCTTTTTTTGCACTGCATGGATTCTCCTCCTTCAGGTTTATTAGCATTGGCAGGTAAATTGAGGGGTGCAGACAAAGTTCAGTTGCAGTAGTCTTATCTCGTCATCCAGGCAAAGATCTCGCTATCCCCTTGGTGAAATAGGAAAAATAGCTGAAGTTAATTTGGTGGAGTGGATCGTTCTCAGATGTGAGGCAAAACTGATACAGATGGAAATATAGGAACGAGAAAGTGGAGGGAGGGAGGAGGGAAGACGCTTGATTGGAGAGGAGGAAACTTTCCCAGAGAAAGACATAAAACTGATTGATGACTTCCCTCGAGGAATGTTTCCCCAGGTGTGTTTTGTGTGTGTGTGTGTGCGTGCGTGTGTGTCTAGTTACAATGCACTTAAGAAATGCTATCCTTGGACACAGGACAAGTGCAATAAAGTAAACTGAGGAGTGAAATAGCACGTTAATGCGTCAATATTGCATTTTGGCAACATCAATACAAAGGCACATGAGATATCAGCGTGCTGAGGAGGAGGTACCCTTATAAAGAATAATTTGAAAAACGCAAATACTAATTGAGAGCAGAAATCACCCCTAACAGTGATATAAGAAAAAGCGTTTAACTGTGTAATAAAGTCCTAAGGAGGTCCTTGACAGGTGCTTTGCACTGCCAGATTGTTCACCCTGCAGCTAGTAGTGTTCTTAGAGACTCAAAGCATAATAAACAAAACACCACGGAGGTGCAATTTTAAAAGTCAACATTAACTCGCTGTAACAGAAAAGGGGCACATTTCACAATACATGGCTGTCCGTGTTTGATGGATTAGCAGTGTTTAAATATTTAAAGTACTACAATATGGCTCTGTAGCTTGGTTTAATGATCAACTAAGGGAAGGGGGGGGGGAATTCCAATATAGCGAAATTACATTAATTTTTGCCCCCCCGCCCCAGCTCTCGGCCACCTTTTGGTGCAACAGATGGGATGTTATATTATCCTGGAGAAAGATGCCCGTGTAGTAGAAACATCCAGGCCTAATGTGAGCCACCATCGGCTCCAGTTATGCCACAGGGAAGTGTTGTGTGGTCTAGACACGACCCTAATATCACAATCCACCTGACAGCTGGCGCAAATAAAGTGAACTTGCGCCTGAGCAGAGGCACACCCGGAGTCCATGTCATCAGTCAGAGCCCACAGAAAACTGCAGATGTGGGGCCGAACATTCACTGTTATCTGGGTTTCAACACAGAATTAATAAAAAGATTTACCGCAGAGGTCCAAGAAAAAATAAATAAATAAAAGCAAAAATCAGTGTAAATACCACATGTGGGAAATAATGACTCAAAGACTGAAAGCAATTAAAGCTTAACCCATAAGAGCTCGGACCCATTTTTACTGTGAGGAAAACTATGGGAGAGTCAGTTTTGAAACTTTAACAGAAACTTCTCAGTGTGTAAAGAGGCAGTGACACCTGTGTCACCGTGGGTTCTTATGTATTTAACTGAGATCAGCTGAATCTTTTTTTTCTCCTCTACATATGATTAATGAGGTGACAACAAATAAAACTAGAGAACTATTAATGATCTTGGACAAAAAGAAAAACATGCATTTGAGGAGATTTTTGACTCAGTCCAAAGAAAACATTAAAAAAAAAAGTCAGCGGTGTACCTCAAGGTTCAATTTCGGGTCCCTTAAAGTTGCTTTGTACTGTGTGTATTATTGATCCCACTAAATGCAGGTGTAAAAACACCTTTAGAGCCTCTCTTTTAAAAACAAACAAACAAAATTTTCTCCACCGGGATGTACATAATAATTTAAATGTTATGGTATAATTCTGCATTTAAATGAAGACGTTTCTTTTTTAAGTGGCTAAAGCCTAGCAAATTATAGACAGATTAGCCATTAGCTCTGTAGAATTTAACCATGATGTTATTATAAATGACTTAAAAGAGGGGGGGGGGGGGGGGAAGCATATAAAAAACTAAGAGTCAATTTTAGATCCATATTTCCTTTTAGATCTTTCTTCTGTTGACAAAAATATTAGGGGTCAACGTACTAAATATGCAGTAACTTCAGCTCATTGCTGCTAATTCATCACCATAGCAGCATCTTCTGCAAGAAAAACTTTGCATACTACTTGGGAAAACCAAGGTTCAGAGGCTGTAAGAAGATCCTCTGTAAACATTGAGATGTGTCTCATCTGTTCCAGAGATCGACCCCCTCCGTCATCTGAACAGATCCTCGGGGAGATCGTTTTTCTTTCCCTCTGACCTCCGCTCTAGTCCATAGAGGGAATAAACATTGGGCACGCTTTTTGGTATAAGCCTCATCGGGATTCTCATTTGTATATTCACCCAGAAGATGGCAGTCATTTTGGATTTTAAAAAATTTCTATGTTCTACAAATATGTACACAAATCATTATTTCCTAAGTAATGCAATATGATTCTTTTTGTTATCTTTAAGGAGGAAAAAACAAAATAAACTTTATTGAATGCTTTGGCTCTGAAACATGCTTGGTATAAAGAACAGAGTGTAAAATTATCCTGGTTGCCATGAATCCAAATGCAGTGTTTTGTTTTTCCAGAGTTTTCCTCACTTTGTCTCTGGCACGAGTGCTAACGGGTGCTGTTTGCTGACGGGGAGCAGGCTGTTGTTCTGGAAAACAAACAAAAAACAAATCAATTACCCTGTTTAGTTCAAGTACCGGCGGTGTGGAATTTAGAAGAAAGGATTTTTGCTCAGCACCTTTTCCTGACAGCAGCAACATGTTCACCCTTAAATCTCTGTCGCTCTGTCTCTCGTTTCCAGCCACATCATGGTGGCCTTCTGTTGTATTTAAACTGCTTGTTAAAATACTTTTATCATTGTGGTTGATTAAGATTTCCAAAATTAAGAGTGACCTACATCTCGCTTTAGCTCACATATCAAATATTTATCCACTACGCACCTTGCCAAAGCAAACAAAGAAGGTTTCTAGATCCTTTCAGAGAGGAAAACAATCAGAGGAAATGAAACACGAGGAAAAGGAAACAAACCGAAGGCTTTGTTCACAAAAAAATTATTAAAAATGGACGTTTCAACACAATATCAAACACTGACAAGCAGCTTGTGTAATATGATAAAAACATTGTGTATATTTTTGTCATAGGGGTTTTCATCATCAGAGGAAGTTGCCTGTAATACAATTTCAAGCGTGATGTTGACAAATGTGGATATTTCTAAAATATCGTTACAAGGCTGGCAAACACATTTAAAGTTTTAATTTGAATGATCTCACCAGCCTCATTGTGCAAGGCGCACCTTATAAGGTATCTTCTTTAAACATCTGTGACACCTTTGGGCACAGGGCCCACAGACTGTAGCAGTTTCCAAATAGTGGCATGATAATCACTATTAATCACTCTTTAAAGTTTTGCACATTTTTGTAACTTTCCTTTTTGCCTGGAAACTCATTTTTGTACACATCACTTTATCTGCTATCATGATATTACAAAGTCATAAAGCTCTGACTGTGGAAGCTTCCAGACAGGTTACCAGGCTCTATGGATTAAATAAAAGTGAACACACACTTGATATTTCAAATGCACCTGCAGGTGTAGTCTGCAAATAAATAAATATAAATAAAATAAAAGGTCAGCAATGCAGCCTCTATACAGATGGCTACATGAATGCTTTTAAAAAAAAAAAACAGTTCAATGACACTAGCCTGTAATTAAAAAAAAAAAATGTTAGCATTTTTAAAATTATCTTCTTCGGTACAGGTATTTGAGATTGATGTAGGCCTTCTCTGGAAGAAATACGATTGGTCCCAAAGTGGTTATCTCTGCAAGAACAAAACATCCGAGTGAATCTTCTGCTGATCCTGTGACTTACAAGCTGTCTGCTTTTAAAATTCTGTCCAAATCACAGCAGAAGCAGCGGTTTGTCTGGGCTGTGTTGCTCCTCAACGCCATCTCGTGGCTGGACTTGGCAGTAGCTGTCTAAATCGTGTTGTCAGTGCTGGGACAACTCATAGAGTTGATCGTCGCCATCCTCTGATCTCCATTTGAAAAAAAAAAGTTTGCATCAGGCATTTTTCAGTGGTTTAATTTGAACTTGGAAACACTGACCTTTAACTTTTTTCTTTCTTTCCTTCTTCTTTTTTTTAGTTTTTTAAGAAAAGGACTTTTTTCATTGGGATCTTCCTTGAACTGCGCCCAGCTTCCAGGTAACACGTGATACCTACAGGGAGTGCAGAATTATTAGGCAAATGAGTATTTTGTCCACATCATCCTCTTCATGCATGTTGTCTTACTCCAAGCTGTATAGGCTCGAAAGCCTACTACCAATTAAGCATATTAGGTGATGTGCATCTCTGTAATGAGAAGGGGTGTGGTCTAATGACATCAACACCCTATATCAGGTGTGCATAATTATTAGGCAACGTCCTTTCCTTTGGCAAAATGGGTCAAAAGAAGGACTTGACAGGCTCAGAAAAGTCAAAAATAGTGAGATATCTTGCAGAGGGATGCAGCAGTCTCAAAATTGCAAAGCTTCTGAAGCGTGATCATCGAACAATCAAGCGTTTCATTCAAAATAGTCAACAGGGTCGCAAGAAGCGTGTGGAAAAACCAAGGCGCAAAATAACTGCCCATGAACTGAGAAAAGTCAAGCGTGCAGCTGCCAAGATGCCACTTGCCACCAGTTTGGCCATATTTCAGAGCTGCAACATCACTGGAGTGCCCAAAAGCACAAGGTGAGCAATACTCAGAGACATGGCCAAGGTAAGAAAGGCTGAAAGACGACCACCACTGAACAAGACACACAAGCTGAAACGTCAAGACTGGGCCAAGAAATATCTCAAGACTGGTTTTTCTAAGGTTTTATGGACTGATGGAATGAGAGAGAGTCTTGATGGGCCAGATGGATGGGCCCGTGGCTGGATTGGTAAAGGGCAGAGAGCTCCAGTCCGACTCAGACGCCAGCAAGGTGGAGGTGGAGTACTGGTTTGGGCTGGTATCATCAAAGATGAGCTTGTGGGGCCTTTTCGGGTTGAGGATGGAGTCAAGCTCAACTCCCAGTCCTACTGCCAGTTTCTGGAAGACACCTTCTTCAAGCAGTGGTACAGGAAGAAGTCTGCATCCTTCAAGAAAAACATGATTTTCATGCAGGACAATGCTCCATCACACGCGTCCAAGTACTCCACAGTGTGGCTGGCAAGAAAGGGTATAAAAGAAGAAAAACTAATGACATGGCCTCCTTGTTCACCTGATCTGAACCCCATTGAGAACCTGTGGTCCATCATCAAATGTGAGATTTACAAGGAGGGAAAACAGTACACCTCTCTGAACAGTGTCTGGGAGGCTGTGGTTGCTGCTGCACGCAATGTTGATGGTGAACAGATCAAAACACGGACAGAATCCATGGGTGGCAGGCTTTTGAGTGTCCTTGCAAAGAAAGGTGGCTATATTGGTCGCTGATTTGTTTTTGTTTTGTTTTTGAATGTCAGAAATGTATATTTGTGAATGTGGAGATGTTATATTGGTTTCACTGGTAAAAATAAATAATTGAAATGGGTATATATTTGTTTTTTGTTAAATTGCCTAATAATTATGCACAGTAATAGTCACCTGCACACACAGATATCCCCCTAAAATAGCTAAAACTAAAAACAAACTAAAAACTACTTCCAAAAACATTCAGCTTTGATATTAATGAGTTTTTTGGGTTCATTGAGAACATGGTTGTTGTTCAATAATAAAATTATTCCTCAAAAATACAACTTTCCTAATAATTCTGCACTCCCTGTATAGAACCCATGCTGGGGGATATGCTCCCTCCTTGTAGGCATTCAAAAGTTGGGTATTTCAGTGCTAACAGTGCTCCTGGGGTTCTGATGGAAAAGGAAAGGTACAAGCTGAATCTGGAAGAGTTTGTTCTGAACTTGGAGCAGGAAACAAGATCTGGAGCTGCTCAGCTGGGAGTCTGTGAAACATCTGCAAAGAACAGACAAAACCTTTATCAGATTTACCTTCTGCCCTCAGCTTTTATTAGCATTTTGGAATAATGGGATGCAGGAACTGGAAAGTAATATGTTCAAAGGAAGTTGCTTTCATTTGGAGAATTAAGTGGAGGAACTACTGTGGACATTAAAGACTCACCCCTGGTGGTCTATGGTGGGATAGCTGGGGTAAGAATTCACATTGGGGTCAGAGTGGCCACACAGCTGCTCGCGTACAGCTCTGAGAGGAAGAGGATGATGAGGCCTCAATGTTGACTGCTTCAGCCAAGAAGTAAACAGATGTCTGTCGCTCACTGTTCCAATCATCTGATGAGGGATGAGCTGCAGATTTAATCAGCTTTCAACTTTTGGAACAAAAAAATGTTTCCTTGAATGTCTACATGAAGAGAAAATCTGTTTCTATTGCATTGTTTTATTTATAGCTCGGATTTCAAATCAGAATTTAAGGAACAGTTATATCAAGTAATAAAGGTCAAAAGTCGTTCTTTATGGAGGACCCAGCATGCCAAAATTACAAACAAATAAATAAGAAGGAATAAAGGGAATATTCATAAAATGTTATAAACAGGTATTTCAATGCGCTCCTACATTTGTTTATTTTTGTGCTAATACTCCAATGTACATTCACCAGCCACTTTATTAGGTACACCTTGCCATTATTCATCTGGACCTCTTTTACTTTCAGATCTGTTCAGCTTTTTGTTTCATTCAGAGAATGTAACAAAATAGCTGGACACAAAAGCATTTTGTGTTTAAGACTTCTGTTCCAGTCTAACTGTTTACATTGAAAAATGATTTTGTTTTAGCTCAGAGAAGTCATATTTTTCTTGTCTTGATGCTCCAAATGTTTTCAGTTGGTGAAAGGTCTGGACTGGAGGCAGGCCAGTTCAACACCTGCACTCTGCTACTATGAAGCCATGCTGTTGTGATAGACACGGTATGCAATTTATCATTGTCTTGCTGAAATATGCAAAGCCTTCCCTGACAAATGACATCTGGGTGGGAGCACATGTTGCATGGAAAGGTGTATATATTTTTCAGCATTGATGATGATTTTCCAGATGTGCTAGCTGCCATCTCTATAAGCACAAATGAACCGCACCTTTATACCATCAGAGATTAAGGTTTTTGAGTGCTGATGACAAGCTCCTTTTTATTCCAGGCCGTGGTGTTTGTGTTTTCCAAAAATAATTTAAAATCTTGATTCTTCTGACCACAGAACAGTTTTCCATTTTGACTCAGTGCGTTTTAAATGAGCTTTGACCCAGAAAACACAGCACTGTTTCTGGATTGTCTAAGGAGCTTGGAAAGAAAAGCGTCTGGACTTGTTTAAGTTGCTTGAAGACGTTTCACCTCTCATCCGAGAAGTTTCTTCAGTTCTAAGAGTCAAATGGTGGAGAGTCCCAGATATAAGCCTAGTGGGAGTTTCCCGCCACAGAGGGACAAAAGGACCCCCTGATGATCCTCTAATCGCCTGAGCCAAGGTGTGGAACTGGGTGTGGGTCCCAATCAGCCAGAGTTTCGGGTGTGTTCATTGTGAAACCTGGCCCCACCTTATCATGCGAATTCCTGAGATCAGATGGCCCAGGATGTGAGTGGGCGTTAAGGCACCTGGGAAGGGATCTCAAAACTGGATTATAGATGGCAGAGAGTTGGTGTCGTAAACCCCCGCCTCTGTTCAAAGATGGTCGCTCACAGTGGACATAGATGGCTTCTTTCACTCCTCTTTCAAACCATCTGTCCTCTCTGTCCAAAATGTGAACATTGGCATCCTCAAAAGAGTGTCCTTTATCCTTAAGATGCAGATGGACTGCTGAGTCTTGTCCTGTGGAGGTGGCTCTTCTGTGTTGTGCCATGCGCTTGTGAAGTGGCTGTTTGGTCTCTCTCTTTGCTGACAGCAAAGAGGCACAGAAAAGAAGATCAGACACCAGCGAGGGAGGATAAGAAGGACAGACGCAACAACATTGTCATCCCCTATGTAGCCGGTGTATCGGGAAGACTCAGAGTTTTCTCCAAGCATGATATCCCAGTGTATTTCAGACCCAGCAACACGCTCAGACAGAAACTGGTTCACCCGAAAGACAAAACGCCAAAACATAAACTTAACAATGTGGTGTATGCTGTACAGTGCAGCGAGGAATGCCCAGACCTCTACATTGGAGAGACCAAACAGCCACTTCACAAGCGCATGGCACAACACAAAAGAGCCACCTCCACAGGACAAGACTCAGCAGTCCATCTGCATCTTAAGGATAAAGGACACTCTTTCGAGGATGCCAATGTTCACATTTTGGACAGAGAGGACAGATGGTTTGAAAGAGGAGTGAAAGAAGAAGAAAGGTATTGTTGATCTTTGTGTGGTAATCCGTTGTGTTCAGGACCACGGTGCATCTTCCCTTATCAGCTGGTAATATAGTGATGTTGTGGTCTTTGCTTAGGAAAGCAACGGCCTTCTTTTCCTGTATTGTGAGGTTAGACGGCGGGACTTTGGCACTGGAGAGGGTGGCTGAGAGTTTCATCCTGATTTGCTCTGCTTCTGTCTGTGATAATTTATTAATCCGTATGGCGGTTTCTCTAGCTGTGATGAGGTCCACTATGGGCAACTGTTGCGGAGAAATGGCAAAATTGAGTCCTTTGGCTCAGCGGTCTCCAACCTTTTTTGCGCCACGGACCGGTTTATGCCCGACAATATTTTCACGGACCGGCCTTTAAGGTGTCGCGGATAAATGCAACAAAATAAAACTAGTACCGGTACCGAAAAAAAAGAGGATTTATTCATAACACACGTGAAAAGACCCAGGAAAACCGAGTTAATGATAAAAACGATAACAAAATAACGCTGAAAACCCTGAAAACCATACATTTCACACCTGAGCCTCAACTCTCGCGGCCCGGTACCAAACGACTCACGGACCGGTACCGGTCCGAGGCCCGGGGATTGGGGACCGCTGCTTTGGCTAATACTCTCTTTTCAGGTTCAGTGAGATTCCGGTCTGAAAGGTTCTTCACCCATTTTTCCTGACTGTCCTCAGGTGTGTGTTCTTCTCTGAGTTGTGTAGGTTCAGACCAAGGAGTGTTTTTGAAAGCAAGGTGTGGAATTTCCTGTGTCGTCTTTCTTTTCCTTTAGAGTGTTGGGCCCGCTGAGCCTTGTCCACAAACTTGTAAACCTCTTCTAAAATAGGAGAGGGTAAAACAGTTTCCAGTTCCTGCAGAGACTGGCTAATCTTGTTCTGGAGGGCATCTATAGTGAAATGGACCTGTCTTATCCTTTCACTTAGAAGCTGATTTTGTGCTTTGTAGAATCAGAAGTCCCACTGGGTTTAAATCTGGGACTCTCCACCATTTGACCTTAGAACTGAAGAAGCTTCTCGGATGAGAGGTGAAACGTCTTCAAGCAACTTAAACAAGTCCAGATGCTTTTCTTTCCAAGCTCCTTAGACTACGATGACCTGGATGACTGAGAACCTTCACAGCCATATTTCTGGATTGTGTTCACTTATGGCTTATTCTTTGCATTATAGCGCTTTAACCTGCCTTTGTGGATGACGCTGTCAACTATGTTCACACACAATGATTTCTATAAGCATTTCTGAGTCCGTGGCAGAATCATACCTGTTTTTAATGCCATGGTGTCAAATGGACATTTTACTCATCAGTCCAGTTTTTGGAATTTGGGTTATATCGTCAGTTTTTAATGGATCAGCGACACAATAAAAGCTCTTAAGACTTTTATGTTTGTGTAAATTATCATTTCTGTTCACACTGGACAGAAACAGTGTGAACAGTGCCACCAGGTGAGGCGGGAGCAAGTTGATAAAAAGCACAACACTCTCAGCACTATCAAGAGAACCCACTAGGTGGCAGCATTAAGCAGCTACATTCAGGCTTTGTGAGGTTTTGTTGAGCCCTGAAGAGCTGAAGTTGGACAACAGCACAGCTTTGTGTGAACCACAACTGTTCTCACACAGTCAGCAGAAATTGTGGTAGTCTCCATTCTCAGACACCTTGGCAGTGTAGTGATCCTGCAGGTGAGCCAGTGTGCAAGAAAGCAGTTTTTATTAGAATCTTAATGCTGTCCTCATAACATTTCACCACAGAGACCTGGATCTTGTTTCATTTATCTGCAGTTATAACTTCAACCGGATCTCCAAAGTGGGAGTTTGGCCTGTTTGCCTGCCAGCTGTGTGAGGAAGAGAGGGCAGCTTTGATAAGTGTAACACTTAAAAGCTATATCTCCTGGGTCTAGGTGCGGTTTCCCCCTCTGGGGACGAGGGAACCTGAACCTGGGGTGTAAAGTATGTTTGGGGAGTATGATTGTGTGTTCAGTGTCCATTTGTGTCTGTCTTCAAGTTGGGTGAGTGCTGAGTATTTTTATATGCGTGCATGAGGGTGGAAATGCACATCTGTGTCTATATGTCAGGTCGGGTCTTAGACTCCACCTCTTTGGGAACATCTCAGGCCCTCCAAAATATGGAGGCCTTTCCCCTCACCACACTCCCTGCTGGTGGCTGATGCCCTCAGGAGTTGTTGGTTCTTGGTGTCCGGGGCTGGGCGCGCAGGCATGTTCTGGCTCACTCCCGGTGGCTGCTTGGGGGGGACTGGCGGCCGTAGCTCAGTCTGGCCTCTTCTATGGGGGGGGGGGGGGGCTCGGCTCGGTTCACTCTTCCAGCCCCCTCTGGCTTCTGCTCTGAGGCTGCTGGGTGACCCCTGCTCTGGGGCTCTCCTCAGCTCTTCCCAGGAGGGTGGCACGGATGCCCCTCGCACTCTGGGGCCTTTGGCTGTCTGGGTCCTGGATCTTCTCCATGCCCTGGAGGACAGGGCTATGGCTCCCTACACCCTCTAGCAGATTGTTACATGGAGAAACATTTTAATTAAAGTGCGCTCATCCACACAGGTGTACACACGAGTGTTCCCTGTTCATAGACAAACCACACCTTTCTTGGTTGCTACCTCAAAGAATATTGTGCGCTGTCGGTCCTGAGTGCTGCACAACAACATTCAATGTTATTGCATTAATGTCAACTTTAATGCGATGGTGTTGTGTTCATTATGCTGCTCTTTTTTGCTCGTTCCCCCCCCCCCCCAAACAGGTGAATTTTCAACAGGAGATTTTTCTTCTTTTTAAAATAGCCTTTCTCACTGTTTTTTAAAAAAAAAAAAAAAAAAAAAAAAAACACACTTGGCAGTTATTAATCTAGTCAGATCATACAGAAACGAGATGAAATAAACAAAGATGTGTATTTCATGAGTGATTTTGTACAGAGGCACTGTAAAAGTAGTATTTTATTAAACATGAAAAAAAACTGTACATACTGCACTTCAAGTCTGCAATTAGGGATACAACAATACTGATATGTACCATGACTGTGGCAAAGGGAGAAGTCACATGATGATCTAACATTCAAATATTAAAGGTAAAGGTTTAAAACCTCACAGGGAGCGCTGTAACAGTTCAGAAAGGCCACACATACAAAATAATGGAAGACGTTTAGGGTTAAATCCTATAAAGTGTCATGTTGCACGTGTTCATCGTAAAGCTATATATCTAAGTGTAACTTTTACTGAATATTTGAAACCCTCTCAAACGATTTCAGCTTCTGTCCACCAGTTTGCAGTTAGAAAAACTTGTAACTGAGGTGTAGTGTTGTCTTCTTTGTTCCCCTTGTCTTCTTCAAAGCTCCCCGGCATCATGGATCTTTCCCTCTTCTACCTCCTCCTCCACACTTGTCGTCTCCTCCTCAGCTCCTTCTTTGTCCCCCATGTCTCCTTTCCACACCTCCTTTAGACATTCTGAGGGAAGGAGAGAAAGAAAACACAAAGGGCTGTGTGGTTTCAGTTCACATTTCAGTCACTTTACATGCAAACAAACATTCTCCGATAGCTGTGGTTAAAAATAAATAAAAATAATAAATGCACAGCATCATCCATGCTTACAGTTGGAGGACTTTGTGCAAGCATGTCTGAGTAAATCTCTCCCTCTTTGTAGCCAAATATCTACAAATGGACACAAACACTAACAAATGTCCAAACCGCAGGGCGAGCAGCAGGACTCCCTTACAGAAAAGGGCAGACATGAGTGATAACAGGATTAGCAATAATTCAGTGAGACACAGCATCAAAGATGAGTTTGGGTGCAGGTGGTTTGCAAAGTGGCTTGCAGGTAACCAAATGAAAACAGAATTGGCTCTTTGCATGTACTCACACCACAGTTCCAGTTTATCCTAGAATCTGACGTCCTCTCTTTTGCTCACATACACACTTTAAAAATGTTGTATTGTATAAATTTTGTGATTTGACTTCAGGGCCTGTTTGAATTAACCCTGGGCTCGATTCAATTTACAAAACAGAGGAAATGAGAAGTTCTTATTTTCTCTGTTGCTTTTCCTGGTATATGAATGTAATCATTTTGGCAGGGTGTTTACATTCTCAACAAAGTGCGACTTAAAATATAAATATCATCTGCCAACCAGTAACTTGTTTTGGCACCATGCATCTCCCACCTTGCTCTGATGTCTCGAGGACGTGGTTCTCACAGAGGAAATTCTCCAGCCTCTGGTCCTGATGATGGAAGTACCAGTTCTCGACCACATCCTCATACTGCTCCAGCATAGTCTCACACTAACACACACCAAGTAATTAATATCAATTAATTTAAGTGTACACTACATTAAACACATTTCCTCTTGGTTTCCATAGCAGCACCTGCATAATGCCCACCACAATATAGTGTAATATGACGAAATGATTACATATACAGTGTCATCAAATAACTTATGCACTTTACAAAATGTGGAGCAAAACGTGCATTTAAAACACACACACACACACACACTCCTACCTGTTTTTTCATGTCTGTCACCTCCACAGAGGGCTCGTCCCACAGCTCGTACGGCATCCCCAAGTCCACTTGAACCCCTTTGTGTACCAGATTCTTCAGGGTCGTCATGGTCTGACTGGAGCCCTGCAGACACACAAACGAGCTAAATGTCAGTATGACACACAAGCTGAAGCAATAAGGACCACGTGCCCAACTTTTTAATGCACAACTATTAAAAAAAACTGTTAGATTACCTTAGCATATCTCAGGCTGCCAGGCCTCTCTGCATGAACATTATACTCCAGGATGCGCTCGCATATGTTGTCTACAGCCTCAGTCAGCCGAGTTTCCCTGCATTCAAACACACGGGGTTAACTACTGGTCTCACAGTCAGACACAGGTCACAGCCTGCAGTACAGCTCAAACATGCCACAAAGAAATCCCAGCTTCAAATAAGTTGCATGTCCTCATTCAGAGATACCTACGAGGTGTTGTATTTGATCTTTTTCCTTCTTTTGCCGGTGCCCAACACTTCTCCGACCTCCAAGACTTCACGGGAGCGAGCGGTTTTCTCCAGAGCGTCCTGCAGCTCGACTGTCAGAAACTTACACACTGACCGAGATCAGAAGTCACACGTTAACAAGAAGTTTGCTAACTGTGGGCAGGTCCAAGAATAGCTGCTGGTGCTAGTTTCTGCTCCTACCTTCGCATTTATTCGGCAGCCTCTCGTTTTCTTCCGCCGAAATAAAGCCGCAGAGCCAAAACAAAGACACAACGGCAAATTTCATTGCAACGGTTCGCTTTAAAACCTGCAGGAAAAGTCAAACTACCACGAGCTTAAAGGCACAGGAGCCACATCGGCGTATTTGACGGCGAATTTAAACTGCGCGTGCGTAGTACGTCATAACAGACGTAACTAGTCGATGCATGATGCTGCGATGTCAGGGAAGATAGTCTATCCACAAACGTTAAAGAGCTCAGTTTTGAGTTCAGTTCTTTACTAATAAATGTATAAGCTCTTAGAATCAACGTCACTTATTATTCTTTTAATAACTTTAGTTTAATGTATTTATTTTTTAACATTAGTGTATTTATTAGTATTTTTTTAAATGGGTCCCACTCCTAAAAACAGAAAAGTGGTGGCTCTGAAGGAAAAACGGGTTCCAAACCACTTCCAGCAACATGTGGCTAATAAAGTGGACAGTAACTGTATATAGAAATGGCAGAAATATTTACAATATAATGCACATAGATATATTAACATGAAATAAAAGGATTATGCATATTGTCTCTAAACATATTATTTAAATAAAATGATCATAACCATGTAGACACATGATTAACAATCATATCCAAAAAGTGAAATATGTGAAAATGAATTTACCGTATGTTTTTATGTGACATAAAGAATTTTTTAAGTCAAAACAATTGAATGAAACTACTGAAGTTTCAGTATGTTGCCAGGTCGCATGGATGTTATACATCATCAGCAAGTGTATTTCTAAAAATATAGAGTTTAACAAGTGGATACAGTATTTCATATTGTGTACAGTAGTGTACACAATATGAAATCTAGATAGACAATTACACAGATGGTCAGACTAAACAGAAGAATAATTTAAGCACAATCTGTTCTTTGTTTTTTAATATATCAGTAGCTTGTCAGTTTTCACTCTGCTCCTCAATGTGTTCCTTAAAAAGCTGCTGCTGCTGCTGCTGCTGCTGCAGGGTGTTATTATTGTATATGAATGCGGGATTATTGGCCTGGTGTTCAGCAGTGAAGTAGTTAACATAGGAGCGCTAGTCTCTTGGTTTCTCAGGTGTCAGGAGCAGCACACTCGACAGCAACAGATCAACAGATACTCCAGCAGACTGTGCGGGAGAAGATAGAGAGGAGAAGAAAGAGGAGAAGAGACTACACAGATAAGACAGAAAAAGAGAAGCGAGGGAGTCACAGGCCATGTTCAAGTGAGGAGAGAAAAGAGAAGATATGAGACTCGAGGAGAAGAGGACAGAATGTGCACAGTCACCAAACAGAAAAGCTGAGGCAGCAGTAAGTGATATGAGCGCAGATATACAAACACACAACCTTAGGAAACACATTTGTTGATGTTCTTCAGATGATGTCAGAGGATAAACTGTTCGTCTTGAATGTCTGAACCTTGAGTCACTGCAGTAACTGTGTGAGGATTTCCAAGTCTCTAATTGTGTTATTACACCTGGTGTGGCGGCTGTCTGTCTATTGTCTGAGTGAAGGGAGATAAAGTTACACACACACACACACACACACACACACACACACACACACACACACACGCTCATGCATTAGCTCTAAAAACTGCACACACAGTCATGGTGTGAGGAGTTGTGTTTCACGTTCAATTTTTTTTCATCCAGGTCCAATGGCACAAATATGACACCGAGTTAATTACCTGGTGGAGATGTAGCAAACACTCCTGACACATTCAGAGGAAGGGACAACATTAACTGCTGCTGACTCTGGGATAAGGAAGAGGAAAAAGTGGACACATGTTGGCTGTTTTTGTTGTTGTTTTTGGTTTTTTTTTAATTATCCTCAAAAAAATGAGGATGACTAAATGACTAAGGGAATCCACTGACGGGGCTCAGCACAAAGGTCCATCTTAGGAAGCAAGTGGATAAACTTCCAGACTTGAAGGTAAAATATATGTTTATAGAGCCATGGCAACAATGTAGGTCTACTTTTCAAATTTACTAAATGACAATATTAAGAATTGTAATTTAATAAAAACTTAAAGTCGATGCACTACGAACACTAAAAAGTGAGTACTGGAAAGGTGATCTGCCAAACTAATGCACTAACCAAGCAAACTATTGTAGGAAAAATCATTTACTAAGCAATTAAAGTCTCATGAAGTCCAAAAAGCAGACCCTAAAGTTGGAGTTTTTATTGGGAACTTTTAAGGAAAGAGAAAATTATATACATTTGTAAATTTATCTTAAATACTTTGTGTTGAATGACTAGTGATATCTCGTTATTATCTTAGTTGATTACCTAAAGTGAGCTTATACATAAAACACTATAAACAGAGGATCTGATCAGCAACTATGATTTTTATTAACCTAAGATTGTTTTAAACTATATGAAAAATTTGAAATTAAAAATGGATTTCAAAAGTTACTACAAATCTGACTTTGAACCCTTTTCAGTTTATTAATCATTCCTGAATGATTAATTATTCAAATACAAGAACTTTGATTTGATGCTCACTGGGAGCAAATGATGATTTGTTTTGTGTGTGTTAGGATACTTTTTATAAAGTGTTGCATAAATGAAAAAGGGTCATTTTAGTCGATTACTAGGTGGTTGCTAGGCAACGTAATGACACGTTGATATCGGAAAAATATAAAAACATTCATTGACCTAAGATGTATTTTTGTGCCAGATAGGGTTGGAGTTCACAATCAGTGAAACAAATAAACACACAGCAAGACAAAGATTTCATTCACTATAATAAAATTAATTATTCCTCGTAGTGAATTTGGTTTTCAGTATAACAAAAATAGACTCAGATCAGGCTCATCCAAAGTAACAACCATCTGTTTAAAGAGTCAAAGTACTGCACAACAACAAAACAAACATGTAGCACCTGCAGATAAATTCATAGAAATGTTACTAAAAGTACTCAGTCTATTGGTGAGAGAAGGCAACATCACCAAAATCGGCATCTAATCCAAAAGCATCAAGGAAAAGACATTCATCAATTCCTGCAGCTTGATGTCGTAAAAATGTGTGTTTATAGATTTTCCTTCTCATTTGGTACGTCTGTGAAAAGATTGTATGAGAAAAAAAGCCATAAAATAGATTTCACCAAAAAGTGATAACGCTGACCTCCTGGCACACTCTCTCTGGCACTGAATCATTCTGCTACACAAACAGTTAAAGTTCAACTATGCTCATACTGCTGACTCCTGCCTGAGTTCATATCACTGATGACGAAAACAGTGCTCTTACTTTACTGCTGTCCTCACCCTGTGGCCCCAAAATACACACTGACCCCACAGAACACCCCCAGCTACCTCTGCCATGAGCTACATACCCCTTTAGATTCAGTTCAATTAGTTCAATGTTATGTAGCCTGCATATTAATACTTACACAGTAGTTACTGTGTGCTTACTCAGTACTTGGATGTTATACTTGCATCATCAGGACTTTCAACAAAAACTTAAAACATGCTCCATTAGGTGGTTTTATGTACATTTTAAATTAATACACTTTGTGAATTTCAATGAACTTTTATCAATAAGTTAAACGATGACAGTGTTTGAAATTTTACTTTGACATTTTGGTTAAGTGGGAATTATATGAACTGTGGGGTTCACCTTAATGGGACTGCACAGAAAAGTCTCTAGGCAGGTTGCAGCCGGTCAGTGTGATCTGATACTGTTTGTAATGTTTAGTTGGGCAAAACAAATAATAATATTAAGTGAAGTAGTGTGAAAGATCTCAACTGTCATTGAAACAGCAAAGTCATTGGCATCTATCAGTCTGGAAGGTATTACAAAGCCATTTCTAAGGCTTTGAGTCTCCGGTGAACCACGGTGAGAGCCATCATCCAAAAAGGAAGAAAACTTGGAAAAGTGTGAACCTTCCCAGGAGGGGCCGGCCTGCCAAAATTAACAGAAGAGGGCATTAACAACTCATCCAGCTCACAAAAGAACCCAGAACAGCATCTAAAGAACTGCTTGTCTCACATTTACCAAAAAACATTTTGATCATCAATTCAATAAAATTTTGTTTATAAAACACCAGATCACAGCATCAGTTGCCTCAAAGTACTTTATATTGTAAAAATCCTACAATAATACAAAGGAAACAGAGTAAACCCCAACAACCATATGATTCTCCAGTGAGCATGCTGCGAGCGTATCACCACACTACTTTAGCAGTGCATAGCTCCAGTTTCTTACAGTATGTTCTCTGACCCTCTCTCCCCTTTCTCATCTGCTTTCCACCTTCCTTTAAGGCCTCTGAGGCCCAACCAGGATGCCAGAACGAGTGTATGACTTCCAGGGCCAGAGTTTTCACAAGTTGCGGCGGGCCTGCCTCCGTCGAGGAGCGCTCTTCAAGGATCCTCTATTCCCCGCCACAGACCAGTCCCTCTTTTACAAGAGACAGCCTCCACCGGGTCTGACCTGGAAGAGGCCGAGGGTGAGTTAGACGTGGAGTGTAAAATTGAAATTCTTTTGTTTTTTAACTTGAAATACATCTCCACTCCTCCCACATCTAAACCGAGTTGCTGCCTCCACATGTTGCATTTCAGCAGATTGGGTTAATTAAAGCACTTTCTCTTAAAGGACAGGCGTCATGTCAGCTGGTGAAACCTTAGCCCTCAGGGAGCAAGTTGATGACGGACCGCTGTGTTAGTGGGATTGTGGGTGTGTACAGTTGAGTATAGAAAAAGCACAAGCCAATGTAAATAGCATGGGTGTTTTTAGCACACTGTTGTGATGGGTACAGCTGTCTAAGTATAGGTTTTTAATGTGGCCACAGAGAGCTAAGGGTGTGGTAATACACTTGAATTAAACCAGTGAAATGTTAAGGTGAATCGAGGTTGAAGGGATTGTTGTTTAGTGTGGATATTTATCAGACATTTGATGGTCCAGTAACTTTATGATTACAGAGTTTTATACCCGTCTGATGTGTCTTAATTTTCAGGACACTGATCCTCACTGTGCTCTGCTGAGGAAAATCGGTTTAATCCAAACAGTGAAACATGTGAAAGGATCAGAAAGCCCCGGGTATTTCCCATCGGGGTCATTAGTTCAAGGAGTTCATTCAAAGCCAGGCCTTTAGTGCTCTTAATGTGAAACCCTGCTGACGATTAATTTGTTGACTCAGAGCTGGAGAGAAAGGGTTAAAGGTATTGCGGTCCTAATGCACTACTCGGGTATTTTAAGCGTGTATCAACACAGATGATAAGGTGTCACCTGTCGCTTCACCCTGCTGGCACACAAACACAAACACACCCTAACTTCCCATTTGCTATCAAAACTATCCAGTTCATAATTTCAGTGGTCTTATCTGAAGCTTGTTACGAACATGATAGCGTCGTAAAGAAGGTTTATTTCTTGTCTAGTGTTACAACCGAAGAAGTTATGGCCACCCAGAGTGTATCTTTCTGCGTGTGTGTGAGTGCAGCGACACTTCTACAGTTACCTGACCCTGTCCAAAGTGAGAGCAGAAGGTCTACACACACATTATCTGTCTCCTCAGCAGTGCTTGGACACCCTGACTGAATCAGCCCGCAGGCCCCATAAAACTCTGTGACGATACGAGCTGCTGAAGTCATTAATGGCAGTGCTTGCTCCACTTAACTGTGTCGTTTAAAGCTGCTTCATGAAACAACCTGCTTTTAGAGATGAACTCACCAATAATAATGAACGCCGACCTTCCTTTAAGCTCTAGATTTAGGTTCAAGCCTCCTGCTATCATCACAGGATCTCAGATCCCAGGTGGACACAGATGCCATTCACCCCATTAGCTGTCACGTAGTGATGAACAATCCCTGTATTTCCCTAGAAATGTGCAGGTAGGAGCTCATTGACTCCTTGATGCACAAATAAGAAATGAACCTGCTGTTGCTGATAAGGTGTAAAAACTGTGGTCCAAACTTAGGATGTGAAAGTGACGACCAGAAACTGTGGTCACTTGAAGTTAGCTTCAAGCGGGAAGAAAAACTCCCTTTTAACAGGAAGAAATCTCAAGCAGAACCGGGCTCAGGGAGGGTTGGCTGTCTGCTGTGACTGGTTGGAGTGAGAGGAGGAAGACAGGGCAAAGACACACTGTGGATATACAGTCTATTGCTAAAGTGTTACTGTTATCCTGCAGTCTGCCAGGTGATGACTAACTACATCCCATATTTCTTGTCATAAGCCTGATCTCTCTTCCTCTCCAGGAGATTTGTAAGGACCCCCGTCTGTTTGTCGATGGCATCAGCACTCGTGATTTGCACCAAGGAAGTCTGGGTAACTGCTGGATGGTGGCAGCCATTTCCTGCCTGGCGTCTGAGCCATCACTGTGGAAAAAGGTTTGGTGTGTTTTTCCCCTCACCTTCTTCACAATCATCTTTCCTCTTTCTCCTTATTCTTTACTATCGTCCCTACTCTGCATTCTCTGCATTTCCTCCTGGTTCCTTCCTTGTCTTTCTTCACCCTTCCTCATCCACCTCTATCCTCTTCCTAGGTCATCCCCGATCATTTGAATCAGGAGTGGAATCCAAAGCGTCCCGACTTGTATGCAGGAATTTTCCATTTCAGGTTCTGGCGTCTCGGTCGCTGGATGGATGTTGTTGTAGATGATCGCCTGCCTGTCAGTGAGGATGGAGTGCTGCTCTTCTGTCGTTCGGCAACACCACGAGAGTTCTGGAGCGCCCTGCTGGAAAAGGCCTACGCCAAGTGAGCATCAGCAGAAAATGCTGGTTTTGATATTAGATTAGATTAGATAAAACTTTATTAATCCCTCGGGTGGGTTCCTCTGGGAAATTCAGTAGCATTGATGGGACTGCTGTTAATTTTACACTGCTGAACCTACGTCTTGACTGCCACAACCACTACTTATGGCAATCCTAATGTCTAATGATCCTGAATCAATCACTCAATCCCTCTCTCAACTTTTAGACTTAACGGCTGCTACGAGGCCTTGGAGGGAGGGAACACTGCAGAGGCCCTGATCGACTTCACTGGTGGAGTTTCAGAGCCGCTCAGTCTGGATCGTGAGGCTCTAAGACTTCACAGTGACCAGAGGAGGGCGCTCTTCCAGACTTTAACCAAGGTCCATGAATGTAAATCACTCATCACTTGCTCCATACGGGTAGGGCTTCTGAGTCTTGAACATTTAGAAAAACTGGAGAAGAAATGGGTTAAAATGATTTCACTGTTTCACGTTTCTCAGCCTGCAGAGGGGGAGACCGTGGAGTCAGTGCTGGAGTGTGGGCTCGTGCGAGGACACGCCTACGGGATCACGGCAGTGAGGAAGGTGAGGTTGGGGGAGAAGGTACTGAAGAGAGGCGGGACATCCAGACTCTTTATGGTCCGCATGAGGAACCCGTGGGGGACCACAGATTGGACCGGTGCCTGGAGTCAGAGGTGAGAGGTGACTTTGAAGTCTTTGCACTGGCTTCTGCCACATGTCAGACTGCTGAGAGCATTTTGTAGGAGCTCTGGAGGGAAAAGTCTTTGCTGACTTTAACAGTGTCGCTGTGGTTTGCAGCATTTTATAATGCCACTGCTGATATTCTGGAGAGATTCTGACGTTTTACAATAGTTTGGGATTTGTTTTACTGGGGTGGAGGGACATCTGCTGTTCACATCATGGAAGTCTGAGAACTGGATCACTAAAGGTTTCTAGAAGCTGAAACACTGCTTTTATTTTTATGTCCTTTCCAAGTGTTCTGCTTTCTGTCCTTGTGTGCCCCCTGCAGGTCAGAGCAGTGGCAGCAACTGAGTCGTGCAGAGAGGGACAAGATGGGGCTCGTTGTTCGTGATGTCGGGGAGTTTTGGTACTTCTGATTTTTATTATTTGAAGAACAAAAAGTCATGTGGGTTAGCTGGTTTCTGCCTAACATTTTATTCTTTTCCTTTTCCCTCAGGATGGATTTCGAGGACTTCTGTCAACACTTTACAGACGTGGTGGTGTGCAGACTGGTGGAGAGGACTCTGCTGTGGCCGAGATCTCGCTGGAGAGAAGTGAGCTGCTACGGGGAGTGGGTTCTACCTCCCCCCACCCATGGAGCACCTCCACCCACTGTGCTCCAGAGTAACTCTACACTGACTCTGAGTAAGAGCAGCAATGGGCCTGGAGGGACCAAGCAGCGTGGGAACAGAAAGGAGGATCGACTCGGTGAGAGTCAACAGGAAGGAAGGAAAAGAGGAAGAAGCAAGCCTGATGTGAGCAAAGTGACAGCAGAAAAGGGTGGTGGGAAGGTGAATGGAGTATGGAAGGTGGAGTTGGATAAGAGGAGCCGGTGTGGTGGATGTATCAATCACAGGGACACCTTCCTGCACAATCCACAGGTAAATATAAGATTGAAACCAGGGTTTGCATCAGCACATGAATGCTAAAAATGACTTTTCATTCTTATTAGTTCATGTTTGAGGTGCGAGCCAAAGAGGAGGAGGTGCTGATCTGTCTGCAGCAGGAGGACAGGAGGATGTGGAGGAAAAATGGAAAAGGAGAAAACCTGCCTATTGGCTTTGAGGTGTTGAAGGTGAGCCGGGCCACTGAGCAACCTCACGTTTTTTGAGTCATAAAAAAAATATTTCAGTCCTTCCTCATCATCTGCAGGTGGAGGTGAACCGCTGCAGTCGGGTGCAGTGCGTGGTGGAGCAGGCGGCCAGCTCCATCTACATGGATTCCCGGAGTGTGACACTGAGGGGAACTCTGACTCTGGGACGTTATGTTGTGCTGCCCACCACCTTCCTGCCGGGCGTCACTGGATGCTTCCTGCTTCGCCTCTTCTCCCACTCTCGTATCAGACTCAGGTGAAATGCTGGTCAGGAAAGAAGGGTTAGAAATAGCTTTGAACGTTCTGATATTTGTAGATACTGAAAAGGTACGGAGGACCGAAGCTGCCCAAAGGTTTCAAAACCAAAAAAGTTTTTTTTATTACAGTTTTATTTTTATATTTGCCACAATTTATGTTTCCAGTGTTTTGAATTCTGCGTTTAAATTTCAATTTATTCTGCAAGTGGCACTTTTACAAGTTCAGCATTTCACATACTGGATGATCCATCCATCCATCTTCATCCGCTTTATCCGAGGCCGGGTCACGGGGGCAGCAGCCTAAGCAGAGAGGCCCAGACCTCCCTCTCCCCAGCCACCTCCTCCAGCTTATCCAGGGGAACACCAAGGCGTTCCCAGGCCAGACGAGAGATATAATCTCTCCAGCGTGTCCTGGGTCTGCCCCGGGGCCTCCTCCTGGTGGGACATGCCCGGAACACTTCACCCAGGAGGCGCCCAGGAGGCATCCTTGTCAGATGCCCGAACCACCTCAGCTGGCTCCTTTCGATGTGGAGCAGCAGCGGCTCTACTCACCCTATCTCTAAGGGAGAGGCCAGCCACCCTTCGGAGGAAGCTCATTTCTGCCGCTTGTATCCGCGATCTCGTTCTTTCGGTCACTACCCACAGCTCTTGGCCATAGGTGAGGGTAGGGACGTAGATCAACCGGTAAATTGAGAGCTTCGCTTTTACACTCAGCTCCCTCTTCACCACGACGGACCGGTGCAGCGTCCGCATCACTGCAGCCACAGCCCCAATCCGTCTGTCGATCTCCGGCTCCCTTCTCCCATCACTCGCGAACAAGACCCCGAGATACTTGAACTCCTCCACTTGGGGCAGGAACTTATCCCCGACCCGGAGTGGGCACTCCACCCTTTTCCGGCTGAGAACCATGGCCTCAGATTTGGATGTGCTGATCCTCATTCCTGCTGCTTCACACTCAGCTGCGAACCGTTCCAGTGCGAGCTGGAGGCCCTCACCCGATGAAGCCAACAGAACCACATCATCCGCTAAAAGCAGAGATGAGATTCTGAGGCCACCAAAGTGAAAGCCCAGTGTCCAGTATTCTGCGACCAGGACGAAAACCGCATTGTTCCTCCTGTATCCGAGGTTCGACTAGCGGACGAACTCTCCTTTCCAGCACCCTGGCATAGACTTTCCCAGGGAGGCTGAGGAGTGTGATCCCCCTGTAGTTGGAACACACCCTCCGGTCCCCCTTCTTAAAGATGGGGACCACCACCCCGGTCTGCCAGTCCAGGGGTACTGCCCCTGATCTCCACGCAACATTGTAGAGGCGTGTCAACCAGGACAGCCCAACAACGTCCAAAGCCTTCAGGAACTCGGGGCGGACCTCATCAACACCAGGGGCTCTGCCACCAAGGAGTTGTTTAACTGCCTCAGTGACCTCGCCCCCGGAAATTGGCGGGTCATTCCCCTCATCCCCAGACTCTGCTTCCTCCTCAGAAGACATGTCAGTGGGATTAAGGAGGTCCTCGAAGTATTCCTTCCATCGCCTGACAATTTCCTCAGTCGACGTCCGCAGCGCTCCGCCAGCACTATACACAGTGCAGGTAGTGCACCGCTTTCCCTCCTGAGACGCCTGACGGTTTGCCAGAATCTCTTCGAGGCAGTCCGAAATTTTTTTTCCATGGCCTCTCCGAACTCCTCCCACACCCGAGTTTTTCCTTCAGCCACTGCCCGAGCTGCATTCCGCTTGGCCTGTCCATACCTGTCGGCTGCCTCCGGAGTCCCACAGGCTAACCAAGCCCGATAGGACTCCTTCTTCAGCCTGGTGGCTCCCTTCACCTCTGGTGTCCACCATTTGGTTCGGGGATTACCACCACGGCAGGCACCAACCACCTTGCGGCCGCAGCTCAATGCAGCAGCTTCGGCAATGGAGACGCTGAACATGGTCCATTCGGACTCAATGCACACCCTCACTACGCGTTTAGGTGCACCAGGTCTGTCCAGCGTCCTCCCCCGCCACCTGATCCAACTCACCACCAGGTGGTGATCAGTTGACAGCTCAGCCCCTCTCTTTACCCGAGTGTCCAGAACATATGGTCGCAGGTCTGGTGATACGATTACAAAATTGATCATTGACCTACGGCCTAGAGCGTCCTGGTGCCATGTGCACTTATGGACACTCTTATGTTCGAACAGGGTGTTCGTTATGGCCAAACTGTGATTAGCACAGAAGTCCAATAACAAAGCACCGCTCGGGTTCAGATCAGGGAGGCCGTTCCTCCCAATCACGCCCCTCCAGGTCTCGCTGTCATTACCCACGTGAGCATTGAAGTCTCCCAGCAGGACAACAGAGTCACCTTCCAGCACCCCCCCCCCCCGGTTCCAGAGCTCAAGCAATGCGTAGAGGTGAGCCCAACTATATCTAGCCGGTACCTCTCAACCTCACGCACTAACTCAGGCTCCTTCCCCACCAGAGAGGTGACATTCCATGTCCCTATTGCCAGTCTTGGCAGCCGGGGGTCAGTCCGCCAGGGCCTCCTCTCCTGGCCGCCACCCGGCACACAATGCACCCAACCCCTATGGCGCCTCCTGTGGGTGGTGGGCCTGCGGGAGGATGGGCCCATGTCTCCTCTTCGGGCTGTGCCCGGCTGGGCCCCATGGACTAAGGCCCAGCCACCAGACACTCGCCCTCGGGCACCCTCCCCGGGCCTGGCTCCAGGGCGGGGCCCCGGTAACCCTATCCCGGGCAGGGTAAACTGTTCCCTTAATGTTCTCTTCATAAGGGTCTTCTGAATCGCTCTTTGTCTGGTCCCTCACCCAGGACCAATTTGCCATGGGAGACCCTAGCAGGGGGCAAAAGCCCCCAGACAACATAGCCCCTGGGATCCCTGGGACACACAAACCTCTCCACCACGATAAGGTAGCGATTCACGGAGAGGGTGGGATGATTGATCCCAGTAAAAACAGATATTGTTGCTTTTACTCAGGAGATCTTTACAGATGTTCAACTAATTTACATGAAAATTTTAAAATTACTAAAAATAAAATAAAAAATCAAATAGTTAATAATCAGGTGAATAAATACAAAATTAAATAATACAGGAAAGATTTAGGAAGTAACAGAAAAATAAATGTAAATGACATTTTTTAAATTAAGTAATGGAACAGTTTTAATATTTATTTACTCATAAAGTATATTTATTTATTTATTAATTATTTTTGTATTTATAATTCAAAAAATTTTCATTTTGGTGGTTTTGTCCTTCCGCAGAACAGAGAAAAAAAAAACAAAACCAAACAAACAGTAAATATGACATAGACATTTTTTTTGATAAATTATAAAAATCAATATGAAACCACTATTAGCATCATAAATTTTATATTATTTCTTACATTTAATTTTTTCCACTTTAACAGAAAAAATCTCTTTTTCCCTTCACTATTCCCAGTCCTCTGCATTTAATTTAGTTATTTCTTTTTTCCATGAAGGGAACTGAGGGAGGACTTACCGTCTCCCTCTGTGCTCCACTGTTTTCTACCTCAGCCCACAGTGGTAACCACAGTTTATCTACACAGGGCGTCAGGACTCAACCCTCCCAAACAAACAGGTAACTGCAAAATGAAAGACTCATATTTGGGCAGACTCTTAATTATTGCACATATCTCCCTTGGTGTTTTCTTTCTTTCTTTCTTTACACCGTGCTGGATTTTGTTCCGCAGCCCCCGATGTTTACGCTGTAGTGAGATGTGAGAATGACAACGTCAGGACGCGGGTGTTCAAGGAGAGCGGAAACCCTGAATTCAACCTGAGAACCATCTTCTACAGGAGATACCCCAACACAGACATCTCTGTTGAGGTTTGGCACATTCCTGTTCCCTCTCACGCAGCACACAAACACACAGGGCTAATGGGTTTCCTGTGTATTGACAGATATACAGCAGAGGTCTGCTGTGGGACTCGCTTCTCGGTGAGACTCGACTCCAGACGGCCGAGTCTGAGAGGAGTCGAAGCCTCGTGATGAATCTGCGAGGCAGACGGTCTCGTTCAGGGCTCAGAGGTTGCGTCTATCTTGAGACGTCTTCCAGCGTGTGCCTCACAGACTTGTGACAGTCTGGCTGCCCTGGCAAACACTGCCCTCTCAGGTAGAAGCTGATGAGCAAATAAAGGTGCTGTAGTTTTTTGGGGTTTTTGACCTGTTGTATTTTAAACCACAGTGAGCTGCTTGGTCTCTTGCACTTTGCTGTGGGACTTTAATAATTAGGTTATTAATGTACTGACAGATGCTCTGTGGTGATCTACTGCTCAGTTATGCAGGCACAAACACAGCAGTTCAACAAGAACAGTGGGACTGCTGCCAAAACCAGTTTGTGTTATTTTAAAATATGCATTGTTATGTGTTGTATTTTTATTGATTTGTTATTTATTTTTTGTTTTATTCATTAAAATGGTGATGTTTGGCTCACATTTGCATTTCTCATAATTAAACTATAAACACTGTGTAAGCCTGTTTTATTTTATCATCACTCAGCAGACCTACTTGCCTTAAGTCATTGAAATGTCAGTCAGCTAAGAGCCATAATCTCTCCAGCATGTCCTGTCTCTTTTCCGGCATCTCCTTGTAGTTCTTTGCATCTTCTTTTTAAAGAATAAACCTATAAAATTTAAATCAAAGTTTTAACAGCACTGCGCTCCTTTCTTTGTCAGTACATAGTACAGGATGAGTGCGTGTAATTAAATAAATGGTGACATCACTGGGAGCCATAAGGGTGAGTCATTTTTAACAGCACTTTTTTCTCATTGGACTCAAGTCTGTCTTGTAGCATTTGTCACAGTTCTGGGTCATTTGGACCCAGCATTTTGAGTTTCTTGTATTTTGGTATTGTTTTCCTGTGCTTTCCTCCTGTCTCCACTTCCCAAATCACTCCGCTGTGTATTTTAGTCCTTTGTCATTCATTGCTTGCTATCGCGTCATACACAATGTCTCCATGCTGTGTTCTCCCTTTGTGTCCTGAGCATTGCCTGGCTCGAGTTTCTTAGTTTCTAGGGTCCAGTGCCCAGTTTAGTTTTTAGTTCTGCATTTGAGGTTTTGGTTTGTTCTTGTAATGTTAATTCCTACAAAGAGTTTTTGCAGCAATAAAAGCTGAGCTTTGAGTTTTACTTTCTGTTTCTGAGTTCTGCATTTGGGTCCTTCATCCTGCCCGCCACAGCCCACACCAGGGACTTCTTCAGAACAGACGGCTGTGGTGAGTAGAACAGAATTTTTCCTTACCCCTCCAAAATGTATAACAATTAAGACCGTGACTGAGGACCTCACCTCACAAGACCTAAAAGCTGTTTCTCTCTGCCCAAGGAACAAGAAATCTGATTTTGTTTCTGATTTTGAAAAACCTGAGATTTCTGTTTGTGCCAGTCAGTTGGAGAACGTTTGCTACACTGCACAAGGGGCAAAATCACAAACTAACAAGCTAACATTGAGTCTGAACCAATACTCTTTCACTAAATCTGTAAATTTTAAGTCAGTATATTCTGAGGTAGAGTTATCTGTTTCTGAGCCTGTTAACCTTGAGTCTGTAAATCCTCAGTGAACTAAAGGTAATTGTTTTACTGCTAAGATAACTGCAGAGGCGTTAACAACAATAACAAATAATGCGGTCCAACATATTTACAACTCAGTACACGCGATAAATATCTCAACACCCCGTCTTGTACTCAGGTTGCTGGAATCTAAAGAATATTGTCCTGTAAACTACCATACAGATGTGGACTCACCAAAACATGATGTCTGCAAACTTTCCAAGTTTTAGCTTAGACACAGGTTTGGTCATAACATCTGCAACCATTTCTTCAGTAGTGCAATATAACAGGCACATTTTTGTCCATTTACAATGGGCCTTACAAAATGATATTTAATGTCCACATCTTTGCACCTCTGATGATTCACAGGTTTTTAGCTATCTATACCTGTCAAAAGCTGCCCTAAATATATAAACTCTTGTATTGTAGAAGCCAGAGCCATATATTCTGCTTCACAGGTAGAGAGCGCCACAGTGGGCTGTTTCTTTAGAGAACTGTTCTTACATAGGTTCACACAGCATTACTGTAGGCTACTAGACCTAAATTTTCATTGTTTCTCCTAAAACACAACTTCTTATCCTTGGACCGTCTGAGATATCTTAATACATGCTTCACAGTTACCCATTGTTCCTTTGTTGGTTCATGGAAATGTTGTGATAACTTGCTTGCCACAAAACTTAGGTCTGGACTGCCTACAGCAGGGGTGGGCAATTCCAGCCTCTACTGGCTGCTCAAGATTGCTTTGCACACCTTCAGTTGGACTTCCAACTCAATTCTTTATCTTCTTCTGCAGGTGAGAAAAATGGAGAGCAGTAACCTTCTGGGACGCATCCGGAACCGTCCAAAACCCCCAGCAATCGCACTAGGTAAAATCTAGCGATTTTAACATCATGAACACTGGTGTCATAGCTTCATTTCTGTAAATATCATTTGAAGAAACTGAGTTCAGTGTTTGATTTTTTTTGCAGCGATCTTTAGCGCGATATTTTGCATCATGCCCATTGCTCAGATTGCAATTGGTGAGCTCCATACTTACTTACTTGAATGAGTGTTCAAAGGTGTTGAAGTTTTCCAGGCAGCTCTGATTGTACTTTTTGAGTCATCCTCCTTGTGTCCACCAGGGGCAATATACCTTCATGAGTGTCCGCGCCAGCACTACATCCCCATCTATCTGATAGTGTTAGGACTCTCAAGCCTGTTGTTCGTGTTGCTCTCCTACTTTCCCTGTGCCAAAGAGCCCGAAGAAGGCACCTCCAACCCTCTGAGCACAATCTACAAAGCCTGGAACTCACCGGCAATGTTCTTTGTCTTCTGCTGGTTTATCGCTGGTGAGTTAAAAAGTCAAGAAAGTGACCTGTTTCTGGTTGGCTGCCTGTTAAAATTGTGTAAATACAGTCGTGGACATCAGACAAACGACCGGCATAAATTCACACCAAAGAGATTAAACATTAGCTCTCAGCACCACAAACAGAACAGGACTCCTCCTAGGCAATGTTTACAGTGCGCAGTGTGTTTCTATTATAGACCACATTCGTTTCAGCTGCATGAAGCTCTAAAAGGCCACAAAAAATATGATACTGTGTAAAGTGCTGTCCCTCCTTCATGTGAATCAGATTCATCATAGCAGACATTGAGTCTTATGTACCCAGGGTGCAGGATTCCCTGTCTAATCATTAAAACTTGTGGCTCATTAATACATATTAATAGCACAGCGTGAAAGAAGCTAGCCACAACAAAAACAAGGATGTAAATTAGGACTGTAGTCTTTAGGGTTGAGTGTCTGATTGATCAATATGCTCTCTATTCTCATTAGTTAGAAGATCAATAGTCATTAATCTTGGCAGAGGGAAGAGCAGATCACAATCTGTATATGAACGATGGATGTAGCTTCCAGTTCTTAAAAGTTTAGTCAAAGCAGAAGTGCCTTAAATCTGCACGTGACTACTGTGACGTGACTGCTCTGGTTCTAAAAATAAATAAGGTTGTGCAAAAGTCTCTGAGAAAATGCTCCTCAGCTTCCTCATTGTCTCACGCTTCCCAATGGCATTGTCGCCCTCTAGTACTAGTATTGCCTGGGTAGGGCCATCCAAACGCCTCACAAGAAGGGATAAAGGAAGGAAGGACAAAAAGAAAAATTTAGTAAAGTTACATTAGAAAGCGATGGTGGTGTAGGACATAGATTAATTAATGGTTAAAGTAATCTAGAAGGTCTAATAAGATCAAGACAAGACATTATTTTAAAAAAGGTTATGAGTTAAGAATGTTAAAGGTGATCACAGTAGATAAACCTTAACTCATTAAAGACTTAAATCTATCCATAGGCTCTCAGTGTTTGCTGCTTTCTGTCAGAGCCAAAAAGTGCAGAAAATGTGTCAGCTGATGTTTTCAATCATCTTTTCAATTGTCTCTTTTGCTAGCTAACATCACCAGCAGTAGCTGACTGTATCTGTCTTAATTGTGGCTTTTGTGGTAGTGCAGTTATTTAGGTCATGCAGTACAGTGCATTTGAGTCATGATAAAGTAGGTGAGGTAAACTTGATTGTGGATAAAATAGCAAATTTCTTGCTAATTAAATATTCCCCAAAATAGCTGTTTATCATCAAACTTCAATCCATCAATTAAATACACTTATCTTATCATTATCAGGCTCCAGACCCTTTTTATCCAGATTACACTTTGTCAACAACTGTGCCCATGAGCATAAAGGTATACCGGGGTGAGAATTAATACATGTTGTAACATTAAATTAAATTTTAAAAAAAAAATTTTCATAGGTGATGTATGGATCTACTCTATTTATCAGCCCAACTATGACAAAAACACAACAAACGTGGACCCCTACTGCAACAAGACCCTTTACCTGTTTGCCTTCTGGATAAACACTTTGTTTAATATCTCAGTTGGGTTTTTTTTCCTGGGCGTCTTCTTGTTCCTCCTCGGCTTCTGCCTGTATAGGGGTGCCAATCCTGCCGCCGACGTGTAATGACTTTTGGAAATGATGAGGGGACTGGACGCACTCAATGAATATGCTGCCAAGGCAAATATGTTGGAAATGGGATCCAAAAAATGGCAGGATAAGTGTGTGATGTGTCCGTGCATCTTGTGTTGAAAGATGAGCATTTTCTATACCTCTGCAGCAGCTACTGTTTACAGGAATTTAATTATGCAATCAAGAAGATCACTGATGTTTAAGAATTTGTACGAGAGCTGATTCCAATAGCAAAAATATGTTTTACTTTCTTATTTGTTTCCATATTTGTCCCAGGAAAACACACAGGTCTACATTATAAATGTGAGCAAGGTTTTTCTCACAAGTATTTCAGCTTATCATTAAACTCTTTTAGTGACATTACGGATAAATCTCAGCCACTGACATCGTTTACTGGCATCTTATTTGCCAATAAAAACCCAGCATCGGTCAGTGTCAGTAATTAGCTGATATATCTGTGAATCTGTAGATGTGCTGTTACATGCTGAGCCACAAATTGGCATTATTGAGTGTACATGATGAAATTAAAAAGTCACTTTGGTTATGGTATCATTTATGAAATAAATAAATAAGAAATAAATCATGTGTAATGCGGTTTTTCATAATTATAATTCTGTAAAGTGTAGGTTTGTTTTCTGTGGAAACCAACACTTTTTTGTATTTCACTGTTCAAAATGTAATCACATCATTAAACTCTGTCAGAGGTTTATCGCTGCAAGGATGGATCATGAATCGTGAGATTTGTAATAAAAGTCATGCTGTATTTTGTCATGTTAGGAATAAAAATGAAAGAGGAGAAAGAGTGGGAAGCTTTTATGCACCGGCTGTGTAGCAACAGGAAATAGTTTCATCTGAAAAGAAGAAATTCTGCACCTACATGCTAAATGATAGTCTGTGCAAGAAAGCATTAGACCGAAGCGCACAATGGATAATACGGTTATTTTCAGTGTATCTGATCTTTAAAATTTGTAATTGGATACTGTCCCAGTACTGAAGCTTACTTTTTTTGTTGTTTCTGTGAAAGACGACAATGGTTAAGGACTAAAGTGTACACCTCTATAACCAACTCTGTTTAATTATTAGTTGTTAATAATCTCTGGCTTGGCTTGCTTCCACAGCGTGTCTTTTTCCTGTCTTTCTTCCCTAACCCCAACCGAAAGATGGGAAACCACTGAATAAGAATCGGTGTTACAAAAAAGACACAGTGGAGACTCATGATTTCATCCAGGAAACACCAAGAACCTTAGAGGCTTGCAAAGCGTATGGCTGGGAAGGCCAGTTTTAGTCATGTATTTATGAGTGGGGGCTCAGTGCAGATAAGAAAACTAATATTTAGGTTTTCAGAAAATAAAAACAGTTGAACAACAGAGAAATCTGTGATAGACTTGAAATCCTCTACAAGGATCCTCCATTCCCCAGTACAGACCAGTCCCTCTTTTACAAGAGACAGCCTCCACCAGGTCTGTCCTGGCAGAGGCCGAGGGTGAGTTAGACGTGGAGTGTAAAATATAAATTTTTTTGTTTTTTAACTTGAAATACATCTCCTCCGTGAATCGCTACCTTATCGTGGTGGAGGGGTTTGTGTGTCCCAGGGATCCCAGGGGCTATGTTGTCCCGGGACTTCTGGTAGGGTCTCACATGGCAAATTGGTCCTGGGTGAGGGACCAGACAAAGAGCGATTCAGAAGACCCCTATGAGAAGACCATCGAGGGAACAGTTCACTCTGCCCAGGATAGGGTTACCGGGGCCCTGCCTCGAACGGTTTGCAGCCGAGTGTGGGAATGAGAATCAGCAATTCCAAATCTGAGGCCATGGTCCTCAGCCAGAAAAGGGTGGAGTGCCCACTCTGGGTCATGGACAAGTTCCTGCCTCAAGTGGAGGAGCTCACGTATCTCGGGGTATTATTCACGAGTGACGGGAGAGAAAGCGGGAGATCGACAGATGGGTTGGTGCTGCTGCTGCAATGATGCGGATGCTGCACTGGTCTGTTGTGTTGAAGAGATTGGTGAGTGTAAAAGCAAAGCTATCAATTTAGATGGATGGATAGATACATCTTCTCACCTCCCACATATAAACTGAGTTGCTGCCTCCACATGCTGCATTTCAGCAGATTGGGTTAATTAAAGCACTTTTTATTAAAGGACAGGCGTCATGTCAGCTGGTGAAACCTTAGCCCTCAGGGAGGAAGTTGATGATGGACTGCTATATTGGTGGGATTGTGGGTGTGTGTGTACAATTGAACATAGAAAAAGCACAAGCCAACGTAAACAGACAGCTGTACCCATCACAACAGTGGGCTAAGGATAGGTTTTTATAGCGTCCACAGAGAGCTAAGGGTGTAGTAATACACTTGAATTAAACCAGTGAAATGTTAAGTTGAATCAAGGTTGAAAGGATTGTTGTTTAGTGTGGATATTGGTAAATGGCCTGTATTTATATAGCGCTTTTACTAGTCCCTAAGGACCCCAAAGCGCTTTACATATCCAGTCATCCACCCATTCACGCACACATTCACAGCCACCCTGGGGCGCACTGACAGAGGCGAGGCTGCCGGACACTGGCGCCACCGGGCCCTCTGACCACCACCAGTAGGCAACGGGTGAAGTGTCTTGCCCAAGGACACAACGACCGAGACTGTCCAAGTCAGGGCTCGAACCGGCAACCTTCCGATTACAAGGCGAACACCCAACTCTTGAGCCACGATCGCCCCATATTAATGGTATTGCGTTCCTAATGCACTACTCAGGTATTTTAAGCGCGTATCAACACAGATGATAAGGTGTCACCTGTCGCTTCACCCTGCTGGCACACACACACACACACACACACACACACACCCTAACTTCCCATTTGCTATCAAAACTATCCAGTTTATAATCTCTATGATCTCACCAGAAGCTTGTTACAAACACGATAGCATCATAAAAAAGGTTTATTTCTTGTCTAGAAAAACAGAAATAGGAAAAAACTGATTTCCAAAAGCACAAGGAAAGTATTTCTGGGGAGACAATAACCCGATGGACCAGTTGCAGGAACCCAAAACATGGTAGGTGTGTTTTATCGTGATTCATATAATACTGATGACGGATTTTTAGGCTAATAGTTAGGCTAACACACTTACCTCTCATGTTTTCTTTCCTCACAAAAGCGATCGATCCTCCACTTCTCTCAAGTGTCTCCCAGCACAATTTTGGCATATTTTGGTTCCTGCAACTGGTACATTGGTTATTGTCTCCCCAGAAACACTTCCCTTGTGCTTTTGGAAATCTGTTTTTTCCTATTTCTGTTTTGTTGTTTCCTATTTCAGTTGTCGTTTTTCCTATTTCCATTGTGTTTTGTGTGCTTTTGCAGCATTTTTTTTTTTGCTGGTGTTTTCTTTTCTGTTTGGCCACTCAGGGCCACGGTAAATGGTAAATGGCCTGCATTTGTATAGCACTTTTCTAGTCCCTAAGGACCCCAAAGCGCTTCACACTACATTCAGTCATTCACCCATTCACACACACATTCACACCAGAGATGGGCAGTAACACGTTACTTGTAACGCGTTACTGTAATCCGATTACTTTTTTCAAGTAACGAGTACAGTAAGGGATTACTATTGCAAAAACAGTAATTAGATTACCATTACTTTCCCGTAGGAACGCTGCATTACTGCGTTACTAAAACCGTGATTTTTTTGCGAGAATGTCTCATGACAGTGACGTAAGCGAGTGTGACGACAACAGCTGTGTGCAGATCAACAATGGATAATGGAGAGAGTATGAGCGTGCAGCGTTTAAAGCGTGGAAGTACTGACCTTACTTTGAGTTTGATTCCATAAAAAGTGACAAAAACATTAGCGTCCATCATGCGTGGGAAGAAAACTTCTTTTTACAGCGAAAAAAACCCCTAAACTTCTGAGCAAGCACCGAGTGCGCTACGACGTAATGGGAAACTCAGACAAACTCGCGGATTCTTCCACTGACCGCTGCGGCACACCTGCACCAGGGTAAACCTCCACCTGCCCCACTCCTGCTTTACAGGTGAAAATAGAGCAACAGGACCTCTAGTCTTTGACTTTATTTATTTTCTGCTGTGTTTTACTGGCATCTATTTGAAAGACTGAGTGTAAACACAAAAAATATTTTATTTTATGTGCTGGAATGTGCAGAAAATAGGTTTAAATGTTAAACTAATTTATTCAAGTCAGAGAATGTTGCATGTAATTAAATTTTTGCTTGATGCATAAAGTTAAAAGATTAAAACTAATAAAAAGAGACTTTTCCATTTGATTACATTTTGTATGATGGATTATGCAGAAAAAGTAGAATTGGGCTGAAAGATCTATCGCTTTATCACCTATTCAGGTTGTAAATCGTGTTTTTAAAAAGTAACTAAGTAACTAAGTAATTAATTACTTTTGAAAATAAGTAACCAGTAAAGTAACGGGATTACTTTTTGGGGGAAGTAATCAGTAATTAGTTACTGATTACTTTTTTCAAGTAACTTGACCAACACTGATTCACACACTGTCGATGGCAAGCTACATTGTAGCCACAGGTGCCCTGGGACGCACTGACAGAGGCGAGGCTGCCGGACACAGGCGCCACCGGGCTACGCAGGGGCACGGTAGGGGCAATCACTTTGTGGCAGACCAATGTCATTGTTGCAGACGATCACTTTTTGGCGCAACACCTGGCGCTAGGGGGCAAAACAATCACATGAGGCTGCTGTTTGACTGAGGAAGAATAAAGCAGTCGTGGTAAGCCAATCACACGACCACTTCAAGATCACAAAGCATCAATGTGATATATACTAGTTTTTAAATTGTGTTGATAGGCCACGTAAAACCAGAGTTGATAAACAATATATACACGGTATTTTTTCCTGAATACTTTCATCATGTTTAATGTCTAAGGACAGCATTAGCAAGCACTCTCTGCTTATGACCTTGTGTCAGGCCTGCAGGTATCAGGCTGTGATGTTCTCCTTTATAGTGGACAGAAAATATTTTTTGGAGTGGCACAAATAATTTGTGTGGCATCTTATTTAATAGAGAACACCTGACTGTTATGTAAATAGTTTGAAATGGCTATTAAAAAAAGGTGAAAAGTAAATGGCTGCAAATAACTTTGTTGTTTGCAAAACTTGTGCATAGGATTTTAAAATTTACAATTTATATTTACATTCAAAGTTATGAAATTGTCAGGGCTCTGTGTGCGGGCAGGTGGAGATGTGGATCCAAATGCAGGACTCGGAAACAGAATGCACCTCAAAAAACCTCAGCTTTATTGCTGGACACACTGACATAAGACATAATCTTTCAAAATAAAACAGGAAACAATAAACAAAGACGCAGACTAAGAAACATGGACTTTACACGGGCAGAATTAAACTTAAACCAGAATAAGCTGGAATATACTAAACATCATCATCATCATCATCATCATAGCCTGACAATAGATCAAGAAAATAACCAAAAATACAAAATCAAACCAAAACATGAGAACTCAAAATGCTGGGTCAGAACTGACCCAGAACCGTGACAGAAATATGATTCATTAAACACGTTCGTGGTTGTTACAGTAAAAGAATATAACTTTTTCTACTCAAAGTTTGGGGTTTTTTTGTCTGATTTCAGATCAGTTGTGCTAATACAGTATGTCAAAATGAAAACATAACTGTAAATTCAGACATGTGAGGCTGTGCTGAAAAGAATGATACCAAACATGGCAAAGTAAATAGTTTTTAAAGGTGAAATGTAGAGGTAAAATTGAAAGTAGTCAAAAACAGCCAATTATACCCTAATTTTTTTTTTAAAGTAACGCAATTGTTACTTTTCTTAGTAATTAATTACTTTTAGAATTTTGTAACTCAGGTACTAACTCAGTTACTGTTTTGAAGAAGTAATTAGTAACTATAATTAATTACTTTTTCAAAGTAACTTGCCCAACACTGATTATTAGTTAGCTGGGTACCCAGACAGGTTGCCAGGCTTCTGTTTTGTTTCAACTGTGCACCCCTTTGACTGTGTTTGTGGTGATTGTGCCTTTTTTAATGTGATTGTGTGGCATAAACTTTGATTGCTGTGAGGTGTAAAGTCCATCCAGTTTTTGGTGAGTGAAACCTTTGTATTTTGTTTTAGCAAGTATCTCAGTCTGTGTGAGGCACGCATATTATCACTAAATCCTATGTTTAAACATGTAGTCTCAATGCGATTGTGACCTGTGTACAAATAAAAAAAAAAAAACAGACAAAGATTTACATAATAAAAGGACGTATCATACATTATACATGCAAATTAAGAAAAATGTGCAAGAGTAATCAGAATCAGAGAAATCAGAGGATGCAGGTTTTTTGCTAGTGTGTTCCATTTATAAGCAGCAAAGTCCAAATGCTGGTTTTGGTATTCGATGGGACTGTTGTTAATTTTATGCAGGCTGCTGAACCTACATCTTGACTGCCACAACCACTACTTATGGCAGTCCTAATATGTAATGTTCGTGAATCAATCACTCAATCCCTCTCTCAACTTTTAGACTTAACGGCTGCTACGAGGCCTTGGAGGGAGGGAACACTGCAGAGGCCCTGATCGACTTCACTGGTGGAGTTTCAGAGCCGCTCAGTCTGGATCGTGAGGCTCTAAGACTTCACAGTGACCAGAGGAGGGCACTCTGCCAGACTTTAACCAAGGTCCATGAATACAAATCCCTCATCACTTGCTCCATACGGGTAGGGCTTCTGAGTCTTGAACATTTTAAAAACTGTTAAACAGATTGGTTAAAAAGATTTTACACGTTTCTCAGCCTGCAGAGGGGGAGACCGTGGAGTCAGTGCTGGAGTGTGGGCTCGTGCGAGGACACGCCTACGGGATCACGGCAGTGAGGAAGGTGAGGTTGGGGGAGAAGGTACTGAAGAGAGGCGGGACATCCAGACTCTTTATGGTCCGCATGAGGAACCCGTGGGGGACCACAGATTGGACCGGTGCCTGGAGTCAGAGGTGAGAGGTGACTTTGAAGTCTTTGCACTGGCTTCTGCCACATGTCAGACTGCTGAGAGCATCTTGTAGGAGCTCTGGGGGAAAAGTCTTTGCTGACTTTAACAGTGTCGCTGTGGTTTGCAGCATTTTATAATGCCACTGCTGATATTCTGGAGAGATTCTGACATTTTACAATAGTTTGGGATTTGTTTTACTGGGGTGGAGGGACATCTGCTGTTCACATCATGGAAGTCTGAGAACTGGATCACTAAAGGTTTCTAGAAGCTGAAACACTGCTTTTATTTTTATGTCCTTTCCAAGTGTTCTGCTTTCTGTCCTTGTGTGCCCCCTGCAGGTCAGAGCAGTGGCAGCAACTGAGTCGAGCAGAGAGGGACAAGATGGGGCTCGTTGTTCGTGATGTCGGGGAGTTTTGGTACTTCTGATTTTTATTATTTGAAGAACAAAAAGTCATGTGGGTTAGCTGGTTTCTGCCTCACTTTTTATTCTTTTCCTTTTCCCTCAGGATGGATTTCGAGGACTTCTGTCAACACTTTACAGACGTGGTGGTGTGCAGACTGGTGGAGAGGACTCTGCTGTGGCCGAGATCTCGCTGGAGAGAAGTGAGCTGCTACGGGGAGTGGGTTCTACCTCCCCCCACCCATGGAGCACCTCCACCCACTGTGCTCCAGAGTAACTCTACACTGACTCTGAGTAAGAGCAGCAATGGGCCTGGAGGGACCAAGCAGCGTGGGAACAGAAAGGAGGATCGACTAGGTGAGAGTCAACAGGAAGGAAGGAAAAGAGGAAGAAGCAAGCCTGATGTGAACAAAGTGACAGCAGAAAAGGGTGGTGGGAAGGTGAATGGAGTATGGAAGGTGGAGTTGGATAAGAGGAGCCGGTGTGGTGGATGTATCAATCACAGGGACACCTTCCTGCACAATCCACAGGTAAATATAAGATTGAAACCAGGGTTTGCATCAGCACATGAATGCTAAAAATGACTTTTCATTCTTATTAGTTCATGTTTGAGGTGCGAGCCAAAGAGGAGGAGGTGCTGATCTGTCTGCAGCAGGAGGACAGGAGGATGTGGAGGAAAAATGGAAAAGGAGAAAACCTGCCTATTGGCTTTGAGGTGTTGAAGGTGAGCCGGGCCACTGAGCAACCTCACGTTTTTTGAGTCATAAATAAAATATTTCAGTCCTTCCTCATCATCTGCAGGTGGAGGTGAACCGCTGCAGTCGGGTGCAGTGCGTGGTGGAGCAGGCGGCCAGCTCCATCTACATGGATTCCCGGAGTGTGACACTGAGGGGAACTCTGACTCTGGGACGTTATGTTGTGCTGCCCACCACCTTCCTGCCGGGCGTCACTGGATGCTTCCTGCTTCGCCTCTTCTCCCACTCTCGTATCAGACTCAGGTGAAATGCTGGTCAGGAAAGAAGGGTTAGAAATAGCTTTGAACGTTCTGATATTTGTAGATACTGAAAAGGTACGGAGGACCGAAGCTGCCCAAAGGTTTCAAAACCAAAAAAGTTTTTTTTATTACAGTTTTATTTTTATATTTGCCACAATTTATGTTTCCAGTGTTTTGAATTCTGCGTTTAAATTTCAATTTATTCTGCAAGTGGCACTTTTACAAGTTCAGCATTTCACATACTGGATGATCCATCCATCTTCATCCGCTTTATCCGAGGCCGGGTCACGGGGGCAGCAGCCTAAGCAGAGAGGCCCAGACCTCCCTCTCCCCAGCCACCTCCTCCAGCTTATCCAGGGGAACACCAAGGCGTTCCCAGGCCAGACGAGAGATATAATCTCTCCAGCGTGTCCTGGGTCTGCCCCGGGGCCTCCTCCTGGTGGGACATGCCCGGAACACTTCACCCAGGAGGCGCCCAGGAGGCATCCTTGTCAGATGCCCGAACCACCTCAGCTGGCTCCTTTCGATGTGGAGCAGCAGCGGCTCTACTCACCCTATCTCTAAGGGAGAGGCCAGCCACCCTTCGGAGGAAGCTCATTTCTGCCGCTTGTATCCGCGATCTCGTTCTTTCGGTCACTACCCACAGCTCTTGGCCATAGGTGAGGGTAGGGACGTAGATCAACCGGTAAATTGAGAGCTTCGCTTTTACACTCAGCTCCCTCTTCACCACGACGGACCGGTGCAGCGTCCGCATCACTGCAGCCACAGCCCCAATCCGTCTGTCGATCTCCGGCTCCCTTCTCCCATCACTCGCGAACAAGACCCCGAGATACTTGAACTCCTCCACTTGGGGCAGGAACTTATCCCCGACCCGGAGTGGGCACTCCACCCTTTTCCGGCTGAGAACCATGGCCTCAGATTTGGATGTGCTGATCCTCATTCCTGCTGCTTCACACTCAGCTGCGAACCGTTCCAGTGCGAGCTGGAGGCCCTCACCCGATGAAGCCAACAGAACCACATCATCCGCTAAAAGCAGAGATGAGATTCTGAGGCCACCAAAGTGAAAGCCCAGTGTCCAGTATTCTGCGACCAGGACGAAAACCGCATTGTTCCTCCTGTATCCGAGGTTCGACTAGCGGACGAACTCTCCTTTCCAGCACCCTGGCATAGACTTTCCCAGGGAGGCTGAGGAGTGTGATCCCCCTGTAGTTGGAACACACCCTCCGGTCCCCCTTCTTAAAGATGGGGACCACCACCCCGGTCTGCCAGTCCAGGGGTACTGCCCCTGATCTCCACGCAACATTGTAGAGGCGTGTCAACCAGGACAGCCCAACAACGTCCAAAGCCTTCAGGAACTCGGGGCGGACCTCATCAACACCAGGGGCTCTGCCACCAAGGAGTTGTTTAACTGCCTCAGTGACCTCGCCCCCGGAAATTGGCGGGTCATTCCCCTCATCCCCAGACTCTGCTTCCTCCTCAGAAGACATGTCAGTGGGATTAAGGAGGTCCTCGAAGTATTCCTTCCATCGCCTGACAATTTCCTCAGTCGACGTCCGCAGCGCTCCGCCAGCACTATACACAGTGCAGGTAGTGCACCGCTTTCCCTCCTGAGACGCCTGACGGTTTGCCAGAATCTCTTCGAGGCAGTCCGAAATTTTTTTTCCATGGCCTCTCCGAACTCCTCCCACACCCGAGTTTTTCCTTCAGCCACTGCCCGAGCTGCATTCCGCTTGGCCTGTCCATACCTGTCGGCTGCCTCCGGAGTCCCACAGGCTAACCAAGCCCGATAGGACTCCTTCTTCAGCCTGGTGGCTCCCTTCACCTCTGGTGTCCACCATTTGGTTCGGGGATTACCACCACGGCAGGCACCAACCACCTTGCGGCCGCAGCTCAATGCAGCAGCTTCGGCAATGGAGACGCTGAACATGGTCCATTCGGACTCAATGCACACCCTCACTACGCGTTTAGGTGCACCAGGTCTGTCCAGCGTCCTCCCCCGCCACCTGATCCAACTCACCACCAGGTGGTGATCAGTTGACAGCTCAGCCCCTCTCTTTACCCGAGTGTCCAGAACATATGGTCGCAGGTCTGGTGATACGATTACAAAATTGATCATTGACCTACGGCCTAGAGCGTCCTGGTGCCATGTGCACTTATGGACACTCTTATGTTCGAACAGGGTGTTCGTTATGGCCAAACTGTGATTAGCACAGAAGTCCAATAACAAAGCACCGCTCGGGTTCAGATCAGGGAGGCCGTTCCTCCCAATCACGCCCCTCCAGGTCTCGCTGTCATTACCCACGTGAGCATTGAAGTCTCCCAGCAGGACAACAGAGTCACCTTCCAGCACCCCCCCCCCCCCCCCCCCCCCCCCCCCCCGGTTCCAGAGCTCAAGCAATGCGTAGAGGTGAGCCCAACTATATCTAGCCGGTACCTCTCAACCTCACGCACTAACTCAGGCTCCTTCCCCACCAGAGAGGTGACATTCCATGTCCCTATTGCCAGTCTTGGCAGCCGGGGGTCAGTCCGCCAGGGCCTCCTCTCCTGGCCGCCACCCGGCACACAATGCACCCAACCCCTATGGCGCCTCCTGTGGGTGGTGGGCCTGCGGGAGGATGGGCCCATGTCTCCTCTTCGGGCTGTGCCCGGCTGGGCCCCATGGACTAAGGCCCAGCCACTCGCCCTCGGGCACCCTCCCCGGGCCTGGCTCCAGGGCGGGGCCCCGGTAACCCTATCCCGGGCAGGGTAAACTGTTCCCTTAATGTTCTCTTCATAAGGGTCTTCTGAATCGCTCTTTGTCTGGTCCCTCACCCAGGACCAATTTGCCATGGGAGACCCTACCAGGGGGCAAAAGCCCCCAGACAACATAGCCCCTGGGATCCCTGGGACACACAAACCCCTCCACCACGATAAGGTAGCGATTCACGGAGAGGGTGGGATGATTGATCCCAGTAAAAACAGATATTGTTGCTTTTACTCAGGAGATCTTTACAGATGTTCAACTAATTTACATGAAAATTTTAAAATTACTAAAAATAAAATAAAAAATCAAATAGTTAATAATCAGGTGAATAAATACAAAATTAAATAATACAGGAAAGATTTAGGAAGTAACAGAAAAATAAATGTAAATGACATTTTTTAAATTAAGTAATGGAACAGTTTTAATATTTATTTACTCATAAAGTATATTTATTTATTTATTAATTATTTTTGTATTTATAATTCAAAAAATTTTCATTTTGGTGGTTTTGTCCTTCGGGTTTTGTCCTTCCGTCCGGAACAGAGAAAAAAAAAACAAAACCAAACAAACAGTAAATATGACATAGACATTTTTTTTGATAAATTATAAAAATCAATATGAAACCACTATTAGCATCATAAATTTTATATTATTTCTTACATTTAAATTTTTTCCACTTTAACAGAAAAAATCTCTTTTTCCCTTCACTATTCCCAGTCCTCTGCATTTAATTTAGTTATTTCTTTTTTCCATGAAGGGAACTGAGGGAGGACTTACCGTCTCCCTCTGTGCTCCACTGTTTTCTACCTCAGCCCACAGTGGTAACCACAGTTTATCTACACAGGGCGTCAGGACTCAACCCTCCCAAACAAACAGGTAACTGCAAAATGAAAGACTCATATTTGGGCAGACTCTTAATTATTGCACATATCTCCCTTGGTGTTTTCTTTCTTTCTTTCTTTACACCGTGCTGGATTTTGTTCCACAGCCCCCGATGTTTACGCTGTAGTGAGATGTGAGAATGACAACGTCAGGACGCGGGTGTTCAAGGAGAGCGGAAACCCTGAATTCAACCTGAGAACCATCTTCTACAGGAGATACCCCAACACAGACATCTCTGTTGAGGTTTGGCACATTCCTGTTCCCTCTCACGCAGCACACAAACACACAGGGCTAATGGGTTTCCTGTGTATTGACAGATATACAGCAGAGGTCTGCTGTGGGACTCGCTTCTCGGTGAGACTCGACTCCAGACGGCCGAGTCTGAGAGGAGTCGAAGCCTCGTGATGAATCTGCGAGGCAGACGGTCTCGTTCAGGGCTCAGAGGTTGCGTCTATCTTGAGACGTCTTCCAGCGTGTGCCTCACAGACTTGTGACAGTCTGGCTGCCCTGGCAAACACTGCCCTCTCAGGTAGAAGCTGATGAGCAAATAAAGGTGCTGTAGTTTTTTGGGGTTTTTGACCTGTTGTATTTTAAACCACAGTGAGCTGCTTGGTCTCTTGCACTTTGCTGTGGGACTTTAATAATTAGGTTATTAATGTACTGACAGATGCTCTGTGGTGATCTACTGCTCAGTTATGCAGGCACAAACACAGCAGTTCAACAAGAACAGTGGGACTGCTGCCAAAACCAGTTTGTGTTATTTTAAAATATGCATTGTTATGTGTTGTATTTTTATTGATTTGTTATTTATTTTTTGTTTTATTCATTAAAATGGTGATGTTTGGCTCACATTTGCATTTCTCATAATTAAACTATAAACACTGTGTAAGCCTGTTTTATTTTATCATCACTCAGCAGACCTACTTGCCTTAAGTCATTGAAATGTCAGTCAGCTAAGAGCCATAATCTCTCCAGCATGTCCTGTCTCTTTGCCGGCATCTCCTTGTAGTTCTTTGCATCTTCTTTTTAAAGAATAAACCTATAAAATTTAAATCAAAGTTTTAACAGCACTGCGCTCCTTTCTTTGTCAGTACATAGTACAGGATGAGTGCGTGTAATTAAATAAATGGTGACATCACTGGGAGCCATAAGGGTGAGTCATTTTTAACAGCACTTTTTTCTCATTGGACTCAAGTCTGTCTTGTAGCATTTGTCACAGTTCTGGGTCATTTGGACCCAGCATTTTGAGTTTCTTGTATTTTGGTATTGTTTTCCTGTGCTTTCCTCCTGTCTCCACTTCCCAAATCACTCCGCTGTGTATTTTAGTCCTTTGTCATTCATTGCTTGCTATCGCGTCATACACAATGTCTCCATGCTGTGTTCTCCCTTTGTGTCCTGAGCATTGCCTGGCTCGAGTTTCTTAGTTTCTAGGGTCCAGTGCCCAGTTTAGTTTTTAGTTCTGCATTTGAGGTTTTGGTTTGTTCTTGTAATGTTAATTCCTACAAAGAGTTTTTGCAGCAATAAAAGCTGAGCTTTGAGTTTTACTTTCTGTTTCTGAGTTCTGCATTTGGGTCCTTCATCCTGCCCGCCACAGCCCACACCAGGGACTTCTTCAGAACAGACGGCTGTGGTGAGTAGAACAGAATTTTTCCTTACCCCTCCAAAATGTATAACAATTAAGACCGTGACTGAGGACCTCACCTCACAAGACCTAAAAGCTGTTTCTCTCTGCCCAAGGAACAAGAAATCTGATTTTGTTTCTGATTTTGAAAAACCTGAGATTTCTGTTTGTGCCAGTCAGTTGGAGAACGTTTGCTACACTGCACAAGGGGCAAAATCACAAACTAACAAGCTAACATTGAGTCTGAACCAATACTCTTTCACTAAATCTGTAAATTTTAAGTCAGTATATTCTGAGGTAGAGTTATCTGTTTCTGAGCCTGTTAACCTTGAGTCTGTAAATCCTCAGTGAACTAAAGGTAATTGTTTTACTGCTAAGATAACTGCAGAGGCGTTAACAACAACAAATAATGCGGTCCAACATATTTACAACTCAGTACACACGATAAATATCTCAACACCCCGTCTTGTACTCAGGTTGCTGGAATCTAAAGAATATTGTCCTGTAAACTACCATACAGATGTGGACTCACCAAAACATGATGTCTGCAAACTTTCCAAGTTTTAGCTCAGACACAGGTTTGGTCATAACATCTGCAACCATTTCTTCAGTAGTGCAATATAACAGGCACATTTTTGTCCATTTACAATGGGCCTTACAAAATGATATTTAATGTCCACATCTTTGCACCTCTGATGATTCACAGGTTTTTAGCTATCTATACCTTTCAAAAGCTGCCCTAAATATATAAACTCTTGTATTGTAGAAGCCAGAGCCATATATTCTGCTTCACAGGTAGAGAGCGCCACAGTGGGCTGTTTCTTTGTCTTCCATGAAACTAGAGAACTGTTCTTACATAGGTTCACACAGCATTACTGTAGGCTACTAGACCTAAATTTTCATTGTTTCTCCTAAAACACAACTTCTTATCCTTGGACCGTCTGAGATATCTTAATACATGCTTCACAGTTCCTTTGTTGGTTCATGGAAATGTTGTGATAACTTGCTTGCCACAAAACTTAGGTCTGGACTGCCTACAGCAGGGGTGGGCAATTCCAGCCTCTACTGGCTGCTCAAGATTGCTTTGCACACCTTCAGTTGGACTTCCAACTCAATTCTTTATCTTCTTCTGCAGGTGAGAAAAATGGAGAGCAGTAACCTTCTGGGACGCATCCGGAACCGTCCAAAACCCCCAGCAACCGCACTAGGTAAAATCTAGCGATTTTAACATCATGAACACTGGTGTCATAGCTTCATTTCTGTAAATATCATTTGAAGAAACTGAGTTCAGTGTTTGATTTTTTTTGCAGCGATCTTTAGCGCGATATTTTGCATCATGCCCATTGCTCAGATTGCAATTGGTGAGCTCCATACTTACTTACTTGAATGAGTGTTCAAAGGTGTTGAAGTTTTCCAGGCAGCTCTGATTGTACTTTTTGAGTCATCCTCCTTGTGTCCACCAGGGGCAATATACCTTCATGAGTGTCCGCGCCAGCACTACATCCCCATCTATCTGATAGTGTTAGGACTCTCAAGCCTGTTGTTCGTGTTGCTCTCCTGCTTTCCCTGTGCCAAAGAGCCCGAAGAAGGCACCTCCAACCCTCTGAGCACAATCTACAAAGCCTGGAACTTACTGGCAATGTTCTTTGTCCCCTGCTGGATTATCGCTGGTGAGTTAAAAAGTCAAGAAAGTGACCTGTTTCTGGTTGGCTGCCTGTTAAAATTGTGTAAATACAGTCGTGGGCATCAGACAAACGACCGGCATAAATTCACACCAAAGAGATTAAACATTAGCTCTCAGCACCACAAACAGAACAGGCAATGTTTACAGTGCGCAGTGTGTTTCTATTATAGACCACATTCGTTTCAGCTGCATGAAGCTCTAAAAGGCCACAAAAAATATGATACTGTGTAAAGTGCTGTCCCTCCTTCATGTGAATCAGATTCATCATAGCAGACATTGAGTCTTATGTACCCAGGGTGCAGGATTCCCTGTCTAATCATTAAAACTTGTGGCTCATTAATACATATTAATAGCACAGCGTGAAAGAAGCTAGCCACAACAAAAACAAGGATGTAAATTAGGACTGTAGTCTTTAGGGTTGAGTGTCTGATTGATCAATATGCTCTCTATTCTCATTAGTCAGAAGATCAATAGTCATTGTTCTTGGCAGAGGGAAGAGCAGATCACAATCTGTATATGAATGATGGATGTAGCTTCCAGTTCTTAAAAGTTTAGTCAAAGCAGAAGTGCCTTAAATCTGCATGTGACTACTGTGACGTGACTGCTCTGGTTCTAAAAATAAATAAGATTGTGCAAAAGTCTCTGAGAAAATGCTCCTCAGCTTCCTCATTGTCTCACACTTCCCAATGGCATTGTCGCCCTCTAGTACTAGTATTGCCTGGGTAGGGCCAGCCAAACGCCTCACAAGAAGGGATAAAGGAAGGAAGGACAAAAAGAAAAATTTAGTAAAGTTACATTAGAAAGCGATGGTGGTGTAGGACATAGATTAATTAATGGTTAAAGTAATCTAGAAGGTCTAATAAGATCAAGACAAGACATTATTTTAAAAAAGGTTATGAATTAAGAATGTTAAAGGTGATCACAGTAGATAAACCTTAACTCATTAAAGACTTAAATCTATCCATAGGCTCTCAGTGTTTGCTGCTTTCTGTCAGAGCCAAAAAGTGCAGAAAATATCTCAGCTCAAGTTTTGAATCATCTTGTTTTGGTCACGACTCTTTTGCTAGCTAACATCACCAGCAGTAGCTGACTGTATCTGTCTTGTGGCTTTTGTGGTAGTGCAGTTATTTAGGTCATGCAGTACAGTGCATTTGAGTCATGATAGAGTAGGTGAGGTAAACTTGGTTGTGGATAAAATAGCAAATTTCTTGCTAATTAAATATTCCACAAAATAGCTGTTTATCATCAAACTTGAATCCATCAATTAAATACACTTATCTTATCATTATCAGGCTCCAGACCCTTTTTATCCAGATTACACCTTGTCAACAACTGTGCCCATGAGCATAAAGGTATACCGGGGTGAGAATTAATACATGTTGTAACATTAAATTAAATTTAAAAAAAAATTTTTTCATAGGTGATGTATGGATCTACTCTATTTATCAGCCCAACTATGACAAAAACACAACAAACGTGGACCCCTACTGCAACAAGACCCTTTACCTGTTTGCCTTCTGGATAAACACTTTGTTTAATATCTCAGTTGGGTTTTTTTTCCTGGGCGTCTTCTTGTTCCTCCTCAGAGTCTGCCTGTATAGGGGTGCCAATCCTGCCGCCGACGTGTAATGACTTTTGGAAATGATGAGGGGACTGGACGCACTCAACGAATATGCTGCCAAGGCAAATATGTTGGAAATGGGTTCCAAAAAATGGCAGGATAAGTGTGTGATGTGTCCGTGCATCTTGTGTTGAAAGATGAGCATTTTCTATACCTCTGCAGCAGCTACTGTTTACAGGAATTTAATTATGCAATCAAGAAGATCACTGATGTTTAAGAATTTGTACGAGAGCTGATTCCAATAGCAAAAATATGTTTTACTTTCTTATTTGTTTCCATATTTGTCCCAGGAAAACACACAGGTCTACATTATAAATGTGAGCAAGGTTTTTCTCACAAGTATTTCAGCTTATCATTAAACTCTTTTAGTGACATTACGGATAAATCTCAGCCACTGACATCGTTTACTGGCATCTTATTTGCCAATAAAAACCCAGCATCAGTCAGTGTCAGTAATTAGCTGATATATCTGTGAATCTGTAGATGTGCTGTTACATGCTGAGCCACAAATTGGCATTATTGAGTGTACATGATGAAATTAAAAAGTCACTTTGGTTATGGTATCATTTAGGAAATAAATAAATAAGAAATAAATCATGTGTAATGCGGTTTTTCATAATTATAATTCTGTAAAGTGTAGGTTTGTTTTCTGTGGAAACCAACACTTTTTTGTATTTCACTGTTCAAAATGTAATCACATCATTAAACTCTGTCAGAGGTTTATCGCTGCAAGGATGGATCATGAATCGTGAGATTTGTAATAAAAGTCATGCTGTATTTTGTCATGTTAGGAATAAAAATGAAAGAGAAGAAAGAGTGGGAAGCTTTTATGCACCGGCTGTGTAGCAACAGGAAATAGTTTCATCTGAAAAGAAGAAATTCTGCACCTACATGCTAAATGATAGTCTGTGCAAGAAAGCATTAGACCGAAGCGCACAATGGATAATACGGTTATTTTCAGTGTATCTGATCTTTAAAATTTGTAATTGGATACTGTCCCAGTACTGAAGCTTACTGTTTTTTGTTGTTTCTGTGAAAGACGACAATGGTTAAGGACTAAAGGGTACACCTCTATAACCAACTCTGTTTAATTATTAGTTGTTAATAATCTCTGGCTTGGCTTGCTTCCACAGCGTGTCTTTTTCCTGTCTTTCTTCCCTAACCCCAACCGAAAGATGGGAAACCACTGAATAAGAATCGGTGTTACAAAAAAGACACAGTGGAGACTCATGATTTCATCCAGGAAACACCAAGAACCTTAGAGGCTTGCAAAGCGTATGGCTGGGAAGGCCAGTTTTAGTCATGTATTTATGAGTGGGGGCTCAGTGCAGATAAGAAAACTAATATTTAGGTTTTCAGAAAATAAAAACAGTTGAACAACAGAGAAATCTGTGATAGACTTGAAATCCTCTACAAGGATCCTCCATTCCCCAGTACAGACCAGTCCCTCTTTTACAAGAGACAGCCTCCACCAGGTCTGTCCTGGCAGAGGCCGAGGGTGAGTTAGACGTGGAGTGTAAAATATAAATTTTTTTGTTTTTTAACTTGAAATACATCTCCTCCGTGAATCGCTACCTTATCGTGGTGGAGGGGTTTGTGTGTCCCAGGGATCCCAGGGGCTATGTTGTCCCGGGACTTCTGGTAGGGTCTCACATGGCAAATTGGTCCTGGGTGAGGGACCAGACAAAGAGCGATTCAGAAGACCCCTATGAGAAGACCATCGAGGGAACAGTTCACTCTGCCCAGGATAGGGTTACCGGGGCCCTGCCTGGAACGGTTTGCAGCCGAGTGTGGGAATGAGAATCAGCAATTCCAAATCTGAGGCCATGGTCCTCAGCCAGAAAAGGGTGGAGTGCCCACTCTGGGTCATGGACAAGTTCCTGCCTCAAGTGGAGGAGCTCACGTATCTCGGGGTCTTATTCACGAGTGACGGGAGAGAAAGCGGGAGATCGACAGATGGGTTGGTGCTGCTGCTGCAATGATGCGGATGCTGCACTGGTCTGTTGTGTTGAAGAGATTGCTGAGTGTAAAAGCAAAGCTATCAATTTAGATGGATGGATAGATACATCTTCTCACCTCCCACATATAAACTGAGTTGCTGCCTCCACATGCTGCATTTCAGCAGATTGGGTTAATTAAAGCACTTTTTATTAAAGGACAGGCGTCATGTCAGCTGGTGAAACCTTAGCCCTCAGGGAGGAAGTTGATGATGGACTGCTATATTGGTGGGATTGTGGGTGTGTGTGTACAATTGAACATAGAAAAAGCACAAGCCAACGTAAACAGACAGCTGTACCCATCACAACAGTGGGCTAAGGATAGGTTTTTATAGCGTCCACAGAGAGCTAAGGGTGTAGTAATACACTTGAATTAAACCAGTGAAATGTTAAGTTGAATCAAGGTTGAAAGGGTTGTTGTTTAGTGTGGATATTGGTAAATGGCCTGCATTTGTATAGCACTTTTCTAGTCCCTAAGGACCCCAAAGCGCTCCACACTACATTCAGTCATTCACCCATTCACACACACATTCACACCAGAGATGGGCAGTAACACGTTACTTGTAACGCGTTACTGTAATCCGATTACTTTTTTCAAGTAACGAGTACAGTAAGGGATTACTATTGCAAAAACGGTAATTAGATTACCATTACTTTCCCGTAGGAACGCTGCATTACTGCATTACTAAAACCGTGATTTTTTTGCGAGAATGTCTCATGACAGTGACGTAAGCGAGTGTGACGACAACAGCTGTGTGCAGATCAACAATGGATAATGGAGAGAGTATGAGCGTGCAGCGTTTAAAGCGTGGAAGTACTGACCTTACTTTGAGTTTGATTCCATAAAAAGTGACAAAAACATTAGCGTCCATCGTGCGTGGGAAGAAAACTTCTTTTTACAGCGAAAAAAACCCCTAAACTTCTGAGCAAGCACCGAGTGCGCTACGACGTAATGGGAAACTCAGAGAAACTCGCGGATTCTTCCACTGATCGCTGCGGCACACCTGCACCAGGGTAAACCTCCGCCTGCCCCACTCCTGCTTTACAGGTGAAAATAGAGCAACAGGACCTCTAGTCTTTGACTTTATTTATTTTCTGCTGTGTTTTACTGGCATCTATTTGAAAGACTGAGTGTAAACACAAAAAATATTTTATTTTATGTGCTGGAATGTGCAGAAAATAGGTTTAAATGTTAAACTAATTTATTCAAGTCAGAGAATGTTGCATGTAATTAAATTTTTGCTTGATGCATAAAGTTAAAAGATTAAAACTAATAAAAAGAGATTTTTCCATTTGATTACATTTTGTATGGTGGATTATGCAGAAAAAGTAGAATTGGGCTGAAAGATCTATCGCTTTATCACCTATTCAGGTTGTAAATCGTGTTTTTAAAAAGTAACTAAGTAACTAAGTAATTAATTACTTTTGAAAATAAGTAACCAGTAAAGTAACGGGATTACTTTTTTGGGGAAGTAATCAGTAATTAGTTACTGATTACTTTTTTCAAGTAACTTGACCAACACTGATTCACACACTGTCGATGGCAAGCTACATTGTAGCCACAGGTGCCCTGGGACGCACTGACAGAGGCGAGGCTGCCGGACACAGGCGCCACCGGGCTACGCAGGGGCACGGTAGGGGCAATCATTTTGTGGCAGACCAATGTCATTGTTGCAGACGATCACTTTTTGGCGCAACACCTGGCGCTAGGGGCCAAAACAATCACATGAGGCTGCTGTTTGACTGAGGAAGAATAAAGCAGTCGTGGTAAGCCAATCACACGACCACTTCAAGATCACAAAGCATCAATGTGATATATACTAGTTTTTAAATTGTGTTGATAGGCCACGTAAAACCAGAGTTGATAAACAATATATACACGGTATTTTTTCCTGAATACTTTCATCATGTTTAATGTCTAAGGACAGCATTAGCAAGCACTCTCTGCTTATGACCTTGTGTCAGGCCTGCAGGTATCAGGCTGTGATGTTCTCCTTTATAGTGGACAGAAAATATTTTTTGGAGTGGCACAAATAATTTGTGTGGCATCTTATTTAATAGAGAACACCTGACTGTTATGTAAATAGCTTGAAATGGCTATTAAAAAAAGGTGAAAAGTAAATGGCTGCAAATAACTTTGTTGTTTGCAAAACTTGTGCATAGGATTTTAAAATTTACAATTTATATTTACATTCAAAGTTATGAAATTGTCAGGGCTCTGTGTGCGGGCAGGTGGAGATGTGGATCCAAATGCAGGACTCGGAAACCTCAGCTTTATTGCTGGACACACTGACATAAGACATAATCTTTCAAAATAAAACAGGAAACAATAAACAAAGACGCAGACTAAGAAACATGGACTTTACACGGGCAGAATTAGACTTAAACCAGAATAAGCTGGAACATACTAAACATCATCATCATCATCATCATAGCCTGACAATAGATCAAGAAAATAACCAAAAATACAAAATCAAACCAAAACATGAGAACTCAAAATGCTGGGTCAGAACTGACCCAGAACCGTGACAGAAATATGATTCATTAAACACGTTCGTGGTTGTTACAGTAAAAGAATATAACTTTTTCTACTCAAAGTTTGGGGTTTTTTTGTCTGATTTCAGATCAGTTGTGCTAATACAGTATGTCAAAATGAAAACATAACTGTAAATTCAGACATGTGAGGCTGTGCTGAAAAGAATGATACCAAACATGGCAAAGTAAATAGTTTTTAAAGGTGAAATGTAGAGGTAAAATTGAAAGTAGTCAAAAACAGCCAATTATACCCTAATTTTTTTTTTTAAAGTAACGCAATTGTTACTTTTCTTAGTAATTAATTACTTTTAGAATTTTGTAACTCAGGTACTAACTCAGTTACTGTTTTGAAGAAGTAATTAGTAACTATAATTAATTACTTTTTCAAAGTAACTTGCCCAACACTGATTATTAGTTAGCTGGGTACCCAGACAGGTTGCCAGGCTTCTGTTTTGTTTCAACTGTGCACCCCTTTGACTGTGTTTGTGGTGATTGTGCCTTTTTTAATGTGATTGTGTGGCATAAACTTTGATTGCTGTGAGGTGTAAAGTCCATCCAGTTTTTGGTGAGTGAAACCTTTGTATTTTGTTTTAGCAAGTATCTCAGTCTGTGTGAGGCACGCATATTATCACTAAATCCTATGTTTAAACATGTAGTCTCAATGCGATTGTGACCTGTGTACAAATAATAAAAAAAAAACAGACAAAGATTTACATAATAAAAGGACGTATCATACATTATACATGCAAATTAAGAAAAATGTGCAAGAGTAATCAGAATCAGAGAAATCAGGGGATGCAGGTTTTTTGCTAGTGTGTTCCATTTATAAGCAGCAAAGTCCAAATGCTGGTTTTGGTATTCGATGGGACTGTTGTTAATTTTATGCAGGCTGCTGAACCTACATCTTGACTGCCACAACCACTACTTATGGCAGTCCTAATATGTAATGTTCGTGAATCAATCACTCAATCCCTCTCTCAACTTTTAGACTTAACGGCTGCTACGAGGCCTTGGAGGGAGGGAACACTGCAGAGGCCCTGATCGACTTCACTGGTGGAGTTTCAGAGCCGCTCAGTCTGGATCGTGAGGCTCTAAGACTTCACAGTGACCAGAGGAGGGCACTCTGCCAGACTTTAACCAAGGTCCATGAATACAAATCCCTCATCACTTGCTCCATACGGGTAGGGCTTCTGAGTCTTGAACATTTTAAAAACTGTTAAACAGATTGGTTAAAAAGATTTTACACGTTTCTCAGCCTGCAGAGGGGGAGACCGTGGAGTCAGTGCTGGAGTGTGGGCTCGTGCGAGGACACGCCTACGGGATCACGGCAGTGAGGAAGGTGAGGTTGGGGGAGAAGGTACTGAAGAGAGGCGGGACATCCAGACTCTTTATGGTCCGCATGAGGAACCCGTGGGGGACCACAGATTGGACCGGTGCCTGGAGTCAGAGGTGAGAGGTGACTTTGAAGTCTTTGCACTGGCTTCTGCCACATGTCAGACTGCTGAGAGCATTTTGTAGGAGCTCTGGGGGGAAAAGTCTTTGCTGACTTTAACAGTGTCGCTGTGGTTTGCAGCATTTTATAATGCCACTGCTGATATTCTGGAGAGATTCTGACATTTTACAATAGTTTGGGATTTGTTTTACTGGGGTGGAGGGACATCTGCTGTTCACATCATGGAAGTCTGAGAACTGGATCACTAAAGGTTTCTAGAAGCTGAAACACTGCTTTTATTTTTATGTCCTTTCCAAGTGTTCTGCTTTCTGTCCTTGTGTGCCCCCTGCAGGTCAGAGCAGTGGCAGCAACTGAGTCGTGCAGAGAGGGACAAGATGGGGCTCGTTGTTCGTGATGTCGGGGAGTTTTGGTACTTCTGATTTTTATTATTTGAAGAACAAAAAGTCATGTGGGTTAGCTGGTTTCTGCCTCACATTTTATTCTTTTCCTTTTCCCTCAGGATGGATTTCGAGGACTTCTGTCAACACTTTACAGACGTGGTGGTGTGCAGACTGGTGGAGAGGACTCTGCTGTGGCCGAGATCTCGCTGGAGAGAAGAGAGCTGCTACGGGGAGTGGGTTCTACCTCCCCCCACCCATGGAGCACCTCCACCCACTGTGCTCCAGAGTAACTCTACACTGACCCTGAGTAAGAGCAGCAACGGGCCTGGAGGGACCAAGCAGCGTGGGAACAGAAAGGAGGATCGACTCGGTGAGAGTCAACAGGAAGGAAGGAAAAGAGGAAGAAGCAAGCCTGATGTGAACAAAGTGACAGCAGAAAAGGGTGGTGGGAAGGTGAATGGAGTATGGAAGGTGGAGTTGGATAAGAGGAGCCGGTGTGGTGGATGTATCAATCACAGGGACACCTTCCTGCACAATCCACAGGTAAATATAAGATTGAAACCAGGGTTTGCATCAGCACATGAATGCTAAAAATGACTTTTCATTCTTATTAGTTCATGTTTGAGGTGCGAGCCAAAGAGGAGGAGGTGCTGATCTGTCTGCAGCAGGAGGACAGGAGGATGTGGAGGAAAAATGGAAAAGGAGAAAACCTGCCTATTGGCTTTGAGGTGTTGAAGGTGAGCCGGGCCACTGAGCAACCTCACGTTTTTTGAGTCATAAATAAAATATTTCAGTCCTTCCTCATCATCTGCAGGTGGAGGTGAACCGCTGCAGTCGGGTGCAGTGCGTGGTGGAGCAGGCGGCCAGCTCCATCTACATGGATTCCCGGAGTGTGACACTGAGGGGAACTCTGACTCTGGGACGTTATGTTGTGCTGCCCACCACCTTCCTGCCGGGCGTCACTGGATGCTTCCTGCTTCGCCTCTTCTCCCACTCTCGTATCAGACTCAGGTGAAATGCTGGTCAGGAAAGAAGGGTTAGAAATAGCTTTGAACGTTCTGATATTTGTAGATACTGAAAAGGTACGGAGGACCAAAGCTGCCCAAAGGTTTCAAAACCAAAAAAGTTTTTTTTATTACAGTTTTATTTTTTATATTTGCCACAATTTATGTTTCCAGTGTTTTGAATTCTGCGTTTAAATTTCAATTTATTCTGCAAGTGGCACTTTTACAAGTTCAGCATTTCACATACTGGATGATCCATCCATCCATCTTCATCCGCTTTATCCGAGGCCGGGTCACGGGGGCAGCAGCCTAAGCAGAGAGGCCCAGACCTCCCTCTCCCCAGCCACCTCCTCCAGCTTATCCGGGGGAACACCAAGGCGTTCCCAGGCCAGCCGAGAGATATAATCTCTCCAGCGTGTCCTGGGTCTGCCCCGGGGCCTCCTCCTGGTGGGACATGCCCGGAACACTTCACCCAGGTTAAATCACTGAAATGGTCAGTCAGCTAAGAGCCATAATCTCTTCAGCATGTTCTGTCCTGCCCTGCCATCTCCCTGCAGTTGGACATGGCTGATGCCTGAACATCCTTACTGGCTTCTTTCATGTGAAGGAGCATCGGTTCTATTCTCTGCCCCCCCAAATGACCGAGCAACTTGCCCTATTCCTAAGGGAAGACCCAGACACCCTTACTATAGTACGCTATAGTACAGGAGGGAGGAGGGAACGCCACAAAACGAAGGTGAGCAGACTTAGACTGACTCTTGTCTCAGGGGGAAGGCCTCAAATGATTTTTATGTAACAATATAACATTTTAAAAATATACATATATCATATATATACATATACAATACATAATTTTCACAAATAAATGAAACTAGAAGCACTTGTAGTAAAAAGCTAGAATTAGCAGTATGAAATACACACCGTAATTCAATAACAAATCTGACTTAACGACTATTTTCATCTCCAGTGGTCAGACTGAGCGGTTCGGATTACAGACCGCTGCAGACAGAGAACCAGAAGTTCACAGTTCGCATTCCTTTCTTTTAAAATCATTTTATCTTTTTTTTAAAAGCATAAACATGTCTCATTTCTTTATCAGTACATATATGAGTGCATGCAATGAAATATCCGGTGACATCACTGGGACCCGTAAGGGTGAATCATTTTTAATAGCATTTCTTCTCATTAGACTCAAATCTGTCTCGTAGCATTACTACACATTACAATGCTTACAAAAACAATGCACATATACGTGTATTGCTGATATTCGCAGAGCTCCACTCCTCTGTTTAAATGCAAACAATAAACTTTTGAGAAGAACAAACGGCCCATTCCTTTTATCTGCTCTCATGTGACAGCATTTGATTATCAGGACAGCTGCTATGTGTGAGCAGCTGCTGTAAGAAGTGAAGGACCTCAAACTGCCACGACCATTGCTTTGAGCAGAAAGATGATTTCACCCTAATGACACCCTTAGTAATTCAGCCTTATTTGCATTTTATGTTACAATCGTTCCTTCTTTCTCAGATATTTAACACCGGTTTAACATATTAGCCTGGAAATTTAAAAATAAATAAATATTGAAATATATCTCTGAAAACAGTCCAAAGGAATGAAACATTCAGAAACCTTTTTGGAGCCATTTTTTAGGCCGGTGGTATGAAAAGAACAACAGTTTAAAATTGCATTAAGTAATTGTTTTTCAAACTGTTTTATTTAAGTATTGAAGTGTTTACACAGTGTGTTTCACAGTCATTTTGACGCTTATCATTAACAACTCTCATTATTAAACCGGATGTGTGTCAGAGCCTGTCACCTCTCGCCTCTTTCACAATCAGCTGACCGCGTGAGCGAGCGCTTTAGTTTGTACGCGCGCTCCCTAGAGGCGGAGGCTTTGCATCTGACTGGCGGAGGCTTTGCATCTGACTAGGTGAGGCTGTCAGAGACGCGAGCAGCTGGCAGGAGGTGAACTCGGAGTGAGCACAAGGTAAGAGATTTAAAAGGGAATCTGTCATTCGTTTATTTAAACACAGAAACTCATTTTCCCCTCCCTCTGTCTTTGTGTTGACTTTTTGCTGTTGTTTGAGGGCTCGAGAGACGACACGCGCTTCGTGTCTGTGTCCCACGCAGGCGGAGACGCTTATCGTCTTAAAAAATTAAGGCGAGGCTGCAGTTTAACGTTAAACGTGCTGGATAGGGAACATTATAAAGCGTATGGGGGGGTTGAAAGCAATTACGTCACTTTTATAGGAACTCCGTAAAGCAACTCGGATGCTGTTAAAAGTTTGTTCAACAGGATCACACATGCTCTACATTTTTCCCCTGCTCCTGATTGTGTCTGCGTTCTCTCTTTTGTAATGTGGAACACGAGCTGTTTCCTTTCCTCTGCTCTTCCAGTAATATTGGTCAAACTGGCTTTGTAGTGAATGCAGACACACCTCTCCTTCTTCACTGCAGTTCAGTCGATCCAGTTTCCACACAGACTGAATCCACTCCGTGTTCACCGCGTTTAATCACATTTACTGTCTGTGCTCATAATTAAGAGCTGCAACATAAACTGCAAGAAAGTAAATTGAATTTAGGCTAATGTGGCCCTACCTCAGATGGGAATTCGTTCGATGAGAGATGGGGTCCAGCTGCAGTATGGGAAATGTAGTATTCATTGTTTTGGACTCTCTCTTCTGAGTCTCTCCTACTTTATAGAAGAGACACACTTGATAGCTGGAAGCATGCCCATGAATTATAAATTGTGTTATCATAGCTACTAATGCACGATGCCATCACCTTTCATTTACAATGAAATGAAAATATGTTTGTGTCTAATTCGATGATTGTTTTGGTCAGTAATTTCATTTTTTGTTTAAAGCTTCTCAATTAATAAAAGTTGCTCTTTTATTTTTATTTTTTTTTAGCAATGACACTGAAATATTTGGGAGGTTTCAGTTGACGGTCTATAAATATTACAAGAATGTAAAATTTTGCAAGACTCAGAGGTGTCCATTTAACCCTCTCAAGGCAGGCGTTGCCAATTTGCAACAGTTAAAAACTAACAACCTGATCACCCCACATACATATTTTATGAGTTTTTTTTTACTCAGAAGTACCACTGCAGGACTTGGTTGTGCATTAGCAACAAAAAGTTTAATGAGAGGGTTAAGTTTTTTTTGTTGTTTTTTTGTTTTTTAATCAGTTACATCTTATTGAGCGCTCAGAGAGCTTCAGTGTGGAAAATGGCTCCTCCGTGAAATAGAAATATTTCAGACGTGTCATCTCACATAAAGTTAGGGTGATTTACTGTTAACAACAACGTCTCACTAAAAGTTTCATCATTATCTCCCAATGCTAATGCTAGCTGCCGCTCTGCTAGTGAATTTGGTTTTCAGATTTGATATAATTTAATGTCTTAGATATACAGTATGTTCTGACTGACCTGGTGTTTCATCAGATTAGATGTGCTGTGTTGCCATGAGAATTTTTTTCTGGGAGTCCTTTCAATTGAGATTGTTTGTGGCTCACCACCGCTGCCACCATCCTGTGTTTTTGTTCTTCCTCAACACATCACAGGAACGCTCTCTTTCTTCCTCTAATCCTGGTACCAGTCCTCATGTTATGGTACCAAACATCTGTTGCAGACTGATTTCGTAGTAGCCTGAAAAATACAGAGTTTGGTATCCAATCCTAGTGTGTGTGCTGCCAGCAAGCTGTTGTACTTAATCACATTGGGGAAAATTAAAAAAGAATAGAAGTGGTGGATGGTCATATGCTAAAATTGGGTCGTTTTAGGCCATTTCTCGATGTTTGATAGCCCGCTTGATGACCTGACAAACCTGTAGGTTGGAGCCCACAGGAGCCTCAGACGAAGGAGGAGCTCACAGACAAAGATGCAAATTTCTTGTATTGTAATCAGAAGATTTGTTTTGTTTGCTTCATTGTCACCGCCTTTTCTGGCTGCTCAAAATCGCTTTGCACAACTTCACTTTGACCTTTAAAAGAATCTGAACAATTTTTTTTTTCTCTCACCAGCTCAGCTCTTTATCTTCCTTTGCAGGTGAAGAAACTCATTAGGAAAAATGGCGAACAGTAACCTTCTGGGACGCATCCGGAACCATCCTCAACCCCCAGCACCCGCTCTAGGTAAAATCTGGTGGAACACTGGTGTCATAGTTTCACTTCTGTAAATATCATGTGAAGAAAATGAGTTCAGTGTTTGATTTTTTTTCTTGCAGCGATTTCAAAGGTGATTTTGTGCGGCATGCCCATTGCTCAGATTGCAATTGGTGAGCTCCATACTTACTTACTTGACTGAGTGTTCACAAGTATTAAAGTTTTCCAGGCAGCTCAGATTGTTCTTTTTTTGAATCATCCTCCTTGTGTCCACCAGGGACAATATACCTTCATGAGTGTCCGCGTGAGCACTTCATCCCCATCTATCTGATAGTGGTGGGAGTCTTTGGCCTGATTCTGTCATTGCTCTCCTGCTTGCCCTGCGCCAGGGAGCCCGAAGAAGGCACCTCCAACCCTCTGAGCACAATCTGCACAACCTGGAACTCCTTGACATCTGTCTTTCTCTTCTGCTGGTTTATCGCTGGTGAGTTAAAAAGTAAAGGAAGTGACCTGTTTCTGGTTGGCTGCCTGTTAAAATTGTGTAAATACAATCATGGTCATTGGACAAACAACCAGCATAAATTCACACCGAAGAGATTAAACATTAATGGCTCTCAGCACCGCAAACAGAACAGGCAATGTTTACAGTGTGCTTCATGCAGCTTTTATAGCAGAATGTTTCTATTATAGACCACATTAGTTTCAGCTCCATGACTCTCCAAACACCAAACTGAATGTATTAAAAAGCCAGCAAAAAATATATGGTGCTGTGTTAAGTGCTCTCCCTTCATTGTGTCTCTTAGATTTATCATAGCAGACACTGAGTCTTATGTACTCAGGGTGCAGGATTCCCTGTCTAATCATTAAAACTGATATCCCACACTAGCACTGCGTGAAAGAAGCTAGCCGCTACGAAAACAAGGAGTACAAGCTCGAAAACATGGATGTAAATTAGGACTGTAGTCTTTAGGGTTGAGTGTCTGATTGATCAATATGCTCTCTTTTCTCATTGGTCAGAAGATCAATAGCCATTATTCTTGGCAGAGGGAAGAGCAGATCACAATCTGTATATGAATGATGGATGTAGCTTCCAGTTCTTAAAAGTTTAGCGAATGGAGAAGTTTCTTAAACCTGCGACGTGACTGCTGCGACGTGACTGCTGCGACGTGACTGCTGCGACGTGACTGCTGCGACGTGACTGCTGCGACGTGACTGCTGCGACGTGACTGCTGCGACGTGACTACTCTGGTTCTAAAAATACTTAAGGTTGTGCAAAGTCTCTGAGAAAATGCTCCTCAGCTTCCTCATTGTCTCACACTTCCCGATGGCCTTATCGCCCTCAAGTACTGGTATTGCCTGGGTAGGGGCATCCAAACGCCTCACAAGAAGGGATAAAGGAAGTAAATTTAGTAAAGTTGTGTTAGAAAATGATGGTGGTGTAAGATTTGGATTAATCCATGTCTGGGAAACTGGGCCTAGTTTTCAGAAGTAATCTGGAAGGTCTAATAAGATCAAGACAAGACATTATTTTAAAAAAGGTTATGAATTAAGAATGTTAAAGGTGATCACAGTAGATAAACCTTAACTCATTAAAGACTTAAATCTATCCATAGGCTCTCAGTGTTTGCTGCTTTCTGTCAGAGCCAAAAAGTGCAGAAAATGTGTCAGCTGATGTTTTCAATCATCTTTTCAATTGTCTCTTTTGCTAGCTAACATCACCAGCAGTAGCTGACTGTATCTGTCTTAATTGTGGCTTTTGTGGTAGTGCAGTTATTTAGGTCATGCAGTACAGTGCTTCTGAGTCATGATAAAGTAGGTGAGGTAAACTTGGTTGTGGATAAAATAGCGAATTTCTTGCTAATTAAATATTCCCAAAATAGCTGTTTATTATCAAACTTCAATCAAATTTTATCAGGCTCGCAGGGGCGCTGGAACCTATCCAAGCTACCATTGGTCGAGAGGCAGGGTGCGTTCTGAACAGATATTCCATTTGTCATAGGGCGTTAACAAACTGCAGGCAGTTAATTGGGAATCTTTCTAATTTTGTTTTAATTTTTTTTTTTTTTTTTTTATTTTAGCACCCCCAGCATCCTAATGAAAATGCTGGTAATCTGAATTTGATCATGTTTGAAAGTCTGTACTTAGATCAGAGTGAGCCTATAAGTTCTGTTTTTAACAACCAGGATAAAAGTAAGATGGATTAGATGCACATAATCCAGAGAAGGAAAAAACTGGATTACTAAAACCAGATATTTTTGAAGGGTGAGAATGAGAATGTTGAAACATGCAAGGGCCACTAGGTGGCAATATATGGCTGTTTTAATGGATTACTACACACAAACCCCTGAGAGGTACATGTAACATGAATTAAGATAATTAGAATAGTTGTCTAAGCTCAGTGAGGCTTCAAGTGCTGCTTTGCACATCCTGTCAGCTGTCAGGCCTCCAAACACTAAAGTCCAGCTTATGTGCAGAGAGATCAAACAATTATTATTCATTCTTCACTTCATTTGTTTTCCTTTTCTTTTTTTCTTTTTTTTTTTTTTTTAGGTAATGTATGGATCTACTCTATTTATCAGCCCAACTACACCAAAAACACAACAGATGTGAGCACCTACTGCAACAAGACCCTGTACCTGTTTGCCTTCTGGACCACCACTCTGGTTTACATCCTGATCGGTTTGTTTTTCGTGTGCGGCTTCTTGGTCCTCCTCTGCTTCTGTCTGTGTGGCCGTGCCGATCCCGATGACGACGTGTAACGACGTTCAGAAACGATGACGGTACTGGACGCACACAATGAATATGCTGCTGATGCAGATATGTTTACGAATATGTTGTAAGTGTGTGATTTGACCGCGCATCTTGTGTTGAAAGATGAGCATTTTCTATACCTCTGCAGCAGCTACTGTTTACAGGAATTTTATTCTGAAATCAAGAAGATCATTGGTGTTTAAGAATTTATGCGAGAGCTGATTCCAACAGCAAAATTATTTTTACTTTCCTATTTGTTTCCATGTTTGTCCCAGGAAAACACGTCTATATTATAAATGTGAGGAAGGTTTTTCTCACAAGGATCTCAGCTCGTCATTAAACTCTTTTAGTGACGCTACAGATACAGATGACATCGTTTACTGCCATCCTATTTGCTGATAAACGCCCAGCATCAGTCATTGTCAGGGTTCAGCTGATACATCTGTGAATCTGTAGATGTGCTGTTACATGATGAGCCACAAATTTGGGTTATTGCGTGTAAATGATGAAATGGAAAAAGTCACTTTGGTAATGGTATCAATCAGGGAATAAACGAATACCAAAAAAAATCCTGTGTAATGTAGTTTTTCATACTTTATAATTCTGTAAAGTGTAGGTTTGTTTTCTGTGGAAACCAACACTTCTCTGTATTTCACTGTTCAAAATGTAATCACATCATGAAAGTCTGTCAGAGGTTTATCGCTGTAAGTTATGGATCATGAATCTTGACATTTGAAATAAAAGACCTGCCGTATTTTGTCATGTCAGAAATAAAAACGAAAGACAAGAGTGGGAAGCTTTGTGTGGCTAATCGATTTTATCTGAAAAGCAGAAATTCTGGACCTACACGCTAAACGGTAGTTATCTGTGCAAAAAAGCATTAGACCCAATCGCACAATGGACAGTAAAGATATTTTTAGTGTATCTGATGTTTAAAATTTGCAATCTGGCACTGTCTCAATATCAAAGCTTATTTATTCAAATATCTGTTTCTGTGCAAGACGACTATGGGTAAGAATTGAAGTATACACCTCTATACACCATTCTGTGCTAAATTATTAGTTATTACTTCTCCTGCTTGGCTCGCTTCCACACCCTGTTTGTCCAGTCTTTCTCCCCTTAACCCAGCCGGTCACAGCAGATGGCCCCGCCCCTCCCTGAGCCTGGTTTTGTTGGAGGTTTCTTCCTGTTAAAGGGGAGTTTTTCCTTCCCACTGTCGCCAAAGCACTTGCTCATAGTGGGTCACTTGTTTCCTTTTTGTGCTATTGTTGGGTCTTTACCTCGCAATATAAAGCGCTTGTGATTTGGCGCTACCTAAATAAAATTGAATTGAAAAGGGTTAGTGTCTGTGAATAGTCAACTGCCACTGACAACTGACTAATCTGGACCATTGAAACCACTGAATAAGAGCCTATTATATATCATGATTAAAAAAAATCTAATGAATGATGATAAACTAACCATTTATCTGCCTAGCCAGTTTAGGGAAAGTAATAAAATTAAGTGTTTTACAATTACACTCGTTCAAACCCTTTTAAACAGGTTGGTTCATATACAATGTAGTTCTGTTTGGTATGTAGAATACACCTTTCATTATGGGAAAACCTTTAAATTGCCAATGTTATTGGTGTCACAAAAGAGAAACAGTGGAGACTGATGATTTCACTCAGGAAGCATACAGTGGGGCAAAAAAGTATTTAGTCAGCCACCGATTGTACAAGTTCCCCCACCTAAAATGATGACAGAGGTCAGTAATTTGCACCAGAGGTACACTTCAACTGTGAGAGACAGAATGTGAAAAAAAAATCCATGAATCCACATGGTAGGATTTGTAAAGAATTTATTCGTAAATCAGGGTGGAAAATAAGTATTTGGTCACCTCAAACAAGGAAAATCTCTGGCTCTCACAGACCTGTAACGTCTTCTGTAAGAAGCTTTTCTGTCCCCCACTCGTTACCTGTATGAATGGCACCTGTTTGAACTCATCATCTGTATAAAAGACACCTGTCCACAGCCTCAAACAGTCAGACTCCAAACTCCGCCATGGCCAAGACCAAAGAGCTTTCGAAGGACACCAGGAAAAGTATTGTAGACCTGCACCAGACTGGGAAGAGTGAATCTACAATAGGCAAGCAGCTTGGTGTGAAAAAATCAACTGTGGGAGCAATCATCAGAAAATGGAAGACATACAAGACCACTGATAATCTCCCGCGATCTGGGGCTCCACGCAAGATCTCATCCCGTGGGGTCAAAATGATCATGAGAACGGTGAGCAAAGATCCCAGAACCACACGGGGGGACCTGGTGAATGACCTGCAGAGAGCTGGGACCAAAGTAACAAAGGTCACCATCAGTAACACACTACAACGGCAGGGAATCAAATCCCGCAGCGCCAGACGTGTTCCGCTGCTGAAGCCAGTGCATGTCCAGGCCCGTCTGAAGTTTGCCAGAGAGCACATGGATGATACAGCAGAGGATTGGGAGAATGTCATGTGGTCAGATGAAACCAAAGTAGAACTTTTTGCTATAAACTCAACTCGTCGTGTTTGGAGGAAGAAGAATACTGAGTTGCATCCCAAGAACACCATACCTACTGTGAAGCATGGGGGTGGAAACATCATGCTATGGGGCTGTTTTTCTGCCAAGGGGACAGGACGACTGATCCGTGTTAAGGACAGAATGAATGGGGCCATGTATCGTGAGATTTTGAGCCAAAACCTCCTTCCATCAGTGAGAACTTTGAAGATGAAACCAGGCTGGGTCTTCCAACATGACAATGATCCAAAACACACCGCCCGGGCAACAAAGGAGTGGCTCCGTAAGAAGCATTTGAAAGTCCTGGAGTGGCCTAGCCAGTCTCCAGACCTCAACCCCATAGAAAATCTGTGGCGGGAGTTGAAAGTCCGTGTTGCTCGGCGACAGCCCCAAAACATCACTGCTCTCGAGAAGATCTGCATGGAGGAATGGGCCAAAATACCAGCTACTGTGTGTGCAAACCTGGTAAAGACCTATAGTAAACGTTTGACCTCTGTAACATAACCTTTGTTGGCAATAACAAAGTATTGAGTTGTATTTTTGTTAGTGACCAAATACTTATTTTCCACCCTGATTTACGAATAAATTCTTTACAAATCCTACCATGTGGATTCATGGATTTTTTTTTTTCACATTCTGTCTCTCACAGTTGAAGTGTACCTCTGGTGCAAATTACTGACCTCTGTCATCATTTTAGGTGGGGGAACTTGCACAATCGGTGGCTGACTAAATACTTTTTTGCCCCACTGTAGAGGCTTGCAAAGTGAAGGCTGGGGTGGCAGTTTTAGCAATTTTATTTATGAGTGGGGGCTCAGTGGAGACGAGGAAACTGTTATTTAGGTTTTTTTCTATAAAATAAATCAGAGAAAACTGTGATAGACTAATGAAATATTAGCAGTAATGCATTGTAAACAGATGCCAACTGCAGTTAAACCCCAGAGGAAGCGCTTGCAAGTACGTGGCTTCCTGAGGACATAACTTTCTGTTTCATCACTAATCCTCCAGCATTGTTGTTTTGGTGGCGCAGGCTTCTTCCTTGGTACATCTTCACATCTTTTTTCAGTGCACCTCCAGGTAAACACGTTTCCTTATAAAGAGAATGAAGGTATAACAATTTTTATGCTACTTTTGTACTTGTGAGTACTTTTAATGCCAGTTAAGAATATCTCTACATGCTTATCAGTACATGACACTCAGTCTTGTGTGTCATATCGTCCCACTGATGGATTTGTTGAGTTCTTCATGACGCATCCTGTATTGTACTCTTTTATACTTGCATTTATGTTTAATAGGCAATAACTTCTGTCCATTAATTCTCTTCACCTTATCCAATCCAGAGGGGCTGGAGCCTGCATTAACTAAATGTTACTTTTAAAAAAAGAAAAGAGCAAAAATGTTCAAACAAATTTGTCGTTTGTTTTGTGGTAGACTTCCTGCCAGTACAAATGAGAGGAGCCACTTTATCATTGTCCTTTATGGGAATTTTATTTATTTTTTATTTTTTTATGTTTTTTGTGGCACATTACTAACATTTACATAAACTGAGTGTCTTACACAGCAGAAAGGTAACACCTGATTTTATTTTCTGTGGGGGGGATTAGGTGGTTGCTCATTATGCAAGACTGTATGGATAGTAAACGCTTCTCTTCTCTGGCAGGCTGATCTTTTCATTTTCCTGACAAATAAAAACAACTGGACTGTCTGGATCTGTGCTGGTGAAAGTTGGCACAATGGCAAAACAAACAGCATCGTTAGGTAAGAGAGTCCTGTGCAGCACATCTGCAGCTGTTGAGCCGTCTCATTTGTGATGTTAAAAATCTATTCTGTCTCCCTTCAGTTTGCATCTTAGTGCTTTTATTCGTCACAGTCTTTGCTCAAGTGATAGTTGGTAAGTGAGAGAAGCAGCACATTCAGACTGAATTTATCTGAATATATATTACCAGTGCATGTAGCATGTGTTATTTTTATGATATTATTAACAGATTAGTTGCTTCACATACAGAGATAACAGGACCAGACAATAGAAAATGACATGCATAGTTGTAAGAATACCATAGTTTCCCTTTATGCTCCTGCACTTTAACTAATGATGGTGCTGAAGGTGTTTTTGTCCTCTGCAGCCTGAATTCCAAACAAATTAGATACATAACATCTGAGACTACCTCTCAGCATCAGTAAGACACATATTGACACATATTGATTGTTTGCTCCACACTTTTTGTTAGGATCTGATCGCTCAAGAAAGCAGAAGTTGTAAAAGCTTAACAGTTGAATTAAGAAAACTGTGACTCCATGAGCGAGCCCTTCACTGTGTCCCCAACAATACACCACACCAGTGTAGACTAGATCAAATAAAGAGTTCACAAGAAAAGCCAGAGGTTTATAATAAGATAGTCATCAAACAGGTGACGTGCAAGCAGTTCTGGTGATACTTTGTCTTTGTGCCTAAAAGGTGGGGAGTACTTCAAGGACTGTCCAGGAATTCCCTTCATCCCTATTTATCTTTGTGGACCCATCTTTGCCTTCTTTGCACGGTGTATGTACGGGTCATGTAACAAGTTTTGTTGGTCCGTGACTACCCTCTTCTTCATTTGCTGGTACATTGCTGGTAAGCTTTAAGGGTTTTACTCAATTTCTGACCACAGCAGGCAGCTCTTGCAAAATAACATGACGCCTGCACAGCAGAAAATACCACATTAAGCAAGCAACGAGTATGACAGAGAACGAAATCCAAAAGCAAAACTATACGTATAGTTAATATAGGAATTATTCAAGTAACCAAGTGATAAGTTCAGATCCTAAACCTAAACCTGACCAGTGTACTCTGGGAATGGACATTTTTAACATCAAGGAGACTTTAACTTGGCAAAATAAAGGACTAATTAAGCAAAAATATCATACTAATTCAAGTACTGATGGGATTAAAGGAGGAGCTTAAACCGCTTGTTTCTAGCTGTGGATGAAGTTAGGTGCTGCACCAAAAAAAAACAGATAAGGAAAATAGAAATAATGAAAGCTAAAAACGACTGGATTCATCGCAAAGCTTGTGTTTGTTCTCCTCTCAAGTGCCCGAAGAATAGAAATATATAACACATTCTATTCAACTGTTTCTTTAATTGATATTGCACCAAAATCATTCATTTTCTGAGATCTCTCTCATATTTCTGCAGGTAATGCAGTGATCTACAGCAATTATAAACAACTTCAGATTACAGACTACAGATCCTGCAGTAAGACACTCTACCTTTTTGCATTTTGGAGCACCACTCTGACCAACGTCTTATTTATTTGTTGTTGTTGCTATTGTAAAGAAGAGGCAGATGAGGTTGATGTTCAAGTATAAATACACACAGAAGGTCAAAATCAGTGTGTATGCTGTCTAATGAGTGTTTTTATGGGATATGTGTATTTAAAGCATATCATCAAATGGATAAAACAGCAGCACTGACATTATAATTGAAGTGTAAAATGCAGGATTAAACATGATTATGTTTTTGTAAAAATGCTTTTGATATGAACTTGAGCGTTTGATTCATTATTACAAATAATATTTTCAGCACTTGATTACATGTGCACATAAAACAGGTTGGTTGATGCTTTTCTGCCTCACTGAGCCACTGGCAGCTCAGTTATTACGAACTCGAGATTCTCAAAGGTCCAAAACGTATAAAGCTGAAATGCAATGAAATGTGGCAAAAACAAAACACCAGGGAGAATATTTATTTCATAGAATGCTGCAGCTGAAAAAAGTTTATTCTTCAGTGGAATTGTTAGTTAACTCCAGTGCTGTGCAAAAGACCACTTAAAAAAAACCCTAAAACTAACAAAAACTAACAAACAAAAGCAAGAAAAAACAACAACAAGATAATCTGGCTGTTTGGAAGCAAGATATAGATAAATTAGGGGGGTCTCAAGACTTTTTCTTAGTGCTTTATTAACAACAGAAGTATAGGATTATTGCAGAGATAGTACCTGTATTTAGCCTGTTAATAGCAAATATTCAATAAAAGCACCACATATCAATATTAGGCCCAGTTTTCTTCCTTCTATATGTTAATGATTTTATTTACTCCTCTAGTATTTTATATAAAGTAATGTTTGCTAATAATACAAATCTGTTTTGTCTCATGAAAACTAGATAATCTCCAACATATTATACATTTAATAAGTTATTGTTTGCAAAAATTAAAAAATAATAATAAAAAAAGTAGTTGTATTTAACTCAAACAGAAACTAGAAAAATGTTGACAATGTATGTATGCAGATAAATAGTAGTTTTATCAAGAGGGTAAAATCTGCAATATTTTGGAAGGTTTGATGACTTTGTGACTTCCAAGAGGCAAATTTATGGTTTTATGAAAAAAGTTTCCAAATATGTTGGTTTATTTTTTAAAATTCAGAAATTGTCCTGAATGTGAATCATTGTGATAATTACATGGTGTAATATGTGTCCTGCTCATTTTAGGAGATTGCAGACGTTACAAAAAGAGTTATATTTAGCTGTATCATGGTCCAAGGTAGATCCCCCTAATCCTCTTCTTCATTACAGACTTCTGAAGTTGTTTAAATGTAACATCCTTCATAATGCCCGTGTAATGCATAATGTTGTTTTGGGTTTTTTTGGGGGGGGGTGTTACATGTCACTCTTCAGATGTCACTGGATTCGTGTTATCTTTAAGGTATTCTTAAGATGTTTGAGTGATTTAGGGTAGTATGATGATGTCTTTTGTATGTATTTCATATATAGTCCACATTCACAAATTACTCACAAATCATTATTTCACAAAGAACTGCATCATATTCGTGATCATGTTTGAATTTGTATTGTAGTCGATTTGTGAATAAATTGAACTGACAGTGTTACATTTCCTGTTTGTTCTTTATGTGAAATCGTTTCTTCATCGCTCATGTTTGAATCTTAGTTTCACTTCTTCCAAGTGGAGCAAAAACAGACTACAGTTATATTCGAACTCCACTAGATGCTCCCCTAATGCCTTTACATCCCATGACATTAATGCCTTTGCAAGAATCTGTAATTCAGCAATATTTTCTTACCTGAATTTGTTCATAATCTACAAACAGCTTTACAACTGTCTCTGACCACATGCGCACAATATGATGAAATCCAGTCTGTCTTAAATGTAAACACCTGAGAAGGTTTTTATGTTGTCTGTCAGTGTAACAACAATCATAACATAATAAATATTTTTATTCTGTTTTTTTTTCCCAGTTACTCAGATGTAAAACAAAGTCAGGAAACCCAGAGGGGGTCATCTGATTGTTGGGCTTCTCTCTGTATTATTGTAGCTCTTTGAGGTGACTTTTGTGATTTAGCACTACAGGACAGATGAATAGAAAAATATGCTCTAATACAAAAAATATATATAAACAACAGATATGTGCATTATTTCACAAATGTATACACTTGGACACGCGCTCACACAACAAAAGAAGTCTAGCATTGTCAGGATGTACATAACAAATTTAGACACCTCATCGTTAAATAAACTTAATTTTACTGCATTTAAAACATCAAAACACACATATCCTTGTTTTTGTTCAATCTTATTAAAACTTAAAAACTTTACGTTGAAGTTACATTGTAACTGACTTTCAATCAAGAGAGTGAGTTAGAAAACACTCATAAGAAGTGCAACAAAATTCCCATTATGTCAAAAAGTACAAATGGCACAAACAGCTTGGAAGAAGCATAATTATTAATAATAATTGTCACAGCTGTGTTTACCCTGCACTCCCATAGTGGCTGCTGTCGTAAAAAATCAGCCTGCTAATCAATCAAATCAATCTACTCGCCCCTCGTCCTCTTGGGGGCGCTCTCAGCTCGTGGGCTCACCTGCTCACTGAGTTCACCAGTCACTTTGTAGGAAGTGTAAAGTCCTTCAGTGGACATTAGAGCCGTCTGTTAGTGTGCAAACTGCACAGGTAATATGTATAAAATGAAAAGGTGAACATGGTGTTGGTTTGCAGCTGTGACTGACTGAAGCTTTCATCTCAGGAACCACAGCGAGGCGTAGCAGGTAAAACAGCTATAAGGATGAAGGTGTTTAACAGGTATGCAAAAAAATCAAAACAAAAAAGAAAATAGTTTAGTTCAGCTAAACACTGATAATCCCACTTTGACTCAGCTAAAATCAAGTCCTTTAAGTCATAAACCACTTCAAGAACCAGTTTGAAGCTCAGATCATCTCTAATTGGTTTGTTGAACATTACACGTACTTCACTCCGGCAGCTCTGAAGGCTGGTAATAGCAGGATACAACTGCTGAAGCAGCCAGAGGGTCTTTGTGCTGTTCTGGTAGATGTGCTTCTCCTACATGATTTGGTCCGTTGGCTTATATGTTATTGTAAATTTCCACATGTAGCTTTTGCAATGAACCAAAGATAACAGACCTGCAAAATGTCAGATGCTGAAGTTTTAATCTTAAGGACAGGTTTTGTTTTTTTCCACAGACATGTAGTGACAAACGCAAGAATCACAATAGAGTATAACAGAATAAAGTCTGCACACATATACTCTTGAGTGATATTTCATTTAATATGATGTCAGCCGACCCTTTTCCTTTTATAACAAACCCCCGGCACCCTGGAGCTGTGACGTCACCTCTGAATGGGTTTTAGATAGTTAAGCTAGTGCGTCACGCTCATAGCGTCTTTATATTTCTGTTACTGTACAGACAGTTGGAAACCTCTCAGCATGATGCCAGCTAAGCCAACGCGATTTTAGTTTTGTTAGCTAATAAGTGAAATGCGACCAATAAACAGGAGCAGCTACACTGTATACGAGTTTGTTTGTTTTTTCTCACATTAATATTAGCGTTTATTCTGAAGAGTAAACCTCTTCCACCCAACTTAAGGCCGTTAATCTGTGGGTCGGACAAACAGTTTATTGGGAAATGAAAGTTACACCACCTGATAAACTATGATACGCAACCAAATTTGCGCTTAGTAACTAATTCTGTTTTACAGTATTAAGGCACATAGATGAGTTTGTCCTGTAAAGAGGCTCGTGCACCTCTCAAATGGTTGAAATCGTGACAGAGAGCATCTTCAGCATAGTTATCAGCAGCTCTAAGATAAGAGCAGGCCTTACTCCAGAGCATGGACACTGCAATCGTCAATTCATGAACTAAACTATATGGAAACTTTGCTAACTTGTCATTTTGACCAGCAAATAAAATATTTTTCATTTAATTTGAAGCTATAATTGAACTCGTGGAAATTTTTGGATTCCTATTTGCACATTAATTTCTATTTCCTAATATTCTGATTTACTTCATTTTCATGCAACAAAGTGTGACACAGGTGGGAAAACTTGAGTAGGTGAGGTGCTGGAGAAGCTTCCTGCCCACAGGAAGTGCAGATTAAATAATCGTTGACTAATTGAAGAGAAAAAAAATTAGGCAGATTAGTTGACTATAAAAATAATCGTTAGTTACAGCGCTAGTGTTCTGTTGGGTTGGGGTCAGGACTTTGTGCAGGCCAGTCAGATTCCTCCACACCAAATGTGTCTTTATGGACCTTTCTTTGGTGAACTGGTTTGCAGTCTTGTTGGAACAGGAAAGGGCCATCCCCAAACTGTTTCCAGAAACTCTTGAAAAACAACCCCACACCATAATCCCCCCTCCAAATAAGTTTGCATTCAGTGCAATGCAGTCAAACAAGTACCGTTCCCTTGGCAACTGCCAAACCCAGACTTGCCTATTGGCTTGCCAGACAGAGAAGTGTGATTCATCACTGCAGAGAACACGTCTCCACTGAGTCCAGTGACAGCGTGCTTTACACCACTGCATTGACGCCTTGCATTGCGCCTGGTGGTGTAAGGCTTGGATGCAGCTGCTCAGCCTGTGATTTTATGTGGCCTACCACTTCCTGGCTGAGTTGCTGTTGTTCCCAGTCGCTTCCCCTTTGTTGTAATACCAGCTGACTGTGGAATATTTAGTAGCCAGGAAATTTCACGACTGACTTATTGCACAGGTGGCATCCTGTCACGGTACCATGCTGAAATTCACGAGCTCCTGAAAACCACCAATTCTTTCACCATTCTTTGTAGAAGCAGTGTTCACGACTAGGTGCTCGATTTTATACACCTGTGGTCATGGAAGCGATTGGAACAACTGAATTAATTCATTTGGATGGGTGAGCGAACACCGTGGACAGCACGGCGTAGCTTGATTGCATGAGGTTTAAAGTTCTCCTGAATATTTTATGCATTTCGTTTGATTTAATCGATCCTATGAATTGAAATTCCAGCCATCAATCCTTATCTGAATCAATTTTTTCTAAACTTAAAACATTTGCACTTTATCAATAAGTAGACAGCAAATTAAAAAGTCATCCAGACAGCATGCTGTTCATGCCTCTGTCCAGATAAGAGCTCATTTTATCTGTTGGGAGATCCTTTACCTGTGGAAAGGATGAATCACAGGTTTCCCACTATGTGCATGTAACGCTGTGCAAGCGGGTGGGTGGGTGGCATTCCTTGTGATGAACTGATTAGCTACACAGATGGGCGCGTCCGACTGGGAGAATCCGAGTTTGACTAATTACAGGAAAACTGTTAACTTCTGTGAGTCACAGAGAGGCCGACTGAACTCATATTGTTAAAATGAAGAAGGTTTCATTAAACAACAAGAAAAAAACTACTATTTTTTTTATTTTTTCATTTATTTTTTACACCACATTTTCACATTTCTGACACAAGACACAAACTATTATGGATTGAAACCACTTTCAACAGCTGGCTGGTGGATTTGTGAAGCAGCAGTTCTGCCTTCCCTCTGAGTCTTGACTAAATGTAGATTTTGTGGGTTTTTTGAGTCAGAGGGCTGGGCTTAGCTTGCCACAGACTGAGGCAGGAAATATCTTGCCTAACTGTGTGTGTGTTTAAGGTCGTGCTGCTTCTTGCATTGCTGCTCTTCTCTCCACTCCCTGCTCAGACGTGTTTTGTGCCACCGCCAGCTCTCTTCCCAAGGTAAGCCTTATCACGGATTTGTTTTTTTGCTTCCCTCTACAGTTCTTCACTCTGATTTCTTCTTTCTGTTCCCACTTTTCCTTTTCCCTGTACTTTTCCCCTGTCTGCTCAGCACATTCCTGCTCCTGGACAATGAGTCTTCAGTTTCACGTCAGTGGGACTCGCCTCTGTCCATCATTTCATTCAAAGTTTGCCCTTTTTCACTGTAACGCTCTTACAGTTAGCAGCGAGGGAAGCCCCGTGTTTTTCATTTCCTTTCCTTTTACAGCTTTCTAACAATTTCCTTGAGGTTAGGGTGTGGCACTGAAGTAACTTCCAATCTGTGTCATTACTTTAGACAAGGAAGTAAACTACCCTTGGCTTTAAACCATAGGCAGCGTGCTGTCACATTGAATTAAAATGACACTGTTTCCTTTCTAACCCCTATTTGTTTTTCAGTCCACTCAGTATCTCCATCACTCTGTCTTGATTTCACTCTCATAAACGTAGAGCCCACTGAACCGTACACACACACATACACACACATCCTGTTCACCAGTCGCCAACTAACAGATTGCTCTCAGGTCTCTCCACGCCTGATGCTCTGTGCACCTGCATGTCGTACGCTCTCATATTTCATTGTGTGCCCAACAGCGCATGAATGGCTGATTGGCTCAGTGACCCCAGCAGCCTATCTTTGACCTTGTGTATCCATCTAAGCCCTCCCTGTCAGCTCTCCTCTCCATCTAACCAGGCGCCACTTGATGCTTCAGTGGACAAGGCCAAGAGGGCATCTTTGCGTTTTTACCATTTTAACCCCTCGAGCGACCTCGTTTTCTGCTCCGCAACTCGTCTTTAGTTCGTTTTGCGTTGTTTCTCCGCAGAAGATTGGACTGGATTTTAGAGATTACAGTGCTCAGTTATTATGCTCCGTATTAAATAGACTAGAGGAGAAACTACTGATTTTAAAATACCCCTCATTGTTTTAAAGGCACGTGAAAGATGATTTTGAATGAAACCAATACCCAAATTTGAAAAATAATAGAAACCTAAAATGAAGTAAGAAAGAAATAAAAAGAGAAATAAAAACAGGCCTGTCAGTATTTATACGTTTCATGGAAACTGCAGTAAACAAAAAAGAAGCAGATTTCGGTTTTTGGAAGTTTGATGCCAGGCTTGTAATTTAAAAATGAGCTTAGCTTCAGAGCTAGTTTTGAAAAGTAAAATTGTAGTTCTGAGGTTACTCTCTCTATATTACTATTTACATTGTCATTAAAAAAAAATTAAGCCTAATGCTGTAACTAAAAAATGCCCCTTTCAAGACCTCCTCCTGGGACGATGTTCTTTAAGTTTCATCAGGCTGCGAATGCATGACCCACCTCGTGCAGACTGTTTCATGAAGTCGACTTACTTTTGTGCAAATACTTATTTATATTTTTTAACTTCATTACATTTGGCTTCATTGTTACGAAGTATTTTGGGTGGTTGCAGCTGGGCCACTGCAGCATCTTTATCATTTTCCTTTTCAGCTGTTCTGTTGTAGATGTACTGCTGTGCTTGGATCATTCCCCTCGTGCATGAACCAGATTAGCTTTAGCTGTCAGACAGATGGCCTCACGTCTGACTTTTGCATACTTTGGTATACGGAGGACTTGATGGTCCACGTTCCCCTGGCAGCCCGTCCACACAAGCCATACTTGTTCAGTGTTTTTCTACCGGCATTTACCATCCTAACTGAGACCTGTAGAGTCTGACATGTAGCTTTTGGGCCTTATCTTGGGGTAGAATTTGCTGCGATGTACGCTCCTGAGCAGATTATGGCATTGTGTTAAGACACCTGAATGCTTCAGATCTCCAAACTGCTCACACTTATCAGCAACTGGCTGCTACTTATCCTCTGAACCTCAGAGGCTGGATACAGAAATGCTTTGCTTAGACCAGCCCTTCACTCCTGTTTTAAAGAGGACAAATGGGGACAAGGGGAAGAGATGCGATAGAGGAGGGGGAAACAGTGGAAAGACGAAGAAGCCAGCAGCTCACTCTCACTGTAATTATCAGCTTGGTGTTTAGCTTTAGCCAGGAAACCAGGAACCCGACTCTCCCCATCTCCACACACACACAGCGTCCTATCTTCGGGCCTCAGGTAGGCTTTCATCACTCCGGCTTCAGTTACCTCCCACATATAAGCTAACAAGGCCAGGTGAGCTCAAGCACTCCTCCTCGTCAGACCCCTCGATATCTTACAACCTCAAACACACAACACACACTCCAGTGGACACGCAGAATGGACCTGGAGTCAGACAGCATGCCGGAGGTACCAGAGGAGATCATACAGTTAAGTGGACCGGTGCTTTTATTTGTGCCTCCTTACTTACTCTTCGAGCGGCTGTCCAAGCACTGTAACCTTAACCCAGTGGCCTCTGCATGTGCCGCCTTTCTCTGTTTCCCTGCACCCCCTCTACACTACTCAGTATATATGTTCAAATGCTCACTTCACTGCGCTGTTTGCTCGATTGACAGTTTACAAAAATAATGCTGAGTTTTAAAAGCATGTTGACATCCTGTTAGTCTGACCACAGTGCCGATAGTCAGCACTGATAGATGCGCTGTTTTCTGCTGCCAAATGAGTTGTTTTAAGACACATAACGCAGTAGCGCTGGGAGCAGCTTCTTACATGTTGGATCATCACTTGACTCTAATCCCTATAATTAAGCTAATTGCTTGTTTCCAGCCTCCCTTTATCTTCCCGTTGCCTCTGTAGCAGCACAGTTAAAACAAAAACTTCTCACTTATATGATGATAGAGCTAAAAGAAAGTGTTAACGTGTAAGTGCTCCACCCGTGCTTCATTTTATAAACAGATGTTTATCTAAATGCCCGTTGGGGCTCACCCTGAATGTGTTATGACACCCATAAGTTTGCCACCTTTTTTTAATTAGTTTTATCGCAAGAAAAAAACAACCCCAGAGCTTCTTGACGTTGTGAAACATTTTTATGATAAGGTTGATGATGAATATGAGAAACTGCAGATATACATCAGCATGCATCAATATGATAAAGATTATATAAAAAGCTGGGAAGTCTTTCTTCTCACTCATCATCGACACTGAAGTTAATATTTATCAGTATTTATCTTTGACATCTTGAAAGTTAATTTTTGGCCATTTAAATGGTAAATGGTAAATGGCCTGTATTTATATAGCGCCTTACTAGTCCCTAAGGACCCCAAAGCGCTTTACATATCCAGTCATCCACCCATTCACGCACACATTCACACACTGTGTGAATGTGTCTCATCATCAGCTACTGTTTAGCCACTTCCTGTTTATTTTGAGGTCTCTGTTCTGTTTCCCACCCTTTGGTACCACACCTGTGGTCAGTTAGGAATTCAGTCTGCTTAGTATACACCAGTCAGGCATAACCTTATGAACACCTACCTAATATTGTGTTGGTCTCCTTTTGGTGCCAAAACAGCCTTGATCATGGACTCCACTCGACCTCTGAAGTGTGCTGTGGTATCTGGCACCAAGATGTTAGCAACAGATGCTTTAAATTCTGTAAGATGCAAGGTGGGGCCGTCATTGATCAGGTTTGTTTGTCCAGCACGTCCAGCAGATGCTCGACTGGATTGAGATCTGAGGAATTTGGAGGACAAGTCGACACCTCAAGCTCGTTGTGCTCCTCAAACCATTCCTGAACCATTTCTGCTTTGTGGCATTATCCTGCTATTTAGAAAGGAGGAAAGGGAGGGGCAGAAGGTCTAGTCATTTGCACATACTTCAGTGACGTATGGGAAAATCCCCTATATGTCCAGGGCGCTTTCTTTCATTGCTCTGTGGTCCCATTCTGATGCTCACATGCTCTTTGTTGTCGCTTTCGGTGGTGGACAGGGGTCAGCATGGGTATCCTAACTAGTCTGCAGCTATGCAGCGCCCTACACAACAAACAGTTATCCTCTGTGCACTCTCACATCTTTCTATTTAAGCCAGAATTATATTTTTAAACTACAGCAGCTCATCTGTTTGAAATCACCCTGTTACTAGTTCACCATTGTTCCTTTCTTGGATCACTTTTAATAGATACTGACTGCAGAATGAGAACATGCTACAAGATCTGCAGTTTGGAGATGCTCTGACCCAGTCGTCAAGCATCACAGTTTGGCCTTAATCAAACTTGTTGAAATCTTTACACTTGCCCGTTTTTCCTGCTTCTAACACATCTTTGTGGATAAAATGTTCACTTGCTTGATACATCACGCCCACTAACAGGTGCTATGCTGAAGAGGTAATCAATGTTGTCCGTTCACCTGTCAGTGGTCATGATGTTAAGCCTGATCAGCTTTGCACTCGTCAGTTGTCAGGCTGATTCTGTTTATCACCGTTATCAAATATTCCTGACACGATCTCGCGTTTTCTAGTTTTAGCTCATGAGCTCGTGCCATGGCATTGTCATCCATTCATTCCCAATTCACAAGAATCTCTGCTTTTCCTGCGCTGTTGGTCTCATTTTAGTGAAACTTACAGTGATCACATAAGTTTATCCAAATTATACTCAAAGTCACTGTCATTTTACAACGCCTTTTATATATGTTTTCACAGTATTACCTTCATGCATACTATTTACAGTTTCAGCATTTCAGCCATTCAGCAAAGTCAGTGACACAAGAATCTCAAGGTTCACAGAGTTTGTACAAAATTGTAAAGAAAGAATTTTGAAATGTTGATCATGGAGTCGAGTGGTCCTATTGGTTAACTTCCTCGTTATATGGGTGTGGCCTTCATATCACAAGCTAACTGCAGTAATACAATCAATGCAACAGTGCTGCTGCATGCTCATAATTGTATGCTTTTTATATCAATGGTTACTACTACTACTACTACTTTCACAACACTCTGACCCAAAGTCCTTTCATTTGGTGGTGAATGAGATTAATTTGTCCAGATTATCACTGTTTCCAAGCCACCCTAACTTCTCAATAGATTCTAACTCTCACTAGTTTGTGTTGCACAGCCAATGACAAAACTTTGTGTATTTCACAAATTAACTGTGGTCGATCGTCGACCTGACAAGCTATGACGTCGCCGACCTTCAAGTTCCCGTTATTGTTTTCTCTGTTCCTCATCCATTGTTGGCTTTTTAAGGACATTCCTGTGCGTTCTTGGCATATTTTATCAACCTTACCTTCTGCTTTTGACTCCTGCTTCGATTAAAACCTGGGTTTTGGCTTCTTTGTCCTTTTCCTGTGAGTCATTGCAAAATTAATTCCAAATAATTTTGTTTACAGTTCCTTTATATAGTTTTGTGCTGCTTTTAGCAGCTGGCAAGGGTATTCCTCAAGTCATCACTCCAACAAAGTCAACTTCAGCATGGTCTGTCTTCATCCAGAAGATCTTGCTGAAAACTGTAGAGCAAGGAAGCTGGCCATCACTTAAGTTACAGTTTCTGTTTTTCTGTTTAAACAACATAATTCTTGTTGCGTGAAAGTTCACTAACCTAAAGAAATGGCCACCGTCCCAGAGCTTTCAAAATATCTCTTGGTCTTTTTCAGTAGATAAAGATTGCTGACTTAATCACCCTTACCTTACAAAAGAGCAAACCTTCACTCGCATGATCCAATGAGTCGCCGCCCCGGCCAAGGACAACTCAGATGTGCTTGAAAGCTCCCAAAAAAAAAGACACTTCAAGCCTTTCCAGTGTGATCTATTGCCTTTTTATTTCTTTGTAACAAAATAAAACTTAAATACTTGTCCTATTAACCAATATATACATAATAGTTTGGTTAATAGGGCAAGTATGTAGTAGTATGTTGGCAATAAACTAGGGACCTGTCCAGGGTGTTCCCCGCTCGCCACTCTATGGCAGTTCAAATAGGCTCCAGCACCCTCACCACTGTGACCTGGACAACACTGAACAAGCATATAAAAACCGACTGATGGTCAGAAATGAACAGTACACATATCATGAAGGGGACAAACGCCATCCTTATCTCCATTTTCCACTTGTCCAATTCTGGGTCGTGTGTTGCTGAAGCCCTAATAGGTACAAGCAATAAAAAATATGATTGCAAGTTTCCACAATTTAGATGCAATGTAAAAATACAGTCAGGCACAGTGAGAGATAATGACATGAAAGGTGGTGACGTTGGTGATCTGATCCCCCTACAAAGCTAACCGTCTGCTCTCGTGCAAAGAGACAAACCAGAAAAACCAACCAAAGACAGGAAGACGTGGGCGTATGGTTGGATGACGCACTTGTTTGTGTACTACAAAAAAAACACAAATTTTTCGTTGCTAATGAAAAACAAGAGGGGCACGATTACGCGAGTCCACCCTGGCCTCATTCCTACCTGCGACACCAACTGTTTTTGTGCAGTGGCGCTACGGCTGCATTGGTGTCGTGTTGCATAAAAGTCATGTAATGTAGCTTGTGGTCCTTAGGCAGCAACACAACCCACACTTTGTGTCTACTTGAGGTATAATTACATTCATCACAGTGTCTCCAGCCTCTGTTCTGTTGCCTTAGAACGATTGCGGTAAGAGCGAATCAAACAACCTCCAGCTACATTCAGAAGTGTACCTTCTCCTTGAGTGTGGAGAGGAGTGTCAGTTTAGTGAGAATTTAGGCACCTTTCAGGAGTAGACAAGAAAGGTCACGTAAATCCGCTCCGTTTAGATACACTGTAGCTTCAACTTCCTCTTTTACTTCTACTTACTCCAGCCAAATCCGTGCACGCGCTCCCATGTAGAACAAGTTACACAACACTGTTTTGCCACTTCCTGTTTCTTCTTCCTTCTTTAAGGGATGTGACTCAGATGTCCTCCATGGATAAGCTTCTCATGTGCTCCCTACTCTTTATTTGTTTTTTCTTCTAACACCTTTTTACTTTGTTCTTTTCTCCATGTAGTATGCTCCCCTTGAAGCCAGTGCCAGGTCAGTTCAGCCCAGAGGTCCGGCAGCAGGGCCTGTGGGTATGGAGAGTAGAAAAGATGAAGGCGGTGCCACTAGATTCCTCTGAGGTGGGAGCTTTCTTCAATGGAGACTCCTATTTGGTGCTGGATAACCGCGGGGAGGAGGGAGCTGACCTCCACATGTGGATAGGTAAGAGACTGAAGACGCATCTGGCTTATGCAACATGCTACCCGATGCAAATCAAACACAAACTAGTCTTGACTTTACTTGGAGAAAAACAATGGAAGAGTATCTGATTTCATTTTACTCCACCCAGTAAAAGAGCTAAGCATTGTCTGGCGCTCGCTACACACATAACCCTGGCTGAAAGGCTAGTAGCCACCCCGCTGATGGTGATGACACACGAGACACTCTGCTGCCCTGATGCATCATTGTGTGTCGAGAGAAGCTGGATGAAGAGGGATGATGAGGGAATGAGTCCAGAGGGAAGCATTAAAAATACAGGAGCACTGTTATAGTACTCAAATGTGGCTGTTGTTTCCAGCATGTATCCGGTGCTTTGGTAACACTAAGCTGATTGTCACAACTTGGAGAGCCCTCTCTTCGCTCTAACATGCACCTCTGTTAATCCTCCCTCCTCCTCTTCTTGATGGACCGGCGGTGTCTTTGTATGTCCACCGTTTGTTTAGTTCAGCTCTTTTTAATCAGTCGTACCAGCGCCTGATTAGAGAGTATAACCTTTTGGGGGTTTTTATAATAGGTACAATTTACAGATTTCCACTAAATATGTTGGATACAGGTAAATAATAAAGCTGCTATTTGAAAAGAGGATATCGATGCGAAGCAGTGTGTGAAACGCTAAGCAAACCTTTAGTGCTTCCACATAAACAAAGAGGGTAAGTAGCAGCCAGGTGCTGATATTCAAATGCACTTGATTAACTGATCAGACCTGGCACTCAGGTCTGTGTTAACATGATGCCAAAGAGAAAAGATGTCAGAAGTGGTCTTGGAGAAGCAACTGTTGTTGCCCATCAAGGAAGAGTTATAAAGGCATTCCAGTCTACAGTGAGAAAGATTATTTAGATTCAACTGGAAACAAGTTCAGAGAAATTACAAGCAAGATCATCACAAACACCTCATACCAACTGTGAAGCTCAGTGGTTGAGGGGTGATGATTTGGGTTTGTTTTGCAGCCACAGGAACTGGGCAACGTGCAGTCATTGAGTCACACATGAACTCCTCTGTGTACTAAAGTATTCTAGAGTCAAACTTAAGGCCGTCTGTCTGACAGCTAAAGCACGACTGAAACTGGGTCATGCAACAGGACAATGATGCCAAGCACAGCAGCAAACCTACAGCAAAATGGTTGGAAAACAAAAGAATTAAGGTGCTGCAAGGCAAACCTCAACCTTATTTTAATGCTTTTGAGCGCCCTCAATGAAATGAAGCAATGCTGCAAATAAGAATGGAAACAATGTGAGGCACTGATAGTCATACAGAAACCATTACTTCAAGTTACTGTTGCTAAAGGTGGGTCGACAAACTACCCAATCTTTGGGTGGATTAAGTTTTTCACACACTGCTTCTACACTTTGGCTCAGTTTTTGTTAAATAAATAATGACACAGTCTAATGAGTAATGTGTTGTTGCACATCTGAAGTTGTATTGACATTAGTTGAAGACCTGGTAAGAAACTCGTGGGGGTTTTTTTCTTCTTCTTTTTTATTATGTCCTGTATGTTAAAGTGTAATTCTGCAGAAGAAGAGGCAGACTGTGGCTTTCTTGAAAACTCCTCGTGCTTATTTGTCACAGGAAACCAGAGACAACAAAATAAATTCACACTGTTCCAGCTATTTTTGGAAGAACCATTTTAGATTATAGATTTATTTCCTTTAATTAAAGCTGTTTGGCCAGCCCACAGTTGTTCCTGACCCCTGTTTAAGTATTAATACTTAGTTTTACTGGTGAAGTTAAAATTAGCTTCAGTCTAGAGTAGGAGTAAAGGTTTAGGAGCAATCAGTCTTATGTAAGCAGTACAAGAAATAAGACGATGTGCAGAGAAGCAAGAAAGCAAATATGCAGTGTGTAATATTTAGATATGTTAAGAAGCCTGATTGGCCTGGTGGTACAAACTGTCTGTAAGTCTGGTAGCACATGTAGCAGTACTCATATGTTATTTGCAGAGCTAACAGTGCTTTGTGGCCGTAGGGCTAGATGATGCACTAGAGGTCCACAGATAACCTGAATGTCCAGGAAAATGTGTGGCACCACTCTCTGTAGGCTAATTTCTGCACCGTCTCCTAGCTTTAGTATAATGAGAGGTCAGCTTCAACTCTGACATCACAAAATACAGAAGTAAATACGTTTTGAATTTGTAGGAGTTCAAATTATAATCAGAAAGTGACTCAAGTAGTCGAAGCAGCTCCTACTGGATGCACTGAGGCGGCTTTATCATCACAAACTTCACCTCAGCTGGTCGAACGTATTAATATCTTACTGAATGCTTTGGGAAATCTGCCATAAAGTTCTCACATCCCCAATCCTTTATAAATAAACTGAGTTTTTGTACAGGAAGAACATGCTTTTCAGTGACCTGTGCTCCACCCCCTTGTTCCAGGTGAAAAATCATCTCGAGATGAGCAGGTAGCTTGTGCCATGCTGGCCACCCAGCTGGATAATTTTCTGGGTGGAGACCCCATTCAGCACAGGCACGTTCAGGGCTTCGAGACTCCGGAGTTCATGGAGCTCTTCCCCCGAGGGGTCAGCTACAAGGTGAGCAGGTGGTGCTGGAAACAGCGACGTGTTTGGATGCCTAAAACTGAAAATACCTGTAACTTTATTACCACAGCATACCTGTGCTGCACTGAACTGTGCACTGCCATTTAAAACCAGCAACAGCAAGCTTTAAAATACAATATTCTGTACCGTATGACTTTTTAATTTTATTATTTTATTTTTAGGAGATTGAGGTGGTCAGGTCTGTGTAGATTTGGCCACCTCAGGTACATCCTTGGTTACATAAATAACAGATTTTATCATTTTAGAGCTTCTTGTGGCTTCTTTACAGGTAGCAATCTGAGCTTGTTAAAATGAATCAAATCGCTCGTCCAAAAAGTCAACTGTCGTAAAACGTTAAAAAAATAAACTACCATGAAAGTTCAGTCCAAGTGATGATTCTGCTTCTCCTCACAGGAGGGTGGTGTGGAGTCAGGTTTCAGGAGAGCTCAGGGCTCTGGCACCGTGCAGAGGTTGTACCAGATCAAAGGAAAGCGCAACATCCGTGCCAAAGAGGTGGAGCTGTCCTGGAAGAGCTTCAACAAGGGAGACTGCTTCATCCTCGATCTCGGAACGGTGAGATAATCTATCAAAAGGAGGACATGCCGGGGAGAGGTGCAGCCAAACGCCACCGAATCATTTGCTCTTCTAAAATGTGTCAGAGCTATACACTAACGCGCTACACAATAACCAGTTTGTTTCGCTTTTTTACTGCAACCTGCAAATAAAATAAAGTGCCACTTTTACCACGTTGTGCTGATCTAATGTTGATAATTGTACCCAGACGATTGTGTCCTGGACCGGCTCGCAAGCCAACATCTTCGAGAAGCAAAAGGTGCGCGAGATCGCCACGCTGATCCGCGACATAGACCGACACGGTAAAGCCCGCATTGTGGATGCAAACGAGGGGGAAGAGCCGGAGGAAATGATCAGAGTAAATAAGTTTTCCTGATTTGTCATCCGATTGTTTTATTCAGGAAGGATGGGGTTTTTTTTCCATTTCCAAGTCAATAATTACATTAAAAAAAAAATCTATTTGTTTTGGTTTTTGGGTTGTTGTTTTTTTAAAAAGCTTCTCTTTGTAGTCCTTATAAGATGTTTTTGTGCTGCTGTGCAGGTCCTAGGACAGACTCCGACTTTGCCAGAGAGCACGCCAGAAGAGGACAGCAAAGCAGACGCCTCAAACATAGCCTCCCTCTACAAGGTAAGCTCTATATGCAGAACTATATGCACAAGGTTGACGTTTTAAAACCACCTTTTCCATCACTGTTCACTGTATGCTCACTCATCAGGTGTCTGATGCCACCGGTTCCATGACAACAACTAAAGTGTCCGATAAGAGCCCGTTTCTCCAGGAGCTGCTGATTCGTGACGACTGCTTCATCCTGGACAACGGCTCCAACGGAAAGATCTTCGTCTGGAAAGGTGAGGAGCTGCTACTCAAACTCCAAGCGGCAAACTCGCCACCTCCTCAAATTTGATATCTGATGAAATGAAATTGTAATGAACGCAGTCAGAAATAATGATTGGCAGTTTCACGAGGACGTGAGTCTGAGGACCTGCTTACATGTGATCGGAGTAAGGGTTTCTTAAAGAGCTACAGCGGGGTTTCTACAGCTTCACACTGTCATCTCTGAACTGATCAGACAACACACCAAACGCAAATAAACATCATAGAAACATGCACTCACCCAACATCTCATCAGGTGCACCTAATCGGTGAATCGCATGACAGCAACTCAGTGCATTTAGGGGTGTAAAGATGATCAAAGCTACTTGCTAAAGTTCAAAGTGAGCAGAAGAGCATCTCTGAACACACAGCAAACGGCAAAAAAACTCGTTAAAAAACTGAAGCCCCAAATTTCTGCCACTATAGTGAGAGCAGCTCCAAGGTTGATTTTAAAAAACTGTCAGAGCGATAAAGTAGCTATTAAGGTCACCAAGTTGGCTGATGCATGTGAAAATCAGACTGTATTAACTGACCTCTTTCACATTAACTATTATAGCTCATAAAATAATAAATGCAATCAAAACCTTATTAAAGTCATTAAACACCCGTGTTTCTGTACGATTTTACTTTAGAAAAGGGCTGCTGTGGTGTAAAAGCACCACGAGCTGTTTGCTGCTTCGTATCTGGGTCAGTATTTTTTGTAAATGTGCTCAGGGACCTTTTGTTCAACAATTTGTTCATCGTGGTAGCTTGTAGCAGGGACACCACGCCTGATATCGAAAGTTACCCTGAAAGTTACTCTGTGTGCGAAAAAGCTCTCAAACAGAGCTGCTAATTAACATTAGCTCGTTTAATCATCAGGTAACGGAGCCAACGATGAGGAGAAGGACATGGCCCTGCAGATGGCGGACAAATTCATCGAACAAATGAATTACCCTCACATGAAAACACAGGTACGGCTGCTAAAAGCTGCTCATGTTAAACACCGCAAACCAGTCAAGCGTCTTTCTTTACTGTAGACAGGAAAGCTCGTACAACCTCTTTGTTTCTATTTTTACAGCCACAGATCTGACGTGTGAGTTTATGATGTCAACTGCAAGGTCTTTTATATAAGCAGTAAGCAGTAAAGTTTTATGTGCGTTGCACTACAGGTGGAAATCCTGCCACAGGGAAAGGAGACCATCATCTTCAAGCAGTTCTTCAAAAGCTGGAACTGAGCCTTTCGCTGGGAATCCTGCACATGGAGACGAGGCTGCGCATCTTGAGAGAGCACCTGTTACAAAATGCATCGTTTTGTTTTTTTGTTTTTTTAAAGATACATATTATACTGACTTGTATGTACATACTTGTAAGGCTGACAGTAAGCTGCCTCTTGCCTTGTACTTCGGTAGAATCAGAGATGGGATGCCACTTTTATAAAAAAAAAAAAAAGTTCCTTGTAGCAACAGAGAAAGGATATAAGGAGAAATATTAGATATAACTCAAGTAAATGAGATGTGCTTTTTTTTCTTTCTTTTTTTTTACATTGGTTCAATGGTGTCCCAGCTTTGCCTGCATTTCAAAAATAAATGTAAAACTGTGGTTTATACAGGAGGAAGTTGTGCTGATTTTTTTTTTTTTTTTTACCCCCCCCAGTCATCATGTGGAGAAATTATCTGATGCTTATCAGTCACGTCTCCACCCACAACTGTGGACTTTATATAACCTTTATTCTAAACTATGCCCTCACTGCTGCCATGGCTGCACAAATATTACACCCGACTGTATAATAACACACTATTAATAATTAACTATAGACCACAATAATTGGCGATTAAACAATCTGGCATTATTAAGTCGGTCACAGGGGGCATTGCATTTACTGCTGAGTAATATGTGGCATACTTTTACATAAAGGACTTTTTGAAAGGACAGTTATATATACTGTTTTACCTTTTGCCTGTTCGGCTTCAGCTGCAGGGAAATCAAATTAGTATTTTTGCACAAACACGACGTCGAGATTATTTTCACGCAACTATTAAAAAGGGGGTGAAGAGGAAACCCTAAATAATCTGAGAGGACAATATTATCAGGCCTTCATTATTCCATGTCCGTGACTTGGAGTATTCACAATAAACCAGCTGTGGGACTAAAAAATGCCAGTAATTGTTTCCTTCACTCACTTCCAAAAATGCTGTCATCATTCCTCTTTGACCAGTCCCTGTGTGGTTCCATGACCTATTTCCTACTTAGATTAACATGCCCTGGCATTTTCTCTTAATGGCTACCTGGCATAGCACAAAGGTCATTGCTTCTTTAATAATCAGCAGGCGCGTTGAAACAGACCCAAAGAATCTCCCACCTCCAGATGTCTCTCAGAGGGGATCAGCCTCTGATGCTGATGTTTATTCTGCTATAACCAAAAACCTTTGGTTTAGTTATTTAACTACAGCTACTAAATGTTACTCAGACAGCTTTCTCATTTGTCTGCTTAGAAGCTACTCTGAGCTCTGTGTGGCCTCCCAGGCTATCACACGTCTTGTTCTCAGAGTGATTTGTGCTGGTCAGCCACTCTCAGGGAAGGACCAGGTATTTTGAATTCCCCTGATTTGTACCCAGTCTTTCTTACTGCAGACTGCTGATGTTCAAACTCATTATAGGAGATTATGAAAGGTTGCTGTTTTTTTGCTGTTGTTGTTTTAATGCAGAGATTCATTTTCAGTCAAGTATGCTTTTAAAGTCGGACTGAATCGCTGAATTTGGTTCTCTTACACCAACTGTGGAAACATTTGATCATATTTTTGGTTACACTGCTGCTGAAGGTTAGAAAATTCACGAATGTTCTCTTGCAGGATGATTTATTCAGGTTTAATCTCCGCCTGACTCGATTTTAAAAGGCAAACTGAAGTTTGTTCAAAAGGGGAAAAAACTCAGCGGCTAATAGTTTACACTAGATTGGTTTTATTGTATACAAACAGAAACAGCGTAAGGTTCGGCAGCTTGCATAATGACACTCTGACCTTGAAGTCACAGATAACCAGGCGGTGGAAGAAACCCACAACGATTTAGGCAAAAACTCCAGGAATAAGCTGATGATACATACAGGGAAGCATGTGTTTCTCTGACGTTTCTGCATGTAATGCTGAAGACATCCAGATGTGCATGCCTTGAGTCATTTCCAATGGAAGCTCCTATTTTTCAGCCTTTTTTGACACCATGCAATACCCTTCCAAATTGCACCCGCTCGGGACATTATGAGTCCAGTCAATGGATGTTATTGACATAATCAGTAACTTCTTCGACTCATAATCTGCTGTTAAGCAAAAGGAAATAAAGACATAAAAACAAATCCCACATTATGTAAAATGTAGATGTAGAACTGTAGTGTGTGGTTTTTTGTCTTTTCAGTTCTAATAAGTATTTATTTAGCACCTTTCATCACAGAGTTACAAAGTGCTTCACATGAAGATTTACTTAAAAACAACAAAAATAATGAAATAAAAGTAATATAGTCATTCCTGAAAGATGGCTTTATACTAAGTCACTGAAGTCTTTTTAATAAGCGGGGCTGACGGTTATGTGGTGTCTTTTGCATGTTGACGTCTCTCAGAGCGCTGATGCCAAACTTACTGAACTTTTGGGAACTAATCTTAAAAGCAGTGTTCATGCCAGAAAACCAACTAATTTAAACAAACTCTACCAATTCAGTTAAATATGCAGCTAGAATAAAGTCAGAGGCTTGTTGATGACTACAAGAAGCATCTGGTTGAGGTGCAACTTGCTAAGGAACATGTGACCAAATATTAGAGCCTGTGTGGATGAGAGAAAATCCTAAATAGATTGAAATATGTGCATTTGAAAGTCGTTAAAGATCTATGCTGGATGATCAGTCCAGCCCAGAAAAAGAACAGTGATGACCATGAAATTCATCCACATGATGAGTGTTATAGACAAGATGGGACCAGTTACTGTAAACAAAGTGGCGCGTCATACATCACATTTGTGTAATATGTGTCAAGGCAAAGATAAGAGTTGCTAGGATTCAGTTTCACTACAGTCAGACTGAGTCCAGTGATGCAGTAAGAAGTGAAATCACTTTTTTTTTTTTTTACTGTTTGGAGAATCTTTATCTTTTATGATTTTTTGCAACAACTGAAGTTTATAAAGCACAGATACTGTAAATGACTCTTAACACTCCTGCTGCATATACAGTTTACCAACAGCCACACAGAGTATCTGTTTCCCTCCCAGTCATAACCTGAAATTTACTGCAGTCATAAAAAGAAAAAATCACGCCATTATACCCTCACGGCGCCCTCGGTTACGGAGCTGCCAGGAAACGTTTCGTGTCAGGGGATTCTGCATGCAGATTTCCTTGTCATAAAGTTCAAAGATCAAACCGAGAGAGACACAAAAGGATTAGACCAACAGCAGTGGCTGTCCAGTCTTCGCCACCAGCAGAGCTGCACCAGCGACAGGTACGACATAATAAGCTCATAGTTTGTGTATTAGTTTAGTGTGTCTCTTTATACCTGAGGTCTGTGGGAGATGGTTTAATTTCAAATATGAACCATTATTTTATTTTATGAATTCACTGGCAAACATAAGGCAGGTTTGTGTTGTAATTTTGTGGTGTGTTGCTTTTTTTGTTTGTTTGCTTGTTTTTGTTCTTTTCTTTTTTTAATGCTGATTTTCTTTTTACAGCTGTGTTTTATATCTAGCTTTAACTTTTTTCTATATTTATTATTATTATTATTATTATTATCAATTTAAAGTAATTGTATTATTTTGTATTTGATTACTTGTAATCCTGTATATGCATATACAGGATCACATATTTAACCTCCTAAGACCCGAACTCTTTCATGGCATTTTTAATTTCTCTTTGCTGTTTGGGCTGATTGGGACCTTATGAATGTAAAAACAAAGATTTTTTTTTTACCTGATTTTTCTTTCTGAGAAAAATTTGATCCACATATGAGAACATTCGCTTTAAATTTCGATAGAACAGAGGCAGTATAATATCCTGACGTCAGGTCCTAGGAGGATATAGTTTTAAAACTTGCAAATATATCTGTGTGTGTGTGTGTGTGTGTGTGTGTGTGTGTGTGTGTGTGTGTGTGTGTGTGTGTGTGTGTGTGTGTGTGTGTGTGTGTTTAGTTCTATAATTTCATATTTTATCTTTTTCATGTGGCGTGTTTTTTCTCCACAGTGAGGAAGCCATGATGGAAATGAAAAGTATCCTAAAGCCCAAAAGAAGTACGTCTTTTTCTTCCTTTGTGTTTCATAGTGATACTTAGCACACTTTTCTTGCCCATCTGATAACTATCAACCTTTGCGTGATGCGATACTGTGCGGACTGATACAGTATCTAAAGTGTTTCCATTTATCAGAGCCATAAATCTATCACTATACTTTACACAGCCTCTGCTGGAAAGCTTTTATCTAAAGCTTGTATTTCCTGCTGCTTTTCTTAGTTTGGCAAAGCAGCATGACATTAACTGAGACTTAAAAGAGCTTTTTTTTTTTTTACCCCTGCAGAGGTGAGCATGCTGCTGTCTGGGGAGGACGGCAGCGCCACCCAGAGCAGTTCCATCGGGGCCGTACGCTGGAACCTGCCCACCCATGATGAAAGCAGCCAGCCTCACAGCTCGGTCCCCAGCAGGCCCACCAACAGCCTCAATAAACAGTCACAGGTAAACCACATGCTTCAAACAGCTTTTTCTCTTCAGTTGGTCAGTGTCTGGTTGGCCTATTTGTGACCACCTCTGTCTCCTGCAGCAACAAACTCGCCAAAACGGCCTGAAAGATCTCCGCAGCCTGCAGGAGTGTGTGCAGTTTATCCAGCAGTGGAAGGAACAGGTGGATCAAGTGTGCAAGGTAGAAACTGGCAGACTCTTAGTATAGCCAGATTTAAGAGTGCACAGACCAGATAAAGATCACAATAACAAAATATTTATTGTATGCAGGAACTCCATCACACAACAGCACTGACTGTATGGATGCTGATAGCGCAGCTATTCATTAACTCTTTATAGCTCACACCCTTCACCTTATAGCATATGTAGGATGGGCGTTACCTAAGATATACAATCCGATATAATCTTCCTGTATCTTTCTGTAGTTTCATGGTGTGACATACCACCTGACACAGTGTGATGTCTTTTAGCAGGAAGCTCTGGATCCAGGAGAAGGCACCACGAAGGACGCCCAGCGTTCACAGGGGCGCGCCGAACGCAGTCTCGAGGAGAGCAGGAAGCTAATCCTGCAGTGGGCCGATGAGCTCCGCGATGTTGACAGGGTCAGTATTTACAGACGCTGATGTGAGATCAGACCAGATCAGATTGACCCTTCAAATAAAACTGAATTGAATTAAATTGAAAATCCTATTTTGATATGCAAGGTGAAACGAAAACTGTTAAAATCTAACAATGTCGTGATTAATTCAATGTCCTTAAAGCTCCTGAAGGAGACTCCCTGGCTATCTGACAGTCACGAACACGAAACTAAAGACAAGGATGCCAGTGAGGTGGCACACATGAGGATCATGGAGTGGGCAAAGGAGCTGCAGGAGGCGAGCGAGGTGAGCAGGGGGTCACTAACCAGACAACTAACTTCAAATGTGTTTTACTTTTATGTCGTTTAAGTTTTGGTTGGTGTCACGCTTTTCAAAGTAAATGGAGGCAAATCTCAAGCGTTTGTTTGTGTTGCAGCGTTGTGGCGTTCAGAGCGATGAGCTGGGGAAGGTGCTGCGTGTGCTGACTCTGAAGAAGAACCGGCTGATCAGGCTGATGCCTCTGTTGGAGTTCATCACCTGGTCGCTGCTCACGGAAGGAAGCACGGTGAGAAACCTCTGCATTTCTACTGAATCAGCCCTTGAAAACATCCTTAAAACAATTCATGCTAATGCAGAAACTCTGGCATAAATTTGAAAATGAGATGAGGATGATGGCAAGATGTAAGTTTGAAGTGAAAGATAAATATCTTAGAGGTTTGATAGCACACAAATAAACCAGTGTGCAATAAACCAGTTGTTCATTTCGAATGTCACGAAGGGCAGTCGTGGCCAGGTTGTGTAACAGCTTTATGCCATGTGTGATCCAAGTGAACTCTGCACCTTCATTGCCCGCATCTATCAATGAAAGATCTCAGTGATTCAGTTTAACGACCCTAATCGGGCTCTGCTCTGATAGCACGCGTGTCAATGTCCCCCGTGAACGACGGGGCAGTCTGCAGATAAACTGCAGCACGCCATCACATTTATAGATGATGGCGTGCTGTTTTATCACAGCTCTGATTGACTCTGATTTCACCTGTCACTACTACTTGCAGTTTTTTGTGCAGAGCCGTGACCTTTGAGGCTGTAATTGAGTTTTATCTGGACCTAAATTTATGAGTACCTACTGAATTATGTATGCAGTGACTAAGCATGGCATAGGTTAGTCAGTCTTAAGGAAATAGAAAGCAAAGGAATATAAAGTTAGTATGAGTTTCATTTTTATGTTTTTCCTTATCAGAAAATCGTCCCACAGTTGTGGCTCCTGGCAAAGCAAAAGTCCTGGGAAGCAGGAATTCCTCGATACATCCCCAACTCAGGTGTGTATTTTAAAATTTGCACCAAAAAAAACCTTGGGATTTTTCTTTAGCTTTTATTATGAATAATGATTCCGATGCTCAGAACAATTTGTGGAGGGGACTATTTTAAGAGCCAAACTCATCTCTTCTGCAACTATAATAAAACTCTTCATCTGTGTTTTCAGTTTGGGGGTGGATCTGCAGCGCAGCAGGTAACAACGGCCTCAGCTTTATCTCCATCCCATAAATCAACCAACAAACACCAAAGAACATGTGGTTTAATTAGCAATTTGATTTCCTTTCTCCCAACAGCTGATGTGACTCTTGACCCCATGACCAACCACCCATGGCTGCTTCTCTCAGATGACCAGCGTAAAGTCCAGGAGTCCTCTGTAGTGTCAGAGCAGCCTCAAAGCTCCCAGCGCTTCGACGAATGGCCCTGTGTGCTCGGCAGGGAGGGCTTCAGCAGCGGCCGCCATTACTGGGAGGTGAACATAGCCAATAACGGTTACTGGCGCGTGGGCGTGACCACCGCTGACTCTGAGCGGCACGGGAAGTTCACCATGATGCCAAAGAAGGGCTACTGGGTGCTGTGGCGCAGCACGCACAAATTCTACGCCTGCAGCAAGCCAGAAAAGGAGCTCCCCCTCAGCCTCGTGCCCAGGCGCATGGGGGTCTACTTGGACTACGAAGAAGGGCAGATCTCCTTCTACAACGCTGAAACCAAGTCCCACATCTACACCTTCACTGGAACTTTTAGAGAGAAACTGTACCCTCTGTTCGCCCCACTGGATGGACGCACACTCATGACGATCATCCCGCCAAACAACATCTCAGGGAAATGAGAGACAGAAAATCTCACTGGACTTTAATTTGACTCCACCTGTGAGGTCTAAGTCCACAATCGGTGATAATTCTGACCCTCTGTGCCTTTTTTTTGGCTTTAAAAAAAAGTGTCTTTTCTTGGCAACCAGGGGGACAAAAATCACTCTAACTGAGATGTGTCAAAACAATTGCTTCTTGTATTTTTCCTAAGCGTACATAAGGTTAGGGTTGACTGTTGTCATAGCTACTCAGACCTCACACGGTTGTAAAGAAAAGAAAAACCCAGATTATGCATTAAAAGTATAAAAGTAGGTCATTATTGAAATTAAAAGTGCGTGTTCTCACTTTCAAAACAAAATAGTTAAAACTTAATTTTGCTAAGTTTATCTTAAATATTAACCTAAAAAAAAGAAGAAAAAGAATTTAAAATATTTAAAACTTTAGCTCAACAACTGAGCTTTAAAAAAAGCTATAAGCTACAATGCTAATGATGTAAACAGCAGGAAGACTTTATTGATATTTTCAGTCATAGCGTGCTAAATATAGCAAATACATTTCAGGACAATTCCGATGTTGCAGCTACAAACAGCAACTGCAGAAATGGGTAAATAGATTTATTTTTAAAACCTGCAATTTAAAGAATAAGCTAACTCTGTCCAAAACTGAAGGCAACAACATGTTGCTTATTTTTTCGACATTTTGCCTCTTCGTACATGAATGCACTTTATAATGCACTTTCAGATGGCAATAAATGTTTTATATGGCTGACTTAACGTCTTGCATTCCTATCCCTTTTAGCTTCTTTTCCTAAGATTCATAGATTTTAGAGTTGTAAACAGCTTTTTGTTTACCTTTTGTATCGTGCCAAATTGACATTGGAAGTAAACTGTGTGTAAAATAAATTGTAATTGTGTGTCAGTACTCCTTCTTGCAAGCCCACGGTCCGTACTCTTCACAGTCAGCGGCGAACAGACTCGCGCCTCCCCTCAGGTCTGCGCAGTCCCTGTGATCAGAATCCCACTCCACCATCACCCTTTGAAACACACAGTGGGAGTGAAAACTCAGTGTTTAAAGCAGTACATGACAATAAACCTCATTAAAAAATATAAACTGTAAATATGTTACATAAATAAACATATGTACAGTCACATATGGTCACGTTACATACAGTCAAGTTGATGTCATTTTGTGTGTGTTTGCCTTTGGATATGTGTGTCATGTATACGTGTATATTGTTTGTTATAATATTGTAATAAAGATCAACTTAACCTTAAATGTTTCTGTTTGTTTTCATTTTTTGATTGTGTTCTGTTTGTATTTGCCTATACATTAGATAAAGAGATCACTTTTCATTTAATAAAAACGTTTTAGTGGCTAAAACAAGCAGCATCCTACTAATATTTATTATACTCTGAGAGACATTTCTGGAGTTATTGACACTGTACTGTACAGTTTTTTGTTTGTTTCTTTTTACAAAGATAAATGTACACAGTGTACCTCAGGAACAGCCTTCTCATCAGTGCATTTACATTACCACGGTCATCGGGGGGCCGACAGCGCACAGCCCACTGACATTTTCTACTCCCGCCTCTAGAGGACTCTGCAGTCAGACAAAAAGCCTCCAGCAGCTTCTAACCCTGCTGCCTGTTACTCCCTCAGTGCAAATAACTACTGTTTTGCATTTGCAGTCGCTGCAGCAGGCAAAAGTGTTCTGCAACTCCAGTTTTTAATAGGAAGACTTATTATTTTATATATTATTCTTTTTTTATATATTTTACTCCTTGCACTTTTATTTCTAATTCTTCCAAAATGAGTTCCTTAATTATACCGTATTATTTTATTATTTTTATTTTGTTGTTGTGATATGACTTACTGCATGTAGTGCTGGACTGCCCTCCCATCGCCCCACAGCCACTGACCCTCCTGCTTGGCATCTGTCAGTCCCACCCACAGGAAAGGAACCTGGGAGAAGTTCCTCATCACTCCTTGGATGAAATCCTGTGGTGGAAGCAACATTTAGAGCAGGGATATCATCACCGACCACACACAGCCCACTGAAGTGAGCCAGAGCAGTGACACGCCCCTTTCTGTAAGGTAGAGAAGATTAATCCCTCAGTCAACTTCTTATGAAAAAGTCTTTTTTTCAACAGCATGTCTGAGTTTTTCTACACAATAAAGAAATGTTTCTATGTTAAATGCAAGAAATGTGTCAGCACGACTGTTTAAGACTAAATTGTAAGTAATAAATGTGTAAATTGAAAGAAAAAATAAACTGTCCCAGACTGTCCTGTAATAATAAAAAGTGTACTTGCTTTTTTCTTTTCTTTCTTTCTTTTTTTTTAACTGCGCGGACTTGCTGTAAAACATAGAAATTTCTGTTGTAGATAGCACAACATTTTCAACTTTTTGTCATTTAAATGTTCACTTGTTACTTAATTAACTTTAGTGTAGTATGAATGACTTCTGGGGATTTTATTAGTAGAAAATGCTGTAAAAACTGTAAAAGAAATGTATAAAATGTATAATATCTATGCCTTTCTTGACATTTTCCAAAGCCATCCAATGGGCTTGAGTCTTTGGCGGGCTGATTCTGGCCACCAGGCAGTATGTTTGACGACCCTGATTAATTTTCTGCCAGAAATTTTACCATTTTATTTATGTTTGTTACTATGAATAAAACAAGTGCTGGTACAGAAAGCTGACATCCACCCAGGTTGGGCCATTATGCATTGGTTACTTAAGAAAGCCCACATTTCATCAGTGGTCCATAGCACAAGCTGGGGTGACTGAAAGTCGAGGTGGGCAGAAGCTGCGGGATACATCTGGGAATGTCTTGTGGGAGTCCTTAGCAAAGTTCCAACTTTTAGTTTAGCAATTTGTTTGTTTTGGGGGTTTTTTTGGGGGGGGGGGGGGGGGGGGGGGGTTAAACTTCTTTTTATGCTAACTGAGACTCTAAAGGCCTCAGTTAGCGTGTTAAATGTAAATATTTATGACATACAATTAGAAAAAGATGGAACAAGCGTGGTTTGTTTGGAAAGGATTGCATCTGAACAAAGTGCACGTGGAGGAGGGGTAATGATTTGGGCTTGTTTCGCAGCCACGTGACCTGGGGTCCCTGCAGTCACTGGGTCAACCATGAACTCCCACCAAAGTATTCAAAAGTCAAATTTGAGGCCACTTGTGTGACAATAAAACTAAATTGAGTCATGCAACAGGACACAGGCACAGCAGCAAATCTACAACAGAACACTGAAAAAGGAAAGAATCAAGGTGTTGCAATGACCCGGTCATAGCCCAACCTGATTTTTAAGCTGTGTATAAAAAAGGCTTGCAAATCTCAACGAACTGAAGCGACGCTGTGAAGTAGAGTGGGCCGAACGTCCTCAGCAGCTTAAAGTGGTTCTGATACGTACGACTTCAGAACTGTAAGTGTGTGTGATTCACATGACTTGTGCATGATGCGTTTACCATCTCTGCAGAGTCTTCGATTACAACCAGGCTGCTGTTGTGCTGCCGGCAGAACTCGGCGCTCTCATTCCATTGCCGATTTTCCTGCAGTCCGACTGAGAAGAAGTAGCAACGTCCCATCCACCACAGCCACTTTTCAGGGCACAAACTGCACCTTGAGTCTCCACATAGGAGGAAGAAACACTGATTTAAGTGTCAGATAAAACCCTGTAAGAAATGGAGCCCCACAGCTTTCACTACTCTGTGTGTGAAGCATATCACAAATGTAACCAGAAACACGCAGCGAGTGCTGTGGCGGATCACCTGTGTTCACTGTGTTTGAGATCATGTAAATCACCTTGAGTGACAGTGTGAAGCATCAGGTTCACGTCACGCTGCTGTTTCTGGCACTGCTGCAGCTGCTCCAGCAGTTCCTGCCTTGATGTCTGACTTGCTTCTGGTGCTGCTGCCAATATGACTGACAAATATAAATATAAAGATAAGAGCTGAGCACTGAAGGTCCACTACAGGCAGCAACAAAAAAAAAAAAAAAACATCATGTCTTCCAGATGCTTCCAGAAACTAAAGCTAAAAAGCAGATTAGGATTACTTTTGCTTTTTTAAGCTACTTTAAATGCTGAGAAAGACAAATGCAACCATACTATAACCAATTTTCTTATAATAAATTAATATAACTGCATTTTTAATATTTCTTTTTCACATTTGGAGGAAATTTGAAGGGATGAACATGGAGGTGGAAACCACAGGTTTAGAGAGACAAACACAAACAGCAGAAAATAGTAGATTAAGTATGTTATATATTATGTTCTGCCAGGTTATACCCTCTGGGGGGGGGGTCTCAAGTACCCCAAAGTTCCATCGTAGGACCCCTAAAAATAACCATAGTAATCACAGTAATAATAATGTGTTTTAGTCTTATTTTCTGACGTTGTCTTCAAATTTTGTATTTTGCCGTCTTGTGTACTGGAGACTCTTTACCTGAGATATAGGAAAAACTGCAAATGCTTCTTACAATGAGGGGGGGGGGCACTGCTGTGCCTTATAAAGTGTCTACTTATGTATGTTTGATTATTTAGGCTAAATGTCTGGACATTATCAGCTAATTTTATATTTTAAAGCCATCAGCCTGCTGCCATAGCTGCCAGCCAAGGAGGTGGTTTACTTTATTATCTTAAGTGTTTTTATATATATTTTTTAAATAATGACAATATTAATTATTATTATTATATAATTATATTATTCTATTCATTTCTAGTTATATGCAATGTGTTTGCTTGTGGTTGTCAGAACGAAGAAGGAATACTTGCTGAAAAAATAAAAAAGTTAAATTAAATGCTTTTAGATATTTTTTATGGAAGCGATGTGTGCTTTATAGTAACACACTCAAAAAATGTTAGTACACACAGCGGCGTGTACTGATTTCCTCTTTTTTTCTATGTTTGTCACACTTAAAGGTTTCAGATCATCAAACACATTTAAATATTAGGCGAAGTTAACACACGTCAACAGTTTTTCACGCATGGACATGTAGGCCCGGACACTCCCCCTCCCTTAATCATAAACACCTTCATTTCGAAACTTTGTTGCATTTTGAGTTTACTTGTGTTATCTTTTTCTAATATTTGGTGATCTGAAGCATTATAGTGTGGCAAACATTTAAAAAAAAGAGGAAATCAGGGAGGGGGCGAACAGCTTTTCACACCACTTTGTTCGAAACAGAACGTGTTGATATGAATTGATATGAATTTTATACAGTTCTCCGGATCTATTTCTCCACTGGGGTACATGATGATGATTTGTGCTGAGTCTGCACAATAAAGGGAGGATTTGTATGAACTCTGTATGTATGAACTACTTTCAGTTTGCTTGTTGTCCAGGTACACGGAGCAGCAGGGTGATTCTCCAGCATCTTTAATGATCATTTCAAGGCGCTGTATGCACGACCTTATGAGCAAAGGTTTGATCCTGGAATCTCCCCAAGTGTTTACAGATGAAATACTTCATGCATGTATCATTTCTATGCACGCATATTTAGACTCACCAAATAAAATGAAGGACAATAGGAGTCCTGCGATCAGGGTTAATGCTGCTATAACAATAGCCACTCCAACTGTTAGATGACAAAACTGACAGGATCCTGCACCTGTAATGATAAAAGCTCAATGAACTGGTTCTTCTTTAGCCTACCTGAGCACTCAAAGCGCTTTATACAACTCACCTCATTCACCCATTCACACAGACACTTTTATCTATGCTCTTTCTATGTAAGTGCTTTCGATCCAACAGTGGATGAATTACAGACCAAATCGGGGTTAGTATATAAGGCCATTAGGCTGAAAATAAACATGTATTAAAAATACGCCTAAGAGATAATAAAAACCAAATCAGCAGTCTGATAAGGAACACACTGACCAGCACAACAACACCAAAAGACCTCAAAAACCACAGAAGATAGCTAAACAGCTTGTGATCTAAAGCATACCATATTATCTCTCAGACATGGTGGAGGTAGTAGTATGGTAGTATGGCTGTAGGACTGGCTCACTGGTGTTTATTGATGATGTGACTGCTGATAGAAGCAGCAGGGCTCTACTCTCTGCTCAGATTCAGCCAAACCTGATCAGACGGTGCCCCACACGGCAAATGGATCAAAGCATGTAGTGCAAAAGCAACCCAAGAACTTCTCAAGGCAAAAAATGTGACATTCTTCAATGAGCTATCTGTCACGATCAACAGAGCGTGCTTTACAGTGCCTTGTTACTAAAGACAAAACTAAATGCAGCTGCAGTAAAGGCCCGGTGGGCACCTCAAGGGAGGAAACACAGTGTTGCGTGGTGTTGATGGGCTTTAAACTTCAGGCAGTCAGTGACTGTAATAGATTTTTTCACCCAAATACTAAAAACAATCCATAATTGTAAAACTATGTTAGTCTGTCCAGTGAATTTGGAACCACTCTAAATGAGGGACCGCGTATAAAAATGTCGGATCTTCTTAAAAATGAAAACAGTTTTTAAACCCCTTCAATTAAAGGTGAAAGTCTACACTTCAGGTACGTGTTGTTTGATTTAAAATCCCCAGAGGAAAAAACTAAAAAACCAGCTCTTTGTCCAAAATATTGTGGGCCCTTCAGCCGATGAACGCATTGGGAGCGTGGAGGCAAAAATACAGCAAGGAAAAAACTGAAATCCTGTTTCAATCACAAACAGGAGGTCATTTCACTTTCTAGACCACAGTAAGTGGTCCTGTTAGTTTTAAAGAACTTCAATCATGAAAGGATGCAACATAAATGTGCCTCTGATCACACCGAGGCCCATCTCCTTTGCAGAAACAAAGAAACAGATCATTTTTATTTTCAATATTAACTCATCAGACGTGTCCTGTTTTAAAGCCTTTCCTTTAATTGCTTTTTTAAAAACTAACCTGCAAGTGTTTCCCTCTTAGCTTCACCGTCTCCGTGTCCTTGTGAAGACTCCATTGCTGCTGCTCGACTGTGGTTTTGCTTAAGCAGTTTCAAAAGCTTTTTTGGCTCACGTTTTCTTCTCTCTGATGCTTCTTTTTTTCACATTTACATGCTTATTTTTAAAAAAAAAATGTGATCACTCCACCCCTTCCTCATATTGCAGTTTGCTTTCTTACTCTGGAGTGTTAAAGTTATTACCGACACACTGCAGAGGAAGCTGTGCAGAGAATAACAGCTTATACGAGAGCGTAACTTAAGTGTTTTTTAACAGGGACCAGCTCACACCCTGGAAGTGTTATAGATGTTACATATGCAGGCGCAGAAGCACCGCAGACATTAAGCTTTGTGTTTGGTTTTATGCTATTACCTGACCTCATAAAACTGCAGTATGTTCGAGGGCATCAGGTCCTCACCGTTGACATATTTATTGTTCAAAAACTGAACAACGAGAGTTGTTTTTTGGAAAAAGGGGAAGTGTCTGCATGCATGTAGAATTAAGAGAACAAGTATACACAGACTGAGTTTTTTTTTTTCTTTTTTTACTGTTGATGTTGATAAAATCTTAACAGCTGGACAATCATCAGCAATTATGTGTAATATGATTTATGTTAGTCGACTTGGTATCGTGGAAGATGCTTTAAGGTGTGACGTCAACCTTACACAAATATCTGTGTTACAGTGACATGCAGTGACAGAATCCAGACCACATTTAGATTATAGTGTGTTTATTTAAAACATCCTCGGCGTACAAAGTTCAGGTCGAGAAGAAAAAAAATAGAAGGTGATGTGAAAACAAGAACAAATAAAATGCTGATTTTAATAATGATTGGTCATCTACTTTATTCCTATAGCCTATTAAAAATGAAAAAATAAAAATTAATCAATAAATGAATATATCTGCAGGTATAGTAATCACATATCACAATTCTGATCAGAAAAGTCGCTGTACATTTTACTGAAGCACAACCTTGAAGTTTTTATGACTAAATAGCAGGAAATACCAAGTGGCTTATCCTTGTTTCATTTGTCGCTCAAGATGCCAGTCGATGTGCCCGTCCAACAGCGTTCTGAATTTCTCCTTCAGCTGTAGCAAAACGCACAAACAGAAACAACACAATTAAAACAACGCACAATTGAAAACACAAAGCTGAGACCTTTCACCGAAGCCACAGCTCAGCACACTTGGCTAATCAAAATGCTGCTTATGTCCAAGTGGTGACAGATTCACCTCATTAAATACTTCCTTCCTTGTTGATTCCTCATCACACAGGAGAGCCTCGGACGAGGAGCACAGCATCGACAGCCTGATTTCCTTTCGGTCTTCCACTGGGAAACGAACAGAGACTGTGAGATGTGCAAACAAGAAAGAAAAAGGCATGCTTCCATTCATGGGTAAAAAATTGCATATGGGGGAATAAATACAGCTATGGACAGAAAAATAAAAATGTGTTTTCGCAGCCGTCACCTTTTGCTCGTATAGCATCTTGTTTTTTCTTTCTCTCAGTCTGCCAAGCGAGTTTTCTATCAGTCATATAAAAGCTCACACTCACTGTAAACGGTAAATGGTTGCTATATAGTGCTTTTCTACACTTTCTGAGCGTTCAAAGTAGTTTACACAACTTGCCTCATTCACCCAGCAGGTGAGCAGAGGCTGTAAGCATTTCTCTGCTCTTTGTGAAATTTTGGGTCGCTGAAGGTGATTAAAATTGTTTTCATGATACGCTATTAGGTTAGATCTAAGACATAAATATCTTAACTGAAACCAGAAACGACTAAAGTGCATGTGGCAGCAGTGGCTCAGGAGGTAGAGCGGGTCATCTCTTGGTTTCTGGTTTGATTCCTGGGGTGTCAAAGCGTAGTTTTTCCAACTTACTAGAGCCCAATCCATCTATCATCGATCATGTTAGGTTAAAAAATTGGGACTGCCTGGTGTTCAAATTGAGTAAAAAAAAAAAAGAGATCTAAATAAGTACCTTTACATTTATTACCTCCTTTTTTAATCACTTATTTACTATTTACTTTATTTTGCAAAACTTGACCAGAGGGCTTAATTTGCTGATTTTCAAACTGCCAGTCTCCGTGAACTGTTTATCCAGTTTTGATAAGTGGCCTGGTATGAAATGCAATCATCAAATTTCAAATCAGATAATATTAACTCTATCTGTCCTCTACTTCGAGTCTGGATTTCACCTTTTGAAAAAAAAGTGCAAGTGACGAGCTAACTCCTGCCAAGTGTCACCTATCATGTTGTTAACAGTTTTTCTTCCAAGCTAAAAATCTTACCTGTGAAATTTGCACAGTATACTGAGGCACTTTCCTGTCTGTCAGCGATTGCGTACACACTGAAAGCATAGTTGGTCCCTGATGTCAGGTTAAGAAATGTAAACGTGGTGTCAGAGGTTGTATAATTCCAACTCTGACCCCAGAAGCTGGAGTTGAGTGTGACACCATACGTGGGTGCTGATGTGTTTTTAGGTGCATTCCAGGCAAAGGTGATGTTGTCCTTACTGACACTAGTGGCTCTGGGATTAGTAGGAGAATTTGGCACTAAAATCAAAGAAGATGGAGAAAATTAGAAAGCCATTTCTCATTACTATTTTGCAGTCAAGTCAGCCTGACATAAGAGTAATGAAGTAATGTTTTTTGTGCTAAATCAGACTTGTATGAAATAGATCGTTTCTGCCACTGAAGTTTTTTTTTTTACATTGACATCAAAATTTTAACTTAGCTCTGCGTGGAAATCTTTTTTCTCAGTGGCGTAACAATCATTCACAGATTTGCTTTTTAGAATAAGAATTGAGATATTTCTGCTTGTAAACATTGGTGGTGGCAACCAAACAACTCTGACCACAGAAGATGACAAAAGTGACTCACGGGTGAACTTGTAGGCGGACACTGGCGTGCTGGTAAATTGTCCACTCACTGCATAGACGGTCACAGAGTAATTGGCAGCATTCTTCAGATTTTTGAATGCGATGTTTGTTGTTACACTTGTTTCGTTTACACAACGGTCGAGACAGCGCTCGACTGTGTAATTTAAAGCGCTACCAACAGGAGGCTTCCAGGTAGCGGTGAGGGAATCACTAGTTGTAGTCAAAGTCAAATTTGAAATCGGTCCAGGAGCTACAAAACAGACAAGCAGTCAGATTAGAGGCGATCAGTGTAGCGTGGGACAGTTCCCGTTTATTTGTTTCTGTGCATCAACAATGAAATCAATCTGAACAATGAGAAAGAGTTACTTGTGAAGCTGTCGATCATTTTGGTTTCTCCCACCAGGTCGTTGTTGACCCGCACGGTCACATAGATGAATATATGTGTGGCCGGTGGCAGATCTGTTACTGTCACGTTCTGCTGATTGGACTTTACAGTTCTATTAAACAGGCTCCTGTCACAAAGAGAAACTGTTACTAAAGCTCATACCCAAAACTCCACTCTTCATTTCATCCAGCTGAACATGAAGATCTATTTAGCTGTAATAAGAAGACCTGATGGGACAGTTAACCTCAAAATCAGAAGCTACCTATCACCGCATCATTGTCCAGAAGGAGACATACACCGAACAGTGACCAGTTGGTCTAGTGACCAAATCGTGATTTTTGGAAATTGCCGTTGAAACTCTTTCACGGGTTTTTTATTTCATCGTGAATTTTGGAGGGAGGGCTTTGAGCCCTCAAAGACAGGCGCCGTAAAAACGATTCTCTCAGTTTGCCAAGCGAGTTATATTTTAAAACTTTAAAGGTTTATTTATTTCAATGATTAATTACTGAGGAAAATATAAAAAGTCAATGTATATCAATCAAAAACATGTAATAGAAATACATGGAACATTGACAGGAATTAAAATTTACATTTAAAGTCAACATTTAGGTCATTTTTGCAGCTGATCTCTCAAAAAAACAAAAGCTGGGCAACTCAAACAGCAAAGGAATCTAAATGACCAAACAACACAACAGGCTACATATGTGTATATTATTATTTTATTTTTGGCAAACTTCCTATATGTTAATCAATAAATCAAAGGGGTGCAAAACGTTGTCCTCACATGAACTCTGCTTAGAGAAAAATGTGTGTGCATACAGTGTGGCTGGATTTCTACAAATACATACGTTCCATTCGGGTAGTTAGCTACCACAAGGATATCTGTGAAGTTTCCCACAGGTCGATCCCATTTGACCAATATCGACTCTTTTGTGTTATCAGACACTGTCAGGTTGTAAACTTTATCAGGCTCTGAAATCAGGAACAAACAGATGAGCACAAAACAGACACATCCACCAGGAAAACTTTACAGGCGCCTCTCTTCACGTCAGCAGTAGCTCTCATTTGCCTTTGCTGATTTGAATTTCATGTTATGTTAGCAAGAAAGGACAAACTGTAAACCGCTTCCTCGTTTAGGCGTAAACAAGCTTTTCGGCACCTTTCACTGGTTTCAATCACATATTACACTTCCTGCTACTAAAAGAAGAAAAACAGATACAGTATGAATATTACATGCGTAGCACAGACGTATACGCGACAAAGAATGAGCAAAAACTCACTGGTATACGCTGAGACGTGAGCTTCATAGCTCCACTTAGATGCGTCATTGACTCCCGAGACGACAGTGAAATTGTAGGGGGTTCCAGGTATCAAACCCTCAACCTTTATTGTCTCTGTTGTCACTTTAACAGGGGTGGTCTCGTAAGTCAGACGATAGAAATCCACGTTTCCCTCTGGTTTTTCCCATCTCAGAAAGACAGAGTTTTTCTCCACAGAACTGACTGTCAGGTTTGTGACTGCCTTAGGTACTGAAAAAAAACACAGATATCATCAGTGTCTCTCTCTTTTATGTTTTTTAAACGTCAGGCTGAACCAGGCTCAGATGGGGAAAGCATAAAGAAAAGAAAAACATAAACTTTGGGTAAACTTAAAATATACCATGTAGTGCAATAACGGCAAATTCGTGGTCTTAAGCGTGAGTGTTGTTCCGGGTGTTTACATGATGCTGTTCGGGGTATATTATCAGAACTATAAGCAGGCGAACAGGTGAGTAAATAAATCTATATTTCTCACGTCCATTGAAACTCACTGGTGTAGAAGGTGGCGTTCTCTGGGTTGAGGTCTCTTTTACACTTGACGGGGAACACCTGGACCGAGTAGGAGGTGCCTGCTGTCAGGTTGGAGAGGCCACAGGTCAAATCAGTGACGTTAAACACCCATGTTTTGTTATCCTTTTGACCTTCGACCTCTACCCGATAATGGCTGATATCGCCCGGTGCAACCAACCATGTCAGGTTGGCGCTCTCAAAAGTTATATTGGTGACGCTGACTTGTCCCATGAAGCGATCTGTTTGAAAACATGATGAAGAATATTACTTAGACAGCAACGTGAAGGCAAGGACAAATGCCCCGAAGAGTTGAGGAGGGAGATACTAAAATAAAATGTGTGGTGTATAAAGCTTACCTCCTCTAAATGATTGTTTACGCTACGTGTAATAAAGTCACCTACAGTTAAATCAAATAAGGAATATTCAAGGGCTTTTTTTGGCAGGAAATATAAAGTGGACATTAGGATACAATGTTCTGAGCCTATAATGAATAAAAACATCATATATCTGAATATGACAGAATAAAACTACTCCTATTCTTTAACCTCCTAGGACTCCCAGTCAGCCCAAATAGCAAAGAGAAATTAAAAATGCATGCCATGAAGGAGTTCAGGTCTTAGGAGGTTAGATATAAGAAATACATGAATTTATGGTCTTAACCTGTGTTTGACTGGCTTAGTAGGCCTACTCCTGTCTTGACCCACCACACTAAACAGGCAACTATGATTGTTATATGTAATTTTGCAAAAAGGTCAATCATATAAACCTAAATCTGATGAAGTGGCTAGATCATCACCAAAGTGAGGTGATTAGTGTTTTATATGCTCTCAATCAGATTCAGTTAAGTTTTAGCTGCCAAACAAATGGTTTCATATTTGACTGTAGCAAACTTTCATATACAGAGGAGCTCAGAGGAGCTTGACGCAGTGACTGCATGACAAGCTGAATCATCACCCCACCACCACCGTGCTTGATTGTTGGTATGAGTTATTTGCACTGATATGGTGTTTGGTTTAATCCAAAAGAAGAAAGTGGAGATGATTGGCCGTGGTGATGTACATTATAGCCAGAGATCGCCACCTAGGTCTCACCTGTCCTCACGTCCACTACTTGCAGCACTGAGTTTAGACACACCTAAAGTGCTCACAGCATCTGGCTGCAACTGAACCTCTAAATTCCTAAATGGAAGCATTAAGCGTGGCCTTAGTTTTAACTGTAGTATTTTATTTGTGTGATAAATTAGCAGGTATCTGCATCTGTGCACCCATACAGTTTGTGACCTACCTTCATAACAAATAAATGGCAGACGCTCCAGGCAGCTCTTTTCAATCCACGGCCCAAAGCTGAGCATGGCCACACACGAGTCTTCAATGTAATTCTCATCATCACTGTCGTCTTCATCTTCAGGTTCTTCTGGCTCCTGCACAGGCGACTTCTCACACTGCGCCGCTAATGGCATCTCAGCGGTCGTCCAGGGTGCACTTGTGGTGAAATATGGAGTTGTTCTTCGGGTCGTCATGTTTTCCGTTCTTGTTGCGTGTGTTGTACTTTCGTCGGTAACAACAGATTGGTCAGTGAAGTCTGGTGTGAATTCAGTTGTTTCAGCCGGGTCATCACTCCAACTTGTCACATTATGTCCTGATTGTGTTGTTGTCGTGTTGGGCGTTGTGAATTCTGCGTTTGTAGTCATGGGTGTTGTTGGCCTTGCTGGGCATGTGCAGGAGCAGCTGCAGCACACGGTTTTGTTGGGAGGTTTTGGGGAAGGTTTAGGCAGCGGCCAGCCAGGGTACCAGTTTTGGAAGGCTAGGGGATCCCCGTTGGCCCACTGAGTCCAGTTCATAATGGGGCTGCTGGAGTCACTGTTGTTGATATAGTGTGTGGTGAAGTAGCTTTCTGTGTAGCTTGCAACAGTGCTGGTTAAGTTGCCGGTGGAGTTGTCGATAGAGTTGTTTTTGAAGTTAAAGTTCTTGCGAAGACCAATCCAGTGGTCAGAGGTGATGTCCCGGGCAAGGGCCTGAATGTTGTCTGGAGTCAGTGTCACCAGCTCTTTGAAGCAGGCCTGGCCACACACAAAAAGCTACTGTCAGTCTTTTACAGACGGGCCAAAGACCGGAGAGCATTTCATGTTATGAGATGGTTTTCTTTAACAATTTAGATTAAACTAAATCTATAAAGTTGAGAAAAATGACAGGAAAAGCGCTACAAATTTATATACTAGTAGATTTTGTCTTAAGTCTTAGACCAGTGTTTAAAATTGCTCACATATACCAACAGATGTGGCTCATGGCTCTAAACTGCAAGATGATGTTTGATACAGACATACAACCTGTGCTAAAGATATATCCGCCGCATTTAGACACACAGGTAAGCACATAGTTGACACAAGCACAACTAAAATAACTGTTTTGCTTCAAATATAACCTGGTACGTCAGTTTTGCATACTGAAACCTGTTGCTAGCATTTAGGCTATTCTAAGTTAACAAACAGCTGCTAGTGTAATCCATAACCAAGGTTTCCAAATGTTAGGCAAGTCATGTTCCTATTATTCCTGTGATACAAGTGTACAAAAAGTAAAATTTCCTTTGCCACTACTTTGTAGGTATTGATATCCTTTCATCAAAGGGAACCCAAATCCATTCAGGCCGTAATTGGAAAATATAAAAAAGGGTCTGTTTGATCCAGAGGATGATCTCAAACCCAGTAACGACCACCAGGAAAAGACGTTGGAAAACACTGGTGGTCACCTGTCTCTTAGTAGATACACCTATGGTTTTAAGATCCTATGTTGCCTTGTTCTTTAGTTATCACATTCACAAGATTTTCAGAAAACTTGACCTCTGACCTTGAGTTCACGGTCACTGAGATTCAAACTGAGATTCTTAGTAGATACACCCAGGATATCAATTTCAAACTCCTATGTCAGTTGCTTCTCGAGTTATCGCATCCACAAACTTGCATTTCCACACCGCCAACCTTTTTTTAAATTCCATATTGAATCCCCTCTCACATATCTGCCTTAGTGAATAAAACTGACGTGGTATAGCTCAGTTTCATGCTTCAGCCCGTTAGTGCATAAATTTCAGGTTTAGCCTGTACCTGACAGTAGTTTCGGGCGTCAACCCAGGTGAGATTTTTGCGCTGGATGAAATACTCTCGCTGTGCATCGCTGTACATCGACGTCAGAGCTGAGGAAGGAAACGGCAGGCAAAGGTTTGCTTGTTTGTTTGTTTTTTACAGGCTTTCCAAGTTATCAGTCAACCAATCAGGAAGCATCACTAGCTTTTTTTCCAGAGTTTTCGCAACGTTGGCGTCATCTTGTATTTGCGCTACGCTTACAGAGACTATAATATCATGTAGTGTAGTGAGTGGAATAACAGAGATCTAAGAAACATGAACATTTTCAGATTAAAATACCTTTAAATGGTGACCATAAGAACACTTTCACACAAACATGCTCCCAGTCCTATTACACACACTTCAGTATCATCTTTGAACAAAAAGTAAGTGTTTTAAAGTACAGATGAGGACAGAATTATTATCCACACTATTTAAAACATTTTTAAAGTATATCTCCAAGTGTGGTTAGACAGTGCATAGAATCTTTAACACTAGTATTCCAAACATCGTAATTTTTATATTAACATTATTTTATTGTTTTACTGTCATTTCCCCAAAATTATCAGGGTCAATATTATTAGCCTCCATCTTGCTAATAGTCAATCGTGTACCTTTTTTTTCTCTTTGATTTTCTTGATTATGTTTCTCATTCCAGTCCTTGACACTTGGAAAAAGGTGTCATAACTTTTTATATATCCATCTCCTGCTTTGTGACAATCAACAATTATTTTTCTCATTTCTAAATTTTTTTGTTGTTGTTGTTGTTGTTGGTGTGTTTGTAAATCGGAAGACAACCCTCAGGTTTAACTTGATTTTACAAAAACTAAGCGTTATAAAGTTAAAGCACAGCACTGAACAGCAGTGGTCTGCATTATGGCTCAATTAAAACATCTGTTTCCACGCAGAATTGAGTACAGGGTGCAGAAAAGCCTAAACGTAATGTTCCCACATAAGGACACAGAATCTCAGGAGGTTAATAAACTGACAAATAGATTAATTATTGGTCAGTTATCACATATGATGAAAATAAAGAACTATCATATTCCTAAAATTCTGGACTTGATGTCTCCTTGTACACTGGATCACAAAATATTTTCTGACATACAGATCAGATTTTTAAAAATAAACTACAAATACTCACCCCAGCACAGAAAAATACAAATTTTCACCTGCAACTTCCCCATATTGGTGCTCTGTACACTTCCAGACTGATACTGTATTAGAAGAAGGAAAAATAAAAAAAAAAACATAAAAAACAAAGTGACTAAAAACTCCAGCTAATCAAAAACAACAGCCTAAAAGGTGAATATTTGATGGCTCACCACTCACCCAGTCTACAGACGCATCTCTTGTGACCTCTCGGTTTGTGATGCGGGCAAATAAAACAGGTTATAAACCCCACATTTGACTGGTGTCACAAGGCTCCATTCAACTGTAGGAGCCTTTAGATAGCAACAGTTTTGCATTTATAATTCAGACTTGCAAAGCACAGAAAAATATTTGTTTATGCTGTCCAACAGAACACAAAACCACAGTGATCCTTATCGCATTTATTTTACGTTAAAGCTTAAAGTTACAAGTAATTAGTACAATACAAAAGTGAAAAATAACAGAAAAATATAGAGAAACCCTCTTATACAAAACTATTTTCCCCAAATAATCAAAAACAATAAGAGGAATGCCTTTTAACACATTGTTGGCAGTGTAAAAACTGTTTGGTCAGCGGGGACATCAACATGACGTTTACATGCAAACGTGAGAACTCACATTCACTTCCTTTTATGAAAAAGGTCCAAAAGGGGAAGAAAAAAAAAAAAAAATTTGTTCTCATTACATCTATTTACTGTGTGACTACTCAAGTAACACTAACTTATAACATCAGACACTTGTCTTTTTTTTTCCTGTAATAAAATCTATACTAAAAGACTGTTCAGGGGATGATCCAGCCAGCCCCTCATCTACCAAATCTAACTGATAACTAAAAGTAAATGTTCCCAACAACAGGCGAAACAAAAAGAGTGACGGTGAAAACTGATACATCTGCATTTATTTAAAAAAATAAAATAAAAAAAATAAAAAAAGCCCCACTAAAGAATGATCAGTTAATACCATGGGTTAGTTCTGTTTTACACAAACACGATTACATATTGCATATGAATCAAGGTTGCGCAGAGGTGGTTGCATTTCCCAGACAATCATGCAAAAAAAAAAAAATATATATATATATATATATATATATATATATATATATATATATATTTTTTTTTTTTTTTTTTTTTTTTTTTAAATGACATTGTGCGACAGGACTGTGGCACAGTAATACAGCAACATCAGAGGCAAATTCCATTCAAGTTTTCCAAGCCTAGCTTTGAACTTTATTTAAATAAACGGCAGTGACTCGTTATGACAAGGATCATTCTTAATCTCATGCTGAACGGCTCTAACCCAATTACCAACATAGGGTTGTTTTTTTCAAAAACTTTTTTTTTTTTTTTTTTTTTTTTTTTTTTTAAAAGAAAAGAAAAACATAACTGAACACAAGAGTATGTCAGTCTACAGTGACTGATCAGGCAGTACAGTTTCAGGAACCGTTTAACTGAGGCAGGATGGCAACCTGAAACCTGAAACCTGAAAGAAACCTGAAGGCTGAGACAAAAACGTGACGTTTGCTTTCGAAATTGAGGTGATGGGCATCTTAGTCGCTGTCACTCCTCTCTCCTCTCTGCAGCAGCCTCTTTCCACTAGAGGGCACAGGAACCTCATGCTTCACTGAGACCTTTGACTTGCTTTTGCTGCAGAGAGAAAGCAGGGTTATAAAATGATGCAACATATTTAGGACCAATGTACATCCCAGTGCACTCATCCAAGCTGCTAAACCGAAAGCATAACTTCCACTTTGAATACCCAAAAGGTTACAGGTAGCACAAACACAAAACCATGGCATGGCCAATTAAATAGCCCATGTTAATTTACTCTATGCTACCTTTGGGTATTCAACACTGGATGCTTCATTTTTGTTTTCATCTCAAAGCACTGAGCTGCATCTGTATAACCCTGAAGTTGCTGCCTGTAAGGAGTTTGTTTTAAATTAGAGCCCTCATGCAGCCATTTCTGATCTCTACATTAACCGTGGACACGGGTTGTCACCCTATACTTACACACCTGATATAATACTGGGATTCACCCTACGTTGTAGCAATGCCACGTTTACAGTAGTTTAAAAGTGCTCACATCAAACAATGTGAAACCAGAGGGTCAACTTTGTTTTCATACAACATGAAAAACAGACACCCGGACCATCAAGACGACACGGCTAATTTATTACAAAAGCTATGTTTCGCTATAGTGTGATCATCATAAACAATACGTAATGTGGAGCTATGCTGGTATGTGCTTCAGTTTACAGGCTGTGCAGCATGGTTAACAACCACACACAGCGACCTCTAGTGTCAGGATTAGGAGACTCCAGGTTTTGATGAAAACAGGATAAATTCTACTACAGTGAAGGCCAAAGGCACACCTGACAACTGGAACCAGCTGAGACCGACTCCCTGTTGTTGTCAGTCTACAGTAGCTGCTGTCATATCCAATAAAAGTTTCCAGGGTGCCTCCTACCTGTCCTTGTCAAGCAGCTCCAAACCGTCATTGATCTTCTTCAACATCTCGTAACGCTCACGCCCACGAACCTGCGGCAGAAATTAGAGGAAAGTCATGAAATTGAAAGGCTGAGAGAGAATTTCAGTGTACTTGTATGCATATTTACTTACAGGGAGGAGAAAAACCTCCTTGTCGTCCTCCTCAGCACTGGAGGTACATTTGGACTTCTTTGTGGATGTGGTGTCAGGAGGTGGTGCGCTCTCTGGTTAGGAGATATAAATAAATAAATCAGTGAGGTCAGGAAGAAAACTAAACAAAAACTGAAACCAGCATAAACGTACTTCTTTTTTTCGTCTCTTTGGTGCCGCTCTCCTTCTTCTGTTTATTGTCCTCCTCAGTTTTACGGTCCCTGCCTGGACAAGCGCAGACGCGCACCTCGAAGCACCTCCGGCCCAAAACCAGCCCCCTAGAGAAGCACATGCAATGCAGTAAGGGTCAAACGGCTTTTCTGTGCTGCACAAACAAACTGCAAGATGAGACTTTTCTTGAGCAGTTCTAAAGATAAAATAGGCCAAAAACCAAGATGACCTGTTAAACAACATCACCATAGAAATGGTTTGTGCTGCGCTTCTGGCCACACGAGAGAGAAAACTGACTTACTCTGGAGTCTCCAGGGTCAGGATGGTGAGGATAGGTCTGCGGTTCATCCCGCCCATGCAGGAGCTGTTGCACATGAAGCTCAGCAGGATAGTGGTCATCTCTGAGCCCAACTGAAACAGGAAAAGCATAAATATTAAAATGTACTGCTGGCTCACGCAACTACAGTTAAAAGGTAATATGATACACATCCAAGAAAAAAAAAAAAAAAAAAAAAAAAAAAAAACCTTTTCTGCGCCGTTCTTTCCAAAGTAAAAAAAAGAAAGACTACATTTTTTATATTATAAAAGTACAACTTATTATATATCAAGTTATCGCAAGATCATAAAAATGAAGTCTCTTTTTTGGATGATTGATTATTATATGTTATCTGTATGAAACTCCACTGAAGAAATGCACACCTGTATAAAAGTGAACGCATTCAACCTATGTGTAAATCGTACCCCTTCCCTGAACTGTGTGGGGGTGTGTTCATGTGGAGAAGAAAAATGTCTGGAGCTCTTGCAGCACTTCATCCATCCACTGACAAATTTAATGAGACCGATGGAGGAAACATGAATGGGTACAAATCAAAGTTGTGTAGAAAAAGCGGAGATGTGCACCTCAGAGTGAACACAGTTGGGCAGTCATACCTGTGGAGGCTCATATGGTACAGTCACACTCTGTCTCTTTGTGTGTAGATCTTCAAAATACTGAGCCCTCTGATTGCCCTCCACTCTGATCAGATGGCTGCGATGCTCCACAGCTGAATAGACTACAGATTAAAACAAATTGAAATAGTCAGGGATGCACCAACAGTTAGGCAAGACTACATTTACTGTGTAGTCTGTGTTAGTTTTGCATTAGTTAATTATTTAAATATTGTGTGATGACAATTGCAAAGGCTCGTTTGTAATAAATGAAGGGTTTTTTTTGGACTCCTAAATAATTTGAAATTTGCCACATTGTTGTCTTGGCATCATCCTTAATGTTCAGATTCAATGCATCCCTTCAATCCACCTCCAACTCTTCTGCTCACAGTCATATTATTTCAACCAATTTGCTTTTTTTCCCTCCCCCCCAAAAAAATGCTGTAAAGTGTCCCTTACGGTCCTCGTTCTGGTGATGGGGACATCTGCGAACAACATCAGCCACGTGCTCCGTCTTCTTGTACACGGCAGTAGCCCTGAGTACAGCACCCTGAGGAGGCTCCTTGCTCACCAGCACCTCAATGGGACTGGTCTTTGCCAGCTGACAGTACAGTTTGTTGAGCACCTCTGAGTACTTCAGAAAAAAATAAAAATAAAAAGTTTTGTTAATAACATTTTTTGATTCAAATGCTCACCAAAGACCCCAAAAAATTGTTTAAATCTTTAATCTCAAACAGAGCCAAATTGTTCAACTAGTCCAGGGGTCGGCAACCTGCGGCTCTTTAGTCCTTATGGTGCGGCTCCGCGTGGTTTGGGAAAATAAATTAGAAGTATTTAGCTGAAGTGTATTTTATTTATGTTAGTTCTTTTTTGTAGTTCTAAATTGGAAGATTGTGATATTGAAATAAAAAAAATAAAATTATATTCTATTATTTTTTCATTGCTCAAAAATAAGAGTCGCACTCGCAGAGGCCGGTGTACCCGCCGAAACGCCGTGCATTTATCGAGACTTTCAACCCCAGGTAGGCCAGTTATGAATCTTCGGATCCACATTGTCAGCAGCTATTCTAAAACAAACACCGCTCACGCCTCACAGATGACAGCTTACAGTCCTGCGTAAAGATGAAAGTGACTTCGCACAGCCCCGATTTGCAGACGCTGTGCGCAGAGGTTCAGGAGCAGAAGTCCCATTGTAAACGTATCACAGCAGACCCGACGATGTTTGCATGAAAACGCTTTTCAGCATCTCTTTATCGACCACTTTTCACACACAGTTGCTGACGTATACAGGCGGCTGTAGCTTTTCAGCTCACAGCCCGACACACACCAACACAACAGCATAGATAGCACAGATGTAAAAGCGGCGAGGCGTGATTGCGGGTGCCGCTCAGGTGCATCCGCCTCCCTGCAGCGGCACTGCAGACCACGCCCCGCCACACACATTAACCAGGTAAAATACATATTTAGGCAGAATTTTGCAAATATCTATTTTTCATTTTTTAGCAGCATAGTGCTCCCCCCCCCCAAAATATTTTTTTAAAAGTCGGGTCAAGGCTCCAAAAGCGATATAAGGGTGGCGGCTCACAACAGTTTTTCTTTGCTACATGGATCATTTTAGTTCAGCTTTCCTTTTGTTATATTTCTTTAAAAGTTCAAAATGTGTTAATTACATAAATAAAATGTAACTTTGGTCGTGTCCAAATTCATGGGCTGCATCCTCCTGAGGCCGCATTTGTAGACCGATTACGTCACAGCGACGCGCCGAAGGCTGTCCAGATTCGTAGACTCCTCCGACAAATGAGTCCTCCTTTTCCCCGAATTTGAAGGATGGATCGGGTGTGTCCTTCGTGGCCTACCATATCCCAGAATTCATAGCGCGGCCCAGCCAAACTCCAGTTTCCAATAATGGCAGCCGCTACTAAGTTTTAAAATTACTCATACTAATCTTTCTGGGTCACAAAATAAACTTTTAACATATTTTCAGGCGAGAAAGTAGCTGTGTAAACATCAAATATCTGCTCGGTTTATCAAGATATCGCATATTTGCAAAAGTGCTTCGACGTTTTCGGAGACGTCTGCTACCCACCAGCTCGATAGCTAGCCGGGAGCTCGAGGGCCACTGAAGCCACCGAGAACGGCACAACTCCCGGCACATCATTTTCAGATCGCCGCGGACTTTCGCTACTCGGGTTAAACGTAATACATAAGTCACTTAGACAACCTAAAAATGTGTTTTGTTTGTTTGTGAGTAAATCGGTTTGGCTGAGATTAAAGTTATTAGATTAGATAAAATAAAACTTTATTAATCCCCCGGGTGGGTTCCTCCTTGGTTTTCACACAGCTGACTAAACGTCAAAACAGAAAACTGATTAAACAGAAGTATGAGATGGTCGAGAATTTATGCCAGCATCCTGTTATATTTTAGATAGCAAGGAGCAGACGGCTGAGTTTATTAAACTCCACCGAGACAGCGGTGACGCTAATCAGGAGGCTAGACCGTCCAATTTCCCCAACTGTTTACTTCCGGCCTACCCGACCTTCTGAGGACCCGGCCCACGTAGACCACGAAGGCTGGGTCCTCAGGAGGATCCAGCCCATGAATTTGGACATGACCTTTCTCTGTAGCACTTCATGGATTTCATAAGCAACACACCTTAGTTGTTCACACAAAGCATAAAGGTAAAAAACATTATATACAGTTTTATCTTCATTTTAGATGTCAAAAAGTATTTGCGGCTCGCAGTGTTTTCTTTTGCGTGGAAACCGACTCCAAATGGCTCTTTCGGTGTTAAAGGTTGCTGACCCCTGAACTAGTCTTTCGACTCTAAAACAAAATAATCCAAAATTAAATACATTAACTTTTCTAAGCAGCAAAGCAAAATGAACCAGAATAAAATTTTAACCCTTTCTGTTCTGAGGGTGCAGGAACATGTCCCGTCATGTCAGAGCAGTGCTTTGCAAGCAGAAGGCCCTTCTCCTGCAGACCAGAGCAAGTGGTGGGGGTGGCGGGGGATTACACTGCAGAGCACCCTAACTTTAACAGAGCTAGCCAACTACATTGCACTACATGGTGAGTCACTGAAAACTTCAACACTATTGGCTCTTCAAATGCAGCAACTGACTGTGGAAGTTAAATTTCAGCGAATCGTCACAATGAAAAAGATTCCACATGAATGGCACAATGACCGATACCAAAGAATGGATTTTTAATAAAAAAAGGTAAGATGTTTTTTTCTTCATCTTAAAATCAAGGGATAACTTAAAAGCAGTGACTTTACCAATTTAAGACCTTTTCATTAACAAGCCTCCACATTTTAAACTCTATATGAGAGTTTAACTTGTTTTATTAAATTAAAACAGTTATAAAACAAATAAAATATGCCCTTCTGCATTCAAAAAAAAAAAACCCCACACAAAACTAAGTTCAGCAACTGCTGCCTAAACTAAAAGCAGCTCTCAAAGTCTTCTTTATCTGTGAGGAAAGCCTCAGAAAGCAGCTTTCTGCTCCATGTCATGTTTGGTTGCAGAATAATCGATTGAGAGCACCTTCAAACTTTACATATATAATGCGTCTTGGTTTAATTACTTGGATTCAGTTAAAATGCCCATCATATTAAAATTCCTGGTGAAATTTCTGGTCGTTTGTTTTATACCAATTAAAACAGATGTAAGACAAATAACATTTATCATCCTGTTTAAGAAAAAACAAAACAAAAAAAAAACACAAGTACAGTTATAAGATTTTCCGAGGTCAGATGAACCATAACTTACAGTTGAGGTCACCGATTTTGCCGTTCCAGACTTTTGGAATCTGAGCTGAAACCCACATTCACCAGGGTAATCTGTTGTGACTGGAACAGTGGAGGCTGGAGGTGTAACACCATCTTTTTGCAAAGCATCATTTGGCAGCTCAAAGAGCTTTTCATCGAAGTGTTCAGCTAATTGCTGATCATTGATCAGCTGAAAACAGACAAAGGGAAGTCAGTTTGCTTCCAAGAATAAACATGCATGTTGAAGTCACAGGAATCTCGACAAATCTTTAAAGATGCTATTCTGCATAAGGTCGGGTAATCACACCTGAAACATATCCATGGTGCCATCTGGCCTCCAGGTTTCATCGTGACCTGTTGTACTGCTGTTCACAGCCGAAATAGTGTCCAAACTGACAGACAGAGATTCAGCCACACTGTAGGAGTAATAATTGCATTTAAAAAAAATAATAATAAAATTAATGGAATCTGGAATGAAGACTTTACTCACGGTAGCTGGTCCCACAGCTCTTTAAATGAATCCTGGCTGAAGGGTAGATTCTGGCTCAGCTGTAAATCCTCAAAGCCCTGCTCTGCCATAGTTTCTCCCCCTCCTTTCCCAGTGGTGAAGCAGGCAGGCTGTGGATATCAACAGGAAATGAGCACGGGAGATTAAGTTAATGGGAGGTATGCAACAACTCACATCTCCTACAAAGTCTTAATTTAATAGTTTTCCCACAATTTTAATGAAAACAAACTAAATATAGCATTCGTTCGACTTTTTTAGAAAAAAAAAACCACAACACTTTCGCTTTATTATTGTTATTATGCATTTATTTATTTGTTGTGGTCGAAAAAAAGAAAAACAAAAGCCGTAGAAAGAGCAGAGAAAAGCAGTCGTAAACAAAGATCGCCGTAAAAACAGTTTCTGCGCACAGGAAATGAGTTCAAAACAAGCAGACCTTTGACTCGAAGAGCTGCTGACTAGCCAAGTCAACTACGGTTAGCTTAAAAATAAATAGATTTTATAAAAGCAAGAATAATAAGAGAATTGTTCCTTAATAGCGCTTTTAAAGATCATTTAAAGACTAGGCCAACTTCTGCCTTTGCGGCCCAAACAGCCACTATGATTAGCTACCTTCCAGTAGTAGGCCGACTTTTTAATTGAATGAAGCTAGCTCGTCGTTTCACGTATGGCCACCGTGTCGACGTCTCAACAGTAATAACACCGCGTACACACTAATTTCGAGTCAAAACGTACCCCGAAGTAAATAAACACTGTGCATCCACAGCCCGACTCACATTTATAGGTTGAGGTTGCCGAACTGCGTTAGCATGACTAGCTAGTTACGCTAGCGTGACGTTCGGTTAAACGTTAGCTAGCGAAACTGTCGTAAAAACTTCCCCGTCGTATAAATGTCACTCTCGGGGATTTGCTTTAGTGTATGAGGCATGTACGACCACTCGGGTACCTTAAGCGTCCCACTGGTGAGTCACAGGTGACTGCAGAGAGTCAAAACCGCCGACAAGTCAAAATATTTTTCTGCGAACCAAACACGTTGTTGAGGGGATTCCCACAGAAAGAGGAGGAGGGGTATGGCTCTTCTTAAGAGTTAGCTTGTCCAATCGCAGAGCTGCTTTTCTGACAAAACGCAAACGAAGCGATGACGATGTGTTCAAAACTATCGTGAACACGGCACCGTTCGTAGGAAAAGCGATAAACTTGGTCAAAACCTTGACCTTATAATGGAAAAGTGTCAACGCTTTCATTGATGTGATTTGGTTTTCAAGAGAGATCTCAATAAATGTATCTTTAATATATATTTATTTGAATAAATCCCACCAAACACATATTGTACACTAAAATTGCGATTGCAGTGTTTAAATACTTTCCAAAGTTATCCAAATGTAAAGGCTGAGGCTACGCTATGGGCCAATACATTTTCAATTGTCTTGGTTTTAAGGATCATTCCCTTCTCAGTCAGATTTCTCATGTTTTAAGGTTTTCTGATGAGTATTTGAATGTGACATCATGACATCATAATAACAAGGAGAGAGAAACGAGTGGATGTCAAAGTACAGTTTAATGCTATCCGTATGTTCAACTTACAAATAAGAAATACTTTCTTTCTAGTCTAACAAATAAGGAGAGCGTGTTTAGAAGATGGAAGGAACACTCTGAGGAACTGATTAATTAAGAAAGCGAGAGGGAGAGAAAGAGCAGGACAGAAAGAAAGCTACTGAATGAGGAGGTGCAGAGGATTGGTAAGGAGGCAGTGGGGACAGAGGATGAAGAGTGGAAAGGTGGTTGGTCTAGATGACATACACTGTATTGCCCAAAGTATTTACTAACAAGTGGTAAATACACAGCAGGGTATTTACATAGAGCAGGGTCAGCAGATACCGAGGCATTAAGTGGGGTCGCCAACTTCCTGTAAAGTCAATCACTACAGAGCTCCAAACTTCATGTGGCCTTCAGATCAGCTCAAAAGATCTTCATGGAATGGGTTTCCACAGCCAAGCAGCTGCATCCCAGCATTACATTACCAAGAGCAAAGTGTTGGATGTAGTGGTGTAAAGTGTGCCACCACTGGACCCTACAGCAGTGGAGATCTGTTCTCTACAGTGACGAATCAAGCTTCTCCATCGTGTAATTTGATGGACAAGTCTGGGTCTGGCGGTTGCCAGGAGAACTGTACTGAGGCACCTCATACAAATACCTAGGTATTGTGATTGATGACATTTTTTCCTTTAAGCCACACATCAACCATGTATTAAAGAAACTAAGGCTGAAGTTAGGGTTCTTTTTCAGAAACGGATCATGTCTCTTTTTCACCATAAGTTGCTGCCACCTCTCTACCCCTCCTCCTATTGCGGTGACGTAATTTACATGAATGCCTCTGCTCACTCTCTTCATCTGTTGGATTCTGTCTATCATGGAGCATTAAGATTTACAACAGGCTGTAAACCTTTAACACACCACTGTACTCTATATTTTCTGGTTGACTTGTCCTCAATGGCCTTACACAGGATGGTTCATTGGTATCACTTTATCTATAAATCTATTACTGGTTTACTGCCTTATTATTTAACAGAGTACATGTTACGCAAACAGTTTAGTCAATCACTAAACACTGTGCTTTTCAAAAGACGTACAAATGTTTTGGTGAAATCATCACTGTCTCATTGAGTTTCAATGGGACTACCTGTTGCACAAACATGGCATTACATACAGTGTGTTTGCATGTTTCTCATATCCCAGTACATTATTTGTGCTTAAAACACACTGACTACCTGTGTAATTAAAGGTTAAATTTAAAAGAAAACTTATATGACTGTACTGTGCCAAATGTAAAGTTAGTGGAGGAGGGATTATGGTGTGGGGTTGTTTTTCAGGAGTCTTTGGGAACAGTTTGGGGATTGCCCTTTCTTATTCCAACATCACTGCACACCAGTGCATCAAAGAAAGGTCCATAAAGACATGAATGAGATCTTTTGAGGTAACTTGACTGGCCATCACAGAGTTCTGACCTCAGCCTAATTGAACACCTTTGGGGTGAATTGGAGCGGAAACTGTGGGCCAGTGTGTGACCTCACAAATGTACCTCAGGCAGAATGGTCAGAAATTCTCATAAAACAGCCGTAAACCTTGTGGAAAGCCTTTCCAGAAGAACTGAAGCTGTTATAGCTGCAAAAGCTGCAAAAGCTGGGCTGGTCAATTGACTTTTTTACCAGCTTGAAAAACACAGTCTTTTCAAGCAGAGATGTAGTAACTACAGAGGGATAAAGCTGATGAAGGTTAAGAAGTGAGGTGACGATAAGCAGCATGGTTTTATGCTAAGAAGGCTATGATGTTTGCTTTGGTAGTGTTAGTGGTGTTACAGTCACTCCCTCTAGCAGCTCTCCTAATGTTTGAGGGCTTTTTCTCATCCTTTCTGCCTTATTGCCATAGCTGAGATGTGTTGCAGCTCGTTAGCCACTGCATAAAGACTGCCATCTCAAACTGCCTTTTTTTTGTTCCCTGGGATCTGATCTGCAGTGATCTTGTCTGTAAGTGTGTAACCCTGTGTGGCTTGGTGTGACTTATTTGTGGGTAAATCTGTACATTTACAAAGGCAAGTTTATTGGTTCACAGTGGAAGCTCACCTCTGGCCTCACTTCCACGGCTTGAGCCTTTCTCTTGAGTCCACCAATCCGAGTGTTGGTACAAGCTTAAAGATAGTCTTACCTTCACAGGGTTGACTGTGAAGGTAGATTCCCCTCCCTGAGCCTGATTCTTCCAGAGGTTTCTTTCTGTTAAAGGGGAGTTATTACGTCCCACTGTTGCCAAGTGTTTGCTCAAAGCATGTCATTTGACTGTTGGGGATTTCTCCATATGATTGTAGGGTCTCTAGCTGACAATATAAAGCACCTGAGATGACTGTTGTTGTAATTTGGCACTAAATATATGAACTTGATTTGGGATACTTAGGGTTTTTTTTAACTGACTGGCTCTATATACTGCAAAGTGGTTAACGCATGCTTCAATTATAACCTAAAATGTTAGGGAACTAAATAATTACATATTGGAGAAGTGTGTTTTAAGCATGCGAACACACTGTATGAGATTCCAAATTCATCAGTAACTGCACAGTACTGGATCAAAACAGCTGGCAGTTGTAGTGTTAATAAAGCTACTGTATGCTCCTGCGTGCGTCTGATCGTTACATTCATTGAGGTTTAAACTAGAAACACTATGAAATAATCTCCCTCATAATCTCTCCTAACAGACCCGACGATGTTGCCTCTCATCACCCATCATGGACGCACCTTTGCCAGCGAGACGAACAGCTGCACCGACGGGCCCCTGGGGCTGCTCTCAACCTCTATAGCTGTGCCGGAGGATTTGTGTTACGCCGCGGGACTCTTGCATGATCTGTCAGAGAACGCGCTGAATGTTGGTCGCCGTCCATCTCTCCGAGCGCTCAGTGATTGCTGGTGCCGCTTTGGGGATAGGTGGCCGTTTGACCTTTGAATGAATGCGCTGATGGGGGCCACTGAGTCCACTCTGGATCAGTTCCAGAGAGCATATAGATACAACAGTGAGGTCTAATGCAACAGCGCAATGCAGATAGGGAGAAGACTTGTGGAGGATTCATTCACAATGCTGCAGCATATTAACTGTTCTGACTGCGGGCTCTTTCATTAAAGAAAGGTATACACATGGATGAGAGTTACTGTTTCGTTTATAAAACCTCACACTTTTTTTTGCTAATATTTTAATTATAATAATATTATAATAATATTTTTTAATTTTGCTTAGTTGGATGTAATAAATCTTTATCCTTAATCCTTTATGTAATACAACATCGGGGTTGTTAAAGTGTACTTAAATCTATTTTTGCTGATTTGGATCACATTCTTTCTACCCCAGGACGGTGACACGTAAAAAGAGACTACTCAACCAAAACTACATGCGTGGTATGTGAACGATAAACTCTATCGCTGACGTTTGTTTCCAGTCTTTTTAAAATCATGACTTCCAGATTTTTTTATCCCAAGAAATAAAACGAATGTTGTAAAACGAATGCAAATGTTGTTGCCTGTCACACACCTGTCATTCAATCAGCAGCTCTATTTGCAGTAGCATGATTTTGAACCAGGTGACCTCACCAACCACTCTCTCTCTCTCTTTCTCTCTCTCACACACACACACACACCCATACATGCCTGTGCATGCATAAATAGGTCACGACAAGGAGGAACAGTATTTACACACTGGGTTAGTTGGCTGTGTCACGTGGTGTTTGAGTGCGTGTTTGTGGTTGTGCGACTTTTTTTCGGTTGGATAACAGTAAAACACACACGCAGGTGACACTGTGACATTAAAAACGTTAACTCCTCGGCGCTTCGCTGAGTCTGTGAGGTGTGTTTGTACCGATTTGCCAGTCTTCAGCCTTCCTCGCTCACTCCAAATGAATTCATGTGATACTTTTTGGCTCTGTAATATCATCATCTTAATCCCCCCCGGTTGCGTACATAAACCCCTTAACTGTGCTGGAAGAGGCTCTACGCCACTATTCCGATGGTGTAAAGTTTCTCTGCATTTAGTCAGAGTCGCACATGACTGTGCTTGGGGCCCTGGCTTTGGATGAGGGGTGTCGGGTTCTCCCACTGTTTGAGGGCAGCAAAAGGCAAAGGAGAGGGCAGCATGCTCTGACCAGAGAGTGGTGTGAGGTGGGGGTGTGTCTGCGAGGGGTGGTCATGACTCATTTCATTGGGAGATCTAGAGTAGGTTTTTTTTTTCCCACTGAGCTTGCTTGCAGGATCTCCATTCCTCCCGCCCAATGCAAAACCCTCCCACAACACACTCCCTAATCTACGCCTCTGGTCCCTCCCCAAACTTTCCCCCTGACCACACCTACTGTACACTCCTAACTCAGGTGGCAGGGCCCAATTTTAGGGCCCACCTGTTGCCTGCTGGAAGAGGATTTAGCTTTGTTGTGTGCAACAGAGAAGGGAGGAAGGGGGGTTAAATGAGGCTGATGACCTCTTTGGCATGTGATCTGAAATAGAAAGGGATTTGTATCTGTTGGGAAGGCAGACAATGGCGACCACAGCGGCAAAGACGAGCCCCCTTTTCACTTCCCATTAGGGAAGTTGAGTCATAATGGCGGACTCCGACTTTTAGGTCACCTGACATTTAACATGTCCACAACTGTGTGTCCTCCATTTGCAGGTCCAGAAATGAGGTGATTAACCTTGAGCTGTCAGTGATAAGGGAGAAGCATCTTTGCACATGCTTTGCAGATTGAGTTTATCGTTCTTTGTGGGGGGTGGGGATCTATGGCCATTACGTAACAAAGCTCATGAAAACGGTCCAAAATGAGACCAAATTTGGGCCTCTGCGTCGCTCTGGCTTACGGCTCCAGAGAATGATAAATTATTGTTGATTTAAACAGGAATCTGAAAATGTAATCACACCTTTTGTTATTTAATTCTTCATCTCTTAGCACCATAATAAAAACCAGACACCTCTTCTAAATAACCCCACCCCCACCCTCCTTCCACCACCACCTCTGCGGCCCAAGATAGATTAGGTCAGGAGAGCTTCCCGCTTGCGTCATGACCTCTGTTGCAGGGCCTCTCTGCGTCTGCCTCCCCCCCACCCACCCCCCACCCCGCCCCTCTCCTGAGAGGCGTGCACGTGGGTATGCCGGTGTCAACTCTTTAACAGCTGGACAGACAACACCAACTTCAAAGGAGAGAGGACAACCTGCGGGGCACAACGCACCAGAGCTCTTTGTTCTTCTCTTTTGGATTTAGTAGCTCGGTTCGATTTCAGTGCTAAAGTGCTCCAGTTTTAAGACGCCCGGGTTTGTCTCCGTTTGGCACCAGACGCATCTATCACCAGACTCCTACTGGGAGCCAGGAGTTGCCAAAATCATGCCGGCCGGGTTTCAGCAGCTTGGAGCGGAGGTAATTTCTTCTGGAGTTTGCTATAAACAGTTTGTTAATCTAGCTGTGCCTGTTTAGAAAGTTTCTGCAGGGATAGCCGTTATTTGTGAACTTTGCAATGTGTACTTTCAGCTATGGAAAGATTTTACGCACAGCACATTTTCCTGACCTGAAACCTTTAAATATCTCCTGATTGTAGTGCGCTTCTTTAAAATAATCCCATGAGCCGTTATACACTTTTAACAGAATTTTAAAGGCAAAATCCGAATGTTGAGAAAGTCATGAATCTAGAAGAAGCTTTGAGTAACTCTGTTTCAAAGAGAGGGGGAAGCCTTTCTGTCCTTAGTGGTGACCTTGAGCGGCCAAAACTGAGTTTACAAGTCAGGCCTCGTAACTGCAAGCTTATGACAGGCCACCGCCTTCATAAACAAACTCTGTGTTTACTGCCCAGCTCAAACTCCATTGGAGAAATCGTTTCTAAGTGCTGGTTTTAAGCCTGACTTTCCCCTGATGTAGATTTCCATCATCTTATTAATAGGAAGAATAGGCTGCTATCCACGCTGGAATTAAGGCAACAATTCCCAAAGTTTCCCCTTTGGGAATAAACTGGAAACAGACTAAACTATGCTGGGATGTGGTGTGTGTGTGCGTATGTACGTGTGTGTGTGTGTTTGTGTTTAATGCAAAAATATTTCCCCTAAGCATAAAATCTGAAAAGGGGAAGAAGCAGTCATGTGCTTGTCTCTATTGAAATCACTTAAAGACGGAGATAACCTGCACAACCTGAGATAGTTTTGTGTTTAATCTGGGCTTGTGTTGTATCTCACAGTAAATACAAGCAGGTGCAGATTCATGCATAATGCCTGGAAATTTACTGCAAAGTGTGCATGCAGTGAAGTGCGGGATGTGTAATGAAACATTAGTGGCCACTTCTGGCACTTTACCTTTTCCACAAGGACGCACACGCTCACCACTACACACCTCTTTGTTGTGGTTTGTGAATGTTAAGCAGCACTTATCAAAAGCTCAACTCAGCAAGGTCAAGAGTTACAGATTTACACGGACAACATATTTGCAGAAGGTGGCTGAGCAGAACTGCGGGGTCAAATTAGGTCCAGCAAATTTTACCAGCATCACCAGCATCATGTTGCTGTTGTATCAGTCCATAAGCCCACGTCACCAAAATGGGAAAAAAAACTTTTCAGGAAGCTCGTTCTTTCGACAGTACCCGTCTGTGTTTGTGTGTTCATCCAACAGTTCATCACAGACTTAAATCTTACAGGCGGCGTAACTCCAAAAGCACAAAAGACCTATAAATAAATGAAATTTAAAATTTTATAACCATGCTGGAGTGGAAGAAGTTCATTTTCCCCAAGGTCATCCTGTCTGTCACCCTGCAGACAGGTGGCAGAGGGCTGATGGGAAACTGGAGGGAAGCTAAAGTTCAGGCGTTGACATGAAAGTAGTCAGAGAAGTCATGAACAGCACTGCAGAGATTGTCTCTAGTCAGGATCACGGTTATATATATAGTTGACGTTAGCTGAGCAGCAGTGTTGTGTGTGTGTGTGTGTGTGTGTGTGTGTGTGTGTGTGCGTGTGTGTGTGTGTGTGTGTGAGAGAGAGAGAGAGAGAGAGAGTGAGTGAGAGTTAAAAAGATAATCGTGGTTGTCCAACAGTTATCTTATTGTTACAGTTATGAAAACACCTTTCAGGATTATTCACTGTTCTGAAAAACAAATTATTTGTAATTCACTTCTTTGTGTGTGTGTGTGTCTATGTGTGTGTGTGTGTGCGTGTTTCTGCTGCAGACAGTGACTGGAACCCTCGCTCTGTCAGTCTTCACGGCTGTCCTTGGATCTTTGGAGTTTGGATATAACATCGGTGTCATCAATGCGCCACAGAAGGTAAAAAAAAAAGAAAGAAAGACGAATGGACATAATATAAAATGAAAGAATAAAACATGTAACACTGGTGTCATGCACGAGTCTAACACTGTCATTTAACCAGACGTCAACAAAGTCGCTTCGCCTGATTTCACAAGGTGGTGTGCTTTGACACCACAACACGCTGCCTGGTGATGTTTAGACAATAAACCAAAAACAATAAAACTATGTCATGTGAAGCCTTCCGAAGCAAAGTCAGGTGACACAGACACAGCAGGGCGAGGCTCCTTTCCATCTTTACGTGTCATCACAAAAATGACAACACATCCCTGCTCCAGGTGTCATGGAAACAAGGAAATATTTCTGTTTGCATGATGAGAAAAAGGCGTGAGAAATATGATTCATTTCCCACATCTGAAAGCAAATTTTGTGCGTTTATCCGCATTTATCTCTTTAAACAGAGCGGCCCTTCATTTGTGTGCCACGGTACTTGGACGCTGTGTAGAAAAGCCTTTTGCATTTATGGGCATCTCAGCTCTGACATCCATCATTAAAATCCTGGCACGGGTGAGGGCAGCTATCAACTAAACTTGTCTGATACTTGGGAAAATGTGAGCATAATTATCTACAGATCACTTGTTTGATTTAACAAAATACATCTTTCTTACAAATAGTGTGACACAAAGAGCAACACTCCCTTTAAGGTCACTCTATTTTTAAGCCTTTTTAATCCTGCTTTCTTCTGATTGGCTGCCCCACGTAAAGCGATCACTTAACCAGCAGCTGGGTGGGGCTGATTTGTGACCATGTTTGGGTTTTCCACTCTCTATGACATCATGTAGATCCAAGAACAGAGAAAAACCCTCTGAAACCGAGTATTTAGAGCACTCTGAACTCGAAACCTCTGGCTCTCGGTGGTTACTTGTACATACAAAGATCTCATTAACTGAAACCTCCCAATTTTTAATATGAGAATGTGCACAAGTGTGTATATGTGAGATAATATAAGTCTATATTTTAAAAAAAATGAGGAAAGCATTCTGAAAATATGAACTCATGGGAGTAAGCTGTTACTTACACGGTGTGCTTGTCTATTTAAATAGCCCATGGCCTGATTTACATAGTACTCTTGTGGTCCATGCAGCCATTCAAAGCGCTTCACGCTGCAAGCCTTTATCTAATCCAAGTTCATATTTAAAGTGACATATAGCTTTTTTTTCCTGTCGTAGTTCACTGTATTTAGTATCTCGCCCAAAGCCATGCAGACAAGTGACTTAACCACCAGCCTTCAAGCAGCCCATTTTATATACTCCATGTTTACAAAAGCTGATTTTAAGCTCTACTCGGGCCCTGTCTGCAAGACCTCGCTCCAAACTTACCTTCCCTTTTACCCACACTGAAAAAAAGGGATTGGCCAACTCTTGGATTTACGTAAGCATCTTGCGTGTATTTAACATAAGCGCCTCATGCTTTAAAGTTAAGTGTAACTACATAGTGTAGAAACTACATGATCTACAGAGAGGCTAGATTAAATTGTTCATGTCATGTTCGAGTGAAGTAAGTCAATAACTTTCAGTCTCGTATACTTTGGATCGTGGTTTCAGGAATCCATCTCAGTCAAATCGAGTAGCCTCCACTACTTTTTTTGATATACTGAAAAAAGTAAATTCGGTGTTTTTTACATTAAAAAACTCTAACTTGTAATTTAAACACAATAATTTCATGCTTCTATGAACGTAATTAAATCATGAAGGATCTGTACGAAATTCAACAACTTAATTTGTCCTTGTTAAGATGACATGATACAATCTAGTAAGAGTGGTTAGTTGCTGAACTCGTGAAATTCACAAGATCGCACGAGATGTCAAACTGTAGGAAAATCACTGGCGTTATAAGAGGCAGACAACTACGACACACCACGTGTATGCTATTGCTATTTATTGTGGATTAACCTGTCAAGGACAAAAACGTACAAAAAAATTCTGCATCAAGCCTTGAAATCATAGCTTTCCTACTTTTGTTAAGTCTGGATTGGTGGCATGGTGGTTAGTGCTGTTGCTTCACAGTAAGAAGATCCTGGGTTCAAATCCACAATCTGGCTAGTTTGCACTGGTTTCTCTCTGGGTATTCCGGTTTCTTCCCACAGTTAAAAGTTGTGCAGTTGTTAGAGTTAGGTTAATTGATGATTCTAAATTACCTGTCAATGTAAGTGCAAATGGTTGTCTAGGGTGTACCCTGCCTAACAATTCAGGGTTATTTCCCAGCCCCCCTGCAACCAGGATAAAGATAGGATGTTAGTTGTTGTAGATCCATTAAATTTTTATGTTAACCAGACTCTAGACTTTGTTGAACATTATGTAATATGAAGACAACATGTAGTATTTAAATGAGCAAGTAGTATTGGGGTAAATGTTATTTAATAGTGTTGAAATAAAATGACAAAATTGTGAAGGATTAAAATATTCCAAAGGCTCAACTTACTTCATCTAAACATGTTTCAATCGCGTTTTATGAACACAAAATGCACATGTTTATTGAATATGAAAAAGTTGTGTTGATTGAACACAATTGTTTAAGTTTCTGCCAAAGCAAAACATTTGTGTGCAACCAATGTCCACTATTGAATCAAGTAAATCCAACATGGCCTTTTTTTTCAGTGCAGTTTGTGCTGCTCTTCTCTCACTCCTCTAGTCACTTGCTCCAACTTATCTTGGCACTCCTTGCAGATCATTGAGGGGGACTACAATGCAACATGGATGTACCGGTACGGGGAGCCCATCCCCACAGGGACCCTCACCTCGCTCTGGTCGCTGTCCGTTGCCATCTTCTCCATCGGCGGCATGGTCTCCTCCTTCTGTGTGGGTTTTGTTTCTGAATGGCTGGGCAGGTGAGACAACGCAGGTCAAGCTTAGCCTTTTCTAGTGGTCTCGAGGGGATACGTTGCTTTTATCCTGATGGGTTCATGAAGCTAAGCCTATGAAATACTGTTTTATGAGATGGAGCAGATAGAACAGGCTGCAGCTCATTAATCTTACACTCTGCTTTAACTGTAACATTTAGAGGATGGTTTCCGTCTGTGCCCATGGTTGCACAGATTACTCAAAGCAAACCACAAGATTTTCTGGAAATCTGAAACAAACTGCACAAAGTCTGAATACATGAGCAAAGATTTAAGAAGTACACATTTCTTCTTCCTGAATGACACACATACTTCGCAGTCTCCTTACATACAAATGAAAGGTCTGATTTTTCATGTGTAAATGGATAGAAGCTGTAGGTTAATAAAGAGTGAAGTGGGTAGGGAGTTTGTCTGAAGTATCTTCAGTTAAAAAAAGAAAGAAAGCAGCACCCAGTCCACTCAAACACACACAAAAAGACACACTTATGTAAGGAAAGTAGGATTTTGCATGCAGCGGGAGTGGATCCATATAAACGTGGTTTTAAGGGTGAATGAAAAACAAGAAAGCAATTTTAAAAAGCACCACAAACAGAGACTTCAAGTTTTAATGCACTACAACGATAACCAAGACTGTTTTAGGAAACAGCCAGGCAGACACGACAAAACACCACACAGTGTTCAACAGCAAATGATAAATCGTCATTATAAACAGAGCAATTAAAACCTTAATCTAAGTAAACGACAACACTAGTCCAAAGCCTTCTCTAGCTAGCCTTCATTGTGATACATAAATATCTCCTTCTCAGTTCTGTATAAGCCCAAAAATAAAACCAGTCATTCAGTGAAAGCTCTGTCCGGGATGTTATGACCCAGTTTCCCGCTGTAACCTGAGTCTGTGCAAACTGGGCTGCAGTCCACAGCTTCCACTGGCTGAAAGGACATTTTAACAGAGTCCTGAATGTGCAGCTTACATAAGCTTACAACCTCATCAGAAGCAACTTTTCAGTGACTTTTAAAATATATATTAAAAAAACATTTTCAACCCAAGGTATTAACAGAATGTTACAAAATATATACGTGAGGTACCTTGTTGCTTGTGTCAAGTAAATTCCTGACAGTGTAAGCTGAGCTGTAGGAACCGTGCTACTTCTAAATTAGGTGGGAAAGACTCTTTTTTGGTTCCGATCACAGTCTAGTAAAGTAAAATAACACCAGACTGCAAAATCTAGTCACAAATGTTACTTTTCTTTAATACTCCTCTGTGCCTTCTACAGGATTTTGTGGATCAACTAAATGTTAAAGTGCTGAATAAACCAGTGTCTCTGTGCGATACGGAATAATTTTGTGTGATACTGCCCTCTAGTGGCTTCTTAGTGTTTTTCACTACTAAACAGTGTGCATATCCAAACTAGATGTGCACAACTCTGCTGGACAAAAAACCTGCTGTTTTATCATTTCAAAATGGTTTCAAAAATGCAGGTCTGTGCTTCTTTCAGGAGGAAAGCCATGCTTATAAACAACTTGTTTGCCTTTATTGGAGGAAGTCTGATGGGAATGTCCAAGCTCTGCCGCTCCTTTGAAATGATGATCCTTGGACGTTTTATCATTGGTGCCTACTGTGGTGAGCTGGCCACTGTCTCTTCCCTCTTTTACTCTCCATTAATGTGTCCATTTAATAAGTGGTTTAACAATCTCTTGCTTCCTTAACTCTTCCTTTGATGCAGGATTGGCATCTGGCTTGACACCAATGTACGTGGGTGAGATAGCACCTACGAGTCTCAGAGGAGCTTTGGGGACGCTGCACCAACTGGCTATTGTCACTGGCATTCTCTTCGCACAGGTATGGCAGGAACGACCGTCTATAAATAGCATCGGCATCTTCTCTCTGTCTCCATGTCCTCGACATTCAGTGGGCCTTTCCAGGCCACGTTTAAAAAGTCTGCTCACAAAAAACACATCTTGAATCCTCAAATCCATTCTCTTTGTCTGTGCACCTCCCCGTCTTTTCCTTTACTTCCACCTATAAAGGATTGTCTTTAGGTGCTTTATCATATTATCTTTTGAAATGTCACACACTCAAACTTGCTTCCTCTCCCTGTGCAGGTCCTCGGCTTGGAGTCGCTACTCGGCAGTGAGCACTTATGGCCTGTTCTGCTGGGATTAACTGTTGTGCCGACTGTACTTCAGATGGCTCTGCTGCCCTTCTGCCCCGAGAGCCCCCGATTCCTCTACATCGTCCGGTGTCAGGAGCACCACGCCAAGAGTGGTAAGTAGGGCTGCGTTATTTTAAGGTCTTGGTTTACTATTATTATTCTTATTATGTAACTAAGTTTTACATTTTAAATTCTACACTATAAACTGGATTTTTAGCATTAGGAGGCAGATAGGGCCTTATAAAATAAGCTGCTGAGTTGCATTTTGGGAAATGTAGGATCTTTTTTTTTTTTTTTTGCAATTTCATTTCAATTCAATTCAGTTTAATTTATATATCGCAAAATCACAACAGCAGTCATCTGAAGGCACTTGATGTTGTAAGATAAAGACCCTACAATAATAAAGAGAAAACTGCACTTAGTGACAGTGGGAAGGAAAAACTCCCTTTTAACAGGAAGAAACCTTCAGTTCAACCAAGCTCAGCGAGGGGCAGTCAGCTACTGTGTTTGGGTTTGTCCCACTTTGACCCATATCACTTTATACGTTCTTATATATAACTGATGGATACTAATGTTCGTACCTGAGAAGCGAAACTAACTCGAAGTGCCTGAAATCTGCATTCTTTCTTTTGGCCAGCAGGGGGAGACTCCTCTGGTTGCAAAAAGAAGTCTGATTCTACCAAAGTCTTATCTCTGACCACAGTAAACTGTTTTTTCTGCTGAGTTTATGGCCTCAGTAATTACTTTAAAATATTTTTTAACTAATTCTGTAAATCATAGTCTCACGGTGAGTTAAATAGTAGATAAATCAGGTTATAGTTTAAACCACGGCTATTTGGCCTTGCCTTTACATACTGTGTGGTGTCTCCAGTTCCTCGGTCAGATCAACTCCGCACTCATGATGTCTGGGTTTATCAGACATTTACAGGACTCAATGTACAGAGTATCAGTTGGACTTACAGAATTAGCTGCTAAAATGTCAGATGAGTTTTTGTACATGAAAAAAAAAACTTCCTACATTTCTACTTTCTGCAGGCCTGAGGAGGCTAACAGGCAGACAGGAGGTGGGCGACATGCTGGCAGAGATGAAGGAGGAGAAGCGGAGGATGGACATGGAGAGGAAGGTGTCCATACCCGAACTCTTTCGCTCTTCGCTTTACCGCCAGCCCATCATCATCGCCATCCTCCTGCAGCTCTCCCAGCAACTGTCGGGGGTTAATGCAGTGAGTTCTTCAAATTACACTGACTCACCTAAAGTTCCAGAAACAAGCAGTCCTTTAAAATCAGGAGCCAGTGCTGTTCAACATTGACCTAAATTTGTTTACTCCTCTGGCAGATCTTCTACTATTCCACCAGTATCTTCATGAAAGCAGGAGTCCAGAGTCCAGTTTATGCCACCATAGGAGCCGGGGTGGTGAACTGTGCCTTCACGGTAGTCTCGGTGAGAAATCGCACCGACATGCCTTTATCGCACTTTTGAAATTCAATTTGGGAGCGTTTAAATAACTTTTTGAATTTGGAACAATAAACATTCACGCCCTGTCACAGAGTCACTCTATTACTGTTTAACACTGTTATCAAAGGGTAAACAAGATAAGAGGAGTCAAAATGTTTCAGTGTCATCAAGCGGATAAAGATGTACGACTTTAGCCGTAAGAGTGCCACGGCTTCAGGGTTAGAGACTGACTATTGTAATTTGATACAATAGATTGTTTTATGAGCGCACGCTTGTAAAATCACTGCTAAACTATGGTTAACACTGTTTTAGAAGTCCTGAACTGCAGTTAGGTATATGGTAAATGTGGTTTTAGCATTATAGTGACCTGACGTTATACATATTTGAGAAAGAATCTGACCAAATCAAATGCTTTAGCTCCAAATGTCAGCTGAGGTTAACCCCCCATCCCCCCTTTACCTTCATATTAACAGCTTTTCCTGGTAGAGAGGACGGGTCGACGGACGCTCCACATGCTAGGACTTGGTGGAATGTGCATCTGTGCCGTCATCATGACCGTGGCTCTTGCTTTACTTGTAAGTAAGCCCCGATCCAAAAAAAAGGAAAATAAATAAAATCCAGACTATGGTATTCCAGACTTCGGTATTTTATATATGATTTCTAGTCTCCACAAACATCTGAACCCACTTTTCTTCTGCTCTATAGGACAGTGTTCCATGGATGAGCTACATCAGCATGCTTTCTATCTTTGGTTTTGTGGCCTTCTTTGAGGTTGGCCCAGGTCCCATCCCCTGGTTCTTTGTAGCTGAGCTGTTCTCTCAAGGTCCAAGGCCAGCTGCCATGGCTGTTGCAGGCTTTTCCAACTGGACTGCCAACTTTATTATTGGCATGTGCTTCCAGTATGTCGCTGTGAGTATCCACAATGGATGTTGTGTATGTCCACAAATGCTTTTCCATTTTTCACCCACTTCAGTTTTGTTATTCTTTTTTGGCTCGACAATCTTTTATCCTCTTAGATAAACTGATTAGATTTTGGTCTTTAAAGGTTATCAACCTTACAAAATCAAATTTTTTATTCACATTTGAAAAGTTAAGTCTGGACAGACAGATGAAAACATGAAAACCGCTACTTGACCGGTTAATAGAGGCACGTGGCATCAAGTTCAACTCTTTATAATCCGACCTTCTTCCCGTCCTTCTGCAGGACCTCTGTGGGCCATATGTCTTCCTGATCTTCGCAGCTCTTCTTCTGTTCTTCCTCATCTTCACATTTTTCCGGGTACCAGAGACACGGGGCAAGACCTTTGACCAGATTGCAGCCAATTTTCACCAGCATTCAGCTGGAGGGATGATGGATATGGATATGAGCATAGGCATGGGTATGGACATAGACAAACCCATCACTGAGATGGACTACTTGGGGGAGGATACCATGAACTGAAGATGCCCCATGGAACTGAGAAAAATGGAACTGAGCTCAGCTTGAGAAAAGTTGGGTAAAGGGGCATGACACCAAACTTTTATTTGCTAATATGTATATTGAGATCTTTATTTTTTTTCCACATAGATTGTGGTGAAAAAGCAGTGTTAAAAGTGTGTGACAATTTGGGTGTTATGGAATTGTCCTTTGGTGGTAGCACTGCAGTACAGGGTTAATAGTTATGAATTCTGGCTTCACTTGAAAGGCTACGAACCAGTGGAGTAAAGGTCGACTGCTGTAGTTTCAAGGGAAGAAGATGCTAATAAGAACAGCCTGTCTGGCATTGACTGCCAGTGCAATAAGACTTTATTCCATGGTGATGGCAATCAGTTGCAGTATTGACAGATGGGTGTGGAGAGACTTGGGGATTCCTGCACTTTATAAACAGATATCTACAGTTTTCAAAGTTTTTAGGCATAGAAACAATAGGATCAGCAGCCAGGAGTGTGATGGAGCATGCCTGTTTTTACCAAAGATGGGAACACACATTTAAGAGATTAACATATGAATTGATTTTTTGATCTCCAATGACAGGAATCACGTCGACATACTGTGGGTTTTGAATCTTTTTTGGCGCCAAATGAAGTGTGTCTGTAACACCCGGTATTTATAGCCGTTATTTACTCAAAGCAGATGTAGAAAAGGTAGTATGATGGGTAGGTAGTGTTTTTGTTCTTTAAGAACAGGTAACAGATGCATTTAATCATGTTATACTTTTAGAAACTGATTTTATGTGCTATGTTCATGTATCCAAAGTGTAACCTGGCATCAATGTAAAAATACCAGTCTGAAACTTCTCAAGGGGCATTATCAAGCGGACCAAAATGCCTCTGGAGTTGATTTCACAGACATTGCTCTGAACTCCTCCAGATATTAGCCGATGGAGGGGTCATCCCAGGACACGAGTGTCACATTCATATAGTCTGGACAGTTAATGGTCTGCCCCTGCCAGCTTCTGTCCACATGATTTCATTTGCACAAATTACAGCAAAGGTAATTCTAAGTTCATGTTGACAGGACTGGACTGCAACCAATCTGATTATAGTGTGACGCAGTACGGTGTGACCTGAAAGTGTAAACTGTCGTAACAAACTATCGTTGTTGGATGCATGGTTGTGATTTGCTCAGTATAGGTAGTGCTCTGGGGAAATGAGTTTCAGTAAAGAAACAAAATTTTGCCTCAAATTTGAACATGAGCCTTCATACTCCTCTGGTTGTTAGGTTACCAAAAGCGTTTTCTGCATCAGTACCAAAACGCTGATATTTTGGAGTTTTCACATGTGTTCTCAACTTAAGTGTGAAAGTACTCCTCTAATAGGAAACTCACTGCACCACAGAAATGCTACTTCTGATCAAGCCTTTTGTATTTCATGTGTACAGTGTGTTTGAGGGTCTAGGTTTTAAATTCTTTACGCACTCCAGCTGGTGTTCGGCTTTGTAGGCAGACTCGAGAAATTTCCAAGTACAAGCACCGACTTTCAAGGTTTGTGCCACACAATCGCCAAGTTTTTGTTGTGTTTTCTTTGCATCCGTCACGTGTGCCGTTTGCAGTCTATTCTTTAATGTGTCAGACTTGTCAGAGATCTGTAATCTGTATAGTGTGAATGTTGATGCAGTGGTTATGTAACCAGAGTGAAAGTACTGCAAATATTGTTAATGAAACCACCTGAAGAACCCTCATTTCTACACCTTCAATTTCTTCACTACAAAAGTAATCTAATTTCTTTGGCGCAAAAAAAAAAAAAAAAAAAAAAAAAAAAAGGTACAAAGGCATCAGTGAATCTGCACTCCAGTCAGAAGGGAATGAATCTTGATTTGCAAACATGATTTATTAATTAGCATTTTAAGTATTAACATTGCACATAATCCCCTCCAAAGAAAAGCACACACAAGTAAAATAAAAAGGAAATTAAGCTTCTTTCTAATCCAACCTCAACCAAGAAGATTAAGGGAGTAGTACGTTTCAAGAATTGATTTGAGGTGTTAACAGAACTAAACAGACTCCCATTATGCATCACCAATCGCAGACCTGCTTAGCTTTCCCCTCTTTAACCAAATTAATCAGAAGCCAAATTAAACTACATGATGGGCCCCATCTGCTCTATTAAAGGAAATATTTCTAAGGGGGTGGAATAACATTCCCATTTTTTCCTCTCTCCCCCTTTTTAAAAGCTGTACTTTCAATTTCTAAATGTGCACCCACCAACTACCTGTATCCCCTTAACCTGCGCTCCCTTCCCACCCTCTCCAGATGTCAGTGTGGACAGGACAAGACAAGATGAGGGGGTGGGGAAGGGGCCTGAAGGATGACTGTGAGAAGTGGTAGGATGGAGGATTGGGGGAGTGCAGGGAGGGGAGAGCAGTGCATGTGGTCTGAAATAGGTCCAGTCCTCCAACCCTAGGACCTATGAGAAACAAAAGAAAGCGCAGGAGAGATGGATTGAAAGAAAGACCCCAAAAAAAAAAGAAAAAAAAAAAGAAGACCTTTAATTTAAAAATAAAAAAATAAAAAGGGCACTTTTAATCCCGAGCCAAAGATTATATTGAAAGAAAATCCAATTTCCCAGAATTTGAGCCAAAAATCTTCCCTGTGTTAAACAAAAGTCTGACTCCAAACACAGGCAGCGTTCTCAAAGACTCCTTTCAATGCCATCATTCCGCCTTAAATCCATTTACTTGACTAAAGAGTTAATGTCCATCATCAGGCCCTCTGTGACAGACTGCTAATGTTGCACATGCAGCACAAGAAGTGCAACCCTACACCCTCACGTCTCCCACCCTGTCTAATCCAAGGTTGCGCCACTTTAGTGTGGGGTCCCACCTCTTGCCAAGGGTCGTGTGACCATCCTCGTGGTCATCACTCTGCTGGTGCTGGGACAGTTGTTGGAGCTGCCTGCTGAAGTGAAGAACACAGCTGAGATTTGTCAACAAAACACCTACCAATGAAAAATGAACCAGCTGGGAAAGCAAAGAGCAACTTTAATGTCTTACCTCAGGCGATTTTACCGTTTTGGGGGAGATTTTAGGAGAGGTCTTTGGCGACTTTGATGTGGGTTTTGTATCAGATGGCTTTGAGGTCTGTGGTGGGGTACTAGGCTCTGATGCAGACTTCTCTGTATCATTCTTCAATACATGGAAAAGATGTGAAAATATTAGTAAAATACCAAAGCTTTAGAACTTCAGAAGATCCAGCTAAACCATCATACAGGCACAAAACCATAGAAATTCATCTAATAGTTAGACTCCTGTCTACCATCTAGACAGTATAAATATTACAGGGACTTAAGGGTTTTCATTGTCAATCAGGCATATTTTCAGATGAGGCGAACTGTAGTTTTTCCACTCAAATCCTGATTAAAGCCAATGAGAACACCACATTGACTGTAAAATATACAAAAACATTTACAGTACAAGTATATTTAAAAATGATGGCAGCTCTCAGTGCTCCCCCAGCACCCTATCAGATGCAACCAAGTTATAAATTTGAAAATCCTAGGTGATTTAGAGAAAGTGTGACCTCTGACCTTGAGGTCAAGGTCCCTGAGATTTGAACTTGTACAAGACTTTTGTAGACACACCCATGGTATCCTCTGTCAGTCTACCCCAGGGCAGCTATGGCTACAACTGTAGTTTGCCTCCACCAGTGTTTTGTAAAGCGCTTCGAGGGCCCCAAAAAGCACTATATATATGAAATCCATTATTATTACTATTATTACATCACCTCGTTCTTGTATTCAAACTTAGGTGCGTTTCGCCCGCCAGCCCATCCGCCGGGCATGGTGACGATAAGTGTTCAGCATTTTACTGCTTGCATTAGAGCCTTAATATCTTCTGATAATCGTTTTCTGTGACCAGGACAGCTTGGCAGTGAAAAATAAGCTCATGTGGGTAGTGATCTTTTCCTCCCCAAACATCACTAACAGCTCATCTGTGCATAGTTTCCTCACTGAGTGATCTTGATATAGCTGAAGATCAAAAATATCTTACTTTGGAGACAGAGGACTCTGAATTCCTTTGCCTGCGTCGTCTGAACTGGCGGCGTTGTTTCTGGCCTTGGCCCTCCCCTGCTTCTCCATTGGTCTGAGGGCTGTCAGGTGCCGCCGCCGTCGCCACCTCGTGCTGTGGCTGCTGCTGCTTTAGCTCACTCTTCTCCAGGCTCTCTGCTGGTGCAGCCGCCTGCTGGTCTTCTACAGCCTGATTGGGAGGTGGGCGAGGACGGAATGGCCTGAATCCGAGGAAAGCACATTAAATTGCCTCAAGAATAAAGAAGTCCTTCAAACAGGATGTCTAAGCAGGACCGTTAAGTTACCTGCGGTATGGGCGCCAGAATCTGCGTCGTGGCGGCCGCTGGGTCTGATCACTCTGGGTCTGATCACTCTGTGTCTGACCACCCTCTTCGTCTCCATCCTTCTGCTCACCAACTTCACCCTAAATTGGAAAAAAACAGACAAAAGACCATTAACAACATAAGCGTTCAACTACTTCAATCCATCTCAATGTCCAGCATCATCCTAAAGGTTGTAGTCTCCCTCACACCCGTCTTTCCGCTTTAGCTTACATCTTGTGTCTCCGGCCGTGGCCTGCGCGGCCTACGGCGGCGTTGCTGAGGCCTCGCTCCCTCACTCTCTCCCGATCGGTCAGTATCAGGACCTTGCCCATCGGCTGGCTTGTTCTGGTCGCCGGGCCGAGGGCTTCGGGGAAAGAACCGTCGACGGAATCGCCGTTTGTTGGGCGCATAGCGGCTTCCTTTTACCGGAACACCACCTGGACCGGTAACATTAGCTGCTTCGGAGCCCTTTGGAACAGAGACATGCCTGAAATGCTTTCTCCAAGAGCAGTTTTTTTTTAATACCTTTTTAAACAGCCGAGAATGTCACATTTTGTCCTTGCCATACCTTAGCTGCTTCAATCACGTCAAACTCTACAATTTCCCCATCTCCAACGCTGCGGAGAAATTTCCTGGGATTGTTCTTCGTGATTGCTGTCTGAGGAGACATGGCTAGCATTAAAAATGTGGGTACAATTAACTCCCATGAAGAAAAAAGAAAGACCTTACCTGATGAACGAATACATCTTCTTTGGTGTCATTCCTGCAAGAAATAAAACTTCATTAGCAAACAATAGACTGAAAAAAGTGAGGAATACTAAAAAGAAATAAGGGAGAATTCGAAACACCTTACCTGTTAATGAATCCATACCCATTACGCACATTGAACCATTTCACTGTGCCTTGGACCAAAGTGGCTACAACAAGAGCACATCAAAAGAATAAGGAAGTGTAATAGAGCAAGTAGTCATTCAGAGCTCACACCGTTATCTTGATTACATCAGCGGTGACCTGCTCGCAAGTGAGAGCTCTATGGATCAATCATTAACCGCAAGACTTTGAAACCAGGCCTGCACTAGGTCACGAGGCGACATGGGAACACTTCCGACAATTAAGGAGTTCAAGACGAGTCACACGGACACCTGAACGATGTATTCTTCCTCACAGAGACAAGCTCAAAGCCGGCTCGTTTGTGTGTTTTACGGCAGTCTAAACTAGTTCAATTTGGCCAAATTTCCTTCTGCAATGATTTGCAGCTGGGAGGGCGCGTGCGCGTGTTTCGCTTACCAAGCGCGTGAACGACAGCTGATAAAGAAGAACAATTGGGTCATGCGTTCAAAGTGTTCGGTTAACATGGACTTCTGTACAGTCTGAATCAGCTCCATACCTACACAAACACCTGCGATTAAACCAGAGGCAGCCACTGGACTGACATGTGGGGAAAACTTTTTTTTTTTTTGAAAAAGCACCTGTGTCCTCGAGGCCTTTTATTAATAGGCGTGAGCTTTACAAGCCAATATGTGTGACAGTCAAATAACTTCGTTTTCAACAGCGCGAGTTTAAGCATTTTTTATTTTATTTTATTTTTCTGGGAATATAGTCCCCAGAAAAACCTGAAAAACTCAGCCTCAAACACGTGTTGCCTAAAAAGTACCACACCGGAGACAGCAGTGGCACCCCAGGCTGCTGTAATTAACACAAATTCAACCAGCTTGGATCACACACTTCAAGAAATATCACAGAAGGAAGGGTAAAATATATATATATATATATATATAAACACACACATTCTGTTTTTCACACCCAGGCTCGGTCAGAAGGCGCTAACTTTAAACGTTTTCTGGATATTTACCAAGAAATCTTGGCGGATAGAGTACTTCTACACCCACCTATAACTTTCCTCTCCGGCTGTGGTTTGTCTTCCACCGGTGCCGATGGTGGAGCGCTCTGCGCCTCGGCGTCGGTCATGCTCGCTGTCGGGTTACTACACTTCCACTCCCGAGTCCCCTCCCTCCTACTCTTCCCGAAACTTTCCCAAGCGCCACTGCTAAGTTTTTATCCCGGCATCCCCTCGGACTGCCGGACGGAAGCCGCGCCCTCATTGGTTTCCACGAAAGCGCGAGCTCGAATCTGATTGGTCAAGCGAGGGCGGCAATTGGGACGGAAAATCGTCAGGTGGAGGACAGACATGAGTGAAATGAAGCTGATTTGTTTTCATTTCATTTCATTTCATTCATATATATATATATATATATATATATATATATATATATATATATATATATATATATATGAATGAAATGATGATATATATGATTGATATATATATATATATATATATATATTACTAGAAAAATAGAATCGACAATCGCCAGGCTCTATTTATATAAAAATAGAATGACTGGAGTCTGTTTTTGAGAGGCCATTCATCTCTATCGATCTATATGTTATAGCTTAAAAACACAGCCTTGTAGTGTCTTTTTCACAGAACATAAATAACTGCAGAACTTAGCTGCTAGTGGGTAAACGTCTCTTTGTGATACAATGCTGTTTATATCGGTGAGTGAAAATCCCAATATGCATATACAACATGTAGACAGCCAATAGCTGCCAGCAATATAACAGCAACAGTGAAACTGTAGAAGTTAGACACATACAGTCTGATACACATTAGCATTTTTACCTGCTGTTAAACTGTTTCAGGTCTTCAAAAGAACTCTGAGTGATCTGGGAGCATTTTTCCCCATATGTAAAGTTTCTGATATTTTTTTCTGCTCCTGAACAACAAATTTCTCAAAATATATATTTTTTAAATGTCATTAATTAATTGATTAAAAATAAAAAAAAATAAAAGCTCAGACTGGGGGGGGGCACGACACTAAGTTTTCTGCCACATGGCACGGATGCTATGTAGACCAGTCAAATGTGGCATGCTTGGATCAGACACCAAATGACCACGGTAGCAGAGTCACAGTATCTGGGGTACAAGAAGCTTAAGGCAAAAGTCAGTAGCAGAATCAGCTTGTTGGTACGTTATAGATGGATGCTATTTGGATGGATGAAGAGTGCAATTTTAATTGATCAAAATGTCCTTTATTTCACTATACCCCTGATTATTTATATCCATCAGCACTTCTAGATACTTTTTTATTTGCATGTGTTATGTTCGCCACAGAAATAAGTTCTTATTTTTTTGCCCACTCAATGGTCAAAAATAGTTACACGTAAAAGGTCATCCAGAGAACTCAAATTTATTCTTCTTTTGTCCAAGAACTGAATCCCAAACTCTTGGAAATATTATTTAGCCGTCTGAAAAGATAGAGAAACTTGTTAGCACACTGGACCAATGGGCAGCACAAAATTTATGTTTTACAATACGTTAAAAATCAAAGGTTAGAAAATAAGTAATATGCTTATAAGTGTAAAGACTGGTATACAGGATTAACCAGAGCAGTGGTGAAGTAGCAGGTACCTTGAGTTTACCTAGAGTGGTAGTTGTTGCAGGAATTTAACGCTCTGCAGAAAAACTGGGCAGTCAGTTTAACATTTTCTCTGGGGGTTGTCCATGGGTCTCTATTATGTATCTCAGCGGTTTGAAATTTCTTTCTGTCATAAAGTCGAAAAGACTTTTTTTCAAGATATTCAAATCAAGACATAGACATCCACTGTCTGTAGAAGCCTGGTACCATTCAACTATGTTGTGTTTGTTGGAGTTACAGGCGTTAAGTTTTCTAGTAGTGAGCTAGAAAAATAGGTTACAGATGGTTTTTACATTAGTTTAACAGAAATAAACATTTTACATGAAGGTGAGCCAACCTAAACAGTTTAAATGTTTAATCCTGACCTGCGATGAATCCTTATCTTCGGCAAGCCAGGGACTGTTGTAAATTATCACAGCATTTTTTTAAAAAGTACATCATAACTCCAGTCATCTGTTTAAAAACAAATTGCATGACTATAGGTAATGTTCCACTCAGCGCTGTCTCTCTGTGTTTTAACGAAGCCTTGTCTTCATTTTTGTCAATGAAGGCGACAGTAAACCAGGCTGAAAGTATTCATTCAGGTTTCACTTTTTATTATGAAAAAGGAGCAGATCTTGATAAATGCATATATATGTATGCACTCCTTATATATACACTTCTTTTGTACCATTTTTGGTTAGTATATTTATCTGTTATTTAAATTTGTGCGCTATGTGAGGCAGTATACGTGTAATATTGTTATGCTTGCACAATGACAATAAAGAGTCTTAAGTGTTTTTCATTCATTTAAATGCCTGTGTATTACATGACCTGGTATAAATGTTTGTCCAGTTATGTATCCATGTTTAAAAAAAATAAGCCAACATAGATAGTCTGTGCACCAGACAATATAATATTCCTGGACCTGGAGACCTGGAATGTAAATGTGCGCCTTGGGTCAGCTTCTGTTGTTTAAGTGTGCTATAAATAAAATAGATGTGACAGTGAACATAAAAAGGTTCAGGGATTTTTCACAGAGCAATGTTCTGTGGGCTACATACTGAACTTAGATTAGAGAAACAAACTATTGATCATATCGTGCCAGTATTGCTCAAGCACCAACATCAGCATTGGTATCGATGCTCTCAATATTTGGATCAATCCACCCACCTCTACCAAATAAAACCTGGCCAAGGATCAACTTTAAAATTGTAATTGATTGGTGGATGAGCTCTCTTCAGGGGTTCAATAGTCATTTTTTTACCCATACATGTATTTTCCCCGTTTGAGGACTGTTGCCTTGATGTGTAGGTTGCTGTGACTTTCCATGAAGTTAAAAAGGGGCAACAATAAGAGCCTTTTAATTTGGGGGTTAAGCTGCAGTATACCTTTAACTGCAGCCCTCATAGGTCATAGGACTCTAATTTCACAGCACTAAATTTAACCCAGCAGCTCCAAGAACTGCCAAGTTCAACGAGATAGTTCGCTGGATACGCAGATGCCATGGGTCTCTGGACAGAGAAAAGACGCTAATGAGAAGAGTAATAATTAGTAACAGAGGGAATTGCAGGATGCAGAGAGGCACACTGGCAGGATGGCCAGCACTTTCTGGACAGTGTATCTGGTGGGCTCTACTGAACGCACTGTAGCTCTGGAACAGGAATTTAACAGATGGTAGTTTTAAGGAATAATTTCTGCTATTGGAAAAAAAAATTGCACTCTGAAAACTGCTGTAAAATTCTTGGTACACACATTGGTCGTAGCGTTTACGAACTACACCCCACCGGGCAAGGTAAATAAGAGCAGGACTGAATGCACGCTGCGCTAGAAAAGCCACGCATGCGCAGAATACATCCAATTGTCGAGGTTTCGTGGACATTGGTATAAAAGTAGCATCAAGCCGCTATAAATTAGCCAGAGAAAGACCGGAAAAGTCAAAACTTCCCCTTTAGTATAAAAGCATGTTATTGTAATAATGAAAGGAGACGTGGTTTTGCGTTTTAACGAGCAGTTATGTTATTTGTAGTATTGAATTGTAGTATTGTAGTACTGGGGCACAGACAGCTTTCGTGTTTTATTGAGAAGCAGAAAATTTAAAAAAAAAAAAGGTTCAAAATCTGGTCAATTCACACTCTATGAAAATCAGTGTCATGTTATTCTGTGTGATTGTGTATCTGTAGCAGTATACACAGTGCTGCTTAGACGTCTTGTGCAACCCCTCATTTCTTTGTATTTTGGCTAGACAAATGGGGAATAGTTGGAGTGATTTATTGAAACGCATACAAATATACAGGGTAATACAGCACATATAAGTACTGTCACTTGTGGGAGACGGTTTTTTTCCAGCCCATTTCTTCTTTTGTCCTCCACTTGTTCATTTTCCTCCATTTTTTAAGAACACATCGATTTTGTGGAGCTAAAAATAAATTCTGTTTTTGCTACAGGCTGCTTGTAACAAAGTCCCTAAAGATACAATCTTTGCTAAGTTGTCTGTTGGGTGACTTTTTATGCCTGAATGATTAGGTCAGTGTGAAGTGGGTTAACAACAAGAACAAAAGCACTCCTCTGAAAATGAATGAAAAAGCATCCAATGTCCAAAGAGAAAAGACCTTCAGAGAGTCGGGAGAACTTTTGCTCAAGACCACTTTTAAGGTGTGTTCAAAGAGTGTGGCTCACTGGAAGCAAAATATAAAGAAATGAGGGGTGGCTTTAGACTTCTGCACATCAGACAGTACATTTACAGTGAGCCCACAGTAGATCTCTAACAGATCTAGTTTTAAAGTGTACCCTGTCTTATTTATTATTATTATTATTATTATTATTATTATTATTATTATTATATATTTTTCCTATCAAGAAGGCTTGCTCATGCAGTGATGTGAAATGTCATTGTATTGCCATAAATACTGTAGACATTGCATTGAATGTGCTACACTGTAGCTACACTGCAGTATACACTCTATTCTAACTGCATGTAACTAATTAACCAGTGCTAGCTAACGTTACTGGATAACGAGCCCTCCCTTTGCCCTCTCTCCATCTGCAAACATTAGAATCACATAAAAAAAAAACTTCAGGCTGTATTTTATTTTTAAAACCCTGGAAAAGCGGTTACAACTGCGCAATAAAGACGCAATAACATGGATGGGGATTTTATTTTGATAGTTCCAAAGGGAAGCGGGCAGTTTAGACTTCTTTTTTCCCCATGCCCTGACAGTGGTGGGGAGCTGGATGAGGGAAGAGACGGAGAAGGTGGAGTGCAGGGTACAGCCAGCACATACATAGCGGGGTTTAGGGCTCTGATTCTTTTGGGCCAGGCGGCTGAGTTTAGCGGCGGTGTACCTCTTTACGAGGTAAACTGCTCTCTGGGACAGGACAGGTGTGCTAAAAGACCCGGAATGAAAGCGGAATAAAGGAGGTAGCGAATAGCTTTTTGTTTGTTTGTTTGTTTGGAGGAAAAAAAGAGAGACATTTGGGGACATCGCAAACGAGCCACCAAGGAGGAAACAGGCTTCGGGCCAGACGACCGGTTAGCACGGACACTGAGAGGCAAAAGAGGAGGAGGAGGAGGAATAAGGGGAGAAAGGCTGACAAGTGACACAGGAGAGGAGACCCATTATCACTAGGGTGAGTTCCTAATCAAAACATCCTATAGACGGGGCGTGTTTGCGCCTGAGCAGTTCAGTTATCCTGTGCACATGTCCGTCCGAAGCCCTGTTATAGTCCCTTTAACCCCAACCTCAGGCTGCCAGCAGCAGCCTAATTACCCAGAGCTCCAGCACACCCTCTGCTAACCCATCACATCCTGCTACAGTCTGGTTACACTGACGCTTTCCTCCCTGTTTCTTGTTTGGAGGGGGGGAGAGCGAAACATAGCCGTTTCGCCATTATCATTATAATTTATTTTGCTCTTCAAATCCTAAAAAAAGGCACTGCTGAAATTGTCAATGAGAGCAGACTCTGCCACCGCCTCTGTGAACTCTCACAGTCAGCGCACAAACTTTGCGAAAAACTCGCAGGCATCATCTCCTCGGACTGCTGCTGTAGCCATGGTATTAGCTTAGTCATTACTGTGAGGTACAGGCACAACATTCAGTCAAATTTCCACGTCTGTGGGCGTGTGGGCTCCCGGCGCCACTGTGATGCAGAAGCTTTCCTTAATGGTGCGGAGGGTTTAAGGGTCATAAAATGCGGGCTGTCCGCCTTCATCTGGAGGGCCTCGGCCAGAGTGCAGCCGCCAGTGCGCATGAATACGGGGGGTACAGCGACGTTGCAGCCGACGGGCCGTGGCACGTCCTGTGAGCTCTAGGCCGCAGTACACTGCGGAGTGAGCACACAGACTTACCGAAACATTTTTTATTTTGCTTCACAACAAGCGGGTTTAATAAGTCACCCTACGGAGACGCCTCTTTGATTTACTTATGGATTTCAAATGCGAGAGGAGTAGTTTTAGACATTTGTACGCACAAAAAGATTTCCCAAAGTTAAAATGTTCGGATTCGTGAGTTAAACGTAAGAAATTGTGCGTAAATGATCAGTATTTCTTTATTCGGGTACGCATTTTGCACTTTGGGTCAACTTCCGTTGTTTAAATGCGCTATAGGCTCAAATAAAATAGACATGACAGTCAGCACAAAAAGATTCAGGCATTATTCATAATCATGTTTGAAGTATACCCCACCACACACACTCCAAAAAACAAACACACAAACAAAAAAAAACCACAATTCACACAAACACTACAGACAGAAACAAACTATTGATCCTGTCATCCTTGTATCGATCTGACACCGATACCAGCACCGATACTTGGACCAGTCCGCCCGCTTCTAGCTGTTAGTGTTGGTAGGACCGGTTAAGCTGGTAAAGATTAAAACTAGATTCAGTTTTAGCTGAAATGCTAAGTACACACACCTCCTTACTCTCCTTTCTTTGGCCTCTGCAGCAGGCATGGCAGATGCAGAGCTGGATTTCCAGACTGGTGATGCTGGGGCATCCTCCACCTACCCCATGCAGTGTTCTGCCCTGCGCAAAAACGGCTTTGTTGTCCTGAAAGGCCGACCCTGCAAGATTGTTGAGATGTCCACCTCCAAGACTGGCAAGCACGGCCACGCCAAGGTCGGTAAATTCCTGATGTACAGAATTACACAGGGGATCTTCATGCCGGGACACATCTATCCGCAAAATAAGAATAATGACTGTAATAAAAAAAGGTCTTCTCCAATCTGGACACAGTATAAGCGCAGTTCTGAAAGAAGTTTCATTGGAGCTTCAGCTGAGGGAGAATTAGCGACGAGAGTCGGTGAATTAGCACTGCGAGGTCACGGTCACTAATATTAATGCATATGAACTGACGCTTTCAGCCTGTTCAAAAACATTGTGCCTCATCAGGGTTGTAGCTTTCAACTCTTCAAGTACTTGGAAAATTACATGTACTAAACTTGGAAATATTATTTCTAGCAAATCATGCCTTTTAGAGGATAGCAGGTAGCTGAAGTGCTCTCTTTGCACGCCCATTAGAAAGGAGATTGTTCATCCTGTGTGTGTTTTTGTGCGCAGGTGCACTTGGTTGGCATCGACATATTCTCTGGTAAGAAGTATGAAGATATTTGTCCCTCCACTCACAACATGGACGTCCCCAACATCAAGCGAATGGATTACCAGGTGAGACACAGATGCTGCGGCTCCCATGCTGGTAGGAGTAATTCTGCAGCTCCCACAATGAAGTCGCTCAAAGCGACGTCTTTGATAAGACGTCTCTGTCACGCTGAGTTAACGTTCGTGTGACATTAGAAATCGAGCCTTTCCTTCTCCTCGCCTCTGTGAAAGCTTTGATGTGATCATTAGGAATGCGTTATTTGTCATCACCAGAAAATCAACGTCCCCGCCTTTGACAGCACAGCAATAACCACAAATATGCGTGTCGCTGTTTAATAAGCACAAGATTTTCTGCTCGAGGACAGTCGGCAGTTAGGTAGCAATTGCTTCCCGAGAAAAGGAGGAGGGAAGATTTGCAAGACGTGGACGCGGAGAAGGAAAGAGGAGATGCTGCCGTTAATGACGTCTTTTAATATCCTGTTAATCTTTCATGAGCGCACGGAAGGAAAACAGAACCCTGCGGCTTTGTTACGCAGCCGCGCATTTGAAAGCAAGAAGGCGCCGCATGGATGTATCGAAGAGAGAAGAGGCAGAATTTGCTGTAGTTGTTTCAGTTTCAGGGTTTCACTGATACAGTCGTGACCTCCCGGTGTCTAAAAATAGAACCAGGCCATCAATAATGTTAACAGTAACACTTTTGCTTTACCTGCTGTGACAAGCCAAAGTGTGGACTGGGGGAAAGACCCAGTTTAGAATAGGTGACTTTGAAATCCTCCAAAAATTAAAACCCGTTAAGCTCATTTCCACAAAAACATTTTAATTCTTGGATTCTGCTGTAGTAGCTTTGCATTCCTGAGAGTTTACATTAATCCCTTTTCATCTTATACCCTCCTACGGTGTCGTTTTAGTGCCTCTCTCATTTAAAAAATCTTCTTTTCTGATTGGCTGTGACTCGCAAACAGAAGGTTTGAAAAGCATGTGATCCAGTGGCTCACATGGATTACTTGTCCTTATATTGACCTCCTTACTTAAACTTTGGCCGTGTTTAATCTGGGTATCCACCTGCAACACAGGAAGTTTTCCCAGTACTCCCTGAAGTGCACCCTGTGATTCAATAGCTTGTAGAAACAGCTCGTCTGTACGATTTTATTAGTCTTTCACATCACTGCAGAGGAATTTTCTCTTCTATAAAACATTCCTTCAGTTCTTTCAGATTTGTGAGCCTCCAGTATTTCAGTCAAGTTTTGATGTGAACTTTGACCTAAGTTATTTTCTTTTTCACTCATTCTGTTGTAGATTTAAATGCTGAGGATCGTTGTTGTGCTGTATGACCCAGGTTAGCTGTAGCTGTCAGACGGATGTCCTCACGTTTGACTTTAGTGCTGACTATTGGCTAAATTTCCCAGGATGTGCACTCCTGAGACGGCTGTGGTTTTGTGTTACCACACACCTAAATGCTCTAAATCTGCAAATTGTGAAAACGTCTGCTTTTATAGAAGCTCTCAAACTTGCTGACGATCAGTTAATCAAGTGCATTTCATTATCAGCATCTGATGCTTGTTACCCTCTTAATTCCTTATGGAAGTAGTAAGAGTGCAGTGACGATTGCGCCGCTGGGCTACATAGTCCTGTGAAAACTTTCTTGCACAATGCACTGAATAATGTCTTGTATGCACTATGGAGCTATTTAGCATCTTTCAGGATGTTGTTGTGGTTCTGCAGCAGCAGCTTTACAGTTTCGGCTCAGTCTCTCCCAGTGCTCAGGATGGGCAGTCAATCAGCTTTTACTCGCACCCTGACTAGCTGTGGTTTGTTTAGTTCATTTATTTGTTCTGTGTTATTTTATCGGTGGTCAAAAAGACATTTGAGTTGTAATTTTAGATATTCAGTATCCAGCAGCCATGCTCAGCACCAGGTGAAGATGAATACAGGAGAGCATATATCAGAGTCAGGTGTTTCTCTATAGAGTCAAGGAAGAGGAAAATTATAGATAATGTAAAAGTAAAATAAACATTTGTCATGTTCTAATGATTCCTCAAATGTAGACTTAAACCTTCTTTTTTTTTTTACCTCAAACCCATCGCGTACCGATGGAAACTAGGTTACATCATATTTGTGCAGAGAGCAGAGAGAGTATCGAGTGCTGCCGCTGTTGATCAGATATGCTGGATTAAACCATGTTGTGTGCAGCAGTACACTCAAGCTTACAAACTAACAACAAAACTACAGTTAATTAATTAAGGAACAGAAAGATGAAGATGATAAAGTCTCGCTGTGATTAAAGATCCTAATTCATTTAGAGTCTTCTGTCTCTTTTTTTCACTGTTTTTTTTGTTGTTGTCCTCTATCAGCTGATCGGGATCCAGGATGGCTACCTGTCCCTGCTCCAGGACAGTGGAGAGGTGAGAGAGGACCTGAAGATCCCAGAGGGAGACCTGGGAAAGGAGATAGAGAGCAAGCATGAAGCCGGAGAGGAGATCCTGGTGAGCACTGTTGCCTTTTTCTCCCGCGCCTGATACCGGACAGCTTCCACGGCTGCCTCGTTGCGAATTTAAATGATCGCACTTTACATAAGAACTTCTGCTCTTTCAGATCACCGTTCTAAATGCAATGGATGAAGAAGCTGCGATTGGCATCAAAGCCTTGGGGAAATAAGCCCATGCAGGTAAATGCAGAGCTGCGGCTGTGGCAGCACGCAGCTGTTCTCTTAACTCCTCCCGCAACCGCCGCCCTGACCCCAGCCTGCCTGAAGACAAGTGTGTGTGTGTGTCTGCGCTTGTGAGTGTGTCTCATGTAAAATTATGTATGTGCGTGAGTTCGGTCATTACACCACGCACCACCAGCATGTGCCATGCTAGTGCAATGTGTGTGTGAAGTCACGCACAGATGTTGTACATGAGTGGAGCAAGGGGAAGGCAACTCTGGACATCAAGACCCGAGGTTTGCTGTACAGATTTGGCCTTTGCTATTATTGAAAATAAATAAATATGACCTTATTTACAATTATTTACAATTACGAATATGCACTATACTGGAAATATCCATGTTTTTAAATATGAATGCGTGTTTTTGTGTATATACTTGTTTGGACTGGATATATTAGTGATGTCAGATGACAAAATGTTACAAATTCTGCAAATTTTTTTCAAATTTAATACTGTATAAGGTGGTGGTTGCACAGCAGGGTGACCTGGTGGATTTGCCTAACCCTTTAAAGAAACAGTTCACCCCCAAATCAAATATGTGTTTCCATCGGTAGTGCTGTTTATGAATCTAGACTGTTTAAGCATGAGTTGGCCGGTTTTGGAAATATCGTACAGTGGAACTAAATGCCCCATCCATGACACTGTGTTACGTCCCCTAACACACACCATTGATGGAAAGAAAAAAAAAAGAACAGAAAAATCGTATTACCTTGCTGTGAGCAGTTTCGTGTAGGAACTATTTTGTTTCTCTCGAACTACAACCGTGCTGTGCAGAAGGACATGTGGTTGTACCTGAGGCGAGAGGCTCGAACTAATGGCCCCTTGTAAACACAGATCCTCCTGGCTTAGCTGTCAGAAGTTGCCCACTGCTAGCTTGTCATAGCAAGCTGTTGAGCTACAGGATACTGTTGGTTGACATATATCCTGGTAATAAATACCTTATGTTACCTAGGCAACTACAGCTTGTAAAATCTATAAAGCAATGCATGACTGGCAGGTTTCTTCTTGTGTTGATGCAGTTATTAATAATTGGCTAATAAGCTATCTCCATTCTTTCTTTCCTTGTCAACATTTTGACACACTGAGGACAAATTGAACTCCTGATTTCTCACTCAGTGGTTGATTTATTTTCCTGCTGAGCTAACAGATAAAACAATGAGGCAATTACATCACAGGGTTTTTAATGCTAACACTGGGACAGCACAAAAGCGGTGCTCGCAACTACAGGCTGACTGATTTATTGATATTATGGTGATATGCTGGTATTTTATCAGCCATTATTAGTTATATTGCTATCAGTAAAAGTAAAACAGAGATGGGAGAAACACTCTACAACCATGTTGCGAATGTTGATGCTGCAAAGTTTGTCCAGCAGAGGGCACTGTGGAACTCGCAAACACTCAATGTTTGGGATGCAGCATAGTACAAGCAGCTGATTCGAGCAGAGTTGGGCAAAGCGTAAACAAGTCAATAAACTTTAAAAAAAAAAAAACTACATTGATAAACTAAAAGCTACAAACACCACAACATGTTTCGTGTGTGTGAAATAAAAAAAAAAAAAAATTGGTCGATATATTGAAATATCGGATTTTTAAAACACCAAGTATCGGTATCAGTTTTAACAGTCCAGCCAAGCGAAGTTCACCAATAAACAAGACAGAATGTACTTGTAGAGAAATGTAACTGATATAAAAGTGTTGATATTAAAATAAAATGAATAATAATTATCTGTGTGCGTGGGTAGACTTCGTGTAGCGGTGTCTACACGGCCACCTTGTAGCAAAAAACAAAGCAGACACTAAGCTTCACCGCAGTAATATGATCTGCATTCTTGCTTTGAAATAAGGGAACTCCATTCTTCGTGGAAACATCAGCATGTTGTCGTCACACCGTGATCAGGTTTGACTGCAAACACAGCATGCTTCGTGGGTCGCAGGATTCAAATGGAAACCTCAGAAAGAAAATAGTCCCTACATTAAACTGCTCACGTCGAGGCTTGCGGACTTTTTTTTTACTCACAGCCAGGTCATAATTTCTGTTCAGATACTTTACTTCTTGGTTATATAAATACATTATTTTGGCACTATGATCATCACATTCAGGTTATCTCTACAGCCAGGACTGGGCAACTCATGCCAGAACCATCTAGATGGCTAGAAAACACCACAAACCCGAGGAAAACATATACAAGTTTGTCAAACTTGTGTTTCACAGTAACACTATTAAGAGCATGTGTATCATTCTTATGTATAAATATAAATGAAAAGCTGAAAGTTAATATTGTAATATTTGATCAGTGTTTATCTTTTTTCCTGTGGGTTACACTTTATTTTACAGCCTGTTACTTCCTGTGTTTCTTTAAGAAGCAGCTCGCAGCCCTGTTGTAATTGTAACCTGTTTATGCACTTTCTTTCCTGTAATTCGCCTCCACACTGTGGGCTGTAGAATAAAGTCACTGTTATCTGTGCAATGTTTCCTCTGCAGAGGCCAGTTAAACCATCTCATTAAAGTACATCTCTAAGGACAGATATATATATATTTATTTTTCTTAAGCATCTTCCTTCCTGACTTCTCCTTTCCTTTCTTCTCATTCCTCCCTCCCTTCTTCCAATTCTGTTTCAGGGGTAATCGAGATGCACTGGACCTGGGGAAAGGAGGGGATATTGCCTCGTCAGTTATTCTCCCTCTTTGTTTTTCATACTCTCTCCCTCTCAGTTGTCTGTCCCTGCTTCAGGTTCAATTAGTTAATAAATCATTGGAAATGTCAAACAGTTAAAAAAAACAAAACATACTCCATGTACATACACGTGTCCAGGCGTAGTGGTAGGTCTCACAAAAGATGGAGGTGGTGTATGATTGAGTAGCTACTTACAAGCTGTTAAAGTCACGACTATTATTATTTGTCCCCAATTTATAAAGGGCTTCAACTCCACACCTGCATTGTTCTGTTGAGGCTTGCTGAGCGTGTACCATACAGGAGTAAATACATGCCTCGATTTTGTATTTCTGTATGTCACCATTTCAGCACTGGGCCCCTACAAGCCCCGCCCCCTCCTGCCGTCATATCATCATTAGTTTGGGTTTTTACCGACATGGCACACCAAGGTTCAGCGTGTTTTTGTCTAAAAGTTTAAAGAGACGTGTCAAAGAGAGACAAGAAACCAATCCTCTTCAAGGAGAAATTCTTTTTTCTTTTTTAAAGTCCGCTGGCCAAAACGTTTCGCTTCACTGTTTGGAGTATTATTTGTCGTACTCTCAAACTGTGAGCAGTGATTCGGAGGCGGACGAGTCGTGGCGGTTTGGTGTCCTTACTTTGTGTTCATGCAGCCAGTCCAAACTGTGCAGAATGTCTTCTTGGCCAAAACAAATAAAGACGACACAAACTGCTGGCTGTTGCTTATTGTTTATTTAACAACATTTAAGCAAAAGCTTAAAAAATTTAAACCAGACCTAAACCTGATTGAAGCTGTGAGGGATGATGGGAAAAACTTGAGGCAGAAAATGGCTCTCTTACTTTCTGGTAACACATTGAAACAATCTTTCAGTTAATCTGTAGTAGTGTTCATCAATGTGTGTGTTTGTGTGTGTGAGAGAGAGACAAATCAGAAACATCAATTAAATCCAAATACTGTACACGTTCTCTTCCACTTCCTGCTACTCGATAGTGAGCAAAGGAACTCCAGACACACTGGACACGCCCCTGGTGTCACTGTGGATATGAAGGACCGGCTCTGGACCGCGTAGTCTGGCTTTTATCAGTGTTACTAACAGTTAAACGCACATAAGCACCTCGATGATGGCTTCACAGTGCAAGTAAAATAACAACATTAATTGAAGTAAAATATGAGTCTGAAGCTCAGAGCACATATGTTGAAGAGCTGCTTAGTAGCTTATTAACAACATTAAAACAAAGCTAAAAAAAAAAAAAAAAACAACTATACAAGGAATAAAACAGATCATAAGGCATAATCCAACCTACTTACAAAAAAAGAAAAAAAAGAAAGCTATTTAAGCGCCAACAGGATCGGCAGAATCTTGAGTGGACTTCTGAAATCTGAGCACCGGTGAGTTTGATCATCTACTTGCCGTGGTGGTAAAACCTCTGCCCGCTTTGGCTGTGGGGCAGGAAGCTATGACGGGGAGCGCTCTGGGGAGAGCTCTGAAACGGAGCCTGGGGAAGGAAAGAGGAACCATGATCACAAGACAGACAAGAAGCAGAACATTAATGAACATAAACACACTGTAGCAGCTCAGACTTTACTTATACTGAATATATTTACAAGAATTACAAGCAATATACAAGTTACTTGACCACATAACACAGAATTAAAAACAAATGGTGTGTGTGTTTTGAGGGTTCACCTTTGCAGTAGGGATCTGGACCGCCATCGATGATGTGGGCAGCAGACCTGGGGTGGAAGGATGCATGGCTGGGGGGTGCATGGGCCTCAAACCACTCTGACATGACGGAAGGAAAACTGTGGTCAGCTAATGGATAACGTCTATTATTTAGATGATCACATATCACAGAGTTTATTTTTGTGTTTGTCTAATATTCCAGCAACATCTGCTGTTTCTGCTTCGCAGCATCTAAAGCTGAAACGGTCTTACTGCGTCAGTAAAGCCCGACTGTTGGTTAGCATGTTCCAGCTGCTTCTGCAGGGGTATTCCTGCTCCAGGGATGTATCCTGCAGAAGATGGTCAGGTTACTTTACAACTCCTCTGAATTTTATGTAGATCGTGGAATTAGACATAGGTATAATTTACAGCAGTGAAACCCACCTTGCTGGGAGGTGAAGTGAACAGGGTAACCAGCCTGCTGGTGAGGGAGGTACTGCATTGCTTGAAATGCAGATGCGCCTGTGGGGAAAAAGGCAAAGTCATTACAATCAATACATCTCACTGTGATCTGATTGTTTTAATGATCAATCAGCGGGTTTCTGACATTACTGACGCCACGGCAGCATCTAAATAGCATGCCGCCAACTCCACGGTGCATCCACACTTGAAAAATACAAGCTTAAAGAAAAATGACTTCGCACTCAGTGGGGGATTTTATTTTTCGGCTGAAATCAGGGCGCTTTGATCAAACGAAAGCTGTCGGCTGGACTGTCAGTTTTGCGCTTAGACTGTTTGAGAGGAGAGTTTCAAACTGTGCGAGAAATGATTTCATAGTTGATTTGTATAAACACGATGTACACGTCTATGTCAATGAAAATCAGCAAAGACTGGCGGCACCTGTGGGCTGAGATGGGCTCAGCCTACTAAAACATGCATCTTGCTCATCAAAAGCATTTCTCTTTACGCCAATGAACACATATTAAAATACCAGCACTGTTTCTAACTTCTGATTGGTTGGACAGTCGCCCCTTTCTTTTCAAATTCAAACATCCACAGGGCTCTGACGCAGGCCCAGAATGAAGCTTGATCACTCAGACCACACACAGACACACACATACATGATCCACTGCTTACCTGAGGTCACACACTCACACACATAATGTTCTCTGAACCATATATGGACTCAAACAATTACATATATTAGTTTAACTTTAGCTATATTTATGTGTATCACGCTTATTACTGTCAAGACTCTGATAAGGATATCGCCTTAAAACTACTAGAATGCCTTCCTTAGCCTTTGAATAGAGGCTATGCCCTCCGTCTCGACTGCCCAACTATATTTCAAGAAGCCCAGCCTGACACAGCAGCCTACAACCGGCTCAGATTGATTTCTATGTCAACTCCTGAAATCCAAGTAAAGACGGAGGAATCGCACACATGATGCTGATAGTTCATTTCTTTGTGTGTTCACTGTGCCACTAGAGAACATTGTTTGAACATTAAAGGACAAAATGACCTCTTACACAATTACAACTAGTGTATAACGCATGTTTGTGATGCACATCACCATCCATCAATCCATCTGTGTTTATTATTATTTTTTTGTAATCATTTTTGACCTGGTGCCCTATGGCACTGCATGTTATTTAACTCCCTCGTTTCCTGTTTCTTCCTGTCTTATACAGTTTTTTTTATCGTGTATATGATAAAATATGTAAGTCATGTCACTGTGACACATTACCCAAATGTTTACTGTACCACTGTACACACTGACAGCAAAGAAATCTTATCTCATCTTACCTCTGATCTGAGAGCTGCTTGCGAAACTGACTGGCACTGAGGGTCCAGGGGCGTAGCTGGAAGGATGCTGAGCCTGAGCCACTCCGTAGGGCTCATGGACCCCCTGACCTCCGCTGAACTGGCCGTGCTCTGCGGAGCCTGAGCTGAAGCCAGGCGTCTGATAATGACGTGCCTAAAAGAGGACGACGTGCACATGTAAACACTGTAAGAAGCATATTATATAGATTGTATTATATTTTATAAATTCTTTAACTGGAACACTCCTTTTACTCACAGGGAGGACAGCAGCTGGGAACAGCTGTTTGCTCCTTTCTCCGAGCAGTGGGCCAGGTCTGCTGTGGCTGACTGGATTGCCTGAAGGAGAGAAAAGGAGAATGTCACTATATGAAAAACAATGACGACTCTGGCAACGCGCAGAACCTGGAACTTTTCTCACCTTGAATGCCGAGGAGGTGCTGTCCTGGGTGCATGGGCAGACTCTGCTGGTAGCTCGCTGATGTCAAAGTTGTAATATCACTAAAGAGGGAGACCAAAAAGCTTAACCGACAATTAACAATCCTTTGACAAAACAACAAACTAAGTGAAGTATATATATATATATATATATACCTCTGCTCTTTTCTTCGTCTTTTCTCCTCTTCGTGGAGAACTTTCTTGAGCTGTAAAAAGAGCTGATGTTTCTCTTCTTGTAGTCCCTGAAGTTTTTCCCCCATCTTCATCACCTGATGTTTATTTGAGGAAATCATGGTGTAAGAACACACAGACTTTGTTTTGTATAAAGCTGGGAGCACAGACTAGCTGAAATGTCACATTTCAAACCTGTTCTTTCGTTTCCTCCAAGGACATCCTCTCCTCTATCTCTTTTGTCCTCTTCCTCTCTTCCTCTTCCTTCATCTTCTGCTCCATCATTTTGTCCACCTCTTCCTCCTCTGAAAAAAGTTTATTTATTAAGGTGAGTATAGTGTAGCTACTTTTTTTTGATTGCCTTTTAGATCTATGACCAAAGAATAGGTTGCAGGCAGACAGCTATAACATATACACTCAGCAGGAAATTTTTTGGGTACATTTTGCTATTATAGGGTTGAACCCCTTTATTCTTTTAAAACTGTCTTAATTCTTCACTGGACATATTCAACGATGTGCTGTAAACGTTCCTCAGAAATGGTCCATGTTAACATGGCACATCACACACCTGCTGCACATTCATGATGTGAATCTCTTGTTCCACCGCATCCCAAGGTGCTCTATTAAATTAAGATCTGGTGACTGTGGATGTAGTTTAACTACAGTGAACTCACTGTCATGTTCAAGAAATCAGTTTCAATTTGATTTGAGGTTTGAGACATGCAAACACACATGTTCATGAACAATACAAGAAAATCGCTTCAGTTTCCTCGCTCAAGATCAAAGTGAAACTAAAGGAGAACTGATAAGCCCTCAGGAAAAGAGAAGAACGGTTTGCTGAGAATATGAATGACCTTACACTTCTCCCACCGCAAAGGATTCTGGGAAGTAGCTAGCCGGTCGTCACGGCAAAGCTACGAGAGCGTCTCTCAGCATGGGCCCGAAAAAAGTTCTGTCAGCCGAGGAAGGAGACGATATTAAGAAGTCGCTGGAGTTTATGACAGAGGAGATTTCTACTGTCAAACTGCAGCAGAAAGCCATCCTGGACCTGGTCGAGGAAGTTAAGGCTCTCCGCATCCAGAACGCCGAGAAGGATCGGCGGCTGGCGTACCTGGAGAACAGAGTGGCGGATTTGGAGCAGTACACCCGGATGAACGATGTTATCATCACGGGGCTTCGCATCAAACCCCGGTCATACGCCCGGGCGGTCGCCACTGACAATGTAGGAGGGCCAGGAGAGGAAGATGTCAACTCCACGGAGCATCAAGTGGTTACCTTTCTACGGTCCAAAGGTGTGGAAGTGGATTATAACAACATTGAGGCTTGCCACCCTCTACCCCGAAAAAATGACAGTAACAAACCAGCCATCATTGTGAGATTTGCAAACAGAAAACAGAAAACAGCACTGTTAAAACAAGGAAGGAAACTGAAAGGATCCGATGTCTTCATGAACGAACATCTGATAAAAAGAAATGCGGACATTGCCAGGAAAGCACGTTACTTGAAGAAACAGGGAAAAATTCAAAATACATGGACCACCAACTGCAAAGTATTCATTAAACTCAATGGAACACCGGAACAAGCCAAAGTGTTGGTCATCAGAAATATGGAAGAGCTGGACAAATACTGAGGTCAACTTACTCTGGAGGTATGAATACACATGTGACGTGACACACAACACAACACATGGCACAGTCCAAAAGAACTTCATCTGCATCCGGCAACAATATCAACATGACTCATTGGAATTCTCTTTATGATAATCTGGAACTGAGAACATTTCGATACACAGACCATAATGTTCTAGACTTAGAAAAGGATATAGACCCGGAAAATAATTTCTTCTACAACATCAGCTGTAACTGCTGCTACTTCACTGATGAACAGTTTAAGCACACCATCAACACGGAAAATAAATTATCAATAATCCATTTTAATAGCAGAAGTCTGTATGCCAACTTCAACAATATAAAGGAATATCTAAATGAGTTGACAAATCCATTTGGAATTATTGCCATTTCTGAAACATGGATCAATGCGGAGAAAGGAATGGACTTTGGACTGGAGGGATATGAAGTGAATTTTGTAAATAGAAGGAACAAGAGTGGAGGGGGAGTAGCTGTGTATGTGGATAAAAACCTAAACTACAAGGTGGTAGAAAGTATGACAACTGTAATTGATAATTTACTAGAATGTATAACAATTGAAATTTATAAGGAAAATGAAAAAAATGTAATAATTAGCTGTATATATAGAACACCTGGCTCTAGTATTCAAGTATTTAATGACTTCATAGAGGAAATATTCTCTAAAACAAATCAAAAAGTTATGTTTATCTGTGGTGATTTTAATATTGACCTGTTGAATCCAAAAAAGCATAAAATGACCGACGAATTCCTAAACACTATGTACAGTTTGAGTTTACATCCTAAAATAACCAGGCCTAGCAGAATTACACCACATTGTGCCACCTTACTTGACAATATTTTCACTAACAATATGGAAAACAACATTGTGAGCGGAATATTAATTAATGACATCAGTGATCACCTACCAGTTTTTGCAGTTTATGACACTAATTATAAGAAAAATCAGCATGAAGAACAACTGAGATACAGACGTGTAAGGACAGAAGAAACTATGACTGCATTTAAGAACGATCTATTAAATCAGGACTGGGACAATGTGTACAAAGAAGCTGATATTGATATTGCATATGGCATATTTTTAAGAATATTCATGGAGTTGTACGATAAAAACTGTCCAACAATAAAATACAACAGAAAGCACAAATATTCAGATAGACCATGGCTCACTAAGGGTTTACAAAATGCATGTAAAAAGAAAAATACACTCTATAGGGAATACCTAAAACAAAGAACAAAAGATGCTGAAAATAAATATAAAAAATACAAAAATAAGTTGACCAATATTATACGTGTATGTAGAAAGGAGTATTATAGTAAAATATTGAACAACAATAAACATAATATGAAAGGAATATGGGATATTTTAAACGGTATCATTAAAAATAATTATGGACAACAAAGTTATCCACAATACTTTATCGATAATGGCAATATTATGGAAAACACTGCTGATAAGGTCAACAGCTTTAATCATTATTTTGTAAATATTGGACCAAAACTGGCAGAACAAATTCCTGAGTCACTGCCATCAGTAGAATGTAGTGAAAACCTGATTGATAGGAACCCTAACTCAATGTTCCTCACATCAGTGGAGGAAAAAGAAATAATTGACATTGTACACATGTGTAAATATAAAACATCTACTGATTGTAATGATATTGACATGAAAATCGTCAAGAAGGTCATTGAAGGAATTGTAGGACCTCTAACATATATTTGCAACTTATCATTTCAGACGGGAAAAGTGCCAAACAAAATGAAAATAGCTAAAGTTGTGCCGCTGTATAAAACCGGGGATAGACGCCACTTCACAAATTACAGGCCTGTTTCTTTACTACCACAATTCTCCAAAATCCTAGAAAACCTGTTTAATAAACGATTAGACAAATTCTTAGATAAATATAAATTACTCTCTGACAGTCAATATGGATTCAGATCAAAAAGATCAACATCTCTGGCATTAATCGAATCAATTGAGGAGATTACGAATGCTATAGATCAGAAACAGTATGCAGCTGGAGTATTTCTGGATCTCAAGAAAGCATTCGACACAATCAATCATGACATATTAATTAATAAACTGGAACGGTATGGGATTAGGGGGGTTGTACTGCAATGGGTGAAAAATTATTTAAGTGACCGGAAACAATTTGTGAAGCTGGGTGTCCATTCCTCATCATGCTTGGACATTGCTTGTGGTGTTCCACAAGGCTCTGTACTGGGTCCAAAATTATTTATTATTTATATAAATGATATTTGTAAGGCATCTGATATATTAAAATTAGTATTATTTGCAGATGACACAAATATTTTTTGTTCTGGGGGGAATCTAAAGGAGCTGCTGGATACAATTACTTCAGAAATGTGCAAGATTAAAAAATGGTTTAACAGGAACAAACTATCGCTAAATCTAAGTAAAACTAAAATTATCTTATTTGGGAATTCCCTTAGAAATGCACATGTGCAGATTCATGTAGATGGTGTGGAAATTGAAAGAGTACTTGAACATAAGTTTCTTGGTGTGATTATAGATGATAAATTAAACTGGAAGTCTCATATAAATCATATACATAACAAAATTTCAAGAAGTGTCTCAATCTTGAGTAAAGTAAAACACATTCTGGACCACAAATCACTCCACATTCTCTATTGTTCCCTGATTGCACCGTATTTGAATTACTGTGCAGAGGTTTGGGGCAATACTTACAAATGTTCGCTATCATCAATCTTTATATTACAAAAAAGGGCCATAAGGATAATCTATAAAACTGGTTACAGAGATCATACAAATCCACTATTCTTAAAATCAAAAATTCTAAAATTCACAGATCTGGTTCATTTTCTCACAGCACAAATTATATATAAAGCAATAAATAACCTGCTTCCTGACAATATTCTAAAAATGTTTTCTAAAAGGGAACGGGGATACAATTTGAGGGGGGAATTAAAGTTAAAACATCCTCGTATCCGTACAACATTAAAAAGTTTTTGCATCTCTGTGTGTGGAGTGAAGCTGTGGAACAGACTAAGTAAAGATATGAAGCAATGTCCAAGCATGGCGCAGTTTAAAAAGCGGTTTAAGGATATGGTTTTTACAGGGTACAGGGAAAAGGTAGAGATTTGATAGGGTGTTCTTGTCTAATATTTTCATGTGTGTGCACATGCACGGGTTTGTTGGTATGGGTATATGTATATGTATATGTATATATGTGTATATGTATATATGTATATATGTATATGTATGTATGTGTATATATATATATATATTAAATATATATAAAATTGTAGGTTGTGTATCCTTCAGGTGTTAATGGGGTTATTGAAAATGTGTATATGTGCGTATGTGTGTATATACGTAGGTATGGATAGATAGAAACATATATGTGTATATATTAAAAAAAAAAAAAAAAAAAATTACACATAACATATAATGTAATTACAAGGAGGTATTTCTGTAGTCTATTGATACTAGATAGTGGAAAAGGGGTGGGATTAAATAAGCTTATGCTTCTTCCTGCTCCTTTTTGAACATGGACGTTATTTGGAGTTGTGGTTGCTCGTTTTCCTTTTGTTTGCTTTGTTCATTTGTCTCTTTTAATTCTATTTTTTTTTTATACTTTTTCAACATGTTCAAAATAAAGATTCAATCAATCAATCAATCAATACTCAGGCTGACGACTCTGATTTTGTACTAAGAGGTCCACCGTGTGCAAAGAGAAAAATCACCATATTATTGCACCATTGATACAAAGCAGGATGGAATCATACTCTTATGCCGTTTACACCTAAAGGTGAGCCTACCATCTGAATATTGCAGTAGAAACTGACACTCGTCAGATCAGCAAATGTCTGGGGGGGTTTTGTCAGTCTTCTGTTGCAAAATGTTGGTGAGCCTGTGCAAACTGTAGCTTCAGTTTCCTGTTCTTAGCTGATAGGAGCAGTGCCCTGTGCTGCTTTAACCCATCTGCTTCATGGTTTGACGTGTTGTCCATTCAGTGGCACCTTGGTTGTAAAATTGTTTTAGCAAAGTCATTTAAATCACATTTTTTCCTCATTCTGATGCTCAATTTGAACTTCAGTGGGTCGTCTTGACCATGTCGATATGGTAAATGCACTGGATGATTATAAATTTGTGCCTAACAAACCAGCAGGTGAGTGTATTATTACACAAAAAAAATCACAATCATGGATGGATAGATTATTCGAAGAATATATGCATAAACATAGGACTTGAATCTAAATGAGGCAGGCAGATCTTAGTCAAATTTTACAGAATTACAAAGAATGAACATGAAAAGTTAATTTGTTTTATTGACTAAATGCTAAAAACAATTCATACTCTGGTTGGCTGATATTTAATTGTGACCAGGAGTATTACCTATCCAAACACAGCTCAGCGTCTTAACAGTGCTTGCTTATTTCTACAAGGATCCTTAAAGGTGTCAGATGTGACACACTAGGGCTAAAATACTTTTTAAAGCGCATACACACATACACACACACAAAATGAGAAAGCACCTTGTCTCTTGCGCTCTCTTTCCCTCATTATGTGTTTGTGGAGAGCTCTGGCCATCGCGTTGGACAGCTTGGGTCTCTCAAGCAGGGCGGGCATTGTGACAGGCAGTGGAGGGGCCAGCTGGTGTGGGTCAAAATGTCAGTAATGAATCGACAAGGTCAGAGGAAATATTTAGAGTTCATTAAACTACATCAAAGTGTGCATCTACGCTCACTCAAACAAGTGTAACAACCACAGGCCTCGCTAGCTAGCCGATATCGGCCTAAGTTAGCACAGATAGCTGTACCTCCCAATACATGACGATATTTAGAGTAAAATGCACCAACAGAAAACATAGTAATTTAATATAACAAGTGATGTAGCTTACATGTGTAAACCCCTAACAAAAATAACATATTTAAACTTAACCGGGGGAAAACGCTAGCTAGCGAGGCTAGCTGCAGAGCACTTTACTGAGTTACGTATTTTATCCTACATGGTCTACTTTGAATTCAGTGCTGATAAAACTGTAAAAAGCTTACTTTTATTTCGTTGTGAGTCTTTTAATAAGAATCTAACCGTCTGGCGGTTTTTTTAGCTTGATAGCACTCGAGCGGTTAAAACAGATAAAAATCAAAACGTCTCCCACAAAACATAAACAGACGGAGCGATTTCCAGACCGGTGATGCTGTTGCATTTCCGGTTCAAAGAAGGCGGTCACGCTTCGAAGTGCACTTTGGGAGTTGTAGTTTGGAAGTGCAATGCGGCGACTCTCACGTCGACGTCAGCAAAATGAAACTTCCAAGCAGTTTTGTGTATGTCGTGTTTTTATTTCTTGATGCTTATACAGTTTTATAGTTCAAATATTTGATTTCCTATCAAGGGAAAGATTTAGGAAACACCAAAGCCTCCTTGTGCCGAATGTGGGCTAACCAATTTGATTTCATTGGCAAAACATGAGTAATTTCCTCATTACTTACAACAGTAAATTACATGTTCCGCTTTATTTTTCCCCAGTCTGAAATATGTTTTAATACTTTCATTACATACTACCTATTTTGTTATTTGCTACTTACACAGAACTATTTAACTATTAGATCAGTCAAAGTACTTTCTAACTGCAAGTCTCATTCATCCAAACACTTTTCTTTTCATAAATGCACTGAGGTCAAGTTGGGATTTAGTATCTTGGCTAAACATACTTTGACTTGTAGGCTAGAGAAGCCAGGGATCAAACTACCAACTCTCTGATTAGTAGAAAACCTATCCTACCAACTAAGCCACATCAGAGCTTCCTTCCCAACGTTTATTTTTTGTATGCCAGTCTACTTTTGTAACACTTAAAGAAAGCAGGTGGAGGAAAAAAATAGATGTTGGAGTCAAATGTCTTTCTTGCATATATCAAAAATTATAAACATACACGTGGACATGCATGACTTTGCAAGTCAGATTATCAGTGCAGCAACAGAAGCTGATATGATAAAGCAACCCACGCAACCAGAAGAAAAATGAACTAAATCACAGGTTCATGTTTTTGTATGTTGTGCAAACTGTAACTCCCTTGAAGCGCACAGCATCAAATTAACCAGTGTAATGTTTCATTACATTGAAAGCCACAACTCACATGGCTAAAAAAATTAAAAAAATAAAAGTGTAATTACTTGTTACCCTGTAGCAAAGGACAAAAAAGACAAACAGCAGGTAGTTTTTCCATCACATTTTATTATGTATGGTCATGAATAGAGAGAAAAAGCCAGTTACGCAGCTGTATACAGAGTTCAATTGTAATTTTTCTTCTTACAAAAAAAAAAAAAAAAAAAAACTTAAAAAATAGAAGAAAAAAAATTGCACTCAGCTTTACACAATCCTTAGAAAGTAAGCCATCTAAAAATTAACAACAATAACAACAATAATCATTAGCAGTCAACATAATAGTCTTACCACTGAAAGCAGAGGATGATTATTTAGTCTGAATTCTATTATACTCCTTGCAAAGGTCCAATGCAGAGTAGCAAGCTAAATTCTCCTTGACATGCTTTTAAATAAATTTTGTCACTTTAGTTTGTTTTTTCCTAGTGAAAGAGTTCTTTCCCTTTCATTTCTCAGCCTAAGCTCAAGCTAACAAAACTGAACAAAAACCCCCCCCCAAAAAACATTTGCGTTCATTCTAAATAACACCCAATTTAAATCCTTTCTCCCTTAAACCCGGAGTAGCTATAGTAAAGGCCTATTTCTAGTATTATTTCATTAATCTCTCTCATTGTTTTTAAGTAAAGTACGATCGGTTTTGACACTAGAAATTGAACTGGCCATGAGACCACTTAGTTACTGTTGAAAAGAAAAGCGGGAGACAAATACAATTCAGACTGCAGAGTAATAAAGACAGAACTGGATGCGAGAGGGGTAATGCATGGGTGGTGAAAGTGCATTTGACATATTCACTCTGGGAACTGTAGGCTGCTGAGCTGGATTTAATATTTAAATGAATGAATGGATGTGGAGGTCTCAGAAAGGTGGGTAGTGGTTGAAGTGGGATCAGATTTCCCTTTGGCTGTCCCCATACACACTCTCATCACTGTAGGCAATGTAGAGGAAAAAGTCCTCTTCATGATGCTCCTGATGGGAGGGGAAAAAAGAAAAAAACATGTTAGCGCAATATCAATAATGTAGGGAGAGGCTAAGGAACAACAACCAAAGGCAACATGCTGGTTAAGCCATAATGTGAGAGCATGTGAGTGAGCAGGAAGCTTAACAGGACTCTTGCCTGGTACAACAATCCCATGGTAGCTGAGGTGGGTGGAATGACGTTGTTTACAAAGAAGAAGAGCGCATCCTCAGCTCGCAAGTGGATTCTTTTCCGGATGAGGAAGTAAAACTGACCCACTGATGAAAGAGAGAATATGTAATAGTAGAAATTTAACATGTGACATTACAACTCTAAAATAGAAGTCAACAACTTTTTATACTCCAAGGCAATGTTTACCCGTCAGGTCAGAGGGGACAAGGTACTTCTTCTTGTCCAGATCTCCTATTCTGGCTTTGGGTGCTTTCTCCACAATTACCTAAAGGTTAGAAAAAAAAAAGAAAGAAAAAAGAAAAAAAAAACGAAAAAAAAAAAACAGGTGTACAACATGTTTTTATTACAAAGGCTGCAATATGGTGTTCGCTTCATTGTCTCAGAAAAGGGATCTGAGAGTGTACCAAACTGTCAGTCAAGCGAGGCCAGGCACATCAAACCCAGACGAAGTGTTTAATATAACACAGATTATATTTCACAAAAGTATTTCAGTGTTAGAAAGAACCTGGTATATTTACACCCCGGCTATCAGACGTGCGGTTTAATTTTTGAACGCCTTCCCTACTAAACCTTTTTAAGTCTCTCTCCAGTCTAAAAATAGGACCGGTAAAATATCACTTGCCCACACGGTAAACACTGACTGCACAATTAATCAGCGTCCCCCCCCCCCCCCCTTTTTTTTTTTTTTTAATGAATTAGCACCTGATGTGCATTTTTTGTCAGTACCATTTTATGATGGTGAATGATAGTTTTAATTCAAATGATCATACAAAACACGACATCTGTGAATGTTCTCTGGGTCTTTGGGAAGTTATAATGGACTGTTTTCACCATTTAGTGACCAAATAAGTATTCAATTAATAGAGAAAATAAGCAGTGGTTAATTGACTACGATAGTTAATTGTTTGTTGTAGCAACAGAACAAGTTTACGGTAAACTACGATTGAAGGACTGTAAAACGAAAGCTTAAAAGTGATCATGATTGAAAGGAAAGTGTATTTCGTCATACTTTACAGGAAAAACCCGAAATCCCCACATTAAATCAGCTGATAGTTGTGACACAGACGGCCTCGATAGGCCAGACTAACTGGGGAAAGCCTTTATGATTTATCTGCAAGGAGCTGGGCGACGTAAACAACCCCGTTTTGTTGACAGCATCTATTTTAAGGCGCTCTACTGCGTTTCAACATCCAGCTACAGACCACTAAAAGAGTCTGTGCACACCTGCATGTCTTCACCGTAACCACCGTCACAGTCATAACCACCATTATTTGGCCACCAATGATGATTCACGGAAGAATAACACGGAGATCACCTGCTGGCCTGCTCACAGCGGCCGAAATTCCTACTTAACCTCTGCCGTTGTTAGCTACCATGTGTGGCGGTTACAACGTGGCAGTAAACAAACTAAGCAATATATTGTGTGGGTAAAATCTCTCTACAATATCACATTTAGATTTTAAGATTAAATTAGTAATAAAAATAAAACAGTGAGCATAACGAAATTAGCCTGACAGCAGTATAACAGCAAGGCAACCTAGCTAGCTGTCAAGGTGCTAACGTTAGCTACTTACTGGCACCCTGTCCGGATACTTCTTTCTTATTTTCTCGCCTTCGGACCGCCTCTTCTCAAAGGGATGCTCTTCTTTGTACTGAAACTTCATCTTTAAAAGAGATGACAGACAACAAGTCGGTCACTCCGCGGTGGTACGGGTTGCTTAAGAACTGACTCGAATCGCGGACACACAAACACAAACGATGCTAGCTAGCCTTAGCCTCGCCACAGCTGTTTTCCTAGTGCGACTGCAGCGGAGGGATACAATAACAACATGACGTAGAGGAAATGGGTAGTTCGCAGGGGCGTACCTCACCTTGTTTTAAACCCCATTAACGTCGACTGTGTGATGATAATCGACGCGTATTCAAGAAGAAAATAATAATAATCTTGAAATAAACAGTATACGAAGAGCTTACGAATCAATGTTGCCTGTCTGTCTTTTTCTTTTCTTTTACGTGGAACTATTTTATTTTTTATCAGCCGCTGCGCATAAAGACGCGGGGCAGGGCACTGAGGAGGGATCTGTCCTTGTCATATGACCGAGGCCCAGCAGTTTGTGGTTAGGGAGGAGAAACCGAAAAACATGCGACATTTCATTGTGCTGGAGCTTTCGCTCCCGGTGATAAACCCTGAACCAAACACGTTTATTCACATTTCTGCAGCATGTTGGATTATTGTATATAAGCACAAGTTACTGCGTATTTAATGGTGAACACAGTGCCTACTAAGTTTCCTCTAATTACTCGGGGTTTACGACTCATTACACCATAACAGACGAAAGAAGCAAATAACCAGGAGTTTTATCATTTACGCAAATTGTTGCTAAATGCTGATTTTAGGATAACTTTGTGTAACTCTGGGAATTTACTGGGTTATTTTATTCACAATTTATATTAAAAAAAAGTTTAATATTTTGTCATGAACACATTTGGTAAACAAACTGTGCCTCCAAAGCTGCCACTCATACATCCTGAAACACTCCCCTGCCTATTGCGCATATGACCCACAGGTCTGAGTCACATCCATGTGACATCACTGTGGTTGAAAACCTCATGATCTCCTCTTGTGCACAGTGATGACACAGATTGCATAGATCTAAAAAGTACTGCACATATTTTTGTTAGAGAAACAACCCTCTCCTGCTTCAGACCAGAAAGTTGCCTGATCATTTTAGATAATATTGTCTCTTGTTTTCTTTGTTATACATTTTTTGGGGTTGTATTTTTACCCCTTAGTGTTCTAGATTTCAGTCTCATGGCTCTTTCACAGCAGGAACTTTAAAAATTAAAGTGTATACTCAGCTGATGTCAAATGCTGACTGATCTACATTATATATTATTATTATTTTACATGATATTCTCTTTTTTTTTTTTGCTGTACACACACTCACACCCTCCAGGTCCAGGTACTATCACCCCCAGAGGGGCAATCTGCCCCAAGACCCAGGAGATGTTGCCCTTTGCTCTGGGGTGGAGACAAGCACAACACCCCCGGTCTTGCAGCAGCAGGGAGGCCCTGCATCCCAGACCCCAACCAGACAGCCAACTCCTCCTCCCCTCCCCCCACCGAAACGGTGAACAGAGAACAGGGATGTGAGATTGATCAATGATAACATGATAGACTCTTCTTGGAGTGAGCTCGCAAAGAAATCCGCTCGATTTGCAAGGTGGATGAAAGCAAGGCAGGTTTAAAGGGGCATCTATTTCGGTTTTCCTAATTTTCTATCACTCGTCACTTTATTAGGTGTCTCAATTCTCTGTGGCACAGATTCAACAAGTTGTTGGAAAAAATTCCTCAAAGATTTTGGTCCACGTTGACGTGATCACACAGCATTACAGTTGCTGCAGATTTGCTCATCCATGATGTGAGTCTCCTACTTCACCACATCCCAAGCGTGCTTATTGGACTGCGACACGGTGACTGTGGAGGTCATTAAACTAAAGCAAACTTATCTTCGAGAAACCACTTTGATATCATTTGTGACATGGTGTGTTATCCTGCTGGAAGCAGCCATCAGAAGATACGTGCACTACTCAAAAGAGATGGACATGCTCAGCAACAATCATCAGGTAGGCTGTGGTGTTTAAATGATGCTCACATGATACTAAGGGGCCCAAAGTGAACCAAGATAATATTTTCCACAGCATCACACCACCACTAGCAGTCTCAACTGTGAATATAAGGAAGAATGGAACCATGTTTTCATGCGGATGGCAGGGTCAAATTCTGGGTCTACCATCTGAATGCTGCAGCAGAAATTTATCAGACCAGGCAACATTTATTTTTGTGAGCCTGTGCAAACTGTAGTCTGTTTCCTGACCTTAGCTGACAGGAATGGAATCCACTGCTGTAACCCATCTGTTTAAAGGGTCAAAATAACTTCTACTGCCTTTCTCCCACCTGCCTGTTTGCCCCCGTTTAGCAGGGGCAGCTAATCAGAAGACTTTTGGCTTAGAGGGAAGGTGGAAGGAAGCTTAAACTACTTGTTTGAGGGGATAAACTGAGGAGTCTAAGAGCGTAATAGGTTCCCTTTAATAAGGTGGCTGGAAGGAAGCTGTGGTCAAAAAGGCAAAATCATATTTACCTCTTTCTGCGTTTCAACCTTTAAATCATCAGTGAGAGGCAGGTGTTAGCAAACCAAAGCATATACTGTATCAGCCTTATACCGTGATTAGAAATCACATTCTGAAGTCTTCAGCTTGGGACAAAAAAACATTCACACATCATCACACGCACAGCTATGGCTGGCTAGCAGATGTGCAACCAAATCAGGGCTTATAGTAGAGGACTATTGCACTGCATGCTTGATACACTAACAGTAAGAAAAACGTCGATACTTTTCACTGACAGTCATTCATTTGCAAAACAGTCACAAAACAGTACAAAACACTACCTGCTGATTAAGATTATGCAACATGATTGAGATGGTCAGCAGTTCTCCCAAACGGACTTCATGTGAGGATGTTTTATCATCAAGTAGAGATGCGTATAAAAATAGAAACGAGAAAACTAATTTGCATACTTTGTCTTAAAATTACACTTTTCTTCACAATTAAAACAAATAAACGTACACATAAAAACTTAGAAGCGATTATGGCCTGCAGCAGTGCTTAAACGCACAGCTTACATGAACAAGAACAGCTTCTGTTTTTTGTCTCAAGTTCAAGCTGTAGATAAAATAAACAACAAAGATGGGACAGAAAGCCATTGTCTAGAGCTTTGGGGACAAAGGTTATTCCAGTTTGAAAAAGCCTTTATCAAAACAAAGTTAGTCTGAGATCAGTGCAGTTCCCCGTTACACCACATGGTGGCAGCAGATGATTAACCAAAGTGTTCCTCTCACAGAAACTGAACTCCAGTGAAGTTAGAGCTGCAAAATGTTAGGGCTCAAACATGAAGGGTGTTACTCGCAGTAAAAGAAAACAAGCTGAATTGTAACTGGTCGATACTGACAAGTGTTTTATTAGTAACACAGACCTGGAGACAGAGCCAATAAGAAGCCGCTGTGAGCCTTGACAAGACTGACATTGTTCAGAAGGCATTTAAAGATGGAGCGTCTAATAGTTGAACCGATACAATAAAAAGGGGAATGGGTAAAAAAATAAAATAATAATAATAAAATAAAAAAAAATGCAAAGGGGTGGGAAGGCTGCAAGTTTGAATCAACTAACAAACAAACTGCAAAAAACAAAAAAAAACAAAAACAAAAACAAAAAAAATAAAAAAAACAAAACAGGAGATTAAGTGCAATTCTTATTAAATGAAACCAGGATGGCATCAAATAGTTTTTTAAAAATGAGGCGAAGAAATTGTTGTGGTATTCAGAAGTCATATTAGCAGATATCATGGTAACAGAGAAACAATCAGATATGGAAAGGCGGAACGGCAGTCCGTGTATCATTACAAGCCATTCTTTTCTTTTTTTTCCTCACAACTTTAAAGTGTTTATCAGAGTCCCATGAAGAAGTTTGGGAGAAACAGTTGTTGGTTATGGCTGAGGGAAAAAGAAAAAGAGAAAAAAAAAAAAACAAAGAAAAGAAACTTCGACTTCTTGGCTATTTGTCCAGAAAAAAAAATGCCTGTGGGTGGTATGTTGCAAGCAAGGGTCCATCAGTTACATCATTTAAATTGATCCAATCTTGCTGGGGGAGAAAAAAATAGAAAGTACCCTGGGAATTGATGACTCGCCGCTTGGGGTATGATGGTGATCTTAAAAAAAATAAATAAATTAAAAAAAAAAAAAAAAAAAAAAAGGGGGGGGGTAGTTTTCTATTTTCCCCTACTCAGTTGCTCCAAGAGGTTAAGACAGTAAACTGATGAGTTTGCTGAAGTGCAGTATGTTGTGATGACGAAGAAGAGAGAGAGAAAAAAAAAAAAGTCTTTGTTGCATCGCCGATCCTCCTCGATCTCCCAACTTTATCTTCAAATTTTTTTAAAAAGGACTAATGAAGTCAGCAAGCGTACTCCGACTCCATACACACACAGTCAGTATCAGGAGCGATAAGGCAGAGAGGCTCCTCTTTGTTTTGGAGAAGAAAAAAAAAAGTACAAATAAAGAACCAAGAGAAAAAAAACAACAACGAAAAAAAAAAAGAAAAAAAAAAAAGCTGGCTCCCCCTCCCTCCCCAGTAGTTCGTGGGTTCTGTTGATCCCATACTGTTCATCCTGTGTGAGGCGGTCACCTCAGGAGGGGCTCGGAGAGGGCTGGTGGGTCGTCTACGTGGGAATGGAGGGCAGGGTGGAAGCCAGCAGAGAGAAGAGGCTGGTCAACAAGCCCGATCCCTCTCAATTCAGCCAATCACCAGAGCCGGTGCTGGTGGAGGTTTCGACTGAGGACGGAGCGGACATCAGCAGTGAACCTATGACAAACAGGAGGACATTTCAGTGTACTTTCTGCCATCGTAGCAGGGAAACCAATGCATGTTTAACACTTAGGACAAAAAAGCTCATTTATTTGTTTGAGTAAGATCAAAAGATCAGCCATGTTCACGCTGGCAAGTATTCAGAGTATTCCCATTGCTTCAATGCAACACATTAGCTCTCCTTTTCAAGAATTCAGTTATTTATTTACATTTCAGTTACCGTATTTACTGTGTAAATCTTAAATTCTGCTGTTCCTTTGATGTGACCAGAGAGAAGGATGCCACACAAATTCTCAATTTTTCTGTCTCCTTTTAACTTTTTGGCATGAAGCTGCCAAAAAGTTAAAAGTACATCCAGTCCTATACTTCTGTCAGCGTGTATGCTAAGTCAGGGAACGTGACGGCAAAGGTGATTGCTTTTATTCTGTGGAAGTATTCTTTGTGCAGCGGTAAAACAGGAGCAAAACCTCTGAAACTACAGCCACTGACTTTTTGGTTCAGTCAATGATGCCAGCCAAAAGGAAACTGATGAGCCTGCTGCTGGTGTGTTTTGAGGAAAAGATGCTACCAATATCACACGCTGTGCAGAGGTAATGCCAGTGCACTAGAGAGGTAAACATGCAGAAGCTTACACACCCCATGGTCATATACCCAACATATACAAGCTAACTGCAAACCTGTGTTTCCTTTTCTCAGTAGATTACTTTTTCATATCAGTAATTATGTAATGTAACAAGTTACTTTTAACAGTAGCTTAATCCAACAATGGATAAATCAACCTGGTGTTAAAAATAACGCCTGACATACACATCCGAAAATCAATGATAAACACTCAGCATCTCCTTTGTTTACCTCATACATTACACACTGTGCAGGTTTGCCGTTAATTCAATTCTATTTTATTTATATAGCGCCAAATCACAACAACAGTCGCCTCAAGGCGCTTTATATGTTAGCCTTAGCTTTTCGTAGGAAACTTCATCCAGATGCTTGTCACTCTTCTGAATGAATTCACATGAGATTTCTTGTCTCACACTGAATAAAAACAGCCTTTTAAAGCAACTGAACTACTTCTAAGAGGAACTGCAGACAAAATGCATGAAACATTTTTTTTGTTGCTGAAACATGACGGGCGACTTATAAAGAGAAAGCAAGTAAAGCCACCAAAATAAAGAGATGATACTTTGAGTCCTTGTGGTCATATGAGGATTTAGTCTGGTGTTAACACACTGACAGCTTGTGAGCTTTTTGCTTTACATGTCTTAAACAACTCATTTAGAATGAGGAAGTATGCAAATAACCTTACAACAAAGTAAGCCATGCAAGCCAGTGTCTGCGTTATCCCTTTGCTTTCATGCAAGCTTTATTATGCATTTTACCTTAGTGCATCCAGCATAGGCAGCAAGTTAAGAAGTGCTGTGTCACTAGGGTCGCTGAACCAGGACTTGATGGGTATTGCATTGTCTGGAGGGCAGAAAACAGCCAGTCAGTTGTGTCAGAAAAATGGACATGGTAGTGATTTTGTGCTGCTTTTCTGAAGAAGCCACAGAGTGTTCAAGGAGCTTCGCACTTAATGTACTGCAACAGCATTTTACAACACAGGCCCTGAAGTGAAAACACCTTCGCTTATGTCCTTGTCACAAAGTTCAATTCTACCAAGACAAAGATTTGATTTAATTGATCTGTTAAACATGACCGAAAACAAGCAGCCCAATATATAACTCAACTCGTTAGCAGGTATCGTACCATTTCTCATTTATGTGTGTGTACTTACAGTGAGGGGAAAATTCAAATAATTCAGTGACCTTATGTATAATTAATACGTGTGAACCAAAAGCTTCAAACTACTCAAATGCTCCACTTCTGACAGTCAGTGAGAGGAACTATAACTAATATGGTCGTGTCATGCCCACAGCTCTAGCTGTGAGCACAACAGCCACAATCTTCTGCTGCTCACATGCAAAGGTGCTCTATGTGACCAAAATAACGTAGCTTCAAAGCATCCAAATAGAAAAACTTGCATCTATACTCTAAACCATTTCTTTCTTTGAGCTTGACAGGTCTAAGACATACAAAACAAAGGCAGAAATTGTATTTATTGCACTGTAAATACATTAAACTTCATATAGACGTAACTAATGTGATGTCACTCGTGGTTTCTGAGATCTTGTTTTTGAAGCCCATTTACACTTTGAAATCTTACCTGGATGGCTTCGATAAGCACCAGGCGAGTTGTCCAGGATAACAATACTAGACAGGTCATCGTGTACTACAGACAAGTCTTTAATATAACTACCTAGATCCAATGTACAGTGCTGGGAAAAGAAAGAAAAAGAATATAATCATCTACACCAACAAAAGTCAGAGTGAAAGCAGAAACTCGATCAATATTAGGTTTAACACAGGCTGTCAGAAGACAGCGTAGAGCAGTACCTGTCTGTAGTATCTTCGTTTCAGAATGTTCCTGTTGTTATCCAGTTTGTCTGCCACTGCCGAGCCGTAGATCTCCATACTGGCTGTGAAAACCACTAGCTCATACCACTGGCTCACCTATATACACAAGAACATAACAGTCTATGTTCACAAATTACCATCAGTGTTCAGCAAGTCACAAAGGGTCAATACAAAAAATAAATACACTTTTATGAGTGTGAATGTGCAGTACAATGGAGATTAATGACAAGGATGACAGGCAGGATTTAAAGGAGTGACGATGTTTGTGATTTACTGCTTGTTACCGTAGCCACACACACACATACACACTCACACACGGTTGTTTGAATAACACTCACCACTTCTAAAAAGAAGTCAACATGTGGCCTTTTATGTACGAAGAACCTGACTGGGTGCTTATCAATGACGACCTGTAAGGAAAGGGGAAACGGGTGGAACCAGCTCATTTAGGCAGAAATGGTATTTAAACTGGGAGTAACTCATGCTCATATATGGTTGGCCGCCCGTACTTTGAGGATGAAGTCCGGCGGTGTGCCAGGTCTCACTGTGGGCCTCAGGACGCCGTCATGATGAGAGTGGATCAGGGTCTCATCTAGGTCCAGAACCAGAATCTTCCTCTTTACTGCATCTGCATTCATTTAATAACATCAAGCTTCATTTAGCACATCTACACAAACAAAATTATTAAGAGAAATTAGGCTATGTGAAAAATCATGCACTTCAGTACAACATGTCGGTGTCAACAAGCAGGTTTCTCTTTTACTTCTAACATGTCAAATAGGGCTGCCACGATTAGTCGACTAGTCACGATTACGTCGACTACCAAAATCGTCGACGACTGATTTAATAGTCGACGCGTCGTTTGAAGCTTTGTAAGATCCCAAAAGACGCAGGAATAAGTAGTAGGATTTAAGAGTGTAATAACGGACTGAAACAGAAGATGGCAGCACTGCATGTACAAGGATGCCAGCTGCCGTTAAACCCCGAAGAAGAAGAAGCTGTGTCCCAGAATTCATAGCTCAGTTTCCAACAATGGCGGCAGCTAGTTAGTTTTAATATTACACTTATTATACTTTCTGGGTCACAAAATAAACGTTTAACATATTTGCAGGCGAGAATGTAGCTGTGTAAACCTCAAATATCTGCTCAGTTTATCAGGACACCACATATTTTCAAAAGCGCGCCGACGTTTTCGGAGACGTCTGTTACCCACTAGCTCGATAGCTAGCCAGGGGCAAGGCTCACTGGAGCCCGTGAGAACACCGGACTCCCAGCTAATTGTTTTCAAACCCACCGCCGTCTTTCGCTACTCAGGTTAAACATATATAAGTCACTTAGATAACTTAAAAATGTTATTGTTTGGTTTTTTTCAGTATTTTATTTGTTCCTGAGTAAATCGGTTTGGCTGAGATTAAAGTTATAGTTTTTACACAGCTGAATAAACGTCAAGCAGACAGCTGATTATCAGAAGTGTGAGATGCTCGAGAATATACTCCGGTGTCCTGTTATATTTTAGATAGCAAGGAGTTTATTAAACTTCACCGAAACAATCTGCAAATTTCATTAAACTTCAATAAACTATCATCTTGTTTTTATTTTTAGTTAGCACATACCTTAAACACTTAAAGCTGTAAGCTAATGATAGTTATATAAGAGCAGATGCTGCTGGTACAATAAGCTGTGTTTTACGTCCAATGGATGATGATCTGATTAGTTGACTAATCGCAAAAATAATCGGTGACTAGTCGACTATCAAAATAATCATTTGTGGCAGCCCTATTGTAAACAAGGAACTGCTTATTTTAAGTCTTGACCCAAAAAAGGCAAGCCATTTTATTTTTTCCAGAGTATTTAGACTGCACAGCGAAAGGACAAACCTTTACAAAGTCATCATCAGTTTTGGTGTTGTTAACTTCCTCAGTCTTTTTTCAGTTTTAATTTTTAGAACAGAGTGTACCACCATGTGTAAAGATCTTTTTATTATTATTTACTGACTCTGATTGATGCACTTAAATGGTATGCAAATAAACAAAAGGAAACCCATTATGTGAGTTTCCTCTATGCCTGGTGAGGATATAATGTACTCCACTTTAATTCAAAGTCAACAAGAAATGATGGGCTGAGTAAGACTTGTTTATGAAAAGTATCTTATAACAATATTATAACACATCCTCTTTTATAATTAATAGTGGAAATTAAAGCCCTGACACCCAGGTGCCTTCATTTTTTCCCCTCATCTCTTTGCAATCCCTGACTTGATGAGTTTCCTAATGTGTTTCCAGCCAATTCCAGTTACTTTTTCAGTAGACTCATTTATTCCCCCAAAGACACTCCAGCTGATTCCAGTTAAGCGCTTCGAGGACTGGGTAACCGTTTTAACCTTTGAAGCTGACCTTATTCGAATGCACAGATTTGGCAACCACACTGCCGCTTTACTTCTAGCAGAAATACCCACCATCTGCAGCTAAGTTAATGTACACTTATTCACTAGAGACTGGACCTGGATGTGCTGGTGACGTCAGCGGAATGAGTGAGAGGCAAGTAAAGTAGACTGAAATACAATCCTTCCTCTAAGTCAAGAGTGTGCTGTTGAATGAGCTCTCAGCTGACAGAAGGGAAGTTCATTCAGAGCACACAAACCAAACCAGTCAGTGCCTGAGCAAGTGGTGTGGCCCAGCCTGTAACATTTACATATCCTATCCTTTAATTCAAAGCAGAAAGTCTGTCTTTTTGTTTTGTTTTGTTTTAATCAAAGATAACATTGCATTATGTGGATGCTCACACGTTGATACTGTTATAATTGTTAAGTTTGTCGGTTGGTGTTGGTATATACAGCTAGTGTGCATCTACACATTAGGCATTCACAACTTTAGCACTGCTGTCACACATCTTGAGGATATCTATGGTCTATATACTAATCCTTCATCACTAAAGACTCTGCGTGCAATGCCGTTTATAATGTCAAAGACTATTTACATTATGCAGTGTTGACATTGCTGTTAACACCAGTTATCTCACTCATGACTGTATCAGTTCGCTTCACTGGAAAATATTCAGTCGACATTTACAGCTCTGCAAAAAAAAACAACATTTGTTTTATGTTTACAATTGTTCTTTTTTTTTACTTTAAAAACCAAATAAAGTCATCTAATTGAAATGCTGCAGTGCCAATATACAGCCAAATACCTTTTGTGCAAAACCACACTCTGTTGTTAAGCTGTTAGTTGGTTAAACAGCGCAAAACAACAGACCTATGCAGCAAAACAGGTTTATGAAAACAATTGACAAAAAGAATACAGCTGTGCATGAACCCATTTAATGCAACTTAATATTTGTATCTATAAAAGAAGGTCATGGGAAAAAAAAAGTATCTAAAAGCTAGTGTGATTTTCCTTATGGGGAGAAGCCAGTCAGTTTGACATAGTGGCCATTTAGTCTTTACTTAAAGGTGAACATGAGGGGGATAGTTTCCAAACTGTGCATCTGTTCCAGAAAAAGTCCCAGTCAGCACAATCACTTCTTACTTGACAAACTTGTTTATCACCTTCTTCTGTCCACATTACAAAGATGCTTTTATGGTTCCTTCATTTTGTGGCCAACACACCGATGTGCCTTAGCGAAAGCATCTTTAAGACTTAGCAAGATAAGCTTTTATACAGAGAAATACCATGAAAACAACAGTGTACTCACTGAGCCTGTTTCTGGAGATGGGGGACAGGGGCAAAGTGTCGTATCGCACCGTCTGATACTGGATTATCTGCAAATGAACACAGGGAATCAAAAAGCGAATTCTCAATAGAAAGAGCACATACTGTAGCATGCACTAAACACTTAAACGATGACTTAAATATACCACGACCAGAGCTTAAACTGTGATATATTTGACAATACCATACATACCAAGTACACAGAAGCCTCAAACCCCTATTTACAATCGCTCTGACCTCAAAGAACTTTTCATGTGATTTTACAGAAGAGGAAATGTTTCATCTTTTAGGAATCTTTCAGGGTATAACAGTAAAAACGGAAAACTAATTGTGCTTTGGGGTGATAAGAGATTTTACCAGGATCTGAAATTTTTATTTTTCAGCTGCTTAAGATAAAGCATTCTTAGGAAACCAGATAAAGTAAGGGGACAGAGGAGGGCACCACACTGAAATAACGAAGTGGCTTGCGTCCAACCCATAGCGCTTCCTCTGCTGTGATCCAAATGACTACAGCGAGGATCCTTCCCAGTGCCGCTCTTGCCCAGGGGCTCTGCACTTTTCTTCACAGGGCTATTTTTATCCCCCCCAGCTGTCGGTGGGTGTCAGCGTTGCATGGGGCACACACAGAAAGGGAGACTCACAGGGTGACTTTGACTGAGCTGCTTGGTACCTGCCTTAGACAGGACCTCCCTCTATGCCCCCCCCGCGCTTGCCTGGCAGGGCAAGCCTGGGAGAAGCCTACTGTTGGAAGCAGCTGCTGGGTACCACGGGGGAAATCTCACCCCCGACTCAGCTCTCTGTATCTTTAAAAACATCCATCTGAAAACCTGGCACGCACACGTCCTGTGCCTCCAAACTAAGGCAACAATAAACAATAAAATGTGGACTATTTTTATTTGTTTTTCCTGCCCATCATCTAAAAAAAAAAAAAAAAAAAGATTAAATTTTACATCAACATGTGCAGGGCTTTTTCCTGGTTTAAAACTGGTCTATGGGGGGGGTGTGACTGTACACCCAGACAAAAGTGCCCTGCATAGATATATCTTAAATGACAGATGCCTGCCTATTGTCTCATTATTTCTAACCATTAGACAAACAAAATTCTTTTAGTTACTAAATTAAACTCTTATTCAACAAAGATTACTTCACAGTCCTGATGTTTCCCCTTAGGGATGAATCAAAACCTCGTGGTGGGTGCCCAAATCTTTCAAACGCAGGAAAAACCCTCATGTAGCAGCGGGCCTCTGTTTCCTTTAACCAGAACACTCAGGACATAATTAATGACTAGAAATGGACGATGGCAGCAACTAACATTTTTTCCCCTTAATTAATTTGTAAAACAATTTAATTAATTGGTTCGTGTTCGTTTCAGAGCTGAAGACAACATATTCAGGCTGCTTGTTTTGGATTAATAAAGACATTAATTTAACCATTAGATCTGCAGAAAGAAGATACAGCGGATGATTTGGAGCAACGCTGCTTTAAAAAAAGTATATTATTCATTAATTAGTTATGAAAACCATTGCAGATTTATTCTTAATCAGCTAATCAGTGAAGTACAAATATCAGCTATGTAAGCTGGTAGTTATTTTTTGCTTAGCCAATTGTTGCATGCAGAATGATAAACACAACGATTATGTAACACTGATGTGGGTAAGATTAATAACCAACCACCTCGTCATTTGTTGACATGGGATAGCGTGCCTGGGATTATGACCGGTTCCTAAAATACATAATCCAATTAATCTTATCTTCATTTAGATCTACGTATTGTGGATAAACAAGAGGTTATTATTAAGTGTAGAAAACTGGTTATCCCAGTTGTGAGAACATATATACACACACACTTCCCTCTAAACAGCCCCAACCCTAACCCCGCCATATCAGCATAATAGATGCCCTGCACTTGGATCATCATGACAAATTTCCAGTGCATCACAGACCATGCACAAGAGAGCTAAACTGCGAGAGAGAACGAGAGAAACAGAGGCAGAGAGAGGGAGAACAGTGCACTCTCTGTGCTGACTTAATCCCTCTCACTTCAGCCACAACATGGACTGAACTATTCACACTCAGGGCCTGAGGTGTTACTGCCACACAATCAACTACAGACAAACCTCTAAACAGCAAGATGATTACAACACACGAGGCAGTCCTCCAAGCTTTGTTGGTTTGATATGGCGCTTGAGCCGAAGTCCACTCATGTTACACCACATATGCACATCTATTAACGACACCACGACACCTGCGCATATGTCTAAGTTACAAACCGGTGGCTTATGTCACCTTAAATGCCATGTTTATTGTGGAGGCATTTCTGAGCGATTGAAGGTGACCTGCACGCTTAATGCACTTTAAATTTAGGGTTTGGCTGTAGCAGTTTTCACTGAGCACTGCAGCCGGATAAAGCAGTCCTGCAATTAAAAAAAAGACAAACAAAAAAACGACACAGTTTTGAGGTTTGACCAATCATTCATAAATGAATCTGCAACAGTTTTGATAACTTATCATGCAATACATGTGGGGGGGAGGGGGGGGGGGGGCTAATTATCGAAAGGTTTTAGATTTAGAAACATTTTGACATTTCTTTTTAAAAATTTAACTAGCCTTTTAGGTTTTAGACCATTTAAAGACTTGTGACCATAACCTAAAGAGATTTGACAAGTACCAATTTAAAATGAGATAATTAGTGGAACTTCTAAATAATTAATTAAAGCAGTCATGAGGATATTTTGGCGCACTTGACTCACTGACTCATTATATACTTCATTTGCGGGAATCTGTCTGATGCTTTACAATAAAGGTTCAATTTACTGTTTTAACTAAAAGAAAACTTAATTGTGGAAAAAATAGTTGTTATAAATAATTAAGCAATACTTTTTGATAACTAACTGGGAGGCTGAGGCTTCTGACATGTAAAAAACTGTCATAATATTATGACATCTCAGGTGGAGAGCGCCAGTAATTTGGCTCTCTGAAAACCAACCAAGCTTTTCATCAGGTGGGTTTCATTTAAAACTAAAACATTCAGGCACACTGGGGTCATGGCAGAGTAAAGACTTGCACGGAAAAGTGTCACACATTATTCAAAGCCCCTCTCACCGTTCGTAGGTGCTTCCTGAGGATGTACATGATGAAGCCCCATATTCTGGACGTAACGCCGAGAAAAGTGCGGATGCCAAGTAAACACTGCCGGGTCTTCAGCATGTTAATAACTAGGCAACGCGGTTTTCACCCAAGTTGCTGGGAAGGGGTAATTACTGAAAGGACTTGCTTACCACAGAGTCAAAATTCTGGTGTTTAGCCACAGCCGCCAAACTAGCAACTCTTAATTATTGGAGAGGCCAAGCAAACGTGTGAGTACCTCGCTCTGCACAATTGCGGCACAATTAGCATCAAACAGGGTAACTTCGCATTGTAACGGTGACAAGCAAACGATGAGGTGGTCGAAGAAAAAGCCGGAGAACGACGACTGCTGCTGTGTGGACCTTAGCACGCAGCTCGTTGACAAGCTAGCTCAGGAGCTAGCTGTATGTATACCAACTACCGTTAGCTCGTAGCCACCGAGCTACCGCTAGCTCGACAGGGTGACCACCTTGAACCTTGGAGAAAAATAGACCACAAAAAAGCTGTGGGGTCCTTTCTTGACAGGCACCACTTCAACGCGACTTGAGTCTGTGCGGCTTCCGAATGGAGACAGTGTTGCAAAAGTTCCCCAAAGACTAACCGGGCCGGTTAAAATCAGTTTGTAGTCCAGTGGAAATCCGGAATGAAACTGCGAGCCGCCATCGCCGCCTTGCCGTCACTTCCGCGACCAGCTTGGTTGCGCGCAGCACGTCCACGTGGAAAGAAAACAAACCTACGAGGACGAGCATGTCAGCTAAAACCTTCAAATTAACACCTTTTAGTTTGCTCTTTAGCTCTTCAGCTGTACTCTTACATAAATACTTATGGGGAGTTTTACGTAAACATAACTCTTGCTGAGAAAGCCGTGTGACTTGGTGGTAATGGACGGGCCTGTATATTTTTAAGAGGAAATGTAATGATTTATTGGAGCATTGTGTATCTTGTATAACGACAATATCAAACCAAACTGAAATGAATGTGTGACTGTATTTGACAGCTGTCAGTAAATCACGGACTTGGTAATTGTAATTCAATGCTAAAAAGTTGCTTGAATCAAATTTCTGTAAACTATCAGACTATTAAATCTGACACTGCAATTGGCATCGGCGTTCATGTCGAACTGTCGCTCAAAACTAATTATTTAGTGCCATCAGACCTACCTGCTGACATCATCTATAAATCAGTATACATTTTCAACTTCTTTGGACTGCTCCACCACAGTGGATCAACTCACCCCCTCCCTAGCTTCTCCTCTGTTGCAGCAGCCCTCTGCACATCCTCCTTTGTGACATCCATGAACTTCCTCTGTGGCCTTCCTCTTTCCCTCCTGCCAGGCAGCTCCAACTTCAAAATCCTTTATCCAATGTATCAACTATCCTTCCTCTGTACATGTCCAAACCATATCAGCCTTCGTTTCCAAACTGCTCAGCCTGAGCTGTTCCTCTGATGTACTAATTTCTAGTCCTGTCCATTGTGGCCACTCCTAATAAGAATCTTAATATCTTCAGCTCTGCCACCACCTGTCTTTTTGTCAGTGCCACTGTCTCCAAACCATACACTGTGGCAGGTCTGAGTACCACCTTGTAAACCTTCCCTTTCACAAATCATATTTTAAACATATATTGATTATAACTCAACCTCAAAAGCTCATAAATTTAAAAAAGTATTTAAGTATTGTACCCAAAAGAGCAACTGGTTTGAGATCATTTTTGCCAATGAGACAATATATATCTGGGACATTTTCTGGTTGTGAGCAGCATTTGATTTAATTCCTACTATAGGATGTGGCAGATGAACAGATATCCAGGATTTTTAAGATGCACACAAGTAATAAATACTGTTTTGTGTAAGAGAAAGCTGTTTGTTTGTTTTTTTGGTCTTTAAGCACTTGTGAACTGTCATTTATTTTTGTCCCAGTCACTGCAATAAATCATAGTGCAGAAAAAAAAAACAGTCATTTCAGTGCAAAAGTCACAAAATCAAAAATCAATTATTTTGTAAATAACCAACCAGAAAAAAATAAATAATTTATCCACAAACAACAACATTAAGTTTATATTTTTAGAAAAAGTGAAATGATAACGTCTCGTACATATCCAACAGATAACACACATGAAATAAGTTTAAAGCATTGAAAGCTTTTCAGTCCTTCAATGGCAAAAAAAGCAGATGAAACGTGGATCTTCAGCAGATTTTCCTGCCTTAAATCTAAACATCAAGATCATCATCAGGGTCCTCCTGGTCGTAGTCATCATTGGCATCGGGTTCATACAGAATTCGACCGGAACCTGGGCCCGATTGCAGCAGAGCGGTTTTCCTGCAAGATTAAAAGAGAACTGTATCTTTAGGTTGTTTGTTAAAAAAAGTTTTAAAAAGAAAGAAAGAAAATCAACATATATTAGATGTGGTCACTGAAAAAAAGTCTGACTTCTCTTTGCTGAAGACAAAGGGAAGAGCAAGTTTCTCCTTGGCCTCGCGCTCTGTGTCAGACAGGCGAATGTTGAAGGTCAAGTTAGCTGTTGGGTCCATCTACAAGACACAAAAAGGACACTTACGTCATAACAGGTTTGCTTATTTATCCATATAATGTGTGAAGCTGTTGTACACATGTTACGCTGTACCTGCTGTTCCTCTGGTTCAGTCTGTCTGCGTCCAGCATGGCTGGTTTTACTCACTACAGTAACTGAGAAATCCCCTTTGATGCTGAATATCTCCTCCTAATGACAAAAATCAGAACAATAAATATTTCATAAAAGTTGTAGGAATTTAAAATAGTAATTAAAGTTCAAGCTCTTCTTACATCTTGCGTAACTTTCCCCAACTTTGATCGCTTTGTTATTTTTGCCACCGCTTCATCTCCCTTCGTTCCAGGTGCCACTGTGATAACTGAAGTAGCTAAGTGGCAGACGCTTCCCACAGTACCCCTCTGGTGCATATCTGCGTGGAGCAGACCAATAACAGCTCTCACGGCTCCCCCTAATGAAAACAGAACGTAATCGTTAAACAGGGGAAGTGCTGCACAGCCTACTAAAAATAAGCCACCCGTGAAGGACTGTGAACACAGAGAGCCTTTTATCCATAATATGCTTTTTAAAGAAAGATAACCACTTAATAGATTTTTGGGGGTGAAGCCAAGACGAGCATCTTTTCTGCGTTACGTTTTGTTTTGTATCGCTGCAGATCGCACAACAGAAATGCTGATGCGATCCGATTTGTGGTCAATTAGGCTCAGGGAAAGATGGGTAAAAGGTCAAAGCATTAAAAGCATGCTCAGATGCTGGGAGTCAGACCTCCTCCCATTCTGTAAAATTACTGAATACATGGGCCTTAAATCACACACACAGAGACACAGAAGATACATTATCACCTTTCTTAAGCTGCTGAAGAGTCTTGCAGACAGCAGGTGGACTCATGTGTCTCAATATCCATGACAGCGAGTCGATTACTAAAGTCACTGGTTTGGGGTGTGATGTTTGTTTGAGCAGATGAGTGAGTTCCTCCACACAAAACTGGTGAACTGTAAAAGCCGACCGATTAGTCCACCCAAGGGGGTCCGTATAAGCACTGTGAAAGTGCAACCTGAAGTAAAAGAAGCACAAGATGAACGTTTGATTCCATGTTAAAGATCCAGAAATGGTGTCAGCGGAAGGAAGGCTGTCAAGAAGCTATTGTTAAGGAAACAGTGAGAAAGGGCTGAGGTATGCCAGATTACACAAGAACTTGGCTGAAAATCAGTGAAAACAGGTCTGATAGAGTTATGAATCCACATTTGGACTTCCACATTACTGAAGCAGTGTGGGACCATCTCAACAGCAAACACAACAAAATCTAAAGAAGACCTTTGAATGTCCTTCCTAAATACTTAAAGAAATTGCAAGAAAGCTGCATGAGAAAGTTCAGGCTGTGTTGAAAAATTAAAATTGACTGAAATTTTAAAACATCAACTTTAAAGAATTTTGAAAACTCAGTTTTTGCCCTGAGAAGGCAGGGACCGAGGCCTTCTGAGGAAGAAAATAGTCTGCTGTAATAGAATCTGCCATGTGCACCAAATACATCAAGTATTTCCTTGTGTATCATGTTTCCATTTAGCTGTCCAATGTGTGGGTCTTTGGTTAGTCTATATATGGTATATGGCCATTAGAAAAAACACATTACACACTCCTTTAATGGAGTAACAATGGTTCACACTGGAAAAAATTGAAAGCAGGTACTGTTATGCATTTCGCTTGGTAGATGAAGTAAACTTTTAAGCAAAATCACATCATTTGTTGTTGATCAAATAACTGTTTCAGCATTAAAGTTCAATACCTCTGAGTAGATGCTGTTAATCCATCTTTCAGTTCTTCCTCACTGACATCAAAACCAAGCACGTGGACAGGTTCTTCTCTAAAATCATAGCACAGGCCAGTTACTGTTTAAGCCAATACACAACTTAGACATATTTTAGGCAACAATAGGTATACAAGGAAACACGGTTACATACTTGTTCAATGCGGCACTGATGAAGCTCTTAAGTAGGTGCTGCCCAGAATAACTACAAGAATCTATGAAAGTATAAATTACATCAATTAATGTCATCATTATTGATAACAATGTATACTTATGGTCGACAACGTTCACATATTTACCTTGTATTATAAGAACCGCCCCAGTATCAGTGCCTTGCAATAGTTCAGACAACATGGTAGCATCAGCTAGTAAGCTTGCCTCTGCTTCACCGCCATTTAAAACATGAATACTTAAGAAAACATGAGTAATTTGCCTTCACGAGAACGACATAGCTTAAAGCTAACAATTATTAAGTACCTAAAGTCGCTACAAGTAATGTTTCGCAGGAAAATAAAGCTTTCCCTGTCCAGTGAAAGTACAGCAGATTTCGCTAGCTACTATGTTTGGGGTGGTTAGAGTAAATAAAAAAAACTTCGTATCCCATAGTTCCCTGTGACTTCAATCGTCTTCATGAAGGAAAATGTAGTTTATTAAACGTTTACGCCCGTAAACGCGTTTGGTGAAAGGCTGAAAACTAAACTACGTTACCCAGCATACACTGCAGCACACCCTTCGCTGGCAGCCTCAAGAGGCTTCTGCCGCGCACGAAGAGGACCGTGCGGAATAAAAAGCCCCAACTTCGGTCGTTTTGTATGTCTACGACGAAGAAACGAAAAACTTCATCGAGGGAAGTTTCCGTCATGGATCTGCAGTGATTCGCAGCGTTAATTAAATGAAAGTTTACACTTCTGTTGTGGTTAGATTAGTGCACTGACGAAGAGTGGGAGATTTGTGAACAAGCGACGGTGGTATTAGTATTTTGTCGGGCTAATAGTGTGGCGACAGGTCGGTGGTGGTTTGCCCCCCGTTTGGGATTCCCCCTAGAGGGAATACAAGGACGACTTCGACAAAGTGTGGAGTTTCTTTGAACGACAGCATCTTCGATCCTCCACACACTTGGCTTTCTGCTGCCAAAGTTTCCCGGTGCTAAGGTGCAGCCACGCCGGGAGAAGGCGCAGAGCGACGGCCGCCACTCTCCGGCTAGCTCGCCTGCTGTTTCTGCTTCTCGGATCGAGGCCGTGTCGGCGAGGCGACAATGCTTGACATAATGTCTGAACACCAAGGTATGCTTATGGACTATCAACAAAACCCAACGAAAAATAGTCCTCACTTGATGTTAATCTGTTCATCGCGTAAAGCTGTCGTTTTGAGGACAGTAAGCTAAAGTGAGTTACGGCTAACGTCGTTGTTGCGTGTGTTGTAATAATGTCACAGCTCGATATTGACCGACAGTCGGACGTGTTGTCGTTAAACTACCATGAAAGTTCTTTAAAAGTGAAGACTGTGTGATTCCAACTTTTTGTACAGTGATTGTAGTTCATAGATTTGATGTTAACATTTATTACACAGTTCCCGTTAGCTTGCTAGTTAATTAACGCGCCGAACCACATAGCTTAATAGCTGCATAGCCACGGTTGCAAACCAACTCACCGAAGCCTCTCTAACGTGTCAGTTGAGATAACATGGCTTAAAAATATAATTCAGAAAAATGCCCCCCTTTTTTGGACATTAGCTCAAACTTCAAAGGTAGCCAGCACGACACGCCCGATTAACATTAGCCGATAGCACAAAGCTATCTCTGCTATGGAGCCTCCCACTACTGTATCAAGAAAGCTACCTTGGTTTGCTAGCTGATCAAGAGGCTGTTAGCCACAAGACAACCCTTAAAAATATCAAATTAAGCCTTCGACCACGCAAAACTATCGTTGTAAAAGCTCAGTAAAATGAAGTTACTCTCTCTTGCCCGTTTACCGTTAACGCTACAAACTGCATAACATTCAGTTAGCTTCCCCTCTAAACGTCACCTAGCATTAGCATACACACAAAATGTACCAAAAGCATGGTGTCCAGCAAACAGACGCGTTTTTAGCAATCCAGTCAACTTTTCCTTATAAACTTGGCGTGAAAACAACGAACTCTTCTTCTAGAGTGATTTTTACACACCCACTAATTTTGTGAAGTTCAAGCAGTCACAAAGTGACACCGGTTGCGTTGTTTAAGGACGCAGAAGTTGTCTTGAAGATGTTAGTTGGTCTTTTTTTTTCTTTCTTCTTTTTTTTTCGCTCAATTGACCTTCAGTCAAATATGGACGTTAATTTAACTTAGCTTTTACAAACACACTGTTTTCAAATAAGACCAGCATGCGCTTCATCGTTTATAATCCCGATTAAGGTATTGAGCCGTGTTAGCAAGCTAATGCTAGCATTAGTCCACTCTCTCGGCAACGGTATGCTTTGTAATGTAGTGGCTGTTAAGCAGTTGAAAAGTGGTCACTTGTGACTTACAGACTTTTTTTTTTTCTTCAACAGATTCACTGTTAACGTGTAAAACGGAACCTCTGGTGAGTATTTTTATCATTTGAGCACTTTATTTGACTCAGCTGCCCTCTGTTGTGGAGGGCTGTGTAGGTTAGCTTCACTCTCTTAAACAAAGACATGTTTCCTGTAGCCCCCAGAGAAGAAGAAGAGGACTGTTGAAGACTTCAACAAGTTCTGCAGCTTTGTCCTGGCTTATGCCGGTTACATCCCCAGTCCAAAAGAGGTGAGCTGTTGCTTTTTTTTCTCTCCCCCCCCCATTTTCTTTTTAACATATCATATTAGATGTAGTGACTACTTTGCAGTTTTGACAGAAGATGTTTTTGTCTGCTTTTATAGGAAAGCTCGTGGTCCCCAACATCATCCAGCTCTGCACACAGTTCGGGGTTGTCAGCAGATGGTGGAGGTGGAGGGAGCAGCTCCAATGGCAATGCCTGGGCAGATGGGGGCTCCGACATCCACACCATCCATACATTTGTCCGCAAAGCTCGAGCAAATAAGGGCAAAAGTATTCGGCGCATGCACTCTGACAGCACCCTGCTGGATAAGATGCAGCTTAAAGACTCTCTTTATGAGACCCAGGCCAGCACTAAGGGAGAGCGCAAGAAGGACAAAAAACTGAAAAAGCTATCACTGGATTCTGCCATGGGAGCAGCAGATAGTGGCAGCAGCGAGGGTGAGAAAAGAGCCCGCATCAAACGCAGCAAGAACTCAAAACAGCCCAAAGCTAAGAAGCTCAAGAGTTCAGCTCCTCAAAGCGAGACTGACTCCGAGGCACGGAATACGCACTCCGAGGTACGAGCTGGCAGGGAGGAGCTGCCGGGGCACGGGGGCTCCTCTTCGAGCATGCAGAGCATGGGGAAGGTGCAGCCAGACGAATCCATCAGGGAAGCAGAAATGAGCTCCAGTGAGGGTGAGACATGGATCGCTGATGAAGACATTATGGTGGAATCGGGTAAGACACTGTAATTTTGACCTTTTGTCTGTTATTTACTTGGTGGTTGCTTACTTTGAACCAACTCACAACCATAATCCCCCTGTAACTCTGGTCTGTTTATCTACACAGGGGATGATTCATGGGACTTGATCACCTGTTACTGCGGGAAGCCATTCGCGGGACGGCCGATGATCGAGTGCAACCAGTGCGGCATATGGGTGCACTTGTCATGCGCAAAGATCAAGAAGTCAAACGTTCCCGACATCTTTTACTGCCACAAGTGCAGGGACTTGAGGCGGTCGGGACACAAAAAAGACACTTAAAGCTGAGCAGGACTGGAGAGGAAAAGGAGCGTTTGATCTGTTTTTGCTGTCGTCTGACACTTAACTTTCTTTGATGCCTACAGCCAAAACAGCCTAAACTATCACCTGGAGGGCAACTGTAAAGTCGGTTTGTTGGATTTCTTTCGACAATCACAACCATTCTTATTTATCCCTCACGTCTAGTTTTCGTTCCCCCTTTTGCTACTGTGAAGAACTGGGGAAAAAAAAGGCAATATTGACAGTTCTTAATTGACGTCAGCATTGATTGGCTTTAGTATTACAGTTCTGGTGATGTGCATATACTTTTTTTTTTTTTTTCTCTCAATAGTTCTCATATTGACTGAAGGTCCACTTTTGACTTGTAAATTATTTCTTGCGCATATTGACAAATTAGTGAAAACCTTCTCCTTTGGTCTCCGGAGTACCACCCTGAGCTTGGTCCAAGCATTCCCAACCTTAAATCAATACAACACATGCAGAGTTGGGGAGAGGGAAGCCCAGCTTACATTGTCAGTTAAGAGGTGGATAATGTCACTCCTGTTATTACTTTATACGCACGTCATAATGCTAGACGGGCAGTTCGTTTTGGTTTTGATCGTACTCTGGTAGTTTGTGTTCAGCTTTTTCTTGGGTTGTCTTTAAGCCTCCTGAAATAAGAAGTTTCAATTCATTGACTCGGATAAGATTTATCACTTTGCATCTTCATATGCATCTAGTTGTACTCAAACTATCCTTTCAGCAGTGCACTTTTAAAACCTAAATACACCCCCGCTTTTTTTTTTTTTTTTTTTTTTTTGAAAACCGGACTTGGTCATGTGCATTCATGACAGCGTGCTTAGTATTTCTCACAGTCCGGCTTATTAATCAGTTAGCCATTAACCGTGAGTCAGTTTTTACTTATGTGTTTGTTTGTTTTTTGTATTTAAATCATCTGATATCGGGGCGGGGGGAACGTTGCTGTAAGACGACTGGTTTGTTGCCGTGCTTTACGATGTCAAAGTAGCTCTGAGGCGCGTTTATGAATGGTTGTTTAAAAAAATATATATATATATATGTATTTTTTATTTCTAGGCTTTCTGAGGAAGGGGGTGATTAGAGATGCACCCCGCATCAGAAAAAGGACATATGATTGTCTCACATCGAGAACAAAGTTGTAGTGTACAGAAAACAAGTTGAGGCTGTCTAGGTTGTCATTTTGTTTATGTTGTTTGGTTTTACCATGTGCGTTTTTTCTTTTGTTCGTGGGAGAGTCATCGTAAGTCTCCAGTAGCAGTTGCATTCTCCGTACAACTTAAAATTCTGTGTACATATCCTGTTCTTTGACAACTGTACATATGTGAAAGTGAAGAGAGAATACTCAAGCAAATTCTATATTTTCTGCAGTCTGATATTGTTTTGGTTTTTTTTCCTTTAATTGTAGCTTGAAAAATAAAAGTCTTTGGGAACATGCTGGTTGAGTTTTTTTAATTTTCTTTAATAAAATGACACACAAAAAACAAACAGTTACATATCACATTTTGTTAGGTGTTGGCACACAACAGTGTTTGTCAGGTTTTGTCTTCTACCAGCAGAGGGCGACAGCTGGCAGGAATCTCACTCGTTAGTATGGCACAGATACTGAATAAATGCCAAGTTATACAAAAATTCATGCGTGATATTTAGTAGGCTTTCTAGTTCTGATAATCTTCCCTGGGGAGGTCTGGTTCATCCTGCAAAACAAATATATAAATGCTCAGTTCTTCATATTAGACAAGTGCAAGGTTTTTAAATTATTAATGCTGAAGCATTGTTGTAGGGGCTAGAAATGGCTACCAGTGTCACAGAAAACTTACACAAGCCATGAAAGATGATAACTGCATATGCAAATAGGCCATTCAAGCAATAATGACTTCAATGACTCAAGCACATGCACACATACATATATGTATTTATGTATATTTTAAACTATTAGATATTTGTTCATAGAATACAAGTTTAGGAATAGATTGCTTTCTTTGCACTGAATGGGACAGCATATAGTTCTGTTTGCATATTTTTTACTTTGCAGTCTGCTAAAAATAATCTGAATAATAACTTCTGTTTAAAGCTAAAGCCATCGATGTTTCAGGCCCACATGTATACTTTATGTATCAACAGTGCGAGTGTGTTGAGCTTGTGGCATTTAAATGTCGCTGCGATGCAGGTTATTTGGTGGGAAAATGGGGATAAGTGTCATTTGCCGCTCACCATTCGGGTTCTGAAGCTGGATATTTGAAAGCCGCCGATGGGGTCCAGAGGAGCGACCTTCCTCCTGTAGAGAGGAAGGCAGTCAGAATTCAACACAACATCAGGGAATCAAATACGTGCAAGCATCAAATCAAAAGACATCATTTGGTTCTGGACTGATCATTTGATCTTCTCATATTTACATCAGAATTACATGTATTTTGGCCAAGAGCTAAAAATCTTCAAAAGCGTTAAGATATTCATCTTCATCTACTTGACTCCAAATTTACAAGTGTCCTTTGTTGTAAATTATCATAGGATTAATACATCTAATATAAGTAACAATCATCCCCATAAATCATAACTTGTCAGTTTATATAAGCTGCATAAGCACATAGTTGCTGTATTTACAGCTAATTTGCACTATTTACACCTTTTCTCTATCACGTGTGGCTGTATAACCAACTGTTCGACAATATCTAGAGCCATTTGTCCTAACCTCTTCTCATTGGCTTTCCGGTTATGCTGGTGCTGGTTCGGGTGCTGCCGCTGGGCGGGAAGGTGTTCTGTCGGGGCGATGAAAGTCTCTGACTGAAAGGAGCCATTGTCTACATCTCCCACCATCCCCCCTGCGTCACCCACAGAGAGGTCGCTCATGTCCAAGTGATCGAACAGGTGGGAAAAGACTTCTTGGTCCATTAAGGTGTCCTCCTGAGGACGTAATCAGATCATTCAATAAGATGGAAAAGGATTAAATGCCAGTAGCTGTTTAAATTGCTTGTCCGAAAGTGGTAATAAATTTAATGTCTGTTAATAAAAAAAACAAAAAGGGCTTACCCTCTTGTTTCTGGATCTGCTTGGTATGACAGCAGCAGATATCTCCTCCAGCAGCAGGTAAAGAGCCAGGAAGGGCAGCATCCATCTAGAGCCAAGCATCTGCACAGCGCAAAAGAGAGATTGTGAGTCTTGATTCCCTGTAAGGGTGCAGTCACACAACAAAATGAATCTGAAAACAAACCCTTTGCTCACCTTAAAATCTCTGGTTTTCTCTTTGGATTTCGACTCTAAGCTGTCTCGGGTCCCTCTCTGCTGACCAGTGTGGAGAGGAGGGTATTTGTAGCCATGCTTCCAGGGTGGGTTTATATTTTGGGACTATTATGGGGCTGTTTAGGCTAAGTGTGTGTATGTGTGTGTGTGAGAGAGACTATGTGACTTCAGACATGCCAATTAAACCTGCCGCCTCGCTTCCTTAACATCATTATTGTCAATCATTATTGTCAAAACCTTAAGAGATTTTAGGTTCAGACAACATGCCCTGACACACTTACATACAGCTACACACACACATGGCTTCGGCCCCACCACGCCCTCCTCCGCTTTCATTATTGCTGCTGCGGACAGATGAGAGTATGATAAGACCACTTAGTTTACAAGCTCGCCCGGAGTAATGCATACCCTCAGGCTTTACATCCTCCCATGTCATTTATGCAGGCATGAAGCTGAGAAGCATGAGTGAAAACAACATCTTTATACTCTTTACACTGTATCACATCGAATGCTCGTCAGCCCGGTTTTTACAAAAGCAGAGATTTAGGTGGAGTTATGAACCGTGAAGTGATCTGCAAATGCAAGCATGTCGATTTCTTTAGGATAAGATAGCTTAACATAAGATAACACATACTTTATTTACTACTATGTCACGGCTGTCACAGAAGAAAATAGCTCAAAAAACAAAATTACACTAAACAAGGAGCTCAGTTAAGACAAAAAAGCGAAAAGCTCAGAATCTCAGTGTGATACAATGAAGAGCTTAAATGTCAAATCAATGCAGGTATCGTGGTATGAGGTAGTAATCTGTCCTTGTGGCAGTGGAGCTCAAACAGGTGTTAGACAAAGTCTTCAGCTGCATGTGCGTTAAGTGGAGCAGAGGCTGGTCATGATCCAAAACCACTGACCACAGCTGGAGTCATTTGAATGTCCTCCATGTCATCTCTCACTGAATTAAGCAAGGGCTTCCTTGAAAAGGAAAAAGTCATTTGGGTGGCATCATATGTTCCTCCTAAACCTGCACATATTGTTCAGCATTAGTGGTGCCTTCACAGATGTGCCATGTGCACTGATGTACCGCCATACCATTGCAGATGCTGTATTTTGAGCATACAGCATCTGTGAATGTTTGAAAAACAACAACACAATTTTTTACTCACCATTTTAAAAGACAACTTTTCCACCTCGCCTTAAAGGAACTCAGGCCCAGAGAAGACACTGCTGTTTGTGGAGACTGTTTTAACATTTGTGTGTAAAGCAACTATATTCTTTGAACATGGTATTCAGAGGTGCTCCTAAGCTCGTGCAGTGAATTCAGCTACAGACATCGAAAACTCAGCTTATGTTATTTCAGCTGCATTATTCTGTCAGGTTTCTATAGACTTCATTTTCTTCAAACAAGTTCCTTTATGCAGCCTATAGTAATCAGACTTCAGCATACAGGGAACTTATTTTGAAAGAGTTGAAAGATTAAAAGACTTTTGCTGCACCGTGCAAACATCAGATGACAAATAGCATCTCAAATGAAGGTTCATTCTCTCTCTGATAAGAACAAAATATGCTGTGCTCCTTTTGCTCTCTGCTGGAAACCGCTATCTGTTTAGCATCCACCCAGTGAACACATAACTTGCTCAGTTATTACAGAAACCCATTTAAATGCATTTTGCAGTAAATAAGTGTATCTAGATTACCTAATCGATCATTAATAATTACTGACAAATGAAAACTGTAGTAAGTTTACTAATTAATTAAAGTATTTGTGTAAGTCAGCTTGTTTTTGTGTCATAAATCCCCAAAGAAAAGGACCCATCCACAGCAATCAGAGATAGCATCAGTGTGTGTGGTTATCTAAAGCACTCTGCTTCGCCCGACTTCAAATCACCACCCCACCGAGACCACACAGACAGCCCTCTCCACCCGTCTTCCTCCCGCCGGCCTGCTGCAGAAAACAAAACACAGGAGAGACAGTGTAGCTGGGATGGATAGAGATTGGCAGAGGATCGGGTGGGGCCGGTGGGGGTCTACTCGAAGGGTATGCGCTTTGAGACACGTTTTCACTTTTCCTCTTTTTCCGCCCTGTCCTAATTATTTCTATTTTGGGACACTGAGGCTCACCAAACATAGAGCCAGTGTTGATAGATCAGTCATGTATAAATAAGCCACGACAAGGCTGGCAGCATGTCAGCACGGGCAGAGGCCAGATAGGCTGCACTGATTACCCCCATTATCGGGGACAGGCCTCATTAGGAGCCTCGAGCTGGGTGTGCGACTGTACGTGTCCTTTTGTTACAAAACAGGACCAAATGTCCTCCCGAAGATGTAAGCGTGAGGATCATCTTTCAGATGTTAGGACATTTTGTTGGCTCTCGTGTTTAAGAGGTTACAGGTTTCAGTAGAGAGGATTGGTTAGAGGCTAAATGCTAGGATTAAGCCAAACAAATGCTCCTGCGTCTTCGGTTTTTAAAGATGTGCTACGATACGACTACTTGCACTTGATCTGAGCCTGTTTTTTCATTTTGAGACTGAGAGGAGAGTAGTGATGCCTAGTTAAATTTAATCATGTTTAATAGCTTAATGTTTATTGAGTGTTACTGATTTTCTATTCTCAAAAAATAAAAAAAAATCAATCAATCAATAAAGCAAATAAACCAGATCACATAAACCACAATGCACACAGTAAAATTTGCACACACAAAATTGTCATTGTGTGTTTTTCTATCCAGTGCATTGGCAGTGTGTTTGGGATCATTATCATGCTGAATAATGAACTTGTCGCCAATCAAACTCCTTGGAAATGGTACTGCATGGTCAACCAAAATCTGATGGCACTCTTCTACCTCCATAATTCTATTAATTTATACAAGATCTCCAACACCACTGGCTGAAACGCAGCCCTAAAGCATGACAGGTACAAGAACTGGGTTGGAAATGAGTGAAAAAGCAACCAATGAGCAAAGAAAAATCTCCAGAAAGCCTGGAAACTATTGCTCATGACCACTTTTAAAAAAATTAGTGGTCTTCTATGTCTGGCTCATTGGTAGCAAAATACTAGAAATAAGTGGAGGCTTCACAATTTTGCACAGTACAGTGATTGGTAGTATGTGTCCTGTGTATGGCCCTCTCTCTCTCTCTAACTGTGTGTATGAGCTGACACACTCCGCCCCGTCTTTTTGCCCTATAAGTATCAGGCATTGCAGCAGGTCCCAAATATAGACTCGCAGAGACGATCCTCACTCACAAAAAATATTAATGAGAAAAAAATAAATAAATAAATAAATAAATATTTTCTCCGATTGAATCTGCATTGAAATGCAATGTAAGTTCAGCTATTTGTGTTTGTGAGAGATGAGCAGAAATATCAAAATGAGCAACGTATGTCAAAGACATATGAGTTTACCGTGAGCTAGCACAAAGTGAGGCAGCCAAAACAAACCACACTGAGCTGCTGATGGGAGCCATTTCTCTTTCTACTTTTATACAAACTACTCATATGTTTATTTTTGGCCTGTTCATTTTTTTTAGGACACTTTAGTTGCCCCATAAAGTCCAACGTTTTGCATCAGCTTATATATAGCAGCAGCAGTACAAGATCTTACCAATGTAAAATTGGTGTTTACCCATTACTGAATCTTAGAATTAATCTTAATTTAATAATTTAACTGAAAGTTTCCATTCTGCTTATATAAGTATGACTATTTTGATTTTTGGTTCAAGTAGCCTACATTTTACTACTAATCCTTCCTTGCTTCTATGAATACTCGAATTTCCCCTTACGTAATGTTTTAAATTAAGTTATTGCTATTTTTTAACTTCTTGCTATGTTTGAAAAGCAAAAATATAGCATTGGAAAATGCTCAATAAGAAGAACAAGTTAGTTTTAAACATTATATTTTGAGTTTAAGTTTATTTTTACATTGTTCTTAAAGCTGGATTAATTGTACAGGGTGGGCCATTTATATGGATACACCGTAATAAAATAGGAATGGTTGGTGATATTTAAGTCCTGTTTGTGGCACATTAGTATACGTGAGGAGGTAAACTCTTGAAGATGGGTGGTGACCATGGTGGCCATTCAGAAGTCGGCCATCTTGGATACAACTTTTGTTTTTTCAATAGGAAGAGGGCCATGTGACACATCAAACTTATTGGTAATGTCACAGCATGGGAGATGGGTGGTCTCGTAGGGTGTTTTGCATTGAAATCTGCTGCAATGACCTGGTTATCTGCAATGACCCGGTTACTGCGTTTACCAGATATCAACACAATTTCGATCCGCTCCTCACGTGTTAACCTCTTCGACATGTCAATGGCTGTGAACAAAGAGAAACTTGTAAATAACTCATGAAAGAATAAAGTTACGTTGAAACCAAGCACACCATTGTTTTTCTTGTGACATTATGTACATATATGTACTGTGTATTTACTGTAGTGTCTGGGTTTCCTGAGGAGGAGGAGCCGGAGAAGGTGGCTGTGATTTCTGGCATTTTGGCGCCCCCTGGTGGTCGGAGCTGCCCCAGTGTTTCACAGATCGCTCCGCTCCTTCTCGTCTTCCTCCCGCATCTGCAGCGAGCGATAACAAGTTTAGACGTCCCTGGTGACGCCGGTCTCCTCTTCCCGCCCAGTGCACAAAAGCCCTCATCTCAGTGACCCACCAAAGCCTTAGCCCATGTAAAATCCCGGAAAGGGGGAGGAGACTAGGAAGAAGTGGAGGGAGGCGTACAGCACAGCTGCAGCTAACAGGTTAAAGGAAGAGCACAGCAAGCTTCTGCTTTCCCACCACTTTCTTTCCATTTCTTGTCGCTGGATCTTCAGGGAAAACAGCCACTGAGGTGAGATATTTTTGTGTGAGTGTGTGCTGTTCCTCACCATATTTTAGCTCGAGTGTTTTTTTCTTCTTCTTTCTTTTACTACGACATAAAGACTGCTCACGAGGAAGGAGATGCTCGCGACCTTTACTTTAAGAAGCTGTAGGTGTTTTCTCTTTAATAAGCTCTCATGGGAACATGAGAGGGAACTTTAATGACGTCTAAAGGGGCAAAAAAAAAAAAAAAGCTTAATGCTGACATTTAGTGGCAGTTAGCTGCCAGTCTTGGGCTGACACGGGGCACACCCACTCCTTTTATTTTTATGATTTAGGTCTGAAATACTGTGCATCAGGGACAAAAGGGCCACGACTTTGAACCCAACATTGTCAGGATTGTTTTGGACCTCTGGTCTGTGTCTGGATATTATCCGTGAAGCTTTGTGTCGGGATGCCACATAGGGCACATTTACACACAACCTCGAGTCGCTCGCCTTGAACGCATGGCCGATTGAAGTTAAAAATTCACGTTTGTGTTATTGTCGCTCTCTGCGCACCCTCCTCCAGTCCTGCTGGTTTCTATTACACCCACCCCTCCCCTTTTTTTCTCTTCTTCCCTTTATCCTTTCAGTTTCCCATAGAAACCGTGCGGGAAGTGTGACCTTATTTTTCTTCCTCCGCCCAGAAAAGCTCTGCACCATGTCTGCTCCTGGTAAGTGCCTAGATTTCACATTTATGCTGACTTTTGTTTTCAGTTTTTTCTTTGGACGAAAATATGAAGACGTAAGAGTGTTTTAAAAACGTGAGCAGTGTGGCGTACTTTAATAGTTTTAACACTTTGCTTCCATTACGTCACGCTTTGTAAAATGCTAGAAGTTTTCTCACACTTGCCCCGTTAGCTTTCCACTAAACCCAACAGCCTGAATAATGAGCACACTGTCCAGCCCACACAGTAGACTTCTGAAGGTGGGGGATGTTTTTTATTTTTTCTTCCCCAAGAAATTCCAGGAATACTTTCTTGAAAACACGTCAGAGTCTTTGGCCCAGCAGACTTCTCTCACTGAGTGGAAAAGGTGAAAGGTGCTATTGTTTGTGTATGCCAGCGCAGTGGATGCACCCACACTTTTTTCTGTTTTTTTTCTTTTTTTTTTCTTTTCTATTAAATGTGAAGTAAAGAGAGGGATGTTGAGCAAAGGCAGACCACTAGCTTCACACTGTCTAACTTCCTTTTTAAACTTTCATTACACACAAATGGCACAAGAGGTTGTTTTTTAATTGTAGTCCACAAGGCTTTATTACATTCATCAGCCTTTGCCAGCAGACTCGTGACTAAATGGGCTTTTCCAGTCACCCGGTCTTGTTCGTTGTGGTTGTAACGACTCAAAAGAAAGTAGTGCTCCACTCATGAAAGTAAATCTTTTTGGAATTTTTTGGCATTCAGACAACAATTCTAATGCCGAGACAGGAGGGGGGGGAAAAAAAACAACACAAAACGTTGTCAGCTTTGTATTTATCCTTACTGCTGAGTGGGAATATCAAGTGCAAACTGATTGAAAACATCATTTTATAGTTTACATGTATTCCTCACTGGTGACTGAGCCTGACCTGCACATAGGTGGTAAAGCAGTGAGGGGAGCATAAATAGAGCAGGGACAGAATCTGCATCGGTGATGGCGTCACTTCACTAGAAGGATCCTCCCGGATCCAACCAGAGATCTTTTGCTTGTTAGGTGAATATGTAAACCAATACTAGTCATAATATTAAGTAAACATGGGGGGGAGAATCCTTCCTCTTTCCCAGGCAAAGTACTAGCTGTCATGTCCACCTCGTTTTTGAGTCTTTCTCTGGACAGGGTTTAATTAATAATTTGATGGAGGAATAATTTCAGGAATGCTTTTCTGAGTAGTTTCTCGCTTCTGGTTGTCCATCCCTGCCCCTGCCCAGTGCTTGTAGTGCTGTGGAGACACTCCGAGGGAGGATCTGCTTAGCTGAGCTCATGGTGCATTTTCACCCTTCCATAGGAGTCCATGCTCACTCACAAGAGGAAGTAAAATTTTTCTAGATGAGACTGTGGAAAGATCATCAGGCACTCCTGCAGCTGCCTTCCTCTCACAATCTTTTACTTGGTTGTGTGTGTGTGTGTGTGTGTGTGTGTGTGTGTGTGTGTGTGTGTGTGTGTGTGTGTGTGTGTGTGTGTGTGTGTGTGTGTGTGTGTGTGTGTGTGTGTGTGTGTGTGTGTGTGTGTGTGTGTGTGTGTGTGTGTGTGTGTGTGTGTGCTTGTTCTGCTATACTTGCGAGGACCATCGCGGGTTTTAGACCTTACGAGTGAGGACCTTTTGGGAAAGTGAGGACATTTAATATGGTCCTCACTTGTTTTTCACTGTAATGGCTTCTAGAGGCCATTTTTATGCTTCTCTCAAAGTTTGAGCGAGGTCCTCAGAAAGATAGAAATACGAGAAAAAATACACACTTCTATACACACTGCTATTCTTTTCATACACACACTTTTGCTCTCTACTGGCTACTAGTGGTTATGAAAAATCACTGCTCCTGAGCCTTTTTGCTCTCTACTGCCCTTCTGCCCCTTATGGTTGTGGATAGTCACTGCACCCAAGTACTTTTTGCTCTCTACTGCCCCTACTGCTTTTGGACAGTCACTGCACCCAAGAACTTTTTTGCACTCTACTGCCAACTACTGTCTTTGCCCATTCACTACAAATGAAGATAATGACAGTTTATCTAATGAAGGAGAAATAAATAGTGCTCTATCGCCTTGAAGTTCAATTCAATTTTATTTATATAGCACCAAAGCACAACAAAGGTCACCTGAGGGCACTTTATACTTTAGGGTAAAGACCCTACAAGGTAAGTTAAACATATTATTATGTCTTACTTTTAATATCTGGTCTTGGTCTACCCAAATTGGAAAGCACACCAATACAATTTTTGGAATTAAATGCTGAAATAGAAATATTGAATATGGACTGGCCTAAACTGGGCTATGAGACAGTGCTTCAGTTCCTGAAAAATTACGACTGGATTTTCAATTTAAACTAAACAGTGTGCTAGTTAACATGGGTTTGATCAGTTAATGTGAGACAGGTTTAGAAATTATTAATGCAGCTCATCATTTCTGCCTTCTGGTTCTCATTTTAGGCGTCTCTTTTTAAACCATACTTTTATCTCTGCTATAGAAATGGCATATAAGTAACTTTTTTAGACCATTCAGTTAAAAAAAAAATCATTTAACGTCTTGAGGGGCTGCTTTCGATTTAGTGTTACCAGCATATTTTACCAAAATATCTCCACAAATAGGAGACTGAATCTGAAAAACCACCTTGACCCTGCTTTAGTAGTGAGCTACAAATTGTGTCTACATAACATAAATATAGACAATGTGCAAGAAACTGTAGTTTTGTTTCAAGTATTTTTCAAACTATTATAAATCATACTGGTGAATTTTGATAGATTATATTAAAGCATGGGCTTCCGTACAAAGGATACATATATTGCTGTGTTCCCTTTTATATTAAAACCTGGTTCCTCTACTGTAAGCTTCTATTAGTGAAAATCTACCATTAATATATAATCTGTAATGCAATATAATATTGACTCATGTGTTCTGTAATACTTTATAAAAATTAAATATGTCCCATCCATCAGAAGTGCCCATCTCATTATGGCTGCTTCCAGGAGGATAATAACCAGTGTCAAGAAGCTCAAATGATGTCAAATTGCACTCTTAAACATAACAGTTCAGTTCACTGTACTCAAATGGCCTCTACAGTCACCAGATCTCAATCCAAAAGAGGACCTCTATGATCTCTATGGTGGATCAGGTGATCACATTACATGTTATGTGATCACCTGATCCATCATTCATTTACACACACACACACATATATATACACACATATATATGAGAGAGAAATGCTCTCTTTAGGGGTCACAACACCAGAGGCTCTGGTGTTGACCTCTGAGGTCATGCTGTTTTCTCCCTCCTTTGTCCAGTATTTCCTCTATCCCTCTTCTGCATATGTCTGAATCATCTCAGCCTTGTCTCTAACTTTCTCTCCATACCATTCAGCATGAGCTGTCCTTCTTGTATACTCATTTCTGTTTCCTGTCCCTCCTCCTGACTCCAGATCCCTGATGTAATCCCACCCTCACCTTGAACACATCCTGCACCACCCTCACATCCAGACTTACCTCATGCAGTACCACAGTTCCTCTCTTAGCATCCCATCATATTCTTTTGCCAGATCCACAAAGACACAGTGCAACTCTTTCTGACCTTCACTATACTTCTGCATCAACACACTCAAAGCAAACATCACATCTGCACTGCTCTTTTTCAGTGAGAAGCCATGCTGCTGCTCATGGATCATCACCTCTCTTCTTAACCTAGCTTCAACAACTCTTTCTTGGTGTGTCTCAGCTTTATCGCTCTGTAGTTACTACAGCTCTGCATATCACCCTTGGTCTTGAAAACTGGTATCAGTACACTTATTCATTCCTCACTCTCCAAACTTGTGTTAAACAATCTGGTTAAAAAGTCCTCTCTGGGAGTGGGCACGATACACGGAATCCAAATTACCATCAGGGTGTACACCTCACCCCTCGCGTGGTTGCCCACCTCTCAATTTTAAATACACGTAGACATTGAGGGCTAGCAGGAGGGACTATGCGCTTACCTGCTGCTCTCTGGCAGGTAGCTCCATGCCCTCCTGGGTTTTAAATGCACCTTAGAACACACATGCATCAACACTACAATAAGCGGGTGGAAGGAGGTTTGGAGTCTTCTCTCACCCCCGTTATCTGCGGCCTGCTGGAGCGGGGGGGCTAGGAGGAGGAGTTGGCCATCTGGAGTGTGGGGCCTCCCTGCTGCTGCGGAGTCGGTCTGCCTCTCCCCACCGCAGGGAAAAGGGTAACACCACCTGGGTCTGGGTGCAGTTCCCCCCTCCAGGGGCAAGGGTACCTAGACCCGGTTCGTTGAGTACGCTTGGGGAGTGTGATCGTGTGTACAGCGTCTCTTTATGTCTGTCTCCACGTTGGTTGAGTGTGAAGTGCATATGAGAGGATGAGGGGATGGGCGTCCAGGTACACACCGGCTCACTCCTTGGCGGCCGCTTATCGGGGCCTGGATCCTGGGGCTCGCTCGGGCCACTTCGGAGGTGGGGTGCCCCCGGCCTCTCAGCCTGGGGCTCGGTCACTCAGGCACAGCTGGCTGCCGGCGGAGCTCACGGGCGCGTCACTGCAACTCCCCCTGGCTTCTGCTCCGCGGCTGCTGAGTGAGCCCTCATCTGGGACTCTCCTCAGCTCTTACTGGGACAGTGGCGCGGCTGCCCCTCTGTTGGTCTTCCTTGGTCTCTTGTGTTCTGGGGGCCTCTGGATGTCTGGAGTTTTGATCTCCTCCATACCTGCTTCATGCCCTGGAGGACGGGGCTGTGGCCCCCCCACACCCTCTAGCAGATCATTACATGAAGGAACCTTTTAAAAAAACAAGCGCGTCCATTTACCGGTCGATCTACGTCCCTACCCTCACCTATGGTCACGAGCTGTGGGTAGTGACCGAAAGAACGAGATCGCGGATACAAGCGGCAGAAATGAGCTTCCTCCGAAGGGTGGCTGGCCTCTCCCTTAGAGATAGGGTGAGAAGTTCGGCCATCCGGGAGGGGCTCAGAGTAGAGCAGCTGCTGCTCCACATCGAAAGGAGCCAGCTGAGGTGGTTCGGGCATCTGACAAGGATGCCCCCTGGGCGCCTCCTGGGTGAGGTGTTCCAGGCATGTCCCACCGGGAGGAGGCCCCGGGGCAGACCCAGGACACGCTGGAGAGATTATATCTCTCGGCTGGCCTGGGAACGCCTTGGTGTTCCCCCGGATAAGCTGGAGGAGGTGGCTGGGGAGAGGGAGGTCTGGGCCTCTTTGCTTAGGCTGCTGCCCCCGCGACCCGGCTCCGGATAAAGCGGATGAAGATGGATGGATGGAAGCGCGTCCATGCTCACAGGTGTACACACGGGTGATCACACCCACAAACTACACCCTTTTTGGCTCCTACCTCAAAGCACACTGTGTTCTGTTGATCCTATGTGCTGCACAATAATGCTTAATATTTAGTATTTACTGTCATATTCCCATATATCATTGTGATGTTGTTTATTCTATTACTCTTGTTCTCTTCTGCTTGTTTTCTTTTTTCTTTCTCAACAGGTGATCCAGGTGATCGATAGATGCATTTTTTTTTCTTTTTCTGCCCATTCTGTTGGTTTTTGTTTTTTTGCCCTTCTCCCCTATCCCTCTTCTCAGCTCTTTCTCTTTCTTTCTCCCCTTCTTTCCCCCAGTCAAGTCTGTCCCGTATTCAACAAGTGAAAATAAAATAAACAATAAAAGGTGAATCAAATGGACCATTACGGCAAGGCTGGGATGGTCAATTTGGTAAAGTAAATCCGTTGGGCATCTTTCTTTGCCTTTAGACAATAATTCTGATGGCAAAAGAGCCAAACGGGACAGGCAAAAAAAAAAAAAAAAAAAGTCCTCTCTCCTCAACATCTCTATACAACCACAGATATGTCATGTGGACCAACTGCCTTTCCTCTCTTCATAGCTGCCTTCACTTCCTCCTTACTTATCCCCTGCGCTTCCTGATTCACTAACTTTCCTCCATCTGTCCTCAGTTTCTGTCTTTATTAATGTCTTCATTAATGAAGACAGTGAGAGAATACTTCTATCTTCCATCTTCTCAACACACTCTCTTCACCATCTTTATCCTTAATCACTCTAACCTGCTGCACATCCTTTTCAGCTCAATCTCTGTATAGCTAATTCATGCAAGTACTGTTCTCCTTCCTTAGTACCCAGCCTCACGTACAACTCAGTATAAGCTTTTTCCTTTGCCACCTCTATCTTTGCAGTTGGCCTGGCCTCCCAGTATTCCTGTCTACTTTTATCCATCTCCCCTGACTATTGCACTTTCTCTTAGCTATTCCTTTGAGGAACTACAGGAAAGTGTCCAATCCACCACCAAGTCTCCTTGTCCTCTTTTCTCTCTCCAAAAGATACACCAAACACCTTCTTTGCCTTTCTCTCACCATTTCAGTTGTATTTTTCCAGTCATCTGGTAACACTTCCCTTCCACCCAGAGAATGTCTACTCCTCCCTGAACTAACAACTGCACAACATTCTTCCTTCTTCAGCTTCCACCATTTAGTTCTTGTCTCTGCCTTCATTCTCTTCCTCTTCTTGACGTCCAAAGTCATCCTATAGACTAGTGTCCAATGCTGCATGGCTACATTCTCTCCTGACACCACCTTGCAGTCTCCTATCTCTTTCAGACTGACCCTTATGTTTAGGATGTAAGCCACCTGTGTACACTTTCTTCCACTCTTCTACGTCACCTTCTGTTCCTCCTTCTTCTTGAAGTAGGAGTTCACCCCAGCCATTTCCATCTTCCTAATTTTGACCTTGTGCATTTCTCTGCTTAACACTATACCTATCTAACACCTCATTATCTCTCTTTCCTTCACCTACATGGCTACTGAAGTCTGCTCCAATCAACACTCTCTACCACTTTATCAAACTAACTGCAGAATTCCTCTTTCTCTTCTAACTGACATCCAACCTTCAACCTGGTCTCCTGCACACACAGTAAATCTACCTTCCTTCTCTCCAGTCATATCAGCCAGCTCTCTCCCTTTGCCAGTCATAGTACCTCCACGCTCCTGCCTGTCCTTCTCTTCGACTCCTAACATGCTTCTCCCCTATATGCAGAAAAAATAATGTTTGATCATCATCAAAAGCCAGATATTTCAAAGTTTCATCTATGAAATATCTGGCTTTCCCATCATAGCAGATGAAATACGTATTTTGCATTAAATTGCATCATTTCGCCTCCTGAAGGGCTCGCAATGAGTCCACTGTGTGTATATATATGTATTTCTTTTCCCTATGGTAATAATACTTTTAGATAAATACTAAGTACTTTTCCACTACTGATGTATATAAAGTAAAATTAGGCTGTAAAGTTAAATCTTACTTTAGATAAATCTTGGTATGTGCTTTTATAACGTGTACTAAATTGTAGTAAAACATGTCAGGGTTCCTTTGTTTCATGTGTTCTGGCCAGTACACTAAGCCTGAGCCTGAGTGAGAGCTGAGCAGAGAATTGTAGCTCACTCTGCTCCCAACTTAACTGATGCCCTGCACCTCCCCCATAGCTGCTGCAGTGGGGGAGGGGCAGGTAAATGTTTCCAGCACTTTGGCAGGTCTGAAGGCAAAAGAGAGTCCAAACCAGGACTAGCAAAGTGTACCTAATATAGCTGTTTAGTGTGTGTGTAAAATAAATAAATAATATGGTAATGGCTCTTTCCACTACTGATATATATAAAGTTTAATTAGACTGTAAAACTAAATCTTACTTTAGATAAATTTTATTTTGTGATTTCATAATGTGTACTAAACTGTAGTTAAAATAAATGTCAGGATTCCTTTATTTCACATATTGTAGCCTGTAAATCAGGTTTGAGAGTCAGAGCTGAGGAGAAAACTTTGGCTCTCTCTGCTCCTCCATCAGTGACCCTCCCCCCGCGCACCTGCACTGCAGCTCTCAAACTTTTGCAGGGCATGTGACGTCATTCAGTCCACAGTCGGAGTAGCCGTTTAAGTGGAGCTCTGAAGACTGCAAAGCACGCTTTCTGCAGGTAAGATTTCACATTTTTGCTATATGAAAACTGTGCAAATGTTGTCTTTCTAAGAAACGAAAGAAAAAGGTATCTTACATTAAGTTTAATTTTTTTTTAACTTAATGACACGGCAGTAAATATACTTTTTTTTAATTGAACAATGCATAAAGTTCGTCTCAATCTATATTTTATTACAATTAACTATGCATAATTTTTCTTATAATTGAACATAGGAACAAAAACCGATTCCTTCGTGATATATTTAACACTAAATTTTATGCCAAACCTACCGTCCCCTCCCCCTCAATTTCTGGCAATTTCTATCTGTATTTCTCTTCAGTCTCGCTCTTAGAAATATAAAATTAACGTAAGAAATAATTATCGGATCTGGTTTTCAGTTTAAAGGGGAAAAATGTACGCTTAATTACAGTAAAAACATGATTTTTGCAAGAAAACATGAAGTTAGAGATTTTTCACGGTTTCAGTGAGTAAAAGTCTAAAATGAAAAATCCTATGCAGTGTTTTGGTTGCAGACCTGTGTGAGTTCCAGCCTTTTAACAAGACAGCTTGTTGTAACTTTAGTGCAATTTGTTTGATAACAGCATTTGGATTATTTTGTAAGTGATTTAAGTGTTAGTCACATGTTTAGTGAGAGCTGTTAATTATAGATTTAATTTATTTAACAGGTATTTTCATTAGAAAACTGCGTTTCCCAGAATCCTTTGTGGTAGACAAAAGTTACTCTGGGTTTTTAGCTAGCAAAGAAAGTTTTGGGAAGCCATTATATGTTGCTCTGATGTCGAGCAGTTTATTTGTTGTACATTCCCCCTTTTGAAGCCTTATATAAAGACTATCGTTTCTCCAATTGATGTCCGATCCATTTTTTTGGCTAAGTGGATTCGCCACAACACAGCTTAGTGGAATGCTTTTTAATTCTTCACAAACTTTATTAAAGATAACAAGCGGCCAAACTGTGGTTTGTACCGTTTTATTTAGGGTATCTCTTTAAGGCATTTTATAGCTTGACTGGGTTTTGTCCCCTTCTTTTTAAGTCACAATTTTAGCCTAGATTTAGTCGAAAGGCACTTTTATTCCGAGCGCTTTAATCTTTTGTTAAAACCCAACCTCAGTTGCCCAGCTATAACATCTATCAAGTTAGCATTTCAAAATATGTAAAGGAAACGACTGAAGTGTGACGCATGCGCGTAGCAATGCTTTAACTTTTGTTGTCTTAAAGTGTTTACAATCCAAAATGCTTGAAATCATTGTCCTCCTTTATCCATCAAATATAAACGTTCCCACGTGTTTACGCCAACATGGAGTTTTATGTTGGTGTCGATGTTTCAGTGACTGAGCAGCGTCTGTCCGTCCAGTATATTTACTGACGTAGCCGCACATCAGCATGACCCAGCTGAGCAGCGTGCTCCGTTTAGCCTCGTTTGTCTTATTCCTCTCATTTGTTTTTCACCGTCAAACATAACTGGACAGAAGGCCTGGTGTTCTGTTGCTGAAGTGGGCTTCAGATAGTGTTTTTCTGTGGAACATCAAGGCTGTCATGTAGTATTAATTTGGCTATTCAAAGCAAATAATGTACATGCTTATACAAAATATAAGCCTTTTGTATAGTGTGTTATAATTGTGCCTTCCAACAATTGAAAGTGTGTTTATGTGTTGTCTCTTTGGCTGCTATGTTTTAGTGTTATAATAAGACTCACCTTGGAGGAAACAATAACATGCTGTCCTAATATTGCTTTATGTACAGAGAGTAATTAATAAAAGTATGTTAAAAAAGGAAATGATGTCACTCTAACAGTGTAGCCATCAGAAGGCATATAAGCTTTCCTATATGACACTCTGTTTTTTAAATGCCTAATACTACTATATCTAAAACGGGTGAAACGTTGTGATGCTCCATGTTTTTTTTTTTGTTTTACTTTAAATTTGATAGAGTTGTAGGTCACAATTTTTACAGCAGGTTCACCTGCATGAGCGCTCACTGCTAAGACACCTGTATATTTATTGAGGTGAGCTACTGTAAATGAATGGGTAATGGGCTGCATCAAAACTGTTGGTGCACTTTTACTGTATCACCTCCAAGTCATTATTGACTGTAACTGGATTATTTAACTGTAACTGAGAAGTAACTTTGACTTTTGTCTTTGGTATTAGGTGAAGGAAGCCACGGCAGCAAGCCAAATACAGGTATGTGCCTTCTTATCGAATATTTGAACATGTAGTCTTTAATCGTTACTGAATCGTACGTAGGAGTGTCAAACAACAGACCAAACAACAGATACTACAAACTATAATATGCATTAAGAATCATTATCAGTTAAGGTGGGAATAGGTGATTCTTAGATCAGACGTGATTGTTTTCTAAATGTGATTCTTTGTTGCTTATAATATGAACAACTGCTGCTAGAACAATACTCATGTGCATCACATCGGCCCCACGTTCTGCATAAAATGTAAATAAAATAGGCATTGATCAGAAAATCATTTGAAGCCTCTTTACCTGAAAATGGCACAAGGACAACACATGGTTGAAACTCAGCATTTTATAATATAAATGATGTAAGCCAGATATGAGAAACAGTCCCAAACAGACAACAGAAACAGGAGACAAAGACAAAAAGTTGTTGAACGTAACTTTTGTTTGCAGCCTGTGTCCTCATTGCAGACCTGTGCAGTCCTCTGCAGTCTGATACCACGGTCATACCACAACATCTTATTTTACTTACAGCCAGGAATACACGAGCTCAGTGAAGTCTTATAACTTTAAAAACATATCTTTTCACATGTGAAAATTTTTGTTATTAAGCAGGTTGAAATGATGAGCAGATTTTCAAATGACAAATTTATTTGGATATATTCAATTTATTTATGCAACAGATAGTTTGATCCACTGAGAATTTATTTTACATTTAATTTCATGTATAACGTGTTTACAAACACCGTCTCATGGTATATAATCAAGCAATAGGACAAAGTCAGCATCACAGCAGTGGTATGTTTTAAAGAAATTTTTGGTTGATGATTTTAATAAATGTATTTTTCTGAAACAAATTAAAAAAAATGCTTATTAACCAGGTTTCCCACATGCTCAGTGATCTTATGGTCGTATTTAGTTTTTGGCTTTGTTAGCTTCCAGCTGGAAGCTGATGTCACTTAAATCCCTGTTTGGAGAAACAGCTTTTCCTGTTCAGGAGAGAACATGTAGAATTCCTTGCTAGAGGACCTCAAACTGAATCCTGACTGGCATAATCTTAAATTTAAATGGGCACTGGTTTTAAAATAAGATTAGTCTTCTATTCATGATCTCCTGCTTGTTGTTTTATGGTGCATTGTTAGTGTTGTGTACTTTAACCTCCTTGGACCTGATGTCCACATATGTGGACATCACATTTTGGGTTGTCTCGACCAAAATACTAAATTTTGCTCTACAAGGACATTATACTGCCACTGTTCTATCGAAATTTAAAACAAATGCCCTCGTATGTGGATCTCACTCCTCTCAGAAACAAGAGAGGTAAAAAAAATTCAGATAATTCTTTGTTTTTACATCAGGTCCCAATCAGCCCAAATAGCAAAGAGAAATTAAAAATGGCATGAAAGAGTTCAGGTCATAGGAGGTTAAAGCTCATGACAATAGAAATTAGCTTAGGTTATACATTTTACAGTAATGTCATGTTATAGACTTCTCTCTTCATAAAAAATGTCCAAATATAATTGTATCCTTTCAATATTTATTTCTTACATTGCAGACGATAACGTGGCGCTCGCATGCAGTGATAATGGCTGTTCTGATAGTGGTGGTAAGTGTTACCTGCTCACTAGTACAGCTGTTGGTATACTGCCTCATGAATAAGCTGCATTTTTGATAAACTGCTATGCAACTGCAAGTTATGTATGTGACATTGACTAATATTAGAGAGTGACGTTAACCTGTTAGCTTGGGTTCCTAATGGTAAAATGAACTGGGTGGCATGTTACAGCCAAAGAAACACACTGTTGGCCTAGTTCAGTGCTCAGTAGTCTATACAACAGATAACACTTGATCATGTACACTCACTCTATAGTGAGCTCTTTTATTACAGCAAGAACTAGACTCACAACACATGAAAAAAGGACATCTCAGAGATTTGTGGTTTTATCACCACGACCCAGATTCTAAATTAAAAACTGTTACATTTGTCCAGTGCATGTTTACACAAATGGCACCTTTGAATGGTTGTGCTGCATTGTTTTAATTATCTTAACTAAAAGAAGAGTAATTTCATTTCTAGGATGACATAGTGACACTTGGAGAAGTTAAGATTGCTCCTTTGCACGTTGTTGTTGCATCTTTGTTTTTTGTCATATTTGTCAACAATACTGTTTGTGTTTGAAGTTTTTTGTGACTCCAGATGGCTAATATTTGACATAGCAGCTACTCCGTGTCCCCCAGAGAAATGAAAAAGGAGGAGGCAGTGAGATGGGTGAAGGTCAGGTTTTTTACAGAGTCATTCAGTACAAAAACACAGTGAATTAGGAAGATGTGGCACATGAATGTTTCTGTTTTTCAGGTGGAAGTTCTGAGCATTTCTCCTCTCAAAAGAGACCGGAGCCCACCAGTGAAGAGAGTTCAGATGTAGATGGTGAGTTTAAGCTTTTGTCTGAAATGTAGTGACACTGTTGTATGTATTCTACTCAAATTCTATTCCAGTACAATCTGCTTTGTACAATAACAGCTACCATTGTTTGTGTGTTTCTGTTTTAGAAGAGAGCAAGGAAGCAAGACTGGCTTTGAGGAAAAGGCGAAAAACCAAAGTGGCCAAAGCAAAGGGTGAGATGTTTTAAGCTTTAAATGTATTTAAAATTTTCTGTTTGCAGTATATGAATCAGGTTGTAGACATGACTTTATTTCCTTATAGTTTTGTCCTCTGTGGCAGAATATATGCCTACACAAACACAAAATTCTTGATAATATTGATCCAGAATTATTTTGTTGGTAATTAGAAAAATTATTGAAAATGTTTAAGTATTGCTTTACAGTAAGTTGAAGAGGAGAATTCAGAGGGGGTGGAGATGGGTGTCAGGGGTGATGTGTTATAAAAGGAAAGCAGCAAGAGGGAAAAGAAAGGTTTACAAAATGGTAGTGAGGAAAGCTATGACGATTTTCATTGGGAATGACCAGGATGGACAGGATTAGAAATGACTACATCATAGGGACAGCTCAGGTCAGAGGTTTGGAGACAAAGAGAGACAAGGCTGAGATGGTTTGGACATGTGCAGAGGAGGCTGCCAAGGGATGTTGATGATGGAGCTGCCAGGCAGGACGAGAAGAGGAAGACCTCAGAGGAGGTTCATGGATGTGAAGGAGGACAGGCAGAAGGTTGGTGTGACAGAGGAGGATGCTGGTATAGGAGGAGGTTGAGGAGATGATCCGCTGTGATGACCCCTAAAGAGTTCAGCTGAAAGAATGATTGCTTCACTTTTATTGTTACATTTATGATTTGTTAGGCTACCTATTCTGGTGAGTGACTAGTTTAACCTGCTGTGTTGCGTGAGTTCACACTTTGCAAGAACAGCACTACAAAACACATGGCAGGGTTCTGCAGGTCATTTCACAAGTCTGGAATTAAAAAAAAAAATGCAGGCTGAAAATGTCTTGTTATATTATCATAGAAAATACCTGTTTAAGGTCCTATGATTTACCAATTAAAGACAACTACTTTATCTCAATGTTATTTTTTTTTACAATGCGTATTTTAGTTTCCACCAATTACACACACAGATGTTGTGTTTTAAAATCAAAATTTGTAAAGTGAACTAGATTGACAGTATGGACCATCATTTTCAGTGTGAGGTTTGTGAAAAGACAGCAAGAAACGGCAAGTACAAGCAACAAAGCTCATCGAGTAGACTACATTAGGCTTCAAACTTTCCTTTTTGCTAAAGCATATATTTCAGGCTGGACCAGGTGACCCTGAATCCTCCCTTAGTTATGCTGCAGTCTGTTTTAATATCTTCATATTTGCCTAATACTATACTTTTATCTTTTGAAAAATCAGCTTCTGTTTCCAGTACGCTTTTCAATAATCATTAGTGAACAGATGCTCACAATGCCACCCCTTTCATGCGACCATGCAGGTTAAGCTTTTTGTGACCACTTATCCAGATCGCCACTTTCAGGTTAAGTGAATCCAGATTATGGAAAGATAGCCTTGATGTGTTGAATGTGCTTTGTAGTACAGGCCTTATGACTAATGATAGACAAAACTTAATTCTGCTCTTTGGTATTGTATCTGTGCGCCAGTCGCAAAACTGTGACAGTTTGTCAAATAAAACGCATAAATTCAGATAAAATGAAAAGATCATGTCAATCAGTTATGTTTGGTTCTGAATCATGATCTAGGTAATTTGTTACATTGTCAAGGATATTAGCAATTGTATTTCATAATAAAAAAAAAATTGACTTAAAATATGTGATGTCAGTTAACTAGATTAGAACTACTACCAACAGCACAGGTTTTTTTTTTATTACTAGTACATCAGAAATATTTGCCTTATTTAAAACAATAGCAAATTATTAAAGTCTGACAGTTTTTTTGTTTTTTTACAAGAATATTGTTATGATGAATGATTTTAACAGGACTAATAACTAGTTAGCATCTTATTTTAAAAGGCTAGATGCAACATGTACCTTTGAAAACAAAATGTATAAAAGTAAATTGGCTGCTGTTTCACTCTGTAGGTATATTACTCAATAACTGATCTCATGTTTCTGTGAACTCAAAATACTTAATTTAAAAGTGCTTACTACATATCTTGGGTACAAAATGTTGAGTAAATTGTTGAACCTACAGTTTGGTTTGGCATTTTCTGTAAATATACACAAGCAGAACCCCATTTCAAAATCAAAACAAAAACAAAAAAAACTACGGTTACATACATGTTGTAAAGTTAACAGTCCATGTTGTCTTTTGTGTTATTTGTAGAGATCCCCCGTGCGAAGGTCAAGAGGCCATGGAGTGAAGCAGAGAAGACGGCAGTGCAAAGACGGCTGGGAATTATGTAGGAAGCAGGAAGGTCATACTGGTACAGTTGTAGCCATCCTAAGCTTTACTGATTTTTCTTTTTGGCAGAAGTCAAAACAAACCGATCAAAGTTATTGATCACTATTTTAGTTGTAAGTCATTAGACTTAATAGTTGTCTTCATTGTTATAATAGCAATTATTATTCCTCTGGAAGGATGTTACATTGTGAAATAAACTGAATTTGCTCTTGTTGCAGCATTGTGGGAATTTCCTTGGTAATTATTAATAAAATCTACAGCGGTATTTGAAATGTAATACTACCTTTTGTTATGTAGGGTTGTCTTGATAGATTATCAGAACTTTTTAGTTATTCTATTTATGTATAAAGTTGAGACTGTTTAACTTTAACATTATTTGGTTGCACTAAAATAGAAAATGTCAAGGAGTAAATGCAAACAGAAAAAAACATATAGACAGAAACGAACACAAAAGCACCCCCTGGTGGAAAATCACCTGAATAGCACTCAATGACAAGGTCCTCATTCTGATAGTAGAATGAGATTTTTTTTTTACTTGAGTGTTTTAAGATTTTGAGGTGATTTTTGGTGTTAGAGAGCCACCCAGTGTTCAAAAATGGCAAAGGTTTGTCTGCAAGTGTAGCAGAAATGGTGGTCCTCACTTTGATAGTACACTTACCCGGTCCTCAGTCGTTATGCAAGACAGGAATGCGTGTGTGTGTGTGTGTGTGTGTGTGTGTGTGTGTGTGGTGGGGGGGGAACCACAGGCCAGTGACCTTTAGAAAAGTTAGACTCATGTGCTTCAGGTAATTGCACGATGTGAATAAAAACCAGTTTGGCCAGTCTTGAGACCAAAATCCCTTATTGACATCCCATTCCATTTAAATGTGTATAGACCTTTTTGTTTAGTTTTTTTTTCCATTACCAGTATACTCGCTGCGATTCACATCAAAAAGCACATCTGTAAAGAACATACAGTGCAGAAAAGCAGCTCAGATATAACATTCAGAGAGAAACCCAACGGGCATGTGGACGCTCTCGTCAGCAAAAACAAGCTGATCTAAATTTGATCTTTCTAAATTCTTTCTTAATTATGTCCTGACTGCTGTTAGAAAACGGCACAGCACACATACTTTCACATGACGGTCTGTCAGCAGGTGTGACTCAGGAGGCTCGTCACGTCATTTGTGTTAAGGCAGTGACTTTATGGTTGATGCTTCCTGTGTAGTAAAGTGAGCCATTAAGTAACCAATAATTTCTCTACGAGCAAAAATGTCTTCAGCTTCCTTTGTCTTTTCTTCCTTGGGCAGTTCACAACTTTCCCCAAATGAATATCTGGTAAAGGTAAATTTTGTTTTTTGGGGGTCCCGTCATAAACTAGAGCTGTTAACCAAAGTCAGTTTGTCATTTATATTTCTATATAGATTTATATATTTAAAATAAGCAGAAAACACTCATATTGGAAAAGACTACAAACACGGGAAAGCGAGATTACGAAGCTGTGTTGACCTTAAAATGAGTTTTCTGTGTGTCTCATTAATGCATGAGGAGCCCCACTTTGATCCCAGGTGGAGAGACACATCTCCTGGTGTAGTAAAAAAAATAAATCTGTCACACTGAAATATGTGGAGCTACCCTTTGTCAATAAGGGTAGCTCAATAATCTTTGCTGTGCACGTAACCTGGTCAGAAGCAGGTTATATATTATATATTCAGTTTTGGTTTAAAATGGGCTGGAAGTGGCACGTTTTTACTGATTCTTTTATTTACAGCACGTTGTAAGCGCGATACAGATTCTCTGCTGGCTACTATGTTTTGCAAGAGCAGCTTGTAAAGCCGTATCTTGGAAAGATCGGGAATGAAGCGCAACAGTAAAGTTACAGCAGCTCACACTGAGCTTTGCAGTGTCAGAAAATCTATAAAAATGATTTGAGATCAGATTCTAATGTGTTGCTAAGTCTGTTTCACATGCCTCCACATGTCTTTTATTAATATATGGGATGTTAATGTTTATTATTAGTTAAACGTGTAGCTGTCGTGTTAGGGGGGGAAAAAACTAGAGCACCATGCAGTGTTTCAATAATTTTCTCAAATTAAAATGTTAATTTTTACTGCTCTGTTTACTAAATCGCAAAATCAACAAGTTTCTGCAGCTTTAATCTCTTTTGTTTGTAACAGTGGGGAGTTTCACCATTAGGTTTTTATTATCATCGCCATTTATCATCATCATTTGATAATGTCTCTGATTGGTGTAGGAGACACTCACAGGGAGGCAGAAAGCCCGGCTTAATAGAGGAAGTTGATAACCATCATCGTGATATTGGGGTTTCAGGTCAGGCCGGCTTACACACAGTTCTCAGGGCTAAAGGAAACCGTCCTCAGTACAAGTACAAACGACCACCACGATGCATTAGACTTGCACTATTAAAATTTTCTACATTTTCTGCCTCTCCACCACACCAGATTTCTTTTTTTTAATTTTTTATCTTGTCTGTTAAAATCATAGCAGCAGTCCTATGATAGTGAAACTATTAACATTTTTTTAACCTTTATTCTTGGAAGCAGGATAAGGGAAGGTGGTTAATAAAATTCGGCATTGATTTTCCATTATCTCAGACATCTCACATTTTACATTTTACAGTGGGGCTTAAATGCTGTGTTCTAAATGAGGTCTGTACTATGGAACGAGATATGCGTGCGTGTGTGCACGACTGTAGTAGTGAGGGGAAATGTGTCTTTTTACACACCAAAGACTGATCGGTCAATGCTGTATAATTTTGACCAACGTTGTTGTCGTTATGAAGTGAGAATGATCACATTTTTGCATTTTAAACAAGGACATTACAAAACCATTCGACTCAGTTTAGACGTTATTGGCATAACATATGATCATAAGGACAGCTGTGTTCCAGTGGACCTTGCAGTTTATCTGATAACAGCGTTTTACACATTCATAAAAGTAAGCAATCCCCAGTTAGTCATTGTTATGAATCTTGTGAAAGTGAGTCCCATAGCACACAACAGAGGTGCAACTGGCCCTGTGTAGGGTCTTATGGCCCCTCGTGGCATTCTCCAGGGCAGCCACTGAGTAGGCTGGCTGCTAGCCTCTTGAGACTAGTGTGCACTTATGGTTCTGTTGATTTAACCCAACAGCTGCTTTAAATAAGATGCAAACACTGTGAGAGACAAAGTTGCATATCCCTGTGCTGACGGCGTCCGCTCTTCCTATCTGAAATCCTCACTTAATGTAAGAATCTTCAGTTCCTGTCCAAAAGATCCCCAAATCTTAGTTTTCACATCACATATTCAGTTTTTCCACCATGGAAACACTGACAATTGGTTTCCAACATATCATGGATCCAGTTTTTCCAGTATACGTAGGTCATTACTGTTGTGTTGCAATCACCGGCCAATTAGCTCTGCCCTGTCTACTAAAAAAAAAAAAAAAAAAGGGGGGGGGGGGGGGAAGGGCGGATGATTCACAGCGTGCACACACACGCACTCACACTCAGCAGAGTAGCTGCTTCTAGCGAGACACTCGGCGATCACTGCTCTCAGCTTCTCTCTCTGCTCTGACTGGAAGGTAAGAACCTGGAGACGACCAGCCGTGGTCAACGCAGCTGGTCTATAATCCTAAACAGCAGCTTCAGGCTTTTGACTCTTATATCATTTTTATGTGTGTATATTTATATTATCATTCATACTCAGGGTTGATGGTGTCTTTTAGTTTTTTGTGCCCTATCTTACATATTACAGCTTTATTTATTTTCCTTGTATTCTCTGGTTGTTTTATGGTAAAATTGAGCTCTACTTTCTAAAGTTTGACTGTCATAGTTTGTACAGCAACAACTGAGCTCATGAATTCAAATTCAATCAAGTCAGACTGTCGGTATATCTGAACAGGTTTTGATTGTGTCTATTTTTTTCCCCCTTCCAGTTTACCCAGGCGCTCCAAACCAGCCACCCTATCCCATGTCTCAACCCGGCGGAGCACCGTATCCAGTTCCTCCTGGATATGGAGATCCCAGTCAAGCCCCTGCACCGGGCTTCAACATGGGCTATTCAGGACAACCTGCGGTCATGTACCAGCCAGCACCCATAGGGCCAGCTCCAGGCCCTGAATACGGTGGCCCACCAGGGGGGATTTCACCAGCTCCTGGAGGTCCAGCAGTCCCCGTTGGTGTCCCACCTGGACTTGAGTACCTCACACAGGTAGGGCAGAGAAAGGTTAAACCAGTGCAGTTTTTTGTTGTTTTGTTTTATATGCTGTCCTGTTCAGCAGCTTTTGGAGTCACAATTATGATCTGAATGCACTCTTGTGCCAAACATATTTTGCTTTTCCAAGATGAGCTCTGAAAATTCACTGTAGGCTCCACTTGTTCACGTCTTTCTTTTATCTATCTAGTCATTCGTTCCTATTAGTGTTATATCAGGCATTACATTGTATGTTTAGTATTACAATATCCAAGCTGACAGGCAGATTAAAAAAAAAAAGAAAAGTCAGTGCAGTCAGGTGATTTTGAGAGCTACGATTGGTTCCACTGTCTTCTTAAATGTCACAAATTTTTTTTTGTCACGAACTCTTAAGTAAACTTTCTAACAATGACCGATGACTCAGTTAATCCTTCCATTTTACTTGGAATTTGTATGAACTTGAAAAATTGCTGGCCATGTGCGTAACCCGACACAGTTCCTGGATCTGTTGCATGCCAAGCAGTAAGAGAAAAGGTCACATGTTTAAGACTGTAGTGGGTAAAAGTAGTGTTTTATAGTTCTGTTGGCTCACCATTGAAATACTTGCAGTTTGCTGCACTTTTTGGTGATCATTAATCTCAACTAGGATTTGTGACACTAAAGTCAGTTTCCTTTTTAAAACAATATGTGAGGTCATACGTGCTTTTAATTGTTTTTAGAAGGAAGAGACTTTCAGATTGCAGGATGTGCCACAGAGTTGCCTTTTTTCAGTTTGCTTTCTCTCCTTCGGTTTTAGATTGACCAGATCCTGATCCATCAGAAAGTCGAACTCCTGGAAGGTGAGGCGTGCATCTTGTTGAACACAGAATATTTAATCCTTCAGCAGCTCATAAGCAGCAGTGTGTGAGGCTTAAAGCCTCTCAAGATGAAAACGAATGGAAGAAAAATTATATCTGCCCTTGAAATTCCTTACTTATCTTTACTTCATTGCTCACCGTTTTCCCTTCTCTTCTCCCAACCACGCCCAGCATTCATCGGTTTTGAGACAAACAACCAGTATGAAATCAAAAACAGTCTGGGTCAAAAGATCTACAAGGCCAAAGAGAAGAATGACTGCTGCACCAGGAACTGTTGCGGCTCTCTGCGCAGCTTCGACATGAAAATAAAGGACAACATGGACAGGGAGGTTATCCGTCTCATCAGGCCTTTCCGCTGCGTCTCCTGCTGGTGTCCCTGCTGCTTGCAAGAGGTCAGTCCACTCTAATGTTTCTGTGTTTGAGTAGAAGTGACTTGGCTAGTGTTGAAAGAGGTTAATGGAGTCATATTGCATTCATTTACCACACCTAGACCAATATTGTTCCCGGTCAAAAGCATTTTTGGTGTGAAATCTGAGTACTCATCCATCATATCTGGATTATTGTATTTGATCTAGATGTGCTGGTTAATCTTTAGCTATATTAAATATCTGAAGAGACTCAAATAGGGAAGAATAAACTCTTTACTTTCTGTAGCACTCTGTTCACTTTCTGTAGCACTCTGTTCGTAGTTTATGTTAAGACATACCTAATCACTTTTTTTGATTAAATAAAGATAGATACAAAAGTTAGATCAGATAAAGGCAAATAAATCAAGACATTACAGTTTTATAAGGGGCAATGATTATTTTTTTTTAATGTAATGTAGAAATTAAAGGAAAAATCTGAAGATTTTAAGAGAAACGCGAGCTCTGTAGTTTATTTTGTGACACTTACACTTACAACAGCTCATCTCCTGTTCAGGATTTACTTCTATTCTTCAGGAATGTTTTTAGTGGAGCTGCTATACAAGTCTGATTTATTCGCCTGCCTCTGTTAACCCTGCTGGATTTAAAGTAGTTTTTAGGGTGGGAAGTGGGCTAATTTACTGCTGATTGGTCCAGGTGACCAAAGAAACTGCTCTGAGTTATCAGTGTGCTCTGTCCTGGAACCAGCTGCATGCAGATTAATGTTCTCTGCATTGACAGTCGATTGGAGCTGCAGACCCTGCCTGTATCATTAGTGATCATTGATGTGAAATTGGAGTCATTTTGACAAGGACACTGGTATTTGCTTTTTATGCACGTTTGAGTTTTATGGTGAAATGTACAGAGTGCACAGTGTAAGCAGTTAAAAGGAGGCTTCCAGTGAGCAGTCAATGCACTGTGGAACAGATGCAGACAGTTTAATTTCTTGAATTTCCCTCAGAACATCTGGTATCAGATGGTTATTTACCGGTTATTTAACACAACCTCTACAGATGTTATGAATGGGGATGCAATACATAAAGGCTGATACTGTTTGGTACCATGCTGTAAATATGCTTATTAAAGGTCTTGAATTCAACACAGGGAGACTGTGTGGACAGACTCGCTATGGCTTCTCTTGGAGATGATGTTAAAATAACTTTGTTTTTAAGCACGAGCTCCCTGCTCTTGTGGCTCAGATCCAAATAACATGTAAAAAAGCTACTTATCAACACGTCTCTAACACATTTACAGCTTAAATTTAAATCACAAGGTTCTGGCATGGCCGGGCCAGAGTCAGTATCAGCAGGAAAAGCCACGTCCATTATGTCGTCCTTCACATTTCAAAAGCTGTCCAGAGGGTCAGATCTGAGTCTTTGCCAGGACAATTCTGGCCCCCAAGACATTTGAATTCACCATAGTCTAGTGCATGTTATAGTGCATGTAACAGACATTTGATACTGCTACTTACAGCCAGACTGGAAGAAAACCTTAGTCCTGTGTTTAAAGTAATAAATAATTGTTAGTCTTTTCTCATGTAAAATACAGAGGCCTATCAGTTCTTCGTTCTTCATAACAACCTGCAGCCTCACAGTGCCAGTGGTTCATACCTTTGCCTTTCCTCTCTTTGTCTTGAGTTACTGTTGCCGAGTGGTTGCTGCTGACCGGTGTTTCAGTGCCTTTGTGTGCCACTCTGCTCAGGCAGGGTTTTGTTAAGACCATGAATGGCCCTTTTGTCTGTCCAAACTATTTCCTAGACTCCCTGATCCTTTGCCATACGTCCACTGAGACCTTTTTCTCTTTGCCCTTGTGTAATCACATCGTTAGTGGTCTGTCTACAGAAAGTTCCCAATGGTACAAATCTAAGAAGATATCCAATCATACTGCAGCTCTCGGTTTAGTGCCCAGACAGGAACCATGTGAGATGCATTCCCTTTGTTTACATGGTTTAACAATCAAGCAGTCAGCCTCACTTATCATTCCTGCTGTCCAGCATGACACCGCGTGACGTTTTATTTATAGCTGTCAGTGTCCAGGAAAGAGAGCAAACGAAGCTCTGTGAAATAGCTTTCTAATTTTGTGCAGAGCTACTATGTGTCTAACTAACTATGTGACCAACAGATGGAGGTCCAGGCTCCACCTGGGACCACCATAGGGTACGTCAAACAGGACTGGCACCCTTTCCTGCCAAAGTTTTCCATCCAGGGAGCAAACAAGGAGACACTCATGAGACTGGAGGGGCCCTGCTTTGCCTGCAACTGCTGTGGAGATGTCAACTTTGAGGTGAGCTCAGAGGGTCGTTGTTTGTGGGGGGAAACCGAACTCTGAGTAAATTTCATCCATCAGCCAACAGTGATTTGTTACAGATCCACTCAGATAATCTAAACAGGACTGGTAACAGTCACAGAAATGTTGATGATGATTTTAATTAAGTCAAAGGAATAGTTGATAGTTTTGGAAAACACTTTCTATTCACTTTATTGTAGAGTTTAGTGAAAAGGTTGATACGACTCTTATCTGTCCATAAAATATGAGGGTACACCTCGAAGTCAGGCTACTATCCAGCCTGTGCAATGAAAAAATTAAATCTTCCTATTAGTCTCACTTCCTGGTTTCCCACATGACATCCTGCACACATTACTTGAGAATTGACATGATACAACTACTGGCTGCAAGTAGTTGTGATTAGACGCAGGGGAAATGCAATTGTAGGGAGGCTAAAGCAGCTTAAATAGCAGATCAGGTCAGCTGATCTGCCAGGATTGCAGCAGAGCCTGCTTTTTGTCATCTGTTTGCACAAAGGTTGTGCTTGAGATTTTCTTTATTACGTAATCTTCTTGTGTCTTGGTGAGCTTGCTTGTCAGTATTTTCTCCCACTCGTCCAGTTACTTTTCCAACACTAAAGAGCATTCACGGAAACACATTTTTCCCATTAGTTTGACACCAAGTGAATGATCCTTAGTGCTGCTGGTGGTCAGATTGTGTTACCTTTCATAAGGACCAAAAAAGCTGTTTTATCTCCTGATAAGTGCATGTTAAGCTTTTATTTCTCAGCAAGAAGGCAAGAAAATTTTAAACAGCAGCAAGGCTGATGTTGTTTCCATTGTTTAAAGAAAGCGTGTGCGACAGGATTAACAACTTGTGATGAACGCTGGTATTATTTTTTTTTTTTTTTTGCAGCTGAAGGGGAAAGATGGTGGCACACCCATTGGTCGCATCAGCAAGCAGTGGAGCGGCCTTTTGAAGGAAGTCTTCACTGACACAGATAATTTTGGCATCCAGTTCCCGCTGGACTTGGACGTGAAGATGAAAGCTGTGCTAATGGGCGCCTGCTTCCTCATCGTAAGTCCCCAATCTAGAAGAACATAGTTGATTTTGAAATATGTGGTGTGTTGTTGAATAAAATAATTCATTACTTTTAACGTTGCTTTGCAGGATTTCATGTTCTTTGAGAAAGTCGGAGAGGCCAACCAGCGCAGCAGTGTGTTTTCATAACAGAGGAAAGAGGAACCATGGGGGGGCGGCCTATGATGAAGGTGTTTTCCTGTTATGTAACATTTGTAATTGTTTTGTTCATTTGTTACCAGTCCCATAATCCATTTATATACACATACAACTCATTGTGAGTGAATAAACTCTTGATTAGATTTAAAACTTTGAATCTCTCCAAAGTCAAAGACTGAAATTTTCAGTGTTTCTGTACATTCTGTAGATGTTTCACCTCTTTTTAAGCACATCACTGTATTCATAGCAAGCAATTTACGCTACCAAATTTAAACTTGGAAACAGGTGTGGACACGCATCCTTTTGAATGTGTTTTGCTGCACTTGTGTTCACATTTCATTTCTTTCTTCTTTTTTGTCACCATCAGTTTGTCTTTTATTGTTAGTAATTTTATGTGCTTGCTCGAGCTTTATAAAGATATAACAGTATATCTAGTAGAAGTACAATACTGTTTTGTAGAAGATGTATTCATTGCTTTGCCTTCATTTATCCAGTTAAATGGCGGCAGAGTCGATCTGTCAGTCCATTGCTTTGGTATGATGATCATCATAATCTGTGTACAGATATTTTTTTTTAATTTAAAAGTTGGCTTTTGTTTATTACTTTGGTGTATGCTCTACCAAACCTATTACATTCCTTTGAGCCTCCACTGTAGGCTGTATTTAGTGTTAATCAGCAAGTGTTGGCATGCAAAACACACTAAGATATGATGCTTGACATGGTAAGCCTTAAACCTGCCTTGGCTTCATTATATCAATGTCACTGTGAATATCTTAGCACAGGGGTGTCAAACTCAAATACACAGTGGGCCAAAATTCAAAACTGGAACAAAGTCGCGGGCTAACATTAATATTTATTGAAAAAAAAAAAAAAAACTTCCTCCAGATATAAGAATGAATCTTTTCTTAATTTGGCCCGTGGGCCAGAGTTTGACACCTATGTCTTAGCATAAGCATTTGGCGCTAACCACTTGTGGACCACAGTTCCACTACACAGAGCCACTAGCACAGCTTTTAATCTTTTTGTCACTTATCAGAAGCCATATAGAAAACCTCGACGTTAGCCACGGGAATCCCGCTCTGGTTGTTTAGCTCAGGGTGGCATCATGTGCAAATGTTAGCGTGTAAATACACTGAAGTATAATTGCAGATATGCTCATCATTAAACCTGCCTGACATTATTTTATCATCCATGTAAATAGTTTATCTTTAAGCTCAGTTTGGGCTAAATGCTAACTACAGCCAGGAGGTGCATCACCCTAAGTCTTTTTGTCATTAACTAAAGCTTATGGGAAACATTTAGCCACAGTAAACTGGCTGTTTAGCATTTAGCCCACATAAGGAAGTGACATCGTACTAGCATGTAGACATGCTAACTTAGATGGTTGAAATGGCAAGCATCTTAACTACTAAACAACCTGTTGTTAACATGTGCCACTGTTGAGGTTTTAGCATTTAGCCCAAAGCTCTACTGTGCCTACGTACAGACAGTACCTGCCTTGTCCTAATTGTGCAGTTAGTTGACTGCCTTACAAAAAAGTCTGAACTAGTTAGCCGCTGTCACTTGTTTAGGGATGTGTTGCCTTTATTGGTGTGAAGTTGTGAATCACACATTTTTACCAAAGTGCACTCTTTTTATTCAGCAACATGTCTTCAGCCATGGTGCATGATGCAAAGCTGTTGCACAGGCTTTACTCTAAATGATCCTGTGCTCCCTTTATGGAGTTTGGTGGTTGCCGGTGACACCTCACCATCCAGTTTCCTTCACATACCACTGTGTTTGAACATGTGCCTGCGTAATGACATAGGGGAGAGAGAAAATGCAGGCTGAGGGAAAAATTTAAAAGCAGATGTTGAGGTTAGTGAGCATTGATCTGGCCTCAGAATGGTTGGAAAACCCCACAGGCAAAGCTTGCACGAAACACTGTAGTTCCTAAGTCCCTGGAAAGAGTTGGTGCAGTTATGACTGCTGGTACAGAGAACTAGAGAGGAGACCAGAATCTTAACTGAATCAATTGACTTGTTTTTTTCGTTTTGTTTTGTTTTTTTAAATTTGGTTGCTTTGCTCTACAGTGTTTGATAGATGAGAGGTTAATGTTGCACTTCTGTGTTTAATAATCACTCTTGTTCTGGGCACGCCTCCAGCGTGAGACCTGGTTGCCACAAGTGCTTTCAAATCCAGCTAGCTGTTTGCCATCACCAACCAAATGTATTGTATGTGCATGCATAGATATATGTATATGCTGAGTGGCCAGTACTAACCAAAGCATGTACAGTTGATTTAAGTTGCGCACTCACAGTTTACTGTTCCTCTGGAAGCTTTTTTTTTTCTTTCTATCATATATGTACAGCTGGGAGGGGCTGCAACATGTTTCCTGTGTTTTTTATCAAAAATGTTTTGTAACACTTTTCTTGTGATTGGACATTTTTACATATACAAGCAACGATGTATTTCTCAAATAAACAAATGCAACGATAAGCCTTTATTAAAAGCACAATCGTCTCTTGTTTTTCTGCCCACGTGATGCTGCAGGAAAATCTGGGGAAGGTGCTCTGTCGGCCTAAATGTGGACCATCTGGTTGCACTTGGAGAAAATGAGCTTTGGTTTAGTAGGGGAAATCTAGTCCCTCCTGCTCCGCCTCAAAACAAGCTCCATTCAAATCGTGCTTTTAGCCAATTTTATTTTTTTTAACTGTTGAATGGCATCCTCACTTCAGTCTGAACTTTCTGTACTATTTGCCTATTAACAGAAAGTTATTTATATCCATGCCGTTGTTCAGAAGCATGAGTGAAAGACAACAGCAGTGCTACTGGGTTAGATACAAAATCTTAGTGCTCCATCTCCTGGGAGCATGTGAGATGTTCATGTATAGTATTTCAGAACATGTCTGCACATGTCCACCCATCCCTCAAGAACACTGAAGCATGGCTTTGGAGTTTGTTTTCATACATGATCACCTAATATTTTACCTGCTATTGCTGTGCAAATATTTAAACCAGTTGTAGCGTGTCGGTGTACACAGGGTCAATCTTAGCAGGCAGTAGGACAAAGGTAAGAGCCTCTCTTAGAGAACTAAAGAGCCACAGAGCTGAGATCCTGTGTTCAGGCCACCAGAGATCAGTTTCTACTACAATATTTACAAATGTATTAAAACAGAAAACCTATGTGCAAAAGACGTGCTATTTAAAACCACATCATGTCATCTTTCTTCTAAGCTGTTTCAAGAATATTAGTTTTGTCTTCGCCCACCTTCAGTATATGTAAACATTATTACTTTTTTTTTTTTTAATGCCTTTTTATATAGAGCATATATTGTTTTGATTTTCCTTGATGGCCATTTATATTTTACATGTATAAAATAGATTCCGATGGCTTATATTTTATCATTAGCTTCAAAAAAACAGGCAAGTGGGATTTTTTTTTTCTTTATTTGATGGTCTGACCTTTAGTTGCTGTTCAGCTCGCACTGGGTTCCAGTCATTTCATTGAAGTGCTTTATGAACCTCGTCCGTGGTCACGCCATGTACCGCCTCCATAACCTGAACAGAGAAATGAGAACAGCAGACAGTGAGCAGGAATACTGGAATTACTACCAACCAGACAAGCTGTCGTTTACATGGCCGCAATTTGTTCTTCTGTCTTTTATAGTGTTCAGTACATGTACAGGACAGAAGATGGATTTAGGCAGGGTGACATCATCTGTTGGTTTACGCTGTCACCATCTTGGTTGCTAAAAAGCTGATGTTGTGAGAAAGGCAGGTTGCAAAACCATTGCTCAATGGCAATGTGGGTAACCTGTGATTGAAAAAATTAGCCAATGAACGTGTGGCTTTATACCACAGATAATTCTCCGTTTTGAAATAGAATTTGACCAAGGCACCATTTTTATTCAATATGACTCTCAAATGACTTACTATGACTTACTGAGCCCATAAACTCAGGAGCAAAGTGTTTGCTCACAGGAAGCTGTGTCCCCATACCCTTCTATATGACTGGAACTCGTTTTGCAACCACAGCTACCATCTGTTGGCCTTCAGATAGAATGTAGATTTGAGACACTTCCACATTGCCTTCATTTTTTTTCCAAAGCGGAAGCTATGCCCATGTTTTATACTGTGTATGGTTCAGTAATAGCCAGAAAAGGGTTTCTGCACAACACATGATGTTACAGTGATGTTGACCTTTAATTTTTTTGGTCATAAAATGTTTTCTTTTTATAACGTAAGACATTTTTCAAGTGAGCACTTGTTTCCCTACAGGTGTTTCACAAAAACTGCATGAACAGGAGGTCTGACCTTCACTTTGGATCTAAATAATTTCAGTTTTATCACCATAAACACCTCCACCCCCCCCCCCCAATTTTTGCACATGTCGAGGAGCGTGTCAGACTACATTTCACTGTGTGTTATACTTGTATAACTATGCATGTGACAAATAAAGAACCTTGAACCTTGATAAAGGCATAAAATCATGTTGATCAGTAGGAATCTCATCACTTGCCTGTGCAATGAGACCCTCTCTTGTGTTCCCGTTCTCTTATTCGCTCCTGATCTCTCTCCTGCTGTCAGAGTACTCATCCAGCTGGATGGCACCTGCTCCACTCCACAGTATTGAGGCACCACGCTCTACCCCCGACAACCTGCTGAGGCTGGGGTTGTGTCTGGTTTAGATTAGAGATGGACCGATCCTAAATTACTGGATCGGATATCGGAGAAAAATAAAAAAAATGTAATCCGATCCATTAAATATCAAAAAAGCACCTCACAAAACTTGCGACACGGCGTAACTCTGCTCATAACCGTAGCACTTTGGAGCAGTGTGCTCACGTGATAGAGCGGCTGTGTGTATTTGTAGCCTCGCTACCAAACCTGCATTTCATCTCTGAGGAAGTTAACCCAGAGAGAAGTAAAGCAAGTGTGTAAGTTGATCTCTGAATGTTTGTAAAGCATTCCCATGTTAAGCTTAACAACCGATATATGGAGCGACTGCCTCTTCTCTCTCCCTCCCTCTCCTGCTGCTACTTCAGTCATGAAAGTAATTAATGATCAGTTTCATTTCTGTCTGTCTCTCTTCTTTGTTTTTGGCCCACTTTGCACCAGAAAGAGGAAACCAGCGGCTGAACAACAGCAGCACGTTTAAGCTTGATAAGCTGTTGTTAGAATTTATTTAATATTACTTTCTACTCCAGGATCTTTTTCTACGCAGCTGACGGCTGTAACTGTGCAGGGGCGGATCTAGCAAAATGTCTGCCATCTATAATCCAGTTTTGAGATCCCTTCCCAGACGCCTTAACGCCCACTCACATCCTGGGCCATCTGATCTCAGGAATTCGCATGATAAGGTGGGGCCAGGTTTCACAATGAACTCACCCGAAACTCTGGCTGATTGGGACCCACACCCAGTTTCACACCTTGGCTCAGGCGATTAGAGGATCATCAGGGGTCCTTTTGTCCCTCTGTGGGGGGTTTCTCCCACTAGGTTTATATCTGGGACTCTCCACCATTTGACCTTAGAACTGAAGAAGCTTCTCGGATGAGAGGTGAAACGTCTTCAAGTAACTTAAAGAAGTCCAGACGCTTTTCTTTGCAAGCTCCTTTGACTACGATGACCTGGATGACTGAGAACCTTCATAGACATATCTGAAGAGTACATAAATATCTGGTTTCAACTGTATATTTGATGATGTTGGTGTTTGGCTTGATTGTCAGCACAAAGAGGGAGAGAGAGGAACAGAGAGGGAGAGAGAGAATGAGGACAGAACAGAGATGGAACAAGAGCAGGTGAGACACACATGTTAGTCAAATGGTTGTTTGCCAAAACTCATCAGAACATGTACCTAGTGTTTCTTTTTAGATACCATTTGTTACTTTTCAAATATTTATTAAGTTTTGCAGGCTTGTTTGCACAACGAGGCTAAATAATTATATAAACTTTTCTCAATCTAAATATTGTACTTTGGTAGAATTAAAAAAATAAGTGTAGTGCAGGTCTATGATGATTTTTAGTGCTACTATCATCTAGTTCTGATTCTTGTTCTGTCTTGGTTAAGTCCTCAGTAGTCCTGATTTTGAACTGTTGTAGTCCTGTTTTAATTCTGGATCAGTTCTGGGTCTGGTTGAATTGGGGTTAGGTCCCTGTGTCTTGATACAGGCCCGACTTTGTTCTGCCTTGCTGCTTAATTAAAAAAAGTAGTTTAAGGTGTCCTGCATATGTATATAGAATAGCATCTGGCTGCAGTTTAAAGACTTTTTTTGTCTCGGTCTCGTCTCAACTTGGTCTTGTCTTGGTCTCGATACCCTCTGGTCTTGGTCTTGTCTTGGTCTCGGATTAGGCGGTCTTGACTACAAGTCTACTCTGGTGACGCCAGTCTCCTCTTCCCGCCCAGTGCACTAAAACACTCGTGTTCACAGCTCAATGATCCACCAAAACCTTAGCTTTAAAATCCTGGAAAGGGGGAGGAGACTAGAGAGAAGTGAGAGGATGAGAGGCTTACAGCACAGGTTAGAGAAAGTGGGCAGGAACCCTCTGCTTTCCCCCCACTTAAGTTTCGTTTCTTGTCGTTGGCACTTCAAGGCACTTCAAGGGAAACAGCCAGAGAGGTGAGATATTTTTGTGTGAGTGTGTGTGCTGTTCATGACCTTATTTTTCTTATTCTAAGGAGCTTGGAAAGAAAGCATCTGGACTTCTTTAAGTTTCTTGAAGACATTTCTTCTATCACCTGAGAAGCTTCTTGGGTTCTAAGAGCAAATGGTGGAGAGTCCCAGATTTGCTCTTAGAACTGAAGAAGCTTCTCAGATGGTTGGAGAAACGTCTTCAAGAAACTTAAAGATGTCCAGACGCGTTTCTGTCCAAGCTCCTTAGAGTACGATGACCTGGATGACTGAGAACCTTCACAGACATATTTTTTTCTTATTCTTTCTTTTACTACGACATAAAGAGTGTTCACGAGGCAGGAGATGCTCGTGGGCTTTAAGAAGCTGTAGGTGTTTTTCTTTTTAATGAGCTCTAATGGGAACCTGAGTGTACTTTAATGACATATAAATGGGGAAAAAAGGGCTCCATTAGCTGCAAGTCCTGCGCTGACACGGGGCACGCCCAATCCTTTGATTTTCATAATGTAGGTCTCCATCAGGGACAAAAGGGCCACAAGTTGGAACCCAACTTTGTCAGGATTGTTTTGCACCTCTGGGTTGTCTCTGAATATTATCCGTGAAGCTTTGTGTCAGGATCCCAGACAGGGCACATTTACACACAACTTCGAGTCGCTCGCCTTGAGGGCATAACCGATTAAGGTTAAGCATTCATGTTTGTGCAACTGTCGCTCTCTGTGCACCCTCCTCCTTCTGGTTTCTATCTCACCCACCCCTCCCCCTTTTTTCTCTTCTTCTTCCCTTTATCCTTTCAGTTTTCCATAGAATTTCCATAGGATTGCGTCGGGAAGTGTGACCTTATTTTTCTTCCTCCACCCACAAAAGCTCTGCACCATGTCTGCTCCTGGTAAGTGACTGTATTTCACATTTGTGCTGACTGTTTTCCTTTCTTCATTGGGAGAAAATATGAAGATGTAAGAGTGTTTTAAAAATGTGAGAAAAAAATCCGGTCCACCCCCCAAAAGAAAAACTACTCACTTGTTATCACTGTCACGGTCAGCAATGGCAGACCGTGGAGTTGAGGAAAGTGGGACCCAAACGCTGGACTCTTATAGTGAAGGACAGTGGATTTATTTATAGTGAGTGGAAGAACAACAACTATGTACAGATCCAGCCTCCAGTGGCGATTCCTCTGTGAATCCCACACAGTGCACGTGTCCATAAACAGTGAAAAAGGTGACAACTACAAAACCCGATTCTGCTCCGTGATTTCCCCTCGAGACGACGCTCTTCACTCCCGACTCCTGGTGACACAAAACCACACACAGCTCAGCAGGAAACCCACAGTAGCGATGTCGTTCACACAAACACCCATCAACAGAGGTACTTTACAGGGTTAACATAGTATAATCCCGCACTGACTGGAGCCCCGCCACCTTCCTAAGCAGGACATCAGCTGCAGCTGGTGAAGGCTAACGAGCAGAAGGTGCAACAGCCTCCAGTGCGGGAACACCTCCGGGTCACAGTCCCCTCAGCGACCCAAAAAATCCGGGAGCGCGTATGATCACACACACAGGAAGGAGGAAAAAAGGAAAGAAAACCACCAAAACACAACATACGGAATAATAAACATATCCAAAAAATACATGAGCCCTGGGTCCTTAGACTGCTGTTCACCCCAAGTCCAGCACCCTGAGGCTGTACGCTAAGCGGAAGAAAGGAGGCCAGGGACTAGTGAGTGTCAGCACCACAGTCCAGGATGAGGCAGTGAACATCCGTGAATACATCAGGAAGATGGCCCCAACCGACCACGTGCTCAGTGAATACCTCAGGCAGCAGAAATCCGAGGAAGTGGAGGCACCATCCTGGAGGGACAGGACCCTGCACAGTATGTACCGCCGGCAGATAGAAGAGGTGGCTGATATCCAGAAATCCTACCAGTGGCTGGACAAAGCTGGACTGAAAGACAGCACAGAGGCACTAATCATGGCAGCACAAGAACAAACTCTGAGCACAAGATCCATAGAGGCTGGGGTCTATCACACCAGGCAAGACCCCAGGTGCAGGCTGTGTAAAGATGCCCCAGAGACTATCCAGCACATAACAGCAGGGTGCAAGATGCTAGCTGGCAGGGCATACATGGTATGCCATAACCAAGTGGCCGGCATAGTATACAGAAACATCTGTGCTGACTATGGCCTGGAAGTCGCAAGGTCAAAATGGGAAATGCCAACCATGGTGGTGGAGAAGGACCGAGCTAATCTGTGGGACTTCCAGATACAGATGGACAAAATGGTGGTGGCTAACCAACCGGACATAGTGGTGGTAGATAAACAGAAGAAGACGGCCATAGTGATCGATGTAGCAGGTCCGAATGACAGCAACATCAGGAAGAAGGAACACAAGAAACTTGAGAAATACCAAGGGCTCAGAGAAGAGCTGGAGAAGATGTGGAGGATGAAGGTAACAGTGATCCCAGTGGTAACTAGCTAAGCAAGTGGCTCCAGCAAATCCAGGAAAAACATCAGAGATCTCTGTCCAGAAGAGTGCTAGGAACAGCTAAGATACTTCGCAGGACCCTCAGGTTCCCAGGCCTCTGATAGAGGACCCGAGCTTGAAGGATAGAGAGGGGAATTTATATACCGGTATATATATGTAGCGTAGTTTTTATGTGTGTATATTTATATTGTCATTCATACTCAGAGTTGATGGATTGTTTTAGTTTTTTGTGATCTCTTACATTTCCCCCTTGTATTTCTTATTTGTGCTAAATATTGGTAAATATTGAGCTCTACTTTCTCAAGTTTGACTGTCATAGTTTGTATGGCGACAACCGAGCTCATATATTCAAATTCAGTCAAATCAGACTGTCAGTATATCTGAACAGATTTCCCCTCCAGTTTACCCAGGTGCTCCAAACCAGTCATCCTACCCCATGTCTCAGCCCGGTGGAGGTACATGTCCAGTTTCTCCTGGATATGGACACCCCAGTCATGGCCATCCACCGGGCTTCAACATGGGCTATAAAAAACAGCCTACGGTCATGTACCAGCCAGTACCCATAGGACCAGCTCCAGGCCCTGAATACGGTGGCCCATCAGGGGGGATTTCACCAGCTCCTGGAGGTCCAGCAGTCCCCGTTGGTGTCCCACCTGGACTTGAGTACCTCACACAGGTAGGGCAGAGAAAGGTTAAACCAGTGCAGTTTTTTGTTGTTTTGTTTTATATGCTGTCCTGTTCAGCAGCTTTTGGAGTCACAATTATGATCTGAATGCACTCTTGTGCCAAACATATTTTGCTTTTCCAAGATGAGCTCTGAAAATTCACTGTAGGCTCCACTTGTTCACGTCTTTCTTTCATCTATCTAGTTATTTCTTTCTATTAGTGTTATATCAGTCATTGGATAGTAGAGACCTTCCCAAACTGTGGGGCCCATCCCCGGGGGGGGGGGGGGGGGGGGGGGGGGCGCAGAGCCATGGCAGGGGGGGCACGGGATGAAAAGGGGGGGGGGAAAAACAAAACGCTTGGACACTGCTAGCACGGGCGCCTACAGAAACGCAAAGCAGGAGATGAAGCATAGCTGAATATGTTTCCAAACCAACTTCATTCTAAGCCTAGGACTAGAAAATATGGTGAAGCATATCTGCCCTTTGGTTTCACCTGCACAAGTGCCGAGGTAGGTCTCCCCTGCAGAATTGGTCTTCCCTTTGTTGGGAGCAGCGCTGGGCTGTTTAAATCACGGACAAACAGTATCCCACATTTGTGATTTTTAGTTCACAAACACTTGCTGTAATAACTAACTACTCCTGACATTTTGGAGATGTTAGCTCTGTATACAGTAAAGTTACAGCGGGATACAAATAATATCAGGCTGATCCTGCCACGATTTGTTCCACCTGTTCAAATCACGGACAAACAGTATCCCACAGCTGTTTATGTTTTTGAACCCATTTTGCACAGAGAGGCATTTTTTGAAAAATGTATTGATAGCAATGTTGAATATTATTACACAGGGAAAAAAAACAACTACACGTAAAATAATCACATCTGCCTTTGTAAATGGAGGGACTGTAACTGCGTGCGTGTATGTAAGCGTGTAAAACCTGCAGATAGTCAGAGTAACAGTATTTTGTCTCTATCTGCCATTCTGCAATTCTCATGTAAACAATAACGTGGCGCACAGCGTGACGTGAAAAAAGGCACATACCTTTGACATTGGGTGACGAACTCTGTATTCCTCGTCCACACATAAACACAAAAAAGGAGTTTTGAAAAATCTCAGTTTTCGGTGATTCGAAACGCTGTTTATGTGTGGACGAAACAGCTGCGTTTTCAAAAATACCCGTGTAGGTGTGGAGGACGTAGCGTAAAAGAGTTAGTAGTTTATTTTCTTACTACCTGTAATTTATTGCAGATTACTTGTATTTGCTTAATTGTTTACTAAATGTTTGAGGTGTGAAATAAACCGCAATGGAGCAAAATATGAGTGTGTGTGTGTGTATATATATATATATATATATATATTCACTAAGACTGGTGGACCTAAATCTTCACCACCACCACGTCTGGTATACATACAAGCGAAAAAGGGGAGTGGGTGGGTCAGCGCTCAGGGCACAGAAACTAAGCTGGCTTCAAACACCATTTATTTCCATAATAAAAAAACACAGCCAGAGTCACAAATACAAGATAAAATTCCCCGTATACAATAAAAGTAGTGTTGCAACCCGCTAAAAACCCTGCCGGCAGAAATAACTATACAATATTAAAACAAGGCTAAAACATGTTTTCCATATACTAAAATTACTCTCCCATAGTCCCATAATCCCACAGTCCAGCCACACATGGGCGAATGGTCCTTATATGAAAGAGACAGGAGAGGAACTTCTCTTCCAGTATGGTAAAACTCGTCAGCAACAGACCAGGGAGGGGGCTCCTATCGCAGACCTGTCTCCTCCTGACAGCGCGTCGCCGCACAGTCCCGCCCCACTCCACACCTGAACACGGCCTCCCTCGTCTCACCGTCAGATGCAGGCAGAAGGACATCCCTGCCCTGTTGTGCATTGCAGCCATCGCCACCGACTGTTGCCGTTCCTGCGTTGGGAGTGGATCGCCGAACGACTCGCGGCACCCCACAGCAGAGGCGGAGCCAGACATTTGAAACACCCGGGGCTTAGCCCAAAAGGGTAGTATGCATGTGGGATTTTTTTTTTTCTTTTTTTTTGGGGGGGGGGGGGGGGGGTTAGAAATGAGTGAAAGATTAATAGGCTCTGTTTTGAGTTTTGTTCAAAAAAGAATGTCTTCTTATAGGGAAAAATATATATCACATGTGCAGGACACCTTAAACTAGTTTTTTTAATTAAGCAGCAAGGCAGAACAGGGTCAGGGCTGTATCAAGACATGAGGACTAAACCCCAATTCAACCAGACCCAGAACTGATCCAGAATTAAAACAGGACTACAAGAGTTCAAAATCAGGAGTACTTGGGATTTAACCAAGACAGAACCACAATCAGAACTAGATGATAGTAGCACTAAAAATCATCATAGACCTGCACTACACTTGTTTAATTCTACCAAAGTCCACTATTTAGATTGAGAAAAGTTTATATAATTATTTAGCCTTGTTGTGCAAACAAGCCTGCAAAACTTAATAAATATAGAATTTGAAAAATAACAAACCTAAAAAGAAACACTAGGTACGAGATACATGAGTACCTATGATACGGTGATACTTTTGGCAAACGACCATTTGACTAACATGTGTGTCTCACCTGCTCTTGTTCCATCTCTGTTCTGTCCTCATTCTCCATCTCCCTCTCTGTTCCTCTCTCTCCCTCTGTGTGCTGACAATCATCAAATATACAGGTGAAACCAGATATTTACAAACTCTTCAGATCAAAACACAAACACTTTTTTAATTGCAACATCAAATCAGACTAAATGTTTATTTTTTTTGATTGATAAATATAAAAACATATTTGTTAACTTTAAGAGTAAAGAGAGAAACTATCTGTATTTCTTAATTGTAAATGGCACCAAATTGTATTCAAAATTGAGCCACACTTATGGAGCTCCACAATTCTTTTTCTGGTGTTTTGGTTGATATCGCTTGGTTTTCCCATTTCAAAGAAACAGGCTCTGTGTTTTGCCTTATATGCATCCACAGCTGTGCCACCACTTTACTCACATGGACTCTACTAACCTATCAGAAGCTTCTTCAGCTCAGAATGGAATCGTCTGGAGTTTTCTTATTAATTAACAATAAACTTAGTGTATATGTACTCCTAAATTTAATGAAAGTGATAAAAATAGATCTCTCTCTCTCTTTATTCTGACATTTAACTAATTCAAAATATATTTCAATATTTATCTAAAACAAAAATTTACTCTAAATTGATGTTGTACAGTAAAAATATTTTATGTTTTCTCCCTAAAGTGTATGTAAATATCTGGTTACAAATGTGAATATCCTGCTGTGTACTGAAATCCCTCTTGTTTTGCATAGAAATATACTGAACAACATACAAAGCATAATATATAAAATAACATTTACCTGAGTTTTTTCTTTGAAAGAACCCTCTAATGTCCATTCTTATATTTCAGTACATAACTGAAACCAATTTAGTCGGGGAGGGTAAGAACTGAAAATATGAAATAAACACACGTAAGCTAAGACTCTCTTAAAAAAATAGCATTTGTTCGGCTTTTCATTTCGCCATTTGTTGATTCACTTGAAGAGCGAGTAACGTAATATTGGTCAAGTGATCAGTTTGATATCAATCTTTCATGATGCACCGTCATATTTACATTATTTGTACAGTAGGAATGATTTGCTTTGGTACCTGGTCAAACTTAAGCTCTCCTTAGTATGGCTGGCTCCGTTTCTCCAACAGCGCACTCACTGCTGGCAGCAGCTGCCCCGCCCTCTCGCTCAGTCGCTTAGTGCCTGAGCTCGGATCATACCAATATCAGGGGGGATTCACGCACAGTCGTAAATTCCCACAGTGTGCACTATGTGCTTCGAATATTGTGTGTACTTTTTGTTTTATACAGTTGTCAGCCAGGCATCTAACTATGAAAAAATTACACTCCAAAAGACCCCGGGCTTCTGACAAAACAACCCGGGCTTAAGCCCAGTAAGCCACCCCCACGCTCCGCCCCTGCCCCACAGTCAGGCAGCAGTTCCTTCCACACACGTGCGGGCTTGCACGCGCTCCTTTTTCTCCTGCCCACCTTTCGTGCGTCACTCTCTTTGTCTCTGCGCTCGCTATCCCCTTTAACAGGTCAACCTGGCGGCTGATAGGCCACCTTGGGGAACGCCCCCACCTCACAGGTGCCTACAATTGACTGTTTAGTCCACAGTGGGTTAAAGGAACATGGTACAACATTAACACAAATATAAATATGAGGATAAAACCATGCAGTATAAATATCAATAAACAAACATGCAATATAAATATCACTATAAAATCATGCAAATAAAATCAACACTATGTACCAATACACAGATTGATAAAACATAAAAACACAAATTTCCGCTGTGTGACATATATATATATATAAAACAGGGCGTTGTTGGAATGCTACTACGCAAGTAACCCCGGCGGAAGGGGCTACATGAATAGGATGAGGGACCTATGGATTCTTCGATACCCAACATCCACAATGACGGCGAAACAACTAGTAGCTCAGTGTTCCAACATTCGAAAGAAGGGACTGCTCTCACAGCTAGAGATTGACGAGGTACAACATAAATGCTACGGCAAGGGGGAGCCAGGACGCCAGGTCAGGGGGGAGATATCATCACCCCCACCCGAGATTGGGTACCAAGCCCCAAGTGCGATAGGAGAAGGATTGTTGAGTGCGAGAGGAACTGACCTGAAAGAAAGGATTATGGCCAAGCTTGAAACCTGGACCCCCGTAGCCGGTTACCAAGATTACGTGAAGTACCCTCAGAAGGTCTGCTAGATGATGTTAATGCAGCACTACGGGCAATACCTACAACCACGATTACCGACACTAACAAGCTGATCTACAATTCGGCAGCAGTGATCAGTGAGATGCTTGGCTACAAGTTGAACAGCCACAAGGGGCAGTACCCTCCATGGAGAAGGAGGCTAGAGGCTAAGATCAAGGTAGCACGGAGGGAGGTTAGCCAACTAAGGGAGTTGCAGAAAGGTGCGACAAATAAGGTGCCTAAGAAATACAGCAAGCTGTCCATACCTGAGGCCTTGGAAACTGCCAAGCAAAGACTCACAGCCTTGGCCAGCCGCTTGAGGAGGTACACCAGAGAGATAGAAGGCAGGAGAATAAACCAGCTGTTCTCCACGGAACCAGCAAAGGTGTACTCTCAGTGGCAGGGGAACAATATGAGAACAGCACCACCAAGGCTGGAGGCAGAACAATACTGGAAGAGCATATGGGAGAAGGACGCAACCCATAACGGCAATGCTCAGTGGCCAGAAGGGACCGGTCCCCTCCAACTACCGACCAATAACCTGCCTCAGCACCACGTGGAAGCTCCTGTCAGGCATCATAGTGGCTAAGATGAACAGGCACATGGGTCAATACATGAGCGGGGCACAGAAAGGGATGGGCAAGAATACCAGAGGGACAAAACACCAGCTACTGGCAGACCAAGCAGTCAGCCGAGACTGCAAGACCAGACTGACCAACCTGTGCAGTGGATTGATTACAAGAAGGCCTATGACTCAATGCCCCACACCTGGATCCTGGAATGCCTAGAATTGTACAAGATCAACAGGACCCTGAGAGCCTTCATCGGGAACTCAATGGGGATGTAGCCGACAACACTGGAGGCCAACTTCAAGCCCATAGCACAAGTCACCATCAAGTGCGGGATCTACCAAGGAGGTGCTCTGTCCCCACTGCTGTTCTGCATAGGCCTGAACCCCCTCAGTGAGATCATTAACAAGACTGGCTACGGATACCGACTACGGAACGGAGCAGTTGTCAGCCACCTCCTGTACATGGATGACATCAAGCTGTATGCCAAGAGTGAACGAGACATCGATTCACTGATCCACACCAACAGGATATGCAGCAATGACATCGGAATGTTGTTCGGGCTGGAGAAGTGTAGTCGGATGGTAACAAAGAGAGGGAAGCCACTGACATCAAGACAAGAAAGCTCCTTACCATGCATGGAGGGTTTCACCCCACGTCCAGCACCCTGAGGCTATACGCTAACCGGAAGGAAGGGGGCCGGATGACTCATTTAATCCTCCCATTTTATTTGGATTTGGTATGAACCTGAAAAGCTGCTGGCCATGGGGGTGAACAGATACAGTTCCTGGATCTCTCATAGACCTCTTAGTAAGAGAAAAGGTCACATGTTTAAGACTGTTGTGGGTAAAAGTAGCATTTTGTAGTTCTGTTATTGGCTCACCATTGAAATACTTGTACAGTAGTTTGCTGCACTATTTGGTGATCATTAATCTCATCTCGGATTTGGAAATGTGTGACACCAAAGTCAGTTTCCTTTTTAAAATAATACGCGAGGTCAGTCCCGTTGGCCATTTGAACCCAGTTAAAGATCACATTCAAAAAATTTTCTTTTAAAAATCCCTCTATAGGATTTATTTGTGCAAATATTAAAGGAAACACCTCCCAAGCTTGCATTATATACACATTAGTGCTTGATTAGCTTTGCAGACAAAGAGAAAGAAGGTATGTTTGTTTAACCAGCAGAGTCTGATGGAGCTGAAATACTCTATGGCTTAAAGAATGAATTTTTATATGGGAAGGTCATTTGCATTGAAAATGCCTGATATGTGCTTTTAATTGTTTTTAGAAGGAAGAGACTTTCAGATTGCAGGATGTGCCACAGAGTTGCTTTATTTTCAGTTTGCTTTCTCTCCTTCGGTTTTAGATTGACCAGATCCTGATCCATCAGAAAGTCGAAGGTGAGGCGTGCATCTTGTACAACACAGAATATTTAATCCTTCAGCAGCTCATAAGCAGCAGTGTGTGAGGCTTAAAGCCTTTCAAGATGAAAACGAATGGAAGAAAAATTATATCTGCCCTTGAAATTCCTTACTTATTGTTACTTCATTGCTCACCGTTTTCCCTTCTCTTTTCCCAACCACGCCCAGCATTCATCGGTTTTGAGAAAAACAGACAGTATGAAATCAAAAACAGTCTGGGTCAAAAGATCTACGAGGCCAAAGAGAAGAGTGACTGCTGCGAAAGGAACTGTTACGGCTCTCTGCGCAGCTTCGACATGAAAATAAAGGACAACATGGACAGGGAGGTTATCCGTCTCATCAGGCCTTTCCGCTGCTCCTCCTGCTGTTGCCCCTGCTACCTGCAAGAGGTCAGTCCACTCTAATGTTTCTGTGTTTGAGTAGAAGTGACTTGGCTAGTGTTGAAAGAGGTTAATGGAGTCATATTGCATTCATTTACCACACCTAGACCAATATTGTTCCCGGTCAAAAGCATTTTTGGTGTGAAATCTGAGTACTCATCCATCATATCTGGATTATTGTATTTGATCTAGATGTGCTGGTTAATCTGTAGCTATAGCAAATATCTGAAGAGACTCAAATAGGGAAGAATAAACTCTTTACTTTCTGTAGCACTCTGTTCACTTTCTGTAGCACTCTGTTCACTTTCTGTAGCACTCTGTTCGTAGTTTATGTTAAGACATACCTAATCACTTTTTTTTGATTAAATAAAGATAGATACAAAAGTTAGATCAGATAAAGGCAAATAAATCAAGACATTACAGTTTTATAAGGGGCAATGAATTGTTTTTAATGTAATGTAGAAATTAAAGGAAAAATCTGAAGATTTTAAGAGAAACGTGAGCTCTGTAGTTTATTTTGTGACACTTACACTTACAACAGCTCATCTCCTGTTCAGGATTTACTTCTATACTTCAGGAATGTTTTTAGTGGAGCTGCTATACAAGTCTGATTTATTCGCCTGCCTCTGTTAACCCTGCTGGATTTAAAGTAGTTTTTAGGGTGGGAAGTGGGCTAATTTACTGCTGATTGGTCCAGGTGACCAAAGAAACTGCTCTGAGTTATCAGTGTGCTCTGTCCTGGAACCAGCTGCATGCAGATTAATGTTCTCTGCATTGACAGTCGATTGGAGCTGCAGACCCTGCCTGTATCATTAGTGATCATTGATGTGAAATTGGAGTCAGTTTGACAAGGACACTGGTATTTGCTTTTTATGCATGTTTGAGTTTTATGGTGAAATGTACAGAGTGCACAGTGTAAGCAGTTAAAAGGAGGCTTCCAGTGAGCAGTCAAAAAATTAACAGCTACTAACCGTAGTCCATCCAGGCATGCTCAAGAAGATGGTCTTGAGGCCAAATTTAGGGAAAGCATTTGATTCAAGATCTTTGTGATCACCCATTAAACACTGTTCTACAGCCTGTTTAGAACATCAAATTCAAATGTTATTATCAGCAGACTTTGATTATTAAATTGTCAGTGTGTTTACCACTTTGATCTGCTTTTCCCCCTCAACAGTAAATGCACTGTGGAACAGATGCAGACAGCGTGACATTTTATTTATAGCTGTCAGTGTCCAGGAAAGAGAGCAAACGAAGCTCTGTGAAATAGCTTTCTAATTTTGTGCAGAGCTACTATGTGTCTAACTAACTATGTGACCAACAGATGGAGGTCCAGGCTCCACCTGGGACCACCATAGGGTACGTCAAACAGGACTGGCACCCTTTCCTGCCAAAGTTTTCCATCCAGGGAGCAAACAAGGAGACACTCATGAGACTGGAGGGGCCCTGCTTTGCCTGCAACTGCTGTGGAGATGTCAACTTTGAGGTGAGCTCAGAGGGTCATTGTTTGTGGGGGGAAACCGAACTCTGAGTAAATTTCATCCATCAGCCAACAGTGATTTGTTACAGATCCACTCAGATAATCTAAACAGGACTGGTAACAGTCACAGAAATGTTGATGATGATTTTAATTAAGTCAACTAATAATTGGGCAGTTAATAATTATAAAAAGAGGAGCTTTGGTGGAGGTTTGTTGCAAAGCAGCTTGCAGGTGAATTGCAGTTGTAGGCAGGCTAAAGCAGCTTAAACAGCAGATCAGGTCAGCTAATCTCCCAGGATTGCAGCAGAGCCTGATTTTTGTTTATTACGTAATCTTCTTGTGTCTTGGTGAGCTTGCTTGTCAGTATTTTCTCCCACTCGTCCAGTTACTTTTCCAACACTAAAGAGCATTCACGGAAACACATTTTTCCCATTAGTTTGACACCAAGTGAATGATCCTTAGTGCTGCTGGTGGTCAGATTGTGTTACCTTTCATAAGGACCAAAAAAGCTGTTTTATCTCCTGGTAAGCTAACTGCACATTAAGCTCATATTTCTCAGTAAGAAGGCAAAACAAATTTAAACAAATCAGCAACAATGTGAACAGTTTTGAGTGTTTAAGAAAGCAATTGTGGCTGACGAACGCTGGTATTCTTATTGTTGTTCAGCTCAAGGGGAAAGATGGCGACACCCCCATTGGTCGCATCAGCAGGCAGTGGGGCGGCCTTCTGAAGGAAACCTTCACTGACACCAGTAACTTTGGCATCCAGTTCCCGCTGGACTTGGACGTGAAGATGAAAGCTGTGCTGATGGGCGCCTGCTTCCTCGTTCCTCACGATGTAGATGGACATTGTTGATTTTGAAATATGTGGTGTGTTGCTGAATAAAACAATCGAATACTTTTGGCGTTGCTCTGCAGGATTTCATGTTCTTTGAGAAAATCGGAGAGGCCAACAATTGCAGCAGTGTGTTTTCATAACAGAAGAAAACGAAAACATGGGGGGATGCCCTGCGATGAAGGTGTTTTCCTGTTATGTACTGGGCTCCAGACTAACTTTTGCCATGATTGCACTGGTGCGCCTAACTTTTTTTCTTAGGTGCACCAGCACAAAAGTTAGGTGCACCCAAATTTTTCACCCGAATCGCTGAACCCCACTGTTCACTTTTTTTTAAATTGCTGTGCATACAAACAATATTGATTTGTAAATGATTAACTAACAATCTTGTGAACACAAAGTTCTTTATTTGGAGCACCATTCTGCAAAAAAGATAAGTTACTGAAAAAGTGCTTGTGCTTAAAGTTTTTTGGCACCCCTTGGCAATATTGTAGGCAATGTTAAACTTAATCATCAGCCTGGCCTGGCTTTTAATAGCAGATAGCCTTAAAAATATTCTGCAGTAGAACAAAAACTGAAGAAAATGTGAATGGACATAATGAACATAATGAACATGAATCAACATATTCAGCAAAAGGACTAGATGTTACAATCCCTGATAATGCATTGCTATAAATGGAGAAAATCTTGAGGGATGGCTCTTATGAGGAAAGGCAACCAGTGGCACTTCCATTCCCATGTTATTACGGCCGATAGGGCATGAACAGGGAAAAGGGGGCAAAAAGACATACTTTTGAAATGTAACCCTTTCAGTACCAGTTAGATCACATAATTGTAATGATTTAGAAAGAGATAATTATTTTTTTAAAATTAAAACTAGACATGGCACATACCACTTTTTTATGTCCGATACCGATATCATAAATTTGGATATCTGCCGATACCGATATGAATCCTATATAGTGTGTTTTTTAATCAATAAAACTGTTTTTTTTTAAATATATTGCTGCATTTTGTATAAGTTAATACTCAAGTTTAAATAAACAACAACACTAAAGCTATTCTGTTATACCTGTATGTAAAAAATACACTGCACCCAAAATATTTCATAGTTCAGCAAAACTGATCAACTAATAAACTTAAACCTACTCCATCCTCCCTATTCTGGTAATTTAAAGAGTACTTAGCAGAAATATTAAGCAACCTAACTAATAGGGTTGCAAACTCCCAGCAAAGAAAATGGGGAACCACCCCCCACCCTCCACCTCATGATGCTTAATCGATGTAATCAACTTTAATTTGATGCAGTGTGGAAAAAAATGCACAGAAATAAATTATTTTTCAAGAATAATTAAATAGATTCAACATCTTTCTTTTACAGAACTGCAGACTGCACAGATGGTATCTTCCCAAAGGAAAAAGTACTACAGCTTACTAGGGTATATATATATTAGACTTAACAGTTACTATATACAGTAAAGGACTTCTATACATTTTACATCAGATTAAAACTTTGGGTGTCAGATAATTATTTATTAAAAGCTAGACATTTTAAATGAGAATAAAGAAAAGTATGTCTTTGTGCCCCCTTTTCCCTGTTCATGCCCTATCGGCCCCCCTGGCTAAACTTTGCTAGATCCGCCCCTGCACAGTTACCAGCTGTCAGCTGCGTAGAAAAAGATCCTGGAGTAGAAAGTAATATTAAATACATTCTAACAACAGCTGATCAAGCTTAAACGTGCTGCTGTTGTTCAGCCGCTGGTTTCCTCTTTCTGGTGCAAAGTGGGCCAAAAACAAAGAAGAGAGACAGACAGAAATGAAACTGATCATTAATCAGTTTCATGACTGAAGTAGCAGCAGGAGAGGGAGGGAGAGAGAAGAGGCAGTCGCTCCATATATCGGTTGTTAAGCTTAACATGGGAATGCTTTACAAACATTCAGAGATGAACTTACACACTTGCTTTACTTCTCTCTGGGATAACTTTCACAGAGATGAAATGCAGGTTTGGTAGCGAGGCTACAAATACACACAGCCGCTCTATCACGTGAGCACACTGCTCCAAAGTGCTACGGTTATGAGCAGAGTTACGCCGTGTCGCAAGTTTTGTGAGGTGCTTTTTTGATATTTAATGGATCGGATTACATTTTTTATTTTTCTCCGATATCCGATCCAATAATTTAGGTCAGTATCGGACCGATACAGATACGCAATATCGAATCGGTCCATCTCTAGTTTGAACATGTGCCTGCGTAATGACAGAGAGAAAATGCAGGTTGAGGGAAAAATTTAAAAGCAGATGTTGAGGTTAGTGAGCATTGATCTGGCCTCAGAATGGTTGGAAAACCCCACAGGCAAAGCTTGCACGAAACACTGTAGTTCCTAAGTCCCTGGAAAGAGTTGGTGCAGTTATGACTGCTGGTACAGAGAAATAGAGAGGAGACCAGAATCTTAACTGAATCAATTGACTTGTTTTTTTGTTCTTTTTAAATTTGGTTGCTAGCTGTTTGCCATCACCAACCAAATGTGTTATATGTGCATGCATAATTATATATGTACATATTCATCCACACTTTGATGGCATCCACACTTCAGTCTGAAGTTCTATACTATATACCTATTAACAGGAAGTTATCTTTTTAGATCCATTCCCTGGTTCAGAAGCATGAGTGGAAGACGACCAAAGTGCCCCCAGATTAGATATCAAATCTTAGTGCTCCATCTCCTGGGATCATGTGAGATGTTCATATATATTATTTCAGAAAATGTCTGCACATGTCCATCCATCCCTCAGGAACACTGAGGCATGGCTTTGTAGTTTTTTTTTGTTTTTTTTTTTTAAATGCATGATCACCTAACATTGTTTAAACCAGTTGTAACGTGTCAGTGTACACAGGGTCAATCTTAGCAGGCAGTAGGACAAAGGTAAGAGCCTCTCTTAGAGAACTAAAGAGCCACAGAGCTGAGATCCTGTGTTCAGGCCACCAGAGATCAGTTTTATTTAACAAAGTTTCTACTACAATATGTACAAATGTATTAAAACAGAAAACCTATGTGCAAAAGAAGTGCTATATAACACCACATCATGTCATTTTATCACATGTCATGTTTCTTCTAAGCTTCTCAAAAATATTAGTCAGTTTTGTCTTTGTCTGCCTTCATTTTTCTATTTTCATGTGCTCCTGTAGTTGAGGGGCTCCAAGTGTTGGAGTGTGTCACTGTTACACCACGATGGTGTGGAAAAAGTCAGCCACAGTGGCTGCCTCAAATCTCTTCAGACTCTTCTGTCTGGGCTGGTAAGAGGCCAACCCCTCTAGGGCGGGCCGGGCCTGTCGCTGGTCGTCACTCGGATTAGATAGCGGCTGGCAAACTGCAGGTTCCACTGGTGTTTGGCGAGGATCTTGACGCAGTCCTCTCTGGAGCAGAGGCTCAGCGAGTACAGCTGCTCCATCTGCAGAGAGAAACAAGAGGAGCAAGTTCAGAAGGACAAAAAACCCACTGTGGGTATGGAAGCAGCACAAACACAAGCAGCAGTTTATCGTAAGCTGCATATAACATGTACACAGACTGCAGATTTCCTCTCTTTAAATACTTGATGGTAAGTTTATAGTTAATAAGTATTTCTTTAACATGCATGAACAAGCCTGTAAAGCACAGCTGGATTTCCTGGTAGGGCTACTCTGGACACAGATTTACTGTTGGTTACATATTAAACTCACCACTGTGCTGCCCTGTGATGTCCTAGCATTAAGTGCACAAACCGGACGATAAATAGCTGCCATAATACAAAATCTATGGGACGAGTGACCTACTTCTGTGACCCGTGTATTGTACCAATCTGTTTCTGAATTCCTCTTTTGTAGTCTTGAGATAAGCATTTACGCTGTCACCATGTTGGTTCCAAAAAAGCTGATGTGATGAGGAAGGGTGGTTGCAAAACCTTTTTTTTTTTTTTTTTATTGCCATAACTAAAACAATAATGGTCCCGAGCTTTCAACTCGAGGACCTTCTGCAAAATTCATATCATGAGTTAGAAATATACCACCTGCCTTTATCTCCAACTAACAAAGTGCACAAAACAAGACTTGTGCTGTATTAATGTGCATATTTTGACTATTGTTACTGTTTATGTGTATGCTGGATAAGCAGTATATGTTAACATTATTACTTTGTCTCTTATATCGTACATATACTGTTTTGACTTCCCTTGATGGCCATTTATATTTTACATGTATAAACTGGATTCCTTTGGCTCATATTTTATCATTAGCTTCACAGAACAGGTACAGGCAAGTGCGATTAAAAATTTTTTATTTTAATTTGATGGTCTGACCTTTAGTTGCTGTTCAGCTCGTACTGGGTTCCAGTCATTTCGTTGAAGTGCGTTATGAACCTCGTCCGTGGTCACGCCATGTACCGCCTCCATAATCTGAACAGAGCAATGAAAACAGCAGACAGTGAGCAGGAAAACTGGAATTACTACCAACCAGACAAGCTGTAGTTTACATCAGTGTAAACTCTGAAGGAATTTAATTGGTGAAATATGGCCGCAATTTGTCCTTCTGTCCTTTTATGTGGCATGCGGGCCGCTTTGAGGGTTCACACAGGAGCGCGTTTGCTGTCACATTTTATTTGTAGTGTGAACGAGCAGACAAAAAAATAAAAAATAAAAAAAATCATATTTGATCAAAAAAATGGGAATTGAGCATTAAGACCTGCAGTGTGAACGTAGCCTTGGTTGCTAAAAAGCTGATGTGGACTTGAACTCGTTTTGCAACCACAGCTACCGCCATCTGTTGGCCTTCAGATATAATGCAGGTTTGAGACACTTGCACATTTTTTTAAAAGCAGAAGCTATGCCCATGTTTTATACTGTCTATGATTCAACAATAGCCAGAAAATGAGTTTTGCACAATATATGATGTCACAGTGAAGTTGACCTTTGCTTTGTTTGAATATAAAATGTTTTCTTTTTTATACCATGCGACATTTTTCAGGTAAGCATTTGTTTCCACGAACAGGTTTTACTGACCTTCACTTTTTATCTAAATTCAGTTTTATCACTATAAAAGGCATAAAAATCATGTTGATCTGTAGGAATTGCATCACTTGCCTGTGCAATGAGACCCTCTTTTGTGTTCTGAGGCCCTTTCTCCCGTTCTCTTATTCGCTCCCGATCTCTCTCCCTGCTGTCTGAGTACTCATCCAGCTGTGGGGTAGAGCGTGCCAGCTGGGCCATTTTGGCGAGGTTGGAACCCCCAACAACCTGCTGAGGCTGGGGTTGTGTAGGGGAAACCATTTGCTGGGGCAACGCGCTGCCCTGGCCTTGGTTAATCCTTTGGATTTTTCGAAGCGCTTTCAGGTTGGGAGGTGGCGGTCGAGGAGGGGCAGCGATACTAGCCTCGCTCAGCCGACGAGGATCCTGTTGCATCACCGCACTGTGAGTCGGCATCACAGGAGGAAGGAGTCTTCCGTGCTGATCCACTCTGAACACCCCTACTGTATGAGCTCGGGGCCGATGTCCACCCAAGACTGACTCCAGGCTCCTAGTCATAGCTGAAGACAAAGAAAAATATTTTTAATGTGTAAAAACTATCAAGTAGATTAAATTTATACACTAGTCAGACAGTTAAGACAAAAAGCAGAGCAAGTGCTGCTTATTGCTCTTCAGAAAACCAACATATTAGTTCACACATTAATCATTTTCCCTTCATACATGCATTTCCTTTACTGCTAATTGAATTCAGGGTTGTGGTGGTGCTCAATCATCTACCAGCTATCACAGATCACCAGTCTGTAGAATCCCCAGTTAATCTAACATGCATGCATTCAACACAGTCCTCTTTGGACTGTGGGAGAAAGCAGTGGGAGTATCCAGAGTGAGCCCACAGAGGCACAATGGCAGTATCCAAACTCCACACAGCACCGTTATTCCGCATTCCAGCTCCTACCAAGCTTCCTGATTGAGCCACCAGGGGGCAGAGTTGCTAAACAAAAGTGAGCAATTTCTGGCTGACATGAATTTGAAGCTTTATAATAGTCTAAACTTTTAAGAGTTAAGATTGCATTTGCAAATAAATGAAAGCATAATTGTACAAATATAATAACATATATATGAAATGATCAAGTCTTGCCTTCAGCCTTGGAAAAAAACCCTGCAATATTAATATAATGACAGTCTATTCTATTTTTTTATGCTGACTTTGTATTTCTCAGAGCTGTACCTGGTGGTTTTGATCACTACATTTTAAACCCACATGTATTCTTAGTTCCTACCTGCCATTTTCTGCAGATTGGATCCCTCCTTCTCCCTGCTGGGTCCTGACCTCCAGCCGCCACCAGCTCTGCACAGGTCACCACAGTAAACGCATTAGACTGACATCTTTAGTTTACAAAGTATATTAACTAAAAACAGGAAACAGCTGAGTGCTGTGCTTATCATTGTACAATAAAACTCAGTGACTCAGGGACCTGAGATGAAAATGTACATTTTTTTCTTTCCAGGACACAAAACTTGTCAGTTAGAATAACTCTGAGAGTTATCACTGAAACCTCTTTTTCACCTGATGTGTTGACCTGATTTTGTATCTGGTCAACACATTATGAAGAAGCAACCACCCCAAAATTATTAAAGACTCAAAGATATTTTAAAAAACAACGTTAGGGAGGAGTGAATGAGGGTTATCACTGACTCGTCCGGGTTCTCAGGCGTTCCCCAGGAGCGCTCAGGGTTGACGTCTCCGTGCCCGGTGTGTTGCAAACTGCCCTTTACTGGGGTTGAGATGTAGCCACCAGGGTTAGGCCCGGAGCTGCCGGAGGACACTGCGGCAGCTGCAGCAGCAGCTGAGGGGAGTGATGGGACAGTGAGGCTTGCAGGAAACCAGCCGATGGCCAACGTCCTCTGGTTCTGCCCCCTCCACTCACTCAGCTCCAGACTGCAAGGAGAAAGGGAAAACAACTGGTTAATAAGGAAACGAATTTCCTACATGCCAAACAGAAGTCAGTAAAATAAATGACTTCCACTGAGAGTTGGGGTCCCAGTAGAAAAAAAAAAATCCCAGCATTTTATTTGTTTCTATCAGCTGGCACCGCACATAAAACCAAAACAAGCCCACGAGGTAATTAACACATAATGCTGGCAAGACCTTGGCCACCTATGTAGGTTACATCGCAGGCTCCCTGCAGAAATCTAAATGAGGCCTTCCACTGACATAAAGCTTCCCTCTAAAGTAGCTGAGAGTTATGTGTAATCAGCTTACTTGGTGGTCATTTACAGTGAAAAAACAGTATAATGATTAGCACAATGATTATGCTTCCATTAAACAAAATATAATAAATTCTGATAATGATGTAATATGAAACGCTCCATGGGATTACATTAACTACTCGCTTTGCTAAACAAAGTGAGGTTAAGTGAAACTGGACCATTACTCATTCTGTTTGCAGACGTCACAATAAACCCGTGGTAAACAAATAAATAAATAAAACTTAACTATACTACAAAAGCACTATTGTTGCCTGGATACCATGTCACGGCAGTCTGTATCACGTAAGGAGTTACATTACATCAGTGGGCTTAACTTCCAGCATTGTCAGTCACTTCTGAAGAGAATACTTGCTGTGGGATAATCTTATTTAACTTTGGCCTTTCCCTGCATGACTACAATACCTTTATTTGTAGATTTTTGTGTCGGAAACAACAAACTTCATGAAGTTTCTCAGATTTATATTCAACCAGATTGGTGGAAGAAAAGACTAATCATGACGCAGGTAATACCAATAGACCCATCAGACGTGTTACGTAAAATAAAAACAACACAGGGAGGCGAGTTTCAAAGCTGCTCGACCTGTTCAGCAAAGTGAAATGCATTCGAGGACTCGCCAAGAGTGGAATGTCTCTTTAAGAGCGGGCTGGTTCAAATCCCCGTCTCATCTCAACAAAGGTCCATTGTGCGAGCTAAAGTTTTTCCTTTACTCCTCTTTCGTCCCACCCACCCACCTTTCGCTCACCCACCTGTGGTCGATGACAGTCACAAGGTCGTTGGGCAAAAGTGTGAGCTTTCTGGGTTCTGCAAATTCTCTTATTGCTTGCACCTCTCTGGGTTTAGCCTGTGGAGGAAGACAGGAAAGAATTGATGTGACGTGCAGAAAAGTGCGCAGACTTTCAGGCATATTCATGAGGCAAGAACAGCAATCTCTTCTTTGATTTTTTTTAAATGAAAAGGACAAGAAAAGCTTCAGACCTCCGCCACCATCGCGCTGAGCTGGGCAAAGCTGGGTCTGTCTGCAGCATTGCATGCCCAGCACTTTCGCATTACAGTGTATAGCTCCAGAGGGCAATCAGGTGGCTTCTCCAGGCGTTCGCCCTCCCGCTCTACCCGCCATAATATCTAGTTGAAGAGTGAATGTCAGTGATGCTAACACACTGAGTCATAGAGCATGCCAGAAAAACAAACAACATAAGGGCGGTGATACACATTCCAAACATGAATGACAAATACCTTGCCGGCATGCACACAAATACAGAAAAAGCATGGCGTCAGTGTTCTGACAAGTGCTTACCTGCCGGCCCGACAGACCAAACCAAGGCTCTTCACAATAGGTGAACATTTCCCAGAGAGTGACACCAAACATCCACACGTCTGAGGAAAGGGAGAAAGAGCCGATGCGAAGACTCTCTGGAGCACACCTGGAGAGAAGGGAGGCAGACAAACCAGAAGCAAAAGAAAGAGTTATTGGTGTTATTAGTGAGAATCTGTTGTGACTCTAACAAGATTTCTAATTATTTCCCACTCAAGCTTCAAATTTCACCCAACTGCCCACCATGCAAACGGTATCCGTCTGTGTGCCGACATGATGTAGTGATCTTTCTCCTGGTTCAGGCCTCGCATCAGACCAAAGTCCCCGATCTTCACCATATCCTTGGATGCCAGCAGTACATTTCTTGCAGCCAGGTCCCTGTGGATGAATCTCCTGCTCTCCAGGTACTCCATGCCTGACACAATCTGCATAGCAAAGAGCCAAAGGCGGACCAGAGAGAACTCATACTGACGTGCACGCAGGGTGTCGTAAAGTGAGCCCAAGGCGGCCAGCTCTGTTACCTAGATAAAAAGAATAAAAAGGATTTTTAAAAGAAATCTGGCTCCTACAAAACACAGTAGTTTGAATAGATCAACAAACTGTTTCTAGTTTACCATCTTGAGGGGCTGTGTGAGCACCACACCATAGAGTCGTATGATGTTGGGGTGGTCTAAAGATTGCATGACGGTTACTTCTTGAAGAAAGTCTTTCAGTGTGTCCGCCTGCCTCGACATACTGCTCCTCAGCGATTTAACTGCCACAGCCAACTGAGGAGAGGAAGGGGATAAAGACAGATGCTCAGTTTTAATCAGGCATACAGACCGACACCTCACTTTAACAAGCCAAAGGGAGGCAGCAAGGGTGTGTACACGCCTACTGTTCCAGGGTATAATCATAAAAAAAGAACATGAAAGGTAAACGGTGCTACCCTGAAGTCACCTGCTGGTATTTTCTTTCTTTCTTTTCTTGTTTTTTTAAGCAATGGCTAACAATATCTAGGGTGTAAGGATGGAAGGATAAGTTATCAACTAACCTTAGCAAGTTTGGTTTGCAAGGTGCAATCAAGTGGCAAAAAAGTTAAGCTTATACACAAGGGCCATAAACTGCAGTTCTTCTAAGGATCCCCCCCCCCACACACACACACAAAAACAGTCAATTATTTCCCTTTATAACGGTGGCACAGAGGGTGATTTTTTTTAACTCACAGATTTATACATTATTAAGGTTTAAACTGAGGAGTATGGCCTCTCTGACTGACAAGCACATGTTTACTCTGGCAGCTATAGCTATCCGCTATGAGCAAACTTTGACCTTCACTGAGTCATTTTTGGAGCGCTTTTAATTTAGCTTCCTGACTAACACGGAATGCTATGTGATTAATTATACTAACAGTCTGCTAAAGAAGTATGTGCTCCAGTTTTTTGTGAGTGTACTATGCGAGTTATACTTTAGCCAGTGGATGTACCTTGCTAACCAAGCTTGCTAGCTTGATTAGCAAGGTAGCAAGACCTTGCACAACACAATTACATTCCAATGGATGAATTGGAGTGATGTTATGGTGATTATGTCCACCTTTTTGTAAACAGTCCTGTCCAAAACCATTTGCCAATAACAGTTTTTAAAACTTGTGGAATCTTTGTAAAAGCCAAAACAATTATTAATTGTTAAAGACAAACTTTGTGCCACTGCCAAAAGTTTTGGTCACGACTTCAGTTTCCGGTCTGACAACATCTATAGAGAAAGTCCAGCAGATCTGTAAAACGGCTTCTCACCACTCTTCCAGTGGGTGTATGCCACTCTCCCCTCTTCACCACCCCAAATGACCCAGAGCCCAGCCTCTCCGCCAGAATCAGCTCACTGTCTTGGATAAGACAAGGAAGAGCCCGGACACCGACTTCCTGGCCCTGTGCTTGACCACCTCCGGTTAACGGCTCCCCACTGAACACCTGTGTGCATCATTAAATCAATAAAAATGACAAATTGAATATCAGGCTTAAGAAAGACAGTTAACACATAACACTCCGTAACAAAGCTAATGCAAATGAAGTGTTTCGGACCTTCGGCACCCGTGACCGCACGCGCACGCTTGACTTGTAGCGTTTTAGAGCGTCCCATAGTCTTCTTTGTCCTGCAAGAAAGAAAATACAGACATGTTTGCATTTTCTGTGACTGTATATGAAATATATTTAAATCAGCAGTTTCTCAGTAAGTAATTGTCGCTTTCCTTATTCTACACCCTTCTGAAATGGTACACGCTAAATAAATAACTGTAAAATTTTCAAATAATAATTGATAATAAACCTATGCAATAGTTGCTGCTCTGTGTGACAGTATGTTGAAAACTAAGTAGCGCTTGTATGTTAATAATCTTAGCTGTTATTAACCATATTAACTTAAGCATGCAAACAAAGTGAATTCATTTGCATTAGATAACATTTCTTATTATTTTAAATTAGGGGGAAGTCTGAGAGGCCAGAAGATGTGGCTAAGAGAAAGATTTCTTTTGTGTTAGACTCTTTATGCAAACAGGTTTTAAATTCATCGATAAATAAGGCCTACACTGATTACTGCAGGTAAACAGGGGACAATGCTTTTGTTTGAGGGCCACTTAAAGCCCGTCTTTCTTTTGTGACTAACCATACCTCCATTACTGAGCCTAAGGGGAAATGTTTTCAGTCAGGGGGAGCAGTTCCTATTTATTTACACCCAGGATGAATGATCAGAGAAGATGATCAGGCTCACCAGGTTTGCTGATTCCTATCTGCTCCAGATCGGCCTCTTTGACGTAGCCGAAGTGCTCAATGCGAGTGATATTGAGGCCATCTCTGAGGCGCAGGTAAAACTTCTCCAGCTGGACTTCAGCTAGGAGTTGGTATAGCCATTGAGTGTCCTGGTCCATCACCATGACCTGGCTGACCTTCCTGTTGGGGTTATAGGTCAGAGGTTATAAGACAGTGGAGAGAATTTCTGGCCTGTTTTTCCTTTCTCCTGGAAAATCTAATTTTGTTTTAGTAGATGATATCACACCAATTAAAAAAAAAGAATTTTTTATATATATATATATATATATATATATATATATATATATATATATATATATATATATATATATATATATATATATATATATATATATATATATATATATATATATATATATATATATATATATATATGGCTCACACTTCGTCAGATACACAAATCATGTCACAATGAGACATAGTAGGGTAAAACATAATGGAAGACGCAGATAAGTGAAAATGAAACAAAGGTACCGCAAACACATACCAGCATGACGTTGCATAAAAAAAGAAAAAGAAATAAATACTCGCGACCAAGGTCTGTATCTAAATAATGGACATGGCTTTTGAGTCTGAAGAGTGAAGCTGACGTGGAATGGTCTTCAACATTTGCATGTAGTAAGCTGTTATGTTGTAAGTTGTTTAGATGTGCTCGGGAAAAGAAAGACTACATTACTGCATAAAACACTGCTGGTCACATCTTCCTGATTGGACCGCTCAGTACACCTGACACAACGACGAAAAAGTATCTGTATCGGACTCTAGCTCGACAGTCTGCTGAACCACCAGTGCACCTGCCTCAAACAGGCTCTCCTCCACACTCGTCATTTACAAAGTGGTTTACAAACCCAAACATTACAGCTAACAGGTGGATTTCCTGTTTGAGTGCAGCTAGCAAACACTGAAGAACCATTTACCGCTTTAGAGACAGAGAGTGAATGTGAACAGCCTATCCTTGCTTTTTTAACAAAAAAACTCTTTGCTTCAGCCAGGAGCAGCACAGAAATGACCCTTTTAACTGCTTTTTATTAGTTACTGTTCACTAGTTAGCTCATGTAAAATATTAGCAGCAACCAACCAACCCAGTGATGTCACGTTCTCTACTTAAACTAGATGGCGTTACACATGCTCTAAAAACTTCCATTTTCAACATTTATTTCTTAAATCCAGCTTCACAGACAGAGTCGGATCTGTAACATTCTCGAAAGCAGGGCTCCATGGTGTAAATGAGCCTTTATACATGTAGTCTTTCATGTCTACTTTAATCTGGGGCTGACTTTTGATGCACATGTTGCCACCTTGCCGCTTTGTCCCTCAGTTTCTTAGTCACATCCAGTCTAGCCTTCAAAATTGGACCTCATAAAAAGACGAGTCGATGCTTGTGCGTGACTAATTTTGAACCTCATAGGCAACGATCCTGGTGCTCTGTGAAAAACACAGTTGGAAACTTTAGCTTGTCTGAGGTTTAGGGGCACCAGTCTAACCGGATCCTGTTCGCACAGCATTTATGTAACTGCAGAAGTTATAATGTGCGTTGTAATACCTCTGAAACAGTTGCATGACTGCGACTGATTTAAGGACTCTGGTCATATTTAGTTCAAATTTACCGTCGTTAGTGCTGATAGTTTTGAAGATCTTTGTGAGTGAAACAGAAGGAGTGTGTGAATTTGAATAACTTCCTCACTACAAGAAACGAAATGTTAAATGTCAGCAAATTCTTCTTTTATGAGCCATGCTGTTTAGTTCACTGGAAGACTGTACCGCCATAAAACACTTGCTTATCACCAAACTAAGCCGAGCAGGAATGAGACAGGGAAGGCCTTCAACATTCTCCGTCAGCTCTTCTGAGGAAAAAACAAAACAAAAAACACCTAGACTTAGCAACTACTTAGTTTTCCTCATTCTAACAGCCATGCAAAGGGTACAAGAGGGTACTAGCCTGGGCTTGCACTAAATTTTCTAGGGACAACTCCCAATTAAATGAGCACTTACTGCAAGTTCAAATCAACTCAATTCCCTGCAGATTAGTTAATTAATGAAAGCACACACACACACAAAAATGCACACCGGTAAACATTGTCTTTGTGTACACAGTGATGAATATTTAACCTGTCGCCCAGCTGCTGAAATCTCCTCTCAGTCTAATGGCACGTGAACCCAAGGAGTTCAACTATGTTAGCCTAATGTGGCTCAACAGTCACGTGTAGCACTCCCCCACCTTTAATCACACAGGCAGCTTTTTTTTCCCCTTCCCAACTTCAAATATCCAGTACAGGTGCATATGTTTACACTGCAGCAACTTAAGAATGAAGCAAGATGAAACTGACAAGGAAGTGCAGAGGAGGATTACTTTCCAAAGAAAGTGCATATTTTTAGTCGTGACTGAAATATTATAGTCCACAGACACTGATCTGTGATTGAAAGGGTGCAGGGTGTGCCTCTGAAAAAAGGACAGTATGTCCATTAAGAGATTTAATTACTTACCTGGGCAAAAAAGCAGTAATTAGTTAGCATACTAATATGTACAGTGTGTAAGTAGACAAATAACTGAGTACTCCGAGAAAAAAAGATAATGTAGTTTATGTGGCATTATATTAGTTGCCTTTCTGGATCTGCCATATAAATAGCTTGGCGGTTTAATTATTAGTAAGCTGCGTGCATCTATTTTAATACAATGATTATATATTTTGTAGCTGTATTGAAAACACAGCTGCCAATTAAATGTAAAAAATTACTAAAAAGTGGCGTATTTTATGTAGTGAAACACGCTAGCATAAAAGCAACATGTACGTAAACTACACAGTACTCTAACAAAGACATTAACTCTCAGAATTTGTTCTTAATTATTCTACAAAGGAAATGACAGTCGATTACAAAAGGTGCATTTAACACAGTTTCACATTTCTTAATAATAATGATGATAATTAAAAAAAATTCTGCAAACTTACTTATATTATTGAGTTCTTGTTAAAACGATTTAGTCGCCGGTTGGTGGCTCTCTCTTAGCCACAGACGCTTCGAGACAAGTGCTCCATGTTTGCGGTGAAACCTGTAACGACGTCGACGACGGTGCTTCGCTTCAAATCAAAGCTTCTGTCTGAGCCCGAAACCCGCTCTTCTTAAAATCACCATGTGACAGATCCGGGGTGTTTTTACTCACAGGTTTGCCCGATATTATTGTGTTTCCCGGAGACAAGTGGATAAGTCATCTACCTGTAAGTCTTCGGGTTCCTCCCCCACCTCTTTCCTTTACCTCACTAGACCACACCCCTCCGTCACTCCTCTCACCTGAGCTTTGAACACAAGAGTAAACCTGAAAGGGTTAGCATAACCAAGTCAGGCTTCACCCCATGTGGTCTGAGTGATGTAAATGTATTAATGTGTCAATCGTTGGGAAGTTCTTTATTTTAGTTAATTTTATTGTAAAAAAATTAATAGAGAAATAAATCAATAGCACATTTAAACGTGCTATATGAATACTTACTAAACAATATGATTTCATGTTTAAGTATAAATATTAAATCACTTGTAAGTATTTTTTAGACAGAAAATGTAATTATATAGCTACTATATTAAAATGACTTAAGTTGTAATATTTTGTCTGCTACAGTGGTTTGAGCTCAACTAAAACTGTTTTCATTAAGTTTATTTGTATAAAACGATCTCTAAATAAAAACTAATATATAAGGGTCGACAGTTTAGTGAAGCTGATAAAGCAAAATAAAGTCTGTCTTATTTTAGTTAAAATATTAGCTCATTTTATTTTAACGTTAGCTTTGAAGCTAATAGCTTTTCTTATGTGCACTTAGCTTATGTGCACTTAAGAGTAGGTCAATTTATTGGCAGATAAACATTAGGCAGCTAAAACTGCTTAAAGTTTCAGAAAAGTGTAAGTTGCTGATGTTGATTGTAATAATTATAATAATAATCATCATTCCACATTGAACATATGTTGTATGTAACTTAATTCTCTCAAAACTTGCATATGTGACAGAATTTGGTTCATTCGATGTGTGTTGTCTTACTAATACATGTACTGCTTGTAATGTGATTACTTTTGATCAGACATTGACTATAGCTTGAAAAGAAGATAAATATACTTTTTTGTTAAAGAGTTTGTAAACAACCAAGTTTTTGTCACTGTATACTGAGGATATTAAGAATCACAAGATGAATTATCCATACATGATAAAGCGCCATAGGCCTGGCAAAAACTGCTAGGCTAGATGTTTGCTATGAATAATAATAATTATTATAATGATAATGGAAACAATATAAAAATATAAAAAAGACAACTTTCAAAAAGATTAGAAGGTTTAATTAATATGTCGTTAAATTACTTTTAGTTTGAATCTCTGACTGTGTTACTGAATGTATTACTTGCCTTGATCAGGAAATGACCATACTGAATCATAACACTACTCCACGTGAATAGTGTTGTGATTAATTTAAGTTAATGAATACTAGAGTACAAACTGTTACCACAGTGTAATTAGCACCATTGTGTTACTCTCAAGACTGAGCATGGATTAAACCTGCTATTAGGTTTGAGTCATATGAAGTGTCACAGATGGTTTTCCGTTTCAGTCTTCCTTTCCTCCATGCCTGTTGTTGCTGAACCAGTTGGACGAGATTTTTAGCCTCTCAAGTTGCATTTGAATGCAAAGCAGGCAGCACAGATAGAACTTTGCACTTCCTGGTACAGTCTCTCCTACTTTACTCCTCTCTGCCAGCCTGCCTCGGTTATACAACCCTGACAGTGGACCAGCCTATAGGACCGTGCACACATGATCGCCCTAAAAGTAATCTGTTACCACTTCTTTCAAGCGCTTCCAGCTCGGCTACGGCTTAACAGTCACAACAGGCTTGTGATGACTTAGACCTCTTTCAGGAATATGTTTGGTTTTTTTTTTTCTGTCATTAGCTTCAGACAAACAATAGAAACATTACGACATAATGAGATGACAAATTATGGTGTCATCAAATTTCTTAAGTCATGCAGGACAATAATAACCCATTACACATGTATTTAGACAGAAATGTGTTGTTTCCAGCAAGTGATGAGAGGCTAGAGGCTGACAGGAAGTGTGTGTAGATATATCCCTTATATATTTATAAATGCACCGGTGGGGAACAGCATTTCGGTACACTGTATACTGTGTATACTACTGTATTGACAATAAAGCTCTTGAATCTTGAATCTTGAGAGATGTTTCCTGTTCTCCTAAATCTGATGGTTTTCTGTTACACTGGGCATAACTCTCATTTATACGACACAAGCTTAGCTGGAAGCTCATATCACAGCAAGACAGGCAGTATCCATCCAAAACACTGAACAACAAACAAAAGGGGATGAAAAAGAGACAGATAATAAAAATAAAGGGGAAACATGACTTATTGAAGATAAATATGTTGAACAGTGTGCTCGTATATGTGAACTTGTATTTTTGAAATGAGTTACAGAAAAAATATTTTGTAATATGTAGACTGCTATTTACACACAGAAATATTTGACTCATATATTTATGTTTTTTAGTTAATTTTTACAAGTTCTCACATTCACAAGCTCTTGTGTTTTGCAACTCTACACGGACAAATCATTGCCGTGAAAATGAAAAATGACACGTCTGAACTGAAAAGACCAGAAGCAGAAAGAAATATAATAGTCTTCACTGTCACTGTAACTCACACACAGTCAGACTCATATTTATAGAGTAAATAAAAGAAATAAGAGACTTGGAGCCAGTGCTTCCTCTGGGCTGGGCTGGGTTCACCCTGTCAGAAAATGTTAATTATCTTAAAGAGCCTCATAAAGAGAAATAAGATATATGGAAGACGGCTAAAGAATGGAGACTTTGACAAGTTCATTCAACATCTTGTTATTTCAAACCGTTTGTGTCAGTGGTGTGTACACACTGTACCACTTGCCAAATCTCACTTTAACCCCTGACTGTTCTTATTTTCTGTTTCGGTGTAGAGGTAAAGGCGACCATGTAGACAACAGAAAATTTATTTTTTAAAATCTCTTTTAGTGCTTATAGCTGTAACATAGATTTAAACCATAGCCCAGGAGTGATCACGCTTATGAATGAATCAAAACTTTTATATATTTGATTAGCGATTCCTGAAGTCTGGGCCATTATTTCTTTCTTTCTTTTTAAGATTCTTCTTCTTTTCTTTAATCAACCTTTCTTCACACAGTGAGCTGTTTATCCTGTGCATTATGGCCAAGGAACAGAGAACTCAAGGTCATGTTTTAATCCATCTTTAATGGGACCACAGAGGAAATATTTGCTGGAGGACACATGGTGTCGCCCAAATTTCTTCCTTTTTAAAAAAAGTTTAAAGGGTCAAACCTTCGAAAATGTCCACAACTTGTATTTTTAACAGAGACATAATACGTCTCCCATGGGACAAAGATGGTGCACCGTTTTTGGTGTTGTAGGTTAGATTTCAGTTCAGTTCATTGTTACAGTCAAAATGGGCACTGGGTTTTGGACCCAAAGGCAGACGGTGAGAGAGGAACCAGGTTTGATTACACAAGAGAACAGGTTTGAGCCAAAGGCAGGCAGGTGAACAAAGTTTTTCCCAGACAGTTAGTTTTCTTTTAGACGGGCACAGCAGAGGGGATCTAAGAGCGATGGAGAAAAACAGCCAATGAAGATGATTTCCTAGAGCTGCACTAGTTACTGAGTGCAGCACTGAGCTGGACATGAGTGGATGAAGAGCTGATTCGTACACGTGCAGGTAACTAATGATGGACAGTTTGTGTGCCAGTTTGAGTCAGCAGCGCCAGGTGAGGAGAAGCTCCTACAGCTCATCCCAGCAAGAAGGTGTCCTGACACACTCAATCAGGAAAAAGGGAGATCGAGAGGACACTGTGGAATCGGGATAATAACGTCCAGCAGGAAAAACCCTTTGAAATGCTAGCAAAATCACAAAGTCACATTTGACCTGTTCTTATTAGATTTGACTTTTGATTCTATATGTGCAGTTTTCTATATGTGATGACCACTGAAAATAAATATGTTAATGAGTCAGTGAATAATAATATGAATGTCACAATAATTGCAGAGATTGTAACTTTATTTATAATTCTTCCAATAAAATAAAATAAAATAGAAAAAAAACCTCCTATTCAAAAGTGTCATGTGACCAGCTAATTTGCACATGTAGTGTTGACCTCAGCAGCAGCCTTGGGAGATTTTTAGGATATAAAATTCACCTTTCTTTGGTCTGAACTTATAAGTAGGCAGAGTAAAGTTCCATTTTCAGCCCAAGCGTCTGTTTGTTTGCAGCTTTGATGTTCACAGCCATCAATCATTCAGTATCAACTAAGAAGAATTCGAAAACATTCAGATTCTTAGAAGAATTGTAGCATTGAGATACTAAAAAAAAAAAACATGAAAAAAGGCTCACCCCATCGCTCCTGAGTGGAGTGGATTTGTAGCACTCAGAAAAGCATTTGATAAATGTAGTGAGGGAAAAACTCCACCTGGAGAACAGGATTAAAGAAAGGCATGTGGAAAAAACTCAGGTGGACAAGAAGTATCGTGAAGTGTAGTCAGAGCTCCAAGACATGGAGAACAAAAATAAAGGCCTGCAAAAAATGTGTGATGAAAGAGAAAGAGGAGCAGCAGGAAATACACCAACAGCAATGTAAGCTTCAAGATATGGAAGCTGAACTGAAAACAAGAGAAGCAAGAAGCACTGAGATGGAGATCAAGATCCAAGACATGATTGATGAAGCACATCAAAGAAATAAACAAATGTTGTATGAGAATGAACAGCAGGAGGAAATACAATAACATTTGCAGTGCAAACGTCAAAATATGGAAGCTATACACCAAGTGATGAAGTGCAAGCTTCAAGTGGAAGAGAAGAAAAATGAAGGGCTGCAAGTAACGTTGGAAGAATCAGTGACACGAAATGCTCAATTGTTGAAAGACAAAGAACAGCAGGAGGCAGCACACCAACTTATGAAGTGCAAAATTCAAGAATTGCAAGCTATAAATCAAGAGATACAATGCAAGCTTCAAGACATGGAAAGAAAAAAATCAAGGCTCGTACACAATGTTTGATAAAGCCTGCCAAAGAAATGCACAAATGCTGAAAGAGAAGAAAGGGAAGAGTCCAAGCTTGAAGACAGCGAGAAGAAACATGAAGAGCTGAGATTATTTTAATGATTTGCCTTAATTTTATGAAGAAATCTATATATTAGTGTCGACTAATCCTAAAATCAGTTGAAATGGTTCAGGAAGGGCAAGAACTCACAACTCAGAATAGGTTCTATAGAGAGTGCCAGCATTTTCTTAATGCACAAGCTGTGATCAGTTGATCTGTGCTACTGCATCCATCCTCTACACTGACACTACAATGTTCATACTAACGTATAATAGATATTATAAAGTTGGTACGAAGGAGGAATTCGGTGAATGAATCTAAGCATCATCTGCTAAAAATCACATTAATCTGCTATACTGTGCAACACTCCAACACTGTGTTCGTTACTTTTACTTTATACCACAGACATCCAAGCTGGTAGAAGTTAAATCGTTGCTTAAAAAGCCATCAGTTGACCTAGCTTTCTTAGGCCAATCTCCAACCTTGTAAAACAGCATACTGATCATCTGCCGATGTTTATTATTCGGTTTATTTGAAGAGTTTCAGTCAGGTTTCAGAGCTCATCACAGTACAAAAACAGCTTTAGTGAAGGCTACAAATAATCTTCTTATAGTTTTAGTGATTTCTTTTTGACTTGTTCGCTATTTAGTAAAACAAAAAACAAAACAAAAACATCCCCCTAAACCCCTGAATGACTACAGAGTCATTACAGACAAAGATAAACAGCACCCTCTATTGGGCATGCCGCGTAGATGATAGAGTTTTGTCGCTGGTGTAAACGTCATCACTCAGCGACATAGTAGTGCGTTTTTCTAGCTGCCTCTCGCTTTTTCTTTTAAATAAAGCTCTTAAAAGGTTTTTGGACCAAAGTAGGATTTATCGTAAATGATCCGTTTTTCATTTCATTGTTCTTGGAAACATATATCGGTGCACCCCCCCCCAAAAAAACCCAAAAAACCTCCTGTCCGGAAGTTGATTCAGTGATTGTAAACACACATGCTTCGCTTGCTCAGTTATGCCAAAGCTCTTCGATATAAAGTTCCCGGGAGGATGTAAGAGTCTCCCCGATGGCTTCTGGTCAGCCGTAGACGTGTGGATAAAGAAACCTCATGTTATAAACAAGCGTCTTTGTGGAGTTAAAGAGACAGACAGCAAAGATGTGGACCAAGACGACCTACGGCTCCTGCTGCATGATCCTGAACTCTTCACAGATGCGCTGCTCTTCATGATCACTGGGGCCTCAGCTGCCCACGAAGCCGACAAACCATGGTCCTCCAGCGTCAGGACATTTATTCCCAAAGTAAACTGTTATGGGACAAACCTGCATAAAGAAATTATCCTGAAAGGTAAGAGCTTCTCACTTCTGCAAACTGTTGTATCAGTTATATTTCTTTCTAATGCCTTCTCTCTTGTTCTCTGCAGACTTTGGTAGACAGCGAGTGACCTTTATTCCATTTGAAGAGGATGCAGAGGGAAAAGCGTCTCTGAGGAAAGGCAACATTTATCAGATTCAGCTCTGCAATCAGGACTGTGAGGAATGGTGAGTCTGCAGTCATCATCTTTACAGCACATTAGAACATACAGGACGAAATGCCTTGTTTTGGACGATAGTTTACTGGTTGATTATACAATCCTGATGTTCAAACTGAGCATCAGAATGAGGAAGAAAGGTGATTTAAGTGACTTTGAGCATGGCATTGTTGTTGGTGCCATACGTATAGGTTGGAATATTTCAGAAACTGCTGATCTGCTGGCATTTCTAGAGTTTACTGGGAATGGAGTGGAAAAAGAAAAAATATCCAATGAGCTGCAGCTCTGCTTCTTTTTGTCAGAGGTCAGAGTATGTCCAGACCTCTTCGAGCTGATAGGAAGCCAAAAGTAACTCAAATAGACACTTGTTATAACAAAAAATATGCCGAAGAGCATCTCTGAGTGCACAACATATTAAACATTTAAGTGGATCGTCTACTACAGCAGAAGACCAATCCAGGTGCCACTCCTGTTAAAACTGAGGCTGCATTTCACTGGACAAGAAAAGACTGGAAAATCTCGTCTGGTCTGAGTCTTGATTTCTTCTAACAGTGGGTGTATGAATGAAAGACAAGTTATTAGGGTTTTTTTGAGGGTCTTCACCATCTAGTATTATTATTTTTGTAGTCCACCACTGATGTTTAAAAATGGGTCTGACATTCAGTGTCAACAGCAATAAGAAAATTTAAACCACAGAATATAATTTAGAGTTGTTATTCTTATTGTTCAAACTTTGTTACATTGTCTCTGTTTTTTTTTATTTGTTTTGGGTTTATCTCCTTTTTCTTATTAATATTTAAAATTATTTTTTCATATTTAAAAATCCTCCTGATATTGATATAAGTGAACTCGGAGCAGCGACGTCACAAACTCTCAGTTAATATACATGTTAGTATAGTTAGCATAAAATGAGCACAACACTGTAGATGACTTGTGCTTTATCTGCAGGTCCCTGGAGTTGTGTGCGCTGTCGGTCGATTCCTGGTTCTCTGATGGCGTCGCCTACCCCAAGCTGCCCTGGCTGTCCTCTGACCTGCTGCCTAAACTGGTGCGCTGGGCCACCGAGTGCAGGAGTAGCGAGTTCAGGAGCACGTTGTCTCTGCTGCCAGTGGAGAAGTACAGCCTCATGTACCAACAGCTGAAGGACAAGTACAAGGCCATGGTGAAGGTGAGGAGACTGGATGATGTGAGGCTTGTTTATTCTTTTGTTTACGTCCTATTCTCTTGTGTTGATATATTCATATATATTTCTCACACTGTTTCCAGGTTTGGCCTGAGGTTACAGATCCTGAAAAGTTTGTGTATGAGGATGTTGCTATTGCTACGTATCTCCTGGTTAGTTCAAACCTTCCAATAATCTTCTTTTCACCAAATGAGTGGATCCTATCACGATTATACTTGAATTAGCCTTTGAAATAATTAACAAATACGTCCATACAGGTACTGTGTGTGCAGGTAAAAACAGCTAATAACTCACATGACCTTATGTCAGGTGTCAGAGGGTCATGCAACTTAAGCTAAATCAATCAACCTGAATGTGAAAAATGACCTTTGACCTTAGGAATCCATTTGTAGGTTACGAGTATCAGCAGCATTTGTCACTCCCTAACCATGAGTCTGTGTCACCGTGCTGCTGCAGGTGCTGTGGGCCGAGGAGAGAGCAGAGAAAGGTCTGACTGCCAGGCAGTCCTTTGTGGACCTCGGCTGTGGAAATGGCCTCTTGGTTCACATTCTGACCAATGAAGGGGTGAGTTCAGTGCTTGATGAATTCATGTAAAAGCAGCAGTTTATTAGGCCAGATCGTCACGCTGGACCGAGTGTTTGATCTTTGTTATGAGTGACTGAATCCTCAGCTTTTGTTCTGCACACTGGTGACTGAACACTGTTTGAATTTAGAAGAAAATCAGACAGCAGCTACTTCCTGGTTACATTCTCACCCAAAGCCCACAAAGTCCTCAAAATCATCCACAGTATGAGAACACTCTTCATATTTGATAACCCTGTATATGGCGGTCACATATAAAACATTTCACACTAACTTTAGGAAAGCCAGAAGCGCTGTCTTAAAGGTACAGTCAGTAATTTCCTTTTAGTTTATTTGATTTAAAAAAAAGAGTGTTGTACTCATAAATATACATAGATTAGTGTCTCTTTCAACAAACTGATATGTTCATATAAACTTAGAATGGATCCATTAAAAATGTATAGGAGTTAGTTAGTGCAGAGCTTCCCAAAGTGTGGGGCCCGCCCCCCATTGCAGGGGAGGTGCGGTATGAAAAAAAAAAAAGAAAGCTTGGACACTGCTAGCATAATGGATAATGGACAGGTTCTTGACGGGGCTCCCACACAAACGCAAAGCAGGAGATGAAGCATCGCTGAATATTTTTCCAAACCAACATCTCATACCTTGTTTCCTGAACTGAAGACAAAACTTTTCATAACTATGCTGATTTATTCCAGATATTGTCCCAATTACATATTTTCTACAGATTAGAAATGCGACCCTCGTATCTCCAGGCAACTGACAATGAGCTGGCAACAACAGCAGTTAGTATAACGTAGAGTTTAAAGGTCACACTTTCCCTCTGATAAACAGTTTGATTGCATCTCACATTGGATGCGAGTTTATTCAGTAAGTGTTTGATTCCAACTTTGTTGGCTAACAGGAGCTAACAGCGGTAAAAACAGCAGCTCAACCCGTATCGATCTCCTTTGACAAAGTAAAGCGTAAATAAAGATGGACATCTCTCACTCAGCAGCTGAGGTAAACAGTGGACTTTTATAGACAGGGGAAAACGCCGGGGCAGGTCCAGATCTGGTAGTAGAAACATATCGGCCGGCCATTGTCGTTAAGGGGTACATTCTAAATTTTAATGTTTTTGATCTGACTTGGCTGAGTGTGTGAATGTGTTTGAGGTTGATTAGCCTCTCTGACTATCAGGCATCTTGTGTTACAGCACCCTGGAAGGGGCATCGATGTTCGCAGGAGGAAGATCTGGGACATGTACGGCCCCCAGACTCTGCTGGAGGTGAGCGAGCCGAGCATGAAACGTTCGACTCCGTGTCCTCACTTTGTGCTTCAATTTATTGTAATTAAAAAGTACAATGAAGCATTCATAAAGATGTAAAAGTAATGATCAGGGAGAATTTTACACCTGCAGTGCTGTGAAAAAGTCTTTTTCCTCTTTCTTATGTGTTTAGAAATTAGAAAAAGACAACCTGAATAAATAAAAAGTGCAGTTTTGAAATGAGGATTTAATTTATTCAGGGCAACGAAAATCTATCCAAGCATACACGGCCCTGTGTGGAAAAGTAATTGCCCTCCTAAACCTATGAATGCGGTTTTGCCACCCTTGGCAGCAAAAACTGCAATCAAGTGATTGTGATAACTGGCAGTGAGTCTCACATCAGCGTGGAGGAATTTTAGCCCCACTCATCTTTGCAGAATAGTTTTAATTTAGCCACATTTAAGGTGTTTCCAGCATGAACTGCTTGTTTAAAGTCACGCCAAAGCATCTCAATTGGATTCAGGTCCACACTTTGACTAGGTCACACAGAGAGAGCATGCAGACTCCACACAGAAAGGCCTGACAACATGGTGGGTTACAAACCTGGACGTGTGCGACGGTGAGGCAACAGTGCCGTTATCTGAGCTACTTAGAGGCGGACCTGCTGGTGTGTTTCAGATCTTGAGATTTAGGGCATAATTTGACGGTCGTCCCATGTGTGACGTTCTTTTTATGAATTGCTTTGTTCGATTTATGCCAGATGTAACGGGACTCAAACGTTCCAAAAAGTTCAAATTTTGTCTCATCAGTCCACAGAATATTTTCCAATATTCTGTGGACTAATAGTTTTTCACAGCACTGTACATTTCTTGTAGTTTACTTAAGAGATTCTTGCTTTTATGATTGTAATAAGCTGCACAAAGAAAATACTACCACAGAAGCTTGCATACACATGTGGACACACACATTTCCAGAGAAACCTGCCCTGAAAACGCCGCTTTCTCCCGTCTGCCTCCTGTCCTCAGTCGCTCATTTAACAACAAGCTGCTGACTGCTTCCATTTCAGGTCATCTATTATTGACCGATTTTAGCGGAGCGGATGTGGTAGAACAATCTCTCTGCGCCCCCGGGGCAGCTGTACTCAGTCCTCAACCTTTATTCGGAAGCTCTCTGGACTTCACAGGCTCTTAACTCTCATCATTTGTGATGTTGGTGTCAGGGCCATCTGTTAAATATGAAAGGATTTATATAAACTCTCTAAAAAAAGTTGTTGGGATCTTGTAGTTGTTTTCTAATTGCAATTATAAAAAATATTTGAGCCCACTAAGAAAAAAACCCAAACCAAAACTTTAAATGCATCTCAAATAAAAGTCTAAGCAGATAAAAATACTTATTTCTATTAAATGATATTAAATTAGACCGGTGTGCATCCCTCCTGCTCTAAGGACCTCTTGTACTCTTTGGGTCTGTGCTATTTCAGGAAAAGGCAATTACTCCCAGCGAGAGCTTCTTATTCCCGGGTACAGACTGGCTGATTGGGAACCATTCGGACGAGCTCACACCGTGGATCCCCGTTATAGCAGCCAGGCGAGTCATCAGGAGACACAATCACACTCAGCAGCTCAAGTGCCAGCTGATCTCTCCAGTTTTGGAATAACATTATGGGCAGGGGGTGATGTGTGAAGAGTGTGTGTGTGTGTGTGTGTGTTTACTGAAACGGCCACCTGATGGCGATGTTGAGCCTCAGCGTGAGGAGTCAGATTTCTCCTTGTTTGAGACTGCAGATGATGATTTCTTGTGTGTGTCGCTTCCTGTCTGAACAGTTTGAGTAAAGGTGGAAAAATGCTTAAGTAAAACAAGTCCTCTGTAGTCTGACTGCATTAAAGAGTAATGATCGGCACTGTGTAGATTTATTTTGTCCCTTCTTTTTCAAATTATAGGTCGTCTTATTCCTGCCGCTACTTTGTCCTCCCCTGCTGTTTCTTCGACTTCTGTGGAAAATACCAGAGACGCCAGTGTAAGAAGTCTCAGTACAAGGAATACATCGACTTCATCGCTGAGGTCAGCCAAGTCTGTGGCTTCAACACTGACGAAGACTGTTTGAGAATACCTTCTACTAAACGGGTAGGCTGACAGAAACAGAGTGGAGGCGGCTTCACAGCAAATCCATCTGACTTGTTGTAAACATTTGTTTGACCCCGGCCTCTGTTTTTTTTTTTCCTTCTTCTTTCAGTCTGTGCTCCAGAACAAATCACATTGTATTAGTTCAGCAATTCGTGAATTCTTCTTCTCTCTCCACCCGTCTACCGCGCAGCTCTGCTGTCAGCTATCAAATAATTAATACAAGACAGCGAGGGAAAGAAATAAAGAGAGAAATCCGTTTGGTGGGGTTCTGTAATAGGTGCAGGTTTGAAATGGTTGTAAAAAAGTTTGTGAAAATTAAAACACACCTTAGATATGACGTTTCCCATAATGCACCTCAACTGCATCTCTCCCCTGCACAGATCTGAAAGTTATAACTCTTCTTTCAGAATAGCACAAAAGGGCTACGTTGCCAAGACAGCATCACAGTTGCTGCACATCCGTGATGAGAATCTGCCGTTTCACCGCATCACAAAGCTGCTCTGTTGGGTTGAGATCTGGTGACTGTGGAGGACTTTAGAGTACAGGGAACTCGCTGTCACGTTGAGCTTTGCGACATGGAGTGTTACACTGTGGTCATGAATGTATGGACATGGTCAACAACAAAACACATGCAGATTGGGGTGTTTAACATTTGGTTAGTACTGAGTGTGCCAAGACTTCCTGTTGATCCGAGGCAGGATCCATGCTTTCATGTTTACACCATATACTGACTCCGTCTGAATGTCACAACAGAAACTGAGACGGGATCAGGCGATGGTTTTCCAGTCTGCTGTGTGTTTGGAAAGTCTGTGTGAACTGTAGCCTCAGCTTCCTGTCAGCTAGTAGGGTCTTCTGCTGCTGTAGCCCAACTGCTTCAAGGCTGGATCTGTTGTGCACTGAGATGCCTTTCTGCACCTCGGTTGAAATGAGTGGCTATTTAAGTTACTGTTACCTTCCTGTCAGCTCGAAACAGCTTGGACCTTCATCAGGTTGTCTTGACCAGCTGCTGTCATGCGATTAGCTTGAAGTCAGTAACTTCATTACATGTTTTTGCAATCCTGGGATTATGTGGAAACACTTCTCAGCGCTATGATCAGTGGATGGCTGAAGTAAATCATACAGCTGTGCGTCCCAGCCTCTTCTCCACCTGGGCTTCGTTTAGTGTAGACGTACAATAAATCAAGGATGTCTTTATAATCCCAGAGGGAACAATAAATCTGTTAGCGGGTAGCCATTAATAGCTACAATATACTCGTGGCCATAAAAAGAACAAGCTATTATTTTCTGGGCTTTTCTGTTTGCTCATCAGTAACACTCAGTTTGCTCATATCAGCAAAAGCTCTCCCACAAAATTATTTCATGGGAACATTTTCAAATGGAAAGAAAAAGTATGATTTCTTTGAACTTAATAACAAGAAAAGACAACCAAACAGGGAGTCGCCCTCACACTCTGCTCTCTTTTTTTTTTTCTTTTTTTTCCCACAGGTGTGTCTTTTAGGAAAGTCAAGAAACTATCAGTTATCTGATGAACCTGAGGTAGAGCAACAAAGGGCTCATTACATCCACAGCCGCTGCACTGCTCCCGGGGTCACAGTTCAGAGGTCAGACGTCAGTAATGACGAGGACTGTTGCAATGGGGACGGAAGCTGTAACGGCACCCCCGGGAGCTCCTGGGGAGCCGGGTTCCAGCCGCGAGATCGCGTCGAAGCGGTGCGAAATTGTGCTGCTCTCCCGCGGGACTTTGTTGACGGTGTTGTTCTGCGGGTTGCTAATGCTCTTCTGGGAATGACCGCGGGCGATGGAGAAGGATCCTGCCGTGACTGGAACCAAGGAGGTAAAACGATTGACATGAGTCGCTGCTGAACTGAGTCACAGGTTGAGATCAAATCCAGAATAGGATCAGTATCTGTGAGGTGTTCCTATTTGCCTGTAGGACAGAAAGACTCTCTGTGTGATGCATCTGAGTGCCCGGTCTGAGCATCAAGACCTGGCGCTCAGATGCATCTTAGGCCCCTGAAGGTTCTTGTCTAGATGAGATATTATGATGTCATCATGTTGCCTAACTACCACCTAGCAGTCGGCTAAATTGACCAATTATTCGCACCAAAAACAGCTTTTAAAGACATTGTCACGTTTTTATATTATAACACAGTTATTATTAATTATTGTCTTTACCAAAAAAAAGCATCTCAAGGCAACCGCTGTTGTGATTTGGCGCTATGTAAATGACCCAGTCTTAGCATATCAAAAACATCTATCACCCTATTTTTTATTAACTTCTCTCACTGTGATTAAGTGTATCAACCTGTAATTAAAGGCAAAATGACTTTATAATGTGTTTTCTGCTGGAGAGGTGAGAAGAACATTAGATGAGCTTGAAAGTGTATATGATGTAAGAAAGCTGTATAAGGGCTGGTAGGTGGATGTTAATGTCTGTGGATAAGCAGCTGTTGTGAACCACACTATTTAAGCCTTGTCCACATATACAGGATACAGATTCACTACTCTCCCTTTGCTTCGAAGCTAATGGTTGGCTATTAGTCGACATCTCGTTGCCTCTAATGTATTCACCACATTGGTGTACAGCACTCTGCTAAAGTCTTCAGCCACACCTTGTTTCTTTATATTTTGCTGGGAAAATGAGAAACGGGTCCAGTGATTTATTGAAGCGTGCAAGCATTTGAATGTGGGAGACAGACACGCTCTCAACTTTCCTTTTTTGATAACGATTATAGTTAAGGCTAGATCAGGTAACCCTGAGTGCTCCCTTAGTTACGCTGCTGGGTTGCCAGGGGCTTGTTGAGTGTTTCTTGTTCGTTCACCCTTTGTTTTTATGCACCACTCTGGATTTCCACAGTGTGCCTTTTCCCCCGTCTCCCTCCCCTCACCCCCAACAGATGGCCGCCCCTCCCTGAGCCTGGTTCTGCTGGGGGTTTCTTCCTGTTAAAAGGGAGTTTTTCCTTCCCACTGTCACCAAGTGCTTGCTCACAGGGGGTCATCTGATTAAGGTTTTGTCTTTATTATTGTAGAGTCTTTACCTTATAATATAAAGCACATTGAGGCAACTGTTGTTGTGCTTTGGTGCCTCTGCTGTCCATTACAAAGAATGCAGGTTTGGGGCATTTCCCTACTGTGGTCACTTTTCAACCCCCGAGGCTACTTCCATCTTTTGTACACAGTCTATGCCTTTGATCAGTTACATAGTGAGTGCTTTTTACCTCGTATGGTGCGGTGCAGATGTAACCCGATGCCTCTGAAACGACACCGTCACAATCAATCGTTACATATGGCGTCAGCACTTTTTAAAACTCACCAGCTACACCATTACATCCGCAGCACCTACTGCCTGAACTTTGAATTTCATTCTTCGTCCATCATCCCGTCTGACCCCCCCACCTCGCCGATTACAATCCTGCCCCTCAGCATCAGCCGGTGAGACCTGATGACACAGAGCGACGCCTCTTTGAACTCTGCCACACCCTCCGCCAGCTGCGTACCACGCAGCCCGTATCAAACACCCACAGACACGCACACACATTTACTTTCACAGCACCCACGCAATCACCTTTGTCAACACCTCTGCAGCCCCGCTGACACACACACTCACACACAGTCACACGTTATGAACGAGATAAGGGCACGAAGCCTGCTATTATTAAAACAGAACGTTTCTTGTCGGGGTGTCGGTGGAATTAAAGGTAGAAAATTTTAGGGAGAGTGAATAAAGGGAGAGTGTAACTCTGTATGGAGATGACTGCATGAATAATGCACCACCATCTATGATTTATGCATGAGCACGCATTTGTATTGAGGGATTCCTACCAGTTATCTGCTGTGTACGAACAAAGGCCAAATTCAGAGGGAGCCAGCGCATGTTAAATAAATCCAGATGGGTCTCGGAGTCATTTAAAGTGCTTTGGAGTTTAGTTTCTGTCTGCTCTTTAATGCATCTTCAAAAAGTCTAATCATTTTCAGTATGGTGATGTTTCCCTTTTTGGCACTTAAGCGGATATTTTATGATCATTTTGTTTCTGTGGCTTTATGGCTCTGGTGCGACGTCAGACGATGTTCTTTTATCTTTTCTTTTTATCTCTTTTACTGTAAATACAAACAAATAATACTCATTAAGCTCTGAAACTGTCAGAAATAAGCAGGTTTTCACTATGCATAAGAGTCAGTATTTTTCCTGTTTGGCCAGCTATTGTTGGGTTTGTATCATAAGACTGATACTCAGTGATTTATAGTAATTCTTTGAAATGAAAATTCCTATTTAACATCAATCAGACTCTTTCCTTTTTTATTTGGGACAAGTTCTTCTATTTAAAAGGTTTGCACTGAGCAAGTTAAAACATCTTAGTGTCTCTGCTGCTTATATCAGTTGCATATATTGTGCTTCCTGTGCATTAAACTTAAAAATATCTCACAGCTCTTCTGAGACACTGTAAATATGAAGCAAGTTACTAATTCATGCGGGCTGTAGTGCTGAGTCACAGAGTTATGTAATCACGCCGAGAATGAAAATCTGTGTGTAGCTGTACATCGAGCGACACTAAATGTCAACTCAGTAAAATGTCAGAGGGACAGTAAACACGCTATTGTACTCAGTAGAAGCAGCCTGCGTGGAAGGGCACGGTGTGTTTTTGATGAGTGAACGCTTCACTTCACTCTTTCACATGCTGGAACATTTTCTGCTTTCCTTCAGTTTAAACCAAATATTTTTCAGATTGTTGGTTTGAAAAAATCCAAACGGAGTTTTTTGGGTTGTTTTTGTTTTTTGTATACTTTTGCTTTTGTCTCCAAAATGTCATTCATATAAAGGCCGGTTTTAAAGTTGCTTTCAGATGCTCCCTTATTCGCAAAGGGTCACCACAGCAGGTAGCTCCGCACGTTTGATCTGGATGTGCTGGATGCACTTCCTGACACAACCCCAAAGGGATTTGTGTCTCCTCCCAGACTGAACCGGGGGATCTTTCGCTTGGCAGGGAAATGTGTAAGCCACATGCTCGAGCCATAGATATATGAGGATGAGTGTAAATATTATTTATTGGGTGCTATAAGAGGATTCAGCAAGCATGCATATTTACGTTTATTAGCAATAATAATGTAATTATTGGTTCTAGTACATGTCAGTGTCCTGCATTACTATATAAATGCCAGTAGTCCCTTTTTTTTTTTTTTAGGTTGCCAGGCAACACGGTGGCATCATATTATAGCAAGTTCATGTTTCAGTTCACCTGATTGTTACTAGCTTTGCACCTTTGCCAGATCATTTGCCAACTTTTCATCACCTTGTAAATAGATTTTTTTTTTAAAGGTTTAGCAAAAAGCTCGCGTACTTATTCCTTTGCATTGCAGGGACATCTTGCTCTCCTGGCACAGCAGTAGCCTGTCTCCTTTCCTCTCTCTCTGCTGTGTTTATTGCTCTGTGAGCTAGCGGTGAGGTTGCAAAGAGAGACGCGGGGCAGCCGTGTACAGAGAGACCGATTAAGAGATCTCAAATGTGATGGAAAAAAGCGAGACTTCTGTTGTTGTTTGTCTGAGTGACCATTTTATGCTCAAGTTAAATGGTTTGCAGAATCATAGCATTTCCATTGTCTCCAAACCCTATGATTCCTCCAGAAGTATATAGATTTCTTCTTCTTCTTTTGGCTTCTCCATTTAGGGGTCACCACAACAAATCACCAGCCTCCAACCTCTTCTGTCACCCCAACCCTCTGCATGTCCTCCTTCTCTACATTCATGAATCTTCTCTGTGGCCTCCCTCTATTCCTCCTGCCTGGGCAGCTCCATGTCCACTACCCCTCCTCTGCTCATCAAAACAAATATTACCCTAAAAGTATGTAATCCCTCAGAAATATGTCCTGTCATCTTTACACGCCTTGTGAGAGTTGCAGTTTTTGCAAAGATGGAAATCACAGCTGAGCTCTTTTCTCTTTTTTTTTTCTTTCTTTTTTTCTTCAGCACAACAAAAGCAATCCTACACAACAGGCATCGTTTCAAACAAGCAAGTCCAACTGTACTTTAAGCCAAGTCATTAATTCTCATCTGCACCTGGTCTTAGTCCAAGCTGAATCTACTCTGTCAATATTGTCCCTATCCCATTAATCCCCATTAACATTGTAGGCAGTAAAGGGCAGCTCTAAACGGTGTATTGATATTATATCAAGGCCTGGAGCTCCCTGGCGTCAGAGCTGTGGGATGAGAGTCTGCCCAGTTTCACACTCTGCAGCATACGACTGGGTTTGGCTGCGCTAGTGTCTGTGAATGTGGGAGTGTGTCGCATATTTTAGGGATTAACGCAGCAATTTGGCCAACTAAAATTAGGATGTATTTGGGTGGACAATATGTTTTTCGATGAATTTCAACGGCAGAAAGACAAGGTTCAGAGACCTGACAAGCAGAAGAGTTTGAAACTGAACAGTTTTCGGAAAACTGAGTTTTGGATCAGAGGGTCAGACGGTGCTTTTCATTCATATTCAGTATTCATATCATCTCTAAGCCAGCAGGGATTGCAGCGAGTGATCACAGAAGTACGATGAAGATATCACTGAAGATGCAGATTTAAGTCAAATATAGTTATGAAATCATGCGGTGTGTCTCTCCCTCCAATACGTCAGAGAAAGGAGGAAGTTTGTCATTTGTATAAACCAAAGGTCAGCTCAGATTGAATTCCCTTGTGGTGTAAAAAGGGCAAGGCCAGAAATGCCAAAAGATCTTTATAACCATAGTGCGAAAGTATGTGTGACTACAAAGGGGTTTGTCATCTATACTATGCTAATCCTAGAGGTTAAAACTGTACATATTCTCCTTTTCCTTTCTAAAATCTCTGCCCCAGTGGAGAGTTGACAAAAATGATTCAGGCTCTCAAATGGCTACTCTGGCAAAACGCGTTCCAGCTGCCCCGACAGCTTGTTGGAACGGCTTTAACTGAGCATACTTTACAGCTCTGACAAGCTACTCTCTACTGTAAACCAATCTTTATATACTATGTGTATATATAGCTTTGCTCGCATTTTCTTGTCATAGAACAGCCGGTAACATCAACTCAAGCCGAGTGGTTCTTTGTCTGAAATGCTGGATAAAAACGATCTCTGTGCATGCTGAAGCACTGTGTTAATGCATTGATGATTATAAAATCAATAGACCTCTTCCTGCACATGTATAACTCCCATCTTTCATTGTTTGTCCCTCTTCCCTGCCCTTCAGGCAGCCTTTCTGTGAGCGAGGTTGCGGGGCTGTTGGGGCAGGAAACCCTGCGGCTCCTGAAGAAAGAGTGCGGAGGTCTTCAGACGCTTCTGAGGAACAATCATCAAGTATTTAGAGGTAGCTTTTCTGCACGCTTCTCTACGTTCTCGTAGATGGTTCATTTGAAAGTTGTATTGTTGAGAACTAGACTGTTCATTAAGTACAATATAGTGCTTAAATGAAACCAGTGACAGTGAGAAAGATACTGGAGGTTATATGAGTAACAGAAAGGGTGTTAAATAAAAAACCGTTAGCTTCTTTTTAAAAACAGATTTTGTTTGAATTTTTATTTTCCAACAATTTAAATCATAGACTGTATATAAAAGATGGAGGCCTTAACCCTACTTTCTGGGGATATTTCAAAGTTACCCTACTTCTCGTTTGATTTATGACTTGAGTAAACTGGTAATTTTGGTTTCAAGTCTTCTTTAATAGATCCTTAAAAGAACGTCTTAATTAGAATACAGTTCATGCTTTATTGCTTGCACCTTGCTCGTTCGGTGTTCGTCAGTACAAAAAGCCCTCAGAGGAGTCAGCTGTCCAGTTTTTCCATTACGAACATTTTGTTTGTTTTCATACTAGCTTGCTAGCTAGCATTAGTCCCACCTCCTGGTATGGGCACTTCTTTAAAACCATAAGGTGGCGATGGCCTCGTTCCAGGTTGCAAAATTTTACCCATGTTGACATCTTTTAACTACAGTGTATGCTTTTAAGACTTTTAAAAGCTACTATTTCTAAAGATAAACATGGCAGCAACATCTTTTTTTTCCCAAATTTTATTCACTCACGAAAACGTCTCACGCTCAGAACCACAATTTGGAAACAACAATCCAGGCCACAATTCTTTCAACATAACTGGACAAACACTTTTTAAAATGCAGTCCTGGAAGTCGTACTGTCGTTGACCGTAAAGCAGTGTGTTTTGCTGCTGTTCCTGGTTAAAAGTGTCAGACAGCAGGGTGAGAAGTATGCCTTCCTTTTCTTCCCCCCCCGTAACCACAACACTGACATCAAAGCATATTTAAGCGTACTTGTGCTTGCCAAAACTCTTGAATCGTCCAATGCAAAGAGTTAATTTGCTTGGCGTCATGGCATCACACTGGGCTTTTGTTGATTGAAAAAGAGGGGAAATGAGCGCTTTTACCATCGTCATTTGGAATTTGGTTGGTCTCGAGGGATCAGTTTGAGAAAATTGGATCCCCTCCCCTACAGAAATTGCTTAGAGTGCAAGCAAAGTCAGACTTGAGATAGAAACAAAGTTGACATTTCTTTCTGATAATAGATAAAAATGTGCACGACTCTCGAAAGGTGAGAAGCTTATAACCTGTGGGGGTCAGCGCAGACATGACTTTTTCTACCCGGTGCCCTGACAGCCAGGCATCTATGTTGTGTTCTTCTCCTAATTTCTGTCTTTTAAGAAAATATTTATTTGTATCTTTTGGGAGGAGCGTTTGAGTCTGATAGATTTTGTGTCTCCCTCTTGTCACTCTTTAGTTGAAGGAGGGCGTGTCTACATAAGAGACTGGCGGGAGAAGATGCCCTTCAGGGCGGATGTTAAAAGGAAGCCCGTCACCCCGGGTGCCCTGAAAACTCGCCTCTGCTGGTTTCACGCTCACCACCCTCAGGGCTGCCCCCTGCAGGCTGAAAGCTGCGCCTTCGCCCACGGAGCACATGACCTCCGACCCTCGACGAGACCGCTGAAGAAGATAAAGAATGAAGCCTTTTGATCGACTCGTTCTTCACGACTTTTCATTGACTTTGTTTGGATTTTTAATTTGTGCAGAGCTCTGCACATCGTTGTTTGAACTCTAGTTTCCAGCCCTGTAGCCTCAAAGATAAGATTCAGGTCCAAGCAGCGAGTTTTATTGAGGCAACGTTACATCATTTCTGGGAATTGAAGCCTTGAAATTTCACAGTCCTCTTTCGTCTTTGTAAGGCTGCCAACATGCATTTCTTCCTGGTGGGGCTTCACTGCTGGAGCTCTCTAAACCTCTGGGTTATGTTGTCTTGTGAAATTTAATTTCAAAGCATCCTGTCTCCTTTTTATTTAACTGTTGGACTTTTGTCGAGTTCAGGTATACTTACTCACTATAAAGCTGATTTCAAGCTACGTCTTTGTATTTCTATTTAAAGATTATCAGCTCTGTGGTGGATCTTCTCCTCGCCCACAGCATAAAAACTCTAAAAGCTCCTGTAAACTTTCAGTCTTTAACTGCGTGCTTCACTTAGACATTTCATTCAGCTCAGACGTGTGCTTTGGGGTTCACAGACAGGGCGGGGGAGAAAGGCCGGACAGCGTTTGAACAAAGTAAATGTTAGCGGTATGAATTATTTGTTGGCAGGAGTCGAGGGCTGAGCTGCGTGTTGTCCCGTCTGGATGGGCGCTCACTGCTGCGTCTTTCTAACACAGCTTCCATCACCCTGTGGCTCAAATGTCAAAGACGGTAAGGCCCTCCGAGGGACTGCAGCCGAGCAGTGAGAAGTGCCTCCCTGGGGTTTGTTTTGTGTATGTGACAGACAACAACCAGACCGCTGATACAATAAAAACATTGTTTATACAATCAGTGTGTGGCAATGCGTTACTGTAATCTGATTACTTTTTTCAAGTAACGAGTAAAGTAAGGGATTACTATTACAAAAACGGTAATTATATTACCGTTACTTTCCCGTAGGAACGCTGCGTTACTGCGTTACTAAAACCGTGATTGCGAGAATGTCTCAGGACAGTGATGTAAGCGAGTGCGCTGTTAGTGACAACAGCTGTGGGCAGATCAACAATGGATCACATATCGATTGTGGGAGAGAGTCTTCTACAGCACCGTGTTGTAATTCAGCCACGTTGGAGGGTTTTCCAGCATGAACTGAATTTTTAAGGTCAAGTCACAGATCGTGTATTTGTTTGATGATCTGAAACATTTGTGAAACTTCTAGCAGAACCAGGCTCAGGGTGGGGCAGCCATCTACGGTGACCGGTTGGGGGTGAGGGGAGGAAGCCAGGACAAAAGACACACTGTGGCTCCTTAAAAAGGCGAGTGCCTCTCATAAAGTCCATACTGTGGTTGAAATGGACATCTTGAGGTTACGTACAGCTGACCGGGTGCTCGCACGTCTCCCTGCTCAGCGGCTTCGTCACTGAATATTGATGTGGATCCACAATCGTTTGCTCAGCCTGTTCAAAGGTTCAGTACAGCGAGGAAGAAAGTTCTCTGGAGTTTTTGAGTAACTGCGATCAGTAAATAGAAACTTCCTCAGAGATGAAAGAGCATTTAAACACAACCGATGCTTCAGCTGTGAGATGGACATAAACTGCTCAGTCGTAACGTGTATAGCAATGTGTGGATTTTAATGACCTGTTTAAATCACTTGTCCCCCTCCCACCATTCACCCCACTCTGTTATGTTTCTTGGAAGAAATGAAATGATGAAAATGCTCCTGCTGCTCTGCATCTGCAGAGATCATCTGATCGACCCGCTGCCCTATATTTAACTGCTGCGACATGGCCGGGGAGTGGAGGAGGTTACGTACCCATCCCAGCTCGACACTGTTGCTGATGCTGTTGTTGTGGTCTTTTGGCCCCAGCCCTGACTGACACAATGACTGTTTATGTCTGTTTCACACCGCTACCCTGGAGATCAGTAAAGCAGACCCACCCTGTCCAGGAAGTCTGCTGGCTACTCATTTGCAGTATGCCAAAAGGCAAAAACGGATATAAACAAAATAAAATATGCATATGCACGTGCATAGATTTAACCCTTTAAAGCCCCAAACCATGATAATTGAGTGCTTATTGAATGCTCTGACAATCTAAAAAATTATATTATTAATTATTATTATATTATTACTGCTTAAAAATGTACTGTGCAGCATCGCACTGATGATATGCGAGTCTCAAAAACTCATAGGATACACCAGACGTTTAGGGGTTAAATAAAGATGCAGTGCATACGTGGGTCGAGTCGCTGTCTGGGACTAAATGTTAAAACCAGACTTCATCTAGTTCAGCAAAGAAAAACAATTAGCAAGGTTACATAAAGCCATTTTAGGAACCTGAGCGATATTAAAACATGTGGTTATTAAAATGCTCTTTCCATTATTGCTGAAGGATTGTCAAGTTTCACAGCCGGCTTTTTAGCCAATTATTTAAACCTCTTCTGACTTTAAAAAAATCAGTTTCCTGGGAGCTCCTCAGTGGGTGCAGCATTAGTATTAATTATAGTAAAAATGTTCACATTTATTGAAATATGAAAACTAAAGTAGTTTGCACGACGTCCATCAGCTCTGATTAATGAACTTAGAGATGGTGAAAGCAAACGACAGGACAGAGGGGAACACATTATAAGATAAAATGACTCGCAGTGCCCGAAATCTAGGGCAGAGAGAAGTGGCTGCATATCTTTGGCTAAGCCAACAACTTTCCCCGTGTTTCTCTCATGCTTTATTCATCGTGGCATCGTGGGACTCGATGTAATGCAACATCTCTGAGAGTGAACAGAAGCAAAAGCGAACCATATTGGACTGTGATGCTGACAGCTGTCACGGCGATGACTTCTTTTGTGTGTCTGTTTCCATTTTAGAAAGAAAACAAACCTTTCTACATGTTATTCTTCAAGTTTTCTTTTAAATAGAAGGTGTTTTTATACTATTATTTTGTCAGTATATGTGAGCTTGTTTACGGCTCAGTCACACTAGAGTAAAAATAGGATGGCGACCAACTTGCAACAAGAGGAAAAAAATAAATAAATCAGTGGTTGCCTGGCGATGGCATTTTTGGCTTTGGTGATTTCAAGTAGCTGGATAAGTAACTGGTTTCCCAGCGATTGAGCATCCAGCCCTCTCAGTCTCTGTTTGGCTGTTTCCATGTCCACACAGTCATGCTCTGATTTGGACTGACTGCAGTCGCTGTCCGACAGATTGTGACAATAAAAGCATATTTCATTTTACCAGAAGCGGATCTAAACAGATAAACTGTCATTATACATGCACAAAACCACATATATATATTAGTAAAACTTTGAAACTCACCATAATTTTCACTTACTAATGAATTGCACTGAATACAACAATGCTATTCTTTGATTTGAGGCTTTACCTGACTTTGTTTCGTGTCTCAGACACATCTGGCTTCACCTGGACTTTTTCAACAGGCACTTGTTTCATATTTTCCAAACAGCAGCTCTTACTTTTAGTCTTGTTAAAGAAACAGCTTTTTAATACCCACAACCTTGAAATAATTCTTAGTCAATAATAACTGCTGTAGGTTGTACAAATGAGTCGTGTGACACACTAATGTGTGCATCCTACATTAGAGAAGACTCTATTTGTGTTACAGCTCTTTATGTATTACACCTTACAGAAGCTTTACTAGTAGCTTACAACCCCACCTGTTTTTCTTTAATGGATGGATTTAATGAATTAAACAAACATCAAATCTAAAGCTATTATTTGTTGAGTGGCTCCATTAATATTCTTTCAAACTGAATTTCTTGGATGACTAAGTCGCCTCGCTCATCCCAGAAAAATGCAGACTTGTGAGTTTAAATTAACAAGATATCAGTGAGTCACTGGGTGATTCGTTGTGGTGATGTCATGTCATGTGTAATAATGTGTTGAAACCGAGGAATGCCACAAGATATTTTTTCACACTCTGCTTTCATGGTTCGGTTGTGTTTTCCTCCACGTTCTTTCATTCTCAGTTCTTCCGGTTGTGTTTGTGATCTTGTCAGGGTGCTCGGTCTCTGACGCAGCATTTTGAGTTTATTTTTGAAGTCATGGTTTTTTCCTTTACTTTTGAAGTTGATTTAACTTCAAGTCTTGATTTCGGTTCTCTTTATGTCTTTGAGTTTATTTGTATTTCTGGTTCATGGCTTCTTGTCTTTGTCTTATCCCTGTGTCTCTCCTGTGAGAGTCTGCCGTGTCCTCTGTGTTTATTTGCTCTGTTTATTCCCTCTCTGTCTCACATTTCTTTCCTGTTTGTGTCTCCCTTACCTGTTTCCTTGTTCCTCCTCAACCTGTCGTGTTTGCTTATTCCCATCCTAGTGTCAGTGCGCGTGTTTGTGTTACTTCCCGTTTTATTTTGTCATCCTTGTCTCATGTGCATTGTGTCCAGTTTTGCTTCCCCTGTCATGTTATGCCTGATTTGTCCCTCCGGTGTTCTCATGCATCTCCACTTTCCATGCATGTCTCCTCATGTGTATATGTTGTGTCTGTCCCCCTTTGTCCCTTGCCAGATCTTCTGTTTGTCTCCATCCTCCATGCTCTCTCTGTGCTAGTTTGAGATTTTCAGATTAGCTTCTTATAAGTGAACATCCAGTCTCCTCTTGCTTTTGCTTTGCATTTCCATGCAGCCCTAATAAACAGCTAGCTTTTTGTTAAAAAAATAATAATTTTGGATCCTCTCTGCAAACAGACGATCTGTGCCTGCAGATCTTGACAAGTCCAGAAAGAACATCAGAGCAAAACAAAATTACTAATGACCATCCAGCCAATGATTCTCTGAATTCAGCATCTTTTAGACGAGTGATTCTAGATACTGATTCTAAGCAAACTGGCAAATTCACTGAGGGGTGAGTTAAAATAAACAGCATAGTCAAACAACAGGTCTGATTCCCCTTGAAATTGTTTGTCAAACCTTGCTGCTGATAAGCTACAGCAGTAAAAGACCACACTGGGTGGCACTTGTGTCAGCCAGAACAGGAAACTGAGGCTTACAATTCACACAGGCTCTGCAAAACTGGACATCAGTAGATGGAAAAATGCTGCCTGGTCTGGATGAGTCTCGATGTTGTCTTTGGTGTAGACACCAGGAAAACATGGATCAATCATGCTTAGAATCAGTGGCTCAGGCTGGTGTAATTGTGTGGGGGATATTTGCTTGTACCCATCTTCTAATGGCTGCTTCCAACAGGATAACACAATCAAATAAAACAATTCAAACAGGCCCTCAAACAACCCTTAGTTATAAACAGACCCAATTATATACTTTGGAGCATCGGAGGAAAAAAAGGGGGTCTAACTCCCATAAACTGGCCTCTGTCACTATATTCTGTAAATGTTATCTTTGTCCAAACAGAGTAGAAAGTACAAATAAAAAGTACATTCCAAAATCTGAAGCATTTCCTGTTTAAGTTTAGTATAGAAAAAAGTTCCTAGGAGGATTTTCCAACAGGAAATCTCTCAAAATCTCTGCCACTTGAGCTTTCATGAATTGATCCAGGCACTCGATCAATATCTCAAAGCTACTGAGTGAATGGCCACGGTAGATGACTCAGATGTCGCTGTACACCTGAAGGAAACACTCCCACCTGCCTCAATTATCCTCATCACACTCAGAGGCTTACCAATTCATACCTGGTGCTTCCTCAGTTTGGCATCGTGTAAACTTTCCTGCACCCCCACAGACAGAAAGAGATATGGAGGGAGGGTTTGTTTGGTAATATTTCCACATTCAACACGTTCTTTATTTGAAATTCAAAAAGTTTAGCTTCGTGCCATCACCAGTGGAGAGCTGCCAAGCGCGGATGGCGCTTCTTCTCAACGCGGAGCTGGAAATACACAATAGACACATGGGCTGTGCAGTGGCATCTACCCAATTCACTCAGATTAACATGCAGTTAAAATTAGTACACTGTTTCCCTGCAGATACAAGGCTGCTGGATCCCATCCATATCAGTCCATCAGTTCATCACATTTATCACATCCAAACTGCTGAACAGAAGAAGAATATAAATATATATTGCATTACTTTAGATGAAGTGTTAAGCTTATACTGGTTTCATCACAAAATGTGAAGCCTCACAGAGTGTGAATTCCCACTCTCTTGGTCCTTTCCTTCTCCCTTCGCTACTCATCAGATAAAAATATACATTTTCTTGCTTCCACATTGCATTTAAGTCACCTAATTTTGTGCAACTGAAACATCTTTTAGCGATTAAAAGAAACAGGCCAAGGCATCATGACAGTCAGATGGTTTCTTTGCTGGTTTAGCTTCAGTGTCACGACAACAACACCAGGATTAAATAATCGGAGACTTGCTGCTGCTTTCACTCAGAATGCATCATGTTGTCACACGCCCACAGGTTCTGCGTCTCCAGGTTTTTGGTTAAAATTTATTTATTTTTTAATAAAGTCACCGCTTTAAAGTCAGTGGTGACAGCAGATGGGTACAGATACATGTAAAAAAAATCCAGAATTTAATTTAAAATCCTTTTCCTCACATACAAGGCTTTGAATCTACAGGCCTTATCTTTTCTTAAAGGCCTCATAGTACCATAATATCACTTCAAGGAATAGGAGGCAGAGCCTTCAGCTTTCAGGTCTCTCTAGGATGGAACCAACTTTTAGTTTAGATCCCTACCTGATTTAAGAAATATCTCTTCCTTCTCTCTCTTTAAGTCCCAACTCAAAACTCACTTGTTCAAAATAGCTTATCCCACATAAACTCTCCACTCGGCTATTTTAAATTTGTTTTATGTCTTTTATGATTGTGTAAACTGCTTGCTTTTATGTTGCTACTGTGTACAGTGTCCTTGAGTGTTCTGAAAGGCTCTTTCAAATAAAATGTATTATTATCATTATTACATAAAACATACACCGTACCCTCTACTTTTATGATCAGGCTCAGAAATATACTTTCTCATAAAGCCTTATAGTTAGGGATGGTTTCTTCCTGTTAAAAGGGAGTTTTTCCTTCTCACTGTCGCGAAGTGTTTGGGGGTTGTCTGATTGTTGGAGTTCTCTCTTTATTATTGTACGTCTTTACCTTACAATTAGTGCTGTCAGCGTTAATCTCGTTAACGTGTTAGCGCGGTTAGCTCGTTAATGCGTTAGCGCCGTCCAGCCCCATGCGCGGGGCGATCCGCGTTAACTCGTTAACGGAGATTTGCCGTGTTAATGCGGTTATGGCGTTAACGTCATGTTAACGAGATTAACGCTGACAGCACAACTTACGATATAAAGCTCACAGAGGTGACTGTTGTTGTGATTTGGTGCTATATGAATCATGAATTTAGTTTTTTGCTTATATTGAAATCCTAAATTAACAATATTCTCTTTTGCCAAATACAAAGTGACAATTGGAAAACTTGATTTATAGCATACATTGTTGCACATGACACAACGCCCCCCCATCTAAATATGGATAAAAGCCCATAAATAATTATTTAGTTTTAGCATTTAGTTTTATGCTGTTCAAGCTTCAGCATATTTGTGTTAATTTATCAATTTCCCTTGAGTCTTTTAATCAGAATAAAATGTATTGGATCATCCACCCTCTGCTGTGGCAGTGCAACAATTCCCACAGGATGAACACACATCCAGTTTTCCTTTTCATTTACAGCAAACATGATGCAATGCACCATCAGAACCCCCCCCCCCTCCCCCCAATTCTTTTGCTTTTAGTTTGACATCACACCTTTAGCTGATGATCACATGAAGGATGTTAAAGTGCTGTGAAAATCCACTATCCATTAGGTAAGTCTTCACAAACCTGCTAAAATGAAAAAAAAAGAAAGAAAAGAAAATGCATCTGACCAACATAAGAGCAGTGCAACGGCTCTGATGTGAAGTGAAAATGGGGTTACCACGGAGGCAGACCAGGGAGGGGGTGTTGTTACCATGGGCGACGGGCCTATGTGACCCAGATGGCACAAAAGCAGCTGAGACTATTGGACCACTGTGACAGCTACACCTAGTCTGTCTGCAGTGATTTAGAAAAGCCACCGATGAGTGAAGAGAAAGGCAGCATCCTTGTTTACTCATTTCCTGCTCCTGGATAATGGACTGTCAATAGTTTAATCAACAGCCATGAGTAAATGAAGATTTTAGACAAAAATAATTAAATAGATAAATGAAACCCATCAGTAGCGTGCTTTCATCAGTCACAGCTTTTCAAATACAGCTCATGTGTTTGCTTGAAGGTAGGTGGCCCTGGCAGCCAATGAGGAAAAGCCGACAGGTGATCAAATCCCACGGGTCTCTCAGGGTAGGCAAACATTGTCAAAATACAGACTTCTGCTGTCCTGTTCAATTTATGAAAGCTGACCAACGTAGCATGTGCTTTTACAGGTTTAAGCTAATTTGCAAGAGGTAGCAGTTGGGATAAGCTGGAGATATGTAGCTTGTCTTTGTCTGGAACTATAAAGATTATGCACCAAAACAAGTCAATTCTCTAAAGCTTTGACTCGCCATTTGTTTAAATGCTACTATTGCATGTCACTAAATTGTGTCTCATCTCCTACAGTGAGTATTTTCTTCCCGTCTGCCTTTGTTCTCCTTTTCCTCGTTCCCCTCACCCCCAACCCTTTGGTGCAGATTCCCCCTGTCACCAAGTACTTGTTTATAGAAGGTTATTTATATAAAAAAGCTGGAACAACTGATTGGATTAATCTTTTTTGTACTCATGCATTTCTTTTTAAAATGTAAAACTGACAGTTATTGTGGCTAACAACAGAGCGCCCTGCAGTTGCTCACCACAGTTTGCTGTTGATTTCCTGAAACTGTTAATTCACTGAGTAAACATACTTGAGCTTGGAGTGGTATAACAGCCATTTAACATATTCTATCATATGAATGTTTGGCAACATAGCTTTACCACATACTTTACCTTCTAAGTCTGTCTGAATTTTAGCATATTTCCTACAAATACACATACAAGTAGCTTAACAAAATTGATTAGTGACTGAAAGCTAACAAACAAGAAGCAAACATATTTGCCATATTTTCTGCACTCCTGTTGCTGCCCAGGCTGCTTGTTCAAGATCAGTTTTGGATTCAGGAAGTTATCATTTGTAGGTTTAGTAGCTCTGCTGTCTGTTTTTGAGCCTCCACACTGGTGAGAAGAGAAAGTGGAGCTCATTTTCACTGGGTGCTACACCTCAGCAAGGTTTCCAGAAGTTGACCTATCAGAGGAAAGTGGACTTTGTAGGGAAGTGGGAAACTTAAAAGGACAGAAGGTAATATGGCCTCTTTCAAGCACATGCTCAACCGAGGTGCTGCAAAATAGGTGATATGAAATAAAGGGTTTAATAAGGATTTATTAACTGTGAATAATGCACAGCTGTCTTAATGGAGTGCCTAATTGGAAATGTAGAGCATATTAGATCCACTTTATGTTTGGGTAGAGCCATGTTCATCTTCCTTACCTCTGCTGCTTGTATGCTAAACCAAATTACCTGCCTCCCGAGTCTTGCTCCTCACTTATTGAACTGATTTGAGATCGATCTTCTCATTTAACTCTTGGTTAGAAAGCCCATTTCCCAAAACCCCCAGCCAATCCTTTAGTGGTCACTCCATGCTGGTGCTTGATATTGGGCTTATAATACCACAAGCATTATTCCATAAGCCTATAGCTGATGCAAACTCAGTATTTTCTAAATGGTAGCAAATTTGGTGATAAAAATGGCCAGGAGATGACTTCCAGCTACTTGAAGTAAGACCAGCTCCAGCTGAAATGGGCATGGTGTGATGTACAGTCCTAAAATATTCATTGGTTATTCATTATTGTCTTCATCATGTCACAGTGAGAAATGCTGATATGCAATGACATTTCACTTGTTCTGGGTTCTTAGTGCACAATGTTAGCTTGATGGCAGGGCCAACATCAAGTGCCAAAGCACATGAATTATGAATCAAGAACGCTTCCTGTTTCGATATGCCACATCTCTAATCATATTCCCTGATTCTCTAGAATGATATCAAGCACAAGAAGTCACATGCTGCCGACACCATGATTATTTTACAGCATGCATGTCACAATCCAAACAGACATATGCTTTGAAGTGGCCTTCCTCAATCCAATCACTCTTTGACAGGACTGTTGGGTAGCCTCTTCTTCGCTTTTAAAGGCTTCCCCTACCTCCCCAGAGAGGGGAGGAGTGGGCGACGCTGGCTAAAAATAGATCTCGTTGAGAAAGGATGAATCAACACTGCACCTTATGCTTAATTAAAGATTAAAGAGAAAGTACTTGCTGGCGTGGAGGTTTCTCAAAGCTTCACTTTACTTCTCTGATTAAGGTTATGTAACACTTGTTAATAGTGCATGTGCCATACTAAAAAAAGCGATGACATATGCCAGTGAGGCAAAATCAATCCTGTGATGACAGGTCACAAAAGGTTTTGTATTAATTTGCTGCTCACAGCTGCTAAATCACTTAAATCATCCTGATTTGTGCAAAATGTATCTGAATTAATAATGAACCCGACATGAGAATGCCCGAGGATCTGGCCTAAATTTGTCATGTGTCTGAAGCACTGAGAAATGGACTAACTTGCTCTACAGAATGACCCCAACACCTCACCGGTTAACATGAAGACGTGGTATGTTTTCAACACAATACCTGTTGATGTGATGTTGGCTTCCTGTCGAGCTGTTTCCTGTTTTATTTTGTTGTTGCTGGCCTTTGTGTATTCTTGTAACTTCCTGTCTGTTTCAGTGTAAGTCCTGCCTTGATTCAATTTGCCCATCACAGTGTAAATACTTGTAGTTATTCACTTATCTACATGTCTTGTATTTGGGGATTCTTCAAATCTCCTCACAAGTTTCGGTCATTTAGTACCAGAGCCAAAGTAGAACAATTTTAATCCTCTCATGGAAAACAGTAGTTGCTAAAAAAGTTAAAGGTTAACCTTTATATTTTGCTAGAAAAATTGAAAAGTGAGTGAATCAATTTATTAAAATCTGCAAACATACATGGACTCCGGGGAATACGTGACTTCTGCCCCATTGTGTTTCTCTATCCAGGTATGCTTTTACTGCTTTGGCAGTTTGGGCATCAGAGCAAACAACGAAGGATGCCAGTCAGATGTTTTCCAGGTGGCACTGATTGGTGGATCTAAATCTGGTGGTATTTTTCTGCAATCATAATTGTATAAATTTTGACAACCTCTCCAACACCACTGGCTGAAAACATGGCAGACCCCTCAACATGTTTTAGAGATGTCTGTATACAACCCCTGTTGTACTTTTCAGCTTTCCTTCTGTGCACATACTGATGACCATTTGAACCAAAAATGTCAAAATAAGATTTATTACTTCATAAGACCTGTTGCTACTGATTTACAATCCAGTCTGTTTCCTTCTTTAAGAAAGTTTTCTTGACAGCTACGCTCCAGTGAGGCCATTTCTGATGAGGCTTCAGTGAACAGTAGATGGATCAGCTGAAGGGCCAGATGCATCTCTGAGGTCCTTTGTCTTTGCTGGATTTTGTTTAAGGCCATGGCTTTCTGATGCTGTTCATCTGCTGTAGATAGTTTCTTGGGCCTGACACCGACCACTTTCAAAAATCACTCTATAGAATCAAAATGTAAAGAAAATAGTGGAACTTTTTTGGGACAGTACATACCAGAGAACGTTATTTACAGTTCAACGACAGGTGGTAGCATTTTGTTTTTGGTCATTTTCTTCTGGTAAGTAAATTTTAATTTAGCAGCTGGCCATTAGCTGATAACTCTTCAGGTCATTGATTTAAGTTTATCCAATTAAAACAACAACAACAACAACAGCACGAGGTGAGGCGCATGCTACAGGCTGTTAACCCGAGGAAGGCGGCGGGTCCTGATGGTGTGCCAGGTCGAATATTGAGGGATTGTGCAGGACAGCTGGCTGGGATCTTCACCAGGATTTTCAACAAATCCCTCGCACAGGCGACTGTCCCACTCTGCCTGAAGTCCTCCACCATAGTCCCCTTGCCTAAGAAGCCCCACATCACCGGCCTGAATGACTACAGACCGGTGGCACTCACCCCAGTGGTAATGAAATGCTTTGAGAAGCTGGTCCGCAGACACATCACAGCAGCCCTGCCCCGCAGCCTGGATCCACACCAGTTTGCCTACAGAGCAAACCGATCCACGGAAGACGCTGTAGCCACAGCACTCCATGCTGCATTAACTCACCTGGAAGAGCATGGTAGCTATGTGCGGATGCTCTTCGTGGATTACTGCTCAGCTTTTAACACCATCCTTCCACACAAACTGGTGGCCAAGCTACAAGACCTGGGGCTTCCATACAGCACCTGCATGTGGATCAATAGCTTCCTCTCGGGCCGTAGACAGAGAGTCAGAGTTGGCCATCACACATCCTCAGCCCTGAGTCTCAGCACTGGCTCACCCCAGGGCTGTGTGCTCAGTCCACTGCTCTACTCTCTCTACACACACGACTGCACTCCTCGCCACCACAGCAACATCTTTGTGAAATTTGCAGATGACACCACAGTGGTGGGGCTCATTTTCAAGGGAGACGAGTCTACGTACAGAGACGAGGTGGAGCAGCTGACGTCATGGTGTAAGGCCAATAACCTCCTCCTCAACACTTCAAAAACCAAAGAACTCATAATAGACTTCAGAAGGAAAAAGGCAGAGATCCAACCACTATTCATAAATGGGGACTGTGTAGAAAGGGTGGCAAGCTTCCGCTTCCTGGGAGTCAATATAGAGGAGAACCTTTCCTGGAGTGTGAACACCTCCGAGCTGCTGAAAAAGGCCCAACAGAGACTGTACTTCCTGAGAATTCTCAGGAGGAATAACATCACACAGAGACTGCTGGTGTCCTTCTACAGAGCCACCATTGAGAGTGTTCTAACTTACTGCATATGCATCTGGTACACTAGCTGCACAGGGGCTCAGAGGAAAGCACTCCAAGGGATCATTAACACCGCCCAAAAGATCACTGGCTGCCCTCTCCCCACACTGGAAGTTCTACACAATGCCCACTGTTTTAAAAAGGCCCAAAACATCATAAAAGACACCTCACATCCTGGCCACTCCCTGTTCGAACTGTTGCCCTCAGGCAGACGGTACAGGGCAATCAGAGCAAGGACTAATAGACTCAAACACAGCTGTTATCCAACTGCAATAACACATCTGAATACTACAAAAAAATGTCCATCACGCCACTCTTGTGTTAATCTATGCACGGTCTGAAGCATGTGTGTGGGAATGTATGTGAATGTTTTACTGTTATATCTTATTAGTATTTTAAGTATTCTATCTATTTTATTTATTGAATTTTATTGTTTTATTTATATTTTGATATTGCTAGAGATGATGCAATGATCGGGGACCATTCTTAATTTCGTTGTTCTCATGACAATGACAATAAAGTTTCTGAATATCTGAACAAAAAACAAACAAACAAAAAAAAAACACAAAAACCAATGGTGATTGTTAGATGGTTACAGAGATTAAGATTAAGAGTAGTAGACCTTGAACTTTTGGTTGACTTAACGGTGGCTAGGCTAGTCTTTTATAGTCAGAGCTAGCTATGTCTGTGAAGGTTCTCAGTCATCGAGGTCATCGTAGTCTAAGAAGCTTGAAAAGAAAAGCATCTGGACTTCTTTAGGTTTGAAGACGTTTCACCTCTCATCCTAGAATCTTCTTTAGTTCTAAGAGCAACTGGTGGAGAGTCTCAGATTTTTAAGCGGAGCTAAAAAGAAAAAAAGCTGAGCTAGCTAGTTAGACCCCAACCTTTAAGGGTTAGGGTTTCAGACAATCTGAGTTTGGTCAGCTGTAATATATCCAATTTATGCAGCAGATGACAAACAAGGGGGAGATGATCCAGAGGTAGATGAAGCCAAAATCAAAATCACAGCTCCTCCATCTTGCTAAACTTAAGGCAAATACAGCATCCATTAGTTGGTGTTTATCTGGCCCCAGCTATGCAACTTCCCCCCAAATCTCATTTTTATACAAGAATCCTGAATGGCGATTAGGTGTAATGGGGTGCTGGCTGCCACACTCCCCTTTGTATCCTTAACTTTTTTCCGCTTTACTTTGCCTTTGACAAAAACTGTGCAGAAATGAGGCAAAAATAAATAAATAAAACAACCGACAAAACCATTTTCTATGAAAAATGTGACAGAATGATTGTTTGTCTGGATTTGATCTGACGTGTCTCACCCACCACTTCTGCCTCGACTCCCTCCTGACCCGGAGCGTCCCCCTCGCTCCCTCTCCTTGTTTGTCTGTCTGTGTCGTGTCCTGATTATACGAGTGGGATCAGGTGCACAGGAGATGAGCAGCCGGCTGCCAATCATCTCCAATCATCTCTGCCATAAACCACACTGCCACATCATAGACTGGGATTCACAGTTAGCCTTGTTCTAGCCATTCTTTGAACATCGTTGCTTGTTAGCGCTTTTTGCCTACTCTGCTTTGCATCTGTGAGCTCTTCCTCCCCCTGCCCGACTCCTGCCAGTGCCAGAACAGTAGGGAAGTGGCACAGCCTCTGACCTGCTCTGCCATTTCCTCAAGCACGACTCGGCTCAGCTCCTACAGCCTCTGGCCCTGCTGCTTCCTTCTTAAAACTCAATTTGTTACTACATATATCCTTGCTCACCTGTGATTGTCTGTCAGGATTTTGGCTTCACGAAACAAGCACCATGACATAAAGCTGAAAGGATCTTTTATGGATCTATGTCGCCCGATTAGATTGCAGATAATGACTATTTTACAGCATAAATAATGCAGGCCGAGCTTGGAGCTTGGACTATGGTTTTTAATAGATTTTGCAAAATGCACTTTTTCTACAGTTTTGCATTAAAATATAGATGACTTCATTTCAGCGAGGAGCAGCTGGAGCTTATCATATCCTCCTTTAGGCAGAGCCCAAGCAATTACTCAACCGTAAACTTCATCCGTGTCTGCTGCTCTCCTCGGGTCATCAGGTGGATAAATGGAATAAAAGTTGCTTCATGAGAAAGCAGAGGAGATTAGCATGGCTATTAACTATAATAAGTTGTAGAGAGTACAGGATTCTCAATGCTTTTCTCTGTTTGCTTTCTTCTCATCTCCAACAGTCTCTCTGTCATAAATGCGAGGTCTTCAAAGTCCTCCAGCTTTTACTCTAGGCTGTCTTTATACATGTGTTGTGGTTATCAGTCCTTCCAGATGTATATTGTTTTGGTGTGTGTGTGTGTTACAGGCAAGACTTTGCTTTTTTTTTTTAACCCAAAAGAGGTGCCTGAATTAAGGCAATAACACTTTTTTAAGCATCCCTACTCCCCAACTTTCTCCATGGCATCTAAAATAAAAAAGAGGATAATCCCCCCCCCCCCCCCCCCCCCCCGCACAGTAGGCTTTAATGAAAAATTATATAATCTTCCTTCACCTAGATTGGCATCTTCATCTTCAGCTTTATTAAAAAACAGTCTTATTCATGAACCCAGCCAGTGGGAGTAGTTGTTGAGCAAGGAAAAATTGCACACATACACCCACTTGGGAGCCACCTGGTACAAATACAATCTTGTACTTGTGGCAAGCGAGCCGTGAAGCCTGCTCACCGGTGCAGTCACAGTCGTTTTTGGAAAAGGGAAGCACATTTCCTTTTAGCGGTGCTAGACAGAGTCTCCTATAACTTTGAAGTTATTGCTGTCCACTCCTGTAAACCTGTTTAGCCTCCACTCCAAATATCACATCTCAGTGTACCTCTGCTGTGACAGGAAGTGTAAGGTGGATGTCCTGACCTTAAGCTTGGTGTGTAGTGACTCATGCAACTTATTTAGATGAGTCATGTGTACTGGAGTCCACACCTTTTCAGATCACTCAAGCCTAGAAAATACCTTGGAGCAGCCTGTTCTGGGGGCGTCTTGTCCTTACGGCCAATGGGCTGCAGTAAAGGTTAGGTGAGGATGAGTAAGAACCGAGGACTCGGCTTTGGATCTTGGTGTGTGCAGGGAGAGAGAGGAAATGGGCACAGAAACGAGTGAGTCAGTGCTTGGACTGTGTGTATAACAAAAGGCTGGACCACAAGGAGACAGCTGGTGAAATTATAGATCTCATAATATATTCACTTGCTGTGCAGAAAATGTAAAATCTCCAGAAGCCTCTTGCTGCGGTAGCTGTTGGTTTCCACGAGCTATGAAAGCAAAGCTCAATGTGCAAAGATGATTTTTGCTTTACTCTTGGATGATCAGGAAGCTCCTGAACAGCATTATGTTGTGATATTTGATAGTGAAGGCCGCAGCGAGTCCCTCCTTAGCCCAGTTGTGCATTCACCAAGCCCTGGCCCTCTCAGTATAGTTTAGCTTTCTTTTTAATAATAATATCTAAATATTTTTAGTGATGAGCCAGTAATTGAAATCAATTTTTACCATGTAAAGTGGATATGAAACGTTTTTAATACCTGTAAAAGTGCAAAAATCCAGGTTTCAAGTTTTTATTTGTCATATACAGGTAACAATGGCTCATTACTACCTGCAATGAAATTCTTAGGCTCAGTGTCTCCTCAATCTTGAACAATGAAAGGTAAAATTGCACTTAGATGAAAAAAAAACTGTATAAATAAAGAAGATATATATTTATAAAAAAGAATAGAATAAAAAAATATAGAGTATTAAATGGACTGTAGCTGTCACGATCCTGGGTGTTTTGAGTCCTTCAGGTTTTCTAAGTTCATTTCTATTATGCCTATAGTTCTTTGTTATTAGGTTCCCCTTGTGTCCTCAACCCCTGTGTTAAGTCTCCCTCGCCCTTCATGTGTTTCATAATAATGGATTGGATTTATATAGCGCTTTTCAAGGCACCCAAAGCGCTTTACAATGCCACTATTCATTCACTCTCGCATTCATACACTGGTGGAGGCAGCTACGGTCTGCCTCTCACTATGTTTCCTGTTTTATTTTGAAGAGTTCTTGCGTTCCTACGTTCAGTGTGTTTGGTTTTACTCTCCCCCCTGTGACGTCGTTCATTCAGATCATCTGTTTCCCCCTGATCACCTCATGTGTGCATTTACTCTGTGTGTTTCCAGTCATTCGTCGTCAGGTCGTCTGCTAAGTTCACGTCATGTTTCCAGGTATTTACGTATTCTTGTCAGGTTTCCATGTTTAGGGTTTTTTTCATGTTATTTTCTAGTTTCCTCGCAGTTTAGAGTTTTGTTTAGCATTGCCGTTGATTTCGCCTTTTGTTTTGTACTTATTCATCATCCACAATAAAAATACCGCTTTGTGTTAAAAGTCCAATTTTCGTTTTGCTTGTCTGCATTTGGGTCCTCTTCTTCACTCCATACAGTCTGCCTCAGCCAGACTGTGAATGTAGCAGCTGTAGTGCAGAGGCAGTGCTGTGTTGACTGTGATGTAACTATAACCTGCACATTTCAATGTGTACATACCTTCCTATTGAGGCTTTGCAGACGCAAAACTGCTGACTCTGTGACATTAGGCTGTCGGCCATTTTGGATGTGTGACCGTCATGGTGACAGTGCAGGGTCGAGTGAATAAGGCCTCAGTTACACAAGCCTAGAGACCATCTGGCAACCACTGGTTTTGAGGCAAAAACATAAATTGATTGATGGATTGATGGAAGTTTGCTAAAGTCCCAGTCGCACAAGGATACAGAGGGTCAGTGACTCCTGGCCACCACCTGTCGCTAGGGGAAAAAATATGCATTCCCTAGCCTGTTGGGAAAAACCTCCTTGTGATTCTTTTAGCCGCTAGCATATTGCTGTCCATATTGATGGACTTGAGTGCAAACACAGTCCAGCTGCTCTCTGAGTTGTTGTGAAACTGTGAAGTCCAACACAAACTGGAAAAGGCAACGGTTCAATCACAAAGTAAAAGATGTGCTTAATGAATCATGCTGGCTGCAGTGCTGCCAACATGCTACTTTAAAGGTGAATTGTCTTCATTTCCAGATTGTGTTGCACTTTTCACAGTTTCATGACAGCTCGGAGAGTAGCTGGACAGTGTTTGCACTCAAGTCCATCACTTTACACGTTTCCCTAGCAACCAGTGGTTGTATTACATCCGATATGGCAGGGAAATTGTGAGCAAAGTGTGTATTATGTGGCGAACCTCCATACTAAGTTGCATCTTACAGCAAAGAGTTTACAAAGCATCAAAAGGTCTCAGTCAGGAGAAGGGTACAAAAGGGCATTAAATGTCCTGTGGAACACAGTGTAGCCAGTAAATATGGCACAAGAGTGGCATCACCAAGAACTGGATGTCCCTCTAAAATTGCTGAAAAAACACAAAGAAACCTCATCATGGAGGCTGCAACAGTCCCACTGTATCATTAAGGAGCTCCAGGAATTCACACAGTTACTGTTTACTACATGGCTATGGGGGAGTTAAAAAAGGGCTAAATTAGCACCAACATACAACAACATACTGCACATCAACCCTCCTGAAAGCAAGTGGGTAAATTTGTTCTGTCCTGTGAGACTGAGTTTCAGCTTCTTAGTCATAACACCTACAGAGATGTTTGTCACAAAAACAGAACTGCATACAGTACTCATGGTGAAGCATGGTGGTGGCAGCATCCTGGCATGAGTTTCTTCACCTGGTGCTGGATTTTTGTTTAAGGTGGAAGAAATGATCAGCAGTTCCAAAGACTTATCAATTTAGACACAAACCTTCAGGGATCTACTAGAAAGTTGAAGATGAAGAGGAATTCCACATTTAAGCACGACAATGGCGGATTAACACAAACCAAGTTCTAAAATGATTTATCTGGGACTAATTTCTTTAAAACACATTTTAGTGAGGCATGTGCAGACTTTTTATATCCACTATTCTTACTCAAGACTGTAAAAAATGGAAAAGGCATCTTGATGTCGCCCATCATGGAAAATCTGAACTCCACCTTTGGAAGCCTGAACTTTAGCTTTATGGCTGCTGCCATTGTGGAACCACAGGTGACAATATTTGAACAAAAGGGTGAAGATGTCATCAGGAGTAAGCACCACCCAATTTTATGTGTACTGAGATGGATAACTGGTAATTAGTGCTAAGTGCCTGGCTAATAAAATAACAGCTCACAATTCCATTTAAAAGCTCACACACTGCAGAGCTCCAGTGCAGTAACCTATGTCGGCACATCTGCAGCCATGCACCCAATTTTCAGTCTTGCCAAAAGGTTCAGTTGTTATGATGGAGGAAAATATCTGAAGAGATTAAGACTATTTTCTTATATGCACTTATAAACACAAGAGTGTTATGGCTGAACTTGGCCATTTTATTCAGCCTCAAGTGGTCACTAGAGGAACTGCAGTTTCAGACCTGTTCCTGTCCTTATTTAAACCAAATTGACATTTTCCACCTGCATTGCTTTATATTCATTTTAAAGTTTCTTCTAAAAAGTAAAACTCCAGAATTTATTCCAATTTTAACCTGATCCAGGAATGCATTAGGACGCATGAAAGTATGATCATGTTTGACAAGAAAATGAGAGATGTGCTTGAAGGTTGTGCCAAATTATCAATTTAGTGCTTTTTAATTAAAGTACATGTCAAGACTGAGAAGGCTTTTGAGATTTTTGTGTATTTTCTTAAGCGAAAATCCAATTATTTGTTTTGTTCAGAAATAACTCACAGCCTCCTTAAAGAGCTCAGTTTTCATGAAATGACAGAGGGCGCTTTGATCGTGTTTAATAGGTAATGTTACGACAGCAAAAAGTGATGACAAATCCTCTGAAATAGGTTTTAAAAATTAAAAACAAATGCCCCAATTTCAAAGATTAGCAGGAACAAACCAATATCACAGATTACTTTTGAGAGAAGCTTTTTCTTAGCACCTTTCTCTCTTTTCAAATTATTTTCACACAGCTATCAAATCAGCTTAAATGCGTGTCCACTGTATGTCACTGTTAAAGTGAAAGCTTTCACATGCAGTGGCACATGAATCTTAGAGAGCAGTTCTGGTGCCTGCACATCATTATTTCTAAAGGCTGTTCATTAAAGCCTGCCTGTACAAAGCAGTGTTTTCTTCATCAGTGGGCTGGCATGTTTTAAGAGGCTCTTTTCATAGTTGGCTGCAGAAGCTGTAATGCACCAACACGTGCCTGCTGGCCTGGTCTGCCTGCCCACTGGCTTCAAAGCGCTGCTGTCGCCTAATGGTAATGAATGCAGTGTGTCTGCTCGCTGTGCTTGCGAGCTCACTGTTAATCCATTCCAGTCAGACTCAGGTTACAGTTTGCCGTTGCTCTGCTCCCCATGCAAGAGAAGCTGCCAAGAAAGTCAGTTTTCCTGGTTCAGCAGCCTGTTGGCTGCGCTGAATCTCTGGTCACGAACCCTCTGCCATAACAATGTGTTTGTTACCCTGGTCCGTACCAAAGGAATGCCTTTTTAAATCCAAGACAAACACTCCGGCCAGCAGTTAGAAACAGAGCAGAACTCGCTGCGTTATTCTTCCACAGATCCTTGCGACACCATCCAGGATGCCTGTGGATCATATGGAATATATACAGTTCCACAAAGAAAATCTTTAACCACGTAAAAAAGGATTGATAAAGACATCAATACACGAGTAGGCCATTTCCTGCTGGGTCATTAATAAACCACTAAAGGAGTCCTTTCAAAAGTGGCTTTGTGTGGTCTGTCCTCATTGGGTCAAAGCAATCTATTTATGCTTCGTCCTCACCCCTGCTATCTCCTTTAGGTCTCCAGATAAAAGAGGGCTCATTGTGAACAAAGCAACTGCTTTGACAGAGCTTTGGGCACCTGCAGCGGATCAAACCGTTCTGTGCGCTCAGGTTCGATAAAACGGGGACTGCGTGATGGTGGGGGAGGCCACTGTGCCTACACGTTAGGAAGTCTATCAGCTGTACATGCGTCCTTTGATATGCAATTAAAAAACAAACAAAAAAAAGCAGCAGCAGACAATGGAGACCTCATGGAGACCTCGTAATCTCCATTAATGACAACAGCAGCCTCCACGTAAAAGATATTTACATCCACAACGAGAGCATGTGCTGCCAGAGATGGTGCGATAACTTCTTTGAATGAGGCGTTGCTATGGGAATATGACTCACCACAAGTCTTCCTGCCTTACCTGTGGCAGCTGCACAGCACTCATGAAAGCTATTTCATGCTCCTTTTGTTTGCCAACCAGCAATAACGTATCATTATCAGATGTCTGCGAAAACACAGTGAGACTCGGGTGTCTAAAAAAAGGCTACTCTCGCAAGTTTGTTTTTTCCCCTTCTGAACATGTTTTACTGACTTTAGAGCGAGGCTGCGATTGTTTTATAATCAGGCAATCAAACGATGATGACGACATCCCTGATTGTGTAACGAGGGGCTGAAGAAACCGACATTTTCCTGCGTTCGCTTTGGTGCTGCGTTTTGTAGAGACGTGATCATTTCTTCTGAATCAGTCAAAGTCTACCCTAGCAACGATCTCAAACTCTGTGAGGAGTCTAGTACAGCATCTGACTTTTATTTAGCTACTAAGGAGCTGAAAATAGAAATGTTAAACATAAATACAAATCTGGCTTAGAGGACATGATGACTGATTGACTAGATGGCTTCCAGTTGGACTCGGAGTTAATTACTTGTTCTTAATTGTTTTTATGATTGTTTTGTTAATTTTGAATCAGTAATGAGGTTCAGGAATTACGGTGCAAGCTTGGAAATAATCACTATTTTTAACCTATTTAAACTACGGGATCTGAAAATGACCTTCTGCTCTGTAAGACCAAGCGAGTCCCATGAAGCTGAAAATATCTGTGCTTGATTAGTCAGGTCTTGTGCTCAGAGGTTGAGTTCTGTGTTCTGCTGCCTTTTAATGACTCCTTACAGGCACGCCATGTACCTCAGGTATGGAAAGATGCTGTGGTGGTCTCTGTACTTAAATCCAGGTAAAACTCTAATTGATTTCAGGCCAGCCACCCTTAGATCAGGGACAGTGAAACTGATGAGGACAAACGGAGCATGTGCCTGAACCCATGCAGTTAGCTTCTAGACCACATAGAGGAGCAGAAGGTGCCACAGTGATCTTTTTGAGCCTGATTGTCAAACACTTTAAGGGAAAAGTTGCTCGTGTTCGATTACTGTTTGCTGATTTTTCTTCAGCCTTCAGCAAAACTGAGCCTCATCTTTTAAACAGAACATTTCAGCCTGAATAATGGATTTTTAATGAACAGGACTCACAAAATCCAGATTAACGGACTCCCATGCAATAGAGTCTGCTCCTCGACTGGCTCCCAACAAGAAAGCGTGCTCTCGTCGTCGTTGTTTATCCACTAGCCAAATACATGTAACAGCAGTTATGAAAATAGGATCATTTTAAAGTTTGCAGATCTATTATTGTTCTGTTAGCCATGGTCCATTCCTCTGCAACTTTGTTAAATGGTGTGATGACTTCTATCTTCAATTACAAATCTGAGACCAAAGATGTGACTTCCATTAAGGACCTGATCAGTCTTATAAATATCTTGGAGCTGTTATTAATTTAAAGTTGAACTTTGAGCCAAGTTGTGTGTAAGAAAAAAAAAGAAGCCTGAAGGCAAAAGTGTCTGAAGTTTGAAGAAACGTATTTATTTATTTTCAGACTGACAAAACCGCAATGATTTCTATTTTATTGTCCTTTTACTTGGTGTCATGGTTTTAATACTTACCCGTGAACAACAGAAACTCACTCAGCGGTGAGCAATAGCTGAACCCAGCATCTCTGTATATCACACAGTTACAGAGGTTGGCTGGTTGATTGATTGATTGATTGATTGAATCTTTATTTTGAACATGTTGAAAAAGTATATATAAAAAAAATAGAATTAAAAGAGACAAATGAACAAAGCAAACAAAAGGAAAACGAGCAACCACAACTCCAAATAACGTCCATGTTCAAAAAGGAGCAGGAAGAAGCATAAGCTTATTTAATCCCACCCCTTTTCCACTATCTAGTATCAATAGACTACAGAAATACCTCCTTGCAATTACATTATATGTTATGTGTAATTTTTTTTTATTTTTTTTATTTTTTTTATTTTTTAATATATATGGTTCAATTCTACCAAACAGTTTTCAGCCTTTGCAGAGTGAGTTTCTTAAAGACTTCACAAAGTGCACAACAACATACAAAACTGCATCGTTCCATCAGCCAAAACTCAGATGAACAAATTATTTTTGTTACATGTTACAGTGTAAATTCTTTATCATATTGTATTCTATCTATTCTGTTTTCTATTGTAACTGCGTTTGTTTTGGAAATGTACTCGTGAGGATGGATGACTCATCTGCTGCAGACCAAAGCTACATACAGGAACGAATAAAGTAACGTGAACCTGAACCTTTCAAAGTGGTTTTTATATTGATGTTTGACATAAATTTGTGTAACTTGATGATCATATGACATGAGCACTGATCTTGATCAGTGATCTTAATGTATTGGTTAATGGGCTGATGTAATAGGAGCTTTGCAGTTGCTGAATGGAGTAAAATATAAGACAAAGATTTATGTCATATACACCTACGTGTGAATGCAGTTAATAAATCACGTAATTTTTGAATAATTTCAAAGGAAAATTAGTCATGAGGCAGGATGCTGTAAAAGGACCAAACTTCAGCCAGGAGAACAACTGAGATAATCCATCCACAATACGAGGTTAGTCATTCATATACTGCTGCATGGGCTGGGCTGTAGTTACGTCCTAAGGTTTTAAAAACTGAGCTTAAATAAATGATTAGTGGTAATAAAAGCCGAGGGAGGTCAACAGTGATCACTGACTGTTTTAGGAGCTTTTTGAGATTAAATAGAAGAAAATACAAAACATTAAACATGTTAACAACACAAAAGCCATATTAAACGCAGACTACTTTAGGCCCGGAAGTAGGATTCGTCACGTCATCACTGAACAACCGGATACAATATATGTATGCTAATATATGCTAACCAAGCTTGCTATCATCAGCTGATAAATTAGCGCTCCATTGTCTGGTCCAAACATGTTTCCATAGCAGCCTGGAACTACCCAAAATATAAATGTCTGATCTAGAATCCAGTGGGTGATGTCAGGTTGTCTACTCCCATCCTTTTTTACAGTCTATGTTTTTTTCTTTCTTTTCTTTTTTTCTAAATATTTGTTTTCTGATCAATATTGCTGCTTTGTTTATCAAATTGCCACTGGCCTGCTGTCAAGTAAACCAAGTGTCTATTTAAGTAAAGTCTTTACAGCTTATTTTAAGTTTGGATTATTTGTATTGTGGAGATATAAACTGCATTTTAAGGCAAAATAAAGAGGTATGTTTCTTCCACTGCAACTGCTAAGCTGATAAATATGTCAAAAATATAAATATCAACTTAGCATAATTAAATTAGATAAATATGATTTTTTTGTATATATAATTGAAGCTATATTTCATGCAAACTACTCCAGCAGGTAAAGTTACAAAATGAATATATAAAAAGACATAAAGATAAGAATATTATTCCAACAATAATGACAATAACAGACAAACTGCAAACGCTGGTGCTTGTCACCATTAGATGTAGCACAGAAATGAACGCACGCATGGCAGATGTTTGAGTTCGGTTTTGTTTCTGTGTGGCGCTTCAGGTATGTTGTCATACACTGAGAAGTGTGGAGGTGGCCCATCTGTCACAGCACTACTAACCCTGTAAACAAAAATCCCGAGCTGTCATTCACTGCACGCCCACGCTCTTTTATTCTCACTGGTTCCTTCTCAGGCAGGCAGCGCCCATGAAGGTAAAAATAAAAACTCCCCCAAACATAAACAATTCTACGTTACATATACAACGTTGAACAAACTGTGGTTTGCAGAAGCTGTAAGAAGTGAAAGTCATAGTGTGTGTAAAGATTAATGAGCTGTTGGAGGCATGAAAAAATAAATAAATGCAAACCTCAACATGAAATTCATTTGTACATAATGAATCATTGGAGTATGAGCGTGATCTTCCTTTAAAGGTTAATAACTTCTGACCTTGTTTCTAACCAGCTGACCTATAGTTAATATGAACACAAACAATTAGCTGGATATTTATTTATACTGATGTTATATCAATTTACTGTATACACTCGCAGATGCTGAATAGGTGTGTATGAAATTAGGACCAATCACGTAGTTATGCAAGTCCATTTTCCAAGCTGTTAAAAAAAGATTTTAGATTGATAACCATTCAGTGTCGCTATCATTTAGATTCACTGCACATTATACTATGCAAAAAACAATTCATCACTTCTAGTAACTAACATTGATTTGTTATAGTTAGCTATGGATTGCAACTGCTAGCAGGAACTGTTCTGAGCAAGATTAGAGTTTAATGGTGCGTTCAAGTCCTGCAACCAAGAACTGCACATCCAATGTTAAAATATTAACATGGTTTCAATGCCTCCTTCAAGGATGTTATAGATTTTTATTGATTAGGATTACTCAAAAACTTGTGGTTGGTTTTCCAGGATTAGTTTTTAATCAGATGTTAGGAGTTAATCTAGGTCCAAGAACGTTTATTGCGAAAGTTATGACATGGTTATAACAACTAAACAAAATTGGACAATTTTGCATCCCATCTTCACAAACGCATATCAAAGAGCAATAAGAAAAATCCAGGCAATCACTTGATGTTATCCCCGGGCCAAGATTTCCACTATCTGAAGGGACTTTTCAGCCCTGGCAGAGTCAAACTGCTCTTATTTCCAACTAGATTAAAACATTAAAACAAGGTTTTCAGTTTATATTTGCACTCCGTCCCAAGCTCACTGCCTCATAAACCTTATCAGCACAAATGCTACAATAACAGTTTATTATTTTGGCTATGAATGAAGCCGTGTGTTCCCATTTTTAATAATACCAAAACTGACCAAAAGTTTACTCACTGTTCTGTCTAATCAAAGTAGCTGTGAGGAAAAAAACAGGACGTATCTTTAAAGTTTATGATTGTTGTACAAAGAAATTCAGTTTTTTTTAGTATGGTTAACATGAGAGCAACAACCAGTTCAATCTGTGAATATTTTAGCGGTTCAGTGGAACACAGTAAGGATCTGTGGACTGCTTGATCCTCTTTATTCCATGTACCTGTCCAAAAGCATCGTGTTACCCTCTACTGTATCTTGTGCTGTGCCTCCAAGACAAGACATACCGACTGCTGAGTTACCTAACGCATGACCTGAGATCCTCCCCCTCTTCCTTCCTGTCCTCAGGCGCTGCTCTGTGCTCTGGGGACGCTGTAAAGGCAGCGTATTTAAAAAGGCGCAGCACAGCTGCTGGATCCAAGTGACATCAGGTACTTGTAGGGCTGCAGGGGGATTTCATGACTGCACTGAGATCACACTTTTTCTGAACATGAGCACTTCTACTGGCTTGAGGTGATCGTGATATAGGCCTTTATGAACGTCAGACAATGTTGCATAAGATCATTGGTTAATGGAAATCTGAAGAGCTCTCAGAGAGCTTTTTGTTATGAGGCTGAGGCTGTGACATGCTCACAAAGAACCAATTTTGCTCTCAGTGAGCTCACTTTCAGTCTTGCCTACGCTGCGAAAATATTCATTGTGTTGTTCTATATCGGCACTGAAAGCCCATCTTGGTGTAATTTAAGCCTTTAAACACCACATGTACCAAACAGCAGTATTACTTATTTGATATGAGGCTGTTTTGTCCAGATTTGATTTGACATCATATCTTTAATCTGCACATTTTTTTCAATTAATCAATTTCTTTCATGCAAAAGAAAAATATGAAAGAGAAACCATCTCGCAATGGGTCCCAACAGTCAGACACTTGTTTGTGGATGTAACCTACTTACAGTATGCACTCACTGGACACTTTATTGGTTACACGTTTAACTGCTCCTTAATATAAATATCTAATCAGCAAATCACCTTTCAGTAATTCAAAGCAGTTAGTTATGTAGACACAATGAAGGTGACCCGCTAAGGTTCAAACTGAGCAGGGCTGGTCCCACACAACCATCTCTAGGGTTTAAAGAAAATGGTCTGAAACTGGAAAATATCCAGTAATGGTTAAAATACCTTACTGGTGATTTCAGAGGAGAATGGACAGATTGCTTTGAACTGAGAGGAAGGCAAAGGTAACTAAAATAACCACACCTTACAACCGAGATACAGCCAACCAATCCTTTTATGATCACAATGTACATATCTTCTGATGTCTGCTTCTAGCAGGATTACAGAGCATGTCACAAAGCTCAGATCACTCTAAACTGGTTTCTTAAACATAACTTGAGTTCACTGTATTCAAATGTCCTCCGCAGTCACCAGATCCCAGTCTAATAGAGCACCTTTGGGTTGTGGTAGAACAGCAGATTTACATCATGGATGTGCAGCTGACCAATCTGCAGCTATTGTTTAATGCTATCCTGACAATATGGACCAAAATCTGTGAGGAATGTTTCCAGCACCTTGTTGAACTTGTTCAGTAAAGAATTAAGGCTATATCTAATAAAGTGGCTGATGAGTGCAAGTGGTGGTTTCTGCCACAATAGCCTCATTTCCTTCAAGTTGTAAAACCCTAGCTGAGATGTGTTTCAGTAAGACTGATGCACATGTTCAAAACTTTCTTCATATTGAAAACACTTCACTTTGGGGATAACTTACATCTCAGCTGTGTGAAAGCTGTTGGAGCAATTCCTCACGGAGATGCATCGACCGTTTTTCTAAATAAATTCGACTCTTTTAATGTCACTCGCACCTCCTCTGGTAATCAGTCGAATGTTTTATCCCATGTAATGAAGCAGGTGATGCCTCACGATGTCCTGACCCTCAGACTGGAAACTTTTACCCGCCCACGCTGAACATCAGAAGCACAGAATACCCTCCCACTCACTACACAGAAGTGAAAAATAAGCTAAAGGACCAATCCTGTCCTCTTGATTCAACCCACCTACATGTCCTCGGGTGTTTTTCTCATTTTACCTCTGCTTTTTCTATTTTCTGATTATTTGACGGCGAGCATCACACAGAGCCACTGTTTGCATAGATCCTTGTTTCCAGTAGCCGATGCCTGGCACCTCCTTCTGTAGCAGGTTGCGAAAGACAGCGGCGTAGGTGACCAGTCCACAGCCTGTTATGTGTCTCAGCTGAGTCACACTAAGAATTTATGACTGCAGTAGCCTAAGCTAACAGGGTGATCATCCTATCAAACAAAAATATTGTGTGTTTTTTTATTGTGTGTTTACTTATTGTTGTATCTGGAAGCAACAGTGCATATCCAGCCCATCCCATCTGCTCCCTTACATTTACCTTGTGGCTCATTCTGACTCACACATTCAGAAATGAAAATTTACTGAATGTTGTCTAAACTCTCGGGGACCAGCGTCCTTTTTTATTGTGAAGTTGGATTTGTTTTACAGTCGATGGTGGATAATTAGAAGATTTTTTTTCGCACTGTTTGAATGCCTTCTTCTAAACTGCTAAAAAGCCTTGAGGCATTTTGGAGGAGGGGACAACAAAACAGCAGTGGATGATTGCTTCATGTACATAAATGCATCTTCTCAAAGGAATGTCATTTGAGGCTCTGAAGCTGTTCAGGGCTTCCACTATGATGCATCAGTTGTGTAGTACAGCGGTGCAGAGAGTTATATTGGAGGTGACTCCCATCAGGGCTATAAATAGCTTTGCACTTTCCCCCCAGGAGCTCAGCTAGCGCTCTCCCAGGCATTTGATCACTTGTTTGTAGTGAACTGACATCACCCACTTCTGCCTTTTTCTCACTGACTTTCTGACTCCTGCATATAAACTCACGCACACATACACACGCATACAAAACGCTGTAGCTTAATTATAGCTTGAATACAGTGCTCATGGAGACCTTCATCAGCTGCTGTGATGATGATGATGATGCCTTTGAGGGCAGATAGTTTGCCTCAGGGTTTCCCTAAACTACGCTACTACACTTACTGATGACTCACCTAATCGCTTAAGACTCAACTACGACTGCTGCGAACAAAGCCGTGGGCACAGAGTAAAGTCAATTCTCAGATACAGCATCACTCTTTAATAAATAAACTGCTGCTCTTAATTGGAGGGGAAGGGGATTCGGGCACAAGCCTCATAACATGTGGGAGTATGAAGCGAGTGAAAACGAAAAAAGATACACAAAACCCCTGCAGGCTGTGTCTGACCCCGGTGAGTCACTGTCTACGCGAGCTTCTGCAGAACTGAGCATGACTCAGTAACAAGCACGAACATTAGTGAAGTGCACTTCTATTGCTGGCTACCTTACCTGGGGTTTTATCTCATTTATTGGAACACAGAGTGCCGCTTGTACAGTTTTTGCTTTTTGAAGTGCAATTCCCTTTTTCCTTTAGACAAAAATGCCTCACTGAGATGTTACAAAAACACCGAAAATTGCAGAATGTTGTGGAGACGGGGTGACCACGGCATGTCCCCTTGCACTTAATCAATTTACACTTTAAGAGTTTTTAAGGCAGAAACAACTTTGTTAATGGTTAGTAAACTACTATGGTTATTGACCAATTTATGGGCAATTATAAAGTCTGAATTCATATAAAAACAGACTGGTATTTAACTAACAACATGATGTAAACTGATTAAAACTTAATTTGATTAACATTTTATTCTTGTTTAAATGATTAATAATGGTTGTGAACCCAAACTTTGTTTTATTAACACCAGTTTTTAAATTGTCAGGCAGTGAAATGTTCCAAAAGTTACATCCTTTGACATAACATTTAACCCTGTAAGCATTTATAAAATACTATAATTTATAACTAATCGCTTTATTAAACAGAGCACTGTCGTACTGAGGTTTAAGGAAACCCCCCTTGTACCTTGACATTAAGAAAGACTTATGGCTGTATATATAGCAAATGTTTCACTTACTAATGATTTAAAGCTCCACCTTCCAAAGTCATTAACATGAACAACTTCAGTGCGACCAAAATAACTAGCTAAAATGGATTATAACACTATCTGCATCCATTGAAAGGTTTGCGAACTGACAGAAGGCTGACAGAGGGGGAAGAACTCATTTTCTTAATTAAAGACCTATTGCTTCTGTGGCCGATTAGAAGTCAGTAGATCCAGGATTATTTAACTTTGAGTTACATACGTTATTAACAAGATTATTGCCAAATTAATAAAAGGATATAACCACATGGACTCCCGAGAGACAGCTGGTGTTTGATCTGCAAAGCAAGGGCATTTCAGTGAGTCTTTCCAAGTCGGTGGGAGAGTGGGACCAAAAACACAGCAGGTTTAAACAAAAATAAAAAACACAGTTTTCAGGCTCAGTTAGAGGTTTGATTGTGTGAAAATTGGTGCTGTATAAGAATTTACACATATCTTTATTTAGGATTTTTTAAAAAACAAATGACAAAAGTAAACGTTCATTTTTCTTATTCTGTGTAGCTTAACAGTCCACGGGTTGTGTAATCAAAATATATTTAAAATATATTTAAAGTGTCTAAAGTAAGTGCAGGCATTATGTGATGCATGACTATACTATACTATAAAGACACATCTCCTGGATGCACTGGTACGCATCTTCAGTGATGTATCCTAGGGTCATCAGGTGTTTCGGGTCTCACAACATCATACACCCTCGCCCAGGCGACCCAGCCGGGGGTGATCAGGCCCCGACTTGCGTACCAGTAGCTACCCACGGATCAGCCCTCTTAATCCACAGCCACCTTGTGGCTTTCTCTGCCGCTTCACTCACAGCCTGGATGGCCCTCTTCTTGGCTGCCCCAGCCACGCCCAGCCGGCCTAGAACTTTGCAGAGTGATCGTCCTGCAAAGCCCCTACAACCCACTTCTATGGGCTCATAGAAAGTCTTCCAGCCCCTTCCCCTGCACTCTTGCACTAGTTCCTGGTACTTTCCTCGTTTCCTTTCATTAGCCTCCTCAATCCGCTCTTCCCAGGGCACTGTGAGTTCCAGCATGATCAGCTGTTTTGAGGCCGCAGAAATAATTATCAAGTCTGGCCGGAGTGATGTTTCTGCAATGTTCTGAGGAAACTTTAGTTGTTTACCCAGGTCAGCCTGTAGCTGCCAATCAGAGGCTGTGTGGAGAAGGCCAGTTGTCAAATGTGGGCGCCCCTGGGGTTTCTCTCCAGCCTTAATAAAAGAGATTGCCTTCCTCGGAGCATGATGATGCTTGCTGATGCTGATTGCTGAGGCAATCTTTTCAGCAACTACTCTGAGCACCTGGTCGTGCCGCCAACGATACCGACCATCGGCCAGGGCCCTTGGGCAGCTGCTAAGGAGGTGTTCTAGGGTCCCTCTTCCAGAGCACAGGGGACAGGCAGGTGTCTCGCTCTTTCCCCACAAATGGAGGTTTGCTGGGCTTGGCAGAGTGTCGTATACTGCCTGCACTAGGAATCGGATCCGGTGGAAGTCTGCCTGCATGATGTTTGCCCAGGTGACCTTGCGCGGCAAGGTGCTCTCCCACCTTGTCCATGCTCCCTGCCGCTTAAGGCCTACAGCTCTGCTTACTCGCTCCTCCTCCACACCTGCTCGGACCTCTTCCTGGAGTAGCTGGTGTCTCTCCTTTCCCTGTGCCCTGCTGACCTGGGCCTTTGGGATGTACCCCAAGCCTGCTCCCCCTTGATATTGTATGTATCATATGCATGACGGTACTATGTCTGATGATTAATATGTGTATATTTTCTCTCTTGAATTTTGCACCTATTGATGTTTTTAAGTACTTATGTACTGCTGGTTAGCTTGAGCTGTCATACAAACAAGTAACTATTTTAAAATTAATAGTATGGAATACAAAGTGCAATAACTGCATCTTATAACATAGAAAAGAAAACTTTGTACTATGGAGTAAAAGCAAAAAGCCGCATAACATGAACATATTAAACATATTAAGATAAAATTGTGTAAAGAAAAAGATGTTTTACTGTTACTGCAGCAATTCGTGGCAAATAATTGTATCTTCGTATATTTAAGTCAAATTTTAGGCGAAAATCCCGTTAAAAAAGTGACATTCTAACAGTCCTTCCTTCAAACTATTTGTTTATTTTTGCATCTACAGAAAATATGACACGCCAAATCTACGCGCGTAATAAATAATTCATATGAGCAAAAGGGGGGCGTGTGCACCTTGTGCCATTTGATGACGGCTGAGCCGTTTCCCATTATTCAGAAACACATGCCGGAGTTTATCTGCGCCCTTTGCCTCCACATCCACGCTGATTGGGAGCAAAGGGCGATCAGTGCAAAACTCGACGGTGAATAACTGAAGCGTGACGACTTGTGTTTGTGCTCAAGTTTGCTCAAGGTGAGCCGAACGAGGCATCGACAAAACATGTAGGAAACGAGGTGAAGCTTGGGTTCATTTTTTCTGTGAACAGGTTTTTGTTCAGTCATTCATCAACTTGCTTTTCTCGGTGCCCCACAGATCGCTCTCTGCCTGATGGCTGTTCCGTTCGCGTGTTGTTCAAACTGTCGTGGCTGCTGAAAGACGTGACCCCCGCGCATCTCAGAGCGCCACACGCGCACCTGTCGGATGTAAGTGGGAAGCGGTCGGTGAGCTTATAGAGCGAGAGGGGGAGAGAGAGATGGTGACTGCTGGGTTCAGCACGCTGGATAGCGCTCGAGGAATTTGGAAAGTACGGCGGCGGCGGCGCGCGGACGCACGAGGATCTAAGTGAAACGAGTGCGTGGAGCCGCCGGAGAGATGAGCGACCATGGTGGATTTGAAGTTCTCGTTTGCAACAACAGGCGCAGGTAACGTGCGAGTGGACTTTCTGGAGTGAGACATGGACTTTGCTGAAATCATTTTCGCTTTGTTCATCGTCGTGGTCGCGATCGTCTCGCTGTTGTCCAACTTGTTGGTGCTGCTATGTTTCGTCCACAGCACCGAGATACGCCGACAGGTGCCCGGTGTTTTCACCATGAACTTGTCTTTCTGCAACATACTCATCACTGTTTTGAACATGCCGGCCACTCTGGTGGGGATTATCAGAAAGCAGCAGCCCTTTGGAGATTGCGTTTGCCACACGGTGAGCTTTCTGGAGACTTTTCTCACCGCAAACACCATGCTGAGCATGGCGGCTCTCAGCATAGATCGGTGGATAGCGGTCGTCTTCCCGCTCAGTTACTCCACCAAAATGCGCTACAAGGACGCACTGATCATGGTGTGCTACTCCTGGCTGCACTCCTTTACCTTCTCCCTGACGGCGCTGCTCTTCTCCTGGGTCGACTACAGCGACGTTTACGCGTCCTGCACCTTGCAGCCGAGCGAGGAAGGCAGCGACAGGATTAAGTTTACAATCTTCACTATCGTTTTCCACGCCACCAGTTTCATTCTGTCCCTGCTCATCTTGTGTTTCACCTATTTGAAGGTGTTGAAGGTCGCTAGGTTTCACTGCAAGAGGATTGACATTATCACCATGCAGACTCTGTTCCTGCTAGTCGATATTCACCCAAGGTAGTTCACCTCGTGTATTGTGAGCATGATTTCTCCCGGTCTGTTTTGACAGTGGCCTTGTGGCAAAAAAGTCTAAATGTTCTTTGCTGTTTTCAGCGTGAAACAAAGATGCTTAGCAGAGCAAAAGAGGAGAAAGCAGAGAGCCACGAAGAAGATCAGCATCTTCATCGGCTCATTTATCATCTGCTTTGCTCCTTATGTAATCACAAGGTGAGTCAACTCATACATAATTCAACTTACTGCAAAACAACTGCTTAAGAAATAACTGACCCCACACATTTGTAAAATAATACATCTTCGACGGCATTTGACTAAGTAAAAAATACATTTAGCCAGCATGTTGAGATCTGCATCCACGCTGATCAGCTTTGCAGACCTGTTTTCTTCACATGCTAATGCAGTACAAACTCACAATGTCCGATCAGATACAAGCAAACAGTTTATTCCAAGCTGACAGCACACCGCTCATAATTTCAATGATCATTTCCTTAAACTGTGATATGGCTCATTAGCCACCTGTGCTGCGCTGTACATAAACATGGCAGGCTACTTCCAGTGAAAGACACGCATTAGAGTCTAGGACAATAGATACAGTTCAAACAACCAAAGAGGCTCCCAGAGAAGCGTGGAAATGCTTTAGTGGGCCACAAATCGCCCAGATGCGGTGCTGATGATCCATCAATTTGACATTTGTGGTGTGCTCATATATGGAAGGGAAGAAGGAGGACAAATTAGCAAAGAGCAGCGTTTGAGGTGGAGTAACCCCCCACTGACCGTGCCTGCCCACAGGAAGTGTCTAGTGTGGCAGTTGGCACCTAAGCATCCAATTATGATAATTCATACGCATATTTTATCTTTTGTACTTGTAAAGTAGTCTTTGCCTCTGTGGTATTTTGATGGTCGTGTTTGATTTCACTGTTCCACATCCCCCCTGACCAGAAGAATACAGGAGACTGTGTTAGAAATGTGGAGAGGCGCTCAGCTGTGTGGTTTAAGTTGAAAAAGGCAAAACCCTACGCTGTGTTTCAAATACTTTAACTGATAGTATAGTAAGTAAGTAAATAAATAAATAAGAAAATGTAATCTCCACTGGACAGAAAAAACTTCTTTATTGGATAATTTGAAGCGCCTTAATAAAATCTACACAATATCTATGGTCATATGTAATGCCTTTAAAAATGATAATTTCTCCACCTTTTTTAATGTTTTGATTTGATGTTAACGTGGCACTGAAAATGCTTTAGCATTTAATTCAGTAACCAACATAAAGATGTGGAAACTATCTAAATATCTGTGCAGGTTCTCAGCAATCCGGGTCATAGTAGTCTAAGGAGCTTGAAAAGAAGGTGATGGGACTTGTTTAATTGAAGAAGATTCTTAGATGAGACCAGGCATCTTCTTTTTTAAGCTCCTTAGACAACTATATAACCCCTTTTAAAAAAAAAAAAAAACATGTGTCAAATGAGACCATGTTTTGAAATCTATCTGTTCATTTTTAATTTGATGGGATCAATATGTTTAAAAAAAACATTAACTGGTGAGACAGGGACACGTCTGTCCCTGTGCTGCTTCAGAGTTTCTTCTACATGCTGAAGTTTTCAAATGTATTTTTTCACCTGCTCAGCAGAGTATCCTTGATAAAGTCTCTCCTGTGAGAGTTAAACCTCACAATTCCTTAAACACGATGAGAGTCTTCATGGCCTTTTTTGGGTATCTATCTATATTTTGCTTTTGTTTACTGGCCTCTTCAGCCAAAAAAGCTGAATTTTAGGTTATTAGAAAGTAAAATATAAAAATGCATTCAGTAGGAGGACAGCTTAACAACTGGAGCAATTGGAAGGTTATTCTTGGTATAATATGACAAATACGCCACAGTAAATAAGCCTACTGACGTTTTCTTTCTTTACTTAGGAAACTTAGTTCTATCAAAATTTATAGTAACATTAACATTTTGGCTTTTTTTTTAAAAAACTTTAATCATAAAAATAAAGGGTGGTTGGTCTGCAGGGTAGCCAATCTATCATCAGGACCCCTTTACTGCAGAGTCATACTGTTAGATTACACACACAACACAATTTTGGTGTTGTCTTGGTGTTATAATAGGTTGCACTTTCCCTGAAAAGGACATTGTCTGTGTGGCAGCATATGTCACTTTGAAACTTGCATGCATTATTCAGCATTAGTGGGTCATCATAAATGTGCATAGTACTCATGTAGTGTGCACTAATGCACCTTCACACTGTCAGAGACGACAGCTTTTGAAGTGCGCTCTGATAACAGAAAGCAATGATCCTGTCATAGTTCTGAGACTTAAAGACACAAATATACATAAACTGAGGCTCAGTGGAAGGAGAGGGCTATTTATACACATGGGGTAAACAGGGACGTGGAAACAGCTGGATGAAATGAAACAGGTGAAAACAATCAAGACAACCAGAGGGAGGGAGTAAAGTTCAGATACAGGAGACATGTTTCAAAGAAAAAAGAAAGAAATAGCAAAAGCTCCAACCAAAAACAGGAACAAAAAATACAATAACAAAAAATCTGAATCGGACTTTACAGGGAAAATTCAAATCTAGATACTTTTACTAAGCAAACTGAAAACAGGGCCAAGGTCAGGGACCACAGCAGGTCTTCTTTAATCCAGAGGACACAGCATCTGTGATTTAAAAAAAAGTCAGATTTAATTGAAAGAAAACAAGAAAAATGATCAGTTTCATCAGCTAATATTTAGTCTGTGTGCTGTTCTTTAGTTAAAAATAGCTTTTGATTATTAGTTTTTGTTAACGTTTCACACAGCCTCCCAACTTTGGTCGAAATGGAGTTCTTTGTTTGGTTTGTTTTTCATTTAGGCATTTAAAAATCTGCCACACAGTTCCTTTTGATCATTAATAACACGAGTGGTCTGAACATAAAAATCCGAGGTGAAAAAATGATAAAAGATCTCCTTCTTTTGAAAGGGCAGAGTTATAAAAACAATTTCACCACGTTACACCTACCATTGCAAAAGAAAAAGAAAAAGAGCACACAATTGCATTTCCAAGCCTCTTTTATGATCATTATAGAGTACCTAACGTGTTAAAGGTTTTATGGTCAGTCTTACCTAATCATCTGACATGACATCAGGACAAATCTCTGAGCGGCACCTTCACTAAAATGCACTCTGTTTAGTCATGTTTCTCCTGACGCCCCTTCAGGTTGGCTGAGCTTCTCCCGTTCGTGGACGTCAACCGCCACTGGGGAATCATCAGTAAGTGCCTGACATATAGCAAGGCTGCGTCTGACCCCTTTGCCTACTCTCTCCTACGTCAGCAGTACAAGAAAGTCCTGGTCACCGTCGTCAACAGGCTACTCCGACGTGACCTGTACCCTTCGTCTGGCCATAACAGCTCTTTAGACACAGAGAACGACTACTGTCTCCAGAGGATCAGTTAATGGCAAATGCAGGACGTGACATATGCACACGCTACAGTGCAGGCCAAAAATAAAGGTTGCCTCTTGCAGAAAAAAAAGGTGGGTGGAGAGAAAAAAAGAACAGGAGAGAGAAAGAGAGGACAGGTTATTGTTAGAAAGAGAAAAGAGAGTCGAAAGATGGGACAAGGAAGTGGGTGGAAGGTGAAGAAGAGAGCAAAAAAAAAAAAAAACCATAAGGAAGACGGTGGGCGGACAGGAATGAAAAGGTGGCGATGTGGGGGAGGATGAATGGGCAAAAAGATAAAGAAGAGATGGGTAAGACGACAGATAGGGTGGAGACGTTGGGGAGTGATGGCAAACAAGGGATCTGTGATTCATCAGGAACAGCATTCCCCAGAAACCACACAGCCAGTCTATTTCACTGAATAAGTCATTGGCTCATCTAAAGCTGAGGGGACGCACAGCTGGAGATGAGGTCCCTTCTTCACTCTGAGCGACATGTAAAAGGTGGCCTTCCTCTACTCCAACAACTTTAGAATCATTTCAAACCTGTTCTTGCCCCACTTAACATCGCACACACGGAGGCTGGTGGTCGATAAGCAGCCGAGCGACGACGGGCAAAGAGGGAAAGACTTTTGTTGCTCCTGCTTCTGTATAATGTCCTGTCAGTGAATGGATGCAGACCTAAATGTGGAGGCTCAGCTGCTGCACATTATTGCCATGTTCTGTATTGACTGTGTTAGACTACTTTGCAGTGTCATGTCAGTCACTTAATATTGATGCACTTTGTCTAATTCTCTCAGAGATGCTATACCTAAAGGAGCCAAAGGCATTTGACATTTACACCCTAATCTTAAAGGATGAGTCTGGTGAGAGGCTTTATTCTTTGTTACTGTCACCAAAATCAATTAGTTGGTCGGTTTCTCAGTATTTTCCAACTTCCCAAGCATCCCTGTTCTTTGAATTTCTCAAGTATAGACAACAATTAATGTGCATGTTTAGACTATTTCCATTAATACACAGGTCAGTCTTTAAAAGCTTTATTTATTTATTTTTTAAAAATTGAAAGTTATATTTTGTATACATCACACGTACAATGAAATATGCCAAGGCTTTGTTTGTTTTAGTTTTTCTAATTACCGGTATGTTTTATAGCTCATGAAAATCACACATCCAGTACAACATTCACTAACGTCAATCATAGAATTATTTATGAAGGAGAGATGCCCGACTTTTTAAAAGTATGCAGAGGTGATCTGTGGCTCTGCTGAGGTTGTTATTGAAGCGGGGCAGGTGCAGGAAAAAGAAATCAGGATCTCCGTAAGGCTCGCCAGCAGATGAAAGCTTGATGTGCTCTGAAACCTCCTGGTAGATGCTCCTTTTACTTTGGACTTCATAAAACACAGTGGACCAACCGTTAATAACAGCAACCCAGTTCATCAAGGACTGCAGAAGCTTCACACTGGACTTTAAACACTCCGCTCCACTCTCCTCCAGGCACTAGGACTGAGACTTTCAAATAACATATAAAATTTTGGGACATTTCTTTCCCAGGTAAGATACTTCTGACATCTCTGGTTCAGAAGTGGCTTGATATTAGGAATCAAAGTGGTAAATGCTAATGGACTGGTTCTTGTACAGCACTATTCTACTCGACTTGAACACTCAAAGCTCTCTGATCTAACGTGCCTAATTCAACCATTCACACCCATTCATACAAGCGCTTTTTTTCTACACCTAAGTGCTTTCTGTGTAACATTCACATACATTCACACTCTGATGGATACATTGGAGAGCAACTTGGGGTTCAGTATTTTGCCCAAGGATACTTGCACACTTGCACACAGACCAGAGCAGCCAAGGATCAAATCACTAACCTTCTGGCCACGACCAGCTGACATTTGCACGCGGTGGCCCTTGATGCTAAGTCACCAGCCTCAGTCCACTTCTTGTGAAGCTCTTGAATTCTTGAATCGACTTTTTGGCAGTCCTCTAAAGGCTACAATTATTCCTGTTGCTCATGCACTTATCCTACCACACGTTTCCCTTCAAGTCAACTGTCCATTAATATGCTTCAATTCAGCTCTCAGTGAAAACAGCCAGTCTTTTCAGTTGAGACTGTCGGTGGTTCACTCTGTTTGTGGAGGGTGTTGGTGACATCTGGACAGTCGTCAAGTCAGCAGTCTTCCTGTTGATCGTGGTTACGAGGCCTTAAATAGACTCAGAGAAATACAGTATTTATGACGTGTGAATAGTAATTTACTCAAACTGAGAATGAAATCATAAGATAACGAGATACCGGATTTCTGATTTTCATGACCTATCATCAAAGTTACAGAAAAAAACTTGTCAGACATATTTCACATTGCATGCAATGAATACAATGAATGCAATGAATATTTCAAATAAATTGAAAATAAATGAACCTTTTCACAATATTGCAGCTGTCAGGACACACTTGTAGACGGCAGAAAGAAGATAAAAAACTACTTGACCACAAAACATCCATCACTGAATACTTGGCTTTCTTGGTTTTCCCAAATATTATGTTAGTGTGCATTTGAGTCATTATCTAATTAAATAAGCACCAGTCTGCAGGTTGAATAAAGCTAGGTTGTGTGGGCATATCACCAGTCCATAATTCTGGAATGCCATTTTAGCTTGGAGAGTTAATAAGAGGAGGGAGAACACTTTTTATTTTTTTTTTTCATTTTGTATATTTGTTGACAGTAAGAAAAAATATGGCAAATTACCAGATTTATACTTTTAAGTTAGAGTTTTTAACTGAATGTACCTGATCACCCACTTTTAACTGAAACGCGTTTGTATAATTGTGTTCTGTTTTGCCAGCTGACTGGAGAAGTCGTTTCTATGGATATTTACATAATGATATTACATATTTTGCACTGTACAGGAACAACTTTTTGTCTAGATAAATGGGGAGCAACGTGATGTAGCATAGGAGTGTTTTCAAAGTGCTTTAAAACACACTGCTCTGTGTTTGTGCAAGATTTAAATATGTGATTTTTTTTCCAGCTGTTCCACACAAGAACCAGAATAGCTGCTTCATTATAATAACAGTTATTATTATTACTAAAATAAAAATCTGGTTATTTGGATGTATTTTACTCACATGTATTTTTTCCTCCTGTGAGCCACTTGCTGTTCTTTGGCAGTGTGATTAGCTATTAGTGGAATATGTGCAATAATAAAAAGCTGTCAATTATAAAATACGAATATGAATGTTTTCACTGCAACGTTGCTGAACGTACACAAATGTCCTTTAATTACATCATATTTCATCTCCAGATTTGATTTGCCAGTTTTTATATTGAATTCAGCCCATGGACACGACAGGCCGGCACACTGAAAGACAAATAGCATGTCTTTTATTTAAATTTGGACTCATTAATTTCCGATTTTACAGTCTTAAATAAATAAAGAATAAACAGATGCATTTGAAAAGGCTTACACGGGGAAGTTATTCTCTGAATAATAAAAAGCTTTCCGGGTCGCACCTGTTTCTGCCTCACAGCCCTGATTGTGGCGCAGATAGCATGCAACATAAAAAATGACTCTGGTGTCACATGGAGAACTTCTCTTGCAATATCGGCAAGTATAATTAAAGAGAGGAGTTCATCTTTGTCAATTAATATATTCAAACTCAGTAATGAATCTCTTTTAATCTGATGCGTGGAAACAGACCAGCAGTAATTACTGGCAACATTAAAATTAGAAATCCCCATTTTTGGTGGCTCGCTCAACCACCGGCACCTCTGAATTCACAGGCAGTTAACGCTTAAAGCAGCTCAGGCTTGTGCAGAAGCCAGAGCTCGGCTATTTTTGCACCTCTTAATTAACCCCAATCACCAGAACCTGATAAAAGAGAAACTGGTAATTAAAACTGCTCAAATGGAAAATGTATGCATGGCACAATATGTGTCACAGCTGCTCGAGTTTAAAAGTACGGAATCGACTGAGCGGGTTTGCAGACTGTCAGGCCTCTCTTGAAAATATGCTTTCTACATGGCTATTAATACATGACTCCTCTCACACTCTAGAGCAGCCTGAGGAGGATTTAAAGACAGCAGCATTGTCTGCATCAGTGGTAAATATCTTAACCTCCTTCCACACTTCAGTCCACCTACATATGGTGATAAAGTAGACGAAATGATAAGCTTGTAATTAAAATAAGGAAGAAAAAAATCCAAGATAAACTGAATTAGAAGAGTCTGATTTCCATATAAGCAGCTTGTTTTCTGTTATTATTATAGAGTGTTGATGGAGAAGGAAGGAGAAGGTCAGGAGGTCATAGGAGAGGGCGCCACTGTGGTGCTGCATGAGGAAGTCAGGAGCGGCAGAGACATGTATGAGGACAGTGAGGCAGGGTTGAGGCGTGCAGCAGGCGTGATAGATGGGTTCAATGTGGGAGTGGGACTACATCGGCTGTGAACATCTTCTTGTTCGCAAAGGTCAGGCAGGAGTCTTTGTGGGCTATGACGTTTGCAGAAGACTTTGTGGTGTGTAGGGAGAGCGGGGAACAGGTGGAGGAGAGCCTGGAGAGGTGGAGGTATGCTCTGAAGAGAAGAGGAACGAAAGATAGAATATATGTGTGGGAATAAGAGGGACAGTGAAGCTGCAGGGAGCAGAGGTAGTGAAGGTGGTGAACCATCCACACCGCACAAGAGAGGTGAAGATAAGAGTGCAGGCAGGGTGGAGTGGGTGGGGATGAGTGTCAGGAGTGATTTGTGAGAGAAGGATAACAGCAAGAGTGAAAGGGAAGGTTTACAAGATGGTAGTGAGACCTGCTGTGATGTATGGTTTGGAGGCGGTGGCACTGACAGAAGGAGGCCGAGCTGAAGATGCTCAGATTTTCATTGGGAGTGAGCACGCACATATATTTGTATGTATATATATATATATATATATATATATATATATATACACATATATACATATATATAGTTTGTTCATTAAAAGCTGTTCTAAACACTTTAAAACACTTGTCCGTTGCTACAGATCCACCCCTTTTTTTCTCCAGCAGTTTCCCACAGAGACACTTGATCAAAATCACAATTTACAAGTTTGTGCGTGTTTTCCATAGAGGGTCACGTCTCCCACGAGGCTCCTTTTCCATTCAGTTTCTGGGGCATGTAGTAATTTCCATAATACATGAACGTGTTAAGGATCTAATCAATATTCCTGGTTTAGCTGAAGGATGTAGTAGTATTTTTACTTTACCTCCACACCATCCTCCACCTGCCTGCATGATGAATACCCAGGCTTCCGGTTATGCAAATTCAACTCTGCCAAGCTTGAAGAAGAAAGGACTCTAATACTGGCTCAATAAGAAAAACAGATCACCTTCAAAATGGTATTTACTACTACTAATATTTTTTTGTCTAATAATGATTAAGATTTCTGCAGTATTTTATGTGATTTAGCCTTCTGAACATCACCGTAAAAGCTGCTACGCATCCACTTTGATTGGCAGCAAGTTTGAGGATTATAAATTGTAAATGTTTCTTGGTTGCTAGGTTTATTTAATCACAGCCAACTGGTTGTTGCTCCAACCTTGTGAGTTGGACTCAGGCTTACAAATATTCTTAAAAAGTCTTAAAAAGCTTAATTTAAAATGACATGTTGTCCAAAGCAAAACTGACACCAAAGAGAGAAGGCAAGAATAGATCAAAAGATATTAAGTACTCTAAGTATTTGCCAGATGTACAGCTACATCAGGTGTGTTATCAGGTGTGCTGGCCACTTTGTTAGGTACAACACGTCACCTGCCCATTAATGCAAGTGTCCAATCAGCCAGTCACATGGCAGCAATTTGATGCATTTAGGTATGTAGACACCGTCTACAGTCTGAAGTTCAAACTGAGTATCAGAATAAAAAGGAAAGGTGACTTTGAATGCAGCATGGCTGTTGGTGTTACATTGTCTGTGTATTTCAGAACCTGCTGATCTGCTGGATTTTCACACACATCCATCTCTGGGGTTTACAGAGACTGTTCTGAAAAAGAGAAAATATCCAATAAGCAGCAGTTCTCTGGATTAAAATGCCTTGTTGATGTCAGAGGTCAGAGGAGAATAGCCAGACTGCATTGAGCTCACAGGAATGCAACAATAACTCTGGTAACCAGGAGAAGAGCATCTCTGAATGCACATGTTGAACCTTGAAGCAGATGGGCTAATGATGGGCAGATGGGCAGTAGCAGCAAGAGAGAGGCAAAAAACAAAGGCTGAGAAACCTTTATAACCTTTCAATACACAAATTGACCAATACAGGAAAAATAAAAACACAAGTCACGTAAAGACTTCACTAAAACTAGCAACTCTGGTACTAAGTACTTGCAACATACGTTATTATTATTATTATTATATGTAAGTTCTGACTGTGACTTACTCACACACTGAAAGCAGCATTAGGTGCTTGTACTCTCTTTCTCTGCGGGCACGTGACTGGTTTGGGGGGATTTTTGTGGATTAGACCGCTTTAAGTGTATAGAACAGACAAATAAAACTAGAATATTGTGTTTAAACGTAGCACAAAGCTTCCCACAGGAAGGGGGATACAGAATGAAATGATAATCTGTGGCTTATATATGTATTTTTTTCTGCTTATTCTGTTGGTTTTTGTTTTTTGCCCTTTATCCCCGTCCCTCTTCTTTCTCCCCTTTCTTTTCCCCAGTCTGTCCCGTATTTAACAAGTAAAAATAAAATAAAATAAACAATAAAAGGTGAATCAAATAGACCATTACGGAGAGGCTGGGATGGTCTATTTGGTAAAGTAAATCCGTTGGGCATCTTTCTTCGCCTTTAGACAGTAATTCTGACGGCAAAAGAGCCAAACGGGACAGGCAAAACAAACAAACAAACAAAAAGATAATCTGTGGCTTCATGACTAAAAGCAAGCTCACACTGACATTTAATATGATGTTATAATTTTACAGTCAGTTTAAAGCAAGAAGAAGCACCGACACAAACTATAAATTATTATTCTTCAGAATGAGGATTCATGTGAAGTGAAAATGTGAGGTTACTAGTCTAAATACGCAGAGCCAGTTTTGAGTTTCGAGTTAAACCCAGCAGCAGGCCCGTGAAACAGCCACCAGCCGTACTGAAAAACGAAGACGCAGCAAAATGTGAGCGAAAATTTGCCCATCCTTTCATGCACTTATCCCCGTTTTACCTCAGAGCCATTTCCTCTGTAACTCGATAGGAAACCGTAATGCTTGTAATAAAGTGGCTCACAGAGTTGCTCGGAGGAAAGTTTTGCAGACTTGGGACACTCCAACGCGCACACTCACGCCCTCTGGCTCAGTGTGTGAGGTGCCACATCGAAACGTAACATAAGTGTCGGAAAGTGCGCATCATGCTGCTGATCCTGCTGCAGTTGTTGGTTTTTGCGTCTTGTGCTCCTCCGCGATGCGACCCGAAGTTTCGAGGTAAACTTTCTGCACTTTTTGCGATAACAAACTTTATGCTGATGTGCGCATCTGGACCGGCCGCGCAAAAACTGGACAGGACGTCACGTGCAGGCTGTGGACTATTCTTGATTCAGAAGCTCATTTTTGTTCAATTAGACTTGTGAAAAATTCTTGTATATAACTTTAAAAAAACCTAAAGCTACAGGATGAGTGAGCTGAATTAGATGGTGACAGATCTAAAGTCTGACAGATGAGATGTTAATGTTTTAGATGGAAGCAAGTTTAATGAATACGATTTATAGTCGTGGAAAATGTGATCCTCGAGGGACTTAATGATTCTTTGTACACTGACTGGCTTTATAGAGAGTTGTTGAAGCGAGCAGTGTTCTGTAGGCCCCACTGTAGCATTTACAAAAACCACCCTGCCATCTAGTGTCTACTCAGTGTCAGCTAATGGCATGCTGGTATGTCTTGCAGGACAGTGCAAGCCAATAATAGAAGAAAAACGTAAGTACCCATGGGCTTAAAGCAAGAAAAGTGTCATGCATGTGCTGTTTGCTATCTTGCTTTTCTGTACACTTTCTAATTTCTAACCAATCAGTTTTTTGTGCCTCTAACACTGGAAAAAACCAAGCCTCAAAGTCCCCCTTCTCCCCCCCCTAATATGCCAAGTGACTGCAACAGGACTGTTTTTCACAACAAACAGGAGGAGATTATAAATGATAGTGGGTGTAGTTTTAGTGGAATCTGTCCCCAAAGCCATAAAATCATTGAGTATTTTTAGATGATCGATGGCAGCATGAAATATTCAAATTCTAATTTCCAGAGATAATAGAAATATTTAGGACTAGATGATTGAGGACGGCACAGTGAAGCTCATGATTAAGCGCTGCAACAGATGGAGATACACGTCTTGATCTGTTACTTTCTAAGCTGATCCCTGATCTGTCTTCATTGTGGAATTTTTCTACTCAGCCAAATGCACAGATCTAATGCTGTACTACTGCGATGACATGCCCTACGCTCAAACCATGTTCCCAAACATCCTCGGTCACAAGACTCGTGAGGATGCTGAAGCTGGCGCTGAGTACCTCCTCATCAGCGTGGCTGAATCTCTGCTGGGCGGAGATTGTAACCCAGAGATTCGCATGCTGGGCTGCTCGGTGTTGGCCCCACGTTGTGAGAAGGAGAAGGTGCTGAAGCCGTGCCGCAGCACGTGTGAAGCCGTGCGCAGAAGATGCAGTCGCACGTTTGACAAGATACAGATGGCCTGGCCCTACTTCCTCGACTGCGATCGCTTCTTTGTCAGCGACCAAGAGGGATGTTATGACCCCCTGGAGGGCCTCAGAGGTGAGATATAATCACAGCATACTGTCATTATGTTGACCTTTGTTGACCTGAATTGGCCTTAGTCTTGGCTGTGGCTGATGACATCCGTGTAAATGTTTTAAATACTGACATTAGCTTCTTTTTTCCACCTGAAAAAAAGAGCAACTCAAATAAAAAGCAGGCATGAAAATTTCAGCAGTGCACTCCTTCTCCTAAACACATTCTGAAGGCATCTGGTTTGCAGAGATGCTTATGTGGCTCACTTTAAGATATAGCCTAACTGGAACGCCTTACTTCCCCTATAAACTGTCACTAATCCTTGATCCTGTGGTTATCTTCTGGTGTTTTTATTGGCAGTGGCTTTATAAACAACCCACAATGAACCACAGAAAGGCACACATTGCTAAATCATATCTTGCCCAAATAGCTGAAAAGTCTTTATAGTAAAAAACAAAACACAAAAACAATAACAGACCCAAATATGTATTTTGCTACCACTCGTTGCATCTCCATGTGTGAACCAGATGAGCGCGTGAACAGCAGCAACTTCTGCACAGACACATGGAACCAATTTGAGTAGTTAAGTTGTGTCATTTCAACATTTATAGACAGTATAATGTGTACATTTCATGAAGTGTATGCAGGTAGTGCTTTTTAAATTGTTCCAAAACTTTCATGATGCACAGTCTGGTAGCAGGTTAGCCTGATATCAGTGTAAGAACTCCAGCTGTTCTTCTTTCACTGTGTATCATATTAGGACAGTAACACTCACGAGGGCGATTAAAGGCCTGCGTTAACAGTGTTCTCCTGAATGCACCCTTATAAACATAACTATATCATCTTAAATAATAAAACAACAAGCTGTAGCAGATACTACAATGCATTCTTAAGTTTGGACTCCCCTCACGGGCCTCTCAGTTCTTTGGTCCGCTGCCTGACATCGTCTTACTCCTTTATTTTGCAGCAGTGAAGCTAACTTTACTTCTATCACTCAGCACAATAAAACTTAATGTTTGTAGGCAGACTGGGTCAGTGTTTGTGGCGCAATGTGATGGGTTGATTTCCTCATGTGGCATTTAAAAAATCCTGATAATATTAAATCTTCACATTACATAAATGTAAAAACATAATTCGGGTGCGGTATACTAGGGACCGATATTGGCTCATATCAGTATTTATAAAGGCCGATAAATAAAAATTTTGAAAAAGTGGAAACGAGAGAAACAATCAACCACAACATGATGTTACATAATTTATCCACCAGAGGGCACTCAAATGCAACAACAAGCTGATCCAAGCAGAAGCATTAGGTAGTGCTAGCACGAAACTTAAGCGAAATAATTCGCAAACCTCAACTCTACTAATTTATTTCGCCGACCTTCATCAGAGGCTCAAACACAATGGAGGTCATACTATTTATACACAGAGGTGCATCTTCTTCAGATTGAATGAAAGAATGAAAGAAGACTTCATTGTCAACAAGGATTCTTAAATAACTACAGATAACAAACATGATGGGAATCTGTTTGGGTTTTTGAAATCACTAAATATCTGCATCAGTCTTAAAATTTAAAATTTCCATATTGGCCAAGCATACACTATGTAATCTTCCACTTTCTATTGAGATAAATTATCAATACAGTAGTGTCAATTATCAATATATTTATAAAACATGCAGTTGGTCTTGGGTTGTTTTTCTTTGTACTATGATTTTTTGTTATATGATTTCTTGTGCTACTCTGTGTTTTCCACCCTTTAAATTGTATCTATGCAAAGACATATTAGGGAAAAAGAAAGGGCCTCAGAGGTGTGAGTGCACGTACCATTTGGGATGATTTCTCCACAATATGACGCGCAGGAAGTGTTTACATAAACCATCTGTAGCTTATAATGTAGCCAGCAGCTCTGTGTTGCAGTCATAGATGTTAAAGTTTTTGTATAATACAGTTTTACACTGCATAAATCATGTTTTTTAAACCAGCAGCGAAAGGTTTTACAGCCTTTCTAGGTCTGGTCTCAGCTGGTGTCAGAAATAAGTGTGAATCCTAAAATCAGGGCAGACTTGTACAGACTTTGGGGGAGGGGCGGGGTGGCAGTTGAAATAAACACTTCTAACTAATTATAGATTTGAAGTGCTTCAACTTTTTCTCCTTTAGATTTCTGTTGTAAACTGCAATATTTATACCCTGGAAAACCTTACACAAATAAGGATAGTACTTCCATTTGAGGTAGGTGAGATAGAACAAGTCATTGTTAAGCCAGCTTCACCTAACAGCCCCTAAAAAGAGGGTGTTAAAACCCACTGTGATAATATAATAATAATGGATTGGATTTATATAGCGCTTTTTCTAGGCACCCAAAGCACTTTACAATACCACTATTCATTCACTCTCACACGCTGGTGGAGGCAGCTACAGTTGTAGCCACAGCTGCCCTGGGGCAGGCTGACAGAAGCGAGGCTGCCATATCACGCCATCGGCCCCTCTGGCCAACACCAGTAGGCAAGTAGGGTAAAGTGTCTTGCCCAAGGACAGGGATCGAACCGGCGACCTTCCGGTTACAGATGCGATTCCCAACCCCCTGAGCCACGGTAGTGTGTCTGTTTTGGGACCTTACTCTGTGTGCATACATAAAAAGCTGGTTGTGGGATGAGCAACAGAACTGGCATTGATTAAAAAGATGAGCTGGAGTGGTGAAGGGTTGCAAAGCAGCTTGCAGAGCAGCTTGCAGATTTCCAGTAACTATGCTTGTCTCTACAGGGCAGGAGGAAGAAGAAGCTGCTGATGGCCTGGATATTCTACTCACTGCGGACTCTCCTGACACTTTGCAGTTCACCTATCATTCCAACACTGACCTGATCAGTGTCTTAAAGAAGACTGAGGAGCAGTGCTCCGGCATAGCCCGGACCTACAGCATAGGCCGCAGTATGGAGGGCAGAGAGCTGCTTGTGATCGAGTTCTCTAACAATCCCGGAGAGCATGAACTACGTAAGTCAGGCTCCTCAGTCTTCATAAGGTCTGCTTTCTTTTCTCTTACAAATGTAGGTAAAACTTAAACGTGGCTCTCTACATACAGTTGAGCCGGAGGTAAAGTATATTGGGAACATGCATGGAAATGAAGTCCTTGGCCGCCAACTACTCATCTACTTGGCTCAGCACTTGTGCTCAGAGTATTTGCTTGGCAACGAGCGGATTCAGACTCTAATCAACACCACCCGCATCCACATTCTGCCCTCCATGAACCCCGATGGGTATGAGTTGGCTGTTTCCGGAGTCAGTGACAATAACTACGATTTTGAGCAGGTGAGCTATTTACAGTTACAAGCAGTAAATATATTGATGTGCAGTTTGAGTCAATAGTTAAGTAATTAGTAATGCATGATTCCCTGCACAGTGCAGCAGAACATCAGCTCTTTAAATTGATGCCCATGAGCACGAAGCCAAACGCTCACCTTACAGAATATATTGTAGTCTGTTATAGTTGAATGGCAATTTCTGGATGACTCATACTGCTACTATCTAAAACACATATTATTAATAAGGCAATAATACTTATTCCTCAGGAGGATCAAAGATATGATTCTTGGAACATCGGCCGAAATAACGCCCAAAACATCGACCTGAACAGAAACTTCCCCGACCTGACGTCCATCGTTTACAGAAGACGCAGACAAAAGGGCTACCGCACCGACCACATCCTAATCCCAGACTATTACTGGTTTGGTAAGGTACAGTATAAATCCTTATCCATATATAGTGAATGACACTGCACATACTTTATGAAATAACGAGCTGTGCTGTTGCAAAGTTTGCCTCTTTACAATAAACTGACTTAATCAGTTAGACCAATAAGAAGTGTTAATGCTGAAATCCAGGTTGCACCAGAGACCTACGCTGTCATGAAGTGGGTCCGCTCCATCCCGTTTGTGCTCTCCGCTAACTTCCATGGTGGAGACTTGGTGGTGTCTTACCCTTATGATCTGTCCAAACACCCATTGGGACATGAAATGTTCTGCCCAACCCCAGATGATAAGGTAAAAAGGGTTCTTTGGGAAACTTATAGAGTTAAAGGATAGTTTGTAATAATCAAAAACAAAGTGAAACCTAAACAAACCCTAAAAACCAGAAAATATAAAGGACCTCAATTATTACTGTCATCAGTACAGGTATGAACATGTAGTATATGTTTAGAGGAAGCTGGAAAAAGAATAGACTGTTGACTGTAACCACAGACATTCTGGTTATTTGATTTGCCTTTTTAATCTTTTAACATCTACCAGGTAAATGGTGGGTCAACCAATGCTAAACAAGCATAAACTACAAGATGAAGAGCGCGTCTCTTAAACGTATTAGTTTCACATAAATGGTTGGACGTGTTAGATGTGAACCTAACCATAATTTAATTGCATGTTTAATCCAGTTCTCAGTGTATATATTCCCCTCTTTCTCATGCAAAATTGGGCATCCTTGACTCTAGGGCTGCCACAAACGATTTTGATAGTCGACTAGTCACCGATTATTTTTTGGATTAGTCGACTAATCAGATCATGCATCCATTGGACGTAAAACGTACAGCTTATTGCACCAGCACGTATTTGCTCTTATATAACTATCATTAGCTTACAGCTTGAAGTGTTTAAGGTATATTTTAACTAAAAATAAAGACAAGATGATAGTTTATTAAAGTTTAATGAAATCTGCAGATTGTTTCGTTGGAGTTTAATAAACTCAGTCTCGTCTGCTCCTTGCTATCTAAAATATAACAGGACACCGGAGTATATTCTCGAGCATCTCACATTTCTGATAATCAGTTGTCGTTTATTCAGCTGTGTAAAAACTATAACTTTATTTCTCAGCCAAACCGATTTACTCAGGAACAAATAAAATACTAAAAAAGCCAAACAATAACATTTGTAAGTTATCTAAGTGACTTATATATGTTTAACCTGAGTAGCGAAAGACTGCGGTGGGTTTGAAAATGATTTGCCGGGAGTCCGGTGTTCTCACGGACTCTAGTGAGCTTTGCCCCCGGCTAGCTATCGAGCTAGTGGGTAACAGACGTCTCCGAAAACGTTGGAGCACTTTTGAAAATATGCGGTGTCCTGATAAACTGAGCAGATATTTGAAGTTTCCACAGCTACATTCTTGCCTGAAAATATGTTAAACTTTATTTTGTGACCCAGAAAGAATAATAAGAGTAATATTAAAACTAACTAGCTACCGCCATTGTTGGCAACTGTGCTGGTCCGCGCTATGAATTCTGGGACACAGCTTCTTCTTCTTCGGGGTTTAACGGCAGCTGGCATCCTTGTACATGCAGTGCTGCCATCTTCTGTTTCAGTCCGTTATTACACTCTTAAATCCTACTACTTATTCCTGCGTCTTTTGGGATCTTACAAAGCTTCAAACAATGCGTCGACTATTAAATTAGTCGTCGATGATTTTGATAGTCGACGTAATCGTGACTAGTCGACTAATCGTGGCAGCCCTACTTGACTCCTCCCATTGCATCCTAGGCCTCCCAACTCACAAGCAAATAAAAGAGGTGAGGATTCCCTTGGAGCGAGGAGCCGGGGCAATGGGGATTTTTTAAAAAAAGGAGAAAGCCTTTTTAAAGCAGTGTTAATTAAATGATACCTGACATGACTGTATGATAAATATAAACACAAAAGATACACCAGTGCATCCTTTGTGACCGAGTGTGCATCCTCCAGGAGTGCACACTGCTCTATGCTTTTTCCTACAGTCACTGGTCAGTTCTGAAAACCTTCTACACCCTTATATTCTTACTTTATGCAATATATCAGTCATGTTTTAATGAGTTAAAGGCTATAAAGTGAAGGACCCATGATGGTTTAGACTACAGCTACTACAACTGTAACGGGACTGGTAAGTAAGGTGTAATATTGAATATTATTTGCAGTGTGCTCCCATAAAACACTTAATGCAGTGACATGCCTGTTTACTGCTCTTTGAGGGAAGGTAGGAAGCAATGAGTCATTGCTAACAACAGAAAACAGATGGCAAAAAAATAGGACAAAACATTATTAAGATCAGCAGACTCTGATTTTTTATTTATGCTTGTTGCCCCGGTAAAACCCTGTGAACGTGTGGTTTAAATCAGTGGTTATTTTTTCATCTGAACAAAGGGAGAAACAGTTAACCAGTTTTACATTTTGCAGGTTTTCAAATTTATCGCAGCAACTTATGCAAATGCCCACGAAACCATGTCCAATGAAAACGCACGCTGTGGATCGTCTCGTACTCAGAGCCAGAAAGGGATCGTTAATGCAGCTCAGTGGTCCAGCTTGGCAGGCGGTGAGTTTGGGGGGGGGGGGGGGGGGGGGCACAAATCCAGAGAAGCAAAATAGATTTCTGAGTCAGGAAGGAAAGTGCTGTTGTCTGCTGAGTCTGCTAGAGGGTGCTGTAAGACCAGTTATGAACCTGTGAGTGTGTTTTTTGGATTTTTGTTTTTTTGTGGTCAGGAATGCAAGACTTCAACTATCTCCACACCAACTGCTTTGAGGTGACTGTGAATGTGGGATGTGATAGATTTCCCCCTGAAGAGGAACTGGCCTTTGCCTGGCATGAAAACCAAGAATCTTTGCTCTCATTTATGGAGACAGTAAGACTCTTTTAGCAGATATCCTGATTTTTGTTGGCATGGCAGTTCAGCACATGTTAGCAATAGCATACTGAATCTCAAGTGCGATGAATGAAATGATCTATTTGTAAACAACTTTCTTGGGTGTTGGTCCTCAGGCCCATCGTGGCATCAAAGGGATTGTAAAAGATGAAAAGGGAAATGCTATAAAAGGTGCCAGGATATCTGTCAGAGGGATACAGCACGACATTACAACAGGTAATAACTATCACCTGCTAACAAAACATACGCCTTTACAAAATTTCATTTAGTTATGACATTAGTTTTGTCTCTTAGTCAATTCTTAAGCTCTTTATGGCCAACATGATTTTTATTCAGTAATTCAGATATGTAGCATCTTAAATATTAAAAAGATATGAGCTATAAAGGCAAAAAAAGGCATTTTGAGGTAGTTGTCCAGTATAAGTACAACTTCCTGTGTCAGGTTCTTCATAAAACCTATATTAAGCTCATAACAAAGCTCAATAACATCATTGTTTATTCTGATCACAACCTTCCAACCACCCTTCAACCATGTTATGAGTGTTACTGTTGCACAGTAAGGCACTCTACAACTTTCCTTAAGGTGAGATGCGTTTGGCCACAAATTCAATAACCAAGTGAGAATCTGAGAAGCATCGTATGTAAACACCTTGTTGTGACAGTAAAACAAGATTCAGCATCAAGTAGTCACTAACAGCAGCACAAAACGTATAATAATTGACAAATCTCAACTTTTTTGTCATATTGTCTGAGTAATCTGTTTATTTTAGTTTATTTCTTGTGTTGAGAAAGGTAAACAATTTCTGATATATATGGGGTTTTTTTCATATTGCCAAATATCGGCACTGGTGTCTGTATTAAAAATCCTATCTAGGTTCTCGAGGTGGAAGTACCTGGAAACCAAATCAATATCTTACTTCAACTAAAGTTATTAAGGTCATTGCAGTTCTACCAAACACCTACTCCCACAGTTTGTATTACAGGGTTTCTGCAAGTTGTGTAAACCCATCTTGATGTGTAAAATGAACATTTCTCTACAAATATATTCGTACTCATGTACTGTGTATTCATGTTGATTATAAGCCCAATTAAAAGCCCAAATACTCAGCCTTTCTTTCCCTGCCCTAGCTGAAAATGGAGACTACTGGCGCCTCCTCACTCCTGGCATCCACATAGTCTCCGCCTCTGCGCAAGGCTACACCAGAGCCACCAAGGGAATCCAGCTGCCCTCTCGCATGAAGACTGCAGGCCGGGTGGACTTTGTGTTGCCGAAAGCGCCTGTGAACTTTGACCCGCAGGAAGAGGACTTCTCATCCTACGACAAGTTTGACCCTTACAACCAGTACCAGCACTACACCCAGATGGCTGATTTGAGCCAGAACCAAGAGGAGAGAGCAGAGAAGCCCTGGTGGTGGAGTTACTTTGCTTTGCCTGGAGTACCTTCCCCCACCTGGCTGCTGAAGCAATATTAGAGCTTTAACAAGAGAAGCAAGAAATGAGTCTGTCTTTCTACATTATGCAGAAAAACATGGAAGTGTTACTTTTTACTGATGCTACTTCTGCTTCACAATTTTGCCTTTATGTGCTGTGTCTGGTCCGAAGCCCACACCTGAATTATAATGTAAGCGCCTTACAAGCTTTTGCCTGGACAGTAACATAACTTTAGTTAATGGCCACGATTGAATAAAAAACACGTTAAAAGATTTGACCTGCAGTTTTATAGCACTATTTCACCTGAACTGTCGATATTTTTCATGAATTATTGGCGTATTTAGACCTGACCCCTGACTACTTACAATTACCAAACACAAGGTTTCTGATGGCCACTAGGGGGCAAGCTAAACCAACATCTGGCTGAAGTTGCTCCAAACGGTGGTTGCTCCTCAACACAGTGTGCAATTTGTGAAATTGGAGTAAATAGACATGTCATTGAGAATAAATAGTTCTGCATTCATTTCTCTCATTAGTGAGCGTAAGGAAGAATTTGGTTTGTGATATAATCTGTTATTTAAGCGATTATAAAAAGAAGTTAAAGGTTTTACATTGACTATAAAACAACAATTTACTCATTATACACAACTCTCATGTGTCCAGGATTCTGAAAGTGTTCTCATAGGCAGCGCAGAATAGTAGTTTTCAACTTTTATCATTTTTTTATGCTATTTAGATTTCATGAGTCATGATTCAAATTCAAAAAACACTTTATTTATTCCCCAAGAGGCAATTAAAAACACACCAACAGAACATCAAACAAACATAAACATGAAAGCATCAGTATATCACTGAGCAGGTCAATTATAAAATATAATATTTTATAATTATATTATTACTGTATTACTCCTAAAATGCATTCTTAACCTAAAACCCCTCCACGTGTAGACATGCTGTCCTGCAATAATCTGTATGTCGTTCCACCAAAGAGTGACTGGCCTTCATTGCTGAATAATTGTTAGACACTTGATGAAGTTATATTCTCCACTTTTCCCACAGAAAATAAACCAAACTTCTTGGAGGGATCCTGACCTCTTGTATAGTTTATTTACAACCAAGCCCGGGGTAATCAGTTGAAACGTCTGTCAGTGTTTAGGGTGTATTGCATGTCGACCTTCTTTAGAGGACGAGCGTTCGGTCAAATTAGACCTCATTTCTTTTGGAGTCCATAAATAGTGGCAGACAAGTGCATTACGTAGACTTGTCTACAAACAACAATGGAGGAATAAGCAAGAAGTGCTAAGAAGATAAAGCTATGTCTTTATCTTCTTAGAAGGCAAATTTGTTACAGTTAAAGAAAAAACAAAACATCCTCAACAACAGAATTTCACAGAGAAAACCACCAAATGGACACTAGATCCCAATAATGAAAAGTAGCCCAACCAGAGTAAGGCATGCATTCGCATTGGCAGCCCTGGGGTCCAGTGAAGTCCCAAATCCTATAAACAAAACAGCTCTTAAGAATTTTTTTATGAAAGGTCATGAAAGAAGCATGGGAAAAGCAAATTACCCCCAGATAAAGGTCGAGGAATAGTATTATAAAATCATAGTGAAAAGTCTGCTTAGAGAACTACTTGACCCATGACAAGTCAGTGAAAAAAACACCGGGCTTCTCAGGGGATTTATAAAACACAAACACATGATTTGGCACCAAACTCGGTCAGCCAAACAACAGAGATCTCCATCTACAGGAGAATAGGAAAATACTCCACACTCTCCCAGGATCACATAACCCTGTGTGCAGGGCTTTCAGCACACTGTCAGAGGGCATCAGGATGCCTGCAGGTCCATGCAGGATGTTACAAATACTGGATTTCATTATGTACTGCACTGGCACTGCAGTACCTCTAACGGTATTGTTTACAGTGATATTGCAATGGTACCTGCAGCAACATCTATACCACCATATTCATGGTCACATATATCAAAGTAGTGGGCTTTAAGCTGCAAGCATTGATAACGTTTCCTACTCAGGGTTTGGGGTGGAAGTAGGGGGATGGGGTGGTGTCTACCAGGACTAAATAACTTATTCCTTTCTCCCTTTCTTATTCTTTTTTATTCATCTCCTGAATGTGGATGAGTATTTCTGTCTGACTTCTTCAGTCCCATTATTTTGCTCATTCACTATGGTGGCCTTTGTTTTGTCAAGTAAACATATATGAAGCTGCTACACTAACATACCATAAATCTGAGGAGCTAATGAAGCTGCAAACTTGTCATAACAAGGTTCACTCACTGTTTCAGCAGCTTTAATTACAATCTTTTGGCCGTCAGTTGTTCAGTTGTGGCGAAGATGGTTAAGAGTGTTATCATGTGACCTTTACAATCACTTAACTGTCATCACTTGTCGCATTAGACCGAAAGCTGCGGAAGCTAATAAGTGGATCTTAGGTTGACAAGGTCAAGAGTGAAAGTTCAAGCTTGACTGAGATAAAGTAGCTCTACAGGTGAACACTGCAGGTAAGGTTTAAAAGGTCTCAATGGAAATTTGACATTGTGTGACATTTTAAGTACAATAACTGACAGTGTGGCATACAAAATCCAACTGTTTATCCAATGATCCATCATCCATTGATGAATCTAAGGGATATGTCCATTATGTGACTTTTTTCACTCTAGTATTTATAGACTGACCTTGTATACAGCAAGGCATTAGGCCACACCTCTTAATTCTTTGAATTCAGGTGTTTTCAGGCCCACAGGTATATAAAATCAAGCATCTAGTCATGCAGTCTGCTTTTTGCGAAAGAATGAGTCGTTCTAATGAGCCCACTGAATTCAGGTTTGGTGGTTGGTAACAGGATATCACCATTGCAACGAGTCAGTTTATAAAATTACTGTCCACTTAGATCAGGGCTGCCCAATTCCAGTCCTCGAGAGCTACTATCCTGCAGCTTTTAGATGCATCCCTACTCCAACACAGCTGAATCAAATGAATGGCTTGTTATCAGGCCTTTCGCCAAACACGATGGCATGCTGAAGAGGTAATCAAACCATTTGATTCAGCTGTGTTGGAGTAGGGATGCATCTAAAAGCTGCAGGACGGTAGCTCTCGAGGACCGGGATTGGGCAGCCCTGACTTAGATATTCTTAGTGGTATTATTACAAAGTGGAAGCATTTAGGAACCACAGCGACCCAGCCGCCAGTCGCAGACCATGTAACTACAGAAATCCTAACATCCTCTGGCATTAACATCAGCACAAATCCTGTCCACTGGGAGCTTCATGGGATGGGGATCAATACCTGAGCAGCTCCTGTAGGTTTAATGTGTAGGTGGTCCAGTACTTTTTTCCATATGTTACTGCTGGCTGGGTTTTAAGGATAGTGTATAATAATTTTTCCTTTTTCGTCTCTATTTGCCCTTTTTTCCTGTTTTATGAATGAGCTGATCAATTTTCACTTGTTTTTTAGTTTCTTTTTAATTTTTGTTTTATTTAAACCATGTGCCATTCAAACTGTTTTTTACTGCACTTTGCAGTTCTTGGAAATTACAGTTAAAACACCAGACATATCAACATGAGAATGTAATATAAGAAACTTTAGATATTTTATCGACAAATGTCCTTGATTTAATGGCGCTGCAATCTTCTGCAAAATGTGCAAAATGCAGAATTGAACCCGTTTGCTTTTCTGAGCCCGCTTCCTTGAGCCTACGATGTCAGGTGGGGTGCCAGGTCACCAATTACTTGGTAAGGCTGAGAAAGTTGCAAAGAGCTGCCCTGAGCTGCCATGTTGTGTTAGCATCATGCTGCTGGCAAGTAGGTAAGTAACGCCTCATTTCAGTTCAGTGAACCTGCTCTCTTTTCTCAGAGGACTTTTAATACGCTTATGTCCCACCTCGAGACCAGTTTGTTAACTATGACTATTTATGAATGCTTAGTCCATCATGTGGATACAGTGCCACAAGGTGCCAGCATTGAAGCAGGTGGTACTTTCATTTAATACTCTCATTAACTCATTTTAGTATGAGACTGACAAGTCTGCTGCACGTCAGACAAAGTGCTGTTATCTGTGTAAATGTATATTAATATAATACGCAGACATACTTTTATCATGCTGCGCTTTTCAAAACAGAAGCCTCTTAAAAAAGAATAAATTGTGATGATTGAGACAGAGAGAGTAATAAGAAGCAATAGGTAAATTGCAATATATATATATAATATATAACTTCACAATAGGCTAGGTGCTTTTATTTGTGGGTTAATTATTGGTTAAACATTTCTTTCATATATCATTTGAGAAAATGTTCTAGGACATTAGAAGTTACAACAAAAATTGGAAATGCCATCCACCATGGTGAAAAGAAAGTACACCCACATTAAATTCTGAGGTTTTATGTTTAGAATATTGTAACAATTACCCATCCTTAGCAGGTCTAAATTTAAATAAGCACAACCTATAATGAACCACAAAACTTGACTTTTTTACACAGCGTCATTATGAAATTGAACAAAAGCTAAATCAAAAAGCAGAAATGGTGTGTGAAAAACAAAACACACCGCTACTGATACCAAATGAATTAAGACGCAAAGGTTTTGGCAGTTTGCAGGTCTGGAGTGTTCAGGTGTGTGCTAACATAATCACACAATCTTCCCAGAAAATTCATCCTATGGTCAGACCATGCACAAGAGCTACATCTCAGACTCTACAGGCCTCAGTTGTCATGTTAAATGTTAAGGTTCACAATAGTACAAAAGACTGTCCTTTTGCACAGACAAGGCCAAAGTGTTGATGTTTGGCCATAATGTGCAGAACCATAATTGACGAAAACCAAGTACAGCATATCAGCACAAACACCTCACCTCAACTGTGAGGCATGGTGATGGAGGGGTGATGATTTGGGCTTGTTTTGCAGCCACAGGACTTGTGCACATTACAGTAACTGAATAGACCATGAACTCCTCTGTTTAACACAGTATTCTAGAGTCAAATATGTCTGTCTAACAGATTGGTTGAAATTAGTTCACTCTACAGGACAATGATCCCAGGCACAGCAGCAAATCTAGTCCAGATCTCAACCTGATTGAAATATCCTTGAATGCTTGCAAATGTCAGTGAACTCAAACAATGCTGTTGCAAAGAGTTTGCCAAAGAGAGCAGAGAAGGTTTGAATTGGAGATTATGTATCGGAATTTCAGGAGCAGGACCACGCCTCCAAACACGCTCCTTCCGGTTCTCATCTATATAGGTTCCCCCACTCCTGCAAGCTGTTCATTCTTGTTTACGTGCCCCACCCTCCCTCCCTCCTTGTTCTCAAATCTTTAACTTCTTCACTTCTATTTAGTACACGGGGATCTGCCACCAGTCCCCTTCGAGGCCTTCCCCAAACTGCAGCTCAATTCATGTCCAAGCTTTTACCTTTACCTACTAAAACGCCGTCAAACCTAAAATGAGGACGTGGGCCCAGCTAGTGAAATGGTGATAACTGGACAGAAAATAAGTAAATGTATTAGTAGCTTCTTTCACTTCTTGTTTTGTTTATTTGTTCTTTTGGGGTTTTTTTTAATGGTACAATAAGTTGAGTGGTATTAGAGGTCAAAGACACAATCAAGGTGAAGTGTTCCCTTTCCTGAGCCTTTTTTCGAATTTACAGTTAGTGTGTAATGCAGGGGTGTCCAATTCCAGACCTCGAGGGACGGTGTCCTGCAGGTTTTAGATGTGTCCTTGATCCAACACAGCTGATTTAAATGGCTAAATGACCTCCTCAACATGCCCTGAAGTTCTCCAGACTAACTAATCATTTGATTCAGGTGTGTCGACCCAGGGTGATGTGTAAAACCTGCAGGTCATCGGCCCTCAAGGCCTGGAGTTGGACATCCCTGGCATGATGTCAAGGTATCACCTTTTTGTTTGTTTCTTCATGACAGGAACAAGAACTGACTCCTCTGTAATAGGTGTGTGCTTTTGAAATGTGAGCACGTCTTGCAATACAAGCACTGCTGTATAGCTGTATGGAACCACATCAAGTCTAGTCATTGAGGGGTAGCCATAGAAAATCTACTCACCACAGGAAGTACTAATACCAGGGAGAAATAGAGTTTAGTGGATGTCAAACTCAACTTTCATTCATAACTTTCAACCAGTTGTGTTGCTTACAGTGAAAATCATGCCTCCGACGTCAGACTGCCACTGCCTCTCCGTGACTGTAACTCTCTTTTCATAATCCTTACAGGGGAGAGTCACTGGGCCCTGCCAAACTCCCATAATTGGAAAAACAGCATTTCATTTCCTAATAATGGCTCAATGTCAAGTCCAATTCCGTCCGCTTGTTAAGCGGCAGCAATTACTGAATGGTACATGTGCAGACAACTCCTCCAGTGGGTGATAATAAGCCACTTTCTTTGTTACAGACCCTGAACAAACTCGTAGGGGAACACGTGAAGCAAAGATAATGCGACCAGTCGAGCGAGAGTGTATACAAAACCCCACCAATCATTCTTGTAGAAAACCCCTCAGCTATGACAAAAGCAGGTCCAACTGGGTTAAGGTGATTCCACTTTAATAGTGCTGGGATCCGCAGCCACAACACCACATAACAATAGAACATACAGCTGCTCGTTTGTGGAAGTCACTTACTTTTGGGAATAAGAGGCTGCGTCCGGGTTGACTAGCTGCTTATGTATATGAACTTGGGAGGTACGCTGCGAATCTGAGAGTTTCTTTGTGGACTTCTTCTGTTGGTTTGTTTGGGGTTTCTCCTTCAGCGTGACAGTCAGAGGTCATTGTCCATCAAAGCCACACAGGCTCCAGAGTGACCTGCAGGCTCAGATGAAGAATCATGTTTGTTGACATGTTCCCATTGTGTTCATTTATTTTGATTTATTTCTGCAACGCTCTGATACTCTCTTATAGAGGGGGATCAAAGTGAGGATCTTGTGTTCTGGTTCAGTTACAGGGCTTTGCCTGTTGGCACAGGAGCAGTGCAGACCATTTCATTTTAACTGAATCTGTCAAATCATTTTGTTGTAGCAAAAGTAAATGCATCCATCCAATCCATCCATCCATCCATCCATCCATCCATCCATCCAATCCATCCATCCATCCATCCATCCAATCCATCCATCCATCCATCCATCCAATCCATCCATCCATCCATCCATCCATCCATCCATCCATCTGCTTATTGGGGTTGCAGTCGGATTGGAGCCTATCCCAGCTGTTATAGGGGTGGTGGTACACCCTGGACGGGTTGTCAGTCTATTGCAGGGCTAAAAAAAAAAGATGAATTCGGTCAAATTCGGTCAATTCAAACAGAAGGAACAGGTGAAGAGTCGCGGCAGAGAACTGAAAGGAACGGACTTCAGCGTGAACGACCAGTTCCCCAAAGAGATCCTGGAACGACGCAAGGTCCTGTTCCCAGTTCGACGTAGCTTCATCCAGAAAGGCTCCCGTGCTGTCATCGCCGTGGACCGGCTCTACGTGGACGGACAGCTCTACCGCGACCCCGGCACCACACCGTGGTTATATTGACTGCACTCCAGATAAGAACCCGCTACACTCTTTTCTTATTCATTCACACTTTCTCTTTTAACATGGGTTTAACCTAGTAATATCAATATGATGTCATAGCAGATATAACACCGTCACCCTCCGTCATTGCTTTAATTGGAATGTTTCCGTTTCGTTTCTTTTTTTTTGTTGTCGCTCACAGTTCATGTGGTTTCTTTCTTTCTCTTGTCTTTCACTGCTGTGGTCACCTACTTCCCCACTCACCTACAAACAACAACCTCTATTTCTCCATATTTTCACACCACGATCACGCAAACACATCAGCTCAACGGCAGCACATTCACAACAGCCTCACAGCACGCACAGACTTGCAGGACACATAAGCAAGCCACGCTTGTTCATATTAGTGAATATCCACACACATAGTCTGACTTATGGAGCCTCTCACCACACTTCTTTTTCTCTTTCTATTTACAAACAAGGGATGTTTCCACACTCTCTCCACCTGTCTAAACGAAACACCCAGCATACTTCATTAGACATACACACACAATTATGGGCATGCTGAGGTTTGTCACATGGAATGTAAATGGAGCTGGCTCCAGAGGAAAGAGGTTAAAGATATTTAACCAGCTTAAAAAACTACAGGCAGATGTTGTTTTATTACAAGAAACTCACAGACCTGTCACAGGTTTAAACGAACTTAAAACACCTGAGTTTCCTAACGTGTTTGCAGCCTGTTATAATTCTAGACAACGGGGAGTAGCAATTTTAATACATAAAAATGTTAATTTTACAGTACTCGATACAGTTATAGATCCAGAGGGTAGATTTCTAATTATTAAACTATCAATATTGAACAAAAAACTATGTATTGTAAGTATATACGGTCCAAATGTTGATGAACCCTCATTCTTCCACGGATTTTTTAGTGCACTCTCTGAACACTGATTGCACACTCACACTCATTCTTGGCGGTGACCTCAACCTTGGACTAAATGAAGACATGGATAGGCTCAACACAACAGGAACTCAGCGCAATTGGCAGTCCACAAATATAATCAAACAGTATATGAGCGACTTTGGTCTTTGCGATGCATGGCGCTCTCTTCACCCCACCAGTAAGGAATATACTTTTTTCTCGCATGTTCATCACTCTTACTCTCGTCTGGATTATTTTTTGGTCAACAGCTCACTGCTATGTGACATTTCAGACACTGAGATTCATCCTATAGCTGTCAGTGATCATGCTCCTGTATCTTTAACACTAATGCACAAGAATAACACTACGCCAAGAAAAAACTGGAGATTTAATATGTCACTACTTAAAGATGAAGACTTTATTAAATATTTTAAAAAGGAATGGACTTCATATTTAGACTTTAATGACACTCCCGGAATATCTGCTTCTGTTCTATGGGAAGCAGGGAAAGCTGTGATGAGAGGTAAAATAATTTCTTTCTCATCACACAAAAAGAAAGAAGAAAACAAAAATATTCAGGAATTAGAAAAAAACATCAAATCACTAGAAGAAGCCTACGCGTGCGACCAAGATCAGGAAACATTGAACAAAATATGCAAAACAAAACTAGAATTAAATGAAATTATTAATAAAAAAACACAATTCCTTATACAAAGACTTCGCTTGCAGAATTTTGAACACAGTAACAAATCAGGTCGATTTCTAGCTAACCAGCTAAAAATAAATAAAGAAAAAACAACTATATGTGCTGCTAAAGATTTATCGGGGAACACAATATATGATCCTGGAAGAATAAACAACATTTTTAGGCATTTCTATGAAACTTTATACTCACCACAAATAAACCCATCTAAAAATGAAATTGATCTGTTTCTTGACAACGTAACTCTTCCAAAATTACTAGATAGTCAAGCAATGGAACTGGATTCGCCACTGACGCCAAGTGAACTCCAGGAAGCCCTGATAAGTATGCCCAATAATAAGGCTCCAGGTCCAGACAGCTACCCTGCAGAATTCTACAAAGAATTCTGGATAATTTTGGCACCAGTATTCCACGGCATATTGCAGGAAATCGAGGAAAATGGCAGACTACCACCAAATATGAATTCTGCCAACATTAGTCTCCTGCTAAAACCAGGCAAAGACCCTCTATTTCCCTCAAGCTATCGTCCAATTTCTCTTTTAAATGTAGACCTTAAAATAATCTGCAAAGCTCTCTCAAAGAGATTAGAGAAAATGACCCCCCTCTTAATTCATCCTGACCAAACTGGTTTCATAAAAGGTCGGCACTCCTCAACAAACACTCGTAGATTACTTAATTTAATAGACTACTCATACGATAAAAACATCGAAGCCATAATATTATCTCTAGATGCAGAAAAAGCATTTGACAGAGTTAACTGGAAATTTTTATTCGCAACTTTACACAAATTTGGTTTTGGAAACTCTTTCATAAACTGGATAAGAATATTATACAATTCCCCAACAGCTCGTATCAGAACAAATGACCAGACATCCTCCAGCTTCTGTCTCCTGAGGGGCACCAGACAGGGATGCCCACGCTCCCCTTCACTTTTTGCAATTTTTATCGAACCTCTGGCAGCAGCATTTAGACAGGCTACAACAATTAAGGGCATAAAATGTAAGAACATAGAACATAAAATCAGTCTCTATACGGATGATGTGTTGCTTTTTCTGCAAAACACACAAACCAACCTCTCTGAGGTAATTACTTTAATAAACTGGTTTTCAAGAGTTTCAGATTATTCAATTAACTGGCCAAAATCTACAGTTCTCCCCATTAACTGCTCCTTCCATAACTCTTCCTCTGCCCCACTGCAATCCGGAAATATTAAATATTTAGGTATTAATGTCTCTCCTAAGCTTTCAGACTTAACTAAATTAAACCACATCCCACTTCTAAAGAAAGTAGAAGGCGATCTGACTAGATGGAAATCTTTACCCATATCACTCATGGGAAGGGTCGCCACTATAAAAATGATGATCTTGCCAAAAATAAATTACTTATTTTTGATGATCCCTAACAAACCATCACAAGATTGGTTCAGATCTCTGGATTCATATATTTCCAAATTCCTTTGGAAAGATAAACCCCCGCGTATCAGCTTAAAAACGCTACAAAGAACCAAGGATAGAGGAGGATTAGATCTGCCTAATTTTCACCAATACTTCTTAGCCAACAGGCTTCAGTTCATCTCAGAATGGTTAAAACATACCTTCTTAGTTGAGCCCTGGCTAGATGTTGAACAGGCACTATGCAAGGATCTAGAGATTTCAGACCTACCATTTATTAGCTCAAACATCAAAAGACATGAATGCTTTAAAAGTATCAACATCAGCTTTTCTCTGACAGCATGGTGGGAGTTTCTAAAAATAACGGAGTCTTCATTAATCCCATGCAAACGTACACCTATCTGGAATAACCCTGACATATTACAAAACAATAATATGATTAATTTCCCAGAATGGAGTTGTAAAGGAATTAAATACTTAGAACATATATTAGAGGGAACAGAATTTATTCCATTTGACAGACTAGTTGCACAATATGGGATCAACAAGACAAGATTTTTAGAATATCAACAAATTAAATCCATAGTAAAAAAGAAATTTAACCTCAGTCAAGTTGAATTACAAACACCACTAAGTGCGGCACATTTTCTTACTCTTAAATCCCCCAAATTATTATCTAAAATATACAGAACACTTTCTAAATTAGATGAATCAATATCCCTTCCTACTGCAAAGTGGGAAGCAGATTTATCAGTCAACCTAGACCAAAACTTCTGGTCTCAGATTTGCTTAAAAACTTTTAAATTAATTAAAAATCCCAGTCTGCAATTAATACAATACAAAATACTACATAGAGTGCACTATACAGGTCATCGGATGTTCAAGATGGGCTTTACATCTTCCAACAACTGCTCACACTGTCAAGGCAATACACCAGACAATTACATCCACGCTCTTTGGTTCTGTCCACCAGTGCAAAAGTTTTGGCGCGAGATATGTGAAAACTTATCAAAGTGTCTGAAATGTAACATTCCAACCTCCCCCTTAGTGTGTTTACTGGGCAGCTTAGATAATGTCACTTCAGAAAAGAATATAGCCCATATGATTTTCACTGCCCTATGTATAGCCAAGAAAACAGTCCTCATGAACTGGAAAAATAAAAATAATCTTAATTCTAACCAATATAGAAATTATCTATTAGATTACATTAGTCTTGATACAGCCTCTGCCACCACATCAGATCAATTGCTCTGGACTCCTTTTATCAGCTCCATCACCTAGTGGGGGTGGGGGGTCATAGTTTGGTCCCGCCTTCACTGTTGTGATTGGTGTGGGGGTAGGGACAGGCTTAGGGCGTCGGGGGGCTCCCCGGAGGCATCTTCCTTGGGGGGCTCAACCCGGGGTAGCGGTCATGTCCGGTTGGGGGCTCTGTTGGCTCTCAGGTGACTGTTTCCTCGCGGCTGCGTGCAGCGGGGCTAGGGGAGGGTCTGTGCTGACGGACGTGGGTTACTGACCTGGTAGCCTGGCTGGCCCTGGGTGGGTCCGGGATGGGCGTGAGGTTCTGGGGGCGCTCCGTCTCTGGGCTGGGGCCCGGGCCGGGCCTCGGGGGCTTGGATCCTGGTTGGTGTGTTGCCGGGGTTGTGGGCGGGTGGGTGCATGGGGGCCCGGCCCTGGAGCAGGCTGCCGCCAGGGGGCTCTTCGACTGGTGGGGGAGATGGTCACATCTTGCAGGAGCTTTCCTCTCTTCAGGAACTCTCTCTGCAGGAGGGGGAGATACAGGAGAGGTGGAGGAAGATCTCAGCCTGGGTGTTTATTGTCTTATGTAGTCTGGAAGATGAGTGGATGGTGGGGTGGGTGCAGTTTTCTCTGTGGTGGGGTTGGGTGGACTGTCCCGGGCTCTGTGGGGCCGGGAGGTGCTGCTGCACTGGGCCCCGGTCTGGATGGGCCTGGGCCCCCTTTCCCTGGCGGGTCGCGGAGTGTGGGAGTGCCTACTGGGGTCAGCGGGGGAGCTGGCCCCAGGGAGGGGTTACCTGCCCCTCCCTTCCTTCCCTCCCCATCTCCAGCTGCCTCCCTCTTCCCGCTCCACCACAACCACCCACACATGCAGGGCCTTGGAGTAGGGGTATGTCACCAGGGTGCAGAGGAGGCTACCCTCCCCCCCCCCCCCCCCCCCCCTGTCCCCTTCTGGCTGCCTCTGCCTCAATTTTATCCCACAACTTAGACATTCACATTATTCACACTCTCATTACACATACATATAGGATCTTGGGGGTGGGCACAATCACGGAGTCCAAATTACCATCAGGGTGTACACCTCACCCCTGGCGTCGTTGCCCACCTCTCAATTTTAAATACACGTAGACATTGAGGGCTATCAGGAGGGACTATGCGCTTACCTGCTGCTCCTTGGCAGGTAGCTCCATGCCCTCCTGGGTTTTAATTACACCTTAGAACACATATGCATCAACACTACAATGAGCGGGTGGAGGGAGGTTTGGAGTCTTCTCCCACCCCCATTCTCTGCGGCCTGCTGGAGCGGGAGGGCTAGGTGGAGTTGGCCGTCCGACTGCGGTCTGGGGTGTGGGGCCTCCCTGCTGCTACGGAGTCGGGGTGGTCTGCCTCTCCCCACCGCAGGGAAAAGGGTAACACCACCTGGGTCTGGGTGCAGTTCCCCCCTCCAGGGGCAAGGGTACCTAGACCCGGTTTGTAGAGTACGCTTGGGGAGTGTGATCATGTGTACAGCGTCTCTTTATGTCTGTCTCCACGTTGGTTGAGTGTGGAGTGAGTGCATATGAGAGCATGAGGGGGGGAATGGATGTTTGTGTCTGTGTGTGCCTGTATGTCTGTGTCTATATGTCAGGCTGGGTACCAGACGCCACCTCTCTGGGGACACCTCAGGCCCTCCAAGGTTTGGAGGCCTATCTCCACCTACCACCACTTCCCCTGCCGGTGGCGGACTCCCTCAGGTGTCGGTGCGTTGGTGGTTCTTTGTGTCTGGGGGTGGGCGTCCAGGTACACACCGGCTCACTCCTTGGCGGCCGCTTATCGGGGCCTGGAGCCTGGGGCTCGCTCGGGCCCCTTCGGGGGTGGGGTGCCCCCGGCCTCTCGGCCTGGGGCTCGGTCACTCAGGCACAGCTGGCGGCCGGCGGAGCTCACGGGCGCGTCACTGCAACTCCCCCTGGCTTCTGCTCCGCGGCTGCTGAGTGAACCCTCATCTGGGACTCTCCTCAGCTCTTACTGGAACAGTGGCGCGGCTGCCCCTTTGTTGGTCTTCCATGGTCTCTTGTGTTCTGGGGGCCTCTGGATGTCTGGAGTTTTGATCTCCTCCATACCTGCTTCACACCCTGGAGGACGGGGCTGTGGCCCCCCCACACTCCCTAGCAGATCGTTACATGGAGAAACCTTTGGAATACAAGCGCGCTGATCCACACAGGGTGTTCACTGCTCGTTGACCCAAATTACACCTTTCTTGGCTGCTACTTCGAAGCACATCTGTCCTGCGTGCTGCACAACAACATTGAATATTTAGTATTTACTGCTGTTTACACTTAGCTAGATTAATGCGATGGTGTTGTGTTTAGTATGTTGCTTTGTTTTTGTTTTTTTTGTCTTTTTTTTTGCTTGTTTTCTATTCTTCTCTCAACAGGTGATCCAGGAGATTTTTATTTTTTTTCTCCCCCCCTTTTATTTTTTTTTCTCCCCCCCTTTCTCACTGTCCGTCTCCCCTTCTGTTTTTCCTTTCCCTCTTTCTTTCTCCCTTTCCCATCTCTCACTCATGTCTGTCCCGTCGGTAACATCTGAAAATAAAATATAATAAATAATAAAAACAAAGATCGACCAAATGGACCAATACGGCAATGCCACGATGATCCATTTGGCAAAGTAAATCCATTGGGCATCCTTGTTGGTCTTCAGACAACAATTCTGATGGCTAAAGAACCAAATGGGACAGGCGAAAAAAAAAAAAAAAAAAAAAAAAAAGAGATTTTTTTTCAAAGTTAAATAAATTTTTATTCATTGTTGGGTAAGAAATATCTTTGAATAAGCCATACAAAAAGAAAAAAAAAGTTATGTGAGCTACAGATGCATGATGGACAGAATCACGTTGCTAGTATGGCTAAAGTATTGTTAGCCTTCTACATTAGGGCTGACAAAGGAAATACCCATCCATCCATCCATCCATCCATCCATCCATCCAATCCATCCATCCATCCATCCATCCATCCATCCATCCATTCATCCATCCAATCCATCCATCCATCCATCCAATCCATCCATGCATCCATCCATCCATCGATCCATCCAATCCATTCATGCATCCATCCATCCATCCATCCATCCATCCATCCATCCATCCATCCATCCATCCATCCATTCATCCATCCAATCCATCCATGCATCCATCCATCCATGCATCCATCCATCCATCCATCCATCCATCCAATCCATCCATCCATCCATCCATCCATTCATCCATCCATCCCATCCATCCATCCATCCATCCATCCATCCATCCATCCATCCATCCATCGATCCAATCCATCCATCCATCCATCCATCCATTCATCCATCCATCCATCATCCATCCATCCATCCATCCATCCATCCATCCATCCATTAAATCCATCCATCCATCCATCTGCTTATCGGGGTTGCAGTTGGATTGGAGCCTATCCCAGCTGTTATAGGGGTGGTGGTACACCCTGGACGGGTTGTCAGTCTATTGCAGGGCTAAAAAAAAAGATGAATACCAAATTCAATGCAGAAAGAGAGCCTACATGTAAACAAAAACATGTGGCCAAAACCAACTAATCAAGGGTTTGTGAACTCTTTGGTGCAATCTACTTTCTTTTGAAAGAAGTACTGGGACAGTTTCACATTATTCAGCACAAATACCCAGCAGCAAAGTAAACACTTCCTCCAGATAAACAATATAACTTCTAGTGGTACTAACTTTAGTAAATAACTCAACGTTTCTTTAAACCAGCCATCTCTTCTAAAGATTTAAACGCACCGTGTGAACTATTATTTGTGTAATCAGTATTTTCAGATCCTGTATACTCTGTAGTATCAAGCACGTCTTCCCTGTCAGACAAGATGATCTTTTGTTCCAGGAATGTCTTGCAGTATGTTCGATAAGTGGCACAAAAAGGGATTAAGGGTAATTGGCGATTTGTATCTAAACAACACACTGATGAACTTTGAGCAATTGCAGTCAAATTTTAATATTCCTAGAGACCATTTTTTGGCTTTCTCCAGGTTCGTAACTTTGTTCATTCTAAAATTCCACAGTCTTCAGAAATAGTTATATATGATGATATTGAGACATTTCTTATTAAGTGAAAAGACAGAACTCATTTTATCTCAGCTTTTTATTCTCTCCTATATACTCTCGGTAGCAACACATTGAGCGCTATTCATAAATGGGAGACAGATCTTAATAATCAATATACCGAAGAGGAGTGGAAAGGAGCCATTAACATGGGTAGTTCCACTTTTACTTGCAACCGCTTGCGAGAAACCCAATACAAAATCATACATCGCCTTTATATGTCTTGCATAAGATTGCACCTCATATTTCCCATTTTTGTAGTAAATGTCAAAAAGAAACTGGCACTTTTTTTCATTACTTTTGGGAATGTAAATTAATCAAAAGACTTTGGAGCTTCATATCTCAAGAACTAAGTAATATTTTTAACAATCTGATTCAAAGGGACCCCGGGTATTTTCTTCTTGGCCTACCCTCAAAAGAAGTAACATTGAATCACTTGCAATAGTTTGTCACAATTATGTGACAAACTATTGCTGGTAGCTAGGAAATGTATTCTCATTAATTGGGTTAAGGATAAACCCCCCTCTGTGACTTTGTGGTACAGAGAATTATTTAAAGTTATTCCTCACGAAAGAACTGCTGCTATTTTAGGAGGAAATGAGGGTCTCTTTCTTAATGTTTGGTCCCCTTTGCTTTCTTATTTGCCAAATGATTTGTCCCAACTGTTGAGGGGAGGGGGGGGTGCGATTAAGATGTTCTCAGTTAAATAGGAAGTAAGTGTAAAGGACAACAATTCATTCTTGGAGTTTATCTTTTTCTCTTTCTAAATCTGTGGGTAATTGAGTGAAAATATGTTTTTGTGTGTGTGTGTGTTTTTTTTGTTTTTTTGTTTTTTGTTTTTTTCTCTCTCTCTCCTCTTTACCCCATATGTGTATTTGTACAGGTATATAATGACTTTCATATATTCCCTTTGGTTTTTTTTTTTTTTCTTTTCTTTCTTTTCTTTCTTTTTTGTTTGCTTGTTATGTTTTATGCTTTTCTTGATAATGAATAAAAACTGTTTAAGTAAAAAAAAAAAAGACAAGATGATCTATTAGCTGTGGTTAACGTGACAGTGATTTATTGCAAGGTTTAAATTCACCACTCTGTCAAGCCTAATTCTCCCAGACTGAACAGAAACAGACCGAGTTCACGCAATAGAAATGCATTCTGACAGCTACTGAAACATGAGAGTAACAAAATCTGGACAATGGGGATAAACAAAAATTTGCCATGACACTAAATTTTTCATGTCTAAATTTAGGAATATGTGGCTTTAGCAGAGAGTAATTGCACTGGACATTATTCTGTGTGGAGTTCTTCACAAACTACAGTTCCAAGCATGAATATCAGTGCCATACAAATAATGTCATTTTACATTATATCTATTATATATTCTATTTGTCTTTTGCTGCCCATTGGCAAATCAGTGTAAACACTGTGTTTAAAATGCACACTGATGATGATGAGACCACATTCATTGTCCCAACAGTTGTTTCTCCTTAGGCTTGCAGAGCATAATTACTGCGACGTCGTTTCTGAAGAAGCAATTTGAAGCAGCAAAAATATTAACTGGAAATGATTTGGACTTTACAGTGCTGTGTAAAAGTGTTGAGCACTAGACAAAGTGATCTTGTGCAATAGTTCTTCAAGTCTTCTGAAGCTTTTTCAAAGTTTTTCATGAACATTGGCTTCTTTGTCACTCATTTTCAGTCCAGGTCTTGGACTGAAGGGAAGGGAAACGGGTAGAAAAGGTTGAAGCATGCCAAATTACACAGAAACTGGACTGAAAATCAGTGGCAGCTGGTCTTATGGTGTGATGAATCCAAATTAGAAGTTTCAATGGTTCAAGGTCAATATGTACAGAGGTCAACAGAGAGACACAACCCTGAGTGTCTACAGCCGTCTGTGGAGGCTCGGTCATGGTTTTGGGGCCGCATTTCAGCCAGTGGTGTTGAATTGAGTTGAACTGAATTGCCTTTATTATCATGCAACATACAAGATAGGACACTGACTAGAAGATGCAGTGCAGTAAAAGCATACCTGGACAGAAAAACACACATTATAAGTATCACAGTATCAATATTAGTCATGGATTGGCCTCCCCAGAGCCAGAACCTCGGCATTATTGAAGCAGTGTGGGATTATCTTGACAGAGAACAGATAAAAATGCAGCAAACATCTAAAGAAGAGCTTTTCTTCAGTCCTTCAAGAATCCTGGAGGACTATAGCAACGAATGGTAAGAAAGCTCGCCTCAGAGACTTCTGCCTGTGTTGAAGAATAAAGGTGCTTATGCCAAATATTTACCTTCAAGCTTTCAAGTCAGATTTGTGCAAACTCAGTTTTTACCTTATGAACTGCATTTTCATGTATGCTTGCACATTTTCATAAATGACTGCATCTACTTCCTATTTTCCCAGCAGAATATAAAGAAATGAAAGGTCACTAATGACTTTTGCACAGTAAGTTTGACTTACAGGATAAAAATTTGGAGTTTATGAAAAATACGTAAGCGCTTCATTGTTAGAAGTTTATGTTTATTTCGACCTGGCCAGGAAGTGAGTGTTCCAGGAAAACAGGAAGATTTTATCCAGATAAGTTGTCCTGTCCTGTCTCACTTCACAGTCCTTCATCTTTGTTTTGTTACAGAAAGTTTCCTCATATTTCGCCATCATGGGTGATTTTCTTAGTGCTAACAAGCGCAGGAGTCTGTGTGGATGTCATTGTGTTCTACTGCTTTGTTGAGCTGCTCTGTCACTGCCTGGATGCTACGAAAAATAAATTGTGGTTTGGTGTCAGGCTAAATGATTGTGTATGTTCGAGACGAATAAAGGATATTTTACTTTTCTATGATGAAAGCATCAAACAGCATGTTTCTGTATTAAGTTTTGAAATCTCTTGGTTCCCAGGCTGTGAAACTGGGTGTGTGCGTAGGTAATGACAGTACCTGGAGCCTTTCCAATGTATGAATATGAATAAACAGACTTTCACATGGACTTAAATTCATTGTGTCAGAGAGAAGGAATATTTTGGCACGTTTTAAGGGGTTGCATTACACAGCTCTCATATTCTATGTCTCATTTGGTCTTGCGGCCCTTGAACTTGTGTTTCTTATTATTGCACTGTCTCAGTAATCTCTGCACAAGAAAAATGACACTATACCTGAAACACTGTGAAACTCCATCTGTTAGAAGTGTAGCTTAATGAGCTGCCAGTGGTAAATGCTGCATAAACAAAACAATAAAGCATGCTTATTTCTTGCATATTAGCGATTATAGAGTTTAGCATACATTGTATCGAACTGAGGCACAGAGAGTGGTTTGCTATGACTTGTTTCGTTCATTTTGATGAAAGGTCAGGTGAGAGTTTCACACAGATACATTTTAAATCATTTTGGTTGTTCATTGCAGTCACCAGTTTACCAGTTTGTGGATTTCTTTGGTCAGTTTGATGTATTAAAAAGTATTTTGGCTCACTATGAATGTGTTTCATGCTGGACCAGTTCAAAGAAGCTGGTCAGTGTCTTTGCTGTTGTTATTTTTTTAAGTCTTTGCTTCTTTCCCAAATATTTCATTTGATTTCTCCACCCTGATATCCTAATGCCAATCAGTATTTCCAGCTTTTGTTTCTTGATATTGTTTCTCTGACATCCTGTTTTCTTGGTTTGTGCCCCCCCACCCCCCTAAAAAAAGTCCTTCCATCCATTTCCTACCACTTATCCAGGTCTGGGTCAAAAGGCTGAAGTTTAAGCAAAGCTCTCACCCTCCACTCCATCCTCAACCATCTTCTAAAGCTCACCTAGGGGGATATCGAGGTTTTCCCAAGCCAGATAAGAGACATAATCTCTTCAGGTTTTCTTGAGTTGGCACCAAAGTTTCCATCTGGGGGACATGCCCAACTCAACTCAGCTAGGAGGCATCCAGGAGGCAGCCTCGTCAAATTGCTGAACCACCCCAACTGGCACCTCTGCGGAGAAGAAGTGACTATAGTGAGTCCCTCATGAAAGATGAATCTCCTCACCCTGCCTCTAAGAGCGAGACCAGACACCCTAGATAGAAAGCTTGTTTTGCTGCTATACTTTGGATTTTCTTGGAAAAAAAAGTTTAAGTTTGCTCTCTTTGATCTTTTGGTATCACTTTTTATTATTTAAACTCACCTTGGGTCGCCTTAGTATCTGACCGTTTCAGTGTCCTCCATTTGGGTTTGACAAAAAAACAAACATACATGTAGTTAGACACTGATGAACAATTCTTGTCTATAGTCATGTAATTAACAAAGACTGTTTTTGCTTTGGGAAAGAAAGAAGTCCTTCTTGGCAAAACAAAGAAAAACCCTGACAATTTTCTAATGTTACATCCTTAGAGTCAACTTTCCTGCAACAGCAGGAGATTCTCCCATTTGAGCTATTCTGAGCAAAGCTCAGTCTAGACACTGCTAAATTTAAGGGCCGAATAAAACATAAAGCACAATTGAAATAAGTGTTCTTGATCTTAATGCACATTATCGCTGTGTCCCAGGGATAAAACACTTAAAATTCAGTCATGAGGAAGAGAAAGCCTGAGGGCTCTTTAGGCTGGGTACATGTCCGTGATGCACCCAGCTACTTTAGCTGTCATGCAGCAATATCTCAGAGTCTTCTCTGGGTGCACTGATGCTTGGCTTAAGCCATTTAGCAGCGCCCTGGTTAACCGAAACCGACAAAACTTCTGATTCCAGCCTGATCTTAGAATAACACCCCTGGCAATTGTGAAGCTGTCTTTGCCCATTTCATCCAGCGTGGTCCCACAACTGCATTTGTAGCTGACACAAATGCAGAAGAAGATGCTTCATGATGTTACAAATGTTTCCCAGAGAATTAAATCAAAAGTAAATAATTTAAAAGAGAAATAAGATCTGGTGGACTGTAGTGGAAGAAAAAAGGGGGCTGGAGCCTTGCTTTTGCTGGAAGAGAGTGTAAGACTAAAGGGTGCAAAAGTGCAGTAGCATAAATAAAACACGATGGCATTTGGCCACTTAAAGCCAACGGCTGGTCCAAAGGGTAAAACGATGGTTGATTCCAATCTTATATTTGCCAAGAATTGCTCTTTGCACAAAGTAGTTGCCTGGAATCATGCAGAGCAACAACACTGGTGATGAGATGTTTACAGCTGAGTAGAAATGTTAACACCGAGCACACTAAAAGTCAAACTTACTCATAACACTGCAAAAAAATGCCACTATACATTACAAATTCCACTTTGGCAGCATGTGTGGTCTAAAAATGGCTGCCTGTCCAACACATCTTAAGCTGACGGCAACTGAGCATCTTTCTAAGCCCATCTTTGTTTTGTGTAAGGCTCATTTGGGCATTTAAGCAAGATTAAGCATAAATGTTAGCAAATCTTGTGCTAACATATAATGCTACATTAGCTGACACAACAAAAGCAGCAATTGGATAGTTGCACTGTTTTTTTCAAGAAACATGCTGGCCCGTCTGCAAACTGGCTAACCACTAGCTGAACAGTAGGAAACCTTCAGTGTGATGGAAACTGAAAAAGCAATGCATTTGACTTTTTAAATGTGTTGGCTTCGGTGGCGAAGCACAGTTTTAACTTTAAAGGCAGTCCATTTCCAGTCTGTGACTCATTTTTCACAGTTTCACTACTCTTCGGAGATTAGCCGGATATGATTTGCAGACAAGCTAGCATGTTCCATGCAAACTATTAGCGACTGCAGCAATGTGTTAGCAACTAAATCAACCACAAATAAGTTTTTGTTAACTGGTCACGAAATGCTCTTTTTTCTTTTTCTCATGACTGGTAGTTGTTGATGATCACTGACTTGTCTCTAGGACTGTGTGACTGGGGCCTTATTCACTTGATCCTACGTTGTAAGGATCACTCAAATGTTGTTAGAGATCATGCTAAACCTCAATAGCCTACTACACCATTGGAATGACCAAAAACATTAATTTCTGTTGATTTTGTGTGTTTTATCAGATGGAGTTTTTTCAGCAAGGGGTCCGGCAAGGGCCTCTTGTGGTCCAGCAACAGCAAGGGTCCAGAGTTATGAAGTTACGAAGACCTGGACAGCCTGGTGTTGACCACGAGACCATCCCATACTTAAGTTAGTTCTGTGATGCAAACTCTGAAGAATTCTATGAATCTGTCTTTGATGAATACTCAAGTCTTACCAAGAAGAAACACTTCCTCTTAATGCAACTGTATTGAATATATAATATTTATTTTTCTCTGATGTATCACACCCTTTTTTTGTGTCATGCAGCACACTTTAGCCACTAGTAAAGTGCAGCAGCCTGACAATTTGTAAAACAAATGCAGTCCATAAAGGCCAATGTTTCTGTCGCATCATGCTCATGCTAACAAGTTAATTAGGCATAGTCCTCTGCACATGAACTTTAAGCTTGTATTAGTGGTCAAAAGAGATCTGTTGTAAGGTGCACTGAGCTAATTATGCGTTGAATCTCCTATTGCATGGGGTAATTTCTCTGTGCTCTTTAAAGATAGTAGAGGATATGGCAGATAACTGCTTGAAGCCTTTGCAAGTCAGCAGCAGCTAAGCTAAATGTGGCAGCAAATGTCAGGCCAAATCAATACACGCTTCCCAGGATTCCTTTGGTGCCATAATCCAGGCTGTGGTGGGCACTGACCCTGGGGAGGCCTGGCCTCTTGTTTTCGTGCCCTGTTTTCTTCAAAAGCAGCTGCACTTATGGAGATGACAGCATTGAGCACAAGCTAATTACCTTAAAAAAGGAGCAGAACTTGTGCTGTAAACCACTTAGCTCACAGCTAAGCTGTGCTGAAACCTCTCCTCCCAGTGCTGGGCAGGTAGATAGCGCCGAGGAACTTAACCGTGCAGAATTTAAACAAAGGTGTTTACAAAAATTGGCGGTGACTTCAGGGACATAAGCAATGCAATTTTAAGGAGCTGTGAAACTGGGCTGTTAATGTCTGCTGCATAGATGTTCCATGTGTCAAACATTCCTTTTGGACATGCACTTTTATTCAACTACTGCACTTCAGCATTTCATGATTTGACTGGTATGAGCTGCATTTTGAAGACTTTCCTTTGAGAGAGGCCCCTGGTGTCTTCCAGCTGATTTCACAGATCCCATTAAGTCATAATCTTGTGTTATTTGCCTTAAAATAACGAGAGATAATCCTGGCATCAAGCAAATAGGCCATAAAACTGAGGAATCTCGGACTGGATTACATGTCTGCAAGTTCACAGAAGCAATGTGCAGTAACAACACAAAGTATAGTTTTTTTCCAAACATATATATATATATATATATATATATATATATATATATATATATATATATATATATATATATATAATTCTTAATATTCACTGTACAATCTTCGTGAGTTCTGGCTTTTTTTGTTTGTTTTAACAGAAGTCCCAAAGGAGACCAGCCACCAGGAGAGATCATTTAATCCAGAACAAGGAGGTAGAAGGTGTGTGGAAGAAGATTTCTAGAACATCACATCCTCACTCGTAAGCTGTGCTCACTTACTCAAGCCATCAGACAGTCATTAAAAATGTAAAATTAACGTTTTTAAAGTGGAACATGATTCTGTCCTGGGCTCAGGAGGCAGTGAAGCGCAGCACTTGCATATGAAATGCATTTGGTCATCCCCCTGGCAACAGGGAAGGAAGAGGTGCAGTGAGTGAAACAAGAGCAGATTGCTTTTATACTTTATTTAGAGAGTTATTCTTGACACTGAGCCACAGATGCCCCACCATTGTGAAAATCCTTCCTGCTCAATTGAGATTGTTGAAAGAAAATGTTGGAGGCTTGGCTCTCTGTGGGGATGCATGGAAAAACAATCATGTATTTTTATTCATTTCAGTCATGTTTTCTTTTAAAATTGTAAATACTGCGTGTCACAGATATGAACGGCTGACATTACACCCCACCTCACCCTAGACTATCAGGATGAACACTTACTTACTTTTTTCTTTTAACATTAAAAATAAAATGAGTGTGAAGTGGGAGGTTTAACATCAACAGGCAGGATGCTTTATGAAATGAGGTCCTCTTAACACTAATGTTTGGCCTGGAGCTGTGGCCACACACTTAAATGCACTTACATTAACGTGTTCCCGATGTGCTGAGTGTAATGTGTTCCATATTGTTGATTTTCTGCAGAAACAGTGCATCCTGTAGAGTCTGCGCCACTTCACATCACCCTCTGTGTGTAGTAGAACTCATAATAAGTTGCAGAATTAACTCGTGTTTCTCTTTTAAGTAAAATGATTGTGCAGCCCAGTAGAGCCAAAAAAAACTTTCATATAAAACACCACTGCAGAATATTAACTCCAGAGCACACAGTTTTTCACTTAATGCTTGTTATATTTTATTCTTAGGCTTTAATCACACAGGCTAAGATGGAGAAATGTGTATTTTCTGCCTGGACCGGGTAGTTGCTGTAGGATGCTGGCTGTCACTTGGTGAAATTGGTTGCAAAGAGGATCGTGTACCAAAAACCTCCTTGGGATTGCTTTGGTCGCTGGCCCATTGGTTAATATTAACTATGATTTGTCTGCAAACATACCATTTAGTCCACAAGCTGGAGTGAAACTTGAAGAAATGTGACACAAACTGTAAATGGAAAACATCCAACTTCAAAGTAAAAGTTGCTCCTGCATGAAACACAAAAATATACAGTTTTTACTTTGATGGTAAATGGTTTCGGTTTCTGGTTTGCAAGTACTTGGTTAGTGTGTGCAGACAGACTGGCATTTTCCATGTAAACTATGGGCAATTGCAGCAATTTTTTATTATTCTAGAAATTGTGACAGTAACTTGTAATAGCTGATGACCTTTGTGTGTTAGGGACGGCACAGCAGGAGTTGCTTTATAGGAATTATATTTTGACTTCACACATCAAAAGAGCAGCAGGGAAATTCTAGCAGAGTTTCCAGCATCAATAACAATAACTTCCTGTTCATATATGCACATGCGAAGCTTTAATTTTGAATTAATCAAACTTCTGAGTGCTGCAGTGGGAGGAGCTCCCATCACAATTCATACATCCTTAACTAACCATTTGACAAAAATGAGCTGAATGCTTGTGTTTTATGGGCAAAACTGCCTTTCCTGTGAGAAAATATCAATTTCACAAACACAAACAGCAGCCAGTTTCAGTATGATTGAAGGGAAGTGAGCAAGCTTTCCATGGATTGACTCCACGCCTAACTGAGATGATGAATGCAGTAATGATGTTCAAAAATACTAACAAACACTGTACTGTCTTCAGAAATCTGGCATGAGTTAGGCTATATCACATCTTATTAAAGATTATTTGTTGCTAAATAATCAAAAACTTTGGACAGTGTCTCTTGGTTGAAGCTACTGATACTGCTGGGTCATTACATTTTCTCCAGCTTCCTTTAAAGCTCCTACTGTGTAGCTTTAAGTAAGCAACAGCTTTTTCACTGAGAATTTAAAGGCACAAATCATTTCCCCTTCTTGTCATCATCAATCATAATTACACAACAATTTCTTCACCTTGGATCAATTTGTGCCACCAAGATCAAACAGTGTTGTTAATAGTCCCCCAGATTTCCTTAATCTATATCATGTGGTCCATGTACTGCTCTTTTAGACCTCAACTTTGTCAGTGAAGCCGTCCTGCACATCAGAAGGTACACTCATGTCCCATTTGAATAGTTGATCATGATATTCTTAAATAAGGACAAATACAGACAATGTCTATATCATAAGTTTCATAAAGCTGAATTAGGTAGTGCTTTCAGTCCCATATTTAATGAAGGGTATACAAATTTCCGTGTTTAAAGATCTGCTTTTTTAATGTGGCCACCTTCCTAATTGTATTGACAACCGAACAAGCCCTAATCATCATTGTTTCAGTCACAACACAAACTGGGTCTTCAAAGGTTTCACCCTGGGGTAATTACAATAATTACTCTCACCAGTGGAGTCAGTCAGGGGCTCTGTTTTCAACTGTCTCTGCATGTACACAGGATGTTTGAAAGTGTTATGAATGGATGTTGTGGATCGTGCGGTTAGGACCGCTGAACCTTATCATGCAACTCATACTCGAAAAGCTGAATCCACTCAACATTTTTGCAAAACCTTTTAGCGTTTCCATCAGCAGGCATAAGACGCCGTAATCGAACATCAGAGAGGAACTGAAGAGCAATTCCAGACATAATGGTCCGGGTAATTTCCCCGTCCAAAGTTTTTTTTTGTTTTCTTCTTTACTAGTTTTAATGTGATTACACTCAATCGTGAAAAATGTTCAACAGTTTTCGACAATGGAGCAATAATCCTCTCAGTGGACTTTGATGTAGCCAAATAATCAGAGTCCAGAAAAACAGTAAATGACTAATACACTAAAAAAAGATTCAAAATAGGATTTTGTTTGTTGTGTTTTTCTTTTAAATGAACCTAAAAGGAAAAGAAACAAGCTTGACTTGAGATCCACTTTCTCGTCCTTATAACAGCTACATAGGCTCCATGACAGGCAGATAACATGAATAAAAATCTGAAAAACCTGGATTTGGACATTTTTAGGGATATGGAGACCTAAATAAAAAATATAATGGTAGCTGGGGACTTTAAAAACAACTAACTGAAACTGGAACATGGAAAATAATACATAAATGTATCAAAATGTAGAACTAGATTAACACCCAATAAACACAGTTATAGACTTTCAAAATAAAACTATTGGCCAGTTTTTACAGTCTTTCATCATGAGACACATTTTGATGGACGTTTAGTTTAACACTGCTGGTTCATTTGTTTTTGCTTCGTCTCTGTGTTTAGACAAAATAAAACACTCGCACAATGAGTTAGACTCTTCGGCCAATTTTATCACGCAATCCAAATTTTATTGAACCACATCATAAAGCTGCTGTGCTTAAAAGGCATTAGCATCTTCATACCCAGGAGGTGTAACACTATAGTGTTGGGAAACACTGTAAGAAACCGACTTCTCCAGATGAAAAGCCATGAGCCCATCGTTGTTCCTTACATAATGTGTTTGTAGTTAGCAGGAGGCACTTGTTTTTTACCCCCATGTACTGTAGTTTAAGCATCCTGTCACTTTAATTTAGTGTGATTTGAAATTTTGCCTGGTGACTGCTGAGAACGCCTTGAGAGCTGTATCCTGTGGCTCTTTTGGCTCAAATCAAACCCAGAGAGACATGAGGAAGAGCCAGGCAGCAGGCCTGCCCAGTTAAGAAAAGCTGGTAATGTAATCCTTCAACAACTTTGTTTGGGCTCACAGAGTTGGTATCATGGGCCTGACTCTCCAAACACACGCCTTTTTCATCACAAACTAAAAACATTAAGGAATCTTTGATATGACAGAAAGGTGAAACCTAAAAACCACTGTCTTAACAGAGGATTTGTAAATGTTTACTTCATCCTGAAATATAGTGTGAATATGCTGAATATGAAGGGTCATGCATCTGCAAAGTGTTTTCAGTGAGCCATCTTTGTATTTCATATATTACTCTTGTCGAGCTATTTAACAAACAGTACCTACTAAAATGTGTATTTTTTTAATGCTTTAATATTTAAAGGCTACCAGGTACAGTCTGTTATTACTCAAACAGCAGGAAAAAGAAGCTTTAAAGATAACTTACTGTGAGTAGTTAGTAGCCTCACAAGTTTTAAACTATCGCTAGTAAAACAAACTAGCATTAGCGATGACTGATATTTTAAAAGAAGGAAATATATAATCAGTAACTATCTGGTAACATGCCAAAATAATAACAACGCATAACTGAATAAATGAATAAATAAGATGCAGTAAATTGCTGGCTAGCCAGTACCAAGTGACAGCTGCCGAAAATGAAACCAACTCCATTAGAGCTGGCTCCACAAGTCACTCCCCACAGACTCCAATCTTTGTTTTCCGCACATGGATAATTTATTTCACTTTTTTTTTTTTTACAGCTTATCAAGGTTAAAGTCAACTGGGTACTTTAGTTGTAAATGGTGTGACATCAAAATCAGCTGTAGTTGCTGTCTGCTAGCACCTTGCCTCTGCTAATGCTTGACTTTGTTTTTGTTGCCTACAAGAGATTTTTTCTATTGAATTTTTTGAAAAATAATACATGATGCAATGTGGTAAAACCTACCTTAAATTATGTGCTACACTTTTGTTTTTGCTGTTTCTTAAAGATATATGTGTCAGCTTAGCACTCCACCCTCCGGTCCAAATATCACCTCTTGTTGAGGCTTCAAAATGCCAGAAACCCCAAGTTGCCATCACGTTAGCCAAGTCCATCTTTTATTAAGTTTCTGCAAACATGTGACTGCTATCCACATGTTTACCTTTCCACAATGGTACAAGTGTAGGGTTAAATGAAAACGGTCCCAGTCACACAGGCCTCAAGACTGGTCTGTGACCACCTGACAACCAACGAGTGGTCACTAGTTTTCCCACTAGTTGGCAAAAATCTTGTTGTGATTTCTGTAGTTGCTAGCAGATTAATACACTCGCCTCTTGTTTTCTTAGAAAGTTATCTTCAAACACACACCAGCTTCTCTTTAAACAGCAGTAATGAAACAGTGCAACACAAACTGAAGCTGAGGCCTTTTGCTTTCAAAGTAAAAGTGGCAACGTTTAAACGTTTGCTGCAGCACTTTCTTCTTCTCTGTTTCCCATTTTCTACCTTTCAGCTGGTAGTTAGTTAGTGTTTACAGACCACTCTGTGTTTTCCATGCAAACTACACTCAAACATGACAATCTGCTAGCGACCATGTCCAGTGTGAATGACAACTCTCGAGCACTGACAATGTATGCATGAAATTGAGTGAGATACCTGTACATGCAGTCAGTGGCTGCTACGACTGTTTGTGGTTACTGCTGCTCCACACTGGTGGACGTGATCTTTTTATATGTGCCAAGATTAAATGTGAAATTAACTGATAGCAGCACAGTGGAACAGTGGATAGAACCGTTGCCTCATTGTGGTACTGAGTTCGACTCCACCATTAGATTGGGGCCTTTATGTTGGGGTTCTCTCTGGCTGCTCTGGCTTTCTCTCGCAGTCCAAAGACATGAGGTTAGTGGGGTTTGGTTAATTGATTATTTGATATTGCACACAGTTGTGAAGACTTGTCTGTCTTTACGTGGGGTACATAAAGACAGGCCAGGGTGTACGCCGCCTCTTGCACGATGACAGATGGGATAGGCTCCAGCCCTCCCTGCGACTCTGATAAGGACAAGACTAATAGAATGGATGGATGGATCTGTTGCTTAATTACCTATGAAACCTATGAAAATACAGTTTAAAGTCCAAAAGCTCCATCAAATTTTCTAAAGCTGTCAAGTGGGCCTGACAGGGGTCTTTGCCAGGCTGATTCTGGCTGCTGGGCCTTTTGTTTGACAACCTTGCTTTAGAGCAACCCATTCTTTGTTTGCAAAGGGACAGTGCATAACTGGGTGCTTGATTTTATACACCTGTAGCAATGGGACTAAAGACACCAGAATGAGAATAAGAGCAGTAGCCCTGTTATACTATAAATGAGTTGCCTGGTAAGTGCTGTTACTTATGTGTGCGAGATATCAAAAAACAAACAAACAAAAAACAGCTGTTGACCAGTTTTTATTAATTTAATAAGTTGTAAAGTTTTCAGAGGCAGCCAGGTCACATCTGGGCCTCACATAATGTGCTCACATAACAACATTTTCTTTTACAGTGGAATCACATATACAGCAGAAAGCATTATTCTTCTTTTTGCACTGGCTCTTGGCAAAAAAAAAAAAAAAAATCTGTCAGGATAGCTTTAGTGTTCTTCAGCTCAGAGGAAACACAATGTTGTTTAAGCACTTTATTGTCACTCTTTATCACGATCACATTTGTTTTTTTTTAATTTAGCCCAAAAAGTATGATCCATGTCATCAATGCTTATAAATCTGGGCAGCAGTGAGGGATCCAGAAAACGGCCAAGCAAAACCAGAATGTGCTTTTTTGTCGCCCGGTTTAATTTGTTCATTCACTATTGATTCACGGGTAATTGCTGGAAACAGCCTTTTCATTAAGCAGCCCACTCCCTTTCAGCATATAAATAACTTAATCTTGATACCTCCTTTTAATTTTCCAATGTTGAACAACTGGTTTCTAATTTCCAAATGTGTGAGCATTTAATGGGGCCTAAGATGCTTCATTCTCCTCCTATAACGCTGTCTACAAAATTGTGCACTGTTGAGTGTAATCATGCAATGCATCTGGCACAGACACACTCTGGCGGCAACAAGGCAAAACCTGCAGCCCAGAACTGCTCCACTTAAAGGAGGCTGATGTGAAAGGAGCAGACAGGCGAGAGTGGAGGGCCCTCCAGTCATGCAAAATGCAAAAGAAATATGACTTTATTACAGCTCCCTAATGGTGACATAACAATCTGTTCAGCCACTTCCCTCCAAATCTCCAAGCATTTTGGGAGAGTGCTTCAGTCTACAGAATAGGACGGGATGGAAAAATCTCTCAGTATGACTGAGTTTCAACACAATTGAGTTTGAAACACAGCTTTGACCAACTCGACGGTGATGGCTGTTATTTATTTTTTTGCTTGTGTTTTGCGTCTGAGCCATAAAAAATCCTGACAGACAAAAATAATTCACAACAGGATGCGAGGAGCAGGAGTCTTTGATCAGTGAGAGGATTTCTATAATAGCATGTGAGCTTTGTATTCTAAACATATTTGTAAGCTGGTAAAAGATGAGAAGATTAGCTCTGTTCTGGTGTCACAGAATGGGCTAATAATAACGATATGTTTGTGTTTGTGTTTGTGGGTTTTTTTTACACTGGAGTTGATTGTGAAAATCAGAACAGACCATTTTCATAGATTGGTGCGTTCTTTTCGATTGAGTACAGAAAAGATAGAGAACACCGTCAACCTATAAGTCATTTAAAGATTTGGAGGTGAGCACTTTATTATTTGTATGGTAGTCAACTGAGCAGAGCCAGATGTTGAATATCCATGAAACAGGGATATTTATGCCCCGCTACCTCAGAACTAATTGCAATATCCAGGGTTTAAAAATGAAACCTTCAAACACTGCAGTTTCTCCAATGGCCACTTGAGGTTAATACCGTATTTTTCGGACCATAAAGCGCACCAGATTATAAGGCACACTGTCGACGAACGGGTCTGTTTTCATACATAAGGCGCCGGATTATAAGGCGCATTAAGCAAAACAAAACAGTCAGATAAGTCAAACTTTACTCAACTCATTCTTCTTGCTTCCTCCACTTCTGTACCATTGATTCATTAATGTTGAATTCTCTCACAGCTGCTCTATTCCCATGTTGTTGCAGTATATTAATGACTAACCTTGTATTGTGGATGGATTATCTCAGTTGTTCTCCTGACTGAAGTTTGGTCCGTTTACAGCATCCTGCCAAGCGATTGCATTTGTCCCTAACCATTGGGAATCCTCGCGTTAACTTTTATCGAGTGGAAAAAGGTTAGCGTTCATCCTCCAGCTTCACTGTGCTAATGTTATGTTAACATAGCTGTGTCGCTAGCAATCACGTAAGCACATCATTATATACCAGCTAGCCCAACTTCAGTAACCCTATGTAACCACGGTAACTTCTGACCCCACTTCCGCCAGTCCCTTTATTGTGGCGGGAATGAATCCTGTATAAGTTCCGGGTCAATCAGCTGCATGTCCCTGCTCCTCTGGCTGCTGTTGTCCCTGTGGTTGGCGTACTTGTCAGATCACGACAAATTTTGCACTACAGGCCAGTTGACAGCGTGCAATAACCCGGCCGATTCATTCATCTTTACACTACCTCACACTCGACTCAACGGTGAGTTATTTGTTTGTTTTGTTTTGTCACAATTAATGTACATGCGGAGCCGCGATCGCACATCCTACAATGCCGGTAAGCTAATGCTAGGCTAGCGACAGTAAGTGCAATTACTAGTGTCATCTATTGAATATTGTTGTTTTTGTTTATTCCATTATGGCCGAATGTTGATTTAACGTATCTAGAGTTGAATGAGTGATTTGATTTTTGTAGTTTTGTCCGTTTTGGATGTTTTTTGTTACTTTTCTAATGAAATGCCGAAACGGCCTATGAGATTTTGCATTGAGTTAAATTCCATTTACATTATTGAATCTGTTGCGCAACACCTGTGATTAAATGAGTTTTGTAAATATATTTGATTAACTTTGGATAATATTTATTAGCTTTAACGCTGATATACTTTGATGGGACCCATGAGAATGTCTTTCTATAATAGTATTTAGAATGACATTCATTATAAGAGATGATGGTTTATTGATTGTTGTATGAAACGTGGCATTGATTACTTGACTTTGTTATTTATGGATTTATGTATTTATTTTGTCACAGCAGTAGAATGCTGTTTCATTTTCTTCTGTGAATGATAATTTCTGTTTTTTGACCTTGTTTAGGTCAGGTTTTTTTTTGTTCTCCCGCGATCAGCCCTGATCAGCGCGAGATGGCGAGCCACCCGACCACCGCTACGTTGCGGTAGGAATTGTGAACCTATGGACTGAATCACAAATTGTTGACACATGACCTATCACAGGTCCATGGAACTAAACTAAATCACATACTGGACTACACCTCATCCCACCTCCTTTTGGAACCTACTAAGCTGTTTTGTATTGTCAACATTATTTTTGTTTGTGATATATATGCATATGTTTTTATTTCTTTTGTACATCCGTCTATACACTTCTCATAACAAACATAATATATTTGAGCTCTACTTTTGTTTCCTGTGTTTTATTCACACCCTCAGGCTCCATAGTCGAATCTTATTCTGATAGCTCATTGTCTATGAGGCTGCAGTCAGGCGCCCTGGTCCTTTAACCGCGTTACAAGTGGCGAGCCAGCCAGGAGCCTTTGTGTGTGAATATTTTGGGGTCTTACGTACGGTTTTCTTTACTTATTTACTTCGCTTTTGCTGAACATAAAATCAAAAATGGATTCAGTTGCACTTTCTGGCATAAATATATCACAGTCTGTGATGATCTCCGGTGTGTCTAACACAAAATCTGATAATGAAATTCTTGACTACTTGCGTACTTATGGGAATCTTAGCCGTCATTTTTACGTAAATGATCCCGCAAGTACTTTCTTCAAAAACCTGATCGCTGAGTTTGTAGATACCACTGCTTTTACAACTCTAGAGCCGTTTCTGCCATACACCCACTGTTCTAAAAGTGTTGCCGACCTTGTTTTCCGCGTCACAGCTTTGGCCTGTGAGTACGCCGCCACGGAGGACAGCAGCAGTCCCCCTCCCAATTACCTCAAAGAGCTCAAGCATATTGCTGATCGCAGCGGGCACCGGTTTGAAGATGTCTTGAAGACTGTAATGAGGCAGATTGGTCAACATTTGCATGAAGCAGGAGCAGGTGATGATGGAAAAGTTGAATATGATGAGGAAAATGGAGTAGATGAGGACATTGGTGTAGAGGAAGAAGAAAGGGAACTGGAGCGGCAGCAATTGTCTTCACCTCCTGCCAGACAGGTTTCCACTGACCAGCAGGGGGCACGACCTCGTCAAAGCCAGACTGGACCAACTCCAAGAGTATCACTCACAGCCCCTGATCTCAACCCACCACAAATACAAAGGGTTGTTGTTGAGCATGTGGTCCGAAACCCAGACATAAGCACCACAACTTCACTACGTCTCCGTGCTTTTTCAGGAAGGATTCCTAAGCCAAGTAGTGAAGCAGATTTTGAATCATGGCGTTCCCAAATTGATCTACTGCTTGCCGACCCCAGTTTGTCAGCTCTATACGTCGCCAGGCGTATTATAGAGAGCCTGTTGTCACCTGCTGCTGATTTGGTTAAAGGTCTAAGTCCCAACACATTGCCTTCAGTCATACTAAGTGTACTTGACTCCGCTTTTGGAACAGTTCAAGATGGTGAAGAATTGTATGCTCAATACTTAAACATTCTTCAAAATCCAGGTGAACGACCATCCGCTTACCTCCAAAGATTGCAGCTAACCCTCAGCACTGTTGTAAAGCAAGGAGGACTTGCAGCTGCTGACATGAATAAGCATCTGCTGAAGCAGTTTTGTCGTGGGTGTTGGGATAACACTATACTAACCAAACTACAATTAGAACAGCAAAAGGACAACCCACCACCTTTCTCTGACTTGTTGTTGTCGTTACGGACAGAAGAAGACAGACAAATTGCTAAGGAGTCACTTATGAAGAAATACATCGGTTCATCAAAACAAAAAGCTAACATCCAATCCCAAAGTACTTGTTCTTGTGGGCACTCTACAGCCAATGAAGAGCTAAAAGAAATGAAAAAACAACTCCAAACCCTCCAACAGCAAATGTCCCAACTTTTGTCCCAAAAACGTCCAACCGAGTCAAAGTTTAAGCCACGACAAACCAAATCCAGTCATTCTTCACCTCAGTCAAATACCAGACCCAAGCCATGGTACTGTTTTAACTGTGGAGAAGATGGCCATGTTTCTTCCACCTGCAACAACAGAGCAAACTCCAGTCTTGTTGAACAGAAAAAGAGCCAATTAAGAAAAAAACAGCAAGAATGGGACGCTAGAAATACTTCATCTTTAAACTAGAAGGAGTTTCTGTGGTGGGACACACAGGAGCTGCGTGCACGAACAGTCCCAGAAACAACAACAAATTTCCATTGTTGCCAAAAGGGCTTGTGGGGACCAAAAGCACAGGCCAAATTCAAATCAAAGGCAACCATTTCAACTGTCTTCTTGATTCTGGCTCTCAGGTTACTACGATTCCTTTTTCCTTCTATAATACTTACCTTTCAGACCATCCAATCAAACCACTGGATGATCTGTTGGAAGTAGAAGGAGCAAATGGACAAGCCGTACCTTACCTGGGATACATTGAGATTAACATGACGTTCCCAGCTAATTTTCTTGGTTCATCCATTAATGTTGATACACTTGCGCTTGTCGTGCCTGACGTCCAGCAATCACCCCCAATGATACTTGTTGGTACCAACACTCTTGACGTTGCGTACAGCAAACACTGTGATACCCTCTCTGAGCAGTCATTCCTGCCATCTGGTTCCGGTTACATTGCAGTTTATAAAATCCTCCAGTGTCGCCACATCCAGAATTCAAATGACCAGTATGCTCCTGTAATCTTAAAGTCAGACCAACCGCATACGATTACTGCCGGCCAAACCACTGTCCTTGAGGGATGCCTGGTCACAAGGCTATTCCAAGGTGAGAAAGCAGTTATTCTGGAACACCCCACCTCCAGTTCTCTGCCTGGTGGACTCCTAGTAAAAACCTGCCTTGTGGACTTACCTAAACGTCGGCCATATTCTCTGCCTGTTGTAGTGAGTAATGAGTCCGACCATGAAATCCACATTCCAGCTCGAGCTATTATTGCAGAAATCAGCGCCTTCCAGGAGGTCATTTCCAAAGAGCAACCCACCCAGTATTCAGACCAGTCTATAGAGTCGTTACCTCCATCTCAACCACCATACAACTTTGGAGATTCCCCCTTAACTCCAGACTGGAAAGAACGCATTGTTCAAAAACTCAACACTATTCCTGAAGTATTTGCCAAACACGATCTGGATTTCGGCAGGACCAACAAAGTTAAACACCAAATCAAATTGTCCGATCCAACTCCTTTCAAGTAAAGACCATGACCAATTCACCCTCAAGATCTTGATACTGTCAGGAAGCACCTGCAAGAACTTCTTGACTCTGGCGTTATCAGAGAATCTGACTCACCATTTGCCTCTCCAATTGTGGTTGCACGCAAAAAGAACGGCAGTATACGTCTTTGTATTGACTACCGCAAACTCAATCTGCAAACAATCAAAGATGCTTATGCTCTGCCTAAACTGGAAGACACCTTCTCCGCACTTGCAGGATCAAAGTGGTTCACGGTGCTAGACCTCAAGTCAGGTTACTACCAAATCGAAATGGAGGAGAATGATAAGGCAAAGACTGCCTTTGTCTGCCCAGTAGGATTTTGGGAATTTAATCGGATGCCACAAGGGATTACCAACGCACCAAGCACTTTCCAACGGCTGATGGAAAAATGCATGGGAGAATTAAATCTAAAAGAAGTCTTGGTTTTCATTGACGATCTCATTGTCTTTGCACCAACTCTTGAGGAACATGAAGCTCGCCTGATGAAAGTTCTCACCAGACTCAAAGATTTTGGCTTGAAGCTTTCACTTGAGAAATGCATGTTCTTCCAGACATCGGTGAAGTATCTGGGCCATGTAGTGTCCCAGGCTGGTGTTGAAACTGATCTGGACAAGATTTCCACACTCACTTCTTGGCCAGTGCCAAAAAACTTGAAGGAATTAAGATCTTTCCTTGGTTTTGCTGGGTACTACAGACGTTTTGTCCAGGGATATTCGGCCATTGTCAAGCCGTTACATGAACTCACTGCTGGTTATCCACCTTCTCAGAGGAAACTGAGACGAACTGTAAAGCCAGAGAATTACCTCAACCCCAAAGAGCCATTTGGAGGACGATGGACGCAAATGTGTCAACAAGCATTTGAGTCCATTATTGACAAACTCACTTCTGCCCCAGTTCTGGCATTTGCTGATCCCCAGAAACCATACACACTCCACACTGATGCCAGTGCCACAAGTCTTGGTGCGGTGCTGTATCAAGAGCAGGATGGGAAAAAAACAGAGCTGTAGCATATGCCAGCAGAGGTCTTTCCCGGAGTGAGTCAAAGTATCCCGCCCACAAATTGGAGTTTCTTGCTTTGAAGTGGGCGGTGACTGAAAAATTCCACGACTACCTTTATGGTGCTCAGTTTACAGTTGTGACGGACAGCAACCCATTAACATACCTCTTATCATCAGCAAAACTTGACGCTACCGGTTACAGATGGCTTTCAGCTTTGTCCACTTTCACCTTCAAATTAATCTACAGAGCAGGAAAGCAGAACTCGGATGCTGATGGTTTGTCTCGCCGACCTCATGGTGAACTGTCTGATGATCCTCTGTCACAGAAAGAACGTGAGCGAATCTGGAGATTTGCATGGCGACATCTCAATGAACCAGATTATGTCTCTATTGACCAGCATACCATCAAAGCAGTTTGTGACCGTCATCTGATGTACAGTTCAAGCACGGATCCTGATCTTGCTCTGGTGTTATCCATGTCTGCCTGACAGTTTCACGGACGACATCCAGTTCACCTCCATGGTACTCCCCCAAATCTCAACAGCTGACCTTGCAGCCAAACAACGCCTTGACCCTGTCATCCGGCATGTCATAGCTCAGGTTGAACGAGGCGAGTCACCACCGCCATTCCTGAGGGAAGAACTTCCTGATCTACCTCTATTACTGCGAGAAGTAAATAAACTGGAGCTCCATAACACCCTTCTCGTCAGGAAGAGACAAGTGGGAAGTGACTTCGCATACCAGCTAGTGCTACCTGAGGAATATCGACCAGTTGTACTTAACCACCTACATGATCAAATGGGTCACATGGGAATTGACAGAACGCTGGACTTGGTCCGTTCCCGGTTTTATTGGCCTAAGATGACAAGTGATGTGGTCAATAAAATAAGACAGTGCGAAAGATGCGTGAGACGCAAATCCCCATCTGAACGAGCCGCACCTCTGGTCAATATCAAAACCTCTCATCCCATGGAACTGGTGTGCATGGATTTTCTCTCTGTGGAACCAGATCGTGGAGTCAAAGACATACTTGTCATAACTGACCATTTCACAAAATATGCCATTGCTGTGCCAACACCAAACCAGAAAGCCAGGACTGTTGCCAAATGTTTATGGGATAACTTTCTTGTGCATTATGGTATCCCAGAACGTTTGCACAGTGACCAAGGCCCTGACTTTGAATCCAGAATCATCCGAGAGCTTTGTGAAATGGCTGGGATCCACAAAATAAGAACCACTCCATACCATCCAAGAGGCAATCCTGTTGAACGGTTTAACCGAACATTACTGGATATGCTAGGAACACTCACAGCTCAACAGAAATCCCATTGGAAAGATTTTGTAAAACCCCTGGTGCATGCATACAATTGCACAAGAAACGACGTTACAGGTTTTTCACCATATGAGCTTATGTTTGGCCGCCAACCTCGCTTACCGGTGGACTTGGCCTTTGGACTACCCCTTGCCAAAGAAGGATCAACATCCCACACACAATATGTGGACAAACTAAAGTCCCACCTAGAAGAAAGTTACAAGCTGGCCATCGAAAACTCAGAAAAGGTGATGAAACGTAACAAAAACAGATTTGATAAAAATGTCACTGCATCACAGCTGAATGTTGGAGACAGAGTTCTTGTGAGGAACGTGCGGCTAAGAGGCAAACACAAGCTTGCAGATAAATGGGAGTCATCTGTGTACATTGTGGTGAAGAAAGCCGGCACTCTTCCTGTGTATACAGTTCGACCCGAAGGCCAAGACAAGCCCCTGAGAACTTTACATCGAGACCTCCTACTGCCCTGTGGGTATTTACCACCTGAAAAGGAAATGCTTACTAAGCAGAAGAGGAAAATGCCTGTCTTACCCGTGTCTCCTGTACGTGCTGATGATGCTGATAACAATGACGAAGAGGAACTAATCTCATACCTACCTGTTCCCTTCTCTGCTGAACCTGTCACCTTCACAACAACCATCGACTTACCCAATACTCCGCAACCTGTGCCACTTATCAACCAGCCCGATGTCCCTGTAGTATTGGCTACAGAGGAAGAGAATGCTATCCTCTCAGAGGAACCTGTACCTGCTGAAGAGGAACAAGTTATTGCTAGCGGAACCGTGGAAGCTGGCTTTGAGCCAGTTGATCTTGTCGAAACTTCTCACGATGAAGAAAGTCTTCTGATTCGGAAGCATCCAGAAGTAACTTGTCACAACACTCACCTACTGAATCAGAGCCTCTCAGTCCTGAGGCAGAACCACCCTTGAGGCATTCAACCCGCACCAGGAATCCTCCTGATCGGCTGCAATACATCAAGCCTGGTAAGCCTCTGTTAAAGAGCGTTCAGACCTTCCTGCATGGGTTAAGTTCTGTCTTCTCCTTCGCTCTTCAAGACGATGAAGAAGAGGAGACGATGCCTTCACACCTCAGCCAACCAGTCATTTGCTGCCAGCCTAGTCCATGTACGAGGACGTCCATGAGATTAGGGGGGGAGAGTGTAACCACGGTAACTTCTGACCCCACTTCCGCCAGTCCCTTTATTGTGGCGGGAATGAATCCTGTATAAGTTCCGGGTCAATCAGCTGCATGTCCCTGCTCCTCTGGCTGCTGTTGTCCCTGTGGTTGGCGTACTTGTCAGATCACGACAAATTTTGCACTACAGGCCAGTTGACAGCGTGCAATAACCCGGCCGATTCATTCATCTTTACACTACCTCACACTCGACTCAACGGTGAGTTATTTGTTTGTTTTGTTTTGTCACAATTAATGTACATGCGGAGCCGCGATCGCACATCCTACAATGCCGGTAAGCTAATGCTAGGCTAGCGACAGTAAGTGCAATTACTAGTGTCATCTATTGAATATTGTTGTTTTTGTTTATTCCATTATGGCCGAATGTTGATTTAACGTATCTAGAGTTGAATGAGTGATTTGATTTTTGTAGTTTTGTCCGTTTTGGATGTTTTTTGTTACTTTTCTGATGAAATGCCGAAACGGCCTATGAGATTTTGCATTGAGTTAAATTCCATTTACATTATTGAATCTGTTGCGCAACACCTGTGATTAAATGAGTTTTGTAAATATATTTGATTAACTTTGGATAATATTTATTAGCTTTAACGCTGATATACTTTGATGGGACCCATGAGAATGTCTTTCTATAATAGTATTTAGAATGACATTCATTATAAGAGATGATGGTTTATTGATTGTTGTATGAAACGTGGCATTGATTACTTGACTTTGTTATTTATGGATTTATGTATTTATTTTGTCACAGCAGTAGAATGCTGTTTCATTTTCTTCTGTGAATGATAATTTCTGTTTTTTGACCTTGTTTAGGTCAGGTTTTTTTTGTTTTTTTTTTTTTTTTTTTGTTGTTCTCCCGCGATCAGCCCTGATCAGCGCGAGATGGCGAGCCACCCGACCACCGCTACGTTGCGGTAGGAATTGTGAACCTATGGACTGAATCACAAATTGTTGACACATGACCTATCACAGGTCCATGGAACTAAACTAAATCACATACTGGACTACACCTCATCCCACCTCCTTTTGGAACCTACTAAGCTGTTTTGTATTGTCAACATTATTTTTGTTTGTGATATATATGCATATGTTTTTATTTCTTTTGTACATCCGTCTATACACTTCTCATAACAAACATAATATATATATATATATTTGAGCTCTACTTTTGTTTCCTGTGTTTTATTCACACCCTCAGGCTCCATAGTCGAATCTTATTCTGATAGCTCATTGTCTATGAGGCTGCAGTCAGGCGCCCTGGTCCTTTAACCGCGTTACACCTACAAAAGTCACTGCTGTTTAGTTTTCTGTCTTCATTTATGTTGGAAGTGATAGCAGAGCTGTACGTTTTAATTTTTTCAGAAATCTCTGTCAGAACATGCTATATCATGTTTAGGTGGAAGCTAGCGAGCTAACTTCTTGCTAACTTCATTAAATTTTATAAATTTTCGTGGATGCCTGGATGTTAAACGCAATTGTTACACCTGGTAAAGCAGCAACGCTGATCACTTTATTAAAGATGAAATAATTTAGACAGTTTTAACTTTCAGTGATGCTGCAGTGTTCGTTTGACTTTGGGACCTGAAGCGGACGGAGTTTTGGACTCAGATTACTCCGCGAGGCTCCTGAGCATACGGTAGCCGTAATGCTCCGACAATCCATCAAGCGGTGCAGCTTCGTAACTTACCCAAGTCGTACTAAAACATTTGGGACAGATTTTGAGCGCCGTGTACCACATAAAATTGGTTTGAGGTCAGTAAGCACAACCAGAATTCATACATAAGGCACGCTGGATCATAAGGTGCACTGTTGATTTTTGAGAAAATTAAAGGATTTTAAGTGCGCCATAGAGTGTGGAAAATACAGTAGCTGAAGTCAATACAATCATATGTTACTTCAACTGAAATAGTAGAATACAATAGATAATTAATTTTAGGTTTTCTCTTAATTTAGAATCCCCCCCCCCAGGCCACCCACCCACCCGTCCACACACACCCACTTCAAACCCAGCTGTTCTGCTTCTGATAAAAAGAAAAAGCTAATACTGTCATAAACCTTTCAGGCTAACAGTTTGATGCCCACAATAAATTTTTAACCAGGAACATTTTGCAGCTATCTATTTGTGGATTTACCAGATAAATAAAATAAACACAAACTCTGTGTTTTCACTTTTGTGGGGTTGTGGAATTAAGGTGCTGAATAATACATGGCTGAAAGCATCTGTTTCTCTCAGCTTCATCATCTCTTGGACACCAGGGGATCTAAAGGCAGGGAAGCACAGATATTTGTGAAGTGTTGTTTGATTTCAGTACAAACAGATGTTATCCATTCACCTCAGCTCTCACCTGGTTTAAAGAGCACTTTCTATTGCTGACAAAACAGCACACATGCATGCCAACTTACAAAACTGCCTCTTTTTGCTTTGAAGTTTTTCACTTTAATTCCTGCTGAAGATGAGAGATCGACTTCTTAATTTTGATAATGTAATTAAATTTACAATATTGTTCATATTAAGTAATTTTGTCCCGCTGTGCTTTACAGTGTTGTTTCTGTTGTTTTTAACAGCTCTTCTAAGGTCCCTCAGCAGTCAGGCTGAGGGCTGGACATCCTTTTCTGCTATTCTGTTGCAGATTTGCCCTGTCACATTAACCAAGCTGCAGTTGTCCAACATATGACCTCACATTTGCTGTATAGTGCTTTGATATACAGAGGATTTCACAATTCACTCAATGACTGCAAGGTTTCCAGGTTTGCAAAGCAAACAAACAAACCTAATCATCACCTTCGATCAATGTCCTTGACACCTGGTATGAAGGGTTTCTGCTGATATGCTTTTTGGTTTTCTCCAAACATGGAGCTGTGCATTATAGCCTAACATCTCCACGTCGGTCTCCTCTGTTCAAACAACATTTCTCCAGACGTCTTGTGGTTTGTTCGGCTGCAATTTTGCAAATCTAAGCTGTGCTGCCTTGTTCTTTTTATAGAGAAGAGACTTTCTCCCTTGGGAACCCTTCAAACAAGACTCACTTGTTCAGTCTTTTTCTAATTGTACTGTCATAAACTTTAACATTTAACATGCTAACCGAGGCCTGTAGAGTCTGAGATGTAGCTGTTGGGTTTTGTTGCAGTTTCTCTGAGCACTCCACAGTCTGACCTTGGGTGAACTTGCTGGGAATCCACTCCTGGTAGGGCTGTTGCCTTGGAGCAGCTGCTTTTACAGAGGTGCTCACACTTGCTGATGATCAAGTTTGATTAGCAGCACCTGGCTTCTACTTACCTTCTTAATTCCTACGGAAGCATTAGGGCTCTGCTTAGAGTTTTAAAGCACTGCATTTTTTTTTAAATTGCAATTAAATATGCATTACGTTAGCTGAGTTAACCAGTTGCACTGAGTGTATAGTATGCAGTTTTGTCAACTGAGAAAAAGGCTGGTGTCATCGCCGTCTCAGGTTAAAGACCTCAAAATAGAAAGAAAAAGATTGAAGAGTCTGATTTGCCAGGCAGATTTTACCAAAGACACCCTATTAATTTGCGCTGATTATTTATTACCATTTAGCTTGTCACAAGTGCCTTCAGTTTAAAAAGTATCCTACTAAATAATAAAGACAGAATTGGTCATGGTCATTGTGTCATAATGCATCTTGGACACAACCTTCCAATAGAAAGATTAGCATATTAGCATATTACACTTTCTGTATGTTGGTCAATATGTAGATAGAGCTCTCTGGCATCTGTTAAGAGTTCGTTTCTTTGCTGTTTGCACCTGGAAACATGAAAAAGCCAAAAAGGAATGAAGCTGTGTGGGTGAAGTAGCATGTTTCAGTTACTGCTTACGTTGTTTTTCAGAAGAATTGCTTGCGAAAGAAAGCAGGTTGTGTAGTCTGCCATGATCCATGCGCTGAAAAAATTGTCAGTCACTGTCACTAACATAAAATAAAAGAAGTAGCCTACTCTGCCCCACGTCTCTACTTAGACATTACTTATAGAAAATGACACTGTAACAAATGCAGATGTCAAATTACACAGAAGTACTGGCAGCTGGCATGAACCTCTTGTTTTACGTTTGAATGCTGTAATACAAACTATCATTACTATGAGTAATAACAGGTCTGTGCTGTGCAGAATATGAGCTTTACAGTATAATTATGTCAGCTTTTTCTTTCCCATTATATTGTCATTTTAGTACTCTAATCTCTATAAACAGTACATGTATTTAAACAGTATTTCACTCATTATTATAAAAGTAATGTATTACAAATTACTTATTACTTTTTCCTAATTACTCACTGAAGAAAGCAAATCATTATACAACATTACTTTGCTGTTATGCATAATATGGCCTGAAATGCCTTTGCAGATACTTATCAGTTATTAATACAAACCACAGGCTGCAGTTCCACATCCTAACGAGGACACAAAAGATCTTTCTTTTTACAGTTTTTACATATAAACACAAAGCTGCCACATCACTGCTTTTGTTCCTTGAGGAAGTTCACTCACTTTTTCATTAGCTTTGTGTGAGCATGTTGTCTGTGCAGCTAGTTGTTTCTGTCCTGTTCATGCTCTTGTCCAATCATGCAATAAAATTAATGTGTAGATGTGTCGATGTCTGCACTCCTCAAAAAGCTATTGGCTGCTCTACCACCAGCAACTGAAGTCAGATGATCTTAGCACAAGTGTAGGAAAAAGACAATGTTTTTGTCTTCATATCAGCTCTTTGTGCAGATAATCGAAGAACCTTTGTATATGAAGTAATAACATACCTGTACATGTAATGTAATTACTGATTTTAGTGGAGTAATGTGTTACTGAAAAATATAAAGTGATTAGAGTAACAGATTACCTTGGAACATTTGAATACTACAAACCAATCTTCATATTCCCCCGTGTGTCCCGAATTCATTTATTTGTTATTTGTCTTTCTTTTCTATGAGAAATGGTTGTCTTTGCACTGCACAGTCATATAAAACATTTTAGCACACAATTCATTAACTGAAAAATGACAACAAGACAAAACCCTAAAACAATGCCGTGAGATTTTACAGATGCTCGGTGTAAATATTCTTTCCTCAAAGGGATCAGCATTTACAATATTCAACTGTATTCACAAATATCGGGACATGATCAATCACATACGATTCTCTGACATTGCTCATGCTCCAATACATTTGCACATTTGTCTGTACGGATATATTATGCAGCAATATGAAAAGTGATTTTGTCCCAATTTTTCTGTAGAAAGAGAATCTCTGATAAAAGAAAATGAATTAAATAAAGAAATAAAATAAACACATGCAGAGACAGAAACACCTTCAGTATTTGCTAAAAACAGGTTAACAAATAGTGAAATGTTTAGTAGAGTGTACATGACGTTCAGCGCTTTCTGACAGACAGCTGAAGTGATGCAGACATTTGTTGACAGACTGAAGTGGCTGTGAACTGCGGCCCCAGCAGCAAATCATTCATTTCAGCTGATGAGTAATGTCGACAGCTCCGTTAATAGTAGTTTGGATTGCAGATGATGGGATGTGTGAGGGTCTTTTGAGGATCAGTTTATGATGATGAGATTTTAACCTCAGGTGGCTGTCGCGATGCTCGATTGAAATCTGCCGCAGAGAGGATCTGTAAGCCTTGATGACAGTTTTGAGCAGATTGCCTGATAAAATCTTTTTTTTAAAGATGTTATAATATCTTTTTTGGGCTGAGATTGTGACTTCTTGACACTTTCATAATAATAATAATTTCAGTAGAGGCAGTCTCTTTTGAAAAGCTGCATATCCAGATAGGTGACTGTCAGTCATGCAGTTATTAACTGAACACTTAGTGTTGTTGCACCATCTGTATCTGCTTATCACTGAGTCACTGAATTAGTTTCGGACGAATGGTTTGAGCAGAAATAGCTGCACTGTTACAAATTGTGTTTCACTTGGGAGTCCACCGAAGGCCAAAGAGCTGGTGAACAGGTCAGAGCTCTGCGGCGGTATCAATGTTCAGCTTTGGCGTGACTGCCGCTGTTTCAAAAATCCCTTCTTAGAGATCAAGTGGAGTAATGTGACTCCGAAAATAGTCATCATTGTGTGGCAGATTTAGAATGTCTGTGTCACAACAAAGTCATTTGTTTCTTCTTCTTCTCTAACGAAGATGCTTTTAGCATTTAAAAACCATAAAATCCACATTAAGTTAAAACAAAGATAATCAGCACTGCCTCCTAAAATATACAACTTCTATTTTATGGTAAACCAAATGCAACATGTTCTTTCAATACCCCACCTCTGAGACTGTTCATCCAGTCATTTAAAGCTGCATTTTCACTTTTACTCTTTTAAACTGAATGAGTAGATTATACTGTATGTGTTACTGACGTGTTACTGTATGAAAAGAACCACTAATATTGTTCAAACTGGGGACAAGCTGTGCTGTTTACACCATCCCAGTTAAGCATTTAAGCAATTGTACAGAACTTTGTTTATGACGTTTGCTTTTACTGCACTCTGCTGTTTGATTCCCTTCTCCTGAACTCATCTGCATTGTTTCCATTAGCAAGTAGTAAGCATATTAGTACATAGCTCTAAAATATAATAAAACAACTGAAGGGTCAGATATGTCCTTCAGGGATCTTTGTTGTGGTGGAGACCAAAACAGAGCTAAAAGGAGAGTAAAGGAATGTGAAAAGACAGTTTAGGATATGTGATCGCTGGTTTTTAAGTTTTAAATGAATTAAGTGATTTTTACACAATTTTTTGGTTAAATTACATATTGAGATTCATGTGACTTAACGTATCTTGTGAAAGTGTGGGTGACAACAGAAATAGCATCCTGTAGTTTTTCCACACTCAATGTAATGCTGCAACGGTCTCATATTGCTTTGGCTCCTCCAGTAAAAACTGCATTTGGGCCTTTGAGTGTAACAGTTGTTTCAGCAGCTTTTAGATAATGGCACTTTGGTACTCTGAAGCCATGTTTAATGGTTTAACTGTAGTGATGACACAGGCTGTTAAAGAGCCGCAGGTGCCTCTACCTGGCAGGCTGCCATTCGGGCTATTAGCCCACAATCCAATGATCTCTGTTTGGGGAGTAGTTGTCCTTTTCACAACTGCAGCTCGACTTGTGTTCCACTTAGTCACTGATTGCTCAGTGATATTGTGTGTTTACAGATGATGAATTCCCATAACTGGGCGGTTGCACTTGTGATTTCGAGCTGTCACACTGGATGAGCTGAGCGAAGCGCAGCTGCTCAGGCCTGAGGGAGAGTCGAGTGGGAGCACATGCTGCTAATTTAGATGGAGGCATAACGGTTGCAGTGCAGATTATTATATTTTTGGCATGAGAGATGTAGGTCAGGTTATCATCCTGTTGCCAATTGCCTGGAAGAGACGGGTAAATCAACAGGAAATACACCAGCTGTCAATTAATTGTCACTTTGACACCACTGTCATCTGTTGAGTCAGCACTTTGGATATATGTGCACATCGCAGATATTTGTTTCATCAGATTGCTATTTCTTTTTTCTGACACTGGGAGTTAGTAATGTCGCTGAGTTCCAACCTTTGGTCAAAATAGGCTGTGATTACATAAGTTTGACATGTTTTTAGGTAATGAATGGCTCATGAAAGAATAATAACTATAAATGCAATTCGTTTTTCCGGTAAGCTCGGTCTGTCAGGTGCATGCAACATTTATGACAGGTTTTAATGACAGTGTTGGTCAGTCTGTCTGATTAAAAGTCCTTTTTTGCAGCAAAGAAAAAGCAAATGAAATGAGACAAACAGATGGAGATTTTTATCTTATTAGAAACAAACCAGATATTGACAAAGTTTACCTTTTGGATAAATAATCTGCAGTTGAAAAAGAAGATAAATCACAATATGTGTTAATGCAAAACTCAGCACAAATTGCAATAATGGTGCCTCAGGAGTGAAGAATCGTGATAATATGATATAATGGAGTCTCTGGAGGTTCCTAATAGTAAAAAGGCTTGGCATTATTATTTTTACATTTAGATCCTCCGTTTCTTTTTGCCTTCATTCTGATTGATGCCAAGTCTCGACACCACAGCTGTGACATACTTAGGGGAGAAATCATTGTGAAAACAACACACCAATATCTGAAAGGCTCAGAGAATTAAAAAAAAAAAAAGAATATCAGTTTTTATTCCATATTTCACATATGCACGATTCTAGTCTTTAACAGCAGAAGGTGTTATTGAATTAATAACTAGCTATCGATTAGAAAAGAATCTCTCAGGACTGCTAAGAAACTGATATCACACACATAAAAGATGCACATGTATAAGCACCCATACAGACACATTTGTTTCAGGGCAAGAATTCACAGACTCTCTGCCTCCCTGTTTCATGTTAGTCACTGTAGCTTCTTTCCAATTCAGTCGATAGGCTTCCATTAAGAGGGGGTAGGCTATCAGAGCAAACTGTGACCTCCTCTCGCCCCCTTGGAGCCCACTGGCCTGTGATGTCCGTATCAATATGATTTTCATCCCTTTGCACCCATCATCAGCAGTTTCCAATGTCCATTAGTCTCAAGTATCTGTTTCCTCCAACTTGTATTATTGATTTCAGAATGTCTTTTGTTCAGAGCATGTACTCGCATCTTTATGACAGGGACAGCTTCATACACTGGTAGACTCTGTCACTCGGACATCATATTTTCTTTATATTCTACTTACTAAATGATTTCATAACCACTCTCTCTATCTCTCTGTCTAAATGGTGCTTTTGCTTTGGTCACTGCTTGTGGATCCTGTTCAGCAGTAATCTGATCCTGGGTCAGGCTGACAGGCTAGACCAGTGCCCTTAAAGGTCAAGGCTTTTCATCTCAGAGGTCACAAAGACATGACCTGTTGTCATACACAGACGGATATCACAGCAAAAAAGAAGGACAATATGGCCTCATGTCTCAGGAGACATGTTTTCCTTTTTAAATACTTACCAACATCTGTTAATTAAAAAGTGTAATGCTGGTTTGGTCCATGAGTATCTGTCCTACTGAGAGAAGACAAAGTGGATGTGGTATTATACAGTTTTATTGGAGGGGGAGGGGGGGGGTTACATTTATTGCTAGTTCTCCATTAAATAACCTGCTCTTCTGATATTTAGAGCTCATACTGGAGAGAATGAGTGAGCCCCCCTGTGTACTCCTTAGAATCAGGTGTTTCTATCAAGGAGATCAGAGATTAGAAGTTCAGGTGATGAAAGGAAAGTCTGGTTGGTGTGAATTTTTATTCCAACAACCTTCACAGGACCTTAGAAAATGAGCTGTAGAGATACGTAAAGTTACGCAGGTAACAGAAATGCATTTCACGATCAGCAGTACTTCATTGCAGCACATGGCAAGCATGCAAAAGACCACCTGGATGCTCAAAATATCCCCATTTATCCCAATTATAAAGCACGGTGGAGCAAGCATCAGACTCGTGTTTCTTTACAACCATTAAGGAATAAAAAACTGTTATTCCGTTTTTACCAGTTTTTACACAGTAAAACAGTGGAAAATGTGTCTTTTTTCCCTCTTCCAGGAACAATACTTGATTAAAATTTTGACTTGGGGTTTTGCTTTTTTAAATACTTCTCTGAGTTTCAAAATAAAATAACCTACCGTTCTTTCAGGTTAAGATTTTGCATTCAGTATGATACATTTTAAATCATACCAATCTTCTGAAATCTCTCAGAAATCTGTGAGATTTTAGCAGTTTCTTTAAGCAGTTCCCAAACAGATAAGCACATCCAATATCTAACAATAGTTTACAAAACTATCTTGGGTTACTTGTATCAACAGTCTTTATTGTCTTTTAAGTACTCAGGAGAAAAAGGCAACTTTTACCAATGAAGACTGTGAGGTACAATAAAAAGCTCTAGAACAGCTCTGCAGAAGCTATTTAAAATCCTGAAGTTACAGAAAAAATAATTCCTTAGAAAAAATATGTGCAGATGACTCACTGGTAACATCAACCGTGCCAAATATGACGCAGAGTAAGATGTTCAGAATCATTTAAAACAAATGACACTATCAGTAGTTTCACGTGTAGCAACAGATGTTTCGGGACATTGATCTTAAATCAAAGCAACAAACGTAAATAGAAATGTAGCTTGCTCTACAACGCCTTGACCTCCACTCCACTACCCCCCCCCCCCCTCCCCCCCACTGTGCGTCCAGCATTTCCAAAGTGTGAAGAGCATATGCCAACACTTGCTGGCTGCTCTCCACTGCTGTGACATATTTGCCACCAGAGGGGATCTTAAGATGCTCTTTGACACAGTATAGCAGTTCCTGAGAGAGAGAGATATGACCTTTGGCTTTATTTATGTCGTTGGCACTCGCGCGAGACCTTTTCATCAGATACGGTCATTGTAATCCCTCAGCCCCCATTCAATTTACAGAGGCACTCTGTCACTGCAGACCACTAAAGTCGACGAAATTAATGGATCAATAAGCCCTCTGAAAGCCTGGAGGAGGATCCAGATCCCACAGGTCGCTATCAAATTACAAGTCATAATGAATGGGATGTTGTTTATGTTGTAAAGTGCAACGTCACTGAGTCCTTTGAACAAACCACTCTCTGAGGAAGATCATACGTGCACTTTATAATTGTTGTTCTTGCCCTTGCGTGAACAAGCTGTAAGCCAAAACTGCTTTGTTAACTGTAAATTTTACAGTTTTTACATTGCATATTTAAAACTGACCTGGTGCATTCAATTATACATCAAAAGGTCCTGGCCAAGTTTCCATGAGAAGCTGGTGAACTTGATAAAAAAAAAAATCCTCTCTTTATTAGATTATAACTGATATATAAAAATGGATCATATCCATTTTTGTTCCTTTTACATGTAAATATGATGGCTTTCAATGATCTGGTGCTTATTTTTTTTGTGTGTGTTTTAACATTTGTTACTCAAGTTTTCAAAATAAAGATTTGATTGATTTAATTTGATAGATAAATATAAGTACTGGTAACAATTTCTTCAATAGCACATTAAGAGGCATATTATACGATCACATTGTACATGTTGTGCACAGTAACATCACCACAGCTCTATACCATTTATCAAAGCACTGAGAGTGGAAGTACTCGGTGAAGTACTCTCCTGGATAGACAGGTACTGGTATAGAGGAGAAGTCAAACCTGAAACAAAGAAAACAAAGAATGCTCATACGTCATTGTTTAGTAATGGTTTAGAAACGCATCAACGCAGCATGCTTACGGGAAAGTAACAGTAATCTAATTACATTTTTTTCAATAGTAATCCCTTATTTCGCTCATTACTTGAAAAAAGTAATGGGATTACAGTAAATCGTTACTTTTAACACATTACTGCCCATCTCTGCTCATACCAAATATTGACTTTCAAGCTTATTAGAATTGTGCAAAAGTCTGTTTTTGCCTTATATACTGTATTTCCATGTTACAGTATATCACTGCACCTATTTATATCTTATCTTACTACACTGATCATAGCCTTTGTATATTTATACATGTATACATGTGTATGTGCCCTGTGTCCTCCTTAACAGGTTGGCCAGTCTTTTTGCACATACACACATACATAATTATGTTTTTGAAAAACATTTATTATCAATCTCAACTCTTTTGGATTTTCAGATTCACTATCCCCTCTGCAAATGCAATGTTACTTTTTCCATCTTCATTTGCTCCATGTGTCACGAACAACACATGTACGCACATGTTGAAGTGCACAAAGTTGTGCCTGATCATCACTGCCTCCAGCTTTGATTGACTGTGAAACGTGGATGCTGACATTGGTCAGGAGGCTTAAAGCAATATCTAAGAAACTGAGCCCCAGTGAGTATTTTAGTACAACTGATTGCGGCACAAGATGAGAAGCCTCTCACCCAACAATCATAAGTGGTTATGCCCTTAAAATTGAAACAGGTTTGTTATATATTCACCTCTGTAGAGTTGCCATTAAAGGAAGCTGTAACTGTCAGCCTAAAGTCGACATTCAGGGGAACTACAGTTGTGTGAACTTGTTGCTCGAATTCTGCTGATTCTAATGGTATTTATTTATTTATTTTACAAATTAAACTCAGCTATCACAGTTAGTGGTTTCATCAGATCTAGTTTATCTTAAGGCAGCTTTAACATAATTAGTAGTCATTATAAACCCCATCTGAGAATGCACAAAGAATGCTGACTGCAAGAGGCCTGTTTTTCAACACAGTGAGGCCACTGATGGCTCAATACCAGGCCTACAGTATCAAACAACTATTTGGGGCATTCGGGTCCAGTTACAAACAAGGACAATGTTAAATGTTTGAAATGGAAATTTCAATCAAAGTTGCCACTCTGTGTAAAAAAGATGAAACCAGATACGACACGCCATCCTCTCTGAGAGCGGAAAAAGATGATGATCATTCAGCTAACACACACTGAAGAAAAGGATAGTGCTAATATGATCACAGTCTGTACAAACTTTGGTCGTCATCTACTCTTTCTGTGCTTTGGATGTGATTTAAAATGACTCTAACAAATGTAACAGGCTTGTTTAAAAGCAGCACTGACGGTAAAATGAAGCCATAGCAGTCGGGTCACATCTCCAGATTTGCATGCTAGATGGCATGAGAGAAACTCCCACCACAATCATCCTCTGGAACCACATGATCACTTGCAATTCACGATCAAGGATTTCAAACAATAGCACTCGGCATTCATAGATTTAGCACAGAATTGAAACCATGTGCTGTGCGGGTTACTGATGGTCACACTGGAGAAATGTGCTGACAGCTCAAGAAGGCCTTGAGGTGCACATCAGCCCTGGGTAACTCTACAAAACTCGCAGCTCTGCTTCTTTATCGAAAAACAGCCTTTGTTGCCACTGTTGGCAGTTTGTCAATCGCATGTATTAGAGTACCCGCCAATGCTCGCCAGTCATTGATAGCTCTTAAGTGTGTGCATATGGAGTCTTAACTTTGTCATTCTTTGTGATCACTTTGAGATTTGAGTGGGGTTTTTTTTTCACTTCTGACAGGCGAGGCTGTGGGGTTTCGTCTCAGGGCTCAGGGCAGACTGCGTGCAGCCGGTGGGGTCATTTGAACCTTGTGGTTGCAGAGCAGAGTGCTGAGACACAAAGAGCCAACACTGCGCTCACAAGTGTCCGACAGTGGGAGAGTCAGGAAGTCTGGCGACTGTAAACCCCACCCGATCCCCCGACCACCGACACCACCACCCACACACCCATCTCTAAGATACGCACGAAGACACGCCAAGCGGGCACTTCTGCATAAACAAGTCTGTGCTACCATACTTATGAGGACATTTGTGCCTTTCACTAATTTTTAACCATAGCAGCCACATATTTCACCCCCAAATTTACACTGATCTAAAGCAGTGGTCACGCCTGCACACAATCTGTCATTCAAGCGGAGTCAAAACCGTTAATCCACCACCGAAAAACAGACACAACGATAAGAAATACAAAACTATTATTATTATTATACGAAAACAATTGAGTTAAATAAGCCTTTGTTTTGATTTAATCACTTAAGAAGCACACAGAAACTAATGTTTTCCATCATATGTGAAAATGTACCTTTGATTTATGTTGGATTTTTAAACCGAGACACTAGACATATAATTAAAATTATGGAATATCTCATCTAACGTTTAGCACTGCACAGTTGTGCATTTGCATCTGTTGAGCTAATCTACAAACTCTATAGACTCATTTCTAAACACACGAGTAACACCATCTATATTCCCTCATTTTAGGGCTAACACTTGGTTTGACATACAGTAAAGTGGAGCCGTGGGTGGAATATCACCACGTTTAATTTTCATTGTGTGATTCATTTAAAAGTAAAGGTGTCTATCAATCTGTTTTTTTAAAAAAAAAATACACTCTGACGTGAGGTTTAATATTGCATAAAAAATTTAGAAAGCTTTGAGTTTTTGTGAGGTTTTTTTTTTGCTCTTTTTAACTTTTAAAGGGGAATTCTTCCATGTTTAAAATCTCTTCTTTATTTCATTAACATAAAAGCTTACTGTATACTGACTGCACTGCCATATCATTGCATAGATCCTTAATTATTCAGATTATGGGATCTCTGTAAAAGTTGCCTGAGATATATTATTATATGTTATAAAATGTTCTTAATAGCTGGTTAGTTGCTAAATTAAATCCAACTGTGTGGAATCTGAGAAGCATTTTTTCACTGTCACTTCTAAATATGTTAAGAATTTAAATTATAAAGGAAATTGTAAAATTGCAGTGTAGTGAATGCATTTTACACAAGCATCATTTACTTTAGTTTAAATACACAAAGGTGCATTTGGGTACTTTAACTTGACATCAGAGCAACAGTTATGAGCTACAGTACAACTCAACATACACAGTAATCGTAGACAGGAATTTAGCAGAGAAAACAGCAGATTTGCAGGCAGACTAAAAGGGTGAATGAACAGGTTAACAGCGATGGGGCCTTGAATGGCTGTGACAGGGAGAAAGCAGCAAGAGGCTCCATCTCTGAAGGGGGAAGTGACCCGGAAACGGTGAGTAAGTGCAGCTTGCTGGACCCTTCAGGAAAAATCTCTCTAGAAGCAGTGATGCAAGTCTACCTAAACACACATTTCTCTCACTGTTTATGCACAGATGCTTTGCTCTGCTGTACAGATAGTGGAGCCACTGCTTGTCACTTATAAACCTCCCAAAAAAGTTAAGCAAATGCTCAAGACTTCAAAATAAATCTTTCTTTCTCCGTTGTAAAGAATAAAAAGAGCTTCTTTCTTGTTGAACTTTACAGTCTGTGGCGGTATTATGTGGCATTATAACACTGCGGATGCAATGGGAACATATCAGGGTGGCATCTTACTCCAGGCCACCTAAATCGTGGTGTGTTTGTTTTTTATGAAAGGATTTGGCCCAGATTAACTCGTGTGGTCTGAAAATATGTGTGTTGCTGCAGCAAGCTGGAAAATTGATCGGCAACGAGTGCTGCAGGGCGTAACTGTGCAGGAGCCAAGTCTTAATAATCACTTTTTAGTCTTTTGATTTGCTCATTCACTTACAAACTTTCTCTTTTTTTTAATTTTCCATGAAATACATAATTCATAAACTTACATCTTCTGTATGAGAAAAATCTTTAACTTTGTTACAAAATTAAGAAAACTTTATAAAACTCACAGATTTGGTCAAACTTGCCGTACGAATGGACTGTTCCTTATTCACACCTAACTGTACATCACTGTAGGCTCTAGATAGATAGATAGATTTTCTATCTATCTATCTATCTATCTATCTATCTATCTATCTAAGTAAACTTTTTAAGGTTTTTTTTTTAAAATAAACAACTCTTTGGTTTAATAAAAAATCCTGCAATTTTTATATGCTTACTTGCGTTGTTTGCAATTGTTTTTTCTAATTCAGTGTTTTCATTTGATGGTAAATTAATTTCAGAATAATAAAACGAAAGAAAATAGGCTCAACACATAAGATATCTCTGTGAGCATTTTGAATATTCTCTTTTTGTTTCCTCTTTTTTTTCACATCTGTGCTGAAACTGAACAGAAAAAGTTGCTTATTCTTACCAGAAACAGGTCTTTACTCATCTCAGCGATTTGTAATATTTACTAATACTGTCTTATGCTGAAAGTGATTCATTCAAATATGAATTTGATAATATTCATTCATCGCTTAACTTCAGAACTTACAAAATCTGCATTACAGCTATTACAGGCATTTATTTATTTATATTTGGTGTCAAACACTGTTCAACTTTGTCTCTGGAAAGTGCTTTCTAAATAAACTTCTCTTCCTTGGTTACTTTCTGTAGCATATCAGTCTAAATTAAGACAATTTATTTGAAGGTTGACAGGCTTCTACAACTTTAAATTTTCTTCTAACTAATAAATCATTCAATTTATATAAATATTTTTTATATATTTAGGATTTGGATTTTTCAATGGAGAGTTGTTACAGAGCTTTTAATTAAACACCAAGAAGTTGTCATCTGTTTAAACACATTTCTGAGAGACAAAATGAGCTTCCTGACAGCTCTGCGGAATAACAGGGGGAATGAACACACAAGAAGGCACTAACAGAGACTGTAAAGCTTCTGCAGATTTTAAAATACTTTTAGCAGCACGTCAACACAGAGGTGATAAATGGTGATCATTATTCAGCTTATGGTCTCTGCTTTTAATATTAGGGATAGCAAAGGAAACACTAACCAGCTAATTTACTTAATGAGCAAGAAAAACAGACGATTCTTTTCTTCTTCTTTTTTTTGTGGTACATTAGTTAATTCGGTTCAAAATGTATAATCATAAGTTGGTTTAACTACTAAATTTACAATTCGTTCACTGTAAAGCAAATAGTGTGCCCCGGATTTCTCAGCTCTCCGTTATTGAACTTTATTTTTCTCCCTGCAGTGATAAAGTCCTGACAGTCTACTATAATCTTTAAATACGATCTAACGCTGAATAAATAATGCGAAACGACTCTTACAAAGTGAAAGGAAAAGTAGGAGTAGTTAATAAATAAATAAAGGATTATTAAAAATGCAATCTGGGCGTGTTTTGGTGTTATCTGTTGGGTTTTGTTGTTGTTTGTTTTGGGGTTTTTTGTGTTGCTGTTCCTGATACAAGTCAACACACATTTAAAACTGCAAATGTTACACGTTTTATTGCAAAATATGATCGTCGTAGAATAACCGTCTTCACAGTTTAACAGTCTTATAAAAGTGAAAACAAAAGATAAAAGTTGTTTTTTAAAAAAAACTAAACAATGATAAGGCCATATAAATACAAACCAAGTGTTGCTCCACAGGAAAAACAATGAACACACACAAACAGAAAGTATTATTGCAGGGTAGTAAGGCTGATGCAGCATCAGGAGTTTAACGTATGGTACATTCTTTCAGATGACATTACTGCGCAAAGGAAAACTGCTCCGAGGATTTGAACGCATGCACAATTCAAGATGATAAACTCTGTATATAAAATTTAATAATAATAATAATAATAATAATAATAATAATAATAATAATAATAATAGTGATAAACCAAAAAGTGGCGCATGCACGTTGAATTAGTTGATATGTTGACAACTCATTTAAAAAAAAAGTTAAAAATGAAAAAAGGATCAGACGTATCATGCAAAAAAAATTTGGGCTGACTGTAAGTCGGAGTGTCCACGCACCCAAGAGACAACTCAACAGTCTGCATCAAAGAGGCCAAAGTATTTGCCAGTGTTAGAGAAGTAAATGTAAGGCGCGGCGTTTGCTGTCGGGTACACGACAGGGAACGGTATGGGTAACAAACATCCGCCCAGCACGCTGCTGTCTTTGTAAAAAGTTGGTAATTGCACGTTTTTTCCTGCCTCTGTAAAGTGATCGGCGGCCAGCGGGCCCTCCATGTCCGTGGACAGCTGTCTCTTGAGCTTGTTGCGGCGGTTCTGGAACCAGATTTTCACCTGGGTCTCCGTGAGCTGCAGGGAGCTCGCGAGGCACGCTCTCTCCGAGCTGCTCAGATAGCGCTTCATGTCAAAAGTCGCCTCGAGTTGAAATATCTGTCGCTTGGAGAAGATGGTGCGCGTTTTCTTCTTTACCATGGCTTTGGAGTCCACAGTCTGCTGCTGCTGTTGTTGTTGTTGTTGGTGGTGCTGCTGCTGTGGCTCCTCAGCGCTGCACTCATTTTGCGGACAGGATCCAGCGGTGAGCGGCGGTGTGTTTCCCCCGCGCTGAACTCTGGGCTTCACTGTGAACGGAGCGACAAGATGTGCTTTGGTGCAGCGGTAAAGGCAAACGTAAAAACACCTGCGAACAAGCTCAGCAACATTCCAGTAAAGCAGACACAAACCGGCGTCCTGTAAGCGCTTCTGCATTTTCGCACAAATAATTTGAACTTTGAGCGTTTTTTAAAAAAAATATTTTGATCTTTATCGTTGTGCTTCTAAACAGATTAATTAGCCTAAAATTTCCCTTTAATTCTATGAAATTTACAGATATGGTATTTGGGTATATCCGTCAGAGTTACCTGTCTCCTCTGTCCTTCGGACGTCCCACACATCCTCACATCGCTCCTCCAAAACATTCTTACATCCACCGTCTTTCTGCCCGTTTGAACAGTCCAAATCTCCACTTTCTTGCGGCCTCAGGTTGAGGATGTTGTCAATTGTGAAGGTCAAACAAGTGCTCCGACTGGGGGCATCCTCTTTGCTCATATTCCCCGGCATTTCATTTGCTCCTCCGAGAAACCCGAAACACCGACGTCTCTGGACGCTCCGAGCACCATTGCTCCTCGGCTGCCACTAGAGCACAGAGGAGCCGGTGCGCAGTAAATCAACGACCCGGAAGACTGCGGTTTAGTAGCTTTTGATTGGCGAGGTTGAGGGGGCAGATGAGGGCGGGATGCAGATTTACGTCTGGCTGCCATATTGGAGGTTTGTGCGCTTTCTTGCAGCCTGCTTTCCCAGGAAGTGTGCAAAAACTAAGAGTTTGGAAACCTTACCAGTTGTTTTATTTATTTATTATTTATGTATTTATTTATTTTAGATACTAAATACTTTTAAAAGTATCTCTGTAAAGAACATTAACATGTCATTTTGACAGCATTTTAACTACTGGCAGCATGAGAATTATGTAACCCGACAATGGGTTAAGGGGGCGCATAACATAGCCAAGTTTAACACAATAAGCTGTTCTAATCTCGCCTCCAACATTGCATATCTCAGCTTAACCTCATTGTTCTTTTTTATTTTCTTTGAAAATGTTACTCACACTATCAAAAACTATTCATCTCATGTGATGCCCTCTTTTCTTTCTTAATTGCCCCTTGGGCATAAGTTGGGTTTTTTTTACATTTTGAAACCCACATACAACCTAAATTCCAAATAAAGATGCCAAATAAACAGCTGATGGCCAAGAAACAGGAAAGAAACCACGAAACGCCTTGTGCATAAAATTTTATTCACATGTGAACATAGAAGTGTACAAAACTCTGTATTAAAATCATCTTAAATTAACAACAAAAAACAAAAGTGTCAGTCAATCAGTGTTGCTAATAGCCTACCCCTGCTAACAGCTATCAAAAGTCACAATATCACAAACACCATACTGGCTTTTATTTCATAAATGAGCTACATTTTAGCACTCATAGGTCACGTGTGTGGGTTCAAATTTCAGAAAGAATTGAACAGTCTAAAGCCACGTGAGAAGATGAGTGTGATGGGAAACTCAGCAGTGCAAAGAAAAACTTTTTCTGTAGCATGTGAATATAAGTTGAAAGCATAAAGTATAGAAAAAAATATACAAAAATGAACTTTTGGTCCTGATTTTTGTCCTCAGATGATTTTTCTATGTGTAACCTGATTGTTTACAGTAATTTGTGTTTTCATTTCCAGATTTTTCTTATACATTTACAAATTAATGAATTCCCAAAGTATCTTTTTCTTTGTTTTAATTTTTTTTACATCGCTTTACACACCATAAACATATTGACTCTTCCAAGTACGTGGACCCCTATATTTTCCAGTGACAGAAATCATCGCAAAATAAAGCTTTAGTTGGAAACTGTGTGACTATGTGTGTGAAATGTCCTCAGTAAAGCACAAAGAAGGATGGTGGGCAGCTTGAATGGTCCAAAAATATCCATCACAATTTCCATATTTCTAGTAATACTAATTTATTCCTGGTAGTGCTAAATTTGGTACTAAATCTTAAAAAATGACCTTTGCTTACAATAAATTGATAAAGGTTCTGCTAATGATGAGGAAGTTTAATGCTGAAAGTAGACACGGGCACCTTGATCTAAATGTACTTCCAGAAAACATCCAAAGGAAACATTTCAACAGAGGATGACAATGCTCAGTGCACTGCAGGGATGAACTTTACTGAATATTCTAACGTGAACATTTTGCAGCATCATTATTTGATTCATGTGAGTCACAGGTATACGAGATCTCTTCCACTCTTTAAGTCACACCAGCCCGGTCATCTGTGGCGTTATGAATGACACCGGATGGGTGAAGTGGCCAGACAGCGGATAGTTAACAGAGTTAGAGAAGCCAACTACTGGATGTGACACGTGGGGCAGGTTTGTCAGTGTCAGCGGGGTAGTGACGCTCTCGCGATACAACACGGGAACTCTAACCACCCTCTGGGCGGCGTACGGTGCAGTGGTGCTGCTGGCTTCTATATCTGCCGTGATCTGTCGTTTCCACTTGTTCCTGCGATTTTGGAACCAGATCTTTACTTGGGTCTCGGTGAGCTGCAGCGACGCAGCCAGCCCAGCTCGCTCCGAGCTGCTCAGGTAACGCTTCAGGTCGAAGGTGGACTCCAGCTGGAACACCTGGCTTCGGCTGAACACAGTGCGCGTCTTCTTCTTTCGCACCACTGTGATGTCACCTGAGGCCAAGAAGAAGCAGTGTCTTCATTTAAAAGTTTCTTAGCACACATCGCAACAGTAAACATTTTATGTATATTTCTAGTGTTGCATTTACAGACCATGTAGCTGTTAATTGATCAAATTCATGCTAACAAGTCTCCAGGTGAATATCTCCAAATAGGCAGTACTGCTATGTAATACAACGAACTATGCGGTGCTATTAAGCAATTTGCAATATTTAAGCTAATTTAATGTTCATATAGCATTTAGATATAAAGTTTAATATTTGTATTTTAACCCGTTATGTAATGTCTCCATTCAGTTACTAAATGTATCATCCTTTGCTTTTATCTAATTTCTACAACAAAATAAAAATCAAATCAAATAAAACATGTTGCCCTCTTCTGCTGTAACTGGCAGAGCAGGGTATGGCCCTCAGACCCAAGAAATGCTAACTGCACCCCTGCTCTCTAATGCGAACTTTTGAAAACTTGGGTCACTGCTGCTGTCAATGCACCTTATCGGAAAGAAAATGCACCTAACCAAGAAGCTCTGCAAATGCTGCTTTTTTAAAATCGAAAAAATAAAATTCCGCTTGAGTGAGTGTGTACTAGAACGGCGCATGCGTGCTTATAGCAGAGCACAAGACTATTTGGGTTTTTTGTGTGTCTTTTTAATGAATTACGTGTACTTTGAGCTCACCTGTGTCACAGCTGTCCCCTAGAGAGACGCAAGAGGAGCGCGTGTCTTCCTCTTCCTTCTCATCTGTCAGACCGTCGCCTTCCTTCTCGGCCGGTTTGTCATTCTCCCCCGCCTTTCCCGTTAAAGTTGGGGAATCCCGTTCGCTGTTTAGCACGGGGTCTACGTGTTCGTGCGAGCGGCTGGTTTTGCAAAGAAGCCCTGCAAAGGATGTCGTGAAAAAAGAAAAAAAAAGTTACTTTAAATCATCCTACACACTGTCAGATTTGTGCACAGCGGGGAATTGCTCGCATTCATGCTGTCTGTCCTCTCCAAGATTATAAATACGCATCAGCTCTTCGCTGCGGGTCTATTTAAAGAACAAGAGGGAGATTGTTGTGAGATCGTTGTGTGGATGCCAAATGCTGTTGGCTTCTACACGGCTGATAATCGGAGAGTGAACCCTGACCATGCGTCATGTCCACTTTTGTCCCATTGAGACCCCAAAGCGAGATGCATAAATCATAAATGTTAGATGTGGGGGTTTGTGTGATGTTTGTTTATCAATAATAAAATGAGTTATATATTTTAACCCGACTCTTGTAAGCGACAAACAAGGAACAAATCGTCGAAACAAAAACGAACATTTGTTATTTTCAGTAACCTTTTCGATGGGACGAAAAGGACGGTCAGGAGCAAACTCACTTCTCGAGCAGCCATTCGCTGTGTTTGCAAATGTTCCGCTCCCGTCCGACCTGTCAGTGTCGCTCAGACGTCTCGTTTTCAGACCCGGACACATCCCCGGGTCGTGACCAGTAAGTTTGAAGCTCGGAGTCTCCGCTCGCTCCTCGGCTGAAGAACGTCTTCCCGTAGTTCCCAGCAAATTCTCAATGTAAAAAGATGAACCTCTCGATGGAGGACCGGATTTCAGTCGCGGTGTTTTATCATCCAGCATGATGACTTTATGACTCCGCCAGTTACAAAAAAAAACACCCTTTTAAAATCCACCACACGTAAATTTTTATACTGTCATTCCTGGGAAGGCGTCTTATCTCGGGCCAGACGAGTCTTCTGCGCGCAGACCATCCCGACGCAGTCCATGTGAGGACAGCCTGCTACAGTTACGAGAGATACACAAAGCAAATTCGTTTCGGGTTTGAGCTGAGGGCAAAAGGCGAATAGGAATTACTCCAGGAAATACCCGGACACGGTCTCGTAGTTTGTATGCTCTCGTGTGGGCTGTGCGATAGTCTGCCTTGAGGGACCGCAGAGATGCTGTATTTAGGTCAATTACGGAGCAAACCAAGGCAGAGATACGTTGTTGTCCTCAGGGCTGGAGATGGAGAAAGCTCCATGAAGAATGGCACAGTGCACAGTACCGCCTATTGGTTACTTTTGTCCATGCACACTTTATATTTACTATTCACAAAATAACTCTGTTACACTCAGGTTTCACTTTCTTGTCCATAATGACACAGCAAAGCAAACGTTTCCCACAGAAATGCTATTTTTATATTTCATTTCATTGGTTACTAACGTCCAGTTATTTGCCTTTAGATAAAACAGGGATAATAAACATAAATAAACCGTAGTAAAACATTTCTTTTTCTTCTTAAAATAGCAGAAAAACCCAAGACTAAGCATGATGTATAATGTATGGACACTGTTATAGGAGGAGTATGAATCAATTGTATCATTGTGCGCTAATGCTAATAAAAAGCAGATGCTGCTGATGTGGCATTCATGGCAAATCAACAACGTGCGTCAGTGGGAAAAAAAAAACTCTTACTGCGCTCAATTAACCGTGTACTTCAAGTGAAAAGTTTGGTTTATCTTAAATTAGATTGCTTGTTTAAATCAGTTCTCAGTAGGTTTGCGGGTCATTTCCCCTTTTAAAAATAAAAACAAAAGAAAAAAAACTGCTTTCCCCAAGACATCCTCATTCAAAACTTCAGCATCTATGGATACAAAAACGTTTGTCACAAAAAAAGACAAAGCACCTACTGGACACAAGAAGCAGCCTGCTTTTTTGAAAATTAATTTTGTGTGTGTTGTAACACCAGTGAGATGTGTAACCTTATAAAGTGTTGCTGGCAAGTTAGAAAGTTGTAATGAGACAAAGTTTTACAAGCCCATCTTTTAACCTCAGCTTAAGGTAAGCACAGGAAACATCCAGTCTTCAAAATATGGGTATAATGTAAAATCAACGTTTCAATGTCAAACTCAGTGAACCTTAAAAACTGAAGCAAAGTAACAATAAGAAAAACTGATTTCTGTATTTCTCAGTGCAGTTTGATCTGAAGTATAACTTCAGAGAACAATTTACATTTTGTAAAAAAGTGACATATTCTGCTTGCACTGGGTTAGAGTTTTGGTTACATTTGGGGCATTACTGGTGATGACTTTGATTGGTGGGCAACGCATTTTCCCATTTGGTTACATGAAAAACTGGGACTGTTGTGGAGGGCTGCACCAATACACTTATAATGAGAACAAATTAGTATTGAGCAGAATTGAGTTCAGCTTATTCATGCGGCCTTTGACAACAGTCCCAGTTTCCTGCCTCAGAGGGTTAAAAGTCAGATCAGTGAGTAGCTTTATATCAAGTTCAATAACAAGAGAACTTCAAACATGGCAAAAATTAGGATAAGGCAGAAGTATTTGACCACGGTTAAGAACTCTTTCCAAATCCTATGAACATTCGACTATTCAAGGAGAAATAATGTATCTTTTATTGAGAGAAGCCCTGCATCACCTTGGGTGCCCATAGATGGACTGGCTGTGTGCTGTAACTTAAAATGAGTTAATTAATGCTGAAAGTGGAAAATACTTAGTCAGCTATGAAACTATGAACAGCGGAGTCAAACACAGCCGTGTTTGGAGTTGTAATAGGATTTAAACACTGAGAAAAGCTTACTTTCATCTGTAAGTAGCCTTGAACTAATGCTCAGAACATTCCAGGCTGCAGGATTTTTTTCAGGCTGCGAGCCGATCAACTTTGTCATACTTACCCTTATTTTCTACATATTTTTGCATTTGAAAGAATCACATCAGAATACAGCATGTATTCAGAAACAGAAAGAAAGAATGTGAACATAGAAATGGAAACAAATCTTCAAATCTATGATCAGACTTTAGAGAAGAGAAGCAAAGAGCAACAAACACTTCTCAGAGAAAAGTGTGCAACACCCCCACCAACATTTTTAAATCTTCATAATACAGCCCACTACTTATGGTACAATTTCCCACATTTACCATGTAATGCTTTTGATTTTAGTACATCTATCTAAAATAAAATAAGTATCTAAAATACTTAGTGGTTCTTACTTAAACAAATATAAGTATTTTTCATTTAATAATGGGGTGTTTTTAAGGCCAGGACAAGCCATGTTTCCTGTTCTTACCTTGTAATTACACTTTTGCAATCGGGGGTGCTGGCTGCACTAGAGTATCCTTCTTTTTTGTGTAATAGAAGAGTACAGTGGCAAAGCGTATTCTCCAGCTATCACCCAAAAATGTATCTGAAAGGTACTCATTAAATTTAAAAAATATATTATTTATTTATTAATTCATTGATTTATTTGTGTCTCCTTCATTTAAATATACTGTGTAGGTAAACACCAATGGAAAAAATACAGTTTAATTTTATATATATGTCCTTTTTAAACTCCCAGTTATTATTTATTTGGTCCTTCTTACATTTTACATATCATCAGGAACTGATAAGTATATTTAGGGCAAAAGGTAAACCATAAATTCTGGTAAATGTTATGAAGTTGCATCTTAATTTGCACGAAGTATGAACTTAATTACCAATTTACAGTTTAAAAAATGTGATTAAATTAATGTAACAGAATGCCAGAAATGCATTTGGCTTTCTGTAAGGTGTGATGATGTTCATGTACTGCTTGCAGTTGTGATGGTAACATGTCAAATCTCACAATTTTGTTCACAGTTTGAAACTGTTGTTCTTAAATACATCTTAGTTTTAAAATGAAAAATGTCCAACAGTATGAAAACATTCATATTTCTTTGTTAATGGGAGGGTTTAAAACACCAGTATCCAACTTTTAGGATTTCAATCTCTATAAAATTCTGAAAATATATATATAAAAATATATATATTAATGAGGACTTTGTTTTTATAACATTTCATTTAAATAACCAAAACCCTCACAAATGTTGCCACCTTCTCATTCAAATGTTGCTGAATTGGATTCTGATTGGTCCACAGGAGCATGACATCATGAAGTTCTAATGAGGTCCAGCCCACTTCGAGCAGTGACAAAAACACAAGAAATGAGAAAGGAACCAACTGTGTGAAATAACGAAAACTTTTACAACAGTCACAGAAAATGTGACGCTCACGTGGGACCCATTCACGTCTACCAAGCTGGAAAGTTGTTTTCACTGTAACCAGTTGGTATGTTTTCCATTTCAATATCCTTTTAACCTCAAATATTCATTACTAATAAATAACATATTCAACAAATAAGAAGATTTTATGTACATTTAACAGAAACTACTTTTCTACTTATCTCCACCCTTTTCATGCATGAATTCATTTAGTTATTTATTTATGACATTTTACTTACTTTGCACTTGACAAATGAGTGACGAGATCTTATCCCTCGTCTTGTTTTCATGAGGACCCTTAATAGTGCGGCTTTGCCGTTCACATTAGGTAATTTAGAAAGATGCTGTTTCTATATGAACTTATAGGTCAGTAGTTCAAAAGCACACGTGGAGGCTTGTCAGAGAGCATAATCTGCCTTCATCCCATTGTTCTTGACCTCCTTCCTGAGCTATGAAAATATGGAGGGCCCAAGTAATTGTGCTGATGCTTGAGTCTACGGGAGGAGTCGACATATCTGGGTACCTCTGCAGTTTTTCCCCAACAATGATTCAGCCAGGTGCTTTTGGGCCAGCTTGAAAAATGACCCCTCGCTGGAACATTAACATAACACTTCCTGTCCTGTCTCGCCCTATTTTGAGGAACAGCACAGAGGTACGTTCAAGATCACTTAATTATGGCTGGCATAAGGTACAGATTATGCAATGAAGAACCCAACCTCTAGATTACATTCTGTACTAATGCAGATAAACAACTCCTTTTTCTGCTTCCTAAAGTAACATTTTGAATTCATTAATTTAAGATTGTGGAAATTTATTAGACTATTATTTGCAGTGTGAGAAGACACCCAAAAGATTTAATACTATAATTTAAAGATGTGTGATTTCATGTCCTGTACTAATAATTTTACAAAAGAAAACTGTTAACAATGAGGTTGACATATCAGAAGTATTGTGGTGAAGGGTCCCTATTTTGTAAACATATTTAACATAGCCTATGTTAATTAGCATTTCCTTCTTTCTGTCTGACAGCTTGTGGTGCCAATATTTTACAAGTCCATTGCTTTTTTTATATGAAGTCTTAAAAGTGACAAAAGCTGCCTGATAAATGTAGCCAAGTACAGAAAAAAATATAAGCTTAGCATTTATCTGGCGTGAAATATAAGCACCCAAATCCCCTTAAACTGCACTCAGGGGCTGCACTTTGCCACTTTTTCTCTCTCTTTTTTTTCAAACCAATGGCCTTTTGCTGCTTGAGCAAGTTTTCAATTAAACAATAAGAAATCCAGTCCTCAAGATTGCTTTGATTTCCCCAGCACAGCCTGTCCAGAAATAAATCATCATAAAGCGTATTCAGATGATATTCCAATCCTGTATCTGTACTGCTAGTTACGTTTGTCTTTCAGTATACATCATCAGAATCAGTGCATTAATAGTCTGCTGCTGGGGGATCCTCCACATCATTATTTCTGGCACTGTAATGGGCCACTGTGTCAATGCAAACTGTTGAGGTCAAAGCCATGGCCCAGAATGCAGGAGTGTATATGAGGTCAGTAAGGTCCAGACATCTTAGGTCGGTCTTAAAAGAGCCAGTCAACCAGAAGGCCCCTTTATGCCACAATGAGCGTAGAGTTATTGACGACGTTGTCTGGTCTTTCAGGCTCTCCTGCAGCAATCGCCGTCGACTGTTGATTTATTTCACCTTCGTTTTTTCATCTTTCTTTCTTTTCAAGAACCAAATTTCTACCAATCAGATGAGATTTAAAGCATGCCGTTTCTCTGGCAGTTTGTGTCAAATGGGTCAGCGCTGGGCCCTGCATGAAAACAGACTTCCAGGCTCCCGCTGTCACTTATCAGAAATGCTTCCTAATCTGCGTTTTATACCTGTTCAGAAACTCCAAAAAGAACACTCCAGATTACAACCATCGAAACTGACGCATACTTCTCCTGCTTAATCCCTATTAGCCTTCACCTCACTGCACCCTGAGCCCGATTCATTGGAACGAACCAAAAGGCATTCTGGGAGTTGTTTGTTTTATTGCAAAAGCTTTTACGCTCTCACAAAAAAATCTGTTAGGAAAAATGAGTTTGCTGTCTTTAGTTTTGCTTGTTTGAATTTTACTTGGCAGAAGCCTGAAAGCAAAACAAATCCAAGACTCGGTAGAAATAAACTAGTGATGCCTGTTTGTTTAACCCTTGGACGGCAAATTAACCCCTGTTAGAGCCAGCTTGTCAGTTCAGCACAAAGGAGCGAAACGCTTGATATTTTAAGCACATTGTGGGCTATTGCCACATATCCCCACCCATCAGTGCAAATATAAACACATAAAACCTTCAGAAAAAATGCCCATCAAGACTGTCTGAGAGGTTTGTTTGTGCTCAGACATGACACATTCAGGGACTATCCACACATTTCCTGCGCAACATAAAGTAACCTAAGATAAATTCAGCCACTGGAGACGTGTTTCATCCCTCTGGGCTGGGGTGAAAATCAACCGAGCACTTCTTGTGGAGTACAAGTATATCAGCTGATGGGCCATTAGATCAATGAGAAAACATCAGCTTAACTGTAACACCACTAATGTCTTTAGCTGTAATAAGACATGTTTACGCCAGTGGTTTATACCTGATTAGTAAATGTTTATATCTTTATCTTCAGTGTTAGTAATAAAGTAATAAAGTACAAATACTTTTTTTAAACTGTAATAAAATTTTCAAGTATCCTGTGCTATAATTGAATATTTATTTTTTTCTCACAAATTTTTACTTTTATTCCTGAATATTTTAAAACAAACGTTTTTAGGTTCTACATCTTGCGTTTCAAAGAAAGGCTCATCGTTTTGATTATTTCACATCACTGTGCACCTTCCACTCATCAAACTGGTTTGAACTTACACAGAGAGAACAACAACATAAAAAACACATAAAAACAATCCCTAATAATCCTATTGATGCATTCTCAATCATCCAAGAAAGTGAATCCCTAATAATCTTACGTGATGAGAGGACATAGACAAAAAGCTGTAATTATGCATCATTTAAACCACTATGCATTGTGATGCTAGCTGAAGCTACAGCTGCTATATTTCTCAGGGAGAGAAAAGAACAAGAGCTAACTTCAGCTTGGAGAAAGATGTAAGAAAGACAAGAGACGGTAGAAGAAGAAGAAGGCGTATTTTTAAATGTAAGGACCGTTAGATTTAACTTTCTAGTTTGATAAATTTAAAGCTACCTGCTCCATAATACACTATAATGGACTGGTGCAGAGTGGCCGTGGTGTTCATGGTCAGTGTGAGGTTACATCAAGGGTAGCAGACATCGATTTAAATTTAAGCTGATTAGCTTCGCTCACTGAAGTCCACCTTTGTACCACCCATGATAGCTCATGTAACATCTGCTATCCTGTTGAAAACAGCTAGCTAAATCCACAAGGAGCAGCAGCACAGCTCGTCTCATCACAGCTTGTACACAAAATCTGTTGGAGCTCACAACAGAAATGTGTGAGGCTTGTTTCTAAGTGCTTCTTATTCCTCACACTGCACCAGTTGTAACCCATCTTAGATTTCCTCCACCCCCGATTCCTATTTAAAAGCCCTGACTGTGCAATTTCATGTTTTTGGGTGGGAAAGCAGAATCACCAGTGTAGAAAGGTAGAGCTAATATTTTTATTCCCTTTTGTTTTTCTTTGCTTGTGTTCTATGTAACAGATGTTCAAGCTTTGTGATTTAACTAAAATTAGAATTTCGGTTGAAATAAAATTTACTTTCCCTTTTAATAATATTGTTTTTATTATTATAATAATATGGAAAGTTCTGGTTCAGTTAACTTGGCATAAAATCGCTTGTAGAAGATTTTGTTTTTCATGTATATGCTTTGGAAACACTCCAGAAGGTAAATTTCCTCCACTTTTTATTTTTACTTGAGTAAAAATGTAGAATCACAACTTTTTTACACAAGTATCTGTACTTCTACTTAAGTAGAAACAAATTCAAATCCCCACTGACTTGGTTGCACCAGTGTGTTGAAACAGAGCCTGTGTTTGGCACACTTAACTGAGTGGTGATGATGGACCTTTCTGGGAGGCTGAGTAATTTAGAAAGTAGGTTACTACTGCTCAGTCTGAGCTTTTATTGGAGGAGACAGTATGTGATGTCAGTGCAGGCTCATCCATACACAGCCTGATTTAGGCACTCTGTTTGAAAATAGATGTTGACAGTTTCCTGACACTTGGTACTTATCTTTGTTTCATAAAAATCGCGGAAGTGGAGAAAAAAGTGCAAAAATGAGCGAATAACGCATTAACCTTAAGAAAAACCATAAGAAAAATAAAATATAAATAGAATAAAAAAAGACTGTGTTTAGTTTTTCATAGTTAGGAAATCGGTAAAACGCATAAAAGGGACCTGTAAAGTTTTACGAAGACAGAAAATTAAATCGTCCTCTGTTTCCTGAAAAGGACAATCAAGGAAGACTTGTTGAAAACGCTCAAATATAAATACTTTTAAAAGGATCCTGAAAATAGAGCTTTCTGTCCATGCTTGTGTGCCCTTTTTGAGCAGTGCCCTGGTTGCACTCGATGTGACCCTGGGGTCTGAGCTTTGTTTTCACATGCAAACTTTAATAAATCTGTTATAAAAGCAAGGGGAAAAAACCCGAAGATGAAAACCTTCAAACAGAGAAATCGCGTGAGAAAGACGCTGAGCGCGCTCAAGGTAGCAGCTGACTGCCGTGGAGAGTGCACTGCCCCCCGAGGTCAAAGCACTTCTGTCATATTAGCTTATACACAGGGTCCATATTTTTCAATAAATCATGGCCCTGAAGGATAGCTGGGAGTGCTCAGGCTATTAGAGCTGCAGTCAGTGCTGCCTGCCGGGGATCCCTAAACCACACACCGCGGAATTACACCTAATGAGGAAGCTTACTGTGAGTGCCCGATTTTAATAGAACTATGAACTTTTATTAAAATGTTCAAATGTTTCCAGTGATTTTATGGCTTTTTCATGTAATGCAAATTAAAATGAATTTAAATCACGATCATTAAAAGAGCAAACTGACAGAGATGACAGTATTTGGATAGGTAGTTATACAGTTATAACGGAAAACACTAGTTATAGACATATCCTACAAACTTTAAAGTAAATAAATAAATAAATACATAAAAAAAAATAATAATAATAGTTTATTTTTTTCCCTTTCAAAATAAATAAAGTAGCAATTCAAGTCCACTGTCTGTTTCTCTAAAATTGGGGTCGAGCTAGGTCTCCTCGCAGTCTGACGGACGTCTGATTAAACATACATGCCGAGGGGCACAGCAAGAAAAACCAGAAGCGGTATGAAAGATGAAAGAAGTCCATAATGCGTGTCTACAGGACAGATTTCCACAGAAAGTCTCGTTTTTGCTCCTCTTATCACGCAAGTCCTCTTGGTGACCTCACTGCTGCTGCCCGGGGAATCAAACCCACAACCTGGACTCCAGTCACCGCCCAAACATGACGACGGAGGCTAATTTATTTATTTTATTTCTCTGTTTTTGGTTAGTAAGAGGGTTTTTTTCCTCCGCAAAAAAACTAATTTATCAGTGTAACACTCACAGTGTCATCAAGGCCCAACAAACAACAAGTTGAACTGAGGAGCAAAGAAGCAAAGAGCAGAGGTGGCAGAATTTAACCATTTACAAACGCTGATTACTTTTAGGTTTGATTTGTCCTGCAAGAGTTTGCGTGTCTTAAATGTTTGTGTGTTGGCCTTTGCGTGACCCTACAGGTTATAAGGCCAGCATCAAACTGCCACATATATAAAAATAATAATAATAATAATTTGATTTGTTCCATGGGAAAGATTTTTATTTTTATGTACCGTTTATTGTTCAAGTCACTCAGACGCAAAATTACAAGTGAAGTGAAGCAGAGCAGGTCAGCATTTTTACACAATACAGCACAGCACTTACTAATTTCACTGTAGTGAACAGTGAGCAGCGGATTGGTTTGTAGACTCTGATTGGCTAAACTGGAAACATTGTAGCTGAAAAAGCAACACACAATCTCTTTGATCCTAGAAAATAAATTATTAAATAAATATTCACAAGTACTCGAAAGGGGAGATTTTTAATTTGACAAGAACAACATTAAGATTTTTTTAAGACTTACAAAAATAATAGGTGATATGAAATCCGTGAGGAAAAAAGAAAGTAATATAAAATAAACAAAAGAAAAACAAAGAAACTAGCAAGCAAATAATAATAATGATAATAATAATAATAATAATAATAATAATTTATGTACCTTTTGAAACAAGACAAACACACCGACAAAAGAATCGAGATCAGACTTTTTATTTATTTACATTATTGGGCTTTTCTGCATTTTTTGCCTCGTATTTTATGTGTTTCTGTTAGTTTTATACGGAACAATTTACCCTAATTTATTCCCCCCACAAACAGAAACACACACACACAAAAAAAAACCAAACAAAGCCCCCAATGCTTTTCTCCAGTCTTATCTTAAATACTGATTTTATAGTACTATGTAGAAAGAATATAATTGCACATAAATTAAAATAATAATTATTATTATAATAAAACTACAAGGAATCTGAAATCCTCTTCTAGTTCACTTTAAAATTTAAAATAAATGTTTAAACTTGTGGTTAATATTTTTTGGACCGCTCAGAGAGACGTGGGCGTTTCTAATGCTCCCTCACACCGTCAGCGCTCAACACCAGGTTGTGAAGAAAAGCTGTGAGCACATCAGTGTTTCATGTTGTTTGAATGAATTCCCAACATATTTGACAGATGGGAAAATTATTATGAATCTCATCGACAGTCCAACTGTGTTTTTAAAGGTTTTTCAGAACTTGTTTTTCTGTCCCCACAAACACAGCAAACAGACCAAGTCGCAAAGTTAATCGCAGCTGAACAAAAGCGCTTATTTAGCATGTGTTCATGTGTTCCTCCTTACAGAAATCGATGAGGCCAACACCTTCACTTTGGGAATCTGTGCTAATAATTTGGATTCTGGGACATGAAAGAAATGGGCTAATTTGAGGCTGTTTCAGAGGGAGTTAGCGAGGGAGGTTGCTACACCGCCTGGAGCCTTCTCAAGGCTGGGAGGCCGAAATCTTACTGTAATCTGCTGTTTCGGGTTATTCCGCAGTGCAGTGGGAAAAGAAAAGAGACGCCTTCAGCAGAAAGCTATTCTGGTTTGTGTCACTTCACGAGTTGAAGGGAAACAGAAAATCCTGATCACGCAACCCGAACCTTGCTTGGCTGCAGAGTTCAGTTTGACTAGTGTAAGTGGTGTCAGCACAGTGAGTGCTGATTGTAATGAAAAAGGTGTGTGTGTGGGGGGGGGGGGGGGGGCAAAGAAACACAACTATATCTCAAAAGCTTTCATTGAAACAAACAGATAAGTAACTGTCCAAGCATCGTATTACACTGCACTAAACAACGAAACAAGTGGGGGGAAAGTGCAATAAAGAAACGATTGCATTGTTGTCTTCTTGACAGTACCGCTGTCTGCCGGATGAGGGCAGTAAAGCTCAGTGTGACGTGAATGTGGGAAAACAATTAGATTATAAAATACAAATTAGATTATAAAATAAGGATAATAGAAGAGAGCGATTGAAATTCTCAATGTTTATTGTTTATCTTTCTTTTTCTCAAATAAAATTTGAATGCGCTCTAAATTTTACTACTCAATCCTTTTTTTTTAAACCGACACATGATAGGAACTGCACGTGTGAAAAAATAAAGGGGAAAAAAGCAACATGTGCTGCTTGAGCAGCTTTTTGGTACAGACTGCCCGAGCTGATTGGATGACCAGCATTTTTCTCAAAGAGATGTTGGCGTTTTAGTGAAGATGGGGGGAAAGCAACTTCTAACATCCAGTCCAGTCAGAGATCATGTCATATGATTTACATCCATCAGAGAACCCTGTGGATGGGTTAATGAGCGATCAGGATAGGATAGATTTTCCTTTTGCAGTTAGGCTGACCTCAGCTGTCTGTCTTTCATGCTCAGTTATTTCATTTCAATACATTTAGAGATCTATTTAAAGGACAAAGATGCTGCTCGTGATCTTTACAGCAAAGATCAATCTCCAAGCAGAGTGCAGGACAGTACTCCACCGATTCATCCAGACGATGAGCCGAGTTCAGGTTTGTAATACCAGTCTTATGTCGCAAGATGGCAGTGTGACACTTACTAAGTCACAGCTCCTGGTCAAACTGCATAATGTTTAAAATATGTTACTGCTAAACTATAATGAGAAACTATTTTAAATTGAGAGGCTGTGCACACACAGTCTTTTATTATTACTTGACTGACTATCCAATCAGCTTTTGTATTACTACAGTCTGAAGGCGTGTGTGTTAGACTGGCTGTAGGTGTGAATGGTTGTGTTATCCCGGGGTAGCGTGTATCCAGGCTATCACAGAGAGACAGACAGCATCGAAAGCTCATGAAGAGGTAAGAAAATCGATGGATGGGGTTTTCACTACTGAGCAATACCAGTCTGTTTCTGCTCTTATTTCAACAAATGACATACTTTAAATGCTGTAACATAAAATTTTTAGCGATGCCAGTTATGGCAATTGTGCATATTTAGGCAAAAACGTATTAAGTGCTTGTTTATAAAAGAAAAAAACCTTGACTTTTGGAACACAATTTAAAGGTGGAACATAAACGAAACAGCACGTTGGTGACTAGACTAACTTTTTCTTGCTGTGCCCCTCGGCAGACTAACATCCATAATAAATGCACAGTGAGAGAGAGGTCAGTGATTGGCTTTTGAAAAATTTGGAAGTGGTGTTTAAACTTGGATTAGCATAGATTCACTCTTTATTACGGCATTAAAATACAAAGTAAATAATTAAAACACATGTAGGATTTTTATTTTAACTACAGTTCATAAAGCAACAAGAAGATCTAAAGGTGTTTAAATGTGTGATTAACACAGCAGCACAATAAATTTAGTGAAATGTAAAATATTTTATTCAGAATGAGAAAGCAACAAAGGACTTCCTTCTATAAATTTTAAACCTATGACCCTGTATTCCACCATTAGCATGCACAGTTCTATATTTAGGTCTGTACTTACATCTGGATGTGGGTCATTTCTTATGTGCTGAGATAAGAAATGACCCACTGAGAGGCTTTAAAGCCCCGCTGCCATCCAAGAGTCAATCAGTGGGAAGCTCCGTAATGGTTCATTTACTAGAAGATGATGGGGGAGCCTCATCGCTCACAATGTTTGTCTGAGCCACCAAAGTAACATTATCATCTGTTACCTGAGACCGCTGTGCCTGTGTGTGGCAAATGTGATCCAGGTGTATTGCATGAGACAGGACAAATGCTCAGATAATCTTCTCAATCTCCTAATGGTGAACATGGTAACAGGGACTTTCAGGTGTCTTTTTTGGAAGTCAGTCTGCAAACTGCAGAGGATAGATTGTTGCTATGTAGCATTTACAGGGAATGAGCACTGCTGAGTTAAGATCATTGCCTTTAATATATTATACAGGATGTAAATCACCAAGGTTCTTTTTTGTTATCACATTTTAAATCATTATTTCAGAAAGTAAATTGCTTTAGAGTTGGAGATTTTGGAGTCTCATATCTGAATAATCCATCACTTGACATCTTGAACCGGTGAGAGTTACCCAGCTGCTCCGTGGCACAATAAAGTGAGCTCTCACTGAAATCACCAGGCAAAGGCAAATAGAGCAGTTTGAACGCCTTTTTTCCTCAGCTGAATCACAAGTACCTGGGCTAAAAATTAAGACGAACATGAGCCTGCAGGGCCGTCTGGAGGAAAGGAGAGCGAATGTCTGACACCGAGGCTGTGTTTAGGCTGCTGTGCATGATGTGCAGCTTAATTCATTACAAGGAGACAGAGAGCTCCTTCGCATGCACGCAGCCCATCTTTTGTCTCCGCAGCCTATCAAATCAAACTAGAAAGTGCATTTTCTGAAGAAACTGCAGTGTGAATGCTTGAATCTGAATGTATGCATTGAAATGAAATAATTACTGAATTTAAGTTAAAAATTTTGAATGAGATAAAAAAAAAAACCCCGAATTTAACCTGAAAACAAAAGTGCTGAACTGCTAAAAGCTGAAGGTTACACAGAAGAAGAAGTTGGAAAAAAGCTGAAAATGTTTTAATTGTAAATTAGAAAAACCTAAGAAATGAGAAAAGAACATTTAGAGTCAGAAAACATCTGAAAGAATATTAAAAGGTCATATTCTTTGAATCACTGAATGACTAAAATGTGATCCCTCCACTTGGACCCACACAGTTTAAAAAGTTTACATCTCTGAGCTTTGAAAGACAAGATGTTGGAAAAAGAACAACGATGGCGACGTTTTGAGGGTAAAATGATGGCTTTAACACTGTGGACACAGCAGCAGTTGAAAGAGAAGTGCTTAAGATGAATCTTGGTACAGTGGCAGGCAGAGCTCGTTAAGCAGGCAGGTGTGAGCCTGGTTGCTATAGTGACCGCACCCAATGGCTCCATACACACGGACACAGACATGCACCTCACTTTTGCTGCTTAAAATGAACAGAAAAGTCAGGCCGAAACAAATCGTTCCCAAATGAAAAGTAAAAGTCGTATTGACAAAATTCTTTCACTGTGAGCGACAGCAATGTCTAGTCTACCAAATTCTCAGTTTTCATGTCTGTGGAGTTTATTATATGGACGTGGTGACAGTGGAAAGACACCATGCTCTTCTGATTTTCAAACGAACCTTCTGAGCCATTTTAACATTAGAGTCTATGGAAGAGTTGGAGGGAGGAGGCTGTGCATTGGTGACATTTATGAAAGAACCATAACACCTAGTACAATAGTAAACACATTGGATGAAAGAGGACAGCCATGGCTACGTTTTGAGGGTAAAATCATACCTGTAGAGCAAACGCTGCGGACACAGCAGCAGTTTTAAAAAAGATTTTAAGATTATTTTTTTTGCTCCTCTCACTCTAGCAGTTGAGCTGCCTCACTCTAGCCCCAACATTCCGTCCCATACACACCCATTATAAACTCTGAAACGGGTGAAAAAACATCATGAAACTTAAACTGGAACTGAAGAAAAAGTATAATAGATATTGAAAAGATAAATGCAAGTTGAATAGTTGAATGTCTTGTCTTCGTTTTAAAGTTTGAATGGTGGCTCTATGTCAATGTATGTGGAAGTAGTAAGAGTTTAAAAATGAGTAAGTTGAATGAGGATTTGAAGGGTCTCCCCATTGAAATACATTATAAATTTTTGTTGAATAAAGTTGAATAAAATTAAAAATATAAATGTTAAAAATATGAAAAATGGAAGCAGTGTTGTCCAAAAGAATAGGAATCTAACGGTGTTGGAATGGTTTTTCTAAGTTGAACGGTTTTGAAGGAGTAGGATTACAAAAAACGTACGGAATACAGAATAAAATATAATAATAACTAGAAAAATTTGCATTTCCTGCGAAAATGCAGTGTGGATGCTTAAAGCTGAAGCTGTATGCAAAAAGTAGCTGAAAAAGCTGAAAAGTTGCAGAAATTGTAAAAACTTTGCAGAAGCAAAAGAAGTTTGCTAAAATGGAATAACTTAGCAAAACTGCAATATCTTAGAGGAAACATAATACTTGGCAGAAATACAATAGCATAGCAGAATTTAGCAGAAATATTGTAACTTACCAGAAACATGATAACTTCTCAAAAATACAAGAATTTAGGAGAAATAGTATAAGATAACAGAAAGAATATATTTAGCCAAAAATACTTAAACATTACAGAAACACTATGATTTAGAAAAATAGTACAACAGAGCAGAAATATTGTGATTTACCAGAGACACTGTGATGAACTATGAATATTGTAATTTTAAATTAAGACTATGTTTTAGCACAAATATTATAATTTGGCAGAAATACTATAATTTAGCAGAAATACTATATTAAGCACAAATCCTATAAAAAGCAGAAATGGTATGATTAAGCATAAATACTACATTTAGTAGAAATACTTTGTTTTAGCACAAATCCCATAAAAAGCAGAAATACTGTACTATGATTTAGTAGAAAGACTATAATTAATCAGAAATACTAAATTTAGCAGAAATACTATATTAAGCACAAATCCTATGAAAAGCAGAAATAGTATGATTAAGCATAAATACTACATTTAGCAGAAATACTATATTAAGCACAAATCTTATAAAAAGCAGAAATACTATATTAAGCACAAATCCTATAAAAGCAGAAATAGTATATTAAGCACAAATCTTATAAAATAGCAGAAATAGTGTGATTTAGCACAATAGTAATAAGTTAAACAGAAAAATTGGAAAAGCAAAATGGACAGCTGAAAAAATGCTGAACATGCTGAGGTTCCCTCAAATATACTTGTTAAATGACAAAAATCAGCAAAAAAATTTATGACTGCCACACAATTACAAATATGTACACATGAGGAAACACACATGCACAGAGAGACACACACACAAGATCCAATTCAGTCAACCAGTCTAAATATATTGAATTTGAATCTTACAATGGGATCATCCCATTAAAAGGCTTTCTCTCTCTCTCTCTCTCTCTGTCACACACACACACACACACACACACACACACACACACACACACACACACACACACACACACACACACAGGGAGAGAGAAGTAAGTTTCTAGGTCAGCCTGGGAGCTGGTGAATTTGAATCCACCAATCAGAGAGGCTGTGCACTTTTCCCCACCAAAACAGGTGCATCTGTTTACACACGCAGCAGCACAGAGAGACACAGGATTTTTGCAGTCTATTTCTCATAGTGACGACTCCCCTCAAACAAATGACCGTAATTTCCTAACCGTAGGGGCTAGAACGGTCATTCTTACACCGTTTTGTTCAGAAGAGATGGGGGAATCTTCAAGTGTTGACAATTTAATATTAAAATATGAATTTTTAGAGATATATGACATGGATGACTTGTTGACTTAGAAGCCACGAATTCCCCAATATGCAAATTTGAATGCCTGAGACCACATATGTGATTGGCTGGCTGGGAAGCCGTGCAGGCCCTGATTTGTGGATTTGAATTCCTCAGCCCTCAGATATGATTGGCTGGCTTAGAAGCCACGAAGGCCCCAATATGCAAATTTGAATGCCTCAGGACACTTATTTGATTGGCTGGGAAACTGTGCAGGCCCTAATTTGAAAATTTGAATGTCTCAGTCCTCACAGAGGATTGGCTGCCTGGGGACCTGGCAGAAATATATAGAAATACTATTATTAAGCATAAATACTACATTTAGTAGAAATACTATGTTTTAGCACAAATACTATAAAAAGAAGAAAAACTATAATTTAGCAGAAATACTATATTAAGCACAAATCCTATAAAAAGCAGAAATACTATAATTTAGAACAAATAGTATAAAAAGCAGAAATACTATAATTTAGCAGAAATACTATGTTAGGCACAAATCCTATAAAAAGCAGAAATACTATAATTTAGCAGAAATACTATGTTAGGCACAAATCCTATAAAAAGCAGAAATACTATAATTTAGCAGAAATACTATATTAGGCATAAATCCTATGAAAAGCAGAAATACTGTATTTAGCACAAGTACCGAAAAGTACCAGAAATACTATGATTTAGCAGAAATACTGTATTTAGCACAAGTACCGAAAAGTACCAGAAATACTATGATTTAGCAGAATAGTAATAACTTATTGAAACACAAATGCACAGAGGGACACACAAACACAGGCTCTAATCCAGTCAACCAGTCTAACTATGTTCAATTTAAATCCTACAATGACATGTTGTCAAATAAGGGCAGGGTCCTCTCTCTCCCACTAAACAAACACACACACACACACACACACACAGGGAGAGAGGACTAAGTTTCTAGGTCAGCCTGGGAGCTGCTGAATTTGAATCCACCAATCAGAGAGGCTGTTTACGTTTTCCCGCCAAAACAGGTGCATCTTTTTACACACGCAGCACAGAGACATAGACCTGCTTCTTTCAGTTTATTTCACATAGTGAGGATTCCCCTCAAACAAATGACCATAATTTCCTAACCATAGGGGCTAGAGCGGTCATTCTTACACCGTTTTGTTCAGAAGAGATGGGGGAATCTTCAAGTGTTGACAATTTATCATTAAAATATGAATTTTTAGAGATATATGACATGGATGACTTGTTGACTTAGAAGCCACGAATTCCCCAATATGCAAATTTGAATACCTGGAGCCCACATACATGATTGGCTGGCTGGGAAGCTGTGCAGGCCCTGATTTGTGGATTTGAATTCCTCAGCCCTCAGATATGATTGGCTGGCTTAGAAGCCATGAAGGCCCCAATATGCAAATTTGAATGCCTCAGGACACATATATGATTGGCTGGGAAACCGTGCAGGCCCTGATTTGAAAATTTGAATGTCTAAGTCCTCACAGAGGATTGGCTTCCTGGGGACCTGGCAGAAATATATAGAAATATATAGAAATACTATGATTAAGCATAAATACTACATTTAGTAGAAATACTATGTTTTAGCACAAATACTATAAAAAGCAGAAATACTATAATTTAGCAGAAATACTATATTAAGCACAAATCCTATAAAAAGCAGAAATAGGATGATTAAGCATAAACACTACATTTAGTAGAAATATTATGTTTGAGCAAAAATCCTATAAAAAGCAGAAATACTATATTAGGCACAAATCCCATAAAAAGCAGAAATAGTATGATTAAGCATAAATACTACATTTAGTAGAAATACTATGTTTTAGCACAAATAGTATAAAAAGCAGAAATACTGTAATTTAGCAGAAATACTATATTAGGCACAAATCTTATAAAATAGCAGAAATAGTATGATTTAGCACAATAGTAATCAGTTAAACAGAAAAATTGGAAAAGCAAAATGGACAGCTGAAAAAATGCTGAACATGCTGAGGGTCCCTCAAATATACTTGTTAAATGAAAAAAATCAGCAAAAAAATGCACAGGGAGAGAGAAGTAAGTTTCTAGGTCAGCCTGGGAGCTGCTGAATTTGAATCCACCAATCAGAGAGCCTGTGTACTTTTTCCCGCCAAAACAGGTGCATCTTTTTACACACGCAGCACAGAGAGGCACAGGATTATTGCAGCCTATTTCTCATAGTGAGGACTCCCCTCAAACAAATGACCATAATTCCCAAACCGTAGGGGCTAGAGCGGTCATTCTTACACCGTTTTGTTCAGAAGAGATGGGGGAATCTTCCAGTGTTTACAATTTATCATTAAAATATGAATTATTAAAGATATTTGACTTCTAATGCACCATAACTGAGTAGAGCGAAGCAAAAACTGCCTTGACTTGCCCTCAAACAACGCTTTGTAACTCGAAATCTATTTGGAGTATCGATATCATTCTTTCACCGTAAGAGACAGCAGGCTTTGGTGAACAGTCATGGAAATTTTCAGGTCTCTGTGGAAATCCAAAAAAAAATTATGACGAGAGAAAAAAGTGGTTCATTTCCAGAGTTTTAAATCTGAAGAAATCTGAGCGAAGGACGAATTTCCTACCCTCAAACAAGTCCAACTCATTTCAGAACGGTAATAGGTGAGAAAGAAATTCTTGAATTGTGAGCGTCAGGGGTGTCTGAAGATATTCGGGGACAAGCCTCATGTCTTAAAGTCGCTTCGTTAAGGAGATATGACGATTCGAATATGCCTCTCATTACAGAAATCCAGCGATGATTTTGAACAAGCTCTCCATTGACTTTATATGGAGAGTTTTGAGACCTTGTGTTGGTCTGAGGAGATTTGCAAAAATTCTATAAATCCCACAACAATGATAGTGACATTTTCTGAAAGCCAGCAAAAATACCTACGTTTTGATGTATAATTTGTGGAAGTTGAGTGAAAATTGAGCAAGTAGCAAGAAGTTGTTCGGACATGAAGTGAAAATTGCAAAACCTTCAGTGGCACACTGGAAGCCAAGAGCATAGCAACCATAACAACGCATGTATTTTGTGAAAAATCACAATTTTGCAACTCAAAACTTTAAGAGGCATAAAAGTAAAACAGTAAAACATTTGAAAAAGCTGAATCATACCTGAATAGCCCAATAATTTGTGAACATTTTAAAGTTTGAATGGTTGTTCTAGGTGAAAATATGAGGAAGTAGTTAAGTTTCAAAAACAAGCAAATTTTAGCAGAATTGCAGAAGTTTCCCATTCATTTCAATGGGACAAATTAAAGGAAAAAAGCTTAATATTTTAAAAAGTATAATAGTTAAAAATAGCAAAAATCGTAGCGTAAATTAGCAGAAATAGCAGAATAGTTTAAAATTTGAACGGTGAAAATCGGCTGAAAATTGTGGAAGTAGTTAAGTGCCAAAAAGTGTACGGAAGCAACTAGAATAATAATAATAATAATAATAAAGAATAAAGAGAAACAGGAACTCAATAGTGTGGATGCTTAAAGCATCCACACAATAATAACTAGAAAGTGCATTTTCTGAAGAAACTGCAGTGTGAATGCTTGAATCTGAATGTATGCACTGAAATGAATTAATTGCTGAATTTTGAGTTAAAAATATTGAATGAAATTTAAAAAAAAATCAAAAAATCAAATTTAACCTGAAAACAAAGGTGCTGAACTGCTAAAAGCTGAAGGTTACACAGAAGAAGAAGTTGGAAAAAAGCTGAAAATGCTTTAAATGTAAATTAGAAAACCCTAAGAAATGAGAAAAGAACATTTAGAGTCAGAAAACATCTGAATGAATATTAAAAGGTCATATTCTTTGAATCACTGAATGAAGAAAATGTGATCCCTCCACTTTGATCCACACGGTTTAAAAAGTTTAAATGCCTGAGCTTTGAAAGACAAGATGTTGGAAAGAGAACAATAATGGCGACAATTTGAGGGTAAAATGATGGCTGTAACACTGTGGACACAGCAGCAGTTGAAAGAGAAGTGCTTAAGATGAATCTTGGTACAGTGGCAGGCAGAGCTCGTTAAGCAGGCAGGTGTGAGCCTGGTTGCTATAGTGACCGCACCCAATGGCTCCATACACACGTACACAGACATGCGCCTCACTTTTGCTGCTTAAAATGAACAGAAAAGTCAGGCCGAAACAAATCGTTCCCAAATGAAAAGTAAAAGTCGTATTGACAAAATTCTTTCACCGTGAGCGACAGCAGCTTCTAGTCTACTGAATTCTCAGTTTTCATGCCTGTGGAGTTTATTATATGGACATGGTGACAGTGGAAAGACACCATGCTCTTCTGATTTTCAAACCAACCTTCTGAGCGATTTTAACATTAGAGTCTATGGAAGAGTTGGAGGGAGGAGGCTGTGCATTGGTGACATTTATGAAAGAACCATAACACCTAGTACAATAGTAAACACATTGGATGAAAGAGGACAGCGATGGCTACATTTTGAGGGTAAAATCATACCTGTAGAGCAAACGCTGCGGACACAGCAGCAGTTTTAAAAAAGATTTTAAGATTAATTTTTTTGCTCCTCTCACTCTAGCAGTTGAGCTGCCTCACTCTAGCCCCAACATTCCGTCCCATACACACCCATTATAAACTCTGAAACGGGTGAAAAAACATCATGAAACTTAAACTGGAACTGAAGAAAAAGTATAATAGATATTGAAAAGATAAATACAAGTTGAATAGTTGAATGTCTTGTCTTCGTTTTAAAGTTTGAATGGTGGCTCTATGTCAATGTATGTGGAAGTAGATACAGTTTAAAGAGGATGAAGTTGAATGAGAATTTGAAGGGTCTCCCCATTGAAATACATTATAAATTTTTGTTGAAAAAAGTTGAATAAAATTAAAAATATAAATGTTAAAAATGAGAAAAATAGAAGCAATGTTGTCCAAAAGAATAGGAATCTAACGGTGTTTGAATGGTTTTTCTAAGTTGAACGGTTTTGAAGGAGTTGGCTTTCAAAAAACGTACGGAATAGATAATAATAATAAAATATAATAATAAAGATTAGAAGAACAATACTGTGAATGCTTTTCAAGCATTCACACTAATAATAAAGATTACAACAACAATACTGTGAATGCTTTTCAAGCATTCACACTAATTAGTCCTTCAGAAGAGCTCGGGCGGGGAATCTCTCCTGTAATTAGGGTCTCGTGCACAGAGAGGAAGAGAGAGACAGAGAGGGAGAAAAAATAAGTAAGTGCAAGAAGCCTTGTAGGAATAAAACACTTCCATCGTAATGCAAATTAGTGTTACTGGGTTTTCATATCAACAAGTTCTTTTTCTTTCTTTCTTTTTTTTAAATCAGTGTGCGGGTGGGATCGGCTGTGCTGGGCATTTCCTAAGACTCCAGTAAGACTCGGTCATTTGCATTACCTCCATCTGCCTTTTTTCTCCAGCAGTCTGAGCACCACCATGCATAAGAAAATCTTTTTTTTACTCTCTAAGCAGACACAGACCAACACAAACTCTGCAGATTTTCTGGCCTTGATACATGAGCTGTTGTCACTTTTCTGAAGTGGCACACAGTATGTGCTGTACTACTGAGTATCCACTCTGAAAACTACTGAAGTGACAGCTGATAAAACTGATTTTTGATGATTAGAATCTGCAGGTTATGAAAAAACTTCTTAACAAAAAGACTCAATAATGCACATTAATGTTTTAGGATTTATGTTTCTAGTTTCTCCTGCCTTTCTTCCCCCTTCCTCTCTCCCTCATCAGTCTAGTTTGCAGTTACAGCATTGACTGTATCGCATGCCCAACTATGGTGTTCCCACGACCCTTCACTGTTTATGCTAGTACTTTAGGGTGACCTGGACTTACTGCAGTTGTTTTCTAAAAAGCAAATGTTGCCACTCAGGTAAAAATTCTGCATAAGAATTATATTTGTAGAAGGAAAGAAAACCGGAAGCAACTAAATCACAGCATCTCCCGTTGTATAATGTGGGAATCCTTGATCTCTGTCACTCTTTGTGTTTTTGCTGGGCACAGCGGCGACTTTGGCGAGGAGCTCAGTGTGGAGCTGCTGCTGCTCCTTCATATTGAAAGGAGAGTTGAGATGCTTCAGGGCACCTCTGAGGTGGGCATGTCCTACCTGGAGGCCTCCTGGAGCAGACCCAGGACATGCAGGAGAGATCACATGCCTTGGCTGGTTTGGGGATGCTGTAGTAGAGAGGGAGGTCTGAGGGTCTGTGCTTAGAGTGCTGCCCCCAACCTGGACACAGATAAGTGGCAGGATGGATGGAAGGATGCTTTAATGTTTTAATTCCTTGTTCTTTACTTTTTATTGCATAAGATATGACAAATTTGTCAAATATTCTCCTTAAGGGTCTGAAAGATTGAAAGAAGACCAGCACCTTTGTCATAATTCATCCCTGTGCATTATTTGCTTGTCTGTGCAGCTAAATTGGAAGCTTCTCACATTGCATCACAGCACCTTCCTACACTCTCTGGCTTCAGGGAACATGTACAACAATGGATTTTCCCACCTTATCAGCTCCCCAGATGGTGCAGAGACTCGCCACCTGACTGTGCGCTGTCTCCTCGCTTTGCCCGGCTCTTTATTGAGGTACTCGCTCTGCCAGCTGCAGATGCGCACCCCCGCTTATCCCCGCCTCCCCAACCCTCCACCTGGCTCTGACAGAGCACGGAGGCCTCAGGTGGCCAGCGTACCTGTCACAGACCTAAAAGTTAATCACAGGCTCACACTAAGTCTTCGCTTTCCACTCTGCCTGGAGCAGCATTGACTGCAATGTCTGTGTCTCTGTGTGTGTGTTGGTATGGAGGACAATTCATCCACGATTAAAGAGCAGAAAATACCATTTTGATTAATGATGTAGGTAAACTCCCTCACTCGCTGCTTTAACATTACTGTATGTCATCTTGATTGGTTGGAAGAAGTTTTTCTGTTTTCAATTTGTACTCCGGGTACTGACATCTCTTATCACACTCAGTGACCTCTTTTTCTTTGTAGGAAACATTTGAGAAGCTCGTTCCCTCGCTTAAAATTCAAATCCCGTATCTCGTGGCATTGTTGCACTTCTGAGTCTCCTCCTGTTAGCAGAGACGTTGGTATGTGTGCGTTTCTTCTCTCGAGTAGTCTGTACAGTGTGATTGTGCACAAATGGCGAGTCTAGACAGAGATGACTTTGTTCTGTTTGCACGATATTAAGAGCCCGATGTTTACCTCTTCTATTGTTGTAGACTTCGTGTAACTCTTCCTGCCATTGAACATCATTTCAAGCTGTGCTCTGAACATGTTAATTTAATGCTTGTCATTAACATTTCCTTCACATTAAAGACCGAATATAATAATTTAAAAGTGTCTTGATTTCTGCTGACTAAAGCATTTTGTAATTTTTCAATTATAATTATGCTGCATTTGCAGTTTAAATCTGTAGAAAATCTGCAAAATCCATATCAGTGATAGATCATTTTAATGCATAATAGTAGCATTTTGGCAGATTATCTTTTTTTTTTTTGCCATCCACTCAATCAGTCCATCCCTGCCGAGACCTTGACTTGTTCTTATCCATGCTGCTAAATTATTCACCACTGCCCTCCTATCCTGACACTGCCTGTGTGAGTGTAGGGATTATATTATGCATGAGGTAAAGAAATTGGTTTTCTTTGAGAAATGAAGGCAGTGTGGGGAAAAATGGCACCAGAATCAAGTGCTTCAAATTGCAGAGCACAAAAAAACAAAAAAGTGTGGCAAATGAATTTTTGCCTCTAATCTGGACTCCATACCTTCTATCATCTATCTTTCTTTCTTTCTTTTTTTTTTGTTAAACTAACCCCATCCTCCTTATTTGACCTTAGCAGGAAGCACTCAGTGAGGAGTTCAGAGATAACATCCACATCTGATGCAGGTGCAGGAATAATAGCTGTTCTCCAGAGGCTATGAACAAAATGAAATCCCTGACAATAGACTTTTTTTTCTTTTACTGCTGCACTGAACAGGAACACAGCTCTTAAAGAGAGGCTGTCCTTTCCTAAGAACTAGGAGGACTTTGATTTAAGGAGCATACGCAAAAAGACGACTAAATCACCTCACTAAGAAACTGAAAGGTTTAGAGAGCCGTGATGCTAAAGTCTGAGCCTAATTATCCAAATGAATCATCAAAAAGGAGTCGGCTGAGGCCTCTTGGCTCTTAATGTTGTCATGAGAAACTGTAGGAAATCATCAGCGGCACCCATTCTCTGTTTTAGCGTCATCTTCACCTGAATCAGCTTGCAGACACCACAAATTGACATTCATTTTATTGACTCTGAAAAACAGCACAATTACCTGATAACATCAACGATAGCAGGAACAACATGCCGCCATCAGCAGCCGCATTGAAACTCTAATGAAGACAATTCATTCCAGCTGACAGGGTGTCATAAATCAAAGAATGGAGCTGTAAACTGAGTCAGACTGTCCTCACAGATCCTCCGAATAGTGAAAGAGACACACTGAACACGGTGATTCTCTTTGTATTATATAACTGATATTATGTTTCCCCAGAAGTAACTGTGTTATCGAAGCAGGAGCTGCTGAGCCACCGGATGCCGTTGAGTGTTCACCACCTCTGGGGTGGGTTTCCTTCATGCTCTGCTCTCAGCGTGTAACACAATAGCCGGTGTTTTCTTTGCTGTTTATGGTCCCGTCAATTTTTATGTGAATTATTGCGATGTAATGGTTTACGGGAGCGGTAACTGGAGACGCCGTCAGAAAGGTTTTAAAGGAGGAAAATGTAATTTCACTCGCTATTCCAGGTAATATCAAGGCTGTTCATTCGTTGCTCCCGCTTTGTTCAGTGCCTGACCTGTACTTTATCATCAGCCGTGCCAGAAAGACTCCCAAGGTCTTGATTTAACTTTGACTAAAACCACTCTCACCTCAGGGCAGGACCAAGCTATTCATGATCCGTCGTACACATACATGCACTCAGCAGGGTAATTACTAGGAGAGCGTGTGTGATTTAAACATTTTTTGTCTCTCACATCTGTTTCTTGAAGTAGCACCCCATTTGTGTATCTATTTTTGTGTGTAAACTTTCGCATTTGGTGCAAAATTAAGTATCCCAGCGTGAAAAAGTATTTAATGTAAATGATTTCTTTCGAAGATGCCTCTTCTATACTGCAGCGGGCCATCACCTTTGACTGTAACTGTGCTATATATCCAAAATAAAAGGAATCGTCAGTGTGGTTCAGACACATGAAGTTACTCAAGCAAGCCTTAACATTGTCTTAAGCTTTATAAATGTAAAGGAAGGACACACCAGCATTATTACAAGGTTTTCTTACTGCCGCAACTTTGTGTGCTCATTGGCTCAAAATTGAGATTGAACAGTAATCAATTAAATTAGTTAATTCGTTTTTATTTATTCAGGATGTTGGCAGTGTTGTTTCTCCATACTATGTACAGTTTCCTCCCTGTTTTCTTTTTTCTCTGTGCACCATAGGAGATTTGAAATGAAAAAATCCAGGTGCAGTAACAGACATTTCTTATAAATGCAAGTCCTTTTGGAGGCGAGGCTCGCCACTCTGCTGCAACTATAACTTCAATACAATACAATACAGATACTAGGGGCTGCAAAAGTACGGTCACCTCTGGTCTTTAGAGGGGTCAAGGCTGCACTAAGAGTAATTGTCCTGATGATCTTAGGGCTCTCCTGGGGATATGCGGACTAAGGAGTTCAATGAGGTAGCACGGTGCAGTATTATTTATGATTTTAAAGGTAAGCAACAGAATTTTAAACTCAATGCAGTATTTGACAGGGAGCCAATGCAGGTCAGCAAGGACTGGGGTAATAGAGGCAAACCTTCCAGTTCCAGTCAAAAGGCGTGCCACAGCATTCTGGACAAGCTGCAATCTATTCAGAAGGGCGGAGTGGAGACCAAAGTAAAGGGAATTACTGTAGTCTAATCTAGAGGTCACAAAAGCATGGATAAGTTTCTATGTAGTGCTTGGCCTTGGAGATTTGACGCAGTTGGTAGAAACTAGATTTAACTACCTGGGTTACTTGTTTGTCAAACTTCAACTTAAGTGGTCACCAGAACACGAATAATACACGTGTAGAATCACCAATCAAACCTGATCTTAAACAAATAAATAAAATTAAGGTTTCACACACAAGTAGCATTTCTATGCTCTGCTTTCACTGCTCTGGGATCAGTTATGTAGTATGGAAACATTGCAAGTAAACACCATCTGAAAAGATAAGTTTCCTCTTACTTCTGGGAAATAAGTGTGATGTAGAGGCATTAGAGTGATGTGCAAAGACGTTTTTTTAATAACTCCTTTAGCATATAGAAAGGTTTGATGGTGGCAATGGGAACTCCTGTCATGTCCACTTTAATGAAACAGGTAAATTAAACAGGTACACACTCAGCCAGCATTTTCAGATTATCATCAGTGACAAATCACATCTTTGACTCAATGCGCAGCTGTGTTGCGAGAGACTAGCTACAGAACCTTTGCTCACCATCAGAAGTCCACACAAATAAAAGCATGAAAGCACAGCTGCTAAACAACTCAAACACCCTGTGATAAAAACTCCATCGCATTAAAATATTAAGTAAACCATTTCCCATTTCTTGAACGGGACCGTGTTGCTTCCAGCATCACTGTCGGCGAGCTTCTTTACAGATAAACAGAGCTTTGTAGGTCTTGATTAAGAGATTCATTTGTCTCACTCCGTCTGCTAAGTTTCAGCCTTCCAAGTAATTAAGGAGCCGTGGAGCACTGGATGGCCTCGGGGGTTTTCCCTCTTACTTTCATGCATCCATTTACAACATAGCCAATGCCTTCCATATGTACGTTCATGCTTGATGACTTGTTACTTCCTTTATGGGAGTCCTCATGTAAATCGCAACTGATGTTTCATTTATTTATTTTCATTTCATTTATTTATTCATTTTCAGGCACAACAAATACCTATATTGAACATAAAATACACAAAACAAAAAACAAAACTTGCCTGAAAAAGGAGTGGGACGAAGAAAACTTATTAAATCCCACCCCTATACTCACTCATCAACAAAAAAAACCAATAAACTTCCCGCAGCTACGCCCATCATTGCATACAGACCCATCAACAGCCCCGGGCAGATACAAGCATCTAAGCGGCAGCTCGCAACCAACAATTAGAGCCTTCATAACTGAATACAGAATATATAAATTATAAATTGCATTACCACAGGTAACAGGCAGTAATAACTACAAGTAACAAACACACATACATATACATACATATATATCTACACACACATGTACATATATGTACATACATACGCACACTTTATTTTTTATTTTTTATTTTGGAATCCATACCAGCAATGGTAAGAGGACAGACATTACAGAGCACACTAAAACCCATCATTGAGTATACTGTGACCAGACCAACTGTTTGTAGAGGAATTTAAATCTATGAATATTTTTGCATTGTTTCAATTGTAAACTCAGACTGTTCCAGATTTTCACACCACATACAGACACACAAAAGCCTTTACGGGTTGTTCGAGTTCTGGGTAATTTGAATTCTCCAAAGCCTCTCACATTATAAACCTTTTCTCGAATTTCAAATCTAGTTTGTAAATTTGCCGGTAAAAGTTTAGTAAAAGCTTTATACAAAATTATGGATGTATTGTAATTAACCAGATCCTGGAATTTAAGTAACTTTGCCTGAAGAAAGAATTTGTGAGTATGATCTAGATAACCAGCCTTGTGAATAATATGCAGTGCTCGTTTCTGTACTGTGACTAATGGATTAGTTGTATTTTTATATGTATTTCCCCACACTTCCACACAATATGTAAGATATGGAAGAACCAGGGTACAGTACAGAGTACGAAGTGCATCTTTATCAAGGAATTGTTTCACTTTGTTCAAAACTGCGAGGCTTCTAGAAATTTTGGTTTTTATGTGTCTGACGTGGGGTTTCCATGAAATTTTGTTATCAATTACGACTTCCAAAAATTTGTTTTCACTCACATTATCAATTGGTACACCTTCAATGATAATTGGTAATTCTATATTATATTTTAAATTACCAAAAAACATTGCTTTAGTTTTATTTATATTTAATGATAATTTATTTATGTCCATCCATTTTTTTATTAATTTTAGCTCCCTGTTTACAGTCATTACAAGATCAGTATAATCATCGCTACTGAAAAATATGTTGGTGTCATCTGCGAACAGTATGAGTTTAAGTACTTGAGAAACATCAAAAATATCATTTATGTATACATTGAAAAGTTTTGGTCCCAACACTGACCCTTGGGGAACACCACATGTAATACCAAGTTTCTCTGAATGGTAATGCCCTATCCTAACATATTGTTCCCGACCTGTTAGGTAACTTTTTAACCAGTTACCAGCTTTCCCTCGAATACCATATCTTTCCAATTTATCCAGTAAAATTGAGTGATTGATTGTGTCGAAGGCCTTTTTGAGGTCAACAAAAATACCAACTGCATATTTATTTTTATCCAGTGTATCAGTAATTTCTTCTACTGCCTCAATTATCGCCATTGAAGTGGTTCTTTGCGTTCTGAAACCATACTGACCAACATTTATTATTTGATGTTTTTCAAGGAATTTTTCTAATCTTGAATTAAAAAGTTTTTCTAGAATTTTTGAGAATTGAGGCAGTAGAGAAATAGGCCTATAATTGGTAAAACTGTGTTTGTCATTACTTTTATATAGTGGTATTACTTTCGCAATTTTCATTTTTTTTGGAAAACAACCAGACTGAAATGATAAATTACAGATATATGTTAAGGGACTAGCAATATTCAGAATAACCTGTTTAACTACAGACATATTTATGTCATGATAATCCATTGAAGACTTACTTTTACATTTTAATGTGATATTTATTACTTCTTGCTCATTTGTAGCTGAGAGGAACAGTGAAAAGGGATTTGATTTTATATAACTGATATTTTCATTTTTATGACACGGGATGTCCGCTGCTAGTTCAGGGCCAACATTTATGAAGAATTTATTGAACCCATCGACAATATTACTCATGTTGTGATTTTCACCATTTGCATCAGTAAAATATTCAGGATATGATGTTCCAGAAGATCCTTGTTTAATTAAGTTGTTTAACACATCCCAAGTTCCTTTTATATTGTTTTTATTTTCATATAATCTTCTTCTATAATAAAGTTGTTTGCTCGTTCTTATAATATCAGTCAATTTATTTCTATATGCTTTATATCTTTGTTCCACTTCTTTTGTTTTTACTTTGATAAACTGTTTATACAGATTGTTTTTCTTTTTGCAAGCATTAATAATTCCTTTTGTGAGCCAAGGACTTTTTATCTTTTTTTTCTTTGTCATGTGTTCGTTTACAGGACAATGTTTATTGTACCACATAGTAAAAATATCTAGAAAATTATCATAAGCCTTGTCCACATCTGACTCTTCATACACCGAACTCCAATCTTGTTGTGCTAAATCGAAATTGAAGGCATGAATTGCTTCTTCATTTATTGTTCGCTTTGCTATCATGATCTTGGTATCTATTTTTTTTAAATCACAGTCACACAAAGTAAAAACTGGTAAGTGGTCAGTTATATCACAGACAAGCAGGCCACTATTAATTTGGAAATCCATGACATTAGTAAAAATGTTGTCAATAATAGTGGCGCTATGTGATGTTATTCTGCTTGGCTTTGTTATTGTTGGATATAGTGATAAGCTGTACATTGTGTCAGTAAAGTCATCAATGGCTTTTAACCTTGTTGGATTTAGCAAATCAATGTTAAAATCACCACAGATAAATAGTAATTTTTGGTTCACCGAAGCAAACGTTTTTTCTATCCATTCATTAAAAGTGTCAATACTTGAACTGGGTGTCCGATATATACAACTTATTATAACATTTCTCTCTTTTTCATTCATAATCTCGAGTTATGAACATATATAGCAACCCCGCCGCCCGCCTTATTTAATCTATTCATGTATTTTAAATCATATCCATTCAAACAAAAATCTATTCCTTTATCGACATTGAACCAAGTTTCAGTGATGGCTATAACACTAAAGGGGCGAGAAAATTGTTGCAAATAGTCCTTAATGAAATCAAAATTAGAGTACATACTTCTGCTGTTAAAGTGAATTAATGAGAGCTTCCCGTCTAGGTTAATTTCTTTTTCATATTGTTCCTGAGTGAAATAATTACAATTTTTAACAAAAGTAGAGAGAAAGTTACTTTCAGAATCTATTTCTGGATCTATTATATTATGCTCCTTATATTCTAGATCAATTACTTTCTGTTGAAGAACTAATTTCAACGTGTCCATGTCATTTCCTGGTGTAATTGATACATTGGTGTCAGTTATACTTGTCCAGATCCTCCATGTTCCTCACTATCAGTACTTTTGCCTCTTCTGGTGTCCCGTTTAGCTTAATGAAAATCTTACAGTTTGTTACCCATGTATGTTGTATTTTACCGTTCTTCTTCAGTTGCCTTGCCTTCCTCGCGATGTCTGCGTTTTTTCGTGTCAGATGCTCATTAATGAAAACGTCCGTGCCTTTCAGTTTGCGTCCTTGTTTCAGCAGTGCGACCTTGTTCTTCCGATTGACAAATCTCATAATGATGGCCGGCAGTCTGTCACTCCTCCTGGGCAGTGAGTGACATGCTTCTATGTGCTCCAGGTCCATCTCTATCCCCTTGCTTTGGAGGAAGGACGCCACCTGTTGCTCTACCGAGCGGGTCTCCTCGTCGCTGGGCTCCCCGACGTTCCCGGCCACCGCGCGCGCGTACGAGCGCGGCTTGATTTTAATACCGCTGATGACCACGTCGTTCGTACGGGTGTACTGCTCCAGCTCATCCACCCGCCGCTCGAGATCCATGATCCGTCTGTCCTTCTCGGCATTTTGGAGGCGTAGCTGTTTTACCTCCTCCAGAAGCCCCAGAAGCAGCTCCTGCTGTGCCCTGACTGCGGCCACGTCTCCGCACAGCGCTCCGAGGGAGGTTTTAATGTCCTCAACCTCCTCTGGTGTTGGGCCTTTCTTGGGTGGCATACTGAAGCGAGAGCACGAGGCGGCCACCACGAGGGACCCGGAAGCGGAATTTCTGATGATGGCGCCTGGCTAGGCCTGCTGGCTGATGGTGGAGCCTGGCTGTGGCCTGCTGGCTGATGGTGGAGCCTGGCTGGGTCTGCTGGATGTGGCCTGCTGGCTGATGGTGGAGCCTGGCTGTGGCCTACTGGCTGATGGTGGAGCCTGGCTGTGATGTTGTAATTATCCTTTAAGGACTGGTCTAAAAGTAAAAGCAGCACTATAATTATTACCTGATATGGCTGCATCAAATTTAACATCTCATTAGAGGAACACAGAGGGCGTGGTTTAGTTTTGTTGTTTTTTTTCCAATCTTGCAATACATTTGCCACAAAAATATCAAGAGAAGTCACTTTTAATCAAATCAGGAGTTTTAGCCATTTTGATCAGCTCGGCTTTGACTGAATTTGTGTAAATAATGAGTTTTTGGACATCAAAAGGCTCCTGCAATGAACACAGGTGTCACAAACTTGGAAGTTTGGCACGCCGTTGAGCGATTCATCTTAGTGAGCAGGTGCAGTGTGAATATGCAAGAAGATTGGATGGAGGTGCCCAAACTTTTAAGACTGGGACCACAAATTTCTCGATAGATTTGCATTGAAGAGACGCAGCAGGGGACCCCTTGAATTCTTCGCTGACTGACAGCTCATCAGAAGTCCACAAATGGCATTCAAAAGCAAGAGAAAGTTGTCTTTCTTCTCAGAGATTCAGAAATACAATTATTATCTTTGCTGCCTTCTGCTGCAGCGTGGGAGAAATGAGGAAATGCTAAGCACAGAATTACAACAGATACGGGGTCTTTGGGGGAGAGCCTGGATTTCTTTTTATTATTCAATATTAAAATGTGAAAATATGCACACTGCAATATGGAGCTCAGTATGAAAGAGCTATAGTTATGTTAGCCCTAATAAATCCCAGGGGATATTCAAATTGCTGTAAACACAACATTAGTAAGTGCAATAAAAAGAATATTAAAATTATTAACATAATAAAATAGATGTATGAAACAGCTGAATACCAGTGTGAATAATGATATTATCCATCTTTGCTTGTGTTTTGCTTCCGTCTGGTTTCTTTCATGCAGATCCTTGTTTAATATGCAAAAAGCTGCATTAAAGACTGAACATTAGTAACAATATAATCAATAACATAACGACAGTTTTCACTCGAAAACATTAAAACTTGCGAGAGAATTTTTACAAACCTCCATGCACTTTACTTTCAGTCTCCCACATCGTTGTTCTCTTATTATTTTTTAAAGTCCAAGGTTGGTTCCAAACATATTAAAGTGTTAAACAGAAATCAAAAGCTTTGTGTTTCTTTCCCGACACACTTTAAAGTGTAATCAAGGAAAAAACTCCCTTTGATTTTGTAATGACTCCACTGACACCTGTGTTCATTCACGTTCATTGTTTTTCAGTAACTGATGCTTGAGAACTTCTTGTTTTCTTGTAGGTAAAACAAGGACCTTTCTGGGCCCCTTTATTCTTTTGCTTTTCTCTCTCTCACTCACTCTCTCTCTCGTTCTTTTTTAGTAGCACTAATAGCGTTGAATGACCAGCTTGACAAATGGTTCACTTATTTACTTGCTCAGCAGCTTTCAGCCTTGTCACCCCAGCTTTTATACTGTAAATGGGCATTTTCTCAGCCACAAAAATGATGTTTGAATTTTAAAGAACTTCAAGGACTTTGCAAGTTTATGTTGTTGTTTTTTCAGCTGCTTCACTTGCATTCTCATCTCTCTGGGCCTCATGTTTCAAATTAAAGCTATAAAATACTAAATCTCTTGAACTGGATCAACTTCATATATTGTTTGGTAAATATACTGATTCTTATATATCGCTTTTCTACTCTCCCGAAGTACTCAAAGCGCTCTATACAACACGCCACATTCACCCAATCACACCCATTCTCGCAAGCGCTATCTCTATACTGAGTGCTTTCTAACTACATTCACACACGTTCATACTCCGATGGATGCATCGGAGAGCAACTTGAGGTTAGTATCTTGCCCAAGGATACTTGACAAGCAGACTAGAGAAGCCAGGGACTGAACCACCAACCTTTCAATCAGTAGGTGACCTGCTCTACCTCCTGAGCTACAGCCGTCCCTTCTTCATGTCATAAAATAAGAAGAAAACAGGCCCTAACCTGGCAATGACACCTGTCATCAGTCAGTTATCCAATCACGAGCCTCTCAGTATGAGGGACTAAGTAGAAAAAAGGCTGTAATTCCTAAAGAGTTAATGAAAAGTTTTTGTGAACCCCCTTGAATCACAGGAGCCTTTCCATCCATGGTGGTGTACAAAGGTAAAAATCACCTAAAAAATGTCATAATCCAATAAATCATGGACCTAACTGTACATATGTTAAACCAGACAGCAGTTTCAGTTAAAGTCTGTTTTGTATCGTTAAAGAGCGAACCTGTGAAGATTGAACGGCCGTGTTTGGGAGATAAATATTCATGAAAAGCAGTCAAATAACAGGTGATGGTGGTTGGGTCATTTTCTTCCATTAGCGCTGCTGTAGTGTTTATACTGCTGTTGGAATATTAAGGATTTTTTTGAAGAAAAACAAAAACAAAATGCAAGTACGGTTAAACTAGTTTGAAAAGGATTATTTCTGACTTTAGCCTTCAACCCAGAAAACCCACGGATATACTTCAATGCTCAGCTGATTTCCCCGATGATCCAGCCTTTAATATACTGTCTGATATTCACTTTGGGGGGGAAGCAGATGTTTCAGCAGCAATAATTCTTAATGGAAGATGAACACTCGCCCTGTGTGGTTTTGGAAGAGGTATGTGGCACTCAATTAACTTAAATTCCCAGACCAGGCCCCTGGGCTGACTCCCCCCTTAGTGCAGAAAGCAGTTGATGTGGAGCGATATCAATAATTCTTCTGTGCTCCTATTTCCAACCTCCTCTGTCTTCTACAGTCATTTGTAATTTGCTTGCCCGTTGTGAGAAAATTAAATGCAAAGGCTTGAGTCAACAAATTTTCTCAGATAAAAAAAAAGAAAAGACATGTTGGAAATGATCCTGTGCACAAAAGTCAGCAGCTGACTCAGACTAATGAGATGAGTTTGAATCAACTCGTCTCATTAGTTTGAGATGAGTTGCTTTAATATTCATTAAGTTTCAGGGAAATTTGATTAGACTGAAATCTGACAAACAAGTTATCGTGCTTTCTGCTGCTTGTCAGAAAGAAGCTTTGTTGTTTATTGGATTGGAGGCATAAGGCAGGAAACCATCGCTACAGCGGTGGATCTGCAGGTGCTGAAACAAATCCAGCGATCAAACTGCAAACATCGCGTGCCGCAGTTAAATTAATGACTAAGTCAGCCGAGAAAGGATAAGACTCCATCCTCTGTGCGGGTGACAGGTTGCACACAACTTTCCACCACTAATACAGGATTGCTTATGGTGGGATTACAGAAATACGGCTGTCATGAGTCCACTTCCACCAGCACAACCACTTTATGATAGGGATATTCATGTACTGCAGTGTTTATCACAACGTTTCCCCCCAACATCAACATCAAGCTCTAAATGCTTCCTATTTTAGTATGAAACACATACTTGAAGCCCAAATATATTTTTACAGCTTACATTTTTATACCATGGATTTCGTGGATATACATTTATACCATAACAAAGTTCTGCTGCATTATCCCAGTTTTAAAGTTTGAGTATCTGTGTCACCCTGTTCAAAATAATCGATTTTCTTCTGTTGATGCTTGAAGTTATTTTGAATTTCAAGACTCTGATAACTGAACATAGTAAACATTTTTATTAAAGGTGGGGAATGATTGTGATTTACAATGAATGGATCATTGGGATGATAAAAAAAATCCTGTATTTTGTCTGCATCTTTTCAGCAATAAAGCTGCTCACAACATCTCTTCATCCATTTGTCTTTTTTATTATATTTTTGCCTTTATTTTGGGAGAGCCATTATAAGCAAGAGGACAGAAGCTGTAATATCCTCTGATTTTTATGGGCAACTACAGAAAAAAGAAAAGAAAACAAGAACATACCAACTAACATCAATTATATATATAACAGTGAAAGAGATGACTTTACATTTCTTAATAACACTCGGCTTTAAGAGGCCAAGTGGACACGGACAGAAAACGACATGGAAGTGAGTGAGAGAAATGAATGAATAAATATTAATGATTAATAGTACTTACAATGAAAGGAAAGGGGCAAACATGTAACACAAAGGGATAAAAATTTATTGTAAAATAAGTAAATAATCAAAATCTTGCGTACTTGTCCCAGTGTTGACTCCATGGTTACGGCCTTGCTTATCGCCATGGCTTTTAAAGTCATTTTGTTGCTGCTTTTGTTATTTTCCTTACAATTGAATCTTTTTTTCAGTTTTTCTTTTCCTTTTTTTCTTTAATAAAGTTTGGTTTTATTTCTGTATAGACATGGCTGATGAATTGCAGCACTTTGTGCTTGTAACCTGGCTACAAGCTTTCACAGTTATAGTGTCTGACTGACCTTTTTGGTCCATGTAGAAATGTGACTCGTTTTCTGTTCTTTCCCACTTGTACCAAAGCAACTCTGTGACCTTGGGAGAAAAATCCAAGCATAGCCTCTCTAACTAATGAACACTGTGTTAAAGGTCTTAACAGGTTAGTTTTTATTCTTAAATCACAACACAGAAGTCCTGACATGTATAGATAAACAGAGACTCTTTCCAACTCGAGCCAAAACAGGAAGAAGAAACACGAGAAGCTCCAGAAATACCAAGGGCTCAGAGAAGAGCTGGAGAAGATGTGGAGGGTGAAGGTAACGGTGGTCCCAGTGGTAATCGGAGCACTAGGTCCGGCGACTCCCAAACTAGTCCAGTGGCTCCAGCAGATCCCAGAAACACAATCGGAGATCTCTGTCCAAAAGAGCACAGTCCTGGGAACAGCTAAGATACTGCGCAGGACCCTCAAGCTCCCAGGCCTCTGATAGAGCTTGAAGGATAGACTGCCTGCAGGGGCGAGCGGGGAAGAAGTTTTATTCATCCTGATGCAACTGAAAGGCAAAATAAATCAATAGTTTAATCAATTATTAAGCTATATAGTAACGAGGACTTAATAGATAGTGGCCAGGTTTAATAGTTAGAATTTAACTGTTTTGCTCATTCAAACTGTTATATTTTTTAAATTTTTAGGTTTTTTGTGATATTTTGTTTATGCTTTTGGTGTGGGAGCAGATGCAGTCTCTAGGGGTTGGGATTTGGGGTTTATGGTGGTTTTTCTGTTGGAATAAACAATTAAAATCTCTCTTAAAATGAGTTAATGAATTTGCATTTGCATTTTATTGTAAATGGTAATTAGACTCAAACCTGAGAGTGGCTTGAACCTGGAGGACATCAGATTTTTTTTTTTAATTAAAAATCCAGAAACACAAATTCCCCCAAAGTGCCAGTTTTACTTTATAAGCTACAAGGATATCTAACAAACGTTTTATGGTCTGGACGGGATTATTTTGTTTTGATGTTTTCTGTCTTCTCCCTCTCTCGGTCTCTGTTTTTGTCTCCTTTCGCTCTTGCTCTCAGATATGGGCCAGCTCTTCCTCACAGTTGGCTTTTCTCTTTCTCTCCCACACCTGCTGTTCACTGGCTAAACAGCTCATGATGTTTAAGGATCAGCTGATGCTGCTACTCTCTGGCAGGTTATTGTCTCAATCATAGTGGTAAATAGGCTTTGTGACTTATTAAATTCTTGTGTGGTTCATCAAGCTTTCATTTGTTCTCTGGTTGTGTGAAACTTTCAAATATACTGACCCGGATTAACCAGAGGAGCTTAAAAAGCATAACAACTTTAACTTCTCTGAACCAAACAATCATTAGCCACTGCAACTATAAAACCAAAGACTTACCTGCAGCTCACCTGCCTCTCCACCGAATCCTTTGTTTCCTCGCTGGAAACAACAACTACTGCCTCAGAGTCATATTACAAACTTTGCAGGATCTTACCTGTCTCATCTTGGCTGCTGTTAACACCTGCTCGCCTCTTCGACAGAAACTCCAGCCATGCTTCAGTAGTGAAAACTCCCTCCTGAGCCACTTCCCAGTTCTCTGATTGCTCAGTCCTCCTTCTCAATAATCATTGTCAAACTGATCAGTTCTCTGAGTCTAGTCTTTGGGCATTGATTGCAGTTAAGCATGACACACATTTCAACATTGAATAACTATTGGCTGATGGCTCTGACACTTGGACTGCTAGCCTTGGTTGAAAAGTAGTTCCAAAATTAAAGTAAATTAAAAATTTATATAATTTTTAAAACTGAATAAAAGTGCATAAAACATCAGAGGCGTAAGTTCAGGGTCAGCAGGTATTCTTCTCAAACGTTGCCTGGATGTGCTTTTTAGACTTTCTAGCAGCAGAAACCTGGGGTCAAAGAATTATTTAATATTATTCTATATTAACAAAACCACATAACACAAATGTGAGTCAAACAACTTTAGGCCAGTACTCATCCTGCTGATCTAACTGAGCACACACTGAACTGTTCCAATCAAAGTTGAGATCAGGAGCAAGCCGCACTGATTCTAATGATCCAGAGAAATACAACATCCATCTAATCCATCTCATCAGATGCAATTTACATTTAGATGAATGTAAATGTAAGCAGGCTTTGGTAATATTAACCAATCTTCAATCCTTTATGACTTGAACTACATCTTTGTCTTCAGGAATAAAGGTCCTGAATGCCTTTTTGGTGATTGGTACAGTTGTGAATGGGATATTTCCTGGGGGAAATTCCCAGATCGGCGTAGTTGGGATTTCCCTTGTAATCTTGAAGCTTCAGAGCTCTCAGTCACCACCACCACCATCGTGTGTGGGTGTGTGTCATCGCTGTTTCTCTCTCGCTGCCACACTTTGTAAGAGACAGTCTGACTGGTCGACATTGAAATATTGTCAACAACACCTTTAAGCATCCAGTGGGGTAGTTTTTGAGTTTTTGCAGACATACCAGGCTAGGTTTGACCTGGGAGATAAAGTTACTGCCATGTTTGTCAAGTGATATGCGTTTTTCATTGTCTTGTTTTTACTGCCCGCAGTGGGCCAAAACTTCAGCCAGAGAAGGTATAAGATCTGGAATAAGTGCTAAATATTGAAACTTTTATAAGTTTCACTGTAAAAAGTTCGCAATCCAGATCTGCTTTCAAAAACAATAAGTGAACACGCTGGTTATCCAAAGACTATAGCTGAACTGCTCCATTTGTATTTACTGATGTATTCCAAAACTGGTTTTATAGCACATATGATAGAAAACCAGTATAGATCCTGCCGAGTCGTGCCATTGCCTCTTAATTTGTATTCATTTTGTTACTGCTGTAGAGCTAAACTCCTAGCACCTAACCCTAACCTTATCCATGCTCCCTAAGCTATAACTCATGTCATATCAATCAGCAGAGAGAAGGGCAATACATTTACAGGATGGTATTGCTTTCTATGTGGAGTTTGTGAACATAGTTTTACAGTACACAGCACAACACCCATAATCATGTAAATAATTTTTCCTTTTGAACCTGTTTTGCCACTCTGTTATAACTACTGCCACAGCTATAACTGCTTTGGTACTAAACTCACAGATGCAAAAGAGTCAGTGTCAGCCATGTTGTTTGTTTTCACTCCCTTCCCTGAGGCTGGACGAGCTTACAGGCGTAAACAAAAAGCCAAAAGTAACTTAAGGTGTGTTTAAAGCACCTTCCTCAGGGGCCCTGTTGTTCCAAACGAACAGGAGTCATCAACACAGTAAATGTAGAGAAAACTGGAAATGAAGTGTTCATAAGGTAAGGAAAAAACAGGGTTTTTGGTTCCAGTTGTCAGAATATTAAAAGCACTGGCTCTGTGTTCATTCTTAGCTGTAATTATTTAAAGTGCAATGCACAGCTGAGGTATTAGATTCTTGGAGAGGTTTGTCATTTAAAGCCTCAAACAATAATTTCCACTGAACAGAAAATCAGTCGAGTCTGTTTCCAGCTGAGTCATTTACATATCAGAGCTGTTTGACAGGACAGCTTTCTGCGCAGGCAGCGAATTGTGAGCTCAGCTGTGAGGGAGTTAGTGAACGCCGTCTGAGGTGTTCTCCATCATTATATATGACAGCTGCAATGTGATGCATTATTGGCCATAATGAAACAGGCTAATTCATCACACTGAAATGTGGATTTAAGTTCCGAACGTTCTGCTGCTGGTAAGCAAACCCCACCGTCTTACATCAAATAATAATCTAACGTCAAACACTGTATTATGCAGCATCTTATAAATCTCACGGAGGAGTCAGTGCGTGGTAAACACTAAATAGCGACGGTGTAAAGACTTATTAGAAGATTGTGAGACGTGTCTTCAGTTTCTGCAGCTGCCGAGAGATTCTTAAGTGAACTGAGCATTTATGCATTTGCTGTTCAGAGAGTCAGAAAGTAGGAAACTTTTTTTAAAGGTAAACATAAATTTTGTTGAAACAGGTTTCCTTTTTTCTCTTTTCCTTTTTTCTTTTTCAGTCACCAAAAAGGGTTTTGGGAAAGGTGTGCTCTTGCAATCTCGTGATAGCCTGCCCATGTTTTCTCACTGCTGGGGTCTGATGTCTGGCAGAAAATTGAAGCCGGTCAGGTGTGGCGACATCATATCCACAAGACTGAGGCCTTTCATCTTCCACAAAATTTGCCAGGTTTAAAGATGACACGAGAAACCCTGTCTGCTTTATCTTAAGTCTCTTTCTCAGCAAATGTACCCATAAATCAGCCGAAAACCACTCGATATGCTAATCGCTCAGAGTAGATATCTTCATGTGTTTAAAATTTATTTTCATGGCTGTAGTCTTTTCACATCTTGCATTATGCGGTATTTGTTAAAGCGCTAACAAATGCGTGTCCACATTCTTGGGTTTATGGATTTTTGTGTGAGCTGTCAGCTGTAAAATTTAAATTTAATGTCTTTGTAGTTTCCACACAACACTGGATGCTGACATCTGACTGAGTAAAGATGCTGTAACACTCAAAACTCTCGCTCAGAAGCTCGATTACAAGATGAAGAATATTAACAAGGAAAAAAGGAGAAACGGAGTTCACAAAAAAAAATGTACATTGATCTGAAATAAATATTTATCTGTACGTCACGTGTTTGGCATCTATCTTTTTCATCTTATTTAAGTCTGTAGCTGTCTTTTTTTAATTCACTTTTCACTTTTATGGAGCCATAAAACGGAAATTTGAACAAAATCTGGTACAAACTAAGTACCGCAAAACTGTCCGCTACAGCCAAGAGAGATGAGACATCTGCCGATCCTAACATCCACCAGATGAACTCGTTTTCATATCTACCACAGATGCAGTACTGTGCATATAAAGCAGTGCCAGGATCCTTTATATTTTAAAGTTTAAAATATGCATGTCTTGGCAAACGGAAATACATAATCTAATAATAATAAAGACAAATGTCATTATTTCACCACATAGAATCTTTGCATTATTCTCTACAGAGTGAGTATCTCCTTTAGAAAGGAGCTTTTTCAGAACCTCACAGTTTTGACAGTGCGTCTGTGGAGGTGTAGTTACTGAGTGGAAACAATGGGAAGCAGATTTATTGAAAGCAAAAATATATCAGCAGGCTTGGGTATGCATCTAAAAAGACTTTAAAAAATGAGTCACAGGACTAATTTGGTTTTCTTCACTGTGGACCAATATGAAGGTTGTTGCTTTTCATGACAAACTCTGAGAAACTCTGACAAAAGTACCTCATAACTCTGTATTTCCCGTCACTTCTTATAAGCGTTTTAGTGTCTTTTAGCTCCTTGTTTTGATTTTATGACCCACAGCTTTACTGTCTGCTTCTTTCCCACCATGAACGCCAGCCTTACTGTTTCCCTTTTAATACTATGATAAAAATGACTGTAAACTACCTACAAAACACCAAGCAGCCAATGTCTATTGACTATCTGGTGAGCATAATGGAACGACCTTCAGCTAAAGGCTGAGATGTTTCCCTCAGGAGGATGAATATTGGACTTACATTCATTATGTGGCCAGAATATAAACTCCAATTGATTGCTAATGTTGATGTTTGTCTGCTGGTTGTTATTTTTGGTTGTAAATGGGACCGGCTATTAAAGACATGTGAGCACTGTTCAATCTGACGGGTTCATTGTAGAATCGGTTCAGTTGCTTTGTGTTCTGCTGATTATTTTCTCACAATGTAACCATAAAATGTATTTAAAATGCAGTTTAACATGTTTGAGATACCTAAACCTTCATACAAATTACAAACCACAGAAGAAACAAATCACATTTTCCTTTCACAAATCAGTTTCTTTTTAACTGTTGACTTCTAAAGCAACAATAAATCACTAAAATCAATCACACACCCCATTAAGCCACTTTGCTCTTGACTCTTGAGGACACATTTTATTTATCTTAGGTAGGAAAGCAGTGTACTTACCAAACCCATAAAACACAGACAGAACAACACCAATGGAGTTCTTTATGAGGAAACCCACTAACTACGTTTTATATTAAAAAAAAAAAAAAGATTAGCATGGTGCCATTGCAGGTCCTCACAGAGGTTTGCTCCTTTGTCCATTCTTGTCTTTCGACTAAACATATTATGTAAATGATATGCATATCATATCCCACAAAAGCTGAATACTCTACCGTTTGTGTCCCAACCCTAGATAATGGGTGATACATAATGTTCCATTTATTATTTGCATAAAACTTTCCTTTTCTATGTAACAAATTCAAATATTTCTTCATAATTCATATAAAGAAACTTGCTTTGGCTTCCCCATCCCACTTAAATACAGTTTGGAGGAAGGTAAAAGATTCCTGGTAATTACAAACAGTCCAGTCAATGATCATGTCAGCTGGACATCAACAGATTAAATATGGCTTGTTCGTTAATTTCTTGCATCACTTCACACAGCTATTGGTGAAGTTCACAGCTATGCTTCTCAGTTTATTGCACTACTTATTCATAAACCTGATATTTTAGATCAGCTTTTTATATATTTGTTCACTCACTTTCTTAAGATTTGGTAGAAATATGAAGAAAAAGTTCTGTAAACCCACTCCCAGCCTTTTTCAAAAGTAATAAAAAGGGTGTCTTTGCTACAAGAGCAGTTTAGTCAGATATTGCCTGTACTCCTGCTATGGTGGCATTAATGCAAAAAAGACTTCCTTTTTTTGCTTGGCACCAGTACGTCCATCTGGTGATATATTTGACTGCTGTCTTTCATCAACCACTCTGCACCTCCTTGCGTATCCTCTGTATTGAAACAATTATACAGGCTGGGAAACTGCTTTCTTGTTGTGTTTTTTCGGACATAAATCTCTCGTGACTGCAAACAGCAGATGGGCTCGTAACCCTTTACAAATGGCTTTTGGCTGTGCACACTCAGCCACGGCACAAAAGCAGCAGGAAAACAGGACTTTGGTGTGTGGAGAATTCAGTTTCACCTCAGTCTTGCCCACAGGGTCTTTGGGGAGTATTAGATTATGACACTGCCAGAACCAACATCAAACCTATTGTGCAGAAAGGTCACCAACACGCTGAAATGAACATGGCCTCAGTCCATCAGAGGGACTGAACACTTTTTATGACACCCACCCGTTGCCATGTTCAGGGATTTCAAGCTGCTGAACGATATGTGGATTTGCAGAAGTTTGATTGAACACGTTGGGGCTAAATTCTCTGGGTAAATAATGATAATGAGCAGTTTTGGAGTCACCAATTTGTTCTGGATCGTGCAACTGTTCCACCTAATTAGGAGTCTGTTTACACGAATGCTGTACAACACAGTCAAACAAAACCCTGGATCTCGCCGGCTTTGCATAAATGGGGATTTTCTTTGTCGGATGGAAATTAAACTTCTCGGATGGATCAACTTTTGCTGAATTTGAATCTGATCAAAGGATGCATTTATAGATAGAAAGACTATCATGATTTACTATTGTGATGTTGTCAGTAAGTTTAATCCAAAAGTGGTCATCTGATTAGAATATAAATATTTATATATATTAAAAAAAACGCAATAACATTTATCATTTCGTGATAGCTTCTTAACTGTTTCTCCCCATGTTTTTGACCATTAATGAGACTCCGTGTTGCAAAATCACAACACCAGGTGACTTCGTCATCTTTTATTTTTGCACAACATCAGACAGCTTAAGCAGAGGAAAATATGCACTTTGCAAGATGTCACTCCAAAATCAGCAGCAAATAAACAGAGGTAGTTTCTTGGAAAATAAATGCAGAATGAATGCATTGAATCTGAAATGCTCAGTCATTTAGGGCTGCTGTGAAAATAATTACCCTTTTGCATGGAACCATTTTTTAATGTCAAACCCAGTCATCTGTAATCTGCCGTGATTTATCCTGCTGTTGTCCTTTAATATATCTCAGTGTGACTTGTGAATTATCATGATGACAACCAAACCCAGGATAGCGCAAAATCACAACAACAGTTGGCTCACAGCGCTTTGTATTGTGAGGTAAAGACCCTACAGTGACACAAAAAGAGTTCAGTTTAGAGTCTGTTTTCAGCAGCGATGTTCAAAAACTGTCAAAGAAAACACGGCTAACAGCATCAAGGAAGCTGAACAGACAAACAAACCAAATAGTTGAATTTAAGCTAATGGCGTCCAACCTGCTTGCCTTTCTCAAAAAGGTCAAAGATTCAAACATGTTTGTACATAAATATCACTTCAGACTTTTCCACGGTAGCCCTCATTGCCTTAAAACAGTAAATATGTCCTTTAAAAAGGCAGATAAGAAAGGAGACTTGTTTTGGTTTCACTTCAAAACAAACATATAAGCAGAAGGGCGATGTTTGCAGGGCGATGAAACAAGGTTGGAAACCACAGGTGCATGAGTGTATGAGGATTCTTAACCTGGGCCAGGTGGGCAGCCTCCAAAAGGCTTCATCATTTCAGGGAGCCAGAAAGTTTCAGGCACAGTGGGGATGAACTGTTTTGTGCTACTGTTTTGTTTTTTTTTCTTTTTCTTTTTCTTTTTCTTTACAGATTAAGTGCAGCACTGACCACACAGGCATTAACACTAACAGTTTTGTTTTTCTTTTGTTTTGTTTTTTAAATAACATTTTAAAGAATAGTTTGACATTTTGAGAAATATTCTTTGACTTGTTGCTAGCTTGGATGAGAAGATCAGTATCACTTTAATTTCTCTGCAGTAGTTACATTGTATCAGCTTAGCTAAGCTTAGCTACACTTGCTATATCTAAATCAAACACATATATCTTTTTAATGATGGGGGGCAGTTTTATGGCAATACTAACTTTCTCTATTTTCCACTTGTTATGTGCATTGAAGACCAGCAAATAGAAAGCCTTCTTTTTTACTAACTAACAAAACTTATATAATGCGCTACTTTCAGTGAGAATTTGTTACATTTCTGTGTCAAGCAGAGATGGGCAGTAACGCGTTACTTGTAACGCGTTACTGTAATCTGATTACTTTTTTCAAGTAACGAGTAAAGTAAGGGATTACTATTGCAAAAACGGTAATTAGATTACCGTTACTTTCCCGTTGGAACGCTGCGTTACTGCGTTACTAAAACCGTGATTTTTTTTTTTGCGAGAATGTCTCATGACAGTGACGTAAGCGAGTGCGCCGTTAGTGACAACAGCTGTGTGCAGGTCAACAATGGATCATATATCGAGTGCAGGAGAGAGTATGAGCGTGCAGCGTTTAAAGCGTGGAAGTACTGACCTTACTTTGAGTTTGATTCCATAAAAAGTGACAAAAACAGTGTCCGTTGTGCGTAGGAAGAAAACTTTTTACAGTGAAAAAACCCCCCCTAAACTTCCAAGCAAGCACCGAGTGCACAACGACGTAATGGGAAACTCACAGAGAAACTCGCGGATTCATCAACTGACCGCGGCACACCTGCACCAGGGTAAACCTCCGCCTACCGCAGTCCTGCTTTACAGGTGAAAATAGAGCAACAGGACCGCTGAGTCTTTGACTTTATTTATTTCCTGCTGTGTTTTACTTGCATCTATTTGAAAGAGTGAGTGTAAACACAAAAAATATTTTATTTTATGTGCTGGAATGTGCAGAAAATAGGTTTAAATGTTAAACTAATTTATTCAAGTCAGAGAATGTTGCAGATAATTACATTTTTGCTTGATGCATAAAGTTAAAAGATTAAAACTGATAAAACAAGTTAAAAAAAGAGACTTTTCCATTTGATTACATTTTGTATGATGGAGTATGCAGAAAAAGTAGAATTGGGCTGAAAGATCTATCGCTTTATCACCTCTTCAGGTTGTAAATCGTGTTTTTAAAAAGTAACTAAGTAACTAAGTAATTAATTACTTTTGAAAATAAGTAATCAGTAAAGTAATGTAATTACTTTTTGGGGAAGTAATCAGTAATTAGTTACTGATTACTTTTTTCAAGTAACTTGACCAACACTGGTGTCAAGGTAGTGCTTATGAACAAACATGCTACATATTTACAGACATCTTTTCTTCTTATCTTCTCTTATGTTGTCCATTAAAAAGAGCATTAACTTTTCTCTTTCCTCACTGCTAACCAGTTTCTGAAGATATCTGCCTGACCCTGGTTCTGCCCGAGGTTTCTTCCTGTGAAAAGGGAGTTTTTCCTTTCTACTGTCATCAAATTTTCATTGTTGGGGTTTTCTTTCTAATATTCTGGGATCCTTACTCTACAGTATAAAGCTCCTTGAGGTGACTGTTGAGATTTGGTGCTATATAAATAAATTTGAATTGAACCGACTGTTGGAAAGTCCATTGAGCATATTTCTCAAAATGCCACACTAAGACTCTGTCTTGTCAACGATCTGGTTTTATGACATTTTGTGCTTGTAGGCTGCATATTTTTATATTTTCAATAATGTGTAAAATAATATTAATAGGTTAAATCTAATTACCCAAGACAAAATCTGTGATGAAGAATGATCTTAGTGTTCAAAAAATAGAAAAGTTTAATGGAATGGAAAAAACTGAGCTGAACTGGGGGTTTGTCCTGGCACATAAATCACCCGTGTGTGCATCTTTTGTGGATGTACAGGGGGCTTTATCAATATCGGTCCTTTAATACAGAACTACAGCACAGTTCATAGAGAATAAGAGAAATGTGGTGCACATTAATCAAACTGGGAAAGCCTGTGAGAAGTCTGTAATGAAAACATCTATGCTGAAGCTTGAGGGGACTCCTTGAAGGGTGCACGCTGTCATGACTGGAAAAGCAGGACAATGAGACAGAAGTGAGGCATAACAAACACAACAGATTTCCCTTTTTTTCCTGTGTTTTTTTATAAATTCAATTTGATATTTCATGTAAGATTGTCACAGTGATGCAGCAGCTCTGCTTCACAGCTAAAAGGACTTTTTCCAGGACTTGCAGAGAATCTTGTGGAAGGCATGTCTGAAGTCCCGGTTGAAGATGGTGTAAATGGCAGGGTTGAGGGAGCTGTTGCAATAGCCAATCCAGAAGAAGAATTTAAAGAGGGGGTCGGGAATCCTACAGGGTTCCCTGCACACACCATACAGGCTGTAGCTAAAGAAAAAGGGAAACCAGCAAACAACAAACACTCCCATGACAACAGCCAGGACAAATGTGAATCTCTTCTCCCTGGCTTGGGAGATCTTCTTCCTGGCTAGGGAGCTCTTACGGCGTTTCCTCCTGGAGGTGAACAGATCCATGGACTTGATGCGAGTGGATTGCTTGGAGAGCGAGCTTTTCTTGTTGCTGATCCTCTTTGCTCTCTGGGACTCCTGCAGCTGGGGCTTGTGACCTTTGCCCTCTGACGAGGAGCTCTCCTCCATGTCAGGCTCCTCAGTCTGTTGCCCGACGGTGACGGTGCGTTGGCTGGGCGTAGGCGGGCACTGACAGTGACCGTTCTCCCTCTCGCCGTGGAAAGGGGAGGTGGCTTTGCTCAGTCCATTCTCAGTTTGTGTAACGCCATCTGGCCCGGGTTTTTTTCCCGACATGCTTCTGGTTCTGGTTTTGGCCACCTGGTATATTCTGATATAGACCAGGATCATGATTAAGCAGGGAGCGAAGAAGGACGCGATGCTGGAGGAGAGGATGTACCAAGTGTCATCATTCAGCTCGCACTGAGGCTGAGAGCTGATCTCACTGTTGCTGTCGATAGATATGAGCGGCGGAGAGGAGATAAACGCAGATATAAGCCACACGATCAGGATAATGCACTTGACGCGTTTAGGAGTCCGCTTCAGGTTGTACTCTACAGCCTGCGTAACGGACCAGTATCGGTCCAGGCTTATTGCGCACAGATGCACAATAGATGAAGTACAAAACAAAACATCCAGAGCCAGATAAATACCGCACCAAACTTTTCCAAAATACCAGTAACCCATGAGTTCATTTGCCAAAGAAAACGGCATCACGAGAGTGGCGACCAGGATGTCCGCTGTGGCCAGAGACACCAGGAAAAGGTTTTGGGGGGCTTTCAGTGCCCGGCTCGTTAACACAGCGATAACCACAAGAATATTTCCAACAACGGTAAAAAGAATGAGAAAACTTACGAGAGCGGCGATGCCAGCTATCGCTGCTAAAGAATATCCACTGTCCAGCGTCCAGGAGGAATTTAAATGGATCACCGTGAACGCATCCATTCCGCTGGCGTTGAACGAATCCATTGTTACATATATTTGCGTGTGTGTGTATATCCTGGTTGGATTTTGTCAGTTCTTTTCAGATCTCTAATGCTCCTGTCATTAGAGTCCATCAGAAACGCGTTCCTCCGTGGTTAATTTACAAATCTGACGACATGGATACGGGCGCACGCAAAAAATAAAATAAAATCCCAGTTAACGAAGTCTCTGGAGGCTCTTACAGCCTGTTGATCGGGTGTGTCTCAAGACAACTTGCTTGAATTGGAAAGACACCCCTGGTATAGTTTTGTCACGGCTCCTGTTCGTCAGGAGTTGAATAACATCCAGCCGCAGCTCCCCTTCCTTCAGCATGGTGCGCTCTCGCTCTTAATGATGCCCCAAGTGTTGTTCTCATAAAACTCACCCACTGCCGCCCCGCCCCCGGCACACATTATTTTCATATTGTGGGAATGTGATAAGGCTGTGTCCACATGATCTCAAACCGATGCAAAAATATTAATGTAAATAGTATTAATAACATCTGAAAATGTATAAGTCGATAAGAGAGCGAGAGAGAACTCTGTATATTGACGTGCTGGTTGAGTTTTAAGTGTCTATAAAACCTGAAAAACTTCTTCTTCTCTTTAATAAACCTCAACTCACTGGAGGTCAGTATTGCTGCACTCATCACCATCAACTATTTCCCCGCTGCAGAGTCCTAAAGGTTGTTTATGGCCGTTAAGGGAAGAGACAGTCAGCCAGGCCGTGTGAGATGAAATGAAAAAAAGAAAAAGAAAGTGTGATCAAGAGTCGGACAGGATTTAATTTGTGGAGCGCCGTGTGTGTGTGTGTGTGTGTGTGTGTGTGTGTGTGTGTGTGTGTGTGTGTGTGTGTGTGTGTGTGTGTGTGTGTGTGTGGCAGCAGTTTTGAGGAGATCACGGAGGCGGAGTGTGAGAGTTGGGATTTTGGAGCTGAGCTCATTGCTGAGAGGCAGGCTGCTAGGTCTACTGCGTTTCACCTCATCGTACACACACCTCCACGCTACATGAGCCCCTCCCCCCACCCCCTCACACACACACACACCTGCATGCACTGGTGTGCGTTATACTTGAACATCTGGCAGTACCACTGGGGGATGCACAGACCGTATGTTAACAGGTTTAAAAAAATAAAAGATGCCTGGAGCTATGCCAGTGTTAACATTTCTGAGCCCCATGGGATCTTTTTAAAAAAAATACGAATAACACAACTTGACTGTGAAGAAAATTCAAAATGCCAGCTACTTCTACCAAATATACGAAAACATGAGCGCAAGAGACGGAATTTCACAGCTTTAATTCTGTTCCGTGGGGCAGCAGTGTTAGACTCACGTGATTTCCTCAGCAGATTGCAACGGAATTATATTTTCAACCTCAGTTAGCGCATTTGTATGCACAAAAAATCCTGCAATCCTTCCCACATACATAGGAAAAAACCCGAAAAATAAAACATTGCAGCAGCCGAGTGTTACATCCACCCGCTTGAACGCACGTATACACTAAAGAATACATCTGAATAGGTTTAACCCTTGTATGGTGTTCGGGTCTGCGAGACCCGTTTTCAGTTTTTTTCAAAAGAAAAATTAAACAATTAATTATTTTTTCAACCTGAAATTCATTGGCTTTGGCCTTTTTTCTGTGAAGAACATAAATCCGAACTAATTTTCAATGACCTCATACTGTACCTCCCCCCACGCATTTACATTACATACAAGGTGTTCGGGTCCACTGGACCCAGGTCTAATAAAAGTGTTGAAAGTGTAGGTCCTGTGTTCCCACACTCTGTCTTCCTCCTTTCTGGTGCTGCTGATAGTGTTTTCTTCCCCTCCTGCTCTCGCACAAAGTTGCAACATTGTTGAAAATTCAACTATCAACACCGTCTGCTCTTACATTCCCGCACATTTTACCCTCTTTCTTGAGGGATCCAAATTTTATTTTCTCATACCCTGTCCCACCTGCAAATTAGTGGCATAATACTATAAATAAGACTTTGCCAGTGTGGTTCCTTATCACAACTGATCAAGATGGCAAAAGATTATCTGCTGCGAGGGCCATCCAATTGATTTTGGAAGAGGGGCTTCGGATGATGATGTTGACAAAGAGGTTTCAGAATATTTCACATTTCTGAAAATTCAGAGTCTGACAGTGACTTTGAAGAAGAGGATGAGGTTGAGCACCATTTAGTAACAAAACAAAGACAAGTACCCCATCTGCAGCCAGCTCCAGGACCAGAACAAGCCCACCAGACAGCAAGTGAAGAAATATGGATGTCAATAACTGGTGACATTGAATGGTCTTCTTGCCCAAGAAATGAGCCACCCTGCAGAGCTGTTACTGTGATAAGCCAGGGCCAACACGGCTGACAGTTACTCATGTGCAGGACATCAAGTCTTCATTTGAGCTTTTCATCCCAGATTCCATCCAGAAAATTATTCTGGATTGCAGTAATCTAGAAGGAAGGTGTTTTTTTGGAGAGAGGTGGAAGGAGATGGACCAAATTCATCTAAGAACCCCAAAGGCCTACTTTGGGGTTCTTATCCTTGCAGGAGTTTTCAGGTCCAAAGGGGAATCCACAGGATCCCTGTGGGATGCAGAAACCGGCAAGAACCTTTCCGTGCATCAATGTCTCTGGAAAACTTCCACAAAATTTCCAGGATTATCCGTTTTGATAACCGAGACGACAGACTAGCTCGACGGCAGAGAGACAAGCTAGCTGCCATCAGGACAGTGTGGGATAAGGGGTGCACCACCTCCCCCTGTTTTACAACCCAGGGCCTAATGTCACCATTGATGAGCAGCTGATCCCATTTAGTTGTGAAACATATTGCTTCACGTGTAAATGTGTTGTGTCTTTCCACTCACTCCAATTGATTATAACTGATTAATTTTTTTTATAACATTTTATAAAAAACAAAAACGAGAAGCACATTAATTCATAAATGTGATCTAACAAAGGTAAAGGGAAAAAATGAACCATGTTTGCTGTTCATATGGCTTGTAATTGGGATGAAGTAAACATCTGTTGAGTAATTTAACATAAAATTGTTTGATAGTGTTAATTTGGAAAGCCAAAACTCTAGCGGGTCCACCAGACCCATGAACACTGGCTGAGTAACAAAAATATGAACACCACACAAGGGTTAAGATGAAGAGATGCCTGAGTTGATAATCATGACACCCACTGATCTCGATCAAAAGCATTCATCACTCAATTATACTTTACTTTATATTCAAGACCAGAAAGATGTGACTGAGTCTGTGGACTAATAATATGCCAACTGTTGAAAATCTAGTAGAAACATAACCTTTAGCCAAAGCATCTGAAGTAAAATGAAAAGGCGATGAAAATAAGTTTGAAGTAAAACCACTTTACAAATGTAATAATATGACCAGTGTCTTTAATATCTACATCAATAACTCAGCAGCATCCCATTGATACACAGTCATCCTCCTTAGAAGTACTTCATGCACTAAGTCCAAGTGTCTCATCACACCAGCTGACTTAAAATAGGTATTTAAATGAATTGTGTTTTATACATTTCTGGTTATTTTTAATTAAATGTTTGAACAATCAAAGTATACTGAATGGACAAGGAAAAAAAACAATACATTTGTCTTCTAGCTTCTCTGTGTTGTTTCTTTTTCTTGTTTTTCAAGGGGCAAAAAGGGGATGATAACATGTCTACCCGTATCTGTTCTATGTCTATCTATCTTTAAACCCTCCTGTGTCTTTCTTCTCAGTTAAAAGTTTTGAGTTTCTTTTCAAAGTGAGCCCTGAAATACTTAATATGTCATTTTTTGATGGTTTCAGTTTCATTTACTTCCCAATGATAGTAATAAAAATAATATATTTAGGGTATAGCATCCATTTGGTTGGTAAAGATGTAATCATGCAGCTTTAGTACATTAAAAAATGGCCTTGGCAGTGTTTTAGTGGTGGTTCCAGAAGGAGGTGAGACCATGACTCATCATCTTACCTCATTCTAAAAGTTCGCCCAGGGAGTCAAACCAGTGAGCAGCACACCTCTAGTTCAAAGCTCCACTTCACCAAATCCAGTTTCCCAAATGAGCACCAAGAAATTATAATTCGTGTCTTTACAGGAGAGGAAGGACAGTAGTAGCAAGTTTGCAGCACTTTCACGCTGTCTCCCAGTATTGCCTTGAATCTGCATGAATATTTCAGCAGTTAACCTGCCTTGCACTCCCTGTTTCTCAATTATTGACTGGAAGCTCTTATCAATGTGATAAGAGCTCCCAGTCCTTGCAGATGAGTGGGCACACATCTTATCAATGTGTGCCTACACTTTGTTGTGAAATACCAGACAAAAAACTGCATTGTATTTAAAAAATCACACCTTTACCCAAAGTTGCATTATTTGTTGTTGTATCAAAAAAATGTGCTGCAGCGTTAGCTCTCAGGTAGCAAGGACCTGTCGGGTTTATATGTGTGGAGTGTCCAAGGGGAGAGATGTGCTGACAGCAAAGATGATTCCTGTTTGTTTAAGGAACTCGGTGATGGTGGGGAATAATGCCTCTCATTCAGCCATAATTACTAGGAATTCCTACTGGGAGTAGGAATGGTTTTCCTTTAAAGGGGCATATTATGCTTTTCCTTTTTTTCTGTCATGCAGTATATGCTGTATATTTTTTAGTGGATACTCATATTAAACATCAAACAAGTTTCAAAAAGCTGCAGACTGCTCTAAACACTTAGTTTCACAGGTCTTTTTTTTCTTTTGGTTCCATGTGATGTCAGTGAGTGGACAGTGTTAATTTGGTCATCTCAGACCTGCTGTTCAGGCCTTTTTTCAGCCAATCAGGAGAAAGTTTAAGTTTAATCTGAGCTAAAACAGCTTGTCTCACGGAGTGGGTGAACAGAGGAGGATCAGTACAGAATAAACAAGGTTAATTCTGAACTGTGAATGCAAAAGCAATTTTATACTAGCCATTCTCTTCCACTTATCCATATCAGGGTCACAGGGGGGCTATCCCCCTATCCCTATCCCAACTTGCCAGCCAGACAGAGGGCGAACACAAAGAGACAGACAACTATTCACACTGAAATTTACACCTATGAGCAATTTAGCAATCACCAGTTAACCTAACCCTCACTAACTCCATGTCTTGGGACTGTGGGAGGAAGCTGGAGTACCCGGAGAGAACCCACACAAACACGGGGAGATCACATCCACACAGAAAGACCCTAACCAGATGTTGAGATGAACCCAGGATCTTCTTGCTGTGAGGCAACAGTGCTAATGGTCCCACCACGCTGCCCTCTAGAGTCAAAGAATAAAATCGTGGAGTTGCAAATGAGCACAATAGACCCCCTTTAAGAGATTTGAACAATGAAGTTCTTAAATGATATTTTGCAAGAGACAGCAGTTAAAGGGGCTGAGAGTCTGACGTGTCCTAATGACAACTTTTCAGCCACAGCCCAGAGAGATGAGCTTATTCCAGCACTTGTAGAGCTGTCAGACTGTGATGTCTTTTTGCAAACACAAACACAGCATCTGTAAGTGCAGTATTTTAATAACAGAATAAATGACGCAGAGAAACATAAAAAGAAACGAGGTTACAAAATCCCAAATTTATGTCTCATGAACTTAATGGGAAGCAATCGCATCAAGTGCATAAAATCCACTGCACCTTGTAGTCACTTAGAAAGCATTTTTTCTTAATTTTACATGGTGTAACATATTAAACAGTTGCCCTTGCTTTTAAAGAGTCAACCTTGTTCATATGAAAATTACTTGTGTAGCTCTTTACTGGTTAAACAGTGTCTTAACATGCATCAAAAAGAGAAGAAAAAAAACTTTGTCTGTTCTACTTCTGTTTGCCTTTTGTTTTCTTTCTGAGTCTCAATGCTTTTATGACTAATGGTTATCTATCTGTGAAATTGTTGACACTGTAGAGTTAGTCAGGAGAAATACGTCAGTGCTTAATCTTTGCCTCCAGTTGTGTTGCAAACTGTCAGTGCCGCTTCATCACAAACATCCAATTATACTGACGTTTACCTTTTATAAAACTGGGACACATTTAGGACTCATTCAGCGTGATGGATTTCCTCGACGAGTCCCTCTGTTTGGTGAGGTAGTGATAGTGTTAGGTAATTGCCTCTTAGGTGTTTTCTGATTTACCTCTGTGGAAGCCTCGAGCACAGCCTGGCTGACTGTTGTCTAGTTTAGAGTACAGTGGGGGAAATAATTATCTGATTCCTTGCTGAATTTGTATGTTTGCTCAATTGCAAAGAAATGAACAGTCCTTGGTGACATCGGTGTGATCATTGGGAAATGGAACAAATATAAATTGATCATCAGTGCAAGATTTTGCCTCATGGGATGAGGATGATCAGGAGAAAGGTGGTGGATCATCTAGAACTACACAGGAGGAGCTTGTTAATGATCTGAAGGCAGTTTGGACCACATTCACCAAAATCTTATCTCATAAGGGTGCAGGACAACTTCACTACATTGAGGCCCAATGGATGGAGCTGTGTACTGTAAAATCTTGGAAGAGAACCTCCTTCTGTCAGCCAGAACACTGAAGATGTGTCATGGGTGGGTCTATCAGCATGACGACAACCAAAAACATACCACCAAGGCAATAAAGGAGCGGCTAAAGAAGAAGCACATTATGTTCATGTAGTGGCCTAGACAGACTCAGACTTATACAAAGTCTGTGGAGGGAGCTGATGGTTCAAGCTGCCACGGGGCAGGTAAGAAAGGATTTAGCTTGGAAAGACAAGCGTCTGGATTTCTTTAGGTTTCTTCAAGATGTTTCACCTCTCATCTGAGAAGCTTCTTCAGTTCTAAGAGCAACTGGTGAAGAGTCACAGATTAAGTCCTATGGGAGTGTCCCCAGGAGGGCCATGGACCCCCTATTGATCCTCTACCTAATCACCTCTACTTAAGGTGTGAAGGTGTGGCTTGGTGTGGTCCATGACCCTGTTGGGGACACTCCCATAGGGCTTAATCTGTGACTCTTCACCAGTTGCTCTTAGAACTGAAGAAGCTTCTCAGATGAGAGGTGAAAGATCTTCTAGGAACCTAAAGAAGTCCAGATGCTTCTCTTTCCAAGCTCCTTAGACTACAATGACCTGGATGACTGAGAACCGTCACAGATTAAAGGATTTAGGGAGTTTCTGTACAGAAGAGTGGGCCAAATCCCTCCTGAGATTTGTGCAAACCTGGAGACCAAATACAAGAAACATCTTACAGCTGTGCTCACCAATAAGAGTTTTTCCACCAACTACTAAGTCATATTTTATTTAGAGATGGAAAACTTAGTTTGCTCAGTGGCTTGCAAATCAGTTTATAACTTTTACATAAAGTGTTTTTCTGAAAATGTGGTTTCTATTCTGTCCCTCTCCATCAAAATGAAAATACCATTAAATTAGAGACTTCATTTCTTGGTAAGTGAGCAAATTCGCAAATTCATCATTGGATTAATTATTTTTCCTTCTATATGGAAAGAAAACCCTGTGGAAGGATGCATTTCAGAATATGATGATCATATGTATGATCATCTCTCTTCTCCATGATATCAAGTATTTCCATCAAAAGTTTACACTTCACATCTGCATCTCCTTAAAGATTATTTCTCCATGAGAAATATTTCCACCATTACCATAAACAGTCTTGATATCACAACAAATTATTAAGACTGGAAAGAGAATATTCAATGTGTGAATAATCTATTATAGCAGCTTCAGTGTCCTTACAACTTGGGGTCAGCAGCGTTGACTGGACTCCAGAGCCCAGCAGCCCCTCAAGCAGAGCAGAGATGGTGTCTGCAGAGCTGCAGAGGAACGAGCAGCATATTTTTAAATGAGCACAAAAGGCATTGGCGAGGTGTGACAAGAAATTGCGAGACTGACTGAAAGCCCAGCGTGAACCCTTTTGTGGGCCAGTCATTATGGATGGCAAGCCTTGCAGCCCTAATTCAACATTTATTTGCAGATAGTCATTCAGAATTATTTATTTAATTTACGTTTGGTGTCAGAAAGAGATTTTGACAATATTAATGTGTCACTTTTATCCACGAGAATAAAGAGGCAAAAAAAAGCCCATTTTGGTTAATTCTCCCTCTGTGCCTGATTAAAAATCGACCGGTCATACGGTGGATTTAACACTTAGTTACTTTACCAGTAACCTGTATATAAACTTCCAATCACAATCCTCCAGTCTCTTTGTGCTTTCAGGTGCAGTGCACAGTTGGACCTAAATCTGACTTTTGCAGGAGGCTATCCATAAAGTGGATCTTTGTGCTCATTTCCAGCTCCGTACTTCTGTCTTGGATTCTGTAGAGTAGCACTACATAACTCACACTTCAAAATAACCCTCATTTCTCTGACACTGGGCCTTGTCTGTCTGAAACTAGCTATTTTACCTTGATTGACTTATTCTACATGGACACTCCTCACAAGCAGAAGGTTTGGTTTGGTCATCAGTCATCATACAGGTCATACAGTGCAAAAAGGAGCATTTAGAGTACTCTGAAACTGAATCTTTTGGTTCACAGGGATGAATATGCCGTCATTATCATGTCCCTGCCCCCCACTTGTCCTCCAGGTGCAGATCTGTCTTCTCTCTTTCTTCTATCAGTGTGAATGTTGGTGTGGGTGTTACTAACCACCAGTGTTGGGACTAACGCGTTATTAAGTAACGCGTTACAGTAACTACGTTATTATTGTGGTAACGAGCACAGTAACTAGTTATTATGCCAAAATCAGGAACGCGTTAGTCGTTACTGGGATTTAGATAGGGTCGTTACTCGTTACTTCGTGTGGTGGCTATCGCGGAGCTTCCACAGATTCAGTAACATTAGCAAGTGGTGGAGGCAGCAGGTGGATGAAGGAAAGGGGACGCAGAAGGAAAAGAGACCCGAGGCGGCCGCCGGTCCAAGTGTGAACTGAACTTCAGGTAAGAAGTTATGACCTGCAGTCTCTCTGGGTCAGATATGAACCAAGTTTAGGTGGAGTTTATTTTCGTTATTCTGACTTTTTCCGTACTGCGTGCTAGCTAGCATGACGGAGTTTCTATACAGCTGGGTGGTGCTATGAAGTTAATGATGTTGAACTTTATTTTGTTCATAAGTTATTAGAGTTGCCAACCGTCCGTCTGGTATTCAGAGAAAATATTACGCGTTTCTTATTGAGGTGAAAAGGAACAGTTTGTCCCGTAATTCAGCTACAATGAAAAAGGCACAAAGCTGGAGTTATTCTGTGTCTTTGCGGCACAGCTGCCTCTTCTTCTTTCATTCTCCCCCCTCCCTCTCCCGTTTCTACTTCTCCCGCCTCTCTTGTTTATTTATCGCCCACTTTGCGCCGAAAGAGGAAACCAGCGGATGTCGCGCTAAACAACAGCAGCACGTTTAAGCTTGATCAGCTGTTGTTAGAATTTAATATTAATTTCTAGTATCAGCTGATGTTTGCTGGAGCCACAGCTGCAAAAAAGCTGCTGGTCATGATATGGTTTGGATATGTGGTGAGAGGGAAACATGAAGATGAAACCAGGAGATGTCCTTACTGGATCATCAGAGCTGTGATGGAGAAACAGGTTTACCTTTTAGGTGACATGAATGAGTTGAAGGGAAGTTATGAACTGTTTCTGAGAGACAAATAACACCAGGATCCTTTTCTAAGTAGCTGACAGCTGGTAACTGTGCAGGTGCGGATCTAGCAAAGTGTGGCCAGGGGGGCATGTAGGGCATTAACAGGGAAAGGGGGGCACAAAGAAATACTTTTCTTTCTTATTCTCATTTAAAATGTCTCGCTTTTAAAAAATAATTATCTGAATCTTACAACAAACGATTGATAGATTGATGCATATATACCATCAGAACAGTGTACATCACTGTCACAACAGCGTTTGTTTTCATTCAAAGGCTTTATGATTTTTCCTATAATGGTGGGCCGGTCTCTAGTCAAAATGCCCGGGCCAATTTTCTGTCCCAGTCCAGCCCTGTATGCAGCTCATCTGCAGTCTGGTGTTACCTACATCTTCCTATTCAGAAGGCAGAATTTCTGAGTTCTGAGTAAAATCAAAGCACCACGACTGCAGTTTTTGTGTTGGATGTAAAAGGCGCACATGACGCTGTGACGTAGGCTAGAATCATGGCAGTAGTCAACGACGGTCCAGGCGTGGGATTTCTCTCGTGGAAATATGCACATTATCTTTTCCTTTCTATTGGTAGGTGGCACAGTGCACTGTGGCAAGTAAGCAAGCTAGAAGACTGGCAAAGTTATGGAAGAAACACATTAACAAGAGAATTCTGAGTAAAACCAAAGTTACTTTCCCTAGTAACTAGTTACTTTGAAAGTAACGAGTAACTTGAAGTAACTGAGTTACTTTTGGGAGAAGTAACTAGTAATGTAACTAAGTTACTATTTTAAAGTAACTTACCCAACACTGCTAACCACTGTCTTCCAGTGGTGGACGTGGTCTCAGGAAGTCTCCAGCTGGTGCACCTGTTTTCCACCCACGATCGGTGGCAGTACTTAAAACTGGCTTTCACTTCCACTTGTTGCCCTATTGTTGTTCTGTGTATGATGTAGCATCAAGTTCTGTCTCTTCTGTACTCTTTCACCTGTCTTTTCCCTCCTGCTAGGAAAGCTGTCCGAAAGCATGCTTAATACTTACCTGAATACCTGCCTGAGACACTCTCATCTAGCCTGCAATAGAGGTCAGAGTGGCCTGAACCTTTGTCCTGTGGAAAGAAAGAGAATTGCCTGAATACTTTCTTCTGAACACTCATTTGTACTGAGTTCAGTTTATTAGCACTGTTAAACTATCTGACTGTGTCCTTCACGTGACCCCTTCAGATTAACAGCCAGGATTTGAAAATGAAGCTTGAAATATATTTAAATAATTATGTTTTTTTTTTAATGGAAACTAAGCTTTGAAGGGTTGTTTGTTGTTTTCATGGATCAAAAGCAAAATTCTAATTTCTGAAAACTTGATTTTGTTTCAGTATAACTTCTTGTTGAGTCGAGTTGATCCAGCAGGTTTTCAAATTTTTTACTGTCAAGTTTGCTTTTGTTAGAAGCTTCAAATTATAATAAGATTTGAATCCCATAGAATTACAACAACGATCACTGTGATTAGTTCAAACATATTTAACTTTTAAAATGAGCATGCATGATTGTAATTAGGGATGTACCGATACCGATACTGGTATCGGGTATCGGGGCCGATACTGTAAAATATGTATGGACTCATACTCATAAAAGTTAACCGATACCAACTTATTTCATTAATCAGAGGGTGGCTTGCCATTTCTGTTGTAGTTTTTTAGATTGGCCACTAGGGGGACATCCCGCGCTAAACAGGCACAGGGTTAGACGAGTCAGACTGGCAGCTCCAGATAAAAAAAGAGAAACTGGAGGCTGCTGTAGCTAGGCTAAACAAAATGTCAGCAGTGTGGACCGGAACAGCCAACTTTAACTCAGGTTTTGGAAAAGCGATGAAAAATGTCAAGAGAAAATCCACGGGCAGTTAAAATAACAGAGGCTCTGACTCATTTTATCCCTCTGGATGACCAGCCAATGCCGGTCGTGGAAAACATAGGATTGCATCGTCTTCTCAGCATACTCAAGCTGCGATATGAAATTCCCAGCCGCCCACACATCAGAGAGATAATGGTGCCAAAACTTTCTGAAGAGGTAAAGACAAGCAGTGTGTGCGCGATGTCAGTCCTCGGTTAAACGACACAGTGGACTGATGATCCACGGGCAGATGAGTTTATTCGTCAGTGCCAAATACTTTCGTTATTTTGTTTGTTTGTTTACAATATGGACACTCTGCAATAATTTAAAAGTTTATTTTATTCTCAAACCTAATTTGTATTTATTTTATTCCAAACAGAAGTGCTTATTTATTATTCTGAAAGCTCGAGACAGTGCCAATAGTTTAGTGATATTTTGCTAAATTACAATGTGGAGACTCTGCAATAATTTAACAGAAGTGCTTATTTTTCACTTGAAATTTTTTTGTGGTCATTTTTATTAAGATTTAATTTTTCATCGGCAGAGAATAAAATAAAACCTGTCTTCCAATTCATGTACTCAGATCCAAGTATCGGTTTGAAAAAATTGGTATCGTTGCATCCCTAATTGTAATAGTATATACTAAAACATAAAAAAATTTTGAAAAACATATCTTTTTCCATGCAGGGAGTGCAGAATTATTAGGCAAATGAGTATTTTGTCCACATCATCCTCTTCATGCATGTTGTCTTACTCCAAGCTGTATAGGCTCGAAAGCCTACTACCAATTAAGCATATTAGGTGATGTGCATCTCTGTAATGAGAAGGGGTGTGGTCTAATGACATGAACACCTGTTGGGATTCAGAGATTCTTTTATTGCTACCATATAATTTGCCTTATGAAGAATGTATTAATAAAATGTTTCACAGTATCATTTATCAGTAATATCTCTTACAGGGTTTATATTGCATTGAATATGTCTGTCATCACATTGACCTTTCTATTTTTACAGGTTGAGTTCATTTTATACACAATGCATAAATGAGGGAGAGATAGGGTTCGGCAATTGAAAGGTATTGTTTTGTTGAGCAAAATCTCTTTTGTTATATTTTAACTTTTAACATGAAACACGCCTCTCTGGAGCTTTTCTCCTTAGGGTACCCGAGGAAAAAACCCTTATCCATAGAGACTATGTCAGCTCCCAAACAGATAAGAACAAACTAAAAACTAGAAATAAACAACTTAAACATAAACAAGCATAAACAGTGAAATGTGGATTATTAAATATTAGGTCTCTCTATGTTGCAGGGCGCATTTTGTGAATCGGTCGGACGCGGATGCCAGTCCAGCACAGCACTTCCTGAGACAATAGTTGCTAAAACGGGATCGGTGAAAAGACTAAAGCGCGAGGTGTCAGGTAAAGGTGATGAGTGTCTCAGCACATACAACGGCATAGAATTAAATTATGTTAAAGGGTCCACCAGCTCATCCACGTTTGATTTGTGTGACGTCATTAAGTGTGCAGGAGCTAGTAGCAGCTGGAGAGCATATGATATGTGGGTCTGTAATCACCCTATGATATGCTCCAGTTATGCTTATTGTAGCCCCTCCTGGGGCAAACACATCCATACATACACAGCAGGTCAGTGGTGCTCCTGGGAAAATGAGGTAGGTTGGACAGGAGTAGGATGGCAGCCAAATGTGCCGGAAGGCCTGCAAGGAATAGTAATTCAAAGGGTTTATTCTGTTTTTCATAACCCTGTCACCATCTTCTTAGGTCCATGGAACATACTGCCTAAAGCCGAGAGCCCGGGAGGCGTATTCTATCTGGTAATCGGGGTGGACGTGTCAGGGACAGATTCGTTTGGGGTAATTAGGGTACACTTAGTTTACCCCAAAGCCTGAGTCACACTTAAAAACTCAATGACAAATCTAACTGATAAACGAATAATCTCGGCACCAAACACGATAGGGCAAGCGGAGAATGCCAATTCATTTATGCCAAAACAAGATAACTATACATGTTTCAGGTTTTCTACAGATAAAGTAAAGTACCACGTGGGAGAAATCGACCCTACTTGGTGTGCCGTCACACCCACGGGAAGAACCACAAATAATGTGAGTGACCCGAGCACATTAATTGGAACATGGGCAAGAAGTGGGTTGTATTATTATTGGGGGCAAAGCACCCTTTTGGTTCGTGTCCCAATGGGAAGCGTAGGGACATGTGCAATGGTGCGACTGGGAGCTCCACTCATACTGATTGGAAATCAGGTAAAGACTATTCAGCAACACAACACACGTACCTTAGCAGCTAGACATAAGAGACACATTTTGGCAAAAAGAGGGACCCAGGGTATACATGCATATGACCCCCGGTTAAACTCTCCAACTAGGATAGACTCAATAGGAGTGCCCAGGGGAGTTACAAACGAGTATAAGCTGGCAGACCCAGTAGCTTCGGGGTTTGAAAGTATATTCCTTTGGATAACGCCTAATAAGAATGATGACCGCATTAACTACGTTCATTACAACTTGCTGAGACTCTCTAGCCTTACCAGGGACGCCATGGAACAACAATACTGCCCCAGATGGCTCAGTAACCCGAGCTCTGGAGGGCCTGAAAAGTTGTCTAAAACCATGCATGAGCACTCAGGTATTGAAAACCCGCTGGCATCCTGGATGGCATCCGTGTGTGGACAATGGAAAGGTGTGGCTATATCAGTGATGTGCTCATTGGCTGTATTTTTGGGAATATTGGTCATCGCTGGTTGTTGTATCATTCCTTGTGTCAGAGGATTGTTTGTAAAGATAGTGGTGAGGGTTGCGAACCCTGGCTGGGTTGAGGGCATCTACCAGATGAACCTGGAACCCATAGAGTGGGGCAGGGAGTGATACAACATGAAATATGGTGACATTCCTGTTGGAATGTCAAAAGAGGGAATGTTGGGATTCAGAGATTCTTTTATTGCTACCATATAATTTGCCTTATGAAGAATGTATTAATAAAATGTTTCACAGTATCATTTATCAGTAATATCTCTTACAGGGTTTATATTGCATTGAATATGTCTGTCATCACATTGACCTTTCTATTTTTACAGGTTGAGTTCATTTTATACACAATGCATAAATGTGCTTGGTTAAGAGTTGATGTTCCATTCTAGAAGGTTTTAAGCTTCACTGGTGAGAGTGTCCAGATGATACATGCTGAGAGAAGATGAGAACATAGCAGGTTAATTGCATGCATGCTTACAATACACATATTAATCTAGTAGCAGGTTTGAGTGAAGGCCTAAGCGTCTTCTACTTCAGTTTGAGACTGGCTGCAAAAGTACTCTACTTAGGGATTAATGACGAGGGTCCATTATTAGCTCTCAGAAATGCTAAGACCTGAAGTTATTACCTTAAAAGGCAAGTAATGTAGAAAAGAGAAGTTATATGTCAGTTTATAGTTATTAAAAGTATATGTGATGAACCCTTGTCTGTACGAGTTGAACTTTTGTCCGTCTGTCACCAGGTATTTTTGAACTGTATTGACGTAGGTGTGATATTTTGTCCTATAAAACCAGAACCCAATGTATTCTTGTCAGAGCAACCCATTCCGTATGCTGACGGTTGGTTGTTCTCCTGTGATAATAAAACTCATCGTTTGATTGCACTTTTCCGGAGCCTCCGTCGTTTGTTGTCTGGTCTAAAGTTGATCGATCTCACAACACACCCTATATCAAGTGTGCATAATTATTAGGCAACGTCCTTTCCTTTGGCAAAATGGGTCAAAAGAAGGACTTGACAGGCTCAGAAAAGTCAAAAATAGTGAGATATCTTGCAGAGGGATGCAGCAGTCTCAAAATTGCAACGCTTCTGAAGCGTGATCATCGAACAATCAAGCGTTTCATTCAAAATAGTCAACAGGGTCGCAGGAAGCGTGTGGAAAAACCAAGGCGCAAAATAACTGCCCATGAACTGAGAAAAGTCAAGCGTGCAGCTGCCAAGATGCCACTTGCCACCAGTTTGGCCATATTTCAGAGCTGCAACATCACTGGAGTGCCCAAAAGCACAAGGTGCGCAATACTCAGAGACATGGCCAAGGTAAGAAAGGCTGAAAGACGACCACCACTGAACAAGACACACAAGCTGAAACGTCAAGACTGGGCCAAGAAATATCTCAAGACTGATTTTTCTAAGGTTTTATGGACTGATGAAATGAGAGTGAGTCTTGATGGGCCAGATGGGTGGGCCCGTGGCTGGATTGGTAAAGGGCAGAGAGCTCCAGTCCGACTCAGACGCCAGCAAGGTGGAGGTGGAGTACTGGTTTGGGCTGGTATCATCAAAGATGAGCTAGTGGGGCCTTTTCGGGTTGAGGATGGAGTCAAGCTCAACTCCCAGTCCTACTGCCAGTTTCTGGAAGACACCTTCTTCAAGCAGTGGTACAGGAAGAAGTCTGCATTCTTCAAGAAAAACATGATTTTCATGCAGGACAATGCTCCATCACACGCGTCCAAGTACTCCACAGCGTGGCTGGCAAGAAAGGGTATAAAAGAAGAAAAACTAATGACATGGCCTCCTTGTTCACCTGATCTGAACCCCATTGAGAACCTGTGGTCCATCATCAAATGTGAGATTTACAAGGAGGGAAAACAGTACACCTCTCTGAACAGTGTCTGGGAGGCTGTGGTTGCTGCTGCACGCAATGTTGATGGTGAACAGATCAAAACATGGACAGAATCCATGGATGGCAGGCTTTTGAGTGTCCTTGCAAAGAAAGGTGGCTATATTGGTCGCTGATTTGTTTTTGTTTTGTTTTTGAATGTTTAGAAATGTATATTTGTGAATGTGGAGATGTTATATTGGTTTCACTGGTAAAAATAAATAATTGAAATGGGTATATATTTGTTTTTTGTTAAGTTGCCTAATAATTATGCACAGTAATAGTCACCTGCACACACAGATATCCCCCTAAAATAGCTAAAACTAAAAACAAACTAAAAACTACTTCCAAAAACATTCAGCTTTGATATTAATGAGTTTTTTTGGGTTCATTGAGAACATGGTTGTTGTTCAATAATAAAATTATTCCTCAAAAATACAACTTGCCTAATAATCCTGCACTCCCTGTAATGTCATTCAAACAGGGAAACTTGCATTTGTTCTGTATTCATTAAATAGAAGAGTGACTTCGGCAGGGTTCAATCCTTCTGATGTTTTCATTTTAATGACTTTTGCTTATAGCTAATGAAAACCACTGAGTGAAAAAAAAATCACCTCTTGTGAGTCATTTAGGTTTAATGACAACTTTTGTTATGAACAGTAACATTGTGTCAGGAAGGCTCTAAAACAGCGGTCCCCAACCCCTGGGCCTCGGACCGGTACCGGTCCGTGAGTCGTTTGGTACTGGGCTGCGAGAGTTGAGGTTCAGGTGTGAAATGTATGGTTTTCAGGGTTTTTATCGGTTTTCAGCGTTATTTTGTTATCGTTTTTATCGTTAACTCGGTTTTCCTGGGTCTTTTCACGTGTGTTATGAATAAATCTTCTTTTTTTTGGTACTAGTTTTATTTTATTGTATTTATCCGTGACACCTTAAAAGCCGGTCTGTGAAAATAATGTCGGGCATAAACCGGTCTGTGGCGCAAAAAAGGTTGGGGACCGCTGCTCTAAAACATCTTCATCATCCACATCCTCCACGAAACGAACCACGGAGTGCTTGAAGCTGCAGTTTTTTCTTGCATATAAATATAAATATAACACAAATAACAAGAAAATCATGTATATCTTCATACTTAAACAAAAAGGATAGAATAAAGTAATAATAATAATAATGGATTGGATTTATATAGCACTTTTCAAGGCACCCAAAGCGCTTTACAATGCCACTATTCATTCACTCTTACATTCACACACTGGTGGAGGCAGCTACAGTTGTAGCCACAGCTGCCCTGGGGCAGACTGACAGAAGCGAGGCTGCCATATCGCGCCATCTGCCCTTCTGGACAACACCAGTAGGCGGTAGGGTAAAGTGTCTTACCCAAGGACACAACGACCAGGACAGAGACCAGGGATCGAACCGGCAACCTTCCGGTTACAGATACGCTTCCCAACCCCCTGAGCCACGGTCGCCCCGTGTAAGTATAGAGTCATTTGTTCCTATCCACTTACTTTAAATTCCATAATGTATATACAAGTATACACTCATATAAAATACACACATAAAACAATTTAAGCTCACAAACCAACACCCTGTGATTAACACCCCACTAAATCTTCAAGTCTTCACACACAAGAAGAGCAGGAGTCCCTAAACAGGTTATAGAGACCTAATCTTAACAGTAAATGTCAACAGAAGAGTCCAAAAATAAACTTGAATGAAAACTGAACCAAAAGCAGAGCCCAAAGGCTCTCAACATCACAGGGAAACAAGGTCTTTGTAATTTTGCAATTTGGATCTGAGCCCCAGAGCCCCACCACCCGGAAGATGGTGAGTGCATGAGAGTGGCTGGCTGGCACAGGATGGAGCACAGAGCTGCGGCTGCTGAAGGGAGTGGAGAGCAAGGATGGCCAGTAGGCGTAGAGTGCAGCAGAGAGTGGGACGGGCGATCTTTACTGAGAGAGAATGGAAAATGGAAAGCTGGGCAAAGCTCGACTACTTGTCAGTTGGCAAACTGACAAGTAGAGGAAGAAAACCTGAGACCAAGAAGTGAGGATAACTCTGAGGTCAACGATAACTCGAGGAAAGCTAGACAACAACAACTTTGTACCACATAGGAGGAATGAACAACTTGGCATCAAACGATGAGACGTGCCGGGTTTGAAATACTGCAGAGTCCTGTTGAGTGGATGAGTTTCAGGAGTGCTGTTTGACTGGCCTGACAGGAAGGAACCTGGCGCCTAGACAGATACAGGCAAGGAGAGAGAGAGAGCCAGGAAACACAAAGGAAACAGAAAGAAAGGGAGAGATACCGGCATCATCAGAACAGCTCTTCGTGATGGGTGTGTATACTTCAGTAGTCATGTTGGAGAGACAAAGAGATATCAGCAAATCCCACGAGGATGTAAAGTTACCAAATAAGATGGTCAAGTATGTGATATAACATCTCAGGAGCTTACTTTTTTTTACCTTGAAGAGTACCAATAACACAGTCAAACTTGGTTTCCAGTATGATAATCACGACATTCAGAATCATTGCTTTAATATGCTTTTAATCATGACTTTTTCTTTCTAGTCATACGTTTTATACATTGACATTACAGCACACACCTGGAAAATAATTATGTATAAAACTTGATTTGGCATTTCAAAGTTGAGATTAAATGTGTATTTTTACGCAAAGAGACTATATGAATCAGTAATAGGCAAAGAAACTTTTTAAAAGCATCTTCATTTTACTTTCAAAGCCAAAAACTTTCTTTTTTGAAGGAGTAGAAGTTATTTTGTTATGTGTCTGTGTTAACTCACAAAAATATGTAAAGAAACAAAATTAGTGATCTGCATTGCAACCACCCATGAAAGAAAAGGAATGAGACTTTTCTCGTACATAGCTTTATTTACCTACAGTTTAAGAAAAAATGCTTATTACAAGCTTAGTTCTTAAAAATGTAAATAAAACAGAATGGAGTCATTTGTAAATCTCGTAAACCCATATTTTATTTACCATAGATACAAACAACAGGCAACATGTTTAAACTGTGAAATTCTGCTATTGCATGATAAATGTTACTAATTTTGAATCTGATTACAGTAACAGTCACATAAAGTGATGAAAACTGAAACAAAAAGCTAACAAGTAAGTGGTACTAAAACATAAAGACAGAGCTGGAGAGCATTTTGAGACTTACACGTCAGTAACATGATCGGAGTTAGAAAGAGCATCCTCAAATAGTGGAACAACTTCATAATAATGATCCTCAGCATAAAACTGCATGAAATCTCATCATCTACAGTACATGCTGCAATCAAATATCTACAAAGATCACGGATTTCTACAAATTGACTGCAGATATGTTTCTCTTAAACTGAATATATTTGATTTTGAGCCTTCCCGAAAACTTACTACTAGATGAAAACAATCTGCCGACCTTGACAGAAGTTTTATGTGTTGATGATGTGAGCCGATTATGTGCATTTAATGTACTAATAACATTTGAAGCGTTTGTCTTCAGCATAGTCAGGAGTTATGACTGACTAATGAATGAGCTGTATTAGACCAGTGTTCGCCGGTTTCACGTCTGCCTGGTGTCAGCGTGAAAATCAAAACAGAAAGCATCATCGAACATCCATATAATCCATGACATGTTTACATAGGTAAATATTTAATGACTTGTGTTTACCGATTTGGTCTTATCTTTGTATGTTGCTCATGTTAAGGATAGAAAAAAGTAGTTGTATGAATGGATATGAATGTGGCTTGTTGTATAAAGCATTTTATACAATATAAGATATACAATATATAAGTGTTCATCTACCATGTCTAATTTTAATATACGAACCAAACTTGATTAACAACTATTTTTATAACTGTTCAGCACAAACTCCAAACATTCATTGTTTTTTCTTTATTATTTTCTTTATTTTAAATTTTTTTCTCTTTGTTGTTGTTGTTGTTGTTGTTGTGTGATTGCACATTAATATATATTTTTCTGATAAGCTAAAAAAACAAAAGAAAAACTGTCCTGTTAGGTTATCTGGAAATATAACTTAATTATACCTATTACAAATCTATCAGAGGCTTTTTTTTATAAACCAGTTATTAAAATTAAGATAACCATTTGCAGTACTGAAGAACATTGTAGATATAAAGTGATTATTTTCCACATAATTGACATATTTAAAAATCTAGTGTTTTAAAAGTGGGCGCTTTAAACCATTAATAATCTATAGTCTCATTACAGCCTTAATGATGCTGTAAATGTTTATGAAATATGATGCCAAGCTGACAATGCCGTCTTAGTCTGCCTTGTGAGTTTTACATTTATGGCTGAAAATTTAGTGTTTCAATTAACTGTTGACTGCATGTCGTCATCTCTCATAGTAAGTGTGCCGCAGCTCTTAGCATTCAGCAGTGTGAAACTGGAGAATTTCATGGATCAGGGAAACAAGTACATGTGGCATGTTTTTGTGCCTTCTCAAGTATTGCAGTTGTAACCTGCAGCATGCAATGCAATATGCATGCTGTGTTCATGGACAGCAGCTGTCATCCCTTCCATATTTTGAAAGTCTATGAAAAGCATTTGTGTCCGACATGGAGCTGCTCCAGTCATTGTGCCAACAAACCAGAGTCTGACATTAGATCAGAAAATCTGTCACATATGCAGGAAAGAAGTGCTGTTACACAGTGCTGTCAGTTTGAGCTAAAAAAAAAAAACATTTGTAGGAAGACTAAAGTGTCTTTGACCAGCCACAGTGATCAGTGACGTTATATTTTTAATACTTTGTATTCCAGGCAGGAGATGTATCTCTAAAACCTCTATAACACATCCCAGACTGTAGGTTTGTGGTATTAAACTGAGCTAACAACCACACTGAGTCAGACTGTGGTCAATTAAAGTAATTTTGTATCTTAGAGAAACTCAAGTGTGAGCTTTAAAAAGTCCACATGGTGTGAAATCACACTGAAACATTACACTTGGCCCTCATATACTTGAAGCAATAGTTCTGAGTAAAATGCATCTGAAATATATCAAATCAAAGTTTTATTTATTCAAATAATCAATCATTAAGAAAACTGTGCCTGCTATAAACTGAATGTATACCCATCAAATAAACTGAATTTGACCAACTTATAAATGATTTACACTGTGTAACAAAATTACATGGAAAGTTTAAATGCAATCAATTTACTTCGAGTCGGCATTTTGGGCACAAATATGTTTTTGGGTCGTCGACTATGTGAGTTGGGACATGTAAATATCTGGTTATATATATATATATATATATATATACATATATATATATATATATATATATATATATATATATATATATATATATATATACATATAATAACCTGCCTCAGTACTACATGGAAGCTCCTGTCAGGCATCATATCGGCTAAGATGAACAGGCACATGGGTCAATACATGAGCGGGACACAGAAAGGAATTGGCAAGAATACCAGAGGCGCAAAACACCAGCTACTGGTAGACAGAACAATCAGCCGAGACTGCAAGACCAGACTGACCAACCTGTGCACTGCCTGGATTGATTACAAGAAGGCCTATGACTCAATGCCCCACAGCTGGATACTGGAATGCCTAGAACTGTACAAGATCAATGGGACCCTAAGAGCCTTCATCAGGAACTCAATGGGGATGTGGCGTACAACACTAGAGGCCAACTCCAAGCCCATAGCACAAGTCACCATCAAGTGCGGGATCTACCAAGGAGATGCTCTGTCCCCACTGCTGTTCTGCATAGGCCTGAACCCCCTCAGTGAGATCATTAACAAGACTGGCTACGGATACCGACTACGGAACGGAGCAGTTGTCAGCCACCTCCTGTACATGGATGACATCAAGCTGTATGCCAAGAGTGAACGAGACATCGATTCACTGATCCACACTACCAGGCTATACAGCAATGACATTGGAATGTCGTTCGGACTGGAGAAGTGTAGTCGGATGGTAACAAAGAGAGGGAAGGTAGTCAGAACTGAGGGGATTGAACTACCAGAAGGCAACATTGCAGACATAGAGGACAGTTACAAGTACTTGGGGATCCCACAGGCGAATGGGAACCATGAAGAGGCCGCTAGAAAAGCTGCAACCACCAAGTACCTGCAGAGGGTCAGGCAAGTCCTGAGGAGTCAGCTGAATGGTAAGAACAAGATCCGGGCCATCAACACGTACGCCCTGCCCGTGATCAGGTACCCTGCTGGGGTAATAGGCTGGCCAAAGGAGGAGATAGAAGCCACTGACATAAAGACAAGAAAGCTCCTTACCATGCATGGAGGGTTTCACCCCAAATCCAGCACCCTGAGGCTGTACGCTAAGCGGAAGGAAGGGGGCCGGGGACTGGTGAGTGTCAGCACCACAGTCCAGGATGAGACAACGAACATCCAAGAATACATTGGGAAGATGGCCCCAACTGACCGAGTGCTCAGTGAATACCTCAGGCAGCAGAAACCCAAGAAAGAGGAGGGAGACGAGGAACCATCATGGAAGGACAGGCCCCTGCACGGTATGTACCACCGGCAGATAGAGGAGGTGGCTGATATCCAGAAATCCTACCAGTGGCTGGACAAAGCTGGACTGAAAGACAGCACAGAAGCACTAATCATGGCAGCACAAGAACAAGCTCTGAGCACAAGATCCATAGAGGCTGGGGTCTATCACACCAGGCAAGACCCCAGGTGCAGGCTGTGTAAAGATGCCCCAGAGACAATCCAGCACATAACAGCAGGGTGCAAGATGCTAGCAGGCAAGGCATACATGGAACGCCATAACCAAGTGGCCGGCATAGTGTACAGGAACATCTGTGCCGAGTATAACCTGGAAGTCCCGAGGTCAAAATGGGAGATGCCCCCAAGGGTGGTGGAGAATGACCGAGCTAAGATCCTGTGGGACTTCCAGATACAGACGGACAAAATGGTGGTGGCTAACCAACCGGACATAGTGGTGGTAGACAAACAGAAGAAGACGGCCGTAGTGATCGATGTAGCGGTTCCGAATGACAGCAATATCAGGAAGAAGGAACACGAGAAGCTGGAGAAATACCAAGGGCTCAGAGAAGAGCTCGAGAGGATGTGGAGGGTGAAGGTAACGGTGGTCCCCGTGGTAATCGGAGCACTAGGTGCGGTGACTCCCAAGCTAGGCGAGTGGCTCCAGCAGATCCCGGGAACAACATCGGAGATCTCTGTCCAGAAGAGCGCAGTCCTGGGAACAGCTAAGATACTGCGCAGGACCCTCAAGCTCCCAGGCCTCTGGTAGAGGACCCGAGCTTGAAGGATAAACCGCCCGCAGGGGCGTGCTGGGTGTTTTTATATATATATATATATATATATATATATATATATATATATATATATACATATATATATATATATATGTGTGTGTGTGTGTGTGTGTGTGTGTGTGTGTGTGTGTGTGTGTGTGTGTGTGTCACGGTTGGCGGAGTGAGCCGTGTGGTGTGGAGGAAAAGGAGGACCCAAGATGCAGCAAACTGATGATACGAGTGACGTTTATTTACACGGTGGCAGTGGCAAAAACAGGCAATGAAGCATGAGTAATGACAAACCTAAACTGGGAGAAACTAAAGAGCAAACCTGAAATCTACAAAACGGAGAGCGGAGCAGAGAGACGCAGACTAAGGAACAGGATACCAAGAAACACAGATGAATGCAGAGATACACGGAGGAACGCAGACGAGCCGACAACGAACACAGACCGACACCCACTAAATATACACACACACAAGGTAATCAGGTAATCACACACAGGAGGGAAGAACAGCTGAACCTAATACACATGGGGACCGGAGGAGACAAGCTGAACACAATAACAACAGACACAGACCTTCAGAACAGAACAGGAAATCCAGAACACGAGCCTTCAAAATAAAACAGGAAACAGACTGATGTACAACACAACACGGGGACATGAACAGAGCACCAAGGACAGACACAGGTAGGGCTGATATTACACCAAACTTCAGGTTAACCCTAAACTAATACAGATCAGAATAAACACAAAACGCTGGGTCAACGACCCAGGACCATGACAATATATATATAAAAACACCCAGCTCGCCCCTGCGGGCGGTTTATCCTTCAAGCTCGGGTCCTCTACCAGAGGCCTGGGAGCTTGAGGGTCCTGCGCAGTATCTTAGCTGTTCCCAGGACTGCGCTCTTCTGGACAGAGATCTCCGATATTGTTCCTGGGATCTGCTGGAGCCACTCGCCTAGCTTGGGAGTCACTGCACCTAGTGCTCCGATTACCACGGAGACCACTGTTACCTTCACCCTCCACATCCTCTCGAGCTCTTCTCTGAGCCCTTGGTATTTCTTGAGCTTCTTGTGTTCCTTCATTCTAATGTTGCTGTCATTCGGGACCGCTACATCGATCACTACGGCCGTCTTCTTCTGTTTGTCTACCACCATTTTGTCCGTCTGTATCTGGAAGTCCCACGGGATCTTAGCTTGGTAAATGGTAAAATTGTAAATGGTCTGTATTTGTATAGCGCTTTACTTGGTCCTAAGGACCCCAAAGCGCTTTACACTATACACAATCATCCACCCATTCACACACTGGTGACGGCAAGCTACAGTGTAGCCACAGCCGCCCTGGGGCGCACTGACAGAGGCGAGGCTGCCGGACACTGGCGCCACCGGGCCCTCTGACCACCACCAGTAGGCAACAGGTGAAGTGTCAAAGGACACAACAACCGAGACTGTCGGAGCCGGGGCTCGAACCAGCAACCTTCCGATTACAAGACGAATGCCCAACTCTTGATCACCCCAATATTCTTCGGTCATTCTCCACCACCCTTGGGGGCATCTCCCATTTTGACCTCGGGACTTCCAGGTTATACTCGGCACAGATGTTCCTGTACACTATGCCGGCCACTTGGTTATGGCGTTCCATGTATGCCTTGCCTGCTAGCATCTTGCACCCTGCTGTTATGTGCTGGATTGTCTCTGGGGCATCTTTACACAGCCTGCACCTGGGGTCTTGCCTGGTGTGGTAGACCCCAGCCTCTATGGATCTTGTACTCAGAGCTTGTTCTTGTGCCGCCATGATTAGTGCCTCTGTGCTGTCTTTCAGTCCAGCTTTGTCCAGCCACTGGTAGGATTTCTGGATATCAGCCACCTCCTCTACCTGCCAGTGGTACATACAGTGCAGGGGCCTGTACTTACACACACATACATACATATATATATATATATATATATATATATATATATATATATATATATATATATATATATATATATATATATATATATATCGTGTATAATATATATATATATATATATATATTGTATAGGCCTGAACCCCCTCAGTGAGATCATTAACAAGACTGGCTACGGATACCGACTACGGAACGGAGCAGTTGTCAGCCACCTCCTGTACATGGATGACATCAAGCTGTATGCCAAGAGTGAACGAGACATCGATTCACTGATCCACACTACCAGGCTATACAGCAATGACATTGGAATGTCGTTCGGACTGGAGAAGTGTAGTCGGATGGTAACAAAGAGAGGGAAGGTAGTCAGAACTGAGGGGATTGAACTACCAGAAGGCAACATTGCAGACATAGAGGACAGTTACAAGTACCTGGGGATCCCGCAGGCAAATGGGAACCATGAAGAGGCCGCTAGAAAGGCTGCAACCACCAAGTACCTGCAGAGGGTCAGGCAAGTCCTGAGGAGTCAGCTGAATGGTAAGAACAAGATCCGGGCCATCAACACATACGCCCTGCCCGTGATCAGATACCCTGCTGGGGTAATAAGCTGGCCAAAGGAGGAGATAGAAACCACTGACATAAAGACAAGAAAGCTCCTTACCATGCATGGAGGGTTTCACCCCAAGTCCAGCACCCTGAGGCTGTACGATAAGCGGAAGGAAGGGGGCCGGGGACTGGTGAGTGTCAGCACCACAGTCCAGGATGAGACAAGGAACATCCAAGAATACATTGGGAAGATGGCCCCAACTGACCGAGTGCTCAGTGAATACCTCAGGCAGCAGAAACCCAAGAAAGAGGAGGGAGACGAGGAACCATCATGGAAGGACAGGCCCCTGCACGGTATGTACCACCGGCAGATAGAGGAGGTGGCTGATATCCAGAAATCCTACCAGTGGCTGGACAAAGCTGGACTGAAAGACAGCACAGAGGCACTAATCATGGCAGCACAAGAACAAGCTCTGAGCACAAGATCCATAGAGGCTGGGGTCTATCACACCAGGCAAGACCCCAGGTGCAGGCTGTGTAAAGATGCCCCAGAGACAATCCAGCACATAACAGCAGGGTGCAAGATGCTAGCAGGCAAGGCATACATGGAACGCCATAACCAAGTGGCCGGCATAGTGTACAGGAACATCTGTGCTGAGTACAACCTGGAAGTCCCGAGGTCAAAATGGGAGATGCCCCCAAGGGTGGTGGAGAATGACCGAGCTAAGATCCTGTGGGACTTCCAGATACAGACGGACAAAATGGTGGTGGCTAACCAACCGGACATAGTGGTGGTAGACAAACAGAAGAAGGCGGCCGTAGTGATCGATGTAGCGGTTCCGAATGACAGCAATATCAGGAAGAAGGAACACGAGAAGCTGGAGAAATACCAAGGGCTCAGAGAAGAGCTCGAGAGGATGTGGAGGGTGAAGGTAACGGTGGTCCCCGTGGTAATCGGAGCACTAGGTGCGGTGACTCCCAAGCTAGGCGAGTGGCTCCAGCAGATCCCGGGAACAACATCGGAAATCTCTGTCCAGAAGAGCGCAGTCCTGGGAACAGCTAAGATACTGCGCAGGACCCTCAAGCTCCCAGGCCTCTGGTAGAGGACCCGAGCTTGAAGGATAAACCGCCCGCAGGGGCGTGCTGGGTGTTTTATATATATATATATATATATATATATATATATATGCATATATATATATATACACAGTGGGGCAAAAAAGTATTTAGTCAGCCACCGATTGTGCAAGTTCCCCCACCTAAAATGATGACAGAGGTCAGTAATTTGCACCAGAGGTACACTTCAACTGTGAGAGACAGAATGTGAAAAAAAATCCATGAATCCACATGGTAGGATTTGTAAAGAATTTATTCGTAAATCAGGGTGGAAAATAAGTATTTGGTCAATAACAAAAATACAACTCAATACTTTGTAACATAACCTTTGTTGGCAATAACAGAGGTCAAACGTTTACTATAGTAGCTGGTATTTTGGCCCATTCCTCCATGCAGATCTTCTCGAGAGCAGTGATGTTTTGGGGCTGTCGCCGAGCAACACGGACTTTCAACTCCCGCCACAGATTTTCTATGGGGTTGAGGTCTGGAGACTGGCTAGGCCACTCCAGGACTTTCAAATGCTTCTTACGGAGCCACTCCTTTGTTGCCCGGGCGGTGTGTTTTGGATCATTGTCATGTTGGAAGACCCAGCCTCGTTTCATCTTCAAAGTTCTCACTGATGGAAGGAGGTTTTGGCTCAAAATCTCACGATACATGGCCCCATTCATTCTGTCCTTAACACGGATCAGTCGTCCTGTCCCCTTGGCAGAAAAACAGCCCCATAGCATGATGTTTCCACCCCCATGCTTCACAGTAGGTATGGTGTTCTTGGGATGCAACTCAGTATTCTTCTTCCTCCAAACACGACGAGTTGAGTTTATACCAAAAAGTTCTACTTTGGTTTCATCTGACCACATGACATTCTCCCAATCCTCTGCTGTATCATCCATGTGCTCTCCGGCAAACTTCAGACGGGCCTGGACATGCACTGGCTTCAGCAGCGGTACACGTCTGGCACTGCGGGATTTGATTCCCTGCCGTTGTAGTGTGTTACTGATGGTGACCTTTGTTACTTTGGTCCCAGCTTTCTGCAGGTCATTCACCAGGTCCCCCTGTGTGGTTCTGGGATCTTTGCTCACCGTTCTCATGATCATTTTGACCCCACGGGATGAGATCTTGCGTGGAGCCCCAGATCGAGGGAGATTATCAGTGGTCTTGTATGTCTTCCATTTTCTGATGATTGCTCGCACAGTTGATTTTTTCACACCAAGCTGCTTGCCTATTGTAGATTCACTCTTCCCAGTCTGGTGCAGGTCTACAATACTTTTCCTGGTGTCCTTCGAAAGCTCTTTGGTCTTGGCCATGGCGGAGTTTGGAGTCTGACTGTTTGAGGCTGTGGACAGGTGTCTTTTATACAGATGATGAGTTCAAACAGGTGCCATTCATACAGGTAACGAGTGGGGGACAGAAAAGCTTCTTACAGAAGACGTTACAGGTCTGTGAGAGCCAGAGATTTTCCTTGTTTGAGGTGACCAAATACTTATTTTCCACCCTAATTTACGAATAAATTCTTTACAAATCCTACCATGGATTTTTTTTTCACATTCTGTCTCTCACAGTTGAAGTGTACCTCTGGTGCAAATTACTGACCTCTGTCATCATTTTAAGTGGGGGAACTTGCACAATCGGTGGCTGACTAAATACTTTTTTTTGCCCCACTGTATGTATATACTGAAGAGAAAATCTCCGTCCCGGTTTCCCTCCAAGGCGTGAGCACCGATAAGCAGAGTTTTGTCCTTTCCTTATAAGATTCCTAATTATTCAAAGTAACACTCAGGTATGCCGCTCAGCTGGGTTAGTTACGACGTCGGGAGCAGCTTGGGAGAACAAGGAAACACAGACTGCTTCAGGTTGCTTTCCCAAATCGACTCAAAGGTTTATTTATCATACAACAGCTTATATAGAGGAAAAAGGTTCGTGTGTCAGCATGTTCTCAGTTCAAACCGGTACAGACCAAATAAGGAAACGTCTTCCTTCCTTGTGAGCAAAGAAGTATCCTTTGTGTAGTTTATCAGTTCAGCTACAATTTATGATCATCCCAGCAAAATACACTCCTAGACATAGAATACAGAGTTCTTTCATTAGTGAATTCTGAAACGAACCACCTGGCCTTTAACAAGCTCTTTTCTAAATCATAAGGAAGGGAGGATGGGAGTAAGGAAGTGGTCTCGTCTCTGTGGTATTTTCGACCTTGGGGTACCAGCCTGTGAGTCTTACACATCAATACATGGGTCAGAGAGAAAGAGAAAAACAACTAGTAAATGGGCCTTATTGAGTAACAGTTCTCCTGTATAATATTACTACAAAAAAATATCCTGTAAATGCTAACCGTAGTATCAAAATATCACAACATATATATATATATATATATATATATATATATATATATATATATATATATATATATATATATATATATATATATATATATATATCATACATCATGTTAGTGTTTAAACCTGTGTCACAGTGTTCCTATTTAATATTAATATTTAAATAAAACAGTAAAACTGGAAAAAAGCTCAAGCACAAACTCTTATCCATGAAGGATAATTTCCTCAGATATTAGAATTCACTCACTGCGTCCAGCAAAGAGATTTTTCTCATCACTACAATCTCTATGAGGAACAACACTTTTACTTATCTATCACTGGTTTCAAATATTAGCCTAGCTTATAAAAAGCATCATTAATTTAGAGCTCAGTGTGAGTCCAGAGCACCATCTGAATCCAGTCTTAATGATCAATGAGCTGACTGCCTAGCAGCCAATAAAACTAATAAGTAATGAGCTATTCCAAGCATCGTAGCAGTGTATTCAGCGGTGCCATGCACTTTGATGGATGTTTACTGAAAGTGAGTAGTCCAGCCCTACTTCCCACGAGCCCAGTCTCGTGCTGGTTTCACAGGAATTTTGCACTGATTCTTTTTAGTAGGACTGGTGGTATAAACTATACAGGGAGTGCAGAATTATTAGGCAAGTTGTATTTTTGAGGAATAATTTCATTATTGAACAACAACCATGTTCTCAATGAACCCAAAAAACTCATTAATATCAAAGCTGAATGTTTTTGGAAGTAGTTTTTAGTTTGTTTTTAGTTTTAGCTATTTTAGGGGGATATCTGTGTGTGCAGGTGACTATTACTGTGCATAATTATTAGGCAACTTAACAAAAAACAAATATATACCCATTTCAATTATTTATTTTTATCAGTGAAACCAATATAACATCTCCACATTCACAAATATACATTTCTGACATTCAAAAACAAAACAAAAACAAATCAGCGACCAATATAGCCACCTTTCTTTGCAAGGACACTCAAAAGCCTGCCATCCATGGATTCAAATCAAATCAAATCAAATCAAATCACTTTTTATTGTCACATCACATGTGCAGGCACACTGGCACAGCACATGCGAGTGAAATTCTTGTGTGCGAGCCCCACAAGCAACAGAGATGTGCAAACACAACAACACAAACGAGCAAAATACAAGAATGGCCAACCTGAAACTAATAAATATATGTACAATATATAATAGTGTATGCATTTCTGGATGTGTATACTAAATATTTTCCTACGTGTGTGTGTGTGTGTGTGTGTGTGTGTGTGTATACACATTTTTACAAATTAAATAGTAAAAAAATAAAATAAAATAATAATAATAATAATAATAATAAAATATATAAAATATACAGAGTTGAATATGTGCAAAACAAGTGGCATTTATATACAGTGTGGAGTGCATAATGTTGAAGTTCCAGTAGTGAAGCTGAGGTGTCTATGACGTGTTCAGCAGTCTGATGGCCTGATGGAAAAAGCTGTCTCTCAGTCTGCTGGTACGGGACCGGATGCTGCAGAACCTCCTTCCTGATGGAAGCAGTCTGAACAGTTTATGGCTGGGGTGACTGGAGTCCTTGATGATCCTCCCCGCTTTCCTCAGGCACCGCTTCCTGTAGATGTCTTGGAGGGAGGGAAGCTCACCTCCAATTATCCGTTCAGAGCACCGCACTACTCGCTGGAGAGCTTTGCAGTTGTAGGCGGTGCTGTTGCCATACCAGGTGGTGATGCATCCAGTGAGGATGCTCTCAATGGCACAGCGATAGAAGGTCCTGAGGATGCGGGGGCTCATGCCGAATCTTTTCAGTCTCCTGAGAAAGAAGAGGCGCTGTCCGTGTTTTGATCTGTTCACCATCAACATTGCGTGCAGCAGCAACCACAGCCTCCCAGACACTGTTCAGAGAGGTGTACTGTTTTCCCTCCTTGTAAATCTCACATTTGATGATGGACCACAGGTTCTCAATGGGGTTCAGATCAGGTGAACAAGGTGGCCATGTCATTAGTTTTTCTTCTTTTATACCCTTTCTTGCCAGCCACGCTGTGGAGTACTTGGACGCGTGTGATGGAGCATTGTCCTGCATGAAAATCATGTTTTTCTTGAAGGATGCAGACTTCTTCCTGTACCACTGCTTGAAGAAGGTGTCTTCCAGGAACTGGCAGTAGGACTGGGAGTTGAGCTTGACTCCATCCTCAACCCGAAAAGGCCCCACAAGCTCATCTTTGATGATACCAGCCCAAACCAGTACTCCACCTCCACCTTGCTGGCGTCTGAGTCGGACTGGAGCTCTCTGCCCTTTACCAATCCAGCCACGGGCCCATCCATCTGGCCCATCAAGACTCACTCTCATTTCATCAGTCCATAAAACCTTAGAAAAACCAGTCTTGAGATATTTCTTGGCCCAGTCTTGACGTTTCAGCTTGTGTGTCTTGTTCAGTGGTGGTCGTCTTTCAGCCTTTCTTACCTTGGCCATGTCTCTGAGTATTGCACACCTTGTGCTTTTGGGCACTCCAGTGATGTTGCAGCTCTGAAATATGGCCAAACTGGTGGCAAGTGGCATCTTGGCAGCTGCACGCTTGACTTTTCTCAGTTCATGGGCAGTTATTTTGCGCCTTGGTTTTTCCACACGCTTCTTGCGACCCTGTTGACTATTTTGAATGAAACGCTTGATTGTTCGATGTTCACGCTTCAGAAGCTTTGCAATTTTGAGACTGCTGCATCCCTCTGCAAGATATCTCACTATTTTTGACTTTTCTGAGCCTGTCAAGTCCTTCTTTTGACCCATTTTGCCAAAGGAAAGGACGTTGCCTAATAATTATGCACACCTGATATAGGGTGTTCATGTCATTAGACCACACCCCTTCTCATTACAGAGATGCACATCACCTAATATGCTTAATTGGTAGTAGGCTTTCAAGCCTATACAGCTTGGAGTAAGACAACATGGATGAAGAGGATGATGTGGACAAAATACTCATTTGCCTAATAATTCTGCACTCCCTGTATTTCAACAGGGGGTTTCCAGCCCAACTGTTTTGGACAAGTGTTTTCTTGATAATTTTTGCACCACATCAAAATATGGTTTTATGACTTAAATCTTTTGCTTATCTCTTTTCCTCTTAATGCCTAGACCTTTTGAAAATATCAGGGTAGACGTACATTTATTTTTGGCTTTTATTCTGTGATCAAGCAAAAGTTTCACCAATATTTGATATTCATTTTGGAAAGTGCATACACGGCGTCCTCTGGATTAAAAAGCAGAAGACTCAATCCAAAAGCCTGCATCTCTAATGCTGTGGAGATACCTATAGGAGCTGAACTGTCATATCAACAGCATTTGCCAATCTAACACCATCAGATTGTAGATCAACATAAGTGCTCATCTAAAACATATTTTTAAAGTAAGGAACACCATGCTAAACCACACACTGTATCCATTACAACAGCAGGGCTTCATAGAAGAGTCTGGGTCCTGAACTAGCCAGCTGGCAGTCCAGACCTTTTACCAACTGGAAACATTTGGAGCATCTAGAGCTGCTAGAATCTCGTATCAGACGAGAAAGGGACAACACGCCTCTCCCAAAACTCCGGCAGCTGCTCTCCTCGGTTTCCAGATGTTTTCAGAAGCTTGTTAAAAGAAGCGGGCATTCTTCACAGTGGTAAACAAGGTGGTGTTCCAGCTCTTTTGAGACATGTTGCTGCCATCCAATTAAAAATAAATGTAAAATTTCTCAGTGTAAACATTTTAAATATGTTTTGTGTTCCGTAAAAGGCAGGATTATGGGATTTGCAAACTCAGTTGGGATTGGGAGTGTAATTGTTCTGGCCATAATCTAGAATTAGCAGAACACCTGATAGCTGTGTAAGACAAGAACACAAAAAGCTAGTTTTGGTCAATTTTCTTACCATGGAAAATATTTTTCGCATAAAAATCAATATTTGCCTGAATCTTTGAGCCTTACAGCAACGTGCAAATCGTAGACATGTGTTTGCACAATGAGGTTTACATAATATTTTTGAGTGAGTCAGTGTAGTTTTTTTTTCTAAATCATATAAACAAAACATCCAATCAGGCGGTGGACATGCCTGATTAAATGACATCCCCTTGAATGCAACCTCAGCTTGACTGTGTGTGACAGCTCTTTGCTTTGTTATGATAAATTTCTCCATATTTGTTCAAGGACTAGCATGCAAATGAAATGTCAAGAGGTTTCTTGTTTGGCTGCACATTAGCTAATGGTTGTTTACGCTGTCTATTGCCTCCCATTGTTTTGAAGTAGACTAGTTCAAGTGGGTTGAGTTTTGATAAATTTATTCAGCGATTTTCTTTTTCTTTTTTTCTCCTTTTCTATTTTTTTATGTGGTTTTTATTCAAAAGCTCAAGCCGGCCATGATCTGCAGATCTGAGGATAATGCATGTCTTTCCATTTCAGTCAAACACATACAAACTGTCCTTTTACAGTGTGAGTCATAATGTGCAAAAAAGAGAGAAGGGCATGCACTCTTTATGTATTTTTTCCCTGTTCCCTGTTTTAAACCTCTCTGATATCTCACTGACAGTAAGAATAAGCAACATTTAGAATATTTTTCATTGCTATTGACATCACTACCAGCAGTGATGTCAGCAGAGATGAATAAATTGTGATTACATTAATCAAATAAATCATCATAAAAATTATATAAAAATAAAATAACTTCTTTTGTCTCACTAATTAAAAAGTCCTTGTGTTTTATTTAGTTTTTTAGTCAAATAAAATATACTTACTAGTATCCCTAGCATGCAAGCTAATGCAAACTTAGTGAAAATTGTGTTTTTCCATCCACTATTTTCCCATGAACCTATGAAGTCTTTTTAAATCTTAATTTAAAAAAAGTATCAGGGCCATGTTCTGTTTTATTCTTCGACTTCTTTGTAGAGGGACACTTACCATATGCTCTGTCTGATTTCATGACCTTGTGAGGCATTCATTTCACTCAGCCTAAGCCGTGCACAGTGTGACAGCCAGGGGTGAGAAGTGCTTGTAGAATAGCTGCCTTTATGAAAGAATAAGAAAAATGCATAGCGACATCAAATCGTCACAAAATACATTCATCATTTCATTTGTCAATGGCAATAAAGATCGTTTTTCCACCAACAAAGACAACAATGACTGTTACCCTCAGTGAAGAATTGCATGTTCAAAAAAGTGCACCATAAACATTACTACATCATACAGTGCTGTGAAGAAGAGAGTTCTTGAAAAATTAAGTACATTCCACAATTCAGTAGCTGCTAGAATGTGGAAATTTCAACATCGCTTGAAAAAACTGACAGCTAGCAACGTCTCTCTCACCAGTAGGCTAAGTGATTTTTAGCCAATTACAAGCTGAATCTGATAGTTGGGGTTGTTAGCTAAGATATCGTCATTAAGAAGCGGCACAACTATGTCTATGCGAGCTAATTTGCAATGTGCACCGCTGGCCCGGCCATTTATTTTTTAATGCGCCCTCTCAGATTAACTCACTGCGTGTCATGCCCAGGGCTGGACTAGGACAAAAAATCGGCCCGGGCAGTTTGACTACAGACCGGCCCACCAGGTATTAAAGCCATAAAGCCTTTAAATGAAAACAAACGCTGTTGTGACAGTGATGTACAGTCTTGTTGGTATATGTATGATTTCTATACGTTGTACATCAGATAAAAACTTTGGTTGTAAGATTCAGATAATTATTTAATAAAGGCTAGACATTTTAAACGAGAATTAGAAAGAAAAGTATTTCCTTGTGCCCACCTCTCCCTGTTAATGCCCTACCTGGCCCCCTCGCAAAACTTTGCTAGACCCGCCCCTGCACAGTTACCAGCTGTCAGCTACATAAAAAAGGATCCTGGTGTTATTTGTCTCTCAGAAACAGTTCATAACTTCCCTTCAACTCATCCATGTCACCTAAAAGGTAAACCTGTTTCTCCATCACCTGTTCAGCTCTGATGATTCAGTAAGGACATCTCCTGGTTTCATCTTCATGTTTCCCTCTCACCAGATATACAAACCGACATCATGACCAGCAGGTTTACAGCTGTGGCTCCAGCAAACATCAGCTGATACTAGAAATTAATATTAAATAAATTCTAACAACAGCTGATCAAGCTTAAAAGTGCTGCTGTTGTTTAGCGCGACATCGGCTGGTTTCCTCTTTCTGGCGCAAAGTGGGCGATAAACAAACAAGAGAGAAAAGCCGATATGCTGATCACTGATCAGTTTTATGATTGAAGTAGAAACAGGAGAGGAGAGAATGAGAGAAGAAGAGGCAGCTGTGCAGCGTAAACACAGAATAACTTGTGCTTTGTGTCTTTTTCATTGTAGCTGAAGTCCGGGACAAAATGTTCCTTTTCACCTCAATACGAAACGCGTAATATTTTCTCTGAATATGAGACGATTCTGTTTTTTATTGGACGGTTGGCAACTCTAATAATTAACCTGATGAACAAAATAAAGTTCAACATCAGTAACATAGCACCACCCAGCTGTATAGAAACTCTGTCATGCTAGCTAGCACGCAGTACGAAAATAAACTCCACCTAAACTTGGTTCATATCTGACCCAGATGGACTGCAGGTCATAACTTCTTACCTGAAGTTCAGTTCACCTGACACTCTCGGACCAGCGGCCGCTTCGGGTCTCTCCTCTTGCCTCCCTTTTCCTTCATCCACCTGGCATCCACCACTTGCTAATGTTATTGAATCTGTGGAAGCTCCGTGATAGCCACCACATGAAGTAACGAGGATATTTAAATCCCAGTAACGAGTAGCGCGTTCCTGGTTTTGGCATAATAACTATTTACCGTGCTCGTTACCACAATAATAACGTAGTTACTGTAACGCGTTACTTAATAACGCGTTAGTCCCAACACTGCCCGTGACCAATAAATATATAATTTTCTGTTGTAACCCTCAAAATGAAGGGTAATGTAACAATACTAATTTTTCACTTTTTCACAAAATGAAAACATCAGTACTTCCTGCATGCTCCCAGCACAGGGGAAACAAATTCTGTCGGGGATACCTACTTTGGCTGCGACCTGTATGCCCGATGGCCAGTCCAGCTATGGTCGTGCCATCAGTTAACCCCTGAACTATATTATTATGTCAGCCTCCCCTCATTCACTCATATCCCACTGACGAGCTAAAATGTAATTGAGGTAACTGAGAATGAAATCTAGGATGTATCCAGACATGTAAAAGTGCCAGAGAGAGTGAGCTCCGTAGACACTCTGGTTAGACAGACATTTACAATTATAACAAACCATTCACTGTCAAGTTCAACCAGTGCATCTTACATCACTAAGTGTAAACCGAGACAGGACTTTCGGACTTTAGCAGCAGCTTCAGCATCAGATTAGCTCATCATTTGAATCCAGTGGGGAGGAAATGGGAGCTAAATAAAATCAGAAGCACATATCAACATCCTTAAACTATCTACAAATGAGCCAGGTGATGTGAGTGCAATTCAGCGCATGGTCAAATGAATTTCACTTGCCTCAGCAAATGACATCCACTAAAAGGAGCAACAGGTGGTAACAGTGATACTTGAGCTACATTTCAATAAATGCACCGTTAAGTGGTACAATTTGGAGACAGATGTAGAACAAGATACTTTTTTTTATCTGCGGTATAATTGTACATAATCTGACTGAAGTTGTTCTGTCAGTCAGCAGTATTCTTATTTTTTTAGCCGACATAGGCTAAAGTGTGGTAACAGCACGCCTGTAAAGCTTTAGCTTGTTAAGAATTCTTTTTAAGAGAATTTGAAGTGATGTGGTGTTTATTGCATTTGCAAACTCCAACCAACAGGAGCAAAAGCGGTAGATATGTTTTAGACAAGCTTCTAATGTAGCTAAAATTTGCTCATTAGTAGTTAGTCCAACTTACTAATTTAGTACCTCCACTAGGGACCAAGGGTTGTTAGCAGTTCCAGCATTCTCCAACGGGCTTAGTTTGTGGGTTTACAAATTGCAAGTTTTGAAAATGCCATGTCACGTCCACATCCACTCTGCTCTGCTGCTCTCACTCTTATTGTGAGAGCAGGCCCTGAGAGGGAGCAGGTCCTGGATCCTATTAGAGTGGGAGCTTGTTTTTCTCTTGATTAGATTTATGTACACCGTCCAAAAAATCCCGGCCAAATTTGCGTGGAGTGGAGCAATGCTTGTAAATCGTACTCCTCATCCTAAGAAATCACATTTCTTCAGATGTCCTGCTTGAAAATGCAAAGTAACAATGTCGACTACTATATTATTCTGTCACATGCTGAATGCAATGAGAATGCTGTTTCTTTATTTCTTTATGGATCAGTACTAGCTGCGGCTTTATGAGTTGGTCAGTGTGTCTGTATGTTTCATCACGGTAGAAATGAGGTCCTGGGGAAACAGAGGCGCTCATGAGTGCTTTGGCAGGTGTTTATATGTGCGTCTGTGGACAGATTGTGTTACCATATGGCCTGCAAACTCATCTCTCTCGACTGTATTATGGCTACCTCGAATAAGTGCTGCGTGACACTCGGCAAGTGCAGGAGCTCTCAGGGGACAGCGCCTTGCAGGCAGTTCTGTAATGTGGGCAAAACTTTTAGAATGCATTGACACCTTAATAAAACATTTTGTGATCTGTTCACAGGATGAAGGAAATAGAGCTGTAGAGTTTCACATCAGTACATCTGTTGACCGTTTCGATGGAACATTCGTGCATGGGATTATTTTTAATCACAGCTCTTTTAATTGAACATATGCCAGTATTAGAGATGCACACTGAAGAGGAGGCGACTGCACTGACAATACGCTGGGTTTTCCCTCGGCCCGCCGCAGATAGCAGATTAATATTAATGCACTTGTCTGTGGTAATGGGCTGTGTGTGCTGGCTTGAAACACTCTGCTGCAAGCTTCAGAGGATGAGTTTTGTCAGCAGTTTAGGAGTTTTGTTCTGTATCTGCGAAAACAGACACTGATCATTTTTGATAGCTGGCACTTTATCTCTAAGTGGTTGCTCTTATCGAATACCGAAAGAGATAAAACAAACCTGAATTCGTTTAAACTGATTAAAGAAACCGTTGTAGGGAAGTGTAAACAATCTAATTTGAAATAGACTGCTCACAGAACATGCTGACTATGACTTCCAAGAATATTTTTCACTTCTAATGAAACGCATTTAGATTTGGAGAATTTCAGGGACCTCACAAAAATCACACACAGGTTATTGAACATTCTGAATATTGAGCTATTACAACATTTTTATCCATCCGAGTTGCCCTTCTGTTTTGAGTTATCTTTTCTGAAGATGAATTATTTTTGAATTTACCTAAAATAATTGAAAATTTGATCAAGGGAGTGGCTGACAACGTCACACCCTGACATTCTTCCAGATTTGGGCAAAAAAGAGGAGGATAATCCAAACAAGGCTGATTTATCAGTTCACTGAGCTGTGAGCGGCTCAGCCGTGCTATACATCAGTGGGTCTTCTGAACTATCTGTGTAAATAATGTCTGACGCTGCATGAAAATGAAATAATGAATCACTGCCATCCCTCTGATGTCTCACAACTCTATCTGCTCACCCGCAATAAGCCACTTGTTTGAATCACTCCGGCGAAGCGAGGAAAAGCACGTGCGTGCCGGCGTTCTCCCCATCGTCGTTCCTGAAAGGCAACAGAGTCGCTGCACAAATTGAATTCCCTTAACAACAATAGCTCATTCTGATCATAACACTCAGAAAGCCAAGACTAATAGATCTTTAACTCAGCTGCCTGGCGCCTGCATTAGTGATGCTGCTCCTTTGCAGTGGAAGGCTGCGACCAAATTAGAATTTGATTGCTGTTGCATCACAGAAATTTTACCAGTGGAGACTGGGTTAAAAAGTCCGTTAATTGACTCCAGAAAGTAAATAGATTAATCATTAAGGCCATCGAGACCTGCCATGAATCACATTTATTAGTAATCGCATCAACAACAATTATAGGATGAGAAATCAACATCCCACAGCAAATGTTTTTCACCTCAGACATTGGTTAGGCTTAAAGCACAAACTCTCTACATTGACATCGGTATTTGAGACTTTCAGGATCAGTTTTCTTAATCTAGAGGCAAATTTTTTAAAGCTTCACCAGGTAGCAGGTGTTGGATATTATAACAGCATCATAAGTTACACATAATAGCCGTTAGGGTTAGAAGCAGTTAGAAGCTGAATCCTTTAAGAAGCCTGGAGAAATATTCCAACTACACCAACTAGAGGTTGGTGCTGGAAAAAAAAAGACTTATTGATGGAGATTATCAGATTTTAACATTTCCTCCTCAGGAGACATCATGAGTGTGCGCCAGTCAACCATGTAGTGAGTGTTTGTACGAAGTTTCATGGTAATCTGCACAATAGATTGAGTTTGTTCAGTCTAGCCCAGCTAATGCTACAGTCCCTGGAGCCAACTCTCCAACGTGGCAGTGACAGCTGATGGTTATCGCCATGTAACAGTTTAATAGCATCTTGCAGCTACATTATGATCATCATTAGGATTAGAAAGACTTCCTTTCACACATGAATATTAGATAATACCACAAAAAATAGAGTCATGTCAGTAAATACTGGGACATTTATGGTTCAGTTTATATATTTGACATTCAAGTATCTTTTAAAGACTTTTATCTGCTCCTTTCATCAGCTGTATTAATTTAGTACAGCTGTGCGTACATACTTAATAAAAATGAAGCTGTGATGTACAGCCAGTGTCTTGTACTTCAAGATAGAATTGGACTAAAGCTTTTCTTGTTTTCTTTACCACTAAAAGTGCTTTAGACTACAATCATACATCTCTTATTCCACTGGTTGTCCACAACCATTTCAGAATGATCACATAGCCTAACATGTATGTCCTGTTGGATGGAGCTGGAGCTCCATGAGAGGACGTATGCAGGCACAGGAAGAGGATCCAAACCCCACAGTGAAAGGCGTCAGGCAACCAGGAGATGGTGAACATTGTCCTCTCAAGGGCAATCGCTTTTCATTCACAAAGCACCTCCAGGAGCGACGATCTGTTTGACATGTAACTGACATTTTACCTATACCTAATGAATCTGCTGTACAATAACAAAAAATTATCTTACGCTGCATCGAATTAAATAAGACTGAACATGAGTGGTTTTTTTTACAAAGCAGGGCTCTGAATTTTAAGTGTGTCACCGTTAGATAAGAGAAATGGGCTCTTCTGTTTTTCTCAATCTTGCTGCTTGGTTACAAAAGTATTCGCAATGCCTCAGGACTGATAAAAGGGACACACTTGGTTGATTATTAGTTGATTAGGCTTCTTATGAATCATCACACATTGTGCACAGAATGCATTTCTTCTCCCCCGAATTTAATTAAAATCAAACCCGTTGATGAGCCTCAGAAGTTTTCATTTTGTGTCGCACACAACTGTTAGCGAGTCCGTGTCAGCAGTGCCGCACACATCGCTTGATTTGCCATAACGACTTGTAACTGCGTGCCAAAGGCTTTTCGTGCAGGCAGAAATGCCATGAATTTCAAAATTTTGTGCCCTTTATGAGGCCAAGCAAGATGCTTTGAAGCCTTAGAGCGTTTTCTGGGCAGCCCTAAGGGCAGAGTCCCTAATTGAAAGAGACAAGGAGAACTAGGAATAGGTAGCGTATAAGAGGCTAGAGCACTTCTCCTTCAACCAATCAAGTGTGGGATAAATGTCAAGCCATGGAAAGGCCAGGCTCAGAAAAGAAGATCGCAGTTGAATCCTTGAAATGTCAGCTAATATTTGTTTGATTGGGAGAAAAAATGTGTGCACATGAGGAAAACTCAAAGGCGAGTTAATAACTAACACCACACACAATCAACGCCATTATGTTGTGTTTTCGTTCTTAATCTTTTTTTTTTTTTGCCAAGTGCTTAGTACAGGACTGCCTCACAAATTAATTGAAGGGTTTTCTAAATCTTTTACATATATTAGTAAAAATGGATTACAGTGGGATCCCGAGCCTTTTCCTCTGCCCCTCTGTGCCCTTTAATAAAGAGATGTTGCTTTCACTTCGTATCAGTAATCACATTTTTATGTGCAGAACATTTCTTAGTGCCTTTTCTTGCCAAATTCGATCAAATGTTCCTAGATAGGGTGGGGGTGGAACTGCACTTGTAAATGAGGGTAAAAGAAAATGACATCTCGCCACTATTTAACCTCACCAAACACGAGCCCTTTGAGTGTTTCTGCCACTTCGTCACACATGCAGCAAGAGAATAATGCATGCATGTCACAGTTTCAAAAAGTGCAGCTTGTACAAATTGTGTGACTGATGTTGAGAGGAATCTATTATGTTTTTCCTTATTTTCTGTCACATATATTGTCATGTTAAACATTGCCAAAGTTCTAAATAACTATGACCAGCTATGCAGGCTTCAGACTGCATTAAACACAGCCCCACCCACCTGCCTGCTGTTCAAACCTTATATTTATGAGGGGCGACGAATCAGAAGAGAGTTCAGGCAGATGAGCTGAGAGGCCGCACCGAGCCTCGGTATATAAAGAACTTAATATCTGTGAATTATGCATTGCTAGAGTTCAAAAATAAAAATATGGAGCTGGAGTACATGATAACTAGCTCACTCTAATGTTGCATATGACTCATGTAAAACTTAATTATGTTACTGAGAAGTTGGTGCCTGCAGCTTTTTAGCTAACAGCTCAGTGCGTCTCCATGTAATATTTAAAAATGATTAATTGCTGAAGAAAAGACCACTTTGTGGATTAATTTTTCATGTGAATCTAAACTCTGTTTCCTGCTTCGAATGGAAAAAGCACCTGCTCACTGCTTCTATGCAGCAGGAAATATACATGCAGTGGCAAAACATGGATGCATGTTTGTGAATGGGGCTAAATGTCAAGCAAACAGAAATGGTTTTATTTTTTGAAAATTACAAATGGTCTGATCTTTTACAGACGGTGCACTGTACCTGTTCGTGGCAACAGCCTGACTATGGGAACCACCTGGATTTCAGTTTCCCCAGATCACTTCAGTATGTGGAGGATCTTGGGATCTAACAGCCAACCCAGTCACTAGCAGAAAGCACAAACTATGTCAATGTAAAGAGATACTTTAAACCTCACAATAACTTTAACTTGCGTGATTCTGACAGAGGGAGGCAGAAATTAACCGTACAGGTGTCTCTGTAAAGTGCTGAGCCAATAGGTGTCACCAGGAGAGCTTCAACGCTCCTCAGCTGTGAGTCTCTGAACTCTACTAAATCTACTAAATATCTACTTACTTCTTTCAAAAGATATTTGGTGTTGCTCACGAAACATTTTTACAATGTTTGTTGAGCTGTGTTTAAAATTCCAATCCATGACATCTCACAGGTGTTTCGCTGGATCAGGATCTATGGACTGCATAGGTTACTGCATATCTTTTCGGTGCCATCAAACTACTCAGTGACCTATCGCGCCTTTGAACGAGGTTACATCACCCAGCGACGTTGCAGGTTTACATTCCTGCGTGTTTTCCCTTCAAGATGCCCTAAATCCTCTATGGTACAAACAGCAGTTCCCTTTAAGTGCTAAACCATGTCTGGGCAAAGATAAGTTACACCACTAAGCCTAAGCATCAACAGTAAAGAGCTTTTCTTGCTCGCTTGCAGAAGAGACAAGTGTCCATCTGCTCTTTGCTGGCTGGTATTGGAGTTGCCACTCTCTCTCCAAAGATTAAAAACACCAAGTTTTTGGCTGACATGTTTAAAGATTACAACAGTTTCCACAATCATGAAATATTTATTCCCGTGCATTTAGGCTTCGAGAAGAACATCTCTATTTTGCATGCAAATGAACTTGTCCTAATGTTACAGTGAAGTCAAAAAAGCCTATTTTTCCAACATTACCACAATCTGACTGCTCATAAGTGTCAGCTGCTTTGCCTTCCAGTGCATAAACAAATCCTTTCAAGCATTTTCAGTATTTCCCCCCATGTCCCTTGTCTCAACTCTGCCGCTTTTATGTTTGCCTGAAGGACTTTTGAGAGAGGAGTCAGGTTAAAAGGGGGTCAGAGGTCATTCTTTGAAGAGCTGGTACATCTGCGCCTGTCCCCCAACACTCCTCCAACCTGCCACGCTTGAATACTCGCCTGCTGCTTCATGGGTTTCACTACCTGATGAACAAAGGACGAGGGAAGGATACCGAATTTGCATCCTGCACACATGTGAATTTTCATTTAAAAGTAATATTAACTCCCGCAAGAAGGGAATGTAATTTATTTTTGGCATCTTTTGATGCCTCTTCCTTCTTTGTTCATCGTATTGAAGGCAGGCATTTTTTATCTAAGGGCAGTGCTGTTTTAACAACTTGACAAAACATAGTATAGAAGATGGACGCAGCTACAATGATGTCAGCCCATAATTTTGAAGTCTCAAGAGCATTTCTGTTATTGCCATCCAAAAAATTAGATGTGATGAGGAAGGGCGAGCTCGACTGTGAGACTGCATGCTCACTGGTGATTGGTCGATAGGCTCTTAACCAGTGATCTGAACTTTCCCTTAAACTTAGAACTGGAAAATGTTTTGCAACCAGCTATCGCAATCTGGTGGCCCTCGGAGAGAATTTATGCTTTAAAATTGAGTCTGTCTTCAAAGGCCCAACGTTACGGGATTAAAAGCATTTTTACAGGCTGGTTAAAAAAAACAAAGAGGTTTGCTGTTGATGGATAGTTCCCCTCTTCATAACATGTTTACAGTGGCTGAATTTTTTATAAGTCATCCATCTGGATACTGGAGTTAGGTGCATGGCTGCTTTGACTGACAGGTGTCTCAACATGGGCAGGTGGCGCTGCCAGGGCTCACCTCGACTAGCTGGAGTCACCCAGTCGTATCTCTCTACCTTCTTTGAGTTGTTGGTGTCGTTTTGGAACATGTCACAGTCTGTTTGTGTTTAACTTTTGGTGAGAGAAATTGGTTTTAGTCTTTAACTGAACACTATTAATTTGTTTCTGTGCACTGGACTAGCACGACTTGTAACTTCAAGTGGTCAAAATGCTTGAGACTTTGAAACCAATAGCCTCAAGGTTCGCATTAAAATATGTCATTTTTTTTATACAGTCTATCTTCATGAAACATTACATTTTCTTGAAAAGTGACCTCTTGTGTGAACAATGTCTCACACCACCAACAGAAGGACCCAATGGCAACAAAATATCAGATTTTAAGCATTTGATGTCAAAAATACTGCTTATATCCACCAATGTGATCTTCCAAAGCCTTCTATATTTGACCAGCCTCAAGCCACCTGACATTTATCATCATACCATTATTGAGGTACATGGTAGTGTTAGGGTGGTTACTGTAGCATTATGAGGGATGGTTTTGTGAATGCTGACTCTCCTTCTTCAATGGCAAAATGTACCAGCTTAGCCTCAGATCAGGTAGCGTGTGACTATGGCGCCTTGACATGTGGATGTTTGATGTTACATTGAAACACTTTCCATATTGTTAATTTGCATATATTAATAACCTCTGCCTCAAACAATGCTCACCTTGAACTGTGGCGCAAAAGGATAACGAGCACAAAATAGGTTTTGCATAATAGTTGTGTTTTTGTGAAGTGGAAAAGCAGCGTTCAGATGAAGTCTGGGGAAAACTAAAACAAAGCATCTCCTCTAATTTAATGAAACTGTGCACATTCATTCCACGCTAATTAAAAATCATCATCATTTCAGATTAAGGGTGTAATCATTTCATTCTTGAGATGAAATTAAATTCAAAACTGTTCAAAGGCAAGGAAAAAGAAACACCAGAGAGTGTACATAGCAGTGGAATGAAATAACACTAAATCCACGTATCCACGGGAAAATGTTGTGCAGCTGTGCCAAAAAGAAAACACAGCTTCTTTCAGGTCAAAGGATTAAAAAAAATTGTGTAGCTCTTCTCAGGTCATGAAATGAGGCAAATACAACCTGAGATGATCATCATGTAACATATTACAAGTGTAGAAGTATAATGTGTATAAAACAAATACAGCATGTAGAACCACCTATAGCATCAAGAACTCAAAGCCATTGTTTTCTGGATGACTGTATCAACCTTGTGGTTTATTCAGATGCTGTTGTGCAAATCTAAGCTGTGCTGCCATATTTGGGGTTTTTTTAGAGAAAAGGGACATCCTCCATCCACCCTTAAAACAAACCATACTTGTTCAGTATTTTTCTAATTGCACCGACTTGAACTTTAACATTTAGCATGCTAACTGTAGAGTATGAGATGTAGCTCTTGGGTATTTGTAGTTTCTCTGAGGTACGTTTAGTCTGACCTGAGGTGAATTTGCTGGTAAGCACCCTTCTAGTAAGACTGACAACTGTCTTGTGAATTTCCTTTATCACGACAGAAATGCCCACCTATCTGTCTTCACCTTGACAACATTGCTTCTTTAAGATCACTGATGGCTTTCCTCCTTAGTGTTGTTGATATTGTTGGTCCTAATACTAACTTGAATGCTCCAGACCAGCAAACTGCCAAGATTTCCCTTTCACAGAGGTGCTCGTCGTATTTGCTGTTGATCAAATAATCACGTGGATTTAATTATCAGAACGTTACTGGAGGCAGTACACTGCTTCTGCATTATGGCATAATTAATGTTTAATAAATATATTCATTAAATATATGGTGTAATATCTTATGTGTTGTTGTTCATATGAGGTTAGATTTGTTCAAATATGTTCATTTTTCAGCCTGGTAAGGATCAGATGTTTGTTTGTTTTTAAATTATGTCCTGATATGTAAAACCTCAGAATCAAAAGAGAGTGTACTCTCTTATTACCACGACTGTATTTTAACTGTTACCTTGTAGTTCCCAATCCCAATTTCTTGCCATACTTTCATGTTACTCCACCATAAATTTTGCATTCTCATTTAACAAGAAGGTGCCTGAGCTGCACTTTGATATTTCACCAGTAATCCACCAGTCTGTGCCTCTGCAGTTAGCTCATTATAAGCCCTTGTTAACCTAGCCCTGACAGCTGCCAAAGCCTTTTGAAGCTGGAAATAGCTGTGATTATGACCATCAGATGAAGCTGCTGCTGTGATTGTGTCTATAGCCACAGCTATGCTTTGGTTCTTATAATTAAGCACCCGCTTTGAATGTTACAAGCCCACCGAGTGGCTGTTATCAGTTGTGATCACTCCCGTATGTCCAGTAGACGCCCTCTTTTAACTACTGGTAGTGCAGAAGATGCATAATCGTTCATTTTATTCATTCGTAAACAAAAAAGCAATCAGATATTTCATATTTCAATTTACTTTTATCTTAGAAAAGACTTGGATTAAATATCACTGAAAACTTGCCAAGGATCATCTGTGAAGAAAGATCCTCCTTCATTAGACTCAGATGACCCAACATGGCAGAGCAGAAAGCCAACGATGACAGGAATTAGGACAGGACGCCCGGAGTCTAAACGCCGGTGTTGAATACCACTTGCTGCTAAACCGTAACAGCATTTGTTGTTGCATTTGTACCGTATGAGTTTAACATCGGCACTTCAAATCCTCAGGTCAAATCCTAAGATATATACGTGTAATTAATGGTTATGTCAAGCTTAATGTCTGACTTATGTGTCACAATGACTCTCTTTTTACCTGGATAAATCACTATGGCAACTTGTGCTAAAAAGATAACCTGGTCAGGAGCAGTTTATGTTCAGTGTTGCAACATTTTCTTTTATTTAAAGCATGTTTTAACCCTTTAATGCCCAGTGTATCACAGATCTATCAAATACAGTGCAAATGAAAAGTCACATATGGGAATTGTTTTTAACAAATTTGTCAGATGGTTCAATAAACTCTCCATTTAAAAAATAGATTTTTCTGGCAATTATTTCATGGCTCAGACTAAAGAATAAAGTGTCACACAGCTGTAAAGTTACAGCAATGCAAACTGTGCAACACTGGATTTTCCATATGACACACACAGCTGGTTATACAGGAAATATACTTATTCTTGATTCTAATCTGCTGCTCAAATTGCTTCTACTAGAGCACAGAGTAGAAAGTTATCATCAAATTTATCATCAATCATCTATTCAATCAATGAAATTAATTTCATATTGCTCTGCGGACAGATTAAATTGATTTTCACATTTCCTTTATTAGGTTATGGAATAGTAATCTTTAATGCTTTTAGTGTTGGAAGGCATTTTCAGAGCTGTAATCATGTCAGAAATAAACAGAAACACAGAGAGTGCACTCAGTATTAAAATAAATATATTAACTTTTTTTTTTTACTTTTGCTGCTCTCTGTTAAAATCCCAAGATTGAGTGATTTTCTGATGCAGTCAGGGAAGAACAGCAGTGATTGCTCCAGCAAGCACACCAAACAGGATTCTCTCAGAGGAGAAGAAGGAGACAAGGGGGTGAGTACACATGCTGTACAACAGCTTGAAGTAAGTAAACTATCTGCCAACAAGTAGCTTTAAATACTGCAGTGACTGGAGATGGGAAACAGGTGCGCCGGCCGGGCTCCTCCCAGGACTGCCTGCTCCTGGATGACGGTGGTTCGTTCCACCTACACACTCATGCACACATGAGAGAGAAAGAGACAAAAGCCAGGTCTACTCATGGATGACATTTTTACACAAACCACCAAATAAGCCAGTGAAACTAACTAAACAGTGAGTGAACATCAACAGGCAACAGTGAAAATAAAAATCTAAAAGATGAGTCTGAAGTCATGTGACAGTCATGTGATTTGGGGAAGAATGTCATGAACTTCCCCAGCAAATTTAAGTTTATACTCAATAAATTGTCATAGATGGGTAAAAAAAAGAGTGTCTTTTAGCAAATGGACTGATAATTAGAGTTGCTACAGTACACATTATTTGTGATCTTTTTTTGGTGGCATTGACGTGCAAACTTTCAGCCTTTTCAGGCTTTCTTAATTCAGGTGGTTTAACAAGAGCATTGCTTTGACCTTTTAAGAATTACTGCCTTTTTTATACACAATCCCCCATTTTCACAGGTGACTCACCAACAGTTTTATGGCTAAGTGTGGCCTGTTCACTTACTATACCATAACAAATTACCCCAAACGATTTAGGTCCACATATTTATGGATCTAAGCATATACAGCGCTTTTCTCTTCTAACTGAGCTCTCAGAGTCCTGACACCCCAAGCAGCATTCACAGAGTGTTTCATAGCGATCACACGAACAGTCACACACTATTTCAGAGGCAATTTGAGGTTCAGCGTTTTGCTCAAGGATACTTTGACATGCACACTACAGAAGCAGGTTTTCAAAACCACTGATCCTCCAATTAGTAGCGACCCGCTCAACCTCCTGAGCCTCCGGTGCAATTGTATTTTTATTAAAACATTTTTTTTAGCTTCAAGCTTTCCTACTTTACCTGATCATTGTTTGTCTGCTTCCTGTGGAAAGCTGAGCCAGTCTGTATTAGGAGAGAGAGCGTACTATTTGAACACTATAACATTTTTTGCAAGTCTATCCTAAACTTTGGTTTCCAGTTACAAAAGAGAGCAGACCACTGATGAAACCCCCACTCAGACATCATGTGGCATTTCTGCAGAAATGGAAAAAGAATGACTCGCCACTGAATCTCACTGTTGCAAATGGCTCCTGATTGCTGTTGATAGATTGTTTGCATTCGTTTTCATTGGGGTTTCTGAGAGGACTGTGCAATCCAGGCCGTTCCTCGTGGAGGTACAGTGGGCTCTCTGGTGATGGTTTCCTGGCCCAGAGTAGGGACAGCCGTATCGATTTTGTCCCCCTCTTCAATCCATTATCAAGCCGCTATCAAGACAGCCAGGAAGCCTGTGGTTATCTGATTTCTCATTTTATAAGCAGATTGGAAAACAGCTACCAAACTTTGCAATTATAATGGGGTGGTCTCTGTATCAGTGTGCTCCCTCGTGATGCTTTACTTTTAATTTTATATACACACGGAGAAACACACACAGACACACACACCTGCTACTTCTGTTCCGGTATTGTTGATTGCAGTGCAAAGCAGTAAGTGACTCCTATATGCCTGCAGCCTGGTGTCTTAATTACACTCCTAAGTCTGATAATTACTTTATAATGACTTTGCTTTCCCTTTGCTCTCTTTGTAGTTATATTATTCTGACGTGGCACTTTTCATAGCTTGGAGTAATTCCCCGGAGTGTAACCAAAACAGAAATCAAAAGTCTCCCTGAGTTTTTCTGGGTTTCTAAACAGTAGCTGCAGGTCTTTCTTAGAAAGCCATTTGGATTTGGGTTGGTACAGGGTGTGGTAGTTACCACAGGATTCAAATCCAACCTGAGGCTGTTCTGTGTGGAGTTTGTATTTTTTCCCAGGGTTTTCTCTGGGTACTCTGGCTTCCTTCCACATCCTGAAGATTGTTTTTAGGTAAATTATTGAGTCATAATTGACCGAATGATTGTCTGTCTATGTAATAACCCTGAGACAGGCAACCTGTCCAGTTTGTACCCTGTCTCTTGCTCTGACAGAGGCTCCAACGCTCCATCCAGAGAACTGAAACGGATGAACAGAAGAAAATGGATCATTTTTCTCCGCAACAATTTCCAGCTCTTCCTACAGGATCTCAAGGCACACTCTCCGGCAAATTCTTGGTCTAATGAAAAGCAAGCCATCCAAACCAGAAACTGAACCTCTTCAGCTGGTTCAGTCTGACAGAGATGCAGAGGTTCTAATCCAAGATTTCTCCAGATCAGCTCATCATGGTATCAGTAAAGGCTGAGCCCAGCCGCCCTAGAGACAAAACGTAATTCAGCTGCTTATACTCACACCCTTATTCCACTTACTAGTTACTAACATGGTGTTTTGAAAAGGAAATTAGATCTGCAACAAGAAAACTGCCACTGAACACCACTGTGTAATTTTTAACAAGAATAGGTGGACTCATCTATGGGAGCAGACCCAGACAGCAGCCACAGGTTTACAGACAGGCAGGTGAGCAAGCTTTCCTTTCTGACAAGCTGAGAGTGATCCAGTGGAGATGAGGAATGGGAAACAGGTGTGGCAGCCATCCTAGGGTCGGGCTCTAGGAGGAGGAATGGTTTCCAGGCTACAGCGGCTGAGTAAGCGAGAAGGCTAGCCTGTCAAGATAAGGACAAACTGTTGTTAATGAAGAAATTGTACAGCTGCTGACTGAACACCTACAGCCACAAATAAAATTTTCATATAACTATCTGTGTAGGACCACATGTTTAATAATGAGTGAGCTTTAGAGCTGCTGTTAGTCTTTAGTTGTTCCACCCAGGGCGCTTCTGGCAATGTCTCCTCAAATAATGCTGAGGAAAAATGAAAATTGCCCAAACTAGTTATTTAATCATATGTGCTAGCATCCTATGATGTATTCGTTAGAACTTTTATTGTCATTGTACAGTTTCTTGAAAAGCGAAATTAGGTAGCAAGACCACAAAGGTGCAAAAGTAAAGAAATTAATATACAACAAAGAAAAGCAATAAGTAAACTATATATATGGTGTATGAGTCACAGAAACATTGTGGGGGTGAAAGGGCTCTGGTCATTTAGGATGGGTATGGTAATTGCACATCTGCCAGAATATTGCACAGAGAATGGCAGCAACATAGTCAATAGCAGCGACAGAGTGAAAAGAAGTCTGTTCACACTCTTAATTTGCATTAAGAGTTCAAACAGCCCACCAAAAGAAACTGTTTTTTTTTAGTCTATTGGTTTTGCACCTGATGGATCTGAACCGTTTTCCACAGGGCAGGATTTTGAAGAGGTGCTGGTTAGGATGGAGCTGGTCTTTTATAATCGCCCTGGTTAACAGGGCCTTCCAAAACATCACTAGTTTGAGCCTGGGGGAAGACAGAGACCCAGCCTCAGGGCATCAGCACACTGTATAAATGGGAGGGTTGGAACTGGAAACTCACCCACCGTCAAATCTGTGCTAAATCAACATGTGGATCCACTCCGGACACCCCCTGGGGAAATAAGGTAGCAAGCAGAAGCACTACCTTCTGCTACTACATACTGCAGCTTTGGAAAAACTCCCACACAAATAAATGTCTTATCTTATGAGCTTTGAAATATTACCAGTAAAACATATCATCATTTGCAGATCCACAACCTAGCAGTTGATACTCGTCTCCACTGGTATGGTTTCCTTTTACTGTGTCTCTCGCTGATCATCAGCTCTGCGAGTCTGCAGTGACACCTCATCAAAGTGGAATATGTCCGAGGCTTTACTGTGGCTACTGTAAGCCAGCCCGTTATCTTCAGTGAACAGGCTATTTCAATGGCACTCTTTGAAACCCTGCATCCAAATCTATTTGTTCCAATTATTCAAGAGTGTTAATTGCTGAAAGAGGTCCCATCTTTTTTCTTTCTTTTTTTTGCGTAGGTCCATGTGCAAAATCTGTTTGAGGAGGCCTGCTGTGACAACTCCCACTCATCCTCTTGTTCAAGTGAAGAGAAAACGGAGACACGTGGAGAGATTTCAGCACCAGGCTACTCTAAATAATGTTCCTGTGATTGTGTTTCATCAATGTGCTACTGTATTTTACACTTTACCTCCATTATGCCCCCTCGTTTCCAGCTACAGACACAGTTAATATCAGGTTTTCTATATAGTATTCTCAGCCATGCACCAAAGACATAAAAGGGGCCTGCAGTTCTTAAAAGAGCATGTTAAATGTCGATCTGTCTTGCCATTAACTTGCCCATTATGTCCAGCTGTGATGACAGATAATCGTGCACCGCTACAGTATGCCGTCTCTCACTGAGACACCAAAAGTAAAATCAAAGTAACACTGAAGCAACAGCATGAGTAAATCTGCTTAACCTCGAGCACCAATATTTTTATAAATGTGTTAATACCGCCTTAAACAGCCGATTCACTGTCAGAGGAAAGCCATTCATCTTGTTCCACTGATTCACACACAGTAGTGCATAAACAGGAGAGAAGTGACTTCTAATGTTGCGCAGTGAGTTTATGTCAGTAGGATCGTTTAGATGATGGATGGACAGCATGGATATATTTTTAAATGTAATTTAAATAACAGAGAAGTTCCTGTAAGTAAACAAAATAGTAAAAATAAGGAATTTTACGTGAATTAGCAGTCTGAGAAATATGAAGCCAGAATTTTCTGTTATTTTACACATAATATGCTGACAGATTTCCTTCTTTCATTACAGCAACTTCATCATAGAAAAACTGAAATGTACTGTTGAAACTGCACTTGCAATAGCTCAGGGATTAAATGTGTAGTTATGCTAGTTTACACTGACAGAGAGGCGAGTTTCAGTCATCCGGCCCACTGAAGACCAATGTGGGTTGTAAGTGATCCATGATGTAAAATGAGCTTGACATCCCCTCCTTAAACTGACGCAGCTGATCTAACATTTTCGGAAACGAAATGATTTGCTTTCATGCAAGTGAATCCAAATTAATCCAATGCATCAGCCTGCTTTAATAAACGGAAAAGTCCTCCAAATATCAGCCAATAAATTAAGCTGACAAAACATTAGGTTTTTCAAAGTAAGGTCAAATATCTACACTCGCAAAATGATTACACTAGTTTAGCATAAACACTGGAAGCAGTGAGGGAAAAAGTACTTTGCCTGTCTGAAAGTTAAAAAAAATAAATAAATAAATGCCTTCCAGCACATCCGGAGGCTCAGAAACAAGCACCTTTTGTTCAGTAATTCCATATAAAAACCAAACTGCAAAGGTGCCAAGTTAGAAATTTCAGTTTATATTGATTTCTTTTTTTCTTTTTTTTGAAGCAGGGTATTTTGTGTATGGGAGCAGTTACTTGCTCGGGTAAATTACATTTGTTGTAGGTGTGAGAGAGACATTTTTATATGGATTTTCTGAAGTCTTTCTGAATCTCTCCAGCTCACGCTTTTCCAACAGAAATATTGATGATTCTGCAGTGGTTGGATGTATAACTAATGGGCGAGAGTAGGATTGAATGATTTTGTGGAGTGAAGTGGTCTGGAAGGGAGAGTTATCGGCCTCTGAATGTGAAAAAGGTCAGAGAGATGGTGAGGATCTCTATATTTACCTGAAGGTACCTGAACGTCTACATCGATCACAGGCCGAACTGGAAGACAAATCCTGAGTCCTTTCAGTGTGTGCCATAAGATGTTGTGAGTGCTGTGCACTTTGCTGTGGTCTGCTGAGGGAGCACCATTAGAGTTGATCACACCAACAGACTGACTAGACTGATCAGGAAGGCTGGCGCTGTGATACTGAAGCTGTGGTGGAGAGGAGTTCACTGATCAAGCTGTTGTCCATCACAGACCACCTGACCACCCTCTGCACCACCTATTGGGCAGGCAGCGGAGCACCTTCTTTAACAGACTCGTTCAGGCCCACTGCCACAAGGACAGCTCCAGAAATACAATTTATCTGTATTACAATTTTTATGCAATTTATCTTTTTTCAAAATTATGGGATAAAAAAAAATTATTTCTCACTTCTCATTTTTAACCACTCCACTATCCCAGCATCCACCTGCAGCCTCCAGGAAGGATATTTATTCATTACTCCCCAAGTCTATATATAACATCTTAGACAGCAAACTTTAACTGTATTCAGCTGTGGATCAATCTGCAGATCAACCACTTGAAATGCCAGTTGTCAGACTGTTTTAACTTTATTGTAACTCTTGGCCAAAAAGCAAATTTGTATTTTTCTTTTCCAAATTCCAAACTATTATTTTCAATAGATGGGAAAAATGTCTGTAGATTAACTCCAGATTTTGAAAATATAGTGATTAAGAAAGTGTGTGAGACGATGACATAGTTTAATTTTTGGAAGTCTCAGGAGAGCAAAACAGCTACAGCATCAAATGAGATGAATGAACCTGTTGTGCAATTAAAAACACAGTAGTGCAAAAGACATTATCAGTAATTGAAGCTTCCCTCTTGGATTAGAAGTGTCATCTTAACATCGTCAGCTGGACAGTATCTGCACACAAGTCACCTTCACTGGCTAAACAAAGATAATCTTACAAACATTTTGCTGAGCAATGGTTGTCTTTTTTTCTCCTTCCAGTCCACTCAACTGAAACCTTGTGACTCATTTCTAAAATACCAAGTCTTTCTGAAAGTGTGATGAGTGTCTCATCTGCCTTGAAGGTTTAATCAAAGGTCATGCTTCTGCTTCACACAAATGTGCCGGGATCCCCTTCAGATTACTGAAAGCCCAGCAGGAAAGAAACACCCCTGCTAAAGGTAACAGTATTTTCTCAACTTTTTAACCCCATCTGCAACATTAGTAATCTTTGATAACAGTTCATTATCAGCTGAGCAGAGAGACGTCTGAATGCAACTGGGGCTTTGCCTCAACAAAGCAGAGACTATAAAACCAAATACTATGCAGAGATATTTTAAACGTTAAAGCCTGCAAAGGTCCACAAGATCTGCCTGGAAAGACAGATGACAGAGTGTTTACTGAGAGAGCGCCAGACGTAATGCCAGACATAATGTAACTCAACAACAAGGCCTCTGCTCTGATCTCACTCCTGATGGTGCTGTATACCATTTTCATTCACCTCATCATATGTGATGTTTACAAAGATCAGACAGACCTACTAAAGCTGACACATTTCACAGGGTCAAGGCCTTTAAGCTCAATAGGGCACTAAGTGCTGCATGCCCTATTTTGCAGCATAAAGATATCATCACTTCCCATTTAATATACTTGAGATTCTTTCCATAAATAGAAGAAAAGTAATCCAAACTAAATCACAATACAGTGAAAATATTCATTTTGGCAGCACGTCAGACAAAAGTGATGAGAATATTCTGGGTATGGGTGTATTTGTTGGGAATAATGACGAGGGGAAAAAAAACAGAAATTAGAGAATGACGCGAAAATAAAATCTATGTTTATGCACCGTATTAGACTTTCAGCTTTTTAATTTACTATTTAAAAATACATGTTTTCCTTGGACTCGACTGCTAATTCTCGCCCCCAGCTGCTGTGAAAACACTTTACAGTGACTGTTTACTTTAATGGTGGGAAGCAGCTGAATTGAAGAAAATACATCCCAAGTAGTGTCAAAAAGCAAAACAAGCAAAACCGCAGGATGAAGTACCAAGAAGGTAATAGACGTCGCTCACAATCATCATCATTTTTCAGATTTCCTTTTCCCATTCTTTTTGAATACGTGATAACTTTTCAAAAAATCAGCAAGCCATTTAAAAGATCGTTTGTATCCTGCTGGGATGAGTCACACTGTGTCACACAGCTGTGACTGCGATAATTAGTCTGCATGTAAAAGCTAATTTTCTGACACATTTCTATCATCCAGGCAAACACAGAGAGATTTCAACTGATTAACGATAAGCTGAAGACAAGTGAGAATAAAGGGAATGTTTGCTGGTTTAAAAAAACAGGAGAGAGGAGGGGTTTTTTAATTTATAAAGTAAAAAAGTATCTACAGCGTCCTTTTTCTGCAAACATGCCAGCAGCAACATTATGGTGAAAGCCTTTACAAGTACGGCCTTACTTTGGGCATGTAAATCTCTCCACATATCCAACCAATCTCACACAGAGAATGTTACTTAAGCTGCTTTAGTTTGCTTATATTATTTCTGCTTAATCTGCAAGCCACTGTGCAACCCACCTCTTCTATTTCATGCTGTGTCTGACTTGCTCAGTCTCATATTTATTGTTACTGATGTCTGCTGTAGGCTCCTGGTAGGTTGCCAAACAGGTCCACAACAACAAAGATATAATCACTGCTTCCTCTTTTCTTCACCACCAAGCTGATTGTTTGTATCTATTTCATCCAATCTCTTAGATCCTCTTCTGTGTCACCAGCCCTCTCCATGTCCTCCTTCACTAAATCCACGAACCTCCTCTTTGGTCTTCTGCCTGGTAGCTCCACCATCCTTTGTCTGTCCATCCTCTGCACATGCCCAAACCATCTCAGCCTTGCCTCTCTAACTTTGTCTCCAAAATGCATATAAATTATGCATATGGAAATTATTTTCTTTGGCTAAAGTGGTGCTGGCTTCAGAGAAAAAATGGGCTTTTGTGCTAAAGTGGTGCCACTAAGCTGATTATTGTTTTTGTCAACCATTTGACCAATTTTGTTGTCTTTGCCTCATAGGGAACAGCCATAAAATGAGCATCGATTTATAAGCTGAAATGTTTGGCTGAATGCTCATTGCTCATATGACAGAGAAATAACAGGCCTCCATTTGGTTCGTTACATAACTCACACCCAAACAAAGCTTACTACAGCATCGCAGCTCAGCTGAATGTGCCAAGGAGAGGTCACAAATTGACTGACTTCGCTAAAGCTTTGGCTAATTTTTTACACATAGTAAAATGTAGCAGCTGCTAGTCCATTCCACGCACCTCTCCTGCAGTGATATCACAAAGTTTTGAAGCTCAAGGTAGTGTTAGGCAAACAATATTTGGGACCTTAATCATCAGTCCTAAAGCTATAAATGAGTGAGTCATACCCAAAAACTTAGAAGTCCAGCCTGCAGCTGCATAGCTGATGATATGTGAGATTGAAAATTGAAAGATCGAATTTGTTCACATCTTAATGTGTTTTATGTTGGGGTGATTAGACCCAGCAGAGAACATTAAGCCTGCAGACAATACTGTCACTATCTTCTTTTCAGTCAAATCCACCTTTTTAACAACTGGCTATAAGAAAGTTTGTTGCAGAAACTTCAGTGGAGCTGTATTATTTATGGGCCTACTGTTACGCAAAGTGTGACCCCTGAAATGAACACTCGGCACCCAGCACACTGAGAAATATTCAGGGTGAGTGAATGAACACATTAAAGAGCTACTGTACCAGCGCTGATGCACAGTTTGGCGTGTATGTGTGTGTCAGTGTGTTTTTTCAGCCTTCAAAAATAAGATCCTGCAGAGATAATGATGATGTTTGTATTCCTAGCTGTCTATAAATCACCATGCTTAATGCCTGGAAGACTCTTATTAAGCTATAATGTGATTATTGCAAATTATAATACACTCTTATCAGCATATGAGCACATTTTAAAAGTGAGCACAAAGAAGGCAATAATGAAAGCGTCAGGCGATAGAGCAGCTGCAGTGCAATGAGAATGAAGGCTGCATAAGGAGAAAAAAAAAACAAAATTAGGCATTTCCTCCTGAGATGCCTTGTGGGCAGTGACTGCAAGAGGCTCTTTATGTGTTTGTGTGAGACATTAGGGGTCATAATCGAGTTGGGCTGAACAAGGCCAATGACCAGGCCCAATGACCAGAGCAAAAAGGTCAGTGGCTCGAGTTTATTGGGTTGGCGTTTGGAAATGCTACCAAACCCTGCAGGCTTTGACCATTGCAACAAATCACTTCCGACAGATAAACCGATCAGCTGCTATTTGTGGATGCATAACATTTACTTAGATGCTCTGAGGTTGTTGGATCAAGCATCAGTGCATCATGAGTTAAGAGACTGTAGCTCATTGCTTAGCGGACTCAACACTTCTGCCATGTATTACTTTCGGGTTTTGCCAAACTGTCTCATTGAGACATAGCCTCACCTTTGTGAACTGTTTAATATGATGTAAAATATTCTCTTTGGATGATTTTATTTCAATCCCACGTACAGCAAGGCAAGGTCAGTTAAGCTAAAAGTCAACACATTTCAGTGTCTTTTGTGCTCTGCCAAATAAAAGCTGATGAAAATATGTGGTACAGAAAAAAGAAATCGATTTAAACAAGAAGAAAGAAGTATGTGAATAACTGTATCATGTAGTCAGATTAATATATTGAGTTAGTTGGAAATTGTTTGGATGCTTACGAAACATTGGTTACATACTGTAACCCTAGTTCTTTGACAAATACAGACTGAGCTGTGGGGGCTCAAAACTTTTTGAACTATAGCTAAATTCCTCTGAGATTACAGTGTGTAACCAATGTTTTATTTGACAACAATACCGTCTATGAGCTGCTGGGATGAGGGCATAGCTGGAGGTGGTGCTCCCCTATAGTGGTGGTTTGCCCTCTAAGGAGACTTGTTTTTCCTTTGCTTAGTTATCCAACTTTTCTCATTGCCTCTGGCATGCTGCTCTTTGTTGGGTGACATAGATGGTAGATTAGGCCAAGAGATGGCTGGAGGCTGGTGCTGTGGAGTGGTGTTGGGCTGCCAGAGGATGCTGTAAGGGAGATAGTAGTAGGATACACCAGGATGGGATATCGGAGGGTTTCTTCTTAAAATGACCACCTTCTGGTTTTCCATGCTGAGATATAGCTGTCTTTGAGAGATCGGACCTCCTCAAGCCTTCTGTGCTTCATGTTCCACTTATAGACGAGGCTTTAAATAGTGGTGGAGTGATAAAAGCATATCAGCAGTGAGTACAGGATCTTTAGTCCTTAAATTGTTTTTTAAAAAACTGATTTTATTTGTTATTTTCTGCTCCTCCACTGTTAAATTCATCCACTTATGCAAAGTCAGGTCATGGTGGCTTCAGGCTATGCAGTGTATTCCAGACATCCTTTTCCCCACCGCAAAGCTTTTCTCTTCCTCCTGTGGGATCCCGAGGCGCTCCCAGGCCAGACAAGATCATCTCTTTAGCTAGAGATCTGTAGAGATACTGTAAGTTTTTAACCATCATTTCCTCCCAGTTGGACAGACTTTCCTCCCAGAGGGAAGCATCGTAATCAGATGTCTGAAACACATTAACTTTCTCCAAGCTCTCACCACATGTCTACACTCTCCACTTCTATCTATTCCTCCAGTGCAAAATATTCCATTTTATTCACCAGCAAGATATTAACCTTGTCTGTCAACGTTGACAAAGATTTTGACAAAGAAAGGAGAAACTCCAGCGAGGTTCATCACCAAGAACATTAGCTTTTCACACATACTCATTTGATTCGTGGTTATGAGAAAAATATTGATCAATGCAGCTTCAAGTTACACAGTGCTGCTACAGATTCATTAAGGTGTCGCATTGTAGCTTTTTTTTTTTTTTTACCCCTATGATGTAGAAAATTTCCTAATCAATGTTTGCAGTAATCCACTGACTTTTCCAGCCATATTAGCCACTGCAGAGAGTGGACTCTTTAAGGCTTTATGTTCCTGAAGAATCATCATTGCACAATAATTTGTTGTTTGGCCTTTAAGTGCTGCCGTATGAACATAATAGCTTTGCATGGTTTCTGCGTAATTTATTACATTTAGGTTTTATGTGTCCTATGAAAACAGCAACATCAATGATAAAGTATCACAAAGCAGAGGGAGAAAAATGACCTTACATTAATAAATAAACAGACGGAGTTGTTTGAATTTGTTTTCTGACAAATATAAGAATGGTGACGCAAATTAGACTAATTATTTATTCAGTAGATGTAATTTAGTTAGAGGCGGAGAAACAGATTTCAGATAAATGAACAGGCACAAGGAACACAGCTGAATGATCCTGGATTTTAATACATAGTCTTTGTCTGTATTTAACACACTGTAGCCCATGTAAATCTAAAAACAGTGGCATTTACAGTTATTGCAAATATTCTGGAGTGAAGACCACATTAATTTACTTCCTGGGCACAGCCATCGGTCATAGTAAATGGCCTGTATTTGTATAGCACTTTACTAGTCCCTAAGGACCCCAAAGCGCTTCACACCCATTCACACACCGGTGATGGTAAGCTACATTGCAGCCACAGCCAGCCTGGGGCGCACTGACAGAGGCGAGGCTGCCGGACACTGGTGCCACCGGACACTGGCGGCACCAGGCCCTCTGCCCACCGCCAGTAGGCAACAGGTGAAGTGTCTTGCCCAAGGACACAATGACCGAGACTGTCCAAGCTGGGGGCTCGAACCGGCAACCTTCCGATTACAAGGCGAACTCCCAACTCTTGAGCCACAATCGCCCCAGGAAAAAGAAAGTAAACCCTCTTTCAGTTTAAGGCTTTAAGTAACAAAACATATGAAAAAAATATGTGCTCCTCTGATGCTTCATAGGGATTAAGAGCTTAAGTACAAGTCAGGTGCTATCAAATAGACTTGATTAACTGATCAGTACTTCTATAGCTCTACTCCATTCAATGTTCTGTTCAGTTTTAATGATATAGCCTTTATATATCCTCCTTAAAACAAACTGGGGTTCTTTTGCTTGCTAGGCAAATGTGTAAACCACTACACTACAGAGCCACTACATTTGAAGCTGGCTGCATGTGTAAAAATGGACGTTTTAGGTCAAACCTGGCTTCTGACTAATGGTTTTGAGTCAGTGAACTGTAGTGAACTCCGAGTAAATATTTCCTGACGTTTTCTTAAAGTAAGTTGAAAAGTAATTTTTTGAATTCCTTTGTCAAGTTTTCAGTCTAGTCTTAAGTGCCACTCAAGATTTTACAGTCCTAAGTTGAGTCTCAAGTCTAGGATAAAAGATGACTTTCGGGGCATGTCAAACAAGTCTAAAGATCTTAGAGGAAAAATATGCAGCCTTTTCTCAGTAGAATGTCATTTGGACATTTTGCTCCTTTTTCTTTTTTTATAGACAATTTGAAACCTTTTGGCTTGACAATGGGTTTAAAGTCCGGGATAGATGAGGAATACAGATTGTCAGGATAAAGAACTTTATTCTTGCTTCATTTTATTCTAGATGGCTGCAGCTCCTGTAATTCCAAAACTACTTCACTGTTCACCTGGCCTCTGTACAACAACACATAAAAGAGCACAAAAGCCTTGCAGCCTACTAGTTCACCTTTTATACGATTTGTAAGTACGACTATTTCATGTTTTAAACTGTGTTTTTGTTCTTTACTTGCTCCCAGGAACATTTAACACCATCATGGTGTTAAATGTTCCTGGGAGGCCATAGGAATAGTTGCTTAGAACAGTATCTAAGCAACACATTAAGTTAATGGGAAGACAATTCTATTTAGATCTACCCGTGGCTTAATGTTGAGGCAGTGATATAGATAAGCCCAGCTGAACATTTTCTTCCAGCTTTCCTTCCAGGTTTTGGCTGCTGCAAATGTGTTGCTTTTAGCCCGTTTTAAACGTCTGCTTCCTAACTTGCCCACGTGTGTGATTAAGCATCCAGTGGCAGCACAGCCCCTTTTTATATGAACTCATTCCTAGACTCAGAAAATCAGGGTGGACCTACCAAGGTTTAAACCACTGTGGTGTGACCACGTAAAGAAGTCAAGTGTTTAACAGCACATGAAGTCATGTAAGGCATTCATGGCCTCATGTGGTGTAAATACTAGTTTTGATTTTCCTCAGGTCAACACCTACACATAATATTGCAAGGGAAATCTTCAGGTAGAGAAGTCTCAAGTAATTTAAGCCTGCAAATCCTCATTTTTTATGACTTAAGTGAGTCCCAGGTCTCCAGCTCTTGCAGACAGATGGTAGTCCTGAATTAGGCCTGTGGTGTATGTCGCTGTTGGTAGGCACAGCGGGAGAGATTAAAACCGCTTTTCCTTCTTTGAAAGCAGGTCCTGCAATTACAAGCTGTCTGTGGATTTGCATAGTTCATTAAACTGTTGCCACTAGTTTCTCAATGACATTAACATTAATTTATTTATATCAATATTTGTCCACAGAGGCGGTCCATTATGCTTTATGAATTTAACAGCTCTCTCCATTTAAATTTATTAAGGTAAATGAGTTTTCATGAAACACTTCACTGCACCATATGGTTCCGTTCCAGTTCAGTGACATTAATGTCCAGGGTGCAAGTCTGTGACAAGTCACTGTTAATCATTTTTCACTAAGAGTTGGTGGATAAGATACGACTACCTTAAAAATACGTGGAGCGGGAACAATCCCCATTGATAATCTCTCTGTAAGGGAGCTTTTAATTTGAAATTTGTAAAGGCTGATGTGCAGCTTAGATTGAGAATAATGGGCAACTGTATGGGAACTTTCTCTCCCAGAGCTCCTGCAACGGCAAGCAGCTCACAGATCCTTTCCTGGATAGATGGACTGGAGACAATTAGTGTATGCTCCCACACTGGACCTGTGGCTCAGTCCATGCATACACTGCATTTCAGGCACAAATGAAGTTTGGCATCCATTAGAGCATTGCCACTTTGAAACTCAGATTAATCAATATCTGGTCTCGGTAAGACAGTTTCTTAAAATTAAACGTTTAATAACCTTACCCTTGCTGACTACATTACATTCTGTCAATTAGTTGGACACACCACAGAAGAATGGACAGACTGCTTTGAGCTGATAGGAAAAGATCCCTAACTCAAATAACCACTTGTTAAAATCAAGAGCATCTCTGAATGCACAACATGTTGAGCCTTTAAGCAGATGGGCTAATGCAGAAGACGACAATTCACAGGGGTTCACCAAAAATGTCCAACAGAAGATTTAAAAAAAAAATGTCTGGTCTGATCAGTCTTGATTTCTGCTGCAAGATTTGGATTGCATAGAGTCAGACGAACATAAAACCATGGATCTATCCTGTCTTGTTTCAACAGTATAGACAGGTGGTTGTGAAACGAGGTGGGGGATATAGTATCTTTTCTGACCATAGCCATCTGATTGTGACCACAGTGTAACCATCTACCGCTAGCTACTTCCAGCAGGATAACACACCATGTCAGAAAGCTCAGATCATCTCAAACTGGTTCTTGAAGGTGACAATGAGCTCCCTTTGGAATGTGATGGAACGGGAAAATCACATCATGGATGTGCAGCCTACAAATCTGCAGCATCTGTGTGATGGTATCATGTCAACATGGACAAAAATCTCTGAGGAATGTTTCCAGCACCTTGTTGAATCTGTGCAATGAAGAATGAAGGCAGTTCTGACAGCAAACAGGAGGTCAACAGTCCTGGCAATGTGTAACTAATGAAGTAACCAGTGACTGTATATTACTTGTGTTACATTAGATTACTGTGTTATGCTAGCTTTCAGGACAATAACTTACCTAACTATCATTAGTTAAAAAAAAATAAATAAATCAACCTTTGAACAGCTTACTGGATCCCGTGTTTAAATGTGAACACCACATCAGATATTGTGTAAACCAACACAACCACCTCACTATGATTTTCTCACAGGTGTTCTTTATATGTTGATATCCTCTGTGCAACAAGGGGACAAATATCTGCTGCGAGCAAAGGATTTTCATGGTAAGCTACCTCGCACAGCAGAAAGTGGAAATGCACTCACACACACCAAGAAATATATGATGTTCTGAGCACCTCTGCTACACCCAGCAGAATGTGCAGCACCATATTAAATCATATGATGCAACTGACATGATGAGGTCACACAGGCAGTCTCCATTATCATCCATGCTGTCTGTCTTTGGCTGATATTCCTGCATCAGATCAATAAAGGCACCTTTGCAGTTTTGTTTTGTTTTTTCAATTATTTAATGACTGACTTCAAATCTGGGCAAAGACTACTAAGGGTTTTAAGTCAAATTTGTACATGGAGGAGTGTTTTGTAATCACTTCACATTATTGAAACTCTGTCCATCAATGCAGTGTGACATATAATACCATATATTAATTTGTGCATGTTCACGTTTTCTGCACATAAAGCTGGACATTTATGCTCAATGTATTATCAATGTAATACTTCTGTTTACTTATGTTTTACTTTCCCAGTTTGCCCAGAAATTATCAAAACATCTCGTCTTTCTTGCTGTAATAAATGAGTAAAAATTAGAGCTACAGAGTGTCTGCAAGCTGCACCCTCAGTGTTACTGACTCAGCTTTCAAGCCTAAGTCTTCAGTGTTAACAGAAAAAAACATTTCCAGCATGATAATAAAAAAAGTTAGATATGTATAGCTAGTTTGTAATAAGATGATCAGTATTAATATTATTTGTGCTATCTGCATTATAAACCAGTGGTGTTACAGTTGAATGAAGCAAACACATCAATGGTAAGGCTGATTTATATAATATGGTACCCAACAGGTTTACAGCTGTACATGGAGGGAGAGCCATATGAGATCTACTGTTGTTCTAGAAAAAGAAAGAACACATCAAAGCAGTGTTAACATAAATAATTTACAAGAAAAAGAGTATTACATGAAAAAAAGTAGATCCTTAGGAAGCAGATGCCATCCTTGAACCCTTTCCATACATGCTTACTGTACAGAAACACCTTCACATTTTATGACAATCCACCCAAATAGAAAGAAAATATATTTACAGCTAATCAAATCAGTGGTATGTGAACAGAACATGAAAAAAAAAAAAAAGCAATACTGGCTTTATCAAGAGGAGTAGCTCTACAAATACAAGCTATTTTCAATACTGCAGTAAAATGCCAATATCCACACAAAGACACACAGTATGGAATAACAAAAATGCTAATAGCTTCAGGGAGGTGATTAGAAAAAAAACATTGTATAATATAATTTTGACAAAAACGGCCACTGATTTAAAAACAAAACAAAACAAAGCTTTGCATTATTTATGAAGACTTTCCCAAATTAAACCCAATTGTATATGAACTGGGAAGCAGGAGGGAAAATGTATGGCAGCAACTGATCTTTTTCCCATTAGTTAGAGCCAGGCTAACAAGAGTCACCACGCATAGAATGGAAGTGTTATGCAGAACCATTACCGTATTTTCTGGACTATAAGCCGCTACTTTTTTCCTAGGTTTTGAACCATGAGGCTTATACAAAGGTGTGGCTATTCTGTGGATTTTTCTTCCACCGCTAGGGGCGCTCTCACCGGAATTGGAATCAAAAACAAGACAGACGAAAAATCAATGCAAAGAAGAATACGATACTTTTTCTTTAGCAGACAGAACACGCACAACAAATTACCAACTGGTAATTATTTTCAAATCCTCGCCCCTTCCTCGTGGAAACCACACAAAGAAGTTCATATGAGTTTTAAGTTGAAGGCCATCAATCTTGCTATCCAGGAAGGAAACCGGGCTGCTGCACGCAAGCTTAGCGTCAATGAATCTATGGTGAGACGTTGGAGGAGGCAGCGGGAAGAGCTCATGCAATGCCAAAAGTAGAGAAAAGCTTTCAGAGGACATAAAAGCAGGTGGCCTGAACTTGAATATGTCCTGGAGGACTGGGTGAATACACAGAGAGCAGGTGGCCGAGGTGTACTCACTGTACAGATCCGACTGAAAGCCAAAACAATCGTCCGCGAAATGAATATTGAAGATTTCAAAGCTGGGCTGTCGTGGTGTTTCAGATTTATGAGACGTAAAAACTTGTCCATCAGGGCAGATGGACAACCTGTCCATCATGCATCATGGTGCCAGGATAACCATCTCCAGCTGAACGTTGGCAAGACCAAGGAGCTGGTGGTGGACTTCAGAAGGAGTCAGCACAGAGACTACAAGCCCATTATCATCAATGGAGCTCCAGTGGAAAGGGTGCAGTCCTTCAAATATCTCGGTGTCCACATCTCCTCAGACCTGACATGGGCTGCCCGCATTCAGGTCCAGACCAAAAAGGCTAGGCAGCGCCTGTATCACCTACAACAACTGAGGAAGTTCAGGGTCTCTCCAGAGATCCTCGGGATTTTCTATACAGGCGCTGTGGAGAGCATCGTCACACAGAACATGACATCCTGGTTTGGGAACAGCTGTGTTAAGGACCAAAAAGCTCTTCAGAGAGTGATCCGTACAGCTGAACGCTGCTGCAGGATTGCTCTCACCCACTTCAGGACACCTACACCAGGAGATGCCGGACTAGAACAGCACAGACACTGAAGGACCCGTCCCATCCTGGCAACAAACTGTTCCTACTTCTGAAATCCGGTAGAAGGTTCTGCATCATCTGGGCAAGGACAGAGAGACTCAAGAGGAGCTTCTATCCCCAAGCCATCCGGGCCCTAAACCTGGAGGTACAACAAAGTATTTGCAGCCACTTGACATCAGTGTGAATCGGGCATTTAAAGCTGCACTCCAGGTTGAGTGGGAGACTTGGATGACAAGTGGTGAGAAGCATCCTTTTCTGATGTCTGTCAGTGGATCCTAATACCGGTTATTTTCTTTTGTTTCTGTTCCGTTTTAATCAGCTATGTTGCTGCCGTTAAAAGGCACTGAAAGAATCTGTTCAGGTACATACATGTACATTTACAGTACAAAATCGTTCTGTACATGCAGTAAATATCTAATTTTTCAACATAGATATCTGCGGCTTATATACTGGTGCGCTCTATAATCCAGAAAATACAGTACTTGTGCTACTTTTACACAAAAAATCTTTTTTTTTTTACGCATCAAGCTACTCTGAATTTTGCATCACTCTGAGTAAGACCGGCTGGTAAGCTTTCCTAAATTTGAAACACAGAAAGAGTTATGTGCAACTACATATGGAATTACAGATCACTGAGGAATAAATGTGTGTGAACTCCTTGTGAGAACAAACACTGTTTCCACTTCCTTTCCTGCAAACACCCTACCTTTCTTTTTTACCCACACAAGGGCAAAAACAGCACACAATTAGTGATGGCTTGAGTGAGCTGTAAAGTGCCTTTGCTCTGGGGTATTAGTGAGGCCCCTGACTCAGCCCAGGGTTTGCTCATCCAAATTCTAGAGAGCCTGGAGCTCGAGGAGCAGCGTAATGCCATTTAACGAGATGTTGTTCACAAAAAAACGTTGTGAAATCTCATGACTAAGAGCCAAACCTTTCTAAAGCCAGCTCCATATTCCAGCTCCTTTGTGACTACAGTCTCGATCTAACAAAGTAGACATTGGACGCAATACATTTTTCTGGGATTCTGGGTTTTGTAAACTGGCTGAGGTTGCTTTCAAAGATATCTGTATTCAAAAGATGGAACAGAATAGAGAAGGAATCCCACAGGAAGGCCCACAGAGCCACGTTTCTTGCTAACGTTATAGTCTGATGTTGTAGTTCTGCTGTTGTGAAAAAAAAAAAATCCTGCTGAGATCAACGTTTGAGTGAAGGAAAATTCAATGTGGCGTCCCCTTTCTTCTCAGCTCCAGAGTGTGCAGGCCCTCCTGCCGACCCAGAGCGTGCAACGTGCCGACTTTGTGGGCCATCTCTGTGGCAGTGATGTCAATCTGGGCGTACTTGGTGGAGCTCTTTCCTGTCAGGACACAAAAGTGGGACTTCTTTTAACTCAATCAGTGTACCATTTAATTATTCATCAGTGTTGTGCTGCACACAAAACTAGCTGCACAGAGCAGAAGCTATTAGATGATTAATCTGACAATGGAAATTTTAAAAATTAGCTTGTCATTTTAGAAATATTCCAACGAGTGTATCAGTATCATACAATATCATATCGTACGTTTACCTCACTCACAGAAGCTTTTCATGCGCTTTGCTAAATTCCTGTCCTCTTCTACGATTTTATCTTGTGGTGCGCCCCAAGGTTCATTTTTGGGGCCTGTCTTCTTTGAAGACATCTCATATCATTGTTTGAGATGATGCCCAGTTGTACATGTCATTCAATGTTACCAAATTATTTGTCTTATAAATAACCGGATGGCAGCCAATTGTGTATTTTGTCTCACTTTATTGTTATTATTGTAATTTGTTATTACTTCCGCTGACCAAATTATCTCTGGATCGCATCCTTGGATAGCCCAGAATGCTGCCCTAAGGTTTCTCACCAGTTCCTCTGAAAGGTCCCTTGTGACACTGATTCTGCCCTCTTTAAACTGGCTCACCACAAAGTTCAAAGTTCAATTTCAGATTCTGATTATCACTTTCCAAGCTCTTTGTGGTGCCTCCCTATATTAGTGAATTTCTACATCCATACATAACTGCTAGGTCTCTGATGCAAGTTGATCAATGCTTCTTGGTTGTACCTCAGTCCAAGTCGAGGATAAAAGGAGGTTTTCGCTGCCATGTTGTGGAACTCACTTCCACTAGACTAAAGATCTGTTGACACTGCTGATACCTTTAAAGGGAAGGTGAAGACCCACCTATGCAAACGTGCTTTTATTTGGTTTTATCCTTTTATGCTGTTTTAATGCTCTACTGTCTGACATTGTGAAGCAATTTATACTATTCTTGAAAAGCACTACATAAATAAACTTTACTTTCTTATATCAGTGCTGTGAAAAAACATTTCCCACCTTCTTTATTAATTAGCTTTTTTGCCTTTTTCTCTCACTTAAATGTTACAAATCATCAAATTTTTATATTAAACAAAAATAAACTCTGTGAATATAAAATGTAGTTTTAAATGATGATTTCATTTATAATATTAAGATTATTTCACTCCTACCTGTAGCGACTGATTAGCCTAGCTAAGTCGGAGATAAGCATCTAGCCTAAGGCTTTGGTTTCCCTTCATGAGCCATCAATCATATACAAGTATGCAAGTTCACTTTCCTGATATAAATGGCTGCAAGGTGGCATCAGCAAAGTGTTGTTTATAAATTTTACTCCATAATATTTCTTTTGTTTCCCTTTGGTTTACACATTTGCAGATGTCTTTGGGCATTTTTCATTAATCCCAACATTCTTTTGTCAACAAGATTATGGAAATGAATTGTTAGGGGATATAATCATTTCTTGAACTTGAATCATTAATTGTGGAAGTGACAAAAAACACTCCTAGATCATCTTAAAACATTAATACATACATATATATACACACCGTATTTTCTGGACTCTAAGCCGCTACTTTTTTCCTAGGTTTTGAACCATGAGGCTTATACAAAGGTGTAATTATTATTAATTATTTTCAAATCCTCGCCCCTTCATCGTGGAAACCACACAAAGAAGTTTGTATGAGTTTTAAGTTGAAGGCCATCAATCTTGCTATTCAGGAAGGAAACCGCGCTGCTGCACGCAAGCTTAGCGTGAATCAATCTATGGTGAGACGTTGGAGGCGGCAGCGGGAAGAGCTCATGCAATGCCAAAAGTCGAGAAAAGCTTTCAGAGGACATAAAAGCAGGTGGCCTGAACTTGAAAATGTCCTGGACTTATACATCTTTTTTTTTTTAATACGGCAGATGCGGCTTACAAACAGGTGCGCTCTATTGTCCAGAAAATACGGTATATACACACACACACACACACACACACACACACACACACACACACACACACACACACACACACACCTCTGCCCTCGCTGCCAGTCTGCGTGCTTCAAGAATGAGACAGCGCATCACAACACAAATCATATGCAAATGATTTAGCTGAAGCATTTAACATTCCTGTCATGCACTGTCTTCCATATGCACATTACCATAATGTACAGTGGGGCAAAAAAGTATTTAGTCAGCCACCGATTGTGCAAGTTCCCCCACCTAAAATGATGACAGAGGTCAGTAATTTGCACCAGAGGTACACTTCAACTGTGAGAGACAGAATGTGAAAAAAAAAAATCCATGAATCCACATGGTAGGATTTGTAAAGAATTTATTGGTAAATCAGGGTGGAAAATAAGTATTTGGTCAATAACAAAAGTACAACTCAATACTTTGTAACATAACCTTTGTTGGCAATAACAGAGGTCAAACGTTTACTATAGGTCTTTACCAGGTTTGCACACACAGTAGCTGGTATTTTGGCCCATTCCTCCATGCAGATCTTCTCGAGAGCAGTGATGTTTTGGGGCTGTCGCCGAGCAACACGGACTTTCAACTCCCGCCACAGATTTTCTATGGGGTTGAGGTCTGGAGACTGGCTAGGCCACTCCGGGACTTTCAAATGCTTCTTACGGAGCCACTCCTTTGTTGCCCGGGCGGTGTGTTTTGGATCATTGTCATGTTGGAAGACCCAGCCTCGTTTCATCTTCAAAGTTCTCACTGATGGAAGGAGGTTTTGGCTCAAAATCTCACGATACATGGCCCCATTCATTCTGTCCTTAACACGGATCAGTCGTCCTGTCCCCTTGGCAGAAAAACAGCCCCATAGCATGATGTTTCCACCCCCATGCTTCACAGTAGGTATGGTGTTCTTGGGATGCAACTCAGTATTCTTCTTCTTCCAAACACGACGAGTTGAGTTTATACCAAAAAGTTCTACTTTGGTTTCATCTGACCACATGACATTCTCCCAATCCTCTGCTGTATCATCCATGTGCTCTCTGGCAAACTTCAGACGGGCCTGGACATGCACTGGCTTCAGCAGCGGAACACGTCTGGCACTGCGGGATTTGATTCCCTGCCGTTGTAGTGTGTTACTGATGGTGACCTTTGTTACTTTGGTCCCAGCTCTCTGCAGGTCATTCACCAGGTCCCCCCGTGTGGTTCTGGGATCTTTGCTCACCGTTCTCATGATTATTTTGACCCCACGGGATGAGATCTTGCGTGGAGCCCCAGATCGAGGGAGATTATCAGTGGTCTTGTATGTCTTCCATTTTCTGATGATTGCTCCCACAGTTGATTTATTTAATCACACCAAGCTGCTTGCCTATTGTACATTCACTCTTCCCAGTCTGGTGCAGGTCTATAATACTTTTCCTGGTGTCCTTCGAAAGCTCTTTGGTCTTGGCCATGGCGGAGTTTGGAGTCTGACTGTTTGAGGCTGTGGACAGGTGTCTTTTATACAGATGATGAGTTCAAACAGGTGCCATTCATACAGGTAACGAGTGGGGGACAGAAAAGCTTCTTACAGAAGACGTTACAGGTCTGTGAGAGCCAGAGATTTTCCTTGTTTGAGGTGACCAAATACTTATTTTCCACCCTGATTTACGAATAAATTCTTTACAAATCCTACCATGTGGATTCATGGATTTTTTTTTCACATTCTGTCTCTCACAGTTGAAGTGTACCTCTGGTGCAAATTACTGACCTCTGTCATCATTTTAGGTGGGGGAACTTGCACAATCGGTGGCTGACTAAATACTTTTTTGCCCCACTGTATACCTTGTATGAAAATCATATAAGCAAAATGTCAGAGTTTAAACCCACAACATCAGTCCTCGTGCACCAATATGTGTCTCCTGTTAGAGTCCTGTCGCCTTACAGTGCCAGAATTGAGGACATCAAAACCGGCTCCTCACGACACATAAATAGTCCCTGGAGGAGGGTCCCATTAGGGCCACTGAGTTTACAGCTGTGATCTGAATGCCCTGCGACCCCCTTTCAGTGCCGAAATAGGACACTCCTCCTCCCAGGTGACAGATTAATGAGGCCGCATGCCGGGATATAAACTGTATTGCTGACATTAGACATTAACCTCATGTCAGAGCTCGAGCCACGCTGTTCGTATTCTCGAGGGCAGTGACGCTAGCGGCCAACGTGTCTGTCAATTACGGCTCCGATGACAAGGACTCAGCTGTCTTTTACCAAGATGAGAGGAAATCATCTCAATTGTTTGCGAGCGATTCCAGTAACTCTGAGTAGGTCGAATAGAATTACACATAAATATGTAACTACAATGGCTTTCATCCTTGCGTAACGCTGATACACCAGCTTACTGTAAGTTGGCTCTTGCACAGAACACTTTTGCACATTGAGCAAAAGCAAAAAATACCTCACACTATGAGTATCAGGGCATTACTGAGGTCATTTTGTTTCTTAAATCAAGGAGGTGGTCTCTAAAATTCAACAATTTGCATTTTGGACAGTCCCGGGAAAATCTCACAAATATACAAAGACAATCTGAAGAGAGAATAAAAGGAAACAATGATTTTACAGCTTACTCTCCAAAAACGCAGGACGTGGTTCATCAGACCTGACTAACACCAACTCTAATAGTTCGCCCGCAGCTTCTTTTACTTCCTCTTACGCCAACACGTGCTTGTTCATAGGGGAACTTTGCATTGTTGGATTTCTGTCCATAATGGCATTTGATGAGCTTTAGATGAACATTGTTTTGAATTTGCTCTGCATAAATAAAATGGATCGACTGCAGGATGTGCTGCGCACTCTGGCACTCTGACTCTGTCTGTGGCTACACAGCAATGTGTCCCACGACAAGCTTTATCACAGGCAGCAATCCATGGTGGTAACAGGCACTAAAGACAAACTATAGCTTAGGTTAGTAAGAAAGTTTTACAGGAAATTGGTGCTAAATGAAAACATTGGACAAATGTTACTGCTTACTGGCTGGTGGTGCTATAACATGCAGCCAAAAAAAGAGGTGCATTGAGGTGGACATAAAAATTCAGGATTAGCAGAGTCATTAGGATTCATCTTCTGTGGGTCATGAATGTGATTACAACATTTCTTAGTAGTTTGTTCAAAGGTTAATGGAAGACGTGCGCTGCAGACCGACTGAAAATAACTACACAAGTCTGAGAATTTGTTTCAGTTTGTAATATTTGACAGTTTAACAGCCGGTCTTGAAGACATTTCCTTGTGCCAAAAAAGACAACAGCTCACTTCAATACCCAGCCTATTAAAATTCAAAGATTTATTAATGAGACAAACTTTTTTTGCTCTATACTTAAGCTTACAGCATCATGTGGTGGTTGCAGTGAATTGCCACCGTCTCTTCTTAGATCAGTTCCCTTTAAACCTGCTTTCAATAAGAAATTCTGCACCACCAATCAAAAAGCTCTCTGTAGATTAATGCTCTTATTGGACAAATAAAACACAGTCTTGGTGACATCCTTTAAACTATAATCTTGTAACATGACAATTTTCCAAGTGTCCACCCTGACTGGTCCTCACAGCTGCCGTTTGCAGTTATACGGTATGTATAAATCGAAAGCAGAACATTCATTCCTCAGACACCAACTATCTGGCGTTTATCTCCTTTACTAACCAGAAGATATTCATGCCTCCTTACTCTGAGCTGGCAGATGTGCGGCAGCCGCTTTAGTGCCATGCACAGGATCCTGCAGCTCCAGCTCCATGTAGTTGAGCTGCTTCTTGGACGTGGGGCTAACAGGAATATTCACATACGTCACACCTTCACCGCGAGGTCTTTCAGCAAGCGGAGCCTCTGGGGGGAACACAAACACGGCCCCTGAAAATGCGAGAGTAAATTAAGCTCAGACGGTGTTAGGTTCGTTTCTGTCATGCTTTTTCTTTTTTTAACGTGTGAACACTTGTTTTTAACAAAAATCCCCCACAGAAACTAAAAATAACAAGCAATTTGTCCTGTTGATAATATGCTGTTTTTTTTGCACCTCCAAGCCTTCACTGTCAACCAAAATCTATTAAAAACATAAAAGAACAATGCCACCTGGGTTCAGCACAATGAACACACACTACACGTATTTCTAGATTCACTTGTGTTTTCTAGACAGTTTGTGTTTCTTAACATGATAAATGCTGCCCGAGTGCAACAGCCCATGTTTAGATTTCCTGTCGTGAGGACAGTACCAATCAAGTCTTTCTCAGAACTGATAATAATTATAAGATTAAATTGAACCAGACTTACACTTTGACACTTCTTTGAAACTGGATTTGTTTTTGTCATTATAACCTTAATCAAAAGCTAAACTTACCCTCCAGTCTGAGCAGCTCTCCAGGCTGCAGCCCAGTGTCAATTAGATATATTCAAATACAGACGTCCACAACACAAGTATCAATACGGTTTCCAGCAGTAAAAACAACGGTAGCTATAATGGGATCGGCAGTCGCACAGGAACACAGCGTTTCACGATGAATTGGTTCTCTCCCCGCCCCAGAGACTAATTATGTGAAATTAGCTGATATGCCCCAGAGATAATTTATGGGATACACATTACGTCCTCGAAGCACAGAATGCTTTGAGGAAGTAAAACTCAATATTTCTTTTAATCATCATCAAGCTGTTTTGTCATGCGGCTGTATAGTGTATGAACGTGTCCAGATCAAATATCTGAGGGTTTATGGAGCAAAATCTCATTTTTCTATTAGCAAACGTTCATTAAAACTTGAATAGGAACACCCAAACCTCTTTGATTTTCCTGTCAAACACACATTATTGCCAGATTTTTTGCCTACAGTGGATTGCACATCTAATTAATTGTGCCAGAAAAATTGTTTCAAATCACAAGAAACAGCTCACGGCTTTATCTTCATAAACCTAAAAGCTGAGAAAGGCAGATTTGCAGTCATGTTTTCTGCTGGCTGCAGAAATGATTAGTTCAGCATCTCAGTGATACAGCTTCAGAACAACCACTACATAAAATATGTGCATATTTCAGCTCTGTGACACAAACATATTTTTTTTGTGGTGCCTGGGTATGCATTAATGCAGTGATAGCTGCAACCTTCAAAACCAGAGTACAGTACGCTCAAGGATATCTTGAAATTAGCATAACTTGAATACTTGAATACGTGAATAGAGACCAGTGAAAATCACTTATCCTGAACGGTGATATAAATGTTTGCTGTCACTTTAATTTTGTGCAAATGAGAGTCAAGAAAGCCAAATGAATCTACATGCTTTGTGGTTTTACTACAACAAGTACTGCGGTACTGTTCATAGGAATCATCTAACCCGGTTGATGGGCTTACATGACAGGTACAAAAAGTTGTCTACCAGCACAAAATAGATGAGCCATGGCAGTCACACACTATCAGAGTTTCGATGTATAAATATCTCTTTTGTTCTTTTTAACACATTTGCCCATTTGAATTTGTTGGGACAGGGGCATGATTAGCAACACGGTGTCTGGGAACTAAGGGAAAGAATTACTATAATGCTGAAATATAAACATTTTCACAGACTCACCTATGCTTTCTTTGTCAAATTCATTGTTTCATAATGCACCAAATCCGATCTAAAGGTCTGGACTTCGGATACATCCAATTTTCAGACACCTTCACTTTGAAGTTTTCTGGTAAACATGCAGAATGTTGTTTGGCATCGCAGGCAAGACTTTTCCCTGATAATCAAATCATCTGCATGGCAGCATATGTTGCTCCAAAAGCTGTGTCTATTTTTCAACATATTGTTAGTGGTGCCTCCAAACATGTTACTCATGCTATGTGCATTAATGACCCTTTATACCATCACAGATGCTGGCTTTTTAACTGCGTGCTGACAGCAAGCCAGATGTTGCCTCTCATCTTTAGCGGTCCATAATTTAAAAAAAGAAAAGGAAAAAAAAAATTCACATTTTGAGACCCGAAGACTGTTTTCCAACTGAACTCAGAGCGTGGAAGGAAGGACTCTAATCTAGCCTCAATCACAGAGCACGAGGGGTCACTGAATGTTTGATGAGCATGCAAGTGATGCAAGTCGTACACTACGGCCTGCAGTGACCACATAACTAGAGTGCAGTTCAAGTAGCTGCAATTCAAGTCTTTAATAAACCCAACAGAGCTGACACAGGACCTGAGAGATGCATCTGGGCCTTCAGGTTATCCATCGACTGCTCACTGAAGCTTCATCAGAAATGGTTTAAGTGGAAGCGTTGCTGTCAAGAAGCCACTCTTAAAGAAGGGAAACAGGAAGAAAGTGGAGTGGGCCTTATGGAGTGATGAAACTAAAGCTGAAATGTTTTTGTTCAAACCATCCGTGTGCATGGAGAAGTTCAGGAGATAGAGACAACAGTGAGTATCTATAGCCATTTACAAAACATGGCGAATACTGTGTCATGGTTCGAGGCTGTATTTCTGCCAGTGGTGTTGGATCATGATAAGGCAATTCCATCAACTTGTGAAAGTTGGAACAGGGCCTGCAGGCTCATTACTGCTTCCAAAAAGAAAAAAGTCAGCAGCATAATGTGGTTGTTTCTGTCCTGGATGCAGTTTTCGACGTTGCACACAAAGACCATTTATCTCGTCTTTGTTCATATCCACGTTCTAGACTGTGTCGCCATTTCCTTCCTCTGACACGAGAACTGAAAACAGTTCATCGTTGCAAGAGTGCAAGAAAGTGGGATCAACTGGCAGGCAGACTAACAATCCCAAGGAATTGGAAGACTGGGAACAGGAACCAGTTTACAATTCCCATCCCTATTGTTCATGAATATCTTTTTTTATCTGCTGATTTTTTAAATGCAATGCAAAACTGATCAAATGATTAACTAATTATTTAATACTATAGTTTTATAGTTTCACTTTATTTTCAGCACTATTAAAAAAAATATGAAAAAACACACAGTCTTGTATTCATTATGTACAAAGTGGAGTCCAAACAGTAAATCATATATAATTTCTTTGAAATTATTTTAGGGAAAAACAATATCTGTTTTTATATTAATATCTGACCCCCCAAAAAAAGAGTGAATTGTTGAAAAACGCACCAATGCAAATACATTTTTCCCTGATTTACCCTCAAGGATCATAGTTGAGCTACAATACACAAACAGAGCCTGTGTTATCTTTTTCAAGTATAATGTCAACAAAAAAATGTTTCATCATTAACTAAAAAGAAAACAAAAAGAATTCAAAAAGCCCAGACCCTTACAGACGTAGCAAAACAACGCACTGTTCCTAACAATGCAAACACTGCTGATCTGAGCCTGTGAACATTTATCTATCTTTCTTTGAGTCCGTTGCTGTGTGTGCATTGATGTTTAAAGATTAAAGAGTAGATCTGGATCACAGAAAATATTTATTTTTTTTGTTTTTTTATCTTCCGTCATTATTTGTCAATCAAAGCAACACAAAGCAGCTTGGTTGAGGCATTTCACAACTACAAACAGAAACATTAATCAGAGTGTGGACTCTGTAGTAGAACGTCTATAACCGTCTTATAGTAAATAAAACAATAGATGTTGGCGCATATATAATACCTACAGGATTATATATGCGCCAACATGGATTCATATTTCTCTTGTTGCAATTACCCTGTCACAGATAGTGCGTTACCATTGGCATACAGATTGTATAGAACAACATTTGGGAAAAAAGATTTCACCTGCTATTGACTCTTCCTAAATGGTAGTAGGCAGTGGCCATTACCCGCAGCTCAGAAGCATCAACCCCAGGGGACACTCTTACAATCAGTGAGAAGCCATTAGACGCCAGCAAAGTCTCAGTGGGTACAGCCTTTGGCAAAGTCTAACCTAATTGATCAGACACCAACCAGCCCTTGCAGGAGAGTGTGGTGCTTTATAATGGCTTCCATTACAACAGTGGATTTGCCCACAGCTCTAAGGCTGGGGGACGCCTCGATAATACACTTTGCAAAACCTCCAGGGGAGAAGTTAGAGGCAATACCTGACAGAGTTTAGTGACCCCCAGCTTAAAAAGTCAAGTGCTTTCGGATGGAAAACACAGTTCAGATAATAACTGTGTATTCAGGGTGTGTGGGTTTTGCACCTTTCCCACATTATTGTTGCAGAAGGACACTAAGCTGTGGTATGTACACAAAAAGGATTACAAAGACCTGTAAACCTCCCACAATGTACAATTTATGGCAACGTATGCATGTGGAAACCTTTGGGAATGGGAAAGCAAAATGCCCTAGTGTAGGTGTTTGTTTTTCTTTGACTAGAACACCTTACCATTTCACTCCCGCTCCAGTTTCAGCTTTAAATGAGACCTTCACCAGGACAACAACATCCACTTTTTGATGTGATAAACTTGTGTAAAAAGTTGAAGAGGCGGGTGCGTGAAATTAAAATAGTTTTTGAGAGCAAGACTACATCACAGATGTGCACGAGCCACAAAGACGGTCCGTAGGTTTGGTTTATGATACGGCGTGTTCCGGTGGTGCGGCCGTGAAGTGCAGTAGTGGTTGGTGCTAGTTTTAGTACATTGGATAGAGGTTTGACGGTGGTTTGTGGCGTCAGTCGAGTTTTAAGGGCTGCGGTCATAATACAAAGTAAAATTTTAAGTACATAGAGCAACACCTGGTTTATGATGTCAGGTATAACTTCGGGGATGCAAGCATCACTTTTATGATGCGACTTTGCCCCGTTGTGGCGGTCATAAGCGCAGAGAAAGGGGTATTTTGGTCTATGGTGCAGTGTGCTTTAAGAAGATCTAATAGTTGAGCTCAGAGGTTTCTGTGCAAATTTCTGCTGATGAGAGGCGCTCTCTGTGTGTCACACTGATGGTGTAACGCGCTGTGTGTGTAAGGCGCGCTCTGGCCGTGGGTGAGGCGCGCTCTGAGTGTGCTTTTTGTGTGTGTGAAGTCTGAACACAGTGACAGTGACGGTTGATGTGTTTGATTAGGAGGACATTAGAGCAAATACACATTTTAGGATCAAAGGTTGATGCCTAGTGTACCTGTGGAACATTTTGCCCTAGGAGTGGCGACCCTCCTGTCCGTGGACGCGTGGCCAGGACCGGCGTCGTCCGGGTGCCGAGGTGGTGACTTGGGGAGGTGAGGGCCCCCGCATAGCTACGGAAATAACACTGGAACGGCCGTGTAATCACGGGTTCACATTTATTCCGGACTAGAACAAGACACATTTTGCGAACAAAGGTTGAGTCTAGATTAGTAAAGAAATATAAAAAGGTTGAATTCCTCGTTTCAGTGGTTGAAATTGTTGTGTGCCTGTCCCCTGACGAGTGTGAAATTAAAATAAAGAGGGAATTTGGAGCCACATAGAGATAGACGGGCATAATTGGGTGTATTACTCTGTGGTGTAATAAAAATAAAAAGGAGAGATAGTAAGAGGTGTGCAGTGGAGAATTATGGAGGAGTACAGAGAGGAATGTGTTGGGAGACTGGCGTACAGTTTACGCTGTCAAGGTAGGCGTGTTGCCTGCTTATCTGTTTAACAGTGATGAAAATTAAATTAAATAAATCTCTTAGTGTGTTAATACAGGAAGCTGCGGACCTGGACCAACTGCCCCCACAAGCACAGCGGCCGAAGCAAAATTATAGGTAATGGGAACCACACCCAGCACGAATCAGCAGCTGTGAAAAAGACAGCAGCGAGGAGAGAATTAGAGGAGAAATTAAGAGAAGTTTTAACACATAAAATTGGGGCCAACGGACTTGTGGAGGTTGGGAAGGCGTCCGGAGCATCACAACAAAAAGGTGAAACAAAAACACACACAAGCAGAGAAATCTGAGAGAAAGGCTCTTTTTAAGGTAACGCCTAGTTTGAGAAAAGATAAAATTAACCTGCTTTTATACAAATGCACATACACGCAATGAAGAAACAGCTTACACTCATGAACACGTGAAGATTTTCCAGCAAGGTTAAAGAAAAATTAACATACTTAAATGATGAAGTCTATACATTACTGACAAAGAAACCCTCTGGGTTGCAGGACAACAATTTAACTAAAAAAAAAAAAAAAAAAAAAAGGAACACTGGTCTAACCAACCAGCCAAGACGCAACAAATTTAGTGGTAAAAAGAGTCAAATTGTGACATGTTTTCTGTTGATTGATTAATAAAAGTGATTACTGAATGAAAGAAAATTCCTTTTTTGGGTTTTTAAACATGATCTTAAGAATTTTAATATGTACTTGTGTTGTCCTGTCAACTTGGTGGGTTAGGAGTTGATTATATCGGGAGAGAAAAAACAAAAAAAAAGGGGGAGAGAAGGCTGACACAGGGCCTGGTCCCGGTGTGTCTCCCCTCTGAATAACACAGCCAACACAACATCATTTTCCTGTTCGTTTGTTTTTGTTTTGTTTTGTTTTTGTTTTTTCTATACATATTTAATTACAGGCTGCTTTGCCGGCCCTGAAAGCCGAGGCTGACTGGACTCCTGCTCTCCCCCATACGTGACACTGACCAAATGCTGCAACAGCTGGACCCACAACAACGACCTGAGAATGTCAACAGACCTGCAGGAATGTGATCTCATGCAGCCGAGACGGAGAGCACTAAACCTAAGGCCCGTTTCACTACACGGGGGAAAATTCCCAGACTGCGTCAGCTGACAGAGCTGTAAAGAGACGCCCGCCAAGCCCGAATGAAAAGTAAGGCCGAGCGAAAGAATGCTGACCTTGATAACTTTGCATTCACACTGTGCAGGACAGTGATGGACCAACACGGATGATCGGGTGGCGAAAAAGGGCGTGACCGAGACAAGAGGAGTAACTGAGGACAGAAGGCACCTCAGAATGGACAAAAACACAGAAGAAGATGCAGGTTTCACCTGCGGTGAACATCGACACTGGAGAAAGGACTGCCCCAATTGGGGTCAGAACCAGGACGGACTGAATTTTGAGCAGCAGCAGCAGCAGCAATGGTCGCAAACAAACTGAAAAGGAGGGGGGCAGGACCCCAGGGCATGCTTCAGGCCGTGGTTTACCCAGAACACCAGAACAGGAAAGTGATGAACACAAACACCCACACAAACACACACATCTACATGCACTGACTCAGAATGAAGAGAAACACACACACACACACACACACACACACACACACGTCTCCAAACACACAGATTCAGAATGAAGTGAAATACACACATGAACACGTGCACTCGTTGAGTGAGTGAGAAATGACACACACACACACACATATACACACACACACATATACACACACACACACACACACACACACACATTGGAATGCTGATTCACTGAGAAGTGATCCACATACACACACACACACACACACACACACACACACACACACGCTGATGCAATGAAGAATGCTTTGCTTATGCTGATATGCAAAATGCTGCACACAAACATCCCAATGCATAATTTTTATGAGGAGCCATTGATTACTTAGAATGTGTTATATGTCACCTAGAAGGCATTTATGTAGATTTTAGGAATAAGCTCTAAAACGGTTTGGTTATGAAAACAATGTCTGTGCGTGATGTCTGTTTATGGCTCAAGGCCTTGACTGAATTCTTTGCTGTGCTTCACACAGCCCTGATGAGGAACAGTGGCACAGAGTGAAAATGATGAAGTAATAGTGTAAGTTTAGGTTGGAGTACGGCATTTTCTGTGATTGAGATTAATTCAAGGAGGAACAAAAGGTGTTACGGCACCTGAGGTTCTCATTCCCACACAATATTGTCCCGGCAGGAAGCAAAATGTTCCTGTGAATTTCTGGTTGATTGTTTGGTTTTGTTTAGCGCTAGTTTGATGTTATCAGTGAGCTTTGGCTTGTGTTCTTTCTCGTAAGCGAGAGAGGGATAGTTTTATGCTTGGACATGTCTGCAACGGGCCCTAGTTTGTGTTATTTTAGTAGTATTTTGTTGGTTATGTCTGTTTTCGTTTTTGTTACAGTGCACTGAGATAAGAAAATCTGAGAGGTGTGATCCACCGGTGGTGATATGTTGATATTTTGTGAGTTTATGATTTAACAATCAGCTCTTTAAACCAGGCCTGAAAGATTGAAATTTAAAGCGCTATGAAATATTCTTACAAAAACAGTTGCAAAGTGTGCTTCTCCATGATTGTAATTGGCTTGGGAGAAATTCACTTATAGGGAACACTGAGAAGTTCTGAGTCTAAAAGGATTGCACCGAGTCAATCCGGCCCAAAAAACAACAAGGAATTGTTTTCCTTTAAAATGATGACGTCATCTTGCTGGTGATGGATGCTCGAATAGGTTGCGCGTGAGACTCCATTATCAGCAACATCTGGTATGAATGTGTATGGAGGTATGCATGTGAATGGACTGTGATGGACTGACGACTAAAAGCTTTGACTGACTTGATACTGAGACAATGACTGCACCCACTTTAGGATTAGTAAATGCCAATAAACAATTCACCCAGCCGACAAGAGAAGGGTGGATGCTTCGCTTTGTTTTGTTTTGTTTTTTCAGGAGCAGGAGGATAAGAGAGACTGGAGGAGGAGACTCTAGCTTCACATAAGTATGAACTGCAGACTTAACACTGTGGTTGCTAATTTTGAGTTACTGATGTTTGCATCAAGAAAACTGTGCTATATTAGCTGTGTTTTGATTAAGGTATCATGTTATATTATTGGGAATGCCAAATGCTACAGTGGAGATAACTATTGATATCACTCATGACTGGAATATGTTACTATTAACCACAGCAGGCCACTGTAAAAAAGTCAATTAAATTTTATAGAGGAAAATCGCCAAAATTTAACAATACCTATGAATGACTGGCCACATTCAGAATAGAGATATGCAATAATAAACATTGGTCCACGTGATTTAGGTTCTCACTTGAAATAGTAAGTTATTAAATGTAGAATATAATCGACAGGGACATTTGATAGGATGTGGTACTGAAAAAGAACAAGAGCAAAGTAAATAAAGAAAATATTGTGTTTAGTTTGGATAAATTCAAATTAAAATGTACCATTACACTCAGAGGATCAATATGGAATAAAACATATGCAAAATTTGTAGGAAGTACATGACTGATAACTGTTCTGTCCTGAGCGTTTGTTTCTAGAGCACCCACTTGACCACACCAACAGTTTCTCGCCACCGAGGAGGGGTACTTGCAAAAAGAATAAAATAAAAATCTGAGTTTAACAAAACATTCTAAATGTAAATATCAAGCTTACCTTTCTTTTTCCATGAAATGTGCTTGTGGGCACGCCAGCCATTTTGAAAAGGTGGGCAAAACAATTGGCAAGGCCACACCCCCACACGTGTGATATAATTTTAAAGGTACTGTTGCCCTCTCTAAGAAACATCAGGACTTAGAGGAGTGGCAAGTAGAGTATGCGAGCTACAAGCAAAAACTAAAATGTGTACTACAGTGTGCAAAAATGAAATACTGGGTCATCAGGGGGACATGAGGGACATTTATAAAACTAAAAGTCCCACTAACCTTAAAGTGCACTTGAAAAGCTCACACAAGAAGGTTAACCTAGCTTACCTAGAAGACCTCATCAGGGGGAGCACACTCCCCCTCCTTGAAGAGCTCACCCACTCAACCCGCATCCCCAGAAAACAGCTAACCCCAGATAAGGCAGCGTGATGTATCCCGAGACAACAGGACTGGGACATCTAAATAAAGGTGTGAAACAATCGCCTTCAAAAGGTTATCAATTCACTTCAACCAAAATTAGGACCACACGGTGCGGCAAGAGTTAATAGTTATTAGTCTCAACACCCAAGGATAACCAGAAGAGCATGACTGATATGATGGAACTGGGATTTTGTTACACTTAATTTTTGCAAAACACAAATAAAACTAAATTGAAACTAAGGATTTTCAGAAAATAAAAACTAAACTAAACTAGCAAACAATTGGTAAAAACTGATTAAAACTGATGAAAATTGCAAAACTATTACAACCCTGGTCCAGACTAAGATGGTGTTGGACATCTTCAGGGCAGAAAAGGGTTGGTGTGACCAAGGTGTGGTTTGGCTTGTTGTATGTACATTTCAAAATGTTACAGCTCTGGATGGACCAGTTACCAGGGCATGGAAGGATGACAGACTTTATTACATGAGGAGAAGGGACATTTTCGGGATCGAAGATCCTCAGGGATGACAAGGCTGGAGCAACGGTACTCGAGAGAAGAATTTCTGATACTTTCTGAGATATGATGTCACCAACCTTCTCTTTTAATTGTCTAGCTCCAATGAATTGACACATGGGAGTGTGTCAAAAAGGGGGAAGTTGAGTCCGAACATCAAACAATGGTTTTATGAACATCTTATGACGTTATTTCTGTGTTTAATAATTTAGCTATGGTAAAACTTAAGCTTATAATGTGTTAGACTTAGAAAGGGTTCACTAATTTTTGATTTCTTTTACACACACATAGATTATGATTAGAATAGGTCCTGAACATAATATTTTAAACCAAATTTGAATCATTAGAACAACAATGGATAACAATATTAGATTATCAAGGCTAGGGAGAGAGGTGTTTTGGTTTTCTGTCTCTTGCAGAGAAAGGAAGAGACACCAGACGGGGACACGGAGATGTGAGGACCCTTCACAGCAGAGACAGATGTAGGGACAGCCGAGACAGCAACTGGGGTCAAGTGTCATGACGTTTGGGCTCCTGGAGAAGATGGATCCCACAAACACAGCAATAACCATGAAGGGGTTGGCGAAAACCAGGAACACCAGACCAACGAGGTTCGAGAGGCTCTTGGCAAAAAGGGGGACACGCCGGTGAACCCAAAACACACAGATCCTTGTTTGAAATCGGGGCAGAATAATCCCCAGAACTGTGCAATGACTAAAGGGTGGTCTAACCCCGGAGGTCGAAGAAAGAAGCTGAGAATCACCCAACTGGAAGACACTGGTAGCTGCAGCAATAAAAATAAAGGTTAAAAGCTCCTTAGACAGAGGTTCTAGTCTAAGTACATTTGAAAGGTATAAGGTGGAATTAAAATGGGAGTGGAAAACTGGAGCACCAAAATAAAGCTGTGGGAGAATTGGGGAGTGATGGGAGAGTCATCTGTAACTGCTGTTATGGTTGTAAATCTAACTTTGCTTGCATCTGAACTGCGTGAACACAGAGGTCATCCCACATATGGTCCACCCGTTAAAGGGGGACAGAGGGCCTCAGGACCAAGAAGAACTGGACCTTGCGACCCTGGAGTGCATGTTGTAAGTGATCTCTTTCAGAGATCAAAAGGGGGAATTATTAGATTATTCTGTTATTATATGTTACCTTATATATGTAATCAAAGTAGTTGAATTAGAATACTGCTGTAGATCACATTATACCCTTTAATATAGAGTGTGTGAGCTGTATGTAGTGTAGTTCTCATTATACTTTTGAGTTAACAGAACATATTCACATATTAGTTCATTAGATAAATGTGCATCACTCTGTATCCTTGATCTGCTGGGAATGTGTTACACTGTTTTCTTGACATGCTTAATTGTTGAATCATGGAGAGAGGGTTGTAAGCAGGAGACTCTGTGTCTAAAGACAGGGGAGATAGATAGACCACATTCCACACCCCCACCTTACAGAAAGCAGAGAAACAACTGCCGAGGTCATAACTTAGGCGCTGTAACAGAGAAAAAATGTGATGTTTTGGCTTTTACGACTAGCTGGGGGCCACTAGAGACTATAAAAAGCTGAGCAACCCGTCACCATTTTGAGACATGTGCCTGACCCTCTGGTAGCATCTCTCCCGTCCGGACGTTGTAATGCTCTGACTGTTGAATTGTATGGAAATAAATGATTGTTGATTGAGCATTGATACACCGAGTATTGTCCCTCCTTCAGCCCAAAGATTCAAAGAATTGGGAGATTTCAACAGTACATAAGGAGCTGTGCCTAAACAAATGCCCGGAAACCTCAATGAATTAAAGCAACATTATAAAGAAGATTCAAGTAATTCAAGGGTTCAAACTGCTTACTTTGGTGTCATGCTGTTGGCAGGTTTTTGATTACGATGCCTCTTCCGCTGAACTTGGAAAGAAGCCCCTGCCTGTAAGCTAAAAGCTTTAGCATAAAATGGTGTATTTGTATTAATTCCCACCTGAGACTTGGTGGTATTCATTTTAATATCAATGAGATACTCTCTTCATGTCAGCACCAGTGTGATTATTTTGGTGGGAAACAAAGAGTAGGAGATAAGTTCAATAAACAGTAAAATTTGAATAATTAAAGACAACATAATGGCTATGGGCTGGTTCTACAAATATCATTTCAGAAATGGATTAGCAGTGTGAAGCCTAAACTGTCCTGAGGTGCAATTCACACCTCTCCAAGCCGACCACTTAGTGTGTAACATGTAATGACCAACACAGCAGCATCTAAAACGCCACGGGCAAAGCCAGTGTTTGTTTAGCTGCGTTCTGATACAGTGACGCACTCATGATGCAAGCATGTGTGTGTCCGCTTGCATTTTTCATCACATAGAGCTATGATTTATTGCAAAGTCTGGAATGCCTCAAACCTGATATTTTATTTATTTGACCTGTGTGCATTGCTTTAATATGAAAAGTTCTTAAATCATATGACAGTTTTTCTGTAGCTTATCTTCCACTAAGCCCACATACCTTAGCTGCTGGACTTAGCCACATCCGGTCTACCCCCCATTAGGGCTGAACGATTATGGAAAATAATCTAATTGCGATTTTTTGCCCCAATATTGCGATTGCGATGCGATATGCGATTATTTTTTAAGGTCTTTGTCTTCTGTATTATTAAACAAAGACAAGCAATACATCATATAGTATGGCCAATACTATATTACATTAATTTTAAACTGTTCTTTCCTGGAAGACAGACCTCTGTTATGATGACATGAGGTGATGCATGAATTGATGACTGACATTTTTATTTAACTTCTTCAATCACAACAGTATATTTGAACATACACAATAGTTTATTTTTAGCTTACAAACATCTGAGCATAAAGTGCTGACAAGGAACCCTGGTGTAAACATTAAAATGAAAGTCAGTACAATGTGCAGATTGCAGAAATATACATAAAAAAAATCAGTGGCTTTACCACACTCAGTTTTTCGACATCTGTGAACTACTAGACAGTCATTCAATTAAAAAATAATATTAAATAAATAAAACTAATAAATAAAAAATACACACATCTTACTGATCTCTGCAGTCAGTAACATTACACATAAAGTGCAAACATAATAGCAATTGTATAAACACACACACAAACACGCCTTTAAAATTTAAAGGCGTGAAATTGGACGGTCTAGTTCTGATTAGCGTCACCGCTGTCTCGGTGGAGTTTAATAAACTCGGCCGTCTGCTTCTTGCTATCTAAAATATAACCAGACACTGGCGTAAATTCTCGACTGTCTCATACTTCTGTTTAATAAGTTTTCTGTTCGACGTTTAGTCAGCTGTGTGAAAACCAAGGAGGAACCCACCCGGGGGATTAATAAAGTTTTATTTTATCTAATCTAATAACTTTAATCTCAGCCAAACCGATTTACTCACGAACAAACAAAACACTGAAAAAAGCCCAACAATAACATTTTTAGGTTGTCTAAGTGACTTATATATTACGTTTAACCCGAGCAGCGAAACTCCGCGGTGATCTGAAAATGATGTGCCGGGAGTTGTGCCGTTCTCGGCCGCATCAGTAACCCTCGAGCTCCCGGCTAGCTGTCGAGCTGGTGGGTAGCAGACGCCTCTGAAAACGTCGAAGCACTTTTGCAAATATGGGATATCTTGATAAACCGAGCAGATATTTGATGTTTACACAACTACTTTCTCGCCTGAAAATATGTTAAAAGTTTATTTTGTGACCCAGAAAGATTAGTATGAGTAATTTTAAAACTTAGTAGCGGCCGCCATTGTTGGAAACTGGAGTTTGGCTGGGCCGCGCTATGAATTCTGGGATATGGTAGTAATTTGGACAGCCTTCGGCGCGTCGCTGTGACGTAATCGGTCTACAAATGCGGCCTCAGGAGGATGCAGCCCATGAATTTGGACATGTCCAGAGTATAATCGCAGCCTTTGCGGTTAGAAAATTGCACTTGATCATGTCGCGATATTATCGCAAATGCGATATATCGTTCAGCCCTACCCCCCATCCATTAAGTGTCCGCTGAAGCGGGATGATGGGAAAGATGACGAGGGAGTCGTGAGTCGTGTGTAGGTACGTGAAAATGACTGATGGGTTTGGTGCCACACTGCGACAGCTGCAGGGACTTTGTAGAGCAGGTGTGTGTTTGACTGAGGGCATGTTTCTGGGTGTGGGATGCTTAAGTGGCCAAACGTCCCCTGACAACTGTCCTCTCGCCTCATATCAGGGGAGGCAGCCCGTCACACATCACTGCACTCTCTGGTTACACATCTGTGAGTTTTCTCAGCACACAATGGGCCTTTACGTAACTCGAGTTTATGGCTTTGGATAAAAAGCCAATGAAGACATAAAAAAAAAAAAACCAAATAGCAAAGACTGTGACTCATGCCGTTGTCTGTTTTGCATGCGATTTATCTGTCTAACCATAGATGGGGTAAATTAATGCCATTTTAAATTACACCTCTGTTTAGCCCTAATTTGTCCCTTTGTGTATTCATTCCCACATTGGAAAGAAAGAAAAGGACACAAAAAAATGGGAAAAGAAAAACAGCCAAATGCTGAAATTAACCTCGGGTAAACATCACATTAATTTAATATTAATTTGTTGTTTGGACCTCGAGCTTTACGGTTCCTTTTAAACGAATAAAAACTGTAGCGCTTGCATAGCATTTCTTTAATTAGTATCAACTTAACAAAAAGGGAACTGCTTTGGAAAGTTTTACAAATTTCTTAGAACTTTTTCCTTTAAAAGCAGGTCATTAGTAAAATGTAAAAAAGTTCAAAGAGTGAATACTCTCTCATATCCTTTTACTACTTCACATTATCTACAAGAGAAGTGTGTCTGGAAGTTTTGCCACACAGTAGCCATCGTATTTATTTGTGCAGTTATTTCACCTATCTGAATAAATAGGAGGTTCGCCTTTAATTTCAGTGGTAATCAGGCCAGGATCAGGAACAGAACCAACTAGTCATGGAGTCAGTCACTTCCTTTAAGTCCTGTTTTAATGCATATGTATTTACTGACTGACTGACTGACTGACTGATTGATTGATTGATTGATTGATTGATTGATTGATTGATTGATACTATAGCTACATATCTCGCTCTTATTTCCTCAATACTCAAATTTCTAACATTTTCAGTTTATTGGTCTTCAGTGTTTCTTTTATCATTGCCAATTGTTTGTTTTATGTTCGTTTTTGTACACATTTTGTAAAGTCTTATATAAATAAAATACATTCATGTTTTAAAAAGTTTAAATTATCAGTGTGTATAGAGGAGGTCAGCTGAGTGGAACCCTGTAAAATACAGTGGAGGCTCTGTCCTGGTTTCAGCCAGTGGTGTAGGGATTATGTCAAAATTGATGAAATTATGAACAGAAAAAGTAACATCAGACTTTTATCATCCATGCAATAGCATCAGGAAAGGCTTCATTTTTTAGTATAACAATGATCTCAAGCACACTGCCAATGCAGTAAAAGATAGACAGACCTGGATAGAAAAACTCATAATCAGAAACCATCAGTCATCGATTGTAGCATCATCATAACAGAGAACAGAACAAAAGGTCCAAAGAAGAACTCTGAATGTCCTTCAAGAAGCCTGGAGAACTATTCCTGAACACTACTTAAAGAAATTACAAGAAAGGTGTTCATTCCAAACACTGACATTGATCTTTACACATTTAAAAAATGATTGCTGCACCTATTCCCTATTTTACTTGCAAAAAGCAAAGAAGTGCAGGGAGTTTTGCACCATACTGTAAAATAGCATTTCTATAATTTTATTATATTAGTATTCGTGTAAAATATTATTTAGTAAACGAATTCTAATAAGTTCATTGTTTAGGTGAATGACTGTTTCTAATGTAATACTTTCTCCAGGGGTGTTTCTTATTATGGAGATTTCCCAGAATCCTCTCTCCTTGAGTGACCAGGAGCTCCCCTTTAGTTTTGAGCAATTTTAGCTATTGATGCTACACTTAAGCAGCTTTTTTCCAAACAGTGACGTTTACTACAGTGCAAATTTGCAATGAAAAGGCTTAAAAATTTAGCAGCAAAAAATTTCTCCATACAAACTAGTTTGCATGGCACAACTATTTTACATGTAATAAAGTGCTAATTACTCCTTTGTTTACACTAATCTGACAGCTGGTGCTTGCAGAGAGTCTCTGTAATGCGCTTCATGTGCTATGTAGTAATAGCCACTTCATGAAGGCAAGTCCCCATCAGCATTACAGTTCACTGCCCTGACTGAAGTCAAGCAGGTGTATGGCGAGCGCGCCGAGATATAACATGTGTCATGGTCCTGGGCCATGTTGGCCCAGTGTTCTTAGTTTCCTTGTATGTTTGTATTTTATTCCATGCTTCCCCTGCCCATTATGTTTAAGTTCTCCCCGTGCTCTCTCTTCCCCCTGTGTGCCCTCTATGTATTTATGAGCCCTCGTCCCCTTTCGTGTTTATTCCATGTCTCCCCTGCCTGTTACGTTGGTGTTCTACTCGTGCTCTCTCTCCTCCTGTACTTCCTGTTTCACCTCTCCCGTCAGTGTTCAGTTCACCCCGCCCTGTCTCGTTATGATTATCAGTGTCACCTGTGTTCCCCGTGTGTTCCCACTTCCCTCGTTAACCCTCTGTGTATTTCTGTCTGCGTCTCCCTCTGTTCAGTGTGACGTCGTCCCTCATGTTGTGTGGATCTCCCTGTGTCTCTTCGCGTATGTTAGTTTACTTTTCTCAGTTTAGTTTTGTATTTCCTATGTTCGGCCATTCCAGCATTAAAGCTGTGATTTTGAGTTCATCCCCGTGTCTGTGAGTTTTGCGTTTGGGTCCTCCTCCTGCCTGCCACACAGCCGAGCCTTGACAGTACGACGTCACCAGATATGGACCCAGCAGCACTCAACCCACCAGAAGAACTGCGTCTGGACATAATCTACTCCGTGGAGAGACTCCTGCATCTGTGGCTAGAACATGAGGGGAAGGAATTTCGCCGTGCTGTGGAAACCAGACTACAGCGCTTGTTCTGTGGTCTTCCCTGGCTACTCAGTGCGCTCCACCCACTCGAACAGGATTTAATCCGCAACGAGCTCCACCTTCATCCCCCAGCTGCTACTACCCACCTGCCTGAAGGGCCGGATGTGGAGCCGCTCGGCCCGTCAGAGCCATCATCAAAAAAGAAACGGCATTCACGCCGCCGACGCGCCACCCCACAGCCGGACATTCGGCCTTCTAATTCACCTTCTGTGCTGCCAGAAGCTCCGTCGGCTCCCTCGCTGCTACTTCCAGCTCCGTTAGCTCCCTCGCAGCCCTTCGCAGCTCCGTTAGCTCCCTCGCCGCCACCCGCAGCTCAGTTAGCTCCCTCGCCGCCACCCGCAGCTCAGTTAGCTCCCTCGCCGCCACCCGCAGCTCAGTTAGCTCCCTCGCCGCCACCCGCAGCTCAGTCTCCTGTGTCCCCGCTAGCTCAGCCGTTAACTCCACCACAAGCTCCATTTTCACCTCTACCATCGCTTCAGTCATCAGTTCGGTCTGCCACTCAGTCGCCCTTAGCTCCATCATCCACACTACCACCTGTTTCTCTTCCACCACAACCGTCACTACACCCAGCCACTCAGGCTGCTACTCAGTCCGTCATTCAACCCATAGCCCTGCCGTTACCATACCCTGTAGCTGAGCCACTAGCCGTCCGACCCACAGCCACTTCAGCCACTCCTTCACCCGTTACACCTCCACTACAACCATCACTGCAGTCTCCAGTGTCCCCAGTGCAGTCTCCAGTGTCCCCAGTGCAGTCTCCAGTGTCCCCAGTGCAGTCTCCAGTGTCCCCAGTGCAGTCTCCAGTGTCCCCAGTGCAGTCTCCTTTAGCACAGTCACCCACTCAACCACCAGCACCACAACCGTCACTACCTCTAGTTCATTCCCCTGTGAAGTCATTAACTCCACCACCTACTCCACTCTCACCACCACCGTTACTACAGACATCAGTTCAGTCCCCTGTGCAGTCATTTACTTCTCCACCGTTAGCAGCTCAGGTCCCCGTGTGTCCAGCAGCTCAGGTCCCCGTGTGTCCAGCAGCTCAGGTCCCCGTGTGTCCAGCAGCTCAGGTCCCCGTGTGTCCAGCAGCTCAGGTCCCCGTGTGTCCAGCAGCTCAGCTCCCGCTCTCACCCGTGTCTCCAGTAACTCAGTTAGCTGCCCAGCAGCCACTCTCCGCTCAGTCTCCTGTGTCGCCAGTTTTGCTCATTCACTCCATGCAGAGAGGTAACTGGATTTCTACTCAGGGTACTTTCCATGGTTTAGCCGCCGTTGGCACAGTTTGCCACTCCAGGGCTTCCCCAGAGGCTAGGTCTCAGTCACCGGCTGATTCTGGACCCCTGAAGTTTAAGCAGCCCCCTAAGAACTGCACCATGTTCGTATTGCCTGGGCAGAGTCAGTGCTCAGTGCAGCGCCAGTTGTCCTCATGTCGGCCGAAGGACTTCATGCCTGTTGGCGTTGTTTTGGTCTCCGCTGGAGGGGCCGAGGGGCCCGTTCAGCCTCCCGTCTCCGCTGGAGGGTCCGAGGGGCCCGTTCAGCCTCCCGTCTCCGCTGGAGGGTCCGAGGGGCCCGTTCAGCCTCCTGTCCCCGCTGGAGGGTCCGAGGGGCCCGTTCAGCCTCCTGTCTCCGCTGGAGGGTCCGAGGGGCCCGTTCAGCCTCCTGTCTCCGCTGGAGGGTCCGAGGGGCCCGTTCAGCCTCACGCCGCATCAGCTGGAGGGCCCGGGGAGCCTGTCCAGCCGCCATCTGCGACCGCCTCGTCATTGCCTGGCCCGGCCTCAGCCTCTGCAACCTCGCCTGGCCCGGCCTCAGCCTCTGCAACCTCGCCTGGCCCGGCCTCAGCCTCTGCAACCTCGCCTGGCCAGGCCTCAGCCTCTGCAACCTCGCCTGGCCAGGCCTCAGCCTCTGCAACCTCGCCTGGCCCGGCCTCAGAGCCTTCGTCCTCGCCTGGCCCGGCCTCAGAGCCTTCGTCCTCGCCTGGCCCGGCCTCAGAGTCTTCGTCTGCTGCAGCCTCCTCAGAGTCTTCGTCTGCTGCAGCCTCGACTGGTCCCGTCTCGACTGGTCCTGTGCCCACCGGGCCTCGGCCAGTACGCCTGACACTGGAGAGCCGCCGCCGCTGCCTTCCGTGCGGCCGGCCCCCTGAACTGCACCGTCATCGCCTGAGTGGCCGCCGTCGCCTTCCGCACGGCCGGCCCCCGGACCGCCTTCGCCTGGGTGGCCGCCGTCGCCTTCCGCACGGTCGGCCCCCGGACCAGCGCTGTCATCGTCGCCGCCGCCTCCCGCGCGGTCGGCCTCCTGAACTGCTCCGTCGTCTCCTTCACCGCCGCCGTTGCCTTGCGCACGGCCGGCCTCCTGAACTGTTTCCGCGTCGCCGCCGTTGCCTTGCGCACGGCCGGCCTCCTGAACTGTTTCCGCGTCGCCGCCGTTGCCTTGCGCACGGTCGGCCCCCTGAACTGCTCTGTGTTTGGGTTATTTTCTTGGGCTCCGGTGTTTGCTGTGCTCTTTTGTTTTCTGTTCCGGGCCCTCCGTCCTGGGCCCCCGCCGCCCGCCCTGGGTTGTTTTCTGTTTGGTTTTGTTTTTCTGTGTTTGGGCTGTCTGGAGCCAGCCCTTGAGGGGGGGGTACTGTCATGGTCCTGGGCCATGTTGGCCCAGTGTTCTTAGTTTCCTTGTATGTTTGTATTTTATTCCATGCTTCCCCTGCCCATTATGTTTAAGTTCTCCCCGTGCTCTCTCTTCCCCCTGTGTGCCCTCTATGTATTTATGAGCCCTCGTCCCCTTTCGTGTTTATTCCATGTCTCCCCTGCCTGTTACGTTGGTGTTCTACTCGTGCTCTCTCTCCTCCTGTACTTCCTGTTTCACCTCTCCCGTCAGTGTTCAGTTCACCCCGCCCTGTCTCGTTATGATTATCAGTGTCACCTGTGTTCCCCGTGTGTTCCCACTTCCCTCGTTAACCCTCTGTGTATTTCTGTCTGCGTCTCCCTCTGTTCAGTGTGACGTCGTCCCTCATGTTGTGTGGATCTCCCTGTGTCTCTTCGCGTATGTTAGTTTACTTTTCCCAGTTTAGTTTTGTATTTCCTATGTTCGGCCATTCCAGCATTAAAGCTGTGATTTTGAGTTCATCCCCGTGTCTGTGAGTTTTGCGTTTGGGTCCTCCTCCTGCCTGCCACACAGCCGAGCCTTGACAACATGTTCCCATGTTCAGCCTTGTGGATGTTATGCTTAGTGCCAGTCTGCTTTTCAGACTCTGAATGAGCCTCGTTTCATTTATTCATTTCAGTCCAAGCACACCAAGCAACAGGTGATGGTTTACAGCGATGTTGATTCAGGCGCATGACTCAATTTAATTCACTTTCCGTAAGTGGGCCCAGTTATTGTAAGAAGCCTGGGTAATGCACAGCTGAAAAGTGTTCAGAGCACTTTAAAAAACTAAAATGGTCCATTCAGAAAAAAGAAAAATCCATTTGTGCCGCTACGGACTTGAAAATCTGCATATGTTTGAATAGCTTGGCTGAAAAAAATAATGAACCAAATCGCTGAAACAACCTGGTTATGTTGATTGCCTGGCGTCAGTCTCACTCACCTTCAGTCTCTTGAAGGAACCTCTGCTGGCCGTAGCTGCCCATTAGTTCATACTTGTGTTTTTCCTGTGCCTGCAACACACATTAAAGTAAGCACTGCTGATTATAACTTGCACTGAGTGACATAAGTTTATTACATAAGTGTGACGATGACTGTTCAGTGGGCACATGAGGAGTATTTATAGACATTTGGAATTTACTCAGAACTCAGGGCTATGTCTTACATGTGCGAACACTGTGCAGCATCGCTGCAGACAGATAACCATGAACTTTAGGCCCACTGCAGTGCAGAGCATTAAATAAGATTGTGCTCCAGTTTTAGTGAGCTTACCCATGTCTGTATGATGAACTGTTAGCATTTAATGCTAACATTACTTGATATGCTTTTCTTTGTTTTTGTATTGTTCAGCACTTTGGTCTGCCTGGTGCCTTTTAAAGTGCTATATAAATAGACGACGACAATGATGACGATGATGATGACGATGATGACAATGATGATGATATTTAGCACTTTACTCTCTGGGCTATAGATGCTAATATTAAAGTTTAAAAATACAGAGTCCAGACACTAGTAGGTGACATAATGGTAGCCATCTTTTACAGTCACATAAAAAAAGAACGACAGCACAGGACAAACATGAACATGTAATATGCTTGCAGTAAGTGTGTGTGTGACTTTATCAGTGTCTCACATTGCTGTGGAGGAATTCTGGCCCACACTTCTTTACAAAGCCACTTCAGCTCATTGAGATCTGCTGGTATTCATTTATGCACAGTCCTTTTGAGGTCACCACACCCTTTCCTTAAGGGTGGAGTCTTGACTTTGACTGGATGATTGCAGCACCTTGATTCTTTTGTTTCTCAGTCATACTGTTGTAGATTTGCTGCTGTGCTTGGGATCACTGCCCTGTTGCATGTCTTTAACATTTAAAATCCTAACTGAGGCCGTTAAGGTCTAAGGTGTAGCTCTTGGGCTTTTTGCAGTTTCTCTGAGCACTGCACAATCTGACCTTGGGGTGAGTTTGCTGGGAAGCCCACTCCTGGGAAGAATTCCAGCCATCCTGAGTATTTTCTGGTTGTCAATAGTCTGTCTCGCTGCAGAATGATGGACTTCAAATGTTTTGAAATACCCCATAACTCTTCTCCGACTGATGAGCAGCAACAACTGCTTGTTTAAGATCACTGCTGATGTCTTTTCCTGTGTGTTATGCCTCAGACCAAGAAACTGCCAAAATGTCTGCTTTTTGTTCATGCTTGATGATGATCACGTAAATCAAGTGTATTTGCGGCTGCTGCTTACCCTCTTAGTTCTTGTGTTTGTTTTTCACACAACTGTGAAAAACTCTCTTGCACATGACTGTATATAAAATCTATATCCTGGAGAGAATTTGTAAACATAGCGATGTAATCATGCAAGATACTGTCACAAAACTGAGCAAGCACACGTGAACGAGTGCATTAAATACATTGTTTTCATGCTAAAACTTCAGTTCATTATAGAGAAAATACAAACCCTTAAACTCGCTTATTCTAATCCAAATGCTTAATAATATCAGGACAATAGGCTCAAAACTACAAAATGCTTATTGGACATATTTTTCCATGTCTAATTTCAGATTTACTACTGAAGCCTCTTAATAACAAACCTCTATGGGTTGCCCTTTATTCTGTGTATTCAGTTAATATTCTCATGATATCAGACATTTCCCCCAAATGCTTAGCTGAACTAAGAGCACAATGAGTTGCAAAGTAAAAATGTGTGAGTTGTTGATAGTGTAAAGCGGATTACAGTGTTTTGGATGTGTCTACCTCTGGGTTCCTCTCCAGCATCCGACTCTCCATGATCTCATAAGCAGGATCGGCTCTGCGTCTTTCCTCTTTACTACTAAGCCTTTTGTCTGGTGAAAGAGACGATATTGTGCATTTTACATATAAGAAACAAAAAAAACACATTTTATTATTGTAACTCATCGGAAAAAAATTATACCACATTGTGTTGCTTTCTTTTCTTTTTTTGTTTAAATGCACTTTGTGAACCAAAGCAGACACAATTTTCTCCATGCAAATGGAGGAATTCGTGCAGATCGAGTGGTGAGAACAAACAACAAAGGCTTGATTCATCATCACACAATACTAAGAGTTTTTTTCCTTTTTTCTTTTAAAGAACAAATAGTTAAATAGGATCCTTTTGTTGCTCAGTATGAATCATGGATAACAAGCAAAGGACAGAAATTGCACCCTGAATTTTGTTAAAATGTTTAAGATGTGTCATTTTGGCTTCATTTACTGTCAATATTTATAGATATAAATAAAATTATCATGTTGTCATCATTTGATCTGTGGAACAAATAATAACAGACCCCATCCTAAAATTTACTTATAACACACATATATAATTCCGACAATAGATTAATAAATGGTTACTCCTTTCCTAAAAAGTGGTCTTTCTGTGCTCACAAAAAACTTAAAAATTTACAGATGACATTTCATTTAAAAAGTCTTAGTTAATCTTTCTGTAAACAGGATTAAATTCACGAGAGACCACTTACACCCACTGGCCACTTTATTAGGTATAATGTTCAACTGATCAGTGATGCAAATGTCTAATCAGCCAATCACACGGCAGCAGCTCAGTGCATTCAGACATGGTCAAGACGACCTGCTGGAGTTCAAACTGAGCATCAGAATGAGGAAGAAAGATGATGATTTAAGAGACGTTTGACATGGCTACACTTCACACAAGCTCACTAAAACTGGATACTAAAATATTAGAAAAACGGTGTCTACTCTGAAGAGTTTTGAAGGGTCAGATTTTTGGTGTAAATAACATGAAAGCGTGTATCCGTCCTCCCTTGTATCAACAGTTCAGGCTGCCGGTGGTGTAATGGTATGGAGGACATGTTCTTGGCACACTCTGATCCCCTTAGTACAAACTGAGCATCATCTAAACACCACAGCCTACCTGACCGTTGCTGCTGAACATATCCATCCCTTTATGACCAGTGTACACTGATGGGAGGATAACACACCATGTCACAAAGCTCAAATCATCTCAAACATTCCCATGAAAATAAGTTCATTGTACTCAAATGACCTCCATAGTCACCAGAGCTTAATCCAACAGAGCACCTTCAGGATGTGGAGGAACAGGAGTTTCCCATCATGGATGTGCAGCCAACAAATCTGCATCTACTGCGTTATACTATCATTTCAACATGAACCAAAATCTCTGAGGAATGTTTCCAGCACCTTGTTGAATCTGTGCCATGAAGAATTAAGACCGCACTGAAGGCAAACGAGGGGCTCCAACCCAGTATTACCAAGTGGACCTAATAAAGTGGCCAGTGAGTGTATAAACCCTCTAAAAGCTGTGTCATTTTTTATTACACTTCTGCGAGACTACATGCATGGCACTATAAATACCCAGGCAATGTAGCGTAATGGTCAAAGTGTTTAGTGTTGGTTTCTGTGCACCTTTGCCATCTTAACTACAGAGGTAGAGGCAGTGAAGAGACCACCATGAGAAGAGGATGTATTACTAATGCTAAAGCTGAAGCTAAAATTATGGACGTTGTTGACAGCAGTAGCTGCTATCCAATCGTAACATGCTCATAAGGCTTTTTGTGGTTTTGTTCAGTGTTGTACGTAAACATCTTCAATGCAAAAGTACCACAACAACAGTTAACGATCACAGTTAATTACTGCAAACTTCCAAAAAGGACACAATCTGTTGTGTTTGATTTGAGACATGACTCTCTCTCTCTGCTCTAGCAGGTAAAAGACTGACTGTAAATGACTGAGTTGGTACACAGTGACAGTCACAGGATAAACTATCATTCCTGATTTTGCAACTTTGCGGCAAAGCTCACCTCAAGGCTCAGCTCTACAAAGCAACACAAGTGACTGATTAGAGAAGATAAGCCAGGAAGAAAGAGTGGTTTCACTGAGAGAAACACAAGGAACGGGACAGAAAAAGATCCTCAAAAGGAACAGAATGGGGAAAAAGAGGAAACCAGCCAAGGATCTGAAGTTTGCGATCAGTTGAAGAGGAAACTGTCGAAGGTGGCCTCTTACCTTCACTGGTCACTGTCGATCCATTTATCTCTTCATACCAACACTGCCCATCCGCGCTCCGTGATGAATCGTTTAGGGCTTGGTACAGTAACTCCTCATTAGCTGGATGTTCTTGGCCTTTCTTCAGGTGCAGCCAAGTCGGAAAGCTTTTTAAAGGGGAAATGTTCCTGTTGCGCCACTTTTGAGCGGGCACGGCCCGTGGTGGAGGCTGGCAGTGCTCTCCTTGACACTTCAAACAGTTTTCATAAATGACAGCTCTTCTGCCTTGCTGTGAGTCTTGTAATGGTACTGCTGGTGCCAAATTAAGCTCATTACCAAAAGCAGGGCTCATTGACTCATACAGGTTCAATCTGTGTGTCTTTGCCTCTGGCTGGCTATCTGTGCCTGGAAAGCTGAGCAGATCAGCTAAAAGACAGGCTAATTTCTCTCTTCCTTTTTTTGGCAGCCGTGACTCCTCACTCATCTTCACAGTTGGCATCCCCGCACTGTGGATGATTTCAGAGCCAGGAGAGGTCTCCTGAATTTTCATCTCCGCACCAGTGTGTTCACTGGTACTGGGTCTGCATGGTGATTTGTCACCACTTTGATCTGCTGGATTAAAAATATGATGTTCTGGAGGCAAAATTAAAAAAAAAAAAAAACCAAAAACCTACAACAACTTTGATTTCTGTCCCAAATCAAAACAGCAAGCTGTGGCTGCTACATCAATGTTTTTTGCCCAGCGTGCTTTAAAACCGTTTATGCATGCAAGAGAAACCACACGCAGCGTGCATGAAAGACTTCAGAGGAGTATCCTTACCTGGTGTGGCAGGTATCACTGAAGAACTACAAGAGCTGTATGGAGTCCCCTGTGAAATATTGACGAAAAAAATGACTTTTATTTTAACAGTCCACTCTAGTATTGAAATATGAGGGAAAGGCTCGCAATGACCTACATATTAGTTTATTTTTTGTCAACAAAGCTGATAAAAAGAACAAAAGTGACTCAGGGACTTCACGCTTCAACAGCCTGGCTATGGCTCACAAGCCCACTACTTCCTCTGAGAACAAAAATCTATAAAATGACTCAAAATTATATATTTTTATTTATGCACTGAGTTTAAAAAGGCCCAGTCATTTCATTAAACATCTGCACTGTATTATTTGAGGAAATGCAGTAAAATTATGTTGATTTGACTGATTATGATTTCCAAATTATTACGATTCGCCTGATTTTGAGTGTAAATCAGGCGTCATGGCTGTGAATGAGTGTTATATCGGGGGCTGTCTGACTTCGGCATCACATGATCACAGGCCAGCGCTGCTTTGTTTTTTCTTATAAAACAATTACACAAACTCCCCAAGTGAGAAACCAACCAGGTTCCTTAAATCTTATTACATCCATGTGATTGTAATTATAATAGTCACGGTTTAATGTGTCCTGTGAACTAGCCCTTTTCCACTGAGCCAGTCAACACTACAGGGGTAGATGGTGTTGTTCAGGCTGAAGGAGTTGGATCCCCTCCCGTGGCATTCATGTCTGATCCACCTGGCCAATAACTAGTATTCATCTACTTCACTGTAGACCAACGGAAAATACAGAGCTGATTTTTTTTTTTTTTTTTTTTTTTTATCTACCCAATCAAACAAATGCAGCTTGCACTCTTAAATAAATGCACTGCCAGCAGGTGGAGCTCTCAGTATTGAGTAAAAGTGACTAATAAGGAACAGAAAAAACCTTCAGCTACTTTTGTACCTGAAAGCAGCAAGCCATCAGATAATGCACTGTATATGTGTATAACTCCCTGTTACTCCAAAAGTCAACAAATGATTAATCCTTAAGCCATCGCTGGCCAATCAGAACATGTATCATGTATCATGCAATTCTGAAAAAGCAAAAAACTGTCTCCAATTCTAGCCCTGAATTAATTATAATAGTACTTTATTCACATAATATGCACAAAATCTTTGTCAAAATAGTCCCCAGATTCATTAATAAGATAAATAATTATCAGCTGTACCCCTTACAAAGACTACACTCTGAAAAAGAATTCACACCAACTCTGACACCACAGAAGAAGTCAGCCAAAGCTCAAACAAAGAATACCACCAAAGTCTGTACTTGAGTATTTAAAAAAATAAAATAAAACAGCAAAATAGTTCGGCGCTCACAGGCGAGTGAAGCACGCACGGAGTTAAACAGCTTGAAGTGAGCCTAAAGGGCGTTAAAGGCATTAAATAAAGATTGTGTGTTTTGACCTAGATATGCATACACAGATATACAGATGCAGAGGTGTAATAAGGATAGAAAATTGCAAGTCACTCATAACTTACAAGGTGTGAATCTGCCATATTCAGTGACAGTGTAAAACTGAACCGAGTGCAGAAACACTAACGTGTTGGACAGATGGGCCGTGGGACTGTTAGTTGTTCTGACACCAAACGCAGCGCGGCACGATACCACAAAGGTCACACTGACAAGCGGGCTACAGAACAGATGATACACTGATGATAAAGCCTGTGCACACAAGCTGCTACTGCGTGACAGCAGGTTATATAATGGAGCGTGTTCACGAGACCATTTGAACAGGACTGATGACTTTTTTTCCTTCGTTTTTTGAAGTTTGATGGAAAAACAGATGGTTCATGAGAGCAGCTACGCTTGTTTAACCCAGATCTGATCAACATTCCCTTTTGCCAGAAAACAAACAGAATACTTGTGTTTCCACTTACCTTAACTCCACCGCATACAGAGCAGATGGTCACGATGGTTTTGGAGACAGAAGTGAAGGAGGTGCAGGTATTACAAGAGTCACTAGAGGGTGCCACCTTGGTTTTCTTATTCGTCACTGAAAGGCCCTGAAAGAGTTCACTGACTGACTGACTTTCAGTAGCTTCTGAGTGAGCCTCAGGGGTTGTGGCACTGCTCTTGTCCTGTTTTGCTGCCTCTGCTGTGAACCCTAAAAGGGCTGGAGGGTCTTTAGTTGAGGCGGAGGCTTCATTGTCTTTGGCACCTCCACCTGCTTCCTGTAAAACACTCCTGGGAGTGTCATAGACATACCTAAGTGAAGTTGGCACCTGGTAGTCACGTCCAGGAACAGCAGGACAAGTGCAAGGGCTGAGATCTTGAGCCAAATGTGGAGGCAAGCTTAAAAAAGAACCAAAGTCCTCTCCGGGGGTCATATCCAGACTGCCTGTGTAGGAGGAGAAACTGCCAGTGTACGAGGAATGGCTGCCAGTGGCGATGCCACTGTCTGATGAGCTCTGACGACCGATTTCCTGAAGTTGCCGGGGCGGCTTAGCCGCAGGCCGGTGTCCACCTCCCTGGTTGGCAGAAAGCTTCTCGCTGATCTGCAGTGGCACTTTAGCGCGCGTGTGGCTGACGTTTTCAGGTGGGTTGGAAGCCGGTTCAGTCCAAATTCCCAGCCGGCTGCCAATGCTGCAGTCTGAGTGGCTGGTGTCTGAAGTGTCAGAAGAACCGGAAATGCTGCGGTCGTCGCCCCCAGCAGACGGGCAGTAAGTCAAAGAGACTGCCAAGACGAGCAGAACATAATTAAACCTTTAATGAATTTAATCAACAAAAACACTGCTTTCATCAACAAAGCACATTAAGGAATCATGACACACTCTCTTTGCCTCGGTCTTTTTTTCCTTCCACTTAACGGAACAATAAATCAAAGCACCTGCCAGCGCACCCAAAAACTTTAGTCGTGTTTTCTACCTGTGCCACTCCCATGAGAGAGCATGCTCAGTCGTTTCTCTAGCTCCTGGGCCTCGAGGTTCAGCTTTTCCTCTGAAGTGGTCTGGCTGCCACTAGGATCTGTAAAAAAAAAAACAAAGGGCAGTATTATAAATAGCAGCCAGCATGATCTCAATCATGAAAAGTCGGGCAGAGAAAAATGAAGTGTAAGTGCTAAGTGTGATGAATCTCGACACTGTCAATGAGATATGGGATCAAATGTGACGCAGCTGAACCGCGGCGGTGACACGGGCACAGCTGCGAAAACACATCCAGCTACTCTAAAGACATGAGAGGGGACACTCTAAACTGCAACGGTCTCACTCAACTGTCTGTGAACGCGCAAACAGTGTCAGCCACAAGGTGTAAGTGAAAAGGAGTAAACAACTTTGCGGACGTGTGCTATTATTTGATCCCTGAGTGTAGCGTGCTGTTGGACAGGCAGAGAAAAGGGTCACACAGGGGAACACCTAGCAGTATTTGTGCAACACTGAGGGGTGTATTAATAGTGCTGCCACGTGGCTCTGCTGGCGGCAGTGCATGAATCTAATGTGCCTTGGACCATCAAGGTCAGTTCTAACACTGGGCTGATATATTTTTTTATATCCATCTGAATCCTGCATCAGTAAAGTGGTAAATATACCATAAGTCTGAAATCCCAGGTGATGAGTACTGACCTCCAGTGTACAGGAGTGTCTAAAAAGGTGTTTGAAAAAGGTCACACTGGGAAAAAATTAAAAATAAAAAGTGTCTTTTTTTCCCCACATATTGACCACACATTCCTTTAATGGTGCCAATTGAGAAAGCAGGCTTCCTCATATACATATATTTATATTTATACATATAGGCTGAGGTTCCTCCATTATTTTTCCTTTAAGTATTTTGTAGATTTTTGTGGATTTTTCCTGTTTCTGATTGAACTCCATGCTTACATTACTGGACTACAACATACCTTTGCATGAGTCAAAGTTAGGGTCTTGTTGTAACCCCTTAGAATCTAAGGGGTTACAACAAGACCTAAGGCTTAGATCATCCTCTGCCTGAAACAAGCAGCTATAGCCTCTCCCTTTAAGCCGACTTTCTTCTGATTGCCTGCCACTCAGAAACAGAAGGTCTGGACAGCAGGTGGGTGGAGTTTCAGTGCTCATACGACCATATTTGAGATATCCTCTGACATCACAGTGTTTAGAGCAGTCTGAAGCCTGAGCTTTTGGCTCACAGAGATTACTGGCACATACACTAACCTCATTACTTGAAATTCTGGCCATGTTTAATATAAGCATCCCCTATTGTGGCAGTATAACAGAATATTGAAGCAATACTGTAGAAACTGCAAAAAAACTACATCTTAGAATCTACAGGCCTCAGTATGTTAAATGTCAAAGTTCATAACAGTACAGTTAGAAAAGGGCTCAACAAGTGTGATGTGTTTGGAAGGATTGCAGGAGAATGGCAGCGAGGTTTGGTTTGCAAAGCTGCATGTGAACAAGACTTCTGGAACAATTTCCTTTGCACAGATGAGACCAAAGTGGAGATGTTTGGCTGTGCACGTCTGCCAAAAGCCAAACAAAGCACATCAGCACAAACACCTCATACCAACTGTCAATGACAGTGGTGTAGGGGTGATGATTTGGGCTCGTTTTGCAGACCTCAGGATCTTGGCACCATGAACTCCTCTGTGTAGCAAAGTTTTCTAGAGCCCATCTGTCTAAAGCTCAAGCCTGGCTGAAACTGAATCATGCAACAGGACAATGATCCCCAGCACGGCAGCAAATCTACAACAGAATATCTGAAAAGGAAAAGAATGTGTTTGTCCAACCCGACTAAAATGCTGTGGTAGGACCGCAAGAGAGCTGTGCATACACAAATGCTGAAACTGAAAAAGGGTCTGCCTAACCATAACAACATGAGAGACTGATAAAGTCACTCAGTAAATGATCACTAAGTTAATGCTGTAAGGTTTTTGCTACTGAAACAGCTGCACTGAGTATTTCAGATTGTTAAATAGTGTAAAATGAGGAGTTTGTATTTTTATCAATTTATTCTCATATATATATATATATATATATATATATATATATATATATATATTTATTAGGGGTGCAACGATATTCGTATCGATATTGAACCGTTCGATACAGTGCTTTCGGTTCGGTACGCATATGTATCGAACAATACAAAATTTGTAATTTATTTTATCAACTTTCCTTCTGACGATGCTGTCTGTGTTGAGCGCTCAGTGAATCTCCGTTCGACTACTCCGCCTAGGCTCAACAGTGCAGCCTAGGCGGAGTAGTCGAATGCAGATTCACTGAGCGCTCAACACAGACAGCATCGTCAGAAGGAAGAGCGCAGGGCAAGCTAGCGAGACAGAAGTTAAGCTCTCCTTACAACATGGACCTCCCCCACCCTCATTCAGATCTGGCGTTTGGAATTATTTTGGTTTTCATGTGACGTATGACCCTGAAGGTAAGCGAGTCATGGACTAAAGTAAAACAGTATGTTGGATGTGCCATGCAATGCTCAATTACATGGGTGGGAACTAGTGTGTTAGCGCAGTTAGCTCGTTAACGTGTTGGCCGTCTAGCCCCATGCACGGGCGATCGGCGGTAGCTCGTTAACGGAGATTTGCCGTGTTGTGGCGTTAAGGTCATTTCAACGAGATTAACCTGAAAGCACTAGTGGGAACACAACGAATATGACTGCACATTTACGCCGACATCATCCTAGTGCAAAGACAAGTGGAAGCAGACAAAAAAAAGCAAGCATGCTACTAACTTTAGCCGAGTCATTTAGACAGCTGTTTAATATGCTGCTGAGAATATAGCCCAGAAGAAGCGGATAGTATAGCTTTTATTTTGGAAAGAGACATTTCTCTGTAATAAACTCTCTTTTCCAAAGATGAGTGATTCCTCAATCAGATACAGGGCTTGCAATATCGCTAGCCCGACGTCCTGGGGCTAGCGATCTTTTTCAGTCGGGCTACCAAAATCTATCTCTGCCCTGCCCGTCGGGCTATTGTAGGAAGGAAAAATATATGTCAATGCTTTTGCATTCTTTCAGAAATGTAGCTGGGTAATTATGTCATTGGCATCGGTGAGCCACTGTCAATATGTGACATATTGAAATCGCGTTTGAATTTGCGCTTGTTTTTTTGCTTTCACTTTGCAATCGTGCGAACTGTGTATAGAGAGCGACAGCACTGATCTGTGAGTGATGATAATTTGTGCACCAATTCCTCTGACATCGTCTTATTAATCGTTAGCTTACTATGCAAACATGACAAGTGAAATCTCCCGCAGCTTAAACATGTAAGAGGTTGATCGCGCAGAGAATCGCTGAGCTTATGTGAGTACGTGTGTAAAAGCAGCAGGATATATATTTTAGTTCTGCTGAGCCAAATAAGGTCAGGGTGAAGAAGTGACAGCCAAAGAAAAGCTTACCACAAAACGGAGAAGTTATGACAAATCAGACTATAAGGCAAAAAGAAAGTGCAGCTTTATGGTTTCATGGACAAAATAATTTCTGTGGCTGCAATATGACGAGCTAAATAACCAGGGCTGCACATAAGTGGTCCGCAGGTGCGCATTCGCTGTCAAAATAAAAAACACGCACAAGGGTTAGGGTTAAATTTAAAAACTGTACTTTTGAGTTAAAATATATATTTATAATTTTAATAAATGACAAATTAAAAAGGCATGAACATTTTTTTTGTATCGAAAAAATATCGAACCGTGACACCAAAGTATCGAACCGAACCGTGAATTTTGTGTATCGTTGCATGATCAACAAGGTCCGCGTCAGGTGTTGAGGAACCAGGGCACCCTGACGAAAAGTGGGCTACTGGAACAAGAAGGCATCGGTGGGCAAGAGACGAAAACAGGGCGTTGTTGGAATGCTACTACGCAAGTAACCCCAGCGGAAGGGGCTACATGAATAGGATGAGGGACCTATGGATTCTTCGATACCCAACATCCACAATGACGGCGAAACAACTAGTAGCTCAGTGTTCCAACATTCGAAAGAAGGGACTGCTCTCACAGCTAGAGATTGACGAGGTACAACACAAATGCTACGGCAAGTACGGCAAGGAGGAGTCAGGAAGCCAGGTCAGGGGGGCGATATCATCACCCCCACCCGAGATTGGGTACATAGCCCCAAGTGCGATAGGAGAAGGATCGTTGAGTGCGAGAGGAACTGACCTGAAAAATAGGATCATGGCCAAATTTGAAACCTGGATCCCCCGTAGCCGGTTACCAAGATTACGTGAAGTACCCTCAGAAGGTCTGCTAGATGATGTTAATGCAGCACTACGGACAATACCTACAACCACGATTACCGACACTAACAAGCTGATCTACAATACGGCAGCAGTGATCAGTGAGATGCTTGGCTACAAGTTGAACAGCCACAAGGGGCAGTACCCTCCATGGAGAAGGAGGCTAGAGGGCAAGATCAAAGTAGCACGGAGGGAGGTTAGCCAACTAAGGGAGTTGCAGAAAGGTGCGACAAATAAGGTGCCTAAGAAATACAGCAAGCTGTCCATACCTGAGGCCTTGGAAACTGCCAAGCAAAGACTCACAGCCTTGGCCAGCCGCTTGAAGAGGTACACCAGAGAGATAGAAGGCAGGAGAATAAACCAGCTGTTCTCCACAGAACCAGCAAAGGTGTACTCTCAGTGGCAAGGGAACAATAAGAGAACAGTACCACCAAGGCTGGAGACGGAGCAATACTGGAAGAGCATATGGGAGAAGGATGCAACCCATAACGGCAATGCTCAGTGGCTAGAGGATCTGAGGGCAGACCACAGCGACCTCCCTGAACAGGGTCCAGTAACCATCACAGTGGCAGATATCCAAGAAAGGGTCTCCAGTATGAAGAGTTGGACAGCACCAGGGCCCGACATGGTTCACGCCTACTGGCTGAAGAAGCTGACTGCACTCCACGAGCGTCTGGCAGCACAAATGAACCAGATGCTAGTTAACGAGAGACACCCAGAATGGCTAACTGAAGGCCGGACTGTCCTGATCCCCAAGGACCCCAAGAAGGGACCGGTCCCCTCCAACTACCGACCAATAACCTGCCTCAGTACTACATGGAAGCTCCTGTCAGGCATCATATCGGCTAAGATGAACAGGCACATGGGTCAATACATGAGCGGGACACAGAAAGGAATTGGCAAGAATACCAGAGGCGCAAAACACCAGCTACTGGTAGACAGAACAATCAGCCGAGACTGCAAGACCAGACTGACCAACCTGTGCACTGCCTGGATTGATTACAAGAAGGCCTATGACTCAATGCCCCACAGCTGGATACTGGAATGCCTAGAATTGTACAAGATCAATGGGACCCTAAGAGCCTTCATCAGGAACTCAATGGGGATGTGGCGTACAACACTAGAGGCCAACTCCAAGCCCATAGCACAAGTCACCATCAAGTGCGGGATCTACCAAGGAGATGCTCTGTCCCCACTGCTGTTCTGCATAGGCCTGAACCCCCTCAGTGAGATCATTAACAAGACCGGCTACGGATACAGACTACGGAACGGAGCAGTTGTCAGCCACCTCCTGTACATGGATGACATCAAGCTGTATGCCAAGAGTGAACGAGACATCGATTCACTGATCCACACTACCAGGCTATACAGCAATGACATTGGAATGTCGTTCGGACTGGAGAAGTGTAGTCGGATGGTAACAAAGAGAGGGAAGGTAGTCAGAACTGAGGGGATTGAACTACCAGAAGGCAACATTGCAGACATAGAGGACAGTTACAAGTACCTGGGGATCCCACAGGCGAATGGGAACCATGAAGAGGCCGCTAGAAAAGCTGCAACCACCAAGTACCTGCAGAGGGTCAGGCAAGTCCTGAGGAGTCAGCTGAATGGTAAGAACAAGATCCGGGCCATCAACACGTACGCCCTGCCCGTGATCAGGTACCCTGCTGGGGTAATAGGCTGGCCAAAGGAGGAGATAGAAGCCACTGACATCAAGACAAGAAAGCTCCTTACCATGCATGGAGGGTTTCACCCCAAGTCCAGCTGTCACGGCTGGCGGAGGGAGCCGTGTGGTGTGGAGGAAAAGGAGGACCCAAAATGCAGCAAACTGATGATACGAGTGACGTTTTATTTACAGGGTGGTAGTGGCAAAAACAGGCAATGAAGCACGAGTAATTACAAACGGAAACCTAAACTGGGAGAAACTAAGTGACAAACCTGGGACCATACAAAGGGGTGCGGGGCAGAGAGACGCAGAGACAGGAACACCATAGAACGCAGATGAATGTAGATTAACGCAGTGATACATGGATGAACGCAGACGAGCCGACAACGAACACAGACCGACACCCACTAAATATACCCACACAAGGTAATCAGGTAATCACACACAGGAGGGAAGAACAGCTGAACCTAATACACCTGGGGACCGGAGGAGACAAGCTGAACACAATAACAACAGACACAGACCTTCAGAACAGAACAGGAAATCCAGAACACGAGCCTTCAAAATAAAACAGGAAACAGACTGATGTACAACACAACACGGGGACATGAACAGAGCACCAAGGACAGACACAGGTAGGGCTGACAATACACCAAACTTCAGGTTAACCCTAACTAATACAGATCAGAAAAAACGCAAAACGCTGGGTCAACGACCCAGGACCATGACACCAGCACCCTGAGGCTGTACGCTAAGCGGAAGGAAGGGGGCCGGGGACTGGTGAGTGTCAGCACCACAGTCCAGGATGAGACAAGGAACATCCAAGAATACATTGGGAAGATGGCCCCAACTGACCGAGTGCTCAGTGAATACCTCAGGCAGCAGAAACCCAAGAAAGAGGAGGGAGACGAGGAACCATCATGGAAGGACAGGCCCCTGCACGGTATGTACCACCGGCAGATAGAGGAGGTGGCTGATATCCAGAAATCCTACCAGTGGCTGGACAAAGCTGGACTGAAAGACAGCACAGAGGCACTAATCATGGCAGCACAAGAACAAGCTCTGAGCACAAGATCCATAGAGGCTGGGGTCTATCACACCAGGCAAGACCCCAGGTGCAGGCTGTGTAAAGATGCCCCAGAGACAATCCAGCACATAACAGCAGGGTGAAAGATGCTAGCAGGCAAGGCATACATGGAACGCCATAACCAAGTGGCCGGCATAGTGTACAGGAACATCTGTGCCGAGTACAACCTGGAAGTCCCGAGGTCAAAATGGGAGATGCCCCCAAGGGTGGTGGAGAATGACCGAGCTAAGATCCTGTGGGACTTCCAGATACAGACGGACAAAATGGTGGTGGCTAACCAACCGGACATAGTGTTGGTAGACAAACAGAAGAAGGCGGCCGTAGTGATCGATGTAGCGGTTCCGAATGACAGCAATATCAGGAAGAAGGAACACGAGAAGCTGGAGAAATACCAAGGGCTCAGAGAAGAGCTCGAGAGGATGTGGAGGGTGAAGGTAACGGTGGTCCCCGTGGTAATCGGAGCACTAGGTGCGGTGACTCCCAAGCTAGGCGAGTGGCTCCAGCAGATCCCGGGAACAACATCGGAAATCTCTGTCCAGAAGAGCGCAGTCCTGGGAACAGCTAAGATACTGCGCAGGACCCTCAAGCTCCCAGGCCTCTGGTAGAGGACCCGAGCTTGCAGGATAAACCGCCCGCAGGGGCGTGCTGGGTGTTTTTTTTATTTTTATATATATATATATATATATATATATATATATATATATATATATATATATATATATAGAGAGAGAGAGAGAGAGAGAGAGAGAGAGAGAGAGAGAGAGAGAGAGAGAGAGAGAGAGAGAGAGAGAGATAGAGAAATAAATTTAAACTAAGTGAAAATCATTTGCACTTCTAACAAGCAGTAACCCAGCCTCAGGTCATGCTTCCTTGACTGACAGGTATCCAATCTATCAAGGTCATCAATATTTTTCAGGTTTGCACATCCCGGCTGAGCTCTGTTCAGGCCTTCAGGGTTACTCCCCTTTGGCCACTTATGGATTTTATGGCTCCAGAAGTTGGCAAAGATGGCAGTGAGCTGTAAACAGGCTTCATAAATGTCCTCACTACATTTTTCTAATGTCTTCGGTTGTGGAATAAAGAATCTACATGAAATAAATCTACAGTGATAAGTACAAATGATCAAATGTCAATCTTAGTTTAGCCCTTTATGAAGGTGAATCTAACCAGCCATCAGCGTTTTACATAATCTTTCATCAATTGAGGTGTTTTTTCCTTGTCTGACAGCTTAAAATGCATGTAGGTTACGTGTCCACCTGCTTTTACATTTTTCGTATTTACACACGAATGTACTCATGACTAAATGCAAAAAAGAAGCACTGCAGGAACAATTTGTATGCTGGGAACTAAACACAAAGCAGGAAAACTATAGGTTGACACACTGGAGCATCCAAGGACGAAAAACAGATAAATAAGCCAAGAACATTAACAGCAATTAATCAAAATAGCAGCTAGCACAGAGATTTAATCATGTGACACAGACAGACTCGGACATGGACTGAGAGGTGAAAGGTAAGTGAGAACGAGAGACGCGGTTAAGGACTGCGAAGGGGGATGAGACAAAGTGAAAGATGAGGGAAAAGGGGAGGGGAGAGCCAAGAGCACTGTGACCAAGAATGATGGGGGGAGGCAGCAGTGGAATGCTGTGGATGAGGTTACACACATGCCCGAAGCGATTAGGAGGCTTTGGCTGCTCTGCTACCATGACTTTGACACCTCCACCCCCACCCCAACCCACATCCTCCCTACTATTTATTCTACTATGCATCACAATAATAGGAATATGAGCTCAACATGCAATTGGGCAGTTAGATGTGTGAAAACCAAAATATCCACAAGGCCCTGCAGCTACTCTCTCAACATTTCCTAATAAGTTGGCGGCTGGGTGAGAAATGTTTTTTTTTTTTTTGTAACTGCTAGTGTGGAAAATCAAAAGTGTTGCTGGAAACAGCGGGGAACCAAATAATGTTTAACCACTTCAGTAACACGTAATCTAACATTTGAAAGTGTTTAAAGGAAGTGACCAAATATGGGGAAATGTAAAATACAAAATATATCCAAGAATGGCTACAGGGTTTTTCTGTTTTGTATCTAATGTATGAACAAATATAACATGGATCATGACGCCGTACCAAATTACAACTTCTATTTTATTTTCCATCTTACTAGACCTGGTGTGCGTGTTTACTGAGATAATCTTACACAGCCATTCCCAACGTGGAGAATGTTTCAGCCCACTTAAAAACCAGAAAATTCCCACGAGGCCCACCCAATCTTAAATCTTCACTCTATTCAAAATTCAAGAAAAAGCAGTAAATGTAGATCAAAGTAGTAAGGGAGATTGGATGGATGGAACTGTAACCATGAGTAATTTCAAACTAAGTCTCTGTTCTTGCTGCAAACCACCTCTAGTACCTTTGTGGGCACCAGGAGGCCCTGGGCCGCACTTTGGACAAACAAATAATATGCTATGCTGTACAGTAACTGTACCAAAGACAAGAGATCTGTGCTCCACTTTGTACAGTCAGTCAAAATTTGTTAGCAAGTATTGGTGTTTATATGATACACCCATGCAATTCATGGATGCCCTTTCTACAACAAGCTAGCAAGCACTGCGAGATAAATTAGCACAGAACCCTCCCACTCAAAAATGGTCACTCATCAACAGAGCTGGGCAGTAACGCGTAATCCGATTACTTTTTTCAAGTAACGAGTAAAGTAAGGGATTTAAAAAAAAAACAAACAAAAAACAGTAATTAGATTACTGTTACTTAACGTAAGCACTCTGCGTTACTGCGGTACTAAACCCTGATTTTGTTTGTGAGAGTGTCTCATGACCATGACGTACAAGTGTGCGACATCCGTGGCAGCAACAGACGTGTTTAGATCAACAGTTGATAATATGGAGTGCAGGAGAGAGAACGACCATGCAGCGTTTAAAGCTCAGAAGTAGTGACGATACTTTGCGTTTGATTTAGTAAAAAGTGACAAAAACATTAGCGTCCGCTGTTCACTCTGCGTGGGAATAAAAGTTCTTTCTACAGCGAAAAATTAAACTTCAAATCTAAGCAAGCACCGAGCACGCTGCGGTGGGAATGTGAAATTCACAGAGAAACACTCAGATCCCCCCACTGACATGAACGCCGCGGTACTGGGCAAACCTTCACAGGCCCCACTCCTGCTAAACAGGTAAAAATAGATTTAAGGGCGACAGGACTTAGTGCTGCTGAATCTATGATTTTATTTATTTGCATTTATTTGAAAGAGTGAGTGTAGACACAAAAAAATAATTTTATTTTATATGCTGGAATATGCAGAAAATAGGTTTAAATGTTAAATAAATTTCTTCAAGTCAAAGACTGTTGCATATAATTAAATTCTTGCTTGATTCAATGTGCATAAAGTTAAAAGATTAAAACTAATAAAACAAGTTTTATAAAGAGATTTTTCCATTTGATTCAATTTTATATGATGGATTATGCAGAAAAAAAATAGAATTTTTTCACTTCACATTTTTTGATGAATTCCTTTCATCTACTTTCACTACAGTGTTTTAAATAAATAGTGATATTATATCACAAAAGGCAGATCTGCCATTAGTGAAGACAACTGACACGTGTCAGATTTTCACAGCAGATTGCAAAGGAACAGAAGAACCATTTACATTTTGGTGCTTGGCATCTTTCACAAACTGAAACCTGACAACAATCTGGAACTAGATCCATCCTCTAACGTGCCCACCAGTAGCACTTCACCCTGGACTATACATAGAATACAATTGAATTTGTTACCTAATCAGAGTGAGTATAATAGTCATCCTCTTACTGAAGTTTAAGGTGACCTAAAGCTTTACATTCATCACTTAAGTCAGGGGTTAGGACGTTGATAAATTGGTTCATGGGGATTTATGTAATTGCATTTAAAAACAAACAAAAAAACCAAAACACAGCTGCCAGACATAATTTAGGCAGATCAAAGCGTATCCATCATCAAAGAAATCCTCTGGCTTTATTCTGCCAAAAATGGGTGGATTTCAGGAAGCTAGAGCATGTCAGCCATGATGAATCTCTATAAGCAACACAAGCAGAGTTAGCTAAAATTATAATGGTAAATGTTGACTTTAGTATTTATACTTAGAAGTCCACGTCTTGTCTTTGAGGCAGGAATTCTCAGAAGTCACTCCCCCCAGCCTCCGCTAAAAGGCTAAAAGTTACATTTTAGTGCAACAAGTCAGCGAGCCGTTTGCTTTCCCCAAGAAGCACGGCTTTAAAACAATTACTCCTTCATCTTGACATTCCCCCTCCGTATAACTTCAGTCCTTTTCAGCCAAGCAATATGAAACACCTCTGATACTGACCTGGCAAAATGGGCCGCAGTCCAAAAGGGCCTCGGGTGGGGGAGATGCCTCTGACGATGCAGTCGAATAGAAAGCTGATCTGCTCGCTCTCAGCAGATGCGAGCAGAAAAACACCAGCCCCTGAAAATAGACTTCATTAGTTTTAAGCTAATTTGTGAAAGTGTATTTTACGGTTAATAATCAACAAGAAAGAGTGCAACATTGGTGATGCCAGTATAATAAAAAAAGAACAGGCTGTTTCTTGCTATAAATCAGTAAAACGAGACAAACTTTTCAATTTTACAAAAAACATTTCTACTTTTCAACTACCATCAAAATGTCCTAAACTGAGATATATTTGGTTACTATTTAAAATTAAAAACTATTTGTCTTTTACTTTTAAACCAGGACAGTCATTCAACACGCTAACATGCTGAGGTTTTTGACCCTTTCTGTTTTCGTAGCTTACTATATGAGCAAATTAATATTGCAGCAACACAATTTTCACCCGGGACCAGTGAGAACAGCTTTAATTCTGATGTTAAAAAAAAAAAAAAATGGCGGCCGTAATCTTTACGTAAGTGGGACATAAAGTTTTTACTCCAAGCCACAACTTTCCTCGATGGTTCTACAAGGAAAGTCAACAGCTCGCCAAAATCATGGACCACTCAGATATTTTACAAAACACAGCTGCTAATAATAACAATTAATCAAAGAGCATCTGTTAGTTATTGTTTTTTTATGACATCAAATTATTTTTTTTTCATATCAATATAAAAATAATTTCCTGAATAAAATACCACCTAAAAGTAGAATTTGTTACAATAGATAGATGTAGATGTAGACAGATATAGAGATAGAGATATATAGAGATGGATATAGATAGATACAGATAGATTATTTATAGTGTGTAGTATATGTAAACGAGCACTACATGAACCTTTTCAGAAAGAAACTGAGGCATGATGCGTTTCACAAAGCTGCAGTTATAGAGTATTACATAATAAAAAAGTTCCTTCTTTATGGTTCCCAGTTTGTCTATTTCAACAATTTAGAGTGTAATAAAGGAGGATTTAATATAGTGGAGAGGTCAGAGAGGTCACGTTCTCCTGAGGTCTCTTGACCTCCCTCTGACAGCACAACGGCCTGCGCTTTACAAAGTGTTGTTGTGTTATTCTGCGGCTGAAGCCACCCATGTCAAAGCTGCCCTTACACTGCTGTGGCTGTGAGCAGGGGTCAAAGGTCAGCACCAAAGTCTGCTCAACTGTTTTAACCTGTTCAAACTAAAGATTTATTGCCTCCTTTGTGCTTTTACGATGGAGCTGATTAAGTGGTGTCTCACCTCATACACGTTCATCTTGCAACGTTACAAATTTATATACACGTTGGTTTTGATAGGTGACTGCATTTTAGTTACACTACTAAATGCACGATTACCAAAAAAATAAAAAATAAAAAATCCAAAAACAAACATTCAAAACAAAACAAAGAACAGGTGGCAAAGCTTTTTAGTTCACATTAATCTCTGCAGGAATGAAAACAACTCAAATGGACCCTTCTGGTCTCTGCTCCAAGAGGTGATAAAAACACAGCATCCATACAAAGTAACACAGCTTATAAAATCCAACTTTGTTAAGTGGGAAGTGTAAATGAGCAAGCGCCGAGAGCCAAGGTTGGCATTTTTATTTCGAAAGCAGCAGAGTCATCCAAACGGCTCAAGATGAAAGTCTAGCAAACTTTAATTACTTTAAAGTGAAATTCAGATTTCCTTCACGACCATGTTTGCAACCTTCAGAAATGCATGTAAACATTATCCAGTTTAACTATTCCAGGACGATAAAATTCAGGAACAAATAAAGAAAGTAAATAAAGTAACAAAACTATTAAAGCACTAATTACTGAGAGGTCATTTTGACTGCGTTTAGAGAAAATCGTTTTTCTGAACACTTTGGTACAGCAAAGTGCGCTAAAGTGTACAGTCACTTTAGCGCTAAGCATTTCACACGCACACCTACACTTTACTTAAATGACCATTCGCCCGTGGCGTGGACAAAAGGCAGGACAAATGCAGCTTGCAGATCTACAGCTGCTCTAACCAAAAGTGAGACACCCAGCACAGCTAAATCACTTCTCGCCGTGCTGTGGATAAACTGTGCCGAGGGATTACATGTCACAGGAATGCTCGGCCTTCGCCGCACACAAACACTGAGATGCAGCCTTACTTTTTCCCCTTTTCTGTATAAAAGTAAAGCAGCTTTGACTTTCTTTAAGATAAGCCAGTAGACTACTGAAGGCTTATTGGCTCTTAAATTTAAAAAAATAAAATAAAATGTCATGTTTCCAGGAGGGTCATCATGTATCTTTAATGCTCCAATGTCTGTCTGTCCCCTCCAGGTGTTCACATACGGTCCTCTTCACTTTAATAGTTTCACATCTGTTGAATTTTTCAAACGTTATCTTATCACAGGGACGCACGCGGCCCGACGTGTTCAAACAGACCTTAAGGAAAACTCCAGAGTGATGCATGTTGCTGAGTTTTGGGCACAGCAGGGGTGATTATGCACAGCCTGAATCATTTCCTTTCTTGTTGTTCTGAACAGATGTTTTTCTAATGCTTCATCTGCCGAGTCAATAAAACGCAACGAACAAACAAGAACGACTGAAACATAGTTTGCTGCCTGTCATGCTGTGTGCTCTCCATTACACTTCTAAGCAATTCAAAGCAGCCACAGCAAGCCCACTCTTTGAATTTTGACTGATATTACACGTGATCAAAAGTGTGTGGACAGGAAAAAAGGCACAGAGCAAAAATCAAAGCTTAGAAATCAGACTGATGAAGCAGTAAAGGCCACCGGAACACTTTAGAAAGAGCGTCATGACCTGTTTTTTTGGGGTTTTTTTTTTAAATGAGTCGAGTTGAAGCTTTTGAATGTGAGTCATTCAGAGAGTACTTTGAGTTACCTGGGGTCTTTGGTACTACACGTCTGTGGAAGCACGAGCAATCAAAAGCAGGATTTCAACAATCTTGCATCTCAAAGGAAAAAGCAAGTACAAGAAGAACATCTGAACAAAGTACAAAATATTACACGAGTCACAGCGTCTCCATTCTTGTGATCACTGCTTTGTAATCATACGCTGTAGTATTCAGAGCCCGACCTATACGTAAGGCTATACAATATTATTAGCCGATGTGGCCTTATTGGAGTGTATGCCACTGGATATGAATTTTAGACTACATGGAAAAACTTACAACCTCTGGCAAAGAACATGAAGTCGTCACACTTGAAAGATGTTCACTGAACTCTTTTACTTTGCAGCAATAAACAAACCACAGATGTGATAAAGCGTTGTTTTTTTGTTCCTTTTGTTGTTTACTATCTGAACAACTCTGACTTCATGAAACAAACTTCAAACTAATTAAATAATTTTGTGTAATGGCACATTTTTTTCCAGACATTGTAAATTTTCTGTTTGGGTTAAGATCTGGACTATGTGCTGACTGTGTCAATGAGTCTGTATGCATTTCCTTTCTTCTGTGACAACAAGACGCATCATCATCATCGTGATGTCGAAAACTAATCCTAATCATAACCAAAACCACGCTCTCAGTGCAATAAGAAAAGCATAAAGCAGTCTACACCTGTGCATTTACTGTTGAGGTAAAGACTTTCATCTCTCCTGCTCCATTTTTGCTTGATTTCTCAAGGCCTTCATCTTTTTTATGGCACCAAATAAAAAGTCCCAGCATCATCCCCTTTGGCAAATGCAGATTCATCACTGAACGTGACTCTTAGCAAATCATCCACAGCGCACAATTGTGTTCGCCCGCTCTAACCTTGTTTTCTTCCCATTAGGCGTTAATGCTGGCTTTCCTTTGGCAATCCCAGTTTTTACACTTTTATCACAAAACCACTGATTCTTCTTTCTGCCAATTTATGGGGAGTTTTGAGCATTTTCAATTTTCTTCTGACTCTTTGACATCTTCCATCTACCCTTAAGTTTTCCTTTTTTATTCTTAACACTTTGCACTTTTCTTAGACACAGCTGACAGGGGAAAAACAAGGAGTTGTATAATCCTTTTGACTGACACCTCTCTTCTTGGAGAGCTGCTTCCTCTTAATCAAGTGTAACAGCTTGCTGAGGTCTGCAAACGCTCTTTTAACTGCTGACTATTTTTAATATTAAAAAGTGTCTGTTTTACACATCCAAATCACAAAGTGATTCCATATTTTCCCTCCTCTGTGCTTAATCTGGGAAAAACAGATCAATAATTAAATTAACTTGTTTGGGGCATGTTTCATGAAGCCAGAATGTTCGGCTTTTAAACAAACGTGCATTTGCGTCACATCTGTGGTGGTTTGTTTATTTGGTTCAAAGTCAAAGAGTTGAATGAACATCCTTCAAGTGGGGTGATTACATAATGCTTCAAAGAAGGGGGTCATTTAAAAAAAGAAGAACCACAAGGCCAAAATACATGTATGACACGACATCTCTAAGGTGACATGTTGAAGTTTCTGAATATGTGCTCTTCTAGCATGCGACTAAAACATCCATCCATCCATTCTCTTCCACTTATCCTTTTCAGGGTTGTGGGGGCCTATCCTTGTTGTCTTAGGGCCTTAGGCAGGGTACACCCTGGACAGGTCGCCAGTCTGTCGCAGGGCTTGACTAAGACATAATAAAGTCAAACCTAATTTCACTCAATAAAACTGCAATTTTAAGAACAAAACCCTTTTAACTTTAAACCTACAGACTAAATGGACAGACTCAAAGGTAAGGAGCTGCCTGTGTACCATATGTACCATACAGACCATAATGAGAACAACAGACAACTTATATATAGTTTGACCAGCAGAGCAACTCCAACTCAGTTTCTCATTTTCACAGCTGAGCAGACAGCAGTGTGGATTCAAGTGTTGTCTTTATGGTAAGCTGATACCTAGCATGTCAGACACATTGCTGTGACATCGTTACTCCACATGCTTTTTACTGTGTAGTGTTAAAATGGGTTATGTGGCAAAAAAAACAAAAGGTTGTGGGGTTTGGAAACAATCTAAATCCAATTTCCTCTCAGATTTAACCAAGCACGTGTGATCAGATGATTGTGTACGTGTCTTGTTACGTCACTATAAAGCCAGACGCTTCGACAAAACTTAAAATATCTGCATCATATTGTTGCTCTGATTATACTCTGGAAATTTTGATCAGAAGTAACGATTCACATCTGCTCATCTGCTGCTTTAATGCTCCTATGAGCACAGTTTGGAAAAGCAAAGTGTGGACAGCTCTGTGATTTACTTAATGACACAACTGTGTGATTCATAGCTTTCGAAGTCCTGCAGGGTGAAGCACCGTTCCAAGAAACTAGATACTCCATACAAATGCAGCACTAGCCTTTCAATATATCATCTGTTTTAATCCGTGAACATTCAAAGCACCCTGCAAAAATAAATAAAAAATAACAAACTGACAGTTTTGAGCAGTTGAGACCCACAGAGACGATCTGCTGGAGCACTTTAACTAGTAAAAAACAGAAAAGATCTGCCACTGAAACATTTTAGCAATGGTTTTACACACATCCATTCTACTTCCGTCAAGATTAAAGTGCATAACAAGAACGCCAGTGCTAAATGTGCTAAATATATAACGTTCTGTGTAATGCTGAGCCAAACTGGCCAGTAACGCTCCCATTGGGGAGGGAAAGGGGAATGAATTTGTTAAAGCAATAGTGGCTGCTTTTTAGTTATCTAATAGCTAATATTGATTCATCAGTAATGACCAGACAACAATATTTCTGGTAGGTTATATGGACAAATCAAAACATATTTCCAGTGTCAGTTTAGAGCCACTGAGCTGAGATGTTAAATTCATTTCACATCATGTCATACAGCACACTTTGATCTTAATTTGGCCAAAATAGAAAAACTCTCTTTTGTGTCACTGTAAAGACCCTTAACTACAAATCTATCACAACTAATCCTCAAAATAGAAGTGTAGTTTTAACAGTAGGACTCGATAATGACAAGCTGCTAATAAGATAATGAAAAGGAAGACATCTGCCAGAATGAATAAATAAATGTGTAAAATTACAGAAAAGGTTCTGGTAGCTCATCGCTCAGACTCTCCTGTAATTACAAAACTGAATTATTTCATTAATTCACAGAAAAATTTCATTTCTATTTTTTTGTTTGTTTGTTTGTTTTACTGTGGGTCTATTGTAAAGAACTGAAACTTCTATAGTGGATAGCTTTTAAAATTACTTAATAACTTTGGTATGGTGCCAGTCTTTATCAGTAGGAAAGGCTGTAAAACCTTTGAAAACACAGCTTCCAAAATCTATGTACTCCTTTGTGTTTCCCAGGCCGTTTCTGGCCCCTGGGCCTTTTGTTTGACACAACATGGTTTAGAGACTGATGGATTGGTGGGATTTGCCATTGGTGGAAGGGTTTTTAGAACTGTGTTTCATTTGCATTGCTATAGTAACACTCTTATTATACTTAATGCTTTGCTTGCAGTTTCTCCAATGACATGATGTCATTTGAAAACAGTCACTATAGGATCTTCCTACATTGGGAAATCATGGCAGGAATCATCATAGTCAGAAAAACACTTCCTAAAATCTAAATATATACTAAAGAAAACCAAAATTCTGTATTACAATAAAACATCTAAAGACGAATGACCAACTCACACCATCAGCTGCCTGATAAAAGTTTCTATAAGAAGCCTTTCAAAAAGGAAGCAGAAAAACAAGGACCATACAGTCTTTCGTGACGATAACAGCACATGTAGTTGCTGAGGGCGCTCTCTTTTTTTGGTTCATGAAACTCCACTGAGCATCTTCCTCAACGTGCCCGCCCGAGGGATGCCAGATGTACAACCAGAGAGCAAAAAACACACCCAGTGACTGACCTCAACCCACTAATGCTGATGTTTACAGCGATCTTCTCCATGCAAACATGCAAATTCAAAGTTTGAGCATCACACAGGAATCCAAATCAGGTCCACGGATGCTTAACAGATGACCACGGGGTTTTAAAAGCGCTAAACCAAAGTACTAAAAGTTAAATTTGTTTGCAGGACGCAGCAGAGGATACTGTGTGTTGCTGTCTTCATATGCCCACGTTTGATAAATTATTCATCAGCCCAATCGTACGGACAGAAGCATGGTCAACATTAAAAACTGTTGAGTTATTATTTCGCTGCAGGATGAGTTTTCATCCAAGAAGTTCTACGCTTAACAACGGAGCCTGAAAGAACATAGCCTGAAAGATTAATTTTCTCTGGACTGCTGGACCAAAATATTATTCCGGCAGACTATTTACTGTTCCTGTCACAGGAAAAAGGTTTTAGGTCCACTCTATTTTGCACAAGGCACATTTGCAAAAGTAAGGCAAGGACAAACTAATCATCAATAACAAAGACTCAAACTTCCTCTCCTCTTCTAGCTATATTTCCTCAGGCTAGAAAGCATATTTTTTGAGTCAGATTTATTGTACTGAGAAAGAGCTTCTCTTTCACGGGCAGAAAGATAAGCATGAATCACCGCAAATCACAGCCGGTGATTATTTTGTGTTTTTGAGAGAGAGAGAGACACAAACCACAGCACGTATCATGATTTAATGAGCCATTAGCCTCTAATGATGGAGAGATATTAATGTTATGAAAGGATGGAGATGTTTAACGCAGTCATACTTGAGTCTCTGTCTTTTCTTAAAAGCACATTTTCTTTGAAATTCACTGTTGGGGTTTAACATTCATGCTCTTCTTCTTCCAATTGTGTTATTTTAATATTATTACATTTTTGTTTAATGTCTTTTATTGTTTATGTGTTTCAGATGCCTCACTTTACAATCGGTGATTAAATTTTGCATTACATTTTCTTTGTCACTGTGCAGCCTAATAGCTAATTATCCCCTAAACCCTCTGCCAAGCACAAAATATTATTTTAATACCCATTTACATAAACTTAACACACTCAAATGTTGCACAAAACAGACAATAATTAAGCAGCTATAAACTTACAGTAGCCACATCTTGTTCCTCCTTCAAACACGAATCCATTTGGTACAGGTCCATATCTACGCAGGTCTGGAAGGTTCCAGTGGCCAATAATAACAGGAGGGACATCCCGAGCAAGAGCCAACAAATTGTTGCACAAATGGAGAGTTGCAGGCCCGCTCTCCAACTTGGTCCCTGGTAAGACTCCAACACTGAATCTGTGAACTGAGAAACACACAGATCCTCAAATTTAACGCATATTCCAATAACTGTAAATGAGTTTTACAATAAGTAGAAAGAGTGGAAAGAGTAAAGAGGAACATAAATGAGGCAAATAACCCTGAACACATTTCTTCATAAGCTGCGAAGTACCTCCTATTTTGTCACTCTCAAATACCCAAATGTCCGTTCTGGGTGAATATATTTTTGTAAGTAAATCTGAAGCATCAGCGTTCGACTTGCATTGCAGTGAAATATGTGCCATTTAGGAAGCTATGAGTAATTATGTTTGCAAGTACATTACCTAAATATAGTAGCTTGCTAACACATCGCTAACATTAGCTTCTAGCAGCTAATTAGCAAGAGGGAGCTGGAAAAAAGATCCTCTGGTATAATGAAGTGTAGGTATTTTGTAAGAGTTTTAGCCTCACTTTGGTATGAGGCTGAAAAATAAAGCTAACACAGAAACCCTGCAATACCTTAAGTGTCCATTGGGGCTGGTCCAGAAGTACGGTAATTCAATCCACACAGCAACCATGTTAAAATATTCAAGTTTAGAGTAGAACTGTTCAGAGCCAGGTAGGTTGCATAAACACTTTTTCTGTAGAGATAATTGTTTTCATAAACTGATATACCCTGAATATATTTTTCCAATTCTATTTTCCATTGTTTAAAGTGTGGCCACTTTAAGTGGCAGGCATAGATGGTATAAAACTTAGCTAATATAACATCGTTGACTGGTTTTCTAGAGTCCTGTTCTGAAGGCTAGGGATTAGCATTTTCACGATCTCTATCTTGGTATTTAAAAAAAGCAAGCAAGTAAAGAAACAAACAAACAAACAAACAAAAAGTCTACGGGAAAATGGCTTTCTGACTTGACCTCTTTAAAAGCTTTCTGATGGGTTTATGGGCTCAGTCATTCGTTTTGTGTCATAATGAATAAAAATTTAAATTTCATGGAGTTTTTCCGTGAAAATGCACACCGGTTTCACGGAAAACAAACTAACAAACTATGACTATGATGTTTTTAGCCAATGAGTAAGAGTTTCACAGTCAACCATTTCGAAACTCTATGATACTATCCTGTCTTTTAGTAACCACTCTATTGTTAAGCTTAAGGAGAACTAGGAATTCAAATACATGAGGAGTCTTGGGAACAGGCTATAGCGAGTAGGGATGGGTATCGAAAACCGGTTCTTGTTGAGAACCGGTTCCCACTGTTTCAATTCCTTGGAATCGTTTGCCACTTTTAAAAACGATTCCCTTATCGATTCCAGTCGCCCCGAATGACGTCATCACGTTGAGTAGCGTCTTTTACCCAGTAGGAAACACGGCGCCTGAGCGGCACAAACGCTCAAAAGTTTGGTTACACTTTATGAGAAAGGATGACAACAGGGCAACGTGCAATACTTGCAAAGTAGAGATTTCATCAAAGGGAGGAAACACTACGAATATGCAAAAGCATTTGCTCAAAAAACACGCGATTGCTTTCAACGAATGTCGTGTTTTTGATCCGCTCCGGACTAGCGAAGCTCAACCCAGCAGCAGCGGTAGCGTTTCCACGTCCTCTCCCGTTAATACTGCAGGTAACTAATCAATTAGCATTGCATATTATGTTAGCGCGATTTACCTTATTACAAAACCTGCTATTACTGTGCGTTGCATTTAGATAACCATGATGAGAGAGACAGAGTCTGGCTGGCTCAGATGCTGGCAGTTCTCGCTGCAGTCTACCGGTAGCGTCTCCTTTCAGGCCAGGATAGACGAATGTCACCCAGCAGTGTCTAAGTTTGTGGTCAAAGGCTTGCACCCATTTGCCACAGCAGATGCCCCCGATTTCACTTTGGTAAGTGAATGTGTTTAATTGTAGGCAGGGACATTACTGGATATTCTTGTGTAATTGCTACAGAATAATTTATGTTAAACTTTGTTATTGCTACAGGAGAATATTTATTTTATTATTTTACATATACATTTTTTTTCCTGGGGACCCTGTGACACCCCATTGAAGAGCCGTAGGCTGTGGCTCTCTTAAGATCTCACTGTTGGGTTTGTAAGGTCATGTTACTCCTAAATTTCTATCTTGTTCAAAGAGAAGATATAAAACACAGTTCTAAGCTAATCGACCTTAGTGTTCTCCTTTTTAAAAAAAAAGAATCGATAAGAGAATCGATAAGGAATCGAATCGTTAAACAGAATCGAAAATGGAATCGGAATCGTTAAAATCTTATCATATACACATATACATATATATATATATATATATATATATATATATATATATATATATATATATATATATGTGTGTGTGTGTGTGTGTGTGTGTGTGTGTGTGTGTGTGTGTGTGTGTGTGTGTGTGTGTGTATATATATATATATATATATATTTATATATTAGGGGTGCAACGATATTCGTATCGATATTGAACCGTTCGATACAGTGCTTTCGGTTCGGTACGCATATGTATCGAACAATACAAAATTTGTAATTTATTTTATCAACTTTCCTTCTGACGATGCTGTCTGTGTTGAGCGCTCAGTGAATCTGCGTTCGACTACTCCGCCTAGGCTCGACAGTGCAGCCTAGGCGGAGTAGTCGAATGCAGATTCACTGAGCGCTCAACACAGACAGCATCGTCAGAAGGAAGAGCGCAGGGCAAGCTAGCGAGACAGAAGTTAAGCTCCCCTTGCAACATGGACCTCCCCCACCCTCATTCAGATCTGGCGTTTGGAATTATTTTGGTTTTCATGTGACGTATGACCCTGAAGGTAAGCGAGTCATGGACTAAAGTAAAACAGTATGTTGGATGTGCCATGCAATGCTCAATTACATGAGTGGGAACTAGTGTGTTAGCGCAGTTAGCTCGTTAACGTGTTGGCCGTCTAGCCCCATGGACGCCCCGATCGGCGGTAGCTCGTTAACGGAGATTTGCCGTGTTGTGGCGTTAAGGTCATTTCAACGAGATTAACCTGAAAGCACTAGTGGGAACACAACGAATATGACTGCACATTTACGCCGACATCATCCTAGTGCAAAGACAAAAACAACAAGCATGCTACTAACTTTAGCCGAGTCATTTAGACAGCTGTTAGCACATGATTCTCCTTATATGTTTAATATGCTGCTGAGAATATAGCCCAGAAGAAGCGGATAGTATAGCTTTTATTTTGGAAAGAGACATTCCTCTGTAATAAACTCTTTTCCAAAGATGAGTGATTCCTCAATCAGATGCAGGGCTCGCAATATCGCTAGCCCGACGTCCTGGAGCTAGCGATTTTTTCAGTCGGGCTACCAAAATCTATCTCTTCCCTGCCCGTCGGGCTATTGTAGGAAGGAAAAATATATGTCAATGCTTTTGCATTCTTTCAGAAATGTAGCTGGGTAATTATGTCATTGGCATCGGTGAGCCACTGTCAATATGTGACATATTGAAATCGCGTTTGAATTTGCGCTTGTTTTTTTGCTTTCACTTTGCAATCGCGCGAACTGTGTATAGAGAGCGACAGCACTGATCTGTGAGTGATGATAATTTGCGCACCAATTCCTCTGACATCGTCTTATTAATTGTTAGCTTACTATGCAAACATGACAAGTGAAATCTCCCGCAGCTTAAACATGTGAGATGTTGATCGCAGAGAATCGCTGAGCTTATGTGAGTGCGTGTGTAAAAGCAGCAGGATTTATATTTGACTACGATGACCTGGATGACTGAGAACCTTCACAGACAGATATATATTTTAGTTCTGCTGAGCCAAATAAGACAGGTCAGGGTGAAGAAGTGACAGCCAAAGAAAAGCTTACCACAAAACGGAGAAGTTATGACAAATCAGACTATAAGGCAAAAAGAAAGTGCAGCTTTATGGTTTCATGGACAAAATAATTTTTGTGGCTGCAATATGACGAGCTAAATAACCAGGGCTGCACATAAGTGGTCCGCAGGTGCGCATTCGCTGTCAAAATAAAAAACACGCACAAGGGTTAGGGTTAAATTTAAAAACTGTACTTTTGAGTTAAAATATATATTTATAATTTTAATAAATGACAAATTAAAAAGGCATGAACATTTTTTTTGTATCGAAAAAATATCGAACCGTGACACCAAAGAACCGAACCGTGAATTTTGTGTATCGTTGCACCCCTAATATATATATATATATATATATATATATATATATATATATATATATATATATATATATATATATATATATATACACACTTAGGAAAATGAAGAAAGGTTAATTGTATTTCGGTAACTGCAAGTACTGTGTTGTTTTCTTTTTTCAATAAAAATATTTGACAAAAAAAAAAAAAAAAAAAAAAAAAAAAAAAGAGTTTCACAGTCATATCTGCCCATCCACATGCATCCTCCTTTTTAAAATCTACTTGCTCATTGGCTAACAACTGGTCAATCATAAGTCATCAGCCAATGAGCATACAGAACGTAAGACAAAGATTTAAAAAGGAATTAACTAAATTAATTAATCAATTACACCAGTAAACTAAACTAAAGCTGACCATCTGGTGTCTTTAAGACACAATGCAGGTTTGAGACACTTTTATATTAGCTTTATTTTTCCAACCTAGAACCTACGCCCATGTTTGATGCTGTGTTTTGGAGCATAATGTTGCAGCTAGGTCAGTAATAGTATTTGGGCTGATTAAAACCATTGTACTGAACCTCGTTAGTGGTTTTGTTTCTTTGTAGGATGTTTTTTGCAATTATCTAACAAATAACACACACTGTTGTGATGGTTAACTGTACTTAAAAGTCAAGACAGTACTCCTGTTTTTGTGAGTGAAATCACATTATTTTATTAATCTGTTACTTATGACTAATGAGCACATGCATCCGTATATACAGTTTATGGATGTAGTTGCTAACCTTGCATTAAATGATAACTTCAGGCTCAAAATCCTTATCAAAATATTTACTTCTGTTAAAAAAAATACAAGATGGCTGCTAGCTAAATCTTCCGTTTGCAAGCTCACAAACAGGGTGCAACATTGGCTGCATCCATCTTTTACATACAGTCAATGGCTGCACTTTATCTCTATAGGGATTTTTTGAGGGCTCTACAACTATGTCCTAATGAACCATCAAAGAAACCACCAAACAGTCTACTGGGATTCACTGGGATTAAAGTGAGCAGGATTGCAGAACTAATGAGTAATGGAAAGACAACGGTCAATGTAATTTTGCATACTGACAAAAACAGGAGAAAAGCTTCACAAGGGGCAGAAAACACAGTGTCCTCACACGATGATTACTTCAGCATGGATTTGATTTCATTCACAAATAAAAAGGGGAAACAGCTGCAGACAGAATGAAATCAGCAAGCCGAGCACAACGGGCTCAGATCTAAAGCCCAGCGCAATCAATCAAAGCGTGTCACAGACATCTGTGTTTTATGAGTCTGAGTCTCGACAATAAGAAAAAGGGGAAAGTCGGGTATAAAATTAGAGCGAATCACAACACTTCACTGGCGTTTCTGCCTTTGACTTTGCTAAATTTCACACACAGCAAGTGTGGATCTTGTGGATCTTCCTCAACAACACTAAACTAAAAACTTTCGTGGATTTGAACAAACTTGGCCAGGGAGATTGATTAACGGAGGCGGCGACGAGGGCATGTTGGCCAGGTGCGGCACATCATCGCTCAGGTTAAAAAGGATTCATACAGTCTCACGTAAGACAACAAAAGCTCTGTGCATGGTGGCCCTCAGCCCAGCAGCTGGCAGGTGACATTTCTGCCAGCTTGGATGCACTCCACTCAGTGACATTAGGACACACACACACACACACACTTATCTAACTATCAATGCAAGCCTGAACAGACACAAGTGCATCTGTCCAAGCATGCACACGTATACTTTAACACAAAACAGACGACAAACTGGAAGGAACAACTGCAATGCAATTTGTCTTAAGCCTCTTCCACACAATCAGGTCCCCCAGCACTGTCATTAATGTAAAATGTAAAATTCAGCTGCCACCTGCTGAACAGTTCGTTGCTATTAATAGCTCCTATTGCTTCATGATGCATGTAACTTATATAACAAGTCCACACAGTAAACAATATGCACACTAAAGAGAGTCAGTGCTTGACTAAATGACATTCTTAAGAGTAATCAGACATGGAAAAAAAAAAAAGTTAAAATATCACTTTAGACAACAAACGTAGTATGATAGTAGATAACAGATATTCATTAAAGACAAAAATCATTTGTTTATCTAGGAAATTGATTCAGAAGCATGTAGATGATTGCACGGGGGTAATTTTGAACAGCTGGATAGGAACATCAAATATCATCATTTAAATTCCTTGAAAGGTTTTGAGGGGAAAGAAAAAGAAACACTGGATGTTAAACACAAGTAAAACAAACACTCATGGTTCTTCTCACCTTCTCCTAGGCTATATCGCAGGCGGGCGTCCCATGCCTGCAGGGCCTCCCTGCTGTCAAAGCCCAGCAAAACAGCCTGATTCAGGCAGAGGATGGTCAGAGTAAAAGCCACACCCTCATACCACTGTCCAGCTTCCAAGCCGCAGATCTCCTCCAAGGTGATGCTCGCCCTCTCCTTGTTGCCGTGAACTTTCTCTGATTTGTCTTTAAAAACCAGCAACACGAGGCAGTCTGCAGGACAGACAATGAGCAGGAGACGAAACAAAGACAGAAGAACACAGTCTGCATTAAAACATTATTAAATTCTACTCTTTTTTTTAAGATGTAACAAAAAAAAAAGTAAAATCAATACTGGAATCCCCAAATGACACTGACAGTTACTAACAGGATGTATTTTGACCCACAGTAGCTACTGTAGTGTCCTCTGTTTGTTGCCACCTTTCAAACAATCAGTGTCAACTGACAAAACAACACTGTGTGTGTCCGTGTATCATCCCTCTCCTTCACACACACTCGCATAACTGAGGCATGAGCACAGACAGCTGGGATAACATGACATCAAAGATTTGAAGAGCAGCAGCACTCAGCCTCACTGTGGAGCATGTTGAGCTGTGCAGCGCAACATACCCAAGAAACCTTTCTGCGGTAAAACTGAATGCGGTACAAATACAAGTTCATGCTAAATCCACTCACTTTTCCATAAAATATTTGAAAATGTGTGCAAATATAATGACTACTAGATTTTATTTCCGCAGAGCCAAAGCCTCGCAGGTAAGCGTGACTGTTCACATTCATGGTACATCTAAAAATACAGCGAGTCTCTGGCTCAGACCTTAGCACATTAGCTTTGAAGATGGGATCAAATAAGAACCACAGGTTTGAAGCTTGTGTGATGTTGTTTTAGAAATAATCTGAAAGCCTGCTGTTGTACAGCAGAAGCAGTACACGTGGTAAAAATAAATAATTTATAAATGTAATTGTGTAAAAAGAAAAAGTAAACTGTGCAGAAATGCTTTCAAGAGTGAGTTTACAGCATGGGGAAAAAGACAGTGTGTGGATTAAAAGCACCTTTGGCATCAGTTTTCCCATTTTTTTTAAAACACAATCCCACGTTAAACGTTTGAGTCATTAAAAACGTCTAATGAAATTCTTTTAGCTTGTGCTAATGTTTCAGCTCTTTTTCAGAACCATTGTGTAATATAGGTTTTACTAGAGATGGGCAAGTGTGGATAGTATCAATATCATCTCTGGTATTGGTGTCAGATTGATACTAGCTCAATAATAGGCTCCATACTTTGTTTCTATCCACTGGGTTCAGTATGTAGCCTGCTGAACTGTATTAAATAAATTATTATTATTTTGGAAACGAAAAAAAATATACATATGTCAAAAATCCACTACGTCTGAACTTTTTTGTGTTGACAGTCACGTCTATTTTATTTATAGCCCATAACACATTTAAACAACTGAAGTTTCCCCAAAGTGGCACATTTACATTACAGGCAAAATAGAAGGGAAAAAAACTGTTTATCTGCACGAAACTGCACAAAAACCTAATAATTGTGTTTTGCTCTGGTAATTACTTATTGGGAAAAGTTAAAATCATTGATTTAGTGTTCAGAATTTACAAATTAACAACAATTCACCAAATCTCCCCTAGATAAAGTGCCTTTATAGGTTAGGTTTCAAAGTATCGGCAACACTGGTCCCGTATTTACTTGGTATCGGATCTACAACACAAGTTGCAGTATCACCCCACACATATACATATACATATATACACACACACACACACACACACACACACACACGTCTTTTAATACCAACTGTGGTTTGCACACATGTTGATTTTGAAATTCAAATGTATTGAATTTGTCATGCAAGCCTTATTTTAAAAGTTTTAGGTCTTTTTGTCCCTCCTTGGACGCCATAGCCTCCTGGGTCAAAGCTGTGTATTTGAACACAAACGCAGGCCCTTTGAAGCCGAGGCTTGTTGAGCTTTCACGCAACAGAAAACACAAGCAGTGCAACACCAGCTCACTGTCCTCCTCCAGCTTGTCGCGGCAGATTTGTGTAGCCGCTGTCAGATTTAATTTCAAAACAACAATGCGAGCGAGAAATGCTAAAAACAAAATTAGCTAGTTTTTAAGTTTTTTTTTACCTGCTACAGGCGACGGTTTGCGGAGCACGAGCCACCTAGTTTTCCACTGTGAAACAAAAGAAAAGTTTTTTGGGGGGTTTTAAAGCACTGGTCAAAGTGTGCATAGGAGATATCCGCATATTAAGACAAAGTAAAAGCAACCTTTTTCCCGTCTCTGAGTCTGGCGTATCCTTCCACGACAACAGAATCCGTCATCTTCAGTCATGGTTCCTGACAGCTGCAGAGTCGCTGCCTGAATGAGGGGTCACTTTCAAAATAGCTGCGCTCTCCTCTAGCGGGGCGCAAACTCGCCCCCCAGCAAGGAAGGCACATGGAAAATGGCATGACCAGTGTCTGTCTGTCTGTCTGTCTGCCTGCCTGTGTGTCCGTCTGCCGGCCATGCTGCTGCTGCCACCTGGGCTGGTACAGTGAGACGCTCCCGCGTGTTTAACATGCCACACGCCACTCTAACAGTAAAACCGAGCACGTTAATACATCAAACTAGGCATATACACTCGCCGGACACTTTATTAGGTACACCTTTTCAACAGCTCGTTAATCAACCAATCACAGGGCAGCAACCATCTTTAGGATTCACGGAATGAAACGGAGGAAATGTACAGTGAGCGTCAGTTCTCAGCGAGGTCGCCTTGTTGATGAGATTAGAGGAAGGAAACAGTAACTTGAATAGCATAAAAGAACATTGTGATGCTGGGAGCAAATGGGCTATAGCAGCAGAAGACCACACTGGGAGGGAACTAAGGAAACAGGAAACTGAGGCTATATAATTGTCATGGGCTCACCAACATTGGACAACAGAAGATTGAAAAAAATTGGTCCAGCGGGAAAACATCACCATGTCAATGAGCCGGCTCACTGTACTGGCATGGCCTCCACCGTCACCTGATCTCAATCCAGCAGTGCACCTTTGTGGAGATGCATGTGGAGCAAATGTGTAATGCTATCATATCAGTATGGATCAATATGTGTACTAATCTTCTAATAAAGTGGCCATTGAATGTAGCACCACCCTTTTGCGTTCATGTGGGGTCAAAATGTTAACGAGTTAAACTAAGCAGTTGCCAGGATTCGTGGGTTGTTTTTTTGTTTGTTTGTTTGTCTGTTTTTGTCTCACTGTGCTCTGTTTTTGTCTTTTTCTTTATTCCACCCAACCGGTTGTAGCAGACTGCTGCCCCTTCCTGAGCCTGCCTTTGCTGGAGGTTTGTTCCTGTTAAAAGAGAGTTCTTCCTTCCCACCATCACAAAGTGGTGATGGATTGTTGGAGTTTTCTTCAAAATACTGTAGGTCCTTTACAGTATAAAGCACTTTGAGGTGTTGCTGTGTTTTGGCACTAAATAAATAAATCTGATTCTGAATTGCATCAAATGGAAGTAAACTGGACTGAAGGTTAAGTCAATGGAAAGCAACCAGAACAAAACACAAAACAACTGGAAAAAGGTTTGACAATTAACAAGTTATAAGGATTTTAACTGTGGACATATCACCAGCCTGTGTAAATGTACATTAGTAGATGTGGCCAAAAAATGGACAAAACCTTTGCACAGTAAAAGAGGCAGGAGGCACTGATTCACCGTGTGAAGGGGTACTCATTGATACACCTACTTCATTTACTCTAGCCCACTTATCAGCTGATGAGTTTGCAAAAATGCAAAGTTTCATTTTCATTGTCGGCCACACATCTGCAGTGGGAGCAGCAAGAGCAAAAACAGGAAGACAGCTGTGTATTCTGGACGAGTGGTAACATGGAGACTTCAGTCCTAACATTCATATTTTTCTGTTAATTATTATTTCAGCCAATAATGTTCAGTGTACCTCTGTGGCACTCTGCTGATTAGTGTATACCTGGTAACTGGGTTGCATCGAGGTGAGATCGCATTCTCACCAGCGAACTGCTCTGCAGTTTGTTTGGTCCGCCTCCTCTGAAAGGCCTTGGTACAGTTGTTTTAGTCTGCACACCTGTGCAAAAGAACCACACCAAGGGCGGAAAGCAATCTGAAGTTCAATTTAAACGGATTAAACAACTAAACACCATGAAGGTGTATTTAGAATTTCCAGAAAAAAGGTCACCCACACCCCGAGGTAATTTGTATCCATGCACTTCATTGATTTGAGAACCAAAGCAGGGCAGTCTAACTTCAGGGGTGTGTTTGGTGCCACCCAAGGTCTCCCAGACCCTGGAGCTAATCACATACACTCAGTGTCTCTGGACCTATTAAGGTAATTTTAAGCTTTTAATACCCCTTTATTATCTTTACATTCAGTTGTTCTTGGAGCTACTTTCTATATTTGGCTTCATAGTTTTAGGTATCTGGAAAGTTTATCCACAAAACAACCTTAAAACTGAACTGTGCATATTAAAAGTACCACATCAAGTCTATACAGTCTTTTTATGTAATTGTACATATATCAGCAATAAATATATATTGTTTTTTACCCAGTTTCTGTTATTTTCTTAGAGATGTTTCACTGTTTCAAAGCTAATGTGCTTAACTAGTACAGTAAAAGGACTCAAGACCTTGAGATGAGCTATTTTTAATCCATCTATTATTTCTAAAGCCCATTTATATACTTAATTTAAAAAAAAAACTAAAGAGAGAAATATCTGATGAATGAACTGAACAGCAATACATATCAAATCTCAGAAAATCCAGCCTCATGATAACAGAGAAAAGTCCACTTGGAGAAAAACATCATGGTAACCTTGAGACTGGCTTGTTTTAATTACATTCACAACATATCACAGCTCTTTAACAAAGACACTCAAAGTTTGATGTCACTGAAAGTCATTGAAGGTTTATTCAGTCTCAAAATATTTCACAGTTAAACAAATAACCTGTAAACTTCCAGAAGCTTTACAATAATAAAAAAAATTGTAAAAAAGTTCATATATAATATCTCTAAACATCTCATGCAGGAAAGGTTATTTCCAGGTAATGTCGTTTGGTGAAGGCTTGGGTTTGCGTTTGATCACTGAATCGATCCAGTCTATGTAATTCACTACTTTTGTGTAAACTCCGGGTTTATTGGAGCGGCCGCAGCCCTCCCCCCAGCTGACGATCCCGTATAAGAAGCTGACGTCATTCCTCCCACAAGCCAGCGGGCCCCCGGAGTCGCCCTGAGGAAACGCACAAGTGGATGTAGTGGATGATCACAGTGAAGGCACACAAACGGCTGAGTCACACACTTAAAAATGAATATATTGCTCAAAATTGCTCTCTACCTATGAGCTAAACAGTCAGTTGTCTCATTTCATTTAACAGGAAGGAGTTCAAATATTTTACACAGCAGGATGAGGGGGTAGTGTCACACCACAGACATCTCTGAATATCACTGAGACCCTCGTTGCCTTCCCCCAACATTTCACTCAGGGGAATCCCTCCTGCCATCTTAAGTGCTGTTCCATTACTGTGAAACCTCGAGCCTGGCCTCTGATGTCATCCCCAACAGAGCCAAGGCGGCGGGTTAAGTACTGTACCGTCCCAGCCACAGTGAAATAAAGACATTTGTTTTCTTCTTTCTTAAATTCACGTGTATTTAAGTTTGTGTAGTCACGCATTAAATGAGATGTTGAAAAGGTAACGTTGATTTTTTTTAAACTCTAAAATCTGTCATTGTAAAATAGATTTTTGGTTAAAATGTGATCTTCATGAAGCAAAGTAGTTCATATCTCCAACATCCAGCAGCTTCATATAAATGCAATGACCTGCAGCGGGATCACATGACTGTGCATCAAAGTTTGTTTGATGCAGCGTGTAAGAGTGTAGTTGAGAGCAGGAGCATTAACACTGTGAGTTAGAACTATTAATACAATCTAACTCTTAATTTAAATACTGTTAAATAATTAAAGAAAAAAAACTAACAAAAATATACCATAAAATAAAAAAATGTAAAAAGTATGCTCAGCTTTTTGGTTCTGGCTGAGAGTAAAATAAGTGAAGCAGAATCTGAAATGAAAAAAAAAAATGTAATGACAGAAAAGAGATTAAATCGCAAAAAAGTTCCTGAAGTTAAAGTCCTATTGATATTCTTTATAAATAACTTGATAATAAGAGATAATATTGTCACTATTGCGCTCAATCGCCCACTTTCCCAAGTGAATTTGCCACCCTGATAAGGATAAGCGGAAGAGAATGGATGGATGGACCTACTCCACTGATGTTTCCGAAAAGCCTTATATAGAGTTTTAAGCTTTTAACCCAGCCAACCAGCTATGAGGTGAATCATGACTATAAAGGAAAAGATACAGATAAAAAAATTAAAGGGAAATAAAAAGAAAAAAATGATTAGTTAAAACCCATAATGTTTTGCAATTCATCGAATTTACAGCAAACGACTTCTAACCTTCTAACCTTCCTTTAGATATGTCCATGGTAACCTTCATATCCAACCACGAGAGATACCGCTGTTTAAATTCAGCATTTTCTTCATGACATAGTAAATAAAACTTGTTTCCCCAAAAACAAAGTTGTTATCATATAGACCTATGGTTTCTTGTGACACATATCATCATTTCACAATGTCATAGCAGCTCTACTATGTATAGTTCTAGTATTATGGCTCATAATCAGAACGTGACTATGAGTTTTATTTCCAGGACCTCACTGCTGAGCTCTATAGTGCTGGTGAATCTGGTGTCTTAACTGCAAATAGAACATTGAGCCAGGAGCTAATTTAAAATTAAAAAAGATGTTTCTATCATGGGACTCTGTTTTAGGACATCAGCACTTCCTTGGCAGAATTACATCAAAACACGACAGTCCTCAAAATGCTTCCCTACCTGGCACGCATCAACGCAGCCGTTAATCCCTGCACAAATCATGTCACTGGTGACATGGTTGCCATACACTTCTGGCTTCTTGCAGTTATCGTGAGGAGTCAGTCTTACTCCAGCCTCCTGCAGAGTGGAGTATCCCATTCCCTCTGTCAAATAAAACACAAATGAGTCGTGTTAGATAAAAGCCCAGTAACACCGAGCTGTCACCCCATATTTTTTCCCGGTCCTTATGCTAAGCTAAGCTAGGCTAATCGTCTCCCGGCTGTGACAGATTTAGCCCTCAAGATGAAAGCAAATTATTATTTTCCAAAGTGACAAAATGTTTCTTTTATGTGCGTTAAAAATAAATCTGAAACTTTTCTCAAAGACACATAGCAGCGCAAACAATTTTGGCCCCACCCTCACGGTTTAAGCGTGTAAACAAATAAATAATTCACTGGAGGTGCACGACAAATGTGCTCCCTGTGATCAATGCACGAATGTAAATAGTTGTCATCGTGACAAAACGGAAATGACACAGCTCTGCCATGACCTCCTCATTACTCACTCTCTTGTGTATGTCCCCAGCCACTAATGGTGCAGCAGTAGTAATCGGGGAACGTCATGCTTTTGTCTGGGAGACAGATGGGCCTGATGAACGGGGTTTTCTTCACACATCGCCCGTCCTGCTTCTTCAGTTTGATTAGAACTGCCAAACAGAAATGAAATGTTATGAAACAGGAAAAGAAATGAAGCAAAGGTATGAAGCGAGTGGCTGACTTCGCCTTGGGAAAATGCCACACCCAACTGTCAATATACATATATGTGTGCATCTGTGTTTGTGCGTGTTTTTATTGCGGGGGTGCAGAGGGACACAGCTGTTCAGTGAAGCACAGCTGTGCATACAGACTGGGTTCTTAAGTGGGTTTGTGTGTTTCTGAACAGGGACAAGAGGTCTTCCAGTTTATGTGAGTCACTGGCATATGTGTGCGCGTGTGTGTGTATGCGTTAAATAATTACCAATGTCATGCAGTGTTGGGTTAAACACTGAGAAGTGCCTTGGAAAGATGTAGTCCTCCACTCCAAATGTCCTCGTGTTGGGACTGGTGGTATTAAAGCTATGCTGGCCCAGGACCACACGGATTTGAGATTTCAGGGGGCTGAAGAAAGACATTCTTAATTAATTCATTATAGTATACCAGTATACCAAAGTCCACACTCACAAAGCTCATCAAGTCAAAATAAACTTGAGGTAACTGGAGTACTTCACCTTGTTTTTCGTGAAATCTGGTGGGAAAATTAGAGAACCCAAAATACCTTCACAGAACATTTGTTTGAGCTTTTAGCAGCACAGTCAATCACATTTGGCCTTTAAGGGGGGTGAAAAAGGAAGCCAATGCAGAACTTCCAAATGCTGCAATTAAACGGGTGTTTTTCCTGCCATTTGGAAAGTAGTCGATGAGTATTTGTTCGAGTATTAAGTGCAAACTATGGACGAACGCATGAATCTGCTAGCAAACAAAACAATACCAAAAGTTAAAGTTATGCATTATTAAAGAGAATATAGCTTCCAGGTCTAAAAGGTGAAGCAAATGCAGACGTGCCTTAAACCAGCCCTTGCTTGGCATTATGCTTACATTGCTTGAGAGTTGCCTGCCCTTTTGGATGTGATATAACTGCATGTCACTCAGGAAAACTGTCCATTTTGCGACCACTTGGTGAGTGGTTGCTGGAGACTGCTAGCCCTCATTAGCTAAACTCAGTTGCAAAGACGATGCTGTATCAAAAAACGTGTTGGCTGCAAGCAGATTCTTTGCAGTTTGCATGAAAGACAGCATTTTGTATAATTGCTAACTGCTAGCAAAGCGGTACTTAAACTTGGAGAAAGTGCAACGCAAACCAGAAACAGTCTCCGTTTCTGGCATCGCACTTTGTAAAATCTTACTGCTGTTTGCAAAGTAGTTGGAAAGTGTTTGCAGACAAGTTGAAAACACGACCAAAGTAATAACAAAGAGGTTTTCACTAATTAATTCACATTTTATGCTGGTGACTGGCAGTTGCTAAGGATTCAGTGACTGGTCTCTAGCCCTGTTTGTCTGGGGCTTTAGCCATTACTTTTCCAGGAGCGGTAAATAGCTACAGGATGCTAACCAAGCTTACCAACCAATCATTAGCTGATAATTTAGCACAGCGTCCTACCATCCAAATGTGGTCACTCAAGATGGCAAAAAGACCATTCTTATCATGATTGTTACACCTGTAGGAACCATAGTAGCAACAATAGACAGGAAGAGAACAATGACACACAAAGGGAGTCAGACTGGTTGACCGATCTTTTAGCCATGTGGCATGCATTCTTACCACTTCGTCACTTGGGCTAAAAATCAGTCTAATTTTTATTACACTGCTTTAAAGTCTAATAATTAAAATCTAATGATTTTAATGTCACTTGTGCTGTAAAAAAAAATCCACTTAATTCTGTAATTTTCCTTCCTAAAGCACCAACTATCTATAAGATAGTTAAACCCCTGCGATGTTGATAATGCTATTTTATATTATGAATTTTAATTAATACTTTCTAATAAGAAATCCAATCATGCCCCAACTGTACTAAAACACAGTTGTAGCAGTAGACATGGGGCTTAAAAAGAAAGCCTTGCAGATACCATATATTGTATTTTCCTATATGCACTCTGCTGTGTAGGTCCAGTGCAACATTCAGTTGCTTTAGCTAAAGATTTAAACTTGTGGATGTCAGTAAACAGACATCTGTTACTGACATCAGAGGAAGGTGCTAACATTTGCATGTAAACATTACAACATGCATATTTAGACACGTTTGTTATATAATACAGAGAGAATATATTACTGTTTAAAATTCAAGAAATGTGACTTTTTTTGTCAAGCTTCCTATAGTCTTTCATAGACTGACTCAAAAGGGGATACGATTTCTTAAAAGACTCACACTTTCCAAGGTTAAGAGATAACACTGTGTAGAGGGGAAAAAATGGCTGGAAAAACTCATAGCGTTGCCTTTTTTCCACTAATGTGTGTAACATCCTCTGCAGCGGTAGAATTCAATACATACTTGCTGAAGAAGCAGTGGGCCGCAGACACGACCCAGCAAGAGGAGATGAGAGTGCCGCCGCAGAAGTCTGACTGTCCGATGTAAATGGCTGCCATCCATGGATGACTACCTTCCAGAGACGAAGTTCCACCCATTATCCTCCCTCTGGCTGTCGATAACCTCTTCTTGTGCTTTTTCCCGCATAAGGGTTTTTTGGCCGGCTTGGAGGGTTTGGGTTTTTCAATGGTGGGCAGGACGTTGAATGGAGTAAACCTCAGAGAAGAAGCTGAGAAAAGTTCAAACAGAGGATTATTTTCAGCTTAACTTGGACACAGCAAAATGCCACTTTCTAAAAAGAGCTAAAAGACGCTAACAGATAAGAAACTACAAATCAATCAACTAGCTTAGATTTAGACTTTTTTTTTTAAACTAGCTTCCTAAATACCTCTTCTGAATAATTTTGAATCTACTGCTGGTTGATTTCCCCCTGCAAGAAGCACAAAAAACAAAAATAGTCATTTCTATAAGGTGATGATGTTCAGTGTGGCAAAGCTTCCTCTGGCTGCAAATCATGTGTTGAGGATGATCAGGAAGAGGATTATGAATTCGGTGCATACCCCTGGCATCATGACAGACAGATAGACAGCTGTTGCAAACCCCACTCACCACATCAACATTTGGCTCCACCTGACGTGACGTGTTGATTCAGGGTGAGTAATGTCCTATTATTTCCCCCATATCTAACCTAGCCAATGTTTTTCCTTTAAAAAAAAAAAAGCTCTTTCACTAAACCAGTCAGCTTGGCTGAATTTAACTTTCGAGAGCAGCGTGACTCAGCGGCACAGATTAGCTGCCTTCTCTGCACTTTTTTTTTGTTTTTAAATCTAAAACTGGATTTTAATTAAATGTGAAGGCATTTAATAAGCCTCCACATTCGAGAAATGTTTCTCGAATACGGAGCGTCAGTGTCAATGTCATATGAACGAGGCCGAGAGAGAGAGAAGACGCTGCTGCACTGCGTGACCTTTGTGTAAGATCATTACTTATTGCATGTTGTAATGATGGAATGAATGTTCAGAGAGTGGCAGCTAAATAAATCTGATACTCTTAACGAGGAAACAAAATTAAGCCAAGAGTTGGATATGAACATTATTACAAACGAGGGGTATTAGAATATGTACATATATAGATTTAAACGGCAGAACAGCTCAGGTGTCTGGTCAAGCTAACAGATGTATGCCTTAATCTTATGCTAAAGCATATCCACACTCCAATATAACGCCTCAATTACAACATAATTACATTCTGCACACAAACTCCTTCCCTGCGTCCTGCTTACTCACACGCAGCCATCACACAGGAGGGGACGTCACAGTACTCCCAGGAGATGGCGTTGTCTTTTATTGTGTAACACCAAGGCTTCTTGTCCTCGTCTGGGTTCCTACACACAGAGATACACAACGGACAGAGTGTGTGCGTGCTTCTGTGCGTGTAGCCTCGCTGCTTCCTATCTTTATATATTGCTTCATTAGCTGAATGTCTCACAGGGGCTCCATTGCCATTCAAATCCACACACTCACACGCAGATAATTCGCTTTCTTTCTACATTCGTTTCACGTTTTAACAACCAGGATTCAGGTTTTAGTTTTAAAGCTGCAATATGCAATCTTACCAATAATTAATGATCTATCCGAGCCTGGGTGTAAGTCTAAGTCCCATTGTTTGCTTTGGCCTGGGAAAATTTGGGAAACGTGCCATTTGCTGTCAGTATGTCTTCCTGCTCATGAGAAGTCATAGTAAGAAATCAGCTGATGGAAGAAGGCAGGAAGGGTGAATGTGCCAGAGATAAGCCTTTTGGCATGATGGTTTCAGGGTTTCCCCCTCAGTAGCTATGTGCTCGTAAGTCACACGAATGACAAGAGTTGACAGATAAGGAGCATACGGCTTTTGCTAGCTCAGGGTAAAAAAAAAGTTGGATACTGCAGCTTTAAAACAGAAATTATGTGCAAACTGTATAGAAATGTGGCCTCCCAGATAAGACTGTTTGCAGCACAGCAAGCGACAAAGGCTTTAATATCTCATTTTGATTAACTGTTGGAGAAACAACTACTAGAAAATCTACCATAGCTGCTATTAAGGCAGGATGATTTAGCACACACACCTGCAGTAGGCATGCTCCCCAAGGCCTTTAACAGGTGATGCAATCACTGTGCCCACATGGAGCTCATCAAACAGCAGGTCTGAGTTCCACGGCAGACACTGGGCGCCGGACACGGTGGTGCCCACCAGGCCTCTGTAACCTGTGCCCCTGCTGCTATAGCACTCTGTCTCTGGCTCTGCTCACACAAGCCACAGAGAGAGAGAGAAAGAGAGAGAGAGAGAGAGAGAGAGAGAGAGACATGGAAATAATCCCAGCCGTGACCACAGTAAAACACAGGTATGTAAACAATATGAAAGCGATCACACAAACTCCCGATGCAGCAGATATGTGTGTGCGATGACAGCTCTTTTCTCTTCAGAATGAGTTAGAACACGTTTTAAAACCTCTCTCTGAACGCGTCAATGACAGCTGGCTACAAGCTCACCAGCACGCCCTCACCTGTGACCATTAATCAAACTATTGTCATCCACACATGCACGAGCATGCGTCTGTGCATACGTGACACAATGAGGATTCCATACATCTGCTCTCGCATATGACAAAGACTCTGGCTCTATGCAGACTGCAGTGACTAGAAATTCTGCCCTCTGCTATTTTTAGCCCAATACAAACATCATTTCATGTCAACTGTGCTTTCTGCTCAGAGCAAATTTTGCATTTCCATTTGAATGAGGAAAACGGGAACGTAGCACTCAGCGTATGACTTACCGAGACTACAGTGAGGTCCACTGTAGCCATGCCTGCAGTTACACACTTCCTTTCCGGTGGATACGATCAGTCGACACGTTCCGTCGTTCTGACATGGGTTTGTACGGCACACTGGACACATCAAGACACACACTGTCACATCCTAATGCCATTCTCTTTAAAATGCTTGTTTTTCAGCAAAACTTTATTAACATTTAGCTTGTTTAACGGACCCATTATGATAGTCGCTATGCACAGTTTAAAAGTATTGTATTCTGGTTATATTTCTATAAAATAAAATGGTTGCCGAGCACCTAGGTCATTTTGCTGGGAAATTGCAACTATTAAAATTGCCATTCCTACATTACTGTCTTTGGAGGAATTTCTGTTTCAAATCTATGAGATTCTGAATTCTGAATGTAAGCAGTTAATGTAGAGTCCTGAAGTAGAATTCCTATAGATGCCAACAAAATTGTAGCAAATGGCCAGACATTTGCAATTTTTACACTTTGGAACAACCGGTCTGAACTAAACCAAGGAAACCACCAGTTGCTAAGGTAAAAAGTGTATTGCCTGACTGACCTGTTGCTTGCTGTTGATGCATTAAAGCTTCCTTGTGATTCTTTTTGGACACTAGCAATTTGCTGTTGTCACAAGTAATTTGTGTGGTAGCCACAGACTCATCTGCAAACACTCACCAGCTAGTTGCGAAGTGTTAGTAAAACAGAGAACGTAAGTTGTACAACTTTTACTTTGAAGACGTGTGCGACTGGGGCGTTAAGGGAACTTTATGCTGATTGGCTGCCCCTCATAACGAGAAAGCTTAAACAGCACTTAGGTGGTTGCTGCTGTTTTGTGTATGAGGTATGAATTATATATGTATATAATATATATGTATTATGTATGTACTATATGTATTAAATCATGCATGACCACGTCTGAAAAGAAAAACTGTGTGAAACTGAGCATTTACAGCAGTATGAAGCCTGAGCTTTTGGCTCACAGGGATTAGTCTGACATACACTGACCTCGCTATTTAAAACTTCTGTATTGTGGCATCAATCATTGGAAATCACTGTAATAGTACATTTATAACAGACAATAATTCAACAATAATTAGCATTGCTACACCATCATGGTTTTTCCCACGCAGGTTTTAAATGTAATTTTTAATATTTTTAGATTACCAAAAGAAAACTGCAAAAGAAACCTCTGAGTATTTTAACCTGACTCTACAGTTCCGCTCAGGTGGACTTACTAACATCTTCCGGTCTCATTTTTTTGGCTTTGGTTCGCTCTCACCCATGCATCTGTGTTCTTATGTACATGTAATATATCTGGGTCTGAGCAGCCTCTTGTGAAATAATATAACATACAGAAAATATGCTGGGGATCAGAGATGCCATGAGTTTATTGGGTTTTACTGAAACTGAGCAGTCCTGATGTGCTTTGAAGAAAAACAATGTAAAGCACATTAAGGGTCAGGTTCAAGCTAGAAAACTTTTTTTTTTTTTAGTTTTGCGACTCCTGTAAGCTGAGCCCCTATCATCATGACAAAAGCAGTTTCAGCTGAAGAAGCATGAAAATACCTCTCTGATTGTATCTCCTTTATGCCAGGGGAATCTGCTAAACGCCCGTGAACATTGAGATGAAAGCACCCTATGGACCCATGGGGTGTGTCCTAAAACACCATTCCTGAGTCACAGTGAGTCATATAATCTGCCTTTTCTTCAATGCAAAGTTACTCTTGTAACTATGGAGCTGTGATCAAAGAAAGGGTAGGGCACGTCTTTCAAACCCCCTCTTATGAGAGTGAAAAAAAAAAACATTTCTTCAGGCTAGGAGGAGATCTGATACTTTTTTGGAGGCCTGAGATCAAGTTGTATACTATTTTTTTAAAATTATATGAGTTGCTAAGGTTGCTAGGTTTTTATCTTTATGTTTATTTAATGTAAAAACAAACAAACCCCAAAACATTCCAACATGTAGCAATATTTCGTTTGTCATTCGCCGATTTGAGCATCAATTCAAGCAGCTGTCAAAGCAAATAGCGCTGAAGTCATTGCAGCCTATTGAGTTTTGCTCTCATCACCCCAAAAATAGCAAAAAATGGCCAAGAAAAAAAAAACTGGACACATTCAGAGCAGAACAACAAAAGCAGAAAGCATGTCTTACTCGTGTAGTGGACTCTCTCACACTTGATTTCCCCTGCCACACATGTGCACTGTTCCACATTACGGAGGTGAATTCGTCCCCAAGACTCTCCGATGTCATAATAGCGCAGGTGTACGGTTTCGTAGCACTTCTCTGAAAAAGCCGACACAACACATGAAAGGCGTCGGGGCTGAAATGGGAGAGCAGATTGAAGAGCTCAATGGAGCGTACGGAGCAAATCTCCGATGGCTGAGCTGCTGCGACGGATCCATTTTTCTGTGTTTTTCCATCTTCTTTCACTGCTTTGCTTTCAGCTGAAAAGTGAAACCTGTTTACAGGTAACTCATAACTGATTTGCCATTATTTTGGCCTGAAGGCAAGCACGCGAAATTTCAGCAGCATTTTAACGGAAAACACAGATTAAATGAAACTGGCATGTCATTTCAATGTTATACACGTCACGTTATTGTGAAGCGTATGCCGCATTTATAGGACTGTGGCGAACATAAGACTGCCACTCAGATCTTTCAATCACATCTCAGTGTCTATATCAGCAAATAGAGATTGCTCAGTTGTCATCTTAATAGCATCAGGTCACGTCTGTCAGTGGCGTGTGAGGCTATAGCTGAATGCAGCTAAACCAGTTTAAAGTCAATTAAACAAACTACATTTGCTGCTAAAAAAGAGCGAAATCACTGTGTCACTGCTGGTCTGTAACCAGTTCTGCCTTAACTCCTTCAGGATATGAAGCTCCTGCCCAGATAAGTTTGGGAACCAATAATTACAAAAATTGATAATCACAGCTTGCCAGTCATTGGAGAATTTATTGCATCAGACATCAGTGATTCCACCTTTGGGCACGGCAACTTTGTGGTGCTTTGCTAGTGGCAGCTTTTTGGCATCGGCCACAATCTTTTTTTATTGTAAATGTGTAAATCTCTGGAACTAACAGATGGGGTGGTGCTACTGGCAGCGGCAGAACAGGGTTACATGAGGTGGGGTTGAAAGCCACGCAGACTCTTAACTACTGTGATAATCAAGAGTGAACTTAGACTGTCATGCTTTTGTTTGTCTTCACGGTTTGTTTCCTTTTTTTAATCAACCTTTATTTATGCAGGAAATTAAGATCAAAAGTCTCTTTTGCGAGTGTATTTTGGGACCATACAGGCAGCCTTATAACCTAGCATGTTCTTTGACTCCCATAGAAAACCTTGTGCAAGCACAGCGAGTCCAGATTATAATGTAAATTTTCTATCTATGAAAAATCTCCAAATTTAGTTGTTCACAGCTGGGAAAAGGTAAGCTCACAAAGAACAGCGTTGGGCTCTGTGGATAAAAGTATCCTTATTCTTGTCACCAGTGAAATTTTCAAACCTCCAACAATTACTGACAGCAATTTTCCTCCTAATCAAAGCTGTAAATCAGTGTAAATAACAGCACTTACCAGTGAGCCAGTAAACTACAACGTTATTGAATGTAGCAGATGTAGCAGAAATGAAGCACGTCAAATGCCACACCAATTTAGTCATTGTATGATGAGTGGCCTCTTTGCATAATGAGCCACAATCTGCAACCTTTCTGAAAAGTCAACAGTTGAGCATTTTTAACAAATATAGCCTCTCTATGTGGCTCACTGGTCCCCAGAGAAGAAGGAGTTAACTCTTCACACTCAACTGCCTTCACTAAGCATGAATTTGATTACAGAGTTTTTAGCTGGCATGCTTTTGATTTTGGTTTACATCTGTGGACAACAGATGAATGACAATGGGCTGCCTAATGTGCACTTTGATGTGAATATGTTCAGGGAACAGACAAAAAAAAGACAGTCTGACAAAACCAAATATGAATGGATGACAAGCACTATACCTTTAATTCATAGAATATTAATAAAGGTGCCTACTTTGTTCACATATTCTCCCAGAGAAGCTCTCAGGGCAGGAGCATTCGAATGTGCGTCTGTGTGGGATCGCTGTGCAGACGCCTCCATTCTGACACGGGTTCGCCTGACACGGATCTGTGATTCTGCGTGAAGTGTGGACAAAAACTGAAATCAAAACATCAAAACATAATCAGCAGGAGAACAACCGCAACACTGTAGTTTCTAATTAAACAGCAGTGGAAATTCAATCTGCAGCTGGTTTGGTGAGCTAACCATTTGGATGGCTTCTCTCTGGTGCGCAGAAACCCCACTTCCTGTCCCGATCAAAATTGTGTGTAAGAGAGCACCTGGGACAAAGGAAACAGGAAGAGAGTCACCTGCAAGTCAGCAAATGCAGCAAATATGCCAAAAACAGAGTCTGCACAATTCTAACAAGCTTGAAAGTTAATATTTGGTATGATCACCTTTATTCTTCAACATAACCTGAACTCTCTTAAGCAAGTTTCTGTAATTTCTTTAAGTATGGTTGGATGTTTTTGTTCTGAATTTGTATAAAGGAGTATATAGGACCACTCTTTTTTTCCATGTAAAAATAAATAAATAAATAATAAATAAATCATCAAACGTCTTTTTCACAAATCACACCCTGATTACAACCTTAGTAAGCATATCCTGACTAAGCGTGTAAGTTAGCGTGCCCGCTGACGGTTAGTCATGCTATACTGTTGGAGTTGGGCATATAGATATTGTGACATAAAATTGCGTAAACCATGTGCAGAGGATTTTACCCAACCCTTAATCAAACCCACAAGTACTGACACCCTGCTCCAGAACGCTGCATCTTCTGCCAACACACACTAACTAACTCTGTCAATCATCCACTAATCTAACCTGCGTAACATTAACATACCTCTTCTCCACTCACTGTAACTACAACACTCAATGACAAACCCATTCTGACGGTGAGCTGATGAGCACATCACAAAAACAAGCAGGGTCAAACCGCCGCAACTTTACATGTAGGTGGACCAGAAAATATTGGCCCATGTATAATTGCATAAACGTTGCTCCACCTTACTGGCATCCACCCTTTCTGCATCATTTCCAAGTAGTGAAGACTGAAACCCTGCCAGCGTGTCTCCTGTTGTTTTGGGTTTTTTTTCCAATATCATAAAAAGATGATTGTTGCTGTGTCACAATCTGAAGCGATTAAAAAAAACCAAATTACACCATGATGGTTTTACTGAGGCAGCTGTTTATGCACCCTCGGGATAAACGCTGTGAAACGGCTAAACTTCAGCTATAGTTGCAGTTTCACAGAGTACCTCTGCATTTTATCTTCACAGTTATTAATGATAACACTGTATTATGATAAAAATCATCACAGGCCCCAGCAGTAATTGAGCAATGAGCATTTTATTAAAGCTTTTTCGCTCATTACCTCATTAAAATTTGTGATCAGATGGCACTGTCGCATAAATCCCTCATCCCCGCGAGCTGTAATTAGGTGTGACTACACACCCCAAACACACTGCATCAGTGTACAAATCATTGCTATTACAGCAGTGATGGAAAACACCAGTGTGTTTGTTCTTTTAAGGGCATGCAAAAAGCCAGGAACTATCAACCAATTAGAAATAAGAACACTAACTCGACATTTCTCCCTTGAGAAGAAAGCTGCACTTTGTATCTTCCAGCCCCACAAAGGTTGACTGTTTCCAGTGCTTTCTTTTAAAGTTATAAAATTCAAAAGTCTGATATAAATATATTGCCTTTTATTTTTTACACAGACATATTCTGTATATATATATTCCAGTGATACTGTAATCCACTGTAAGACAGTCATCTATGACACCGTATCTGTGTGACTTAACAAGAAGAACTATACTTAAAGAAGTAAAGAGTTTGTTCTTCTTCAGTGTCAGCTCATTAAGCTCATTTTAAGCTCTTCAGTTGATAACTGCCACCACAAAGACTGAAGTAGTGTCTGCTATAATGAATACATATATTGATATCTGAAACCAGTACATCAATAAATGTACTACAAGAAAACGGTATACGATATATGAAAATATCGATATTTTGCCCCACCTCACATGGTAGCAGCTCAATGCATTTAAACATGTTCAAACCGAGCATCGGGAGAAGGTGATTTAAGTGACTTTGAATGTGGCATGGTATTGATGCCAGACCAGCTGGCTCGAGTATTTCAGAAACTGCTGATCTACTGGGAATATCCCAGCACAACAATCTCTGGGGATTACAAAGAATGGCCTGAAAAACAGAAAATATCCACTGAGTGGCAGTTCTCTGTGTGAAAATGTGTTGTTGATAACAGAGATCAGAGGAGAATGGCCAGACTGCTTTGAACGCATAACACGTCAAACCTTGAAGCAGATGGAAAACAACAAGAGAAAAAAAACACATGATCCTGTCAGCTAAAAACAGGGAACTTGGGCTACAATTTACAAACACCTGCCAACAGAAGATAAATGCTGTCTGGTCTAATGAGTAGGCTCAGAATTTGGTGTAGAAAACATGAATGCATGAATCTGTGCCTCGAGTCCATGATTCAGGCTGATGGTGGTGGCGGTGTAATGTTGTGACCGGATATTTTCTTTGGGTCCTTTAGTACTAAATGAGCATCATTTAAGCACCACAGAGATTTGCATCATGAATGTGTAGCTAACTGTCTGACCTGTGTGTATACAGTAAGTTTGAGATTGAAAAGGGAAGATTATGGCTCATTGTTTCTTAACTATCAAGCAATCAAAACACACAGCCTGACTCCGCTCCATCAGTCACGATGCTATTCTGCTACATGTGCCTTGACCGTGCTAAGGGTATTGTCAAGTCAAGGCTAGTTGCTTTTATTTAATTAGCACATTTAAAAGCAGCGGGAGCTGCTTTCAAGTCGCTGTGGTAGAATAAAATATACAGTGACAACACTAAGTGGGAAGTGACAAAGGCAATGATAAACACGCATCATCAAGACAGCAAAAAAATAAAAGATGTATTAAGAAAATAAGTTCAATACAAACCATGCAATCAAATAATCTGTAAATTATCCAAAGATGATTTTTTTACATTTTGTGGAATAAAAGTTTCAAATCATGCGTATCAAACAACGTGTGTGTGCGTGCGTGTGTGTGTGTGTGTGTGTGTGTGTGTGTGTGTGTGTGTGTGTGTGTGTGTGTGTAAGAGCGAGAGAGAGAGAGAGAGAGAGAGAGAAGAGAGAGATCTGTCAGTGTGTGTCAGAGGACTGACACTTCTGTCAGAAGTGTGTTTTGACTTGACTACACACACATTACAGACTGTTTGTGCAACCAAAACAGTAGATCCAGACAGACAGGCTGGCTAATAAGGACTCACCATGGTCTTGAGGAGAGGACAGTGATGCAGTGATGATGAATCCTTCCACCCTGACGAAAAGGGAATTTACATTCTTTGCCCGTGGTGGTAACAACTGCAGAGGACGTAAAGGGGAAAACACAAAACATTAGCAGCAGAAACTGTCTTGGAAACCCCGACCCACCCACTCTCTCGCTGGTTTCCACACACAAAGACCCCTTTCACTTCAAATGAATGTACAAAAATCCATAAGCAAGCTACACCCCCTCCCCTACAGGTAACACCTATGCAAACATCAGCTCACTCAGGACTTAAGAGTGCAGCACCACCAACTAAGTAAAATAATAATAATAATAATAATAATAATAATAATAATAATAATACTAATAATATAGGAAAAATGATTTTAAGACCAGAGTAAAAACAAACAAACAATAACAAAAAGAAACTCGCCTGTATGGCTCTCCCTCACCGCCTCTGCTTCATATGTAGGTGCTAATGTGTGCTGAAATCAAGGGAGAGACATTATTTCACTCCTTTCACGCTCTCAAAAACACGCAATAACAATAAGCACAGACTCACTTGAGTAGAGAAGTGTGGCTAAAACTTACCACTCCTGCGAAAACGCACGAGAGAAAAAGCATCACGGCGTGTGCCATCGCGAAAGTTTGCATCTGATGTTTCCCTGGTGTCCCGAGAAGCTTATTTCCCGTGTGCCTGTCACGTAATATCTGTCAGTGTCAGAGTCCTCAGCCCGTTTTTGGTCATAGGAAACGTGGGAAATCCTGCAAGTATTATCCTGTCCCTCACAAGTTGAAGCTGTATTGAGTAAACCCGTTGCGTCATTAGGCTTGTCTGACGCTGAGGCATCCTGTATCCCGGCTGGTGTTCCCCCAGCTCCCCCTCTGCGCTCGCCCACGGTTTATCATTACGACTTATCGACTCACGAAAGAAACAAGAAGTTTCTTGAGGCAGAGGCAGGCAGAGAGGTAATACCGCTCAATCCTTACCCCTTTTAGGTTTAACACTGCTTTCTCCTAAAGTCGCCCAATTTTAGCTTTTCTTTCACCTGTGGTGTAGGTGTGCGTCGTTTCTGTACTTAACAGAGATTTTGCTTCATATCGACGCGAGATATGACAGCATCACACGGTACCTGCAGGTTTTCGGTTGCACATCCGCGATGCCAATCTTCCGTGCTACCACAATAGAGAACAAAGATGCACTATTGGATTGAGATCTGATGACTGTGGAGGCCATTTGAGTTAGTGAACTCATCGTCATGTTTAAAAAAACAGTTTGAGATGATCTGAACTTTGTGACACGACACATTATCAGCCAATAGAAGATGGGCATACTGTGGTCATAGAGAGCAACAATACTCAGGTAGGCTGTGGTGTCTCAATGGTGCTCACTAAGCGGTGCAGTCTGTACCGCTGATACAATTCGGGATTGATTTCATGTTTACGCCAGATACGGATCCTACCAACTGAATGTCGCAGCAGAAACGGAGACTCATCAGACGAGACAACATGTTTCCAATCTTCTGTTGTCCCAATAGTTGTGGTGAGATATTGTTTGCAGTATCACTTTCCTGTTGGCAGTTCCTTAGTTGACAGGAGTGGCATCCAGTGCGGTCTTCTGCTGCTATAGGCCATCTGCTTCAAGGCTGGAAGTGTTGTTGAAGATGCTCTTCTGCATACCTTGGTTGTAATGAGTGGTTAGTATCCACCTGGACCAGTCTGGCTATTCTCCAGACATTTCCACCCAGAGACCCGTCACTTACAAATATTTTCTCTTTTCAGACCGTTCTCTATGAACCATAGCGAGTGCAGGAACACATCGGCCGTTTCTGAAATACTCAGCTCCACTCATCTGACATCAACAACCATGAAAGTCCTTAAATCAATTTTCTTCTTCATTCTGATACTCAGATTAAACTTCAGCAAGCCTTGGGGATACAAGGGGATACAAGGACAAAGAAGTAAGGCGCATTTACCTTTAATGTGCATTTTCAAGCATTATTGTTCCTGTCAGCACTCCCTTCATTCAGTTTGCAGTTCTCTTCAGGTAATCTGTCATCTAGAAGGTTTCTGTCCTGAAATGTACACAATGAGTTTTCTAAATCTGGAGTTGAAGGTTGCAAAATACAAGTGAAATAAGTGTGTGTGACTATGAAAAGTAGTGTCTTTCACAGGTGTTATGCTCAATAACATCTCAAGATAAGGAAATGTCTCATCGGGAAGATAATTTGGGACCTCAAAGGAATTGTTGTTCCTAAGAAGAACTCCTTAAAGAAAATACCTCTGAAATCAGGTAAAGCATGGAAATCAACTAAGTAAGAGTTTCATATCTTGTCAGCATTCCAGCAGTGACATGCTGTATCAAGTCAAAGTCCCCAGTCATGCAATCTAACCTCTAATTTTCACCAGCTGTAATAATCTTCCTCCAGATGTTGGGCTAAAAATACAAAGAGGAGGCTGGGCCTCTAAATAGCACATAAGTAGCAAGTGAAGGTGGACTTTCCAGATGGGAAATCGTTCAGCCCTGAAGACTACGTTGTTAATTATTGACAGCTCTAACTAACTTAGCAAACACATCGAGCTGGTGAAATATACCAAGTATGAAATGAAGACTTTGCATTAGATACAACAACAAAGAAACATTTGAAGTATTCCCCCCTCGTTTACACGATGAAAGCACAAAAGCAAAGACACACAGTTGGTTGAAAGTAGAGCCATCGAAGCCTTTTAATTGTTCAACAATTAGGACAACCTCACAACCACAGAAGCAGAAAGTACAGACGATAGAGGTACTGTTATGTGTCATCTGTACAACACAGGAAGACAATATGAACAAGAAATAGTCAAATATCTAAGAGTCCTCTCCTAGCATGTGGTCCTACTTTCTAATCAGGACACGTAAAACAAAAGTCAAGCTTTACTTTCTAGATTTTTAAATTATCATTGCTATTTCAATTGCATCTCACAACTTTTCTCAGCGCAAGACTAGCAGAAAAAGGTAATGGGTGGACAGTTAATTGGGACTTTAATGTAAAACTCAATATACCCAAACAGCTTAACAGCTTATTAAATCATTTGGTGATGGTTTCGAAATTGTTATCAAGAACCTGAACAAGCGTTTTCCTGAGCTTTAACCCTTTGGTTTCCACCACCAGAAGGCTGCCGGTTATTACATTGTTTTTTTGTTTAGAAGATGTTAAGCAGCTTCTTATCAAGCAGTGTCCTGTTTCTCAGTCATTTCCACTTTTTAAATTGTGTACAATTATTATCAACTGGTACCCCAAAGTGAGTTTCAGGCTTCTTCTGTGGTATTATTATTTAGCCTAACATGGCTCAAAATAGTTAATTATCAAAGCATACCAATAACAAAACATATCACTGTCCCAAAATTACAACCGGTACTAGAAGTCAACAGGATGCCTGAACTGTTTTTAAACAAATATACAATATCCATCACCATAATATTGATGCTTTAGTAAAGAAAACTGACAACTTGTACATGCAGCACATTGTTCGACTACATCTCCTCAAACAACAGTCGCTCAGGCTTTAAAAGTGCAGCAGTGGGGATGGGGGGGAGGGGGGGGGGGTCCCTTTAGACGATGGTGGCCTTGTAAAGATCTGTGTTGCAGTCCTGGCCCTCCGGTGGGTTGCGGCCGTTCTGGGGCATCTGGGCGTTTCTCATTTTGCTCTGGCACTGTCGCAGCTCGGCGACATAGCCCTGAAAACTCAGACTCAACTCAGAGTCCTCACCCTGGGATGTCTCCGCTGTTCCTTCTTCTAGATGTACTCCCTCCACATCCATCACCTCCTGAATGGTATGTGCAGCGTTGGCTTTTTTAGGAGGTGACTTGGCATTGGGTATCGTTTCTGTCGCCTCTGTGCAAGGGAGAGAAAAACAAAGCAAAACATGGAAGATATAAGATAAATTGATTTAGAGACAAGAGATACTTGGATATTGCAGATGATGGGTGGGATGGCCCATTCTGCATTCAAATGATATAACATCATAAGGAACCATTCACTGTACTTTAAAGGGCTGTCCACCCAGGAAGTTACTAGCACCAACATGGCAACCACAGACCACCAAAAGTGACATTCAGTAACTGTAAGCGACAGAGAGCAAAATTTCTGCTAGTGAATGCAAAAAGTAGGTAGATGCCAAGTTAAACCTTTCTCAACTTTGAGGTGTGAGATTACCAGTAAGAATGAAGGACAAGCAACCAAAGCCTGGAATGTCCACCAGTGATCACCCGTCAACTAAAAAGCAGCCAATAGGCAAATTGCTTCTAGTGTGAGCGCCCATGTCCACCAAGTCCACCAACAAAAGATCCTGGGGAATAGTTTTCTAACGTTATATGCAGGATGGTGTTGGGAAATGAATAAGCAGACCCAACAGCCAAGTAATCATACTTCTTTGAAGTCCACTGCCTCAGGCGCACGTGTAGTTAGCAGTAGATGGATGAGCCACAAAAAAAAAAAAGAAAAAAAAAAAAAAGGGGAGACACATGGATGTCCACACGGACCATCACTCTGTCTGATCCAAGCAGAAGGTATAATCACGCTTGAGAAATCCTACTACTCTGTAAGCTACACCCTCTTTCTGAAGTCAATGCAGGAAGTGCTAAAAAACCGCAGTTCCATTAATGGCCACTTGGACCTGACTCCAATCCCCAGAGACTGCCATGTTAAACAATTTGGTCTCAGCTAATTTCCTCTTCCTGACAGCATTTCATTTTGTTTTTTTGTTTTTTTGACAAATAATGTACAAACAGCTGGCCTGAAAACACTGCACTCCATTTTCAGTGGGTAAATTTCAAGTATTAACTTATATGTTAGCACTAATTAGCAGCTATCTAATTAGCAGCTATCTAATTAGCGCGATGTGCAGCCACACATTTTGTGCAGTTTCGCAGCTTGACAACCATGCTTGCCGGTGTTAACCAATATTCAATAACTTGATAATTTGTTTTGTCTGGGTAGCTACTTCCATCTTTTTGTTACAGTCCGTTTACACCGGGCTCAGTGCAGCTCCTCTTACCTTATACTTTATATGTTGATCTGTTGTTTAACAGAAACACTGAGTGCAGCTTTAGATAATCAATGTGGTTTCCAAAAATGTTCATTTACACAGGAGTGACTGCACAGATGTGCAAAACTATTCATTCTTGGCCTTCACATCTCTTTTACCTCTTATTACACTGGCTGACGGCCAGATGTTTAGCACAGCAATGCCAGATTTCAAAAGCACTCAAGCAAAATCTGTCACACCGTGCGAGTGCACATTTTAACTCCACTTTGCTTGATTTTAAGTTGAATAGTGGGCTTGTTTTTTTATATTTTAAGCATTCTATAGTTGTGTAATCATCCCAGCTGTTGTCATGATAGACTTGATGACATAACCACTTCTGCTTAAACTTGCTCAACTTTATAGCTGGTTCGTCAGAAAGATCGGACTAAAAACTGACAGGATTATATGCTGTACAGTAATTCAGTGCAATAAAATCTGATGCGACACATCTGAACATTACTGTCTTTATTTCCTTTAACCCCAGAGATGCATGACTTCATCGCAATACCCCTACAGAATAATAAATAAAACATGCTCAAACTTCCCCTCTCTTCGCTAATGCAAGCGCACTCAAGAAGCCACAAAGCCAGCGTTTCTTTTTGATGCTGGTGTTACAGCTATGGGTGATAAACTTTCCACATCTCATGTGAACCATGTGGCCTCCAGAGACTGTAAACACACGGACATAAGCACTACACTTCAACACACAGATGCTCTGAACTCGACTGGCTGTTATTCGTTGCTGTCCGATATATATGTAAACACTGTCAGTGAGCTCCAACAGCTGACCTTATGTAGACCCAGCAAACCTATCTATCCTGCAACAGCTTGAACAATCATACTTGGGGGGTGAGGGAGAAAACCTACAAGTACTTTTCCGGTTGTGTAATAGTTTCCAGCACTTGCGTTTGCTGGTTTACCTCATTTTGCTTACAAAGCATTTCTAGTGTTACTTGAATTTTGCTTTGCTTGCTAATAGGGCAATACAAGTGGATTATGTTCAGGCCAATTATTAAATAATAGTTAATGGCTATTTTACGCAATCTATAGAATGTGAGAGAAAATAGTGAAGACATAGGTTTTCACAAACCCTACCTTTAATTAAAGTCTTATTCTGTTGGTACAAAATAATTTGGGGGTAATTCAGTCCACAATCATAGAAGAGGAACGCAGCAAACCCTCACACCTACAGATAAAGTTTAGCCTGGCTGGAACAATTAATCAACTATAAAAATTAATTCATGTCAAAAGAATAATGAAGTCGCAGTTTGTTTTAGCTCTAGTCACAAAGTAGAAAATTTGGGAAAGGCTTCTCTGTTCTCAGCCCCCACTCCCACAGTGAGGTTGTTAATATCGCAGTTCGTTAAAGACCACTGACTGAGCCACCTGGCTTTGTACTGATATGGTAAACCTTTTAATATTACTCACAATAAACCTACAAGATAGGGTTTAAATATGGTTTTTGCTTATAACATAAGCTTTACTTTGCTTAGTCATGGGAGATCAAACTCATGTAGCCATTACTCAAATGTAATTTCTGGACCTGGTGTGTGCACTTCTACCATTTACACATACACGCTTCTCATGCATGGATTCAGTGGTGTGCTTGCTGATTGGTCTGCACCATGTGATAATGAGGCACAACTGTTTAACATGGCCATTCCTCCTGTGGCAACTCCTTTCAGCAGCCATGGCGGCAGCAGGACGCTGAGCTCAAGCAGCCAGAACAGAACGGAACCAGCTCCAGTCCTCACTTAGTCTCCCTGCAAAAGATCCACATCAAGCCCTCCTCTGACCGCCAGATGGATGCTAAGGCAGGCCCGGGGATCAGCAGCTGTCTGCTTCGAGGACAGAAGACGAAGAAACGGGTGAAGCGGGCTTGAAGGACAGCTCAGTGGCATGGTGCCTCAGGTGCAGGCAGCTGAAATCGAGTCATTACAAAGCACTTTGTAATGCCCTGAGATAGAGTCTCAATTACCCCAAGGAATCCTTTAATCTTCCCTCAGCATGAGTGTATAAGAAGAAATAGAAAACTCAAGACAAACAAGCTCTTGTCGTGAACTTGCTGAATTATTCACTTCTGTAATTTATTGCTTAGTATTCAGACAAAGATGGCCGCCTGTTCTTGTTTATGAAGAGGGCAGCATTATTGTTGACTTAACTAAACACACTTTAAATTGAGTCTGAATCAGTGCTGTGTAGAGATACACTGTGTAATGTCGCCCCCTAGTGGGCATTCTATTCCCCACAGAGCCGTGGAGTAAGAGGGAGCATCAAGTTCAGCCCTGGTTCTCCTTTCTGATTTTGTCTTTTATAGTTTAATTAGGGCTTTAATTAAACTATAAAACTATTAAACTATAAAACTAGTACCCATTAAAGGTACTAAAAGCTTCAGATCACTGAAGAACTTTAGCCTTCTTTTGGATTCAAACCATATGCAGTTCAAGATATTTGTGTAACTGTCATGTGTGCACACTGGTGACTTTCCAGTAGAATTAGAGGAAATGTGAAAAATGGTACCGCGTGATGCACTTCTGCTGCTGTAGAAAGGATGTCTTTGACTTTCTGCATGGCATTAAAATGAGATCCATGTCAAGCTACCAAAGCAGCAATTACTGTATTCTTATTCTCTCGGAACAGCAGAGGGCGTCAGTCTAACAGTAATACAGAAAGCGAGGAGACATCTCTGCAGTGCCTGAAGTCAGCAGGATGACAGATAAAAGAAGAGGAACGCTGCTACTGCACAACATTGGCTTCGCTGCAGTTGGAATTAAAGATGCAACTGTACTCTGTGGGTGGTTTACTTTGTCTTAAACTAAAGAAAGCCAGCGAGCTTAACTTTCCACCCAAACTCAAATGTAACAACTTCATAAAGTCCAAAAAGTGAGAAAGTGAGAAAGTGGAGGCGTTTTAGCTCGCTGTAAAGATCCCAGCACAGCCTCGGTGATACCAAGGTGGCAAACTGCGCTTAAAGCGTGGCCATACCGAATCACTGCTCTGCTCCCGTTTTAGCAAGCGAGAGAAAAGAGAAACGGAGAGAAAGAGGCAGGGAGATAGATGAAAACCAGTAGTGACAGTTTCTATCTGTAGCTCAGACAACTCGTGGATAAGGTTACCATGGCGCCCGGTGGTGGGAAGAATCAGCCTGATGTGCTTAGCAACCAGAAAAGAGGAATGAGGCTGTATGAAAGCTGAAAAAGCTTCGATTTATCCTCCTCGTCTTGTGTGTGTAAGCCCTGCTTTGCATTAAAAGCGTAGATATGAAGACAAGGCAATAAGGTCATGTTTGTGCCCCTTTAAAAAAGTGCTTTGAGGTGCATCAAAAAGAGCAGCCGGAGCTGCTCTGTAGCTGGAACACAGGAGTGTGGTTATCTTCTTTTCTGACGACTTCACAGCGTGTCAGGAAAGGCTTCAACTCGAAGCCGCGATCATCACATGTAGGATATCAAAGCAACACTGTCACAGATCAAATCACTACTTCACTTCACATAGCATCACAGACAACACACACATATGCACGGAGGAGCGGGAAAAAAAAACACATAAAGGCGGGAAATGTGTGCGAGAGATGGCCATGCACTCAGAGCACGATGAACCAATGCCGAGGCAAAGCTTTGCAAACCCAATGCGAAACCCACACACACGCGCGCGAACAGCAGTGGCTCAATTTAAAGAAATAAAAGCAATATGTGTTATATCATCAACAACAGCAACAACAAGAAGCAGGTCGGCTGAGCAACGACACAGAATAAACACACACCGAGAGATCCTAGGAGTAAAAAAAAATAAAGACACCCAGCGAGCAGTGACACTTGTGAAATGAGCGCGCACGAGGAAGGACACGGAGGAGTGGGAGCTGATGAGAGGAGGAAGCCACTAGACAAGAACAACAACAAAAAACAGAAAAAGAAAAAACTAATTAAACAAAAAAAGCTAAGAGAGAACGGAAGGAGGCATGTGGAGGTGGAGAGGACAAGCGGCGGGTGGCGGGGAGAGAGAGGGGAGGAGTGGGGGGGAGGGACTGATCTGACAAACGTGTAAAAAGACAGACGAGAGTGATTTCCAATTCTAACATTTATTAGATCTATTCAATCACAGGTACAGAGATTATTGGCAGTGATTATCTACAAACAGGCACCTAGAGAGCGAATGAGCCTGGTAAAGAATGACAGGCACTTCAACAATGTCACCAGCGCCAAGGAGCACTTGTCCTCCAATGACTAATAATTTTTCACCGTTGCTCAAACTGCTACAGCATGAGCTGTTTAATGGCTCACCGGATTTGTAGCATTGCGTAAAAAGAGAATGAAAAAAACATCTAGCTTTTTGACACGGACATTGTTGAATTGCTCTTAAGTAGAGGAGGTGGGATGGATAGGGATACAGCATTTATATGTACCGACTGTTAGGTATTTGCAGGTCCAACACTGTGCAGCAGTCTGGCTCAATTTTCTTTTTTTTGTACATGAAAGCTGATCTTTTTTTTCTCCTCTGATTTCTAATCTTCGGTACAACATCTAGCGTCCACATAACTGTCAAATATTGATCATTAATCTCTACGCATTGTGTATATTTCATTGATATTCAACAGATCTGCAATCAGTCACATTTTGCATGCACCCAAAAGGACAAAATATATCACTGGAAATCCGCTTATGTCAGTCACATGTTCAACTCAACAATTTGTGGCGAGGGAGGTGATATACAAGTAAACGTTACTCACGGAACAAAAATACACAGGTCATTATTTACAGATCAATCTTGAGTAGTGTAATCATCATGATCAATCACACACATGCTTTGCTGAGCTTGATAAAGACGAATCAGGCAAACTGAGAAAGAGTCGATATCAATTTGTCATTAAAGTGCATCAGAGTCAGTGTAGAGGGAGTTTTATTGTCAAAGTGGTCCTGTTCCTGACCACACACATGCATGTACAACACACACACGCACAAGCACACACGCAAACACACCGAGTGTTAGGTTGTTACACTGTAGAAATACCTGAACTGGACTTTCCCTCTTCACCCGTGTCTTTAGCCTGGGAGCAGGGCGGTGGCGGGGTGAAGTTGGCTGCCGGCAGGCTGCTATCGAAGGACGACACAGGGGATGGTGAAGGAGGCAGCAGGGTGGGGCTGCTGATGTCGCCTTCACCGATGAGAGTCAGGTCGGTGTTGGCGTCCTCCTCCACGGTGCGAAGGGTTGGACGGGTGTCTGAGGGCCGGAGGATGGGGGACATGTGAGTGCCGAAGGTTGGGTGGCGTGGAGGGGGCATGAGGCACCGCCTGGAGTGTCCGTTCGCACTGGAGCTAAGAGAGGAGTCGAGGCTCTCCGAGCGTAGGCTGGAAGTGAGGGGGCTCCGGGAGGGAATGCCATTCTCTCGAACCGGCTTCAGGGAGTTGGGGGTGGAGCAGGCCAGGTCGGAGGACACGGAGACAGAGGAAGTGGGCGGAGTCAGTCGCAGGAAGTCGGGAAGCACTAGGTCGTCTTTGTTCAGGAGACCACGCTGGTCGTTGGCTCGGGTGCTCTGCGCCCGGCTCAGCAGCTCAAAGAATTCTGGAAAACAGTTCAAGCACATTTCCTCACTTGAAAGTTTCCACACACACGCAAGAAAAGGATTAGCTGGGTGTGACGTGCAGCAGAGCAACCTCGCTCCTCTTAAGAGAAAAGAACCCTCGTGGAACTAACAAAGACACGAGTTAGTCTTAAAGGCAAAGCAAAGCTAAGAATTCCACCACAAGTTGAAAAAAAGAAAAGAAAGAAAGACAAATAAGGAGAAAAAGGGGGATTTACCTTCAGCTTCATCTATATTAATCTTTTTCTGTTTTCTCTTATCCCTTGGGAGTGCTGAGTCTGGTCCACTTGGCCTCACAGAAAAGTCCTTTGGTGCTGACCTCTCATCTCCCTGCAGATTCAACAATAACAAGGCACTCTATTAAGGGGATGGAGGGACGATGTGGTGTGTGGGGAGGTCGTAAGGGGTGGGGTGGGATGGGGGCGAAGCTAAGCAGTTTGTCCAGATTTACTGAGACCTTCAGGTAAAGATGAGCTTGGTCCATCTGTCGGCTGTGTGTCTAAGGACCCTGATAGAATCCAGACTAAGCAGGATCTGCCTTCATATGGTGCAATAACTCGAGCGGAGAAAACAGGAGCGAGTGAGTCAGCCATAGGCAGTGTTAGGGAGAGGAAGACCCCAAAATAACAGTAATAATAATATTAAAAAAAAGGAAGTAAACACCAACTGATAGCTTAGCATTGGCTCAGTGTTAATAATGTTATTAAATGATGTTGCAGAAGCAGCAGCAGAAAAAGACAAAAACACCACTCTTTTTATCATTGTGTGAGAATAAAGATGTGACGAGTACTCACTGTCGCAGAAAAACTCCGGGTTGGGTGACTTTTTAAGGAGGAAGACTTGGATTTGTCTATTTGAGAGAGAGAGAGAGAGAGAGAGAAACAGAGAGATGTGTACATGAAAAAGTCATCGGGGTGAGAAACTGATGAGGAAGAGCGTGAGACAGAGAGGGGAGGAGAGGGTGCTTGAGGCGTAATGAGAGAGACGTCTTGCAAAAACTCGTACACGTTAATCAGCAGGATGACTGAGGTGGGTGTGATTTACATTTTTCTGGTGCCTTGATGAGAAAGGACAAACCAGTTTTGTTTTCTTGTTCCATTCTACCTTTGACTGAACAGGGATCTGCTCGCTCCAGCACAACTCGCAGGCCGTCCAGACTCGATATGGGGGCACCCAGATCCAGAGGCTCAGTCTCGCCGCTCTATTATAAAATAAAATTTGAAGGTCAACATGTTAGTATCCTCACCTGTTGTGCGGAAATCTAAATACTGCTGCTGCGCGTGTTCCTTTGCTTAGTTTATAAACCACCTTTCAGCTCTGGTCTACTGTATAATACAGTTATAATGCCTGGAAACCCACAGGACTAAAATAAATCTGACAGGGGTTTAGGGGGAGGAGTAGAGAGTCGGCATGTTTGAGGAGTGTCGTCATTCTTAATTATAGCCGCGGTGTTTCGTCTTAGCAGGCTGGGCTGAGTCAGAGTGCTAACCACTGTGTAGAGATGGAAAAGGATGCGGTCGTTTTACCCCCCTAACCATGATACTCCACCCTGTGGCACAGTCACACACTACACAGGCTGCTGTCTGGACACACGGGAGCTTCAAAAGGATTAAGGCACTGGAGACAACTTACTATTTTGGCCACAAGATCAGCGAGGTGGAGACCATATTTGGCCACCACGGGCCGCAGGACCTCAGTGACTGGCTTGGTCGGCTTGGCTTTCAGCCCCACGGAGCGGTTAATGGGCACCAGATCCAACCTACCAGTGAGCCGAGAGCATCAAAGTAAATGTGACAGCAATGAAAGCAGAAACGCAAAATGAGAAACTGAAGGCGATTAACAGACTCAAGGGAACACTGATCGGTTGTTCATACCTAAACAATGTGCGCTTCTCCAGTCTCAGGTCTCTGGAGCTTAGTGTCATACAGTCTTGGTCCAACACTAAAGGCTAAAAGGGAAAAAAAGCATAAAACTGCACATTAGCAGTACATAAAGAGCCAGGATCAAACACAGTATTGAGCGCTATAAACAGCAATGAAAAAAACAAATTATCTGTAATTCTCTTTTTGATTCACTTCACAACTTATATTTGCTAACAAGGACTCCTCAGGTGTGCTGTACCCAGATATTTAAGTGTCTGGATATTGGAAGTATTTGTGTTTTTTTGTAAATATGAAAAATATCTGCCATCTTAGCTCGAGTACAAGGCTTCTGTTTCACACTGAGCACTGATCATCACACTTCACTTCACCTCATTCTCGCCGTTATTAGAATCAGTGACTTTTCATGCACCTCTAATGAGCTGCTGTTAAAATTAACTGCCTAGTGAAAAATCTTCTGCTTCTTTCTCTTTCCGTCATCTTTTTACAAGGTCACACGGCCAAGATCGCGGCACATCCATCATCTTTTTTTAAACAATATTTTTGTTGTTTTTGCAGCAGCATACAAAGATTTGTTTTCACAGTAATATGCAGCAGTAGTAAAAACACTCCCCCCCTCACCTTCCACCCCTGCTCTCTCCCAAACCTACATCAAATAAAAACACATAAAATGTGCATACATTTGTGCAGTATGTGGTATTTATACATCCATCATCATTAAACTGAGTACACTAATTTTGTCAAGATGACATAAAAATTATAAAGTCACAAGACACACCCCGGCCTGCTGAAGTTCCTTTTTCAAGGTAATTATTAGACATGGCACATACCACTTTTTTATGTCCGATACCAATACCGATATCATAAATTTGGATATCGGCCGATACCGATATGAATCCGATATAGTGTGTTTTTTAATCAATAAAACTGGTTTTTTTTTATATCTTGCTGCATTTTGTATAAGTTAATACTCAAGTTTAAATAAACAACAACACTAAAGCTATTCTGTTATACCTGTATGCAAAAAATACACTGCACCCAAAATATTTCATAGTTCAGCAACACTGATCAATCTAATAAACTTAAACCTACTCCATCCTCCCTAATCTGGTATTTTAAAGAGTAAGCAACCTAACCAATAGGGTTAGTCATCGGGGTGAGAAACTGATGACCCCCCCCCACCTCATGATGCTTAATCGACGTAATCAACTTTAATTTGATGCAGTGTGAAAAAAAAAATGGACAGATATCAATTATTTTTCAAGAAATATTAAATAGATTCAACATCTTTCTTCAACATAATTGCAGACTGCACAGATGGTATCTTCCCAAAGGAAAAAGTACTATAGCTTACTAGGGTATATATATATTAGACTTAATAGTTACTATATACAGTAATGGACTTCTATACATTTTACATCAGATTAAAACTTTGGGTGTAAGATTCAGATAATTATTTATTAAAAGCTCGACATTTTAAATGAGAATAAAGAAAAGTATGTCTTTGTGCCCCCTTTTCCCTGTTCATGTCCTATCGGCCCCCCTGGCTAAACTTTGCTAGATCCGCCCCTGCACAGTTACCAGCCGTCAGGTACATAGAAAAAGATCCTGGTGTAGAAAGTAATATTAATTAAATTCTAACAACAGATTAAACGTGCTGCTGTTGTTCAGCCGCTGGTTTCCTCTTTCTGGCGCGAAGTGGGCCAAAAACAAAGAAGAGAGACGGACTCACGACAGAAAAGCCGATCAGCTGATCATTAATCAGTTTCATGATTGAAGTAGCAGCAGGAGAGGGAGGGAGAGAGAAGAGGCAGTCGCTCCATATATCGGTTGTTAAGCTTAACGCGGGAATGCTTTACAAACATTCACTTGCTTTACTTCTCTCTGGGTTAACTTCCTCGGAGATGAAATGCCGGATTGCTAGCGAGGCTACAAATACACACAGCTGCTCTATCACGTGACGCACACTGCTCCGACATGTTATGAGCCGAGTTACACCATGTCGCAAGTTTTGTGAGGTGCTTTTTTGATATTTAATGGATCGGATTACATTTTTTATTTCTCTCTTATATCCGATCCAGTAATTTTGGTCAGTATCGGACCGATACCAATACGCAATATCGGATCGGTCCATCTCTAGTAATTATGTGCATTTTTGTTTTGTTTTGCTTTTGTAATTGTGAAAAATGTCAGCTTGACACTCTCCTCATTCAAAGTAATGATTATCATGTTCACTGTTTCAAACTTCATCAGCTTTTACTGAATAATTATGGGTGCCCCAGCTTATATTAGAGAGAGCCTGACAGATATATCAATAGGGCTAATACTTCTTTGGGGGGTTCCTGGAAGCACACCTGCTTCATTATATTATTAAGCATGACACAAGCAATCCTTTATCTTAAAATTAGATTTTTGAAAACTGGGTTTTGGCATAGATGAGCTTCTCAGAAGGCCGATCATTTTCTGATCAATCGGTATCAGTATTTCTAAAGGCCAATAAAAGACCATTTTAAGAGGTTACACACTTTGTCCACAGAGGACACATTGGAGCATCCGTATTGGCAACAATTTTAGAACGCCACAAACGCAACGATCAGCTGATCCCAGCAAAACAAGGAGTGTAAATGAGTAATCTGTGAATCGTTGTAACAAGATTACGTTTAAACTGCGTTGTCATATTATGTCAGTAAGGAATCACAAATATTTGCACATAACAAATTTTAGGGAAATACATCTGTTTCATGTATCTGAAATTAAAAAGAAATATTTGCCAACATATTGGCTTTTCAAGTAACCGAATATTGGTATTGGTATCATTCTTAAAAATCCTATATCAGTCAGAGTAAGCAGTAAACAGAATGTGACCCCTATGTGAGATACTGTGTTTCTTCTACCCTTTCTTTGATGACTCTCAGATAGTTTTTTTGTAACCAAAGCTTTGTCTTTTTCCTTCTGATAAGTTCTACAGAACTCAAAAGTCTCTATTTGGGAGAGCCTCACCTCTAATGAAACAAAGCAACTCCTAAAGGCTACATTTTATTTTCTTAGTGTAAGCACAGCTGAATAACTCCGCTCAAATTCTTTCTGTAGCAGTGCTTAGCTTACTGGGACAGCAGCAGCAGATGTACGGTATGCAGCATTTGACAGCAGTTTGTTCTCACCTTGTCTCCTCCCACGAGGAAAAGGTCAACGGCGGCAACGTTGACACTAATGTTCTGGCAGAGTTCTTGGAGGACTTCCCTGATGGAGGCACCTGGCCGAAGGCTGACAGAAGAGCAGGAGCCGTTGGGTAGCAGCACGCTGCACTGTTTGGGAGCACGTTCCCACGCTCCAACCGAGTGGCGATTATCAGACTATGGTCAAAGAATTAAAAATAAACGCATATATAAATAAATACTTTTTAATATTATAAATATATATATATATATGTGTGTGTTTTTTCTTCCATGTGACCCATAAACAAAAAAACTCCATGGTCTGAGAAGTATATAAAAAACTGCTGAGGCCCTATTATAATAGCTTCACCAGACACTGAGCTCTGTGTTGCCATGGTGACCTGTCCATAGGAGTCTTACCTCAATCTTGCCAGCGGAGCAGGAAATGGGCATCTCCAGACTGGTACCGGATGACAAGGAGCCCTGGGACTCCCTCCTCCCATTACTGCCCCAGTAATCTGCACAGCGCAGTGCAGAGTACGACAGATTAGTGCACGTCAGAGAGACATGAGCGCACTGCTCATTTTACATGACACTTACAATATGCAACACCGACGTGTAATATGACTAATAACAGTGTTTCAGTATCGAAGTTGGTCACTGGAAGATTTTGGCAAACAGAAAGGCGCGTTTTATCAAAGAGAATAAATAAAGGATATGAGTGGGAGTTGGAGTTTCATTTCAGGACAAATGCATTTAGAGAGAGTGTAAAATGTATATTTAGTCACATTAAGTAAGAACAGAATCGAGTTTTTTTGCACACAACTGGCATGAGAAAGAAACTACAAGTAATCATTACGGATGTAAGCCTAAAAGTCAGAAAATGGAATTGTAGATTAAAGTTTATGGCCAGTCTTAAATAAAATCAACCCAAAACATAATAACAACTTAAAAACAAAACAATAAAAAAAACACTAAGACTATCATTTAAACCCTTCCTTGGGCCTCCTCAGTGTGTCAGGACGCAACAAGTATGTTTTTGCCAGGGTACCAGTGGTATGTCTGTGTGTTTCTCAGTGTGTGAGAGACTTCCAGCTGTGTTTCTTCACTTCTACCCTGCATGTATCTCACTCCAGCCCTGGAGCTGGCACTGATTTGGTGTCTTATTCAAGGACAATTGAGCACTGCAGACGTTTGTGTCGGGGACGTTTGAAACATTCACCGTTGTCAGTTCACTCCTTACCGAGGTTAATGTCTCCGATGTCCTTCTTCTTTGGACCCTTCCCAAAGCTCCTGTTGCGCGACCAAGAGAAGAAGCCACGTTTCTTGTCGGCGCTCTCGTCTCTGCCGTCTTCATTCAGTGACCTCCCTGAGCGCTGCTTTCTGACGTCCTGTGGATTGGGAGGCAAATAGACCCGTTATCAGTCAGTCTGGACAACAACCGCACAACTCCGTGAGAAGTGTCTTTAATAAATGCTATACCTTTTTGGGGGTCGACAGGGTGGAGCGGTCAGAGCTGGCACTGTGCTTTGAGGGGGCGGGGCTGCAGGGGATTTGGTAGGGGTCCGGCAACGGCTGACCGTCCATCTCAGCACGCATGCACTCCTGGTAGAGGGAGGACTTGAGGAAACGCGAATAGCTGTCAAATTTCATCAAGTTGAAGATCTGCGGACGTGGTGAGAGGGGCCGATGAGTAAGACATCGCAAGTGAGGATTTGACCAAAAAGATACATAAATAAATAAAAAGAGAAGAGAAGATGTGCAATAGACAAAAAGCTGCTAGTGTTAACATATGGTTACAGCTCATGTTTTGACAGCAGCCTTAACGGTTAAAATTTAATCATACTCATGTGCACACTGAAAATATACAGATCTCTGACTGTGTGTCTATGGGGCTGTGTGTACAGTATGTGCTAGGTTCTCTGTGGGTGTATGCCAGTTTGTGTTTATCTCTCTGGTAAAGCCTCAGAGCCCTTTTGTAAACAAATGCAGATGGCCACCAAAAAAAAAGCCAATATGCTTGTGCTAAGTGACTAAAGGCTAGATGAGAACAGAACCCCCTACTGCACGCAGAATCCCTCCTCCATTAATACTGTCTAGAAAAAGCTTGATCCTCAGCTTGATACCGAACAACTGAAGAATTCAAATGAGGTTCTCACAAAGGGCCTGTCACTAAAAGTCAAACTGTTTGTTGAATGTTTTGATTACTGCGGGAGCACCGCATTATTTATCCGCTGCCTCATTTGGAACACTAATAAATAAACTCAACAGCTGTCTCGTTGCTACCTGTAGCTGCTGGGTCTTGAACATGTCAGGCCTTGGGGAGGTTAGCACGTCATCGGCCAGCTGGGCTTGGCTGTCGATGTTGACCGGCATGGTGGCCTTGCTGGACAGGAAGCTGTTATAGATCTCCCCTGCTCTCTGGGACAGCTGCAGGAAAGAGAATTGTTGAGAATTTGTGATGAGTGTGTGTGTTATGCTATGCCACAGTGACGCAAACACCATCATGCTTGTTTTATGGTTTGTTTAGCGATCCCCCCCCCCCCAAAAAAAGGGTATGCATCTAATGGAAACATGCTTGCATGCAGTCCTTAAACAACCCAGAACCATGCAGCTCTACATAGCTTGAAGGTGATTGGTTGAAAAAGTGGACGGAAACAGGAACAGGGGAGTTAATGGGAAAAAGCACAAAAAAAAATCCAAAATAAGACCAAAATAAAGCATGAGAAGCACAGATGGTGGCCGCAGCACTTTTTTTTGACTGTTTTTAACACTTAGTTTCACTTCAGCTCTTCGCATGTTATAAGTTTGCCCTTTTCTATGGCTGGCTGAAGGACCAAAAATTTTACTTAGCCCACATACTGGCTGTTTGTGACACTGCCCCCTAGTGCAGTAATCAGCTACAACATGTAAGCGATATCTGTTACAGTTAGACGTATGCACAACTCTTTTTAGAACCTTTCTTGTAACCTGGGTAAGTGGCTTATGTCTTTGGCAGCATTCATTTATACTTTTGCGCGCTCTTAATGACCTTGTGCTTATGTCCAAGTGTTGTATATGCAGCGCCAGCCACAATAAAAACAAATCAAAATCCCGGGACACTGTTCTTTCCGGGGTCCTCACTTTTTCTTGTGCTTTTTTCCCCCTGTGAGCCTTCATAATGAGGGTATGACTTCTTCCTTATACTAAAGTCATTGTTGATAATATCTCAGTAATAAAAGTGCAATAGTTGCGGGTTGCGTAGATGCGTTGATGTAGTTACATTTCCAGGTACGTGCACATCAGGTCATGGCGTAAGTTACTTTGTAGGGTCTCAGGGGGGTTACCTAACTATGATGTAGATTCAACTGTAAAGCCGTCTGTAGGCAGTGCATACGACCACACCATGTTAGAGCCTTCCCCCTCTTTTTGGTTTCCCTTTCAAAATAAAAGTACATTTTAAGAGTCTACATCAGCTAAGTGAGCAGATTCGGTTTAGTCTGAACCTTTTAGAGAGAAGTAGGTAGATTAGCTAGAGTAGCTGAATCTTGAGTCACTGATGTAGATCAAAGCGATCGTGGCTCAAGAGTTGGGAGTTCGCCTTGTAATCGGAAGGTTGTCGGTTCGAGCCCCAGCTTGGACAGTCTCGGTCGTTGTGTCCTTGGGCAAGACACTTCACCCGTTGCCTACTGGTGGTGATCAGAGGGCCCGGTGGCGCCAGCGTCCGGTAGCCCCAGGGTGGCTGTGGCTACAATGTAGCTTGCCATCACCAGCGTGTGAATGGGTGGATGACTGGATGTGTAAAGCGCTTTGAGGTCCTTAGGGACTAGTAAAAGCGCTATACAAATACAGGCCATTTACCATTCAAAATAAAAGCTCCACATACGTTATAGGAAATTAGCAGTGTGCTTTAAAGTATGCTAGACTGTCAAGCTAAAAGAGAATAAATAAATAATACTTATTTTAATTGTGTGACAAATGATTTACAGAAAAAAAGAAAACTCAGGTCTTAAACACTTCATATTTTTTAGTATGACCTTTGGTTAAAGGGGATAATCCAACAATTCACAGTGGGCCCCCAAACAAAACTGTCACAGGATCTGCAGCTGCACACTGTAGCTTACCTGCTTTTTATCTGTTGCAGGGACATGACTGAAGTATTCACAGGCCTGCCAGAACAAGATATTCTCCTCGCTGAATTCTTTCTTGAGAAATTCCTGTGGAAACACACAGTAAAAGAGGGTTTTTTTTTTCCTCTGTCTATGTAATCTCAACTGGTGATCACATTCTCATCTTTCCAGTTCTGCTGCTGTTGAGACCAGTCGAGCGGGCAGATATTACTGGGTGTAATGTAACAAGATTGGTGTAAGTGTAGGCGCAGGATGGTGTAGGCGAGCGCAGCTCTGATCAGTACTGAGGGAAGGTGAGGAGGGAGGTGGTTCTGGGATGGAAGAACTTAATGTTGAGCTTTCTGAAGGTGTTGTGGGCTAAATTCAAAAGCACATCTTTTATGTGGGAGGAAATGGTACATGACAATAAACTCACTCACTCACTCACTCACTCACCAGGGTTTAGTGTTGGTAAATGGCTCTTCACTTTAACCAGACGGAAAAGAATTCATTCATATATCACACTACAGCTTTTTTTTTTTTTACACTATATCAACTCTTTAATACTAATATTAATAGTACATCTGGATGTAAATATTTCCCCCTGAAGACAGTGGAGCTCTGAATTGAGCTAAAATGGATGCATATTAGTCATCAGTTGAACAAGTACAGAACTAAAATAAACTGGCAGAGAGATAATTTGGAAGTGTTTGCTAACACGTCTGTCCGTGTTGCAGTTGGAGCTAGTTTCTATTAATCTCAGAAATATTAAATAATGCCTCAAGTATTCAAAATATTCTTTCCTTTTTTGCTCATTAGTCTCCAAAAGTAACATCTGGAATTACAGGACTTTGATCTACATCAGTGACTCAAATCTAAAGCACAGAGAAGCTTTCAGCAAACCCCTTAATAACACTCTTGATAACCTCCGAAAGGATTCTTTCTCCAAGCTTACCGAGAAGTAGCGCACACCCACGGGATCCTGGAGGAGACGCTCAAAGCAGGAGGACCAGCTGGCCACACGCTGCTCTGGAGCCCCTCGGTTGCTGCCTGCTCCTGGAAGGCTGCCATTACTGTTCAGGCTGCTCTGGCTGCAGCAGCTCTGCAGCTGGATCCCACTATAGTCTGCGAGACAGGAGAGTGCAGTGCAAAGGTTAGAGAGCGCTGATGCTAAAGGGTGGGTACCAGATCTAGATTCTCCACGGTGGCCTCTCACCCTTTCTAAATATAACAGTGGTGTTTTGTATGTTTTACTTCCTTTGAGCAGTTTTAACTTCACTGAATGTTTTTGAGAACAAAAGCTACAGTTGGACTGCAATTAAATCCATGGCAAATGGAAATGAGATCCTCGTTAATCAGAAATTTCCAAAGGTAGGTACATCAATCACATCTGGCGCTCGTGCTAATGCTATTCATGCAGTCCACTCAAAATTCTCACAACCTGTTCAATAATTTCCTTTCCTTTAGTTGAAGCAAATCTAAAATAAAGGAAAGAACACACAATTTGTCAGAAAATTAATGATCCTGTTAGAGAGGGGAAAATTTACCCTAAAGCTTTTTAGACTAGAAAGGCAAGAAGTGCACAAAGACACAGCAGAGGTTGCTCACATTGCACGAGGGAGCAGCAGAAAGAGAGTGCAGAGGATAAAAAGGAGGAAAGAAAGGCGACACAGCTGATTACAGGGAAGGCCACAGGGAAGTGTGGGTGACAATACAGGAGCTGGTACAAAGCTAAAGTGGTGGCCTCAGCCTACACAGTACCTGCTATCATGGCGGCAGATGGCCACTTTAGAGCTGTGAGCAGATCGAGTGAGGAGCGCACAGTAAAAACAAAAAGAACAAAAAGGGTCTCAGCCAAATTGGTTACACATACACGGTTGTCATTCTGTGGAAAGTCAATTCGCTGGCGCAGGCAACTGAAATTAAGCGGTTGTTTTTACATTTCAGAAAGGAATGGTAGCAGGGGCAAGTAAGGTGTAGTACTGCATATCTTTATCTTGCCAATCCACCTGCATGAGTGGGCTAGATCTGCAAATAAAATAAAAGAACTCTAAATAGCAGATGACATCACTGACTGTGAGTAAGGCTGCGTTCTATTTACCTCGGGTAGTGACATCACTCCCAAGTTGAGCACATTCCAGTAGCTGGAATGTGTCGGAAAACCGAGGATTTATTTTGCTCCTTGGCGAGGTGGAACACTTCTAGCAAAACCATGCAGTACTTTTTTTTTTGTTGCACTTAAAAACTGTGCTTTCACAGGTCAGTCTGCATGTAGCTTATTTGTCGAGTCACAAATACACAACAGTGGTAGCACTGACTGCAAACGTACAAATAGTACAGCAGCACAAACTGCTTTACCAATGTTTAAAAGCACAGCCGCCATCTTGGATTGTTAAGTCGGGCTCAATGGTGCCGCTCTGATGGGTTGTTCCAAAATAAGCTGGAAGTTCTCAGTTGGAATCTGAATGTGGAACACCGCCTGAATTTGTTAAGTCAGGGCAGCACCACCCACGGCTAGCTAACAATCTAAGATAGTAGCAGTGAATGTAAACAGTAGTAAACCCGTAAAACCTTTAATCCTTTCTGCCACTGTTGTGTATTTGTGACTCACTAAATTTGCCATATGCAGACCACTGAAAAGTCTCTATCCAAGGACGTGCTGTTTTTAAGCACACAAAAACAAGTACTGTGCTGTATTGTTAGCAATACCAGGCTCTGTGGTGCTAAGAACCAAAACAAATGTTTTTTTTTCCTTTTTCTTTTTTTTTAACATTACATTACAACTGGAACAAGCTAACTGGGGAGTGGTGTCACTCATGGGTTCCTAGGTGTCTGGAATGGAGGTATGACTTTCTGAGTTGGAAGTCCCACTTGAGGCTGTTGCTCCCATTAAAAATTCTGACTGGGAACTCGGAAATTCCCATTTCAAATGGAAAGAAACATAAGGTGGCCTCTGTATGACCTTCCAAGCCTACACCACATCCTAGTTAAAGTAGATGTCCAATTAAAATTAGACTAGTTTTCCATAAATTATGAGTAAACATATTTCTTTTAACAGTACGGTCAAATTAGTCCTGGTTTGAGGTTTTCTGACAAGCTATTTGTTTGGACTTGGCTTATTGTATTAGGACTGAGGGCCTATGTTTACTACACTGTTGGCTGCTCAGCTAATGAGACAGCTTTAGAAAGCAAACAGCCGTGCATGTCTGATCCACATCAACTGTGAAAGAAGCGGAGCTGCACTCCTCAACACAGCCTCGGTCAGCCTGTTAGCAAGCGCTGTTAAAACTGCTATGAAAGGGAAGACCAGACAGCATCCAAGCTTAGCCATGAAAGCAACCCAACCACGCTGGGTAAACAACATTTGTTAACGAGGCATGCTGCCTACAGCGAATACATCATGCTTGCTAAAAGACTTTTTATTAGGTCACTTTATTGAGCAGCTACAAAGTTCTGTGTTGAGGGCGGAATATAAAATGAGAAATAAAAAAGCAACAAAAATGAACCAAACGATGAATGCTGAAAAGACTTCAGTTTTAAGATTGTAAATATTCATAAGCACACAGATTGAATTCCTCTCCACACTCTCATAAAAAAAAAAAAAAAGAGTTGCACTTACCACCATCTGATGAAGCAGCAGACTGGAAGAGAACAAAGAGAGACATGAGTGAGAAGTTGCCCTCGTGACCTCCTGCGCAGACACAAGAGGCTGAATGCTGTGCTGGTAGCACTGTCCATTCAGGCATCCCTGTGAGCTGTGTGTCCTCCTGGTTTGTAAGTAAAACTGAGTGTGCTGCTTGGAAAGGGTTGGACCTTGGGGGGGGCTTACACAATTACTTTATGTGGGTGGCTCTCGACCCGTACCATGGACAGCTGTTCACACCTCCACACTGGTACCCCACCCACAGCTCTGAACTAACGTGCGCATTCCTGCTAACTGAAGTCACAGGATCAGGAGTCATCAAGGCAGACTAGTTAACGATGAGCTTTTCACTTGTTAATTCGGAGAGTTGCAGTTTTATGCATGTGTAGATGTCCCTAAGAAAGGCATATGACATGAGCTCCCCTACTGGGCACGGACGTCTTTTTAGAAGTTTATGTAGAGCTGCAGGAATTAACCCATACACTGAAAGCAGACTGAGAGAAATTATCATTAGGAATCCCCAGCTGATTACTGGTTTGACTGACTATCTTCACATTTTCAGCTGAGACAAAGCAAGATGAATTGATTGGGATAAATAATATGTGGATTAATTCACAATGGAAATCATTTGTACTCAGAGCCCTAATTGGAGTTTAATTACAGCCAGAGAATAAGGCTCAATAAAAACACCACCCATGTCTGAGCTTAACATGGATAAGTGAATATTAACTTGGCAATACTTCAATTTAAAATCACTGCCTCAGCGTTAGGCTTGTGTAAACCCCACTAATAAAGAAAGATTTAACGTGCAAACTGGAGAGCCACAGCATAAATATATATTTACATGCAGGGGAGGATATGAGAGGCAGAATCTTAGGGCTTTGTCCAAGAAAACTCCAAAAAAAGAAGGAAAAAAAGTGTGCGTTGGAGGATTCATCTGAAAAGGAGGCACTATTTCCAGAGGAGTGTTTTCTGAGCTGCCACTTCAAAGTGTGAATACTCAGAGCTGATAAATACGACTAAACAAGGCTCTCATTGCCACGCTCCAGCTTTGGTTTCAGCAGCAAATAGACTTTGTGCTTTGGTACACTCACGTAATTCTGTATTGTGGAGCTGTAATATCATAAGAGGAATGACATAAACAACGAAAACAATGAACATCGACTGTTTTTGTCCCCCCGCTCTGATTTTACTCATTATATAAACTCTTATTTTTCAATTAGGAGCTTTAAATCAGTCAGCTTCAGCACAACCTCAGATGGCAGCCTATTCACTTTATGCACAAAGACTAGGGGGATCGGTCATGCTCACCGACGTGACGGCTTGTTTCCATTTTGGGAATGACCACATGTAAAAGCTCTATCAGACATAGACCGCTAAACCACTAATTGTCCATCACAGCCTTCTTTACAACTCTTCTGCTGCTGAGTCCAACCCCTATATCGTCAACACCCAAAAAAGCCACCCCTTCTGTGGTGGCTCGCATGTGTACAGTAATCATGGGTGGGTAGGATGAGGACCAACGTGAAGCCAAAACAGAAGAAAGAGAGAAAAGAGAGAACACCCACTCCATCTGTCTGTTCCTATGGGTCTAAAAACAGCTAAACCTCAAACCTTAAATATATAGTGCACCACAGCTGGAGTCCAGTTTAAGAAAAAAAGGTGGGAAAACCCCCCCCAAAAAAACTGTGACGTGAATTTTGGTTTGGACCAAACAAAAGGTTAAATACTGAAAAGAGCATTTTAGCTATTCTCGGTGCTTCAATACTCACATCTATATGGATGACAAATTAGATAACTATCCATGTTGTGCAAGAGCAGAAATTACACAAAAAGTGGGAGAGCAGCGATAAATCACTCGCTTGTGACATTTGTTGCAATCTCCTGGTTCCAACCACAATCATGACAGATTTATCCTAGTGACAGAAAAGTCTTAAATGTCTTAAAGCACCCAAATAAACTCAAATGTTGCAAAACCCTAATTATTTGATCTTATCCGACTAACAGCCACATGATAAATTATTATCCAATTTAATTAAAATTCATGTCATATTTTGAAATGGAACAGCGAGTTATCAAAATAAAGACGTTTCCAAGGCCCAAGGCAGTGGGTTCAAATGTCTTGTTTTGTCTATGCGATCGTCCCAAAAATACACAGACTGCATCACTGTGCCATAACCACCTTCAACCACCAAACGTTCATCAGCAAAGTTGAACATTTAGCCACATTTTGATCGTCTGAAAACCGGATGTGACGAGCGAGGAGGAGAGTAACTCACTGAGAAGTCGAAGGACTCTCTGTTCTTTACGCAGTTCTTACATCGGTGATTTGGGGGTTAGCTGTGGCTCACGAGGTCGAAAGGTCCCAGACAGCGAACTTTAAACCGAGATAGCAATTATTTTTGCATGCATGCCTCTATGTTAAGTCTTGATTATACGCTGTTGCTGGCACGAACAGACACCACAACCTGATTAGTCATACTTATTATAAGTCTTTGAGGTCGAAGCATTGTAATGTAAAGTCCACGTGGTCAAACGGACATCCACAGGAACCTCAGGCTCACAGTGTGATGACGAAGTTTGTGTCACTCGGACCCAAACAGACCAAATCGGACTTGTGGTCACTTAAAGTATAACAAAGACATAAATGGGTCCCTGTCAATTTACTTTCCTACCCCTTTTAATCACACAGCAGTTCCACCCTACAGCATACTCTGCTTTACGCTCAGTTTTATTGTAAATAGGAGTGCACTTTACTTGATACAGCTTAGTGTTAATGTGCTATGAGTGGCAACTAATTATTGACAACATAAACTGTTCAGGAAAGTGCTTACTGATGTTACACATATGCAAGCAATTGTGTCATTTTTCCACACATGTATTTCCAATTTTTATACAACTGCACTTCTTATTGCAAGCTGAAGAGTCACCCCCCTGCTGGCCATTAGAACTTATGAAGGTTTGCACTGGTCTCATTTTACAGACTCGGAAGCTCATGTCATCAATTTTCATGTCATCTAGAGCCTGACTGATATAGAATTTTTAAGACACATACCGATATTTGGTGGTTTAAAACTGCTATATACTGGCTGATATTTGTTTTTCTTTCAGACACTTGAAACATCAAAGGATTTTCCCAAAATTTGGATGTTTAGCTGATTACTTATATACACTCTCTGCTCAACTCACCTCAGATCATGGGTTTTTGCAGCATTCTTTTAACAGGGAAGGTGCAGAGTGTTCTCTGGTGGGCAGACTATGCAACTATGTATAACACGATTGAAAGATATTTTTTCTCAATCTCTTCAGTGGAGTTGTAATCTCATCCATGGGTTCACCAAATATGTGGCTGTTCAGCTTGTTCCTCTTTTTAAATATAATGATTTCTGCAGAAGTGGTTCCATACATGAATAAACTAACTTATTATCTAAAAGCTTTTTGTCAAATACAAAGACACATGTACAAATGTGTACTTCTAAAAGTTGGCAAGATAAGAAGCCAAAATGATATCTGCTGCTGGAGTTAGACCACACACAAGCACACATGTCAGTGTGTTGTGTTTTTCCAACTCATTATTGCTTCCTTGCCCACAAGTCTCTAACAATGAGGCCAAAGTGATGACCCTGGCACCTCTAGTCAGTAACACCTCCTTCCTCTGTTGACACCTCTGGTGACAAGCAAGAGCACTGTGGGTGGCGCAGTAGCACTGCAGGCCCTCTTTGATCCCTTTTATAGAGTCAAAAGTGAAAATACCCCATTTCCCAAATGGAATTCCCCTAAAAAGCTGCAAGTCTGTCAACCAAATGGCCAATATCACAACTGAAGTCATGGCGAGCTTGCTGGCTCTAAACAAAGCACGATCTGGCTCTCCAGCTGGAAACCACTCTTTCAGCTTTACTCGGGTACAGCCCCCCACGCCATACAGTCTGGCATCTCAAGACACCACATGCTGAAGGAACGTAGAGGATCACACCGACAGATCTTTGTTTGTGATCTACCACAACTGAAACTTTTATCAGTGTGAAATGGTTGAAGGACCAACTCCATTAACATCTAGTTAATCACACTCGCTATCACCTCTCACAGAGTGTGTTTCACATGTTTAAAAAGTGACTTCTTTTATCTTTTGAGCTTGTTTAGGCACGTCTCTGCCCTCAAAAAGTTAGGTCGAGACGTTGCCTTTCCAGAAATCCCTCACACTTCTGTACAAAAAGCCTGGTCTAAACTTTAACACAAATAATGGCCGATTCCAGCACTCCACAAAACAAAACAGCCGACAAGTCCCTGCCGCTTCAAACAGCTGTTCTGACTGAGAGAGTGAGAAGAGCGACAAAGAGGGAGATTAATGACAAAAACAGCTGAGTGAACACAAGTAGTCTCCTCATTTCACACAGGAGAGGAAGAGGAGAGGAAGAGGAGATTCAGCCGGCAAGCCACTGTTTACTTACAGTGTTGAAGTTCCAAGTCCTCTTGAAGGAAAGTCTCTTTTTGAGACTCATTGTTCCCTAGTCTGCAACACCAGCGGCACGCAGACAAAATATGTGTGTGTGTGTGTGTGTGTGAACGCATACCTGAACATTCCCCACCCAAAACTTTGCAAAGCATGTTTGTACAAGTTGGGAAGAGGGAATAAGGGAGGGAGGATGAGGAAGAAATCTGACAAGGTACTGGAGGGAGGGAGAGAGAGAGAAAGCGAGAGAAAGAAGGTGTGTGTGGGGGGGGGGGGGGTGCAAAAAGAGGAAAGAAAGATTTCCTTACTCTGCAGCTGTTGCTACGGCAACCCGCTTGACAATACATACAGCCTCTGCCACAGTGGCATGAAGGAATCAGATGAATTAACCCCCTTTTATTCCCCTTGCAAAAACGCGCGCTCGCTATGTGAAAACCACACCGGCCTTCCCCCCTCTTTTGTTTCCAGCTGGGGCACTACTCCCTCTCGCTCCCTCTCTCAATTCACTCAAGAAAAAAAAAAGAGAGAGAGAGAGACAAGAATGACCCAGTCAGCTAAAATTGAGACCATATGAATTTTGTTTAATCAAAATAAAAGTTTGTAGTCCACAAGCCAAATCCTGAGCTTCATTATCCGCTGTCACAGAGCGCTATTCTTAAACTCCAAATGGCAGCCGTGTCAACTGGCGTTTTTCTGCTGGCTATTAAAGCTCATGTACCAGAAAAAGATTTTTTTTTCCCCCTTTCAAATCTGGCATCACTCCTCTCTGCTCTGCTGCAACACTGTGCCTCCACATAACTGGCAAATCTCTACAATCAACATGTCGACTGTTTTTAGACCCGCTATTATTCTTAAAGCAGGGGTTGCTCATTCTGAGGTTTTCCTGTGGCAAATGACCAAGCATTCGTCGGACTTAATAGACACTGTATCTCATCCACTCATTTCAGCAAAATTAACAGCTTGGTTTGCATGGTAGATTTCTCCTATTTATTAAATCTCCGCATGCTCGATCGCTTTGGAAGTTAAACATCTCATTTGAATGGCTGTGCTGATTATTTGGGGGTGGGGTTAGGGGTGGTAGTGGCATTCTTGTGGCTATCTGGAGTGGGTGTGCGCTCATGTATGTAAATGCATTTAAAAACAAATAGAAATGAGGGAAAGAAATTGCCGAGTATTGTTTCAAATACACTAGAATGCACATCTTTGGACAGTTTCTCCTTGCAGGCTCTCACATATATACACATATATCACTTCCTGTAGTATCAAAACCTGAGTTGTGCGTTTTAACCTGCACACACCCGGCATGGTTTTTTTTAAAAAGTTTCAGAAGTAGTCAAACTCAGGTTTGACATGCTGTCAGACAGGGAGCTTAAGGCCGTCTTAGTAGATGTTCAGACTAAAGCAAACCTACTCAATGTAACAGTCTGCTACGAGAAAAAACAACAACAACATAGCAGTACCTGTTGCCCATAGCTGCTTTATGCTGTGCAAAAAGCTCCTTCTTCTGCATTTTAAATCTTCTTCAGGCATCTTGAGGCAGGAAATAAAAAGCAGCACATGTTGATGAATCTGCTTTGAGATCATGCACATCTTCAGCTGCGTTTATTAACTCAAATGCAAATGAAACTACCCCATTTACCCCATTCAGTGCCACACGCACCAGGCTGGTATGTTATTATCAATCCTGCGTTTCATTGTGTTTAAAGTGCAAATCCCGGAAAATCTGTGTATCCATTTGTTGAGTTGTTGTTTCAAAGCAGTCACTGCCTTAACAGGCTTAGAGTGAATTTATTTAATCACAAACCCTACAATTTATATCCCGTTTCACCCAGGCTTTTAGCACCTGGTACTGTGAACCGATGCAGCAGAAAAACACCCACGCAGTGCATGCCTCCAAGACCTACCAATTTGCTCCAAACTAATCCACAAGGAATTCGCACCTTCATTTATCTCTTCATTTATCTAAGAGAAACACCCTCTCGCTGTAAGATGTAGCAAAACACTTACACGTAATGTCATTTAGTTAAGTTTTTTGTAAATATGGTCCTTTTTTTCCTGCCAGAGCTTGCTACGTAAAGCCCTCTGCATTAATGAAGTTGTCTTCCTGAAGTGAATGTGGGAACTACATTTACTGGTCTGAACAAAGCCTTACATCATCTGGTGTGCACTTCACACTTCCCAAAGAAACAAACAAACTGTGCTTTAGACTGGATCTTTTGAAAGGATTCTGCACAAAAAATAAATAAATCTTGCAACAGTGTCTGCCCGTAATTTAATAAATCTGTTTACTAGAGCTTGCTTTTATCCAGAAATTTAAAGAAAAAAGGGAGATGTATAAGACAAGCCGCTCACATGTGAAAATTGTTATGATTTTAGACTGGGCTGACATAGCTCCAGGAACGTCTCAAACAACTAAGATTTGGGCTGTAAGTTTTGAGCACAATAATCTCTCTGTATACTTCAGTGCCATGATGGTGGGGACACAAAACCCAACCTCAGGATATCACAAGCTAGTGTAGTCCTTGTGTCCTTGTGTCGGTCCCAAATCCGGATAAATGGAAGGCTTTCATCAGGAAGGGCATCTGGTGTAAAAAACTGAGCCAAATCAAATATGCGGATCCATCCGCTATGGTAACCCCACGGGAAATAACAGAGCAGATGAAAGTACCTTCTTGTACTTTACACTGTAGCGCAGAACTAAAAGGCTCAATGTGTACGCTTTCATGTAAAGCCACGCTGATATGTCAGCTGGAGAGGGTTTGTCTATCTTACTGATGTCAGCATTTGTGCTTGCTCTTTAGTTTTACAAAACATAATGTAAAAATTGTGGTATTACACATTTTATCCTGCAGAGCTGTTCGATGAATTTAGAAACCAACATAAAAGTGCCATCTGTATGAAGTGTTCTGGCATTGTTTTTACAACTCTTTGTCAGTTCATCTTACTTTAAATTTACTCTTATTTTTTGTTTGTTTTTGGAAGGATAGAACTAGAAACTGTATAATATGGACGTAGGCAGCGTGAAAATGGTTTATCGGACTTTTTTTTAAATGTCTTGAGTTTGGTATTCTGGCTGCTGTTTTAAACCAAGCAAGTGCTGGATAACATAAAATCACCCAAAACTATAAGTTTCATTCTGTATTCAGGAAATCTTAAAAGTAGCGATTGAAACCATAAACTAAGTGAGTCAACCTTTGCTAGCCAGTATAAATAATGCTTATAGCGCCTTCCCTCATTCATCGTTACTAGCAGTGGGACATTAGATTGCAATGTCTCAAAGAAATGATGACATATGACATTTACATACATTTACAAACAAAAACAAATACTGAACATTTGAGTAACATCACCAGCTACTAGCATCTCTCCTCATCATGTGCCTTCATAGCCGGATTTGAGTCGACATTGTGTTTTTGACTCAGCTGGTGAAAACATTTTACAGTTTACTTTTTGCAGAGTATAGTTTATTATTTAAGGTTATTTAAGCTGCCTTTTTTTCAGTCCTAAATTGTCACCGGAGGCTGACAAAGGCCTCTCATTCTCAGACATGTCTGGGCTTGTCTCATTGTTGTGGGCACTAGCAAACATAAATGCGTGACATTGATTTATCATTGATGTCATGATATGAGATTTTTATATTACCTAGAAATTTATGGTGTGACATGAGGCTGCCCTAGTTGTTGCCTTATTTGACTGAACTGTATGAACTTCCATTCTTCTTAAATAAATGTACATTATTGGGCAAGTGAAACCCCAAACAACAAACTACTTAACAAATACAAAATCCGATTTAAACATTTGGTATGTGTAGCTAGTTAGGAATCCTTATAATATGGTCTAAACATAATCTTGCTTTGTTATTACAGCAAGCCATAGAGTGTTCTCTGGTGTACAAATGGAATGTCAATACTCATAATCTGGTTAAAGGCTGCGTCTCCCATCTCTTTTTTTTTACATTTTTAACTTTAGAATTTGTCCATCATAAATACAGATACCCATCTATCGCCAAACAGTTTCAGGTTCCTTTTTTGTACCCATAGGTAGATTTGTTCTGCAGTCGTCATTTATCTATCCTCACATGGACACTCTCAATACAACCACAACAGACAACAATTACACATATTACAAAACGGCTAATATCGACCACTATATTGGCATGTCAATATATCATTATGGTTCTAGAAGAGACCACAATGTTTCAACATAGGATGAAGTTGATCACTCATTTTGCATTTTCATCTAAGTGGACAAGAACTTAACAGAGCCACCAGATTCTCTCATTGTCGTGAGAGCAAATACAGTATAAGAGTACAAGAATATCTGCACATAGAGAGATATCAGGAACTTTTTTGCTCCCTAGAAATCAGCAGTGGCATGAAAAAAAACAATATAAGTGGGACTCTATTTTAAAGCAAGGATAAAATCTGTCATGCAGTAATTAGAAGCTATTTTTGGTGCAGAGCTGAGTCATCCATAGCTCCTGTCACAAAGGACACAGAACAGCCCTCCTCAGCCCTTTAAGTCTACTCCTGCCCTTTGACCTCCCTCGGGCGGAAAACCTTCTGCGTCCAGGTGAGCACGTCTCAGCACACAACAAGAGCAAAGCATGTTAAAATGCCTTGAGAAAGAGCTTTTTTCTGTTCTTTGCTTCAGCATTCACAGCTGAAGAAGCCGTCTGCTGCCACAAAGTGAATAGGTTTTGTGTGAGTGCTGAGCCTCTACTTAATTCAATCAACACACGAAAGATTTCTAGACAGGCTTTACAACAGCAATAAGTGCTGCTTGTCACAAGACTAATTGCATGGTAAGTTCTCAAACAACCAATCCTGACCCAAGACGGAAAATAATCTAGGCCTGCTATCTGTGGCTGCCGACAAACTATTCCCTGAAAATAACATCAGAAAGCGCCTTGCATGAAGGCAACTTCCTTTTGAGGGAGGGAGGTTGAGGGTGCGGCAGCTGATAAGAGGGAAGACACATCTCTTTTCCAAACATGCAAGGAGTGTAGGGAGACAAGGAAAGGGACTGATTTGGAAAATTATGAAACTCCTGACAGGCAACACTGTGTTTGATTTTTAGAGGATCCAATGTTTTTACTGTGATAATCTTATTTGTCACGACAAATCTGCAAGGCCGTCCTATCAAATTAGCGAGGATCTGATGAGGTCAGCATGGTTATGTGATGCAAAAGGGGCAGGAATGGGAAAAACACGAACACAATGACCGTCTCGTAAGATCTGGTATCGCTGTTATGTCTGTGGTTCAAGGATTGTGAAACCACACTCAGACCCTTCGGAGAAGAAGATATTTGAGGACTTGTACAGAGCAAACAGTCATATTTGTGACTTAATGTCATGCACTGTTGAGTAATGCTGTTTGCCATAATAGGCCCAGAAATGAAGGCTGGACTGGTGATCCAACTGAGCTTCACATGTTCTTGGTTAGTTTTGATTTTACAGTGACAGTTTTGAAACTTGTTGATTCTTGCATGACGTTAGAAGGCATGTGACATCGCTAAAAAACACTGCTCAAACCATTCAGCATTTGAATTTGACAAAAATAAAATGTTTTTTGGTTTTCCTCCCCACTATTTCTAGATATAAACTTGGCAAAACCATTACAGCAAAAGGTCTCTGTTAATGTGTAATTATTCCATTATACTGACAGAGGAGTGGAAAAGAATAAAAGCATCGTCTTTTTGATCAAGACTGTTATCTCATCTCGCCATCTGCTTATTCCACAGAAATAATTTAGATTAAAACACAAAACAAAAACATACATGGAAAAAAAACTTGCTGAAGATACTGTAAATGTCATTTAGAAATTTTGATCTAAGCTTGTTGTGTTATTCATGCATACAAAGATCACTTCATCCTCCAGCGTGAGTAGGAAGCCAACATTTCCATTGTGCTACTGACCTCTGGGAAGTTTAAGTGAAACGATTTCTTATTTAAACAGATAACAATCCATAACAGTATAATGCTGCTGAAATGTCACATGTCTGGCCTTTGGCTATTAGCCACATGAAGGGTCCACTTAGTTTCCATTTAGTAAACAAATTATCTCTTCAAAGACTTGTATGAGTGATTTACATGGAAGAGACCGTCAGTACGCTGCCTTTCATCTCTTAATCCCAATGATCAGCAGTAATCTATTGCCTGTTCCTCAATAATTACAGGTTAGTCAGAGCAGATGGGTAAAGCTCTGCTTCTGTCTGGATTAAACTGGCATTTGTATGATTTGTGTGGTGCGACTCGTGTGCTTGTGCGCTTGTTGCTATTTTTTAAAAAGCTGAAAGGTACTTCTAGCATTCCTATAAATTGATGTGTTTACTCTACTGCTTTGCTTTTGCTTTACTCATTGGATGGTCAGAATTGTGTTGTCAGATCAGTTCTCACTACTGAAATTACTGTTTGATTTAGACACGAGGCCTTTAAACCAAACAGACACACAATTGCAATGAAAGCAATGACCTGTTTTATTCTTAACCATTAGATCATCAACTGGCTTATACTCGAGATAAATACAGTTCCATGCATGACATTGCATTCTCATATTCAGAGCTACTGTGTAATGATGAAAATGTAATAAAATTAATTACACAGGTTGCCATCATGTGTGAAAATGGTCTGACCACCAAGCCTAAAAGCATACATGAAAACATGACTTCAACTCTATTTGTTGTAAAGTAACACAGTGTTAAAGCAGGGCCGCATACAAAATAAGCAACAAATGAGAAGCCTTTCGATTTACAATTCACAGCTGAACTCCACAAAAACAGAACAACTTCAGAGAAGGCAACCAAAACCAGTGATCAGGACCTTTCCCACAGCAGTTTATTATCACAGTGAAAGGGCTGTGTACACATGAGCCTGGAGGGCTGGAGGTGAGTAAACCACATAAGACGCGACCACACCCTCCTGCTGCTCCCTTTCTTTTCCACAAAAAGAAAGAAAGAAAGAAAAACCACCAGAAATGGACTTTCCAACCTGAAACCAGACACCTATAATTAGCTCACAGTCCCTTCAGTTTTTTACCAAACGAATTTTTTTTTTAAAGTTTTCTGAAAAGTCTGGGTGTATGGCTACATTTGTTTTATGACGATAAGATTATACTAATACTATTTGCCATCTGGAAATGTAACAAGGCCATATGTTGCAGAATACAAGAAGTAGCATAATTCTTTACTTCCTCTTTAAGTCCTACTGACCTTAAACCCCTCTGTCTAATCCCTTTGGTCATGCTGGGAACCCAAAGCCACTTTAGTGAAATGGGAAAGAAGTGAAGGCAAGTTGGTCCAATGTTTATCACTCAGGCCTAAGATGTCCTGTAGATTGTAAGGATGTATGGTAAAGCTCACAATGTAAAATTACAAATAGGTCAGACAGTTATTTCTGTTTTGAAAACAATCAGTCAGCTTCTGTTTAAAGGTGACCTATAAAAACAATCACCATCATCATTTAACTGCAGCATCTACTGGAGCAGCTTTGCATGACTGCCAGTTCAAAATAATCCTTATTTATATTATACTGGGCCTTGATGCAGACATCATTGGAAGACTTTCTTCTGATTGGCTGCCCCTCCTAACTAGAAAAGCTGTGCTCTGAAGATGACTATATTAGGGATTTTCCCCTCTCTGTGACATCAGTGAGAGCCAAGAGTTGAAAAACTTTCTCAAACTGGGCATTTTATAGAGGCCTGAAGCCTGAGCTTTTGACTCACCGAGGTTACTTGTATGTACCCTGACCTAATTATTCAATACTCTGGCCATATTTAACTTGGGCATCCACCACTGCAACAATATACACATTTTAAAAAGGAAAACACTGAGAAAGGGTACAGTAAGTCAACTTTACTACACAATATGAGAATGATCTAGCACTACATAATTTGGCTAACCTTTTCTTTGAAACATCCTAACACATGTAGGTTGCAAACTGAGTAATAAGTGGTATTTTACACAGCCAAAAATAACAAGATCAGGCAATAACCAGGCTTTGGAAATACCACATTTGATGTTGACCAGAGAAAGATGATGTTAAAAAATGTTTAAGAGGTAAAGTCAGTGTTTAGGCTTCACCAGTGGGCCATGTTTATGACTCCCACAGTGTAATATCGACAAGACCTTGGCCTGGTTCTGCATCATCTTGCGCCAACACAAGGCCAAAAAGATGCCAACAATATTAACTTTCCAAGCCTGTCTGCAGCCTTGCTCAACGTCTCATACGGGAAGTAAACATGCCCCGGCATTATCTGAGCTTCATGCGAGAGGTAAAAAGCTGAACACAACGAGCAGTCCACTGTACACCAGACATGTTTCAACTGTTACCAAGGAGGTTAAAAAAAGTCTGGCAGCTCTAGAGTCGTTCCTCATTGAATAACCTCCACACCCTTGGCAGTAGGTTCCTTTTCAGTGAAGCAGATAAGTATAATAATAGTAATAGTGAGCGAGGTAAACAGAGAGAGGGGAATGTATGAGCTTCAGAGCGTTCTGATTCACGCATACAAAATCAACAGGCATTGATGAAGGGCTGTGTGGTTAACTAAAAAAACAATTTTTTAAAACTCCCATAGTCTCAAATGTCGCTAAGTGATGTTGGTATGACAACAGCCAAGAGTGGAGCAGCAGTACGCCTGCATTTAGAGATGGTGAGGCAGCGGGTATTTTCCGTGGTTACAGTTGGGTCAAACAGCAAAGTCAGCAACCGCAGCCACATCTGTTCAGCTGGTTAAAGGCCGCTGCATATTCCAACACAGAGCAGCTGGACAGCAAAATAACTTTTATTGTGTTAATGCACCATTTTTGTTTGCTGGCTTTGTGTGTGTGTGTGTGTGTGTGTGTGTGTGTGTGTGTGTGTGTAGCCTAAGGACAAATATCGTGAGCACAGCTGTCCACCCACTCTAACAGAGCTGGCCATGTGATGTCAGAGACATAAAAGTGTGTCGTGTTCTCCTTACACTACTGCTAATTCACAGGAAGATTCGATACCTGCTCATCTTCTCAAGTCCCAACATCCGCATTAAAAAATAATAACCAAAAAAATAGGGCACAAATTTACATAATGAAGTATGGCATCTATGACTAAATCACTAGTCATTAAAGCTTAGTTTCATGTATGATTCCACATTACCAAAGAAAGTAGTTGTGAAATGTGTTAGGAAAGATATGTTATAGAGATGGCTGGTGAATCAAACACGAAGACATGCCTGCACAAAGCAAATAAGGGCAAGGTAAAACCACAGGCAACCATTTCAAGTTCAGACTAAACTGTGGTTGTTAGATGACTCCCTCAGAATAAAAAGCTACAGAGAATTCACTGCCGATTTAATACCATCCGACAGCGACGACGCCGGATCTCAACGTCGCTTCAGCTAATCGAACTTCTCCCGGTGCTGCCGACTCGCTGCGGAAAGGGTCATTTCTCGGGGCAAGTGCAACAGAGCGCGCTTCATTGAAAAGGCCCCATGCAGTTTACAATAACAAGCCTCCGGGTCACTTAACAAAACTCTTTCAGTACGACATCTAATTTAAAGTCGTCGTGCATCCTGATCTAGACGCAATGCCACATTTTCCTGCATACAGCAGTGTAGTGTGTGTCACACAGCACATGGGAGTCTCAGCTGGCACTGGTCAAAACATTCCTCTGACAGACCACACAAGCTAACCACTGTATGCTGCTCAGAAAGCTACAACAGGAGCTACAAAGAGCCCAAAGAAGAAGTAACAGTGTGGCAGCCAAGACATCCCTAGTGTGAAAGATGAAGGTGCCATCACCAAATGGGCAAAAAAAAGCACGCGTGGCAGGATTTTTGTGACTTACGGAGTTGAGCGTTAAAGTTTGCTCCATGTATGGCGCTGTGTGCTTTGCCCGTCTTCAGCGCTACTCCACACGCCTGGTGTGTGTAAGAGAGTCCATCCGCTGGATCTCGCGCGGTGCGTGTGCGAGTCTGTGTTTGCAGTGCAGAGAGGCAGAGCTGAGCGAGGGAGGAGAGAGCGTGCAGAGGAGCCGAAAATCCTGACAGCCACTGAGAGTTCAAAAGCTCCCCCTCTCTTCCTCTCTCTTTTCTCTCTCTCTCTATCAATATCCCTCCCCTCGTTTTCTCTCTCCCTCCCTCTCTCGCTCTCTTTGCTGTGAATTCCTCCTCATTCCTTCTCTATTTACCTCCCTCTCCGTCTGTGTCTTCATGCCCTGTCTGGGTTTCTGCTACGCCCACAGCATACATCTCTTACCCACAATCATGTAAACAAAAGCCGCTAATGTTTCCACACCTAAAAGGAAAGGAGAGGGAGAAACTTCAGGCACGGAGCAAAGAGGCAAAAAATTTCCCCAGCAAATTTACCCGAATCAAACGGCACGCATTAACCATTAACGGCTCGCAGGAACAGATGTTCTCAAATGCCGCAACACCTCCGAACATAGTCAGATTGAGCACAGTCGCAGCAGCCAGCTAATGGTGTCATCTTTGCAAAGTTGAACACACTGTCGTCTGCTGAGCGTGGAGGGCGCAAAGCATCTGTTTGCAGCTGAGTGTGTGATGAGTGAGACACAGGCTTACAGCACCGGGGCAGTGGGATGTGGGGGGCTGTGTGTGGGTGTGTGGAGTGGTGGGGGTTTGCAGTGGGGCTCTGAATGAGAAATAATACAAGGATGTACAAAACAGGACGCTCTTCAGCACGAAGAAAAGCTTAGCATCGGAGTACTCTCTGAGGGAAAAGCAGCAGGGGCAAAAAAAATGAATTACTACATACACAAGCACAGGGTTATATAGCAGTTTCTTCTTCTGGTGAAGAAGGAAGGCAAACACTGAAAAGCAACAATACTACTACTACTATGACATGTCAGAGCCGTGTGAGGAAAGATTCCAGAAGTATGCTCATTTCTGGCCACTGTGTCACCCATAGTTTCAGATTGTTATGGACACAAAATGCTACAAGAACGCATACAGAAGTTATCCATGAGGGGGAACTCGTAAAGAGCCTCACAGTGTCATTGTGAGTCCAGATGCACTGAATGAGAGCTTATCGTGTGTTTTCTGAAAAGGCTTGTTATGAGAACAGTCCTTCACAACTATACACAAGTCAGAAAATCCTGCAGAAACCAAACACTTGGACAGGAGTTTCTCCCTGTATTAACCTGGACATCACATTTTGGGTTATTTAGACCAAAATACTCAATTTTGCTCTACAAGGGCCTTATTTCCACTTATGAAGACATTATACTGCTACTGTTCTATCAAGATTTTAAACAAATATCCTCATATGTGGCTCTAATTTTTCATAAAAACAAAAATAAGGCAAAAAAAAAAAATCTGGTAATTCTTTGTTTTTACATTCATCGGGCCCCAATATGCCCAAATATCAAAGAGAAATTAAAAATGCATGCCGTAGAAGAGCTCGGATCTTAGGAGGTTAAAGAGTCTTCTGAGGTAAAGAGTTTACTACAGTGCATCAGCTTGCTGTGTCCATCATTTGTCACTTATTTTTGCTCTGAAGGGGACCACAACCTTCAAAGTAGGGGGGAAACAAGTCCTTAAATTTCACTTCATTCTTCAAAGATTCCCATGCTAAAAATCATTTCCTGAACAGGTCATTCTCCAAATCTGGTGCTTAAGAGGCACCACCCAATTCTGCATATGTGTAAGTCTATAAGAACCAAATTGGTGCCATTGGATGGCTTTAATTTGCTATGGGAGAACAGAGTTGCTTATAGAAAACCTGATATCTGGCCATGACTGCAAGATGAAAGCTTGTGAAATTAAAATCCAGAGCAGAGCCCGAGGTGCACACTGAAAAGTCTCTGAAAATCATAAATTCCCTAAACTCTTATTATTTGGAATGTATAGCAGTACCGTGACTTAATACTGCAGATTAAAAACAGATTTTATCACTGAAAATTTGAATTTGGGATTTTTGGAAATCACACACACCACATCATACTGACTAAAGAATAGTGATATCATACGGCTCGATCTGTGGAAGTGCATTAGTGCATGTGGCATGGGTAAAATACACATTTGTGAAGGCACCATTAATGCTGAACAATATATGCAGCTATATATCATCATATAGACATCTTATTAAAGGAGGGCCTATGCAAACCGCATTCTACATGTAGAAGCACAGCTCTGTAAAACAGAGTCTGGGTCTTAAACTGCCACCTGCTGAAAACATTTGGCACATTATGAAACAAAGACAAACAAACCCACAATACAGCAACCTGTTATGAAGCTCAGCTCTAATTTAAGCAAGGATGAGCAATATTTTTCTTTAAGCTACAGGCGTTAGTGTCGTCAGTTGGAAATACTCACACTGATGTTAAAAGAATCGTTAAACTGTCCATTTTGTTTTATATTGTTGCACAGCACAAAAAATGAGCCCTATATTTCAAAACAAGCAAAGTTACATTTTTTCATTTCATTGTATTCCATTTTTCTGTCATTTTATAGTGTTCCTACATAGATTATATATAAAACATGGACACAGCCACCATAAGATTACCCATTAATTAGTGAAATCTCATTGTGATACTCACAACTCATTATTTTCACTGTGGCACTGCTGGTGTTTTGAAACCAGGAGTAATGGGCACGTAAATGTGAGTGCAAAACTGAGAAAAACTAACTACTTGAGACTGAAAAGCTGTTAGTCTGACTCTTAATTTACAAAATGAAACCTTGTTTTATTTGAAATCTCCTGAAACTAGCATTTAAGCAAATAGGCCCGCTGTCTGTTTTGAATGCAAGTTTAAAAGCTCTTTTACAATGGCTTCATTTTTCAGACAATGAAGCTATAGTTATCTTTTAGATAGCATGTAATTACTAACAGAAGTCATGTAGTACTCTTGTCTGTAGATAATCAACACTTAGTATCAAAACATATGCTGTATTTAACTGAGCCAACTGAGACTAGCCTAAGCCTGCCTCTCTTTGTTTGTGCCACTGCAGGTCCCACCAGCATAGAGATGATAAAACAAAGATATCAAAGATCTACAAAACAATGTAACAGATCAAACTAACGCTGAGAGACAAGGGGGGGAAGAGATTAGATAATTTCACAGACTGCTTCAAGCATGAGAACACCTACCTTTCTATTCAGCCAATGTTATTTTGTACAAGCAGAGTATATGACAGCTCAAAACATCCCCTTTTAAATTTAACAGCAGGCAGGAATAGACACCTCATAACAGCACTAGAGAAGAGATGTCTTAGTTGCTAGGGGTGATGGCATACTCAGAGGCAATTTTACTCTTGATTGATGCAAAGTAATTAGCTATTTCTGGTAAGTCATAAAAAGTAAACAATGAAACACACCGTTAGACCCACGCACGGTGAGGAAATCTTTGCACACGAGCCAACAAGAAGTTATGAAACAAAATAAAAATACACTTTTTAATTTTTTCAATTTTTTTTTTACTGGTAAAAGTTTGTAACCTCGCTTAAAAACAAAAGCTACTCAGATTCGTACATGTGAACATACAGTGAGGATTAGGAGATGAAGTGGGAGGTGGGGTATTATAATCTATAGCTGATTAAGAAAGTAGCTTAAGACATCTTGGGGTAAACATTTTATTATTATTAACAGTGCTCTTTAGTGTGTGTTGAGACATTCCTGAGAAGCAGATTTGTGGTGTGATGTTTTGAGTGCAATGTGGATCCTGCAAGTGTGCTCCTATGTGGACCCACAATACAGTCTGCCACTTTCTGGATCATTTTTGCGCCTGTTTGTGTGCATTCGGAACAATTACAAGACATAAGAGCACGTGTGTGTGTAGTTTTGTGAATATGAATCAGAATCAGTGTGCCTAAGTAATACGTGCATGCACAGACCCACTGCAGAAAGAGGGTTCCTCAGAAACATTAATATGAGAAAATGTGAGCATGATATTCCATCGTGCAGCAGCGCTCATTAGTGACACCAAACAAACAGGAACATGCCTCTAGCTTACACAAAGACCACTTTGTGAGCCATCCCTTGCAAACACAGAGTTCAAGGCAACGGAAATGTGAGGTTAAAAAAAAGAAGAGAAAAAAAGCTGAAGTGTAAAAGGGAGGGGGTATGGTTCAAACGTCCACATTAATGAGGTAATTTTTGTACATACAGGCCAACCAGAATGGGAAGGACAGAAGAGCATCCGAGCATTAAAATGAAAAAACACTTTCCATGTTTCAAATTCATAGCATAAAGGGTGAGGAAGGAAAAAGAACTTACGTCAAGGTCATCCAGCGATCGCGCCAGGCTGAGACGTTTGGCAGAACGACGTTTAGACGCACGAATAGCGCCTATACCCCAAAACCTGGAACCCTGAAGGCAAGAGTATTTAAAATCACCATTACTGATTTAACTTTTGAACACAAGACACTGTCTCTCCTAGAAAATCAAGTTACCAAACTACAACTTAGTAACTGTTAAACTACTGTCACTGACATCTATTTATCTACAGAAATTTTTTGCTATGACTGTCGGAGATAATGTCATAATTTTCAGAGAACTGAAGTGTTTGTGACACGTTTTTGCCCGGAGAGTCAAAGATAATGGAGTTACTCGCGGATAGGAGAAAATGAAAATGTAACAGTATAAGCAAAGTGAGAATTGAATTTGAGATGAGTTTGTTCAAACACATCTTTCTGGGAATCTAAAATGATCCGCGAGATCTGACAGATTTCTCTCCTGGTGCCTCTACATTCAGATATAATTGCACACTAATGTCACAGTCTCTCGGACTGCAGATGGAAACACAATCGCTAATATCTTAAAGATACTGCATTCTAACCAGCCACCGCATACTCTTGTGACTGGAGAGGTTTTGTGTCTATTGCTTGCAGATAATTACTGCTGCATGACATGGGCTCTACCCTGTAATTTGTCTGGCTTCCTGTTCAAGATAGTCTTTTTTTCTGATCTAATGCAAGCTGCTGGGAAAAGATGCAATCAAGCTCTGACTTGGAAACACAGGGCAATGCTTCTCTTAAAGAAATAAACTTAAAAAAAATATATCACATGAGATTATTCTGTAGCCAAACTTAATCTAAAGCCCGCTGCACGTGTCCCTGATTACAAAGTTATTTACAAACACAAGCTCGCCTACATGCTGACTAATTCGAGTCTGTTGCTTAGTGAAAAAGCCGACTTCAGAGATACTTTAGACGTGTAATTGTGGTTCTTGGAGCTCATGGATACACAGGGACATCTTGTGGACAAAGAGGAAACCAACAGTAAAACAAACCTCTTTATAGAGTTGCACATTAACTTTCAGCAGGTGTTTTCTGAGCTCAATTGACACACTGCACCAACTGAGCGTTGAGCAGTGGTGTTTTATTTCATGTTAGGTGCCACCAAAAACAGACTTACTAACACCCCCTTGATGTCGGGAAACTCAATTCTTTCTGAGCATTTAATAGTTCAAGAGCCACTATAAGCACAGAAGCAGATGCTCTTGCCTCAAGGTGACAGGAATAATAAACTTTACATTTTAGCAAAGAAACCTGCACAGCACTTAAGTAAAAGCATTTAATTCAACAAGAATACAAAAAAAAAGTTTTAAAGAGTTTGTGAAAGACAGGACACCTCATGCTTGTTGCTGATCACATAAAATGTCTCTGTCAGGACACCTATAAAGATCCTATAAACATCACCAGGTACTTCAAGAGGACATATTAAGGACCTATTACAGGGACGTCATTTCTGACTTGTATTCTAGCTTGCTAGAGCTTTGCATGACTCACACCTCAAAATAATCCTTATTAATTTGATGATGGGCCTTGGTGCAGTTGCTCAGTCTGAAATAAACTATTTTACATCCTCCCCTTTAAAACTACTTTCTTGGATATGCTGCAGCATACAAAGAGCAGGTAGTTGGGCTGCTGTGTGCCATTTTTAATTTGAGCATCTGCAATTTTAAAAGTACATATGAGATAAAAACAGGGGGGGGGGGGGGGGGGAAAGCATATAATGGCTCCCTCACAAGTGAAATTAAAAAAATATTTTCTAACATTTTTGCCCTTTTTTGTAAATAACTATCAAGAAATTTTAACCTTTTGGGTTCAAAAACATGATAAATATATGATTTTTCATATTTGACTCTTGTGGAAGTTAAATGCCTGAAACCTGTATTTCAGATCACAGGTTATTTATACATACTCATAAACCTCATTAACTACTTCAATGGCAGCATAAGAAATGTTTATTTTTAAATTCTTTAGATTGCAGCTTTAAAGTAAAAAAAAAATTGAAAACAAGAAAGAGTGTCTTACTTACATTTCTAGTGCTGCCATCCTTTTGCTGCTTCTGTCTCTGTTCTACAAACTTTCTGGTCCATTCCTCCCTGGGAGGCAGCATCATGACTTCAGCTGACTGGTATCTTTCCGAGGGTATCTGGCTCATTGGAGGTGGCAGGTTATTGGTGCTGGCACTAAGACTATTGTGTGAGGGCCAGTTGTTGTTGGATGTTTCACATAGTGCTGGATCACTACTCAGGACTTTTGGCCACTTTGGCTTTGAGAACCACCGTTGGCTCCCTCTGAGAGGATCTCCAGAGAAGTTTGTTTTTTTATCCAAACGCATAAGAGGTGGTGGGGGCTTGAACTGGAACTGTAGTCTGGGTGGGGGTCCTCCATAAAAGCTAACTAAAGAATCTGGGCCAGGTAATGACTCTGAAAGGGAATCTGTGCTGGTAGTGTTCTCTGGATTAAGTTTTTGGCCATTCTTGGAGAGGGTTATTGGGGTGAGGCCCTCAGCCGGAGGATAATCCCATGGACAGCTGGGGAGGTGGGCCCCAGGATGGTTTTGGATCACCGAAGGGAAATCCCTGTCCGCTCTCTCCTCAGGGGGAGAAACATTTCCAATACCACTGTCCCCATTGCTGCTTGCACTGCCACGTTTGGCAGTGCTGACGTTCTCCTTGGCATGCTCCTGGGCTTCTGCGTCCAGTTTCACTCTTAGTCTTTCCACAGCTTCCCCCATGTCGCTGTAAAGTACTGTTACAAAGTTAAGAACATCCGGGGGAGTCTGTGGGAATTCCAGGCAGCCCGAGGCATCTGGATCTGGAGTGCAGTTGAAACCAAAACGGCCAGCAATCCCAGTGTGATCCTTGTGATTTCCCAGATCTGGGTCAATGAAAAAAACATGGCAGGAGGCACGCAGAGGACTATCTTCTGGCACACGGCCATTAATAATATGCCCTGTGGTGACCAGGCAAAAAAAACGTGGGTCTTCAGTACACACAGCCCCCAAGACCAGGTTCTCAGCAGGGAAAGCTGCCAAAACAGCTCCAGCGTCGTCACAAAGACGAATGCAATCAAACATGATCTTCATCATCACAAGGGTATGGGTGTCCTGCTCAGTGCCCAGCTGTCGGATTCTCTCCAGAATGGCCTTTGAACAGTCCTCTGATTCACTAGTGTTCAAAATCAGCTCTGTGGAGCTCAGGTAGCCAACCACCAAAGTCATGTTCAAAACACCCCAGTCTGGATTGGCTTCGTCTGTAATAACAGAGTCTGCATCCCCAGACGTGGAAGTCTCCTCCCTTGGCTGCTCAGCTAAAGCACTCCACTGCTGTGACCACTGTGACATATCCGGCTCTGAAACCGGCCTCTGTTTGGCGGCAACCGAACAACTCGCGTTAAAGGAGGAGTTGCTTGAGTCATCTGAGACTGTGCGGAAAACACTTGCCTTTTGGAAAACGCCACTTTTCTGAGGAAACCCAAATTTCACATCATTAAGGATTGGGTTTCCCAACACTCGGCCTTCAGCCTGCACCACCAAGCACAGGGGTCCTTTGCAGCTGCCAATCAGCTGCACCACAGCCTCATGAGAAGCAGTAGACACGTCACTTCCATTGATGACCATGATGCAATCTCCTTGTCTGAGCCCCACCAAGTATGCCGGGCTTCCTTCCAGGATGCCGCTCAACATGCACGGCCTCTGTCCTGAAATAGTAAAGCCATATCCAGCCCGACCACGGATGACCTCCACGCTCTTGAACTCACCGGATGCATTCATATCCAGACGCCTCCTCGCGCCCTCAGGCTGTCCCTGTATCCTCATCTTTGTTGCCGCATGTGGGAACTGTAACACTTGTCCGTTGCCAACACTATTGTGTTGTTGTCATCTTATGGTAACACAAAGCAAAACACAAGGACAAAAAGTAAAGAAGACGACATGTTTTTCCACCACATCAAATTGTTCAAAGACTTAATAAATTACAACTCATGCATTAAAATGTCAAAAATACTTGCAAATAAACGACAGCTCTAAAGTTCTTTGTGAAAACTAATGAGAAGTTCTACAGCACATTTTATTAATTACATTAAATGGTTATTTTATTGATGAATACTGCTAATAAATAATGTAAAGACCATATACTGAAAACAGAATAACATTTTTTAAGCAGTGTTAGAAAAAGCAGGGTGTTTTTCTAGCTTTCTTTGCTCTCACCTAGTCAACAAATTAATTTAATTTAATCAGTTTCATTTAATAACCAAGTAACGCAACCCACATCAATCTTATATCTGCAATTATCTGTCAGAGCTAAAACAGAGGCAGCTTTTATGTGCAAACACGGCTCGCATATTACTCCCAGTCACCCCTCCACCCACTCCCCAAAACACACCGCCAGCTGGCTCCCTGCTCACCACCACTTTAATGAAGGACTCTGGTGTCGGTAAGCCAGTTTTTAAATGTTCCAACACTTAAGTCACCGCCCGAGTCATTTTATGAGGGCAAAAAAACCGAAACAAAAATAGCGAAAGCTAGCTCCTGCTTTACTTTCTTTTAGAGTTTTGGCAACTTTAAAGCGACAAAAAATGTTAACGTAGCTCGAAACTTTGACAACAATTAAGGCCTTATCGGGAAAAAAAATTAACAGTACCTGCTTTTAAAGTTGTGCCAGAAAAAAAAAGCCCACGGGTTTTACGTTTACGTTAACACGAGTCTACCACGTTTACATTTTCCGCTTCACGCGTCCATTTTTTTTCTCTATTCTCTCCCTGCAGTGATTCGGTATTCCATATGGCAGAGCTCGAGGGCACCACCTCCATCCATTCACTCATCACGGAAAACACAAAGCGTCTTTCACTGTAACCATGACAGCGTAACGTCTCCGGAACATGTGACTCCTCCCACTGGCCAATCAGCATCTCCTTTGCGTTCAATATTCAAACAGTGGGAGTGACGCTATTGGCTGACAATGATGGCAGTTGACAAGCTTCATTTTTCCCTTAAGTAAAGTAAAGTATGTATATATTTTTTTATTTATATATGATATTTTTAATAAATAACTCTGCTTAAGTATACAAGTGAGAGCACAGAAAGTTCTCTGGAGACTCTGTAATCACCCCTGACATATGTCTAAAAGGAGGAATATAATGAAATTTAAAAGGCACTGCCCATGCAATGGTGATAAGTTGATCACTTAAAAACCAAAAAGTAAAAATAAAAAAGGTCTTACCCATATGACTGCGGTTACTGCAGTATGTCTCATCCACTTTGCCTCTGGTTAACTCCTTCCCCTCCACTCGACTGCGGCTCTTTACGGCGGATGGTGTGTAAACACTAACTCTGGTCAAAGGGCTGCAACGGTTGCCTCACCCCTGGCCTTACTACTCATGTGCGGTGTAGCTTACTCATTTGCAAGAAGCTGACAGCCGTTTTGACAAACCACTATATAACAACAGGATTAGAAGTCTAATGCAATGACGTTGCACTTTATGATTTATTTATTACGGCTGTGAGCAATGAGCATACTATGCAAACACAGGCCACACAGTTCAGTGTGTTATAAGGAAACAAATGATGTTGCTTTCTCATTTTCATGAAGGAGTGACTTCCTTTGAGCTGGTGTAATGTGTGATGGAACTATCCTAATCCCCCCTATTTCTCCAAATCCTCTTAAAATGGGCTGAAAGGCAAAGACCTTAATATTTCAGCTAACGTCAGCCTCCACCCTCTGTGTATTTTGCATCCCAATAATTGTACCGTAGAGTCACGGAGATGGGGGATGTTAGAGTGAAAGACAGCAGCAGGTTATCTTTGCATAGTTGTCAGTTCTCAAGAAACAAATCTGCGGGTTTCTGCCTTGAATGAAAGCTTCCATATCAAATCCTAAAACTAAATGCTGTAAAAATGCTGTTATATGACTTTTATTAGCCACTATCAGTGTCTTTGTTATGATACGAATAGAAGAATCTGTCTGACTTGTCAGAGTCTTATTATGACTAATGACCCATATTCCTAGAAATTTTTATGTGGATATCAGTATAACACTATAAATATCAAGGTTACCAATCACTCTGTCACATTCTCACGCAAAAGAAAGTCAGGAATGTTTCATTAAAGCTACTATTTTGCACAAAAAGACATAGTCAAGGTTTCTTTTTCTGAGAAATCTCAAGCAGCTTGTGTTGCCATTTGCTGGCAGCTCTTTACCAAATGACTGCAGTAACAGTGGGGATTACCGCCTAAATTCCTGGTTCATGGTTGCTACAAATTGCCCTGTTTTGGCATCAGACCTCCCATGTAACATGTAATTATCCTGGCAAAGAATAAAAAGTGATGGCTGTTGTTCCCACAGTGATTTTTATTAGGGTACTTGGCAAATTATCAAGAAATCTTATACAACTGTTCCTAAAATGAAAATGTACAGTGGAGCCTGACTTAATGTTGATGCTAAAGTGCTAACAAATGCAATAACATGTTTATCTTCTACAAATGATACTCCTCCAGAAATGGTAAAAGCCTGTATTCATGCCTGTCTCTACCATTTCTACACAGAGCTTTACTCACAATAGGATAAACCTGGAATGCCAAAATAAAATACATCATTTTTTTGTATTCAACAAGGTTATAGGTGAGGCAATGCCCCCCAATAAAAAACAAAACAAAAAATATACACTTTATGGTTTTCCCGGATCCTTCACACCGCTCTGACCCCATGTGGCTGATGCAGTGGCGGGAAGCTGGATCATCTTCTCCAGGAGGTTCATCATGCGCTCCTGCAGCTGCAGGCACTGGACCTGGAGGAGGTTCTGTTGGTGCACGGCTCGACGCACCTCCCTGCACGTCTCCTCCATGGCCCGGCTCGACTTCTTCTGTTGCTGCAGCATAGCCTGCAAGACTCGCAGTTTCTTCCGCTTCAAGGACAGGTGCTTGCTGGCCTTCCTCTTCCTGGCCGAGATAGGATGTGAGCTGGGGGAGCAGAGAGGGGAACCTTTCAGAGCAGGCAGTGCCTAGTAAAAAGAGATCACACTGGGTTCGCATTTTCACAGGTTAGTTCCACGACCTTCAACATAACATTGGTTTGTGTGCATCGGCTCCTCGCGCCGAAGGCAGAAATCATAGAAGTAAATCATTGCAAGTGTTTTACAATGCTATGGACGGCATTTAAAGGGAGTGAAACATGGCTTATTACTGGTAGCTACAATCTACAGATTTTTCTGACAATTAAGACAGACAATTGAGAGGCACAGTTTTAATAAGAAGACAGCCCTGAGGACACATCAGCTGGATGCATGTTTCTGATTTTGCCTAACCAGTACAGGCAGATTGTGGGCTGCAGCTTTCTGGAGAAGCAGCATGAGTAGGGATGGGTATTGATAAGATTTTCACGATTCCGATCCAATTTTGATTCTGTTTAACGATTCAATTCTTTATCGATTCTTTATCGATTCTTTTTAAAAAAGGAGAACACTAAGGTCGATTAGCTTAGAACTTTGTTTTATATCTTCTCTTTGAACAAGATAGAAATTTAGGAGTAACATGACCTTACAAACCCAACAGTGAGATCTTAAGAGATACACAGCCTACGGCTCTTCAATGGGGTGTCACAGAGTCCCCAGGAAAAAAATTGTAAATGTAAAATAATAAAATAAATATTCTTCTGTAGCAATAATTACAATTACACAAGAATATCCAGTAATGTCCCTGCCTACAATTAAACACATCTGCTGTGGCAAATGGGTGCAAACCTTTGACCACAAACTTAGTCACTGCTCGGTGACATTCGTCTATCCTGGCCTGAAAGGAGACGCTACCGGTAGACTGCAGCGAGAACTGCCAGCATCTGAGCCAGACTCTGTCTGTCTGTCTCATCATGGTCACCTAAATGCACAGTAATGGCAGGTTTTGTAAGAAGGCAGATCGCGTTAACATAATATGCACTGTTAGTTGATTATTTACCTGCTGCATTAACGGGAGAGGACGTACAAACGTTACCGCTGCTGCTGGGTTGAGATTCACGAGTCCGGAGCGGAATTAAAAACACGACATTCATTTAAGGTCATCGTGTGTTTTGTGAGCAAATGCTTTTGCATATTCGTAGTGTTTCCTCCCTGAAATGAAATATCTACTTTTCAAGTATTGCAAGTTACCCTGTTGTCATCCGTTCTCGTAAAGTATAACCAAACTTTTGAGCGTTTGAGCCGCCATGTTTCCTGCCAGGTAAATGACGTAATTCGTGGCGACGGGAATCGATAAGGGAATCGTTTGCAAAAATGGCAAACAATTCCAAGGAATTGAAACAGAGGGAACCGGTTCTCAGCAAGAACCGGTTTTCGATACCCATCCCTAAGCATGAGTGAGCGTTTGCTGTGGTGTGCCACAGGAAACTAATGCCAACAACAACAATAATGACAAGAAAACACATCCAGATTGAATTTTAGTGCATCAGAGTGATGAGGGGTTTTTTTTAAAGCCAGAACTTTTTGACTCATTTTTCAGCCCATTAAAAGTTGATTTGAGGGCTAAGGCTTGGTTTTAGGGTTAAAGAATTAGGGTGAATTTAAGACTTTAGCACTTAGCTGTTATGGCTAAACGTAGAGTTAAGAGGCTTGGGATTGCATGAATGTCCCCAGAAAGATAGTGTGTGTGTCTGTCAGTGTGGAAACACTTTTAACAAGGAACTACATTTAGCCCCCCCCCCCCCCAAAAAAAAAGAGAACCGCTCATCTAAACAACCTCAAAATTGAGCACTGCCCTTGCCAGAGTCCCCAGCGACAGACTCACCAAGTCTGGAGTGGATCAGAGGAACAGACAGACCTACACAGATTATTAGTAAGTAAGTAAAGTAAGTATACTTTACAGAAACTAACAAAACTGTTAAAACGCAGAGAGAAAAAAGCAATCGTGTATATAATTTTAGCATTCAAGGTTTAAATAAAGCATAGCAACAAGTAACCCAGCTGAGGAAAGGTAGTCACTTTCAGTTATAGCTGGCAAGCTGAAAACTGCATAAAACTGTATATCTGGTGGGTTGCTTCTCTGAAACAATAGCATACAAAGGTCAGTTCATCTATTATTATCTTTATGAGTGTTTCAAAAGTGCACATATTCACTATGAGACACACATGCACTGTGTGTCTCCTCTATTTCCTGTTACCTGGAGCCCTGTGTGTGCTCACTATCAGAGCTCAGCGAGTCCAGCTCTTGTTTGATCTCCATCTCGTCCGAGGAGCCTGTGTACTCTGGCAGGAATCCCATCAGCCCCTCGTCTGACTGTGGCACCAGGTTGTCTGTCGACTGGGAGGAAGTGGAGGGACCCGCTGCAGAGGCCTGAAACTCCAAAGAGTTCACCCTGCCGTTCTCCAGCGGCTTGGAGAGGATCTTCTCTATGGCCTTGTAGTACGGCCAATCCGGCGCCTCGCTGCCTTCGCCAACTGTAGCTTTCAGTCGCCTGTTAAAGCAGAGAAAATGTAAAACAAAAACAAAAAAAATGGGTGGTGGTGGTGGTGGGGGGGGGGGGGGGGGTGGTCATGCAGCAGCTGGAGCCACGACTTTGGACCGGGGTTTTGCACTTGCCTGTACTGAAAAGACATATTGGTGATTTTCATCTTGATCTCTTCCTTGAAGCGCTGCTCTCCTGTCAGCTGAAAGAACCTCTGGGACATCTTCTCGTAAACCTTAGCGTTCCTCTTGCTCATTTTCAGCTCGTTGTGGTGTTCCTCCCACACGTACAGGAGGGCTTTCATTTCGCCATCGGTCCAGTTCGGGGCCCGTCTGTGTTTCTCACTGTGGCCTGGCATCAGGTAGCTGAAACCATCCTCTGATGCCATTTTTTTTAAAAAAAATTTTAAATGACTCTCTTGACCTGTGCTGGTTCTGTTTGCAGAGCTTTAGAGGTTGGTTTTGAAAGCCTTTTACTTCGCTAAAGAGCCGTGTTGAGTCTCCAGTAATGGAGGGATAGAAGCAGGAAGGCACACACACACACCACCACCCTGCCTGTGCCTTTCCCCCTAGTCTAGCTGAAAGAGGACTCAAAATGGGGCCTAAGGCAGGAGAGGAATCCGGTTAAAAGCTTTTAGTGGTGCGTGATGTCACCGTGACATCAAGTTGCCCTGGCAACGGTGAGGGAGGCCCTTTATTTTCCCTCCCCTCTCCTCTAACCACTCCCATCTGCTCTCTCTCCCCTCCATTCTGCTTCACTGGAAGCACAAAAAGCTTTTAGTTGAAAGGCAGCAGTGTGAGCGCACAAGACTGCTGATGGTTTTGAAATATGAGCCTCCGGGGAGGGGAGGAGGGGTGGGAGGGGGAAAAAAAGCACTGAGAAGGAGGAGGAGTGGAGACCATGGGTATGTGTTTCCCTGGCAACAAGGCAGTGGATTTGGTAGTCAGCCAGCACTCTGCTCCATTTAAAAGCTTTTAATAATACACAAGTCATTTTGAGATGAGGAGAGGGAGGATTTGCTTTATCTGGCAGGATGCGGGGAAAAAGAGAGCAGAAACACTCGCAGCCTGCAATTCAGACCTGAGAAAGCAAGCCCAGGCATCGCACTGCAAAGCTGTGAAGCTCTTTTTTTTTTAGGTGGGGATAACAAAAGGGAGACATCAGACGAAACGGCAACGTGTAGTGATCAACTGCAGGCAACCGTTGAAGCAACACAACACGCTGTCTCCTGTAATCAGCTTTCTTTTCATAGTCATGGTCAGCAGACAATGGACCCCTGCAGAAAGGGTTTCTCTGACCATTTGGGGACTCCCTCCCCCCACCCCCATTCCAGTCTCTGCAAAGGGCGGCTCTCCCCTGCCCCTGTGCGCATTAACCAGTTTATGTGCATATTTCTTTCCTTTCCCTCTACCTCCCCTGGTCTCATGTTTCTCTCAGTAGCATTTACGCACTGAAGCCCCACCGTCGTTCACACACAGACAGCGAGTTGGCAGCAATTCAGCCCCTGCTTTGTCTCCCACATTTTTTTAAAATTTCTTTTACTTTTGCCACCTTAAAACTGGCAATGCAGCAATAACCATCATGTATTCTCACTTTAGGTGCATTAGTGCCATTAGCTGCATTGCGTCCAGCTTAACTCAGTTGCAGGCTGATTAGATCTTTAACCCATCTGCTCCCCACTAACCTGACAGGCGGGCGCTGCATGTTCATACCGCTAATTGGCAGCTTTGCCCGATCCATCACATCTGTCACTTAAAATAAATCTCTGCCGTTGCAGAAATGGAAACGCAAACGAAAGTTGACGTGAAAGGTTCTCGGTGTGCTTGAAGAAATGTGACTGACACTTAAAAAGATTTTTTTGAAAGGGTTGCAATCGTTACCACGTCGCGTTTTTGCTCCGGATTAAACAGTTGATCGTTTTTTGACTGAGTCTCAAAATATTAAAAATAATCTGTCACTTCGGTTTATTTCAGCATCACGCCCCGCCCCCTCCTCTCTGTCTTTTCTCTGCGGTCCTTTAGGATTGCATTTTAGTTACCGTTGTGCATTTTTTCATTCAATAAGGTGGAGGTAATCCAGACTAGTAATCCAGGAGCCAGACTAATCTGCGGATAAACTGTTTGATGCACTGCTCACGTCTGCAGGCAGAAGTCACCGTTGTGAGTGATCAGTAAAATAGAGCCACTTGGTAGAAATAAATAAATAAATAAAATGTATATATGTAAACAACGCATACTCGGAGATCTCGTTAAGGAATCTTTCATTTCTAATTTCACCTCACTCACAGTGTAGTTTGTATTCACACAAAGCATTTCAGAAATGATCAACTGTTGGATTAAAATGTCCTATCAGCCGATTTAACAAAGGTTTTCAGGAGAAACTGAACAACTTAAAATCGAATACATGCAGTCTCCTTAATAAGCATGCTGCTTATTTTTCATGCACTCTGTAAATGGTAAATGGCCTGTTCTAATGAGCCTTGATTTCTGCTGCATTCAGATGGTCTTGCCTTAATAGTTCAGGCTGCCAGTGGTTTAATGGTGCAGGGATTTAAACACCACAGCATACCTGAGTGTTGTTGCTTACCCTGTCCATTCCTTTATGACTGCAGTGTAACTATCTTCTGATATCTGCTTCCAGCAGGAACACAAAGCTCACATCACCCTTAACTGATTTCTTGAACATAACAATGAGTTCTCTATACTCAAATGTACTCACGGTCACCAGCTCTCAATCCAACAGAGGAACTCAGGGATGTGGTGGAACAGGTAACTTACTGAAGTGCTCAGATTACTTTTTGTCTTAAGTGATATCATGTGGCCTGCTATTGGTAGCATTGAAAAAAAGCATCATGTAAATTGTACCGGAGTGGAAAGTACCTGTTAGCTGCAAAGAGCAGACATACCTGCTAGCTAAACACAGCTCTACAACCTTCATGACACATCAAGGAGGAGAATGGTGCTAATGCTAGGATAACTTTTAGTTCACTTACAATTGTTTGGCACCAAATCTTGTGGGAAAGTTGATAAATGCTTCCAATATCAACTAGCTGTAAAATTAGCTAAAGTCAACGCATCCCGAAGCAGACTTACAGTAAGCTAAATTCCCCTGAGCAATATAACAAATGTTTGAAATATGGTGTTAATTTTTCTTATCACAAAAATAACTATAATAGCAAGTTACTTTATTTAATAAGTAAAGCTGTAATATCTAGCTAACTTTTTAATAGCGTCAGTGCTACAACTCACTGCTAATGTTAGCAGACTCAACACAGACATTACTACTGTGCTTGGTCACACACCGGGACTGCTTCTTATCAAAAGCCACTAAAATTTAACCCCGATATCATTTGCTTTTTTGTTTTGTTTTGAATATACCTGTTTTTAATAAGTTTTTATCTTAGCAAAACAAAAGTTTAAAGAGCTACCTTCCAAGAAAGTCAAATAGTCAGACTTGATCATCACTTCTTAAAAATAAAAAAAAATAAAAAAGTTGAGGCTTCAGGCTTTCTCTTTGAACCTTAGAAAAATGTTTAATGCAAATTTATGCACATAAAACATATACATAGAATACAGTGCATACATAAAATATCATAAAGTAAAAATGCTTTTGATGTTGGCCTACATTAGTATGTTGACACATACTGCTGCATTTCTCTTTAACATAACAACCTGGTCCACAGTGGACCACTTTGGCCCAAGCTGGACCCACATCAAGATAGTCTTTTAGACCGCGCATGGCAAAAAACAAAACATGACAAATACAACCGCTGACCACATTCTGTAGTGTGATTAGAGCATTTGAGGCTGGTGTGTATCCTACACAATAAAAGGAAAAAAATACAGTAGATACAAGCTGTTTCCTTTTGACACTAAGTAAAAAACACTGTGCAAATCTGAGCTCAGGCAGGAGGTCCAATCCTAGCTTTTGGGGAATTTACGCCTCCTAGGGGGGTAATGGATTAATCCACGATAGGGTTTCTTCTATCAGTCATTAACATTAATGCAGATACAAGAAGACATAGAAAGCTGTTAAATACACCCATGCTCTCAGGGCCAAAGGATTCAGGAATGTCAGCTTATTTCTTAAATAGAAAAATACTAAAAAAATGATTGTTTTTAAAGAAAGGGGCTGGTAAATGGCATATAAAGTATCAGGCAAACTCTGGTACACCAACAGCTTATCTAAACTTCCCTCCCATGTCTTTGTCTGTCAAGCCAAACCCAAAAACAATACAATGGAACACAGCATATTAAACAAAATGTGAAATTATAGTATAAAAAACATGGATTAATGGAACCGATATCATATAATATATGAAGTATTCATAACATACAAGAACACAAGTTAAAAATCAAACCTAAAAAGGAATGTAGTTCTGGAAAAGTACCACTAGAGGTCAGCAAATATCCAAGCTCAGATATCCAGTCAAACATTTGGAGGATTTATATGCTTCTGCTTGTGGACTAACACTTTAAAAACGAACCCACATTAATTTCTTAAATTTCACTTCCATTCGGTTCAGCAGCAGCAGGAGTGGTAAACACTTCATCACTTAAGAAAAACAAAATCAGTTAGTTACATTCTTGATATGAAGTCTGACAGTATAAATGACAGTTTTTGTTCCCCCCCCACAAACTAACAATGACTCGTATGTGCACAGTGGTCTCAAATGTAACATCGGCAACCTTGACACCATTACTGCATCAGGAAAGAAAATGATTCCCCACGTACGTATCAAAACTGACTCATGCAGTCGTAAGAGAAAAAAAAAATTGAGTCGCAGCAAATTCTGCTGAAGCTATTTCAGTTGGGGCTTTTGTTTTATAGTCCTTCTCCATCATCTGGTGTAAAAGTTTCCTCTGTTCGTTTCGTCACACTTTGAAAAGAACTGGTCCGTCTAGCTGCGGATCCCCGTCCCAGGATTGTGTTTAAAGACTCACGCCTGGTATCTTCTAGTGTCTTCAGTGCTGTGAATGTCTCTGCTCAGTCTCTGGGTAGACACTCCTCCTCGGTGATGCCCTGAGCTTTGAGCTCTTCGAGGACATTGTCCAGGTGGCCGGGGTCGGGGTACCCGTGGCCCGTGAGGTTGGAGCCGAACTCGGTCTTGTGATGCACCTCGTTCCAGATGACCGTGTCGCTCTCACCTGTAGTGCTCGACGTACCCACAGAAAAAATGAGCCTACGATCCCACGCTACCAGAAGCAGCCTCAGAACCTGCAAAGGGTTAATAAAGAACACGTGTTAATATATGACCATCTTGCCCATCTGAAATTCAAAAGAAGAGACATTTCTATGTATACCTTGCGTCCCTTCTCGCTGTCAGGAAGGTAGCAGTGTCTGGGGAACCCACGTGCAGTGAAGGGTTTGCCTGGATTTGGGTGCTCTGGGCCCTGAAGACCAGAAGAAGAACAGTTTGTCACTTCATTCAAAAAGAGACGCTGCTAGCACCACATAAACACCGATATACTGAATGTACCTGGATGCCAGGAGGGATGTTGTATATGATCCGGATGGTTTTGCAGTCTGGGTGGCCAGGCAGGGAGTGCGGGATGACATGGTACTCCATCTTGCCGGGTGGCTGGTTGCCAGTCTTTACTCCGTAAATGGTCTTGCAGGTGGGACACTGCAGGCTGCCGTCCTTGTTGCCGTTATTGTACATAGCAACGAGGCACTGCAGGTGGTACTGGTGACCGCATTGTGCCAGACGACCCACCGACTCGGCCCTGGAGATGCCACCCACACCAGGACCTTTGTAGCCCGATGGTCCGGGCAAGGCCTCCATACAGATGGTGCAATCCTGACATAGAAAGATAAAGGACAGTTTGAGTTCTGTCCACTGCAGAAAAGAGATTTTCAAATTATCAGCACGTGCCACATCATGCTGTTTGAGATAATACCGGTATTTTATGTTATCAGATATCTGTAATCCAGCGACTCCAGACATTGGAGTGCTTACATTTGACTTGCGCTGTGTCACTACTACTGCACTACAATAAATGCTGCTCCCTGCAAGCTGCAATTAAAGGTAAAATGTTATTCAGGTATCTTTCCCTATGTCATCAGAAATATCGTTGTCACAAATTTCCCTAAAATATCACGACACATTGTTGAGGCTACACTGTGCAGCTCTTTTTTAATGTTTGATCACCTCCCAACAACTTTCAGCACGTGTCATGGCTTTGAGCAGCATTAGTACACCTTCTACACTTCTACCACGTAAAAATATGGACACCAAAACAATTCTACTATGTAATTTGCTCCTGAAACTGAGAATAGTGCAGATGTGGTTATTTTCCCTCCCACCTTTTTCAGTTATATAATCAGGAGTATAAGTCCTGAGCCTCAAAGAGAGAAATTTGGCCCAATATTTTACGTTTTTGCTGTATTTTGCTCTGAAAGTATTTTAAAAGTTATTAAGAATGAATCCCATCAAAGTCCAACATCATTTTACTGGTCATTATTGTCCCAAACACGGGCTCTGTTTTATACGTTAGATTTCTAAGAGATGTTGCTGGAAGCTATGACGTCTCCATCATAAATAGACTTGCTAGATAAATGCCCTCCATAGGGAGAGAACTCACCTCCTCTGGGGGGTTTCGCACTTTCTGGAGGTAGCGCTTCACCACTTCCTCTGGAGTCTTGCCTACAGACAGAAACACAAAATTCAGTGAGAATTTCATTATAGTCACAAAGCACATTTGCTCTTCTTCAAATCACAACTAGCTCACCTTTCCGGGCCTGTTTCTTTGTGGTCTTGCGACAGCAGTGGCCCAACCCCGGGACAGGTTTGAGGTCGCTCTTGCTGACAGGTGGAGGATGAAGCACCAGCTTGGGAGGGCGGGTCAGGCAGACAGGAAGCCCTGCTGCGCTCATCAAGATGCCTGTTATACCTGAATATAGCCAGAAGAGGGGGCATGAGACATACTACTCATACATTCCTATTGCATACACAAAGCTGGATGAGCTCTTGTGTTATGAGAATGATCCAGTCTAAATCATTTGGATTGATTCAGGTAGTTAGCATAGGTTACCTGCCAGTGCAGGATGTACAGGACTGGATCCATTCAGGTTCTTCACTGGAACTGTTGGCACTCTGCAACAAGGAAAACAAAGCTGTATGAATCTACTGATGGCTGACACAGGCCAGGTCACCTCCACGCAGACTGAAGAAATCTGACGAGTCACCTGTGAACAGGTGCAGTTAGATACAGCAGATGCTCGCCTCCACCTTACTTAGAGTCAGCAGGTTAAGGAGCTTTTGCCGAGTCAAGTGGAGAAACAAACACGGATTGACATGCTGCCCTATAATTGCCACATATGTTTGGGATTAAATGGCAGCACCAGAGCCTTGGCTGCTTTATTTTCTCAGTAACAATACTTGTAATATCCCAGGGTCGGTGATCACAAAATTATAAACACTTTAAGCTAAAATCCATCAACTCCAACAAAAGCAGCTTTGATTTTTATACAAGGAGGTGACATGATTGTCCAGTTTTTGTTCAAGATATTTAAAAATGCTGTTTAGTATGTCAAATTTGTTATGAACATATTGAAATGCTACAGTAACTTTAAGCACAGCTGTAATGTGTATAGCACACAGGGAGAGTCACGGCTGTGTCTGACCCATCAGACGAGCGTACTTACGGTCTGCCACTTTTGATAACAGTCATCGCTCTTGCTCGAAAGTGCCAAAAACCACAGATACGAGTCAAAAATATTCCAGCAGCGATATGCAGATGATACGTTTTTTAAGCTTCCTCTCCACTGGTTTCTCACTCTTCTGTTCTTTAGTGTGTCAGTGTGTCTGCCCCCGTCTCCCTCTTCCTCTGCCTGTGTGCCGGTGTTAGATCGCTCTCCTCTTTTATAGGCCTAATCCACCTGTTTCCATCTGGTGGCTAAACTCTGGTTGTAGGCCAGAGATTCGTTACAGCAGGGATTACCTGACAGATGCTACATCACACTGCCAGGCTGTCATAAGGCAGCACCAGGTTGGTGACTGTACGAGTTACAATATGGCGATACAAAAGAATCCCTCTGACTTTAAAAAGCTGATTTAGTACTCTGATGTCGTTAGTGAATCAACATGTACTAAATCTGAAAATCACAAACATAACTGAGACCAGCCCGTCCGGCACCAACTACCACACCATGATCAAAGTCACTTAAATTATCTTTCCTCCTGATTCTGACGCTCAGTTTGAAGTTCAGCAGGTCGCTTCGACCACAGCAAAATAGACATGCATGTTAGGGTGACTGGTTTACATGTGGGGTAAACACAGCAGATATAGAGTGTAAAATAAAGGACTCTATGTATGACTGAAAATGTGGTTTCTAGTCTAAAGTGTTTCGAGTAAGACTACAAAAGCAAACATAAGGCCCTGGTTCTAGAATTGGCCTAGTAAAGACCCCAATCCGGCCGGCTGGATATATGAAGGAGGGCATGCATTTTGGATTTTTAACTGTACTTTTAAGTTTTAAAGCTTTTCCTGCTGATAAAAAACCTCCCCCACAGCCATTCATACTACACCAAAGTAGTTAAGTGAGTGTAAACAATCAAGTGACAGACAAGTTCCTGTTTCTCATCATCTATTTCATCTATTAGAGATTTCAAAGTTTTTTTTTTTCAATCAACAAAAACGTTGTTTTATAAATACAGGACAGTCTGGGCAGAACGTTTTCTGTAATTATACTCCTTTATCACGTAGAAAAACTGAGAGTACTTTTATTTCTCTTTGTATAAGTTGATTGTGTTTTTGGTAGTCATCAAATTCAAAATGCATTTCTAGAGCTGAAGATAAATGACTGATACTTTCTTCACTTATTATAGATTCATATAATGTCTTATTTGTGATCGTGACTTAGCTTTGGACAGAGCTTTAAATAGATGCGATGACAAATCTGGGAGTCATTTTAACATATGCAGAATTGAACCTGCTTATCTTGAAGTCACTAAAGAAAAATTGAGCTTTTGAGGAACAGTGACTCCTGTGTGACTAGAAGAGCTCAGACTATTCTACAGTTAATAGAATACATAATAAAATGTAAAAAAGACAAGAAAAAACCCTGTAATTTCCCTCTCTAAGTAAATGATGTGACGATGGCATGGAAAACCTCACAGTAAGGAATTACTAGGCTGTTCAGGTTCCTGTACTGGTCAACCTGATTACACGGTGCTGTGGCTCTATATTTGTTTGTTTACCAACAAAGTGTCCTAGCTGTGGTATTAACTCCGTCTGAGCATGCTCCTTACGTGACTAAGAAAACGTTCAGCCGACCGACTCGATCTCTAACGGGTAAATGTTGACTGGCATTTTATTTGTGTGTCCGGCGGGAATAAGTGAGCAGTATGAGGTGGAAGAAAAGTGGAGAAAGGTTAAGAAAACAAGCCGGGGCGTGTCGGCCAGTCACGTTTCTCTGATCTCGGTTAAGCTATCGGCATTAGAGCGGAGTCCATCTGGAGCGCTGGATGATGGAAACGCACAAGCCACCGCATATGGCAACACAAGCTCACACCCTGAATCAAATCTAATAAACAAATTGGTTGATTAAAACTTGAAGCAGAAGTAAATCCAGTCATCGGGCTCGAATGATGACGGGTTACTTTTTATGGAGACAAGCATAGGCAGTGCAGAAAAAGCAGGTGCGCCGACCAATGGAAACTCTCGTCACTGTGATGCATCTGTGACGCTGAAGACCCCCGACACGCTAACGCCTCACTTACAAACCATCTGCTCAATTTCACTGCAGACAAACTCTCAACAACAGCTCATCAATCCATCTACTAAAGGAAATTCTTTTACATAACAAACTTACATAGTACTATTTTTTAACTAAACCGCATAAATGCTACAATATTTTTGTTTTTTCAGCAGACTGTTTAAATCCAGTATGAGAGTTCTTTAACATCTTCTGGTACCACACTTCCTCAATTTGTCATCATGTTTTCTTGCTACAGTTTGTATGTACATGTGTCTTGTGCTTCCTTTGCTACTGCAGCATGTGCTCATCTTTTGTGGTCTTAAAGAAATTCTACTTGATCCTCTCCAGAAAGTAAAAGCGAGCTGCTTGGTTAAATTCACTGCAGCTTGAATTCTTCTGTAGATTTGAATAATTAAAGCTCAACACATAAATATTTTGGACCCATTGACAGCAAAAGAGGATATGTGCAAGGCAAAAAGTCATCAGTGTAGTGATAACCCACATACCTTTTCACGCTGGCTCCAAAAGGGAGAACAGCCCAGAGACTTCCATGTTAATGTTTTACCAGCTTTAGAACAGGAATGTTTACTAGTTGGTACAAAGAAATTGTTTGGGCAACTCGATTTAATCTTCCTCTTAATAACACACTCTCAGAAGGCCCCAGTCATATCTGTCACTAGGGAAAATGTATTGGCCAACCAGCTGGTGGGGGATTGCTGCAGGTTGCTCATTGTCACTCAGTGAAATTGGTTGAAGAGTGCAATGCAAACCAGAAATGGAAAAATGTGCCTTTGGAAAGGTGCTGGTTTCAGCTGCAGTCAACATCTTTCAGTCAATGAATTTGGTGTCTTAGATGCAAACTATAAGTGACCGTGGCAATCTGCTTGCAACCAATGCAACTGCAAGGATGGTTTTGGTGCAACACACTCATTACAACTGTTTCATGCAGCAAGCATTCAGTAACCAGTCACATTTTTCAATACATATTTTTCCCTAGCGGCCAAAAGTTGCCAAGGCGCTCACTGACTGGTCGCTAGGTCTGTGTCACTAACCACTAAACTGTATAAGTGCAACAGATGGATGGTGACACTGGCGGCTTTTTGCTAATCGTCATTTCAGCTAAACTGAGTCACTGAACTGGTATCTCAAGTGCATTTGTAGAGAAATTTTAATGCAGTTATCTGAAAATAGTAGCTAATCATACTAACAGAAATTCCAGTAAGTCTGTAGTCAAGTCTTAATAAGTGAACTTCTATCTTATTACTAACTCATTACTATTTAGCAGGTTATCCGTTTCTGTGCATTACACCTTTACAGTTTTTGGATGCAGCTTGCTAACATCAGTGGATAATTTAGCTCACTATCCATTGCCACAAAAAGAAAAATAAGAATAAAGGAAAACATTATTGCTGGGGCCAACACGCTACAATTAAGACTTCAAAACTGGAAGTCTGACTATATACAAGTCTGGAAAATATCCTCTTACATGATTTTATTATCATTATCATTTTGTACATGGGCATGATTTAGAGTGTGGTTACTCTGTGACTGATAATTTACTACTATAAGCCCATGTTTCATATACAGCCTGGTTGACAGTTTACTCTATATAATGAATGCAACCTTAAAATTAACTGAGGACCGTAGCGCCGAGTAGTGTCAAACAGTAACAGTTTAAGGTTTTGAATGATAAGAAAAATTACAATTTGAAGTAATTTCTGTTAAGACTTTACCCTAATCCCCCAGCAGAATTCATTTTGCTAAAAATAATTACATGTAATTTCCTTCTGTGAATAACATCATTGCACAGCAGGTGAAAGGTCCCACTGGAAGGTGAAGCAGCAATTCAATGATGTTAAATGCCTCACAGGGGCAATAACTCCTGATTGTTGTACTTTCTTAATTACTTACTTTTTAAAAAGGGTGAACTTAATTATCCACACATTTCAATGGATTTAAATAATGACTGGTTTCAGCAGGTTTAAAACAGTTTGGATGTGACCGCGCTTGTGTTGCATGGATATGGGGATAAAGCAGTGAGCAGGCTGGCAGGATCAGAGCGATTCTGAATCGGTGACGTCGGTGGTTTTACCGCAGCAGCAGGTGTGACCATCTGCTGGACTCTCATCTGATATGTTTAAAGAATTGCTCTGTCATGCAGCTCACCTGACACAAAATGAGGAGATTAACGAGGCAGAAATATTAATTCTGCTGTGATTGGTGTTAATCTGAGGCTTAGCTGGTGTAAAAACTGGTGTTTCACTGAGGTTGTTTCAGTTAATGCCAGGATTCAGACAGTTGGGTCACCGTGCTGGGGCACGAATGGATTAGGTGACATGGAAATTATTTTTCAGTGTATGGTTATGTGTCTAATGTTTGGAACTAGAAACTAGGTCTATGCAGAGCAGTATGCACGCATGCATTTTCTCTGCATGTCTGCAGTTTTATATATAAAACAGCTACCTCAGTCACAGTGAACGCCACAAACAACTCCAGCTGCAAACTAAACACAACAACTGTGTTTTAAAAAAAAAAAAAAAATTCTAGTTACACAGCAAGAACAGCGCACCTCCACCTGACCATGACCAGACATCCAACTAACCAGCGCCTTCTGGCTCCGACACGTGGATACTGCGACTTCCTTCATTAATCCTCATGCACTCAGTTCGTCAACACCGGAAGATCACGCGGTCATAAAGCGACACTCTGATAAAGAGTTTCAAAATTCTCTGTTACATCAAACCCTTCTCCCTAATAAAAGGAGATCTTTTTGTAGGTTATAGCAGGTAAAAACATCTCGTATTCCAACTCAAATCACAGCAATCACATGGCAGGAACTGGATGAATGTGATGGATGACTGCAAAATGAAGTATATAATGTTACACTTTATAGTTTTGTTGTATATGAATTACAGCATGTTACTGTTAATTATATGTATACTCTTTGCTGACTGGTGCTGCAGAATATGCAGTAAAAGCAACATGAACGCCTATTTTTAAATCCTAGTTTTTATGCCATTAATCCTCCTGATATATTGCATTCATTAGCAAATATTTAGATAAATTCCCACTGCATGGCATTTTTAGTTTAAGTTACAGCTAACACCATGCAAAAAGTTCCAGATGACATGTATAGAAATTGCTGTAGATTCATGGATTTTAGTATATTACAGGAAAACATTTGGTTGTATGTATATATCTATTTATTTTGTTTAATTTTAAACAGGAGTGCAATCAGCAGTTGGGAGCTCCTTGTCTTCAGTCAAAATACAAGGGCCTTTATTTTAATGATAACTGTGGCTGCTAGCTACCATAATTACTTTGGTCACCATGATGTTGTCTGATGCACAGTTACAGGCAGTAGAGTGACTTGACAAAACGTTACTTTCATTTTTTACTATAGAAATTTGTTTTTACAATAATTTAAAAATTACAACTTTAGCAGCTACACAGCTGATGTCTGTACACTAAAATGTTCCTTAGTGGAAATTTCTAAATTCTTATCAAGATTTTCAGTGACACGTTTTGGACATCCCTGACTTGTTTTACAAGCATTCAAAATGTTTCTTGATGCATCTTTGAGTATCTTTACATCACATTACACCACATCCACATTTTTTATATTTAATTGTACCAAAGGGGTTTTTTTTAACCAAGTTACCCAGACAATTCAGTAAATCTTACCAACCCATCTCTTAGAGTTAAGTACTTGCAAACTAAGTTTTTATCCATCATGAGTACATCCAGGCAGGTTCCTGGTCCTACATTCACTCTGTACATTTAAAACAAGCTCAGCCATATAGCCAGAGTCAACAACTGTCCTCAGCGACAACATTTCAGTAAATTCTGGATTTCTTAAATTTTATGTTACAAAGTTTTAAAAGCTGTTTAAGTTGAGCCTGATGTTTCTTTACACATAACGAGGAAAAAAAGCTGGATCAGGTCATCATTCATTGAAAGACTAGCAACGAATACCAGAGTTCTTCTATTTAAGTGACAGATACGAACTATTCATGACGCTGTTTTGACAACATCCTCACTTTACTTTGATTTAAGATGACACTTGTGCTACTGTGTGTTTGTAGAGCTTTACCACCATTTGCTGTTTGCGTGATTAATCTCTGGAATGTGCAAACACTTGAGAGAGCTTACTTTGTTCTTTGTTGAATGCCCTTCATTGTATTTCCGTGAAAGTAACTGAGCCTGGTGGACTTTGTCACAAAGATTAAAGGCTCAGAAATACTAATGAGCATCGATGTCAAACATGGTTGTTTGGGGCTGTCACGGTGTAATGACAGCCCCAAACAAATAGGAAATTGCTGTCTAAAAATGTTTTCTTTTTACATGTCTTGATGCCTGATTGGGCTTTTTTGTGTAAAGTGAACTGGCATGGGATCTTATGCCCAGAAACATTTCATGTATTTAGTATTACATAGTGTTAGTGCTTGGATCATGATTTGTAGGTACCTTTCATATCATATGAGCATTTTTATACTGCTGGTCTATCTGGAAACAATTCACATGATATACCAGGAGAGCATGCGAGGCAAAATACACCAAGGAACTGCAGGCTGTGAAAAAACGGATGTGAAATTGTTGTGACAAAAATACAAGTGCCTTAGAAAGTTATTTGTTAAATTTCCATGTACTGAAAACATGGTTTACAGGAACTTTACAACCTTTGTTTTGCTGACAGAGCATATGACAGAGAAGCTCAGAAAAACACATAAGCCTGTCATTCAGAAGTGTGGAAGGCGTGTTTAATTTCACAGCTGACGTGTTGAAGTGTGGAGTGAGTGAGAGGGTTCTCATCATTGATAGGTTTTGCAGGATACGAGCAGGTTCTGCGTACAGAGACAGGTGCTGAAACATTACAGCGTATTTCTACTCACCCAGAGGCGATAAGGGCACGCGACTGAGCCATGGCGATACGCTGCAGCGCGGGACGGCTCAGCCCTGCGAGGCTAGACCGAGGTGGCAGGGGCGCCGCGCAGGCAGCAGCCGCGGCAGCGCCGGATGAAGACACCGGACCCAGGACACGGGCAGAAGGTGATGGGGTGCAGGTGGATGTAGCTGTGGAGATGAGAGGTGGCCCTGAGGCAGGTGCTGCGGGGGCAGAACAGGAAATGGAGAGAGAGGAGACAGAGGTGGAAGGGTGAGGGGTGGAGGTGGTGGAAGATGATAGCGTAGTGGAGGGCGGGGGGGGCGGTGGCAGCGGTGGTGGGAGAGGAGGAGGTGGGGGCCTTGTGGAGGAGATGGAGAGACCAGCTGTGGCTGACCCAAGAAGGGAAAGAGAATGGGTGAAGCCTCCTCCGTAGCCAAGGCTCGTAGTGCCAACGCTGCTAGCACCAACCATGCTCATACCTCCTGCACCTCCCATACCACCTATGTTGAATCCACCTGTCGCCCCAACCATGGATGTCCTGTGGGGGGAAAGCGACCTTGACAGGGTTGGAGGCCGAGGCAGGGTTAGTGAATAAGAGCCTCCTGGGATGGGGAGGCTGCTTAGTTTGGGACTTGGTGGTTTAGTCTGTGGTGGTCTTCGACCGAGAGTGTGAGCGGTCGACATAGTGCCTGCTTTGACACTTAGCACCAGCATACACTGCTGACAGGCGCATGGCTGTCCCAAGGAAGTGATGGCTGAAGCCGGGAGTGCCCCGCTGGGGTACGCACTCCCGTTTCCAGTCCCACTGCTGCTCATCCGGATCCCCATGCCCACTCCAGATACATCAACACCTAGAAGTCCTCCGTGTCCAGGCATGGACGTTGGCCCCCAGGCATGGTGAGACTTGGGTAGTGGCCCAGATACCAGCGGGTAAGCCAAATCAGAACGGCGCTGGATGCGTCTGCAGCGCTGCGTTTGCCCATTGATTTGGGTCATACTTTCGAAGTCAATGAGGTAGCAGAAACCCAGCGGCGCCAGGTCCAGCCAGGGCTGCTGACGGTCGCGCGCTGCCTGGATTGCAATGCCCACCTCAGTGTCGTATGCCGTCCAGCTGCCAGCGTCGTTCTCCCACTCCCACAACCAGCCCTGGCCTGGCGCTGATGTGGGGTCGTAGAAGCTGCGTCGCACCGGTCTTAGGGTACCTGAAGAACACGCCACAATGGACTGAATTACTGAACAGTAAACTATATTAGTATACATTAAAAAGAAGACTTGTACTGTGAATATGAAGTTCTGTAGCGACTTTTCACTGAGTCTGCTCAACATGACGCCAGGCGATGAGAAGTAGACGCGAGACGAGGAATGCGACTGCACTACAATTTGCTGCGGAGAAGTAGATTACAACCATAACAAATTCTACATGTCTGTGTTTGCTTGCTAAGAATTTGGGCAAACAGGTTGCCCCTGGTAACAGCACATGGTGTTCTGAATTCCGATTGGCTGGCAGCCTTGATCCGACCCAAAGCTGACTGTGTTTGCTTTCCCTGGGTGTCTAGAGAAACTCCACAGAGTCTCTATACTGTAAAAGCTCCCCACATCAAATCCCGGCTTCCGATAGCACTGCATACGTTGCGTTAAGAAGGATGCTTCACACTTGAGCCTCTTCACTGGCAATAATAACAGGGAAAAACAGAAAACCGTACAAATTCTGTGAAATAACACTTTTCGCAACTGTGACTCTGGAGCTTTAACATTGCACACTACTAATGAACACACAAAACATAAAGCACTGTTGAGCACATGAGGCCTGCCACGCACAGACGCATAATAATATGGGCTCGTTCACGAATTCTGCTCCTGTCAACCCCATTTTTTCAGTGTCCTCGCACTCCTGAAATTCCTCTCCTCCTCTCTTGCTGCTACTGCTTTTCTTCCTCAGACTGGGGCACCCTGCCTGTCTCCCTCATTTCAGCCTGGTTTCGGGTTTAGAAAATAAACCAGACAAAAGCTTTTATCAGCCAGCGCTGAGAAAAGGCCAATGTTGGGGTGTCTGCCAAAAAGAGGGGAAAAAAAAAAGGGGGGGGGGGTCTGACAATCCCCTTCTTTGTCTTATACCACCCTGCCTGGCCTGCTCGGTGAAATTGTGGCAGATCACCGCTTGTGTCTCCTGGAAGACAATACCGAGGGCCGTGTTTTGCAATGAAAACCTTCCCATGCATGGGCAAGCACACACTTCCTGCCAGGAATGACTCACTTCAGAGCTGACACCTTTCAAAATCCAACCTCTTCAATGCTGGAGTGCACAAATCTAGGGGCCGTGTGGAGGGGGGTGTCACTGAACTGGTGAAGATGGCAATTCAATGATTTGAGATTTTAAGATGAAAATGATTCAATTTATGTCACTGAGTGAGATCTTTAGACCACTAAACCCATCAGCTTCTGCATGATGATTATCAATAACAACCCGCCAGCATAAAAAAAAGAAAAAAAGGCCTCCACCTCAGGCTCAGCTTCAGCATTACACCCCCCCCACCACCACCACCGCTCTCTCTCTCTCTCTCAAACACACCCTCCCTCTCGCCCCTCTCCCCCCTCCCGTTTCTCACCTGTGTCCTGTCGGAACTGGTGCATGGAATGCAAATCGATGATGTAGGGCGAGAGGCGAGAGTCCACCTGGCCGAGGACGACACTACCACAGCGCGGGTCGCTCCGGATGACTGCCTCGATGTGATGACAGACAGCCGGGCTGTAGGGCCGCCAGCGTCCGTGCTCGTTCAGCCATTCCCATACCACTACGGCGGATGCTAGTAACATCCTACTCCTGAAAAGACAGAAAAACAAAAACAAAAAATGACAATACCGAGGCACAAATGAAGGAGAAGCCGGGGCGACGGGTGTTTAAAGGTACCCCGCTGATGCCTCTCCGCCGCGCAGCCCTGCGCACAGCGGCGCTGCATCCATCTTGGACAGTTTGCAACCCAGATGTGTTTTCAGTGCTATCTGTGCTTCTAAGTGCATCTTTCGGGATGACAGCACATGCAATCCGTACCTTCCATGTTTGTAGTTTCGGAGGTGCAGCAATTATTAGGTCCTTTTATTGCACGGGGGAGATACAGAGCGTTTCGTGGAAGCAAAGACAGAACAGAAGCCTTCCAGGATGGTTGCATTTTACTCCCTATGCAGATGAGTGACGTCTACCGAAATCAATTCTCAGCCACAGTCAAGTTTGGGTGAGAGGAGAAAATGCAACTTGGATGCTCACGGTGGTGCGGCGGTGGTGAACTAGGTTACTGTCATGAACCGACTTTCATAGTAAACTGTAAGATTTAAAAATATATATATAATCAGACAAAAAACGGAGGATTTTTTTTAAAAATAGATTTTTAATATTTACCCCGTTAAATCGTCTCCTCCTGTAAAAACAAACAAACAACAACACTGCTTTGTAGAGTAGTTTGTTTAGTATTGATCCACCAATATAACTGTAAGAATGAGGTAAAATCCCGTGTCCGTGTTACATAATCGCTCTAATAAATTTTCGGAACACTAAGTTTGGAGTTAGCTTTACTTATTGGCTCATCCAAAATGCCTCCATCGACCAGCTCTCACTTAACTATCAGGTACTGGACGGGTGAAAATAAATCTTTGAGGCTCGCGTGTATGAACACCCCCACGCCTCCAAGGCATCCACCGTCCAATCACATTCGAGCACGGGCTGCTTTGGGCCAATCGCAAACCTACCTCACCTCGCGCACACATTGAGGTGACGGTGTTTGCTATATAGTTATGCCGTATTGCTTTAAAAATTTTTACCTCTTCTTCTGTGACTTCTGTGACAATATTGCACTTTATAACATTTACAACTTATACGGAAATAAAAGTTGAAAAAAAAATCTTTGGAGATGCCGGGGATTGAACCCGGGACCTCATACATGCGAAGCATGCGCTCTACCACTGAGCTACATCCCCATTGGCTGAATGATCAACAAGGAGAGGATTTATCTGTAACTCATGGCTGTACCGCTATTGTGGCTGATTTTGGTGTAATTACGACTTTAATATTGAAAGTTATATTGTTATTCATATGTATTCGCTCCGGTTAATGCATACAACAGGAAACTTGTGGCGTACCGCTAGCATGTTTTTTCTCTAAAACCCTAAAAACATAAAACACGGAAGAATTTTAGCTTCGTCATGCTATGATCACGTTATGTACACATGCTTCCGCTGATAGCATTACTGCATGTTTTATATATTTTTAAAGTATACAATTCATTCGTATTTTCAGTATGTGGTTTATTAAATTTTCAACCATTTACACACCATATAAAATGTATGTTGACTTAAAGTTTGATCGGTTACATTCACTTGTTTTCAATAAAACAAATAACGCATTATTTTGTTCTCACTATATTTAATTACTACTCTTTTTTTTATTTCTACAAACGGCATAAAGAACAACAAAAAACAGAGCAGAAAACACTAAAAAAAGTTTCCAGTTTTCAATTTCTTATGTAGATTAAAATAAACATTTAAAGCAAAAAAGTATAGACAGGTATTGGTTTTTTTTACACTTTACAGTTACAATCTAGAGTACCCCTGTATGTTTATATAACTGCTTTATTCATCAAAAAAATTTGACCAGAGGAAAGCAAGGTCAGTGAGGTCATGAAAGTTTAAAGCTCTTTGGGTTTAATGGGTGGGTGCATGTATCTTTTATTTTATTTTATTTTTTTAGACTAATAGAAGGAATTTGCAGTGGGGAGACATTTAGGGGATGAAGCTGATGTTTGTGAAATCCTGATTTGGCAGTTTCCTCAGTCTTATTCATTATTTCTGATTCTCACAACGCCGTCACGTCACCTTTACCCTCACCACCTTCTTCAGACCAGATCGCACTTCCAGAGAACTGCTTTAGATCTATCAGCAATCCCGGCCCTCCACTTGCCTCAGCTTTACTCTGCTCTTCTCCCACTTTCTCCTCCTTTTCTTCACTTTTATCTTCCGTCTCTCCCTCTGGCTCAGACTCATCGTTAAGTTTGGTTTGCTCTCCTGCCTCTGAACTCCCAATACTTGAGTCATCATTTGAAGTATTACTTTCTTTCTCCTTAGCATTACCAGTGTCGTTGTCCTCCTCCTCTTCATCTCCCTCTGTGTCACTCTCCTGACTACCACCACTATCCACCTGTTCTTCTTCATCTTGGACTTCCTGCATTTCCTCCCCTTCCTCTTCTTCATCACTTCCAGGCCACAGCTGGACCCCAAGACGTGCCCCCACAGCTAACGCTGCACTTCTCGCCTGGTCCCTGAGACCTCCTTCCTTGTAGACAATGCGTCGGACTGTATATTCCCCTTCAGCCTCCCTGTTCAGCTTCTTGTACAGTACAAAGAGCACAACAAGGAGGAATAATAGGATGAACAAAAGGCCCAGCACCAATGGAGTGCTGTTTTGTTCAGAATCCCCCATCCCTGAAGGAAGGACAGAGAAGAGGTTCAGAATTAGTATGAACACACATGGGGAATCAGTTCATTTTCATAAATGTTTTGGTGATGTAGGATTTCAGAAAACACATGTTTACATTCTTGCCGAGTTAGATTAGAAAAATGACATTTTACATCATTCTCGTTTCATTTAATTGAAGCCTGAAATCTGATAGAGTAGCGAAATACGAAGGGTGCAGTACAAGGAAATCAGTCACAGGTGGACACAAGGGGCAAAGCTGATGTATAAATTCCTATATGATTTTTTTTCTTCATAAAACCCATTAGGCATTTGAAGATAACTCTCTTTCAAGCAAGCCTTGCCTCTTTGAATGATCTTAATGTGAAATCATATGCATTCAACCAATAACTTGCCAACAGGGTGTGAGGTGTGATATATATTTATCTGGATTTGTATGTGAGCATTAAAATGTGTCTGTGGGTGGAGCTTTCAGTGGAAAGACTGCTCGGTCTAGCAGGAGCAAACCGTGGTCAAGTACTAACTAACCTTGTCCCTTTCATAGTCTAGCTTGTTTCGTTAAATGAGAGACCCATTGTAACGGATAGCTGCGCATTAATCACCTCACAGTAAGCAAGTTCTGGGTCTGGGCAGAACTGCTTGTCAGGTTAGCTGGTGGTTTAAAGTTGGATGAACATGTGTCATTGCAATTATTTCATTTTACAAAGGCGCTCCGAAGACATTTTTTAACTCATAAATTTGACTCTCTTATAGTCAAAAAGAGTCAAACCTGTGAACTTTATCCACCAGTTGAAATTCTGCAGTGAAACGGCTGAAAATGATGATCAAATTGCATAAATTAGAAATTTTCAAAATTCTAGAGTGACAAACACGCAATTTTTGGCACTTATATCCACTTTTGAAAGTTTGTTTCAGTCGTTTGCTGCATTACAGTTTGCTTTGGTCCCAAGAACACCAGCTAAGAATCATTCTGACACAACAAACTAAATCTGACAGTTGCGTTGTGGTGCAAATTAAAAAAAGAAATAGCAAGCAAGCAAGATTTACAGCTGCTTTAGGCCTTTTTTCAAACACAAAAGCTGTGTGTTTTTTTTTCTAACACTGCTTAGCAAAGCTAACTGTCTGCATCATCTTCATATTTCTACATATGACAGCAATATGATTTTTTTTTTTTTATCAAACTCTTGGCAAGAAAGTCATTAACACTGTTTATCACACACACACACAAAACAAGCACTTCTAAAAATAGGTACATTTTTAGCTTTAAGAGCAGCTTTCACTGTTTATTTTAGCAAGGGTGTGCCTTATCACTTAAAACAATGCAGTGTGTGCACTTGAGGGAACACAAAAGCAGAAAGCTGTTTCTCTCTTTGCACTTTTAAACAATGGAAACTGAGAGTCTGCCACAGACTTTGTGTAGGGCTTCTGAACTCATTGTCAGTCCACTTTTAACTCGTTGCAATGACACAAATCTGACTTTGCTACAATTAAATGTAATTAAAAATGTGCATTACCTCCTTAGGAAGAAGTTACAGTTGAATTAAAGAAAAAAAATTCCTGGATGGTTTGGAGTCTCAGTTACAGGCTGAACTTTACAGTCACAAACTCCTGGTGCTTTCAAAGCAGCTGTGAACTTGTCATCAGGAGATCCATTGGTGAATTTTATACTCAGGATCTAAACATGAAATTAAAAAAGAGGTAAATTGACAAAGTTAAGGCATGCACAACACTGCACAAAAACGGCAGTGGTACTACTGAAATGACCTATCATCTGAACAGCAAGTGCACAATATTGCACGATTTATGATGAAGCATCACTAATTGTAGCTTTCTAAATCGAGAGGAAACATTGATGCATTGCTCAGCGTTAACCTGAAACTTTTTCTCCATATACAAATGTGTTCTTTGCACATTAAAATTTAGAAAGTTTTTTTTAAAATCAATCTTTACCAAAACATAACACAGGCTCACAGGTTATAGTTATATACATACTCACACTGGAGATGTTACAGGAAGTCTGCCCTTGTTAAACTCTAAATTGTGTTCACTAGGATGACAGGAAGCTTTGCAGACCGCTCAGAGCGTTTGCTGGTTTCCTGTCAAAATGATAATTGAACAGCATCAGTCAGCCCGCCATGGGTGGAAACTTTTTCACTCGGAGTTCATCAGACCGAGAGCCGACATCAACTATTGCAAAATTAATCAAGAACTAAAGCAGGTCCACTTACAAAGAGCAATTAAAGCCAAAATGGATCAGAATAACTGATCTAAGTTGCAAATTATTGCCTGAGGTGCTGTAATTGTACCTCAAATGTAGCTTAGCATAGATTAAATAAATGCTTCAAGTACTTCAAAATCCAAAGTATTAAAAATCACAACAGGGGAAAAGCAGACAAAGCAGTTTCAGTGTAAAAGATGTGCGCAGCAAAAATGAGCTTAAGAGAAAAACAGGAAGGACATTTTTTTTAAAAAACCCGAAAAACTTACCAAAGTTGTGAGTGAGAGATACTGTTTGTGTTGCTGGAGAGCGAAGAATGGCAAAGAGGCTGACTTGTGTCATTTAGGGTGTGTTAGAACGAGTGCGTAGAAAAAGAAGAAGAAGAAAAAAAGTGAGAGAGAGAGACAGCAGGGGGGTGATGCATGACATGTGATGCAGAAAGTGCTCGCTGAAGCCCTCCGAGGAGGTGGTGAGAGCAGAGATTAAAGAGAGACTTTGACGGGGTGTGGTGATGAGCACAGATAAGGAAACACACAATTATTTATGGAAAGAGGAAGGTGCAAATTTGAATTTGTTCCTTGCGAGGTTGACAAGTCACTTGGAAACTGCAGGTGTGAAGTCTGTGAAGTACACGTGCAGAACATGCATGTCTCATTACTTGTTGCACAGGTCTGTGAATGAACTTATATATATAGTTTTCTTTTTTTTTTCAGTTGGAAGTTTGTTAATTTGGTTTGGTTTTGCTTTATTGGACATATAAACCAACAAAACAAGTCTGGTGGTGTACATGAACCCGAAGGCAGCCTAAGAGCTAAACCCTGATCTATATTTCTTTTTAATCAACCCCCAAACGAAGGACTTAATTACATATTACAACAGTGATATCTGAACCTATCAAAAGAGTGCATCATGTTCAAAAAGCTGTGCTGAATATGAAACCACTTTGCCACATCCTGTTTTTGCTCCACCAGCCTGCCTTCCACAGCCCCTACACCCAACAAAGACAGCTAAACCAAATCTGTACAGTAATACTGCACTGTACTACACTCTAAAGCCAGCCTACATCTGTTTCCTATTTCACTTTTCTATTATCTTTCTATCTTATTATGCACCTGATATTTTTTGGCCGTTAACCCTGAAAATCCATATCTATACAACTCTAATCATAACTCTGTTGTTTTGGGTTTTTTGAGGGGGAGGTTAAGCACTCTTGTGTTGTTTACATAATTCAGTGATCTACTGTTCTAACCTTGGGTTATTAACACTTTGAGCTGTTGTGTTTCAGAATGGTACTAAAGCTCCACATTGTTACTTTTACGCTGACTTGAGAGGAGGAACTGGGTGGCCTCTTTTTAGGCTTTTGCATGGTTGATTGGGTTTGATTTTCATTCTAAAAAGATCACAGGTTGTTCTGTTATTCTTTTTATTGTTGTTATAAGCCTTTCTAACAAGCCTCCAGCTGCTTTCTAGTACAAATCAGATAAAATGGCCTTTGCTGGGTGTGAGGAATTTTAATTGATCTGACGAGCAGTCAAGTACAACACGTTAAACTGTTTTGTTTGTGTTTTGTGCATCTGCTTAAATGCACAAAGCAGCAGGCGATGGCACGGTTACCAAACCCAAATACCATAGTCTCTTGGCCATTTATTAGGTACACGTCGCTAATACTGGATTGGATCCCCTTTTTGCATTGCGAACTGCTTTAATTCTTCATGGCACATATTCATCAAGGTGCTGGAAACATTCCTCACAGATTTTGGTCCTTGATGTTCATCTTGTGTCAGGGGTGGATCTAGAGAAACCTTCTTAGGATGGCATGAAAATCAAATGGGGTGGCAAAAACACACACACACACACACACACACACACACACACACACACACACACACACACACACACACACGTGTTACATATGGTTAAAATGATTCAAATGGATGAAGTATACACACCATGGGGTGGCTCATTCACAAACACAAGTCTAACTTAAGTTTCACACATAAAATCTGAAATGACTATGGTGTTGATTTAAAATGTGCTTTGGCACATCACTTGCTACTGACAACAAGAAAAAAAGCCGGTCTGTGCTATGGGTTGAACCATTTGTAAACAGTGGGTGGGAGGGGGGTAACACTATGCAATATATTCAGTTTTAGAATGTGTATTTCAGGGTTAACTGTAGCTAGGCTCAAAGTGTTAATGCTGTCTTATTTTAATAAACAACACTGTCATATGCAAAACTAGGGTGGCACTTAGGGTGGCAAGGGATCAGTTTAGGGTGGAACATGCCACCTTGAAACCTTTGAGAACACATCTCAAAGGTGTTCTGTTGAATTGAGATTTAAAGACTGTGGAAGCCATCTGAGTACACTGAACTCACTGTCATGTTCAAGAAACCAGTCTGAGGTCATTTGAGCTTTGTGAAATAGTGCGTTATCCCACTAGGGATAGTGTACTAGGCAGAAGATGGGTGCACTGTAACAATGCCTGGTTGGTGCTAAGGAACCCAAAGTGTGGTAAGAAAATATCCCACACAGAACTGTTGAAACAAGGGAGCTGTCACGCTGTTTATGCTAAAAGACTAGCATCTGAATGCTGCAGTAGAAATCGAGACTCATAATATCCGGCAACATTTTTCCAGTCTTCTGTCCAACTTTGGTCTGTGTAAGCTGTAAGCCTCAGTTTCCTGTTCTTAGCTGACAGGAAGTGTCACTCAGTGTGGTCTTCTGCTACTATAACCCCCATGTGTTGTGCATTCAGAGACGCTCTCCTGCACACTTTGGTTGCAATGAATAGTAATTTGAGCTACTGTCTGGCCATTCTCCTCTGACATTTTCACCCACAGAACTGCTGCTCACTCAGTATTTTCTCATTTTCAGACCACTCTCTGTTGGTAGAATGTGATCACACATACACACCGTGATCTGACTACTTCATATGAAAAAGGCCAATTCACATAAAGTAAGAATTAATGTTTATTGAACTTTCACAATGTAGTCTGATTAAAACTGCTACTTTTTTTTTTTTTTTTTTTTTTTTACAGTCAATGTTACATCAGTGCATAAAGAAATAAATAAAGTAATAAAGGGGTAGTCTTTATGTGGAATGTACCAATGTTATTCTACATTTGTAAGAAGAACAGATTAATAACAGATCAATGCCTCTAAATGTAAATGTCAAATGTAATAGCAAAAAACACAAAACTACACGAATCTAAAAGTGCTTTTTCATCAACACAAATACAAGCGCAAAAACGTAGAAAAGCCTCCACACTTGAACCTTTTTCTTGCTGCTACCAAATCTGGTCTGCAATCCGGAGTAGATTTGGAACAGTTTAGTCAGACTTAGCTGCACGGTCACTGTAGTGTAAGGTTGAATATTTAAAAGAAGAAAAAAAAGGTTCCCGTCCCATGCCCAGTCTGCAGGTCTTTCATATCATTGGAAGCAACAACTACAAAATGTGACATTTGCTGCTCAGATCCTGATTGGTTCTCGAGTGGTCGTGTGACACTGCGGCATTTCCGCGTGCTTCAAAAAGAAAAGAAAAAAAGAAATTCTGTGTTGTGTTTATGACAGGTTACAGTGTAACATAGTGTTATCTTTACGCTGTTCTCGTCTGACAACATGAGGTACAAAATCACAAGTGTCACCTTCTCACTGATTGCAAACACTACACACAGCTACGAATACACATAAATATTCAGCTACGCTCTCATCGGCCATCATTCACACAGCTCTCGCTGCCGAGGACAGTTAACTTTACACGTGGTGTTCTATTATGGAGTAGTAAAACAAAGCACGAGTCACGCAGTGAGATAACAACCGGGGGTTTGATATGAAATCACAGTTTAGCAGCTTAATCTACCTGATTAAATAGCCCTAATGGTTACATTTGTTAGTGCGTCAGAGAGAAAAACGTACAGGAGGTACTTAATAGCTTTGCTATAGACTGTCAGCCTTCGTTAGCTCCAATATAATCCTTTTCAACACAACTTTGTGCGTCAAATTGAGGCAACTGTGCCGATGCAACTCCTTTAGGGTGCTTCGAAATTAAAGCAAAGATCAAAACTGCATTATATGCTCCGTCACACAGCGGCAACGATATCCTTTACCCAGTTGTCACCCACATATTGTGGTCTTGGAAACAATAGCTGTAAGCTCCTATTTATTCACAATTAGTTGCTGCTCTACACTACATTCTTCAGCCCACACTGCTTAAGGTACTGTTGACTCTAGTAAGGCTATGGTCTATGGATTTAAGGGGGAAAAAAAAAAGCCATCTGAATGTAGTGAATCTTCCGCTTGCTCATACATCCCCATCTTCAATCCGTGCTAGCTGTCTCTCCAGCAACTCAATTCTCTGATTCTGAGCAAGCACGACGGCCCGCAGAGCTTTCATTTCTGCTAACAGCTCGCTCAACACGTCATCCTGAAAGAAGAGAGAGAGAGAGAGAAAAAGCAAGTCAAAAATAGCTTCAAAAAATCTTAAATCAGCATCTCACTTGCTGCTGACCGACCTCTCTCTTTGGCCTATCGCCGTTTCCATCCGTCTCCCTCGTGGCCGCTGTCGGCTGTGGCGTCTCTTCTTCTGTCTCCTTGGCGGCAGAGGTAGGTGTGGACGTGGGAGCTGCTACGTTCCCTGCGGAAGGTGGGACGGCCCCGGTCCCAGAGTCCTGAGAGACGAGCTTGGGCTTGCTTCTGAGAGTGTCTCTGTGTTTGGATGGAGGAGCTGTGTAGCCACCACTCAGGGAGACCAGCAGCGGTGGCGCGTCCTGCCCCGCGATCCACTCGTCAGCCAGGAGGGCTGGCTCCAGGCCGGCTGTGTCTGGGTAAAGGTCTCCCTGGAACAGATCTGACTGGAGAGGAAATATGGAAACTTCATTAGCTATTAAAAAAAAGCAGTTTATAAAGTCCACTTTTAAAGTATGTGTGTGCCTTACCTTTCTTGGTACAGTCATAGAAATGGGTTCCACCTTCCTCTCATGAAGCTTATAAAACCTGCCGAAAAAGCAAGGACAAAGTCCCGTCTGACGTTATTCTGCATTATTCTTTCCCACTTTTAGGAGACTGGTCAGTTCCTGAAGTAGCTGTGTATTGTAGTTTTTACTAGTTACGGGTACGCATACGGTTCTTACCTGGCAATTTCACACTTATTGACATCCACACCTCTTTTACTCTGAAAGCCTGCACCCCTCTGAGGCTCTTTGCTGCTGTATAAGCTGAGGAAGTGAACGTACGGTGATTCATCAGTCACTTCAAAGTATCGGATGGTGCAGTCCCCCTGAAAGCCATGAGATTAACAACAAAAAAACAAAACAATCACGATGATTGACGCTGCATAGAACAAGCTAAATTTCTATTTGCCACATGATGCCAAGGCTTCACCTTCCCACACAGGTAGACCATGTTTGTGTCGGGGTCATAAAAGGGCAGCAGAACTCCATTACTCGTATCCATTTCCTGTATTACCATTGGCTCTGAGAGGTCTTTCTGTAAGATAAAAGCATTTTCACATCACTAGAATGCCTACTTTAACAATCACACATGTTTTTTGTGTCTCAAACCTTTTCCATGTGTAAAATTCAGTTCACCTGCATTATACCACATGTCTAACAAGAAACTTACAGTATCCCACAAAGCCAGCTGCCTCTCGCTCATACGGCTGAAGCCTGTCGTCAGGATTTTTCCATCAGAGAGGAACACGGCTCTCATGGGCCTGGTACCATCATGGACTTTCTCTCTGACCTAGGAAAGCAGTCACAAGCTGATCACTGACGCGTTATACCAGAAATGAGAGCCGAGCCGTGCTCCACGCTTTGCTCACATCTTCACGGACAGCATGAATGTGAAATCACCTTGAGGACGGCGCCTCTTCGCGGATCGATGACTCGGAGGGCTTTGTCCTTGCAGACGGTACATATCGCACTGCCGTCCTTGTTCCAGCTGACATTGTAGATCAAGTCTGGGTGGGCGTCATCAAGCTGGTACACTAGCTCCCCCGTGCCCACGTTCCACACGCAGATCACATTATCACAGCCTACAGAGAGGGAAAGACAACATCCAAGGAAGAGGGTGTGAAGCCTGAAATTGTACAGGGCAAGGATGTGAGGATAAACAGATGCAGATGTTGCCGATGTTCCTATAAATTCATTTGCTTTTCTTGTTCGTCTTGAGAAAGTGACAGGTTATCGGTGCAGGTGTATTATGAATGCATTATGACTAGGGATGGGTACCGGTATCTGGTGCCATCATCTGACATAAACGGTAGTAACCAGACCGAAAAGCAGCACACATTTCGGTGCTTTATTTCCTGAGCTGTGATACACTTCTAGCCAATCATTTTACGTTTCCGAGAATAGTAGGCGGGCCCAGGTACGTACGTTCTTTTAGAGCAGAGCTACAGATTAAAAATGCCCAAGGCGAAGCGGTCAAAAGTCTGGCTGTACTTCACAGCAAAAGATGCAAACTCAGCAGCCTGCAACAAGTGCTTTAAGCTGATACTGTGATACTGTCAAAGGAGGTAACACCTCAAATCTGATGAAACACCTGGTGACGCATAGCGGTTTTTTTAAAAGCCGAGAAATGCGCCGTATTTGATAGCTTGCTGCGAGACCTCACACCGAGCACATCTACTGCGGGTGTGGTGCCTGTTATCGGACCCGGAGCAACAGCCCCCAAAAACCCGAAGAGGAGAGTCCTGGCCCCTAGCCCTGCCAGTGTAGCAGAAATGATGACGGATGATGATGGCAGCAGCAGCCGTTCTTCTCTGCGTGAGTAACTTAACGTTGTTTGTGTGTAATTTACGTTGAGTAGGCTAACCACGTTATTACATTAATGCATGTAAGGTGAACTAGCAAACACCGTCGTAGTTACATGCAGCTGTCTTCTTGTTTGATGGCAGATGCTCCCTTCACCCTGGCCAAAAAGGCTAAAATGACCAAAGAAAAAGTGGGAAACAGCTAAACATGAGAGGTTTTTGGACAAAGTTTGTGTTTTTTCCATTGTTTAAGCACTGCTTCCAGCCAAGAGTGATACCATATATGCCCCATAGCTGCAGAGAAGGCTAACATTGTTATCTTTTTACAAAAAAAACAGCTGAACATGAGAGGTTTTTGGACCAATTTTGTGTTCTCCATTCTTTAAGCACCGGTTCGAGCACCGTTTAAGCACCGGCACCGTTTCAAAAGTACCAGTTTGGCACCGGTATTGGATAAAACCTAAACGATACCCATCTCTAATTATGACACCATATATCAATATATAATAACAACAGGTTAGGGCGATGCTAAATTGAACAACAGTGTGAATGGATGTCTGTCTCTGTGTTAGCCCTGTGACAGATACTACCTACACACACTACCTCAGTATGTCATTAACTTTATCAAAGTAAATATTGGTAAAGTGAACTCGCGGTGAGACAAGCAAAGAAGCAAAGTATTAACTGATCTGACACATTAAAACTGAATAATAATGACAATACACACACAATAGCACAATGCAGTGAACAAATCCCTTTTGCATCTTTAAAGGAATTCCCCGATAGTTTAAAGTTGCTTAATCGAAACACCATCCGTGCCGTTTTCAGCGTATTGTATCACGGCTCGCTCTGTGATTCCAAACTGGGCTTTTCTGCCTTCTCCCTGATATGTTCTGCATCAAGTCTCAACTTCTAATTACATGTGTCGTACATGGAGTGTGTCCTATAAATGGTTGAATCCGTCTTGCTGGTGTAGTTACTTTTCTCCATCAGTGGCAATGTCACAAACAATCACATCATTTCCTGCCTAATTTTGAACAAGTCATTGTTGTTGATCTTTCACATAAAAGATTCATTTATTTGTGTTGTTAGTTTAAAGAAGATGTAGCTAGAGTGGAAAGACGAGTCGATTCCTTGCACTTCAGGCCAATATTTTAATTGAAATGGAGTGAGAGCAGTGGAGCTGTTTGCTGGGAGTCGATCTGTGACATGATGTCAGTACCTCAATATTCTTTTTTGATTCATTCCCCTTTACAGTACAATTAATGATAGCCTGGTAGCAAATATTGATGTTCATTTAAACAAGCAGTTGCACTTAAACATGTTTCCCCTATCAATGTTATTCAACTGATTGAGTCCTTGCAGTGGATCCCAAAAGGAATATGACAAAGTGAACAATTAACAGAGCCACTTCACTGACACGATCAAGAATCAAATAATTATGATAACTGTACACAGATAACATAATACACTGTATTTGATGCTATATCACGATACCAGCAGTTAATGTGAGTGATTTGAAAGTGTTATATAATTGAATACAATTCTAATCTCACTCCATTATGGAAATTTAGCACAGTATAACTGTGTTGTTGTGTTGCCTTTCTCCTCGCTAACGCTAACTTATACTGAGGAGCAACAACGCCTGCAGAGCTGCTTAAAAAAGCTGGTGGTAAAATAATGCAGCGTGAACAATATGCACTCTTCTCAGTATGCATTAACATAAGTGGGCAGCTTACATTCTTACACTGCCATGAGGATCCCGCAGGCCAAACATTACTTTATGTGCTTGTGCGTATAGTAGTGCCTCCTTTGCGTAGGCTACATTTCCAATGGAAACCAGCTCTGGCAGCTTTTCAGCAAAGTGTAATTATTTTTCAGGTTAATCACATGCTGTGAGTTGCCTAGGAGGGAAATCCTACTCCATACTTGTATTATGCAGCAGTATTTGAACTGGCTGTCACTGAACACCAACATAGTAAGACAGGAGCTGCTCCTCAACTCTCACTGTTTACAAATGGACGGGTGTATGTCACTTTCATCTGGATAATGAGGAATGTTTAGCACGGGGAAGCTACGCCTCGAGTTTCACTGTCACCATATTTGGAGTTTGTTAAAAGGTAAAATGATCCCTGGATGTTTATTACAAGGCAAAGGTTACCTTAATTCACCATATAAAACTCAAGTACAATACATTTCCAGTGTGCAAACACAAGCCCTTTGTTTTAGTTCACTTTTTTATGGAAATATATGTAAAGCAACATACAAACTACACCAGCCTGCTTCCACAGTGGCGCAGTTTAATGTTTAGACCATGTTCTCTACACAACACACTTAAAAAACACACCAGTCATAGCCAGTTATCACTGTTATTTTCCACAGATGTGAACCATGTTTGGTTATAGGAGAACAATGGGAGCACTACAATGCTACAGATGGTCCTACCTGCAGTTAGGAGGATATTGAAGGCAGTTGGGTGCCAAGCCAGGAGTCCCACTCGTTTACTGTGTCCCTCAAGGGTCACAGTGGCATCAGTCATTGGACTTGTGAGCCCACCATCTGGGATCTGCCACACCTTCAACATAAAGCAGACATATATATGTGTGTCGTATAATTTTTACAGTTTTCCTGACATATTATTAACCTTACTGCTATCAGAGCCTTCATTCCCCTCACCATCTCCCTCCTAAACAGTTGAACTGTCACACTGCTAGACAGCAACAGCAATTTATGCACACTCTGTGGTATCATTTCTGCAATCCTGCATTTTCTGTATATAAGATTTAGATTGGTTATTTTATTGCCAGTTTATACATATATGTATGTGTATATATAGACAGACAGACAGATAGATTAGTGCTGTCAGCGTTAATCTCGTTAAAATGACTGTAACGTCACAACCGCAATAACGTGGCAAATCTCTGTTAGCGAGTGCATTGGGCTGCATGGCGCTAACACGTTAACAATCTAGCCGTGCTAACGTGTTGACGCCATGCAGCCCCACGCACACGGCAATCCGCGCTAACTCGCTAATGTCATTTTAACAAGAATAACGCAGACAGCACTTGGAGTACATCATCATTTCTTCATCCAAATTTACTCAATACCACATTTATTTTTACCTGTTAAATATAAAGCTACAGCCAAGACATGATTGGCTTTGTTTAATAGTAAGGCTGTTAGAAGGAAAAAAACAGCCAGCTAAGCTAGTCCTGCACAATACACCTTTTAAAAGATTAAAAAAAGCTCTGACATTTTAGGAAGTGACCTTTGAAGTAGCTCCATAGCTTAATTTGCTACGTTTGGTCAGAGCTAGCCTAGCTACTACCCAATTATCGATATCAACTAAATATGCATTTAGGTTCTCTTTCAACATTTCAGATTTTTATTAGTTAATATATATTTGTATTTTTTTAAAACAGTATCTATATCCCAGTATAGCTTTTTAGTAGTATCAAAAGTGATTTACTTTCTGTTAAAAAATGGTAAGGTGTGCCTGAAGAAAAGACTATGGGTGCTCGTCAATCATTTATCTGGAATCAGTGACATTCTTTTAACCCCCCTCCTCGCCCAGCCGTGTCTAACAGCTGAGGAATGCCAACTTGTTTCACAGAGACCTCGCCGTAAGTTTACACAGCTGTGATCAGAGAAACAATATTACCTACACCTAAAAAATGCTGCAAACCAAGCACGCACCCCTGGCAGTCGTCTCCTTCAGCTGAACAATCACTGTTTAAAAAAAAAAAAGCTCTGGAATTTCTTGGATGACTTGACAAAGCACCTAAAGTGTTGATCCAGGCTCCAACCTAACCTCAGAAATGACACGACCTCTGTCCCCACACCACACACTACAGGAAACCCTCATATGTTTTGTATTCACACCAGCACTGGCATTATGGACGGACCCAGGGCACCAAAGACCTCTCAACTGAATTCTACTGACATAATTTTACAATTATAAGTAAAATTAAGTCATACAATATGATAAAGAAAGTGTTAAATACACAATGTTAATTATTATAGTAGTTTGAAGCACACTCAAGGTCTGCACCCTGAAGTCTGATGTGTTTTCATTAGCAGCAGAAGAAGGACCAACACAGCTTTAGTGGGTTAAGGTTGTGGCGGGTTTGATGCCTACGGACGTCAGATTACAGATAACTTGACCACAAACCACCAGCACAGAACTTTTACAAGGTTTGAAAATTTTACCTTCACCGTGCAATCTTCTGAGGCACTTGCAATGACATTGTCATCATGAGGACTCCACTGGATGTCCAACACTGGTGCTGCATGACCACAGACTGTGGGACAGGACTGGTCGATTCTTCCACTCTGTAGAGAAAAACAGAGTGTTTCAACCATTAATGCATTATCCAGTCCTGCTAATGGTCTCGTAAGTGTAGAAAGTACTTTAGTCAGGCATGCAGCAGGCTGTTAAAAAGTTGGTGACATAATGCTTTTAGTAGGAGAGTGGAAGAAACATCGATCTACTGTTTATCTGATACTCTGTAATGTAGGAGACTGAACCTTGCTGACTGGAACCACGAGGAAGGCCCCTCCTCCACCCGCTTCAATGATAACAGCAATGAATTTGGGGTTGACTGCACAGAGTGGACTGTCCCACGTCACCCGGGACACTCTGACATCATCGATGCAGTGCTCGGCTTTCCACGCCTGGGCGAAAACATGGCGGAATTTGCTCTGCCTGACCACACCTCGCCGGAAAGACATACCTGAGGAGATTAAGATTACACAGAGGAACAGTTACAATTCAGCAACCTTAAATGGACAGATGCTGCTGAATGACAGTAAATTATTAACTCATCAGCTGAAAAGTAAAAAGCTTCTGTCAGCAAACAGTAATCAAATAAGCAGGATAATTATTAACCAAACAGCCAATAAGCTTGAAAAATAAATTCTGGTTTAATCATTTGGACTGTGAAAAAAAAAGATATTTTCCCCAGTAAAATATGGCTAAAATGAAATATTGTAACCTTTTAAAATGGACTATATCTTATTTAAAATGCATGTTAACTAAAACAAGCAACAATACATGTCTTCTTTATCTACTCAGATCTCCATTTTTCAGTATATTTTATGACGGAAAATAGACCTTGACTGTTACAGGATTTTTAAGAACGATACACATACCGATAATATTATTGGTCCTTGATAAGTTCACGATAGTTTAAAAATATTCTTTTGTATATAGTCAGTAAGTACTTTACCGTTTTTGTGTTTTCACTTCTAGTTAAGCTGTAGAGTGCCCACTGGTGGACAAAATAGGCAACATCAGCACTCATAGCACAGTTGAAGGGTGTTTCTCTCATCTCTTCTTTACTTTTTAAATTTTCATTTATGGCCTGATATAAATGTTGATACTGATATATCAGCAAATATCTGATATCAGCTCTCAGCAATATATAATTAAGCTCCAGTGAAAATAATAAGAATTTGCCATATTTAGGACAATTAAATGGACAATTATAACACCCCACTGTATACCTCCGAAAATATAATGCTGTTATATGCATATTTAATTGTCTGCATATATCATATATATTTTATTCTGTATATATGGTATTTATTTACTGTCATCTGCTTGGCTCTCTTTTTGCACAAATGTGGGACAAGTACTACAACTAATGAATGTGCAATGACAATAAAGTGTTAAAACTTAAAAATAAAGATCCTGTTCTTTTAAGTTGAGTGTCACATAACAAAACAGATTCTTTTTGTTTTTATGAGTTACCAAGAAACACTTAGTTACACTTTCCCACTTGGGATGGGGAAAATATTTGGAATTGCATAGAAATAAAAACTGGCTGAGTATGCATGCTTTATTAAAACTGTAGTCTTAGTCTTTTGAATCCCCAAACTCTGCACTAATGCTGCTAATGTTGCTGTACAGCTGGTTTAGTAAATCCTCACCATCTTCATATGGTCAGTGAAAAAAACAAGCAAACAAAAAGAAGGGGCAGCCAGGACGGGGGACAAATTCTTTCATACTGGGAGCCTGCCCTGAAAAGTACAGTCAGGCTTCAGTGGACAAAAGGGCATGATCCGCCTTGAAACCAAAACATGCCGTGCAGGGAGGAGAAGGGGGTTGGGCAGTCATAGCTGCTGTGAGAGGAGGCAGTAACTCTATATGCCATATACCAATGGTCAAAGCAAACGGCATATCAGCAGGTATGAAGCCTACAGAGGGCTCCAGCGTGAGGATAAAACCGCCCCAAATCCAGTTCGCTGGATTCCACTACGTCCAGTCTGCGTTTAAACCTGTGTTATTAAACAGCGCGATCTTACTGCACGATAATGTTCATTTCTATATATACCCATTTAGTAAATATGCTGCATCCTTGCACCATTTCTCTATGTGTTCCCATTGTCTGCTCACAATAGGAGGTGAGGAGACAGCAGTTGTTTTTTTCTTCTTTTTTTGCAAAGAAACAAATGCAGACATGAGCAACAAAGGACCCGTTTTAGATAGTCCCACAATGACACATCTCGCGTTATTATTTTCCAGTCCAAAAGCGCACATACCTGCGGTTTTTGAGAGACCTCTCTTAATTGGAAGAAGGATCACCAAAGACTCGGGCGTGACAAGAAGAGGCCAATAAAATAATCCGCCGCCAACAGCAGTAACTTAATCCTCTCCTGTGTCCAGACAAGCGTTCACGTAGATTGCGCAGACCTATAACAAAAACGTGCTCATTAGAGGGGGGCAAATCCGATTTATTTATTTATTTATTAACCCAATTCTCAGCTGTCTTCTCGTTAGTTTGCTAGGAATTGCGCCTGTCTGCTGTGGCAGAGGTCTAACCTGACAGAGCATGTCCCGCGCTCATAAAGCCACGCTAAAAAGAGCCCGGCTGCCGGTGATGGTGGAGGGAGAGATGCGGACACCGCTTGTCCCCGTCTCCCTTTACAAACGACTGTTTTGAAGAGAAGGGTCTGGCTGCAGCCACTGTGGAGCTCCATAGTAACCGGATACACGTGACCTCCACACTAACCGGAAACACGTGACCTCCACACTAGCCGTAAACACACATGGATACCATGGAAGTCTTGCAAGTTGATCACAAAGGTTGGTTAAGTCTTTCTTAAATAAATTTGCCGTTAGTGATTTTATAATTCTAGGAATCGTCTAGTTTTCTTACAATGATCATGTTGCCACTTATTTAGCGTTACAATTTATTTTAATGTTTTTTCATCGTGCTCCATGGCAGAGAAACACACAAATATGCTTTTTCCTGGGCCTGATTTAAGTAAGAGAGCTGGATTAATGGCTTCTGTGGGCGAGAAGAAGCAAAAACCACATTTTGCATTAGAGTATGATTTATTGTTGGCGTCAGAGATGCAAAATAACGAATACTTCAATACTGTACTTAAGTAGAATTTTCTGGTATCTTTACTGCTGTACTTTTTTGTGCCTACTGTATACTTCTTTATACTTCTACTTCTCACATTTTAGCACGCGTATCTGTACTTTGTAATCCATACATTTGTAAATCAGCCCCCCGCGCGCATGCTTTGGACGCAAGATTACTTCAAAATTTTGTACATAAATTATATTTTAGACCCTGTACTTCTTACTTCGACTTGACTAAAAAGTCGAGTCAGTGCTTTCTAAACAGAGGTATCTAAACTGTAGTAAGGAACGTGTGTACTTGTGACACCTTTGGTTAGCGTCAACACTGTAAATTTCGTCACAAACAGATTTATATATTTATCAATACTTCTATTCGTTATTCTTTTCTGTACAGCTTTTTTTATTGCCCAGATTTTAGTTAGCCCCTGTTCAATTGACTGTTATATGTCAATAGAAACATGTCTCACAAATTAAAGTGTCTTGTAAAATATTTGTGGGGTTTTTTTCAAGAATTTTCTTCCCAAATCTATTACATGCCAACTGTAAATTGTTATTTCTGCTAAAACCTTAACTTAAATGTGTATATGGTGTTTATCTGTTTCTCTCTCTGTTTTAGATGCACTTATCAATCTGGAATTCGGGCTTAAAGCCAGAATTGCAGGAATGCAACACGTGTTGCAGAGGACTCTTTCACTGCCCTCTGTGCCCCACTTTCAGCCCAACTGTCAGGGCAAAGATTGAGGAGCATCTAAGTGTGCATATAAAAAAATGCTTTGCCTTTCAAAGGTATGTTTGTATTAAATATACGTTATAGTTATAAATATGCACTTTTTTAAGCACTTCTGCAGTATCTTTGTTGACTTAAAAGTTGCTGTTGATATTGTACAGTTCAGTGCATTCATCTGCAACAAAAATAGTGTTTTTATAAAATATATTTTTATTTACTTTTCACAATTTTTCTTGACATAAGTTTTGTGATCCATACCATTTTGCTTTCATTATTGAGGTTGGCTTGGATGTTTTTGTTAACATGTACAATCTGATTGTTAGACAAATTGATTGCATTCTATACAACTACATTTAAATTACATCTGTTTGTTTGTTTGTTTTTTTCTCTTACAGATAAAATGATATGCCGGTGCAGGCTGCCTTGTAGGACAACAGGACACTTTCACTGCCCTGTCTGTAAGATTACAATCATACGGCGTGGGGATATGGCAAGGCATTTATTGTCTTGTCAGCATTCTTCAATACCAAGTCAGCCACCATTATCAGGACTGCTCCCCGCTGAACTCTCCGAGGAGACCCGTATTCCTCCGGCAGTACTCTTCGAGGAGCCCCGTTTCCCCCCCAAGGTTTTGTCTTCGGTATCTGAACCATTTTCTGAGTCTTTGTTAGAACATTCATTGGCTCTACCCTCTGTGTTCAATAAAACTGCAGCTGATGGAAAGTCCTTGAAAATGACATGCCCTCACTGTGGCCTTACTCTTCATAGCTCTGGCAAGCTATTTGCACACTGGAGAGAGGAAGCCAAAGCTGTGCTTGAAGGACAACACGTGCCCATTTTCAGACTGAAAAAGCACAAGTTCCAGGAAGTCAGTCAAGTCAGTATTCACTTTAAACAGTAGTGTAATTACATGGTTAGTGAAATTTGAATAACTGTTAAAAAACTGTTCTGCAACAGAGAAATAACTGTTTTCATCCCCATTTGCCTGACACAGGAGCCAGCAGTTGTTGAAGATCTGCGTCCTGCTGTGCAGTGGGTTGTCCAAAATAAGGCACTTTTCTGTGGACATGTAACAATGCCCAAATATCTGTCCTTAAATCAAGGGGACCAGCAGAGGGTCTTAATAGACATGTCAGAGGAAGAAGACACTGGAGCAAGGGACTTGTTCCTCTTTGTTTTTCAGTTTGCAGAGGACATGGAGCTCTTTTTGAAAGCATGTGCTGATGAGCAGGGACTAAGGGTCAGTGCTATGTTTGACATGTAATGGACAAATGAAGGCACTGGCTGTGTTTGTTTGTTTGTTTAATATGTTGTTGTTGTTGTTTTTTTGTTTTGTTTTTTGCGTAGTACAAAATTCCAATTAAACTTATTTCAAAATGCTGTTCACTTTATTCTGTGTCCATACTTATAATAAAGGATTACAGTGTAACAGCATTAAATGTAACAGCATTTTTTTTTAACTTGTAATTTCAAAATAAAAAGCTTATTGTTGATATTAACAGTAAAGAATTGCAATCAATAATATTTTTATACATTTTAAACATTAACACTCTGGGCTCTATCCTGGCCATCTGTGGACACTTCACTTATTCTTTTTTTTGACTACTGCACTGCAGTGGACCAAAAGAATGACACAGGTTTGATCTTAAGGATCTAATAGTTGTGTGTGTTGTGCATGACATTGCCACACAAATATGTATTTGCAAGATAGAGTAGAATAAATTATGACGCATGAAATATTACATAGGCTGCAGTGAATTTCTGTTGATACAGCCTATTGAGCTTTGAGTTTCCCAGTCAAACTTAGCTTTGAAGCACATGCTAAAAACACTTTTACTCTTGTACATTTCATAACAAGACACCATAGCCAAAATATTAACAAAATATATATTATTAAAAAATTCAAAGCTGCAGCACATACAGCAACAAACACCGTTAGTAAATGTGTCCTGGAGTTTATGCAGGTGCAGAAAGTGCTGCTGCTGTAAGTAAGCCTAACAGCTTCCAGATCAAATATTTTTCTGGAAAGATGGTAGGAAGGGCATCACTGCTCATTTCTACAATCTCCCAGATCTTGGAATACAATCCCTTTGTACCATGAAACCACTTCGCAGTACTAGGAGTCCACTAAAACCTATAAAGAGAGTGATCCCGGAAGAAATGGGGCACACACTAGTGACCTCAACAATTGCAAGACAGCCTTTTCCCCGATGCTCAGATACAATTTTGATTTTGATGAAAAGGACTGGTGCTATTTTAAAGAGTCACGTCGGCAAAAGTAGATAAATGTTTTAAGAAATATACATTTTATAGCATTTTGTGAACATACACAAAAAGTGGCCATTTTTGGCAACAAACAAGCTGAGAGAGAGTTTTATATTTTTTGCTCTCCTTGAACAAAAATAATAGTGCATAATAATCAATGTTGATGTTAATCAATTAGATGTCCCAGACACTACTATTAATAATACAGCAGCCCCTCGTTTATCGCTGGTGTTACGTTCTAAAAATAACCCGCGGTAGGTGAAATCCATGAAGTAGCCAACTTTATTTTTTACAATTATTATAGATGTTAAGACTGTAAAACCCCTCACTACTTGCTTTATACACTTTTCTCAGACAGGCATGAACATTTTCACACTTTTCTCTTTTGTTTAAACACTCTTAGAGTTCAAACCTTCGTAGAAACATAAGTCCGGATTATGGAATGAAACCTAAAGGTGCATTTGAGGGTGCAAAACGTTTCGTCGGCATTGTTGTGTTTGTTTGGGAGAAAACTTACAAACATACAGTACAGCACTTCAGAGTTACATTGCTAGCGATCGAAGATTTATGTAAATTCGACAAGCTAAACGCATTCTGTACTGTACAGCAGGAGTCCCCAAGCTTTTTGCACCACAGACCACTTTAATGTCAGACAATATTTTCAGGGAACGACCTTTAAGGTGTCGCGGATAAATACAACAAAAGAATTTAAAAAAAGAAACTGTGGTATTTTGTAAATATAATAATAAACGTGACTTGAGCTGTGCGCCAGCAACAATGACAGTGACATTCTCCTCTCTGCTTCTTAACGCTCTCTGGTCGCTATGGTAACGCGTAAATAGTTCTTTCAAAATAAGACACACAACTACAACCATACATTTCACACCGGAGGATCAACTCTCGCGGAACGGTACCAAAAGACTCACGGACCGGGAGCGGTCCGTGGGCCTATTAGGGACCGCTCCTGTACAGGAGACACTGGACTAGATTGATTGACAATGGTCTACAGCAATCAGAACGCACAACGCGATGTACTGTAAAAAATTAATAAATCAGCGAAACAGCAAGTGTCACTTTTGGCCACGAACAATTTAGGGGATGGTGAATTTTTTTGAACAAACCCAGAGTGTTAAAAAAAAACCCCCACTTAAAACCATTTTTATTTCTCAGCAGCATCAATAGTAACAAAAACGCAATTTAGTTTTCGCTGTCATAGTCGATTTAACTGAAGTTACGTGTTTCCGGTTACTGTGGAGGTCACGTGTTTCCGGTTACTGTGGAGGTCACGTGTTTCCGGTTACTGTGGAGCTCCACAGTGGCTGCAGCCAGTTGCTCTTGGTTTTGAAGCGACGACTCGAGCAGAATCCCAGACACTTCCGCTCAAGGCAGGATGTGTCAAAGACACGCAGGAGTAAAGAGAGATATCCTCCGTCTACGTCTACATTCCCGTCGGCCAGACCGGATATGTACTACATAGACCTAAAAACGGAAAACAGACCGCTATTACGGGTACGCTGTTAGCTCAAACTATCAGCAAACCTCAATTGAAGCCATTAGCATTTAAGCACTTAACTTTTAATTAGGGCTTTAAATGTGGAGTAATATATCAATTTTGGGGTTTCAAAACCTAATCGACTGTTTCTCGGAGGATTTATGCGTGTTCCCAAACTGATATCTGAACTCAAATTTAGATGAAGATGATTTGAAATGATAATGATGACAATTAACAATTTTAAAACCTTTTGCTGACATCCGGCCTTTTAAAAAATCGTTATACGCAGAGGGTTTTTTAAATAGTCTTTGTGCTCACTACTCAGAGCTGTGTCTCGTGTTGTGGTAGCACCTTATAATACAGTGCAATTGTAATACAATATGGCGTAATTTCCAAATCTTTGTCATTATTCTAAATTTAAAGTGTAAGGGCTAATGTACAGAAAAATGAGAGAGTAAGAACTTGAAGTTTTAAAGGAAATGTGCATTTATTTATTCATCCTAACCCCCCCCCCCCCTTTACATTGCAATTGCCCATTATACACATATATACTGTACATACTGGAATACACTTATTGTATTCCGCTTATTCTTGGCTTATTAATATTATTTTATTTGTATTTTTAGCTGAACATTATTCAGAAAGATATATTTAAAAGATTATTGGAGTATAATTAAAGTATAATGTCTTAAGTCAATTAAAACAAATGTAAGGAGCACTAAGGTGTTGAATAAAATGTCAAAGAAATAAATTCATGATTTATTTGTTCCATCAATTAAATATACATTTTCCCACTCATTCCCAGACAGGACTTATAACACATTCTACTAACATCCAAGCTGCACATGAGACCTATCACACCAAAGGTGTGAGCAAATAGCGCTACACTGCAAACCCAATCTAGAGATACTGCAATCAATTTACCTATGGGCATGCACTGCAAACAATTTGGACCTCTGCACAGCTGGGAAGCAGCGCTATGACCTGCAACCTGGGTTTATAAAGGAAGTGGCACAAACAAATAAACGGAAAAAAAGAAAAAGAGAGAGGTTAGTTCGTCCTTACAAGACTCACTCTCAATCATTCATAACAGCCCTTACGGCTGGACGGACTAACCAATACAAAGTTACAAATCAACCAAAAGAACAACAAAAGGACAGCAGAAGCAGCACAACAACAGCTGCAAAACACAAACAAGATTATCGATTATTGACCCGACAATGAGTTGAAAAGGGAACACACTTGAAATTTTATTTATTTATAGTCTATTGTGGCCATTTAAATGGGTTTGAATGCTGTCCAGCAGTCTTCCTTATCGAGCCAAGTTGGCTACACCCACCTCATGTTCTTGGTCCCCATAAGAATCCAAATGGGGCACACTCTCATCTGTGAGACTTGACATCCCTTCCTTTAACACCACAGAATCACCATCTCCCTCTTCTGTAAACATCTGTTCCACTTTATCATTTATCAGAGGAATTCAAATCTCTCTGAACCCTTTGCATTTCTAACCGTCGCTGCACAACATCATATCCAGCAAAAGCAGCAAACTGCCAGGTCAGACTTGTTACACAAACAAACGAACACAAAACTTTCGGCTGTTCTCTTAATTACAAAGGTTTGCCACAACGAATTCCACATATTTATCAGAGTTTTACGCCAGATGCCGTTCCTGTAGACACTCCAAAGGAATTCATGTCCAACCCCGGGGCCCATTAGTTAAAAAAAAACACGGAATAATTTATATGTTTTAATAAGTATTTTAAAAATGCATTTGAAAATATGGCTTTAATTTGTAAACATTGCACTCTAAAATTGTTGAAATAATAACATTTTTTTTTTAAAGCCCCCAAACAATCTTAAATAATCAGGCCTCATATCATCTCAAAGACCTCATAGTACCATATCACCCCAGCAGAGCACTTCGCTCTCAGAGTGCTGGTTTACTCGTAATTCCTACACTATTTAAAAGTAGAATGGTAGGTAAAGTGTTCGCTTTCAGGCCCCTCTTCTGTGGAACCAGCTCCTAGTCTGGAGACAGACACCCTCTCTGCTTTCAAGATTAGTCTTGAAATTTCCTTGGTGATAAAGCATATAATTAGGGCTGGATCAGGTGACCCTGAATCCTCCCTTAGTTACACTGCAATAGGTGTAGCCTTCTGGGGCTTCCCATGATGCATTGTTTCTTCTTCACTAACCTTTTTTCACTCATTATGTGTTTATAAACCAATTTCTCAATTTAATCGTTAGTTATTATTCATCTCTGGCTTCACAGCGTGTCCTTGTCCATTCTCCCTCCTTTCACCCCCAACCAGTCAGGCAAAGAGCTGCACCTATCTCAGCCTGGTTCTTCCAGAGGTGTCTTCCTGTTAAAAGGGAGTTTTTCCTTCCCCCTGTCAGGAGGTGCTTGCTGATAACGACTCATCTGATTGTTGGGGTATTTTATCTTCTTGATGCACGCTCAATTATCCAGGTAAGTAAATCCCCAAAAGGTTGATTCTGTTCATCTGGATGTAAAGTTTTTAGTGGGAGAAATGTTTCCTCACTCATCCAAGTGACTTCTTTAGTCTCAGCTGACTGCAGGTTTCCCCAATCTACATTTGCATAATGACTGAAACCAGCCCACTGAAGGAACAATGGGCTGACCTCCGAGCCTATTGCTCAAGGATCGGGCCCCAGACACAAACAGAGTAATATAGTATTAAGTGCCAAGAGGATTGCCATGATTTATTTATCTGGGAAACCAAACAACCTCTAGCGAAGCCAATATCACAACACAGAAGAGCTACCTTGTCAGACCAGGACTCTGCAGTCTATTTACACCTACAGGCCAGTGGACACTCTTTCAATGATGAGGATGCACACATCCTGGACAGGGAGGAACGCTGGTTTGAGTGGGGAATCAAGGAGAGCATTTATGTGAAAATGGAAAGCCATCTCTGAATCGAGGAGGCGGGCATCTTTCACCATCTTCCAATGCTGTGATTGCAGCCATTCCCCAAATCTGTGAATGGTACTCATGGCCATTGATCAGTGGTCTTTGATCAGTAGTTGTTGATCAATGGTCATGAGAATCTGCATATTAATGATCAAGGAACTGACCTCCAAGCCCACTGTTCCTTCAGTGGTGCTAGTTTCAGTAATTGTGCAAATGCACTGTTTATAAAATTGGGGAAACCTGCAGTCAGCTGAGACTGAAGAAGTCACTTGGATGAGTGAGGAAACATTTCTCCCACTGAAAACGCTACGTCCAGATGAACAGAATCTATCTTTTGGTGAAGCCGTACTTTAGTAGAATTAGAGATTGCATTTAACAGATCTTGTCATTATTTGCAAATAAAGTACAGAGATTTTTATTTGTGTTTGTCAAAGTAAATTTGGTTAAAATCCAGTGGCTTCTCATTGTCACCAGAAATTGTGGTGGTTTTTGAGGGTTATTCAGGTTAATGCAGCATTGTAGCGCCATCCAGTGTTTGATATACCATATTGACGCACAGAGATCATTTTCTTTTTAAAAATCCCAGGTGTTTCCCTAGGTTCCCCACATGCAGAGAAGGCATAAAAATCTAAAAACATGATAAAATATGAAAAAAGAAAGCCCTCTCTAAAACGATAGGGTGAAAATGAACGTTTATTGCTTGGTATTGTCTGAAAGGATGTTTCAATTCTGAAGTAAGGGCTCAGTTTCACATTATTTATACACAATGTACGCTATATTACAATATTCACAACCCCAGAAATCAAATCATGACAATATCACCCCCGAGTTCGACCTATTTACACTATAAATACCATAGTGTTCAACATGTGCAACAGGTGGCTCCGTGGCGCAATGGATAGCGCATTGGACTTCTAGGCATAGATGCAGACATTCAAAGGTTGTGGGTTCGAGTCCCACCGGAGTCGCATTTTTGTACTTCTTCTGGAAAACTTCGGCCATGTTTATAGTCACCTGTATTACATACCACTACATGTCACGAGTGTCAAGCGATTACAAAACAGTGATTGTAATTATTAAAAAATCGCAATGTTTTATTGCCTCACGGGTAAATGTCTATTTTTTTCCTCTCAGTTGCGTTACACTAACATGTAAAGTCATTGTTGGTGGAATAAAGTATTAACCGTAGTTACCTTAACTGTGAACAGTGTAGCGACTGTTGCTTTATAAATGAATTAAATGTGTCAAGATGTGTAGTTTGGCTTAATGCTAAACGTAGTTAGCCATAGCTGCGTGTTTCCACACGGAGACCCAGCACTGCTGCACCGGGTGTAACCAGCGAGCTAACATTAGGCTAGTTAGATGTAGCTAGCTAGCTATAGATATTTGTGGGTGTACGCAGCTGTAGAATGAACCTTATACACGCAAATATTGAGGGGCAGCAATAAAACGTGTTGCTGTCACTTCGTTTTAAAGTCGCACTGTTGTTGCCGTCGACGTCTTCGGTCTGTTTGTTTGCCCCATTAGCTGCCTTGTGTTGGTTTGTTAGCCTCCTCAGCTAGCCAGTGTCGTATGGGTATCAGAGTTAGCAGTGACTTCACCCGGCTGCTGGTTGCCTGATCTTTCATTTTGGACACGTCAAGGTAAACATTTAGCCATCGGCGAGTTTGAAAGCTAGCTAGTGATGAAGCCAATGTTTAGCATTTGCTCTTCTTCGCAATGCTTTTTAAATATGCAGACACTAGCTAAATAACTTGGAACAATCGTGTCAGATTGAGTTTATTCACTTTAAGCTCCTATCAGCGATGAATTGTTGTTACCGACACTGTCATTTATCTTAACTGGGGCTAATGTAGGCTAACCTCTGTTGTCAAGTTCGTCAGTATGTTCAGATTTATCTGATTTATTTATCCAGTTACTGTTGTTAAAACCTGTTGTTGTTCTGTTTGCCCCTTAAATTACAGTAATTTTCCCTAAAAGAGAATTGGACTGAATTAGACTCAAATCTGACTCAAAACTGTTAATATTTGGACTATTTATCAGTAAGAAGACAAAATAACACTAAAAGTTTTTATTAATCTCTTCATCAGGCGAAAATAATAATTAATTTTGGTAAAACGTGTCACGAGTAGTCGGTATGTATTGATCTCTCGGCCGACCTTTGACCTGTCATTGCACACTCAAAGATCAGTGTTGACACTCATTAATAATCAATATTAAAGACTTTCAGCTTGGAAGTAGGGTTGTAGTCAATGAAAAGAAGTGAAATTGTTTGTGTTTAAGAATGTCAGAAAATGTGAATTTGACTTCACACAGTTCAAACTAACATTAAATTTGGACCATTGGTTTAAAATCCAGAGATATTCAGGTGTTTTATATATTCAGGTTATATAACAACTGTTAAAATTTACTTTGTAAGAGCTCAGTGAATTACATTTGTGGAACTTTTTATAAAAAAAAAAAAAACGTGTTCTGTCCATTGTTGTGCTGATGAAACAAGTCACAATACTAAGACTGTATTTATATAGCACCTTTGAAAGCAGAGGTTGACAAATGACATCGAGAGCTGGGGGGGGAAAGGTAATCAGAAGGTGAATGAAATGCAAACATCTTAACCAGAAGGCTTCACATGGGGGCCTAAAAAAACAGGATGAAAGCATGTGATTTAAAGCAAGATGCTGTTTTTGCAACCTTAGTCCTTAACCAGATTGTTCCAAACCCAGTGCACCCACATTGCAAAAGCAATTTCAGTTAAATTAAAGCCTCGCCTGGGGAACGCCGAGAATGGTCACACCTGAGAATTCAAGGAACTGGCTCCTAATTGATTCACCGAATCACTGTATCAGCCAGTCTTGTTATGTAAATGATACAACTTTCCATCTTCCCCCTCAAGGTCCCTCCAGTCTGTAGCTTAAGTTTAGGGGGTGTGATGTCAGAAGCCAAGACCCCCACTCCCACCCCTCCTGGAGACACATACAAAGGATGGGTGTTCAAGTGGACAAATTACATCAAAGGTTATCAGCGGAGGTGGTTTGTGCTGAGCAATGGGCTGCTGTCATACTACAGGTACACCTTTCTGTAGAACACTGGTATAGTTTAAGGATATTTCTCTTTTCTTTTTAGTTACTTTTTATTCCCAAAGTCAAATGAGGCTCTTCTGATTATTAGGACCCAGGCAGAGATGGGTCACACGTGTCGGGGCACCATCAACTTGGCTACAGCTACTATCACTGTGGATGATGCCTGCAACTTTGTCATCTCCAATGGAGGGGCACAAACATATCACCTCAAGGCCAGCTGTGAGGTGGAACGTCAGCGATGGATCACTGCCCTGGAGCTGGCCAAAGCCAAGGCTGTCCGCATGCAGGCAGAGTCAGGTAAAACAGACTTCAGGGGAATTATTTAGTGCTTCTGTACATATTTACACGCATGTCCACTTTGTTAGGTACACCTTGTGTCTACTGGGCTGGACGCCCTTTTCCTTTCAACAAGATTCAACAAGGTGCTGCAAACATTCCTCAGAAAATTTAGTCTGTATTTTCATTATAGCATCACACAGTTGCTGCAGATTTGTTGGCTGCACATCCATGATGTTTAACCACACCCTAAAGGTGCTCTATTGGCTTGAGATCTGGTGATTGGAGTTCATTTGAACACAGCGAACTCATTGTCGTGTTCAAGAAAACAGTTTGAGATGTTTTGAGCTTTGTGACATGCTGTGTTATCCTGCCGGGCAGTGTACTAGATGGGTACACTGTGGTCATAAAGAGCTGGACATAGCCAGCAGCAATACTCAAGTAGACTGTGGTGTTTGAATGATGCTCAGTTGGTACTATGGAGTGGACACACTCTGGGACCTTTAGTAAAAACACCAGCAGCGGCCTGAAACATTGAATGTTGCAGCAGAAATCAAGTCTCATCAGGTCAATGTTTGTCCCAATCTTTGATTAGCCAGTGTGAATTGGAGCCTCAGTTTCCTGCTCTTAGCTGACAGAAGTTGCACCCGGCCTGATCTTGTGCTGCTGGAGTCCATTTGTATGTGATGTTGGACGTGTTGTTCCTTCAGAAAAGCTCTTCTGCACACCTTGGCTTGTAAAGAGTAGTTATTTCAGTTACTGTTGCTTTCCTGTCAGATGAAGCAGTCTGACTGTCCTCTGACCTCTGACATCAGAAAGGCATTTTTTTGTCCAGAGAACAGCTGCTCACTGAATATCTTCTCAACAGCCATGACACTTTAAGAGTCTCTTAAATCACACTTCTTCCCCTTTCTGATGCACAGTTTGAACTTCAGCAGGTCGCATTGACCAATCCTAAATGCACTCAGTTGCTGCCATGTGATTGGCTGATTAGATATTTGATATTAACAAGCAGTTCAACAGTGTACCTTAGAAAGTGGCTAGCAAGTGTATGTATTTATTTATTTATTTATTTATTTAATTTTCCTTTCCTTTTGTTTGATTTCCTAACAGATGACTCGGGCGATGACTTCCCTTCATCGTCACCACGCATCACACAAGGTGGTGGGTCACAAAATTCAGAAGTCCAGTCTGCTCTCAGAACCCTGAGCAACAAAGTGGAGGATCTGAGCACCTGCAACGATCTGATCTCAAAGCATGGCTCTGCCCTCCAGAGGTCAGACTTAAACCCATTTTGCCTTGCTCTTTGCTTTAATCTTCAGGCAACAGTCTCATTTATGCCTCATGTCTCTACTAGTCTACTATGTGAGCTCTAAATTTGAAGTTATAATTCTGTAGGTTTGGTAATTCAGTGCCATATTCAGATGTTTTGTACCATTTGCAGAAGAGTCCTGTTATAAAATCATTGATGTGTAAATTGACTACATATTGTCCAAACATCCAAAGTTCATATTTTTTTCAGGTCATTAGCAGAACTGGATGGTTTACGTCTGACTGGAGAGGCTGGGGATAAGATTCGCCAAGTCACAGAAAGAGCCACTCTGTTCCGCATCACCTCTAACGCCATGATCAATGTAAGTCTGACATCCTTGTGTGTTGATCTCTGAGTTTTTAATATATAATGTATATATACCAGAGAAGACCTTGTCTATGTATTACTGCGCAGCTTTTCAATGAAACACATTGAAAAGTGTTTCAATGTTATGCTTCTCAGGCGTGCCGAGACTTCTTGACGCTGGCACAAACTCACAGCAAGCGATGGCAAAAGGCCCTGCAGGCTGAGCGGGAGCAGAGAGTGCGGCTGGAGGAGACTTTAGAGCAACTGGCCAAACAGCACAATCACCTCGAGCGAGCATTCAGAGGAGCCGCACAGGCTAATGCTAGTCCAGACAATAAAGGTAAGTTGTGATTCTGACAAGATAACAATGAAGGATGATGCACATGTCTATTGACATTCTACAAGAGTGTGAGTTAATGTTTTCAGAAAGTTTTTATTGTAATACCAGCACTTATTTTGTAAATCTTACTTCTGACCTCCATACAATAAGTAAAAAGAGTAAACTAACCCTGAAAATAATAAAAACTAAACTAAAACTAATTTTTCAAACAACAAAAACTAAACTGAAATATGAAAATCGATTCTGAAAACTAAATGAAATTAAACTGAATTCAAAACCAAAAGTCAAAGTGAAATGAAAATAAAATACTAAACTATTATAACTCTTATCAGGTACATGTGGCGTACAACTCTTTCGAAATCAAAGATGTGGGGCCACCAACTGTTTGCATTCGACTTCGATTTCTGAACAAAACTCATTAAACCTCATTTCCCACAGAGATATTTTTCAGTGGTAATCCAAGAGCCTGCGAAAAATTTCATTGGCTTTTTATCAGGGGAACCAGGGAGATGCTAACTCCTGGGTGACCAAGATTTTCTGTGGCTGACATACGAGAGTCCTTGTGATCAAGCACTTAGCAAGAAAAATAGAATCAAGATGTGAAACTAAAAGAACATTATCAGTTTCAGTCTCATCAAACTTTTTAATTACTCCGTTATTGACTAAACCCCCATTTGAAATCCCCTTGGCAATTATCAGGTAAATGTGAAGTCAAGTTTTACAAGTAGCAGTACCCGTGATTACCTGATTCTGATTCCATGTAACCAGATGTGAGGAATTGCAACTTCCTGTTTTGTTTGTTTGTTTTAAATTTTTGTTTTAACACTTTAAATGCTCTGAATCAGAGGTGTCAAACTCCAGGCCTTGAGGGCCGGCGTCCTGTAGGTTTTAGATCTCACCCTGGGTGAGATCTAAAACTTCAATCAAATGATCAGTTCATTACCAGACTTCTGGAGAACTTCAAGACATGTTGAGGAGGTAATTTAGTCATTAAAATCAGCTGTGTTGGATCAAGGACACATCTAAAACCTGCAGGACACAGACCCCCGGGGCCTGGAGTTCGACACACCTGCTCTATATTACATGTTGTTTTATTGTTTTTTGTGATACCTGGAGAATCATCTTTAAGCTTCTGTATAGGGAAAACTTAGATGTTTGTTTGTGTTAAGGTGCTGCTGGGCCTGGAAAAGGTGAGGCCAGTGATGAGGATGATGACAATGAGTTCTTTGATGCCATGGAAGAAGCCCCCGAGTTTATCACTGTACCTGCGGACCCCCAGTTTCACAAGTCGGTATCTTTCCCTTTACCCGTCGGTACAGATTGACAGATGGAGTTAATTGGGGGTTTTCCCCAAGACTTTGTGTGTGGCTTGTCTTTGTTTTTATATATTTAGACCACTTCCTTGTATCACATTCCAGTATGTATTTATCTTAAGTCAATCAAATTGTGTAATGACAGATTGGTGTGTGTGTGTGTATCAGGTCTTTTTTTTTAAGCCTCTCTTTTCTCATATGTGAAAATACCTGATTAACTAGTAACGTTCACGTCACTAACAGAATCTATTTGCTTTTTTTTGATCTCTTACAGAAGGTCAAGCAGTAATATCAGCGGCCTCAATAGTGAATTGTGTGCAGATGATCAGTCGGTAGGCCTCATTCTGTCCGAATCATTGAAATCTTATTATAATGCTGTATCCCATCTTTTAAAATAACACAGTCTGAATGAAAAGCTGCAGTAGGACGGGTGTTGTATGGATATTCTTTAAACATGATTTTGTTGCTATGGTAATAAATCAAAAACATTTCCGTTTTATATTGATAAACGTTTCTGCTTCTTAGCTTAACGAGGAGCCTCTTGCGATGAACCAGGAGTCCCCCTCCCAGGAGCTGGTACCCTTAAAGAAGAGGCGGACACGCATCCCAGACAAACCAAACTACTCCCTCAACCTTTGGAGCATCATGAAAAACTGCATCGGCAAAGAGCTGTCTAAGATCCCGATGCCTGTAAGGATTTCTTACTGAACGTCCAGTCAGAGTTACTGAAAGCTTGTTGTTCTTCCATGTGTGCTTCGTTGTTCACCTGTTGAAAAAGACGTCTGATCAGCTTCATTTTGGACAGTCAGACTCAAAGAGTTTGAGTGTTAAAATATTTGTGTCTTACTCATAATATTCAATTAATGAAAGATTTGGGTGCCTTTTAACACCCCTCCTACCCCAAGTTAAAACCACATTGGAAATATGGTTTGTGTGCGTTTACAGTAAAAATACAAAATCTATGATAAGCTCATCATTAAATGCCACCGCAGTGCCTTCAGAATGTGGCAGCAGTCAGTTCAGTGTGACGAAATTGGAGCGTAGATACTGATCCCTGTCCTTTTTCCGCTGTAAGGGTTGTCAGCATTCTGCGAGAGCTTTTGAAGATGTTTATCGGCAAATCTGCCCAGATTTTGTTTATTTGTGAAATCGACTGTAGGTCACTTGTAGGATGTGGGTCAGCAGAGTTGTCTAAAATGAGCTACCATCACGGCTTTTTATAGGAGTCCAGACAAACTGATTTGTCAGACTGATCACTGCTGAGATAAATGGTCACGTGTTTGATTTGGCTTTGTTCTGTCAACTTATCACTGCCATTGTGTCGCCCTGCCCCCACTCTAACAATAAAGAGTTTTGTCTCTGCCACATTACAGAGATACTTTGACATTGACACATGTCGACTTCCTGTAGCTTAGCAACACTACCCGCCAGGTCACTGCTGACCCATCTATGGTTGTGGTTTAGAAAATGGCTTGGGCTTTGCTTAAGCAAAAGGCTAAATTAGCAGATTTTCAGAAACTGGCAATACAGGTTTTCTGTTAAAAGCTTTTCTATTTGGTCTTTCCAAACAGAAGACGTTACCCAAACCATACCTGTACCTATCTAACAATCTACACATATATACTTTTACTGAAGTGACACTACATAGCAAGTGTCAGTGTGTGTGTGATGGGCCTCGCTCACATTGAGTGTAGCAGAGTGGAGACAGATGCATATGCTGACAACAACTCTTAAGGTCACCGAAAGCGTAATAAAAACTTTCCAAGAAGTGAAGAGGGAACACAAACCTGACCACAGTTTGTGGTTAAGTCACAAACTACTGCAGCAAGTGTGAAATTGCTCAAAAACTGCTGACTCTTTGCTATTAGCTTCCTCTGTGCTAACAAAGCTCTCCCAGAAGGAAGCAGTGCACTGCTGCAGATGCACACAGGACAGTATAGAACCGAATTGAACAGATCAGCCTGTGGTCACTTCTACCCAGTCTAGCTTTTTGAATCAGGTTCAGATCCACGTCTTAGCCATATGTGAGATTTGTTGCTGGAATTAATACATAACACAAATATAAAAGTAAATTTCAAACATTTTGCTTTCTAGGTTAATTTCAATGAGCCCATCTCCATGCTGCAGCGGTTGTCTGAGGACCTCGAGTACCACGAGTTGCTGGATAAGGCCGCAAAGTGTCAGAACTCTTTGGAGCAGATGTGCTACGTGGCCGCCTTCGCAGTGTCTGCCTACTCCACCACAGTCTACCGCACGGGAAAGCCTTTCAACCCTCTGCTGGGAGAAACGTATGAGCTGGACCGCAAGAGAGAAAGTGGCTACCGCTCCCTATGTGAGCAGGTGAGGGAGGAAAAAAACCAAGAGAATGGAAGTTTTCCAACCGAGAACTGTAACCCAAGAGAGAGATTGAATGTCAGAAAGGAGGAATTAAAAAAAAATCCCACTGACTTGGCATTAAGAGAGAATCTTGCTTCCTTTTTCTGCGCAGTTGGGGTTGAACATGCTGGCAGGGAACCAGAATTATTATTATTATTATTATTTTAATATGGAGACATGAAGTGGCGACTTTTTTAAAAAAAATCAAAAAGTGTCATATTTCTGCCCCTTCTTGTCATAAAATACACCAACCTAAAACAATCTAAAGTCACTGGTTGATCCTGAATAGATTATTTGTAGAGGAGGAAATCAAATGGAGGGTGTGTGTGTGTGTGTGTGTGTAAAAGCTGTCATGTCACATGTCAGATTTATGAGACTAAATGTGAGTCACATCTATTGGGGATGACTCAGACTCACGAAGAATAGGACTTGATGTTTTGTTGCATCAGAAAAACATTTTCTCTTTCCAGGTGAGTCACCACCCACCTGCTGCTGCACATCATGCTATCTCTGATCGTGGCTGGACGTTGAGACAAGAAATCACAGTTGCGAGCAAGTTCAGGGGGAAATACCTCTCCATTATGCCTTTGGGTAAGAGGCAAGCTAGGTTAGAAAACAAAGCATACCATTCTTCCATAGTGTCAAGGACAAAAGATGTACACACAACTATCATCAGAATTTATAAGTGACTAAAGAGTGTACCAGCCCACACCTTTCTTTAGTTGAACCATAAAACGGTAATTACTAATGAACAAAGGTTTTGCTTTGCTTTTTGTTTTTTTTTTAGTTTGTTTCATATTTCTTTTCTTCGTCACAGGCACAATTCATGCAGTCTTTGAGAAGAGCAATAATCACTACACATGGAAGAAAGTTAACACCACGGTGCACAACATCATTGTCGGAAAACTTTGGATCGATCAGGTGAGACGCTCGGACACGTCGTTGCAGGGCCACAGGGCCTGATCTGCAGAGGAGGCAGGAATGAAGAGCAAGAAAGGATCTGTTATGACGCTCCTAACAAGGAAAAATAAACATGGGTTTATCTTTTACAACCAGCTTTGCCACGATATGATTGACATGATGTCTTTTATGGAGAGACAATAACAAGTTCTCATGCTAGTAACATTAACAAAGAAGTGACATTTGAATAGAGTTACTGACGCCTTTAATCGCTTCAGTGATTCACAATGACATTAATATGCAGGGTGGATACCAAAAAGAAAACGCACAAAGAAAACTTTTGAAAGGGTGTACTTCAGCACATCCGTACACTTATCTGATCTCCTGCACGTACACGTGTACATGTTAGTCATCAGAGATCTGCATAACTCATTCTGTGCAGATTTTTACGCAGGGTGCCCTTCCCACTACTGCCCTCCCATTTATTTGGCAGTTTGTTTAACAGCTTTAACTCACTTTAACAGGTCAGGTTCTCGATTGGTTCTCATATCTAAAATTTAGAAGTTTTCAAGTTTCACTTGGTAGCATCTGGGGTTCCTCAGGGCTCTGTCCTTGGTCCATTACTCTTTAACCTTTACGTATTCCTGCTTGGTCCCATCTTAAAGAATCGAAATATCATTCTTATGCAGGTTAAACATAGTTGTACTTATCATTTCCCTCTGATGTAACCTCACACACTAATGATTGATTAGACTGGATGTCTAAAAACTTTTGTAATTTAACAGAGAGGTGTTGAAGATATTTGTTGTCAGAGACTAGTTTTCTAAAACACAACAAGCAACCCAGGAATCTGTACTGCGGTCACTTAGTTCACTTACAGTTCAGTACAGAATTACCTTTTAGTCCTTCTTTTTGTTAATATAGCTTTCTGTCTTTAGGCCTCCCGGTACACCTCTGACTTAGTGTCTATAACAAGGTCAAACCTCTCAGGTCATCAGGGGCAGCTCTTCTCACTCCTCTCAGATTTAGATTCGAGTGTGCTAAGGGAGCTTTCTGTTAGTGCTCGCCTGTTCTTTGAAACAAGCTGCCTGCTGACCTAAAGGTCAGTTGCAACTATGCCTGCCTTCACAGACAGACTCGGGATTTTACTCTGTGTGTTTGTATGTGTTACAGTGTATTTTATTCCTTTGCAAAGTCTGATTTGTTTTTTTATTGGTTAATCGCAAAGAGTTCACATGTAATGAAATGTGCTATATAAATGAATTTGCCATGGCTGGTTGCCATCACATAGCATTAAAATACCCCATTTCTTTGCTTCCAGTTCTAATTTTTACTCTACAGATAAAAAGTAGAGTAAGAGCATTGCGTTGCAGCATTTTAACTTGAGTGTGAAGTAAAATTTTTATCTAGTCGATATCATCCCCACTTGTGATTTTTTTTTTTTTTTTTTTCTTTCCCCTCCTCACTGTGTATCCCTGTGTTTCCCTTCCAGTCTGGTGAGATAGACGTAGTAAACCACACCACCGGAGACCGCTGCCACTTAAAGTTTGCTCCTTACAGCTACTTCTCCAGAGATGTAGCCAGAAAGGTGAGAAAGATGCAGAAGACCTGAATAGATGTAGTCTGTTTTTCTCTGACTTGCTTTGAAAGAAAACTCACACACAGTAGGTGCATCAAGTTTGAACCAACAGACAAATTTTAATATACAGGCGGTATATTGTGGTATTGTGGTAACCTCCCCTCTCTTCTGTTTTTAGGTTACAGGTGTGGTAATGGATAAAGATGGAAAGGCACACTACGTGCTGTCGGGCACATGGGACGAGAAGATGGAGTTCTCCAAGGTGATGCAGAGCAGCCGAGGAGGCGAGAACGGCACTGAGGGCAAACAGAAGACAGTCTATCAGACCCTTAAAGCCAGAGAGTTGTGGAGAAGAAACCCTTTACCGTAAGTGCTGTTCTAAAAAGTAAAACCGGGCTGTGCTGCATTAGTTACGATTTAGAGGTGCGCACATAGCTTTCTGAAGCAGAAATAAACATTAGACCTAAACATGGATGGCATCAATGCCAGTATCAGGGTGTAGTTTTGTGTGACTGAAAGCGCTGCTGTGCTGTGCTCCGTCATCCTCCTCAGCGATGGAGCAGAAACCATGTACTACTTTACTGCCTTGGCCTTGACCCTGAACGAGCCTGAAGAGGGCGTGGCTCCCACAGACAGCCGACGGCGGCCTGACCAGCGCTTAATGGAGGAAGGTCGCTGGGACGAGGCCAATGCTGAGAAGCAGCGGCTGGAGGAGAAGCAGCGCACCGCCCGCCGTGAGAGAGAGAGGGAGGCCGCAAGCCAACGCACCTCGAGTCAATCAGAAGAAGGTTAGAATCGAACTTGTTTGTGCTTCACTTTTTCTTTACCGTACTCCTCTCCTCTCTGCATGGGGAAAATCATGGAACAAAGGGGTAAAACGATTCTCTGTGATCCCCTTTTGTCTTCCAAAGCTGTCGATGAGGACTCTGTTACCGATCCCTCCTTGAAAGGCAAGTATTCCTTTTTTTTTCTTTCTTTCTTTTCTTTTCTTTTTTAGATAAAAATCGATTAAACTGTCTCCATTTCATGTTTAAATTCATGTTGCTCTAGTGAGCAGCTCATTAACTTTCTGGGGATCTTTTTTTTTTTTCTTTTCTTTCCCCCCCCTCTGTCCTTCCCTCTCTTTCAGGCGCACCTCATGACAGCTATCTTGCACTTTGGTTCGAGCGCTGCGAGGACCCAATCACAGGTGAGGAGATTCACATCTATAAGGGAGGCTACTGGGAAGCTAAGGAGCGCGGGAGCTGGGAGAGCTGTCCCAACATCTTTTGATCTTGGCATTGACTGCAAAGTGCCGTGAAGAGACACCATCAAAGGCCTGCTGTTCCCCTTCTCTGACGGCTGCTCCCCTCCAGTTGCTCTCTGTTCTAAGAGATCTCCAGGACGGTCACTGCTGTCTGATCCACAGGGAGAGCAGGGTTTTCTCTCCCTCGTCCCATATTTGGTTTCCCCATCGTTGCTGTCACATATCTGAGAGGACTGGAATGAAAATTTCTTTGCTGTTTGGGTGCTTTTGTGTTTTGTTTTTTTTTTTTTAGTTTTTTTGTTTTGTTTGTTTTTTCTTTTGTCCCGCTGAGCATGAGTGGGAGGATGTGAAACGAGCAGTGCTTCCAAATCAAGTTTGCTCAGTCTTTTCAGATCAAGAGTGTTTGATTGAGGTGATTCGGGTTTTATTTTTTGTTTCTTGTTTTTCCTGTTGTCACCCATAGCATTATCTGCTTTGGTAATAACTCTAGAAAAAAAATAAAGGGGGGGGATAAAACCTGATTAATATATACATTTATATACAGGTATGATTAAAAGTAATTTTCATTAAACTGTCAACTGGTGGCCTTCAAGACATTAGCAAGTTTTCTTTTGTTAATCTCTGATTTAGTGTCTTAACGTAATGAAGTGAAAGTTGTAGCGTGCTCGTATGTATGACTGCTTATCTGCTCTTCCATCACTTTACAACAGGGCCACTGTGCAGTGTGCTTTAAAAAAAGATGACCTTTCACACTATCACGTTTATAATTAGGTTATTTTTCTTTACCAAGGCCTAGTGGGAAGTATGACAGTGAAAATTGTAGTGTGGCAAGGCCTAAAAAAAAAACAAAACCTTTCTTTGCCTTAGAAATGAAGAACCTGCACTTGTTGTTGCAAATTGTCTCATATAACTGTTTACCTTAATAATAAATAATAAAACTACCCCCTTTTTTTTTCCCACAATGCTGGAATAATATTTTGACATTTTTGTTAATCAAGTGAACGGTAACCAAATTTACTGTAAAAAAAACAAAACAAAACAAAAAAATGGTTTTAAATAGTGCAGGATACTTGCTGTGCTCTTGTATTGACTGTAAAACAGACAAATGAGTGAAGAAAACATAAAAAAAAAAATACATGTTCATACATATGCAACTACATGTTGACACCAAAAACACAGGATATATGTATGTGTGTGTGTGCGTGTGTGTGCGTGCATTTCATAATTTTGATTGTAAGTGTACTTAAAAAGTGAAGAATAAAGAATTGAAAATCATTGCAAATAACTGATTTTATAAATGTATAGAAATTCATATTGTAGTAGTAAGGTAGACTTTTTTTCCCCTTGTATTTTTGGTTCCTCATAATATTGGTAGGCTTCATTTTCCAAAAAAAGGGAGTTTCAGTACTTGACTCAGATGGGCGAGGGACGTGGCATTGTTCAGTATTTTGTATTAACAAAGAGAAAAACTGAAATAAATGCTCTAATGTCAAACAGCACCTTTATACTGTTTTTCTTTAATCTGCATTTCCAGGTTTTCATTCTTAAGGTTCACTAAATTAGTTTTTAAAACACATTGCTACATAGTTTAATTTTTTTTTGGTAATTTTTAAATGTACATTATCACAGTGGGTTTTAAATGAAAGGGGAAGTGACTGAAGTGCACAGTGTAAGCTTTGGCTGATCCTGAAGGTGTTTTTGTTTATTCGGGTTTTTCAGTCCAATGACGCTTCTTCCACTTGCATCTCTTTGAACTTTCTACACTGAACAAAAATATAAACGCAACACCTTTGTTACTGCTCCCATTCCCCATGGGATGGACGTAGAGACCTAAAATTCATTCCAGATACACAATATAACCATCCCTCCCAAACAGTGGTCACAAATCAGTCCAAATGTGTGGTAGTGGGCACATCTGCTATATTGAGATAATCCGTCCCACCTCACAGGTGTGCCACATCAGGATGCTGATCTGACATCATGAGTAGTGCACAGGTGTACCTCAGACTGCCCACAACAAAAGGCCACCCTGGAATGTGCAGTTTTTTGCGCTATTGGGGGTCTGGGGACCGAGAACCGGTCAGTATCTGGTGTGACCACCATTTGCCTCATGCAGTGCAACACATCGTCGCATGGAGTCTATCAGATTGTCAATTGTGGCCTGTGGAATGTTGGTCCACTCCACTTCAATGGCTGTGCGAGGTTGTTGGATATTCGTGGGAACTGGTACACGCTGTCGTATACGCCGGTCAAGCACATCCCGAACATGCTCAATGGGTGACATGTCCGGTGAGTATGCTGGCCATGCAAGAACTGGGACATTCTCAGCTGCCATCTGCCCTGAACAATGTGAACCATGATTCATCCGTGAAGCGCACACCTCTCCAACGTGCCAGACGCCATCGAATGTGAGCATTTGCCCACACAAGTCTGTTACGGCGACAAGCTGGAGTCAGGTCAAGACCCCGATGAGGACGACGGGCATGCAGTTGAGCGTCCCTGAGACGGTTTCTGACAGTTTGTGCAGAAATTGTTTGGTTGTGCAAACCAATTGTTCCAGCAGCTGTCTGGGTGGCTGGTCTCAGACGATCTTGGAGGTGAACCTGCTGGATGTGGAGGTCCTGGGCTGGTGTGGTTACACGAGGTCTGCGGTTGTGAGGCCGGTTGGATGTGCTGCCATATTCTCTGAAACGCCTGTGGAGACGACTTATGGTTGAGAAATGAACATTCAATGCACGGGCGACAGATCTGGTTGACATTCCTGCTGTCAGCATGCCAATTGCACGCTCCCTCATTGCTTGTGGCATCTGTGGCATTTTGCTGTGAGACAAAACTGCACATTCCAGGGTGGCCTTTTGTTGTGGGCAGTCTGAGGTACACCTGTGCACTACTCATGATGTCAGATCAGCATCCTGATGTGGCACACCTGTGAGGTGGGATGGATTATCTCAATATAGCAGATGTGCCCACTACCACACATTTGGACTGATTTGTGACCACTGTTTGGGAGGGATGGTTATATTGTGTATCTGGAATGAATTTTAGGTCTCTACGTCCATCCCATGGGGAATGGGAGCAGTAACAAAGGTGTTGCGTTTATATTTTTGTTCAGTGTATTTAAAGTTCCAGTGAACAGCTACCCAGCACTAGTTCAATACTTGGACTTAGCTCCAAATCTTTTATGTGTTTAATTTGTAAAGAAATAATACAGGAATAGACTTCATTGGGCCATGAAATCGCTGGCCAGTCAGTTGACCAGGTTACTATATAACGTTTTGTGTTTTATATGTAAGGCTGTAATTCCTAAACAAGAAAACTTTGCTAAACCCCTTGAATTAAAGCTCAAAGTCTGGATTTCAGTCACAATGTATACTACACAATGGCAACGCAAATTACACGTAAAGGTTCAAAATTAAAGTCATAGGAGCAGATTAGTGTATTTCACAGGTCAACACTGAGTATATTATCTGATAAATATCATGTTTGAATGGAAAAATTGTGCTTTGTACAGGCATGCTGTTATATAGTTTGTCCACTAGAGGGTGCTACTCACCACAAAATGAGCCACAGGATGGCGTTTCCTGCCTCAGAATGGATGTGTGTTACTGGACTTTAAATGCCCTCTGAGAAAATAAACCAAATGAACCACTTAACAAAACTGGTATATTTTCATAGTAGCGCTGGTGAGAGGGGGTAAAAACAAGCCTCCTGTGGGGCTTTTCCTGCTTTTGGAGTTTTCATGTACACTTCTTACACTTTTCATCACCTTTCACCAACAAAAGGTCTTTTCTTTAAATTTATCCATTACATTTATAGCGTGACAATTATCTGTCCCTTCCCATTTGATTGATCGAAACACTTTGAAGCGCAGTTCTGATTGAGCTACTTTTACAATTAGTAAAAACTATTACAAAATAGAAAGAAATACAGAAAATATGTATTTGAAAAGTCACCTGACGATAATAGAAAATCTATTTGACTTCTTATATGTACTTGTCTATAAATAGTCCGCCTCCCTGTGTGTTCCCTTTAAATCTCCTGCTTGCTTCCAAAGGAGTTGCTTCTTCTATTGTACACATCACAGGCACCTCTCTTTGCTGTGTCATGCCAGCAGATTTATTTTTAGCCAGTTTTTTTTTTTTTGAAAGGCAGACTGGAACCTACCATCCTATACACGGGGCAAAGAGAAACAGGGAATACGGGGAAAGCTGGGGAGGGGCTTTTCAGCTCATCTAACCTGACTGATGCTGTGACTACAGGAAGCGACCGACACACTCCATCACACTCGGGACACACCCTTTCCTACCACACAGTGTGGTACAGTGCAGTGCAGTGGACAGGAGGTGGTTGAGAAACGGTGAGAGTTTGTATAACAGGCAGCAACTGCCTGAACAGAGGGAGGGATGGGAATGCTGAATCAGTGAAAATGCATGAAAGCCTGGGAGAGGGTGGAAGAGGGTAAACGGCAGGGGGAGAGGGAAGAGAAAGGTAACAGCGAGGGGTAGACTGGGTAAAATGTACAGTGTTATTCCTTGTCGTTCATTCATCTATAATTTGTGAATATTGAGCTGGCAGTTCACCCTGATTTACATCAAGCTTCTCCTTAAGAGTCTTGCATCTCAGTGCTGATTTACAGTACAGTGCCTTTAAGCTGGAATTGTCCCTTTACAGTGTTCAATAAGTCAGGAAAGTCTCTCAGCTCTCAGTCAGATGGAGGTAGACCAGATGGTGCCTTTGCCAAGGTTGCCCCGGGTCGCCGTGTGTGGAGGTACCCATGGCAATGAGCTGTCCGGTGTGTATTTGGTGCGAGAGCTGCTGAAACTGCAGAGAGAAGTTATGAAGAAAGAGCAAGAGGAGGACTCGAAGCCTGCGTTGGTGCTGCTGGTGCTGTCAAACCCGCGGGCAATGCAGCATTGTCGCCGATACGTAGACACTGATCTGAACCGCTGCTTTACCCACGCCACCCTCAAGTAAGGCAACAATCAGAGATAACACTCATGGTGTCAGTTGTAAAATCAAAGAGCGTGCTGCTATTTTGTATTTTTCTTTATCCCGCAGTGGTCCCTTCTCAGACATGGCCCCCTATGAGATCATCAGGTCCCGAGAGCTGAACGCCCTGCTAGGACCCAAGGGCAGTCCGGAGGCAGTGGATCTGGTCTGCGACCTCCACAACACCACTGCCAACATGGGCCTGTGCTTCATCGGATACTCTGACTGTGACTGGATCTGCCTGCACATATTTAGACACCTGCAAGTGAGTAAACCAGCTTCTTAGTTTAGTGAAATCTTTGCGCCCTGCATGTTTGTGAGCTAAAATTTGAGTTTTTTTAGAGGGAGATGCCAGATACACCAATGAGATTCCTACATTTTGATGTGTCCAACAAAGAGTCCTATTCCCTTGATTCACTGGGAAAACATGGCTTTGGTAAGTTTTTACAGCTTTTATAAATCTAGTCTAGTCAAAAGTGGCATTAGTGCGTGATAACTCTCAATTTAAATCCTTGATCTGCAGCCATGGAGATCGGCCCTCAGCCTCACGGCGTGGTGAGGTCAAACATCTATACAGCAATGAAAGTGGGTGTCCAGCACATGCTTGACTGGGTCCGCCTCTTTAACTCAGGTACATTTTTATAGACATATTACGGGCTGAGCTGAAACAATGCATCTTTGAGGCTCTCAGTTGGTTTCAACCACCTTCTCTGTTTATTACCAGGTAATGTGTTTGAGGGAGGATTTGTGGACGTGTTCACCATGGTTAAACACATCGACTACCCGAGAGACAGCGAGACCCGCAATATCACAGCAGCCATTCATCCTTGTCTCCAGGTACGGCCTGAGATACCTTCACTTAAAAGCAAAAAACTCCTCGGAACAAAACACTGAATTACTGCCAAGCAATTATGTAAGTTAGACATAACCAGGGAGGCTGTAAAGTATGAAGAGGCGCACATGACATCAGAAACAAACTTTATAACAATAAAGTACGAGACATGTACAAAACACAAACAAAGAAGAAGGTCAAGGTCAAGGTCAGATTTATTTATATAGCACATTTCCAACAGCCGATGCTGCACAAAGTGCTTAACAATAACAATAAAATTAAAAACTACAGTGTAATACAATAATAACAATAGAGACAATAAAATAGAAGAATTAAGAAGAAAATCCTTGTAAAAGAAGAAGAAAGGCCCTTTGTCCCAAGAAAAATAATCACAGTCTGAACTCAAAAGCTGTTTGTGCAAGAATGAATCAAGTTTTATATTTAGCCTGTCGCCACACATGCTGTCCAGAAGTGATTCATTCAGTCAGTGTGCGTTTTCTTTTACTGTAAAGTATAAACAATTACAACACAAGGTGAGGCCTTTTTTATTAAAGGAGCTTTGTCCCAGAGATGATACCTGTCAAGGGTTTGTGTTAAGTTGAAATCTTTGTTTCACCTATTTGGAATCCAAACGGAAAAGGATGGCCAAAGGTGACCGGATTAAAAATTAACACCTTTAAGTTAATTCATGTGGCTAAAAGGCAGGCTGACTGGGTCAATGCCAACCTCGATAGTAAAAAAACAACAAGTCAGTTCAATTTATTTAAGATTAACACCGCTAAATGTCAGAAGCAGCTGTACAGGCAGACGCAATAAATAAATGTCTTTATCCATTATACTTTACACTGTGGTTTTTAAGGGAAATGTGTAATGTGGACGACATAGATTAAACTGCTTTAAGCTTTAGTCAACTGAGGAAACTTTAGTGAAAACTGAAATAAGAAAAAAGCTGAAGTAAAAATAAAAATGTGCTGGAAATGTCTGGGAGTTTCGTTAAATTTGTCAACACAACCAACCTGAGGAGGCTTTGGTAGAGATGTTTACTGAGAATAGGATGGTTGCATAACTATCAGTCTGGTATATTGTATTTTTAAACTGTTCTGCACTTCTTAAATTTAGCTCCTGACATATGACATATGATTTTTTTTATTTGCATTTAAAAATAAGCACCTAGCATCACTTAATGATATTGCACTTTAAGCCACTGGAGCTTTGTTATGGCACTTTTATGTATTTATGGTTAATCCTGTTAAATCCGACAGGTGTTGCTCAGCACCTAAACCATCTGCTTGTCCTCACAGGACCGAGACTTCTGCCTGCTCCACCCTGAAGACCCCCTGTTCCAGACGTTCTCAGGAGAAACAGTGAGGTATAAAGGCACTGAACCTCTCTATCCTTTCTTCATCAACGAATGCGCTTACTACGAGAAGGGCATCGCTCTCTCCCTGGCAAGAAAGAGGCGCATCACGATTCCTGCAATCCGGGTGCAGACGGAGCAGGAGCAACAAGCTAATGAGCAGGGATTTGCATCAGAAGAAGAGGAGTGAAGACGTTTCCAACACGAGAGTGATGGCTGAATTAAATTTTTACAAAAGCTTTCATTGAAATGATGGCATGCGTTATCTTTCACAGACATGCCACTGTGCATTCAAGAATTAAGTTTCTAGTAAGAATTGAATGTGTAAAAACAGATGGCATGAATTCATAGGCAATTTAATTATTTTAAATATTTAAATAAAAAAAATAGAAATTCACTACCGATTACTACAGCGATGATCAGGATATGTTCAAAATGAAGTGCAAAGAAGCTTGTAATAACATGACCTTTAAAGTACAGTCACTGTACTGTTTCAGGTTCCTTGAAATTAATAAGTCAACTGAGGAACATATATAGATCAAATAAACAACATAAACACCAGATTAAAAACCAATTCACAAGAAAATTACTTTTTGAATGTAAGCGGTCAGCAAAACAAATTAGTGAATGAGCACTACTGTATTTGCCTCCTTTTCTACAAAATCCGTGACAAGATGATAAATATGATCAAAAAAAGTACACTGGGTAAAATTATACCACAATCTGAACCTAAAAACTAGCATAAATTCTAAATGAGTAAATATAACTTGAGTGAAACAATTACGGAAATGTATGCAAAGTATGTTCCCCTGAAATCATGAGAACATACTGCAATGACAGTAATCAGTGTCACTGCCTTTGTTCTTTTGTTCTTCCCGAGGCCAAATTCTTTCAGTCTGTTCCAAAGAAGCTACGTAAAAAAAAACCCATTACGAAACAACTGGCCCAGCTGACAAAAAGCATGTGCGTTTTTGTTATACTCGGGGTGTGCCCAGTAGCTGAAAGTGGATGAACTAAATAAATAAGGATTAGTTTCAACTGTGAATCATGCCAAGATATTCTTTTACAGATGGCTACTACAAGCTGAAATGTGTACGATAGGTCCACTTTCAAAATGGCTCTGCTCTGTTCCCCGTCTATCGTGACATGCTGTACAACCACAAACTGTATATAAAAGATGGACACTGTGACCATGCTATGTCATTATAGTTTTCAGACCTTTTGACATTTTGTTTTAAAAAGTAAAACAAATCAACAGACTGAACCATACTCTGTGGAGCTATGGACATTTGACTATTGATATTGTTAGCTGCCACGGTTAGCATGGCAAATCTATAATTCACTGTGACATAAAATAGGCTGGGTATTTTGTTTGCCCCCCAAAAAAGGTATAAAGCAAAATATAATTATAATTTGCAATGTTATAATTACTTTGAAAGTATTTGTCAAACTGAAATTACATTTACATAAATAACCTAATTTTAGATCAATGTTCCCTCTAAGCTGCGCGTGCGCAATTGCGCATGCGGCATGGTCTCTGCGCACAGAAATGAAATCTAACCTGAACTGAAATTAAAATAAATACGTTAACAATTCTGTTTTGCAGTGTTAGTCAGTGACTGGCTGCTCCCGTATGGGATTAGAATGATGCCACCTTATTCCATAGTCCAGCCAATAATGCGATTCACATTCGCAGCTAATCAACGTCGCTGACAGGCTATGACAGCGTCCTTATGTGCCGACACCGGTGTTTTAGCTAGCAAAGCAGCGTGGCTGATGTGGAGTGAAGCCACATTAATGACAACATGAACACCATTGGAGATGTGAGCAGAACAGACGGAACAATTGACGGAAAAATTGTGGACTTAATCCCAGTTTTTAAATTGTGTTGATAGGCCACGTAAAACCAAACCAAACCAAAATCAAAAAATTACTTTGGTTGGGGGGAAGTTTAGGAGTGTTTAGAGATGTGAGAGACTTGTGACTTGCGACGTTTAGCGCAAATCTTGTGTAGTTAGTGTGCAGTGTAGTCAATAGTTTTGTTGTGTGTGTCAGAACATTGAGGTGACTGCTGAATGTTACAGGTGTTACAGGAGTGATACACCTCCTGTTGTCAGGCCTGCAGGTATCAGGCTGTTGTTCTCCTTCATCTCATAGTGGACAGAAAGTATTTTTTGGAGTGACACAGATAATTTGTGTGGCATCAGATTTGATGCAGAACAGCTGATTGTTCTGTAAATTCTAGAAAAACGCCTTGGCTGCATTTTTAGGTTAAACAGCTGCAAATAAACTTCGTTGTTTGCAAAACTCAGTTACTTTTTTGAAGAAGCAACTATATAATTAATTGCCCAACATAGGTCATTATATTCTGTATTATGCAGACAGAGAGTTACAGGACTCTCTCCCAGACCACAAACTCATAATACAAGTCAGAGCTTTATAGGAAGAAAAAAAAAGAAAGTTGTGTTTTCAAAATTGGAGTTCAAGATATTTTTACTTCCAATAGTGTTAACATACTACACAGTTCATGAACAAGATTTTTTTTCATTGTAAGTGGGCTAAAGCACTTAATTAAAAGTAGTCTAACATAAATGTAAATGCTGTAATTTGATTATTTTAATAAACCATGTAACTTGGATGGATTCGATGCTGGCGTGACCACAGTGCACACGTCTGCTGTTGCTCACAGTGGTCCAAGGGATCGCTCAGGGAGTTTGTGTGTTCGCTCAGACACATGAAAAATTAGAGGGAACATTGTTTTAGATGTACTAGGTCACATTCCTGAAGCCTTAGTAAACTGTTTACTAATATAGTCTGTTGACATTTGAATATTGCGCTTACCAGAAAGCAGATGAACCACTGCTATTCTAAGTCAGAATCCAGTCAGACCTGCTCAGAAACTGGCACCTCCATAGGTCTGCGCATACAGAGAGAGGGAGATGTGAGATTATTAGTAAATGAGGCATTTAAGTACCTTCCTCTGCATGTCACAAACTTCTGCATAGACTGGGGTAATTATTCAACATCACATGTAATTAATGCACTAGTATAGCTGAAGTTACATATGTGCAGCATGTCCTCCCCGCTGTTGTGGTTCCCTGGTTCTTTGTACTTTGGAGTAAACTGTTGAAGTAGAGTGAAACTTCGACACTCCAGCACCATCTTGGCACCTACAAGAGATCAGTTATTTCAGTGTTTAAGCACATTAAACTCCATTTACTGTATGAATTACATTCATTTCAAACGTTGCTGTCGTTTTTTTTAAATCTCGGTGTATTTTCTATTTCCTGAGGAGAAACTGGCTGTACAAGCAAAGTCAAAATATAAAAGAAAAAAGGAAGCCGTGCAAGAGGCTGGCGCCGCGTCCAGGATGTACTCAGTGACTCACTCTGCGACAGTTGGGCTACGGTGATGATTCCTGCAATCCGAGTGCAGGCAGAGCAGGAGCAACAAGCTGATGAGCAGGAATTTGCATCAAAAGATGTTAACCACATGAGACTGATGACTGAATTCAGTTTTTACAAAACTTTTTATTGAAATGGTGACATGTGTTATGCTTGTTCACACTCACACACGATATTTAAATACATAGTTATCAACTGCTGCAGCTCATAACGGGGATTAAGCACTCTTTCACAAACAACACATGGTAGTGTGCATTCAGGGATTGAGTTTCCAGTATTTAAAGGGTGAATGTGTAAAATACAATGTGTTTCATAATGAGACGAACAGTGCATCATTTCAGATATTCATGAAGCTCATAAATCTTTATCAGCAGTGATATTTCACAAACAGATATCATGAATTTGTGGGTAATAGTGGTATTTTTTCTCTCCAAATGTAATTATTTTAATATTTATATTTTAAAAATATAGAAATTCACTACTGATTACTACAGCAATGGTCAGAATATGTTTGAAATTAATTTAGGTGCAAAGAAATGCTGTAGCTTATCATAATATGGCCTTTAAAGTACATTCATAGTGCCAACCAGGGAAATGAGACTAAAACAGTTTGTTTGTTTTTCAGCACATTAATCCGTCAGCTGAGGGACATACATCGATCAAATAAACAACAAAAAACACCCAAATATGAACTAAGAAAATTACTTTCATGAATGTATGTGCTCAACTAAAAAAAAAAAAAAGTAAATGAGCACTACTGTGGTTTTCACTTTTTTCTACAAAAATCTGTCACAACATGATGTGATCAAAAAGCAAACAAAGCAATGCAATACATACATCGTGTAGTAAACAAATTATACACACAGTCTGAACATAATAACTACCATAAACAATAAATAAATAAATAAACTTAAGTAAAAAAACAACAACAACAGAGGATTTGAAACAGAATTGTAAATTAAATTCTAGTCATGGGAACATTGTGTAAATACAACAAACCTGTGGCCACATTCTTCAAGTGCAACGAACAGGAACGTCATCACATTCAGCTGCAATCACGTGTGGCAGACTAGAAAATTTCACCAGCAGAGGTCTGTAAATACACACTTTTCCCAGACTCTAGTACTTCTTTTATTACTAAGTGTGCTTACTTATCACTAAAGTGCCTTCTGTCATCGCCATTTAAATGATAAAAATCACACATATCAAGGAACAGTAGTCAGTGTGCAGCTTTTTTTTGGTTAAATTAAAAAAACCTACAAATTTGACTTCCTTTGCGAAATACGTCATCAACAAAATCAACAAAAATTGCGCAAGTTAAAATATTTTCCATTATACGTCAGTTGACTTGATTATATTTTTACAATGGAAGATTTATATTGGACTGAAGAAAACTATGACAACAACTGTGGCGTTTTTAAAAGATAAAATTAAATCCTGTTCAATTTTCAACAGATCAAAGATGTTTAAAAATGTGCAGTACGCATGTGCCCTTATGACAAACAGGAAGAACAGCAATATCACAAAATCTCTGTAATCTGATAAGATGGGATGAGAAGGAAGGAAAACTGAAGTCAGTACACATGAAACCTGTGTAAACTGTCATTTAAGAACTTGCTTTTACTTTTCTTCCAAACAAGATTTTTTTTTTTTAATTTATCTGGCACTCTGATACCAGGTATGCAGTTCACGGGGTCATGCCTTCTTATCACTGCCTCCAAAGAACTAAACTATGAAAATAAATCGCAATATATCTACTTTTCCGATGTGACTGACCTGCACTTTGGAGATTTTGATAAAATTTATGTTGTATGAAAGTAGGGCACTGCTAATGCTTCTCTACTTCGTTTCAGGTTAGTCTGAAGCACACGTATACTACATATTGTTCTGGTAAATCTGATTTGCAAACCATTTCCATCCCCCAGGAGATAAAAATCAAATCTGTTAACGCAGCAAGAAGGGTCATTAGTGTACAGGACATGCAAAAATTCTTAATCCTTGAGAGACAAAAACACGTAGAGGAAAAAACCCCCACAACTCATTAAGAAAACGAATCTTGGTGTCAGACTCTAAACAGGGCTTAAGATCCAGAGCTAAATCTCAGTTTATGCCACCCGGTAGGCAGTCATGCGGTAGTAGTTCTGACTATGGCTGCGCGCCGCCCACACTAGCAGGGCGGCAGCCATCATGTGGAGAGGTGAAGAAATGAGGACCAGGTACAGCGACCAGCCGAGAGAGCCGTCCACTTTGTCGGGTAGCATCGACACCCTGTGGAGCAGGTCCATCCCCGCCAGGTAGCAGCACACTGTGGCTAAGGTGCAGAGACCTGGATGGCGTACAGACACACTTAGTTAGGGTTTAATCACTTATCAGATTTCAAATTTATGTTTAGGTAGAAATTTTTGTGCTTATAGTTTGGTATTCACTTCGTAATAAGTCAAATGCTAAGCGTCCAGATAGTATATTTATCATTTTGCAGCATCACTGCTTGTTTCACATTAGATTGGTTAATGTGGAAAAAGCTCGACTATTAGGAAATAATATTAATGGAAACCTTCTTCTCGTATGGAAAAGTATTCGCTGTGAGCTAAAAGCTTGAGCTCCAGACTGCTTGAAACACTCTGCTTGTTAAATTTAATGCAAACAGTGTGTTTCAGACGGTGGTTGAACTGAAAAATAAAGATTATTTTGAATGTTTCATCAAGTTTCTTTTAGTTACCAAGAATAAAAGCTGAAAATGTGCATGATAGGTCCACTTTGCCAACAGATCTGCTTGGTTCCCAGTCATGACAATGTGAGATTGACTCAACATGCACTATAACCACAGACTGTGCATAAAAAAATGGACACTGACTAGATTATGTCATTGTGATTTTCATGCCTCACAAAAGCAATAACAAACCATGGAGAGAACTATATTTAAATAAGTTTGTAGAGTTACTTTCAGATGTAAAAGTTTACATCCCTGAACCCTTATTAAAATGTTTAATTGCACAGTCTGACAACATGTATGGATTTCAACATTGCTCCTACCAGCCAGCATGTGAAGCACTCCTATTCCAAGAGTTGGTGTGAGGCTTCGGCACAGACAGGCACAGAATCCAGTCAGACCTGCCAACACCACTAGACCCAGAGACACCAACGGCAGCAGAAACTGGCACCTCCACAGATCTGCGCACACACAGAGGGATGTGCGAGATAAGATTCTGCCCTGACTGGGATTAATGTAGTACTCAACATCAGATGTAAGTAATGCACTACTTAGACAAGAGGCTGAATCTAATATAGAATATTCTCACAGCTAAAGTGTGGTTTTTGCATATTTTAAAAAGCATAAACTTGTGGCTGAGCTTACATGTGCGCACCATGTCCTCCCCGCTGTTGTGGTTCCCTGGTTCTTTGTACTTTGGAGTAAACTGTTGAGGTAGAGTGAAGCCTCGACACTCCAGCACCATCTTGGCACCTACAAGAGATCAGGCTCCCGTTTATACTCCATTTACTGTGCATTTGAATTAAATTTTCATTTCAAACATTGAGTTTCGTACTACCTGTGGAGAAACTGGTTGTACAAATGCGCACAAAATGTAAAGGAAATGTGAAAGCCCTGAGAAAACTTTCTCACATTATGAAAAGAAATATAGCGTTAAGCACGACAGGAAATACCTACTGTACGGTTGGTTTTTCACCTACAAATGAAAGTGATCGTAAGGCCCAGGTAGAAATTGGTGATCAAAAAAACTGAGTGATCAAACTAATTGGCAACAGTGGTTAAAATTGAATGGCATGTTGGTGTGGTGGTTAGCACCAGAAAGCGAAAATCCACTCTGTTTGGAGTTTGCACGTTCTCCCCGTGCTTAGGTGTGTTCTCTCCCGATAGGCCAGCTCCCTCCCACAGTCCAAAACATGCAGTTAGTGGGGTTGGGTTAACTGGTGATTTTAAATTGGCTGTAGCTATGAATAATTTTTTTGTATGTGTCAGCCCTGCAGGGGACAGGCAGACCTGTCTGGGATGCACACAGCCTCTTGCCCTGTGACAGCTGGCACAGGGTCAAGCCCCCCCACGTGACCCTATAATGAATAATTGGAGGAACAGGGTTGGAATTGATTTCCTGTCTAAGTCTGTGTAGTGGGAAACAAAATAAAATGCTCTGCATAGAGATGTGATGAAAACAGAGGAGAGGCCTGGGAATATACCACACCTGCCTGAGACCAGATGCTCAATTAGAGAGCAGCAAAAGCCATCTCTGTATAGTTTAAACCATCTGAGACGTGAATGATCCAACTTCACGTAAAGCTACAAGGACACTGTGCTACTGACGTCAGCACATATACATACCTGGCTCTTTGTACCAGTGAGCGTTGGCAGGAACAAGCACACACCGCCACCAGAGGCCCACAGTCCCGTTAAGACGGAACAACGTGTCGCTGTAGGTTTTCTCATCGAATTCTCCGTCTATGAACTCCTCGTACAGCGAGCGCAACTCGGAAATGTTGGCCTCTCCGCGCACCGTGGGGCTGCTGTACTGGTACCAGTGCTGCGTTCCGATTGCCACCGACAGATACACGGTGGCTATGATGCTCAGCACGCAGGCGATGACCAGAGCTGTGGCGTAGCGATTGTCAACCATTGTTCACCGAGACAGAGACACGTCAGAAGGGATTAAGTTGATGCCAGCGGTCAAATCGTCGCCCGATCGTTGCGCCTCAATTTGGTCGACATACGATGCTTCCAGTCCCCCCACCCTCGCTTCTATCGCAACCACATTGGCATTGGTAACCTTGAAAAACGCACTGTGCTGTATACAGCGGCAGTGCTTTATTTTAATGATTGATACTGATCTCCAGTTCTGCACGAACGCTCAGCGTCAGCAACCCTGCAGCCCGGCTTGGATGCGCCATCTGTTCCCTTGTCCCACTTCTACAGATGGTGGGTGGCCCGACGCTGCGACGGTTCCAGAACAACAAGAGTCCACCACCACCTAAACAACAATCCAGGAAAGAAAGCAAAAAGAGAAGCTGTTATACGATAGGCTAAGCCCACCAGCTTGCAAATGCAAATTGCATGTGTCTGATGGCAGGTTGATGCACCCAGGATGCTAGGAGTTGTAAACACACTAATCCCTGCGGTTTTCTCTTCCGGTTCCGCCGGTCAGCACAAATTAAAAATAGCCTCGTTTAATAGCGCGTACCTCAGTGGTTCCAAAACTTTTTTTTTGCTAGGTCCCCCTTTGTTTTACAAGGAAAATGTTTTTTTCCTGTGTAATAATATTCAAAATTGCTATCAATACATTTTTTAAATGCCTCTCTGTGCAAAATAGGTTCAAAAACATAAACAATTGTGGGATACTGTTTGTCCGTGATTTGGACAGCCCAGCGCTGCTCCCGATGCAGGGGAAAAGCAATTCTGCAGGGGAGACCTACTTTGGCACTTGTGCAGGTGAAGCCAAGGGGAAGATATGCTTCACCATATTTTCTAGTCTTTGGCTTGGAAGGAAGTTGGTTTGGAAACACATTTGGCGATGCTTCATCTCCTGCTTTGCGTTTGTGTGGAAGCCCCGTCAAAAACCTGTCCATTATGCTAGCGGTGTCCAAGCCTTCTTTTTTTTCTTTTCATACCGCCCCCCCCTCTGGCGTACCTGGTGAGCAGCCACAGACCCTCACAGGCTGACAAAGTGCTGCCTCGGTAAACATGGACTTTTGGGACTAGCTAGTCTCAAAAGCTGCCCAGTGATCGTCCAGCTTTATTTTTTTTTTTAACTTTTCGAACACTTTGGTCAATTACGCGTTAGAAAAATGTCCTCCAAACCCACTAATGCCTTTAAAATTAGTAGTATTATTGTAGGGTCCTTACTTTACAATATAAAGCGTCTTAAGCTTACTGTTATTATCGCCGATCTAAGCCGACTGCGCTATATTTTTTTACGCATTGAATGCGTAACCCCCCCCCCCCCCCATCCCCCAAACTGACGCCGTTTCAGTCCTCGAATGTGCTTTGTAAAACTTTGAAACACGCTTAACTGTTTAAACAAGTGAAAGGCACTTGAAAAATAGATTTGGTTCGATTTGATTATTAATAAAATTAAGTAGGTGAGAAGTTGGCCCATAATTAAAATCACATTGTGTGGTATGCAGAAAACAAGACTTGGCCTATAGCTTTGCCAGCCTGTAATTATTATGTACAAATGTAGGCCGCACGGCCTCCAGTGCTAAAATGAATTAATGAAATATATCATTAAATGGACTGGTTCTGATATAGTGTATTTCTACTCTATCTGAGCACTCAAAGAGCTTTACACACCTTGTCTCATTCATTACAAGCACTTTTTCTTAAGTTCTTTCTACCTAACATTCACACTCCAGATGACTGGAGCAGACAGGGATTTAAACCACCAACCTTCCAGTTAGTAGGTGACCTGCTCTATCACACGAGCTACAGCTACCCCAAAAATGTGCTATCAAATAAATACAATTTCAAATAAGTACACTGATGTTTTAAATGAAATGAATAGACATGTATGTATCTTAATAATGACACATTTAATGGATTATTTAATTATATATTTATTTAATTAATTTGCCACTCGTGGCCCTCCACATTGGGCAGGCTTACTGGTGAGTTGTTAGTAGTGAATGTTAAATAGAAAGCACCCCTGAGTATGTGGTTGACCTTCTGGTCGATTGAATGCGCGTTGAAAATCTCCAATGGTGATTTCATTCTTGCAAGGTAGTTAATCAGGCACCATGGACTCCCATGATAAAAAATGGCCAACTTTACAGCTGAAATGAACATATTAAATCCTGTTTTGTTTTTGTTTGTTTAAAAAAAAAAAAAGACTCAGTAGCCAATTTGTCGCTATAAGGGGGTTAGTTTTATATTTGTATTTTTTAATAAGATTAAATGTTGTTATTCTTATCATGTCTCCCTTGAGTAGTTTTAAATGCAGACTATCCAAAAATACAGAAAATGGGTATTTAAAAAGCCATCTCACAATAAAAGAAAAATATTTCGGTCAGTGCGCCCCAGGGTGGCTGTGGCTACAATGTTGCCATCACCAGTGTGTGAATGGGTGGATGACTGGATGTGCAAAGCGCTTTGGGGTCCTTAGGGACTAGTAAAAGCGCTATACAAATACAGGCCATTCACCATTTCTTTCTTTCCTTCAAACAGTCCACCTCCCTATGTGTTCCCTTTAAATCTTGTTGCCTTTATTTTCCCTGCTGAAGAAGCTGTTTCTTCCACTGTACACATCACAGGCGCCTCTCTTGCTATGTCATGCCAACAGGTTTTATTTATAGACACTCCCTTTTTTCTGTCTCCAGCCTGTCTGTCTATCTGTGCATCTATCTATCTGTAACTTGTACAAGAAAATCACTGTGCGTTACTTTGAAACACACACACATGCACTGTGATGTTTCTTTGTTTTCTGTTTAAGGAAACAAAACGTTTGCTACTATTTGTCAATAACAGTAAGTTATGATTTTTACATTTTTAAATGATGAACAAAATAAGACTAACATCGACTAACAAGAAGTCAATGAGTCAGTATGTTTCAAAATAGAACAACAGCAACAGTCACAGTGAGTGCTGGGAATCAGTTTATGTGTTTTCTTTTTGGTGTTTCCGGTTTTACTTGTCTCTCAAGTGCCGATAAACAAGACAGCTGTTGCAGTTGTTAGGATCTTGTATACAATTTCAATAGCAGTTCACTTTAATATTGTAATTTTTTAACAAAAATAAAAGCACAGCCATTTTAATAGTAACAAAAAAAGTTACTATACAAAAAAGTCAGTTAACCTTTTGGAACCGAGACTTAAAGCTGCTGTTTTTTAATAGTTCTTGCATGATGGGCATTTGCATTTGATGAGTCAATCACATTTTAGCTTGGAGCATGTTCTCACTAAAATGCTATTCTCCTGAATCTGACTAAAGTCTGCACCCTCAGTATTCATCTGTTGTCTTTTTGCTTTCTCTACTAAATTTAAATGCTGTACAAAATGTACAAAAAAAGCAAGCAAAGCCTTTTTCTTGGACATCATACAAGGAAAAACAATAACGACTGCTCTCTATTATTGTACTATAAAAAGAAACTTACCCAGAATGAAAAGCATATGAGATGTAAAGTTATTCAGTCCCCTTCTATTATCTGCATGTTTTCCAAAGTGTTACTGACTCACACCTTATGTGACAACCCCCATTTGTTAGATTTCTTAAAGTTGATGAGATGGCTCAACAGGTTTGTACTGAGGTGTTGAAACACCATACTGGTAGCCAAATAATAACAAGCATCGCTTGGAAGTCTTTCAGTTTGCTTGGTCTTGTTGAATGTCCCTATTCTTTGATCTTTGGGCTAAAGGAAAAACAACACTTGGTGTTTAATGCTCAATCAACAATCTCTTTATTCAATAGACACTTTGAGCATTACAAACTTCCGGACGGGACATGTGCACGGGAGGGTATCCGGCAAATCTCGAAGTGTCTGACCATTTCTCCAAAGTCATAAAACCTAAACATCCACATTCTTTCTCTCTCTCAGTGTTAGAGAATGTTTTATATCAGGAATGGGATATAAAACAGTGTTATATCCCATTCCTGTTTTTCTTCTCGGAATAAACAATCAATTACAATCAAACAGTCAATCTGCTGGTCCCTCTCTAGTTTAAACAACAGTGTTTTCAGTAACTTTCCACTAGAAGATGGTCCCCTTTTATCTACTTTCTCCCAGGCAAGCGTAAGCAAAAGTCTACAGCATTCTACCCCCCGAGGACATGTAGTCTAATGCCCTTATTTTTCAGGGCCGTGTCCTATTTATTTGTATCCTTGGGCTTTGTCATAGATTCAGATAAAGAAATGGTGCCAAATGAGCTGTTTTTGTAGTGCAAGTACAAGTCTTTTTTGCTAAGTTGTCTGGTATGTGTAGAAGCCGTTTTTTTAATGCACCAATGACTCAAAAGTCAGCGTCAAGTGTCTGTCAGTGTTCAACGAAAAACTCTGGAAGACATCTAGAATCCCTGGAATACTATTTCTCAAGACTATTAAATAAAAAAAAATTGCTACAAAGTCTGGCTCTATGAAGAAATAAAGGGCGGCTCCAGACTTTTGCACAAAGTTATATGGGATTCTTTCGAGTGACTGCATATTAACATGAGTAATATACGAGTGTAAAATCATTTATGTGTAGAGCTGGGATCACGTGTTGCAGTAAGCTCATCTCAACACAGTATTGTGCTTAGTGATCCATTTTCTACTTCATAGTTTCTACACAAAGCCTGCCAGTTGTATAATATCTGAATCAGTTTAAATATCCAATTTCGCTTCACAGACAGTGGAGCAGATTATACCGTAATTTTGAGATTGTGTTTGTCTGACTTATCAGCAGATCATTCTTAAGTATCTTAAAGCACTGAAACGTTTCATGATATAATTTGGCTGAATTTTACATCAGACATTAATTAACTAATAAATAATTAAGCCTCACTTGTTCTCAGTATGCACAACTTTTATTTGAAGTGTTGCGTCAATGTCTGTGTTGTTTTCTGCTTTGTACTTCCCCACATATCATCTGCCAGTCAAACAGGATTAGTGATCCTGTCGCTTCAGGGGAGATTAGGCTTGCTGCATACTTTTAAACCTGCATAACAACAATTCTGCTAAACCAAAAGAAAAGGCACATACAAACAACTTAACGAACAAAAGTGCAGCTTACGTGCTTCTTCAAATTATACTCAAGGCGGTTTTGAGCGTTCATCTGTTAAAGGTCATCATAATACATAGCACAAATAATTTTCATTCTTCACATGTGAAGCAGTCATTACCATAGTGAAATGCTGTTTGGAATATGAGATTAAAATATGCATGGCACACATTGCACAATGCACTAGCAATGGTGGTGTTGTTTTTTTGTTTTTGTTTTTTTATTTAAAGTGCTTTATTGTTTGTTTTTTGGATCTGAGGAACAATCTGTGTAGTAGTCTAATGAAAAAAGCTGCTGCTTTGCCATTTTTTTCTTTGAAAAGAGTGGTTTTAGTTATGTTAAGACATAGATGCATATAAAAAAATCATCAGCCTATTGGTTTTGCCTTTATCAGACTAACATTACTTCTAATAGGCGTAATGTGTAGGTAAATGTAGGTGTGATGGGGTAAATCCATGTCATGAAAACAGTATCATCTTGAGGTAAGTAACTGATAATTATATATAGTTGTGTGCAAAAGTCTTAAAGCTGTCACCAACAAAGTGTTTTGTACAAAGTAGTAAATACATTTCAGTAAGCATGTTTAATACTTTTTCTCTGGGTCAATTCTCACTATTACACAAAACTTAATATATGAACATCTACTGGTCTGATTTCTTTCCTGTTTGATGGGATGAGTTGCTGCTGACCACAGAATTTCATGCCAGTAGCACCTTTAGAAATATATTTAGGTATTCAGTACTTAGATGTACAACAAGGTTTCTCAGACTTCATAAGTGGTTTCTCAATAGTTTTTTCCCCCCCAAAGCATTTTAATTGCAAGGGGCTCTCAAAGAATGCTGTTGAGTTGCGCTTCAGAAATGAGTACCCTGTAATCTTGTGCCTGGATGTTTGTGGTGACTTGAAAGAGAGACAAAAAGCTGTCCACAGGGTTGCACAAATGTAGGCGGAATTCCCAGAGGTCTGTAGGGGAGACCGGGGATAGTTGTAACATTTTTGACATTTCTGTCTGTAAATTGGAGCTCGTTTAAGGTAGTGGATTCAAAATGTAATGCAAAGTATTTACATGTCTCTGCTATTAAATAGTGCAGATATTTTCTCTGCAGCACAATTACCCATTGCATGGTATGGTCTCAAACACGAAGAGTGAAATGTTACAATTAACCCCATAGTCTGGGTTAGTTGTAACATATCCTGGGGTAAAATGTAACACAATGAAATAAGGGTACTGACAAAACATTAACGTGTAATCTTTGTTTATTCAACACATGAATGCACTTAGAGCCATTTATGTAATTATGTGTGTGTGTGTGTGTGTGTGTGTGTGTGTGTGTGTGTGTGTGTGTGTGTGTGTGTGTGTGTGTGACAGAATGCAGAAATCTAGCTTTTGAACATATTCCAACCCCCCAAAAAGACAAATTATGGAATTTTCTGCAACTGAATATTTCATTAATTTTGGTTGGTCTTCCTTGAGTTTGGCCTCATTGGCTCAGTGGGCATTATAACCTACAGCTCTTGCACCAATTTTGAACATAACAATGAAGCTGAAAAAATGTAGTTGTTCACCAGCATTGCAATTCCATTACTTTTTATCATGGCTTACCTTGGTGTGGTTTGCAGAGTGCTTCAGAAAGATGAGGAAATCTGTTTCTTGCCCCCATCCTGATTTATTTCCACTACCAGTACTTCCTACTGGTCCATCTCTGACACAGTGGTCTGCATAATGTATGTGTGGGAACACAAACAGTGGAGGAATTGTGTTGCCAATGGCATTAACCGCATATACAAATGCGACCAGTGAACCTCTCTCTGCTGATGTCGTTGCCCCAACTTGTTTAATATAAGTTAAAGTAATAGTGTGGTAAGTTGCAACATCTGCATTATTGTTACAACTAACCCAGACTCCTATAGCCATGAACTAGCTAACATTACAGCCAACGGCTAAAACATTAGCACTAAAGACCTACACAGAATATATCCCCATAGACATACAAATAACATAATTTAAGTTTGATGAGTTTAACTGCAAAGCAAATAATGCTATTAGAAATTGAAATAAAGTAGAAAAACGTACTTTTTGGCATACAAATCACTTTTTTTCATGTTAAATTGTCTGTGTTTGACAAAATGTGCTGATTTTTCACATGTGATAGCAGAACTGAATTGGGCATGCACAGGATGAGTCACATCATTTGAAACTTAGCCCTGATTGGAGAAATTGGAAGTGTTACAACTGACCCACGTTACAACTATCCCCGGTCTCCCCTACTATTCAAGGGAATGCAACAGAGGACAAGAGTAAGATTGTTAAGATTATCCAAAGTAAATAGCAAATACTCATGAATTTTTTATTTTACAGTGCTGGAGAAGCACGTTGAGCCACCTTCATTTCTTTCTGTTTTTATTACAAGAAGCCAGACTTTGTAGTACTTTACTTTTAAATGGTAATGAGCAGTAGACTTCATGAAGATCTTTCAAAGTTTTTCTTTGAACATTGGTTGCTTTTTCACTCATTCTCAGAGGAATGATGCGGCCACATGTCCTGGACACTCGGGTAAAGAGAGGGGCTGAGCTGTCAACTGATCACCACCTGGTGGTGAGTTGGATCAGGTGGCGGGGGAGAACGCTGGACAGACCCGGCGGCTGAGGGCTTTCACTTAAGTGGCCTCAGAATCTCATCTCTGCTTTTCGCGGATGATGTGGTTCTGTTGGCTTCATCGGGTGATGGCCTACAGCTCGCACTGGAATGGGTCGCAGCTTAGTGTGAAGCGGTGGGAATAAGAATCGGCACCTCCAAATCTGAGGCCAGCTGAGGCAGAGGTTCTCAAAAATTGATTATACAGTTTCATTTTCTTTTCCTTTATTTTGTTCCAGCAAACTTTTACTTCACTAAATTTCTTCTCTGCATTTTCTTGCAAAGAACTGAAAAAATAGTGAATAAATAAATAAAACAAATTCCACTTGACAAATGAGAGAGCTATATGACAAACCCAGACCCGGCAACTCGCCAGATTTAAAAGCGACAATCGTTCATGTTTGACTTGGTTTTATGCTGGTGTGGCGTTTCAAGATTTCATTACAAACCCGCTGAGTCATCTCATCAACCTTTAGAGACGTAAGAGATGTGGCTTGTCAAGTAAGGTGTGAGTCAGTAACATTTAAGAAAATATTTAGAAAATAGAGGATGACTTCCTAATTTTACATCTTACATACTTTAATTTGTGTCCTAAGGAACAGGGGGGGAAAAATCCAGCAAAAATCTGACACAGGACCTGAGAGATACATGTGCCGTGATGCGTGTGATGATTTCAAAAGGTCATTTGTACATCTTTTTTGAAAAAAATCTAATCAATATAATCACAACTGATGCAGGATTTGAAAAGACTGACATGATACGTGTGGAGAAAAGTTAGCAACACAATGCAAAAAAGCATCTGTTAGTTGATCAGGCAAGACTGATCAACTAACTGATCTGAATAAACTGCTGGTGTGCTGAGAATTAACAAGGGTTAATAAAATAACAAAACAAGAAACGAAATATGCATAAACTAAGATGAATGGTTTTGTTGTAAGAAAAAAATTAACCTTTGTTAAGATTACTTTATGCGGGGGATCATGTCTAGTAGTTCTTAAAACCTTTTTATTTGCTAAGCAGTCCCTTTGTGCGTCACTATCAAAGGAGTTATGTAAACAAAATTGGGCGTAGTTGCTTCTTGTGAAAAGGTTTCATAACAGAATTCCAATGAAGCCAAGTGACAGTACGACAGTTCTTAATCTGTAATTAAAGAACTGGCAATTGACGTGTTCAATGTAAGCTGATAACTTCAAATAATTTACAGTGAACTGTTTGAGTCACACTTTAATTTACATGTCTGCATTTTCTAAATTATTCTCATGCAATTTTGGTATATTTCCTTTGTTCAAATAATAAATTCAGCTTAACCTGGAAGATCCTCTTAGTCAAAGCATGGCAGCTAGTTAAGCCATATGAAAAAAGAAGGCAAATATAAACCTGAATGGTAGGCAGTATATTTAAATTTATCTTCTTATTAATTATAGCTTTTGGTGTTATCTTCTTGAACTCCTTTTTATATTCTTATGAGTCATTGCCTTAAAACTGCATTTGCATTAAATATTCAACATGCTAATACACCAGCAACTGCTTGAGCTGTTGATACAAGGCAGGACGGATCCACACTTTCATATTGTTTATACCAGATTCTGACTATGTGTAGCAATTTCAGATTCTGGTGTCCCTGGGAAAGACACTAAATCCCACCTTAGTCCCGATAGTAGGCAAGCACCTGCACGGCATTTCTGCTGTCACTAGTGTGAGAGGTTGAATGTGTCAGTGAGAAAACCAAGTAAAACCAAGCTAAGATTTATAAGGTGCTATGTAAGTGCAGAATAAAGTTATTTGACAATGCATCAAGCTGAACTGTTTTAGTGTTTATGCATTTTATAATGACATGGCAAAATCAAAAGGGGTTGGAAAGTGGTTGAGAATAAAAATAAAACAATAAAAAATAAAGCGCCTTTGGTCTAACTTGACGTCAGGATAGACACTTTGGTGGTGATCTGAGAAAAAAATGTCATGCTCTGAAAGCAACTCTTCCCCTCATTCCTTGAGACAGTGTGTTCATAGATATAAGCTTGAGTACAGTGCGCTCAAATCCCTGTTGATATTGCTATTGTTCTTTACACTGATTCTTCTCTTTCTATTTTGGAAGGTGTGTTGCGCCATGGGTTTGTCTGAACGCTCAGTAGTACAGTGTAAGCGGGTGTGTTCTTTTGTGTAGGTTGTGTATCGCATTCAAGGATTTTATGTAAAATCTAAACATAGCCATTCTAAACAATATCTCATATAAACTTTATACATTTTGCTTGTCAAGTTTTTAAAATCTTAAAAAAAACCTTGTAAGTAAAGCACCGCAGGACAAAGTCTTAACTTTTACTCTTCTTTTGACTGCTTCCTTTAAGGGTTTCTAAAGCAGATCATCTGCTTCCATCTCATCCTATAACTCTGTCACACCAACCCCCTGCATGTCCTCCTTCAATACATCTGCGAGACTCCTCTGTGGTCTTAACTTTCATATGTAAAAACATATCAGTGGGCATAATTTTTAATCTTAGTAATTTATGAATGACTGCCATTTGCCTTTTTTAATGTGAGTGGCCCTAATGTTCAATAGTGACTGCTTACTTTACAGGCAGCAGTTTATCCATCATCACCCATTATCAGGACAAATATTCAGTTTCAAACGTTGTTTTCCCCCCCTAAAATTCATTCACATCAACCTTAATTTTTATTTAATGCATAAGCAATCATGGTGCTTCTATATTGATTGATCAGATAACATTTTAACACTGGTTGTTCTAAATAAAATCTCACCGCCTGCAAGTGTTTTTCTGGTAGAGGATACTGAAAATCCAGTCTTATCTATACAATTGCCTGCTTGGTTTGGCAGGCATTTCACAATCTTTTTATTTGATTGTGTAGTTACAACTTGTGTTTCCTTAACACATCTTGTGGCAACCACAGCCTCCTACACTGTTGAAACCACCAATCCTCCTGTGAGAAACATTTCATCTGAGGTCATGATTGTGCTAACTTTAAATGTCCTGAAGAACCTGTGTCGAGCTGTTTTTTTTTTTAGCACAGTCACGAAGACTCATTGTTAATACAGCATGTGGTTATTTTAAGTATTCAGTTAGGCCTTTGTCCATTCCACAACACAACCTGTTCTTGCACGCCTGGATCCCTACACCCAAATTCTCAACCACTCCTTTAAAGTGCTGCTTTGTACTCTGCAAGATCACTCAAGAAACTGCTTGCTTGTTATTATTATTATTATTATTGTTATTTTAATTTTAGGCTAAGCGAAGATTGGCTTCATACCTACAGGAAATAAATGTCTTATGATCCCTTTTACAAAAATCCAGTCTGGTTCAGAACACATTCAGCATGTTTGCTCTTAATTATAGTAAGGTGGTGTAGGATTAGAAAACACAAAGACTCATATATTATTGTTTTATTCTAGAAAATTAATGGACAAAGCTGAAGGAATTAATTGGTTACAATTTATTACAGCAGTCACGATCAAGAAGCTCATGAATAATGAGCACTTTTAGAATGTGACCCAGAACCCAGCTCTCTGTCCTTTGTCCTGTGGAACCAGCTCCTGGTTTGGATTTGCGAGACTGACACCCTTTCTAATTTTAAGATGAGATTCAAAACTTTCTTTTTTGATAAAGCTTATAGATCAAGGTGGATCAGGTGATCCCAAACCCTCCTTTAGTTCTCAGAACAGAAGACAGAAAAGGGTATTTTTGAATTTACACTGCAAACCCCGTATGATTTTGGCTGGCTTTGTGATATAAATGTATAGTTATCCATTCATCCAACATATTGTTGCTTTGCCTTGCAAAGGGAATCTGGAGCGTTTCCCAGATAGCATTGTGTGATGTAAAAAGACGACTAACACAGAGAAACAGACTAACTCACATTCACAAGTCAATTTAGAACCAGTGTACTTCACAACATGAAGGTACTCCTTCAATAATTTGTTTTGGTAAACCAAAAGGAAATCATTTGCATTTCATTCACTCAACTGAAATGACATGAAAATATAAATATAGCCTACACATGACTGAACTGTAGATGGAAAGCCTTGATCAATATGGAAAGCATTTCCCTGAACATGTACTGTATGTGGTTTCTCAAAGCATATCCTTCCTGACGGACAGGAAGCAGCATGTGAGGCTGGGAAAGAATGTCTCGGACTCCCGGACCATCAGCACCGGCTCCCCTCAGGGCTGTGTTCTTTCTCCTCTGCTCTTCTCTCTGTACACCAACTGCTGCACCTCCACCCACCAGTCTGTCAAGCTAATCAAGTTTGCAGATGACACCACCGTTATTGGACTCATCTCGGACGGGGATGAGTCTGCCTACAGGAGGGAGGTTGAACGTCTGGTGTCCTGGTGCAGCCACAACAACCTGGTGCTGAATGCCCAGTAGACAGTGGAGATTATTGTGGACTTCAGGAAGCACACAGCCCCACTCCCCCCCATCATCCTGACTGACACCCCCATCACCTCTGTGGACTCATTCCGCTTCCTGGGTACCACCATCACCCAGCACCTGAAGTGGGAGCCCACCATCACCTCCATCATTAAGAAAGCCCAGCAGAGGATGTACTTCCTGAGGCAGCTGAAGAAATTCAACCTGCCAACACGGACGATGATGCAATTCTACACTGCAATCATCGAGTCCATCCTCACCTCCTCCATCACCGTGTGGTACGCTGGAGCCACTATCAGGGACAAACAGAGACTGCAGCGTGTTGTGCGCTCTGCTGAGAAGGTGATTGGCTGCAGACTCCCATCTCTGCAGGACCTGTACACCTCCAGGACACTGCGGCGTGCAGCTCGGATCTCAGCTGACCCTTCTCACCCTGGACACAGTCTGTTTGACCTGCTCCCCTCAGGCAGGAGGCTCCGGTCCATTTGCACCAGAACCTCTCGCCATAAGAACAGTTTCTTCCCCTCTGCTGTTGGACACATGAACAATAACCATATGACTGTTCCCACCACTAACACATGACCCTACGCTGTGTTCACTGCATCATTCCATGTTTGGCACTGATCACCACCTGCACTCATGTAAATGGCCTGTAATTATATAGCGCTTTACTAGTCCCTAAGGACCCCAAAGCGCTTTACATATCTAGTCATCCACCCATTCACACACACATTCATACACTGGTGATGGCAAGCTACATTGTAGCCACAGCCATGTTGGAAGACCCAGCCTCGTTTCATCTTCAAAGTTCTCACTGATGGAAGGAGGTTTTGGCTCAAAATCTCACGATACATGGCCTCATTCATTCTGTCCTTAACACGGATCAGTCGTCCTGTCCCCTTGGCAGAAAAACAGCCCCATAGCATGATGTTTCCACCCCCATGCTTCACAGTAGGTATGGTGTTCTTGGGATGCAACTCAGTATTCTTCTTCCTCCAAACACGACGAGTTGAGTTTATACCGAAAAGTTCTACTTTGGTTTCATCTGACCACATGACATTCTCCCAATCCTCTGCTGTATCATCCATGTGCTCTCTGGCAAACTTCAGACGGGCCTGGACATGCACTGGCTTCAGCAGCGGAACACGTCTGGCACGGCGGGATTTGATTCCCTGCCGTTGTAGTGTGTTACTGATGGTGACCTTTGTTACTTTGGTCCCAGCTCTCTGCAGGTCATTCACCAGGTCCCCCCGTGTGGTTCTGGGATCTTTGCTCGCTGTTCTCATGATCATTTTGACCCCACGGGATGAGATCTTGCGTGGAGCCCCAGATCGTGGGAGATTATCAGTGGTCTTGTATGTCTTCCATTTTCTGATGATTGCTCCCACAGTTGATTTTTTCACACCAAGCTGCTTGCCTATTGTAGATTCACTCTTCCCAGTCTGGTGCAGGTCTACAATACTTTTCCTGGTGTCCTTCGAAAGCTCTTTGGTCTTGGCCATGGCGGAGTTTGGAGTCTGACTGTTTGAGGCTGTGGACAGGTGTCTTTTATACAGATGATGAGTTCAAACAGGTGCCATTCATACAGGTAACGAGTGGGGGACAGAAAAGCGTCTTACAGAAGACGTTACAGGTCTGTGAGAGCCAGAGATTTTCCATGTTTGAAGTGACCAAATACTTATTTTCCACCCTGATTTACGAATAAATTCTTTACAAATCCTACCATGTGAATTCATGGATTATTTTTTCACATTCTGTCTCTCACAGTTGAAGTGTACCTCTGGTGCAAATTACTGACCTCTGTCATCATTTTAAGTGGGGGAACTTGCACAATCGGTGGCTGACTAAATACTTTTTTGCCCCACTGTAAGTCTGCAAAGCATCCCCTTTCTCTCCCCAACCTAGTCAATTGTTTGTCCCCCTTTATTCATGCTAACCTTGGTCCAGTTATCAGTCCAGTCACAGTCCAGTCATTCACACACATTCACTGAAAAGAAAAACAATTGTCTATCATTTTTGGTCTGGATTGACATGCGGCAATCCTTTTAGACAGGAACTCCAGGTTCCCACATGTAGCCTTCTCCTCAGCCAGTTATAATCTGGAAAGGTCACCTTATATTTGCTCTCCCGAAATTTTTTTTTCAGCGCTGTTAATTCAATCTTGCAGGCCTGCTTACAAAAAATGAGAAAAGAGAGCTGATTATTAGCTCATCAAAACACAAAACATAATCACCTGACAGGTTTTCTCTAAGTGGACTGTTAGAATTTTAAAGGGCCCAATTCTAGACATGTCCATGTTTACTAAAACTCCCTCTATTAAAATAAGAAAACAACCCAAACCTAACTGACAGAATCCACCCATCACTCAAACAACAACCCCAAAGATCTTAAACACAAAAAATTTGCTTATTAATCTATCGATATGTTATGGAGATTAGAACTTCAGGGCCACAAAGGTTTTGCCCTACTCTTGGGTTAACTAATACTTACATAGTCTGAAATCAGACTTAAAATCACTCCCTCTGTTCATTTCCCCCACATCATATCTCAGTGGTTGGCCTCAGATTCCACAGTGTCCTGAGAGTCCGAGGTCAACTGATATAATTTCACCTGTGTCGAGAAGGGAAATTATTTTACTGCTATAGTTAAATAATTGTCATCATTACCATTGCATTAATAATAAAATCTGGAGTTTATATTGCATTCAGGGGTTAAACAGTGTCTCTTTCAGAAGGACTGAGTTGCAGGCTGACAGGAAGTTGTATGCAGAAGTGAAAGCAGATAGTTATTTTGAGCCGCAGGCTAAGACGAGGCTTTAACAATGTAACAGATAGCTTTAAGAAGGCCTTAAGCAGTTATGACTATTTTATACACAATGCATATCTGTGCTTATTAAAGAGTTGGAGCTCGGTCAATTAATTGGGGGTCGGAAGCTTTGTTCGGCGCGATGTTCGGACAATCTATTGTGCAAGTGACTTGGAGCCATAGAAGGAATTGCAATACATGCTTACAAAACACTTATATATCAGATCATTTTATATTAAGGTTTTAGTAGAGGTTCTTGGTTAAAACATTTATTTAGTAAAAGACATACACATAGTCTCAGTGAGCTTCTGGTCTGGTAAAAGGTCAGAAGTGCAACAGGTGAATTGAGAAAGAGCATTTGAGGACGAGACACAGACAGTAGGTGAAGAGGTGACACAAAGAGCATGTGAGGTCGTGACACACACACATAGAGTTAAATTTATTCAGAGGAACCGTTTCTTGGTGTCTCGGCAAGAAAGAGGAACAATTCATTTTAAGATAAGAACGGAAAGTACCAAGCCATGAAAATAGAAGATGATTTTCTAGGTGAAAAGTCATGATGATGTTGATCTGATCTATGTATAAAATGTACCGGTGACGCATGAAGGGGCGTCAGTAAATAAACCCTGATGTTATAAAATAATTGTTTGTGCTTTAGTAAGTCGAAGATCAATTGCTGTGTTCAGTGATCTTCCCACATGTGAATTAAAATCTTCGTTTGACTTCACCCGGCCGGACCAGTGTGGTTATTTTTCGATCACCTCTTGTACCCTTTCTCAATATTGAATCTTAACATTTGGGGGCTTCGTCCGGTGGTTGAGTAAGGGAGAAAAGTGGAGGTGTGAGCGGTGGTCCGAGGTGGTCAGACGGGCAGACATGAATTCCAGTGGTTGAAGTGAGTGGGCATAAGCCGGCTTATCCAAAAGGTAAGGCACTACCTGTTGAATTATTTCCAAAGTGTGCCAAATTGGACATGATAAAATTTAAGTCCACTCACTGAAGTTACTGGTGGATGTCTGTTTTGATTTTGATGAAAATCTCATGAGTTGAAGCAGTTAGAGTTCTGCTAAGAAGAAATGAAAGCAGTAAAGTCTGCTAAAGCAGTTTGAGTCTGCCAGGAAAAAGTTTAAATATTGGGTTGAAGTCCCAAAGAAATTGAGTTAGAGTCTCAAGTAGTTTGGTAGGGAATTGGTTATTGTGTTGGTTAGAGTCCAAATTTGGTCATAAGAGTGGACCTGAGCGGTCATTTTGTGAGTTGGAGTCTCCATTTGACCACTAGGTTGCACCTGCCTCAGTTATACACTTGTTTCGGGTGTTGATTGTTGTTTCAAAGTATTATAAATTATTCTAGAACGGCAGTTCGAGTCTGCTAGGAAGCGCAGTTCTCGGAGGTAACGCTCCCTCCCGGCCAAGGACGCTTGGCCCTGACCTATCGGCGAATAGGGTTAGTACGGTTGGCAACCGGGGAGAACTTGGGAACCTCCAAAATAGCTAGGAGTTAGAGTCTCCTTACCGTTTGCAACGGTATCTGCGCTTTTTTGGCCAGCAGAAGTGGACTTCGGGCGTGTAACTTTAACCTAAAACTTCAAAAAAGTTTGGGTTGGTTGACGCTTTTAAATTGAGTTAGGGATTTTAGAAATGAGGCCAGAAACAGTTAAAGTCTTGATACTGGTTAATTGATCGCAAAAAACTCAGGGAGTTTATCGGTTAAACTGTTATGTTAAATTTGTCGAAATTCGATAGGTGTTAAAAGGTTTAAAATCTGTGCAGTTGTAAATATAAGACGTCTCTGTAATAAAAAAGATCTCTGTGGGTCGAGTCAGCAATGCACTGACTGCCTGCTGCTATTCTTAGATGAAGAGTGTGTGTGCATGCAAATGAGGCAGCTGATGCAGAGCGCATGAGAGGACTATGCTTTCGGTTTTGTGTGTCATTCAGCTCTATAACTATTGTTTGCAAATGTGGATAAATGTCTGCGATTAAAATGCTGGCTTAGTAAATAATAACATTGTAAATATATGAATGGTGACAGCGTTTCAAAATAGAATATAAGAATTGTTTGTGTTTAAAACCAACGTTTAGGTAAGAAGATTTAAGGTGGATTTGAAGGCATAAACAAAAAATAAAAGGGTTACAGTCTGTAAGTGTTGTTAATTCATGAGCTGACTGGATGCAGAGTAAGTGGAGTGGTCATCCTGAGAGGATTGAATGATACTCTAACTCTGTGGTCAAGTCAGACATAGGTTTTAAGTAACCATGAGCCACTAATAAGCGTGACAGATTAATGAATATGTGTAAATTGAACTTGTTAAATAGCCTTAATAGAAGTATCTCAATGAACACGCAATGAAGTGGACTTTTTAGGGGTAGTTTACCATTGATACCATAAAAAGCAACTTAATTAGTAGTTCAATAACAAATTTTAAAGATAACCTTTGTTATTTGATAAGAGAGAGAAAAATTCAGGTTACATATAGTAAATAAATAAGGGAATGTTAATGTCTGCGTCATTCCACACTGAAATTTCAATTGTAGGGGATCATTTGGAGGTGAATTGTGTAGGACACGGGGAGACAGAAGAATCTCCCCATGAGTTTCCGGTGTGCATAGAAATTGAGGAGGCTGAACTGGAAGCCTGACTGGGTCGTTGTTTTTGTTTATTTGAGGGTCTGCTGGAAATTTGTGAGAACGACCACCTTGATATGTGGGAGCCTTCTCGGGCAGCGATTTTTTGTTAAACATGTGGCAGGCTGTGCAAAATGGAGAAAGCTTTGACATGATGAATAAAGGTGTGAGAGGTATTTCTTGGGTGATGTAAGGTAGGATGTTTTAAAGTTTGAAAGTGTTTTTAATTTGAGAGAGGCATGAGTGATGTTATAAGAGTTTGAGTTTCTTTTTCTTTCAGTTTAAAACACATAAGTACATACACTTGGTACACCTGTTTACTCTTTGACTTTATTAAAACAAACGGTGTATTTGAGTTTGAATTTCAGTAATTGTATGTTGATATGGTAATTTAGTTTTATGTTAGGTGAAGGAGATGTCCATCTCTGCGTCTTGCAGGATCGAAAGTGAAAGTTGAAGGTTGTGATGTGAATGCTGTGAGTACTCGATTTGAATGATTCTGTGTGAGGTGTACAAAATACTAAATAATAATAACACTATGAAAGTTGATAGTAGAGTGAGTGCAAGGTGATGTGTGAACAGAGGAAGTCTGAGAGAGAAGTGTGTGCGTAGGCAAAATGCAGAGTGTGTGCGTGAAATAAGGGAGTATTGTTTTTACATCAAGGTTTAGCAGAACTAAAGTAGAACGTTATAAACAAACAGATAAATAAAAGTAAAATGAAGAGAGAAAATAACTGACAATTACATTAATGAATAGAAAACACACATACACAAAGTGCCATATGTGAAATTATTCTAGGAAGGAGTCAGAAGTGAGATAGTTTAATATAAGATGCAATGAAGGAAGCAGCTTACATTCCTTTAATTCCCAGAGCCAGTGTGTTCCCTCCCCTGCCCACTTGGGCCCCGTATCAGGCGAGTATGGAAGGCTGGATAGCCCATGACGGGTAAGATCCCACCTCGAAACCCTGGGACAACCTAAGGCAGGCACAGTCACGATTACTCTCGGCTTCAGTAAGAAGACGGGTCCTGACGGGTAAGGCCGCTGGGCTGAGGCAGAGGGGGTAAGTGGCAAGTGGAGCCCTACCTTCTGGCTGAGGACAAGGAATGCTGCTATTTAAGGTAGGAAATCAGAATTTGGGTTAGTAAATTTGGGGAGGAGAAAATTGACTGTTTAAAGGCAAAATTATGAAGGAGTCTGACACACTGTAAAAGCACCATATGCAAATTCACACACACAAACAGAAAATGCATTAACCTTATAAAGACAAGACAAGCTCATGGAGTTTAATGCATAGACACTGATTAAACCTGGCTAAGAACACAAACATATGCAATGAAGAACAGCTTGCTATTTTGTATGAATGATACAATGGTGTGAATGTTTAATAAAATACATTTGAGTTTGTAATTGAGGAATAGAATAAGCCATATGACAAAGGGAGTTATGAAAACAAAAAAGGGATTAAAGTAGTTTTAAAAAAGAGTGACTTAGGAGTGCTCTCGTACTGAGTGATCAACACTAGTGATCACTGTTGGAAGAAATAAAATGATTTAATGAGTTGGGAATGTTTAAACATATGTTTCTGTTGTTACAGATTCTTGAGAGATGACTCAGTATGCAAATTAGCTGGAGTGTGTGGTGACGAAGGAACTTACTGAGTGTGTGTGTGACTGTGACTTTCAGGAAGAGGAAGCATAGCAGAGACGAGAAGTGCAGATTGGGGTAGGGAATTTATAGTTTAGTGATTATATGATGTCGTAAGGGGTCTTATGCTGAATTTAAGAGCATAAGGGGGTGATTTTTGTGTGCAAATTGAGTGGTTTTAATGAGACTTTTGGTGTATTGAGGTGGTGAAATTATGTGGTGGCAAATACTTGTGTGTTTAAGGTTGTTGAGGTTGTTGTGGTAATGGGTTGATTCGGTCAGTTAGGTTTGGGTTGTTGGTGTTTTTGTTTTAAATAGAGGGAGTTTTAGGAAACATGGACATGTCTAAAATTGGGCCCATTATTTTGTAACAGTGCACTTAAAGAAAACCTGTCAGGTGATTTTGTTTTGTTTTTATGAGCTAACAATCAGCTCTATTTTTCATTTTTGTTTTAAGCAGGCCTGCAACAGCGCTGAAAATTCTCGGGGAGAGCAAATATAAGGGGGCTTTCCAGATTACAATTGGCTGAGGAGAGCTACTTGGGGACAATTCAGGTCGTAAGTCCCTGTAAAAAGGATTTTATGCGAGTCAATCCAGTCCAAAAGCATAAAGAAATATTTTCCTATGGAAAATAAAAAATGACTGAGCTCATTTTGCTGAGGGTGGAGAATCTGACGCGGGAAGCTCCACCATTAGCAAATATATGGTGTGACTGCATGTGAGTGAATGTGTGACTGGATGAAGGTGAGGATGAATAAATGTGGATAAACAATTTGCTTTTACCAGAAAAATTTTTGTTTTGTTGACTGGGGTTAGATTATGGGATTATAGTATATTGTTGGGAGAATGCCAAATGCTAAAGGGGAAATATTTTTGATGTAACTCAGTCACCATTAATTGAAGAAACACATGACTGATAACTGTTCTGTTTTAAGTTTATTTTTATGACATAGATTGGATCATGAGTGGGGAAACTGAGTATTTTTAAGTTTTGTATAGTATCTTGACACATGAAATGTATCAAGATAAAGGGGGGTTTAGGGTTTAATAATTTAATTGTTTAATAATTTAGGATCATTTTAGGACCTTTTGGGTTTTTGATCATTTGGATATGGTAAAACTGAAACTGTTATTTTTAAGTTAAGGTTAAAGGATTAAAAGTGAACTTGTCACGGTTTGCGAGGCAAGCCGTGTGGAGTTGTAGAAAAGGACCCAAAAGGCGGCAGCTCTGGTGCAGGTGAATATTTATTTACAACGGTGGGCACAAAACAGCACTGGTGGAAAAACAAGAAACCGGAAACCTAAACTGGGTAAGCTAATAACACAAACCAGAAACGAGACGCAGGGAGACCGAGGGGAAACAACACAGACAAACCAGCAACTACCATAACAGAAGACACAACTTAAATACACCCAGAGCACGGGGAGAACACAGACATAACAGGCTGGGGGAAACATGGAATAAACACAAAGAGAGACGAGAGCTCATAAATACACAGAGGGGCACAAGGGGGTAAGAGTCACAAAGGGAAAAACACTTAGGGAACACCACAACAGGACACCTCAGAAAACCTGGCCTAAATAAGGAGCGAAAATACAAGGAACCAAGAATACTGGGCCAAAATGGCCCAGGACCATGACAGAACTGAATCCTGTTTAGAAGATACAATGCTGGTTTTTCAAAGCTGTGAATAAATCTTAGAGGGAAAATTAGTGAGGGTTGAAGGAGTAGAACAGGTTTGATTTTTTGATCTTTAGAAGAAGTGGTTATAATGTAGGCTTACACATACAGATATTACATGGAAGGTATTTTTAGGATAAAGGGGGAGCTTCTACGTAGAAATGATTTTTATACATATTGCATTTTGTGCTTTTAAAGGAGTTGTGGCTCAAATTTGTCTCTGGAGGGTCACGAGCCTTTGGCTAGCGCTATGATTAGCCAATCTACTGTGAGGATAATATGAGTTCATGAAGGATTGCACACGCTTACAGACACAGAGTTAAGAAACACACATGACAGTATTGATTCCAGGCAAAAGGCCTTAAATTCATTTAGCTTTTAACTGAACTTAAAAAAGGACCAAAGAGGAAGGAAAGCATATATTTTGGTTAAGTCTGATAAATTAGAATTAGAAGGTATTGTTACATTAAAAGAGCAAAATGAAATAAAAAGGCTATACCAAAATGGGTTATAACATAGGAAATGTATACAGGAGTAATTGCTTATATGCTTAAACTTAATTGATTAAAGTGGTTGTTTTCTTTTAGAGTAGAGGAACTTGCAGCAGCGACAATTTGTGCACAGGATGTTGATGATCAGATAAGGGAAAGTAGAGCGAGCAACTGGACGTGAAACCAGCGCTTAAAGAATTTTAAAGTGATGAGTAACGTTGAAGAATATACATAAATACAAGTCAATAAGTTAAGAAGATAATTAGGATCAGGCTTTTGATTAAAGAAGTCCCAGATAGGATAAGTTAGGGAGATGCAAGAAAAGGTGTTTTGTTTCTTTTGCAGAAGATCGATCTCGGCGACCACAGGAGGGGCGAGGATCCTGGAGATCTCGAGGTTCGAGACCACCAGAGAAGGGTCTGCGTGAGGACACAATGTATTGTGACCTCTGGTGTTCCAGAGGTCATGAGAGGGAGTGTCGAGAAGGGAAATTATTTTACTGCTATAGTTAAATAATTGTCATCATTACCATTGCATTAATAATAAAATCTGGAGTTTATATTGCATTCAGGGGTTAAACAGTGTCTCTTTCAGAAGGACTGAGTTGCAGGCTGACAGGAAGTTGTATGCAGAAGTGAAAGCAGATAGTTATTTTGAGCCGCAGGCTAAGACGAGGCTTTAACAATGTAACAGATAGCTTTAAGAAGGCCTTAAGCAGTTATGACTATTTTATACACAATGCATATCTGTGCTTATTAAAGAGTTGGAGCTCGGTCAATTAATTGGGGGTCGGAAGCTTTGTTCGGCGCGATGTTCGGACAATCTATTGTGCAAGTGACTTGGAGCCATAGAAGGAATTGCAATACATGCTTACAAAACACTTATATATCAGATCATTTTATATTAAGGTTTTAGTAGAGGTTCTTGGTTAAAACATTTATTTAGTAAAAGACATACACATAGTCTCAGTGAGCTTCTGGTCTGGTAAAAGGTCAGAAGTGCAACAGGTGAATTGAGAAAGAGCATTTGAGGACGAGACACAGACAGTAGGTGAAGAGGTGACACAAAGAGCATGTGAGGTCGTGACACACACACATAGAGTTAAATTTATTCAGAGGAACCGTTTCTTGGTGTCTCGGCAAGAAAGAGGAACAATTCATTTTAAGATAAGAACGGAAAGTACCAAGCCATGAAAATAGAAGATGATTTTCTAGGTGAAAAGTCATGATGATGTTGATCTGATCTATGTATAAAATGTACCGGTGACGCATGAAGGGGCGTCAGTAAATAAACCCTGATGTTATAAAATAATTGTTTGTGCTTTAGTAAGTCGAAGATCAATTGCTGTGTTCAGTGATCTTCCCACATGTGAATTAAAATCTTCGTTTGACTTCACCCGGCCGGACCAGTGTGGTTATTTTTCGATCACCTCTTGTACCCTTTCTCAATATTGAATCTTAACACCTGCTATATACACAGAAAATCTTGTTAACAGCCACACAGTTTGCACATAGTAATGTTCCCCTTTAAGCGCTTTAACATACTTAGATTTAGCATAAGATATAAACCCATTATAACAATGTGTCCTCACTAAATTATACATTTCATGTCCAAATCTGCACTTCTAAACAGACCTGACCACCTTATTTAATTATCCTGTTACTTTACCATTGTATATTTCACCAACTAATTCTTCTCAGTCTCTGCTATGTTTCCTCCATTGAAAGCGTCTGACACACAGCCACACAGGAATCTTCTTTCTCACCACTCATTTCAGCTAATTTGCATACTGAGTCATATCTCAAGAACTTACCGTGACAAGAGAAAGGTGTATTTAAATCTTACCACATTATTAAATTATTTTCTTTTCTTCCAAGAGTAATCACTTGTTTTGCTCAATCGACACGAACACTTCCAATTCACTATTTTAAAACTACTTTAATCTTTTAATCACTTTTTCATTTTCACCAACATCACTCTCTTGTCATGAAACTTTCCTGAGTTATTCCTCAACTTCAGGGTTTGTGTGTTCACACTGTTTTAACACTAATACACAGACTCACATGCTCAACATGCTGTCTAATCTTCATGAGCTCTCTCGTAGTTGTAAGGTTAATGCATTTTCTGTTTGTGTGTGTGATTTTGTGTGTTTCTTTTTGCAGTGTTTCAGACTCCTTCACAATTTTCCCACTTGAGCAGTCAGTTTTTTCTTTCCCAAATTTGCTAACCCAAATTTTGATTTCCCACCTTAAATAACAGCATTCCTTGTCTTCAGCGTGCTCAGCAGAGCTCATCAGGACAATTAACAATTTTCCACACATATCACCATTCTTTCAGCTCAGTTTTGCAGCATCATTCATGCAATACTCTCATCATCGTCTCACTCACACCAGCTTTTCTCTCAAAACAATGTGCACCTCAAATCATTCATCCAAATAACAATTTTACACTTCACCTATACATTCACACATTTATATATATAGCAAAAGACTGCCACTGAGTGCCAAGATAAATTATTCCATTACCATATCACAACTTCACTTCATCTTCCTCTAGTACTAGTCATCCTACCATTTCGACTAATTTAAAAGCATCTAAGCCCAGGTTCACCCACCTTGCTGGTCAATTATAGCCGTTATCTGCCCGGGACAATGACCCGATTGCTAAGTCCTATCTTAATTTAAAAGCGTTTCCCGCAGTTCGACAGGAACCCCACCCCAGCGTCCTGTTGGCGTCTGGAGCTTTACGTAAGGTTACCTGCAGTCCACGTTTGAAATGGTCACGCCCAAGGGCCCCCCTCTGTCGGTCAAATGGTGCAAGAAAAGTGGTACTTGATCACTGATTATTAACGACTGTCCCTACCTGTCACGGGTATCACCCGAATTAACCCTGTCACCTGCAGGAAATTGCAGCGCGTCCGCCGCAAGATGGAGTCATAACACTCATAACATTTTGCACCGCTAGGAAGTCCAACTTCCCGTTCTAAGTACTTTAAATAATTCTTCGCCTCCTTCGCAACACCTTCAGCGTTGCCTGGTCCTGCCTTGCCTTCGCCTGGACTTGCCTCGCCTGGTCCTGCGGATGACTCACCACTTCCTCGTCCACACCCTGCATGGCCGGCCTTATCTTGACATCACCGGCCGCTTTCCAGGCCACTGGCTGGGCGTTGTCGCCGCCGCTGCCTTCTGCACGGCCAGCCTCCGGACCAGCTCAGTCGTCTCCTTCCGACCCCCTGAACTGTTCACACTCCTGTGCTGTCGGCCTCCGGGCCAGCCCCCTGAGCTGTCCTGTTTTGGACCTCGGTTCTGCTGACCTCCTGGTCTGCTCTTTGAACTGGTTTTTCTTGGGCTCCAGTGTTTTTTGATTTTGGACTTGTGTTTTGTTTTGAGACCTTCAGATGCTCCTGTTTTGTGGTTGTTGTTTTTTTGTTTTTTTTGTGTTTCTCTGTCTGATTTCAGTGTGTTCTGTTTACGTTTCCCCTGCCTCATCAGCTGTTATGTCTCCCAGGTGTGTTTCCCTCCTGTGTCCCATCCCCTGATTACTGGTGTGTGTACTTATAGTGTGTGTTCCCTCGTCCTCGTTGCTGGTTCGTCTGTGTTATTCCCCTCGGTCATTCTGTGTATTTTGCCCCGTCTTCCTGTGCATTCTCCCCGCGTTGTTCTCTCTGCAAGGTACTCTTGTTCATGTTCATGTTTTGTTGTTTAAGTTTTAGTTTTCCCAGTTTAGAGTGTTTTCAGTTCTGTTTCTCGCCACCCTTTCTTTTGTGTTGTACATCACTGTCGCAATAAAGCTTGCTCACCTCAGAAGCCACCTGCATTTTGGGTTCTTAATAATTCACACAGTTCTGTACATTACCGCAATGAATATTAAATGAAACAACTCTAATAGCCATATACATTGTAGGTCAACATATGAAACAGAATTTCAATTTCTCAGAACTGCAGAAAAATGTAAGTAATAACTTGCAGTTGCATTTCTCTAACTTTTTATTATTATTATTTCCCCCCACCAAACCCCCTTTCCCTTCCCCCTTTTTATAGTGTGTTTATTTGGAATATATATCTGGACAATATTTTGATCGTAGGGAAAGAAACAAAGAACAATCAAAACCAATAAACAATAATGCACAACCCCCCTCCCACAAACAAACAAACAAACAAACAAACAAACAAACAAACAAACAAACAAACAAACAAAACCCAGTTGGACAAGTGGAGGCAGTTGATCCAATCTTGGTGGGATGCCCACCTCTTAGATGTTTACCTAGGGAAGGAGAGTTATTTAGATAAAATCTCTGTTCAGGTCTTTAATGCACTGGCTCAATCTGGACCAGTTTGTTGAATCTGTCTCTTTGAAGCCGCAAAGTATTGTAAAATTCTTGTATTCCTGGTACGTCTGTTTGCAGCCAATTCCTAGTCAATGTTTTCTTAGCTGACATTAAAATAATTCTCAGTAGGTATTTATCTGCTGGAGTGGTTATATTTAGCGGTTCCTTGCCTAAGTACATTTGTAAGGAACCAAAGGGGATGTGGGCACACATTCCTGGTTTGCTACCAGTGAAGGCTCTTCCCTCTCACAGATTAATTGCTTGGCGTAGTCTAAAAGGTCTGGGTCAACTATGTGCAGCACATGTGCAGAATGAAAGACAATATTGAAAAGATGTTCACTTTGAATGTTAAAAATAAATGAATAATGACAACACTGTTCTAGAACCTGTATAAGAAGCAGTCAGTGTTTACAGATGTTATTACAGAAACTTAAAGATGGAAATATCACTCAAACATTTAGATTAATTTTTAGCCTCTTGGTGGCGCTGTCACTTGGTGTTCGCTCGCTCTGTGGTAGAGTATCACTTCCTGTTCCTGCTCAAACACAGTGGTGTTTCTGAGTAGCTTATTTGCTTAGCGATTTAATTAACAACTTTTAAATACATTCTTCTTTCATAGTATAATCTTCACGTGCTTCCTCCGAAGCACACTTTCTGTGTACTCACTACCTAATTTATAGCCAAAGTATTCACTCACTGTCTCTGTACTGTCTCGCTAGCCTAGCTTAGCTCGTAGCCGACTCATTAGCACCATGGCTACTTCACCTGTCCCTCCTGCACTTTCTTGCTCATTGTGTCAGATGTTTAGTTACTCCTCGGCCTCCTTTAGCAGTAATGATATCTGTAACAAATGTAGCATATTTGCAGCGCTGGAGGCCAGGATTACTGAATTGGAGACTCGGCTTCGCACCCTTCATTCACCCGCAGCTAGCCAGGCCCCTGTAGCTGGTGCAGCCGAAAATAGCGTAGGCCCCGCTAGCTGTTCCCCGGCAGGTCCCAAGCAGCTGGGGAATCAGGGCGGCTGGGTCACGGTGAGGAGGAAGCATAGTCCTAAACAGAAGCCCCAGGTACACCACCAACCCGTTCATGTGTCTAACCGTTTTTCCCCACTCGGCGACACACCCGCCGGGGGTCAAACTCTGGTAATTGGCGATTCTGTTCTCAGACATGTGAAGTTAGAGACACCGGCAACCATAGTCAATTGTCTTCCAGGGGCCAGAGCAGGCGACATTGAAGGAAATTTAAAACTGCTGGCTAAGGGTAAACGTAAATTCAGTAAAATCATAATTCACGTCGGCAGTAATGACACCCGGTTACGCCAATCGGAGGTCACTAAAATCAATATTGAATCGGTGTGCAACTTTGCCAAAACAATGTCGGACTCTGTAGTTTTCTCTGGTCCCCTCCCCAATCAGACCAGGAGTGACATGTTTAGCCGCATGTTCTCCTTAAATTGCTGGCTGTCTGAGTGGTGTCCCAGAAACGATGTGGGCTTCATAGATAATTGGCAAACCTTCTGGAGGAAACCTGGTCTTGTTAGGAGAGACGGCATCCATCCCACTTTGGATGGAGCAGCTCTCATTTCTAGAAATATGGACAAATTTATTAAACCCCCCAAAATATGACTATCCAGAGTTGGGACCAGGAAGCAGAGTTGCAGTCTTACACGCTTCTCTGCAGCTTCTCTCCTCCTGCTACCCCCCCAAAAACCCATCTCCATAGAGACTGTGTCAGCTTCCAAAAAGACAAAAAACAAACTAAAAACCAGCAACAAACAACTTAAACATAAACAATCACAAAGAAAGAACAATACAGTATCCACATCTGAACCAAAGAGTAAAACAGTGAAATGTGGATTATTAAATATTAGGTCTCTCTCCTCCAAGTCTCTGTTAGTACATGACTTAATAATTGATCAACAAATTGATTTACTCTGCCTTACAGAAACCTGGTTGCAGCAGGATGATTATGTTAGTTTAAATGAATCAACACCCCCGAGCCATTCTAACTACCAGAAATCTCGAAGCACAGGCCGAGGGGGCGGTGTGGCAGCAATTTTTCACACCAGCCTATTAATTAATGAAAGACCAAGACAGACTTTTAATTCATTTGAAAGCCTGATGCTTAACATTGTCCACCCCAGCTGTGAAACTCAGAAACCAGTCTTACTTGTTATCATCTATCGTCCACCTGGGCCTTACACAGAGTTTCTGTCTGATTTCTCAGACTTTATATCTAATTTAGTTCTGAGCTCAGATAAAATAATTATTGTGGGTGATTTTAACATCCATGTAGATGCTAAAAATGACAGCCTCAACATGGCATTTAATCTGTTATTAGACTCAATTGGTTTCTCTCAAAATGTAAAAGAACCCACCCACCACTTTAATCACACCCTAGATCTTGTTTTAACATATGGCATAGAAACTGAACATTTAACAGTGTTTCCTGAAAACCCTCTCCTGTCTGATCATTTCCTGATAACATTTACTTTTACAATAATTGATTACACAGCGGTGAAGAGTAGACTTTATCAAAGTAGATGTCTTTCTGAAAGCACTGTAACTAAGTTTAAGAATATAATCCACCCACTGTTATCATCTCCAATGCCCTGTACCAACACAGAGCAAAGCAGCTATCTGAACGCTACCCCAACAGAGGTCGATTATCTTGTTAATAATTTCACCTCCTCACTACGTACGACTCTGGATACTGTAGCTCCTGTGAAAACTAAGGCCTCAAATCAGAAGTACCTGACTCCGTGGTATAATTCTGAAACACGTACCCTAAAGCAGATGACTCGTAATCTGGAGAGGAAATGGCGTGTCACAAATCTAGAGGATCATCATTTAGCCTGGAGAAATAGTTTGCTGCTTTATAAGAAAGCCCTCCGCAAAGCCAGAACATCTTACTATTCATCACTGATTGAAGAAAATAAGAACAACCCTAGGTTTCTCTTCAGCACTGTAGCCAGGCTGACAAAAAGTCAGAGCTCTTTTGAGCCAACCATCCCTTTAACGTTAACTAGTAATGACTTCATGAACTTCTTCACAAATAAAATTTTTATCATTAGAGAAAAAATTACCAATAATCATCCCACAGATGTAATATTATCTACAGCTACTCTTAGTACCATTGATATTAAGTTAGACTCTTTTTCTCCAATTGATCTTTCTGAGTTAACTTCAATAATTACTTCCTCCAAACCATCAACGTGTCTTTTAGACCCCATTCCTACAAAACTGCTCAAAGAAGTCCTGCCATTAATTAATTCTTCGATCTTAAATATGATCAACCTATCTCTAATAATCGGCTATGTACCACAGGCCTTCAAGCTGGCTGTAGTTAAACCTTTACTCAAAAAGCCATCTCTAGACCCAGCAGTCTTAGCTAATTATAGGCCAATCTCCAACCTTCCTTTCATATCAAAAATCCTTGAAAGAGTAGTTGTCAAACAGCTAACAGATCATCTGCAGAGGAATGGTTTATTTGAAGAGTTTCAGTCAGGTTTCAGAGCTCAGCACAGCACAGAAACAGCTTTAGTGAAGGTTACAAATGATCTTCTTATGGCCTCTGACAGTGGACTCATCTCTGTGCTTGTCCTGCTAGACCTCAGTGCAGCGTTCGATACTGTTGATCATAATATCCTATTAGAGCGATTAGAACATGCTGTAGGTATTACAAGTACTGCGCTGCAGTGGTTTGTATCATATCTATCTAATAGACTCCAATTCGTGCATGTAAATGGAGAGTCCTCTTCACACACTGAGGTTAATTATGGAGTTCCACAGGGTTCAGTGCTAGGACCAATTCTGTTTACATTATACATGCTTCCCTTAGGCAGTATCATTAGAAGACATAGCATACATTTTCACTGCTATGCAGATGACACCCAGCTCTATCTGTCCATGAAGCCAGATAACACACACCAATTAGTTAAACTGCAGGAATGTCTTAAAGACATAAAGACCTGGATGGCCGCTAACTTTCTGCTTCTTAATTCAGATAAAACTGAGGTTATTGTACTCGGCCCTGAAAATCTTAGAAATATGGTATCTAATCAGATTCTTACTCTGGATGGCATTACCTTGGCCTCCAGTAACGCGGTGAGGAACCTTGGAGTCATTTTTGACCAGGACATGTCCTTCAACGCACATATTAAACAAATATGTAAGACTGCTTTCTTCCATTTGCGCAACATCTCTAAAATTAGAAATATCCTGTCTCAGAGTGACGCTGAAAAACTAGTTCATGCATTTATTACTTCCAGGCTGGACTACTGTAATTCATTATTATCAGGATGTCCAAAAAACTCACTGAAAAGCCTTCAGCTAATCCAAAATGCTGCAGCAAGAGTCCTGACAGGGACTAGAAAGAGAGAGCATATTTCTCCTGTTTTGGCTTCCCTTCATTGGCTTCCTGTTAAATCCAGAATTGAATTCAAAATCCTGCTCCTCACATACAAGGTCTTAAATAATCAGGCCCCATCTTATCTTAATGACCTTGTAGTACCATATCACCCTATTAGAGCGCTCCGCTCTCGCTCTGCAGGCCTACTTGTTGTTCCTAGAGTATTTAAAAGTAGAATGGGAGGGAGAGCCTTCAGTTTTCAGGCCCCTCTTCTGTGGAACCAGCTTCCAGTTTGGATTCGGGAGACAGACACTATCTCTACTTTTAAGATTAGGCTTAAAACTTTCCTTTTTTCTAAAGCATATAGTTAGGGCTGGACCAGGTGACCCTGAATCCTCCCTTTGTTATGCTGCAATAGATGTAGGCTGCCGGGGGATTCCCATGATGCATTGAGTTTTTCCTTTCCAGTCACCTTTCTCACTCACTATGTATTAATAGACCTCTCTGCATTGAATCATATCTGTTATTAACCTCTGTCTCTCTTCCACAGCATGTCTTTATCCTGTCTTCCTTCTCTCACCCCAACCGGTCGCAGCAGATGGCCGCCCCTCCCTGAGCCTGGTTCTGCCGGAGGTTTCTTCCTGTTAAAAGGGAGTTTTTCCTTCCCACTGTCGCCAAAGTGCTTGCTCATAGGGGGTCATATGATTGTTGGGTTTTTCTCTGTATCTATGAAGCGCCTTGAGGCGACTTTTGTTGTGATTTGGCGCTATATAAATAAAATTGAATTGAATTGAATTGAATATGAAGCCATTTTAGTATTGACAGTAGAAATTCAGAAATCTCTTATTGTACTACAAGTAGGCTTCTTAGGAAGACACAAAAGAGAAAGCACATTATAACAGTTTTATGCTCATTACACTGGCTTCCAGTATATTTTAGAAAATTCATTTTAAAATTTTAGAAAATTCATTCAAAGCTCCGAATCGTGAAGCTCCTGCCTTAATTTCTGATCTTATAGAACCCCACGCTCCCTCTCCCAGCCTGTGATCATCTAATCAATGCCTGTTAGTAGTCCCACCAGAAGACCAGAGGCAATAGATCTTCCAAAGCGGTGGCTCCCAGGTCATGGAATGCTCTGCCTCCATCATTACGTTTCCTTGATTGTATTTATTCTGTATGTTCGATTGTGCTGTTTTATGTTTATCTGTTTTATATTATTGTGAAGCCACTTTGTGGTTTTTATTAGGGCTGGGTATCGTCACTGATTTCTAGAATCGATTTGATTCCGATTCACGAGGTCCCGAATCGATTCGATCCACGATTCGATTTAATTCAATTCAATTTAAATCTGGGAAATTTTGACAGTCAGAAATATTATAATTCAGATAAGTACATTTACATATTTTTGTATCTATAAAAAGGAAGCTGACACACGCAAGACTTTATCAAAGGTGTGAGCGTCACAGCAGATGCCTTTGTGTCAAAGTACCTGAAGATAAAACACAGAAAAACATGAAGGTGATTTTCCTGGCCTGGGATTTTATAAAAATATTCTGCAGTACATCAAAAACGAAAGAAAACCATTAATCAACATATGAACATTACCTCTGAAGTTACAGCGGTTTTATTAGAGACACAGCTAAGCGTTTTGCATTTTGAATAATTTTAAAAAGTTTAAATTTGTTCAGTATTGAACAGCAGAAATGAGGTTTTCTTTTCGTAAGAATGTAAAAGGGAAAAAAACAGCGGCCGACAGCGCTGTAAGCAACAGTAGACTGGTGCGTAACAAGCAAGCGAATAATGACAAAAGGGAAACTGTTCTTGAAGTACAGAGAGAGAGGGAGAGAGAGAGAGAGAGAGAGAGAGAGAGAGAGAGGGAGGGAGAGAGAGAGAGAGAGAGAGAGAGAGAGGGAGGGAGGGAGAGAGAGAGGGAGGGAGAGAGAGAGAGAGAGAGAGAGAGAGAGAGGGAGGGAGGGAGAGAGAGAGAGAGAGAGCTGTGCATTGCGGTGGAAGCAAAACAGTAAAAGTCAGAGTGAATTCATGGCGATGTTTATGTGAAGCGTAGTTTGGATCTTCTTTTGCTGCTGGTTCGGTCAATATTGTTTGGAGAGAGATCAAACTAACAGCTTTAGAATCGGCTCATAAAGGGTGTGAACACAAAGCGCGGACCCGCCGACAGATCAGAATCAGCGAGCTGTCGGCTTTCAGCCCCGACCGTGAAAAAGGCGACATCTAACTGATTCTGATCTGCGGGTCACGCTGTGTGTTTAAGTCTTTGTGCAGAATCCGTGTACCTGCTCTCATTTACTGTCTTAGCTGTTTGGTGGTTCTTGAAATTTTGTGAGATGTCACCAGAGATTCTGGCATTTCGGGCAAAATAAATTTATATTAAAAAAATCGATTCAGGATTTTAATGAATCGATTTTACGTTATCCAAGCCAGAATCGATTTTAATCGATGAATCGATTATAAAAACCCACCCCTAGTTTTTATCCTGTGAAGAGTGCTATATCAAAGTAAAAGTAAACTAATGAAAGTTAAAAAACAAAACAAAAAAACAAAAAACCCACAGGCTTTCAAATGACATACCAGGAGGTGGTGAGGTAAACAGAAGGTCGGGTTTCCCAAATGGACCAGGTGCATTGCGTTGCTTGCGGATGTCATGGGTGTTCCAAACTGTTTGCTCCGTTTTTAAGTCTCTTTGAAGCAGTGGCAAGTGTGAGTACTGCAATCAGTTGCTATGAAAAAGGAGAATTAAAAAATTAATATGTTCATCTGCTTCTTTGAGGTAGAATAAGTAAAAGCTAAATTTTAATCAGTACTCAAAAAACAAAGGCATTCCTAGACCACATACTTTCATACTGCTGCTTGATTATTTTTCATGTCTAAAAATATTGACTTACATGTGCACAGGATTGTCCAGTTCAAGGATCCCAGACTCCATCATGGCCTACGCATGTTGTTTTGAAAAAGACATAAGTTGTGAAGGTGAGAATTTCATTAGTGAAAAGGTACAGATGTACATAAACACAGATTCTGGCCTTGTGTTTTCAGATAAACTAATCCATCGTATGTTTAACAAAATTTTGATGGCTAGTCTTTGTTAATAGGTTTTACAGGTGAAAGATTTGCTTTACCTCAAATGTTGTCAGCAATTTCTTAATCCATGTCCGCTTTAAAATACTGTTGAAACATTCAGCTCTCTAAACAACAGAAGCATGACATTATCAGTTTTGTTGTCAGGTTGTTACTTTAGAAATAGTCATTTACCAGCTTAAAGACATACCTGGTTGTGCACTGATGTCCCCATTCTGAAGCACCTCCATGCCTGATTCCCAAGATCTCGCATGTGAAATGCCATCTGCATTTGACCCACAACAAGGTTCTCCTTTCCTCTGTCCCCCCGAATCATTTGAGGACAGCCTAAAGACACAAACTGAAGATAATTAGTGAATGATGAAAAAATAAATTTATTAACAAAATGTAATCTTTTTTAACCCCCCATTTTTTAGTATATTGCATACCACCCTGTTCTTGAACAGCCTCAAAGAAATATCTGGCCACAAAGTTTTGTTTGCGGTTGGATGTGCCCACCTTTAGCCATAGAACCTTCCTGGAAAATCTGAAAAGAAAGAAACAGAAAAGTGGCCACTTGTACATATGATTTAATCATGTTTTGGCACTATGTTTGGTTTTTGTTACATTCCCCAAGAGTATGCTGGTTTTCCATTGTATTATGTCTAGGCGTTGTTTCTGGTTCCTCCGGCCATTTTGACTGCCATAGTTGTGTAGACTTACATGCCTTTGGAATTGAATGTGACTCCTGACTGTGTTCAAACTGACGCGAGGGGAGAGCTGCCTTTTGTTTTGTAATCCCTTGTATTCTCCCGTTTATGTGTTGGTTAGGTAGGTTATCGTAAATTGTACATTTTATTTTCTTTGGAGTTAAATTCTGTTTACTTTATATCAGGGATGTTTTGTTTGTTGTGTTGGTCTTGGCCCTCCCTGAAATTAACTGCCAGTCTGAAATGGAACTTTAAGACTAGCAGGAAATAAGCCTTTTAAAAACCGCCATCTTGAATCCTCCTTCACTATTCATACTTTATCTCGGTCCCTTAGACCAGGCTTGGCCAACTCCAGACCTCGAGGGCCAGTGTCCTGCATGTTTTAGATATCACCCTGGGTAAACACACTTGAATAAAACGATTAGTTCATTACCAGACCTCTGGAGAACTACAAAACATGTTGTGAGGGTAATTTAGCCATTTGAATCAGCTGTGGATCAAGGACACATCTAAAACCTGCAGGACACCGGCCCTCGAGGCCTGGACTTGCCCATCCCTGCCCTAGACTACTCAGGAGAGATAACACCTCAGTTTACCGCACATCCTTATCTTGAAGCAACTTTGTACTATCACTGAATATAATAAATTAAGTAGCGAATGCCATATTCAAACCTACCCATCAATCCCCAAATGTATCCACATTCCAAAGAACTTCAGTTTATCATTGCCTATATGAAACAACAAATAATAATTACAATTTGTTTCAACAGAAGTACCATCAAAACATGTTTGGAAGGTTAATTGAAAAGATAAAATAAATACCATCAATGTGCCATGTGTCATTTGGACCACGGCTGATGTAATTCCGACGGGGAATTTTTTTTTTCCAGGAGATCTCCTCTGTAGACCGCTTGCATCCATATACCTCATTATATTAGCAACATCGTCTCTACAGGGAGTGCAGAATTATTAGGCAAGTTGTATTTTTGAGGAATAATTTTATTATTGAACAACAACCATGTTCTCAATGAACCCAAAAAACTCATTAATATCAAAGCTGAATGTTTTTGGAAGTAGTTTTTAGTTTGTTTTTAGTTTGAGCTATTTTAGGGGGATATCTGTGTGTGCAGGTGACTATTACTGTACATAATTATTAGGAAACTTAACAAAAAACAAATATATACCCATTTCAATTATTTATTTTTACCAGTGAAACCAATATAACATCTCCACATTCACAAATATAAATTTCTGACATTCAAAAACAAAACAAAAACAAATCAGCGACCAATATAGCCACCTTTCTTTGCAAGGACACTCAAAAGCCTGCCATCCATGGATTCTGTCAGTGTTTTGATCTGTTCACCATCAACATTGCGTGCAGCAGCAACCACAGCCTCCCAGACACTGTTCAGAGAGGTGTACTGTTTTCCCTCCTTGTAAATCTCACATTTGATGATGGACCACAGGTTCTCAATGGGGTTCAGATCAGGTGAACAAGGAGGCCATGTCATTAGTTTTTCTTCTTTTATACCCTTTCTTGCCAGCCACGCTGTGGAGTACTTGGACGCGTGTGATGGAGCATTGTCCTGCATGAAAATCATGTTTTTCTTGAAGGATGCAGATTTCTTCCTGTACCACTGCTTGAAGAAGGTGTGTTCCAGAAACTGGCAGTAGGACTGGGAGTTGAGCTTGACTCCATCCTCAACCCGAAAAGGCCCCACAAGCTCATCTTTGATGATACCAGCCCAAACCAGTACTCCACCTCCACCTTGCTGGCGTCTGAGTCGGACTGGAGCTCTCTGCCCTTTACCAATCCAGCCACGGGCCCATCCATCTGGCCCATCAAGACTCACTCTCATTTCATCAGTCCATAAAACCTTAGAAAAATCAGTCTTGAGATATTTCTTTGCTCAGTCTTGACGTTTCAGCTTGTGTGTCTTGTTCAGTGGTGGTCGTCTTTCAGCCTTTCTTACCTTGGCCATGTCTCTGAGTATTGCACACCTTGTGCTTTTGGGCACTCCAGTGATGTTGCAGCTCTGAAATATGGCCAAACTGGTGGCAAGTGGCATCTTGGCAGCTGCACGCTTGACTTTTCTCAGGTCATGGGCAGTTATTTTGCGCCTTGGTTTTTCCACACGCTTCTTGTGACCCTGTTGACTATTTTGAATGAAACGCTTGATTGTTCGATGATCACGCTTCAGAAGCTTTGCAATTTTGAGACTGCTGCATCCCTCTGCAAGATATCTCACTATTTTTGACTTTTCTGTGCCTGTCAAGTCCTTCTTTTGACCCATTTTGCCAAAGGAAAGGACGTTGCCTAATAATTATGCACACCTGATATAGGGTGTTGATGTCATTAGACCACACCCCTTCTCATTACAGAGATGCACATCACCTAATATGCTTAATTGGTAGTAGGCTTTCGAGCCTATACAGCTTGAAGTAAGACAACATGCATGAAGAGGATGATGTGGACAAAATACTCATTTGCCTAATAATTCTGCACTCCCTGTACAGTAATGTTAAAGATATTCCATTATCAAAGTACTCAGATGCAATGAAATATCACTCAGACACTTAGAGCAGTTTTAAACGTGCACGGGTGAGAGACTCAGGGAGAGACTCACACACCTCCTTGGTGCAGTCTGGCTTTATTTATACACATCATGAAGCATACAAAAAAGGAAATATCATCCTTATCTTGTCAAGAAAACAGGTGTGGTTTATCAAAAAACTTCGTGTTCTCTACAAGGTTGTTTCTTACTCGTGGGTGGCGGTTTCCTGCTAGTGTGAAGGCAAACAGTGACAATGTGAAGGCAAAGACTGATAATGTGAAGGCAAGCAGTTTCCGTTATAAAGTAGGGAGCCAGCAATTAAAATATGCAGCTGGTTGAGTACAGAACAGAAATATAAACACTCTTAGCTGATTATTATATGAATAATAAAACCTTTAAAAGCAAAAATACTCTGACATTCCCTCCTGTTGTTTAGATTTCTCACATGACAGTACTGTTATTTTTGTCAGTTCATAACCTCTTGTCTAAACATTTTCGGTTTGAACGTCATAAAACAGTCCTGTGTTCAATTAAACTAAACATTACTGTATGGATCATCTTTCAAAATTTCTTCCATTTGAGACATCATCACATAAGCATTGATAGAAGTTGTTACCATGTTTGACACCATTTTCTTCAGACAGGGTACTACACATGTTGTGAAAACACATAACAGTAAAAGCAAAAATGCAATTCCAACAAGTCCTTTAATCAGTAGGGACTTCCATGAACCACCTAGTAACCATGTCAACCAATCATCAGTGCTTGTGACATAGTCTTGTTGTTCAGCATCTTTAATCTTTCTCAAGGTGTTCAAAGCGTCGGTCATGTTTTGTGAGTGTATGTTGTCTGGGATGTATGTACAACATGTAGTGTCAAACAATACACACAAACCTCCTTTTTCAGCTAGAATCATGTCTAGTGCGACTCTGTGTTGCATCACTACAATGCGTATTGCGTCGATTTCTTCATTTTGCGCTTTGTTGATTTTCATTGAAGCATTTAGGAACAGTCCAAATCGATAGTCAAGTGTCTCGATCCTCAGCATGTTTTTCCCAGCTACCACCCAAGGGAACAAGGAGTGGAGGACTTTCTGACCATCAGTCCATAGTTTGAAGTTCTTGGGCACATCTGATCCATAGATTGAGTCATGTGGCATTACTTCAGTGACTTCAGCAACTTCACGTTTTGCTCTTGACGTGTGTGTCTCTGCTGTGATCTTGAAGGTGTGGTCTGAAATTAGTACTGGTGCACACAGACCGGTGGAGTTCAGTGGGAGCATGAAGTAGGTTTTAGGCCCGCAGGCCCAAGCGGCTCCCTGGACCCAGAAAGTTCCATTTTTGAAGGTGTGTATTCCTTTGGATTGGGTCAGGTCAAGTGTCTGTGTGCAGTTGCGGTTTCGTCCAAGTTTCCTGTTTCCATCGGAGAAGTTGAAACACATTGGGTGCTGTATGTCCGGCGGCAAAACTATGGCGAATGATTTGTTTTTTGTGTTGTTGGCTTTGACGTTTACCCAATGTTTTTCGTTGCAGGTGTAGTTCCAGTTCGTCAGATTGTAGGCACAAGGGGTTGTCTGTTCAATTAGGATCCGTCGTTGTGAAAGTGGTTTCGTGACACGTTTGACGTCTGTGTCACTACACCATGGAATTAGGTCTTCTTTCTTTGTGCTTTGACCTTTTAGGGTCAGTCCTGTTGCCATCAAATCTCTGCGTGTGCAATTGCCAGTTGTTGCTTTGTTGAACACACACATCACTTCGTCAAGTTCAGGTGCCTTTCCATATATTGTTGCGTGTACGGCTGTTGTTGGCATATGTGAACATACATAGCATTCCGTGCTGTTGTCGGTGCGTGTTCTATCATACACATATCTATACCACGCGTTGTTCATCCATGGGTGGTTATGGTCTTGGTTCAGGTCACGCAGATGCGAATTGTCATGTGTCCATCTTTTTTGCAGGTGGTGTTGTTTATTTCCTCTCATCTGGGTGAGTGTTAGTAGGCTCACTAGGAGCGCAATGCTGGCCACTAGGAGGACAAGTGTCTTCATGATGACCAGGCACACCTAGACCTCTGGTGAGTAGACTATTGGCGAGAAGTAAAAAAAGGGCGGGATATACCCAATCAGCCCTTCCCTTCACCAATAGATCACCTAGAAGCCAGGGGAGCCGGCGTCTAAGCGTCTGGATTGTCACTCACTTTTTTACAGTGGCTTTGGTGGATCCAAGATGGTCTTTCTGCTATTTTGCAGGCGGTGGGTGTGGTAAGTAGGACTTGGTATGGGCCCTCCCACCTTGGTGAACTCCAATTCTTTCTCTGGAGTACTTTGATCAGGATCCAATCACCTGGTTGCAACCTGCAAGACACTGGAAAGATATCACTCGGCAGTTGGTTGTTTAACACAATCTCTTTATTTTCAAACAGCTTAGTCATCCATTCTGCTAGGGTAGTTTCCCTTATTGATTTGTTAATAGGCTCACTAGTAATTGGCAATGGAAACGCTCTCCCGTGGATGATTTCAAAAGGTGTAAGTTTCTGAGAACCTTGTGTTATTCTCATCCACATCTTTACCAAACCTAAACATTCGGGCCAGGGTCTTCCTGTTTCTTCCATGCATTTTATTAATCTCTGTTTTATTGTGCCATTAGTTCTTTCCACTAGTCCTGCACTTCGTGGGTGATATGCACAGTGATGTTTGATGCTAAATCCTAGAGCTTCAGAGACTTTGCTGATGATGTCATTAACAAAATGTGTTCCATTGCCTGACCTTATCAGACTGGGAATGCCATATGTGGGGATGAAGTGATTGCATAAACACTTTGCCACTGATATTGCGTCTGCTCTTTTTACTGGATAGATTTCTGGCCATTTTGAAAACACATCTATAATTACTAGAGCATATTTTGATGCTTGGCATTCGTTAAGTTCAATGAAATCCATGTGGATTGTATGGAAAGGGTGAGGTGGTGTGGGGAAATGACCTCTTTTTGGTCTAAGGTTTCCCTGTGCATTATGTCTTTGGCAAATCATGCATGTTCTGATGAATTCTTTTGCTGAATTTTCAAAATTTTGAGTGTAGAAGTGTTTAGAGAGGACATTCATCATTCCACCCGTTGACAAATGCGTTAAGCCATGTGTCACTAATGCTGCTGTCTTATGTAGAGATTTTGGCAGTATTGGTTTGCCATTACAGGTCATTAGGTCATTTTGTAGCTGTGCTCCACACTTTAACCATTTTTTTTGTTCTGTGATAGATGCAGCTTTCTGTTCATCTTTAAGTACATCAAGTGGTATTAACGTTGATGTTTCAGACATTAAGGTTTGTATATGTTGCTGTGCTGCCTTCTTTGCGGCTTGGTCTGCAAAGTTGTTGCCTTTAGTAACTTCTGAGTTATCTTTTTGGTGTGCGGCACATTTGCACAATGCTAATTTTTTTGGCAATGTTATCACTTCTAGCAGTTCTTTTAAAAGGTGTGAATGCTGTACTGGATTTCCAGTAGAAGTGACCATACCTCTGTTATGCCAAATCTTTGCGAAATGATGTACTGCTGCAAAAACATACTGACTGTCTGTGTGTATGTTTATGCTTTTTCCTGCATTCAACTTACATGCTCTCACAACAGCTGTAAGTTCTGCACTTTGTGCAGAGTTAGAGGAAGTTAAAGGTCTTGCTTCCAGAACTGTGTCTACTGTGGTTACTGCATAACCGACGCAGTTGCGACCTAAGCTATTTTTAGAAGCTGATCCATCTACAAAAATGTCAGTGAAAGTTGGCTGTGGTGTGCTATATATGTCGGCTCGTGGCTTTGTTTCTTCATCTAGCTTTTCCATACAGCAGTGTTTTTCACCATCTTCTGATGTGGGGAGAAGTGTGCTGGGATTTAGCTGACCACACTTCTCGATTGTAATGTGTGACTGTGATAACAAGATGCCTACGTATGAGAGCTGTCTTGCATGTGTGAGATAAGACAAGTTCGCCTGCAGTAAGATGGAGGTTACAGCGTGGGGAACTTTGACGATCAATGTGTGTCCTAAGACGATGTCAGCTGATTTCTTAACTGCCTCTGCTGCAGCTGCGCATGCCTGCACGCACGAGGGCAGTCCTGAGGCCACTGAATCTAGCTTACACGAATAAAATGCAAGAGGGCGTTGCTTTTCCCCAAAGGCTTGTGTTAGAACGGCCTTCATGTAGCCTGCACCTCCGTCTACATGCAAGTAAAAAGGTTTTTCATAGTCTGGCAATGCCAAAACTGTGCGCGTCTGCTGTGCAAGTTTTAGATCATTAAATGCTTTTTCTGCTTCTGGTGTCCATTCTATTTTATCTTTCAGTGCTAGATTTTTTCCATAAATTATGTTTTGCAAAGGTTGAGCTAGCAGAGCATATTCAGGTATCCAGCATCTGCAAAAATTGCAGAGACCTAAATAACTCATCATTTGTTGTTTTATGAGAGGCTTTGGAGCATTCTGTACTGCTAGCTTTCTGCTGTCTAACAGTGTTCTTCCCTCTCCTGTGAGTTTGTGGCCAAGGTATGTGACCTCTTGGCTCCACAGCTGTAACTTGTGCTGTGAGACTTTATGGCCCTGCTCTGCTAAATGTTTCAGCACAGTCATGGTGTTTTTTCTGCAGTTGTCTCGTGTATCTCCCGTGACGAGAATGTCATCAACGTACAGAAGAAATTGCCCTGTGGCAGGGAGCGTGCATAGTGACATAGATTTCTTTAATGCCTCTGCATACAGGGTGGGACTGTTCTGAAAACCCTGTGGCAGTCTTGTATAAGTATACTTTTTGTTATCAAAGTGAAACCAAACAGATTTTGTGAGTCTGGGTGTAGCGGCACAGAGAAAAACGCGTTTGACAGATCTATGACTGAGAACCATTGTTCTTTTTGTGTCACTTGATTTAAGATTGTGTGTGGATTTGCTACCACAGGTGGGATTTGTTCAGTTATTTCATTTATTGCTCTGAGGTCATGCACTAAGCGATATTTTCCTGTGTTTGCTTTTTTCACTGGAAAAATTGGAGTGTTACAGGTTATTTCAGTTGTTTTCACTAAAATGCCTGCTTTTTCCATATCTGCAATTACTGGCCTGATCCCTGCTTTTGCTTCTGCCGTCAAGGGATATTGTGGTTTAACTGGCCTGTAGGTTGTAGTAGTTTTTACTACAACAGGATCTGCTCCTTTAATTAATCCTACATCTGTCGATCCTGTGGACCATAGTGTTGTGGGCAATTCTTGTAGTTCTGGGTGTAGTTCCAATGAGAGTACGTGTCAGTTTTCACTATCTTCCTGCACATGCAAATCAGTGCTGTCAGTCATGTATGTGGCTGGGTGGGTAGTAATTACCCACCCTAATGTGTATCTCATGCATCCTGTTCTGCGACCTTGGAGCCATCCCTCATGCGTGTCTTTAGTCTTTTCATATCTGTCTCTTTCAACTTGGGCGAGAACGCGGCCTAAATCTTTCCACTCAGTGCTGTCATTGTGTGCTACTGACACATGTGGATTTGGCATCCTGTTTCCTCGTTGTACTGCCTCAGGCTGCAGCACAGAGCACACTGCATTACCACTTTGGGTGACATATAGGTGTTGTAATGTCAGCTTTTGTGGGCCTAGCTTATGTACCTCTTGGTCATACACGGGATTAGGACCTGGACTCTGTTTGAACCTCAATGTGTTGTGATACTGAGTGTAGTCCTGTCGTGTTGAATGAGTTGGCAGATATCGATTTGCTATGTGTTGTAAAGGCTCTAGTGAGGGCAGGTCTAATGTCCAGTAGTAGTGAGGCTCTCCGAGTCCTTTACACACATTAATCTGATAATCTGCTGGACTTTGTTTCTCGTTTAACATTAGCTTTGCATACATGCCCTCTGGTCCTGGCAAGACTCCTATTTCCAGCCTCTCTAGTGCATCTCTCCCTAGAAGATTAACTGGGCAAGATGGGTCATATATGCATTGGTTTTTACAGCTGCGGCCGCTGTCTTCATGAGATAAGAGTAGAGGCTCAGTCAGTGATTTAGTACTGACATGTCCTGATGCTGACTTAACTATCAGAGTATCATTAGAGAATTTCACTTTTGGTGGTTTTTTAATCAGTACAGTTTTGCATGCTCCAGTGTCGCAGAGCATCGTCATTGGCTGCCCATTTACGTATATAATTACAGTTGGTTTATGTTCAGAGCCCAAAAGCAATTGCTCTATGTTATACACGTCTGTGTTTTCATTGCTCTCTGCTTCTGTGTCTTTTCCTAGTCATTTGTTATTTCTGTCATCCTCTTCCTCACTGTCATCCTTTTTTCTATGTCTACACTCGCGGGCAAAATGCCCTTCCTTTCCACAATTGTAGCAGCTTGTATTTTTCACTCTTCTCTCTCCTTTTCTCCCTCCTCCTGCCTTTCCCTTTCCTCTGTATGGGCCTGGTTTATGTCTCCTGTATTCTGCAGAGAGTGCCACGAATCCTGTTACAGGATCTACAGCAAAGACTCCTCCTTTTTCCTTTTGCTTCTGTATTTTGACTGCGTGTTCAGCATATTGCAGTGCATCTGGCAGACTTCCTGTATTTTGTGTGACCCAATGTTTTTCTACGTGGGCCCTCACTTTTGGAAGGAGGCCGTTCAGAAATGCATTTTTTAGCTGTTGCTGAAATGGTGTTTGTGGCTCCTCCTGGTAATTTAAACCTGAATGTTGTCTGAAGACTGGGCGTAGGCGATCGAGGAAGTCAGAGGCAGTCTCAGCTTCCTTCTGCTTTATTTCGCCTAGAACTGAGACCTGACAATTTTTTGTATGATACCTGACAACTTTTTTTTTTGAGAACTGAGACCCGACAATTTTTTGTCTGATACCTGACAATTTCTTTTTTTGAGAACTGAGACCTGACAATTTTTTGTCTGATACCTGACAACTTTTTTTTTTGAGAACCAAGACCTGACAATTTTTTGTCTGATACCTGACATTTTCTTTTTGAGAACTGAGACCTGACAATTTTTTGTCTGATACCTGACAATTTTTTTTGAGAACTGAGACCTGACAATTTTTTGTCTGATACCTGACAATTTTTTTTTGAGAACTGAGACCTAACAATTTTTTGTCTGATACCTGACAACTTTTTTTTGAGAACTGAAACCTGACATTTTTTTGTCTGATACCTGACAACTTTTTTCTTGAGACCTGACGATGTCCTAAAATTTACACCGTACAAGGGAGACTTCACAGGGGTTGAAAACACAAGGGAAAACTAATAAACAAATTAACTTAGATAAGTTAAACAAAACATAAACATCAGAATAATCCAAAACCCAAAAAGCTGGGTCAAAAGACCCAGGATCGTGACAGCCTCAGTACCACATAAACTGCAAGATTAAACTGACTAAACTCATCTGTGCGTTGCCTGGATTGACTACAAGAAAGCCTATGACTCGATGCCCCACTCATGGATCCTGGAATTATACAAGATCAACAGAGCCTTAAGTTCATCAAGAATTCAAAGTGTTGAACAACACTTGAAACCAACTTCAGGCCAATAGCACAAGTCACCATTAAGTCCACGATATACCAAGGAGATGCCCTGTTTCCAATGCTATAAACTGACAATACTGGCTATCAATACTGAATACGGAATGGAGCAATCATCAGCAGTTCAGAAATAAGATCCATTGAGACAGGAGCCTACCACACCAGACATACCCCAGGCGCAAGATGTTTAAAAATGCCCCTGAGACAATCCAGCACATAACAGCAGGGTGGAAGATGCTAGCAGGAAGGGCATACAACACCATAGCCAAGTGACTGGCATAGCATATAAGAAATCTGGAGGTAAAAATGGGACACGTGTTTTTGGCGGTTGAGAATGACCAAACTGAGCTCCTATGAGACTTCCAGATACAGACAGACAAATTGGTGATAGCCAGTTTGTCTTCTGGTGATAAAACTGGTGATAGCTAGTTTGTCTTTTCCACCACTACTATGTGGTGGAAAAGACAAACTAGCTATCACCAGTTTGTCATTATGCAATGTACTGTTTATAAGATTGGGGAAACCTGCAGTCAGCTGAGACTGAAAAAGTCACTTGGATGAGCAACAAAATGTTTCTCCCACTGAAAACGCTAAGTCCAGATGAACAGAATCAACTTTTGGAGATTTACTTACCTGGATGATTGAGCATGCATCAAGATATGGGAGATTGTAAACTGCTAGCAGTTAAGCCAGCCTTTAAAGAGTGTTGTCTTTGGTTAGAGGAACCTGAACAACATTTAATTATCTGAACTGATTGCAAAAATGTAATTTACCTGAGTGCTGCCAATAGGCTCAATGTTTGCCAAGGCTATTGGTCTCTGTTTTTTGGCCGCTTTAATTTCTCCATTTCTGTTTATCCATGTTCCAGAAAACTCAAACCTGTTCCCAATTCTCCACCAACCCTGACCAACCAGAGCCATAAAACATCCTCCCATCCAGCTGCAAAGTAGGTTCCCTCATGTGGGACATCGAGGAAATCATCCACCAGAAACTTCTGAATGAGCCAGGCCCCAGTACCAGTCCACCAAATCTATGCTAAGTTCCCACTTCTGCTCGTTCAGCGGTTATTCATTGGGCTCACACTGCCAGGTTCACCTGTAATCCCAGAGTGAGTAGAACCCTTTTTTGATTTTGATGATGTGGTTCTGTTGGCTTCATTGGGTGATGGCTTTGTTACGAAATATATATATTCTTAGTGCTTATTTTCTGATTAGATTGTTTTATGTATTTTAATAATAGAAGCCTTTATAAACCAAGGGCAGATGTGAGAAAGAACTAGGTCAGAGGGTGACAGGTCGCCAGCAACAGAGGCTTTAGTAAGGGGAAGTTAAGAAACAGGAAGTTTAGTGCAGAGCTGCAGAGGCATATTAATAAAATACAGGAAATCAGACAGAAAAAGCAGAACTAAGTAACACACACACACACACACACACACACACACATTAGTCCGACCAGAAGGAGTTGTTTTGAATGAAACTGTGTGTGTCTGTGTGTGACGTATAGCAGAACTATATATACGTATTTTGGCTGGCAATGCCTTTAGAACTGGGGGTGCGTGCTCGTGTCTGCAGTTCTCTGTTTCCGGAAATGAACAATAGAGATCATTTTTTGAGCTTTGACCACTCTGAGTCGGAAGTCTTTCTCTTTCGCCAAAAGAATTCCAAAGAACCGAATTTAATAGCCTCCAGCTCACACTTGAACAGTTCACAGCTGAGTGTGAAGCTGTGGGAATGACAATCAGCACCTCCAAATCTTAGGCAATGGTCCTCAGGTGGAAAAGGGTGGAGTGCCCACTCCAGGTCAGGCACGAATTCCTGCCCCAAGTGGAGGAGATGAAGTATCTCGGGGTCTTGTTCACGAGTAATGGGAGAAGGGAGCAGGAGATTGTCAGGTGGACTCGTGCTGTGGCTGCAGTGATATGGATGCTGTACCAGTCCTTCGTGGTTAAGAGGGAAGTGTAAAAACAAAGCTCTCAATTTACCAGTTGATTTGTATCCCTACCCTCACCTATGGTCACGAGCTGTGGTTGCACTGCACTCGTGGTTGTTGGAGCTGCAGTCGTGGTTATTGGCGCTACAGTCATGGTTGTTGGTGCGGTGGTTGTTGATGTTGGAGCTGTAGTTGTGGTTGTTGGAGCAGGTGCTGTGGTTGTTGGAGCTGCAGCTGTGGTTGTTGGTGCGGCTTTTGTGGTTGTTGGTGTTGGTGCGGCTGTTATGGTTGCTGGAGATGCAGTTGTGGTTGTTGGAGCAGCAGTCGTGGTTGTTGGTGCTGTTGTTATGGTTGTCGGAGCGGGTATAGTGGTTGTTGAAGCTGCAGTTGAGGTTGTTGGTGCGGCTGTCGTGGTTGTTGGAGCTGCAGTTGTGGTTGTTAGTGCGGATGTTGTGGTTGTCGGTGCTGCTGTTGTGGTTGTTGGAGCTGCAGTCGTGGTTGTTGCCTCAGCTGTTGTGGATGTTGGTGCGGTGGTTGTTGAAGCTGGAGTTGTTATTGTGGATGTTGGTGCGGCTGTTGTGGTTGTTGGAGCCGGTGTTGTGGTTGTTGGAGCCGGTGTTGTGGTTGTTGGAGCGGGTGTTGTGGTTGTTGGAGCTTCATTTGTGGTTGTTGGTGCTTCATTTGTGGTTGTTGGTGCGGCTGTTGTGGTTGCTGGAGCTGCAGTCGTGGTTGTTGAAGCTGCAGTTGTGGTTGCTGGTGGGGCTGGAGAGATTATATCTCTCGGCTGGCCTGGGAACACCTTGGTATTCCCCCAGACAATCTGGAGGAGGTGGCTGGGAAGAGGGAGGTCTGGGCTTCTCTGCTAAGGCTGCTATCCCCGCGACCCGGCCCCAGATAAGTGGAAGAAAATGGATGGATGGATGAATGGATCAATGGACATATTTGAAAGGTATGGCTCTCTCTTGCAAGCTGACCCCCCGACATATCTGAGTCTGACACTATCAGGTTGTGAGAAATTATTGCAAATATTCATTTAAAGAAACAACATAACAGAAACCAATCTGTAAATATTCTGTTTTTATTAAAGCTTTTTACATGCAGTTGTTGCACATCTTGAAAGTTTCCTGATTTTCTTTTTATTTACCCAAACCCAAATAGTGTTAATTAACAGTGTTAATTTCTCATAAAGATGTATTCTGGTCATTTTGACTTTTCTTACAGAAAATGTGCAAATTAAAAGAAATTTCACAGAATACATATAAAGATACTTATAAAAATACATTTGTATAAATAAGAAAAGTAACAGTGCATGTTTTGGGACACCTGAAGATCTATTCTTAACACTATTACATGTAATTTGTGATATATACTGTGTATGATATATATGAAATAGAACTCAAAATATATAATTTTACAAGCATTTAGAAACAATGAATGGATGTAAAGAATGAAAAAATGCTGTCGATAATTATATTAAAAAGATGAAAGGAAGAAAAAAAAAGAAGAATTTATGTTCTTTTGGCCTCATATTTGAAAGAGGAATAGTTAACAGACATGAAGATAAAGATACACTTACAAGCAAAAGACCTGGACTTCACTTAATTTCAGGCCACTGCATAGTACTAATTACTAAGCCTCTATGTTACGGGGCACCCACAGTATATATTTAAATGTTTTGCCCATGCATTGTCAGGCTAATTTTTTTTATTGGTGATTTAATTAACCGGATGCTTAAAATTGTTTGTGTCATTCTGTTCAGGGCAGGGTCATTCCCACCCGAAAATATTTTAATGTAGATAAAAACATACTAGAGCTACTCTTTCTGATGTGTCCAACTAAAGTGCACCTGAACAAACCCAACAACCCTTATAAATAATAACATATCAGATTTCTGCTGACATTACATTTTTTTCATGTTATTAAAAGAGATCGTGTTCTGCTGGCCTTTCACATGGAAACCAGCACAGATGCTATTGCTGGCTTGATAGAAGGCATAACAACAGCAGCAGGAGGAAAGCAATTCTGGGATTAATCTTGTGGGATACTCCACTTGAAACTGTAGTTGTAGGTACAACAGTTGTAGCTGAAGCAGTAGTGGAACTAGTAGTCAGTGCAGCAGTAGTGGAACTAGTAGTCGGTGCAGCAGTAGTGGAAGGGACAGTGGTTGGTAGAGGTGTGGTGGAATTGTCCGTGACAATGACAGGAACTATAAAATATTTTTCAAAAATAGATTAATATATATTTCTGTACAGACTAAAATAATTTATTTATCACTGATTAATTACCAAACTAACTTTTGTTTGCATTTTCTAATACTCACCAGAAGTTACTGATACTGTCTCAGGAACTATTTGGATGGTGAAATTAATGCTGGAACTGTTAATAGCATCTTTTAAAGCTTGAACAATAGTAATATTTTCTGGGACTTGTGCATTGGGAATTGTTTGATTGAACACAAGCTCCACCAATGCCTCAGTTCTATCCACTCGTTTTTGGACTATAACAGATCTGTGTCATGAAAGAGAGTGAGGCAGATGTTACATGTCACTTTTAACATTCAAAATGAAATTTAATTAATAAGTGTGTGAAAAATAACCAGAGTCAAAAAACATGTACCTGAACCCAATCACAATGGCACGGATGAAGTTAGCAAATTGTGCTCTGTATATTCTATCACACTGCAAAAAATAAACACAAAAAGAAAATTTAAACCAGGTGAAACTTCAAAATTTCATTATCTAAAAACCCTTATTTAAAATATATGATTTGAAATACATCTATCTTTTGCTTCTAGATTTGTTCTCTTGATACTGTTTCAGTCAACATGTAATTTGTATTAAGTTCAAATATTACTCACCGTCTCTTCAACTCGTTTTTTGCGATCTTGATATGCAATGCTGTTGGGGTCTTCGAGATCAGGTACATATGGTTCAAGGAACTGTAGAAACATAACAATTTGGACAGGTCCAGTTGGTGCTTTTGTAGTTGGGATAGTGGTTGGAGTTGCTGCAACTGTTGTTGTAGTTGCAGTTGTTTCTGGTGGAGTGGCTGTTGTTGGAGCAGTGTCACTGATGTTGATGGAGGCCCTTTCGATGTCAAAGCCGCTCACATTTGAGGCTTGACCGATCAAAACATTCCTAATCTCAGTGTAGTTTGGGACAGAAAAGTTTACAAACTGAAGTTCCATGGTGTTGATGACTGATCCCTTCCTGCAAATGCAGAAACACAAGTTATTGTTTTGAATATTAGCTTTTTAGGTCAGTGCCCTACATGATATGTCAAAATATGGAAATTACCTGAAGCTCACCACATCCAAGGAGACAAAGGAAGAGGGGAAGGCCTTACTGTAAACAGGTTGAATCTACACACACAAAAGAGATTTTCTTAAAACGATTTTTTCTGTTGTATTTTTTTAAATATTTGAAATACGTATGAACATTATAGACATCTTGTGTGTGGAAAGTTCATCCCTTTGAATGAAGAATAACAAAACAGAAATTATATTGAACTGAAGAGCTCTGTAGGTATTGAAACAGACTGATGTGTTAGGATTACGGTCATGGTAGAGGTGCTTATGTAGTTAAACAAAAAAAATTAACATGAAAATATTGTTGGAAAAGGGCATTAACCTAATATTGAGAGGAAATTAATTTCACAAAGGATTTTGGGAAAAACAGTTACTGACCTGTCTCTTTATCATTAAAGATCGACTTATAAAGGCTGCAGATGATGAATTCAACAAGTCTGTTTCAAAATTGCTCTGAAGTGATCTGAATGTGACATATCTCATTACTGTATCCCTGCCAGTTGTTGGAGGGATTGTTGTGTTATGAACTGCTGTTGTGGTTGATGAAGGAGCGGTAATGGTGAATGTCATGGTTGTTGGTGCGGTGGTTGTTGATGTTGGAGCTGTAGTTGTGGTTGTTGGAGCAGGTGCTGTGGTTGTTGGAGCTGAAGTTGTGGTTGTTGGTGCGGCTTTTGTGGTTGCTGGTGTTGGTGCGGCTGTTGTGGTTGTTGGAGTTGCAGTCGTGGTTGTTGGGGCAGCTGTTATGGTTGCTGGAGATGCAGTTGTGGTTGTTGGAGCAGCAGTTGAGGTTGTTGGTGCGGCTGTCGTGGTTGTTGGAGCTGCAGTTGTGGTTGTTAGTGCGGATGTTGTGGATGTCGGTGCTGCTGTTGTGGTTGTTGGAGCTGCAGTCGTGGTTGTTGCCTCAGCTGTTGTGGATGTTGGTGCGGTGGTTGTTGAAGCTGGAGTTGTTATTGTGGATGTTGGTGCGGCTGTTGTGGTTGTTGGAGCCGGTGTTGTGGTTGTTGGAGCGGGTGTTGTGGTTGTTGGAGCTTCATTTGTGGTTGTTGGTGCTTCATTTGTGGTTGTTGGTGCGGCTGTTGTGGTTGCTGGAGCTGCAGTCGTGGTTGTTGAAGCTGCAGTTGTGGTTGTTGGTGGGGCTGTTGTGATTGTTGGTGGAGCTGCAGTCGTGGTTGTTGAAGCTGCAGTTGTGGTTGTCGGTGGGGGTGTTGTGGATGTCGGTGCTGCTGTTGTGGTTGTTGGAGCTGCAGTCGTGGTTGTTGCCTCAGCTGTTGTGGATGTTGATGCGGTGGTTCTTGAAGTTGGAGTTGTAATTGTGGTTGTTGGTGCGGCTGTTGTGGTTGTTTGAGCGGGTGTTGTGGTTGTTGGAGCTTCATTTGTGGTTGTTGGTGCTTCATTTGTGGTTGTTGGTGCGGCTGTTGTGGTTGTTGGAGCTGCAGTCGTGGTTGTTGTTGCTGCAGTTGTGGTTGTTGGTGGGGCTGTTGTGATTGTTGGTGGAGCTGCAGTTGTGGGTGTTGAAGCTGCAGTTGTGGTTGTCGGTGGGGGTGTTGTGAATGTTGGTGCGGGTGTTGTGGTTGTTGGAGCTGCCGTCATGGTTGTTTTTGCTCCAGTCGTGGTTGTTGGAGCCGCAGTTGTGGTTGTCGGTGCGGCTGTTGTGGTTGTTGGAGCTGCAGTCGTGGTTGTTGGAGGTACAGTCGTCGTTGTTGGTGTGGGTGTTGTGGTTGTTGGAGCTGCATTTGTAGTTGTTGGAGCTGCAGTCGTGGTTGTTGGTGCGCTTGTTGTTGTTGTTGAAGCTGCAGTCGTGGTTGTTGGTGCGGCTGTAGTGATTAATGGAGCTGCAGTCGTGGTTGTGGGTGCGCCTGTTGTGGTTGTTGGAGGCGCAGTCGTGGTCGTTGGAGCTGCAGTTGTGGTTGTTGGTGCGCTTGTTGTGGTTGTTGGCGCTGCAGTCGTGGTTGTTGGTGGGGCTGTTGTGGTTGTTGGAGCTGCAGTTGTGGTTGTTGGAGCTGCAGTTGTGGTTGTTGGTATTGCTGTCGTGGTTGTTGGGGCTGCTGTTGTGGTTGTTGGAGCGGCTGTTGTGGTTGTTGGAGCTGCAGTTGTGGTTGTTGGTGCGCTTGTTGTGGTTGTTGGCGCTGCAGTCGTGGTTGTTGGTGGGGCTGTTGTGGTTGTTGGAGCTGCAGTTGTGGTTGTTGGAGCTGCAGTTGTGGTTGTTGGTATTGCTGTCGTGGTTGTTGGGGCTGCTGTTGTGGTTGTTGGAGCGGCTGTTGTGGTTGTTGGAGCTGCAGTTGTGGTTGTTGGTGCGCTTGTTGTGGTTGTTGGCGCTGCAGTCGTGGTTGTTGGTGGGGCTGTTGTGGTTGTTGGAGCGGGTGTTGTGGTTGTTGGTGCTTCTGTTGTGGTTGTTGGTGCTTCTGTAGTCGTGGTTGTTGGAGCTGCTGTTGTGGTTGTTGGTGCTGCTGTTGTGGTTGTTGGGGCTGCTGTTGTGGTTGTTGGAGCTGCAGTTGTGGTTGTTGGTGCGCTTGTTGTGGTTGTTGGCGCTGCAGTCGTGGTTCTTGGTGGGGCTGTTGTGGTTGTTGGAGCGGCTGTTGTGGTTGTCGGAGCTGCAGTTGTAGTTGTTGGTGCGCTTGTTGTGGTTGTTGGCGCTGCAGTCGTGGTTGTTGGTGGGGCTGTTGTGGTTGTTGGACCTGCAGTCGTGGTTGTTGGAGCTGCTGTTGTGGTTGTTGGTGCTGCTGTTGTGGTTGTTGGGGCTGCTGTTGTGGTTGTTGGAGCGGCTGTTGTGGTTGTCGGAGCTGCAGTTGTAGTTGTTGGTGCGCCTGTTGTGGTTGTTGGCGCTGCAGTCGTGGTTGTTGGTGGGGCTGTTGTGGTTGTTGGAGCGGCTGTTGTGGTTGTCGGAGCTGCAGTTGTAGTTGTTGGTGCGCTTGTTGTGGTTGTTGGCGCTGCAGTCGTGGTTGTTGGTGGGGCTGTTGTGGTTGTTGGAGCGGGTGTTGTGGTTGTTGGTGCTTCTGTTGTGGTTGTTGGACCTGCAGTCGTGGTTGTTGGAGCTGCTGTTGTGGTTGTTGGTGCTGCTGTTGTGGTTGTTGGGGCTGCTGTTGTGGTTGTTGGAGCGGCTGTTGTGGTTGTCGGAGCTGCAGTTGTAGTTGTTGGTGCGCTTGTTGTGGTTGTTGGTGCGGATGTTGCGGATGTTGTGGTTGTTGTAGCGGCTGTTGTGGTTGTTGGAGCTGCTGTCGTGGTTGTGGGTGCGCCTGTTGTGGTTGTTGGAGCCGCAGTTGTGGTTGTTGGAGCCGCAGTTGTGGTTGTTGGAGCTGCAGTCGTTGTTGTGGGTGCGGCTGTTGTGGTTGTTGGAACTGCAGTTGTGGTTGTTGGTGCGGCTGTTGTGGTTGTTGGAGTGGGTGTAGTGGTTGTTGGAGCTGCAGTAGTGGTTGTTGGAGCCGCAGTTGTGGTTGTTGGAGCCGCAGTTGTGGTTGTTGGAGCTGCAGTCGTTGTTGTGGGTGCCGCTGTTGTGGTTGTTGTTGCTGCTGTTGTGGTTGTTGGTGCTGCTGTTGTGGTTGTTGGAGCTGCAGTTGTGGTTGTTGGTGCGCTTGTTGTGGTTGTTGGCGCTGCAGTCGTGGTTGTTGGTGGGGCTGTTGTGGTTGTTGGAGCTGCAGTCGTGGTTGTGGGTGCGGCTGTTGTGGTTGTTGGCGCTGCAGTCGTGGTTGTTGGTGGGGCTGTTGTGGTTGTTGGAGCTGCAGTTGTGGTTGTTGGAGCTGCAGTTGTGGTTGTTGGTATTGCTGTCGTGGTTGTTGGGGCTGCTGTTGTGGTTGTTGGAGCGGCTGTTGTGGTTGTTGGAGCTGCAGTTGTGGTTGTTGGTGCGCTTGTTGTGGTTGTTGGCGCTGCAGTCGTGGTTGTTGGTGGGGCTGTTGTGGTTGTTGGAGCGGGTGTTGTGGTTGTTGGTGCCTCTGTTGTGGTTGTTGGACCTGCAGTCGTGGTTGTTGGAGCTGCTGTTGTGGTTGTTGGTGCTGCTGTTGTGGTTGTTGGGGCTGCTGTTGTGGTTGTTGGTGCGGCAGTTGTGGTTGTTGGAGCTGCAGTTGTTGGAGCGTCTGTTGTGGTTGTTGGAGCCGCAGTCATGGTTGTGGGTGCGGCTGTTGTGGTTGTTGGAGCGGGTGTAGTGGTTGTTGGAGCTGCAGTCGTGGTTGTTGTGGCTGCAGTTGTGGTTGTTGGAGCTGCTGTCATGGTTGTTGGAGCTGCAGTTGTGGTTGTTGGTGCGGCTGTTGTGGTTGTTGGTGCGGATGTTGTGGTTGTTGGTGCTGCTGTTGTGGTTGTTGTGGCTTCAGTCGTGGTTGTTGGTGTGCTTGTTGTGGTTGTTGGTATTGCTGTCGTGGTTGTTGGTGGGGCTGTTGTGGTTGTTGGAGCTGCAGTTGTGGTTGTTTGAGCTGCAGTTGTGGTTGTTGGTGCGCTTGTTGTGGTTGTTGGCGCTGCAGTCGTGGTTGTTGGTGGGGCTGTTGTGGTTGTTGGAGCTGCAGTTGTGGTTGTTGGAGCTGCAGTTGTGGTTGTTGGTATTGCTGTCGTGGTTGTTGGGGCTGCTGTTGTGGTTGTTGGAGCGGCTGTTGTGGTTGTTGGAGCTGCAGTTGTGGTTGTTGGTGCGCTTGTTGTGGTTGTTGGCGCTGCAGTCGTGGTTGTTGGTGGGGCTGTTGTGGTTGTTGGAGCTGCAGTTGTGGTTGTCGGAGCTGCAGTTGTGGTTGTTGGTATTGCTGTCGTGGTTGTTGGGGCTGCTGTTGTGGTTGTTGGAGCGGCTGTTGTGGTTGTTGGAGCTGCAGTTGTGGTTGTTGGTGCGCTTGTTGTGGTTGTTGGCGCTGCAGTCGTGGTTGTTGGTGGGGCTGTTGTGGTTGTTGGAGCGGGTGTTGTGGTTGTTGGTGCTTCTGTTGTGGTTGTTGGACCTGCAGTCGTGGTTGTTGGAGCTGCTGTTGTGGTTGTTGGTGCTGCTGTTGTGGTTGTTGGGGCTGCTGTTGTGGTTGTTGGAGCGGCTGTTGTGGTTGTCGGAGCTGCAGTTGTAGTTGTTGGTGCGCTTGTTGTGGTTGTTGGCGCTGCAGTCGTGGTTGTTGGTGGGGCTGTTGTGGTTGTTGGAGCTGCAGTTGTGGTTGTTGGAGCTGCAGTTGTGGTTGTTGGAGCTGCAGTTGTGGTTGTTGGTATTGCTGTCGTGGTTGTTGGGGCTGCTGTTGTGGTTGTTGGAGCGGCTGTTGTGGTTGTTGGAGCTGCAGTTGTGGTTGTTGGTGCGCTTGTTGTGGTTGTTGGCGCTGCAGTCGTGGTTGTTGGTGGGGCTGTTGTGGTTGTTGGAGCGGGTGTTGTGGTTGTTGGTGCTTCTGTTGTGGTTGTTGGACCTGCAGTCGTGGTTGTTGGAGCTGCTGTTGTGGTTGTTGGTGCTGCTGTTGTGGTTGTTGGGGCTGCTGTTGTGGTTGTTGGTGCGGCTGTTGTGGTTGTCGGAGCTGCAGTTGTAGTTGTTGGTGCGCTTGTTGTGGTTGTTGGCGCTGCAGTCGTGGTTGTTGGTGGGGCTGTTGTGGTTGTTGGAGCTGCAGTTGTGGTTGTTGGAGCTGCAGTTGTGGTTGTTGGAGTGGCTGTTGTGGTTGTTGGAGCTGCAGTTGTGGTTGTTGGTGCGCTTGTTGTGGTTGTTGGCGCTGCAGTCGTGGTTGTTGGTGGGGCTGTTGTGGTTGTTGGAGCTGCAGTTGTGGTTGTTGGAGCTGCAGTTGTGGTTGTTGGTATTGCTGTCGTGGTTGTTGGGGCTGCTGTTGTGGTTGTTGGAGCGGCTGTTGTGGTTGTTGGAGCTGCAGTTGTGGTTGTTGGTGCGCTTGTTGTGGTTGTTGGCGCTGCAGTCGTGGTTGTTGGTGGGGCTGTTGTGGTTGTTGGAGCGGGTGTTGTGGTTGTTGGTGCTTCTGTTGTGGTTGTTGGACCTGCAGTCGTGGTTGTTGGAGCTGCTGTTGTGGTTGTCGGTGCTGCTGTTGTGGTTGTTGGGGCTGCTGTTGTGGTTGTTGGAGCGGCTGTTGTGGTTGTCGGAGCTGCAGTTGTAGTTGTTGGTGCGCTTGTTGTGGTTGTTGGTGCTTCTGTTGTGGTTGTTGGACCTGCAGTCGTGGTTGTTGGTGGGGCTGTTGTGGTTGTTGGAGCGGGTGTTGTGGTTGTTGGTGCTTCTGTTGTGGTTGTTGGACCTGCAGTCGTGGTTGTTGGAGCTGCTGTTGTGGTTGTTGGTGCTGCTGTTGTGGTTGTTGGGGCTGCTGTTGTGGTTGTTGGAGCGGCTGTTGTGGTTGTCGGAGCTGCAGTTGTAGTTGTTGGTGCGCTTGTTGTGGTTGTTGGCGCTGCAGTCGTGGTTGTTGGTGGGGCTGTTGTGGTTGTTGGAGCGGCTGTTGTGGTTGTCGGAGCAGGTGTTGTGGTTGTTGGTGCGCTTGTTGTGGTTGTTGGCGCTGCAGTCGTGGTTGTTGGTGGGGCTGTTGTGGTTGTTGGTGCTTCTGTTGTGGTTGTTGGACCTGCAGTCGTGGTTGTTGGAGCTGCTGTTGTGGTTGTTGGTATTGCTGTCGTGGTTGTTGGGGCTGCTGTTGTGGTTGTTGGAGCGGCTGTTGTGGTTGTTGGAGCTGCAGTTGTGGTTGTTGGTGCGCTTGTTGTGGTTGTTGGCGCTGCAGTCGTGGTTGTTGGTGGGGCTGTTGTGGTTGTTGGAGCTGCAGTTGTGGTTGTTGGAGCTGCAGTTGTGGTTGTTGGTATTGCTGTCGTGGTTGTTGGGGCTGCTGTTGTGGTTGTTGGAGCGGCTGTTGTGGTTGTTGGAGCTGCAGTTGTGGTTGTTGGTGCGCTTGTTGTGGTTGTTGGCGCTGCAGTCGTGGTTGTTGGTGGGGCTGTTGTGGTTGTTGGAGCGGGTGTTGTGGTTGTTGGTGCTTCTGTTGTGGTTGTTGGACCTGCAGTCGTGGTTGTTGGAGCTGCTGTTGTGGTTGTTGGTGCTGCTGTTGTGGTTGTTGGGGCTGCTGTTGTGGTTGTTGGAGCGGCTGTTGTGGTTGTCGGAGCTGCAGTTGTAGTTGTTGGTGCGCTTGTTGTGGTTGTTGGTGCTTCTGTTGTGGTTGTTGGACCTGCAGTCGTGGTTGTTGGTGGGGCTGTTGTGGTTGTTGGAGCGGGTGTTGTGGTTGTTGGTGCTTCTGTTGTGGTTGTTGGACCTGCAGTCGTGGTTGTTGGAGCTGCTGTTGTGGTTGTTGGGGCTGCTGTTGTGGTTGTTGGAGCGGCTGTTGTGGTTGTCGGAGCTGCAGTTGTAGTTGTTGGTGCGCTTGTTGTGGTTGTTGGCGCTGCAGTCGTGGTTGTTGGTGGGGCTGTTGTGGTTGTTGGAGCGGGTGTTGTGGTTGTTGGTGCTTCTGTTGTGGTTGTTGGACCTGCAGTTGTGGTTGTTGGAGCTGCTGTTGTGGTTGTTGGTGCTGCTGTTGTGGTTGTTGGAGCGGCTGTTGTGGTTGTCGGAGCTGCAGTTGTAGTTGTTGGTGCGCTTGTTGTGGTTGTTGGCGCTGCAGTCGTGGTTGTTGGTGGGGCTGTTGTGGTTGTTGGAGCGGGTGTTGTGGTTGTTGGTGCTTCTGTTGTGGTTGTTGGACCTGCAGTCGAGGTTGTTGGAGCTGCTGTTGTGGTTGTTGGTGCTGCTGTTGTGGTTGTTGGGGCTGCTGTTGTGGTTGTTGGAGCGGCTGTTGTGGTTGTCGGAGCTGCAGTTGTAGTTGTTGGTGCGCTTGTTGTGGTTGTTGGTGCGCTTGTTGTGGTTGTTGGCGCTGCAGTCGTGGTTGTTGGTGGGGCTGTTGTGGTTGTTGGAGCGGGTGTTGTGGTTGTTGGTGCTTCTGTTGTGGTTGTTGGACCTGCAGTCGTGGTTGTTGGAGCTGCTGTTGTGGTTGTTGGTGCTGCTGTTGTGGTTGTTGGGGCTGCTGTTGTGGTTGTTGGAGCGGCTGTTGTGGTTGTCGGAGCTGCAGTTGTAGTTGTTGGTGCGCTTGTTGTGGTTGTTGGCGCTGCAGTCGTGGTTGTTGGTGGGGCTGTTGTGGTTGTTGGAGCTGCAGTTGTGGTTGTTTGAGCTGCAGTTGTGGTTGTTGGTGCGCTTGTTGTGGTTGTTGGCGCTGCAGTCGTGGTTGTTGGTGGGGCTGTTGTGGTTGTTGGAGCTGCAGTTGTGGTTGTTGGAGCTGCAGTTGTGGTTGTTGGTATTGCTGTCGTGGTTGTTGGGGCTGCTGTTGTGGTTGTTGGAGCGGCTGTTGTGGTTGTTGGAGCTGCAGTTGTGGTTGTTGGTGCGCTTGTTGTGGTTGTTGGCGCTGCAGTCGTGGTTGTTGGTGGGGCTGTTGTGGTTGTTGGAGCGGGTGTTGTGGTTGTTGGTGCTTCTGTTGTGGTTGTTGGACCTGCAGTCGTGGTTGTTGGAGCTGCTGTTGTGGTTGTTGGTGCTGCTGTTGTGGTTGTTGGGGCTGCTGTTGTGGTTGTTGGAGCGGCTGTTGTGGTTGTCGGAGCTGCAGTTGTAGTTGTTGGTGCGCTTGTTGTGGTTGTTGGCGCTGCAGTCGTGGTTGTTGGTGGGGCTGTTGTGGTTGTTGGAGCTGCAGTTGTGGTTGTTTGAGCTGCAGTTGTGGTTGTTGGTGCGCTTGTTGTGGTTGTTGGCGCTGCAGTCGTGGTTGTTGGTGGGGCTGTTGTGGTTGTTGGTGCTTCTGTTGTGGTTGTTGGACCTGCAGTCGTGGTTGTTGGAGCTGCTGTTGTGGTTGTTGGTATTGCTGTCGTGGTTGTTGGGGCTGCTGTTGTGGTTGTTGGAGCGGCTGTTGTGGTTGTTGGAGCTGCAGTTGTGGTTGTTGGTGCGCTTGTTGTGGTTGTTGGCGCTGCAGTCGTGGTTGTTGGTGGGGCTGTTGTGGTTGTTGGAGCTGCAGTTGTGGTTGTTGGAGCTGCAGTTGTGGTTGTTGGTATTGCTGTCGTGGTTGTTGGGGCTGCTGTTGTGGTTGTTGGAGCGGCTGTTGTGGTTGTTGGAGCTGCAGTTGTGGTTGTTGGTGCGCTTGTTGTGGTTGTTGGCGCTGCAGTCGTGGTTGTTGGTGGGGCTGTTGTGGTTGTTGGAGCGGGTGTTGTGGTTGTTGGTGCTTCTGTTGTGGTTGTTGGACCTGCAGTCGTGGTTGTTGGAGCTGCTGTTGTGGTTGTTGGTGCTGCTGTTGTGGTTGTTGGGGCTGCTGTTGTGGTTGTTGGAGCGGCTGTTGTGGTTGTCGGAGCTGCAGTTGTAGTTGTTGGTGCGCTTGTTGTGGTTGTTGGTGCTTCTGTTGTGGTTGTTGGACCTGCAGTCGTGGTTGTTGGTGGGGCTGTTGTGGTTGTTGGAGCGGGTGTTGTGGTTGTTGGTGCTTCTGTTGTGGTTGTTGGACCTGCAGTCGTGGTTGTTGGAGCTGCTGTTGTGGTTGTTGGTGCTGCTGTTGTGGTTGTTGGGGCTGCTGTTGTGGTTGTTGGAGCGGCTGTTGTGGTTGTCGGAGCTGCAGTTGTAGTTGTTGGTGCGCTTGTTGTGGTTGTTGGCGCTGCAGTCGTGGTTGTTGGTGGGGCTGTTGTGGTTGTTGGAGCGGGTGTTGTGGTTGTTGGTGCTTCTGTTGTGGTTGTGGGACCTGCAGTCGTGGTTGTTGGAGCTGCTGTTGTGGTTGTTGGTGCTGCTGTTGTGGTTGTTGGAGCGGCTGTTGTGGTTGTCGGAGCTGCAGTTGTAGTTGTTGGTGCGCTTGTTGTGGTTGTTGGCGCTGCAGTCGTGGTTGTTGGTGGGGCTGTTGTGGTTGTTGGAGCGGGTGTTGTGGTTGTTGGTGCTTCTGTTGTGGTTGTTGGACCTGCAGTCGAGGTTGTTGGAGCTGCTGTTGTGGTTGTTGGTGCTGCTGTTGTGGTTGTTGGGGCTGCTGTTGTGGTTGTTGGAGCGGCTGTTGTGGTTGTCGGAGCTGCAGTTGTAGTTGTTGGTGCGCTTGTTGTGGTTGTTGGTGCGCTTGTTGTGGTTGTTGGCGCTGCAGTCGTGGTTGTTGGTGGGGCTGTTGTGGTTGTTGGAGCGGGTGTTGTGGTTGTTGGTGCTTCTGTTGTGGTTGTTGGACCTGCAGTCGTGGTTGTTGGAGCTGCTGTTGTGGTTGTTGGTGCTGCAGTTGTGGTTGTTGGGGCTGCTGTTGTGGTTGTTGGAGCGGCTGTTGTGGTTGTCGGAGCTGCAGTTGTAGTTGTTGGTGCGCTTGTTGTGGTTGTTGGCGCTGCAGTCGTGGTTGTTGGTGGGGCTGTTGTGGTTGTTGGAGCTGCAGTTGTGGTTGTTTGAGCTGCAGTTGTGGTTGTTGGTGCGCTTGTTGTGGTTGTTGGCGCTGCAGTCGTGGTTGTTGGTGGGGCTGTTGTGGTTGTTGGAGCTGCAGTTGTGGTTGTTGGAGCTGCAGTTGTGGTTGTTGGTATTGCTGTCGTGGTTGTTGGGGCTGCTGTTGTGGTTGTTGGAGCGGCTGTTGAGGTTGTTGGAGCTGCAGTTGTGGTTGTTGGTGCGCTTGTTGTGGTTGTTGGCGCTGCAGTCGTGGTTGTTGGTGGGGCTGTTGTGGTTGTTGGAGCGGGTGTTGTGGTTGTTGGTGCTTCTGTTGTGGTTGTTGGAGCTGCAGTCGTGGTTGTTGGAGCTGCTGTTGTGGTTGTTGGTGCTGCTGTTGTGGTTGTTGGGGCTGCTGTTGTGGTTGTTGGAGCGGCTGTTGTGGTTGTCGGAGCTGCAGTTGTAGTTGTTGGTGCGCTTGTTGTGGTTGTTGGCGCTGCAGTCGTGGTTGTTGGTGGGGCTGTTGTGGCTGTTGGAGCTGCAGTTGTGGTTGTTTGAGCTGCAGTTGTGGTTGTTGGTGCGCTTGTTGTGGTTGTTGGCACTGCAGTCGTGGTTGTTGGTGGGGCTGTTGTGGTTGTTGGTGCTTCTGTTGTGGTTGTTGGACCTGCAGTCGTGGTTGTTGGAGCTGCTGTTGTGGTTGTTGGTATTGCTGTCGTGGTTGTTGGGGCTGCTGTTGTGGTTGTTGGAGCGGCTGTTGTGGTTGTTGGAGCTGCAGTTGTGGTTGTTGGTGCGCTTGTTGTGGTTGTTGGCGCTGCAGTCGTGGTTGTTGGTGGGGCTGTTGTGGTTGTTGGAGCTGCAGTTGTGGTTGTTGGAGCTGCAGTTGTGGTTGTTGGTATTGCTGTCGTGGTTGTTGGGGCTGCTGTTGTGGTTGTTGGAGCGGCTGTTGTGGTTGTTGGAGCTGCAGTTGTGGTTGTTGGTGCGCTTGTTGTGGTTGTTGGCGCTGCAGTCGTGGTTGTTGGTGGGGCTGTTGTGGTTGTTGGAGCGGGTGTTGTGGTTGTTGGTTCTTCTGTTGTGGTTGTTGGACCTGCAGTCGTGGTTGTTGGAGCTGCTGTTGTGGTTGTTGGTGCTGCTGTTGTGGTTGTTGGGGCTGCTGTTGTGGTTGTTGGAGCGGCTGTTGTGGTTGTCGGAGCTGCAGTTGTAGTTGTTGGTGCGCTTGTTGTGGTTGTTGGTGCTTCTGTTGTGGTTGTTGGACCTGCAGTCGTGGTTGTTGGTGGGGCTGTTGTGGTTGTTGGAGCGGGTGTTGTGGTTGTTGGTGCTTCTGTTGTGGTTGTTGGACCTGCAGTCGTGGTTGTTGGAGCTGCTGTTGTGGTTGTTGGGGCTGCTGTTGTGGTTGTTGGAGCGGCTGTTGTGGTTGTCGGAGCTGCAGTTGTAGTTGTTGGTGCGCTTGTTGTGGTTGTTGGCGCTGCAGTGGTGGTTGTTGGTGGGGCTGTTGTGGTTGTTGGAGCGGGTGTTGTGGTTGTTGGTGCTTCTGTTGTGGTTGTTGGACCTGCAGTCGTGGTTGTTGGAGCTGCTGTTGTGGTTGTTGGTGCTGCTGTTGTGGTTGTTGGAGCGGCTGTTGTGGTTGTCGGAGCTGCAGTTGTAGTTGTTGGTGCGCTTGTTGTGGTTGTTGGCGCTGCAGTCGTGGTTGTTGGTGGGGCTGTTGTGGTTGTTGGAGCGGGTGTTGTGGTTGTTGGTGCTTCTGTTGTGGTTGTTGGACCTGCAGTCGTGGTTGTTGGAGCTGCTGTTGTGGTTGTTGGTGCTGCTGTTGTGGTTGTTGGGGCTGCTGTTGTGGTTGTTGGAGCGGCTGTTGTGGTTGTCGGAGCTGCAGTTGTAGTTGTTGGTGCGCTTGTTGTGGTTGTTGGCGCTGCAGTCGTGGTTGTTGGTGGGGCTGTTGTGGTTGTTGGAGCTGCAGTTGTGGTTGTTTGAGCTGCAGTTGTGGTTGTTGGTGCGCTTGTTGTGGTTGTTGGCGCTGCAGTCGTGGTTGTTGGTGGGGCTGTTGTGGTTGTTGGAGCTGCAGTTGTGGTTGTTGGAGCTGCAGTTGTGGTTGTTGGTATTGCTGTCGTGGTTGTTGGGGCTGCTGTTGTGGTTGTTGGAGCGGCTGTTGTGGTTGTTGGAGCTGCAGTTGTGGTTGTTGGTGCGCTTGTTGTGGTTGTTGGCGCTTCAGTCGTGGTTGTTGGTGGGGCTGTTGTGGTTGTTGGAGCGGGTGTTGTGGTTGTTGGTGCTTCTGTTGTGGTTGTTGGACCTGCAGTCGTGGTTGTTGGAGCTGCTGTTGTGGTTGTTGGTGCTGCTGTTGTGGTTGTTGGGGCTGCTGTTGTGGTTGTTGGAGTGGCTGTTGTGGTTGTCGGAGCTGCAGTTGTAGTTGTTGGTGCGCTTGTTGTGGTTGTTGGCGCTGCAGTCGTGGTTGTTGGTGGGGCTGTTGTGGCTGTTGGAGCTGCAGTTGTGGTTGTTTGAGCTGCAGTTGTGGTTGTTGGTGCGCTTGTTGTGGTTGTTGGCACTGCAGTCGTGGTTGTTGGTGGGGCTGTTGTGGTTGTTGGTGCTTCTGTTGTGGTTGTTGGACCTGCAGTCGTGGTTGTTGGAGCTGCTGTTGTGGTTGTTGGTATTGCTGTCGTGGTTGTTGGGGCTGCTGTTGTGGTTGTTGGAGCGGCTGTTGTGGTTGTTGGAGCTGCAGTTGTGGTTGTTGGTGCGCTTGTTGTGGTTGTTGGCGCTGCAGTCGTGGTTGTTGGTGGGGCTGTTGTGGTTGTTGGAGCTGCAGTTGTGGTTGTTGGAGCTGCAGTTGTGGTTGTTGGTATTGCTGTCGTGGTTGTTGGGGCTGCTGTTGTGGTTGTTGGAGCGGCTGTTGTGGTTGTTGGAGCTGCAGTTGTGGTTGTTGGTGCGCTTGTTGTGGTTGTTGGCGCTGCAGTCGTGGTTGTTGGTGGGGCTGTTGTGGTTGTTGGAGCGGGTGTTGTGGTTGTTGGTTCTTCTGTTGTGGTTGTTGGACCTGCAGTCGTGGTTGTTGGAGCTGCTGTTGTGGTTGTTGGTGCTGCTGTTGTGGTTGTTGGGGCTGCTGTTGTGGTTGTTGGAGCGGCTGTTGTGGTTGTCGGAGCTGCAGTTGTAGTTGTTGGTGCGCTTGTTGTGGTTGTTGGTGCTTCTGTTGTGGTTGTTGGACCTGCAGTCGTGGTTGTTGGTGGGGCTGTTGTGGTTGTTGGAGCGGGTGTTGTGGTTGTTGGTGCTTCTGTTGTGGTTGTTGGACCTGCAGTCGTGGTTGTTGGAGCTGCTGTTGTGGTTGTTGGGGCTGCTGTTGTGGTTGTTGGAGCGGCTGTTGTGGTTGTCGGAGCTGCAGTTGTAGTTGTTGGTGCGCTTGTTGTGGTTGTTGGCGCTGCAGTCGTGGTTGTTGGTGGGGCTGTTGTGGTTGTTGGAGCGGGTGTTGTGGTTGTTGGTGCTTCTGTTGTGGTTGTTGGACCTGCAGTCGTGGTTGTTGGAGCTGCTGTTGTGGTTGTTGGTGCTGCTGTTGTGGTTCTTGGAGCGGCTGTTGTGGTTGTCGGAGCTGCAGTTGTAGTTGTTGGTGCGCTTGTTGTGGTTGTTGGCGCTGCAGTCGTGGTTGTTGGTGGGGCTGTTGTGGTTGTTGGAGCGGGTGTTGTGGTTGTTGGTGCTTCTGTTGTGGTTGTTGGACCTGCAGTCGTGGTTGTTGGAGCTGCTGTTGTGGTTGTTGGTGCTGCTGTTGTGGTTGTTGGGGCTGCTGTTGTGGTTGTTGGAGCGGCTGTTGTGGTTGTCGGAGCTGCAGTTGTAGTTGTTGGTGCGCTTGTTGTGGTTGTTGGCGCTGCAGTCGTGGTTGTTGGTGGGGCTGTTGTGGTTGTTGGAGCTGCAGTTGTGGTTGTTTGAGCTGCAGTTGTGGTTGTTGGTGCGCTTGTTGTGGTTGTTGGCGCTGCAGTCGTGGTTGTTGGTGGGGCTGTTGTGGTTGTTGGAGCTGCAGTTGTGGTTGTTGGAGCTGCAGTTGTGGTTGTTGGTATTGCTGTCGTGGTTGTTGGGGCTGCTGTTGTGGTTGTTGGAGCGGCTGTTGTGGTTGTTGGAGCTGCAGTTGTGGTTGTTGGTGCGCTTGTTGTGGTTGTTGGCGCTGCAGTCGTGGTTGTTTGTGGGGCTGTTGTGGTTGTTGGAGCGGGTGTTGTGGTTGTTGGTGCTTCTGTTGTGGTTGTTGGACCTGCAGTCGTGGTTGTTGGAGCTGCTGTTGTGGTTGTTGGTGCTGCTGTTGTGGTTGTTGGGGCTGCTGTTGTGGTTGTTGGAGCGGCTGTTGTGGTTGTCGGAGCTGCAGTTGTAGTGGTTGGTGCGCTTGTTGTGGTTGTTGGCGCTGCAGTCGTGGTTGTTGGTGGGGCTGTTGTGGTTGTTGGAGCTGCAGTTGTGGTTGTTGGAGCTGCAGTTGTGGTTGTTGGAGCTGCAGTTGTGGTTGTTGGTATTGCTGTCGTGGTTGTTGGGGCTGCTGTTGTGGTTGTTGGAGCGGCTGTTGTGGTTGTCGGAGCTGCAGTTGTAGTTGTTGGTGCGCTTGTTGTGGTTGTTGGCGCTGCAGTCGTGGTTGTTGGTGGGGCTGTTGTGGTTGTTGGAGCGGGTGTTGTGGTTGTTTGAGCTGCAGTTGTGGTTGTTGGTGCGCTTGTTGTGGTTGTTGGCGCTGCAGTCGTGGTTGTTGGTGGGGCTGTTGTGGTTGTTGGAGCTGCAGTTGTGGTTGTTGGAGCTGCAGTTGTGGTTGTTGGTATTGCTGTCGTGGTTGTTGGGGCTGCTGTTGTGGTTGTTGGAGCGGCTGTTGTGGTTGTTGGAGCTGCAGTTGTGGTTGTTGGTGCGCATGTTGTGGTTGTTGGCGCTGCAGTCGTGGTTGTTGGTGGGGCTGTTGTGGTTGTTGGAGCGGGTGTTGTGGTTGTTGGTGCTGCTGTTGTGGTTGTTGGAGCGGCTGTTGTGGTTGTCGGAGCTGCAGTTGTAGTTGTTGGTGCGCTTGTTGTGGTTGTTGGTGCTTCTGTTGTGGTTGTTGGACCTGCAGTCGTGGTTGTTGGTGGGGCTGTTGTGGTTGTTGGAGCGGGTGTTGTGGTTGTTGGTGCTTCTGTTGTGGTTGTTGGACCTGCAGTCGTGGTTGTTGGAGCTGCTGTTGTGGTTGTTGGTGCTGCTGTTGTGGTTGTTGGGGCTGCTGTTGTGGTTGTTGGAGCGGCTGTTGTGGTTGTCGGAGCTGCAGTTGTAGTTGTTGGTGCGCTTGTTGTGGTTGTTGGCGCTGCAGTCGTGGTTGTTGGTGGGGCTGTTGTGGTTGTTGGAGCGGGTGTTGTGGTTGTTGGTGCTTCTGTTGTGGTTGTTGGACCTGCAGTCGTGGTTGTTGGAGCTGCTGTTGTGGTTGTTGGTGCTGCTGTTGTGGTTGTCGGAGCTGCAGTTGTAGTTGTTGGTGCGCTTGTTGTGGTTGTTGGCGCTGCAGTCGTGGTTGTTGGTGGGGCTGTTGTGGTTGTTGGAGCTGCTGTTGTGGTTGTTGGTGCTTCTGTTGTGGTTGTTGGACCTGCAGTCGTGGTTGTTGGAGCTGCTGTTGTGGTTGTTGGTGCTGCTGTTGTGGTTGTTGGGGCTGCTGTTGTGGTTGTTGGAGCGGCTGTTGTGGTTGTCGGAGCTGCAGTTGTAGTTGTTGGTGCGCTTGTTGTGGTTGTTGGTGCGCTTGTTGTGGTTGTTGGCGCTGCAGTCGTGGTTGTTGGTGGGGCTGTTGTGGTTGTTGGAGCGGGTGTTGTGGTTGTTGGTGCTTCTGTTGTGGTTGTTGGACCTGCAGTCGTGGTTGTTGGAGCTGCTGTTGTGGTTGTTGGTGCTGCTGTTGTGGTTGTTGGGGCTGCTGTTGTGGTTGTTGGAGCGGCTGTTGTGGTTGTCGGAGCTGCAGTTGTAGTTGTTGGTGCGCTTGTTGTGGTTGTTGGCGCTGCAGTCGTGGTTGTTGGTGGGGCTGTTGTGGTTGTTGGAGCTGCAGTTGTGGTTGTTTGAGCTGCAGTTGTGGTTGTTGGTGCGCTTGTTGTGGTTGTTGGCGCTGCAGTCGTGGTTGTTGGTGGGGCTGTTGTGGTTGTTGGAGCTGCAGTTGTGGTTGTTGGAGCTGCAGTTGTGGTTGTTGGTATTGCTGTCGTGGTTGTTGGGGCTGCTGTTGTGGTTGTTGGAGCGGCTGTTGTGGTTGTTGGAGCTGCAGTTGTGGTTGTTGGTGCGCTTGTTGTGGTTGTTGGCGCTGCAGTCGTGGTTGTTGGTGGGGCTGTTGTGGTTGTTGGAGCAGGTGTTGTGGTTGTTGGTGGTTCTGTTGTGGTTGTTGGACCTGCAGTCGTGGTTGTTGGAGCTGCTGTTGTGGTTGTTGGTGCTGCTGTTGTGGTTGTTGGGGCTGCTGTTGTGGTTGTTGGAGCGGCTGTTGTGGTTGTCGGAGCTGCAGTTGTAGTTGTTGGTGCGCTTGTTGTGGTTGTTGGCGCTGCAGTCGTGGTTGTTGGTGGGGCTGTTGTGGTTGTTGGAGCTGCAGTTGTGGTTGTTGGAGCTGCAGTTGTGGTTGTTGGAGCTGCAGTTGTGGTTGTTGGTATTGCTGTCGTGGTTGTTGGGGCTGCTGTTGTGGTTGTTGGAGCGGCTGTTGTGGTTGTTGGAGCTGCAGTTGTGGTTGTTGGTGCGCTTGTTGTGGTTGTTGGCGCTGCAGTCGTGGTTGTTGGTGGGGCTGTTGTGGTTGTTGGAGCGGGTGTTGTGGTTGTTGGTGCTTCTGTTGTGGTTGTTGGACCTGCAGTCGTGGTTGTTGGAGCTGCTGTTGTGGTTGTTGGTGCTGCTGTTGTGGTTGTTGGGGCTGCTGTTGTGGTTGTTGGAGCGGCTGTTGTGGTTGTCGGAGCTGCAGTTGTAGTTGTTGGTGCGCTTGTTGTGGTTGTTGGCGCTGCAGTCGTGGTTGTTGGTGGGGCTGTTGTGGTTGTTGGAGCGGGTGTTGTGGTTGTTGGTGCTTCTGTTGTGGTTGTTGGACCTGCAGTCGTGGTTGTTGGAGCTGCTGTTGTGGTTGTTGGTGCTGCTGTTGTGGTTGTTGGAGCGGCTGTTGTGGTTGTCGGAGCTGCAGTTGTAGTTGTTGGTGCGCTTGTTGTGGTTGTTGGCGCTGCAGTCGTGGTTGTTGGTGGGGCTGTTGTGGTTGTTGGAGCGGGTGTTGTGGTTGTTGGTGCTTCTGTTGTGGTTGTTGGACCTGCAGTCGTGGTTGTTGGAGCTGCTGTTGTGGTTGTTGGTGCTGCTGTTGTGGTTGTTGGGGCTGCTGTTGTGGTTGTTGGAGCGGCTGTTGTGGTTGTCGGAGCTGCAGTTGTAGTTGTTGGTGCGCTTGTTGTGGTTGTTGGCGCTGCAGTCGTGGTTGTTGGTGGGGCTGTTGTGGTTGTTGGAGCTGCAGTTGTGGTTGTTTGAGCTGCAGTTGTGGTTGTTGGTGCGCTTGTTGTGGTTGTTGGCGCTGCAGTCGTGGTTGTTGGTGGGGCTGTTGTGGTTGTTGGAGCTGCAGTTGTGGTTGTTGGAGCTGCAGTTGTGGTTGTTGGTATTGCTGTCGTGGTTGTTGGGGCTGCTGTTGTGGTTGTTGGAGCGGCTGTTGTGGTTGTTGGAGCTGCAGTTGTGGTTGTTGGTGCGCTTGTTGTGGTTGTTGGCGCTGCAGTCGTGGTTGTTGGTGGGGCTGTTGTGGTTGTTGGAGCGGGTGTTGTGGTTGTTGGTGGTTCTGTTGTGGTTGTTGGACCTGCAGTCGTGGTTGTTGGAGCTGCTGTTGTGGTTGTTGGTGCTGCTGTTGTGGTTGTTGGGGCTGCTGTTGTGGTTGTTGGAGCGGCTGTTGTGGTTGTCGGAGCTGCAGTTGTAGTTGTTGGTGCGCTTGTTGTGGTTGTTGGTGCGCTTGTTGTGGTTGTTGGCGCTGCAGTCGTGGTTGTTGGTGGGGCTGTTGTGGTTGTTGGAGCGGGTGTTGTGGTTGTTGGTGCTTCTGTTGTGGTTGTTGGACCTGCAGTCGTGGTTGTTGGAGCTGCTGTTGTGGTTGTTGGTGCTGCTGTTGTGGTTGTTGGGGCTGCTGTTGTGGTTGTTGGAGCGGCTGTTGTGGTTGTCGGAGCTGCAGTTGTAGTTGTTGGTGCGCTTGTTGTGGTTGTTGGCGCTGCAGTCGTGGTTGTTGGTGGGGCTGTTGTGGTTGTTGGAGCTGCAGTTGTGGTTGTTTGAGCTGCAGTTGTGGTTGTTGGTGCGCTTGTTGTGGTTTTTGGCGCTGCAGTCGTGGTTGTTGGTGGGGCTGTTGTGGTTGTTGGAGCTGCAGTTGTGGTTGTTGGAGCTGCAGTTGTGGTTGTTGGTATTGCTGTCGTGGTTGTTGGGGCTGCTGTTGTGGTTGTTGGAGCGGCTGTTGTGGTTGTTGGAGCTGCAGTTGTGGTTGTTGGTGCGCTTGTTGTGGTTGTTGGCGCTGCAGTCGTGGTTGTTGGTGGGGCTGTTGTGGTTGTTGGAGCAGGTGTTGTGGTTGTTGGTGGTTCTGTTGTGGTTGTTGGACCTGCAGTCGTGGTTGTTGGAGCTGCTGTTGTGGTTGTTGGTGCTGCTGTTGTGGTTGTTGGGGCTGCTGTTGTGGTTGTTGGAGCGGCTGTTGTGGTTGTCGGAGCTGCAGTTGTAGTTGTTGGTGCGCTTGTTGTGGTTGTTGGCGCTGCAGTCGTGGTTGTTGGTGGGGCTGTTGTGGTTGTTGGAGCTGCAGTTGTGGTTGTTGGAGCTGCAGTTGTGGTTGTTGGAGCTGCAGTTGTGGTTGTTGGTATTGCTGTCGTGGTTGTTGGGGCTGCTGTTGTGGTTGTTGGAGCGGCTGTTGTGATTGTTGGACCTGCAGTCGTGGTTGTTGGAGCTGCTGTTGTGGTTGTTGGTGCTGCTGTTGTGGTTGTTGGGGCTGCTGTTGTGGTTGTTGGAGCGGCTGTTGTGGTTGTCGGAGCTGCAGTTGTAGTTGTTGGTGCGCTTGTTGTGGTTGTTGGCGCTGCAGTCGTGGTTGTTGGTGGTGCTGTTGTGGTTGTTGGAGCGGGTGTTGTGGTTGTTGGTGCTTCTGTTGTGGTTGTTGGACCTGCAGTCGTGGTTGTTGGAGCTGCTTTTGTGGTTGTTGGTGCTGCTGTTGTGGTTGTTGGAGCGGCTGTTGTGGTTGTCGGAGCTGCAGTTGTAGTTGTTGGTGCGCTTGTTGTGGTTGTTGGCGCTGCAGTCGTGGTTGTTGGTGGGGCTGTTGTGGTTGTTGGAGCGGGTGTTGTGGTTGTTGGTGCTTCTGTTGTGGTTGTTGGACCTGCAGTTGTGGTTGTTGGAGCTGCTGTTGTGGTTGTTGGTGCTGCTGTTGTGGTTGTTGGGGCTGCTGTTGTGGTTGTTGGAGCGGCTGTTGTGGTTGTCGGAGCTGCAGTTGTAGTTGTTGGTGCGCTTGTTGTGGTTGTTGGTGCGCTTGTTGTGGTTGTTGGCGCTGCAGTCGTGGTTGCTGGTGGGGCTGTTGTGGTTGTTGGAGCGGGTGTTGTGGTTGTTGGTGCTTCTGTTGTGGTTGTTGGACCTGCAGTCGTGGTTGTTGGAGCTGCTGTTGTGGTTGTTGGTGCTGCTGTTGTGGTTGTTGGGGCTGCTGTTGTGGTTGTTGGAGCGGCTGTTGTGGTTGTCGGAGCTGCAGTTGTAGTTGTTGGTGCGCTTGTTGTGGTTGTTGGTGCTTCTGTTGTGGTTGTTGGACCTGCAGTCGTGGTGGTTGGTGGGGCTGTTGTGGTTGTTGGAGCGGGTGTTGTGGTTGTTGGTGCTTCTGTTGTGGTTGTTGGACCTGCAGTCGTGGTTGTTGGAGCTGCTGTTGTGGTTGTTGGTGCTGCTGTTGTGGTTGTTGGGGCTGCTGTTGTGGTTGTTGGAGCGGCTGTTGTGGTTGTCGGAGCTGCAGTTGTAGTTGTTGGTGCGCTTGTTGTGGTTGTTGGCGCTGCAGTCGTGGTTGTTGGTGGGGCTGTTGTGGTTGTTGGTGCTTCTGTTGTGGTTGTTGGACCTGCAGTCGTGGTTGTTGGTGCGCTTGTTGTGGTTGTTGGCGCTGCAGTCGTGGTTGTTGGTGGGGCTGTTGTGGTTGTTGGAGCGGGTGTTGTGGTTGTTGGTGCTTCTGTTGTGGTTGTTGGACCTGCAGTCGTGGTTGTTGGAGCTGCAGTTGTGGTTGTTGGAGCTGCTGTTGTGGTTGTTGGTATTGCTGTCGTGGTTGTTGGGGCTGCTGTTGTGGTTGTTGGAGCGGCTGTTGTGGTTGTTGGAGCTGCAGTTGTGGTTGTTGGTGCGCTTGTTGTGGTTGTTGGCGCTGCAGTCGTGGTTGTTGGTGGGGCTGTTGTGGTTGTTGGAGCTGCAGTTGTGGTTGTTGGAGCTGCAGTTGTGGTTGTTGGTATTGCTGTCGTGGTTGTTGGGGCTGCTGTTGTCGTTGTTGGAGCGGCTGTTGTGGTTGTTGGAGCTGCAGTTGTGGTTGTTGGTGCGCTTGTTGTGGTTGTTGGCGCTGCAGTCGTGGTTGTTGGTGGGGCTGTTGTGGTTGTTGGAGCGGGTGTTGTGGTTGTTGGTGCTTCTGTTGTGGTTGTTGGACCTGCAGTCGTGGTTGTTGGAGCTGCTGTTGTGGTTGTTGGTGCTGCTGTTGTGGTTGTTGGTGCTGCTGTTGTGGTTGTTGGGGCTGCTGTTGTGGTTGTCGGAGCGGCTGTTGTGGTTGTCGGAGCTGCAGTTGTAGTTGTTGGTGCGCTTGTTGTGGTTGTTGGTGCTTCTGTTGTGGTTGTTGGACCTGCAGTCGTGGTTGTTGGTGGGACTGTTGTGGTTGTTGGAGCGGGTGTTGTGGTTGTTGGTGCTTCTGTTGTGGTTGTTGGACCTGCAGTCGTGGTTGTTGGAGCTGCTGTTGTGGTTGTTGGTGCTGCTGTTGTGGTTGTTGGGGCTGCTGTTGTGGTTGTTGGAGCGGCTGTTGTGGTTGTCGGAGCTGCAGTTGTAGTTGTTGGTGCGCTTGTTGTGGTTGTTGGCGCTGCAGTCGTGGTTGTTGGTGGGGCTGTTGTGGTTGTTGGAGCGGGTGTTGTGGTTGTTGGTGCTTCTGTTGTGGTTGTTGGAGCTGCAGTCGTGGTTGTTGGAGCTGCTGTTGTGGTTGTTGGTGCTGCTGTTGTGGTTGTTGGAGCAGCTGTTGTGGTTGTCGGAGCTGCAGTTGTAGTTGTTGGTGCGCTTGTTGTGGTTGTTGGCGCTGCAGTCGTGGTTGTTGGTGGGGCTGTTGTGGTTGTTGGAGCGGGTGTTGTGGTTGTTGGTGCTTCTGTTGTGGTTGTTGTACCTGCAGTCGTGGTTGTTGGAGCTGCTGTTGTGGTTGTTGGTGCTGCTGTTGTGGTTGTTGGGGCTGCTGTTGTGGTTGTTGGAGCGGCTGTTGTGGTTGTCGGAGCTGCAGTTGTAGTTGTTGGTGCGCTTGTTGTGGTTGTTGGTGCGCTTGTTGTGGTTGTTGGCGCTGCAGTCGTGGTTGTTGGTGGGGCTGTTGTGGTTGTTGGAGCGGGTGTTGTGGTTGTTGGTGCTTCTGTTGTGGTTGTTGGACCTGCAGTCGTGGTTGTTGGAGCTGCTGTTGTGGTTGTTGGTGCTGCTGTTGTGGTTGTTGGGGCTGCTGTTGTGGTTGTTGGAGCGGCTGTTGTGGTTGTCGGAGCTGCAGTTGTAGTTGTTGGTGCGCTTGTTGTGGTTGTTGGCGCTGCAGTCGTGGTTGTTGGTGGGGCTGTTGTGGTTGTTGGAGCTGCAGTTGTGGTTGTTTGAGCTGCAGTTGTGGTTGTTGGTGCGCTTGTTGTGGTTGTTGGCGCTGCAGTCGTGGTTGTTGGTGGGGCTGTTGTGGTTGTTGGAGCTGCAGTTGTGGTTGTTGGAGCTGCAGTTGTGGTTTTTGGTATTGCTGTCGTGGTTGTTGGGGCTGCTGTTGTGGTTGTTGGAGCGGCTGTTGTGGTTGTTGGAGCTGCAGTTGTGGTTGTTGGTGCGCTTGTTGTGGTTGTTGGAGCGGGTGTTGTGGTTGTTGGTGCTTCTGTTGTGGTTGTTGGACCTGCAGTCGTGGTTGTTGGAGCTGCAGTTGTGGTTGTTGGTGCTGCTGTTGTGGTTGTTGAGGCTGCTGTTGTGGTTGTTGGAGCGGCTGTTGTGGTTGTCGGAGCTGCAGTTGTAGTTGTTGGTGCGCTTGTTGTGGTTGTTGGCGCTGCAGTCGTGGTTGTTGGTGGGGCTGTTGTGGTTGTTGGAGCGGGTGTTGTGGTTGTTGGTGCTTCGGTTGTGGTTGTTGGACCTGCAGTCGTGGTTGTTGGAGCTGCTGTTGTGGTTGTTGGTGCTGCTGTTGTGGTTGTTGGCGCTGCAGTCGTGGTTGTTGGTGGGGCTGTGGTGGTTGTTGGAGCTGCAGTCGTGGTTGTGGGTGCGGCTGTTGTGGTTGTTGGTGCTGCTGTTGTGGTTGTTGGAGCTGCAGTCGTGGTTGTTGGTGCGCTTGTTGTGGTTGTTGGCGCTGCAGTCGTGGTTGTTGGTGGGGCTGTTGTGGTTGTTGGAGCTGCAGTTGTGGTTGTTGGAGCTGCAGTTGTGGTTGTTGGTATTGCTGTCGTGGTTGTTGGGGCTGCTGTCGTGGTTGTTGGAGCGGCTGTTGTGGTTGTCGGAGCTGCAGTTGTGGTTGTTGGTGCGCTTGTTGTGGTTGTTGGCGCTGCAGTCGTGGTTGTTGGTGGGGCTGTTGTGGTTGTTGGAGCGGGTGTTGTGGTTGTTGGTGCCTCTGTTGTGGTTGTTGGACCTGCAGTCGTGGTTGTTGGAGCTGCTGTTGTGGTTGTTGGTGCTGCTGTTGTGGTTGTTGGGGCTGCTGTTGTGGTTGTTGGTGCTGCAGTTGTGGTTGTTGGAGCTGCAGTTGTTGGAGCGACTGTTGTGGTTGTTGGAGCCGCAGTCATGGTTGTGGGTGCGGCTGTTGTGGTTGTTGGAGCGGGTGTAGTGGTTGTTGGAGCTGCAGTCGTGGTTGTTGGTGGGGCTGTTGTGGTTGTTGGAGCTGCAGTTGTGGTTGTTGGAGCTGCAGTTGTGGTTGTTGGTATTGCTGTCGTGGTTGTTGGGGCTGCTGTTGTGGTTGTTGGAGCGGCTGTTGTGGTTGTTGGAGCGGCTGTTGTGGTTGTTGGTGCTGCAGTTGTGGTTGTTGGTGCGCTTGTTGTGGTTGTTGGCGCTGCAGTCGTGGTTGTTGGTGGGGATGTTGTGGTTGTTGGAGCGGGTGTTGTGGTTGTTGGTGCTTCTGTTGTGGTTGTTGTACCTGCAGTCGTGGTTGTTGGAGCTGCTGTTGTGGTTGTTGGTGCTGCTGTTGTGGTTGTTGGGGCTGCTGTTGTGGTTGTTGGAGCGGCTGTTGTGGTTGTCGGAGCTGCAGTTGTAGTTGTTGGTGCGCTTGTTGTGGTTGTTGGTGCGCTTGTTGTGGTTGTTGGCGCTGCAGTCATGGTTGTTGGTGGGGATGTTGTGGTTGTTGGAGCGGGTGTTGTGGTTGTTGGTGCTTCTGTTGTGGTTGTTGGACCTGCAGTCGTGGTTGTTGGAGCTGCTGTTGTGGTTGTTGGTGCTGCTGTTGTGGTTGTTGGGGCTGCTGTTGTGGTTGTTGGAGCGGCTGTTGTGGTTGTCGGAGCTGCAGTTGTAGTTGTTGGTGCGCTTGTTGTGGTTGTTGGCGCTGCAGTCGTGGTTGTTGGTGGGGCTGTTGTGGTTGTTGGAGCTGCAGTTGTGGTTGTTTGAGCTGCAGTTGTGGTTGTTGGTGCGCTTGTTGTGGTTGTTGGCGCTGCAGTCGTGGTTGTTGGTGGGGCTGTTGTGGTTGTTGGAGCGGCTGTTGTGGTTGTCGGAGCTGCAGTTGTAGTTGTTGGTGCGCTTGTTGTGGTTGTTGGCGCTGCAGTCGTGGTTGTTGGTGGGGCTGTTGTGGTTGTTGGAGCTGCAGTTGTGGTTGTTTGAGCTGCAGTTGTGGTTGTTGGTGCGCTTGTTGTGGTTGTTGGCGCTGCAGTCATGGTTGTTGGTGGGGATGTTGTGGTTGTTGGAGCGGGTGTTGTGGTTGTTGGTGCTTCTGTTGTGGTTGTTGGACCTGCAGTCGTGGTTGTTGGAGCTGCTGTTGTGGTTGTTGGTGCTGCTGTTGTGGTTGTTGGGGCTGCTGTTGTGGTTGTTGGAGCGGCTGTTGTGGTTGTCGGAGCTGCAGTTGTAGTTGTTGGTGCGCTTGTTGTGGTTGTTGGCGCTGCAGTCGTGGTTGTTGGTGGGGCTGTTGTGGTTGTTGGAGCTGCAGTTGTGGTTGTTTGAGCTGCAGTTGTGGTTGTTGGTGCGCTTGTTGTGGTTGTTGGCGCTGCAGTCGTGGTTGTTGGTGGGGCTGTTGTGGTTGTTGGAGCTGCAGTTGTGGTTGTTGGAGCTGCAGTTGTGGTTGTTGGTATTGCTGTCGTGGTTGTTGGGGCTGCTGTTGTGGTTGTTGGAGCGGCTGTTGTGGTTGTTGGAGCTGCAGTTGTGGTTGTTGGTGCGCTTGTTGTGGTTGTTGGAGCGGGTGTTGTGGTTGTTGGTGCTTCTGTTGTGGTTGTTGGTATTGCTGTCGTGGTTGTTGGGGCTGCTGTCGTGGTTGTTGGAGCGGCTGTTGTGGTTGTCGGAGCTGCAGTTGTGGTTGTTGGTGCGCTTGTTGTGGTTGTTGGCGCTGCAGTCGTGGTTGTTGGTGGGGCTGTTGTGGTTGTTGGAGCGGGTGTTGTGGTTGTTGGTGCCTCTGTTGTGGTTGTTGGACCTGCAGTCGTGGTTGTTGGAGCTGCTGTTGTGGTTGTTGGTGCTGCTGTTGTGGTTGTTGGGGCTGCTGTTGTGGTTGTTGGTGCTGCAGTTGTGGTTGTTGGAGCTGCAGTTGTTGGAGCGACTGTTGTGGTTGTTGGAGCCGCAGTCATGGTTGTGGGTGCGGCTGTTGTGGTTGTTGGAGCGGGTGTAGTGGTTGTTGGAGCTGCAGTCGTGGTTGTTGGTGGGGCTGTTGTGGTTGTTGGAGCTGCAGTTGTGGTTGTTGGAGCTGCAGTTGTGGTTGTTGGTATTGCTGTTGTGGTTGTTGGAGCGGCTGTTGTGGTTGTTGGAGCGGCTGTTGTGGTTGTTGGAGCTGCAGTTGTGGTTGTTGGTGCGCTTGTTGTGGTTGTTGGCGCTGCAGTCGTGGTTGTTGGTGGGGCTGTTGTGGTTGTTGGAGCGGGTGTTGTGGTTGTTGGTGCTTCTGTTGTGGTTGTTGGACCTGCAGTCGTGGTTGTTGGAGCTGCTGTTGTGGTTGTTGGTGCTGCTGTTGTGGTTGTTGGGGCTGCTGTTGTGGTTGTTGGAGCGGCTGTTGTGGTTGTCGGAGCTGCAGTTGTAGTTGTTGGTGCGCTTGTTGTGGTTGTTGGCGCTGCAGTCGTGGTTGTTGGTGGGGCTGTTGTGGTTGTTGGAGCTGCAGTTGTGGTTGTTTGAGCTGCAGTTGTGGTTGTTGGTGCGCTTGTTGTGGTTGTTGGCGCTGCAGTCGTGGTTGTTGGTGGGGCTGTTGTGGTTGTTGGAGCTGCAGTTGTGGTTGTTGGAGCTGCAGTTGCGGTTGTTGGTATTGCTGTCGTGGTTGTTGGGGCTGCTGTTGTGGTTGTTGGAGCGGCTGTTGTGGTTGTTGGAGCTGCAGTTGTGGTTGTTGGTGCGCTTGTTGTGGTTGTTGGCGCTGCAGTCGTGGTTGTTGGTGGGGCTGTTGTGGTTGTTGGAGCGGGTGTTGTGGTTGTTGGTGCTTCTGTTGTGGTTGTTGGACCTGCAGTCGTGGTTGTTGGAGCTGCTGTTGTGGTTGTTGGTGCTGCTGTTGTGGTTGTTGGGGCTGCTGTTGTGGTTGTTGGAGCGGCTGTTGTGGTTGTCGGAGCTGCAGTTGTAGTTGTTGGTGCGCTTGTTGTGGTTGTTGGCGCTGCAGTCGTGGTTGTTGGTGGGGCTGTTGTGGTTGTTGGAGCGGGTGTTGTGGTTGTTGGTGCTTCTGTTGTGGTTGTTGGAGCTGCAGTCGTGGTTGTTGGAGCTGCTGTTGTGGTTGTTGGTGCTGCTGTTGTGGTTGTTGGGGCTGCTGTTGTGGTTGTTGGTGCTTCTGTTGTGGTTGTTGGACCTGCAGTCGTGGTTGTTGGAGCTGCTGTTGTGGTTGTTGGTGCTGCTGTTGTGGTTGTTGGGGCTGCTGTTGTGGTTGTTGGAGCGGCTGTTGTGGTTGTTGGAGCGGCTGTTGTGGTTGTCGGAGCTGCAGTTGTAGTTGTTGGTGCGCTTGTTGTGGTTGTTGGTGCGCTTGTTGTGGTTGTTGGCGCTGCAGTCGTGGTTGTTGGTGGGGCTGTTGTGGTTGTTGGAGCGGGTGTTGTGGTTGTTGGTGCTTCTGTTGTGGTTGTTGGACCTGCAGTCGTGGTTGTTGGAGCTGCTGTTGTGGTTGTTGGTGCTGCTGTTGTGGTTGTTGGGGCTGCTGTTGTGGTTGTTGGAGCGGCTGTTGTGGTTGTCGGAGCTGCAGTTGTAGTTGTTGGTGCGCTTGTTGTGGTTGTTGGCGCTGCAGTCGTGGTTGTTGGTGGGGCTGTTGTGGTTGTTGGAGCTGCAGTTGTAGTTGTTGGTGCGCTTGTTGTGGTTGTTGGTGCGCTTGTTGTGGTTGTTGGCGCTGCAGTCGTGGTTGTTGGTGGGGCTGTTGTGGTTGTTGCAGCGGGTGTTGTGGTTGTTGGTGCTTCTGTTGTGGTTGTTGGACCTGCAGTCGTGGTTGTTGGAGCTGCTGTTGTGGTTGTTGGTGCTGCTGTTGTGGTTGTTGGGGCTGCTGTTGTGGTTGTTGGAGCGACTGTTGTGGTTGTCGGAGCTGCAGTTGTAGTTGTTGGTGCGCTTGTTGTGGTTGTTGGCGCTGCAGTCGTGGTTGTTGGTGGGGCTGTTGTGGTTGTTGGAGCTGCAGTTGTGGTTGTTTGAGCTGCAGTTGTGGTTGTTGGTGCGCTTGTTGTGGTTGTTGGCGCTGCAGTCGTGGTTGTTGGTGGGGCTGTTGTGGTTGTTGGAGCTGCAGTTGTGGTTGTTGGAGCTGCAGTTGTGGTTGTTGGTATTGCTGTCGTGGTTGTTGGGGCTGCTGTTGTGGTTGTTGGAGCGGCTGTTGTGGTTGTTGGAGCTGCAGTTGTGGTTGTTGGAGCTGCAGTTGTGGTTGTTGGTGCGCTTGTTGTGGTTGTTGGCGCTGCAGTCGTGGTTGTTGGTGGGGCTGTTGTGGTTGTTGGAGCGGGTGTTGTGGTTGTTGGTGCTTCTGTTGTGGTTGTTGGACCTGCAGTCGTTGTTGTTGGAGCTGCTGTTGTGGTTGTTGGTGCTGCTGTTGTGGTTGTTGGGGCTGCTGTTGTGGTTGTTGGAGCGGCTGTTGTGGTTGTCGGAGCTGCAGTTGTAGTTGTTGGTGCGCTTGTTGTGGTTGTTGGCGCTGCAGTGGTGGTTGTTGGTGGGGCTGTTGTGGTTGTTGGAGCGGGTGTTGTGGTTGTTGGTGCTTCTGTTGTGGTTGTTGGACCTGCAGTCGTGGTTGTTGGAGCTGCTGTTGTGGTTGTTGGTGCTGCTGTTGTGGTTGTTGGTGCTTCTGTTGTGGTTGTTGGACCTGCAGTCGTGGTTGTTGGAGCTGCTGTTGTGGTTGTTGGTGCTGCTGTTGTGGTTGTTGGGGCTGCTGTTGTGGTTGTTGGAGCGGCTGTTGTGGTTGTCGGAGCTGCAGTCGTGGTTGTTGGTGGGGCTGTTGTGGTTGTTGGTGCGGGTGTTGTGGTTGTTGGTGCTTCTTTTGTGGTTGTTGGACCTGCAGTCGTGGTTGTTGGAGCTGCTGTTGTGGTTGTTGGTGCTGCTGTTGTGGTTGTTGGGGCTGTTGTTGTGGTTGTTGGAGCGGCTGTTGTGGTTGTCGGAGCTGCAGTTGTAGTTGTTGGTGCGCTTGTTGTGGTTGTTGGCGCTGCAGTCGTGGTTGTTGGTGGGGCTGTTGTGGTTGTTGGAGCTGCAGTTGTGGTTGTTGGAGCTGCAGTTGTGGTTGTTGGTATTGCTGTCGTGGTTGTTGGGGCTGCTGTTGTGGTTGTTGGAGCGGCTGTTGTGGTTGTTGGAGCTGCAGTTGTGGTTGTTGGTGCGCTTGTTGTGGTTGTTGGCGCTGCAGTCGTGGTTGTTGGTGGGGCTGTTGTGGTTGTTGGAGCTGCAGTTGTGGTTGTTGGAGCTGCAGTTGTGGTTGTTGGTATTGCTGTCGTGGTTGTTGGGGCTGCTGTTGTGGTTGTTGGAGCGGCTGTTGTGGTTGTTGGAGCTGCAGTTGTGGTTGTTGGTGCGCTTGTTGTGGTTGTTGGCGCTGCAGTCGTGGTTGTTAGTGGGGCGGTTGTGGTTGGTGGATTCGCCATCATCGTTGTTGGTGCAGCTGCAGTCGTGGTTGTTGGTGCGGCTGCTGTGGTTGTTGGAGCGGCTGTTGTGGTTGTTGGAGCTGCAGTCGTGGTTGTTGGTGCGCTTGTTGTGGTTGTTGGCGCTGCAGTCGTGGTTGTTGGTACTAAAAACGCTGTCAAGCCTAAAATGAGAACGTGGGTCAAGCTAGTGAAATATAATTGTTGTTTAGCACATTTTTTCTATAACAAGCAATGTCATGAGATATGACATAGTTCAAGTAGTGAAACTTTAACGGTGCAGCCTAGGTAAACTTATGACCATGCTGTATAAATGTTTTGCCAAAATTAATTATGGCAAATAAAAGTATCACCGTTAGCCACATTTTGATATATGGCAACCTTTACCTGTTATTCCTTCTGTGTGAATATTTTTTTAACAGTCATTTTTAATGATATTGCTAAAAGTGTCACAAATCTAGCCTCAATCATGTGCCTTAATGTTTTTAGGACCTTTTTCAGAACTGAATGATTTTAAATGGAATGATGCAAGTGTGCTATTCCATATACTGTGAGGATAACCAAATGCTGAGTCAAGAGGGGAAGAATCAGAGAGAAATTGTGGGGTTCTTTTAAGAAAAACTTTTGCCAGACATGCACTCAGAGTATTCACTGAACCCACAACTTTTAGGTATTAAAAAAATTGGGAAATTTGGCTCCACCTTGCATTACTAGGTACAACTCAACTAGATTTAGTTACTACACTCAAAATAAAGAAATGCTTAACCATTAAACTACTATGACACACAACTTTAATACAGTCTGCATATTCTCTAAAGCAATTATTCTTGAGGTTATACTTTCCAGTGCTACAACAGTTTATTGATTTTGCATCAACAGTAAGTTTAGCATCGCTTAGCTTACCTGCTAGAAGCAAGGAAACTGATATCATCAGTGCAACACCCATTGTTCAACCAGTTAAATCTGTAAAAGAAACATATGTCAAGGCTTGTTTTATGGTCTGGTTCTTTTTACTCTGCACTTGAGTTTCTGGACTTGTGTTGTTTATTTAATTCTTATATGAGGGCCCAGGGTTTTGTAACTTTATATTATTTCCTGTATTCATTCTCTTAGAATATGTAACCCTCTCTCTTTAGAGTCAAATACTTCCCTGTGTGTTCCCCTGCTTCCTGTGTCATGTCTGCTGTATTAACTCAGTGGTTCCCAAACTTTTTTTGCTGGGCCCCCCTTTGTTTTACACGAAAAACATTCGTGCCCCCCCCCCTCCCCCGCACACGCACTAACACATCCTCCAACCACACACACACATATTTTGCTCAATTGCGGTTTATTTCACACCTCAAACATTAAGTAAACAATTAAGCAAATACAAGTAACCTGCAATAAATTACAGGTAGTAATAAAATAAACTACTAACTCTTTTACGCTACGTCCACACCTACCCGGGTATTTTTGAAAACGCAGCTGTTTCGTCCACACGTAAACGGTGTTTCGAATCACCGAAAACGGAGATTTTTTTAAAAACTCCTTTATTGTAGACAAGGAATACAGAGGTCGTCTGGCAACATCAAAGGTATGTGCCTCTTTTCACGTCAGGCTGTGCGCCACGTTATTGTTTACATGAGATGAATTGCAGAATAGCAGATCGAGAGGAAATACTGTTACTGTTAATCTGACTGTCTTCAGGTTTTACACGCAGTTACTGTCCCTCCATTTACAAAGGCAGAGGCGTCACCATGTGATTATTTTACATGTAGTTGTTTTTTTTTTCCTGTGTAATAATATTCAACATTGCTATCAATAATTTTTTCAAAAAATGCCTCTCTGTGCAAAATGGGTTAAAAAACATAAACAGCTGTGGGATACTGTTTGTCCGTGATTTAGACAGGGAGAACAAATCATGGCAGGATCAGCCCGATATTATTTGTATCCCGCTGTAACTTTACTGTATACAGAGCTAACATCTCCAAAATGTCAGGAGTAGTTAGTCATTACAACAAGTGTTTGTAAACTAAAAATCAAGAATGTGGGATCCTGTTTGTCCGTGATTTGAAGAGCCCAGCTGCTCCCAACAAAGGGAAAACCAATTCTGCAGGGGAGACCTACCTCGGCACTTGTGCAGGTGAAACCAAAGGGCAGACATGCTTCACCATATTTTCTAGTCTTTGGCTTATAATGAAGTTGGTCTGGAAACATATTCAGCGATACTTCATCTCCTGCTTTGCGTGTCTGTGGGCGCCCGTGCTAGCAGTGTCCAAGCCTTTTGTTTTTTTCCCTTTCTTAATGCGCCCCCCGCCATGGCTCTGCCCCCCCCCCCCCCCCCCCCCCCCCAGGGAGTGGGCCCCACACTTTGGGGAGGTCTGTATTAACTTAATTAGTGTGTCTGTCTTCCCCTTTAGTTGTCACTTTATCTGGATTTTATAATTTTTGTCATTTTGGCTGTATCACAATAAACCTAATCAACAGCTCATTTGTTGCTCAATGCTGCCTGGCTGTGAGTGTGCACTTGGTTCCTCATCTCCACAACTAGGGATGAAGGACTGGTTCTTGCAGCAAACTGGTTTCCAGTAATTCAGTTCCTTGGAATTGCTTGCCTATTTATTCTGCTTATAGGTTCCTTTTAGACTTACATTACAATAACCTCAAGAAGTGATATCAATATTGGAATTCCTAAATTCTTATCAATTCCCATCCCTATCTACACCACATACACAAACATGCACACACAAAATCTGCCATTATGTTACTAAGTTAAAAAATTTAGTAAGTGGAATTTTAAGTGTAATTAATATTATTATGCTTTAAAATGAAATGATAAATCATGACTATTTAAAAAATCATATTGGTACAAACATCATTAGTTTTATAAGTCATAATACAAAAAAAAAATCAGATTTACAGTACAGAAAATATGTTCCATTGTACTTACCAAAACTGGAATCAAATGGAAATGTTTTAATTCCTGTTTTTTTATCTGTAGATGTCTTCAATTTCTTTTTATTTTAAAATGGTGCAGTTCACCTCTTTGCTTTGGTAAATCTTTCACCTTATGTTCCTGTCAAAACACCTTTCGTCCTTTTATATTTCAGCAGAATTGGGGCTAATGACATAAGTGAGAAATGATTGATGAGGTTGTGGCACCTCTAGAATGTCACATCACAGGATTCACAAGTTTGTCAAGCCACGTTTCTTAGCCTAATATAACATTGCCTCTCCCTTCTTTATGTTTCATAAGAGTGACTCAAAGATATAATGACAGACCAAATACAGAATTCTAGTATGGTGAGAAGAAGTTGTAAGAAATGAAAGAGATGTATGATCAAAGTAAATGGACATCTTTACAGAGTGTGAGCCTCTCGAGTTATTTACCACACGACACAACAACTTTATAGTGATATACTGTAACTCAGAATCACAGCTAAATTTCCTGATATTTTTCCAAGTGATTGCAAACTCATTAAATCAAAATGATTTAATATGAAATTATAATATCTCATAATTGAAACATGACATGTATCAGTAGGAAGTAGGCCTACTTTATATTGACATTCTAAAAGTGCTTTTACTACTTTGTTAGAACAATTTGTTTTAAAAGTGGCTCAATAATACATTTTCGATCACACTGATTTTATTCATTTAATATCCCCTCTCTGTTTACTGCATAGAAAGGATAAAATGCTTTGAATTATTGTTTAAACACTTTGATCTTATTTGTTTCTTTTTGTTCATACATTTTTTCTAAGCCAAGACAAGGAGACTTTGCAAGGCGGTTTCTGAGAGTTCAAAGAAATGCAAAGGAATCTGGCATTGAGCACCAACAGAATTACTGAAATGAAAGTGAAAATAGCTGCTTATGTGTTTTACATCAAGGCTCCAATTTGATAATTTTAGCAAGGTCTTTCCTGTTGTTTTTAAATATGCACTTTCTGCAGATGCCCAACAATGGGGAATGGCGATGTATTCATATGTAAATGCTTTCTCATACTTTCAAATGACAGTTCTGCCGAAGAGTTCAAAATAAGAATAAACAAACAAAGAAACAAGAACAAGATTTCAAGAATATTGGTCCAGCTTAACATGCTATTTATGTATTTTCTCCATCATAACAACAACTTAACTCGCAGCTTACTTATTGAGTCATTAAGCTGGCTGGAGCTTTAGCATTACCTTCATAAAACACAGCAACAATTCCTCATCTAAAAAAACTGTGAATCTTTTGTTGAACTTTCATCATCTCCAGTTCCTCTTTTAAATTCTGCTTTTGAGAGAAAACATTTTAGAAGCAAAGTGTAATTAGATTTGATATTTGCAGGTGAGTTTGTCAAACCAGAATTTTCAGCAAATGCCTCTCCATCACGCCTTCAGGTTAAGAGAAAATTTGGTTTGAAAAATGTTGAACAAGCCTTGTAGTGCAAATGTGATCGAGGGAGAGGGGCATCATACAAATAGCATAGTTCTTTCACCATAGTTCTTTAAGAACAAATGCAGTCTACAAAACAGTGATGAACTGTTGCAACACCAAAGAGTAACACCTTGGGAATGTATAGGTCACACCTCTTCTTTGGAAATTTTGTCAGTCAGACAATAAATTATAGATAGTGGCTTATTTAATATTTTTTTAAAATCCTTTTCTTGAGGACCTAGCCTGAATGTGGCTAAGCATTAGAGTTAAATTGACCCACCATATATTCAGAATATAGAGGCCCTGTTTCAATATGTGTACTTGTGAGTACTTGCGTTCTCGTGTTCTCGTGATACGTCATCAGTCGGAGATCAAGTACTGTTTGCATCAAGCCGAGAACGCGAAAAAGTCCCAGATGTGTTCTCGCTCTGCCCATTTTATCGAGCATGCATCGGTGGAGACTTGTGTGGACTTGGTACAGCTACATATCCCAGAATGCATTTCGTCCAAAACTCAAACGCAGCAATGGTGGATAAGCGGGGCTAAAAACTTTTGAATATTACTCTTTCTGGGTCACAAAATAAACTTAAGTTATTTTCAAGCCAGAATGTAGCTTTGTAAACTTAAAATATCTGCTCGATTTATCAAGATATCATATATTTCCAAACGTGCTCCGACGTTTTTGGAGACGTCTGTGACCCGCCAGCTCCATAGCAGACAGCGAGGTCGAGGATCATTAGAGCCGGCAAGAACAGCGGACTCCCGGCACATCGTTTCCAACCCCCCCGCGGTCTTTTTGCTACTCAGGTTAAACAAACCCCAATCCCCAGTAGCTGTCTATTGTATTGAGTGTCCACTAAAATAAAAATAAAAGCGTTCTAACATCTCACCTGCTTGTTTTTATTAAGGTATGTACACTATTGATGTGACGTTCTGTATCGAGGTTTCAAAGCTTGTGTCGAGTAATGGAGGGGGCGTTTCCACGATGCGCGTAATGAGGCTTACTTCATTTATGGAAGGAGCTGAAAATGATGATGTCCGAAGCCTCGCTGCCCGGCTGTACCACGTGACTGGTTCAGGAAGTGGTTTGAACTTTACGGGAGCTATGACAGCGATATAAACCCCTCAGACTTCATTCAAAATGTAGGTGTTTGATGGAGAGTTGCGGTTAGTGAGAGTTTGGAGACAGTTTGGAGGTTTAGGAGATTGAGGAGAGAAAGTCAGGAGAGAAAGTCAGGAGAGAATGGAGCCAGCTAAGTCATTCCCTGTGTGGGAACATTTTGATCTTATATCTCCCAACAAGGTATGTAAATTTCTACAGAAGATGTATTTTCATAATACTGATTGTGCAATACATTTTATGTTAAGCTGTCTTTACTTTTGTACAAGGTGAAGTGTTTCCTATGTGCCAGGGAGCTGGGATATAACAACAACACCTCATCCATGCTTAGGCACTACAGAGCTTTGCATGAGAATAAGGGGAACACTGATTGTGGAGCAAGACCAGGTGAGCCATCAAATGCAATGATAATATAGCATGCTGTAATGTTACTAAATGATATAACAATATCATACAACTGCAATAAGTTATGTGTGTGATATTTATATTTGTGCTTTGTCTTTATTGTCTTTCCTCAGGAGAACAATCTCAAATAGATGAAGACCTGTTTAGCATGGTGATTGAGGACTCCCAGCCATTTAGCATTGTGGAGAACAAAGGATTTAAAAGATTTGTTAAATCATTAAATCCTAGCTATGTTCTCCCCACTAAAGGTTCTAAAAGCAGTGAACAGGCAGGATAAAATGTGAACAGGCAGGACTGAGGTTCAAAGCCTCAGTGCAGCCACGCCGTACTTTCAAACAAAATGTTTTTTCTTTCCTTTAGGCCCTGACAGTCATGGTGGAGGCCAGGTACCAGGAGATGAAGGAGAAAGCTAAGGCCAGCATTGAGAAGGCAGCAGCTGTGAGTCTGACATCAGATATGTGGACCTCCATCAACACAGAGGCCTATCTTGCAGTCACCTGCCATTTTGTTGATGAGTCCAGCACATTAAACACCGTTGTTTTAGGAGTGCAATATTTTCCTAATGCACACACTACAGAAAATATTGCACAAGTGAAAGGCTCACTCATGACAGAATGGGCAATTACTGACAAAGTCACATGCCTAGTAACAGATGGGGCTGCCAATATGGAGACTTGTGCAAGGGAGCTACGACTCAAACATGCCATATGCATAGCTCACACCCTGAACTTAGTGGTGAAGAAGGCCCTTGACCAGACCCCTGAGCTCTCTGCCATCTGAGCCAAGTCCAGGAAGATCGTGGGATATTTCAGGAGCAGTACCACTGCAAAGGTAAGATGCCTTAATTACAGTTTCTTTAATGCTACTTAAGTGTGTAGTTCTGCTTCCTTGACAATCTAATGTATGCTTTTTTAATTGTATTTTGTAAGGAGAGGCTTTCAGTGGTGCAGGAACAACTAAGGAAGTCTCAACTCAAACTAATACAGGAAGTGGAAACCTGCTGGAACAGCACTTATAATATGCTGGAAAGACTGTTAGAGCAAAGGGAGCCAGTGGGTGCTTTGGCAAGTCTCACAACAGACATCCCACCTGTTTCATCCGAGGAATTTGGTATAATTTCAGAGTGTCTGGTTGTCCTAGCACCATTTAGCGATGCAACCACTGAGCTCTCTCAGGAAAAAAGGGTGTCTGGGTCAAAGGTCATACCTTTGCTCACTATGCTGAATCATTGCCTCAATGAACAAATGGAAAAATCACCATCCATTGGGTCTTCTCTGGCTCAGAAGCTAAGGATGCTATTGAGAGAGAAGCTGGATAAAATACAAACCATGAGCATTATGTTCCTTGCGACACTGCTGGACCCAAGGTTCAGAAAACTCGGGTTACTCAGCCCTGCAAAAGCTAGCGAAGCAGAAAAAAGACTGAAAGCAGAATGTGCTTCCGTAATGAGGGCCTCCACCACCTCCGCTTCCTCCGCACCACCACCACAGCCATCAACGTCAAAAACTGTTGAGGCTGTTTCCCACGGTACTATTGTTATTGCATTTGAGTTGCATTTATTGTCACAGGCTGGGTCTCTGACCCAGCGCTCTGAGTTCATGTTTGTATTTGTCTCATTTTGTTATGTGATTTAGTTTGTGTTATTTCCTATCTGCCTTTAGTTTAGGCAGTTATTGTTCCTGGGTTTTCTATGTTTTGGGGTTTTGTATTTATTCATCACATATTAGGTCTGTTAAGTTGTGTTGTCATGTTTTAGTATTTCCTGTTTTATTCTGACAATGTCATGTGTTCTTTGTTTATTGTATTTAGCTTTCCTCTCCTGGTCCTGTCATTAGGTTTATGTCTGTCAGCTGTTTCCCCCATGTGTCTCCACCTCCCCTGATCACCTCATGTATGTATTTAAGCCCTTTGTTTTCTGCATGCCATTGTCAGGTCGTCTGCTCATCCATGTCTCATCTCCAGGTACCCATGTCAGTTCACTATGGTTAAGGTTTTTCATGTTTTGTTATTAGTTCACCCAGTTTAGGTTATTGTTTAGTTTTCACCGATGCCCTATTATTTTGTACCCTCGTTGCTAACCTCAATAAACGGCTTGTTTTGTTAATCCACACCACGTTTTGGTCTGCGTTTGAGTCCTCCTCTGCAACACATACGGTCTGCCTCAGCCAGACCGTGACAGTACGACCTGACCACTATGGACTCAGCAGACCGCGAGCTTTACGAGCGTCGGGAGGCAGCCTTCGCCCAGCTGGAGGAGGAGCTCCGCTGGAAGCCGTGGCGTACCCCCGACTACGAGCGCATTTTCCACGGGACTCGGCTAGCTCTCGGAGGTCCCAAGAGCTGCCGAAAGTCCCCGCCTGTTGCGCTGCCTGCATCTAAGCCTCGCTCGCTTCAGGTGGGAGTCCTCCGTGTGGCTTCAGGCGCTCACGCTCCAGCCTCGGTGTCACCATTCTGTGCACCAGGGGCTCAGTTGCTCGCTCCGCCAGCTTCCTCTGTTTGCAGGAAGCGGCGCGCACGCCGCCATAAACCGGACATCGCTGAGCAGCTCACGGTGGTGAGTGAAAATGACTTTTATTCTCACGTCCCGTCTGACATTAACAACAATCGGCTCACTTCCGATCCATGGGGAATTTCCCTTATGGATGACGACGTGGACTGGGAGGATCCGTTTTGTTTTACTCCCTCTACGCAGGGAGGGATGAAAGACAATTCCCGCTCGCTTAAGTCTGCACATGCGGTTAAAGGAAAAACTGTTAACACTTCTACCAGGTCTACAACACTCAGTTCAGGTTTTGTTAAGTCTGGTTCAATTATCCCCAAGTCAGCTCACTCTAAGACCGTTAACCCAAGGACTGCTAATACTAAGACTGCTAAACATGAAGTGGACGGCGGATTCATTTTTGCTAGGTCTGTTTTTGTCGACCCAATACATATTAACCCTAAGCCTGCCGTTTCTAAGACTGTTTTTTCTGAGCCTGCTCCTTTGCCTGTTCGTGTTTCTGCTGCCAGGGCAGCTCGGGCCCAGCATACCCCTGCACCCGTACCAGTTCCTCGGGTGAGGGAGTCTGAGGCCCAGCTGGTCCCTGCTCTGGTTTCCAGGCCAGCTGAGGCTCTGTCCGTTTCTGCACCCGTACCAGCTCCTCGGGTGGGAAGGGCAGTTGCCCAGCCGTTGCCGGTGCCTGTCCCGGCTTCCGGGGTGAGGGGGGCTGTGAACCAGTCCACCCCTGCACCCATGCCGGTCCCCAGGGTGAGGTCAGCCAGGATACAGCCCGTCTCCGCACCCGTACCTACTCCTCGGGTGGGAGTGGCTAGTGTCCAGCAGGTGCCTGCACCCGTTCCTGTTTCTACTGAAGGCTCAGGAGAATTCAGTCCGCAACCAACACCACCATCACTACTGCATGCTTTTCAGTCTATAGCTCAGTCATTAGCTCTGTTAGCAGCCCAGTCAATAGTTCATTTTCCTGTGTTTCCGTTAGCTCAGCCCTTAGCCCACTGTGCAGCTCAGCCAGCTCCCCATTGTTCAGCTCAGTCATTCGCTCCATCACCTGCTCAGCCTTCTGTCCAGCCGGTGGTCTCTACACCTGCTGGTCATGCTTCGTCTGCTGGAGGTTCAGGAGAATCCACCCAGCTTCATGCCTCGTTTGCTGGAGGTTCAGGTGAACCCAGCCAGCTTCATGCTTCGTCTGCTGGGGGTTCAGGAGAACCCAGCCAGCTTCATGCTTCGTCTGCTGGGGGTTCAGGAGAACCCAGCCAGCCTCATGTTTCGTTTGCTGGAGGTTCAGGAGAACCCAGCCAGCTTCATGCTTCGCCTGCTGGAGGTTCAGAAGAATCCAGCCAGCTTCATGTCTCGTCTGCTGGAGGTTCGGGAGAACCCAGCCAGCTTAATGTCTCGTCTGCTGGAGGTTCGGGAGAACCCAGCCAGCTTCATGTCTCGTCTGCTGGAGGTTCGGGAGAACCCAGCCAGCTTCATGTCTCGTCTGCTGGAGGTTCGGGAGAACCCAGCCAGCTTCATGTTTCGTCTGCTGGAGGTTCAGGAGAACCACATCAGCCTCGCCATGTCCAGCCTCACGCCACGTCTGCTGGCGGGCCCGAGGAGCCCGTCCAGCCTCACGCCACGTCTGCTGGCGGGCCCGAGGAGCCCGTTCAGCCTCATGCTTCGTCAGCTGGAGGGCCTGAGGAGCCCGTCTGGCCACCTTCTGCTTCACCACCTGTGGCTGCCTCACTGTCACCTGGTTCTGCCTCTGCTACGCCAGGACCAGCTCCAGCCTGTGCTTCGTCAGCCGCAGCTCCAGCCTGTGCTTCGTCAGCCGCAGCTCCAGCCTGTGCTTCGTCAGCTGCAGCCTCAGGGCCTTCATCCTCGCCCGGTCCGGCCTCTGCATCAGCTGCTCCTGCTCCACCTGGTCCGGCTCCAGCCTCAGAGTCTTCGTCCTCGTCTGGCCCAGCCTCAGAGTCTTCGTCCTCGTCTGGCCCAGCCTCGTCAGAGTCTTCGGCCTCGTCAGGCCCAGCCTCGTCAGAGTCTTCGGCCTCGTCAGAGTCTTCGGCCTCGCCAGAGTCTTCAGCCTCGCCTGGTCCGGCCTCGTCAGAGTCTTCAGCCTCGCCTGGTCCGGCCTCGTCAGAGTCTTCATCTTCGCCTGGTCCGGCTTCGTCAGAGTCTTCATCTACGCCTGGTCCGGCTTCGTCAGAGTCTTCATCTACGCCTGGTCCGGCTTCGGCCTCTGTTCCTGCTTCTGCCTCACCTGGTCCGGCCTCATCCGAGTCTTCCTCGGCTTCTGCTTCTGCCTCGCCTGGTCCGGCCTCTGCTACGCCTGGTCCAGCCTCTGCTTCAGCGTCGCCTGGTCCTACGGCTGTTATGCCGCCGCCCAAGCCTCGCTCTGCACCTGGGAATCTTCGGCCACCTGCTGGACGTCACTGCCGTCGAGGTCGGCCACCTGAACTGTTTCTACGCCGTTGCCGTCCGCACGGTCGGCCCCCTGAACGGTTTCCATGTCGCCACCATTGCCGTCCGCACGGACGGCCCCCGGAACTGTTCGACCATGGACTTCTGTGCCGTCGGCCTCCGGGCCGGCCCCCTGATCACATGAACTATGATTTTCTGGACCGTCACCCTCCGGGTCGGCCCCCTGAGGAGTCATGAACTGTTCCCTGCGCTCCTGTGATTTTGATGGACATTTTGGTTTTTTTGGCCTTGTTTCTGGCCCTCCGTCCGTTTATTTGTATCCTTGGGCTTTGTCATAGATTCAGATAAAGAAATGGTGCCAAATGAGCTGTTTTTGTAGTGCAAGTACAAGTCTTTTTTGCTAAGTTGTCTGGTATGTGTAGAAGCCGTTTTTTTAATGCACCAATGACTCAAAAGTCAGCGTCAAGTGTCTGTCAGTGTTCAACGAAAAACTCTGGAAGACATCTAGAATCCCTGGAATACTATTTCTCAAGACTATTAAATAAAAAAAAATTGCTACAAAGTCTGGCTCTATGAAGAAATAAAGGGCGGCTCCAGACTTTTGCACAAAGTTATATGGGATTCTTTCGAGTGACTGCATATTAACATGAGTAATATACGAGTGTAAAATCATTTATGTGTAGAGCTGGGATCACGTGTTGCAGTAAGCTCATCTCAACACAGTATTGTGCTTAGTGATCCATTTTCTACTTCATAGTTTCTACACAAAGCCTGCCAGTTGTATAATATCTGAATCAGTTTAAATATCCTATTTTGCTTCACAGACAGTGGAGCAGATTATACCGTAATTTTGAGATTGTGTTTGTCTGACTTATCAGCAGATCATTCTTAAGTATCTTAAAGCACTGAAACGTTTCATGATATAATTTGGCTGAATTTTACATCAGACATTAATTAACTAATAAATAATTAAGCCTCACTTGTTCTCAGTATGCACAACTTTTATTTGAAGTGTTGCGTCAATGTCTGTGTTGTTTTCTGCTTTGTACTTCCCCACATATCATCTGCCAGTCAAACAGGATTAGTGATCCTGTCGCTTCAGGGGAGATTAGGCTTGCTGCATACTTTTAAACCTGCATAACAACAATTCTGCTAAACCAAAAGAAAAGGCACATACAAACAACTTAACGAACAAAAGTGCAGCTTACGTGCTTCTTCAAATTATACTCAAGGCGGTTTTGAGCGTTCATCTGTTAAAGGTCATCATAATACATAGCACAAATAATTTTCATTCTTCACATGTGAAGCAGTCATTACCATAGTGAAATGCTGTTTGGAATATGAGATTAAAATATGCATGGCACACATTGCACAATGCACTAGCAATGGTGGTGTTGTTTTTTTGTTTTTGTTTTTTTATTTAAAGTGCTTTATTGTTTGTTTTTTGGATCTGAGGAACAATCTGTGTAGTAGTCTAATGAAAAAAGCTGCTGCTTTGCCATTTTTTTCTTTGAAAAGAGTGGTTTTAGTTATGTTAAGACATAGATGCATATAAAAAAATCATCAGCCTATTGGTTTTGCCTTTATCAGACTAACATTACTTCTAATAGGCGTAATGTGTAGGTAAATGTAGGTGTGATGGGGTAAATCCATGTCATGAAAACAGTATCATCTTGAGGTAAGTAACTGATAATTATATATAGTTGTGTGCAAAAGTCTTAAAGCTGTCACCAACAAAGTGTTTTGTACAAAGTAGTAAATACATTTCAGTAAGCATGTTTAATACTTTTTCTCTGGGTCAATTCTCACTATTACACAAAACTTAATATATGAACATCTACTGGTCTGATTTCTTTCCTGTTTGATGGGATGAGTTGCTGCTGACCACAGAATTTCATGCCAGTAGCACCTTTAGAAATATATTTAGGTATTCAGTACTTAGATGTACAACAAGGTTTCTCAGACTTCATAAGTGGTTTCTCAATAGTTTTTTCCCCCCCAAAGCATTTTAATTGCAAGGGGCTCTCAAAGAATGCTGTTGAGTTGCGCTTCAGAAATGAGTACCCTGTAATCTTGTGCCTGGATGTTTGTGGTGACTTGAAAGAGAGACAAAAAGCTGTCCACAGGGTTGCACAAATGTAGGCGGAATTCCCAGAGGTCTGTAGGGGAGACCGGGGATAGTTGTAACATTTTTGACATTTCTGTCTGTAAATTGGAGCTCGTTTAAGGTAGTGGATTCAAAATGTAATGCAAAGTATTTACATGTCTCTGCTATTAAATAGTGCAGATATTTTCTCTGCAGCACAATTACCCATTGCATGGTATGGTCTCAAACACGAAGAGTGAAATGTTACAATTAACCCCATAGTCTGGGTTAGTTGTAACATATCCTGGGGTAAAATGTAACACAATGAAATAAGGGTACTGACAAAACATTAACGTGTAATCTTTGTTTATTCAACACATGAATGCACTTAGAGCCATTTATGTAATTATGTGTGTGTGTGACAGAATGCAGAAATCTAGCTTTTGAACATATTCCAACCCCCCAAAAAGACAAATTATGGAATTTTCTGCAACTGAATATTTCATTAATTTTGGTTGGTCTTCCTTGAGTTTGGCCTCATTGGCTCAGTGGGCATTATAACCTACAACTCTTGCACCAATTTTGAACATAACAATGAAGCTGAAAAAATGTAGTTGTTCACCAGCATCGCAATTCCATTACTTTTTATCATGGCTTACCTTGGTGTGGTTTGCAAAGTGCTTCAGAAAGATGAGGAAATCTGTTTCTTGCCCCCATCCTGATTTATTTCCACTACCAGTACTTCCTACTGGTCCATCTCTGACACAGTGGTCTGCATAATGTATGTGTGGGAACACAAACAGTGGAGGAATTGTGTTGCCAATGGCATTAACCGCATATACAAATGCGACCAGTGAACCTCTCTCTGCTGATGTCGTTGCCCCAACTTGTTTAATATAAGTTAAAGTAATAGTGTGGTAAGTTGCAACATCTGCATTATTGTTACAACTAACCCAGACTCCTATAGCCATGAACTAGCTAACATTACAGCCAACAGCTAAAACATTAGCACTAAAGACCTACACAGAATATATCCCCATAGACATACAAATAACATAATTTAAGTTTGATGAGTTTAACTGCAAAGCAAATAATGCTATTACAAATTGAAATAAAGTAGAAAAACGTACTTTTTGGCATACAAATCACTTTTTTTCATGTTAAATTGTCTGTGTTTGACAAAATGTGCTGATTTTTCACATGTGATAGCAGAACTGAATTGGGCATGCACAGGATGAGTCACATCATTTGAAACTTAGCCCTGATTGGAGAAATTGGAAGTGTTACAACTGACCCACGTTACAACTATCCCCGGTCTCCCCTACTATTCAAGGGAATGCAACAGAGGACAAGAGTAAGATTGTTAAGATTATCCAAAGTAAATAGCAAATACTCATGAATTATTTATTTTACAGTGCTGGAGAAGCACTTTGAGCCACCTTCATTTCTTTCTGTTTTTATTACAAGAAGCCAGACTTTGTAGTACTTTACTTTTAAATGGTAATGAGCAGTAGACTTCATGAAGATCTTTCAAAGTTTTTCTTTGAACATTGGTTGCTTTTTCACTCATTCTCAGAGGAATGATGCGGCCACATGTCCTGGACACTCGGGTAAAGAGAGGGGCTGAGCTGTCAACTGATCACCACCTGGTGGTGAGTTGGATCAGGTGGCGGGGGAGAACGCTGGACAGACCCGGCGGCTGAGTGCTTTCACTTAAGTGGCCTCAGAATCTCATCTCTGCTTTTCGCGGATGATGTGGTTCTGTTGGCTTCATCGGGTGATGGCCTACAGCTCGCACTGGAATGGGTCGCAGCTTAGTGTGAAGCGGTGGGAATAAGAATCGGCACCTCCAAATCTGAGGCCAGCTGAGGCAGAGGTTCTCAAAAATTGATTATACAGTTTCATTTTCTTTTCCTTTATTTTGTTCCAGCAAACTTTTACTTCACTAAATTTCTTCTCTGCATTTTCTTGCAAAGAACTGAAAAAATAGTGAATAAATAAATAAAACAAATTCCACTTGACAAATGAGAGAGCTATATGACAAACCCAGACCCGGCAACTCGCCAGATTTAAAAGCGACAATCGTTCATGTTTGACTTGGTTTTATGCTGGTGTGGCGTTTCAAGATTTCATTACAAACCCGCTGAGTCATCTCATCAACCTTTAGAGACGTAAGAGATGTGGCTTGTCAAGTAAGGTGTGAGTCAGTAACATTTAAGAAAATATTTAGAAAATAGAGGATGACTTCCTAATTTTACATCTTACATACTTTAATTTGTGTCCTAAGGAACAGGGGGGAAAAAATCCAGCAAAAATCTGACACAGGACCTGAGAGATACATGTGCCGTGATGCGTGTGATGATTTCAAAAGGTCATTTGTACATCTTTTTTGAAAAAAATCTAATCAATATAATCACAACTGATGCAGGATTTGAAAAGACTGACATGATACGTGTGGAGAAAAGTTAGCAACACAATGCAAAAAAGCATCTGTTAGTTGATCAGGCAAGACTGATCAACTAACTGATCTGAATAAACTGCTGGTGTGCTGAGAATTAACAAGGGTTAATAAAATAACAAAACAAGAAACGAAATATGCATAAACTAAGATGAATGGTTTTGTTGTAAGAAAAAAATTAACCTTTGTTAAATGGCAGATTACTTTATGCGGGGGATCATGTCTAGTAGTTCTTAAAACCTTTTTATTTGCTAAGCAGTCCCTTTGTGCGTCACTATCAAAGGAGTTATGTAAACAAAATTGGGCGTAGTTGCTTCTTGTGAAAAGGTTTCATAACAGAATTCCAATGAAGCCAAGTGACAGTACGACAGTTCTTAATCTGTAATTAAAGAACTGGCAATTGACGTGTTCAATGTAAGCTGATAACTTCAAATAATTTACAGTGAACTGTTTGAGTCACACTTTAATTTACATGTCTGCATTTTCTAAATTATTCTCATGCAATTTTGGTATATTTCCTTTGTTCAAATAATAAATTCAGCTTAACCTGGAAGATCCTCTTAGTCAAAGCATGGCAGCTAGTTAAGCCATATGAAAAAAGAAGGCAAATATAAACCTGAATGGTAGGCAGTATATTTAAATTTATCTTCTTATTAATTATAGCTTTTGGTGTTATCTTCTTGAACTCCTTTTTATATTCTTATGAGTCATTGCCTTAAAACTGCATTTGCATTAAATATTCAACATGCTAATACACCAGCAACTGCTTGAGCTGTTGATACAAGGCAGGACGGATCCACACTTTCATATTGTTTATACCAGATTCTGACTATGTGTAGCAATTTCAGATTCTGGTGTCCCTGGGAAAGACACTAAATCCCACCTTAGTCCCGATAGTAGGCAAGCACCTGCACGGCATTTCTGCTGTCACTAGTGTGAGAGGTTGAATGTGTCAGTGAGAAAACCAAGTAAAACCAAGCTAAGATTTATAAGGTGCTATGTAAGTGCAGAATAAAGTTATTTGACAATGCATCAAGCTGAACTGTTTTAGTGTTTATGCATTTTATAATGACATGGCAAAATCAAAAGGGGTTGGAAAGTGGTTGAGAATAAAAATAAAACAATAAAAAATAAAGCGCCTTTGGTCTAACTTGACGTCAGGATAGACACTTTGGTGGTGATCTGAGAAAAAAATGTCATGCTCTGAAAGCAACTCTTCCCCTCATTCCTTGAGACAGTGTGTTCATAGATATAAGCTTGAGTACAGTGCGCTCAAATCCCTGTTGATATTGCTATTGTTCTTTACACTGATTCTTCTCTTTCTATTTTGGAAGGTGTGTTGCGCCATGGGTTTGTCTGAACGCTCAGTAGTACAGTGTAAGCGGGTGTGTTCTTTTGTGTAGGTTGTGTATCGCATTCAAGGATTTTATGTAAAATCTAAACATAGCCATTCTAAACAATATCTCATATAAACTTTATACATTTTGCTTGTCAAGTTTTTAAAATCTTAAAAAAACCCTTGTAAGTAAAGCACCGCAGGACAAAGTCTTAACTTTTACTCTTCTTTTGACTGCTTCCTTTAAGGGTTTCTAAAGCAGATCATCTGCTTCCATCTCATCCTATAACTCTGTCACACCAACCCCCTGCATGTCCTCCTTCAATACATCTGCGAGACTCCTCTGTGGTCTTAACTTTCATATGTAAAAACATATCAGTGGGCATAATTTTTAATCTTAGTAATTTATGAATGACTGCCATTTGCCTTTTTTAATGTGAGTGGCCCTAATGTTCAATAGTGACTGCTTACTTTACAGGCAGCAGTTTATCCATCATCACCCATTATCAGGACAAATATTCAGTTTCAAACGTTGTTTTCCCCCCCTAAAATTCATTCACATCAACCTTAATTTTTATTTAATGCATAAGCAATCATGGTGCTTCTATATTGATTGATCAGATAACATTTTAACACTGGTTGTTCTAAATAAAATCTCACCGCCTGCAAGTGTTTTTCTGGTAGAGGATACTGAAAATCCAGTCTTATCTATACAATTGCCTGCTTGGTTTGGCAGGCATTTCACAATCTTTTTATTTGATTGTGTAGTTACAACTTGTGTTTCCTTAACACATCTTGTGGCAACCACAGCCTCCTACACTGTTGAAACCACCAATCCTCCTGTGAGAAACATTTCATCTGAGGTCATGATTGTGCTAACTTTAAATGTCCTGAAGAACCTGTGTCGAGCTGTTTTTTTTTTTTAGCACAGTCACGAAGGCTCATTGTTAATACAGCATGTGGTTATTTTAAGTATTCAGTTAGGCCTTTGTCCATTCCACAACACAACCTGTTCTTGCACGCCTGGATCCCTACACCCAAATTCTCAACCACTCCTTTAAAGTGCTGCTTTGTACTCTGCAAGATCACTCAAGAAACTGCTTGCTTGTTATTATTATTATTATTATTGTTATTTTAATTTTAGGCTAAGCGAAGATTGGCTTCATACCTACAGGAAATAAATGTCTTATGATCCCTTTTACAAAAATCCAGTCTGGTTCAGAACACATTCAGCATGTTTGCTCTTAATTATAGTAAGGTGGTGTAGGATTAGAAAACACAAAGACTCATATATTATTGTTTTATTCTAGAAAATTAATGGACAAAGCTGAAGGAATTAATTGGTTACAATTTATTACAGCAGTCACGATCAAGAAGCTCATGAATAATGAGCACTTTTAGAATGTGACCCAGAACCCAGCTCTCTGTCCTTTGTCCTGTGGAACCAGCTCCTGGTTTGGATTTGCGAGACTGACACCCTTTCTAATTTTAAGATGAGATTCAAAACTTTCTTTTTTGATAAAGCTTATAGATCAAGGTGGATCAGGTGATCCCAAACCCTCCTTTAGTTCTCAGAACAGAAGACAGAAAAGGTTATTTTTGAATTTACACTGCAAACCCCGTATGATTTTGGCTGGCTTTGTGATATAAATGTATAGTTATCCATTCATCCAACATATTGTTGCTTTGCCTTGCAAAGGGAATCTGGAGCGTTTCCCAGATAGCATTGTGTGATGTAAAAAGACGACTAACACAGAGAAACAGACTAACTCACATTCACAAGTCAATTTAGAACCAGTGTACTTCACAACATGAAGGTACTCCTTCAATAATTTGTTTTGGTAAACCAAAAGGAAATCATTTGCATTTCATTCACTCAACTGAAATGACATGAAAATATAAATATAGCCTACACATGACTGAACTGTAGATGGAAAGCCTTGATCAATATGGAAAGCATTTCCCTGAACATGTACTGTATGTGGTTTCTCAAAGCATATCCTTCCTGACGGACAGGAAGCAGCATGTGAGGCTGGGAAAGAATGTCTCGGACTCCCGGACCATCAGCACCGGCTCCCCTCAGGGCTGTGTTCTTTCTCCTCTGCTCTTCTCTCTGTACACCAACTGCTGCACCTCCACCCACCAGTCTGTCAAGCTAATCAAGTTTGCAGATGACACCACCGTTATTGGACTCATCTCGGACGGGGATGAGTCTGCCTACAGGAGGGAGGTTGAACGTCTGGTGTCCTGGTGCAGCCACAACAACCTGGTGCTGAATGCCCAGTAGACAGTGGAGATTATTGTGGACTTCAGGAAGCACACAGCCCCACTCCCCCCCATCATCCTGACTGACACCCCCATCACCTCTGTGGACTCATTCCGCTTCCTGGGTACCACCATCACCCAGGACCTGAAGTGGGAGCCCACCATCACCTCCATCATTAAGAAAGCCCAGCAGAGGATGTACTTCCTGAGGCAGCTGAAGAAATTCAACCTGCCAACACGGACGATGATGCAATTCTACACTGCAATCATCGAGTCCATCCTCTTTTTTTTTTTTTTTTTTTTTTTTTTTTTAATGACATCAGAAACAGCAGTATGCGACATTACGTGATGGCAGAGCTTCAGTTCATCCTTTGTCATTTTTTTTTTTTTTTTTTTTTTTTTTTTTTTCCGAGTCCATCCTCACCTCCTCCATCACCGTGTGGTACGCTGGAGCCACTATCAGGGACAAACAGAGACTGCAGCGTGTTGTGCGCTCTGCTGAGAAGGTGATTGGCTGCAGACTCCCATCTCTGCAGGACCTGTACACCTCCAGGACACTGCGGCGTGCAGCTCGGATCTCAGCTGACCCTTCTCACCCTGGACACAGTCTGTTTGACCTGCTCCCCTCAGGCAGGAGGCTCCGGTCCATTTGCACCAGAACCTCTCGCCATAAGAACAGTTTCTTCCCCTCTGCTGTTGGACACATGAACAATAACCATATGACTGTTCCCACCACTAACACATGACCCTACGCTGTGTTCACTGCATCATTCCATGTTTGGCACTGATCACCACCTGCACTCATGTAAATGGCCTGTAATTATATAGCGCTTTACTAGTCCCTAAGGACCCCAAAGCGCTTTACATATCTAGTCATCCACCCATTCACACACACATTCATACACTGGTGATGGCAAGCTACATTGTAGCCACAGCCACCCTGGGGCGCACTGACAGAGGCAAGGCTGCCGGACACTGGTGCCACCGGGCCCTCTGACCACCACCAGTAGGCAATGGGTGAAGTGTCTTGCCCAAGGACACAACGACCGAGACTGTCCGAGCCGGGGCTCGAACCGGCAACCTTCCGATTACAAGGCGAACGCCCAACTCTTGAGCCACGATCGCTAAGTAGATAGATATTATATATCTATCTACTTAGCACTTTTAATTCTTATTCTTATTTTTATTTTCATGTCTATTTTAGTGTAATTTATGACAGTATGTTTGCACTAAGCACCGCAGCAATTTCCTAATGTTGTAAACCTGCTCAACATTTGGCAATAAAACCCTTTCTGATTCTGATTCTGATACAAGCCTGATTTACTGCATAGTTTCACTTTGCACCTTATCTAGTTGTCAAATACAGCTGCACCCACATCAGGCAATGAGAACTGATGATGATCATGATCATGATAACAATTCTGTCTTCATAAATTCAGACCATATACATTTTTTTAAATTCCCAAAATGAATCAATCATTTCTTCCTACATATTTGAAGCGTGCACTTTAGGGGCTAAATAGAGAAGAAGAAATCAAACAAAAACTGGTTTAAATAGTTACTTTAGTTACTTTAAGTCATGTATTGGTACAATAATGAAGTTCACAGGGGAAGATCGGCTGTTTCTTGTTTGATCTTTAGATTAAACAAGAGTTTATCACCACCACCATGCCCTTGCACATTCCTTCATCCAATCTGTTTCAAGTTATTGCTCTTTAAATATAATATCTTCATTCATTAATCTCTTTTGTGACGCATTTGTTATTAAATAAGGTCACACGCATGGTCCATAAAGTAACAAGAAACTGAACTTAATGACTGTCATGGATCTTTATGCTTGAGATTTTGGTTTTAGATTGTGCCACTTGGAATGAGCGTAAAACCGGTTTGGTTGCAGTATCTGGATATGTTTTTCCAACATGCTCTCACTCCCAAAGCGTAACATTTTACACTAGGTAACAAATCGTCAACATATTACGTTTTCGGGCACCCAACACGTTCCTAAATGACAAGATTGGGAAAAAAATGAGGAAATATGAAAATCGTTTAGACTCAATCCACACATGTTTGTTAATTTTCTTCAAATCGCTTGGGAAAACACTATTTAACGTCATTAAAGTGCTGGTTATGGTCAGGAATAAGGTTATGGTTAGGGATAAGGTCAGGTTTAGGGCTGGAACGTTTATTACCGCAGGATTTCATCTATAACCCGGCGCGTACCATAAGAATGCGGAAAGTCACCTCAGGAACGCTGCAGCACGTTGAGATATTACGCCTTGGGAGTGAGAACGGTCTGGTTTTTCAGGCCTGAAAATATCATGTGGTTGTCTCGTGGACATAGGAAATGAAGAGAGCTCAAATATACTGGAGAGAATAAGCACACTTAAAATGCACAAAATTTCAATTCAACTGTGTAGTTTTAGGGGGTGTTAGTTGTAAAAAGGTTCATAGTATGAAAATGATATTGATTAAATTAAATATATTATACTAATATATCTTTTTTTTTTACAAAAATATCAGCTGATTGTTAGCATGAATTTAACAATTTGTCTTTTAAAACATATATGTTACCATAACTGTGTTTCCTAGTGTCATTTCAAGGTTATTTGATCTTGTCTGCTAGTTGTCCATGCCAAGTGTAGCTTAAATGCTCTTGTTAGACTTGTTGGACAAGGTGAGGTTTGTGTATAAGAAATAGCACCCTTTTTATTTATTAAAATTGTATTTATTTATATTTGGCTGAAAGAGAACAAAAAAGCACTGCCCCGTCAAAGATGCTGGGACCTTGTTTGTTTTAGCATTGAAAAAACTATTTTGACTAAAGACTTTGCATATATTGGGGGGTTAACTATTATAGAAACACAAAAAATTATTTTGTTAGTTACCAGTCCTGTTAATGTAGGGCACATTAACAGGATGACATAAAACCTTTTACTGGGTTTTGGTCTAACACATTTTGTAGGCACTGCGTGCTGTTCTCTACAAAAAGACAATACTATAATAATAATGTATACTTTATTGATCCCTGTGGGGAAATTCCTCTCTCCATTTAACCCATTCACTCAGTGAAGCAGTAGGCAGCCATTGTGCACCCGGGGAGCAGTGTGTAGGGATGGTACCTTACTCAGGGGTACCTCAGGGTAGCTGTTCAGTGGATTCAAGCCCCCAACCTTCCGATCATGGGGCCACCACTCTACCTACTGAGCTATCCCTGCCCCAGGAATAATGCCTCATAAGAATAGAGATGTCAAATATATATAATAAGAATTTTTAAAACAATCTAACTTTTGTGAGCAATGATCACTGTGTGATAAATCAGTGACAAACAAGAAGACAAACAGGTTGGTTTAGTTTAAGATCTGTAAGATTGCCACTTCTTCAGTCTGAAGAAGTCACTTGGATGAGTGAAGAAACGTTTCGCCCACTGAAAACACATACGTCCAGATGAACAGAATCAACTTTTGGAGATTTACTTACCTGGATGATTGAGATTGTATGCTCATGACTTACATCTGCTTTTACTCTATTCTGTGCATCCCTATACACCCCCAGCTGTGGCTTCCCATGTCCTTTTATGACAGGCAGACCCCCAGTATCAATAAATTCCCCCCAATTACTCAATTACAACTCACACCCACACATTCACAAATCCTTACCTATTCTTCTGATCAACAGCTGCACCCTATCAAACAAACTTGAGCATATTTTATTCTAATCATTGTTTTCTTGTGTACTCACACTATTCATATTTTGTTAATATACAGTTAGGTCCATAAATATTTGGAAAGAGAAAACTTTTATAGATTTTCGTTCTTGTCATGGTCCGGAGTCTGTGACTCTGTGTTTATGTTAAGTTTATTATTATTCTGTGGTTTTGGTTATCTTGGGTTTTTGTACTCTCCTGTTTCACGTTTCATGTTCCTATGTCTGTTCCCCAGCCTGTGTTTAGTTGGTGAGTGTTGTCTTAAGTCGGTGTGTTTCCTGTTTTACTTTGACGGTCTCTGTCTGATGTCAGTGTGTTCTGTTTACGTTTCCCCTGCCTCGTCAGCTGTTATGTCTCTCAGGTGTGTTTCCTTCCTGTTTCCCATCCCCTGATTACTGGTGTGTGTACTTATAGTGTGTGTTCCCTCGTCCTCGTTGCTGGTTCGTCTGTGTTATTCCCCTCGGTCATTCTGTGTATTTTGCCCCGTCTTCCTATGCATTCTCCCCGCGTTGTTCTCTCTGCAAGGTACCCTCGTTCATGTTCAGGTTTTGTTGTTTAAGTTTTAGTTTTCCCAGTTTAGAGTGTTTTCAGTTCTGTTTCTCGCCACCCTTTCTTTTGTGTTGTACATCACTGTCGCAATAAAGCTCGCTCACCTCAGAAGCCACCTTCATTTTGGGTCCTTAATAATTCACACGGCTTGCCCCGTGACAGTACGAACTAGCCAGCCAGTTTTCAATCCTTCTGAGGAGCTACAGGACGACATCATTTACACTGTTGAAAGTCTTCTCAACTTGTGGCTGGAACACCCCCCGGAAACACGCCTACAGCGGCTCTTCTCTGGCCTTCTGTGGCTGTTTGGCTCACTTTCCCCGACCATACAGGCCTTTCTCCAGCACACACCACACCTTCTCCCAGCCACTACTGCCTCGCTGCCCGACCCGCCGGATGTGGTTTTGCCCAGCCTGTCGGAGCTGTCTGCGGGGAGGAAACGACAGTTGCGCCGCCGGCGTGTCGCCCCACAGCTGGACGTGGGGACTTCAGAATTGCCGGGTGTTGAGTAGGGACTCTTTTTCTTTTTTGAACTGTCCATCCATCCATTCACTTCCGCTTATCCTTTTCAGGGTCGCGGGGGGCGCTGGAGCCTATCCCAGCTGTCATTGGGCGAGAGGCGGGGTACACCCTGGACAGGTTGCCAGTCTGTCGCAAGGCTAACACACAGGGACAAACAACCATTCACACTCACATTCATTTGCACATTCACACCTAGTGACAATTTGGGTTATCCAATTAACCTATCCCCACAAGCTGCATGTATTTGGACGGTGGGAGGAAGCCGGAGTACCCGGAGGGAACCCACGCAGACACGGGGAGAACATGCAAACTCCACACAGAAAGACCCCGGCCTGATGTTGGAATTGAACTCAGGACCTTCTTGCTGTGCGGCAACAGTGCTAACCACCGTGCCGTGACGGTGGCACGGTGGCACAGTTTTTGAACTGTGTGACTGTTTATTCAGGGACTGTGTTTTGTGCGGCAGACAGCAATAAGAACTGCTTATCCCCTGCCCAGCTGCCTTCAGCCCAGCTAGCTGCCCAGCAGCCACCTTCGGCTCAGCTAGCTGCCCAGCAGCCACCTTCAGCTCAGTCTCCAGTGTCTCCAGTGTCTCCCGTAGTTCAGCTTCCTGTGTCTCCAGTGTCTCCCGTAGCACAGTCTCCAGCCTCGCTACCCGTAGCTCAGTCTCCAGCCTCATCCGACCTTCATCTCCTGTCTCCACTGGAGAGTCCAAGGGATCCTCCAGCGATCCTGCAGCGCCACCGACTGCGCCTGCCACGCCGCCGCCTGCAGCGCCACTGTCTCCGGCATCCACGGCCTTGCCTGCAGCGCCACTGTCTCCGGCATCCACGGCCTTGCCTGCAGCGCCACTGTCTCCGGCATCCACAGCCTTGCCTGCAGCGACACTGTCTCCGGCATCCACGGCGTTACCTGCAGCGCCACCGTCTCCGGCTGCCACGCCGTCACCTGCAGCGCCTACATCCTTGTCTGGTCCAGCTTCAGAGTCGTCATCCTCGTCTGGTCCAGCTTCAGAGTCTTCACCCTCGTCTGGTCCAGCTTCAGAGTCTTCACCCTCGTCTGGTCCAGCTTCAGAGTCTTCACCCTCGTCTGGTCCAGCTTCAGCCTCATCATCCTCGTCTGGTCCAGCTTCAGCCTCATCTGCCTGGCCTGCAGCAGCCTCATCTGCCTGGCCTGCAGCAGCCTATTAAATTGGGTTCTTTTAGATTCTTTACAGCCAAAAAAGACACAGCTCAGAAGTGGTCCTTTTACTTTAAAAATGATCTTTATTTTACATGTCCTGGATATGGAGACCTGAACACAAAACACACAACCCCAGGTCTGAAGCACAAACGGAAGCCTAGGTATTTATATACTTGCTCTCTACGTCACACCACACTTTAAGTTTCAATCAAACAGCCTAGTTGGTTTCACTTTCTAGCTGCAAAAGCACGCTCTGCAAAAGCATGTAATTTCCTGTCAGCCTGCAACCTAGTTTTGTCATGGTCCTGGGTCGGTGACCCAGCGCTTTTAGTTTGTTATCATTTTCTAGATGATGATTGTTTAAGTTCTGTTATTTTCGATCTGCCTCTGAGTCTGCGTCTGTATCTGTCTGTCTATGGTGTCTCCCCATCTGTTTGTGAATCTGTCTGTTTAGTTCAATGTCTTGTCTGGTTCCATGTGTCTGAGTTTCCTGTTTTATTGTGAAGGTCCGTGTCGTATGTGAGTGTGATCAGTTTACGTTTCCCCTGTCCCGTCAGCCCAGATTCCTCCCAGCTGTGTTGCCCTCCTGTCTCTCATCCCCTGATTACTGGTGTGTGTGTATTTAAGCCCGGTGTGTTCTCCTGCCTGTTGCCGGTTCGTCTGTGTAACTCCGCGTCAGTCTGTGTTCCTCGGTGTCCTGCTCGTCTCGCTGCCTCTCTTCCCTTTTTGTTTCATCTCAGGTTTGTCATTTAGCTTTCCCAGTTCAGGTCTTTAGTTTTGTCTTCCCTCTTGCCTGTTTTGCCTTCTCACCACTGTGTAAATAAACTCACCGGCATCTCATCCACTGCCTGCATCTTGGGTCCTTCTTCTAACTCCACACGGCTCGCCTCGGCAGCCGTGACAAGTTTTACACTGAAGTCTGGGCCTCTCTTATATAAACCAATATAATCAGCATATAAGCATTTAAGATTATATATTTATTACCTAACAGACCCCCTCTTTAACTAATTCTATTAGTTAAACTAATTAACTGATTCCCTCAATAGCTACTGTTTACGAACAACAGATATAATTAGCTTTTCCTGGTCAAAGGGCCTACTTACGTTTATCACTCTTTGGAAACAGCCTCTGTAGAGTTAAGTTTTCCCACCCCCTCTACGGATAACATAAATCCGGTCTTAGCACTATTTCTTGGGCAATTTACCTAACATAGAAAACCTGGAAACTATTACTAAAGTCGCTCTCATTACTCTTCATTACTTTTATGCTCACATTTAACCTTAACAAGCTTTTAATCTCCTAAACAACAAATTTTGTTCAACTCTGGTGCTCTGTGCTTTTTATGGGTGCCCCTCTCTGGTGGTTCCGTTCGGTACGGTGCTCCCTGGAGTCTTGCCACCCCTGTGGTCGCTGTGGTCCCAAAATCTCCTGCAAACGAAACAAACACCTTTCCCTACTACACCTCCCTAACTTATTATGTTCATCAATTGTTCTCTTAATTATTCAAACTTAGTTCAACCTATCATGTTTGGGACTCTCTAATCAAAAGGATTAATCTAATTATGTGTATAAGCGTATTAGCATCTATCCACCGGCCCTCAAGGTCCTCCCTACAATATATCAATTCAGTCAGTCACGCTGAACCAGGTTTTTGACTTTTATTTATATATATTCTTCAATGTTACTCATCTCAGTAAACAACCTTTTAACACCTTTAACCCACTTAAAGCGCCGCTTTCACGTCCCCCTAGGTGCTTCCTGTTGCTCGCTCTCTTCTCTCTTATCTGATTATCACCATCCTGTACACAAAACTGTTGCTTCTGCAAGTGCGAAAGTTTCCAAGCAGAATGTGCCTTAACTCTGACCTACAAGCAGTGTTGGGGAGTAACGGAATACATGTACCGCCGTTACGTATTTAAAATACAAAATATGAGTAACTGTATTCCGTTACAGTTACCGTTTAAAAAGGTGGTATTCAGAATACAGTTACTTTGTTGAAATAAATGGATTACACTGCGGTACTTTCCTGTTTCATTTTGTCGCGGGTCAGGACTGTTTGGGTTTTGTTTGACAGCTACGTTCTGTTGTTCCAGGCGGCAGCGTTACGGTTGCCATGGTTACAGGCGACGCTCTCTCTCTCTGCGACTGTGTGTTTCCTGGGTGAGAGAGCGCCTTTTCGTTGTTGTTGTTGTGCTAAGCTAACAGGCAGAATGCTACAAGCATAGCTCTAAAGAATGTAGCATCATGGGCAGTGTAGTCCGTGTTGCAGGGAGAATGGACTGCCATACACGTTATGTGTCTGTGAGCGCGAGGAGGGAGAAAAAGGGGAGTGGAAAGGTACGAGTTGTCATCGAGGAAAAACGGGAGCTGGAAGCATGTAAATATAATAATAACTACTTCAGCCAAGAAGAGTGCCTGACGAGCCCAGTTGTAAGTAAGCTATTAAGACTCGACTGTACACCGTGTTCGTGTTTCCTCCGAAAACAATAAGTTCCGTTGGAGCAGCCTTTCAATGCCTCTCTCTGTCTCTCGCAAGAAAAATTGACCCACACAACAAAGTAAAGCTATTTTTCGGCTACGAGCCGACAGGGACCCCGCCGTATTAGTCAGAGGTCCCTTTACTACAGTTCGGAGTCGCGGACCTTCAGTAATAGTAATAAATCACACAGCAATAGTACATTCACGTTGTTGTAAAAAGCATGATAATATATTAAGTAATCCAAAGTATTCAGAATACGTTACTGTCATTGAGTAACGTAACGGAATACGTTACAGAATACATTTTGGGGCATGTATTCTGTATTCTGTAATGGAATACATTTTAAAAGTAACCTTCCCAACACTACCTACAAGTCACAATACATGTTATCTGTTTCTGCAAGCATCTTCATTGACCTTTTACACCCTGACACCTTTCACAATAGATTAGAAGAAAATCATTATAACAGCTTATTCTACTAAAAGATCAAAGAGAAAACAAACATTTTAATCAATTAAGTTTAAGCATGAAAGCAATTACTTATGCGTAAGTTTTATCATAGCTAAATCAAACTCCCACCAGGTCCTACCATGATCATAAAGCCCCTTATTTCAAATTAAACCCAAAATCACCCCTTCTTGACACATCTCATGTGTCAAATACACTAAAGCTAGCTACTAAAACATTATAATATGTTCTTGATACAGCATATTTTGATTTCATTTTGCTCCTCTTAATGTAACGGTAGATTCTAATTATACTTTACCAGACTTAACCAAAATATATATGCTTTCCTTACTTTGCTCCTGCTTTAAAGGAAAAAACCTTGGTCACTTCGACAAGTGTTTGTTATTCTATTACTGCATGTTATATGAAAAGTCTAGCAATCTCCTATGTGACTCATGAATATTACTTTTGTTTTAGTTATATTCCTCTACAAACTTTAGTTGACTTCTACAGTGGCCTATTTTGTTAATGGCATGAGTTAAATCAAAAAGTTTCTCTCCTTTAGCATTTGGCATTTTCCCAACAATATAATCTAGTACCATATTCTAAACCCAGACAATAAAACAGAAATTTTATTTTTAAAGCAAACATCAGCAACCCAAAATCAGCAGCCAAAACATTAAGTCTGCAAAGTATCCCCTTTCTCTCCCCAACCTAGTCAATTGTTTGTCCCCCTTTATTCATGCTAACCTTGGTCCAGTTATCAGTCCAGTCATTCACACACATTCACTGAAAAGAAAAACAATTGTCTATCATTTTTGGTCTGGATTGACATGCGGCAATCCTTTTAGACAGGAACTCCAGGTTCCCACAGGTAGCCTTCTCCTCAGCCAGTTATAATCTGGAAAGGTCACCTTATATTTGCTCTCCCGAAATTTTTTTTTCAGCGCTGTTAATTCAATCTTGCAGGCCTGCTTACAAAAAATGAGAAAAGAGAGCTGATTATTAGCTCATCAAAACACAAAACATAATCACCTGTCAGGTTTTCTCTAAGTGGACTGTTAGAAATTTAAAGGGCCCAATTCTAGACATGTCCATGTTTACTAAAACTCCCTCTATTAAAATAAGAAAACAACCCAAACCTAACTGACAGAATCCACCCATCACTCAAACAACAACCCCAAAGATCTTAAACACAAAAAATTTGCTTATTAATCTATCGATATGTTATGGAGATTAGAACTTCAGGGCCACAAAGGTTTTGCCCTACTCTTGGGTTAACTAATACTTACATAGTCTGAAATCAGACTTAAAATCACTCCCTCTGTTCATTTCCCCCACATCATATCTCAGTGGTTGGCCTCAGATTCCACAGTGTCCTGAGAGTCAGAGGTCAACTGATATAATTTCACCTGCTATATACACAGAAAATCTTGTTAACAGCCACACAGTTTGCACACAGTAATGTTCCCCTTTAAGCGCTTTAACATACTTAGATTTAGCATAAGATATAAACCTGTTATAACAATGTGTCCTCACTAAATTATACATTTCATGTCCAAATCTGCACCTCTAAACAGACCTGACCACCTTATTTAATTATCCTGTTACTTTACCATTGTATATTTCACCAACTAATTCTTCTCAGTCTCTGCTATGTTTCCTCCATTGAAAGCCTCTGACACACAGCCACACAGGAAGCTTCTTTCTCACCACTCATTTCAGCTAATTTGCATACTGAGTCATATCTCAAGAAGTTACCGTGACAAGAGAAAGGTGTATTTAAATCTTACCACATTATTAAATTATTTTATTTTCTTCCAAGAGTAATCACTTGTTTTGCTCAATCGACACGAACACTTCCAATTCACTATTTTAAAACTACTTTAATCTTTTAATCACTTTTTCATTTTCACCAACATCACTCTCTTGTCATGAAACTTTCCTGAGTTATTCCTCAACTTCAGGGTTTGTGTGTTCACACTGTTTTAACACTAATACACAGACTCACATGCTCAACATGCTGTCTAATCTTCATGAGCTCTCTCGTAGTTGTAAGGTTAATGCATTTTCTGTTTGTGTGTGTGATTTTGTGTGTTTCTTTTTGCAGTGTTTCAGACTCCTTCACAATTTTCCCACTTGAGCAGTCAGTTTTTTCTTTCCCAAATTTGCTAACCCAAATTTTGATTTCCCACCTTAAATAACAGCATTCCTTGTCTTCAGCGTGCTCAGCAGAGCTCATCAGGACAATTAACAATTTTCCACACATATCACCATTCTTTCAGCTCAGTTTTGCAGCATCATTCACGCAATACTCTCATCATCGTCTCACACACACCAGCTTTTCTCTCAAAACAATGTGCACCTCAAATCATTCATCCAAATAACAATTTTACACTTCACCTACAGTGGGGCAAAAAAGTATTTAGTCAGCCACCGATTGTGCAAGTTCCCCCACCTAAAATGATGACAGAGGTCAGTAATTTGCACCAGAGGTACACTTCAACTGTGAGAGACAGAATGTGAAAAAAAAATCCATGAATTCACATGGTAGGATTTGTAAAGAATTTATTCGTAAACCAGGGTGGAAAATAAGTATTTGGTCAATAATAAAAATACAACTCAATACTTTGTAACATAACCTTTGTTGGCAATAACAGAGGTCAAACGTTTACTATAGGTCTTTACCAGGTTTGCACACACAGTAGCTGGTATTTTGGCCCATTCCTCCATGCAGATCTTCTCGAGAGCAGTGATGTTTTGGGGCTGTCGCCGAGCAACACGGACTTTCAACTCCCGCCACAGATTTTCTATGGGGTTGAGGTCTGGAGACTGGCTAGGCCACTCCAGGACTTTCAAATGCTTCTTACGGAGCCACTCCTTTGTTGCCCGGGCGGTGTGTTTTGGATCATTGTCATGTTGGAAGACCCAGCCTCGTTTCATCTTCAAAGTTCTCACTGATGGAAGGAGGTTTTGGCTCAAAATCTCACGATACATGGCCCCATTCATTCTGTCCTTAACACGGATCAGTCGTCCTGTCCCCTTGGCAGAAAAACAGCCCCATAGCATGATGTTTCCACCCCCATGCTTCACAGTAGGTATGGTGTTCTTGGGATGCAACTCAGTATTCTTCTTCCTCCAAACACGACGAGTTGAGTTTATACCAAAAAGTTCTACTTTGGTTTCATCTGACCACATGACATTCTCCCAATCCTCTGCTGTATCATCCATGTGCTCTCTGGCAAACTTCAGACGGGCCTGGACATGCACTGGCTTCAGCAGCGGAACACGTCTGGCACTGCGGGATTTGATTCCCTGCCGTTGTAGTGTGTTACTGATGGTGACCTTTGTTACTTTGGTCCCAGCTCTCTGCAGGTCATTCACCAGGTCCCCCCGTGTGGTTCTGGGATCTTTGCTCACCGTTCTCATGATCATTTTGACCCCACGGGATGAGATCTTGCGTGGAGCCCCAGATCGAGGGAGATTATCAGTGGTCTTGTATGTCTTCCATTTTCTGATGATTGCTCCCACAGTTGATTTTTTCACACCAAGCTGCTTGCCTATTGTAGATTCACTCTTCCCAGTCTGGTGCAGGTCTACAATACTTTTCCTGGTGTCCTTCGAAAGCTCTTTGGTCTTGGCCATGGCGGAGTTTGGAGTCTGACTGTTTGAGGCTGTGGACAGGTGTCTTTTATACAGATGATGAGTTCAAACAGGTGCCATTCATACAGGTAACGAGTGGGGGACAGAAAAGCTTCTTACAGAAGACGTTACAGGTCTGTGAGAGCCAGAGATTTTCCTTGTTTGAGGTGACCAAATACTTATTTTCCACCCTAATTTACGAATAAATTCTTTACAAATCCTACCATGTGGATTCATGGATTTTTTTTTTCACATTCTGTCTCCCACAGTTGAAGTGTACCTCTGGTGCAAATTACTGACCTCTGTCATCATTTTAAGTTTTTTGGCCGCTTTAATTTCTCCATTTCTGTTTATCCATGTTCCAGAAAGCTCAAACCTGTTCCCAATTCTCCACCAACCCTGACCAACCAGAGCCATAAAACATCCTCCCATCCAGCTGCAAAGTGGGTTCCCTCATGTGGGACATCGAGGAAATCATCCACCAGAAACTTCTGAATGAGCCAGGCCCCAGTACCAGTCCACCAAATCTATGCTAAGTTCCCACTTCTGCTCGTTCAGCGGTTATTCATTGGGCTCACACTGCCAGGTTCACCTGTAATCCCAGAGTGAGTAGAACCCTTTTTTGATTTTGATGATGTGGTTCTGTTGGCTTCATTGGGTGATGGCTTTGTTACGAAATATATATATTCTTAGTGCTTATTTTCTGATTAGATTGTTTTACGTATTTTAATAATAGAAGCCTTTATAAACCAAGGGCAGATGTGAGAAAGAACTAGGTCAGAGGGTGACAGGTCGCCAGCAACAGAGGCTTTAGTAAGGGGAAGTTAAGAAACAGGAAGTTTAGTGCAGAGCTGCAGAGGCATATTAATAAAATACAGGAAATCAGACAGAAAAAGCAGAACTAAGTAACGCACACACACACACACACACACACACACACACACACACACACACACACACACACTAGTCCGACCAGAAGGAGTTGTTTTGAATGAAACTGTGTGTGTCTGTGTGTGACGTATAGCAGAACTATATACGTATTTTGGCTGGCAATGCCTTTAGAACTGGGGGTGCGTGCTCGTGTCTGCAGTTCTCTGTTTCCGGAAATGTACAATAGAGATCATTTTTTGAGCTTTGACCACTCTGAGTCGGAAGTCTTTCTCTTTCGCCAAAAGAATTCCAAAGAACCGAATTTAATAGCCTCCAGCTCACACTTGAACAGTTCGCAGCTGAGTGTGAAGCTGTGGGAATGACAATCAGCACCTCCAAATCTTAGGCAATGGTCCTCAGGTGGAAAAGGGTGGAGTGCCCACTCCAGGTCAGGCACGAGTTCCTGCCCCAAGTGGAGGAGATGAAGTATCTCGGGGTCTTGTTCACGAGTAATGGGAGAAGGGAGCAGGAGATTGTCAGGTGGACTCGTGCTGCGGCTGCAGTGATATGGATACTGTACCAGTCCTTCGTGGTTAAGAGGGAAGTATAAAAACAAAGCTCTCAATTTACCAGTTGATTTGTATCCCTACCCTCACCTATGGTCACGAGCTGTGGGTAGTGATCGAAATAACGAGATCATGGATACAAGTGGCAAAAATGGGCTTCCTCCGAAGGGTGGCTGTCCTCTCCTTAGAGATCCTGGTCCTCCACATCAAAAGGAGCCAGTTGCGGTGGTTCGGGCATCTGACAAGGATGCCTCCTGGGCGCCTCCTGGGTGAGGGAGGTGTATGATCCAGGCATGTCCCACCAGGAGGAGGCCTGGGGCAGACCCAGGACACGCTGGAGAGATTATATCTCTCGGCTGGCCTGGGAACACCTTGGTATTCCCCCAGACAATCTGGAGGAGGTGGCTGGGAAGAGGGAGGTCTGGGCTTCTCTGCTAAGGCTGCTATCCCCGCGACCCGGCCCCAGATAAGTGGAAGAAAATGGATGGATGGATGAATGGATCAATGGACATATTTGAAAGGTATGGCTCTCTCTTGCAAGCTGACCCCCCGACATATCTGAGTCTGACACTATCAGGTTGTGAGAAATTATTGCAAATATTCATTTAAAGAAACGACATAACAGAAACCAATCTGTAAATATTCTGTTTTTATTAAAGCTTTTTACATGCAGTTGTTGCACATCTTGAAAGTTTCCTGATTTTCTTTTTATTTACCCAAACCTAAATAGTGTTAATTAACAGTGTTAATTTCTCATAAAGATGTATTCTGGTCATTTTGACTTTTCTTACAGAAAATGTGCAAATTAAAAGAAATTTCACAGAATACATATAAAGATACTTATAAAAATACATTTGTATAAATAAGAAAAGTGACAGTGCATGTTTTGGGACACCTGAAGATCTATTCTTAACACTATTACATGTAATTTGTGATATATACTGTGTATGATATATATGAAATAGAACTCAAAATATATAATTTTACAAGCATTTAGAAACAATGAATGGATGTAAAGAAAGAAAAAATGCTGTCGACAATTATATTAAAAAGATGAAAGGAAGAAAAAAAAAGAAGAATTTATGTTCTTTTGGCCTCATATTTGAAAGAGGAATAGTTAACAGACATGAAGATAAAGATACACTTACAAGCAAAAGACCTGGACTTCACTTAATTTCAGGCCACTGCATAGTACTAATTACTAAGCCTCTATGTTACGGGGCACCCACAGTATATATTTAAATGTTTTGCCCATGCATTGTCAGGCTAATTTTTTTATTGGTGATTTAATTAACCGGATGCTTAAAATTGTTTGTGTCATTCTGTTCAGGGCAGGGTCATTCCCACCCGAAAATATTTTAATGTAGATAAAAACATACTAGAGCTACTCTTTCTGATGTGTCCAACTAAAGTGCACCTGAACAAACCCAACAACCCTTATAAATAGTAACATATCAGATTTCTGCTGACATTACATTTTTTTCATTTCATTATTAAAAGAGATCGTGTTCTGCTGGCCTTTCACATGGAAACCAGCACAGATGCTATTGCTGGCTTGATAGAAGGCATAACAACAGCAGCAGGAGGAAAGCAATTCTGGGATTAATCTTGTGGGATACTCCACTTGAAACTGTAGTTGTAGGTACAACAGTTGTAGCTGAAGCAGTAGTGGAACTAGTAGTCAGTGCAGCAGTAGTGGAACTAGTAGTCGGTGCAGCAGTAGTGGAAGTGACAGTGGTTGGTAGAGGTGTGGTGGAATTGTCCGTGACAATGACAGGAACTATAAAATATTTTTCAAAAATAGATTAATATATATTTCTGTACAGACTAAAATAATTTATTTATCACTGATTAATTACCAAACTAACTTTTGTTTGCATTTTCTAATACTCACCAGAAGTTACTGATACTGTCTCAGGAACTATTTGGATGGTGAAATTAATGCTGGAACTGTTAATAGCATCTTTTAAAGCTTGAACAATAGTAATATTTTCTGGGACTTGTGCATTGGGAATTGTTTGATTGAACACAAGCTCCACCAATGCCTCAGTTCTATCCACTCGTTTTTGGACTATAACAGATCTGTGTCATGAAAGAGAGTGAGGCAGATGTTACATGTCACTTTTAACATTCAAAATGAAATTTAATTAATAAGTGTGTGAAAAATAACCAGTGTTAAAAAACATGTACCTGAACCCAATCACAATGGCACGGATGAAGTTAGCAAATTGTGCTCTGTATATTCTATCACACTGCAAAAAATAAACACAAAAAGAAAATTTAAACCAGGTGAAACAACTTCAAAATTACATTTTCTAAAAACCCTTATTTAAAATATATGATTTGAAATACATCTATCTTTTGCTTCTAGATTTGTTCTCTTGATACTGTTTCAGTCAACATGTAATTTGTATTAAGTTCAAACATTACTCACTGTCTCTTCAACTCGTTTTTTGCGATCTTGATATGCAATGCTGTTGGGGTCTTCGAGATCAGGTACATATGGTTCAAGGAACTGTAGAAACATAACAATTTGGACAGGTCCAGTTGGTGCTTTTGTAGTTGGGATAGTGGTTGGAGTTGCTGCAACTGTTGTTGTAGTTGCAGTTGTTTCTGGTGGAGTGGCTGTTGTTGGAGCAGTGTCACTGATGTTGATGGAGGCCCTTTCGATGTCAAAGCCGCTCACATTTGAGGCTTGACCGATCAAAACATTCCTAATCTCAGTGTAGTTTGGGACAGAAAAGTTTACAAACTGAAGTTCCATGGTGTTGATGACTGATCCCTTCCTGCAAATGCAGAAACACAAGTTATTGTTTTGAATATTAGCTTTTTAGGTCAGTGCCCTACATGATATGTCAAAATATGGAAATTACCTGAAGCTCACCACATCCAAGGAGACAAAGGAAGAGGGGAAGGCCTTACTGTAAACAGGTTGAATCTACACACACAAAAGAGATTTTCTTAAAACGATTTTTTCTGTTGTATTTTTTTAAATATTTGAAATACGTATGAACATTATAGACATCTTCTTGTGTGTGGAAAGTTCATCCCTTTGAATGAAGAATAACAAAACAGAAATTATATTGAACTGAAGAGCTCTGTAGGTATTGAAACAGACTGATGTGTTAGGATTACGGTCATGGTAGAGGTGCTTATGTAGTTAAACAAAAAAAATTAACATGAAAATATTGTTGGAAAAGGGCATTAACCTAATATTGAGAGGAAATTAATTTCACAAAGGATTTTGGGAAAAACAGTTACTGACCTGTCTCTTTATCATTAAAGATCGACTTATAAAGGCTGCAGATGATGAATTCAACAAGTCTGTTTCAAAATTGCTCTGAAGTGATCTGAATGTGACATATCTCATTACTGTATCCCTGCCAGTTGTTGGAGGGATTGTTGTGTTATGAACTGCTGTTGTGGTTGATGAAGGAGCGGTAATGGTGAATGTCATGGTTGTTGGTGCGGTGGTTGTTGATGTTGGAGCTGTAGTTGTGGTTGTTGGAGCAGGTGCTGTGGTTGTTGGAGCTGAAGTTGTGGTTGTTGGTGCGGCTTTTGTGGTTGCTGGTGTTGGTGCGGCTGTTGTGGTTGTTGGAGTTGCAGTCGTGGTTGTTGGGGCAGCTGTTATGGTTGCTGGAGATGCAGTTGTGGTTGTTGGAGCAGCAGTTGAGGTTGTTGGTGCGGCTGTCGTGGTTGTTGGAGCTGCAGTTGTGGTTGTTAGTGCGGATGTTGTGGATGTCGGTGCTGCTGTTGTGGTTGTTGGAGCTGCAGTCGTGGTTGTTGCCTCAGCTGTTGTGGATGTTGGTGCGGTGGTTGTTGAAGCTGGAGTTGTTATTGTGGATGTTGGTGCGGCTGTTGTGGTTGTTGGAGCCGGTGTTGTGGTTGTTGGAGCGGGTGTTGTGGTTATTGGAGCTTCATTTGTGGTTGTTGGTGCTTCATTTGTGGTTGTTGGTGCGGCTGTTGTGGTTGCTGGAGCTGCAGTCGTGGTTGTTGAAGCTGCAGTTGTGGTTGTTGGTGGGGCTGTTGTGATTGTTGGTGGAGCTGCAGTCGTGGTTGTTGAAGCTGCAGTTGTGGTTGTCGGTGGGGGTGTTGTGGATGTCGGTGCTGCTGTTGTGGTTGTTGGAGCTGCAGTCGTGGTTGTTGCCTCAGCTGTTGTGGATGTTGATGCGGTGGTTGTTGAAGTTGGAGTTGTAATTGTGGTTGTTGGTGCGGCTGTTGTGGTTGTTTGAGCGGGTGTTGTGGTTGTTGGAGCTTCATTTGTGGTTGTTGGTGCTTCATTTGTGGTTGTTGGTGCGGCTGTTGTGGTTGTTGGAGCTGCAGTCGTGGTTGTTGTTGCTGCAGTTGTGGTTGTCGGTGGGGCTGTTGTGATTGTTGGTGGAGCTGCAGTTGTGGGTGTTGAAGCTGCAGTTGTGGTTGTCGGTGGGGGTGTTGTGAATGTTGGTGCGGGTGTTGTGGTTGTTGGAGCTGCCGTCATGGTTGTTTTTGCTCCAGTCGTGGTTGTTGGAGCCGCAGTTGTGGTTGTCGGTGCGGCTGTTGTGGTTGTTGGAGCTGCAGTCGTGGTTGTTGGAGGTACAGTCGTCGTTGTTGGTGTGGGTGTTGTGGTTGTTGGAGCTGCATTTGTAGTTGTTGGAGCTGCAGTCGTGGTTGTTGGTGCGCTTGTTGTTGTTGTTGAAGCTGCAGTCGTGGTTGTTGGTGCGGCTGTAGTGATTAATGGAGCTGCAGTCGTGGTTGTGGGTGCGCCTGTTGTGGTTGTTGGAGGCGCAGTCGTGGTCGTTGGAGCTGCTGTTTTGGTTGTTGGAGCTGCAGTCGTGGTTGTGGGTGCGGCTGTTGTGGTTGTTGGAGCTGCAGTCGTGGTTGTGGGTGCGGCTGTTGTGGTTGTTGGAGCTGCAGTCGTGGTTGTTGGTACGGCTGTTGTGGTTGTTGGTGCGGGTGTTGTGGTGGTCGGAGCTGCAGTGGTGGTCGTTTGTGCGCTTGTTGTGGTTGTGGGCTCTGCAGTTGTGGTTGTTGGTGCGGGTGTTGTGGCTGTTGGAGCGGGTGTCATGGTTGTGGTTGTTGGAGCCGGTGTTGGGGTTGTTGGAGCTACTGTTGTGGTTGAGGGAACTGCTGTTGTGGTTGTTGGTGTGGATGTTGTGGTTGTTGGAGCTGCAGTCGTGGTTGTTGGTGCTGCTGTTGTGCTTGTTGGAGTGGGTGTTGTGGTTGTTGGAGCTGCAGTCGTGGTTGTTGCTGCGGCTGTTGTTGGAGCTGCAGTCGTGGTTGTTGGTGCGGCTGTTGTGGTTGTTGTTGCTTCTGTTGTGGTTGTTGGAGCGGGTGTTGTGGTTGTTGGTGCGACTGTTGTGGTTGTTGGAGCGGTTGTAGTGGTTGTTGGAGCTGCAGTCGTGGTTGTGGGTGCGGCTGTTGTGGTTGTTGGTGCGGCTGTTGTGGTTGTTGGAGCTGCAGTTGTGGTTGTGGCTGTTGTGGTTGTTGGAGCTGCAGTAGTGGTTGTTGGTGCGGCTGTTGTGGTTGTTGGAGCTGCAGTCGTGGTTGTGAGTGCGGATGTTGTGGTTGTTGTAGCGGCTGTTGTGGTTGTTGGAGCTGCTGTCGTGGTTGTGGGTGCGCCTGTTGTGGTTGTTGGAGCCGCAGTTGTGGTTGTTGGAGCCGCAGTTGTGGTTGTGGGTGCGGCTGTTGTGGTTGTTGGTGCGGCTGTTGTGGTTGTTGGAACTGCAGTTGTGGTTGTTGGTGCGGCTGTTGTGGTTGTTGGAGTGGGTGTAGTGGTTGTTGGAGCTGCAGTAGTGGTTGTTGGAGCTGCAGTCGTGGTTGTTGGAGCTGCAGTCGTGGTTGTTGGTGCCGCTGTTGTGGTTGTTGTTGCTGCTGTTGTGGTTGTTGGTGCTGCTGTTGATGTTGTTGGTGCAGCTGTTGTGGTTGTTGGAGCGGGTGTAGTGGTTGTTGGAGCTGCAGTCGTGGTTGTTGTTGCTGCTGTTGTGGTTGCTTGAGTTGCAGTTGTGGTTGTTGGAGCTGCAGTTGTGGTTGTTGGTGCGGCTGTTGTGGTTGTTGGAGCTGCAGTTGTGGTTGTGGGTGCGGCTGTTGTTGTTGTTGGAGCTGCAGTAGTGGTTGTTGGTGTGGCTGTTGTGGTTGTTGGAGCTGCAGTCGTGGTTGTTGGTGCGGCTGTTGTTGGAGCTGCAGTCGTGGTTGTTGGTGCGGCTGTTGTGGTTGTTGTTGCTTCTGTTGTGGTTGTTGGAGCGGGTGTTGTGGTTGTTGGTGCGACTGTTGTGGTTGTTGGAGCGGTTGTAGTGGTTGTTGGAGCTGCAGTCGTGGTTGTGGGTGCGGCTGTTGTGGTTGTTGGTGCGGCTGTTGTGGTTGTTGGAGCTGCAGTTGTGGTTGTGGCTGTTGTGGTTGTTGGAGCTGCAGTAGTGGTTGTTGGTGCGGCTGTTGTGGTTGTTGGAGCTGCAGTCGTGGTTGTGAATGCGGATGTTGTGGTTGTTGGTGCGGCTGTTGTGGTTGTTGGAACTGCAGTTGTGGTTGTTGGTGCGGCTGTTGTGGTTGTTGGAGTGGGTGTAGTGGTTGTTGGAGCTGCAGTAGTGGTTGTTGGAGCTGCAGTCGTGGTTGTTGGAGCTGCAGTCGTGGTTGTTGGTGCCGCTGTTGTGGTTGTTGTTGCTGTTGTGGTTGTTGGTGCTGCTGTTGATGTTGTTGGTGCAGCTGTTATGGTTGTTGGAGCTGTAGTCGTGGTTGTTGGTGCGGATGTTGTGGTTGTTGGAGCCGCAGTTGTGGTTGTTGGAGCTGCAGTCGTTGTTGTGGGTGCGGCTGTTGGTGCGGCTGTTGTGGTTGTTGGAGCGGGTGTAGTGGTTGTTGGAGCTGCAGTCGTGGTTGTTGTTGCTGCTGTTGTGGTTGCTTGAGTTGCAGTTGTGGTTGTTGGAGCTGCAGTTGTGGTTGTTGGTGCGACTGTTGTGGTTGTTGGAGCTGCAGTTGTGGTTGTGGGTGCGGCTGTTGTTGTTGTTGGAGCTGCAGTAGTGGTTGTTGGTGTGGCTGTTGTGGTTGTTGGAGCTGCAGTCGTGGTTGTGGGTGCGGCTGTTGTGGTTGTTGGAGCTGCAGTCGTGGTTGTTGGAGCTGAAGTTGTGGTTGTTGGAGCTGCAGTAGTGGTTGTTTGTGCGGCTGTTGTGGTTGTTGGAGCTGCATTCGTGGTTGTGGGTGCGGCTGTTATGGTTGTTGGAGCTGTAGTCGTGGTTGTTGGTGCGGATGTTGTGGTTGTTGGAGCCGCAGTTGTGGTTGTTGGAGCTGCAGTCGTTGTTGTGGGTGCGGCTGTTGGTGCGGCTGTTGTGGTTGTTGGAGCGGGTGTAGTGGTTGTTGGAGCTGCAGTCGTGGTTGTTGTTGCTGCTGTTGTGGTTGCTTGAGTTGCAGTTGTGGTTGTTGGAGCTGCAGTTGTGGTTGTTGGTGCGGCTGTTGTGGTTGTTGGAGCTGCAGTTGTGGTTGTGGGTGCGGCTGTTGTTGTTGTTGGAGCTGCAGTAGTGGTTGTTGGTGTGGCTGTTGTGGTTGTTGGAGCGGGTGTAGTGGTTGTTGGAGCTGCAGTCGTGGTTGTTGGAGCTGAAGTTGTGGTTGTTGGAGCTGCAGTAGTGGTTGTTTGTGCGGCTGTTGTTGTTGTTGGAGCTGCAGTAGTGGTTGTTGGTGCGGCTGTTGTGGTTGTTGGAGCGGGTGTAGTGGTTGTTGGAGCTGCAGTCGTGGTTGTTGTTGCTGCTGTTGTGGTTGCTTGAGTTGCAGTTGTGGTTGTTGGAGCTGCAGTTGTGGTTGTTGGTGCGGCTGTTGTGGTTGTTGGAGCTGCAGTTGTGGTTGTGGGTGCGGCTGTTGTGGTTGTTGGAGCTGCAGTCGTGGTTGTTGGAGCTGAAGTTGTGGTTGTTGGAGCTGCAGTAGTGGTTGTTTGTGCGGCTGTTGTGGTTGTTGGAGCTGCATTCGTGGTTGTGGGTGCGGCTGTTGTGGTTGTTGGCGCGGGTGTAGTGGTTGTTGGAGCTTCAGTTGTGGTTGTTGGTGTGGCTGTTGTGGTTGTTGGTGCTGCTGTTGTGGTTGTTGGTGCTGCAGTTGTGGTTGTTGGAGCTGCAGTCATGGTTGTGGGTGCGGCTGTTGTGGTTGTTGGAGCGGGTGTAGTGGTTGTTGGAGCTGCAGTCGTGGTTGTTGGTGTGGCTGTTGTGGTTGTTGGTGCTGCTGTTGTGGTTGTTGGTGCTGCAGTTGTGGTTGTTGGAGCTGCAGTCATGGTTGTGGGTGCGGCTGTTGTGGTTGTTGGAGCGGGTGTAGTGGTTGTTGGAGCTGCAGTCGTGGTTGTTGTGGCTGCAGTTGTGGTTGTTGGAGCTGCTGTCATGGTTGTTGTAGCTGCAGTTGTGGTTGTTGGTGCGGCTGTTGTGGTTGTTGGTGCGGATGTTGTGGTTGTTGGAGATGCAGTCATGGTTGTTGTGGCTTCAGTCGTGGTTGTTGGTGCGGCTGTTGTGGTTGTTGGAGCTGCAGTTGTGGTTGTTGGTGCTTCTGTTGTGGTTGTTGGAGCGGGTGTTGTGGTTGTTGGTGCGACTGTTGTGGTTGTTGGAGCGGTTGTAGTGGTTGTTGGAGCTGCAGTTGTGCTTGTGGCTGTTGTGGTTGTTGGAGCTGCAGTAGTGGTTGTTGGTGCGGCTGTTGTGGTTGTTGGAGCTGCAGTCGTGGTTGTGAGTGCGGATGTTGTGGTTGTTGTAGCGGCTGTTGTGTTTGTTGGAGCTGCAGTAGTGGTTGTTGGTGTGGCTGTTGTGGTTGTTGGCGCGGGTGTAGTGGTTGTTGGAGCTTCAGTTGTGGTTGTTGGTGTGGCTGTTGTGGTTGTTGGTGCTGCTGTTGTGGTTGTTGGTGCTGCAGTTGTGGTTGTTGGAGCTGCAGTTGTTGGAGCGACTGTTGTGGTTGTTGGAGCCGCAGTCATGGTTGTGGGTGCGGCTGTTGTGGTTGTTGGAGCGGGTGTAGTGGTTGTTGGAGCTGCAGTCGTGGTTGTTGTGGCTTCAGTCGTGGTTATTGGTGCGGCTGTTGTGGTTGTTGGTGCTGCTGTTGTGGTTGTTGGAGCTGCAGTCGTGGTTGTTGGTGCGCTTGTTGTGGTTGTTGGCGCTGCAGTCATGGTTGTTGGTGGGGCTGTTGTGGTTTTTGGAGCTGCAGTTGTGGTTGTTGGAGCTGCAGTTGTGGTTGTTGGTATTGCTGTCGTGGTTGTTGGGGCTGCTGTTGTGGTTGTTGGAGCGGCTGTTGTGGTTGTTGGAGCTGCAGTTGTGGTTGTTGGTGCGCTTGTTGTGGTTGTTGGCGCTGCAGTCGTGGTTGTTGGTGGGGCTGTTGTGGTTGTTGGAGCGGGTGTTGTGGTTGTTGGTGCTTCTGTTGTGGTTGTTGGACCTGCAGTCGTGGTTGTTGGAGCTGCTGTTGTGGTTGTTGGTGCTGCTGTTGTGGTTGTTGGGGCTGCTGTTGTGGTTGTTGGAGCGGCTGTTGTGGTTGTCGGAGCTGCAGTTGTAGTTGTTGGTGCGCTTGTTGTGGTTGTTGGCGCTGCAGTCGTGGTTGTTGGTGGGGTTGTTGTGGTTGTTGGAGCTGCAGTTGTGGTTCTTTGAGCTGCAGTTGTGGTTGTTGGTGCGCTTGTTGTGGTTGTTGGCGCTGCAGTCGTGGTTGTTGGTGGGGCTGTTGTGGTTGTTGGAGCTGCAGTTGTGGTTGTTGGAGCTGCAGTTGTGGTTGTTGGTATTGCTGTCGTGGTTGTTGGGGCTGCTGTTGTGGTTGTTGGAGCGGCTGTTGTGGTTGTTGGAGCTGCAGTTGTGGTTGTTGGTGCGCTTGTTGTGGTTGTTGGCGCTGCAGTCGTGGTTGTTGGTGGGGCTGTTGTGGTTGTTGGAGCTGCAGTTGTGGTTGTTGGAGCTGCAGTTGTGGTTGTTGGTATTGCTGTCGTGGTTGTTGGGGCTGCTGTTGTGGTTGTTGGAGCGGCTGTTGTGGTTGTTGGAGCTGCAGTTGTGGTTGTTGGTGCGCTTGTTGTGGTTGTTGGCGCTGCAGTCGTGGTTGTTGGTGTGGCTGTTGTGGTTGTTGGAGCGGGTGTTGTGGTTGTTGGTGCTTCTGTTGTGGTTGTTGGACCTGCAGTCGTGGTTGTTGGAGCTGCTGTTGTGGTTGTTGGTGCTGCTGTTGTGGTTGTTGGGGCTGCTGTTGTGGTTGTTGGGGCTGCTGTTGTGGTTGTTGGAGCGGCTGTTGTGGTTGTCGGAGCTGCAGTTATAGTTGTTGGTGCGCTTGTTGTGGTTGTTGGCGCTGCAGTCGTGGTTGTTGGTGGGGCTGTTGTGGTTGTTGGACCTGCAGTCGTGGTTGTTGGAGCTGCTGTTGTGGTTGTTGGAGCGGCTGTTGTGGTTGTCGGAGCTGCAGTTGTAGTTGTTGGACCTGCAGTCGTGGTTGTTGGAGCTGCTGTTGTGGTTGTTGGTGCTGCTGTTGTGGTTGTTGGAGCGGCTGTTGTGGTTGTCGGAGCTGCAGTTGTAGTTGTTGGTGCGCTTGTTGTGGTTGTTGGTGCGGCTGTTGAGGTTGTTGGAGCTGCAGTCGTGGTTGTGGGTGCGGCTGTTGTGGTTGTTGGTGCGGCTGTTGTGGTTGTCGGAGCTGCAGTTGTAGTTGTTGGTGCGCTTGTTGTGGTTGTTGGCGCTGCAGTCGTGGTTGTTGGTGGGGCTGTTGTGGTTGTTGGACCTGCAGTCGTGGTTGTTGGAGCTGCTGTTGTGGTTGTTGGTGCTGCTGTTGTGGTTGTTGGGGCTGCTGTTGTGGTTGTTGGAGCGGCTGTTGTGGTTGTCGGAGCTGCAGTTGTAGTTGTTGGTGCGCTTGTTGTGGTTGTTGGCGCTGCAGTCGTGGTTGTTGGTGGGGCTGTTGTGGTTGTTGGAGCGGCTGTTGTGGTTGTCGGAGCTGCAGTTGTAGTTGTTGGTGCGCTTGTTGTGGTTGTTGGCGCTGCAGTCGTGGTTGTTGGTGGGGCTGTTGTGGTTGTTGGAGCGGGTGTTGTGGTTGTTGGTGCTTCTGTTGTGGTTGTTGGACCTGCAGTCGTGGTTGTTGGAGCTGCTGTTGTGGTTGTTGGTGCTGCTGTTGTGGTTGTTGGGGCTGCTGTTGTGGTTGTTGGAGCGGCTGTTGTGGTTGTCGGAGCTGCAGTTGTAGTTGTTGGTGCGCTTGTTGTGGTTGTTGGCGCTGCAGTCGTGGTTGTTGGTGGGGCTGTTGTGGTTGTTGGAGCGGGTGTTGTGGTTGTTGGTGCTTCTGTTGTGGTTGTTGGACCTGCAGTCGTGGTTGTTGGAGCTGCTGTTGTGGTTGTTGGTGCTGCTGTTGTGGTTGTTGGAGCGGCTGTTGTGGTTGTCGGAGCTGCAGTTATAGTTGTTGGTGCGCTTGTTGTGGTTGTTGGCGCTGCAGTCGTGGTTGTTGGTGGGGCTGTTGTGGTTGTTGGAGCGGCTGTTGTGGTTGTCGGAGCTGCAGTTGTAGTTGTTGGTGCGCTTGTTGTGGTTGTTGGCGCTGCAGTCGTGGTTGTTGGTGGGGCTGTTGTGGTTGTTGGACCTGCAGTCGTGGTTGTTGGAGCTGCTGTTGTGGTTGTTGGTGCTGCTGTTGTGGTTGTTGGGGCTGCTGTTGTGGTTGTTGGAGCGGCTGTTGTGGTTGTCGGAGCTGCAGTTGTAGTTGTTGGTGCGCTTGTTGTGGTTGTTGGCGCTGCAGTCGTGGTTGTTGGTGGGGCTGTTGTGGTTGTTGGAGCGGCTGTTGTGGTTGTCGGAGCTGCAGTTGTAGTTGTTGGTGCGCTTGTTGTGGTTGTTGGCGCTGCAGTCGTGGTTGTTGGTGGGGCTGTTGTGGTTGTTGGAGCGGGTGTTGTGGTTGTTGGTGCTTCTGTTGTGGTTGTTGGACCTGCAGTCGTGGTTGTTGGAGCTGCTGTTGTGGTTGTTGGTGCTGCTGTTGTGGTTGTTGGGGCTGCTGTTGTGGTTGTTGGAGCGGCTGTTGTGGTTGTCGGAGCTGCAGTTGTAGTTGTTGGTGCGCTTGTTGTGGTTGTTGGCGCTGCAGTCGTGGTTGTTGGTGGGGCTGTTGTGGTTGTTGGAGCGGCTGTTGTGGTTGTCGGAGCTGCAGTTGTAGTTGTTGGTGCGCTTGTTGTGGTTGTTGGCGCTGCAGTCGTGGTTGTTGGTGGGGCTGTTGTGGTTGTTGGAGCGGGTGTTGTGGTTGTTGGTGCTTCTGTTGTGGTTGTTGGACCTGCAGTCGTGGTTGTTGGAGCTGCTGTTGTGGTTGTTGGTGCTGCTGTTGTGGTTGTTGGGGCTGCTGTTGTGGTTGTTGGAGCGGCTGTTGTGGTTGTCGGAGCTGCAGTTGTAGTTGTTGGTGCGCTTGTTGTGGTTGTTGGCGCTGCAGTCGTGGTTGTTGGTGGGGCTGTTGTGGTTGTTGGAGCGGGTGTTGTGGTTGTTGGTGCTTCTGTTGTGGTTGTTGGACCTGCAGTCGTGGTTGTTGGAGCTGCTGTTGTGGTTGTTGGTGCTGCTGTTGTGGTTGTTGGAGCGGCTGTTGTGGTTGTCGGAGCTGCAGTTATAGTTGTTGGTGCGCTTGTTGTGGTTGTTGGCGCTGCAGTCGTGGTTGTTGGTGGGGCTGTTGTGGTTGTTGGAGCGGCTGTTGTGGTTGTCGGAGCTGCAGTTGTAGTTGTTGGTGCGCTTGTTGTGGTTGTTGGCGCTGCAGTCGTGGTTGTTGGTGGGGCTGTTGTGGTTGTTGGACCTGCAGTCGTGGTTGTTGGAGCTGCTGTTGTGGTTGTTGGAGCGGCTGTTGTGGTTGTCGGAGCTGCAGTTGTAGTTGTTGGACCTGCAGTCGTGGTTGTTGGAGCTGCTGTTGTGGTTGTTGGTGCTGCTGTTGTGGTTGTTGGAGCGGCTGTTGTGGTTGTCGGAGCTGCAGTTGTAGTTGTTGGTGCGCTTGTTGTGGTTGTTGGTGCGGATGTTGTGGTTGTTGTAGCGGCTGTTGTGGTTGTTGGAGCTGCTGTCGTGGTTGTGGGTGCGCCTGTTGTGGTTGTTGGAGCCGCAGTTGTGGTTGTTGGAGCTGCAGTCGTTGTTGTGGGTGCGGCTGTTGTGGTTGTTGGAACTGCAGTTGTGGTTGTTGGTGCGGCTGTTGTGGTTGTTGGAGTGGGTGTAGTGGTTGTTGGAGCTGCAGTAGTGGTTGTTGGAGCCGCAGTTGTGGTTGTTGGAGCCGCAGTTGTGGTTGTTGGAGCGGTTGTAGTGGTTGTTGGTGCGGCTGTTGAGGTTGTTGGAGCTGCAGTCGTGGTTGTGGGTGCGGCTGTTGTGGTTGTTGGTGCGGCTGTTGCGGTTGTTGGAGCTGCAGTCGTGGTTGTGGGTGCGGCTGTTGTGGTTGTTGGTGCTGCTGTTGTGGTTGTTGGAGCTGCAGTTGTGGTTGTTGGTGCGCTTGTTGTGGTTGTTGGTATTGCTGTCGTGGTTGTTGGTGGGGCTGTTGTGGTTGTTGGAGCTGCAGTTGTGGTTGTTTGAGCTGCAGTTGTGGTTGTTGGTGCGCTTGTTGTGGTTGTTGGCGCTGCAGTCGTGGTTGTTGGTGGGGCTGTTGTGGTTGTTGGAGCTGCAGTTGTGGTTGTTGGAGCTGCAGTTGTGGTTGTTGGTATTGCTGTCGTGGTTGTTGGGGCTGCTGTTGTGGTTGTTGGAGCGGCTGTTGTGGTTGTTGGAGCTGCAGTTGTGGTTGTTGGTGCGCTTGTTGTGGTTGTTGGCGCTGCAGTCGTGGTTGTTGGTGGGGCTGTTGTGGTTGTTGGAGCTGCAGTTGTGGTTGTTGGAGCTGCAGTTGTGGTTGTTGGTATTGCTGTCGTGGTTGTTGGGGCTGCTGTTGTGGTTGTTGGAGCGGCTGTTGTGGTTGTTGGAGCTGCAGTTGTGGTTGTTGGTGCGCTTGTTGTGGTTGTTGGCGCTGCAGTCGTGGTTGTTGGTGGGGCTGTTGTGGTTGTTGGAGCGGGTGTTGTGGTTGTTGGACCTGCAGTCGTGGTTGTTGGAGCTGCTGTTGTGGTTGTTGGTGCTGCTGTTGTGGTTGTTGGGGCTGCTGTTGTGGTTGTTGGAGCGGCTGTTGTGGTTGTCGGAGCTGCAGTTGTAGTTGTTTGTGCGCTTGTTGTGGTTGTTGGCGCTGCAGTCGTGGTTGTTGGTGGGGCTGTTGTGGTTGTTGGAGCTGCAGTTGTGGTTGTTTGAGCTGCAGTTGTGGTTGTTGGTGCGCTTGTTGTGGTTGTTAGCGCTGCAGTCGTGGTTGTTGGTGGGGCTGTTGTGGTTGTTGGAGCTGCAGTTGTGGTTGTTGGAGCTGCAGTTTTGGTTGTTGGTATTGCTGTCGTGGTTGTTGGGGCTGCTGTTGTGGTTGTTGGAGCGGCTGTTGTGGTTGTTGGAGCTGCAGTTGTGGTTGTTGGTGCGCTTGTTGTGGTTGTTGGCGCTGCAGTCGTGGTTGTTGGTGGGGCTGTTGTGGTTGTTGGAGCTGCAGTTGTGGTTGTTGGAGCTGCAGTTGTGGTTGTTGGTATTGCTGTCGTGGTTGTCGGAGCTGCAGTTGTAGTTGTTGGTGCGCTTGTTGTGGTTGTTGGCGCTGCAGTCGTGGTTGTTGGTGGGGCTGTTGTGGTTGTTGGAGCTGCAGTTGTGGTTGTTTGAGCTGCAGTTGTGGTTGTTGGTGCGCTTGTTGTGGTTGTTGGCGCTGCAGTCGTGGTTGTTGGTGGGGCTGTTGTGGTTGTTGGAGCTGCAGTTGTGGTTGTTGGAGCTGCAGTTGTGGTTGTTGGTATTGCTGTCGTGGTTGTTGGGGCTGCTGTTGTGGTTGTTGGAGCGGCTGTTGTGGTTGTTGGAGCTGCAGTTGTGGTTGTTGGTGCGCTTGTTGTGGTTGTTGGCGCTGCAGTCGTGGTTGTTGGTGGGGCTGTTGTGGTTGTTGGAGCGGGTGTTGTGGTTGTTGGTGCTTCTGTTGTGGTTGTTGGACCTGCAGTCGTGGTTGTTGGAGCTGCTGTTGTGGTTGTTGGACCTGCAGTCGTGGTTGTTGGAGCTGCTGTTGTGGTTGTTGGTGCTGCTGTTGTGGTTGTTGGTGCTGCTGTTGTGGTTGTTGGAGCGGCTGTTGTGGTTGTCGGAGCTGCAGTTGTAGTTGTTGGTGCGCTTGTTGTGGTTGTTGGCGCTGCAGTCGTGGTTGTTGGTGGGGCTGTTGTGGTTGTTGGACCTGCAGTCGTGGTTGTTGGAGCTGCTGTTGTGGTTGTTGGTGCTGCTGTTGTGGTTGTTGGGGCTGCTGTTGTGGTTGTTGGAGCGGCTGTTGTGGTTGTCGGAGCTGCAGTTGTAGTTGTTGGTGCGCTTGTTGTGGTTGTTGGCGCTGCAGTCGTGGTTGTTGGTGGGGCTGTTGTGGTTGTTGGAGCGGGTGTTGTGGTTGTTGGTGCTTCTGTTGTGGTTGTTGGACCTGCAGTCGTGGTTGTTGGAGCTGCTGTTGTGGTTGTTGGTGCTGCTGTTGTGGTTGTTGGAGCGGCTGTTGTGGTTGTCGGAGCTGCAGTTGTAGTTGTTGGTGCGCTTGTTGTGGTTGTTGGCACTGCAGTCGTGGTTGTTGGTGGGGCTGTTGTGGTTGTTGGAGCTGCAGTCGTGGTTGTTGGAGCTGCAGTTGCGGTTGTTGGTGCTGCTGTTGTGGTTGTTGGGGCTGCTGTTGTGGTTGTTGGAGCTGCAGTCGTGGTTGTTGTACCTGCAGTGGTGGTTGTATCAGCTGTTGTGGTTGTTGTTGCTGCTTCCGTGGTTGTTGGAGCTGCAGTCGTGGATGTAGGTGTGGCTGTTGTGGTTGTTGGATTCGCCATCATCGTTGTTGGTGCAGCTGTTGTGATTTTGCAACATGTGATAGTTATTCTAGTTGTTTTGATACACATTTTTTGCATCCCTGAATCTCCATTTGCGAAAACATTATTTGCTATTCAGAAGTTTGATATATTAATTTTTCATTTTTCCAAATAATATCTTCCTGTTTGTTGTACACAGATATATTTCCCTTTCTATGTTCAGTAAATTCCATTTTCTTAACTACTTTCTATTAATCAGGTTGTCAGTATTAGGAGCCATTTGATTTCTTTTGTGATCTTATGAACCAAAGTTGTATTTTGGAATGCAACGGGACTTCCGAGTTGCACTGATTGGGACATATGGATTGTTTCTGTATAATGCTGTAGTTGACTGGAGTTATTCTTATAAAACATGTTCTTTTTTTCCTTTTTTTTTTTTGTTCTCCTAGGTCAGGGTCGGCAACCTGCGGCTCTTTAGTCCTTATAGTGCAGCTCCGCGTGGTTTGGGAAAATAAATTAGAAGTATTTAGCTGAAGTGTATTTTATTTATGTTACTTTTTTTAAAACTTGTAGTTCTAAATTGGAAGATTATTGTGACATTGAGATATAAAAATAAAATTCTATTTTATTATTTTTTCTTTGCTCAAAATAAGTGTCACATTCGCGGAAGCCGGTATGCCTGACGAAATGCCGTGCATTTATCGAGACTTTCAACCCCAGGTAGGCCAGTTATGAATCTTCGGATCCACATTGTCAACAGCTATTCTCCACCGTGAACTATGTTAAAAAGAAACACCGCTCACGCCTCACAGATGGCAGCTTACAGACCTGCGTAAAGATGAAAGTACAGCCTCGATTTGCAGACGCTGTGCGCATGCAGCCAGCTGTAGCTTTTCAGCTCACAGCCCGACACATACCAACACAACAGCATAGATAGCACAGACGTTAAGGCGGCGAGGCGTGATAGCGGGTGCCGCTCAGGTGCGTCTGCCTCCCCTGCAGCGGTGCTGCAGACCACGCCCCACCACACACATTAACCTGGTAAAATACATATTTAGGCAGAATTTTGCAAATATCTATTTTTCATATTTTAGCAGCATAGTGCCTTTTTTTCCAATTATTTTTTAAAGTCAGGTCAAGTCTCCAAAAGCCCAAAGGTCAGGCGGCTCACAACAGTTTTTGTTTGCTACATGGATCATTTCAGTTCAGCTGGGTGTCTTTCCTTTTGTTATATTTTTTTAAGAGTTCAAAATGTGTTCATTACATAAATAAAATTTAATTTTCTCTGTAGCACTTCATGGATTTCATAAGCAACACACCTTAGTTGTTCACACAAAGCATAAAGGTAAAAACCAATATATACAGTGTTATCTTCATTTTAGATCTCAAAAAGTATTTGCGGCTTGCGGTGTTTTCTTTTGCGTGGAAACCGGGGCCATATGGCTCTTTGGGTCTTAAAGGTTGCTGACCCCTGCCCTAGGTAGTTTATTGCTTTGGATTTATTACTTTGTAAGTTAAAATAAGTTGATAATGGATTGGATTTGTTTGTTATTTGTTTTTGTGATTTAATTGTTTGCGTTCTTTGTGTTTCTGAAATCATATTATCCACCAGTATTTATACTCCTCTTTTTGTCTTGCTTTTTTGGTCAGTTTTAGTGCTATTTTTTGTTTATTTTCCTGTTAAGTTTGTTTTTTGTTGAATTGTTTTTTTGTGATACTTCTGTCTTATATTGCGATTAAATGCACAAGCGTTTCAGTGGTTGAAAAATGGATTATGTGTATATTTGACGCTGAATCCTTTATGTGCCTAGATTGTGTCTGTCTTTCATTCTTGACAAGCTGATAGAATAGCATGTTAAAGAATAAGAATTTAGTTCTGTATATTAAATGAACTGTACAACAATATACTTTCATTCTATAACTATTACCTCAATATACACAGGACACAGCAGTTTGTCTCAGTTTCATAGGTGAAGAAGAAAGTTTAGAATAGTGGAACATGAAAGGCATTTAGAATTTTTACATTTATTACTCACAACAAGTGTCAATGTCTGAAGTTAATTTGAGTTTAAATTATCTGAATTTTAGGAGCAGGACCACGCCTCCAGACACATCCCTTCTCGTTCTTATCTGTAGATATGATTCCCCTGTCCTACAAGCTGTTCGTTCTTGTTTTTGCGCCCCACCCTCCTTCCCCTTTTTCAGTTCTTTCACTTTTTTCACTTCTTCACTTCTCATTAGTACATGGGGATTTCCCAGGCCTGGGAGCTGCCACCAGTCTTCTCCAAGCCCTTCCCCAAACCACACCTCAATTCATGTTTAAGCCATTCACCTTTATCTACTAAAAACGCTGTCAAGCCTAAAATGAGAACGTGGGTCAAGCTAGTGAAATATAATTGTTGTTTAGCACATTTTTTCTATAACAAGCAATGTCATGAGATATGACATAGTTCAAGTAGTGAAACTTTAACGGTGCAGCCTAGGTAAACTTATGACCATGCTGTATAAATGTTTTGCCAAAATTAATTATGGCAAATAAAAGTATCACCGTTAGCCACATTTTGATATATGGCAACCTTTACCTGTTATTCCTTCTGTGTGAATATTTTTTTTAACAGTCATTTTTAATGATATTGCTAAAAGTGTCACAAATCTAGCCTCAATCATGTGCCTTAATGTTTTTAGGACCTTTTTCAGAACTGAATGATTTTAAATGGAATGATGCAAGTGTGCTATTCCATATACTGTGAGGATAACCAAATGCTGAGTCAAGAGGGGAAGAATCAGAGAGAAATTGTGGGGTTCTTTTAAGAAAAACTTTTGCCAGACATGCACTCAGAGTATTCACTGAACCCACAACTTTTAGGTATTAAAAAAATTGGGAAATTTGGCTCCACCTTGCATTACTAGGTACAACTCAACTAGATTTAGTTACTACACTCAAAATAAAGAAATGCTTAACCATTAAACTACTATGACACACAACTTTAATACAGTCTGCATATTCTCTAAAGCAATTATTCTTGAGGTTATACTTTCCAGTGCTACAACAGTTTATTGATTTTGCATCAACAGTAAGTTTAGCATCGCTTAGCTTACCTGCTAGAAGCAAGGAAACTGATATCATCAGTGCAACACCCATTGTTCAACCAGTTAAATCTGTAAAAGAAACATATGTCAAGGCTTGTTTTATGGTCTGGTTCTTTTTACTCTGCACTTGAGTTTCTGGACTTGTGTTGTTTATTTAATTCTTATATGAGGGCCCAGGGTTTTGTAACTTTATATTATTTCCTGTATTCATTCTCTTAGAATATGTAACCCTCTCTCTTTAGAGTCAAATACTTCCCTGTGTGTTCCCCTGCTTCCTGTGTCATGTCTGCTGTATTAACTCAGTGGTTCCCAAACTTTTTTTGCTGGGCCCCCCTTTGTTTTACACGAAAAACATTCGTGCCCCCCCCCCCCTCCCCCGCACACGCACTAACACATCCTCCAACCACACACACACATATTTTGCTCAATTGCGGTTTATTTCACACCTCAAACATTAAGTAAACAATTAAGCAAATACAAGTAACCTGCAATAAATTACAGGTAGTAATAAAATAAACTACTAACTCTTTTACGCTACGTCCACACCTACCCGGGTATTTTTGAAAACGCAGCTGTTTCGTCCACACGTAAACGGTGTTTCGAATCACCGAAAACGGAGATTTTTTTTAAAACTCCTTTATTGTAGACAAGGAATACAGAGGTCGTCTGGCAACATCAAAGGTATGTGCCTCTTTTCACGTCAGGCTGTGCGCCACGTTATTGTTTACATGAGATGAATTGCAGAATAGCAGATCGAGAGGAAATACTGTTACTGTTAATCTGACTGTCTTCAGGTTTTACACGCAGTTACTGTCCCTCCATTTACAAAGGCAGAGGCGTCACCATGTGATTATTTTACATGTAGTTGTTTTTTTTTTCCTGTGTAATAATATTCAACATTGCTATCAATAATTTTTTCAAAAAATGCCTCTCTGTGCAAAATGGGTTAAAAAACATAAACAGCTGTGGGATACTGTTTGTCCGTGATTTAGACAGGGAGAACAAATCATGGCAGGATCAGCCCGATATTATTTGTATCCCGCTGTAACTTTACTGTATACAGAGCTAACATCTCCAAAATGTCAGGAGTAGTTAGTCATTACAACAAGTGTTTGTAAACTAAAAATCAAGAATGTGGGATCCTGTTTGTCCGTGATTTGAAGAGCCCAGCTGCTCCCAACAAAGGGAAAACCAATTCTGCAGGGGAGACCTACCTCGGCACTTGTGCAGGTGAAACCAAAGGGCAGACATGCTTCACCATATTTTCTAGTCTTTGGCTTATAATGAAGTTGGTCTGGAAACATATTCAGCGATACTTCATCTCCTGCTTTGCGTGTCTGTGGGCGCCCGTGCTAGCAGTGTCCAAGCCTTTTGTTTTTTTCCCTTTCTTAATGCGCCCCCCGCCATGGCTCTGCCCCCCCCCCCCCCCCCCCCCCCCCCCCCAGGGAGTGGGCCCCACACTTTGGGGAGGTCTGTATTAACTTAATTAGTGTGTCTGTCTTCCCCTTTAGTTGTCACTTTATCTGGATTTTATAATTTTTGTCATTTTGGCTGTATCACAATAAACCTAATCAACAGCTCATTTGTTGCTCAATGCTGCCTGGCTGTGAGTGTGCACTTGGTTCCTCATCTCCACAACTAGGGATGAAGGACTGGTTCTTGCAGCAATCTGGTTTCCAGTAATTCAGTTCCTTGGAATTGCTTGCCTATTTATTCAGCTTATAGGTTCCTTTTAGACTTACATTACAATAACCTCAAGAAGTGATATCAATATTGGAATTCCTAAATTCTTATCAATTCCCATCCCTATCTACACCACATACACAAACATGCACACACAAAATCTGCCATTATGTTACTAAGTTAAAAAATTTAGTAAGTGGAATTTTAAGTGTAATTAATATTATTATGCTTTAAAATGAAATGATAAATCATGACTATTTAAAAAATCATATTGGTACAAACATCATTAGTTTTATAAGTCATAATACAAAAAAAAAATCAGATTTACAGTACAGAAAATATGTTCCATTGTACTTACCAAAACTGGAATCAAATGGAAATGTTTTAATTCCTGTTTTTTTATCTGTAGATGTCTTCAATTTCTTTTTATTTTAAAATGGTGCAGTTCACCTCTTTGCTTTGGTAAATCTTTCACCTTATGTTCCTGTCAAAACACCTTTCGTCCTTTTATATTTCAGCAGAATTGGGGCTAATGACGTAAGTGAGAAATGATTGATGAGGTTGTGGCACCTCTAGAATGTCACATCACAGGATTCACAAGTTTGTCAAGCCACGTTTCTTGGCCTAATATAACATTGCCTCTCCCTTCTTTATGTTTCATAAGAGTGACTCAAAGATATAATGACAGACCAAATACAGAATTCTAGTATGGTGAGAAGAAGTTGTAAGAAATGAAAGAGATGTATGATCAAAGTAAATGGACATCTTTACAGAGTGTGAGCCTCTCGAGTTATTTACCACACGACACGACAACTTTATAGTGATATACTGTAACTCAGAATCACAGCTAAATTTCCTGATATTTTTCCAAGTGATTGCAAACTCATTAAATCAAAATGATTTAATATGAAATTATAATATCTCATAATTGAAACATGACATGTATCAGTAGGAAGTACTTTATATTGACATTCTAAAAGTGCTTTTACTACTTTGTTAGAACAATTTGTTTTAAAAGTGGCTCAATAATACATTTTCGATCACACTGATTTTATTCATTTAATATCCCCTCTCTGTTTACTGCATAGAAAGGATAAAATGCTTTGAATTATTGTTTAAACACTTTGATCTTATTTGTTTCATTTTGTTCATACATTTTTTCTAAGCCAAGACAAGGAGACTTTGCAAGGCGGTTTCTGAGAGTTCAAAGAAATGCAAAGGAATCTGGCATTGAGCACCAACAGAATTACTGAAATGAAAGTGAAAATAGCTGCTTATGTGTTTTACATCAAGGCTCCAATTTGATAATTTTAGCAAGGTCTTTCCTGTTGTTTTTAAATATGCACTTTCTGCAGATGCCCAACAATGGGGAATGGCGATGTATTCATATGTAAATGCTTTCTCATACTTTCAAATGACAGTTCTGCCGAAGAGTTCAAAATAAGAATAAACAAACAAAGAAACAAGAACAAGATTTCAAGAATATTGGTCCAGCTTAACATGCTATTTATGTATTTTCTCCATCATAACAACAACTTAACTCGCAGCTTACTTATTGAGTCATTAAGCTGGCTGCAGCTTTAGCATTACCTTCATAAAACACAGCAACAATTCCTCATCTAAAAAAACTGTGAATCTTTTGTTGAACTTTCATCATCTCCAGTTCCTCTTTTAAATTCTGCTTTTGAGAGAAAACATTTTAGAAGCAAAGTGTAATTAGATTTGATATTTGCAGGTGAGTTTGTCAAACCAGAATTTTCAGCAAATGCCTCTCCATCACGCCTTCAGGTTAAGAGAAAATTTGGTTTGAAAAATGTTGAACAAGCCTTGTAGTGCAAATGTGATCGAGGGAGAGGGGCATCATACAAATAGCATAGTTCTTTCACCATAGTTCTTTAAGAACAAATGCAGTCTACAAAACAGTGATGAACTGTTGCAACACCAAAGAGTAACACCTTGGGAATGTATAGGTCACACCTCTTCTTTGGAAATTTTGTCAGTCAGACAATAAATTATAGATAGTGGCTTATTTAATATTTTTTTAAAATCCTTTTCTTGAGGACCTAGCCTGAATGTGGCTAAGCATTAGAGTTAAATTGACCCACCATATATTCAGAATATAGAGGCCCTGTCTCAATATGTGTACTTGTGAGTACTTGCGTTCTCGTGTTCTCGTGATACGTCATCAGTCGGAGATCAAGTACTGTTTGCATCAAGCTGAGAACGCGAAAAAGTCCCAGATGTGTTCTCGCTCTGCCCATTTTATCGAGCATGCATCGGTGGAGACTTGTGTGGACTTGGTACAGCTACATATCCCAGAATGCATTTCGTCCAAAACTCAAACGCAGCAATGGTGGATAAGCGGGGCTAAAAACTTTTGAATATTACTCTTTCTGGGTCACAAAATAAACTTAAGTTATTTTCAAGCCAGAATGTAGCTTTGTAAACTTCAAATATCTGCTCGATTTATCAAGATATCATATATTTCCAAACGTGCTCCGACGTTTTTGGAGACGTCTGTGACCCGCCAGCTCCATAGCAGACAGCGAGGTCGAGGATCATTAGAGCCGGCAAGAACAGCGGACTCCCGGCACATCGTTTCCAACCCCCCCGCGGTCTTTTTGCTACTCAGGTTAAACAAACCCCAATCCCCAGTAGCTGTCTATTGTATTGAGTGTCCACTAAAATAAAAATAAAAGCGTTCTAACATCTCACCTGCTTGTTTTTATTAAGGTATGTACACTATTGATGTGACGTTCTGTATCGAGGTTTCAAAGCTTGTGTCGAGTAATGGAGGGGGCGTTTCCACGATGCGCGTAATGAGGCTTACTTCATTTATGGAAGGAGCTGAAAATGATGATGTCCGAAGCCTCGCTGCCCGGCTGTACCACGTGACTGGTTCAGGAAGTGGTTTGAACTTTACGGGAGCTATGACAGCGATATAAACCCCTCAGACTTCATTCAAAATGTAGGTGTTTGATGGAGAGTTGCGGTTAGTGAGAGTTTGGAGACAGTTTGGAGGTTTAGGAGATTGAGGAGAGAAAGTCAGGAGAGAATGGAGCCAGCTAAGTCATTCCCTGTGTGGGAACATTTTGATCTTATATCTCCCAACAAGGTATGTAAATTTCTACAGAAGATGTATTTTCATAATACTGATTGTGCAATACATTTTATGTTAAGCTGTCTTTACTTTTGTACAAGGTGAAGTGTTTCCTATGTGCCAGGGAGCTGGGATATAACAACAACACCTCATCCATGCTTAGGCACTACAGAGCTTTGCATGAGAATAAGGGGAACACTGATTGTGGAGCAAGACCAGGTGAGCCATCAAATGCAATGATAATATAGCATGCTGTAATGTTACTAAATGATATAACAATATCATACAACTGCAATAAGTTACGTGTGTGATATTTATATTTGTGCTTTGTCTTTATTGTCTTTCCTCAGGAGAACAATCTCAAATAGATGAAGACCTGTTTAGCATGGTGATTGAGGACTCCCAGCCATTTAGCATTGTGGAGAACAAAGGATTTAAAAGATTTGTTAAATCATTAAATCCTAGCTATGTTCTCCCCACTAAAGGTTATAAAAGCAGTGAACAGGCAGGATAAAATGTGAACAGGCAGGACTGAGGTTCAAAGCCTCAGTGCAGCCACGCCGTACTTTCAAACAAAATGTTTTTTCTTTCCTTTAGGCCCTGACAGTCATGGTGGAGGCCAGGTACCAGGAGATGAAGGAGAAAGCTAAGGCCAGCATTGAGAAGGCAGCAGCTGTGAGTCTGACATCAGATATGTGGACCTCCATCAACACAGAGGCCTATCTTGCAGTCACCTGCCATTTTGTTGATGAGTCCAGCACATTAAACACCGTTGTTTTAGGAGTGCAATATTTTCCTAATGCACACACTACAGAAAATATTGCACAAGTGAAAGGCTCACTCATGACAGAATGGGCAATTACTGACAAAGTCACATGCCTAGTAACAGATGGGGCTGCCAATATGGAGACTTGTGCAAGGGAGCTACGACTCAAACATACCATATGCATAGCTCACACCCTGAATTTAGTGGTGAAGAAGGCCCTTGACCAGACCCCTGAGCTCTCTGCCATCTGAGCCAAGTCCAGGAAGATCGTGGGATATTTCAGGAGCAGTACCACTGCAAAGGTAAGATGCCTTAATTACAGTTTCTTTAATGCTACTTAAGTGTGTAGTTCTGCTCCCTTGACAATCTAATGTATGCTTTTTTAATTGTATTTTGTAAGGAGAGGCTTTCAGTGGTGCAGGAACAACTAAGGAAGTCTCAACTCAAACTAATACAGGAAGTGGAAACCTGCTGGAACAGCACTTATAATATGCTGGAAAGACTGTTAGAGCAAAGGGAGCCAGTGGGTGCTTTGGCAAGTCTCACAACAGACATCCCACCTGTTTCATCCGAGGAATTTGGTATAATTTCAGAGTGTCTGGTTGTCCTAGCACCATTTAGCGATGCAACCACTGAGCTCTCTCAGGAAAAAAGGGTGTCTGGGTCAAAGGTCATACCTTTGCTCACTATGCTGGATCATTGCCTCAATGAACAAATGGAAAAATCACCATCCATTGGGTCTTCTCTGGCTCAGAAGCTAAGGATGCTATTGAGAGAGAAGCTGGATAAAATACAAACCATGAGCATTATGTTCCTTGCGACACTGCTGGACCCAAGGTTCAGAAAACTCGGGTTACTCAGCCCTGCAAAAGCTAGCGAAGCAGAAAAAAGACTGAAAGCAGAATGTGCTTCCGTAATGAGGGCCTCCACCACCTCCTCTTCCTCCGCACCACCACCACAGCCATCAACGTCAAAAACTGTTGAGGCTGTTTCCCACGGTACTATTGTTATTGCATTTGAGTTGCATTTATATAAACTGATTGTTGGGATGTCCTCTGTATCTATTATTGTACGATCTACTGTACAATATAAAGCGCCTTGAGGCGACTGTTGTTGTGATTTGGCGCTATATAAATAAAATTGGATTGAAAATTGAATTGTTAGTATCACATAAAACTCTCCTTATTGTTTAGGTAACAACCTGTGGCGTCGCCTGGATGAAAGTGTCAGGCAGACACAGACACAAAATGTGACAGCAGACGCGAATATTGAGGTCCAACGGTACATGATGGAGCCAAATATTGGAAGGCTGGAGGACCCCCTTAAATACTGGGAGAGACAAAAATATGTCTATCCTCACTTATATAAGTTAGCACTGACATACCTGTGTACCCCTGCCTCATCTGTGCCCTGTGAGCGAATGTTTTCAAAAGCAGGGGAAATATTGTCCAAAAAAAGAAATCGGCTACGACCTGCCACAGTGGAGAAACTGTTGTTTTTAAATAAAAACCAATGATGTGTCCCCTAAACACTAATCACTGTCCATACCTCAACGTTACAAAAGCACAACCACTGTCCATACCCCAACCACACCTCACCTCACAGTAAATGATCATTTCCATTTTAAGCATTTCCAAATAATCATTTTCCATACTGCCAGTATAAATATACACAGTATGCTGCCATCACTACAATATACATGTTTTACACACTCCTTTTGTTGTTGACATTTACAGGCTGTGTGCAAAATGCCACACTCTTCAAATTCATGCCAACTAATATTTTTATGTCCAGTAGATGTCCTACTAGAGCTTCAAGACGCTTTGCGCTGGGATGAACCAATTGGATGAAAGGCTTCAATGTACACTATTTTTATTAATAGAGATTTCGCTACTGAGGTTAAACATGATATATAAGTCACTTAGATCACTTCTAAATGTTAATGTTTGGTTTATTTCAGTGTTTTATTTGTTCCTGAGTAAACCGGTTTGGCTGTGATTAAAGTTAAGCTTCATATACTCACAGTTAAATTAAGAGGGGACGGCAGTAAAAACTCCAGACCTGTGACATCATCAAGTACGCTGGTGTTCAAGTACATCATCAAGTACGTGGTCTGTCAATCTCTATTGAGATTGACAGACCACGTGACTTTCGCGCATTGCATGCCGGGAACTCGTGGCAAAACAATCCAAGTACCGCATCAAATGCAAACTGCGGTCAAGTGAGCCGTCACTTACGAAGTCACAGTCAAGCTAGCCGCACCGCCAGCCGCACCTAAAATGTTGTTGCACTACTCTTACGCATATTACGGTATGGGTGCCGACTGGCTTAGAAACGCAGTCTTTTGTATCCTGACACTATTTTACTTCACAATCCACTCCCAGTTTTGGTGTATCCCCACTTTTCCCCCTGTGATCCACAGCCCAAATTACTGTATGATTCAGAGAAAATTAACAATAAAATTTACCCAATATACTCTACTGTACTTTTAATATCATCTTTGAGCTCAGATTACAGGAAAACTGTAAGAGGTGATGCAGATATTTCACTCTGCACCCTGTGATCCACAGCCAAATTTACTGTACGGTTTTTGAGAATGCTGTGTTAACAGAGTATGACAAAGGCTAAGAAAATATACTGCCTAAAATAATATCAAATTTAAACAACAAATTACAAAATTGCCACATCTGCTGTTATTACCATGTGTTCGATAGAACATTATTTAGTCATAGAAAATACATATCTGTCAGGATTTGTGTCGTGGATGAGAGAAGGAGGACCCAAACGCTGGACTCACAGGTAGGTAGGTGAAGGTTGGTGTTTATTGTCGATGGAGTGAACAAACAGAACAGAGGTAGGAAATGGCTGGCTGGCTGGATGACTGACTGAATGACTGAAGGACTGACTGACTGACTGACTGAAAGACTGAATGGCTGGCTGACTGAACGCAGGCAGAAACGACAACATAACATCAATGACACGACAATGAACGAGTGGAAACACAGGACTTAAATACACAGACTGATGAGGATGATAATGAGAGACCGGTGAGTACACAGCTGAACTAATCTGGTTAATAACACAAGAGATGAGCTGACACAGGAAAAGCAGGAAGTGAGAACATTGATGTGGCACCATAACCTAAATGTGACAAAACTGAAAACACTGGGTCACTGACCCAGGAACCCTGACAGTACCCCCCCCCCCCCCCCTTTCAAAGGCCGGCACCCGACGGCCAAAAGAGAAAAAGACCAGAACAGGGCGGGCGGAGGGGGCCCAGGACGGAGGGACAGAGTCCACACAGAGACAGTTCAGGTGGGCGGTCATGGGGCCCATGTCCGAGACGAGACAGTTCTGGTGGGCGGCCGCGAGGAAGGCAGCGGCGGCCACTGAGCAGGTCCGGTGGGCGGCCACGCCGGCGATGACATCCAGAACGTGGCTGGGGTGACGGCGCGGCAGCCGCAGGGCCAGGCGAAGCAGAAGCCGAATCTGAGGCTGGACCGGGCGAAACAGAAGCCGAGGCTGAGGCTGGACCAGGTGACGGCACGGGTGACGGGGCTGGAGACAGGCAGGGCCAGCGGGCTCGGAAACCCCTGGCTGAGGAGTAGGAGAGCTCACAGCTGGCTCTGGGTGCTGTGGCTGCAGGTCCGGGAACTGAACAGGATGGTGGATGAGTGACTGGACCAGAGACTGATCAGGAGATTGGGCAACGGGCAACTGAACTACAGGGTACTGGATGACAGACTGAACTGACGGGACTACAGAAGACTGGACAGACTGGAGGACGGGCGACTGGGAGACAGGAGGCGACTGGACTGACTGGACAGGAGCAGACTGGACTGACTGAACTAGAGGGGACTGGAGGACAGGAGGAGACTGAACTAGAGGAGACTGGAGGACAGGAGGAGACTGAACTGATTGGAGGGCAGGAGGAGACTGAACTGACTGGAGGGCAGGAGGAGACTGAACTACAGGGGACTGGAGTGAAGGGCAAACAGCAGGTGAGTGAACTGACTGGGCCGGATGCTGAACAGCAGGTGAGTGGACTGACTGGAGTGGAGGCTGAACAGCAGGTGAGGGAACTGACTGGAGCGGAGATGCTAAGGGATGAACAGCGGTTGGCGTGGCTGACGACGGAGCTGAGGTTGGTGTGGCTAATGGCTGAGCTATAGACTGAGCTAGTGAAGGAGATAGAGCTACAGCCTGGGCTAGCAAAGCTGGTGCCTGAGCAGGGGACAGGTCAGCTAATCTAACTAGGGACAGTGCGAGGGCGTGAAAGGCTGGGTCAGGAGGTGGACGAAGTGGTGAAGTAGCAGGTGGACCGGTTAGCTCTTCCAGGCCTCTAGGGAGGTCAGGCTGGGTTCTGGCTGCCCTCAGCCTGGGCGCTAGGACAGGCACGGGAGGTGGCTGGACACCAGTCACCCCCACCCGAGAAACAGAAGCGGGTGTGGAGGTAGACTGGGTCGCAGCTGCCCTCCTCCTGGGAGCTGGCACTGGTGTGGGTGTAGACTGGGCCCTAGCCATCTGAGGAGGTGAAACGGCTGAAGGGGAAGGCCGAATCTGGGCTGCCGTGCTGGTGGGAAATGGCTGAGTAATGGGTGTGGAAATAGTGACTGGGTGTGTGATAGTGGCAGGTTTATCGGGGATTGTTCTGGTTTTTCTGCCACCGCTATTTACAGTCTTTAACTGAACAGTCTTTGGGGGAGCAGAGCAGAAAAACTCTTCCCAGTCCACAGAATCCTCCAGGAGGGAAACATCCCATGAATCAGAGATGGGTTTATTATTGGTTTTAAGTGGAGAATCATATGAGGGTGGAAAACAGTCACTGGAACTCACCACCGGTAATTGCTGGAAATAGTCCATTTTATTGCGGCGTGTGCGCCGCTTTCTCCGGGAAGAGGAAGCGGGCGAGGTACACAGCCAAGCCTCTGGCATGGGAGCCTCTGTTGAGCCGAGGTGGGAGGCGGAGCTGCTGTGCCATGGCGAGGTTGAAGGTCCGGTGAATGAGGCTGGTGGCGTGTGAGCAAGGAGCGGACCCGCGAGAGAGGGAGCCGCTGAAGCGCGGCGCGAAATGCCCACTCTCCGCGGCAGATGCTCCGGTGCATGGGATGTAGCAGGTGGGTGAACGCGGCGTCTCCGAGGCCCGCCCAGAGCCAAGCGAGTACCCTCGAAGACGTGCTCTCGGTCCGCGAAGAGTAGTGATGTGCGATACCACAGATTTCCTTTCCGATCTGATACCAAGTAAAATTCAGGGTGGTATCGACGATACTGATCCGATACCAATACTTTGTACAAAAACGTATTTTATTTATTGTGTCTTTTATTGTATCTCAAATTATAGTGTCATAATGATTACAGGACATCAGATTACTTGTTCTTATCACTTAATAATGCAGAATTCATCATATAGAAATAAAAAACCTGAAGTTGTGCGCTATTTGAACACCTTGCCTGCCTGCAGCTCTAAAGGACTCCGTGAGAGATGTCTGTCTTGCCCTAGCAGCACCTGTCCCTGTCCACTCCTCCTCTTCAGTTCGCCTCAACATATGCTCGTCATATTTTGTGATAGGATTTACACTGAGGTGTTTGACAAATTTGTGGTGTTACCACAACACCTCACTTTCTTGCCACATGTATCGCAAACCACGTCTCGGCTGTTTGTGGATGTAAAATACGTCCGCACATGACTCCAATTACGCTCAGCCATTGTTGTGAGTGCGCACGCCAAGGGGCTGCGACACATTTATACAGCCGTATTTCGCACATGACTATGAAAGGCGGAAGAGGAAGTAGTTCCATCCAAAGTAGACAATACGAATGAAAATCACTGGTATCGGAGGAATCGATATTTCTTTTTTTTTTTTTTTTTTTTTGCCTGTCCCGTTTGGCTCTTTTGCCATCAGAATTGTTGTCTAAAGGCAAAGAAAGATGCCCAGCGGATTTACTTTACCAAATTGACCATCCCAGCCTTGCCGTAATGGTCCATTTGATTCACCTTTTATTGTTTATTTTATTTTTCACTTACTGAATACGGGACAGACTTGACTGGGGGAAAGAAGGGGAGAACGAAAGAGGGAAAGAGAAACAGCTGAGAAGAGGGACAGGGGAGAAGGGCAAAAGACAAAAACCAACAGAATGGGCAGAGAAAAAAAAAAAGAAAAAAAATGCATATATCAATCACCTGGATCACCTGCTGAGAAAGAAAAAAGAAAACAAGCAGAAGAGAACAAGAGTAATAGAATAAACAACATCACAATGATATATGGGAATATGACAGTAAATACACCCTCTAGCAGATCATTACATGAAGGAACCTTTAAAAAAAAAAACAAGCGCGTCCATGCTCACAGGTGTACACACGGGTGTAGTTTGTGGGTGTGATCACCCGTGTGTACACCTGTGAGCATGGACGCGCTTGTTTTTTTTTTTAAAGGTTCCTTCATGTAATGATCTGCTAGAGGGTGTGGGGGGGCCACAGCCCCGTCCTCCAGGGCATGAAGCAGGTATGGAGGAGATCAAAACTCCAGACATCCAGAGGCCCCCAGAACACAAGAGACCAAGGAAGACTAACAGAGGGGCAGCCGCGCCACTGTCCCAGAAAGAGCTGAGGAGAGTCCCAGATGAGGGCTCACTCAGCAGCCGCGGAGCAGAAGCCAGGGGGAGTTGCAGTGACGCGCCCGTGAGCTCCGCCGGCAGCCAGCTGTGCCTGAGTGACCGAGCCCCAGGCCGAGAGGCCGGGGGCACCCCACCTCCGAAGTGGCCCGAGCGAGCCCCAGGCTCCAGGCCCCGATAAGCGGCCACCAAGGAGTGAGCCGGTGTGTACCTGGACGCCCATCCCCGGACACAAAGAACCACCAACGCACCGATGTCTGAGGGAGTCCGCCACTGGCAGGGGGAAGTGGTGGTAGGGGGAGATAGGCCTCCAAACCTTGGAGGGCCTGAGATGTCCCCAGAGAAGTGGCGTCTGATACCCAACCTGACATATAGACACAGACATACAGGCACACACATATACAAACATCCATTCCCACCCTCATGCTCTCATATGCACTCACTCCACACTCAACCAACGTGGAGACAGACATAAAGAGACGCTGTACACACGATCACACTCCCCAAGCGTACTCTACAAACCGGGTCTAGGTACCCTTGCCCCTGGAGGGGGGAACTGCACCCAGACCCAGGTGGTGTTACCCTTTTCCCTGCGGTGGGGGGAGGCAGACCGCCCCGACTCCGTAGCAGCAGGGCGGCCCCACACTCCAGACCGCAGTCGGACGGCCAACTCCTCCTCCTAGCCCCCCCGCTCCAGCAGGGCGCAGAGAATGGGGGTGAAAGAAGACTCCAAACCTCCCTCCACCCGCTCATTGTAGTGTTGATGCATGTGTGTTCTAAAGTGCATTTAAAACCCAGGAGGGCATGGAGCTACCTGCCAGAGAGCAGCAGGTAAGCGCATGGTCCCTCCTGCTAGCCCTCAATGTCTACGTGTATTTAAAATTGATAGGTGGGCAACGACGCCAGGGGTGAGGTGTACACCCTGATGGTACTTTGGATTCCGTGTATCGTGCCCACCCCCAAGATCCTATATGTATGTGTAATGAGAGTGTGAGTAATGTGAATGTCTAAGTTGTGGGATAAAATTGAGGCAGAGGCAGCCAGAATGGGACAGGGGGGGTAGCCTCCTCTGCACCCTGGTGACATACCCCTACTCCAAGGTCCTGCATGTGTGGGTGGTTGTGGTGGAGCGGGAAGAGGGAGGCAGCTGGAGATGGGGAGGGAAGGAAGGGAGGGGCCAGCTCCCCCGCTGACCCCAGTAGGCACCCCCATACTCCGCGACCCGCCAGGGAAAGGGGGCCCAGGCCCATTCAGACCGGGGCCCAGTGCAGCAGCGCCTCCCGGCCCCACAGAGCCCGGGACAGTCCACCCAACCCCACCACAGAGAAAACTGCACCCACCCCACCATCCCCTCATCTTCCAGACTACATAAGACAATAAACACCCAGGCTGAGATCTTCCTCCACCTCTCCTGTATCTCCCCCTCCTGCAGAGAGAGCTCCTGAAGAGAGGAAAGCTCCTGCAAGATGTGACAATCTTCCCCACCAGTTGAAGAGCCCCCCAGGTGGCTCGATGCACCGGCGGCACCCTGCTCCAGGGCTGGGCCCCCATGCACCCACCCGCCCACAACCCCGGCAACACACCAACCAGGACCCAAGCCCCCGAGGCCCGGCCCGGGCCCCAGCCCGGAATTGATATTTCAGTATCGATCCGCAAATCACTAGCGAAGAGCCGCTGTCTCTCCTTAAGCTTTTCCACCCAAAAGGAGAGCGCTGCCTCCTGCCGCTCAAAAAGGTCCGAGTCCGCTGGGTCCACAACGCGGGGTCGTGTCATTCTGTTAGGCTTTGTGTCGTGGATGAGAGAAGGAGGACCCAAACGCTGGATACTGTCACCAGTTGTACACAACATCTGTTTGTCCACCAGTCTAATCTGTAATTCAGGTGAACCCTGTATCTTTGTAATGTTTCAAAAAATATACACTATATGTTGATGGGCATTGTCCCACTTTTCTTTCCTTTATAAGCAAGAATCTCTATGGTTTTAATGACAATTCATATACAGATTGTGGAGGACATTTAATTCAACACTCAAAAAAGTTCCTCATCAGCAGACTGTAGTACAATTTCAGCCCACCGTTAATAAACCCATCCAATGCAGGGTTATCAGAGAAATTATGCAAATGTTATGTTTTTATGTACTGGTAATCTATTTATCATTTATCATGATTCCTGCTCTGATGATTACTTTCTTCTACTTCTGTAATTTTAACAGATAAAGGATGTTGAACATTAAGCTCCAAACAGGATGAATGAGGAAGACCACAGAGGAGAATCATGGATGTAGTAAAAGAATACATGCAGATTGTTTTTTTTCATGGTGGAGGAGCAACTTCTGATACTATCTTAAAGAAAAAAACACATAAAATTGAAGAGTAAAAACAATGACAACAATATGTCTAAATTTTTTATTAATTTCTTAGAGCAAATGCAGTCTTGTCATGGTCAGAGTTGCCCACTCATATTTAACTAATTCAAGTACAATTACTGCATTTAAATGCTTATGTTCTAATAAAAGGCATTGTTTAATACTTCTTCTATGACAACCCAAATAAATCAATGGAAGGGAAATGGGAAGATTAGTCATCAGGCAAGGTTTACTGTTCATTTACCATGCCTTGATAACAGTAAGCTTATCAGAAGAAAAATGTTGGGGACGAGAACCAGGCGGCTGAGCCAGATCAAAGACATTACTAAAACAAAAAGAAGCCAACAGCTTCCCTAAAGTGGAAATAAAATAATGTGCAAAACAAAAGGCCTGTGTACCTGCTTGACACATAAGGTCAGTCACAGGATACAAAAGTGTCATCACCTGCCTAACCTAGCGTTTTTAACACGACCGTGGCTCAGGGGGTTGGGAAGCGTATCTGTAACCGGAAGGTTGCCGGTTCGATCCCCGGGCTCTCTGTCCTGGTCGTTGTGTCCTTGGGCAAGACACTTTACCCTACCGCCTACTGGTGTTGGCCAGAGGGGCCGATGGCGCGATATGGCAGCCTCGCTTCTGTCAGTCTACCCCAGGGCAGCTGTGGCTACACCTGTAGCTGCCTCCACCAGTGTGTGAATGAATAGTGGCATTGTAAGGTACCTTGAAAAGCGCTATATAAATCCAATCTATTATTATTATTAAAGTTCAGTTGAATGTGTTTGGGGTACCCCGATCTTATCTGTCCAGCCTCACACCCAAACACTCTATCCACACACACAGACACCTACTAACAAAAGTTCAAAGACAGTCAGAAGCCAACCTGCTGGCCCGGGAGCTGGTTTTTTAAAATTATCCCAGGCAAGCAATTGGTCTACTGTTCCCCAGATCAGCCAATAGAGACGTGCCAATTACCTTTGTATTGGACAATAGAATGAGGCTTGACACCTGAAAGACAAGAGTAAGAGAAAACAAAGAGCTGGGTACCATGGCATGTTGTTCCATGCTCAATTTTGATTGTCTCAGTAAATATGTTAACTGCAAAAACATTGAAAATCTAATTCAACTCACTTGTTCAATAGAAAATAATATTTTCTTTTTTGTTCGTTAATTTTCAAGTTACTATAAGTAATAGTAGTCTTAGAAGTATAAAAACAATTTTCAATTCTCATAATTTATATGAAAGTCTTAAATCGCATCTTTTACAATATATTTCAAGCATATGCCTTTGTCTTTTTCTCTGACACGCATTGTCTTTAACAGTAATATTCTGAATTACCTATACAATATCTTGCCTTTTGATTACAGGTTTCTTAATTTTTTTTTTCATACTGTAACTCGTAGAAATATTTCTGCCAATACTATTTTGCTTATATTTTATACATGAAATAACAAGGTCGCACATTGCCTTAACATTTTTTTAGTTTTTGCTTCATTATTAGAATTAAATTAGTATTATTTGTTAATTCAATGCAAACGGATGTGTGGGACAAGAGTCACATGACATATAGCCAACCCACTTTTGATCATTCGGTATTTATTGAGTCGTTGCGTCACACAGACAGATAACGTAGCTTTCATTGCGACAGGAAACGGTTATATGTGGTTACGCTGTCATTACATATAATTATTATTAGTACACTGAACTTTTCATCGAGGCCTACGTGGACAAAGGTTTTGGTTTACCCACCAACAATAAAATGGAAAAGGTGAGTAATTAACACTCACCAAAATGGGACTATTAACAAGAAACGAGAACATTCTAGCCATTTAATGCCAGTTATTTTCCTCAGTCCAATTAGAGAAAATTGTTTTAGATTGTTTGCTCTTTGTATATAGTCTTCCTCCAGAAATGCGTCTAAAATCATAATTTTTAGAATTTGAAAACTTCAATAATATTGATATACTAAACAATGGAGAGCATATATATATATAGAAATATAACATATACCTAAGATTAGATTTTGTACTCTTAGGTGTACATTTAAAAGTAACACCCTACATTTAAGCGTAGTGAAAAATGTTCACTCCTCCTTGAATCGCTACCTTATCGTGGTGGAGGGGTTTGTGTGTCCCAGGGATCCCAGGGGCTATGTTGTCTGGGGGCTTTTGCCCCCTGGTAGGGTCTCGCATGGCAAATTGGTCCTGGGTGAGGGACCAGAAAAAGAGCGATTCAGAAGACCCTTATGAAAAGAACATCGAGGGAAGAGTTTACCCTGCCCGGGATAGGGTTACCGGGGCCCCGCCCTGGAGCCAGACCCGGGGAGGGTGCCCGAGGGCGAGCGTCTGGTGGCCGGGCCTTAGTCCATGGGGCCCGGCCGGGCACAGCCTGAAGAGGAGACATGGGCCCATCCTCCCGCAGGCCCACCACCCGCAGGAGGCGCCATAGGGGTCGGGTGCATTGTGTGCCGGGTGGCGGCCAGGAGCGGAGGCCCTGGCGGACTGACCCCCGGCTGCCAAGACTGGCAATAGAGACATGGAATGTCACCTCTCTGGTGGGGAAGGAGCCTGAGTTAGTGCGTGAGGTTGAGAGGTACCGGCTAGATATAGCCGGGCTCACCTCTACGCATGGCTTGGGCTCTGGAACCAGTCTCCTGGAGAGGGGCTGGACTCTGTCTCAGTCTGGAGTTGCCCCTGGTGAGGGGCGGCGGGCTGGAGTGGGTATTCTAATATCCCCTCGGCTTGCTCCCGGTACGTTGGGGTTTTTCCCGGTGGATGAGAGGGCTTGTTCCCTGCGCCTTAGGGTCGGGGAACGGGTCCTGACTGTCATCTGCGCCTATGCTTCTTAGAGTCCACGGTGGGGGGGGGGGTGCTGGAAGGTGCTCCACCTGGAGACTCTGTTGTCCTGCTGGGAGACTCCAATGCTCACGTGGGTAACGACAGCGAGACCTGGAGGGGCGTGATTGGGAGGAACGGCCTCCCTGATCTGAACCCAAGCGGTGCTTTGTTATTGGACTTCTGTGCAAATCACAGTTTGGCCATAACGAACACCTTGGTCGAACATAAGAGTGTCCATAAGTGCACGTGGCACCAGGACGCTCTAGGCCGTAGGCCAATGATCGATTTTGTAATCGTATCACCAGACCTGCGACCATATGTTCTGGACACTTGGGTAAAGAGAGGGGCTGAGCTGTCAACTGATCACCACCTGGTGGTGAGTTGGATCAGGTGGCGGGGGAGGACGCTGGACAGACCTGGTGCACCTAAACGCATAGTGAGGATGTGCTGGAAACGTCTAGCAGAGGCCCCAGTCCGCGAGATCTTCAACGCACACCTCCGGCAGAGCTTCAACAGCATTCTGAGGGAGACTGGGGACATTGAGTCCGAATGGACCATGTTCAGCGTCTCCATTGCCGAAGCTGCTGCATTGAGCTGCGGCCGCAAGGTGGTTGGTGCCTGCCGTGGGTGAGGTCACTGAGGCAGTTAAACAACTCCTTGGTGGCAGAGCTCCTGGTGTTGATGAGGTCCGCCCCAAGTTCCTGAAGGCTCTGGATGATGTAGGGCTGTCCTGGTTGACACACCTCTGCAATGTTGTGTGGAGATCAGGGGCAGTACCCCTGGACTGGCAGACCGGGGTGGTGGTCCCCATCTTTAAGAAGGGGGACCGGAGGGTGTGTTCCAACTACAGGGGGATCACACTCCTCAGCCTCCCTGGGAAGTTTATGGTGCTGGAAAGGAGAGTTCATCCGCGAGTCGAACCTCAGATACAGGAGGAACAATGCGGTTTTCATCCTGGTCGCGGAACACTGGACCAGCTCTTTATCCTCTCGAGGATACTTGAGGGTGCATGGGAGTTTGCCCAACCAGTCTACATGTGTTTTGTGGACTTGGAGAAGGCATTCGACCGTGTCCCTCGGGGTGTCCTGTGGGAGGTGTTGCGGGAGTATGGGGTGTCTGGCCCATTGCTACGGGCCATTCGATCCCTATATGACCGTTGCAAGAGCTTGGTTCGCATTGCTGGCAATAAGTCGGACTCGTTCCCGGTGGGTGATGGGCTCCGCCAGGGCTGCCCTTTGTCTCCGGTTCTGTTCATAATTTTTATGGACAGGATTTCTAGGCGCAGCCAAGTGGCGGAGGGCTTTCGCTTTGGTGGCTTCAGAATCTCATCTCTGATTTTTGCAGATGATGTGGTTCTGTTGGCTTCATCGGGTGAGGGCCTCCAGCTCGCACTGGAACGGTTCACAGCCGAGTGTGAAGCAGCGGGAATGAGGATCAGCACCTCCAAATCTGAGGCCATGGTTCTCAGCCAGAAAAGGGTGGAGTGCCCACTCCGGGTCAGGGATGAGTTCCTGCCCCAAGTGGAGGAGTTCAAGCATCTCAGGGTCTTGTTCGCGAGTGATGGGAGAAGGGAGCCGGAGATCGACAGACGGATTGGGGCTGCAGTAATGCAGACGCTGCACCGGTCCCTCGTGGTGAAGAGGGAGCTGAGTGTAAAAGCGAAGCTCTCAATTTACCGGTCGATCTACGTCCCTACCCTCACCTATGGTCATCATGTTCCCATTATTTTCAATATTTAAACCTTGTGATGTCCTCCCGATTGCCATACTTCTTTTGTCCTCTGGGGTAAAGCGTCTGCTTTGACTATTTATAAAGCATGAATTATAAATTATCATCCATCTCCATGTTTCAATGTTTTATCAAACTGTATTCCAACTGATTACCTGAAATCTTTATGTGTTTTGACATTGTATTCAACTTAGGCATGGGCCTTAGTGAACCCCCACTTTAATGCCAAAAAATGCATGTCCTATTTGACATAAGTGCAGGAGGCAGCTCAGGTTTTTTGCTTTTTGCTGGTCACACCATGTACAGCTTTGTTTTCAGCAGTTGTAGGCCAAGGGCATATGAATTAAACAAACTTTCAAGGGCGATCATTGTCTTTTGGAGACCTACTGTATTAAGCACAGCTCGCGTGCCCTGACTGCAGGCAAGCAAGTTTGCAATCATACACTAGCATGTTCTCTGTACAGCTGGACTGGGCATCACATACTGCCCATGTTTTTATCTCATAGTTCCTCTGTTTACTTGGGATGTAATGTTGGAGAGAGTTCTTTAAGGGGACTAGGCACTCATACACAGTCATATCAGTTCCTGTATGGTACACCAACAGCAGGACAGATGCTAACTCGTTACATAACGAACACATCGGACTACAAACACGCACATTACCAACTCCGGAAGACGATCAAAGCAGCCAAACGTGAGTACAGGGACAGGGTGGAGCAACAGTTTGACAACCCTCGGAGTATGTGGCAGGGACTAAACACGATCGCAGACTTTAGAGGGAAACCCAGCACACCGCAGACCACGGCCTCTCTGTGTGAGGATCTAAACGTATTCTACGCTAGATTCGACACAGCGAACACCATGAGACCGGACAGTGTGCGCACCGCGGATGACGTCAATGCGCACACTGTGTCTGAGGAGGATGTGCGGAAGTGCTTCAGGAAGGTGAACGCACGCAAAGCTACTGGTCCAGACGGGATTCCCGGCCGCGTCCTCAAGTCATGCGCGGCTCAGCTGGCTGGAGTGTTCACGCACATCTTCAACCTTTCCCTCTCTCTGTCTGTAGTCCCAGCCTGCTTCAAAATGGCCACCATTGTCCCTGTACCCAAATCCTCCACCATCTCCTCATTGAACGACTGGCGACCTGTAGCCCTGACCCCCATCGTGAGCAAATGCTTCGAGAAGCTGGTCAGGGACTTCATCCGCTCTGCACTACCCGACTCACTGGACCCTCTACAGTTCGCATACCGCCACAACAGGTCCACTGATGATGCCATAGCCCTGACACTACATACTGCCCTGTCACACCTGGAGAAGAGAGACACGTATGTGAGAATGCTGTTTGTAGATTACAGCTCAGCATTCAATACCATCGTTCCCTCGAAGCTGGACAGGAAACTGCAGGATCTAGGACTGAGCAGCTCCCTCTGCAGCTGGATCCTTAACTTCCTGTCTGACAGACGCCAAGTGGTCAGACTGGGCAACATCACCTCATCCCCCATCACACTGAACACTGGTGCTCCACAGGGGTGTGTACTGAGCCCTCTCCTGTACTCACTCTACACCTACGACTGCACAGCCACTAACAACTCCAACATCATTGTGAAGTTTGCGGACGACACTACAGTGGTGGGTCTTATCACCAATGGTGATGAGACGGCCTACAAGGAGGAGGTCAGCGCCCTGACCCACTGGTGTCAAGACAACCATCTCACCCTCAACGTCGCAAAGACAAAGGAGTTGATAGTGGACTTCCGGAGGTGCAGAGAAGTACACACCCCCATCACCATCAACGGCTCTGCTGTGGAGAGAGTGAGCAGCTTCCGGTTCCTTGGTGTACATCTGGCTGAGGATCTTACGTGGTCAGTACACACAAACAAAACAGTGAAGAAGGCGCAGCAGCGCCTCTTCTTTCTCAGGAGACTGAAAAGATTTGGCATGAGCCCCCGCATCCTCAGGACCTTCTATCACTGTGCCATTGAGAGCATCCTCACTGGATGCATCACCACCTGGTATGGCAACAGCACCGCCTACAACTGCAAAGCTCTCCAGCGAGTAGTGCGGTGCTCTGAACGGATAATTGGAGGTGAGCTTCCCTCCCTCCAAGACATCTTTTTTTTTTTTTTTTTTCTGGAAGTGACATCAGAAACAGCAGCATGTGACATCACGTGATGGCGGAGCTTCAGTTCATCCTTTGTCATCCTTTTTTTGTTTTTTTTTTTATAATAGGACAGGGGGAAAGAATGAAAGAAAGAGGGGGAGAGGAAGAAAGAAAACCAAAAGGGAGAAGAGACGGTGAGAAGGGGGGGAAGAGAGAAAAAAAAAAAAAAAAAAAAAAAAAAAAAAACTCCTGGGTCACCTGTATGGAGAGAAAGAAAAACAAAAAAACAGGGGAGACAGCAAACAACAAAGAGCAACATAATAATAATAAAAAAAAAGCACCATCACAATAAACTAGCTAGTCATAGATATCAATAGTTACTAAATAATAAACGATATTGTGCAGCACGCAAGATAGACAGCGCACAGTGTGCTTTGAGGCAGCAGCCAAGAAAGCTGTAGTCCGCATCTGTGAATACCCATGTGTACACCTGTGTGCATACCTGTGTGGATCAGCATGCTTGCATTCCAAAGGTTTCTCCATGTAATGATCTGCTAGAGAGTGTGGGGAGCCACAGCCCTGTCCTTTATGGTATCAAGCCGGTATGGAGGAGATCAAAACTCCAGACATCCAGAGGCCCCCAGAACACAAGAGACCAAGGAAGACCCACAGAGGGGCAGCTGCGCCACTGTCCCAGTAAGAGCTAAGGAGAGTCCCAGATGAGGGCTCATTCAGCAGCCGCGGAGCAGAAGCCAGGGGGAGTTGCAGTGACGCGCCCGTGAGCTCCGCCGGCAGCCAGCTGTGCCTGAGTGACCGAGCCCCAGGCCGAGAGGCCGGGGGCACCCCACCTCCAAAGTGGCCCGAGCGAGCCCCAATAAGCGGCCGCCAAGGAGTGAGCCGGTGTGTACCCGGACACCCACCCCCAGATACAAAGAACCACCAACGCACCGATACCTGAGGGAGTCCGCCACCGGCAGGGGAAGTGGTGGTGGGTGGAGATAGGCCTCCAAACCTTGGAGGGCCCGAGATGTCCCCAGAGAGGTGGCGTCTGATACCCAACCTGACATATAGACACAGACATACAGGCACACACAGACACAAACATCCATTCCCACCCTCATGCTCTCATATGTACTTCACACTCAACCGACGTGGAGACAGACATGAAGGGACGCTGTATACACGATCACACTCCCCAAGCGTACTCTACAAACCGGGTCTAGGTACCCTTGCCCCTGGAGGGGGGAACTGCACCCAGACCCAGGTGGTGTTACCCTTTTCCCTGCGGTGGGGAGAGGCAGACCGCCCCGACTCCGCAGCAGCAGGGAGGCCCCAGACCGCAGTCGGATGGCCCACTCCTCCTAGCCCCCCCGCTCCAGTAGGCCGCAGAGAATGGGGGTGAGAGAAGACTCCAAACCTCCCTCCACCCGCTCATTGTAGTGTTGATGCATGTGTGTTCTAAGGTGCAATTAAAACCCAGGAGGGCATAGAGCTACCTGCCAGAGAGCAGCAGGTAAGCGCATAGTCCCTCCTGCTAGCCCTCAATGTCTACATGTATTTAAAATTGAGAGGTGGGCAACGACGCCAGGGGTGAGGCGTACACCCTGATGGTAACTTGGACTCCGTGTATCGTGCCCACCCCCAAGATCCTATATGTATGTGTAATGAGGGTGTGAGTAATGTGAATGTCTAAGTTGTGGGATAAAATTGAGGCAGAGGCAGCCAGAAGGGGACAGAGGGGGGGGTAGCCTCCTCTGCATCCTGGTGACATACCCCTACTCCAAGGCCCTGCATGTGTGGGTGGTTGTGGTGGAGCAGGAGGAGGGAGGCAGCTGGAGATGGGGAGGGAAGGAAGGGAGGGGCAGGTGACCCCTCCCTGGGGCCAGCTCCCCCGCTGACCCCAGTAGGCACTCCCACACTCCGCGACCCGCCAGGGAAAGGGGGGCCCAGGCCCATCCAGACCGGGGCCCAGCGCAGCAGCGCCCCCCGGCCCCACAGAGCCCGGGACAGTCCACCCAACCCCACCACAGAGAAAACTGCACCCACCCCACCATCCACTCGTCTTCCAGACTACATGAGACAATAGACGCCCAGGCTGAGATCTTCCTCCACCTCTCCTGTATCTCCCCCTCCTGCAGAGAGTTCCTGAGGGGAAGAAAGCTCCTGCAAGGTGTAACAATCTCCCCCACCGGTTGAAGAGCCCCACAGGCGACTCGACACGCCGGCGGCACCCTGCGCCAGGGATGGGCTCCCATGCACCCACCCGCCCACAACCCCGGCAACACACAAAACAGGACCCAAGGCCCCGAGGCCCAGCCAGGGCCCCGGCCCAGAGATGGAGCGCCCCCAGACCCTCACGCCCATCCCGGACCCACCCAGGGGCAGACAGGCTACCAGGTCAGTAACCCACGTCCATCACCACAGACCCTCCCCTAGCCCCGCTGCACGCAGCCACGAGGAAATGGTCAGAATGGTCCCTCCAAGACATCTACAGGAAGCGGTGCCTGAGGAAAGCGGGGAGGATCATCAAGGACTCCAGTCACCCCAGCCATAAACTGTTCAGACTGCTTCCATCAGGAAGGAGGCTCTGCAGCATCCGGTCCCGTACCAGCAGACTGAGAGACAGCTTCTTCCACCAGGCCATCAGACTGCTGAACACGTCATAGACACCTCAGCTTCACTACTGGAACTTCAACATTATGCACTCCATACTGTACAGTAATGCCACTGTTTTGCACATGTCTCAACTCTGTATATTTTTATATATTTATTTATTGTTTACTCTATTTAATTTGTAAAATATGTGTACACACACACACACACACGTAGAAAAATATTTAGTATACACATCCAGAAATGCATATACAATTATATATTGTACATATATTTATTAGTTTCAGATGTAGCCATTCTTGTATTTTGCTTGTTTACATTATTGTATTTTGCTCAACTCTGTTGCTTGTGAAGCTCGCACACAAGAATTTCACTCACATGTGCTGTACCAATGTACCTGCACATGTGATGTGACAATAAAAGTGATTTGATTTGATTTGATTTTAAATAATAAAAAAAAACACTGACCGTGTTTAAGCAGTGAAACATTTGAGACAGTTAACATTTGTAGATTTAAAAGAACTTGTTATTAATTGTGATACTTCATGTAACATAATCTAGAGCACAGGGCTTTCTGACACACCATTAAAAACAGTGATATGTTTTATATGTGTCTATGTGATTTATGGAAAAGCACAGAATGTTCTTTTTCTGTGTGACTTTTATCATTCATTTGTATATAAATGTGATGTACTTTAAGTATTTCCTTTTTGATTTTTTGGGTTGATTTGTGTGATGACAGATAATGAATAACAATATATCTAAACTGTGTAGTGTAATATGAGAAATCAGTAATCTGAGAAATGTAATTTCTCACCCTGACCGGTCGAGGCAGATGGCCGCCCCTCCCTGAGCCTGAGGTTTCTTCCTGTTAAAAGGGAGTTTTTCCTTCCCACTGTCACCAAAGTGCTTGCTCATAGGGGGTCATATGATTGTTGGGTTTTTCTCTGTATGTATTATTGTAAGGTTTAACTTATTATGTAAAGTGCCTTAAGGTGACTATTATGGAGCGCCAGGACTGCCATAATAAATTAATTAAATACACCATTAAATAATTAATTAAATGTGGCAATAATTAATTAAAATTGGAATTAATTAATTAAATAAATAGTTATGACACATGTAATTAATTAATTATTGACACATTTAATTAATTATTTATGTATTTCACATTTTAATTAATTATTGACACATTTAATTAATTATTTAATGATATATTTATTTATTTCATTTTGGCAGTCCTGGCGCCTGGCTCTCATCTTGAAATAATTTTATCTGTCAGCCTCACCCATCAAACTCAGGGGGCGGGGTTAACGCTGCCCATGCAGCTTCTCTAACATTTGATTGGTTGCCGTGCAAAGTAAGTCAAAACAGGTCGATCCTAGATAATCAATTGCTTGTGTAGACTTGGGGCAGCCAGGTATCCCAGAATGCAGATCAAATCACAGGCAGCAATGGTGGTGGTGTAGTTTTAAAATACCCCGTTTTTCTGTCACCAGCTACACTTTTAACAGTGTTTTAGCCGTGAATGTCGCGCCGTATGTCTGGTCAGGTTGTCAACATAGAACATGTTTGCAAAAGTGCTCAGATGTTTTCAGAGATTTCACTAGCTCTGCTAACAATTAGCATGCAGAGTGCACCCAGGGGGTTACGTTAACCGGTTTGTTTACATATTCCACTCTCCGTGTTCCACATGTTGCATTCGCAGATTCTCATTTTCACCGAACGATCGTCTCTTTCCGCCTGGTCTTGTGTCTCTGTGCTTCTGTAACATAAAGAACGAGCTGACATTTTTCTCATGAAACCAGCGATCAGCTCAACAGACCCTCAGTTTACCTGCATGCATCCTCCTCCTCATCTGTCAGCTGTTTAACACCTGCTGCTAATTCAAGAAACACGCCTACATTACCTGGTGATAGTCACAGTTTAACTGGGCAGGCGGTGCTCGATATAAAGCAATGTCAGCGCATTTTTCTGCACAAGATAAGTAAATATAGTGTTTTCCCCGAGCGCAGAGCTGCTGGAGCTTGTTTCCTTACAGAGCACTTTATAGGCGAACCAGCTTCATCAGCGGCTGATGTCCAATCACCGGCACACAGCTTTGAAACCTCAGCTGAGTTTTAGCTCTCAGTGGTTAAACGCTGGACTTCATTCACTCAGGTTCTGTCTGTCGGGTCACGTTTACTTCGCTGTTTTATTTACAACTGAGCAAATTGGTTTGGCTGAGGTTAAAGTTACGTTTCATAACTGCATAGTTTCACAGACGTTTAATGGTTCACTGGCACATGTGTTAGACTAAACTATCATCTAAATATCACCTTTTTTTTAATAGTTATTCAACTGTATTCTAAGCACCAGCTGTCTGTTAAAATGTGATTTTTTTCTCTCTCTGTTGGCAGAGGTATAAAAATGCGCAGGAAAATCTGACGTGCATGGCGAACTTCACCGACGATATTTAGGGAGGAATAAACACACATCAAACATAAATGAACCATTTGCCTGTCTCCATAATTGAGAGCATTTTCTCTTCTTATGTCAACAATCTCTCTCTCTTTTTTTTTTTTTTTTTTGCTTTTTCGGTCATGTTATGTTTATCTGTCAAAGGCTTGTTAAAAACTATGAAACACATCGTGCAGACTTCTGGATGTTAGAAGAAAACTAATACTGCTCATGAAGGAGACTAAAGGCAGGAAGGTGTCCTTTAAAACTAAACATGTTAATAGGACCTCCCTATTTATATCATAGTTTATGATATAGCACGTGTATTTCAGTAATAGCCTGCTGATTTCAGTGTAGTGGTGAACAGTCGCACAGCTCACGTAGGCGTTATCTGTGATACTCCTTAATTATAATTTATCCAAGTTAACTTCAGTTAACCATTCAGACAGTTCTTTTGCAATAAAAAACATAAACACCCATGCTGCCGGTAGGTTACCTCAGTGCCAGCTGTTAACATTATAGCTGCTTATGCAGTAACCATGGTAACCACGGACTCTGAGCGGCTGGATCGATGGAGGTCAGACAACAATTTTACATGTATGATCTTAAAACAGGACACAGCCACTATACGTGCTGGCCTCATATCAAATGTGAAGGCAGACTGAGTCTATGTTTGACGTTTGTTTATATCTAATCTTCCTTTTCAAACATTTAAACAGCAGCGAGTCTGCAGCTGAGCTGAATCGTGTTTTTAAAAAGTAACTAAGTAACTAAGTAATTAATTACTTTTGAAAATAAGTAATCAGTAAAGTAACGGGATTACTTTTTTGGGGAAGTAATTAGTTACTGATTACTTTTTTCAAGTAACTTGACCAACACTGGTTACTACAGCTGTGTACCGGGGCCTGCGCTTTGTCGGTGGGATGCTTGCGAGGCGAGGCGAGCGGGTCTATCCCACGCTTTGCCGTGAGACTGGGCAGCCATCTCCGAAATCATCGAAGCACTTTTGCAAAGAGGCTGTATCTTGACAAGTCAGGACTGCCAAAATGAAATAAATAAATCATTAAATAATTAATTAAATGTGTCAATAATTAATTACATGTGTCAATAATTAATTAAAATGTGAAATACATAAATAATTAATTAAATGTGTCAATAATTAATTAATTACATGTGTCATAACTATTTATTTGATTAATTGATTCGAATTTTAATTAATTATTGCCACATTTAATTAATTATTTAATGGTGTATTTAATTAATTCATTATGGCAGTCCTGGCGCTCCATAGGACTATTGTTGTGATTAAGCATTGAATAAATAATGTCTAAAACTAAAGTTGCTACTTGAGGTGGTGTGTGAATGACATTTTGAAAAATTTCAATTTTGTGTGGAAAGAAATTTTTTTGTAGTTAAGCAAATACTTCAATGAACTCATTTTGTCCAGTAATGGATTAGGATTTAATTTTATCAGAAAACCGTACAGTAATATTGGCTGTGGATGACAGGGTGATGAGTGGGGGTCACCCAGAGTCAGAATCCAGTGAAATATCTGCGTCAACTCTTATAGTTTTCCTGTAATCTGAAGTAAAAGATGAGAATATATAGAATACAGTACAGTAAATTGTGGAAAGTTTACTATCATCCATCCATCCATTCGCTTCCGCTTGTCCTTTTCAGGGTCGCGGGGGGCGCTGGAGCCTATCCCAGCTGTCATTGGGCAAGAGGCAGGGTACACCCTGGACAGGTCGCCAGTCTGTTGCAGGGCTAACACATAGGGACAGACAACCATTCACACTCACATTCACTCGCACATTCACACCTAGTGGCAATTTGGATTATCCAATTAACCTATCCCCACAAGTTGCATGTCTTTGGACGGTGGGAGGAAGCCGGAGTACCCGGAGAGAACCCACGCAAACACGGGGAGAACATGCGAACTCCACACAGAAAGACCCCGGCCTGATGGTGGAATTGAACTCAGGACCTTCTTGCTGTGCAGCAACAGTGCTAACCACCGTGCCACCGTGCTGTTTACTATCAATTTTCTCAAAAACCGTATAGTAATTTTGGCTGTGGATGACAGGGTGAAGAGTGGAGATGGCCTAGATTCAGAATCCAGTGAAATATCTGCGTCACCTCTTACAGTTTTCCTGTAATCTGAGGTCAAAATGAGAATGAATAGAGTACAGTACAGTAAATTGTGCAAAGTTTACTATCAATTTTCTCAGAAACAGTACAGTAATTTTGGCTGTGGATCACAGGGTGCAGAGTGGGGGTCACCCAGAGTCAGAATCCAGTGAGATATCTGTGTCACCTCTTACAGTTTTCCTGTAATCTGAGCTCAAAGATGAGGATATTAAAAGTACAGTAGAGTATATTGGGTAAATTTTATTGTTAATTTTCTCTGAATCATACAGTAATTTGGGCTGTGGATCACAGGGGGAAAAGTGGAGATACACCAAAACTGGGAGTGGATTGTGAAGTAAAATAGTGTCAGGACACAAAAGACTGCGTTTCTAAGCTGGTCTTCACCCATACCGTAATATGCGTAAGAGTTGTGCAACCACATTTTAGGTGCGGCTGGCGGTGCGGCTAGCTTGACTGTGACTTCGTAAGTGACGGCTCACTTGACCGCGGTAAATGCAGGCATTTGCAGCACCGCAAAACATTCATTCTCCGGTTCCAACACCTTCTTGCTTTTTCTTTATATTTTTTTCTTGCTTTTTTCTTTTATAATTATACGGTTCTTGGAGTGAGTGCATACACTCATGAAGTTTAGTAACTTCAGGTCACTTCAACAAGCCCAGGTACAGTTTACCGACGGATGGGTACAGACCCTTGAAATGCACCGTGCAGAACGAAAGACCATCGTACGAACAAAGGTAAGTTTACCAGTCTCACAAATCATCTTCATAAATACACATTCGTTAACCATTTATTAATAGGACCTTTGAGCTCAAAGGTAATTAATTAGTAGTGGAAATAATTTCTGGTATGCGTTACAGAAATGTAGCAGTGACAATAATATTGTATGCTGTAATCGTACTGGGCAATTAGTGATACACAAAAACTGTTTTATCCTGTGAATACAAGTATATGTTTTAGTCAATGTACCATGGTAATAACAGAAGCAAAACGCAATATTTTGTCAGGACAATTCACTATTTATGCACAATAAACAAAGGAGCATAGCACGACAATTTTTGTTCAGCGCCAGACTTGCTTGTAACCTATATCACCAATTATGTTAAGAAAAATGACATATTAACTACAACAGAACACTGACCTTTGTGGAAATGCTTGGAGCAGACTAAAATGTGAGCTGGAGTGTTCTGGGACGTTATATTTGGTCTTTGAATGGCTGCAATCCAGACCATCCGTCGGCTCTTTGTTACTTCGGAAACATGGCTTGAACAATTTCTCTTCAACGACATAATCCAATAACAACCGATCTCTTTACCCGTCGGCTTCCCGTGACTATCATGCGACCAGCTATTGCAGTTAATAATACAACAGCTTCTTGCCATTTTTTGTGTTTCTTTTTATCGCTGTGTAACTGATTTCAATTGAAAGCCTGTGTGCACTAGTACCTCTTGCCACGAGTTCCCAGAATCCTTTGCGGTTTTACCCCTGAATGACATCACATTTTCAATCTCTATTGAAAATAGAGATTGAAAATCTCTATTTTCAATCTCTATTTGATGTCATAAATCGCGAGGTTTAAAACTACTTATACACTGTTACGAAATCAGTTTTACCCCGGTTCTTTTATTCCTCGAGCATCCAGAGATGGCACTGGACTCAGTAGTCATTTTCACAAAATCTTTATTCATCTTTACTCATCTTCATTTACTCATCTTCATTTAAGCATGCACTTCTAGAAGGGAAGACGAGGCCGGTGTCCCTCTGCAAAAATCTTCACCCCTTTGTTAGTTACAGCCAGCTTTATAGAAGTGACCCCATCATAAAAACCCCTACGGTGTACTGCAAACTCTGTCTGTGTCTATGTGCACGAGCACATGAATGCACATGTGCGTTCCCTCGTGTCTATGTGAGTGCTCGTGTGTGACTGTGTGCGCATACCTGTGTGTATGTGTGTGCACATGAGTGAGTGTGCGTGTGGATGTGTGTGCGTGACAGTTAAAACACTGTGGGTGTAGGTAACTCCCTAGAGGTCATAAAACCCCTCTCCCTTCCCGACCACAGTTATAAATGTTGAGACCCCCACCCTAAAAGATCCTCTGGGGAATTTCCACTCAGTGGGGGAGAGGTCTCCTACAATCTACTCCTAAGTTCACAACACAGTGAGGCCTTTATTATACAGTGGGGCAAAAAAGTATTTAGTCAGCCACCGATTGTGCAAGTTCCCCCACTTAAAATGATGACAGAGGTCAGTAATTTGCACCAGAGGTACACTTCAACTGTGAGAGTCAGAATGTGAAAAAAAAAATCCATGAATCCACATGGTAGGATTTGTAAAGAATTTATTCGTAAATTAGGGTGGAAAATAAGTATCAACGACCCAGGATCATGACAGAAATACTGTAAGCAAATGAATAAATAACCTAATTCATGATAGACCTTTGACTCTCTTTTGTTTGAATCCAACTGTTTTTTGCAGATGTGCATAAAACATGTTACTTTTAGTATTATTATTATTATCATCATTATTGCACTAAATACATTTTAATTAAAGGATACTTTGATATACATTCTACTGTAAGGTTGGAAATGTATTTTCTTCACCCTAAAATATGTTTTGAAATGTATTTTGGTTTGAAAGAAATATATTTTCAATTTCAAAAATAATTTTTTTGGAGCATCACAAATACAAAATATATTTACCATATATTTGAAATATATTTTGGCCAGGAAAAATGTATTTTTTTACCATATGGGTTGTCCCGACATCTGGCTGTGGGGTGCCGCGCCGGCGGTGCGACCGTCGCTTCCTTTTCAGAGACGGCTCCGATGGACCGGGTAATTCCTCGTCCGGCGGGTCGGATGGCACGTCCTCCATTGAAGCGAGTAGGCGAGCGGTAGCGGCGGGAGGGTGAAGATGGAGCTCGTGAAGAACAAAATTCTGTACGAGCGGGTGGAGTGAGTCCAATAACCAAGGGTAACCGGAAATAAGCTGTTGTAGCCTGGCTTCCACAGTATAGAGAAACGCTTCTCCCTCATGCTCTACCCACAGGTTGATTAATCTTGAAGCAGAGTCGATAACGGACTCCTGAAGCTCCTTGGGTGGGCTGAATGCCACTGGATCCATATCTGGCTGGTCCGTACTGTCACGGCAAGTGAGATGAGCCGTGTGGAAGAAATAAAGGAGGATCCAAACGCAGGCACTTGTAAAGGTGTGAGGGTGGTTTATTAAACACAAAATAAAAATGGGCAAATGGCAAAAGGAACAGAAGGCTATCTAAACTGAGAACAACTAAACTAGTGAACACAAACCAGGACATGAACATGAAGGAGGATGAGCAGCGGAGAATGACGACGGACAGCAGGGAAAACACACAAGTGAGACATGGTGGATACACAGACGGACCAGCAACTACAATGACAGAAGACGCGACTTAAATACACACAGAGAAACACAGGGAGATTACACACAGGTGGTGGACACAGCTGGGAGTAATTAACAAGACGAGACAAGGGAGGTAAAACTGAACACACTCACATGAGATGCCGACCTTCACAATAAAACAGGAAACAAGAAAACACTACACAAGGACACAGACACGACACTGAAGGACAGACAGAAAATGACACATGGAACTTGAACTATACTATACAGACACAACCGAAGGACAATTCCTAACACATGAATAAACAGACACATAGAATTCCAATGATAATAATAATAATAATCAACAAAGCACAAGAGTAACAAAATGATCATTCAAAAATAAATCAAAACATAATAAACTCAAAATACTGGGTCGAACCGACCCAGAACCGTGACAGAATCTGTCCATAAGAATTCTTGAGCATCTTCTAGCTCCAACTCTGCTTTGAGCATGTCACTAATCCGCACTGCTACAACTGCTGCAGACAGCTCCAATCTTGGCACCGTAGTAACCTTCGTGGGTGCTACTCTGGACTTGGCAAAGACAAGAGAGCAGTGGACTTGTCCTGCTTCACTGACAGCTCTCAGGTATGTACAGACACCATACCCTGAAACACTTGCATTTGAGAAATAGTGAAGCTCGTACTTTTGAACTGTTTGAAAATCTCTTGGCACGTAACATCTGTCAATTTTGACATCAGCTAGATTTTTTAGATCCAACAACCAGGACTCCCACCGTGACTTCAGATTGCTTGAGAGTGGTTTGTCCCAATCTGCTTTCTCACAACACATTTGCTGTAGTATCTGCTTCCCAAGTAGAACAAAAGATGCCACAAAGCCACGTGGATCGTAAATAGAGGCTAACATGGACAACACTCCTCTTCTGGAAAGTGGATGCTCGTTCACAACTACTTGAAACTGGAAATGATCTGAGTTGATGCACCATTTGACATCTAGGGCTCTTTCAATTTGTTGCTCGCCCAGTGACAAGTCTTTTCTTACTGTTTCTGCACAATCTTCTTCCGGCAGAAAATTAAGTACTTGCTTACTGTTTGAAACGAACTTGTGAAGTCGCAAGCCTCCTGTGCTGAAAAGTTCCTTAGCTTACTTTACCAAATGAATTGCCTCTTCTTCTGAGTGGAAACTGATAAGACCATCGTCCACATAAAAATATCGCTCAATGAACCTTATGGTAGCTTCACTGAACTTGCCTTGACCTTGTGCACCAATATATTTGAGACCAAAGTTCACACAGGCAGGGGAAGAAGCAGCTCCAAATTGGTGTACGTGCATGTAATAGACAGATGGAGTAGAGTTGAAGTCTCCATTGTCCCAAAACAAGAAGCAAAAGTAATCTTGATCTTCCTCTCTGACTCTGAATTGATGAAACATGCGCTCAATGTCGCACATCACTGCAAATGGACCTTTCCGAAATCAGCACATGACCCCAACCAGAGAGTTGGTTAACTCTGGCCCTGTAAGCAGGTAGTTGTTCAAAAACACTCCATGTAACGATCTGCTAGGGAGTGTGGGGAGCCATAGCCCCATCCACCAGGGTCTGAAGCAGGTATGGAGGAGATCCAGGCCCCAGATATCCAGAGGCCCCAGAGTACAAGGACCCGAGGAGGACCACCAAAAGGGAGGGAATCGTGCCACCCTCCTGGGAAGAGCTGAGTAGAGCCCCAAACGAGAGGTCACCCAGCAGCTACGGAGCAGAGGCCAGAGGGGGTTGCAGTGGCGTGCCCGCGGGCTCTGCCGGCAGCCAGCTGTGCCAGAGAGGACCGAGCTTCAGGCCCAGAGGCCTGAGGGCATCCCACCCCCGGAAGGAGCCCAGCCAGGCCACAGACGCCAGGCCCTGCCAATCGGCCACCAGGAGTGAGCCGGTACATACATGAGCGCCCAGCCCCAGATGACAAGGACCACCAACACACCAACGTCTGAGGGCATCAGCCACCGGCAGGGAGTGTGGTGAGGGGAGATAGACCTCCGTACTTTGGAGGGCCTGAGATGTACCCAGAGAGGTTGAGTCTAAGACCCAACCTGACATATAGACACAGACGAACAGGCACACGCGGACACAGACGTGCATTCCCACCCCATATGCACAACCAAATACTCAGCACTCACCCAACGTGTAGACAGACACAAATAGACAGACAGACAGTCGCACTCCCCAAACATACTCTATATCCCAGGTCCAGGTACCCCCACCCTCAGAGGGGCAAGCCGCACCTAGACCCAGGAGATGTAACCCTTCTCTCTGGGGTGGAGGCAAGCGGACCACCTCCTTATCTGTAGTAGCAGGGAGGCCCCGCATCCCAGACCCCAGTCTGACGGCTAACAGAACCGGGGTGAGTGAAGACCTCAAACCTCCCTACGCCCGCTCATATGTAGTGTTGCTGTGTGCTGTTCTAAAGTGCATTTAAAACTCAGGAGAGCATGGTACTTGCTTCCTCTCAGAGAGCAGCACGACTCCTCCCGAAAACCCTTAGTGTCTATATGCATTTAAAATTGAGGGTAGAGCACCAGCGCCAGAGGTGGGTTGGAATACACGACCATCCTCTGGATGCTGTAAAATGTGCCCACCCCCAAGGCCCTATATGTATGTGTTATGTGAGAGTGTGAGTAATGTGGATGCCTAGGTTGCAGAATAAAATTGAGGCACAGACGGCCAGAAGGGGACAGAGGGGGAGTGCCTCCCCTGCACCCTGGTGACATACCTGCACCCCAAGCCCTGCGTGTGTGGGTGGGTGTGGTAGAGTGGGAATAGGGAGGCAGCTGAGGATGGGGAGGGAAGAAAGGGAGGGGCAAGCGGCCTCTCCCTGGGGCCAGCTCCCCCGCTGACCCCAGTAGGCACCCCCACACTCTGGAACCCACCAGGGCAAGGGGGCCCAGGCCCATCCGGACCGGGGCCCGCAGCAGCAGCACCGCCCAGCCCCACAGAGTCCGGGGCAGCCTTATAATCAACTTAAATGTACCTTAATTACAGTTAATTGGCCGAGTGAGATCTCGAGGGAGAACAAAGGGAAGCGGCGGCGGCCTAGAGGGAAGCGAGCCGGCGTCAGGAACAGGCTGAGAGCTCGTGCACACCGCACACCTCTGCCTAGCATCCTGCTCGCCAACGTCCAGTCACTGGAGAACAAGCTTGACGACCTCAGGGCCAGGATAAAGTTCCAGAGAGACATTCGGGACTGCAATCTCCTCTGCTTCACCGAGACATGGCTGAACCCAGCGGTGCCGGACCACGCCATCCAGCCGGCCGAGTTCTTCTCGGTTCACCGCATGGACAGGACACGGGACTCGGGGAAGTCAAGGGGAGGCGGCGTGTGTTTAATGGTGAACAACAACTGGTGCAACAGTGCGAACGTTGTTCCTCTCACACGCTCCTGCACACCAAATCTGGAACTACTGTCCATCATGTGTCGTCCTTTTTATCTACCTCGGGAATTTACATCGGTCATTGTAAGTGCCGTTTATATTCCACCACAAGCGGACACGGTCACCGCCTTATGCGAGCTGCATGAGGCACTCACACAGCACCAGACACAACACCGGGACGCTGCGCTTATTGTGACGGGGGACTTTAATAGCGCCAACCTCAAACGCGCAGCGCCGAACTTTTATCAGCACATCACCTGCCCCACCAGGGGTGAAAGGACACTGGACCACTGCTACACTACGGTCAAGGACGGCTACAAGGCACAATCCCGCCCCCCGTTTGGCAAATCTGATCACGCCGCCATCTTCCTCATGCCAAAATACAAACAAAGGCTGAAACAGGAAGTTCCGGTTCAGAGGAAGGTCGCGCGCTGGACGGATCAATCGGTGGCCGCGTTACAGGACGCACTCGATGACGCAGACTGGGGCATGTTCAGAAACAGCTCCGACGATGACGTCAACGTGTTTACGGAAGCGGTTGTGGGATTCATCGGGAAACTAGCGGATGATACCGTGGAGACAAAGACTATCACAACGTTTCCCAACCAGAAGCCGTGGGTGGATAAAACCATCCGCGACGCTCTGAGATCCCGCACCGCTGCCTACAACACGGGACTCATGACGGGGGACATGGACCCGTACAAAGCCGCGTCATATAACGTGCGGAGGGCGGTGAAAGAGGCGAAGCAGCGCTACGGGAGGAAACTAGAGTCACAACTCCAACAGAGTGACTCTAGGAGCCTGTGGCGGGGACTAAGGACAATAACGGACTATAAAGCACCAACAACCGGTATGACGAACGCGGCCGTGACTCTGGCAGACGAGCTGAACACTTTCTATGCTCGCTTCGAGGCTGCAGCTAAGGTCTCCAACAATGCTAGTGTTAGCGGCGCTAACGGCTGCAGACAGGAAGATACTGCCAGCACCGGAAACGTGCTCGTCATCTCCGAGCATGAAGTAAGGAGAGCCTTCAAGAGAGTGAACACCAGGAAAGCAGCAGGACCAGACGGCATCCCAGGTCGTATCCTAAGAGACTGCGCATACCAGCTAGCTCCTGTGTTCACTGAGATATTCAACATCTCTTTATCTCAGTCGGTGATCCCCACATGCTTCAAAGAGTCCATCATTGTTCCTGTCCCAAAGAAACCCCACCCTGCTTCTCTCAATGACTATCGCCCTGTAGCCCTCACCTCAGTAGTGATGAAGTGCTTTGAACGCCTGGTCAGAGACTTCATCATTTCTTCACTACCAGACACACTGGACCCACTACAGTTCGCTTACCGTCCAAATCGTTCCACAGACGATGCCATCTCTCATCTCCTCCACACATCACTCACTCACTTGGACACTAGAAGGGGGAATTATGTTAAAATGCTCTTCATAGACTACAGCTCTGCATTTAATACCATAATTCCCTCCACACTCACCACCAAGCTGGAGCATCTGGGACTCAGCTCATCTATGTGTCAGTGGATCTCCAACTTCCTAACTGGCAGACCACAGGCAGTAAGGATGGGCGGACATGTCTCAGCCTCCACCACTCTCAGCACTGGAGCCCCCCAGGGGTGTGTTCTGAGCCCCCTGCTGTACTCTTTGTACACATATGACTGTGTGGCCACTACCAGCTCCACCACCATCATCAAGTTTGCTGACGACACCGTCGTGGTGGGCCTGATCTCTGATAACAACGAGACGGCCTACCTGAAGGAGATTAGGAATCTGGAGAACTGGTGCCAGAGGAACAACCTCCTTCTAAACGTCAGTAAGACAAAGGAGCTGATAGTGGACTTCAGCACTAAGCAGGAGAGGAACTACCAGACCCCCGTCATCAACGAGTGCCCAGTGGAGAGAGTGGACAGCTTCAAATACCTCGGAGTTCACATCACGCAGGACCTGTCATGGTCCTGTCACATCAACACCGTGGTGAAAAAGGCCCGACAGCGTCTCTACCACCTCAGACGCTTGAGAGACTTCCAACTGCCCTCCAAGGTGCTCAGGAACTTTTACTCGTGCACCATAGAGAGCATCCTGGCGGGAAACATCTTAACCTGGTTCGGGAACAGCACCATGCAGGACAGACGAGCTCTACAGAGGGTTGTGCGGTCAGCTGAGCGCACCATCCGCTCCGAGCTCCCTGACCTGCACTCAATCTACAGCAGGCGGTGCTGGACCAAGGCCAGGAAGATCGTGAAGGACCTCAGCCATCCCAACAACAGACTGTTCTCTCTGTTGAGGTCAGGAAAGCGATTCCGCTCCCTGAAGACCAACACAGAGAGACTGAGGAGGAGCTTCTTCCCGCAGGCGATACGGTCTCTCAATCACACCACCACACAGTACTGACCCACACATATGGTTCTTACACACACACTGGACTTTCTGGACTTTGGTTTTGCACAACACTGGTCACTATATTCTTCATTTCCAGTTAATACTTGTACAGCTGCTGTTATTGTGTATATATTTATTTAGATTTAGATTTCTTCATACATTCTTATATAGTTCTATATTGTGTATTGTGTATTTTGTTGTACAGTTATTTTATTTTCAACTTTAATTTATATATTTTATCTTATTCTTCCCAGTTAAATTTACCCTTCATTCTAATTTGTGTTGTACAGTTATTTCATTTTTAACCTTAATTTATATTTTATTCCTTCCTAGTTAAATTTACCCTTTTTAATTTTTCATATTTATTTCCTATCTTATTCATAGCCTTTCCTTTTTTTGTTTTCTTTAGGTCACGAGTAGTTGTCCAAGCATTTCACTACATATCGTACTGTGTATGACTGTGTACGTGACAAATAAAATTTGAATTTGAATTAGCATAAACAACTAATAACATGAACTTAAACTTTTACTCCAAAACCACCACACTTCCCCTTTCATTGCTTCAGTCCCTTTTAGTCCCTTTAAGATGAGCTAACGAAATCTACTCTCCACATTTAACTTGTATAAACGTGTTACTTCTTTGTAGCTTAACCAAGCTGCACCACTGGACTCTGGTTGCCTTATGGGATATCTATGTGTGTTTGGGTTTCTTTGATGCTTGAGAGAGATGGGAGATTAATCACGTGACCAAGCGCGCTGTCGGCTCAGCTCCATTCCCACTCGGCTCCGCTGTGACTCCGCTCCACTGCGGCAGACCTCTTTCTCATTCTCTCTCCTCCAGCACGAAGCAGGCTGAGTTCTGACTGTTACTCCCCTCGAGTCTTAATAAAGCTCAACTTGTTCTTTGCGTTTTAACTGACATTTATTTCGGACGGGAGGATTCTTCCACATGTCTTGACATGTAATGATGTCCAACCACAGCCGATACAATGCGGTCAGAACTAAAAAGAAATAAAAACTTAAACGAATATTCTTAATAAAGTCCTTAAGCATTATATATAACGAAACATCCCAACAAAAGGATCAATAAAGTACACATTACACCTCACACTGCGGTAATTGCACTTGAGTATCACGCAAAACTCGCGTATTTACATACGACGATAAGGAACAAAATAAAACATTTACCTCATTGGCCTCACTCAAAGGGAATAAAACTTTCATCTTTACATCATGGGGAGGTCCAAAAAGGCACTCTTTTATAACTTTCTGTAGACGTGCAAACCTCGTGGCTCTTCTCTAAATTAGCTTGCTGAGTGTGGCAGCCAAAAAAATGCCCTCTTAGCAACAACAGACAGAACTTTAGAAAAAGTTCTATCTATTTGCACAATTAGCACAAAAACACATTTAAAACAGATAAGTCTAATCAATGGAACATGAATTACTATTTATTTCTTATTTATTAATATTTCAACTACTTATTGTTTCAACCTTAAATATCTTATAAAAATGTGAGAGTTGCCTATGACGGCAGCTACAGCGTTGTTTGACAGAAAATTAAGGAGAGATTTTGTTCATTTGTTTGTTTTTTGCGCACGCTCTCTCTCTCTCTCTCTCTCTCTCTCTCTCTCTCTTACCTGCCAGGGTGGTGCTCATTATGGGCTCCCGCCCCTGGCCGATGCACCTGCTGCCGATCGGGGTGATCACAAGGCCTATTTAAGACGGCAGCACTGTGTCACTCGTCGCTGGATCGTTGAGCTATCAGCGTCAGTCTCTCTACCATTAGTGAGTCAAACTCTGTAAAGTTGTTTCCGTCTGTTCATCGTTAACCCCAGTTCCTGTGTACAGATCTACCCCGGACCTTTCCCTGCCTGCCTGTTTCCGTGTGGACGAGTGAGAGGATTTATGTAACCCTGTTGTGGAGAGTGAAGCGAGAGCCTTTGGAGTGTGTCTGATTCCCGTCTTTACCCTCACATGCCCCAGAACCCTGGACCCCCTCCCCTCCCTCCAGCACGTTGTAAATAGTATCACCTGGTGTTGTTTGTGTAAATAAACTGACCTTTAGCTCGGACCCCGGGATTTCCTATGCTGATTTTCTGTCAAAATTCCAGACTGTGTTCAATAAGGGCTCTGGCGCTGAAGCTGCCGCATTTCGTCTGCTAAACTTCAAACAAGGTAAGCGGAGCATGTCGGACTATTCTATCGATTTTTGGATTCTGGCTGAAGAGACAGGCTGGGGACAGGAGGCCTTAAGGAGTGCACTGCTCAACAATGTTCGTGAAGAGGTGAAAGATGAACTCATTATGCGAGATCTCCTTGACTCTCTCACCGAGTTAATGGCTTTATGCATTAAGGTGGATGACCGACTGCGAGCTCGTCATCTGCCGCGACACTACAGTTTCCAGGAGGCCGCGTTGAAGTTGAGGGCTGGCTCCTCATCGGAGCTAGATTCTTCCTGGCAAGCAGAGAGCGCAGACGCAGGAGAGCAACCCATGCAGATAGGAGGATCACATCTTTCTGCCGCGGAACGCCAGCGCCGCATCACTGCCGGTGAGTGCCTCTATTGCGGTCACAAGGGACATGTGGTTGCCTCCTGAGACCGCCCACCAGTGACGGTAGGAGTGCTGGTGGGTGGTCTCAGCCAAGACAAATCTCCTCCACGGTTAATGCTATCTGCCAAGCTCTCAGTCAGCATCAAATGTCACATTCTCTCCGTTTTGATAGATTCAGGGGCGGAACAGAATTTTATTGACTCTGAGTTAGCTCACCGCCTTCAGCTAGAGCAGGAACCTCTTCCCCACACTCTCCACGTCACTGCCTTATCTGGCCAGCGCCTACCCGACATTACTCATGTCACCGAGCCTGTCATTCTCACTCTGTCTGGCAACCACTCCGAGGAAATTTGTTTTTTTGTGTTCAAAGCCACTCGGACACCGCTCATTCTTGGGCATCCTTGGCTTCGTCAACACAACCGGAGCATTAATTGGCTTAAGGTATGCATTACGGGGTGGGGGGAGGAGTGCCATATGACCTGCCTTAAGTCTGCCTCACCACCTCACACGCCGGCCTCCTCCACAGAGTCACACACGCCCTCCGATTTGTCCAAACTACCCCCTGTTTACCATGATCTCGCCGAGGTGTTTCGCAAGGATCGGGCCCAGTCGTTGCCTCCACATCGGCCTTACGATTGCACTATCGACCTGCTCCCTGGCGCGCCATTGCCCACAAGCCGTCTCTACAGCCTCTCTCTACCGGTGCGGGAGGCTATGGAGTCATTACTGACTCGCTCGCCGCCGGCTTAATCCGCGCGTCCTCTTCACCAGTAGCAGCGGGGTTTTTCTTTGTCGAGTAGAAAGACAAGTCTCTCTGCCCGTGCATAGACTAGAACAAATACCCACTCCCACTTCTTACGTCTGCTTTTGAGCTGCTCCAGGGGGCAACCGTTTTCAGCAAATTGGACTTGAGGAATGCGTATCACTTGGCTGGGATCTGAGAGGGCGACGAGTGGAAGACCGCTTTCAATACTCACCTTGGGCACTTTGAGTACTTAGTCATGCCATTCAGCCTCACTAATGCTCCTGCAGTTTTTCAATCACTTGTTAATGATGTTTTGAGGGATTTCATCAGCAGGTTCATCTTCGTCTACCTCGACGACATCCTGATCTTCTCCAAATCTCTGTCTGAGCATGAAACCCACATCAGACAGTTCCTGCAACGCCTGCTGGAGAATCGGTTGTTCGTTAAAGGTGAAAAATGTGAATTCCACATGTCCACAGTTGCCTTCTTAGGTTACATCATCGAGCGGAGAAACTTACGCCCTGACCCAGCTAAGGTAAAAGCTGTAATGGATTGGCCTGAACCCCCCAACCGCCGGCAGCTGCAGCGGTTCCTCTGCTTTGCTAACTTCTATAGGAGATTCATCCGGGACTATAGCAAGGTAGCCCTGCCTTTAACACAATTAACCTCTCCCAAGGTTCCTTTCCAGCGGAACGACGCTGCCCAATCAGCCTTCCAGGAGCTGAAGAAGCGATTCGCCTCGGCACCTATTCTGGTCCAGCCCGATTTAACACTGCAGTTCGTGGTGGAGGTGGACGCATCCGAAACGGGAGTAGGAGCAGTCCTCTCACAACAGAGGGATGATAAGCTTCACCCATGTGCCTTTTTCTCCCGTCGTCTCACCCCCGCAGAACACAACTACGACGTCGGTGATCGAGAACTTCTTGCTATCAAGCTCGCCTTGGAAGAGTGGAGGCACTGGCTGGAGGGCACTGCTCAACCATTTATCGTCTGGACAGACCATAGAAATCTAGCATATCAGGCCCGTGGCACTGGCCTCCCACATCATGAAGACCCTGTAAAGGCTCATCCTGGACCAGCTGCGACCCATAGTAAGACCACATCTGGATCCCCTTCAGTTCGCTTATCAGCCCCGTCTCGGAACTGAGGACGCCATCATCTACCTGCTCAATCGTGTCTACACCCATCTGGACCAGCCGGCGAGCACTGTGAGGGTCATGCTTCTCTGGTGTCCTGGATTGTTGATTACCTGAAAGGAAGACCACAATATGTACGTCTCCCACAGTGTGTGTCTGACAAGGTGATCAGCAACACAGGGGCACCACAGGGGACTGTCCTCTCCCCCTTCCTCTTCACCCTCTACACCACAGACTTCAAGGTTCAAGGTTCAAGGTTCTTTATTTGTCACATGCATAGTTATACAAGTATAACACACAGTGAAATGTAGCCTGCCACGCTCCTCGACATGTGCAAAAAAATTGAAGGGGGGGGGGTGTGTAGAGGAAGGACATTATATATATATATATATATATATATATATATATATATATAGTATGTACATTGGGTGAATGTGCAGTAGTAGCAGCACTGCACTTCAGCCACTGCACGGAGACCTGCCATCTTCAGAAGTTTTCTGATGACTCTGCGGTGGTTGGATGCATCAGCAGGGATGATGAGACAGAGTACCGGGCTGTGGTCGACTCCTTTGTCACGTGGTGTGAGCAGAATCATCTGCAGCTCAACGTGGCAAAGACCAAGGAACTGATCGTGGACTTCAGGAAGACCAGGAAACACTTGACCCCTGTTTCAATCCAGGGGGTCAGTGTTGACATTGTGGAGGACTATAAATACCTTGGAGTACACATTGACAATAAACTGGACTGGGCTAAAAACACCACAGCACTTTACAGGAAGGGCCAGGGTCGTCTCTATTTTTTGAGGCGACTGAGGTCCTTCAACATATGCCAGAAAATGCTGAGGATTTTCTATGAGTCTGTTGTGGCCAGTGCGATCCTCTATGCTGTTGCATGCTGGGGGAGCAGGCTGAGGGTCGCAGATGTCAACAGACTTAATAAACTAATGTTGTGGGGATGGAGCTGGACTCCCTCAAGGTGGTGTCGGAGAGGCGGATGCTGTCCAAGATAAAGACAATGTTGGATAACACCTCCCACCCACTCCATGACATGCTGGTCAGTCACAGGAGCACGTTCAGTGAGAGACTGAGATTACCGAAAAGCACCACTGAACGACACAGGAAATCTTTCCTGCCTGTGGCCATCTCCCTGTACAACGCATCCACTTAACACACTGGTTACTGCTACAACTACACATGTTTCTTTTCCAGCTATTTATTTATGAGTGACTTATGTATGTATGTATATATATGTATATATTGTACTATTCTTAGTTAGCGTATTGTCTGTCTTGTCTTAATGTTGGTTTATAATGGAGCACTGTAACAAAAAATAATTTCCCCCAGGGATCAATAAAGTATTCTGATTCTGATTCTGATATTTGCAATCCGCTAAGAGATTCAATGCCAGACAAGCAAGGTGGGCTCTGTTTTTTACACGATTCCACTTTTCCATCACCTACAGGCCAGGATCTCGCAACGTCAAGCCGGATGCCCTGTTTATTTGCTTATTTATAAGGAACCCCATTAGCTTCCACAACAGTGGTTGCTAGTCTTCCTGGGGCCCAAACCATCAAATACCACCAAATAAAATGTTACACAATGAGTTGGATGCAAATTGTCCACATAATTTGGCTCTTAGATCCACAATAAGGTTTTACAATTCTGAAAATGTAAACATGTGAATATTAAAAATTATATAAAAAAGCAAAAAAAAAACCCCAAAACAAAACACTCAAACAAAATACACAATGTCCATTACAAGTGACATTACCCTCTACAACTTTTACAAATAAATTAAAAACTGCCTAAATAGGCTTTTAGGTGATTTTTAAAATTATGAATAGAAGCCAATTCTCTAATTGCATAAGGCAACTTATTCCACTGAAAAGATGCTCTAAATATAACAGAGTTTTTCAAAAAGTTACTTTTAACTCGAGGAATTACTAAATTGTGGTTAGTTGAGAATCGTGTAGCATGATTATGTATTTCATCTGGATACTGCAACTGAGCATAAAAAAAGTGTGGTGTGTTTACCAGTATTGCTTTCCTTAAAAATACAAGTAAGCCATAGTATCATTTAGCTTGTACAGAAAGCCAAGAAAGTTTATCGTGCATTTTATCAATACTTGTATAATATGAACACCTTAACACTAATCTGGCCGCCCTATTTTGGACTAACTGAAGTCTGTTCAGATCTGTCTTATTAGCTGCTGACCAAATGATTGAGCAGTACTCTGGATGAGATAATACTAGTGCATTAATGACATCTTTCATAATTGAAGAAGTGATATAAAAAGAGCATTTCCTAGCTATAGCTATGCCCTGTCCCATTTTCTTAATAACAGAGTTGATGTGCTGAGACCATGAAAGGTGGTGGTTTATGGTAACACCAAGTAATTTAATCTGGGTGACCTGTTCTAATACCAATCCAGCTATGGAAAGATTTAGTTTAGGGCTGTTGACTAAGCGTACTCTACTTCCTATTAACATGGATTTAGACACGTTTAAAATCATGTTGTTTTTACTTATCCAATCAAACACGTTCAGCAAATCTAGTTGTAATACGCTTGTCAATTCAGAGTGGCTACTGGCTGAATAAAACATGGTGGAATCATCAGCATAATTACAAGATGAGATTTATCCAGGACATATGGCAAATCATTTGTAAAGACTGAGTAGAGAAGTGGACCGAGGCAGCTGCCTTGGGGTAGACCACAGTTCATTTCACAGCCCTCCGAGAAATAACCATTATACACTGAACAAAAATATAAACGCAACACCTTTGTTACTGCTCCCATTCCCCATGGGATGGACGTAGACACCTAAAATTCATTCCAGATACACAATATAACCATCCCTCCCAAACAGTGGTCACAAATCAGTCCAAATGTGTGGTAGTGGGCACATCTGCTATTTGAGATAATCCATCCCACCTCACAGGTGTGCCACATCAGGATGCTGATCTGACATCATGAGTAGTGCACGGGTGTACCTCAGACTGCCCACAACAAAAGGCCACCCTTTCAGAACTCCACCGACTTCACAGACAAGGTCCAGAAACTTACCCTGGATCCAGATGAAACCATGGTGTCCTTTGATGTAGTCTCTCTCTTCACTTGCATACCCACCACGGAGGCCGTGGAGACTGTCAGAAAACGACTACAAGAAGACAGCTCCTTGGAGGACAGGACCAACTTCACACCCGATCAGATCTGCACACTGTTAGACCTCTGCCTCACCACTACATATTTCAAGTACAACGAAGGCTTTTACAGACAAAAACATGGCTGTGCCATGGGCTCCCCCGTGTCACCTATTGTAGCCAACCTTTACATGGAGGAAGTGGAAAGGAAGGCTCTTGGCTCTTTCAAAGGAAGAGTACCCAGCCACTGGTACAGATATGTGGACGACACCTGGGTCAAAATCAAGACCCAAGAAGTGGAATCCTTCACTGCGCACATTAACGCTGTGGATAAGAACATCAAGTTCACCAGGGAAGACACAAAGGACAACTGTTTGCCTTTCCTGGACTGCGCTGTGCACATTGAAGAGAACGGCAAACTCAACCGAAGTTTACCGGAAGCCCACACACACGGACCAGTACCTCCTCTTTGACTCCCATCACCCTCTGGAACACAAACTTGGAGTAATTAGGACCCTACACCACCGGGCAGAACATGTTCCCTCTAAGCCTGAAGGAAAAAAGAAGGAACACACACATGTAAAGGAAGCACTCAAAACGTGCGGCCATCCTAAATGGGCGTTCTTAAAGTCAGCAAAGAGGCACAGAAAAGAAGACCAGACACCAGCGAGGGAGGATAAGAAGGACAGACGCAACAACATTGTCATCCCCTATGTAGCCGGTGTATCAGAGAAACTCAGGAGAGTTTTCTCCAAGCATGACATCCCAGTGTATTTCAGACCCAGCAAGACGCTCAGACAGAAACTAGTTCACCCGAAAGACAAAACGCCAAAACACAAACTTAACAATGTGGTGTATGCTGTACAGTGCAGCGAGGAATGCCCAGACCTCTACATTGGAGAGACCAAACAGCCACTTCACAAGCGCATGGCACAACACAGAAGAGCCACCTCCACAGGACAAGACTCAGCAGTCCATCTGCATCTTAAGGATAAAGGACACTCTTTTGAGGATGCCAACGTTCACATTTTGGACAGAGAGGAGAGATGGTTTGAAAGAGGAGTGAAAGAAGCCATCTATGTCCACTGTGAGCGACCATCTTTGAACAGAGGCGGGGGTTTACGACACCAACTCTCTGCCATCTATAATCCAGTTTTGAGATCCCTTCCCAGACGCCTTAACGCCCACTCACATCCTGGGCCATCTGACCTCAGGAATTCGCATGATAAGGTGGGGCCAGGTTTCACAATGAACACACCCGAAGCTCTGGCTGATTGGGACCCACACCCAGTTTCACACCTTGGCTCAGGCGATTAGAGGATCATCAGGGGGTCCTTTTGTCCCTCCGTGGGGGGAAACTCCCACTAGGTTTATATCTGGGACTCTCCACCATTTGACCTTAGAACTGAAGAAGCTTCTTGGATGAGAGGTGAAACGTCTTCAAGCAACTTAAAGAAGTCCAGACGCTTTTCTTTGCAAGCTCCTTTGACTCTCCATCAAAGTCATTGTTTTGGACTTTCCAAACATTTTTGCAGGCTTGAGTATGGTCAGGTGCCATGTGCTCATCTCCCACAGCTCCCTGATCATGCTGACCTTCCTCTTCATCCTGGCCCTCATTATTCTCACTTTCTGTACCCTGACTGTCTGTGTCTATAGTTAGCTCCTATGTCTCTGTTCTTCTCTGGCAGCCACTCATCATCACTGGACTTATCACTAAACTCATCATCATTGCACTCATTAATGAAATCATCATCAATGGAGCTGGATGGAATTTCCTGGACAATTCTGTACGCTGCATTATTCTTTGCTGCATTTGAAGTCAACAAAATATGATAAAATAATTATTATAGTAACTCAAACTACAGCTGATCTGCACAAAAATATATATTTTAAATGAGTAGCTTTTAAATGTAACAATTATAACCTTACTTATAACCAAACAGTCCCAAGAAACAGTGAAGCAACTTATGACTTATGTTAAAAAAATATAGTGGGTAATGCATGATATCCACTTCATTGGACACGTAGTTAATTGTAGTTTTCTAAGTATTAGACATAACAATTTCTTATTCCAAACAGATAATATCCTTCCCTAGATGTTACTGCATATCGTCATATTTTTTTTACCTGTTGGGCTCTTCTAGCATAGAAGGACTGGCAGGATATGCAAGCAGTGGTCGGCAAGGGTGGCAGTTTGTCTGCCATCTTTGATTCAGAGGAAATTTACTTGCAGTTGCACTAACTGAACACTGAATTGACCTCAATGGAGTATGGTAGCAGAGAGCACTCTAAAGGCTAATATCCAGTTCCACCATGGAAACCAATGCATTAAACAGATATGTACGTTTTAGTAGCTGTCCACTCCAGTGACCACTATGCATCAGAGGGTTATTATTATTATTATTATTATTATTATTATTATTATTATTATTATTATTATTATTATCATCACTAAGTAACTGTTGTTATTATTTTAATACAGTGTCAATTATCAGTTGAAACTGCAGAGGTTCTTGTCCATGCATTTGTGTCTTCGAGCATTGATTATTGTAACGCTCTTCTTTCTGGGTTACTGAAGAAAAGTTTTAGAGGTTTACAGATGATACAAAATGCAGCTGCTTGCATTTTAACCAAAACGGAAATCTCCTTACTGTTTCTTAATTCTATGCCTATTAGTTTTTAAATTGTATTGGTTTTTTTTCTGTATTGCTTTTATTTATTTATCTTTTGTATCTGCAAATAGCTGTTCAGCACTTTGTTTGAAAGCGCTTTATAAATAAAGTTATTATTATTATTATTATTATTATTGCCTGTTGGGAAACACAAAAATGTTTCAGCTAGATAGAAAATGGTGCAGCCATGCAACAGCCAAAAGGTTGTATAATGAATAACCGGTACTTATGATTCATCTTGGACATGGAAAGTCAGTTTATTAGAAAAATAACCCCTCCAACAGTTCTCAGTCCAAATGAAAATTGTTGCTATGGATCTCCCTAGCCAACTTCACAGCCTTAACATTCAACGTTGCTGCAAATTTTATAATAGGTGAGACCCCACTTGTTATGTCCAGCTCCTTAAAAGGGAGATAAACACAGGAACAGTTTTCAATTAATTATAATTATAAATTAATTATTGATTCTAAACTAAAGCAAAAAAAACAAAAGGAAACGTGCTAACCTATAATCATCATTTCTCTTAAATTAGGAATGACCACAACACAAGCAAACCAAAGGAGAAAGAAAACCAAGTTGGTTGCCTGAAATGCACCAACCTTATATAGGCTCCCAAATACGCAAAGTCATGTTCTTTATTAGATGATAGGAACTGTGAATTAGGACCTGACAATAAAGAAACAAAAATGGGCCTAACAACCAATACCAAGAAGTCCAGAGCTTTTACATTAGATTTACTCACAAAAGTCCAACTTTATGCAGTCTAAGGGTTGGAAATCAGTCATGATAACTCTGCTTATATCTTTTTGAACTCAGCTGGCTAAATCCACAAAGAGCAGGTCAACTGATCACAACCTGTACACAAAATGCATTGGAGCTTTCAACAGAAACCAAGTGCAGTTTATTTCAAAAATTATACTAAATCATTCTGTTCCTGATGTTCCACCACCGCAACCTATATTAGAGTTCTCCCACCTTCCAAATCGCACTTTAACCCCTGACTAGCCTGATTTTCTGTTTAGATATGAGGCAAAGTAACAAGGGAGTATGGGTAGTGATCGACCTAAATAAATGATGAATGGGCGATGGTCACACATGTGGTAACTAAGTCTTTCCAGCTTTACTATGATTCTTTTAGCAATCATTATTAAAAGAAAGAATAGTAAAAATATTTTCTCCTAAGAGAAATCTTGCTGTGGCTGCCAGACTGTGTTACATAATTTGAATAAAATCCCAGAACCAAAAGAATAAAACTACAAAGATTAATGGTTATTCTCTGTTCTCACTGAAAAGACTTGCTAAAATCAGACTGGACTCTCAATTTAAACTCCCAGACTAGCTCTTTATGCTGATTTTAAACTTTCTCACCGAAAGAATTTAAGACGTCCTTATTAATGGACAAACAATCCATTAGGTTTGTGTCAAGCTTTGTTCACCTCAGGAATGTGTTCAGCCACTCCTTCTATTTATTACGTACACCGAAAGCTAGAGGACATCTTATGAGAACAGATTTATACTTAAGTTTTTTGATAACACTGTACTCTTGTCCTTGCTTCAAGGTTCTGAGTCTGTTGATGGTCCTGAATTTGTGAAGTGGTCTCATGATAACTATCTGGACTTAAATGTGTCAAAAACAAAGGGCTTCATAAGCTTAAACACTGAGTATAAAGCCTGTGTTACTCACAACACTGATATCCAGATTTATAAGACTGCACTATCTTTGACCATCAACTTGTACCTCAGTGTAGAACCAACAGATACTTAAAATCCTTCTGTCTGTGGTTGTTCATTTTTAGACATTTTTCTTTGTTATTCTACTTTTTATTTATTTATTTATTTTTACCTGATTGTTTGTTGATCTCTGCCTTGACATGTAACAATATTTGTGATTAGTCGCTAAATACTGTAGATTGTGTGAGTTTGACTGTGAGAATAGGTTGTGTAGGTAAGTTGCAAACAAATTGCCCTTTTTGGGGATTAATAAAGTTTAATATGATTCTTCAACGTACCCAAGCCTGACACTGTCAAGTTGTGAGACATTATTGTAAAAAATCATTTAAGGAAACGAAACAGTTGATTATCTTGTCAATAATCGTACTTCTTTAAAAACACTCAAATCAGAAGAACTTGACTCCCTGGTATAATTCTCAAATGCGCACCTTAAAGCAGAAAACTGGTAAGCTGGACATGAAATGGCATCTCACTAATTTAGACAATCCTCATTTAGCCTGGAAAAATATGCATCTCACACTGAAGAAAATATGAAATGCCCTAGGTTTCTCTTTGTAGCCAAGCTGGCCAAAAGTCAGAGCTCTGTTAAGTCAAGCATTCCTTTAATGTTAAATAGTAATGACTTTGTGAATTTGTTCACTATTAGAGAAAAAGTAACAGCTAATTTCAATACCACTGATATTTATTTAGTCTAGTAATGTGCAATACAACCGCTTTCCTTTTTGATCCGACTGTGCTTTTATGGGACACCTACTACTTTTTACTAGAGATGGACCGATCCGATATTACGTATCGGTATCCGTCCGATACTGACCTAAATTACTGGATCGGATATCGGAGAAAAATAAAAAATTTAATCCGATCCATTAAATATCACGAAAGCACCTCACAAAACTTGCAACACACCGTAACTCACCTCAGGTTAGCACGTCGGAGCAGTATGCATCACGTGATAGAGCGGCTGTGGCATGCGGGACCTGTCGGTGGTCTGGATAGCATGTGGAGCTTCGCTAGCAACCCGGCATTTCATCTCCGACAAAGTTATCCCGAGAGAAGTAAAGCAAGTGTGTAAGTCCATCTCTGAATGTTTGTAAAGCATTCCTGCGTTAAGCTTAACAAGCGACTGCCTCTTCTTGCTGCTACTTCAATCATGAAACTGCTTAACGATCAGCTGATCGGCTTTTCTGTCGCGAGTCCGTGTCTCTAGTTTGCTTTTGGCCCACTTTGCACCAGAAAGAGGAAACCAGCGGCTGAACAACAGCAGCACGTTTAAGCTTGATCAGCTGTTGTTAGAATGTATTTAATATTACTTTCTACTCAAGGATCTTTTTCTACGTAGCTGACGGCTGGTAACTGTGCAGGGGCGGATCTAGCAAAGTTTAGCCAGGGGGGCTGATAGGGCATTAACAGGGAAAAGGGGGCACAAAGACATACTTTTCTTTCTTATTCTCATTTAAAATGTCTAGCTTTTAATAAATAATTATCTGACAGCCAAAGTTTTAATTTGATGCAAAATGAATAGAAGTCCATTACTGTATATAGTAACTATTAAGTCTAATATACCCTAGTAAGCTATACTACTTTTTCCTTTGGGAAGGTACCATCTGTGCAGTCTGCAATTTTGTTGAAGAAAGATGTTGAATCTATTTAATATTTCTTGAAAAATAATTGATTTCTGTGCATTTTTTTTCACACTGCATCAAATTAAGGTTGATTACGTCGATTAAGCATCATGAGGTGGAGCGTGAGGGGTGGTTCCCTATTTTTTATTTATTTATTTTTGTTGTTGCTGGGAGTTGGAACCCTATTAGTTAGGTTGCTTAATATTTATGCTAAGTACTCTTTAAAATACCAGAATAGGGAGGATGGTGTAGGTTTAAGTTTATTAGATTGATCAGTATTGCTGTACTATGAAATATTTTTTTTTGCATACAGGTATAACAGAATAGCTTTAGTGTAGTTGTTGTTTTAAACTTGAGTATGAACTTATACAAAATGCAGCAAGATATTTAAAAAACAGTTTTGTTGATTAAAAAACACCATATCGGATTCATATCGGTATCGGCAGATATCCAAATTTATGATATCGGTATCGGTATCGGACATAAAAAAGTGGTATCGTGCCATCTCTACTTTTTACACTCTTACATCTAATATGTGATATATACTGTGTATTTCATATATATATATATATATATATATATATATATATATACATACATACATACATACACGTGTGTGTGTGTGTGTGCGCACGCGTGTGTGCGTGCGCGTGTGTGTGTATATAAACCCAGCTTTACAGTGATTTAGAAAATAATGGATGAGTTGTGGATAATTTTCTTAAAAATTTAAAAACTTTGTGCATTTTGACCTTTTTTCCCCAGTACGAAAAAGAACAGTTAACAGACATGAAGGCAGAGACACACTTACAAGCAAGTGACCTGGACCTAAACAGGCCAGTGTTTTCTCTGTATTATTGTAGGATCCTTACAATAAAAGTACCTTAACATTATAACATAAAGCACCTTGATGTGACTATTGTTGTAGCTTGGCACTATATAATGAGCTCAACTGCGTAAAGTTCTAAGCCTCTACACTACAGGCCCACCCACAGGATATATTTAAAGCTTTTGTTCATGCATTCTTAGGTCAGATTTGCTGTAGATGATTAAATTAACTGGGTGGTTAAAGTCTGTGTCATTCTTTTCAGGCCAGATTCATTCTAGATAATCACATGGCTTGGGTTTCTAATGTCATTATTTTCTTTTCTTTTTTTAATACATTTCAGTGAAAGAGTTTGTGTTCCGCTGGCCATTGACATGGAAACCAGCACAGATGCTATTGCTAGTTTGACAGAAGCCATAACAAGAGAACCAGGGGGGAAACAGTGCTGGGATTGATCTTGTGGCATGCTCCACTTGAAGCTGTAGTTGTAGATAATGCAGTTGTAGTTGTGGAAGCTGTAGGTGCAGCAGTAGTGGAATTGGCAGTAGTTGGTGCAACAGTCGTGACATTGATGGGAACTATAAAATATTTTTCAGAAGTAGATTAATATGTATTTATGTACAGACTAAAATAATTTCTTTGTCCTTGATTAACTCCAAAATAAATTTCGTTTGCATTTTCAAATACTCACCAGAAGTTACTGATATTGTGTCAGGAACTATGGCAATGCTGAAATTGCTGCTGGAACTGTTAATAGCCTGTTTCAAAATTTGAACAATAGTAGTATCATTTGGGACTTGTGCATTGGGTGCTGTTTGATTGAACACAAGCTCCACCTCTGCCTCAGTTCTATCCACTCGTGTTTGGACTCTAACAAGACTGTGCCATGAAAGAAAGTGAGTCAGATGTTAGATAATAATGGCAGATTATTGAATGGTTTAACTATGTTACATGATACATTTAACATTAAAATTAAATTAAAAATAATAATTTAGAGGAAAGTAACTTAATTACTGTTAAAAAAATTTTTTTTACCTGAACCGAATGACAATGGCACGGATGAAGAAAGGAAATTTTGGTTTGTAGATTCTATCACACTGCAAAAAATTAACACAAAAAGAAAATTTAAACATGGTGAAACAACTTAAAAATTACATTGTCTAAAAATGCCTATTTAAATGAAAGAAAATGTATGCTTTCAGATTTGTTCTCTAGATAAAGTGTCAGTCAATAAAAGATATATTAAGTTGAAATATTACTCACCGTCTCTTCAACTCGTCTTTTGCGATCTTGATATACACTGCTGGTGGGGTCTGTGAGTTCAGGTACATATGGTTCAAGGAACTGTAGAAACAGAAAAACTTGGACAGGTGCAGTCGGAGCTTTTGTAGTTGTGGTAGTTGTTGGAGAAGATGTTGTTGTTGTTGCAGCTGATGTAGTAGTTGATGGTGTTGTGTTTGTTATTGGGGTAACTGTGGTAGTTGTTGGAGCAGATGTTGGTTTTGTTGCAGCAGATGTAGTTGATGGTGTTGTGTTTGTTGTTGGGGTAACTGTGGTAGTTGTTGGGATCACTGTGGTAGATTTAAAATGAGGACAAAATGGACATAAAACATTTAACTAAGTCCCTCTAAAACCTTTGAGACTTTTTGATCAAACATAACGAAATAGTACTCACATGTGGAACTGACAGTGATGGAGGCCCTTTCGATGTCAAAGCCTGTCACGTTTGAGGCTTGACTGATCAAAACACTTCTAATTTCAGTGTCATTTGGAACAGATGAGTTTAAAAAATGAAGTTCTATGGTGTTGATGACTGATCCTTGCCTGTAAATGCAGACACAAAAATGATAGTTTTGAATATTTAGGGCGTTAGGTCACTGCTCTTAACATTATATGTCAAAATAGTGAAATTACCTGAAGCTCACAACGGCCAAGGAGACAAAGGAGGAAGGGAACGAGTTTTTGTAAGCAGGTTCAATCTGCAGACACAAAGCAGATTTCCTTAAAACAATGTCTATCTGTTTCTTAATGTACACAAACAGACGAATTTTATATCAATTGTAAACTTTACAGTAAGACAGAAGACTAATTAAAGGGCAAATCAAAGAACATGACCTCTATAGTGAGTAGCAATGATGGTTCAGTACAAAAAAAAGTACTTGCTCTATCAATTTTGTATATTCCTGATGTCTAATGTTTTCACCTCTCTCTCTAGATCAGCAATCTGCAATTCATTTTTTAAACATTTATTTCACTGAGTATTTGGTGTTTTAATGTCTATTCTGTTTACAGAGCACACAGCATTCATTCTGCTTTCCACAAAGAGGGGAGCAGATTTGCCTCGAACAATGGAAAAAACTAATTACATACCTAATAAATGCTATATATTAGTGGGAAAAGTAAACGATTACCTGTGTCTTTATAGATACAGATCGGTCTTTAAAAGCATCAGATGATGAATTCGTCAAGTCCTTGGTAAAATTGCTTTGAAGGGATCTGAAAACAACATATCTGGTGGTTGTTGTTGTCAGAGTAGCTGTGGTTGTTGTTGTGGGATGAGCCGTGGTGGTCGTCGGTGGGGCAGTGGTGGTTGCTCTCGGGGGAGCTGTTGTGGTGGTGGTCGGTGGGGCAGTGGTAATTGTTGTTGTCAGAGGAGCCGTGGTGGTGGTGGTCGGTGGGGCAGTGGTAATTGTTGTTGTCGGAGGAGCCGTGGTAGTGGTGGTCGGTGGGGCAGTGGTGGTTGTTGTAATAGCTGTGGCGATTGTTGGAAGAATCGTAGTGGTGGAGGTCGGTGGGGTAGTGGTGGTTGTTGTCAGGGGAGTTGTTGAGGTGGTGGTCGGTGGGACAGTGTTGGTAGTTGTCGGCGAAGCCGTGGTGGTGGTGGTCGGTGGGGCAGTGGTGGTTGTTGTTGGAGAAGCCGTGGTGGTGGTGGTTGGTGGGGCAGTGGTGGTTGTTGTCGGAGGAGCCGTGGTGGTGGTCGGTGGGGAAGTGGTGGTTGTTGTGGTAGGAACCGTGGTGGTGGTCGGTGGGGCAGTGGTGGTTGTTGTCGGGGAAGCTGTTGTGGTGGTGTTCGGTGGCGCACTGGTTATTGTTGTCATAGCTTTGGTTGTTGTTGGAGGAATCGTAGTGGTGGTGGTCAGTGGGGAGGTGGTGGTTGTTGTTGGAGAAGCCGTGGTGGTGGTGGTCGGTGGGGCTGTGGTGGTGGTCGGTGAGGCAGTGGTGGTTGTTGTGGGAGGAGCCGTGTTTGTGGTGGTTGTTGGTGGGGCAGTGGTGGTTGTTGTTGGAGGAGCCGTGGTTGTTGTTGTCGGTGGGTAAGTGGTGGTTGTTGTGAGAGGAGCCGTGGTAGAGGTTGTTTGCGGGGCAGTGGTAATTGTTGTCGGAGGAGCTGTGGTGGTGGTGGTTGTTGGTGGGGCAGTGGTGGTTGTTGTCGGAGGAGCTGTGGTTGTTGTTGTCGGTGGGTAAGTGGTGGTTGTTGTGAGAGGAGCCGTGGTGGTGGATGTTTGTGGGGCTGTGGTAATTGTTGTCGGAGGAGCTGTGGTGGTGGTGGTTGTCGGTGGGGCAGTGGTGGTTGCTGTAATAGCTGTGGCGGTTGTTGGAAGAATCGTAGTGGTGGTGGTCGGTGGGGCAGTGGTGGTTGTTGTCGGAGGAGCCGTGGTGGTGGTTGTCGGTGGGGCAGTGGTGGTTGTTGTCAGAGGAGCCGTGGTGGTGGTTGTCGGTGGGGCAGTGGTGGTTGTTGTCAGGGGAGCTGTTGAGGTGGTGGTCGGTGGGACAGTGTTGGTAGTTGTGGTAGGAACCGTGGTGGTGGTCGGTGGGGCAGTCGTGGTTGTTGGGGTAGGAACTGTGGTGGTGGTCGGTGGGGCAGTGGTGGTTGTTGTCATAGCTGTGGTGATTGTTTGAGGAATTGTAGTGGTGGTGGTTGGTGGGGCAGTGGTGGTTGGTCTCGGAGGACCCGTGGTTGTGGTCGGTGGGGCAGTGGTGGATGGTGTGGGAGGACCCGTGGTTGGGGTCGGTGGGGCAGTGGTGGTTGGTGTGGGAGGACCCGTGGTTTTGGTCGGTGGGGCAGTGGTGGTTGTTGTCGGAGGAGCCGTGATGGTGGTGGTCGGTGGGGCAGTGGTGGTTGTTGTCGGGGGAGGCGTGATGGTGATGGTTGTCGGTGGGGCAGTGGTGGTGGTTGTGGTCGGTGGGGCAGTGGTGGTTGTTGTCGGGGGAGCCGTGGTGGTGGTCGGTGGGGAAGTGGTGGTTGTTGTGGGAGGAACCGTAGTGGTGGTCGGTGGGGCAGTGGTTGTTGTTGTCGGAGGAGCCGTGGTGGTGGTCGGTGAGGCAGTGGTGGTTGTTGTCAGTGGGGGAGTGGTGGTTGTTGTCGGAGGAGCCGTGGAGGTTGTTGTCGGTGTGGCAGATGTGGTTGTTGTGGGAAGACCCGTGGTGGTGGTTGTCGGTGGGGCAGCCGTGGTTGTAGTGGGAGGAGCCGTGGTGGTGGTCGGTGGGGCAGTGGTGGTTGTTGTCGAAGGAGCCGTGGTGGTGGTCGGTGGCGCAGTGGTGGTTGTTGCGGGAGGAGCCGTGGTTGTGGTCGGTGGGGCAGTGGTGGTTGTTGTCATAGTTGTGGTGGTTGTTGGAGGAATCGTAGTGGTTGTAGTCAGTGGGGCAGTGGTAGTGGTGGTTGTCGGTGGGGCAGTGGTGGTTGTTGTCATAGCTGTGGTTGTTGTTGGAGGAATCGTAGTGGTGGTGGTCGGTGGGACAGTGGTGGTTGTTGTCTGGTGAGCCGTTGTGGTTGTGGGTGGGGCAGTGGTGCTTGTTGTGGGAGGAGCCGTGGTGGTGGTAGGTTGGGCAGTGGTGGTTGTTGTCGGAGGAGCCGTGGTGGTGGTGGTCGGTGGGGCACTGGTGGTTGTCGTTGGAGGAGCCGTGGTAGTGATGGTCGGTGGGGCAGTGGTGGTTGTCGTGGGAGGACCCGTGGTAGTGGTTGTCGGTGGGGCAGTGGTGGTTGTTGTGGGAGGACCCGTGGTGGTGGTCGGTGGGGCAGTGGTGGTTGTTGTGGGAAGAGACGTGGTGGTGGTCGGTGGGGCAGTGGTGGTTGTTGTTGGAGGAGCCGTGGTGGTGGTGGTCGGTGGAGCAGTGGTGGATGTTGTCGGTGGGGCAGTGGTGGTTGTTGTGGGAGGAGCCGTGGTGGTGATCGGTGAGGCAGTGGTGGTTTTTGTTGGAGGAGCCGTGATGGTGGTTGTCGGTGGGGCAGTGGTGGTTGTTGTCATAGCTGGGGTTGTTGTTGGAGGAATTGTAGTGGTGGTGGTCGGTGGGGCAGTGGTGGTTGTTGTCTGGTGAGCCGTTGTGGTTGTGGGTGGGGCAGTGGTGCTTGTTGTGGGAGGAGCCGTGGTGGTGGTAGGTTGGGCAGTGGTGGTTGTTGTCGGAGGAGCCGTGGTGGTGGTGGTCGGTGGGGCACTGGTGGTTGTCGTTGGAGGAGCCGTGGTAGTGATGGTCGGTGGGGCAGTGGTGGTTGTCGTGGGAGGACCCGTGGTAGTGGTTGTCGGTGGGGCAGTGGTGGTTGTCGTGGGAGGACCCGTGGTAGTGGTTGTCGGTGGGGCAGTGGTGGTTGTTGTGGGAGGACCCGTGGTGGTGGTCGGTGGGGCAGTGGTGGTTGTTGTGGGAGGAGCCGTGGTGGTGGTAGGTTGGGTAGTGGTGGTTGTTGTCGGAGGAGCCGTGGTGGTGGTGGTCGGTGGGGCAGTGGTGGTTGTTGTCAGGGGAGCTGTTGAGGTGGTGGTCGGTGGGACAGTGTTGGTAGTTGTGGTAGGAACCGTGGTGGTGGTCGGTGGGGCAGTCGTGGTTGTTGGGGTAGGAACTGTGGTTGTGGTCGGTGGGGCAGTGGTGGTTGTTGTCATAGCTGGGGTTGTTGTTGGAGGAATTGTAGTGGTGGTGGTCGGTGGGGCAGTGGTGGTTGTTGTCTGGTGAGCCGTTGTGGTTGTGGGTGGGGCAGTGGTGCTTGTTGTGGGAGGAGCCGTGGTGGTGGTAGGTTGGGCAGTGGTGGTTGTCGTGGGAGGACCCGTGGTAGTGGTTGTCGGTGGGGCAGTGGTGGTTGTCGTGGGAGGACCCGTGGTGGTGGTCGGTGGGGCAGTGGTGGTTGTTGTGGGAAGAGACGTGGTGGTGGTCGGTGGGGCAGTGGTGGTTGTTGTTGGAGGAGCCGTGGTGGTGGTGGTCGGTGGAGCAGTGGTGGATGTTGTCGGTGGGGCAGTGGTGGTTGTTGTGGGAGGAGCCGTGGTGGTGGTCGGTGGGGCAGTGGTGGTTGTTGCGGGAGGAGCCGTGGTTGTGGTCGGTGGGGCAGTGGTGGTTGTTGTCATAGTTGTGGTGGTTGTTGGAGGAATCGTAGTGGTTGTAGTCAGTGGGGCATTTGTGGTAGTGGTGGTGATCGGTGAGGCAGTGGTGGTTTTTGTTGGAGGAGCCGTGATGGTGGTTGTCGGTGGGGCAGTGGTGGTTGTTGTCATAGCTGGGGTTGTTGTTGGAGGAATTGTAGTGGTGGTGGTCGGTGGGGCAGTGGTGGTTGTTGTCTGGTGAGCCGTTGTGGTTGTGGGTGGGGCAGTGGTGCTTGTTGTGGGAGGAGCCGTGGTGGTGGTAGGTTGGGCAGTGGTGGTTGTTGTCGGAGGAGCCGTGGTGGTGGTGGTCGGTGGGGCACTGGTGGTTGTCGTTGGAGGAGCCGTGGTAGTGATGGTCGGTGGGGCAGTGGTGGTTGTCGTGGGAGGACCCGTGGTAGTGGTTGTCGGTGGGGCAGTGGTGGTTGTTGTGGGAGGACCCGTGGTGGTGGTCGGTGGGGCAGTGGTGGTTGTTGTGGGAGGAGCCGTGGTGGTGGTAGGTTGGGTAGTGGTGGTTGTTGTCGGAGGAGCCGTGGTGGTGGTGGTCGGTGGGGCAGTGGTGGTTGTTGTCAGGGGAGCTGTTGAGGTGGTGGTCGGTGGGACAGTGTTGGTAGTTGTGGTAGGAACCGTGGTGGTGGTCGGTGGGGCAGTGGTGGTTGTTGTCATAGCTGTGGTGATTGTTTGAGGAATTGTAGTGGTGGTGGTTGGTGGGGCAGTGGTGGTTGGTGTCGGAGGACCCGTGGTTGTGGTCGGTGGGGCAGTGGTGGATGGTGTGGGAGGACCCGTGGTTGGGGTCGGTGGGGCAGTGGTGGTTGTTGCGGGAGGAGCCGTGGTGGTGGTGGTCGGTGGAGCAGTGGTGGATGTTGTCGGTGGGGCAGTGGTGGTTGTTGCGGGAGGAGCCGTGGTTGTGGTCGGTGGGGCAGTGGTGGTTGTTGTCATAGTTGTGGTGGTTGTTGGAGGAATCGTAGTGGTTGTAGTCAGTGGGGCATTTGTGGTAGTGGTGGTGATCGGTGAGGCAGTGGTGGTTTTTGTTGGAGGAGCCGTGATGGTGGTTGTCGGTGGGGCAGTGGTGGTTGTTGTCATAGCTGGGGTTGTTGTTGGAGGAATTGTAGTGGTGGTGGTCGGTGGGGCAGTGGTGGTTGTTGTCTGGTGAGCCGTTGTGGTTGTGGCTGGGGCAGTGGTGCTTGTTGTGGGAGGAGCCGTGGTGGTGGTAGGTTGGGCAGTGGTGGTTGTTGTCGGAGGAGCCGTGGTGGTGGTGGTCGGTGGGGCACTGGTGGTTGTCGTTGGAGGAGCCGTGGTAGTGATGGTCGGTGGGGCAGTGGTGGTTGTCGTGGGAGGACCCGTGGTAGTGGTTGTCGGTGGGGCAGTGGTGGTTGTTGTGGGAGGAGCCGTGGTGGTGGTAGGTTGGGTAGTGGTGGTTGTTGTCGGAGGAGCCGTGGTGGTGGTGGTCGGTGGGGCAGTGGTGGTTGTTGTCAGGGGAGCTGTTGAGGTGGTGGTCGGTGGGACAGTGTTGGTAGTTGTGGTAGGAACCGTGGTGGTGGTCGGTGGGGCAGTCGTGGTTGTTGGGGTAGGAACTGTGGTGGTGGTCGGTGGGGCAGTGGTGGTTGTTGTCATAGCTGTGGTGATTGTTTGAGGAATTGTAGTGGTGGTGGTTGGTGGGGCAGTGGTGGTTGGTGTCGGAGGACCCGTGGTTGTGGTCGGTGGGGCAGTGGTGGATGGTGTGGGAGGACCCGTGGTTGGGGTCGGTGGGGCAGTGGTGGTTGGTGTGGGAGGACCCGTGGTTTTGGTCGGTGGGGCAGTGGTGGTTGTTGTCGGAGGAGCCGTGATGGTGGTGGTCGGTGGGGCAGTGGTGGTTGTTGTCGGGGGAGGCGTGATGGTGGTGGTTGTCGGTGGGGCAGTGGTGGTGGTTGTGGTCGGTGGGGCAGTGGTGGTTGTTGTCGGGGGAGCCGTGGTGGTGGTCGGTGGGGCAGTGGTTGTTGTTGTCGGAGGAGCCGTGGTGGTTGTTGTCAGTGGGGGAGTGGTGGTTGTTGTCGGAGGAGCCGTGGAGGTTGTTGTCGGTGTGGCAGATGTGGTTGTTGTGGGAAGACCCGTGGTGGTGGTTGTCGGTGGGGCAGCCGTGGTTGTAGTGGGAGGAGCCGTGGTGGTGGTCGGTGGGGCAGTGGTGGTTGTTGTCGAAGGAGCCGTGGTGGTGGTCGGTGGCGCAGTGGTGGTTGTTGCGGGAGGAGCCGTGGTTGTGGTCGGTGGGGCAGTGGTGGTTGTTGTCATAGTTGTGGTGGTTGTTGGAGGAATCGTAGTGGTTGTAGTCAGTGGGGCAGTGGTAGTGGTGGTGATCGGTGAGGCAGTGGTGGTTGTTGTTGGAGGAGCCGTGATGGTGGTTGTCGGTGGGGCAGTGGTGGTTGTTGTCATAGCTGTGGTTGTTGTTGGAGGAATCGTAGTGGTGGTGGTCGGTGGGGCAGTGGTGGTTGTTGTCTGGTGAGCCGTTGTGGTTGTGGGTGGGGCAGTGGTGCTTGTTGTGGGAAGAGCCGTGGTGGTGGTAGGTTGGGCAGTGGTGGTTGTTGTCGGAGGAGCCGTGGTGGTGGTGGTCGGTGGGGCACTGGTGGTTGTCGTTGGAGGAGCCGTGGTAGTGATGGTCGGTGGGGCAGTGGTGGTTGTTGTGGGAGGACCCGTGGTAGTGGTTGTCGGTGGGGCAGTGGTGGTTGTTGTGGGAGGACCCGTGGTGGTGGTCGGTGGGGCAGTGGTGGTTGTTGTGGGAAGAGACGTGGTGGTGGTCGGTGGGGCAGTGGTGGTTGTTGTTGGAGGAGCCGTGGTGGTGGTGGTCGGTGGAGCAGTGGTGGATGTTGTCGGTGGGGCAGTGGTGGTTGTTGTGGGAGGAGCCGTGGTGGTGGTCGGAGGGGCAGTGGTGGTTGTTGCGGGAGGAGCCGTGGTTGTGGTCGGTGGGGCAGTGGTGGTTGTTGTCATAGTTGTGGTGGTTGTTGGAGGAATCGTAGTGGTTGTAGTCAGTGGGGCAGTGGTAGTGGTGGTGATCGGTGAGGCAGTGGTGGTTTTTGTTGGAGGAGCCGTGATGGTGGTTGTCGGTGGGGCAGTGGTGGTTGTTGTCATAGCTGGGGTTGTTGTTGGAGGAATTGTAGTGGTGGTTGTGGGTGGGGCAGTGGTGCTTGTTGTGGGAGGAGCCGTGGTGGTGGTAGGTTGGGCAGTGGTGGTTGTCGTGGGAGGACCCGTGGTAGTGGTTGTCGGTGGGGCAGTGGTGGTTGTCGTGGGAGGACCCGTGGTGGTGGTCGGTGGGGCAGTGGTGGTTGTTGTGGGAAGAGACGTGGTGGTGGTCGGTGGGGCAGTGGTGGTTGTTGTGGGAAGAGACGTGGTGGTGGTCGGTGGGGCAGTGGTGGTTGTTGTTGGAGGAGCCGTGATGGTGGTTGTCGGTGGGGCAGTGGTGGTTGTTGTCATAGCTGGGGTTGTTGTTGGAGGAATTGTAGTGGTGGTGGTCGGTGGGGCAGTGGTGGTTGTTGTCTGGTGAGCCGTTGTGGTTGTGGGTGGGGCAGTGGTGCTTGTTGTGGGAGGAGCCGTGGTGGTGGTAGGTTGGGTAGTGGTGGTTGTTGTCGGAGGAGCCGTGGTGGTGGTGGTCGGTGGGGCACTGGTGGTTGTCGTTGGAGGAGCCGTGGTAGTGATGGTCGGTGGGGAAGTGGTGGTTGTTGTGGGAGGACCCGTGGTGGTGGTCGGTGGGGCAGTGGTGGTTGTTGTGGGAAGAGACGTGGTGGTGGTCGGTGGGGCAGTGGTGGTTGTTGTTGGAGGAGCCGTGGTGGTGGTGGTCGGTGGGGCAGTGGTGGTTGTTGTCATAGTTGTGGTGGTTGTTGGAGGAATCGTAGTGGTTGTAGTCGGTGGGGAAATGGTGGTTGTTGTCGGAGGAGCCGTGGTAGTGGTGGTGGTCGGTGAGGCAGTGGTGGTTGTTGTTGGAGGAGCCGTGATGGTGGTTGTTGGTGGGGCAGTGGTGGTTGTTGTCATAGCTGTGGTTGTTGTTGGAGGAATCGTAGTGGTGGTGGTCAGTGGGGCAGTGGTGGTTGTTGTCTGGTGAGCCGTTGTGGTTGTGGGTGGGGCAGTGGTGCTTGTTGTGGGAGGAGCCGTGGTTGTGGTCGGTGGGGCACTGGTGGTTGTCGTTGGAGGAGCCGTGGTAATGGTGGTCGGTGGGGCAGTGGTGGTTGTCGTGGGAGGACCCGTGGTAGTGGTTGTCAGTGGGGCAGTGGTGGTTGTTGTGGGAGGACCCGTGGTTGTCAGTGGGGCAGTGGTGGTTGTTGTGGGAGGACCCGTGGTGGTGGTCGGTGAGGCAGTGGTGGTTGTTGTTGGAGGAGCCGTGATGGTGGTTGTCGGTGGGGCAGTGGTGGTTGTTGTCATAGCTGTGGTTGTTGTTGGAGGAATCGTAGTGGTGGTGGTCAGTGGGGCAGTGGTGGTTGTTGTCTGGTGAGCCGTTGTGGTTGTGGGTGGGGCAGTGGTGCTTGTTGTGGGAGGAGCCGTGGTTGTGTTCGGTGGGGCACTGGTGGTTGTCGTTGGAGGAGCCGTGGTAATGGTGGTCGGTGGGGCAGTGGTGGTTGTCGTGGGAGGACCCGTGGTAGTGGTTGTCAGTGGGGCAGTGGTGGTTGTTGTGGGAGGACCCGTGGTTGTCAGTGGGGCAGTGGTGGTTGTTGTGGGAGGACCCGTGGTTGTGGTCGGATGGGCAGTGGTGGTTGTTGTCGGAGGAGCCGTGGTTGTGGTCGGTGGGGCACTGGTGGTTGTCGTTGGAGGAGCCGTGGTAATGGTGGTCGGTGGGGCAGTGGTGGTTGTCGTGGGAGGACCCGTGGTAGTGGTTGTCAGTGGGGCAGTGGTGGTTGTCGTGGGAGGACCCGTGGTTGTCAGTGGGGCAGTGGTGGTTGTTGTGGGAGGACCCGTGGTGGTGGTCGGTGGGGCAGTGGTGGTTGTTGTGGGAAGAGACGTGGTGGTGGTCGGTGGGGCAGTGGTGGTTGTTGTTGGAGGAGCCGTGGTGGTGGTGGTCGGTGGAGCAGTGGTGGATGCTGTCGGTGGGGCAGTGGTGGTTGTTGTGGGAGGAGCCGTGGTGGTGGTCGGTGGGGCAGTGGTGGTTGTTGTCAAAGGAGCCGTGGTGGTGGTCGGTGGCGCAGTGGTGGTTGTTGCAGGAGGAGCCGTGGTTGTGGTCGGTGGGGCAGTGGTGGTTGTTGTCATAGTTGTGGTGGTTGTTGGAGGAATCGTAGTGGTTGTAGTCAGTGGGGCAGTGGTAGTGGTGGTGATCGGTGAGGCAGTGGTGGTTGTTGTTGGAGGAGCCGTGATGGTGGTTGTCGGTGGGGCAGTGGTGGTTGTTGTCATAGCTGTGGTTATTGTTGGAGGAATCGTAGTGGTGGTGGTGGTTGTTGTCTGGTGAGCCGTTGTGGTTGTGGGTGGGGCAGTGGTGCTTGTTGTGGGAGGAGCCGTGGTGGTGGTAGGTTGGGTAGTGGTGGTTGTTGTCGGAGGAGCCGTGGTGGTGGTTGTCAGTGGGGCAGTGGTGGTTGTTGTCGGTGGGGCAGTGGTGGTGGTCGGTGGGGCAGTGGTGGTTGTTGTGGGAGGAGACGTGGTGGTGGTTGGTGGGGCAGTGGTGGTTGTCGTCGGAGGAGCCGTGGAGGTTGTTGTCGGTGGGGCAGTTGTGGTTGTTGTGGGAGGAGCTGTGGTTGGTGGGGCAGTGGTGGTTGTTGTGGGAGGGGCCTTGATGGTGGTTGTCGGTGGGGCAGTGGTAGTTGTTGTCGTCGGAGCCGTGTTGGTGGTGGTCGGAGGGGCACTGGTGGTTGTCGTCAGAGGAGCCGTGGTAGTTGTGGTCGGTGGAACAGTGGTGGATGTTGTGGGAGGATCCATGGCGGTGGTCGGTGGGGCAGTGGTGGTTGTTGTCGGAGGAGCCGTGGTAGTGGTGGTCGGTGGGGCAGTGGTGGTTGTTGTGGGAGGAACCGTTGTGGTTGTTGTCGGAGGAGCCGTGGTAGTGGTGGTCGGTGGAGCAGTGGTGGATGTTGTCGGTGGGGCAGTGGTGGTGGTCAGTGGGGCAGTGGTGGTTGTTGTCATAGTTGTGGTGGTTGTTGGAGGAATCGTAGTGGTTGTAGTCGGTGGGGAAATGGTGGTTGTTGTCGGAGGAGCCGTGGTAGTGGTGGTGGTCGGTGAGGCAGTGGTGGTTGTTGTTGGAGGAATCGTAGTGGTGGTGGTCAGTGGGGCAGTGGTGGTTGTTGTCTGGTGAGCCGTTGTGGTTGTGGGTGGGGCAGTGGTGCTTGTTGTGGGAGGAGCCGTGGTTGTGGTCGGTTGGGCAGTGGTGGTTGTTGTGGGAGGACCCGTGGTGGTGGTTGGTGGGGCAGTGGTGGTTGTTGTGGGAGGAGACGTGGTGGTGGTTGGTGGGGCAGTGGTGGTTGTCGTCGGAGGAGCCGTGGAGGTTGTTGTCGGTGGGGCAGTTGTGGTTGTTGTGGGAGGAGCTGTGGTTGGTGGGGCAGTGGTGGTTGTTGTGGGAGGGGCCTTGATGGTGGTTGTCGGTGGGGCAGTGGTAGTTGTTGTCGTCGGAGCCGTGTTGGTGGTGGTCGGTGGGGCAGTGGTGGTTGTTGTGGGAGGAACCGTTGTGGTTGTTGTCGGAGGAGCCGTGGTAGTGGTGGTCGGTGGCCCAGTGGTGATTGTTGTGGGAGGATCCATGGCGGTGGTCGGTGGGGGAGTGGTGGTTGTTGTGGGAGGACCCGTGGTAGTGGTGGTCGGTGGGGCAGTGGTAGTTGTTGTCGGAGGAGCCGTGGAGGTTGTTGTCGGTGGGGCAGTTGTGGTTGTTGTGGGAGGAGCCGTGGTTGGTGGGGCAGTGGTGGTTGTTGTGGGAGGGGCCGTGGTGGTGGTTGTCGGTGGGGCAGTGGTAGTTGTTGTCGTCGGAGCCGTGGTAGAGGTGGTCGGTGGGGCACTGGTGGTTGTCGTCGGGGGAGCCGTGGTAGTGGTGGTCGGTGGAGCAGTGGTGGATGTTGTCGGTGGGGCAGTGGTGGTTGCTGTGGGAGGAACCGTGGTGGTAATTGTCGGTGGCGGAATGGTGGTTGTTGTGGGAGGAGCCGTGGTGGTTGTCGGAGGGGCAGTGGTAGTTGTTGTCATAGTTGTGGTGGTTGTTGGAGGAATCGTAGTGGTTGTAGTCGGTGAGGCAATGGTGGTTGCTGTCGGAGGAGCCGTGGTAGTGGTGGTCGGTGGAGCAGTGGTGATTGTTGTGGGAGGAGCCGTGGTGGTGGTTGGTGGGGCAGTGGTTGTTGTGCGAGGAGCCGTGGTGGTTGTCAGAGGGGCAGTGGTGGTTGTTGTCATAGCTGTGGTGGTGGTTGGAGGATTCGCAGTGGTGCTGGTCGGTGGGGTAGTGGTGGATGTTGTCGGAGGAGCCGTGGAGGTTGTTGTCGGTGGGGCAGTCGTGGTTGTTGTGGGAGGAGCCGCGGCGGTGGTTGGTGGGGAAGTTGTGGTTGTTGTGGGAGGAGCCGTGGTGGTGGTCGGTGGGGCGGTGGTTGTTGTTGTCGGAGGGGCAGTGGTGGTTGTTGTTGGAGTAGCTGTGGTGGTGGTCGGTTGGGCAGTGCTGGTTGTTGTAATAGCTGTGGTGGTTGTTGGAGGAATCGTAGTGGTGGTGGTCGGTGGGGTAGTGGTGGTTGTTGTTGGAGGAGCCGTGGCGGTTGTTGTCGGTGGGGCAGCCGTGGTTGTTGTGGGAGGAGCCGTGGTGGTGGTCGGTGGGGCGGTGGTTGTTGTTGTCGGAGGGGCAGTGGTGGTTGTTGTTGGAGTAGCTGTGGTGGTGGTCGGTTGGGCAGTGCTGGTTGTTGTAATAGCTGTGGTGGTTGTTGGAGGAATCGTAGTGGTGGTGGTCGGTGGGGTAGTGGTGGTTGTTGTTGGAGGAGCCGTGGAGGTTGTTGTCGGTGGGGCAGCCGTGGTTGTTGTGGGAGGAGCCGTGGCGGTTGTTGTCGGTGGGGCAGCCGTGGTTGTTGTGGGAGGAGCCGTGGCGGTGGTCCGTGGGGCAGCGGTGGTTGTTGTGGGAGGAGCCGTGGCGGTGGTCGTTGGGGAAGTGGTGGTTGTTGTGGGAGGAGCCGTGGTGGTGGTCGGTGGGGCAGTGGTTGTCGTTGTCGGAGGATCCGTGGTGGTGGTCGGTGGGGCAGTGGTTGTCGTTGTCGGAGGATCCGTGGTGGTGGTTGTCGGAGGAGCCGTGGTGGTGGTCGGTGGGGCTGTGGTGGTTGTTGTGGGAGAAGCCATGGTGGTTGTTGCTGGGGCATTTGTGGTTGTTGTCATAGTTGTGGTGGTTGTTGGAGGAATCGTAGTGGTGGTTGTCGGTGGGGCAGTGGTAGTTGTTGTCGGAGGAGCCGTGGAAGTGGTGCTCGGTGGCGCAGTGGTGATTGTTGTCAGAGGAGCCGTGGTGGTGGTCGGTTGGGCAGTGGTGGTTGTTGTCGGGGGAGCCGTGGAGGTTGTTGTCGGTGGGGCAGTGGTGGTTGTTGTCGGAGGAGCCGTGGTGGTGGTGGTCGGTGGGGCACTGGTCGTTGTCGTCGGAGGACCCGTGGTAGTGGTGGTCTGTTGGGCAGTGGTGCTTGTTGTCGTCGGAGGAGCCGTGGTGGTGGTCGGTGGGGCAGTGGTGGTTGTTGTGGGAGGAGCGTTGGTGGTGGTCGGTGGGGCAGTGGTGGTTGTTGTCGGAGGAGCCGTGGTGGTGGTTGTCGGTTGGGAAGTGGTGGTTGTTGTGGGAGGGACCGTTGTAGTTTTTGTCGGTGGGGCAGTGGTAGTTGTTGTGGGAGGAGCCGTGGTGGTGGTCGGTGGGGTAGTGGTGCTTGTTGTGGGAGGAGCCGTGGTAGTTGTGGTCGGTGGCCCAGTGGTGATTGTTGTAATAGCTGTGGTGGTTGTTGGAGGAATCGTAGTGGTGGTGGTCGGTGGGTTAGTGGTGGCTGTTGTCGGAGGAGCCGTGGTGGTCATCGGTGGGGCAGTGGTGGTTGTTGTGGGAGGAACCGCGGTGGTGGTGGTCGTTGGGGCAGTGGTTGTTGTTGTAATAGCATTGGTGGTTGTTGGAGGAATCGTAGTGGTGGTAGTCGGTGGGGCAATGGTGACTGTTGTCGGAGGAGCCGTGGCTGTTGTTGTCGGTGGGGCAGTCGTGGTTGTTGTGGGAGGAGCCGTGGTAGTGGTTGTTGGGGCAGGGGTGGTTGTTGTAGGAGGAGCCATTGTGGTGGTGGTCGTTGGGGCAGTGGTGGTTGTTGTGGGAGGTGACGTGGTGGTGGTGGTCGGTGAAGCAGTGGTGGTTGTTGTTGGAGGTGGCGTGCTCGTCATTGCTCCTGTCCCCGTAGCTGTAGGAGATAAGTTCACATACTCTTAAATATGAATGTATGTATTTATTAAGTACAATTTTTAAATTCCTTTTTCATCAAATTACTCTGAGTTACCATTCCCAAATGAATCCTTAATGTACTATAACTTCCTAATGCAAAAATGCCATGAATTCATTCCAACATCTGTTTTTGGAACAATTTTCACCCTTACCTGAAAACATCAATATAATTTATACAATAGAACATTTTTAGTTTGATGGTGATTTTAGTAGACAAAGTTGAATGGCTTAGACACAAATTGAGCTTCAGTTTGGGGAAAGCCTAGGAGGGGATTGATCCCCATGTATTAATGAGAAGTGAAGAAGTGAAAGCTGTAACGTCCTGGAGGTTCAGCTGGTCGCTGATCAGCTGTTTCTCTCTCTATCTCTCTCTCGCCAGGGAGGAACTGATTACAGGTTCACGCCCTTGGCCCACACCCTCGGAGGAAGAAACACCGGTGCCTCATTAGTGTGGCTAGCATTTAAGCCAGGAATCAACGGCTGTTCTTCGCTGGATCGTTGTGTGAATCGCGTCAGTGAAAGTCGAGCGTCTAGCCAGTGTTTTTCCGTATAGTTGTGTGTTAGAAACTAACAAGCGTTTCTTTGTGCGCAGACCCTCTGGACTGTTTTCCCTAGTGTTCCCTGAGCGGCGAGTGTTCGAGGAGAGAGATTGGATTAGTTTGTGGATTGCTTGGAGAAAGACGTGAGCTCGTGTGTGGATTGTTTGGAGAGAAATGAGAGTGTTCCCCTGGATTTCTCCTGGAGCCCTGCCCCGCTCACCTTTTGTCTGTAGCACTGCCCCGCACCATTTGTATATATACTTGTTGGACATTGTACGTTTATAAATTCTCTTGTGTGCATCAATCCCCGGAGTCCAGCATGTGAGTCCACCTTGTACACTGTGACAAAAGCATTACAAAAGGGGAGGGAGGGTGGGGCACTAAAATGAGAACAAACTGCTTTTAGAACTGGGGAATCATACATAGATAAAAACTGGAAAGAGCGTGTTTGGAGGCATGGGCCCGCTCCTGAAATTCAGATACTTTATCCCCAACAAAAGCATCCATGAGCAGTCAGGCTGGATCCTTCATATCTGTTCATGTCTTTTCAGTATAATCACTGTGCTAATTGCCACTCTTTGTGCTGGTTTTTATTTTTGCTTTGCATTTATACATAAATGATATATCATATATGTTCTCATTGGGATAGTGATTTGGTTGGTGTGTGGGAATAGAGCCTATAGGTTTATATTGTTAAATGTTATCTTACAACATATGTTTCAGGTCATTATGCAGAGAAACTCAAAAGTAATGTAAAGAGTAGTGTTTTGTGTCAGCTGTGTGCGGACAGGAATAGGACCCAAGGTGCAGACTCCAGAGACAAACTTAAATAGCTTTAATGCTGAACTCAAACATAACATAACTGGAAAAACTCAAAATAAACTAACACCAGTGGACTGACAAAACACACAGCAAAATAAACGGTAGATCGCGACACAGACACAGAGAAACACAGGGCTTAAATACACAGAGGAAGCAATCAGGGAATGGGTAACAGGAGGGAAACACAGCTGGGGCAAATCAGGCCTAACGAGACAAGGGGAAGCAAAACCAGACGCATTAACATCAGACATGGACTTTCAAAGTAAAACAGGAAACCCATAACACAGACTGAACAAAAGACACAGACTCACATGCAGGCACTACAACAGAGGGAACAGAGACGTGGGACCAGGGCAGACACAGACTGGACACGGGGATATAGCAACTAAGGATACGCAGAGACGTGAACTAGACAAGGGGATACAGCTGACAGGGGAGACAGAGCAACTAGAGAAGACAGAGACATAAACCATAAGACAGAACTCAAAGAAACCAAAGACTAGAAATTATAAATAATATAATAAACTCAAAAACCCTGGGTCAACGACCCAGGCATCCTAACAAGTAGTGCAACAAAATACTTCCTCCTTGGAGTAATTAAGTGATGTACTGCATTAAGTATGTTGCGTAAGTACTTAATAAATTTAGTACTTAAAGTATGCTTTTAAGTAAAACGTTCTGTGTAATATATTTAACACATTACTCTTTTTAAATTAATGAACCCAACACCAATATGGACAGGAATTGATAAGAACACAAAACACTAAGAAAAAACAGTTAACTGGCATAAACTATATGAGGATCTATCAAAATTAAACAGGAAACATGAGACAGACTAAGACGCAGACTTGACACTGAGACATGACTGACTGACTTTTGAGTTACGCGACGTTTTGTAACTCCAAAAATCTGCGTTTTTCGCCTCTCGCCACGATCTAATTCTGACTGCTCATCACCCTGTTTTCCAGGCGGCCCTCGCTCCTGCCAGTGGAGCCTTTGGTAATGAAACAGATCTTCAGATTCCACCTTGTCCAACTTATTTTTTTCCATTACAAATTACTACACTATCACAGACCAGTGATCTATAGTGCTAATTTATTACAATGCTGAAAATTTTATGATTTTAGCAGCTTTTCTAATATGGACCTCAGATTCTTGTTAACGCTCCATGGCAAGTACACAGCCTGATGAAGCAGACAGAAGCAGTACCTCTGATTGGTGGACTGAAATTGAGCAGAAGCAGGTTGTTCTGCCTCTTTTCAGCAAGAAAGTTCAGCGTTTTCACCTCTTATCAGCACAAATCTCAGCCTCTTCTGCTGTTATTAGAAAATTGTTTTTTCACCTTTTTGCAGTTACGTGAGTACCAGTTTGCCTCAATGAGTAGCTGAACAATTTCAGCTTCTTCTGCTCTTTCATAAGAATTTCAGCTTTTTCACCTCTTTTCAGCACAATTTTCAGGTTCCTTATCTTTTCAACTCTATTCTGCACAAATTTCAGTTTCTTCACCTCTTTTAGTTTCTTTCAGTTACTTGAGAACCAGTTTGGCTCAGTGAGATGAGTAGCTGAAAAATATAACTTTTTGTGATCACCAGTTTTGCTTGCCAGGCTGAGCCATGTTTTAGCTCAGTGAGATGAGCTAAAATGAGTAGTGTGCTCTCAATATCCCATCTGCCCTCCCGTCATATTTCTTTTCAAGATTTTCTTATTTAATCACTAGTGTACATATATTTATATTTATAGATACATATATATTTAGTCATCTTTTCTCGTTTTCCATGTCTCTCTAATATTTTGCTCCTTACTATTTTTCTATTTTCTTTATTATTTTATTTTATTTTATTATATTTTCTCCTACTGTATCATGCTGCTGAGTGACTGCTGCTCATCAAACACATTTCATTGCAATGTTGACCCTGTGCTAACTTGCATATGACAAATAAAACTGAAAACTGAAACTGAGCAGTCGTTCTCAGAGCAGGAGGCCAGGTTTCGAATCCCGCTCATGACAAAAAAATTTCAGTTAACGGTTGAACTGTTTAAACTCTTTTCAGCACAAATTCCAGCTTCTTCAGCTGAAGAAAATGTTGTCATAAGCTGGATTCCTCAGCTGAAGAATCCAGCTTTTTCACCTCTTTTCAGCACAATTTTCAGGTTCCTTATCTCTTTTTTGCTGAACATTCAGCATTTTCACATTTTTTCAGCACAAGTTTCAGCTTCTTCTGCACAGTGCACTTTAAATTTAAATTCCCTGTTTAATTTTTAAATTTAAATTGATTTCAGTAATTAACAGAGCCCAAATAGATTTTCTCAGCATTGAAAAAGTCACAAGACTATCCTATAGTGTAATGTTATGAGGGGTCAAAAACATTGGACAAAAATAAGATTTATTGAAAAGTGTGCAATATCAGCCTAGTCCTTGCATTTTAAGTTCCAGATAGTTTTAAAGTATGAAGGTAATCTTTTGCATGGCTTCATTTAATATGTTAAAGATATAAAAAAAAGTGAGGGGGTTAAGTGGAAACCTTTCAACCTTTTTTAGAAATGAGTGATTTTAAAGGGAATGATCTATGTGTGCTTTGACACTGAGTATGAGGAAAACCAAATGCTTCAGCCTCAAGAAGGAAAGAGACAGACAGAAGCAAAACTATCCCCACGTATGCAAAATTTCCTCATCTCAGCCAAACTCAAAGTTGCTCAAACCCACTTTTTGTAGAAATTAAAAAAAATATATAGAAATTTGGCTTCTTGCATCATTAGGTACAACTCACCTAGATTTACTTCACTCAAGTTAATATGTGCATAACCATTAAAGTACTAGAAAAATTTGCATTTCCTGCGAAAATGCAGTGTGGATGCTTAAAGCTGAAGCTGTATGCAAAAAGTAGCTGAAAAAGCTGAAAAGTTGCAGAAATTGTAAAAACTTTGCAGAAGCAAAAGAAGTTTGCTAAAATGGAATAACTTAGCAGAACTGCAATATCTTAGAGGAAACATAATACTTGGCAGAAATACAATAGCATAGCAGAATTTAGCAGAAATATTGTAACTTACCAGAAACATGGTAACTTCTCAAAAATACAAGAATTTAGGAGAAATAGTATAAGATAACAGAAAGAATATATTTAGCCAAAAATACTTAAACATTACAGAAACACTATGATTTAGAAAAATAGTACAACAGAGCAGAAATATTGTGATTTACCAGAGAGACTGTGATGAACTATGAATATTGTAATTTTAAATTGAGACTATGTTTTAGCACAAATATTATAATTTGGCAGAAATACTATAATTTAGCAGAAATACTATATTAAGCACAAATCCTATAAAAAGCAGAAATGGTATGATTTAGCAGAAATACTGTATTTAGCACAAGTACCGAAAAGTACCAGAAATACTATGATTTAGCAGAATAGTAATAACTTATTGAAACACAAATGCACAGAGGGACACACAAACACAGGCTCTAATCCAGTCAACCAGTTTAACTATGTTCAATTTAAATCCTATAATGACATGCTGTCAAATAAGGGCAGGGTCCTCTCTCTCCCACTAAACACACACACACACACACACACACACACACACACACACAGGGAGAGAGGACTAAGTTTCTAGGTCAGCCTGGGAGCTGCTGAATTTGAATCCACCAATCAGAGAGGCTGTTTACGTTTTCCCGCCAAAACAGGTGCATCTTTTTACACACGCAGCACAGAGACATAGACCTGCTTCTTTCAGTTTATTTCACATAGTGAGGATTCCCCTCAAACAAATGACCATAATTTCCTAACCATAGGGGCTAGAGCGGTAATTCTTACACCGTTTTGTTCAGAAGAGATGGGGGAATCTTCAAGTGTTGACAATTTATCATTAAAATATGAATTTTTAGAGATATATGACATGGATGACTTGTTGACTTAGAAGCCACGAATTCCCCAATATGCAAATTTGAATACCTGGAGCCCACATACATGATTGGCTGGCTGGGAAGCTGTGCAGGCCCTGATTTGTGGATTTGAATTCCTCAGCCCTCAGATATGATTGGCTGGCTTAGAAGCCATGAAGGCCCCAATATGCAAATTTGAATGCCTCAGGACACATATATGATTGGCTGGGAAACCGTGCAGGCCCTGATTTGAAAATTTGAATGTCTAAGTCCTCACAGAGGATTGGCTGCCTGGGGACCTGGCAGAAATATATAGAAATACTATGATTAAGCATAAATACTACATTTAGTAGAAATACTATGTTTTAGCACAAATACTATAAAAAGCAGAAATACTATAATTTAGCAGAAATACTATATTAAGCACAAATCTTATAAAAAGCAGAAATAGGATGATTAAGCATAAACACTACATTTAGCAGAAATACTATGTTTGAGCAAAAATCCTATAAAAAGCAGAAATACTATATTAGGCACAAATCCCATAAAAAGCAGAAATAGTATGATTAAGCATAAATACTACATTTAGTAGAAATACTATGTTTTAGCACAAACAGTATAAAAAGCAGAAATATTGTAATTTAGCAGAAATACTATATTAGGCACAAATCTTATAAAATAGCAGAAATAGTATTATTTAGCACAATAGTAATAAGTTAAACAGAAAAATTGGAAAAGCAAAATGGACAGCTGAAAAAATGCTGAACATGCTGAGGGTCCCTCAAATATACTTGTTAAATGAAAAAATCAGCAAAAAAATGCACAGGGAGAGAGAAGTAAGTTTCTAGGTCAGCCTGGGAGCTGCTGAATTTGAATCCACCAATCAGAGAGGCTGTGTACTTTTTCCCGCCAAAACATGTGCCTCTTTTTACACACGCAGCACAGAGAGGCACAGGATTATTGCAGCCTATTTCTCATAGTGAGGACTCCCCTCAAACAAATGACCATAATTTCCAAACCGTAGGGGCTAGAGCGGTCATTCTTACACCGTTTTGTTCAGAAGAGATGGGGGAATCTTCCAGTGTTTACAATTTATCATTAAAATATGAATTATTAAAGATATTTGACTTGTAATGCACCATAACTGAGTAGAGCGAAGCAAAAACTGCCTTGACTTGCCCTCAAACAACGCTTTCTAACTCGAAATCTATTTGGAGTATCGATATCATTCTTTCACCGTAAGAGACAGCAGGCTTTGGTGAACAATCATGGAAATTTTCAGGTCTCTGTGGAAATCCAACAAAAAGTTATGACGAGAGAAAAAAGTGGTTCATTTCCACAGTTTGAAATCTGAAGAAATCTGAGCGAAGGACGAATTTCCTACCCTCAAACAAGTCCAACTCATTTCAGAACGGTAATAGGTGAGAAAGAAATTCTTGAATTGTGAGCGTCAGGGGTGTCTGAAGATATTCGGGGACAAGCCTCATGTCTTAACTTTGCTTCGTTAAGGAGATATGACGATTCGAATATGCCTCTCCTTACAGAAATCCAGCGGTGATTTTGAACAAGCGCTCCATTCACTTTATATGGAGAGTTTTCTGACCTTGTGTTAGTCTGAGGAGATTTGCAAAAATTCTATAAATCCCACAACAATGATGGTGACATTTTCTGAAAGCCAGCAAAAATACCTACGTTTTGATGTATAATTTGTGGAAGTTGAGTGAAAATTGAGCAAGTAGCAGGAAGTTGTTCGGACATGAAGTGAAAATTGCAAAACCTTCAGTGGCACACTGGAAGCCAAGAGCATAGCAACCATAACAACACATGTATTTTGTGAAAAATCACAATTTTGCAACTCAAAACTTTAAGAGGCATAAAAGTAAAACAGTAAAAGATTTGAAAAAGCTGAATCATACCTGAATAGCCCAATAATTTGTGAACATTTTAAAGTTTGAATGGTTGTTCTAGGTGAAAATATGAGGAAGTAGTTAAGTTTCAAAAACAAGCAAATTTTAGCAGAATTGCTGAAGTTTCCCATTCATTTCAATGGGACAAATTAAAGGAAAAAAGCTTAATATTTTAAAAAGTATAATAGTTAAAAATAGCAAAAGTCATAGCGCACATTAGCAGAAATAGCAGAATAGTTTAAAATTTGAACGGTGAAAATCGGCTGAAAATTGTGGAAGTAGTTAAGTGCCAAAAAGTGTACGGAAGCAACTAGAACTAGAAAAATTTGCATTTCCTGCGAAAATGCAGTGTGGATGCTTAAAGCTGAAGCTGTATGCAAAAAGTAGCTGAAAAAGCTGAAAAGTTGCAGAAATTGTAAAAACTTTGCAGAAGCAAAAGAAGTTTGCTAAAATGGAATAACTTAGCAGAACTGCAATATCTTAGAGGAAACATAATACTTGGCAGAAATACAATAGCATAGCAGAATTTAGCAGAAATATTGTAACTTACCAGAAACATGATAACTTCTCAAAAATACAAGAATTTAGGAGAAATAGTATAAGATAACAGAAAGAATATATTTAGCCAAAAATACTTAAACATTACAGAAACACTATGATTTAGAAAAATAGTACAACAGAGCAGAAATATTGTGATTTACCAGAGACACTGTGATGAACTATGAATATTGTAATTTTAAATTAAGACTATGTTTTAGCACAAATATTATAATTTGGCAGAAATACTATAATTTAGCAGAAATACTATATTAAGCACAAATCCTATAAAAAGCAGAAATGGTATGATTAAGCATAAATACTACATTTAGTAGAAATACTTTATTTTAGCACAAATCCCATAAAAAGCAGAAATACTGTACTATGATTTAGTAGAAAGACTATAATTAATCAGAAATACTAAATTTAGCAGAAATACTATATTAAGCACAAATCCTATGAAAAGCAGAAATAGTATGATTAAGCATAAATACTACATTTAGCAGAAATACTATATTAAGCACAAATCTTATAAAAAGCAGAAATACTATATTAAGCACAAATCCTATAAAAGCAGAAATAGTATATTAAGCACAAATCTTATAAAATAGCAGAAATAGTGTGATTTAGCACAATAGTAATAAGTTAAACAGAAAAATTGGAAAAGCAAAATGGACAGCTGAAAAAATGCTGAACATGCTGAGGTTCCCTCAAATATACTTGTTAAATGACAAAAATCAGCAAAAAAATTTATGACTGCCACACAATTACAAATATGTACACATGAGGAAACACACATGCACAGAGAGACACACACACAAGATCCAATTCAGTCAACCAGTCTAAATATATTGAATTTGAATCTTACAATGGGATCATCCCATTAAAAGGCTTTCTCTCTCTCTCTCTCTCTGTCACACACACACACAAACACACACACACACACACACACACACACACACATACACACACACAGGGAGAGAGAAGTAAGTTTCTAGGTCAGCCTGGGAGCTGGTGAATTTGAATCCACCAATCAGAGAGGCTGTGCACTTTTCCCCACCAAAACAGGTGCATCTGTTTACACACGCAGCAGCACAGAGAGACACAGGATTTTTGCAGTCTATTTCTCATAGTGACGACTCCCCTCAAACAAATGACCGTAATTTCCTAACCGTAGGGGCTAGAACGGTCATTCTTACACCGTTTTGTTCAGAAGAGATGGGGGAATCTTCAAGTGTTGACAATTTAATATTAAAATATGAATTTTTAGAGATATATGACATGGATGACTTGTTGACTTAGAAGCCACGAATTCCCCAATATGCAAATTTGAATGCCTGAGACCACATATGTGATTGGCTGGCTGGGAAGCCGTGCAGGCCCTGATTTGTGGATTTGAATTCCTCAGCCCTCAGATATGATTGGCTGGCTTAGAAGCCACGAAGGCCCCAATATGCAAATTTGAATGCCTCAGGACACTTATTTGATTGGCTGGGAAACTGTGCAGGCCCTGATTTGAAAATTTGAATGTCTCAGTCCTCACAGAGGATTGGCTGCCTGGGGACCTGGCAGAAATATATAGAAATACTATGATTAAGCATAAATACTACATTTAGTAGAAATACTATGTTTTAGCACAAATACTATAAAAAGAAGAAAAACTATAATTTAGCAGAAATACTATATGCACAAATCCTATAAAAAGCAGAAATACTATAATTTAGAACAAATAGTATAAAAAGCAGAAATACTATAATTTAGCAGAAATACTATGTTAGGCACAAATCCTATAAAAAGCAGAAATACTATAATTTAGCAGAAATACTATGTTAGGCACAAATCCTATAAAAAGCAGAAATACTATAATTTAGCAGAAATACTATATTAGGCATAAATCCTTTGAAAAGCAGAAATAGTATGATTTAGCAGAAATACTGTATTTAGCACAAGTACCGAAAAGTACCAGAAATACTATGATTTAGCAGAATAGTAATAACTTATTGAAACACAAATGCACAGAGGGACACACAAACACAGGCTCTAATCCAGTCAACCAGTCTAACTATATTCAATTTAAATCCTACAATGACATGCTGCCAAATAAGGGCAGGGTCCTCTCTCTCCCACTAAACACACACACACACACACACACACACACACACACACACACAGGGAGAGAGGACTAAGTTTCTAGGTCAGCCTGGGAGCTGCTGAATTTGAATCCACCAATCAGAGAGGCTGTTTACGTTTTCCCGCCAAAACAGGTGCATCTTTTTACACACGCAGCACAGAGACATAGACCTGCTTCTTTCAGTTTATTTCACATAGTGAGGATTCCCCTCAAACAAATGACCATAATTTCCTAACCATAGGGGCTAGAGCGGTCATTCTTAGACCGTTTTGTTCAGAAGAGATGGGGGAATCTTCAAGTGTTGACAATTTATCATTAAAATATGAATTTTTAGAGATATATGACATGGATGACTTGTTGACTTAGAAGCCACGAATTCCCCAATATGCAAATTTGAATACCTGGAGCCCACATACATGATTGGCTGGCTGGGAAGCTGTGCAGGCCCTGATTTGTGGATTTGAATTCCTCAGCCCTCAGATATGATTGGCTGGCTTAGAAGCCATGAAGGCCCCAATATGCAAATTTGAATGCCTCAGGACACATATATGATTGGCTGGGAAACCGTGCAGGCCCTGATTTGAAAATTTGAATGTCTAAGTCCTCACAGAGGATTGGCTGCCTGGGGACCTGGCAGAAATATATAGAAATATATAGAAATACTATGATTAAGCATAAATACTACATTTAGTAGAAATACTATGTTTTAGCACAAATACTATAAAAAGCAGAAATACTATAATTTAGCAGAAATACTATATTAAGCACAAATCCTATAAAAAGCAGAAATAGGATGATTAAGCATAAACACTACATTTAGTAGAAATATTATGTTTGAGCAAAAATCCTATAAAAAGCAGAAATACTATATTAGGCACAAATCCCATAAAAAGCAGAAATAGTATGATTAAGCATAAATACTACATTTAGTAGAAATACTATGTTTTAGCACAAATAGTATAAAAAGCAGAAATACTGTAATTTAGCAGAAATACTATATTAGGCACATATCTTATAAAATAGCAGAAATAGTATGATTTAGCACAATAGTAATCAGTTAAACAGAAAAATTGGAAAAGCAAAATGGACAGCTGAAAAAATGCTGAACATGCTGAGGGTCCCTCAAATATACTTGTTAAATGAAAAAATCAGCAAAAAAATGCACAGGGAGAGAGAAGTAAGTTTCTAGGTCAGCCTGGGAGCTGCTGAATTTGAATCCACCAATCAGAGAGCCTGTGTACTTTTTCCCGCCAAAACATGTGCCTCTTTTTACACACGCAGCACAGAGAGGCACAGGATTATTGCAGCCTATTTCTCATAGTGAGGACTCCCCTCAAACAAATGACCATAATTCCCAAACCGTAGGGGCTAGAGCGGTCATTCTTACACCGTTTTGTTCAGAAGAGATGGGGGAATCTTCCAGTGTTTACAATTTATCATTAAAATATGAATTATTAAAGATATTTGACTTCTAATGCACCATAACTGAGTAGAGCGAAGCAAAAACTGCCTTGACTTGCCCTCAAACAACGCTTTGTAACTCTAAATCTATTTGGAGTATCGATATCATTCTTTCACCGTAAGAGACAGCAGGCTTTGGTGAACAGTCATGGAAATTTTCAGGTCTCTGTGGAAATCCAAAAAAAATTATGACGAGAGAAAAAAGTGGTTCATTTCCAGAGTTTTAAATCTGAAGAAATCTGAGCGAAGGACGAATTTCCTACCCTCAAACAAGTCCAACTCATTTCAGAACGGTAATAGGTGAGAAAGAAATTCTTGAATTGTGAGCGTCAGGGGTGTCTGAAGATATTCGGGGACAAGCCTCATGTCTTAAAGTCGCTTCGTTAAGGAGATATGACGATTCGAATATGCCTCTCATTACAGAAATCCAGCGATGATTTTGAACAAGCTCTCCATTGACTTTATATGGAGAGTTTTGAGACCTTGTGTTGGTCTGAGGAGATTTGCAAAAATTCTATAAATCCCACAACAATGATAGTGACATTTTCTGAAAGCCAGCAAAAATACCTACGTTTTGATGTATAATTTGTGGAAGTTGAGTGAAAATTGAGCAAGTAGCAAGAAGTTGTTCGGACATGAAGAGAAGACTGCAAAACCTTCAGTGACACACTGGAAGCCAAGAGCATAGCAACCATAACAACGCATGTATTTTGTGAAAAATCACAATTTTGCAACTCAAAACTTTAAGAGGCATAAAAGTAAAACGGTAAAAGATTTGAAAAAGCTGAATCATACATGAATAGCCCAATAATTTGTGAACATTTTAAAGTTTGAATGGTTTTTCTAGGCGAAAGTATGAGGAAGTAGTTAAGTTTCAAAAACAAGCAAAATTTAGCAGAATTTTGGAAGTTTTCCATTCATTTCAATGGGACAAATTAAAGGAAAAAAGTGGAATATTTTAAAAAGTATAATAGCAAAAAATAGCAAAAATCATAGCGCAAATTAGCAGAAATAGCAGAATAGTTTAAAATTTGAACGGTGAAAATAGCACAAAAATTGTGGAAGTAGTTAAAGGACGAAAAACGAGCAACTTGAAGAATAATAATAACTAGAAAAATTTGCATTTCCTGCGAAAATGCAGTGTGGATGCTTAAAGCTGAAGCTGTATGCAAAAACTAGCTGAAAAAGCTGAAAAGTTGCAGAAATTGTAAAAACTTTGCAGAAGCAAAAGAAGTTTGCTAAAATGGAATAACTTAGCAGAACTGCAATATCTTAGAGGAAACATAATACTTGGCAGAGATACAATAGCATAGCAGAATTTAGCAGAAATATTGTAACTTACCAGAAACATGATAACTTCTCAAAAATACAAGAATTTAGGAGAAATAGTATAAGATAACAGAAAGAATATATTTAGCCAAAAATACTTAAACATTACAGAAACACTATGATTTAGAAAAATAGTACAACAGAGCAGAAATATTGTGATTTACCAGAGACACTGTGATGAACTATGAATATTGTAATTTTAAATTAAGACTATGTTTTAGCACAAATATTATAATTTGGCAGAAATACTATAATTTAGCAGAAATACTATATTAAGCACAAATCCTATAAAAAGCAGAAATGGTATGATTAAGCATAAATACTACATTTAGTAGAAATACTTTGTTTTAGCACAAATCCCATAAAAAGCAGAAATACTGTACTATGATTTAGTAGAAAGACTATAATTAATCAGAAATACTAAATTTAGCAGAAATACTATATTAAGCACAAATCCTATGAAAAGCAGAAATAGTATGATTAAGCATAAATACTACATTTAGCAGAAATACTATATTAAGCACAAATCTTATAAAAAGCAGAAATACTATATTAAGCACAAATCCTATAAAAGCAGAAATAGTATATTAAGCACAAATCTTATAAAAAGCCGAAATACTATATTAAGCACAAATCCTATAAAAGCAGAAATAGTATATTAAGCACAAATCTTATAAAATAGCAGAAATAGTGTGATTTAGCACAATAGTAATAAGTTAAACAGAAAAATTGGAAAAGCAAAATGGACAGCTGAAAAAATGCTGAACATGCTGAGGTTCCCTCAAATATACTTGTTAAATGACAAAAATCTGCAAAAAAATTTATGACAGCCACACAATTACAAATATGTACACATGAGGAAACACACATGCACAGAGAGACACACACACACAAGATCCAATTCAGTCAACCAGTCTAAATATATTGAATTTGAATCTTACAATGAGATCATCCCATTAAAAGGCTTTCTCTCTCTCTCTCTCTCTCTCTGTCACACACACACACACACACACACACACAAACACAGGCTCTAATCCAGTCAACCAGTCTAACTATATTCAATTTAAATCCTACAATGACATGCTGCCAAATAAGGGCAGGGTCCTCTCTCTCCCACTAAACACACACACACACACACACACACACACACACACACACACACACACGCACACACAAACACAGGCTCTAATCCAGTCAACCAGTCTAACTATATTCAATTTAAATCCTACAATGACATGCTGCCAAATAAGGGCAGGGTCCTTTCTCTCCCACTAAACACACACACACACACACACACACACACACACACACACACACACAGAGGGAGAGAGCTGCCGAATTTAAATCCACCAATCAGAGTGGCTGTTTACGTTTTCCCGCCAAAACAGGTGCATCTTTTTACACACAGCACAGAGAGGCACAGGATTATTGCAGCCTATTTCTCATAGTGAGGACTCCCCTCAAACAAATGACCATAATTTCCTAACCGTAGGGGCTAGAGCAGTCATTCTTACACCGTTTTGTTCAGAAGAGATGGGGGAATCTTCCAGTGTTAACAATTTATCATTAAAATATGAATTATTGAAGATATTTGACTTGTAATGCACCATAACTGAGTAGAGCGAAGCAAAAACTGCCTTGACTTGCCCTCAAACAACGCTTTGTAACTCTAAATCTATTTGGAGTATCGATATCATTCTTTCACCGTAAGAGACAGCAGGCTTTGGTGAACAATCATGGAAATTTTCAGGTCTCTGTGGAAATCCAACAAAAAGTTATGACGAGAGAAAAAAGTGGTTCATTTCCACAGTTTGAAATCTGAAGAAATCTGAGCGAAGGACGAATTTCCTACCCTCAAACAAGTCCAACTCATTTCAGAACGGTAATAGGTGAGAAAGAAATTCTTGAATTGTGAGCGTCAGGAGTGTCTGAAGATATACCGGGACAAGCCTCATGTCTTAACTTTGCTTCGTTAAGGAGATATGACGATTCGAATATGCCTCTCATTACAGAAATCAAGCGGTGATTTTGAACAAGCTCTCCATTGACTTTGTATGGAGAGTTTTCTGACCTTGTGTTGGTCTGAGGAGATTTGCCAAAATTCTATAAATCCCACAACAATGATAGTGACATGTTCTGAAAGCCAGCAAAAATACCTACGTTTTGATGTATAATTTGTGGAAGTTGAGTGAAAAATGAGCAAGTAGCAAGAAGTTGTTCGGACATGAAGAGAAGACTGCAAAAGCTTCAGTGTCACACTGGAAGCCAAGAGCATAGCAACCATAACAACGCATGTATTTTGTGAAAAATCACAATTTTGCAACTGAAAACTTTAAGAGGCATAAAAGTAAAACGGTAAAAGATTTGAAAAAGCTGAATCATACATGAATAGCCCAATAATTTGTGAACATTTTAAAGTTTGAATGGTTTTTCTAGGCGAAAGTATGAGGAAGTAGTTAAGTTTCAAAAACAAGCAAAATTTAGCAGAATTTTGGAAGTTTTCCATTCATTTCAATGGGACAAATTAAAGGAAAAAAGTGGAATATTTTAAAAAGTATAATAGCAAAAAATAGCAAAAATCATAGCGCAAATTAGCAGAAATAGCAGAATAGTTTAAAATTTGAACGGTGAAAATAGCACAAAAATTGTGGAAGTAGTTAAAGGACGAAAAACGAGCAACTTGAAGAATAATAATAATAAAGAATAAAGAGAAACAGGAACTCAATAGTGTGGATGCTTAAAGCATCCACACAATAATAATAAAGAATAAAGAGAAACAGGAACTCAATAGTGTGGATGCTTAAAGCATCCACACAATAATAACTAGAAAAATTTGCATTTCCTGCGAAAATGCAGTGTGGATGCTTAAAGCTGAAGCTGTCTGCAAAAAGTAGCTGAAAAAGCTGAAAAGTTGCAGAAATTGTAAAAACTTTGCAGAAGCAAAAGAAGTTTGCTAAAATGTAATAACTTAGCAGAACTGCAATCACTTAGAGGAAACTGTAAAGCTGAAGCTGTCTGCTGAAAATAGTTGAAAATAGCTGAAGAAGCTGAAGAAATCAAAGTCAGTGTTTAAAAAGTTGCTGAAATTTTAATAACTTTGCAGAACAATATCAAGTTAATAAAAATGTAATAACTTAGCAGAAATGCAATAATTTAGAATAACATAACTTAACATAACATAACAAACAAAAGTAGTGTAACCTAGCAGGAATAATATAATTTAGTAGAAAATTAAAAACTTGGCAGAAATATTACAACTTATCAGAACTGCTAGAAATTTGCAGAAATGTAATAATTAGGCAAAACTGTCAACAGATAACAGCTGAAAATGCTGAAGTAACCTCAAAGTTACTTGTTTAACTGTGAAAAATTACCAAAAACATTAGAAAAGGAAGAAAACGTGCCGGCAGATAAACTAATGTGGAACAAAACCAAGGTAAAATTGCGAGTTTGCACAGCTGGTGAAATCTAAAAATGGCAAAAAAACATAACAAAGGCAAGACCCACACAAACAACATTTAGGTAATAAATGCACAAGATGCTGCGGTCAGAGATTAAAACACCCAAAAATAATGTTATTGAAATGCCAAAAAGTGGCAGAAAGTTTAGAAAGTAGAAAACCAGTAGTAGAAAAGTAGAACATTCAAATATTTTTAGAAACATATGATACAAAATATTTACTCAGTTGTTTCCAATGATTACAATAATGGCATAAAGAAATAAAAATACCATTTGGGACAAACAGAAAAATATTAATAGAAAATGCAAATCAAATTGATCTAAAATCTATACAAACAATTGAAGCATCTGTTGGAATTGTGAACATATCCTTGTTTGCCATGTTTATGTTTATGGCCCTAAGATGCGCAGACACATGATAGGCTATTAACTGCAAAAATATACACATATATAGCAAGTGAGAGACAAAAATATATCCTCTGATTTGCTGGAGTTTTGTGTAAATACCATTTGGCAAGGATAAACAACATGTTCCTATGCCACATTAAAATTTTCATAAGCTTAATTTTTTCAATTAGTTTACAGTTTCCTGATTTGATGATAAATATGGTACCAATCTACAAAATACTGTCAAAATGAAGTCCACATTGTGATATATTTGAGGTGTGGAGAGTCACACAGCTGAACAATCGATTTGCATATTTAAAGAAACAAGGATCAAATAAAGAACATCGTTGTGGAATAAATTACAGTGAAAAATAATCACTGCTTTGCGTTAGAGAGTGACTTATGATGAGGTATTAATTGGCTTAACTTTACCTCTAACAGCTTTTCACATAGTGCTGTGACCAGGGTGAAATCCATCATAAAGTAACTGTAAACAGTAGAACCATTAGCATGAATGTTATGGTTCTACTCTGATCAAAACTCAAGTCAGCTGTTTGACCTGATATAAAATGATAAAGAGGAACACATATAAATGACCTTTATGAACTTTTCAAAATGACTTTATATGTCTGACCCATTATCTATATATATTACAGCAGCGGTCCCCAACCCCCGGGCCTCGGACCGGTACCGGTCCGTGAGTCGTTTGGTACCGGGCCGCGAGAGATGAGGCTCAGGTGTGAAATGTATCGTTTTCAGGGTTTTTATCAGTTTTCAGCGTTATTTTGTTATCGTTTTTATCGTTAACTCGGTTTTCCTGGGTCTTTTGACGTGTGTTATGAATAAATTTTCTTTTTTTCGGTACCGGTACTAGTTTTATTTTGTTATATTTATCCGCGACACCTTAAAGGCCGGTCCATGAAAAATATTGTCGGGCATAAACCGGTCCATGGCGCAAAAAAGTTTGGGGACCGCTGTATTAGAGCAGATGTGGAAAACCACTGTTAGACCTACTCTATACTAATGTAGTTACTGACACCCCATACTAAGGCAGGATTCATACAAACACACATTATTTATTCTCTTAAACACTTTCTTTTTTCACATTTTGAGATTGTGTAATTTCTAAAAAGAATACATGTAATGGTTCAATAGATATAGTTATTTAAATGTCCATAATAATCACATGATCATTTTTGTACATCCTACAATCCAGGATTTAGAGCTGTGTGTCTGTATGAATTCAGCTTGCTATACTTATAGACTTAGATATATTAATCCACTATTTACCCAAACAAGTTACATTGTTTGGGTAAATAGATTGGGTTTGTTCTACAAAATAATTATTCAACAATAAAAAAAACACAAAAAAAATCTGCACATTAATCCAGAGTTCAGTTTCATGTCTGATATTGTTTGTTAAATCTGGTGACACAAACACAGTCAATAATTCATTGCTAGCGTGACATGTGGTCCTTTTTGCCTTTGACCAATGATATGCTGGTTACTTGGACCAGTTTAGTATTTGCTGTCACAGAGGAATGTTAACCATAAATCCAAAAGACAAAACTGAAAAAAAATATGTTAATTGCAAACATGTTTTTGCTTAGTAAAAGGATTGAAATTACATGGAAACTGTCACCTTAAAGCCTCATTGTAAATATCATCACAAACAGATGTTTTCCACACAGTTAACAAAGCTCCACCACATCCGATCACTGCACATAAATCTAAAAGAAAACAAAAACAAATAAAAAAAATAAAATTAACACAAGGGAAGACTTTTGACTTAATAACTACGCTTAAAATAAGTGTTACCTTTGAATATTTGTGGGAAAAATCTGATGCTACCCCAAGAATACAAAGCCACACTGGAAACGATGACAGGCTTGCAGCCCTCTGTCTTCCTGGAGTCAGGTGCCTGATCAGTAGCAGTGAGTTGACAGAAGTCGGTGTCTGTAAGAGTGGCCAAACACTGATACTCTGTCCACTTGAGTAGAGTCTAAGAAGCTGGAATGCAGGCACACTGGATGAGCTTGTTCTAAAAAATACAGAAAAAGGAACATTTTATTTGTGTTAAGGCCTAAAAACTACAAATAAGTTATGCAATGAACAATGTTGAAATACCTTATAGGTGCTGCAGGCCACATAACCAGAATCCAGAGCAATCTCACACTCACATGATGGTGAGGAAAGACATGAGCTCTGCAATGAGGTTTGAATGTCTCAGTTGGGACACTGAAGAACTCAGAAGACAGCAATACCTGCACAGAGAGACAGTAGAAAAAGCATAGATTTGTAATCCATAATGTGAATTAAAACTCAAAAAGTGTCAACAAGTATAATCATTTGAGTGTGGAATTATTTATGCACTAAACAGGATTTTAATTAATTAATTGAATTAAAAACACTGACATTTTTTATCAAAGATAAAGAATCATACCTCTCTCTGCTCTGAGGATCACTGAGCATCTCTGACAGGAAATACAGTTTCCTCAGTAGGAGTCATCATTCATGGTCTCAGAGGTGTGTAGTGTGGCAGCATCATGATGGTCTCCAGATCAGGCAGGAGGTCAGGTGATGGGTGTGTCATCTTCTCCATTGAAGACATACTGGTATGGCAGTTCATAAAACAGCAGTCTCTGTGTGGCATGTAGTTATCTGTGCAGTCCAGCACTGATGGATCAGGTTTGGCTCAGCAGTTCATGAAGATGGTGTTAAGATGTTGTTGTTTCAGCTGAGGATGGTGAAGTTTGAAGGTTTTCCCACAAAGGAAACAGGACTGTGTGTGCCCTGTCTGAAAAAAATACATCTACAAAACATAAAGTGCTTTTAACACCACCCACCCCCCCTCCCCACCCACCCATCTCAGCCCCCAAGTGTCTATATAATGCTGGTATGGGGTGTCAGTTACTAAATCTAATTAGTGCGTCAGAAAGCGGGGGCTACACCTAAAGCCCCCGCTTTCTGATGTCTTTGTTTATTAGCAGCTTTTTCCAGCTGCTCAGAGAATTCTGACTTGGCCTTTATCCACCCAAACCCAAACCCACCCGGATAAAGTTCAAGTCAGAAAATTGATGCAGAAACTTTCCATGTACTTCTAAATCAGTTTTTATACAAATTCTGTAAGCTGTGAAAATGTTTTTCTCTACATAATGTATAATTATAGACATCTCTGGTAGCCTAAAGATAGTTTAAAACTTTTAACATTTTTTACCTGTAAAACATGATAAGCAAAACCTCATTCATCCAAAAAACATTTGATTCTACAAAATTTACTATAATCAAGAAAATATAATTGTCTGTATTTATTCATGTGACCCATAATAAATACCTGCATTTATCTGTGATTTATTTATTTACTATTTCATATTTGAAAGCATCTTGGAGGGGAAGATCTCGTTTGTTGAGATACATACGTCAGAGTAAAAAAAGTATCAAAAAAGGAGATGACAATTAACATCCCTGAAAAAATGTATAAGTAGATTTAGTCATTTAAAACATGAGAATAAAAAATAAATTATGTCCGTTTAATGCAGTATATTTCAGATCTGAGGTGCATGATAACAGAAAGCAGATCTCCCGGCTCTGCATGAAGTACAGCCATGATTTGGTGACATGATTAATAACATTGCAATAAGAAAGGGTCTTCTTACAGACAGAGTAGGGAAGACAATTTTTTCCAATGAAAAATCTTTTTCATGCTCTACAATCAGTAAACTCTGTAACAAACATGATCTGTAATTGTTTCAAAACTCACCAGACGACTTCATGATTGGCTCGAGGACAGGACACAAAACACAGGGTTGTGGTAACTGTAGTATGATCTCAGAACACCGGAATGGAGACATTGATCTGGCTGAGAAATAAAAATGAGGTCAAGCAGGGTGTTCTTGTCTGTAGTGGCAGAAGTGATCAGCTGTGAATACCCTCTCGACTGAAACTGCTCCAGAATCTGTTTTCTTCCACTCTGCAAGCGGTTCTCATTAAAATCTCCACACACAATGATTGGGTGACAGTCCATTATTTCAAGGGAATCTAAAAGACTTACCAGGTTTTGCATGAATGGTGTCAAACTGTAGTCAGGGGGTCTGTACACAACAGCAATGAGTGCAGGGAATGGAGCCTGAACCTTCAACACTAAAAACTCAAGATCAGTGACATTATGCAGATACTGTTTTACCTGAACCTGAAAATGATTCCTCAAATACACAACAACTCCACCACCACTTCTGCTGGCCATGTGAGGAAAGTTTGTGTAGGACACATGTCTGTTGCGTTTGAACATGGTGTAGCCATCCAAATGAAGACTGTCTGCAACAAAGGAGCCTTGGAGGTGAGACTCTGTGAGACACAAAACATCTGCTAAACACATTTCATGATGACTCTTGATGTCACTGATGTGAGATGGCAAACCCTCCGTATTGTGATGGATCAGTGTAAGAGTGTCAAGTCTGCTGGCTGTTTCTCTGACCTGAAGAAGAGGCATCATTTCCTCAACGCTGGCTTGTCTCATGGTTTGGAGTGCTGCAGTTACCTCGGGATTGGAGTAAATCTTTTTCTCATCCAAGTCCTGCAAATAGAGTCCACTGAGAGACGTCACCCTGCTGAGAGCAACATAAGCCATACCTGGTTCAAAAATGTTCTTCATTGAAACTACAGCTGTCTGTGTTGTAAGACCCTGAGTTTTGTGAATTGTGCAGGCAAATGCTAGCTTTACAGGAAACTGTCTGCGTACCGCTCCTTTAAACTTCAGACTCTCCTCTGCTCTCTCAATGTAAACCAGATCATCAGATGCTGCATTAGCACTGCGGTTGTGTCTCATAGGCTGCCGGTTGTCCATTCTGAGCCCCAGTTTGATTATGTGTCCATCATTTTCAGATCTCACCACCTTTACCAGTATACCAAAAGCACCGTTGACTAAACCGTTTAGTGTGTCCAAGTTTCTGGTCAGCATGACTCGAGCTCCTTCAGCAACATTCAGAGTGTCAGGTAAATCATTTCTCCCACCTGTAAATGGTTTGTCTCTTCGTTCCATTCTGCCTGTACGTTTATCCTTCTGGAAATCGTCTGCAGTGATGATTATGATGTTTGAATGAAGCTTCTTCAGGGTATCTGTGTTATGGGATTCCACATTCTTGTTGGTGGCATAAATGTGTAAGACCTCAGTTGGACATTCTTCTGGTGCAGTCACAGCCTGTGACAACAAATCTCTGTCGCACTGAGAAAGCTCATCCGTCTTTTCTTTCACTCTAATCCTGTTCAGCATCTCTGCAAAGGCCACATCATCTTTCTGACGCATGATCTCGGTTAGAGTGATCATCTGAAAATGTTCCTGCCATAGGTCAATCTGTTCTGGATCGTAAACGCAGAGAGGTTTAGACTGTCGCACTGGTGGCAGCTGGTAAAAATCTCCAACAGCTAAAACTGACATTCCACCAAAAGGTCTCTGAGTGCCTTTGATTTGTTTCAGTCTTGCATCCACATAGGCAAAAAGGGGTTTTGAAACCATTGAAATCTCATCAATAACAATAATTTCTGCATTCATCAGCTCAGATCTGACTTCATCCAGTTGGTTACCAAGTCCTTGAATGGGTGGTTTCAGACTCCTGGGTAGTTTCAGTAGAGAATGTAATGTAGAGCCATTGATAGAAAAAGCTGCTGTACCGGTAAATGAAGTCAGTAAAACAGTTGGATTTGATATGTCAGCTTCTTCTGCATTAGCAGGCAGTCTGCTCAGGATCTTTGATGCTTCAGAGTGAATACATTTAATCAGATGTGACTTTCCAGTTCCTGCACCACCGTTGATATAGAAGAAAAATGGATCTGGGTTCAAACCACAAACTCGCTGAATACACCAGTCTCTTATAGTATAGAACACGCAGGCCTGCTTCTGGTTCAGATTCTGATACATTACACGTACCACGGCTGGATCTACTGCAGGTTGTTCTCTGATGGCTCTGATCTCTGTTACAGCATCAGACTGACGACTGTAGTCGGGAACATTCTCCTGTTCGTTCTCATCATCAGAATGTCTCTCAGGAAGATTCTCATCACATTGCAGCCTCACAACTTCAGATTCAGGAGCAAGATTACACCATTCATCGATCACAACATCCCTATTTTGTTCAAACTCTTCCAGTGCACTCTCAATATCCTCAGAGTTCTTCTCATACTTGTCTTTATTTCTTTTCACAATCCGTTTCACAGACTCACTGTGGTCTGAACATGGAAGTCGCACAAAACCCGAGTTGTAGAAGGACTGATAGGTTTGGAAACATTGTGGTTTCAGTTCCTGCTCTGATCTGTGTGGAAGGTAAAGTCTCAACAGTCGACCATAATATTGCTCAGGATCTTTTTCCTGTGAACAGTGGTAATACCTGATTATAGCTGGTTTATCATTCTTTCGCCTTTGTACAAATCCAAGCTGGTTTAGAAGAGGAAGCACATCTTTTCCTTCATTTGGACCACTCACCAACCGGCACAGGGCAGCAAAATCAGCCAGCGACATTTCCTCATATTCTGGGGTCTCAGGTCTGCATTTGTATTTATCACTCAAACTTGTCATCCAAATATTACAGCTGTCATGTGTTGTGCTTTCCAGGAAGCTCATGGGCCGACTCATTTTTACTGGGTTATCATCTGTTGGTACAAATACAACACTGCGGGAACATTTTTTCATTTTTAGGCCACAGACTCGAGTCACACACTCCTGTGCGCTGATCTCTCTCTTTTTTGAGTAAGCCTGCATCACAGCTCTCATTTCATCACATTCATTGACGGTGTTCTTATCAGAGTTATCGATAACTGTCTTCAGGTATTCAGAGAGGCCAGATTCTTTCTTTGTTATATATTTACAGAGGTATTCTACACATGAATAGGCATTCAAAATGAATGAGACATCTAAATTAGAGTTCCAGGCTTCAAGCAGATCTGGGTTGTAATTGTTGATCCAACAGTCCTTTGGGTCACGTTTCAGAATCAGAGCTGTTTTCTTGTTTATGTTCTGGAGGCATTGTTCATACTCATTCATTGTCAAGTTGCATCGTGACAGAATCTGCTCTATGGTGAGGGAAGCAGCTTCAGGTTCCTTCAGCAGGTTCAACAAAGGTCTGAGTTTGGCTTTTGCAGCTTCAGTGTCTGAATCCTCATCCTGTCTCACAATCATTGTTCTTGTGGATGGTGGTTTTGGAAACCCAAATCTACAACCAGAGTTCACACTCTTAAAGCATGTCTTTGTGTGGTTCTTGCTGTGCTTTTGTAGTTCAGAGACTTTTTTGTGCAGTTCAGGTTGTTTTTCTGGATCAGGGAGTTGAGCTGAGATGTATCTGTCCACAAAGTCACAGACAGTTTGGTCATCATCCACATCTGCTTCTACCTTTTCTCGAATCCACAGCAACATGTGTATATGCGGACTACCTCTGTGCTGGAACTCAACTCTGTAAAAGTAATCAATGATCTCACCAAGGGGCTGTGCAGGAGAAAAAAGCAAATCTCTGAACAAAGCCTCAACACGCTTATCAAACATCCGCATGGTGGTTACTGGATTTGATCTTAGAATTTCACACTTTTCTGACCAGTCCAGGGCTTCAAAATCAACCTCTTCACCTTGCTGTCTCTTTATTGCTTGAATCACTTCAGGCCATCTCATCTCAGCAGCAGAGAAAGTGACAAAGAACTGAGGTGTTCCTATTTGACGAATCATACTGAATAAATCTTTGGTAGTTTTCTGCCAGTAAGCTGGAGTTCCTCTGAGTGGCTGCATAAATCTGATTGCATCTTTATTTCTTACCAGCTTCTCTACTTCTGTCTTACTTTGTAACATTCCCGATGTGATTTTGCGTCCATCTTTGGTCATAGTTTTACCTTTCCTTAGCTGTATTGTCATGCTGGAATTAGCCAAATGTATTTCAGTGACAAACTGTGAGAAAAACAGGTAATTTGTGTCTTTAGCAAATCTTGCATCAATGTTGAAAAGCCTTGACTTGAAGTAAGCACTTGGTGTGAGTTTAAGAAGTCTCTTTTCATCCAGTGTATTCTGACCGGTAGGAAACTGCACAGGAAATGCCATGGCTTCCAAATGAGGAGTTCTGAAGAAGCTAACAGGATTGTTTCTTTCTGCAGGAGCCACACAATATGTGTTATCAGTGAAACAGAGAATCTCTTCTGAAATGTCTACAGGCTGCAGACAACTTTCTAGAGCAAAACCTCCATTGTTCAAATCACTTTCTGGTTCATCTGGATTTTGTTCCTCTGGTTGTTCATCACAGGATTGCATATTAATAGCTTGGTCACTTTCAGACTCACTTTCGCACAAAAGGGCATCTTTTTCATAGTTGTCAATTTCCATTAAATCTGCTTCATCATAATCATCACTTCCCATGCTGGCTTCATCACTGCTGTCATCATCAGGTAACGTTGGATCACAAAGCAATGCATCATCTCTGATAATAATATCTGTGTACTGTGGATGAATTTGTTTGAGTTTACGCAGGGCTTGAATGAGTTTAGACCAGGTGACAGTCTGGAACAGCTGATGGCCTTTGTAGCACAGTCGTCTTTTCAGCTTTATCCTCATGATCTGTGATTGGCTTCTGATCCTCGGTAAACTGTCAACTGTTTGTTGGACTTCAGATGGTACACACACCACATTACCACGTATGAGTCTCTGTCTGCCCTTTGGAAGTGGAATAATCTTAGCAAATGGTATGCATTTGGCAATCAGATGTCTCTCCAGAATGTTGAGATCGCACAGTTCAGCTGGAATATCCTGCAGTTCTAAACCGTTGACAGCAGCAAGTCTTGGCATGCGTCCACTTTTGAGGGAACTGTGACACGTGTGACAGATATACTCCTTTTTTCTCTCAACAGGAAAGCTGCAGTGATCATGACATGCTTCGTCACACACATGAACAAATTTACCAGTTAGACACTGCTGAGCTACAATTTGGTGTTTTGAGTAATTTTCTCTTTTGCAGATTTTCACCTGATTAGGAAAAGAAGCTTTTAGACAAACAGTACAAACATAAGATGGTGCTGACTTAATGTTGGATCTGAAACGAGATATGGCCTCATTCATTAAAGTGTTCTCTGGATGACACTGTAAACTGTCAGCTGGTCGATGCATCTGACGATATTTTCTTTTTATTTTCATTGCACATCTGATATTATGCATCTGTCTAAAAGAAATACTGTTCCAATATTTTACTCTCATTCGTTCTCTCATATTGTCCTTGTGTTGCTGCTGAAATTGTCTCTCTTCTCCATAACGTTTAGTGATGTAACATTTTTTTTTCTGTCTAAATTCTACACTTTCTTTATATAGGTTAGAAACATATGACCTCATGTAAGCTTTATGTTTCTCTCTGAATCCAGCACAAGTTCTGTAATTTCTTCTTATACGTTCCTTCTGCTGTTCTTTGAATATAGGAGATTGTCTATAAGATTCTTTATATGTTTTTCTCATACGTTCCTTCTGCTTTTCTCGAAAAATGGGAGATTCTCTATATGTTCTTGTTATACGTTCCTTCTGCTTTTCTCGAAAAATGGGAGATTCTCTATATGTTCTTGTTATACGTTCCTTCTGCTTTTCTCTGAATGAAGAATCTTCTTTATACATCCTTATGACACGTTCTCTTTTTCTCTCTCTAATTTTAGCACTATCTCTATAGATTTTTCTAAAATGTTCTCTCTGTTTCTCTCTATATGTAGCATTGAGTTTACACAGATTATTTTTGTACACACTCTTCTTCTGTCTGTGATCAGGATCATGAGACTTTCTGCTAGAATCTTTTTTCTTTGCCTTAAAGCTTTCATCAAAAGCGTACATCTGTCTTTCTTTCTTTTTCTGATTTTCCCTTCTCTGTGGTAGTTTTTCTTGGACCAACAGTCGTCTCCTAATCTTTCTCCTTTGCTGTTTATTATGCTTCAACAGTTTATGTGAGAGTTCATCTGTTGTCATAGTTAAACAGGAGGCAGTGTTTAAATCATTCAGAGGAACAGAATCTTTTGTTACCTGAGTGTCTCTTACAGAAGATGCAGAGGTTTCTATTTCTAAATAATCAGAATTGTTCAGCTCAGCAGCTGGCTCATTTGAATAATCCACTCTGGATGACATCACTTCAGTAGCTAAAGTGTCGGCCACAGTTTTCTGTGTTTTCTCAGTGGATTTGGGGGTTTCAAATTTAGGTTCATTTAAAGCTGGTGCTGGAACAGTTGTAGCTGTTTGTCTGTTTTCATCAGCATTTCTTTGGTCAGCAACGTTTTCACTGTGGAACTCAACAGGCTGTAGCTCATAGGTACAGGTTGGTGCGATGCTACACATTCGGTACAAACGTTTGATCCTGTCAATCATGTCGTTAAGACGTGTGAATTTTAACATAACTGCAGTTCCACCACTTACACTTAGCGACAATGGCATTCCTGTAGACTTACGTGGGTGAGGATCAAAATATGCGTATTCACCTGAAGTCAGCCTGGAAACTGCAATGGCGGTTCCTCCCATGACTAGCAAAGCATAGCAAATGTCTGAAGCCAAACACTGTAGTCCCTGTTCAAGGCTCGGAAGATGATCTGTACCGTCAAATGTGCCATAAAGAGCAAACTGAGACATGTCGACTTGATACTCGTGTCTGCGGCTGATGATCACAGTGGGAAGTTCATCACAGGCTAGAAACACGCTGTTCACAAACCTCTTTCTGGCATCTGAATACACGGCATGGCCTTTGTCCAACACACGGTTAAGATCTGCTCTGGTAATGAATTCATCCTCGTGTAAGAATGACAGGAAAACCAAACTGTTCGCCATGCATTGCTGATTCCGGTACTTTCCATACTTAGCATTGGCCTGGCTTCGGGATGCACAGATGCTACTCACTTGTGGACGACTTTCACTGTTTGTAACCTGTACATGAGACGGTCCTGGAGCTTCTCCATCATGCTGCGTTTGCACAGTTAGCTGGGGTTCAGTTTGGATTACCTGCTGTACTTTAGCATTTGGCACCAATGATGAGCAAACACCTCTCTTTACCACATCTGCATAAGACACTGCGGCTGTCTGAACGCTGAGCTGCACTTCTGGACTGGGAATACTTGTAACAGACACCTTTACCTGCTCACCGGTCTGAGAAAGATTTACCTGTTCCTTCTGCTTTTGCCATCTAAGCTTCTGGGACTGTGACCTTTGACCTTTCCTTGGCATTTTGTGCAAGTACAAACTGGACCTTATATGTATTTATACACAAATGTATACAAAAATCAACCTGTAAACACTGAAAAACTCCTCAAGTTTCTATTAAATGGATAAATGTAAAACTATACAAATGGTAAAGTGTTCTTATAACTGTTTAATTGATGTAAAAGGCTGACTTAAATACAAACTCAATATAAAAGTTATGGAAAGATCTTTAAAAAGTTTTATTGTAGCTTTTTCAAAAACTGTATATTATACTTTTTTTTTTTTTAACCAGACTGGTTAATGAATAGGTCTATACTTCTGTGAAGTAATATGCAGAATAAATCTCAACAATCAATCAACAGGCTATAATAAAACTCTTAGTTTTAAAGTAGACTTTGTGTAAATCTTTCAGATATCTAAAATCTAAAGCAAATATAAGGAGCTGTGGTGGTGTAGTGATCAGATGACAGGCGATGAGGATTCTTCAGCTGGATGTTCTGCAGCAGTCAGGAAACAGGAAGTCTGGGTTCTCAGGGCAGCCTCTAGATGACAATTGTAACTGAATACTTACACTGAGTGACAAAAAAAGGGTTTGTCCTTAAATAATAATAGTTTAAACTTGTAGTCAAATGTTATAGCCAGTGAAACAGACTTGAAAAATGTATTTGAATCTAATTTAATATTTATCTAAATAGAGCAGTCTGAATGTATATATTACAAAATAACCAGATTGTCTTATTACAAATAAACCTTTAAGAGGTGTATATTTTATATAATTTCTCAAAGTAATTGCACCTGTAAGCCAAACAGCCAATCAATGTTTATTCCAAAGTGTAATGCAAAATTAAAATGACAAATTTAGGGCTGTGTAAATAGTTTCTACAGTGACTTCTACTGTACTGTATATTCAACTTCTTACTTGTAATTTCCAGTAAAATGAGTGGATATGAGAGAGTTTAACGACAGGAAAGAAGGAGCAGTGAGAGCAGAGATCTCTCAGATTTCTGAAAACAGATCGTCGAAGTTGCGGTAACTTCAATTTCCAAAAACTTGGTTTGTTGTCAACCTTGGTTTGTTGTCAAACTTGGTTTCTTGTCAAACTAGGGCTTATGCTTGTCAAAATTAGATAGAGTACATGGCGGAGAAATGATAGAAGATAGAATGGCTTGTCAAAAAAGATGGAGCAGGGAGAGGGAGAGTGATAGGACAGACTGAATTTGCTTGTTAATGGCTTGTTAATGATAGAGGGAGAGGGTTTTCTGCAGCAGGTCACCTGTAAGACAGAAAGAAAGTGGAATTAGACACACTTCCAATAAACCTGGCTTTACCCTATTTTTCAGACTATAAGGCACATTTAAAAGCCTTTAATTTTCTCAAAAATAGACAGTGCACCTTATGTATGGTTGTGCTTACTGATTTCAAACCAATTCTATGTGGTACACGGCACTCTGTCAAATGTTTTAGTATGACTTTGGTAAGCTACAAAGCAGCACCACTTGATGTATCGTCGGAGCATGGCTACCATAGTCAGCACCCTCGTAGAGTAATTCGTACTGTGCTTCAACATAATATGGTGTGTGTGTATAAGGGCCTGGCACCTGTTGAGAGCCATGCTTATGTAGCAGATTTCAAACTGATCAATCCACATTCATCAGTCCATAAATCCTGAAAAGTAAGCGTATTGTTCTGTATTTTATGTCTTACAACTGAACAATTTTGAGAGTTATTGTAAATGAGTTGAATAAAGTTTGACTTATCTGTTTTGTTTGGCTTAATGTGCCTTAGAATTTAGTGCGCCTTACAGTCCGAAAAATACAGAACATATATATCATTACACACTGAAGAGTTGTACAGTACATTATTAGATTCAACTGAATAAAAATGTTTATCATATGGTGGTGGAACATTTCTAAGGACATTTTCGCATTCTATTAACACAATAAAAACAAACAGAGTCTGTAAACCAAGATATGGTGCTATAGTAACTTACTATAAACATTATATGGTCAAGCTAAACCCACACAATGAAGTCAGAGCAGACAGTTTCAGACCACCTGCTTTAAACACTTCACATGCACTCAACTCACATGATCCTAAATGCCCAAAGGTCTCAAATTCCCGTTTCTGTGTGTACTTACCTGGTACAACAGTATATCATAATGTCTGGGGAGCAGTTAACATAAAAGTAAAAAATAATTTACTCAGTATGACTTTTGGCAAAATGAAAAATTTGGAGACAGATGACTCCTAAACAGCAGTTTCTACATTTTTCAGTCAAATTTGGGGCATGTTTAATACACACTCCACTAAATCTACAATAAACTTAGCATGGCCGATATTAGGGCCTAATTAAAAATGTACTATGATGATAAGAGAGATCTGTAAGTCTGGAAATGTTTACATAGACTTTTCTATGATCTGATTATTCCCAAGAGCTGTGCTGACTCACTGCACTAAACTGAATCTCCTATAATGAGAAACATTTCCCAGAACTGCACCTCAGACAAACCTTTACTTACCAGACTGAGACGATCAGATCAGCAGTCTAGAGAAAGGAAACAATTCATCAGATCACTGTTTGATGATTCAGACTGTTGAGCCTCTTCACACACAATCCAATTTACTGTGACATAAATTAACTAGTAAATTTATTTAAGGCTTTATGAGCTTACTGTAGTCTAAAGAGGAGATAAATGAACTGCAGCGTCTCACATGGCTATAGCAAGTGTAATAAAAGCATTCTTTACTACAGAAATACAAAGAATAGCCACCAATATTTGTTGGCACAAGTGCAGGATATACCAAATATTTTCTACACAGAAGCTTTGTGGCTCCAACATTTTCTACAACAGGTCAGTACTAGTAAAGTGTGAAAACCAAAACTTTTAAAAATGTTAGATACAAAGTAATTATATAAATCAGAAGCAACAGAAAACCTCATCATGTCTGATATGAATATGTAAATCTTAAAATAAATATTGACATGTTACAATAGCAGAGGTGCACCATGTTTTGTAATTAAAATTAAATGTCTTAAATTTTTACACTAAAAAGTCCTCTCATTGTACCCGTTGCTAGGAATATTTATGTATTTTGCAGTGTACCTTTTTGGCAACTTTTCTATTTAATTTTAAAACACATTATATTCACCAAATAAGTGATAAACTAATTAGACACACTGGCTGTAATGTACCTAACAATGTCCACTCACACCTCTGGTTCTCTTAGTTTTTCATTATGACTTTGTGTTTTTGCCAATCAGTAAATGGAAACATATCACAAAAAGTCAGACTACTGTATGTAAGTTGCCAAATGTGCTACGCAATGCCAGGTTCATACTGCTTCAGTTACAATCACTGTTTACTTACCAGCAAAGGCAAAACCAAAGATCTCTTTCACTCTGTGTAACAAAAGACAAAGCACAAAAACACAGAATAAGACAACTCAAATCAGCATCACAGTCAATACTGCATCACTCTGTGTAGTACAAAAGATTCAGTACACTTCTTTGTTTACCACAGCAACAAACAACTCACCTCTTTTTTCTACACCTTATTAAAGATTACATCTTCATTAAGGTAAAATGTGCTTTCATCCATTTGTAATAAGCCACACACGTTTCTCAGTTATGTGATAGCTCTATTAGTTTGGTGCTATTAGATAACACAGTAGATTTAATAAGCAATGATTTACTACACCTAGCTCTGCACACTTTATCAAATTCTGACATCACAATTTCAAAGCATGAACAATCATAAATGAAAGCTTGGATGATATTTTTGTAGGCTTCAACATCTGAGTTCGTCTGCATTCAAATTCTGCTTCCTAAAAATATTATCACCTGCACACAGTATCATTTAATATGCTGTTGTTTTAAATATCTACATATCATATTTATAATATTAATGGTGCACTGCTGCATTTTATTTATTTGAAGGTGGACGTTTTTTATATTTCGTTAGTTTTTCACAAAGTGAGAAGTTAAACAGAACTGCAGGTGAAGGTTTTATTTTAAAAAAAAAAACAACCTGCACAAACAAGTGTTTGTTAAACAGTTCTTAAAATTTAACTAAAAAACTAAAATTACCTAATTAAAAAAAACTTCTTGTTAAGAGATGTTATTATTCTTATATTATGTGTTTCATCCTCACTCTCTCTCTCCCTTCTGTTAATTAACCCACAGCACAAAAACACACCGGTACAGGCACGTGACTCTTCTTCTCCCGGCTTTCAGTCAGAAGCTGTGTCCCAAAATGTCGGCTGCATCCTCCGGAGGCCGCATTTGAAGGCCGATTATGTCACAGCCAGTCGACGAAGGCTGTCTCAAATGCGGCCGACAAATGAGTCCTTCATTTCATAAACTTTTAACATATTTTTAGGCGAGAAAGTAGCGGTGTAAATTGCAAATATCTGCTTGGTTTATCAAGACATCGCATATTTGCAAAAGTGTGCCGACGTTTTCAGAGACGTCTGTCACCCACCGGCTCGATGGCAAGCCGGGAGGGGGGTTCAGACCCCCGCTCTTTCGCTACTCAGGTTAAACATGATATACAAGTCACTCTGATAACTTAAAAATGTAATTGTTTGCCTTTTTCTGTGTTTTATTTGTTCTGGAGTAAATCGGTTTGGCTGAGATCAAAGTTATTAGATTATTAGATTAAATAAAGCTTTATTAATCCATCTGGTGGGTTCCTCCGGGATTTTCACATAGCTCAATAAACGTTAAACGGTCGAGAATTTACGCCAGTGTCCTGTTATATTTTAAATAGCAAGGAGCAGACGGCCGAGTTTATTAAACTCCAGCGAGACAGCGGTGACGCAAATCTGAAGGCTAGACCGTCCAGTTTCACAGCCTTCTCGGTCCACGTAGACCGCGAAGGCCGGGTCCTCCGAAAGATGCAGCCGACGTTTTGGGACACAGCTAATGGCGGTAAAATGGCTCCTTTGAAGTTGCCGACCCTGCTGCTTCAGCAGCTAATCAGTGGTTCTAAAATGACGGCTCATTACCTTACAACCGAAAGAATGAGGCCGTTTTAACTGACTGATTTGTGAAGAGAACTAACTTCAGCTTCCCTAACAGACTCAGAAACACTAACACACCGAATGAACCAAATACAACACAATAACTGTAATAAACAATCAAATGAACCATATTAATTTCACACTGGGCCTATAGCAGCTAGGCTAGGCGTTAGCACTTAGGGCTAGCATACCAAACACTCCTTTTAAATAGTAAAATTACAACGTTTCACTAAAAAAGCAGCCATTGTGTTACTTTAACATGACTTATACTTCGACTGGCTTCATAAGTCACTAACAACAACTGGGTAAATCCCTCATACAGCTTATAGACATTTCATTTCAGAAAAGAGAGACAGAGAAGCAGCGCTTACCGGTGGGGATCGAGCTGAGAGTGGACGGAGATTCAGGAGTCAGGCAGAGACGTTAAAAATAGAGGCATTCACGGGTAGTGGGAAACTCCGCAATCACACAAAATTGGCATGGAAAACGTGAAAAATATATGTAAATTTAAATATTATTATACTAGATTTTTTTGCAACAAAAAGCAACTAGCAGAAATTTAATTCTATAAGTTTAATAAATGTTTAAAACAGGATTCTTTGAATTTGAAATAATGGTTAAAAGACATAAATAAACACAAGGTCATTATGTTAAAATGTACTTTATTATGATAGATTTATTTAACTGACTGCAGTAATAAGAACAGTCTTCTGCTGAACACCAACACCAAGGAGCTGGTGTTGGTGATCGCCTAAGCATCCTCACAGTAGGAGCTGCAGAGGTTCATCTCACTCCACTGCAGGACTCAAGAGGTTCAGGAGGTCCCTTAACCCCACTGCTATGAGACTTTTTAACAGGGACTCCTGATATGTTCATTGCACATTTGTTTCTTTTATTCTACTACATATTGGTTGTAATCATGAATTCTGAATTGCTTTAAAGCTGAAGCTGTCTGCTAAAACTAGCTGAAAAAGCTGAAAAGTTGCAGAAATTGTAAAAACTTTGCAGAAGCAAAGGAACTTTGCTAAAATGTAATAACTTCGCAGAACTGCAATATCTTAGAGGAAACATAATACTTGGCAGAAATACAATAGCAGAACTTAGCAGAAATATTGTAACTTACCAGAAACATGATAACTTCTCAAAAATACAAGAATTTAGGAGAAATAGTATAAGATAACAGAAGCTGGTAAAATCATAAAAGTTTGCAGAATTGTAATAAATGATGAATATGAATTACTGGTCTGTGACAGTGTATTAATTTGTAGGGAAAAAAAAAATGTTGACCAAGGTGGAATCGAACCCACGACCTTTGGTTTGCAGACCCGTGTCATTACCAACTGCGCCACTTGGAAAGAGAGGAGCCACTTTGAAAAACAGGGTGATGAGGAGTCAGATTTAGATCGCGGTGAGAGGCGGAAAACCCCATTTTTTGCAGTTACAAAACGTTGTGTAACTCAAACACTAGGTGGACTAGAAGCATAATTCTTCTACTGGCTGAATCAGTGGACTTTGGTGTACTTTGACTGCGATTTTCATTGCTCTTTGTACAACCGTCACTGAGATATGACGAGAGAGGAAACGGAAGACCTCAGATATGATTGGCTGACTGGGAAGCCGTGCAGGCCCTGATATGTGATTTGTGTCTGAGTCCGCACAGAGGATTGGCTGCCTGGCAGAAATATATAGAAATGAGGTCATCCCATTGAAAGCCTTTCTCTCTCTCTCTCTCTCTGTCACACACACACACACACACACACACACACACACACACACACACACAGGGAGAGAGAAGTAAGTTTCTAGGTCAGCCTGGGAGCTGCTGAATTTGAATCCACCAATCAGAGAGCCTGTGCACTTTTTCCCGCCAAAACAGGTGCTTCTGTTTACACACGCAGCACAGAGACACACAGGATTTTTGCAGTCTATTTCTCATAGTGACGACTCCCCTCAAACAAATGACCATAATTTCCTAACCGTAGGGGCTAGAAGGGTCATTCTTACACCGTTTTGTTCAGAAGAGATGGGGGAATCTTCAAGTGTTGACAATTTATCATTAAAATATGATTTTTTAGAGATATATGACATGGATGACTTGTTGACTTAGAAGCCACGAATTCCCCAATATGCAAATTTGAATGCCTGGAGCCCACATACATGATTGGCTGGCTGGGAAGCTGTGCAGGCCCTGATTTGTGGATTTGAATTCCTCAGCCCTCAGATATGATTGGCTGGCTTAGAAGCCACGAAGGCCCCAATATGCAAATTTGAATGCCTCAGGACACATATATGATTGGCTGGGAAACCGTGCAGGCCCTGATTTGAAAATTTGAATGTCTAAGTCCTCACAGAGGATTGGCTGCCTGGGGACCTGGCAGAAATATATAGAAATACTATGATTAAGCATAAATACTACATTTAGTAGAAATACTATGTTTTAGCACAAATACTATAAAAAGCAGAAATACTATATTAGGCACAAATCCTATAATTTAGCAGAAATACTATATTAAGCACAAATTCTATAAAAAGCAGAAATACTATATTAAGCACAAATTCTATAAAAAGCAGAAATACTATATTAAGCACAAATCCTATTAAAAGCAGAAATACTATATTAAGCACAAATCTTATGAAATAGCAGAAACAGTATGATTTAGCACAATAGTAATAAGTTAAACAAAAAAATTGGAAAAGCAAAATGGACAGCTGAAAAAATGCTGAACATGCTGAGGGTCCCTCAAATATACTTGTTAAATGAAAAAATCAGCAAAAAAAATGCACAGGGAGAGAAAAGTAAGTTTCTAGGTCAGCCTGGGAGCTGCTAAATTTGAATCCACCAATCAGAGAGCCTGTGTACTTTTTCCCGCCAAAACAGGTGCATCTTTTTACACACGCAGCAGAGAGAGGCACAGGATTATTGCAGCCTATTTCTCATAGTGAGGACTCCCCTCAAACAAATGACCATAATTTCCAAACCGTAGGGGCTAGAGCGGTCATTCTTACACCATTTTGTTCAGAAGAGATGGGGGAATCTTCCAGTGTTAACAATTTATCATTAAAATGTGAATTTTTAGAGATATACGACATGGATGACTTGTTGACTTAGAAGCCACGAATTCCCCCAATATGCAAATTTGAATGCCTGAGGCCACATATATGATTGGCTGCCTGGGAAGCCGTGCAGGCCCTGATTTGTGGATTTGAATTCCTCAGCCCTCAGATATAATTGGCTGGCTTAGAAGCCATGAAGGCCCCAATATGCAAATTTGAATGCCTCAGGACACATATATGATTGGCTGGGAAACCATGCAGGCCCTGATTTGAAAATTTGAATGTCTAAGTCCTCACAGAGGATTGGCTGCCTGGGGACCTGGCAGAAATATATAGAAATACTATGATTAAGCATAAATACTACATTTAGTAGAAATACTATGTTTTAGCACAAATACTATAAAAAGCAGAAATACTATAATTTAGCAGAAATACTATATTAAGCACAAATCCTATAATAAGCAGAAATACTATATTAGGCACAAATCCTATAAAAAGCAGAAATAGTATGATTAAGCATAAATACTACATTTAGTAGAAATACTATGTTTTAGCACAAATAGTATAAAAAGCAGAAATATTATAATTTAGCACAAATAGTATAAAAAGCAGAAATATTATAATTTAGCACAAATAGTATAAAAAGCAGAAATACTACATTTAGTAGAAATACTATGTTTTAGCACAAATACTATAAAAAGCAGAAATACTATAATTTAGTAGAAATACTATATTAAGCACAAATCCTATAAAAAGCAGAAATACTATATTAGGCACAAATCCTATAAAAAGCAGAAATACTATATTAGGCACAAATCCTATAAAAAGCAGAAATACTATGTTAGGCACAAATCCTATAAAAAGCAGAAATACTATATTAGGCACAAATCCTATGAAAAGCAGAAATAGTATGATTTAGCAGAATAGTAATAACTTACAAAATTACAAATATGGAGGCATATTGGAACACAAATGCACAGAGGGACACACAAACACAGGCTCTAATCCAGTCAACCAGTCTAACTATATTCAATTTAAATCCTACAATGACATGCTGCCAAATAAGGGCAGGGTCCTCTCTCTCCCACTAAACACACACACACACACACACACACACACACACACACACACACACACACAGAGGGAGAGAGCTGCCGAATTTAAATCCACCAATCAGAGTGGCTGTTTACGTTTTCCCGCCAAAACAGGTGCATCTTTTTACACACGCAGGACAGAGAGGCACAGGATTATTGCAGCCTATTTCTCATAGTGAGGACTCCCCTCAAACAAATGACCATAATTTCCTAACCGTAGGGGCTAGAGCGGTCATTCTTACACCGTTTTGTTCAGAAGAGATGGGGGAATCTTCCAGTGTTAACAATTTATCATTAAAATATGAATTATTAAAGATATTAGACTTCTAATGCACCATAACTGAGCAGAGCGAAGCAAAAACTGCCTTGACTTGCCCTCAAACAACGCTTTCTAACTCTAAATCTATTTGGAGTATCGATATCATTCTTTCACCGTAAGAGACAGCAGGCTTTGGTGAACAGTCATAGAAATTTTCAGGTCTCTGTGGAAATCCAACAAAAAGTTATGACGAGAGAAAAAAGTGGTTCATTTCCACAGTTTGAAATCTGAAGAAATCTGAGCGAAGGACAAATTTCCTACCCTCAAACAAGTCCAACTCATTTCAGAACGGTAATAGGTGAGAAAGAAATTCTTGAATTGTGAGCGTCAGGGGTGTCTCAAGATATTCGGGGACAAGCCTCATGTCTTAACTTTGCTTCGTTAAGGAGATATGACGATTCGAATATGCCTCTCATTACAGAAATCCAGCGGTGATTTTGAACAAGCTCTCCATTGACTTTATATGGAGAGTTTTCTGACATTGTGTTGGTCTGAGGAGATTTGCGAAAATTCTATAAATCCCACAACAATGATAGTGACATTTCCTGAAAGCCAGCACAAATACCTACGTTTTGATGTATAATTTGTGGAAGTTGAGTGAAAATTGAGCAAGTAGCAAACAGTTGTTCGGACATGAAGAGAAGACTGCAAAACCTTCAGTGACACACTGGAAGCCAAGAGCATAGCAACCATAACAACGCATGTATTTTGTGAAAAATCACAATTTTGCAACTCAAAACTTTAAGAGGCATAAAAGTAAAACAGTAAAAGATTTAAAAAAGCTGAATCATACCTGAATAGCCCAATAATTTATGAACATTTTAAAGTTTGAATGGTTGTTCTAGGTGAAAATATGAGGAAGTAGTTAAGTTTCAAAAACAAGCAAATTTTAGCAGAATTGCAGAAGTTTCCCATTCATTTCAATGGGACAAATTAAAGGAAAAAAGCTTAATATTTTAAAAAGTATAATAGTTAAAAATAGCAAAAATCATAGCAAGAAAGAGCAAAAATAGCAGAATAGTTTAAAATTTGAACGGTGAAAATCGGCTAAAAATTGTGGAAGTAGTTAAGTGCCAAAAAGTGTACGGAAGCAACTGGAATAATAACTAGAAAAATTTGCATTTCCTGCGAAAATGCAGTGTGGATGCTTTAAGCTGAAGCTGTCTGCAAAAACTAGCTGAAAAAGCTGAAAAGTTGCAGAAATTGTAAAAACTTTGCAGAAGCAAAAGAAGTTTGCTAAAATGTAATAACTTAGCAGAACTGCAATATCTTAGAGGAAACATAATACTTGGCAGAAATACAATAGCATAGCAGAACTTAGCAGAAATATTGTGATTTACCAGAGACACTGTGATGAACTATGAATATTGTAATTTTAAATTAATACTATGTTTTAGCACAAATACTATAATTTGACAGAAATACTATCATTTGGCAGAAATACTATGTTTCAGCACAAATACTCTGGTTTAGCACAAATATTATAACATAGCATAAATACAATTATATAGCAGAAATGCTATATTTAGAAAGAAAAATATAATATAGTAGAAATAGTATGATTTAGCAGAAATACTGTATTTAGCACAAGTACCAAAAAGTAGCAGAAATACTATGATTTAGCAGAAATACTATGATTGAGCAGAAGTACTAAGATGTAGTAAAAGTACTTTGATTTAACAGAAATACAATTATAGAGGAGTAATACTTTAAAATGGGAGAAATATTGATACACACACACATACACAGAGCCTAAAGGGAAGAGTATTTGTGCCATGGAGTGTTAAGAATGTGAGGTCCATATTAGAAAAGCTGGTAAAATCATAACAGTTTGCAGAATTGTAATAAATGATGAATATGAATTACTGGTCTGTGACAGTGTATTAATTTGTAGGGAAAAAAACATGTTGACCAAGGTGGAATCGAACCCACGATCTTTGGCTTGCAGACCCGTGTCATTACCAACTGCGCCACTGGGAAAGAGAGGAGCCGTCTTGAAAAACAGGGTGATGAGGAGTCAGAATTAGATCGCGGTGAGAGGCGAAAAACGCAGTTTTTTGGAGTTACAAAACGTTGTGTAACTCAAAAACTAGGTGGACTAGAGGCATATTTCTTGTGCTGGGTGAATCAGCGGACTTTGGTGTACTTTGACTGCGATTTTCATTGCGCTTTGTACAACCGTCGCTGAGATATGACGAGAGAGGAAACGGAAGACCTCAGACATGATTGGCTGGCTGGGAAGCCGTGTAGGCCCTGATATGTGATATGTGTCTGAGTTCGCACAGAGGATTGGCTGCCTGGCAGAAATATATAGAAATAGTATGATTAAGCATAAATACTACATTTAGCAGAAATACTATATTAAGCACAAATCCTATAAAAAGCAGAAATAGTATATTAAGCACAAATCCTATAAAAAGCAGAAATACTATATTAAGCACAAATCCTATTAAAAGCAGAAATAGTATATTAAGCACAAATCTTATAAAATAGCAGAAATAGTTTGATTTAGCACAATAGTAATAAGTTAAACAGAAAAATTGGAAAAGCAAAATGGACAGCTGAAAAAATGCTGAACATGCTGAGAGTCCCTCAAATATACTTGTTAAATGAAAAAAATCAGCAAAAAAAATATATAACAGCCACACAATCAGAAATATGTACACAGAAGGAAACACACATGCACAGAGAGACACACACACAAGATCCAATTCAGTCAACCAGTCTAAATATATTGAATTTGAATCTTAGAATGAGATCATCCCATTAAAAGCCTTTCTCTCTCTCTCTCTCACACGCGCGCGCACACACACACACACACACACACAGGGAGAGAGAAGTAAGTTTCTAGGTCAGCCTGGGAGCTGCTGAATTTGAATCCACCAATCAGAGTGGCTGTTTACGTTTTCCCGCCAAAACAGGTGCATCTGTTTACACAGGCAGCACAGAGAGGCACAGGATTATTGCAGTCTATTTCTCATAGTGACGACTCCCCTCAAACAAATGACCATAATTTCCTAACCGTAGGGGCTAGAGCGGTCATTCTTACACCGTTTTGTTCAGAAGAGATGGGGGAATCTTCCAGTGTTAACAATTTATCATTAAAATATGAATTATTAAAGATATTTGACTTGTAATGCACCATAACTGAGTAGAGTGAAGCAAAAACTGCCTTGACTTGCCCTCAAACAACGCTTTGTAACTCGAAATCTATTTGGAGCATTGATATCATTCTTTCACCGTAAGAGACAGCAGGCTTTGGTGAACAGTCATGGAAATTTTCAGGTCTCTGTGGAAATCCAACAAAAAGTTATGACGAGAGAAAAAAGTGGTTCATTTCCAGAGTTTGAAATCTGAAGAAATCTGTGCGACGGACGAATTTCCTACCCTCAAACAAGTCCAACTCATTTCAGAACGGTAATAGGTGAGAAAGAAATTCTTGAATTGTGAGCGTCAGGAGTGTCTGAAGATATACCGGGACAAGCCTCATGTCTTAAAGTCGCTTCGTTAAGGAGATATGACGATTCAAATATGCCTCTCATTACAGAAATCCAGCGATGATTTTGAACAAGCTCTCCATTGACTTTCTATGCAGAGTTTTGAGAGTTTGTGTTGGTCTGAGGAGATTTGCCAAAATTCTATAAATCCCACAACAATGATAGTGACATTTCCTGAAAGCCAGCAAAAATACCTACGTTTTGATGTATAATTTGTGGAAGTTGAGTGAAAATTGAGCAAGTAGCAAACAGTTGTTCGGACATGAAGAGAAGACTGCAAAAGCTTCAGTGGCACACTGGAAGCCAAGAGCATAGCAACCATAACAACGCATGTATTTTGTGAAAAATCACAATTGTGCAACTCAAAACTTTAAGAGGCATAAAAGTAAAACGGTAAAAGATTTGAAAAAGCTGAATCACACATGAATAGCCCAATAATTTGTGAACATTTTAAAGTTTGAATGCTTGTTCTGCGTGAAAATATGAGGAAGTAGTTAAGTTTCAGAAAAAAGCAAATTTTAGCAGAATTGCAGAAGTTTCCCATTCATTTCAATGGGACAAATTAAGCTTAATATTTTAAAAAGTATAATAGTGAAAAATACCAAAAGACATAGCACACATTAGCAGAAATAGCAGAATAGTTTAAAATTTGAACGGTGAAAATCGGCTGAAAATTGCGGAAGTAGTTAAGTGCCAAAAAGTGTACGGAAGTCCCAAGAGGAACTCAATAGTGTGGATGCTTAAAGCATCCACACAATAAAGTATAAAGAATAAAGAGAAACAGGAACTCAATAGTGTGGATGCTTAAAGCATCCACACAACTAGAAAAATTTGCATTTCCTGCGAAAATGCAGTGTGGATGCTTTAAAGCTGAAGCTGTATGCAAAAAGTAGCTGAAAAAGCTGAAAAGTTGCAGAAATTGTAAAAACTTTGCAGAAGCAAAAGAAGTTTGCTAAAATGGAATAACTTAGCAGAACTGCAATATCTTAGAGGAAACATAATACTTGGCAGAAATACAATAGCATAGCAGAATTTAGCAGAAATATTGTAACTTACCAGAAACATGATAACTTCTCAAAAATACAAGAATTTAGGAGAAATAGTATAAGATAACAGAAAGAATATATTTAGCCAAAAATACTTAAACATTACAGAAACACTATGATTTAGAAAAATAGTACAACAGAGCAGAAATATTGTGATTTACCAGAGACACTGTGATGAACTATGAATATTGTAATTTTAAATTAAGACTATGTTTTAGCACAAATATTATAATTTGGCAGAAATACTATAATTTAGCAGAAATACTATATTAAGCACAAATCCTATAAAAAGCAGAAATGGTATGATTAAGCATAAATACTACATTTAGTAGAAATACTTTGTTTTAGCACAAATCCCATAAAAAGCAGAAATACTGTACTATGATTTAGTAGAAAGACTATAATTAATCAGAAATACTAAATTTAGCAGAAATACTATATTAAGCACAAATCCTATGAAAAGCAGAAATAGTATGATTAAGCATAAATACTACATTTAGCAGAAATACTATATTAAGCACAAATCTTATAAAAAGCAGAAATACTATATTAAGCACAAATCCTATAAAAGCAGAAATAGTATATTAAGCACAAATCTTATAAAATAGCAGAAATAGTGTGATTTAGCACAATAGTAATAAGTTAAACAGAAAAATTGGAAAAGCAAAATGGACAGCTGAAAAAATGCTGAACATGCTGAGGTTCCCTCAAATATACTTGTTAAATGACAAAAATCAGCAAAAAAATTTATGACTGCCACACAATTACAAATATGTACACATGAGGAAACACACATGCACAGAGAGACACACACACAAGATCCAATTCAGTCAACCAGTCTAAATATATTGAATTTGAATCTTACAATGGGATCATCCCATTAAAAGGCTTTCTCTCTCTCTCTCTCTCTCTGTCACACACACACACAAACACACACACACACACACACACACACACACACACACACACACACACACACACACACACACACAGGGAGAGAGAAGTAAGTTTCTAGGTCAGCCTGGGAGCTGGTGAATTTGAATCCACCAATCAGAGAGGCTGTGCACTTTTCCCCACCAAAACAGGTGCATCTGTTTACACACGCAGCAGCACAGAGAGACACAGGATTTTTGCAGTCTATTTCTCATAGTGACGACTCCCCTCAAACAAATGACCGTAATTTCCTAACCGTAGGGGCTAGAACGGTCATTCTTACACCGTTTTGTTCAGAAGAGATGGGGGAATCTTCAAGTGTTGACAATTTAATATTAAAATATGAATTTTTAGAGATATATGACATGGATGACTTGTTGACTTAGAAGCCACGAATTCCCCAATATGCAAATTTGAATGCCTGAGACCACATATGTGATTGGCTGGCTGGGAAGCCGTGCAGGCCCTGATTTGTGGATTTGAATTCCTCAGCCCTCAGATATGATTGGCTGGCTTAGAAGCCACGAAGGCCCCAATATGCAAATTTGAATGCCTCAGGACACTTATTTGATTGGCTGGGAAACTGTGCAGGCCCTGATTTGAAAATTTGAATGTCTCAGTCCTCACAGAGGATTGGCTGCCTGGGGACCTGGCAGAAATATATAGAAATACTATTATTAAGCATAAATACTACATTTAGTAGAAATACTATGTTTTAGCACAAATACTATAAAAAGAAGAAAAACTATAATTTAGCAGAAATACTATATTAAGCACAAATCCTATAAAAAGCAGAAATACTATAATTTAGAACAAATAGTATAAAAAGCAGAAATACTATAATTTAGCAGAAATACTATGTTAGGCACAAATCCTATAAAAAGCAGAAATACTATAATTTAGCAGAAATACTATGTTAGGCACAAATCCTATAAAAAGCAGAAATACTATAATTTAGCAGAAATACTATATTTGGCATAAATCCTATGAAAAGCAGAAATAGTATGATTTAGCAGAAATACTGTATTTAGCACAAGTACCGAAAAGTACCAGAAATACTATGATTTAGCAGAATAGTAATAACTTATTGAAACACAAATGCACAGAGGGACACACAAACACAGTCTCTAATCCAGTCAACCAGTCTAACTATGTTCAATTTAAATCCTACAATGACATGCTGCCAAATAAGGGCAGGGTCCTCTCTCTCCCACTAAACACACACACACACACACACACACACTCACACACAGGGAGAGAGGACTAAGTTTCTAGGTCAGCCTGGGAGCTGCTGAATTTGAATCCACCAATCAGAGAGGCTGTTTACGTTTTCCCGCCAAAACAGGTGCATCTTTTTACACACGCAGCACAGAGACATAGACCTGCTTCTTTCAGTTTATTTCACATAGTGAGGATTCCCCTCAAACAAATGACCATAATTTCCTAACCGTAGGGGCTAGAGCGGTCATTCTTACACCGTTTTGTTCAGAAGAGATGGGGGAATCTTCAAGTGTTGACAATTTATCATTAAAATATGAATTTTTAGAGATATATGACATGGATGACTTGTTGACTTAGAAGCCACGAATTCCCCAATATGCAAATTTGAATACCTGGAGCCCACATACATGATTGGCTGGCTGGGAAGCTGTGCAGGCCCTGATTTGTGGATTTGAATTCCTCAGCCCTCAGATATGATTGGCTGGCTTAGAAGCCATGAAGGCCCCAATATGCAAATTTGAATGCCTCAGGACACATATATGATTGGCTGGGAAACCGTGCAGGCCCTGATTTGAAAATTTGAATGTCTAAGTCCTCACAGAGGATTGGCTGCCTGGGGACCTGGCAGAAATATATAGAAATATATAGAAATACTATGATTAAGCATAAATACTACATTTAGTAGAAATACTATGTTTTAGCACAAATACTATAAAAAGCAGAAATACTATAATTTAGCAGAAATACTATATTAAGCACAAATCCTATAAAAAGCAGAAATAGGATGATTAAGCATAAACACTACATTTAGTAGAAATATTATGTTTGAGCAAAAATCCTATAAAAAGCAGAAATACTATATTAGGCACAAATCCCATAAAAAGCAGAAATAGTATGATTAAGCATAAATACTACATTTAGTAGAAATACTATGTTTTAGCACAAATAGTATAAAAAGCAGAAATACTGTAATTTAGCAGAAATACTATATTAGGCACAAATCTTATAAAATAGCAGAAACAGTATGATTTAGCACAATAGTAATCAGTTAAACAGAAAAATTGGAAAAGCAAAATGGACAGCTGAAAAAATGCTGAACATGCTGAGGGTCCCTCAAATATACTTGTTAAATGAAAAAATCAGCAAAAAAATGCACAGGGAGAGAGAAGTAAGTTTCTAGGTCAGCCTGGGAGCTGCTGAATTTGAATCCACCAATCAGAGAGCCTGTGTACTTTTTCCCGCCAAAACATGTGCCTCTTTTTACACACGCAGCACAGAGAGGCACAGGATTATTGCAGCCTATTTCTCATAGTGAGGACTCCCCTCAAACAAATGACCATAATTCCCAAACCGTAGGGGCTAGAGCGGTCATTCTTACACCGTTTTGTTCAGAAGAGATGGGGGAATCTTCCAGTGTTTACAATTTATCATTAAAATATGAATTATTAAAGATATTTGACTTCTAATGCACCATAACTGAGTAGAGCGAAGCAAAAACTGCCTTGACTTGCCCTCAAACAACGCTTTGTAACTCGAAATCTATTTGGAGTATCGATATCATTCTTTCACCGTAAGAGACAGCAGGCTTTGGTGAACAGTCATGGAAATTTTCAGGTCTCTGTGGAAATCCAAAAAAAAATTATGACGAGAGAAAAAAGTGGTTCATTTCCAGAGTTTTAAATCTGAAGAAATCTGAGCGAAGGACGAATTTCCTACCCTCAAACAAGTCCAACTCATTTCAGAACGGTAATAGGTGAGAAAGAAATTCTTGAATTGTGAGCGTCAGGGGTGTCTGAAGATATTCGGGGACAAGCCTCATGTCTTAAAGTCGCTTCGTTAAGGAGATATGACGATTCGAATATGCCTCTCATTACAGAAATCCAGCGATGATTTTGAACAAGCTCTCCATTGACTTTATATGGAGAGTTTTGAGACCTTGTGTTGGTCTGAGGAGATTTGCAAAAATTCTATAAATCCCACAACAATGATAGTGACATTTTCTGAAAGCCAGCAAAAATACCTACGTTTTGATGTATAATTTGTGGAAGTTGAGTGAAAATTGAGCAAGTAGCAAGAAGTTGTTCGGACATGAAGTGAAAATTGCAAAACCTTCAGTGGCACACTGGAAGCCAAGAGCATAGCAACCATAACAACGCATGTATTTTGTGAAAAATCACAATTTTGCAACTCAAAACTTTAAGAGGCATAAAAGTAAAACAGTAAAACATTTGAAAAAGCTGAATCATACCTGAATAGCCCAATAATTTGTGAACATTTTAAAATTTGAATGGTTGTTCTAGGTGAAAATATGAGGAAGTAGTTAAGTTTCAGAAACAAGCAAATTTTAGCAGAATTGCAGAAGTTTCCCATTCATTTCAATGGGACAAATTAAAGGAAAAAAGCTTAATATTTTAAAAAGTATAATAGTTAAAAATAGCAAAAATCATAGCGTAAATTAGCAGAAATAGCAGAATAGTTTAAAATTTGAACGGTGAAAATCGGCTGAAAATTGTGGAAGTAGTTAAGTGCCAAAAAGTGTACGGAAGCAACTAGAATAATAATAATAACTAGAAAAATTTGCATTTCCTGCGAAAATGCAGTGTGGATGCTTAAAGCTGAAGCTGTATGCAAAAAGTAGCTGAAAAAGCTGAAAAGTTGCAGAAATTGTAAAAACTTTGCAGAAGCAAAAGAAGTTTGCTAAAATGGAATAACTTAGCAGAACTGCAATATCTTAGAGGAAACATAATACTTGGCAGAAATACAATAGCATAGCAGAATTTAGCAGAAATATTGTAACTTACCAGAAACATGATAACTTCTCAAAAATACAAGAATTTAGGAGAAATAGTATAAGATAACAGAAAGAATATATTTAGCCAAAAATACTTAAACATTACAGAAACACTATGATTTAGAAAAATAGTACAACAGAGCAGAAATATTGTGATTTACCAGAGACACTGTGATGAACTATGAATATTGTAATTTTAAATTGAGACTATGTTTTAGCACAAATATTATAATTTGGCAGAAATACTATAATTTAGCAGAAATACTATATTAAGCACAAATCCTATAAAAAGCAGAAATGGTATGATTAAGCACAAATACTACATTTAGTAGAAATACTTTGTTTTAGCACAAATCCCATAAAAAGCAGAAATACTGTACTATGATTTAGTAGAAAAACTATAATTAATCAGAAATACTAAATTTAGCAGAAATACTATGAAAAGCAGAAATAGTATGATTAAGCAAAAATACTACATTTAGCAGAAATACTATATTAAGCACAAATCCTATAAAAGCAGAAATAGTATATTAAGCACAAATCTTATAAAATAGCAGAAACAGTATGATTTAGCACAATAGTAATAAGTTAAACAGAAAAATTGGAAAAGCAAAATGGACAGCTGAAAAAATGCTGAACATGCTGAGGGTCCCTCAAATATACTTGTTAAATGACAAAAATCTGCAAAAAAATTTATTACAGCCACACAATCACAAATATGTACACATGAGGAAACACACATGCACAGAGAGACCCACACACAAGATCCAATTCAGTCAACCAGTCTAAATAGATTGAATTTAAATCTTAGAATGAGATCATCCCATTAAAAGCCTTTCTCTCTCTCTCTCTCTCTCTCTCTCTCTGTCACACACACACACACACACACACACACACACACACACACAGGGAGAGAGAAGTAAGTTTCTAGGTCAGCCTGGGAGCTGCTGAATTTGAATCCACCAATCAGAGAGCCTGTGTACTTTTTCCCGCCAAAACAGGTGCATCTTTTTACACACGCAGCAGAGAGAGGCACAGGATTATTGCAGCCTATTTCTCATAGTTAGGACTCCCCTCAAACAAATGACCGTAATTTCCTAACCGTAGGGGCTAGAACGGTCATTCTTACACCGTTTTGTTCAGAAGAGATGGGGGAATCTTCAAGTGTTGACAATTTAATATTAAAATATGAATTTTTAGAGATATATGACATGGATGACTTGTTGACTTAGAAGCCACGAATTCCCCAATATGCAAATTTGAATACCTGGAGCCCACATACATGATTGGCTGGCTGGGAAGCTGTGCAGGCCCTGATTTGTGGATTTGAATTCCTCAGCCCTCAGATATGATTGGCTGGCTTAGAAGCCATGAAGGCCCCAATATGCAAATTTGAATGCCTCAGGACACATATATGATTGGCTGGGAAACCGTGCAGGCCCTGATTTGAAAATTTGAATGTCTAAGTCCTCACAGAGGATTGGCTGCCTGGGGACCTGGCAGAAATATATAGAAATATATAGAAATACTATGATTAAGCATAAATACTACATTTAGTAGAAATACTATGTTTTAGCACAAATACTATAAAAAGCAGAAATACTATAATTTAGCAGAAATACTATATTAAGCACAAATCCTATAAAAAGCAGAAATAGGATGATTAAGCATAAACACTACATTTAGTAGAAATACTATGTTTGAGCAAAAATCCTATAAAAAGCAGAAATACTATATTAGGCACAAATCCCATAAAAAGCAGAAATAGTATGATTAAGCATAAATACTACATTTAGTAGAAATACTATGTTTTAGCACAAATAGTATAAAAAGCAGAAATATTGTAATTTAGCAGAAATACTATATTAGGCACAAATCTTATAAAATAGCAGAAATAGTATTATTTAGCACAATAGTAATAAGTTAAACAGAAAAATTGGAAAAGCAAAATGGACAGCTGAAAAAATGCTGAACATGCTGAGGGTCCCTCAAATATACTTGTTAAATGAAAAAATCAGCAAAAAAATGCACAGGGAGAGAGAAGTAAGTTTCTAGGTCAGCCTGGGAGCTGCTGAATTTGAATCCACCAATCAGAGAGCCTGTGTACTTTTTCCCGCCAAAACATGTGCCTCTTTTTACACACGCAGCACAGAGAGGCACAGGATTATTGCAGCCTATTTCTCATAGTGAGGACTCCCCTCAAACAAATGACCATAATTTCCAAACCGTAGGGGCTAGAGCGGTCATTCTTACACCGTTTTGTTCAGAAGAGATGGGGGAATCTTCCAGTGTTTACAATTTATCATTAAAATATGAATTATTAAAGATATTTGACTTGTAATGCACCATAACTGAGTAGAGCGAAGCAAAAACTGCCTTGACTTGCCCTCAAACAACGCTTTCTAACTCGAAATCTATTTGGAGTATCGATATCATTCTTTCACCGTAAGAGACAGCAGGCTTTGGTGAACAATCATGGAAATTTTCAGGTCTCTGTGGAAATCCAACAAAAAGTTATGACGAGAGAAAAGAGTGGTTCATTTCCACAGTTTGAAATCTGAAGAAATCTGAGCGAAGGACGAATTTCCTACCCTCAAACAAGTCCAACTCATTTCAGAACGGTAATAGGTGAGAAAGAAATTCTTGAATTGTGAGCGTCAGGGGTGTCTGAAGATATTCGGGGACAAGCCTCATGATTTAACTTTGCTTCGTTAAGGAGATATGACGATTCGAATATGCCTCTCATTACAGAAATCCAGCGGTGATTTTGAACAAGCTCTCCATTCACTTTATATGGAGAGTTTTCTGACCTTGTGTTAGTCTGAGGAGATTTGCAAAAATTCTATAAATCCCACAACAATGATGGTGACATTTTCTGAAAGCCAGCAAAAATACCTACGTTTTGATGTATAATTTGTGGAAGTTGAGTGAAAATTGAGCAAGTAGCAGGAAGTTGTTCGGACATGAAGTGAAAATTGCAAAACCTTCAGTGGCACACTGGAAGCCAAGAGCATAGCAACCATAACAACACATGTATTTTGTGAAAAATCACAATTTTGCAACTCAAAACTTTAAGAGGCATAAAAGTAAAACAGTAAAAGATTTGAAAAAGCTGAATCATACCTGAATAGCCCAATAATTTGTGAACATTTTAAAGTTTGAATGGTTGTTCTAGGTGAAAATATGAGGAAGTAGTTAAGTTTCAAAAACAAGCAAATTTTAGCAGAATTGCTGAAGTTTCCCATTCATTTCAATGGGACAAATTAAAGGAAAAAAGCTTAATATTTTAAAAAGTATAATAGTTAAAAATAGCAAAAGTCATAGCGCACATTAGCAGAAATAGCAGAATAGTTTAAAATTTGAACGGTGAAAATCGGCTGAAAATTGTGGAAGTAGTTAAGTGCCAAAAAGTGTACGGAAGCAACTAGAATAATAATAATAACTAGAAAAATTTGCATTTCCTGCGAAAATGCAGTGTGGATGCTTAAAGCTGAAGCTGTATGCAAAAAGTAGCTGAAAAAGCTGAAAAGTTGCAGAAATTGTAAAAACTTTGCAGAAGCAAAAGAAGTTTGCTAAAATGGAATAACTTAGCAGAACTGCAATATCTTAGAGGAAACATAATACTTGGCAGAAATACAATAGCATAGCAGAATTTAGCAGAAATATTGTAACTTACCAGAAACATGATAACTTCTCAAAAATACAAGAATTTAGGAGAAATAGTATAAGATAACAGAAAGAATATATTTAGCCAAAAATACTTAAACATTACAGAAACACTATGATTTAGAAAAATAGTACAACAGAGCAGAAATATTGTGATTTACCAGAGACACTGTGATGAACTATGAATATTGTAATTTTAAATTAAGACTATGTTTTAGCACAAATATTATAATTTGGCAGAAATACTATAATTTAGCAGAAATACTATATTAAGCACAAATCCTATAAAAAGCAGAAATGGTATGATTAAGCATAAATACTACATTTAGTAGAAATACTTTGTTTTAGCACAAATCCCATAAAAAGCAGAAATACTGTACTATGATTTAGTAGAAAGACTATAATTAATCAGAAATACTAAATTTAGCAGAAATACTATATTAAGCACAAATCCTATGAAAAGCAGAAATAGTATATTAAGCACAAATCTTATAAAATAGCAGAAATAGTGTGATTTAGCACAATAGTAATAAGTTAAACAGAAAAATTGGAAAAGCAAAATGGACAGCTGAAAAAATGCTGAACATGCTGAGGTTCCCTCAAATATACTTGTTAAATGACAAAAATCAGCAAAAAAATTTATGACAGCCACACAATTACAAATATGTACACATGAGGAAACACACATGCACAGAGAGACACACACACAAGATCCAATTCAGTCAACCAGTCTAAATATATTGAATTTGAATCTTATAATGGGATCATCCCATTAAAAGGCTTTCTCTCTCTCTCTCTCTGTCACACACACACACAAACACACACACACACACACACACACACACACACACACACACACACACACACACACACACACACACACACAGGGAGAGAGAAGTAAGTTTCTAGGTCAGCCTGGGAGCTGCTGAATTTGAATCCACCAATCAGAGAGGCTGTTTACGTTTTCCCGCCAAAACAGGTGCATCTTTTTACACACGCAGCACAGAGACATAGACCTGCTTCTTTCAGTTTATTTCACATAGTGAGGATTCCCCTCAAACAAATGACCATAATTTCCTAACCATAGGGGCTAGAACGGTCATTCTTACACCGTTTTGTTCAGAAGAGATGGGGGAATCTTCAAGTGTTGACAATTTATCATTAAAATATGAATTTTTAGAGATATATGACATGGATGACTTGTTGACTTAGAAGCCACGAATTCCCCAATATGCAAATTTGAATACCTGGAGCCCACATACATGATTGGCTGGCTGGGAAGCTGTGCAGGCCCTGATTTGTGGATTTGAATTCCTCAGCCCTCAGATATGATTGGCTGGCTTAGAAGCCATGAAGGCCCCAATATGCAAATTTGAATGCCTCAGGACACATATATGATTGGCTGGGAAACCGTGCAGGCCCTGATTTGAAAATTTGAATGTCTAAGTCCTCACAGAGGATTGGCTGCCTGGGGACCTGGCAGAAATATATAGAAATACTATGATTAAGCATAAATACTACATTTAGTAGAAATACTATGTTTTAGCACAAATACTATAAAAAGCAGAAATACTATAATTTAGCAGAAATACTATATTAAGCACAAATCCTATAAAAAGCAGAAATAGGATGATTAAGCATAAACACTACATTTAGTAGAAATACTATGTTTGAGCAAAAATCCTATAAAAAGCAGAAATACTATATTAGGCACAAATCCCATAAAAAGCATAAATAGTATGATTAAGCATAAATACTACATTTAGTAGAAATACTATGTTTTAGCACAAATAGTATAAAAAGCAGAAATATTGTAATTTAGCAGAAATTCTATATTAGGCACAAATCCTATAAAATAGCAGAAATAGTATTATTTAGCACAATAGTAATAAGTTAAACAGAAAAATTGGAAAAGCAAAATGGACAGCTGAAAAAATGCTGAACATGCTGAGGGTCCCTCAAATATACTTGTTAAATGAAAAAATCAGCAAAAAAATGCACAGGGAGAGAGAAGTAAGTTTCTAGGTCAGCCTGGGAGCTGCTGAATTTGAATCCACCAATCAGAGAGCCTGTGTACTTTTTCCCGCCAAAACATGTGCCTCTTTTTACACACGCAGCACAGAGAGGCACAGGATTATTGCAGCCTATTTCTCATAGTGAGGACTCCCCTCAAACAAATGACCATAATTTCCAAACCGTAGGGGCTAGAGCGGTCATTCTTACACCGTTTTGTTCAGAAGAGATGGGGGAATCTTCCAGTGTTTACAATTTATCATTAAAATATGAATTATTAAAGATATTTGACTTCTAATGCACCATAACTGAGTAGAGCGAAGCAAAAACTGCCTTGACTTGCCCTCAAACAACGCTTTGTGACTTGAAATCTATTTGGAGTATCGATATCATTCTTTCACCGTAAGAGACAGCAGGCTTTGGTGAACAATCATGGAAATTTTCAGGTCTCTGTGGAAATCCAACAAAAAGTTATGACGAGAGAAAAAAGTGGTTCATTTCCACAGTTTGAAATCTGAAGAAATCTGAGCGAAGGACGAATTTCCTACCCTCAAACAAGTCCAACTCATTTCAGAACGGTAATAGGTGAGAAAGAAATTCTTGAATTGTGAGCGTCAGGGGTGTCTGAAGATATTCGGGGACAAGCCTCATGTCTTAACTTTGCTTCGTTAAGGAGATATGACGATTCGAATATGCCTCTCATTACAGAAATCCAGCGGTGATTTTGAACAAGCTCTCCATTCACTTTATATGGAGAGTTTTCTGACCTTGTGTTAGTCTGAGGAGATTTGCAAAAATTCTATAAATCCCACAACAATGATGGTGACATTTTCTGAAAGCCAGCAAAAATACCTACGTTTTGATGTATAATTTGTGGAAGTTGAGTGAAAATTGAGCAAGTAGCAGGAAGTTGTTCGGACATGAAGTGAAAATTGCAAAACCTTCAGTGGCACACTGGAAGCCAAGAGCATAGCAACCATAACAACACATGTATTTTGTGAAAAATCACAATTTTGCAACTCAAAACTTTAAGAGGCATAAAAGTAAAACAGTAAAAGATTTGAAAAAGCTGAATCATACCTGAATAGCCCAATAATTTGTGAACATTTTAAAGTTTGAATGGTTGTTCTAGGTGAAAATATGAGGAAGTAGTTAAGTTTCAAAAACAAGCAAATTTTAGCAGAATTGCAGAAGTTTCCCATTCATTTCAATGGGACAAATTAAAGGAAAAAAGTGGAATATTTTAAAAAGTATAATAGTTAAAAATAGCAAAAATCGTAGCGTAAATTAGCAGAAATAGCAGAATAGTTTAAAATTTGAACGGTGAAAATCGGCTGAAAATTGTGGAAGTAGTTAAGTGCCAAAAAGTGTACGGAAGCAACTATAATAATAATAATAATAATAATAAAGAATAAAGAGAAACAGGAACTCAATAGTGTGGATGCTTAAAGCATCCACACAACTAGAAAAATTTGCATTTCCTGCGAAAATGCAGTGTGGATGCTTAAAGCTGAAGCTGTATGCAAAAAGTAGCTGAAAAAGCTGAAAAGTTGCAGAAATTGTAAAAACTTTGCAGAAGCAAAAGAAGTTTGCTAAAATGGAATAACTTAGCAGAACTGCAATATCTTAGAGGAAACATAATACTTGGCAGAAATACAATAGCATAGCAGAATTTAGCAGAAATATTGTAACTTACCAGAAACATGATAACTTCTCAAAAATACAAGAATTTAGGAGAAATAGTATAAGATAACAGAAAGAATATATTTAGCCAAAAATACTTAAACATTACAGAAACACTATGATTTAGAAAAATAGTACAACAGAGCAGAAATATTGTGATTTACCAGAGACACTGTGATGAACTATGAATATTGTAATTTTAAATTAAGACTATGTTTTAGCACAAATATTATAATTTGGCAGAAATACTATAATTTAGCAGAAATACTATATTAAGCACAAATCCTATAAAAAGCAGAAATGGTATGATTAAGCACAAATACTACATTTAGTAGAAATACTTTGTTTTAGCACAAATCCCATAAAAAGCAGAAATACTGTACTATGATTTAGTAGAAAAACTATAATTAATCAGAAATACTAAATTTAGCAGAAATACTATATTAAGCACAAATCCTATGAAAAGCAGAAATAGTATGATTAAGCATAAATACTACATTTAGCAGAAATACTATATATTAAGCACAAATCTTATAAAAAGCAGAAATGCTATATTAAGCACAAATCCTATAAAAAGCAGAAATACTATGATTAAGCATAAATACTACATTTAGCAGAAATACTATATATTAAGCACAAATCTTATAAAATAGCAGAAATAGTATGATTTAGCACAATAGTAATAAGTTAAACAGAAAAATCAGAAAAGCAAAATGGACAGCTGAAAAAATGCTGAACATGCTGAGGTTCCCTCAAATATACTTGTTAAATGACAAAAATCTGCAAAAAAATTTATGACAGCCACACAATTATAAATATGTACACATGAGGAAACACACATGCACAGAGAGACACACACACAAGATCCAATTCAGTCAACCAGTCTAAATATATTGAATTTGAATCTTACAATGAGATCATCCCATTAAAAGGCTTTCTCTCTCTCTCTCTCTCTCTCTCTCTCTGTCACACACACACACACACACACACGCACACGCACACACAAAAACAAAGAGGGAGAGAGCTGCTGAATTTGAATCCACCAATCAGAGTGGCTGTGTACTTTTTCCCGCCAAAACAGGTGCTTCTGTTTACACACGCAGCACAGAGAGACACAGGATTATTGCAGTCTATTTCTCATAGTGAGGACTCCCCTCAAACAAATGACCATAATTTCCTAACTGTAGGGGCTAGAGCGGTCATTCTTACACCGTTTTGTTCAGAAGTGATTGGGGAATCTTCAAGTGTTGACAATTTATCATTAAAATATGAATTATTAGAGATATATGACATGAATGACTTATTGACATAGAAGCCACGAATTCCCCAATATGCAAATTTGAATGGCTGAGGCCACATATATGATTGGCTGGCTGGGAAGCCGTGCAGGCCATGATTTGTGGATTTGAATTCCTCAGCCCTGATATGATTGGCTGGCTTAGAAGCCATGAAGGCCCCAATATGCAAATTTGAATGCCTCAGGACACATATATGATTGGCTGGGAAGCCGTGCAGGCCCTGATTTGAAAATTTGAATTTCTCAGTCCTCACAGAGGATTGGCTGCCTGGGGACCTGGCAGAAATATATAGAAATACTATGATTAAGCATAAATACTACATTTAGTAGAAATACTATGTTTTCGCACAAATACTATAAAAAGCAGAAATACTATAATTTAGCAGAAATACTATATTAGGCACAAATAGTATAAAAAGCAGAAATACTATATTAGGCACAAATCCTATAAAAAGCAGAAATACTATATTAGGCACAAATAGTATAAAAATAATAAATACTATAATTTAGCAGAAATACTATGTTAGGCACAAATCCTATAAAAAGAATAAATACTATAATTTAGCAGAAATACTATATTAGGCACAAATCTTATGAAAAGCAGAAATAGTATGACTTAGCAGAAATACTGTATTTAGCACAAGTACCGAAAAGTACCAGAAATACTATGATTTAGCAGAATAGTAATAACTTATTGAAACACAAATGCACAGAGGGACACACAAACACAGGCTCTAATCCAGTCAACCAGTCTATGTTCAATTTAAATCCTACAATGACATGCTGCCAAATATGGGCAGGGTTCTCTCTCTCCCACTAAACACACACACACACACACACACACACACACACACACACACACACACACACACACACAGGGAGAGAGAAGCAAGTTTCTAGGTCAGCCTGGGAGCTGCTAAATTTGAATCCACCAATCAGAGAGCCTGTGTACTTTTTCCCTCCAAAACAGGTGCTTCTGTTTACACACGCAGCACAGAGACACAGGATTATTGCAGTCTATTTCTCATAATGACGACTCACCTCAAACAAATGACCATAATTTCCTAACCGTAGGGGCTAGAACGGTCATTCTTACACGGTTTTGTTCAGAAGAGATGGGGGAATCTTCAAGTGTTGACAATTTATCATTAAAATATGAATTTTTAGAGATATATGACATGGATGACTTGTTGACTTAGAAGCCACGAATTCCCCAATATGCAAATTTGAATGGCTGAGGCCACATATATGATTGGCTGGCTGGGAAGCCGTGCAGGCCCTGATTTGTGGATTTGAATTCCTCAGCCCTCAGATATGATTGGCTGGCTTAGAAGCCATGAAGGCCCCAATATGCAAATTTGAATGCCTCAGGACACTTATATGATTGGCTGGGAAACCGTGCAGGCCCTGATTTGAAAATTTGAATGTCTCAGTCCTCACAGAGGATTGGCTGCCTGGGGACATGGCAGAAATATATAGAAATAGTATGATTAAGCATAAATACTACATTTAGTAGAAATACTATGTTTTAGCACAAATACTATAAAAAGCAGAAATACTATAATTTAGCAGAAATACTATATTAAGCACAAATCCTATAAAAAGCAGAAATACTATATTAGGCACAAATCCTATAAAAAGCAGAAATACTATATTAGGCACAAATAGTATAAAAAGCAGAAATACTATAATTTAGCAGAAATACTATGTTTGGCACAAATCCTATAAAAATAATAAATACTATAATTTAGCAGAAATACTATATTAGGCACAAATCTTATGAAAAGCAGAAATAGTATGATTTAGCAGAAATACTGTATTTAGCACAAGTACCGAAAAGTACCAGAAATACTATGATTTAGCAGAATAGTAATAACTTACAAAATTACAAATATGGAGGCATATTGAAACACAAATGCACAGAGGGACACACAAACACAGGCTCTAATCCAGTCAACCAGTCTAACTATATTCAATTTAAATCCTACAATGACATGCTGCCAAATAAGGGCAGGGTCCTCTCCTCTCTCTCCCACTAAACACACACACACACACACACACACACACACAGAGGGAGAGAGCTGCCGAATTTAAATCCACCAATCAGAGTGGCTGTTTACGTTTTCCCGCCAAAACAGGTGCATCTTTTTACACACGCAGCAGCACAGAGAGGCACAGGATTATTGCAGCCTATTTCTCATAGTGAGGACTCCCCTCAAACAAATGACCATAATTTCCTAACCGTAGGGGCTAGAGCGGTCATTCTTACACTGTTTTGTTCAGAAGAGATGGGGGAATCTTCCAGTGTTAACAATTTATCATTAAAATGAGAATTTTTAGAGATATATGACATGGATGACTTGTTGACTTAGAAGCCACGAATTCCCCAATATGCAAATATGAATGCCTGAGACCACATATATGATTGGCTGGCTGGGAAGCCGTGCAGGCCCTGATTTGTGGATTTGAATTCCTCAGCCCTCAGATATGATTGGCTGGCTTAGAAGCCATGAAGGCCCCAATATGCAAATTTGAATGCCTCAGGACACATATATGATTGGCTGGGAAGCCGTGCAGGCCCTGATTTGAAAATTTGAATTTCTCAGTCCTCACAGAGGATTGGCTGCCTGGGGACCTGGCAGAAATATATAGAAATACTATGATTAAGCATAAATACTACATTTAGTAGAAATACTATGTTTTAGCACAAATACTATAAAAAGCAGAAATACTATAATTTAGCAGAAATACTATATTAAGCACAAATCCTATAAAAAGCAGAAATAGGATGATTAAGCATAAACACTACATTTAGTAGAAATACTATGTTTGAGCAAAAATCCTATAAAAAGCAGAAATACTATATTAGGCACAAATCCCATAAAAAGCAGAAATAGTATGATTAAGCATAAATACTACATTTAGTAGAAATACTATGTTTTAGCACAAATAGTATAAAAAGCAGAAATATTGTAATTTAGCAGAAATACTATATTAGGCACAAATCTTATAAAATAGCAGAAATAGTATTATTTAGCACAATAGTAATAAGTTAAACAGAAAAATTGGAAAAGCAAAATGGACAGCTGAAAAAATGCTGAACATGCTGAGGGTCCCTCAAATATACTTGTTAAATGAAAAAATCAGCAAAAAAATGCACAGGGAGAGAGAAGTAAGTTTCTAGGTCAGCCTGGGAGCTGCTGAATTTGAATCCACCAATCAGAGAGCCTGTGTACTTTTTCCCGCCAAAACATGTGCCTCTTTTTACACACGCAGTACAGAGAGGCACAGGATTATTGCAGCCTATTTCTCATAGTGAGAACTCCCCTCAAACAAATGACCATAATTTCCTAACCGTAGGGGCTAGAGCGGTCATTCTTACACCGTTTTGTTCAGAAGAGATGGGGGAATCTTCCAGTGTTTACAATTTATCATTAAAATATGAATTCTTAAAGATATTTGACTTGTAATGCACCATAACTGAGTAGAGCGAAGCAAAAACTGCCTTGACTTGCCCTCAAACAACGCTTTGTGACTTGAAATCTATTTGGAGTATCGATATCATTCTTTCACCGTAAGAGACAGCAGGCTTTGGTGAACAATCATGGAAATTTTCAGGTCTCTGTGGAAATCCAACAAAAAGTTATGACGAGAGAAAAAAGTGGTTCATTTCCACAGTTTGAAATCTGAAGAAATCTGAGCGAAGGACGAATTTCCTACCCTCAAACAAGTCCAACTCATTTCAGAACGGTAATAGGTGAGAAAGAAATTCTTGAATTGTGAGCGTCAGGGGTGTCTGAAGATATACCGGGACAAGCCTCATGTCTTAACTTTGCTTCGTTAAGGAGATATGACGATTCGAATATGCCTCTCATTACAGAAATCCAGCGATGATTTTGAACAAGCTCTCCATTGACTTTCTATGCAGAGTTTTGAGACCTTGTGTTGGTCTGAGGAGATTTGCCAAAATTCTATAAATCCCACAACAATGATGGTGACATTTTCTGAAAGCCAGCAAAAATACCTACGTTTTGATGTATAATTTGTGGAAGTTGAGTGAAAATTGAGCAACTAGCAAACAGTTGTTCGGACATGAAGAGAAGGCTGCAAAAGCTTCAGTGTCACACTGGAAGCCAAGAGCATAGCAACCATAACAACGCATGTATTTTGTGAAAAATCACAATTTTGCAACTCAAAACTTTAAGAGGCATAAAAGTAAAACGGTAAAATATTTGAAAAAGCTGAAACATACATGAATAGCCCAATAATTTGTGAACATTTTAAAGTTTGAATGGTTGTTCTAGGTGAAAATTTGAGGAAGTAGTTAAGTTTCAAAAACAAGCAAAATTTAGCAGAATTGCTGAAGTTTCCCATTAATTTCAATGGGACAAATTAAAGGAAAAAAGTGGAATATTTTAAAAAGTATAATAGTTAAAAATACCAAAAGATATAGCCGGCATTAGCAAAAATAGCAGAATAGTTTAAAATTTGAATGGTGAAAATCGGCTGAAAATTGTGGAAGTAGTTAAGTGCCAAAAAGTGTACGGAAGCAACTAGAATAAAGTATAAAGAATAAAGAGAAACAGGAACTCAATAGTGTGGATGCTTAAAGCATCCACACAACTAGAAAAATTTGCATTTCCTGCGAAAATGCAGTGTGGATGCTTAAAGCTGAAGCTGTATGCAAAAAGTAGCTGAAAAAGCTGAAAAGTTGCAGAAATTGTAAAAACTTTGCAGAAGCAAAAGAAGTTTGCTAAAATGGAATAACTTAGCAGAACTGCAATATCTTAGAGGAAACATAATACTTGGCAGAAATACAATAGCATAGCAGAATTTAGCAGAAATATTGTAACTTACCAGAAACATGATAACTTCTCAAAAATACAAGAATTTAGGAGAAATAGTATAAGATAACAGAAAGAATATATTTAGCCAAAAATACTTAAACATTACAGAAACACTATGATTTAGAAAAATAGTACAACAGAGCAGAAATATTGTGATTTACCAGAGACACTGTGATGAACTATGAATATTGTAATTTTAAATTGAGACTATGTTTTAGCACAAATATTATAATTTGGCAGAAATACTATAATTTAGCAGAAATACTATATTAAGCACAAATCCTATAAAAAGCAGAAATGGTATGATTAAGCATAAATACTACATTTAGTAGAAATACTTTGTTTTAGCACAAATCCCATAAAAAGCAGAAATACTGTACTATGATTTAGTAGAAAGACTATAATTAATCAGAAATACTAAATTTAGCAGAAATACTATATTAAGCACAAATCCTATGAAAAGCAGAAATAGTATGATTAAGAATAAATACTACATTTAGCAGAAATACTATATTAAGCACAAATCTTATAAAAAGCAGAAATACTATATTAAGCACAAATCCTATAAAAGCAGAAATAGTATATTAAGCACAAATCTTATAAAATAGCAGAAATAGTGTGATTTAGCACAATAGTAATAAGTTAAACAGAAAAATTGGAAAAGCAAAATGGACAGCTGAAAAAATGCTGAACATGCTGAGGTTCCCTCAAATATACTTGTTAAATGACAAAAATCAGCAAAAAAAATTATGACTGCCACACAATTACAAATATGTACACATGAGGAAACACACATGCACAGAGAGACACACACACAAGATCCAATTCAGTCAACCAGTCTAAATATATTGAATTTGAATCTTACAATGGGATCATCCCATTAAAAGGCTTTCTCTCTCTCTCTCTCTCTCTGTCACACACACACACACACACACACACACACAAACACACACACACACACACACACAGGGAGAGAGAAGTAAGTTTCTAGGTGAGCCTGGGAGCTGCTGAATTTGAATCCACCAATCAGAGAGGCTGTGCACTTTTCCCCACCAAAACAGGTGCATCTGTTTACACACGCAGCAGCACAGAGAGACACAGGATTTTTGCAGTCTATTTCTCATAGTGACGACTCCCCTCAAACAAATGACCGTAATTTCCTAACCGTAGGGGCTAGAACGGTCATTCTTACACCGTTTTGTTCAGAAGAGATGGGGGAATCTTCAACTGTTGACAATTTAATATTAAAATATGAATTTTTAGAGATATATGACATGGATGACTTGTTGACTTAGAAGCCACGAATTCCCCAATATGCAAATTTGAATGCCTGAGACCACATATGTGATTGGCTGGCTGGGAAGCCGTGCAGGCCCTGATTTGTGGATTTGAATTCCTCAGCCCTCAGATATGATTGGCTGGCTTAGAAGCCACGAAGGCCCCAATATGCAAATTTGAATGCCTCAGGACACTTATTTGATTGGCTGGGAAACTGTGCAGGCCCTGATTTGAAAATTTGAATGTCTCAGTCCTCACAGAGGATTGGCTGCCTGGGGACCTGGCAGAAATATATAGAAATACTATTATTAAGCATAAATACTACATTTAGTAGAAATACTATGTTTTAGCACAAATAGTATAAAAAGAAGAAAAACTATAATTTAGCAGAAATACTATATTAAGCACAAATCCTATAAAAAGCAGAAATACTATAATTTAGAACAAATAGTATAAAAAGCAGAAATACTATAATTTAGCAGAAATACTATGTTAGGCACAAATCCTATAAAAAGCAGAAATACTATAATTTAGCAGAAATACTATATTAGGCATAAATCCTATGAAAAGCAGAAATAGTATGATTTAGCAGAAATACTGTATTTAGCACAAGTACCGAAAAGTACCAGAAATACTATGATTTAGCAGAATAGTAATAACTTATTGAAACACAAATGCACAGAGGGACACACAAACACAGGCTCTAATCCAGTCAACCAGTCTAACTATGTTCAATTTAAATCCTACAATGACATGCTGCCAAATAAAGGCAGGGGCCTCTCTCTCCCACTAAACACACACACACACACACACACACACACACACACACACACACACACAGGGAGAGAGGACTAAGTTTCTAGGTCAGCCTGGGAGCTGCTGAATTTGAATCCACCAATCAGAGAGGCTGTTTACGTTTTCCCGCCAAAACAGGTGCATCTTTTTACACACGCAGCACAGAGACATAGACCTGCTTCTTTCAGTTTATTTCACATAGTAAGGATTCCCCTCAAACAAATGACCATAATTTCCTAACCATAGGGGCTAGAGCAGTGATTCTTACACCGTTTTGTTCAGAAGAGATGGGGGAATCTTCAAGTGTTGACAATTTATCATTAAAATATGAATTTTTAGAGATATATGACATGGATGACTTGTTGACTTAGAAGCCACGAATTCCCCAATATGCAAATTTGAATACCTGGAGCCCACATACATGATTGGCTGGCTGGGAAGCTGTGCAGGCCCTGATTTGTGGATTTGAATTCCTCAGCCCTCAGATATGATTGGCTGGCTTAGAAGCCATGAAGGCCCCAATATGCAAATTTGAATGCCTCAGGACACATATATGATTGGCTGGGAAACCGTGCAGGCCCTGATTTGAAAATTTGAATGTCTAAGTCCTCACAGAGGATTGGCTGCCTGGGGACCTGGCAGAAATATATAGAAATATATAGAAATACTATGATTAAGCATAAATACTACATTTAGTAGAAATACTATGTTTTAGCACAAATACTATAAAAAGCAGAAATACTATAATTTAGCAGAAATACTATATTAAGCACAAATCCTATAAAAAGCAGAAATAGGATGATTAAGCATAAACACTACATTTAGTAGAAATATTATGTTTGAGCAAAAATCCTATAAAAAGCAGAAATACTATATTAGGCACAAATCCCATAAAAAGCAGAAATAGTATGATTAAGCATAAATACTACATTTAGTAGAAATACTATGTTTTAGCACAAATAGTATAAAAAGCAGAAATACTGTAATTTAGCAGAAATACTATATTAGGCACAAATCTTATAAAATAGCAGAAACAGTATGATTTAGCACAATAGTAATCAGTTAAACAGAAAAATTGGAAAAGCAAAATGGACAGCTGAAAAAATGCTGAACATGCTGAGGGTCCCTCAAATATACTTGTTAAATGAAAAAATCAGCAAAAAAATGCACAGGGAGAGAGAAGTAAGTTTCTAGGTCAGCCTGGGAGCTGCTGAATTTGAATCCACCAATCAGAGAGCCTGTGTACTTTTTCCCGCCAAAACATGTGCCTCTTTTTACACACGCAGCACAGAGAGGCACAGGATTATTGCAGCCTATTTCTCATAGTGAGGACTCCCCTCAAACAAATGACCATAATTCCCAAACCGTAGGGGCTAGAGCGGTCATTCTTACACCGTTTTGTTCAGAAGAGATGGGGGAATCTTCCAGTGTTTACAATTTATCATTAAAATATGAATTATTAAAGATATTTGACTTCTAATGCACCATAACTGAGTAGAGCGAAGCAAAAACTGCCTTGACTTGCCCTCAAACAACGCTTTGTAACTCGAAATCTATTTGGAGTATCGATATCATTCTTTCACCGTAAGAGACAGCAGGCTTTGGTGAACAGTCATGGAAATTTTCAGGTCTCTGTGGAAATCCAAAAAAAAATTATGACGAGAGAAAAAAGTGGTTCATTTCCAGAGTTTTAAATCTGAAGAAATCTGAGCGAAGGACGAATTTCCTACCCTCAAACAAGTCCAACTCATTTCAGAACGGTAATAGGTGAGAAAGAAATTCTTGAATTGTGAGCGTCAGGGGTGTCTGAAGATATTCGGGGACAAGCCTCATGTCTTAAAGTCGCTTCGTTAAGGAGATATGACGATTCGAATATGCCTCTCATTACAGAAATCCAGCGATGATTTTGAACAAGCTCTCCATTGACTTTATATGGAGAGTTTTGAGACCTTGTGTTGGTCTGAGGAGATTTGCAAAAATTCTATAAATCCCACAACAATGATAGTGACATTTTCTGAAAGCCAGCAAAAATACCTACGTTTTGATGTATAATTTGTGGAAGTTGAGTGAAAATTGAGCAAGTAGCAGGAAGTTGTTCGGACATGAAGTGAAAATTGCAAAACCTTCAGTGACACACTGGAAGCCAAGAGCATAGCAACCATAACAACGCATGTATTTTGTGAAAAATCACAATTTTGCAACTCAAAACTTTAAGAGGCATAAAAGTAAAACTGTAAAAGATTTGAAAAAGCTGAATCATACCTGAATAGCCCAATAATTTGTGAACAGTTTAAAGTTTGAATGGTTGTTCTAGGTGAAAATATGAGGAAGTAGTTAAGTTTCAAAAACAAGCAAATTTTAGCAGAATTGCAGAAGTTTCCCATTCATTTCAATGGGACAAATTAAAGGAAAAAAGCTTAATATTTTAAAAAGTATAATAGTTAAAAATAGCAAAAATCATAGCGTAAATTAGCAGAAATAGCAGAATAGTTTAAAATTTGAACGGTGAAAATCGGCTGAAAATTGTGGAAGTAGTTAAGTGCCAAAAAGTGTACGGAAGCAACTAGAATAATAATAATAATAATAAAGAATAAAGAGAAACAGGAACTCAATAGTGTGGATGCTTAAAGCATCCACACAACTAGAAAAATTTGCATTTCCTGCGAAAATGCAGTGTGGATGCTTTAAAGCTGAAGCTGTATGCAAAAAGTAGCTGAAAAAGCTGAAAAGTTGCAGAAATTGTAAAAACTTTGCAGAAGCAAAGGAACTTTGCTAAAATGGAATAACTTAGCAGAACTGCAATATCTTAGAGGAAACATAATACTTGGCAGAAATACAATAGCATAGCAGAACTTAGCAGAAATATTGTAACTTACCAGAAACATAACTTCTCAAAAATACAAGAATTTAGGAGAAATAGTATAAGATAACAGAAAGAATATATTTAGACAAAAATACTTAAGCATTACAGAAACACTATGATTTAGAAAAATAGTACAACATAGCAGAAATACTGTGATTTACCAGAGACACTGTGATGAACTATGAATATTGTAATTTTAAATTAAGACTATGTTTTAGCACAAATATTATAATTTGGCAGAAATACTATGATACAGCACAAATACTCTGGTTTAGCACAAATATTATAACATAGCAGAAATACAATTATATAGCAGAAATGCTATATTTAGAAAGAAAAATATAATATAGTAGAAATAGTATGATTGAGCAGAAATACTACAATATAGCATAATAACAATGATTTAGCAGAAATACTATGATTGAGCAGAAGTACTAAGATGTAGTAAAAGTACTTTGATTTAACAGAAATACAATTATGGAGGAGTAATACTTTAAAATGGGAGAAATATTGATACACACACACACATACACAGAGCCTAAAGGGAAGAGTATTTGTGCCATGGAGTGTTAAGAATGTGAGGTCCATATTAGAAAAGCTGGTAAAATCATAAAAGTTTGCAGAATTGTAATAAATGATGAATATGAATTACTGGTCTGTGACAGTGTATTAATTTGTAGGGAAAAAAACATGTTGACCAAGGTGGAATCGAACCCACGATCTTTGGCTTGCAGACCCGTGTCATTACCAACTGCGCCACTGGGAAAGAGAGGAGCCGTTTTGAAAAACAGGGTGATGAGCAGTCAGAATTAGATCCCGGTGAGAGGCGAAAAACGCCGTTTTTTGGAGTTACAAAACGTTGTGTAACTCAAAAACTAGGTGGACTAGAGGCATAATTCTTGTACTGGGTGAATCAGCGGACTTTGGTGTACTTTGACTGCGATTTTCATTGCTCTTTGTACAACCGTCGCTGAGATATGACGAGAGAGGCCCTGATTTGAAAATTTGAATGTCTCAGTCCTCACAGAGGATTGGCTGCCTGGGGACCTGGCAGAAATATATAGAAATACTATGATTAAGCATAAATACTACATTTAGTAGAAATACTATGTTTTAGCACAAATACTATAAAAAGCAGAAATACTATAATTTAGCAGAAATACTATATTAAGCACAAATCCTATAAAAAGCAGAAATAGTATGATTAAGCATAAACACTACATTTAGTAGAAATACTATGTTTTAGCACAAATACTATAAAAAGCAGAAATACTATAATTTAGCAGAAATACTATATTAAGCACAAATCCTATAAAAAGCAGAAATAGTATGATTAAGCATAAACACTACATTTAGTAGAAATACTATGTTTGAGCAAAAATCCTATAAAAAGCAGAAATACTATATTAGGCACAAATCCTATAAAAAGCAGAAATAGTATGATTAAGCATAAATACTACATTTAGTAGAAATACTATGTTTTAGCACAAATAGTATAAAAAGCATAAATACTGTAATTTAGCAGAAATACTATATTAGGCACAAATTCTATGAAAAGCAGAAATAGTATGATTAAGCATAAATACTACATTTAGTAGAAATACTATGTTTTAGCACAAATCCTATAAAAAGCAGAAATACTGTACTATGATTTAGTAGAAAAACTATAAATAATCAGAAATACTATATTTTGCACAAATCTTATAAAATAGCAGAAATAGTATGATTTAGCACAATAGTAATAAGTTAAACAGAAAAATTGGAAAAGCAAAATGGACAGCTGCAAAAATGCTGAACATGCTGAGGGTCCCTCAAATATACTTGTTAAATGAAAAAATCAGCAAAAAAATGCACAGGGAGAGAGAAGTAAGTTTCTAGGTCAGCCTGGGAGCTGCTGAATTTGAATCCACCAATCAGAGAGCCTGTGTACTTTTTCCCGCCAAAACAGGTGCATCTATTTACACACGCAGCACAGAGAGGCACAGGATTATTGCAGCCTATTTCTCATAATGACGACTCCCCTCAAACAAATGACCATAATTTCCTAACCGTAGGGGCTAGAGCGGTCATTCTTACACCGTTTTGTTCAGAAGAGATGGGGGAATCTTCCAGTGTTGACAATTTATCATTAAAATGTGAATTATTAAAGATATTTGACTTCTAATGCACCATAACTGAGTAGAGCGAAGCAAAAACTGGCTTGACTTGCCCTCAAACAACGCTTTGTAACTCGAAATCTATTTGGAGTATCGATATCATTCTTTCACCGTAAGAGACAGCAGGCTTTGGTGAACAGTCATGGAAATTTTCAGGTCTCTGTGGAAATCCAACAAAAAGTTATGACGAGAGAAAAAAGTGGTTCATTTCCAGGGTTTGAAATTTGAAGAAATCTGAGCGACGGACGAATTTCCTACCCTCAAACAAGTCCAACTCATTTCAGAACGGTAATTCGTGAGAAAGAAATTCTTGAATTGTGAGCGTCACGAGTGTCTGAAGATATACCGGGACAAGCCTCATGTCTTAACTTTGCTTCGTTAAGGAGATATGACGATTCGAATATGCCTCTCATTACAGAAATGCAGCGGTGATTTTGAACAAACTCTCCATTGACTTTATATGGAGAGTTTTCCGACATTGTGTTGGTCTGAGGAGATTTGCAAAAGTTCTATGAATACCACAACAATGATAGTGACATTTTCGGAAACCCAGCAAAAATACCTATGTTTTGATGTATAATTTGTGGAAGTTGAGTGAAGATTGAGCAAGTAGCAAGAAGTTGTTCGGACATGAAGAGAAGACTGCAAAACCTTCAGTGGCACACTGGAAGCCAAGTGCATAGCAACCATAACAACGCATGTATTTTGTGAAAAATCATAATTTTGCGAAAAATCATAATTTTGCAACTGAAAACTTTAAGAGGCATAAAGGTAAAACGGTAAAAGATTTGAAAAAGCTGAATCATACCTGAATAGCCCAATAATTTGAGAACATTTTAAAGTTTGAATGGTTGTTCTACGTGAAAATATGAGGAAGTAGTTAAGTTTCAGAAACAAGCAAATTTTAGCAGAATTGCAGAAGTTTCCCATTCATTTCAATGGGACAAATTAAGCTTAATATTTTAAAAAGTATAATAGTGAAAAATACCAAAAGACATAGCAGGAATTAGCAGAAATAGCAGAATATTTTAAAATTTGAACGGTGAAAATCGGCTGAAAATTGTGGAAGTAGTTAAGTGCCAAAAAGTGTACGGAAGTCCCAAGAGGAACTCAATAGTGTGGATGCTTAAAGCATCCACACAATAACTAGAAAAATTTGCATTTCCTGCGAAAATGCAGTGTGGATGCTTTAAGCTGAAGCTGTCTGCAAAAACTAGCTGAAAAAGCTGAAAAGTTGCTGAAATTGTAAAAACTTTGCAGAAGCAAAAGAAGTTTGCTAAAATGTAATAACTTAGCAGAACTGCAATATCTTAGAGGAAACATAATACTTGGCAGAAATACAATAGCATAGCAGAACTTAGCAGAAATATTGTGATTTACCAGAGACACTGTGATGAACTATGAATATTGTAATTTTAAATTAATACTATGTTTTAGCACAAATACTATAATTTGACAGAAATACTATCATTTGGCAGAAATACTATGTTTCAGCACAAATACTCTGGTTTAGCACAAATATTATAACATAGCATAAATACAATTATATAGCAGAAATGCTATATTTAGAAAGAAAAATATAATATAGTAGAAATAGTATGATTTAGCAGAAATACTGTATTTAGCACAAGTACCAAAAAGTAGCAGAAATACTATGATTTAGCAGAAATACTATGATTGAGCAGAAGTACTAAGATGTAGTAAAAGTACTTTGATTTAACAGAAATACAATTATAGAGGAGTAATACTTTAAAATGGGAGAAATATTGATACACACACACATACACAGAGCCTAAAGGGAAGAGTATTTGTGCCATGGAGTGTTAAGAATGTGAGGTCCATATTAGAAAAGCTGGTAAAATCATAACAGTTTGCAGAATTGTAATAAATGATGAATATGAATTACTGGTCTGTGACAGTGTATTAATTTGTAGGGAAAAAAACATGTTGACCAAGGTGGAATCGAACCCACGATCTTTGGCTTGCAGACCCGTGTCATTACCAACTGCGCCACTGGGAAAGAGAGGAGCCGTCTTGAAAAACAGGGTGATGAGGAGTCAGAATTAGATCGCGGTGAGAGGCGAAAAACGCCGTTTTTTGGAGTTACAAAACGTTGTGTAACTCAAAAACTAGGTGGACTAGAGGCATATTTCTTGTGCTGGGTGAATCAGCGGACTTTGGTGTACTTTGACTGCGATTTTCATTGCTCTTTGTACAACCGTCGCTGAGATATGACGAGAGAGGAAACGGAAGACCTCAGACATGATTGGCTGGCTGGGAAGCCGTGCAGGCCCTGATATGTGATATGTGTCTGAGTTCGCACAGAGGATTGGCTGCCTGGCAGAAATATATAGAAATAGTATGATTAAGCATAAATACTACATTTAGCAGAAATACTATATTAAGCACAAATCCTATAAAAAGCAGAAATAGTATATTAAGCACAAATCCTATAAAAAGCAGAAATACTATATTAAGCACAAATCCTATTAAAAGCAGAAATAGTATATTAAGCACAAATCTTATAAAATAGCAGAAATAGTTTGATTTAGCACAATAGTAATAAGTTAAACAGAAAAATTGGAAAAGCAAAATGGACAGCTGAAAAAATGCTGAACATGCTGAGAGTCCCTCAAATATACTTGTTAAATGAAAAAAATCAGCAAAAAAAAATATATAACAGCCACACAATCAGAAATATGTACACAGAAGGAAACACACATGCACAGAGAGACACACACACAAGATCCAATTCAGTCAACCAGTCTAAATATATTGAATTTGAATCTTAGAATGAGATCATCCCATTAAAAGCCTTTCCCTCTCTCTCTCTCGCACACACACACACACACACACACACACACACACACACACACACACACACACACACAGGGAGAGAGAAGTAAGTTTCTAGGTCAGCCTGGGAGCTGCTGAATTTGAATCCACCAATCAGAGTGGCTGTTTACGTTTTCCCGCCAAAACAGGTGCATCTGTTTACACAGGCAGCACAGAGAGGCACAGGATTATTGCAGTCTATTTCTCATAGTGACGACTCCCCTCAAACAAATGACCATAATTTCCTAACCGTAGGGGCTAGAGCGGTCATTCTTACACCGTTTTGTTCAGAAGAGATGGGGGAATCTTCCAGTGTTAACAATTTATCATTAAAATATGAATTATTAAAGATATTTGACTTGTAATGCACCATAACTGAGTAGAGTGAAGCAAAAACTGCCTTGACTTGCCCTCAAACAACGCTTTGTAACTCGAAATCTATTTGGAGCATTGATATCATTCTTTCACCGTAAGAGACAGCAGGCTTTGGTGAACAGTCATGGAAATTTTCAGGTCTCTGTGGAAATCCAACAAAAAGTTATGACGAGAGAAAAAAGTGGTTCATTTCCAGAGTTTGAAATCTGAAGAAATCTGTGCGACGGACGAATTTCCTACCCTCAAACAAGTCCAACTCATTTCAGAACGGTAATAGGTGAGAAAGAAATTCTTGAATTGTGAGCGTCAGGAGTGTCTGAAGATATACCGGGACAAGCCTCATGTCTTAAAGTCGCTTCGTTAAGGAGATATGACGATTCAAATATGCCTCTCATTACAGAAATCCAGCGATGATTTTGAACAAGCTCTCCATTGACTTTCTATGCAGAGTTTTGAGAGTTTGTGTTGGTCTGAGGAGATTTGCCAAAATTCTATAAATCCCACAACAATTATAGTGACATTTCCTGAAAGCCATCAAAAATACCTACGTTTTGATGTATAATTTGTGGAAGTTGAGTGAAAATTGAGCAAGTAGCAAACAGTTGTTCGGACATGAAGAGAAGACTGCAAAAGCTTCAGTGGCACACTGGAAGCCAAGAGCATAGCAACCATAACAACGCATGTATTTTGTGAAAAATCACAATTGTGCAACTCAAAACTTTAAGAGGCATAAAAGTAAAACGGTAAAAGATTTGAAAAAGCTGAATCACACATGAATAGCCCAATAATTTGTGAACATTTTAAAGTTTGAATGCTTGTTCTACGTGAAAATATGAGGAAGTAGTTAAGTTTCAGAAACAAGCAAATTTTAGCAGAATTGCAGAAGTTTCCCATTCATTTCAATGGGACAAATTAAGCTTAATATTTTAAAAAGTATAATAGTGAAAAATACCAAAAGACATAGCACACATTAGCAGAAATAGCAGAATAGTTTAAAATTTGAACGGTGAAAATCGGCTGAAAATTGCGGAAGTAGTTAAGTGCCAAAAAGCGTACGGAAGTCCCAAGAGGAACTCAATCGTGTGGATGCTTAAAGCATCCACACAATTTGCATTTCCTGCGAAAATGCAGTGTGGATGCTTAAAGCTGAAGCTGTATGCAAAAAGTAGCTGAAAAAGCTGAAAAGTTGCAGAAATTGTAAAAACTTTGCAGAAGCAAAAGAAGTTTGCTAAAATGGAATAACTTAGCAGAACTGCAATATCTTAGAGGAAACATAATACTTGGCAGAAATACAATAGCATAGCAGAATTTAGCAGAAATATTGTAACTTACCAGAAACATGATAACTTCTCAAAAATACAAGAATTTAGGAGAAATAGTATAAGATAACAGAAAGAATATATTTAGCCAAAAATACTTAAACATTACAGAAACACTATGATTTAGAAAAATAGTACAACAGAGCAGAAATATTGTGATTTACCAGAGACACTGTGATGAACTATGAATATTGTAATTTTAAATTGAGACTATGTTTTAGCACAAATATTATAATTTGGCAGAAATACTATAATTTAGCAGAAATACTATATTAAGCACAAATCCTATAAAAAGCAGAAATGGTATGATTAAGCATAAATACTACATTTAGTAGAAATACTTTGTTTTAGCACAAATCCCATAAAAAGCAGAAATACTGTACTATGATTTAGTAGAAAGACTATAATTAATCAGAAATACTAAATTTAGCAGAAATACTATATTAAGCACAAATCCTATGAAAAGCAGAAATAGTATGATTAAGCATAAATACTACATTTAGCAGAAATACTATATTAAGCACAAATCTTATAAAAAGCAGAAATACTATATTAAGCACAAATCCTATAAAAGCAGAAATAGTATATTAAGCACAAATCTTATAAAATAGCAGAAATAGTGTGATTTAGCACAATAGTAATAAGTTAAACAGAAAAATTGGAAAAGCAAAATGGACAGCTGAAAAAATGCTGAACATGCTAAGGGTCCCTCAAATATACTTGTTAAATGAAAAAAATTGGCAAAAAAAAATATAACAGCCACACAATCACAAATATGTACACATAAGGAAACACACATGCACAGACAGACACACACACAAGATCCAATTCAGTCAACCAGTCTAAATATATTGAATTTGAAGCTTAGAATGAGGTCATCCCATTAAAAGCCTTTCTCTCTCTCTCTCTCTCTGTCACACACACACACACACACACACACAGGGAGAGAGAAGTAAGTTTCTAGGTCAGCCTGGGAGCTGCTGAATTTGAATCCACCAATCAGAGTGGCTGTGTACTTTTTCCCGCCAAAACAGGTGCTTCTGTTTACACACGCAGCACAGAGAGACACAGGATTATTGCAGTCTATTTCTCATAGTGAGGACTCCCCTCAAACAAATGACCATAATTTCCTAACTGTAGGGGTTAGAGCGGTCATTCTTACACCGTTTTGTTCAGAAGTGATTGGGGAATCTTCAAGTGTTGACAATTTATCATTAAAATATGAATTTTTAGAGATATATGACATGGATGACTTATTGACTTAGAAGCCACGAATTCCCCAATATGCAAATTTGAATGCCTGAGGCCACATATATGATTGGCTGGCTGGGAAGCTGTGCAGGCCCTGATTTGAAAATTTGAATTTCTCAGTCCTCACAGAGGATTGGCTGCCTGGGGACCTGGCAGAAATATATAGAAATATTATGATTAAGCATAAATACTACATTTAGTAGAAATACTATGTTTTAGCACAAATACTATAAAAAGCAGAAATACTATAATTTAGCAGAAATACTATATTAAGCACAAATCCTATAAAAAGCAGAAATACTATATTAGGTACAAATCCTATAAAAAGCAGAAATACTATATTAGGCACAAATCTTATAAAAAGCAGAAATACTATATTAGGCACAAATAGTATAAAAAGCAGAAATACTATAATTTAGCAGAAATACTATGTTAGGCACAAATCCTATAAAAAGAATAAATACTATAATTTAGCAGAAATACTATATTAGGCACAAATCTTATGAAAAGCAGAAATAGTATGATTTAGCAGAATAGTAATAACTTACAAAATTACAAATATGGAGGCATATTGGAACACAAATGCACAGAGGGACACACAAACACAGGCTCTAATCCAGTCAACCAGTCTAACTATATTCAATTTAAATCCTACAATGACATGCTGCCAAATAAGGGCAGGGTCCTCTCTCTCCCACTAAACACACACACACACACACACACACACACACACAGAGGGAGAGAGCTGCCGAATTTAAATCCACCAATCAGAGTGGCTGTTTACGTTTTCCCGCCAAAACAGGTGCATCTTTTTACACACGCAGGACAGAGAGGCACAGGATTATTGCAGCCTATTTCTCATAGTGAGGACTCCCCTCAAACAAATGACCATAATTTCCTAACCGTAGGGGCTAGAGCGGTCATTCTTACACCGTTTTGTTCAGAAGAGATGGGGGAATCTTCCAGTGTTAACAATTTATCATTAAAATATGAATTATTAAAGATATTTGACTTCTAATGCACCATAACTGAGCAGAGTGAAGCAAAAACTGCTTTGACTTGCCCTCAAACAACGCTTTCTAACTCGAAATCTGTTTGGAGTATCGATATCATTCTTTCACCGTAAGAGACAGCAGGCTTTGGTGAACAGTCATGGAAATTTTCAGGTCTCTGTGGAAATCCAACAAAAAGTTATGACGAGAGAAAAAAGTGGTTCATTTCCACAGTTTGAAATCTGAAGAAATCTGAGCAACGGACGAATTTCCTACCCTCAAACAAGTCCAACTCATTTCAGAACGGTAATAGGTAAGAAAGAAATTCTTGAATTGTGAGCGTCAGGAGTGTCTGAAGATATTCGGGGACAAGCCTCATGTCTTAACTTTGCTTCATTAAGGAGATATGACGATTCGAATATGCCTCTCATTACAGAAATCCAGCGATGATTTTGAACAAACTCTCCATTGACTTTGTATGGAGAGTTTTCTGACCTTGTGTTAGTCTGAGGAGATTTGCCAAAATTCTATAAATCCCACAACAATGATGGTGACATTTTCTGAAAGCCAGCAAAAATACCTACGTTTTGATGTATAATTTGTGGAAGTTGAGTAAAAACTGAGCAAGTAGCAAACAGTTGTTCGGACATGAAGAGAAGACTGCAAAACCTTCAGTGACACACTGGAAGCCAAGAGCATAGCAACCATAACAACGCATGTATTTTGTGAAAAATCACAATTTTGCAACTCAAAACTTTAAGAGGCATAAAAGTAAAACAGTAAAAGATTTGAAAAAGCTGAATCATACATGAATAGCCCAATAATTTGTGAACATTTTAAAGTTTGAATGGTTGTTCTAGGCGAAAGTATGAGGAAGTAGTTAAGTTTCAAAAACAAGCAAAATTTAGCAGAATTTTGGAAGTTTCCCATTCATTTCAATGGGACAAATTAAAGGAAAAAAGTGGAATATTTTAAAAAGTATAATAGCAAAAAATAGCAAAAGTCATAGCGATCATTAGCAGAAATAGCAGAATAGTTTAAAATTTGAACGGTGAAAATCGGCTGAAAATTGTGGAAGTAGTTAAGTGCCAAAAAGTGTACGGAAGCAACTGGAATAATAAAGTAGAACTAGAAAAATTTGCATTTCCTGCAAAAATGCTGTGTGGATGCCTTAACGCTGAAGATGTCTGCTGAAAAAAGCTGAAAAAGTTGAAAAAACAAAAAACTCTTTCTCACAAAGAAGAGGTGGAGAGACTGACAATTGTGCTGAAATGAGCAGAAGAGGCTCAGAATTGTGCTGATAAGAGGTGGAAAGGCTGAAGACTTTGCAGAAAAGAGGTGAATCAGAAGAATTTCTGCTGAAAAGAGGTAAAGAAGCAAAAAGATGAGCTGAAAAGAGGTGTAGAAGCAGAAGTGCTTGCTGCAGATGGCTGTATGTGTAATGACACACTGGAGAGTGTCAAGAAAGCAGAGCGCATGGAAGCAGGGAACATGTGTAGCAACTGTGATAGGTAGGATTCGAACTTCTGCCACCGGGTCTCACGGCAGCTGCCCTACCCTCTGAGCCAAACGAGTTCTGGTCACAAGCAAAGATATGATGAGACGGAAAATGTGCACTGTGGAGCAGAAGCTCAAATTAGCAGAAAAGAGGTGAAGAGGAAGAACTTTGTTGTGAAATGAGGTAAAGAAACTGAAATCTGTGCTTAAAACAAGTGAAAAAGCTGAACTCTGAAATCCTGCTAAAACAGCACAAGAGGCTGATATTTTTCAGCTACTCATTGAGCCAAACTGGTTCTCACGTAACTGAAAAAAGGTGGAAAAGCTTCAAATTCTAATGAAAACAGCAGAAGAGGCAGAGATTTGTGCTGATAAGAGGTGAAAATGCTGAACCAATCAGAGGTACTGCTTCTGTCTGCTTCATCAGGCTGTGTACTTGTATGTATTTCTGCCATAGACTGTTAACAAGAATCTGAGGTCCATATTAGAAAAGCTGCTAAAATCATTAAACTTTGCAGAATTGTAATAAATTATCAATATGAATTACCGGTCTGTGATAGTGTATAAATTTGTAGTTAAAAAAAACATGTGGGCCAAAGTGGAATCGAACCCATAACCTTTGGTCTGAAGAGCCGTGTCATTACCAATCGCGGCGCCTCTAAGGGGGCGGGGCGCCTCGAAAAAAAGGGTGATGAGGAGTCAGAATTAGATCGCGGTGAGATGCGAAAAACGCCGTTTTTTGGAGTTACAAAACGTTGTGTAACTCAAAAACTAGGTGGGATAGAAGCATAATTCTTGCACTGGGTGAATCAGCGGACTTTGGTGTACTTTGACTGCGATTTACATAGCTCTTTGTATATCCGTCGCGGAGATATGACGAGAGAAGAAACGGCTTCATTTTTGGAGTTTGAAAAATGAGAGGAGGACATATTTCCACCCCTCAAACATGTTTTTGTGTTGTTATAGCACAAATACTATAACAACGCAGAAATACTATGACTTAGTAGTAATACTATAACATAACAGTTCAATGTTCTTGCACAAATACCACAATATGGCAGAAACACTATGTTTTAGCACAAATACTGTGATTTGGTATAAATACTACGATTTGGCACACATACTATATTCCGCAGATACACTATAACATAACAGATATTCTACGACTTAGTAGTAATACTATAACATAACAGAATTATTAATTGGGCACAAATACCACGATTTGGCAAAAATACTATGATTGGGTACAAATACTATGATTTGGCAATAATACTGCATTTTAACACAACTACTGAGATTTGATTGAAATACTATGATTTAGAAGAAATACTATTACTCCATACAAATACGATGCTTTGGGACAAATACTATGTTTTGGTTCCAATACTATGATGTGCAACAAATACTATGATTTGGCACAAGTACTATGATTTAGTACAAATACTATGATTTGGCAGAAATACTATGCCTTAGTAGTAATACTATAACATAAGAGATATACTATGGTTTTGCAGACATACTATGTTTTTGCACAAATACCATGATTTGGCACAAATGCTATGATTTAATAATAATAATAATAATAATGGATACTTTATTGATCCCCATGGGGAAATTACTTGTTTTTCTCTGCATTTGACCCATTCACTCAGTGAAGCAGTGGGCAGCCCACTAAGCAGGCGCCCGGGGAGCAGTGTGTAGGGACGGTACCTTGCTCAGGGGTACCTCAGGGTAGCCGTTAAGTGGATTCGAACCGCCGACCTTCCGATCATGGGGCGACCACTTTACCTACTGAGCTATCCCTGCCCTAGCAGAAATACTATGATTGGGTACAAATACTATGATTTGGCAATAATACTGCGTTTTAACAACAACTACTGAGATTTGATTGAAATACTATGATTTAGAAAAAATACTATGACTCCATACAAATACGATGCTTTGGCACAAATACTATGATTTGGCACAAGTACTATCATTTAGTACAAATACTATGATTGGGCAGAAGTACTATGTTTCAGTACAAATACTATGATTTAGCAGAAATACTATGTTTTAACATAAATACTATCTTTTGGCAGAAATTCCTGCTTTTTAGCAGAAATACTGTAATTTGGCATAAATACTATAATTTGGGATAAATACTATGATTTGGCACATATAATATATTCAGCACATATATTATAAAATAACAGAAATATTATGATTTGGCCTCAAAACCATAATTTTGCACAAATACCATGATTTTTGCAAAAATACTATGAATTAGCAGAAATACTATGATTTAGCAGAAGTACTAAGATGTAGTAGAAGTACTTTGCTTTAGCAGAAATACTATGATTGAGGAGTAATACTTAAACATAGGAGAAATACTGATACACAGACACACATACACAGACAGTAAAGGGAACAGGAGCTGTGGAGAGTCTGGGCTTGGTATATGTAGGTCAGTTAAATTAGCTGCACCTGCTGTAGTCAGCCCTTACACACACAGACACAGAGAGAGGTGTGAGTTTTCTTCAGTGTATTTCTGACATTCAGGATTCCCCTCGAACAAATGGCCATAATTTCCTAACCGTAGAGGCTAGAACGGTCATTCAGACATCGTTTTGTTCAGAAGAGATGGGGGAATCTTCAGGTCTTCATAATTCAGAGATAAAATATAAATTATTAAAGATATATGACTTGTAATACATTGTAACTGAGTAGAGGCGAAGCAAAAACTGCCTTGACTTGCTCTCAAACAACCTTTGGTTACTCTAAATCTATATGGAGCATCAAAATCATTCTTTCACCGTAAGAAACAGCAGGCTTTGGTGAACAGTCATGGAAATTTTCAGGGCTCTGTGGAAATCCATCAAAAAGATATGATGAGAGAAAAAAGTGCCTCATTTCCAGAGTTTGAAATCTGATGAAATCTGAGCGAGGGACAAATTTCCTTCCCTCAAACAAGTCTAACTCATCTCAGAACGGTAATAGGTGAGAAAATAATTCTTGAATTGTGAGCATCAGGAGTGTCTGAAGATATATCGGGACAAGCCTCATGTCTTAACTTTGCTTCGTTAAGGAGATATGACGATTCGAATATGCCTCTCATTACAGAAATCAAGCGGTGATTTTGAACAAGCTCTCCATTGACTTTCTATGGAGAGTTTTGCGACTTTGTGTTGGTCTGAGGAGATTTGCCAAAATTCTATAAATCCCACAACAATGATAGTGACATTTTCGGAAACCCAGCAAAAATACCTACGTTTTGATGTATAATTTGTGGAAGTTGAGTGAAGATTGAGCAAGTAGCAAGAAGTTGTTCGGACATGAAGAGAAGACTGCAAAACCTTCAGTGGCAGACTGGAAGCCAAGTGCATAGCAACCATAACAACGCATGTATTTTGTGAAAAATCACAATTTTGCAACTGAAAACTTTAAGAGGCATAAAGGTAAAACGGTAAAAGATTTGAAAAAGCTGAATCATACCTGAATAGCCCAATAATTTGAGAACATTTTAAAGTTTGAATGGTTGTTCTACGTGAAAATATGAGGAAGTAGTTAAGTTTCAGAAACAAGCAAATTTTAGCAGAATTGCAGAAGTTTCCCATTCATTTCAATGGGACAAATTAAGCTTAATGTTTTAAAAAGTATAATAGTGAAAAATACCAAAAGACATAGCAGGAATTAGCAGAAATAGCAGAATATTTTAAAATTTGAACGGTGAAAATCGGCTGAAAATTGTGGAAGTAGTTAAGTGCCAAAAAGTGTACGGAAGTCCCAAGAGGAACTCAATAGTGTGGATGCTTAAAGCATCCACACAATAAAGAATAAAGAGAAACAGGAACTCAATAGTGTGGATGCTTAAGCATCCACACAATAAAGAATAAAGAGAAACAGGAACTCAATAGTGTGGATGCTTAAAGCTGAAGCTGTATGCAAAAAGTAGCTGAAAAAGCTGAAAAGTTGCAGAAATTGTAAAAACTTTGCAGAAGCAAAAGAAGTTTGCTAAAATGGAATAACTTAGCAGAACTGCAATATCTTAGAGGAAACATAATACTTGGCAGAAATACAATAGCATAGCAGAATTTAGCAGAAATATTGTAACTTACCAGAAACATGATAACTTCTCAAAAATACAAGAATTTAGGAGAAATAGTATAAGATAACAGAAAGAATATATTTAGCCAAAAATACTTAAACATTACAGAAACACTATGATTTAGAAAAATAGTACAACAGAGCAGAAATATTGTGATTTACCAGAGACACTGTGATGAACTATGAATATTGTAATTTTAAATTGAGACTATGTTTTAGCACAAATATTATAATTTGGCAGAAATACTATAATTTAGCAGAAATACTATATTAAGCACAAATCCTATAAAAAGCAGAAATGGTATGATTAAGCACAAATACTACATTTAGTAGAAATACTTTGTTTTAGCACAAATCCCATAAAAAGCAGAAATACTGTACTATGATTTAGTAGAAAAACTATAATTAATCAGAAATACTAAATTTAGCAGAAATACTATATTAAGCACAAATACTATGAAAAGCAGAAATAGTATGATTAAGCATAAATACTACATTTAGCAGAAATACTATATTAAGCACAAATCCTATAAAAGCAGAAATAGTATATTAAGCACAAATCTTATAAAATAGCAGAAATAGTATGATTTAGCACAATAGTAATAAGTTAAACAGAAAAATTGAAAAAGCAAAATGGACAGCTGAAAAAATGCTGAACATGCTGAGGGTCCCTCAAATATACTTGTTAAATGACAAAAATCTGCAAAAAAATTTATTACAGCCACACAATCACAAATATGTACACATGAGGAAACACACATGCACAGAGAGACCCACACACAAGATCCAATTCAGTCAACCAGTCTAAATATATTGAATTTAAATCTTAGAATGAGATCATCCCATTAAAAGCCTTTCTCTCTCTCTCTCTCTCTCTCTCTCTGTCACACACACACACACACACACACACACACACACACACACACACACACACACACACACACACACACACACAGGGAGAGAGAAGCAAGTTTCTAGGTCAGCCTGGGAGCTGGTGAATTTGAATCCACCAATCAGAGAGGCTGTGCACTTTTCCCCACCAAAACAGGTGCATCTGTTTACACACGCAGCAGCACAGAGAGACACAGGATTTTTGCAGTCTATTTATCATAGTGACGACCCCCCTCAAACAAATGACCGTAATTTCCTAACCGTAGGGGCTAGAACGGTCATTCTTACACCGTTTTGTTCAGAAGAGATGGGGGAATCTTCAAGTGTTGACAATTTAATATTAAAATATGAATTTTTAGAGATATATGACATGGATGACTTGTTGACTTAGAAGCCACGAATTCCCCAATATGCAAATTTGAATACCTGGAGCCCACATACGTGATTGGCTGGCTGGGTGGCTGGGAAGCTGTGCAGGCCCTGATTTGTGGATTTGAATTCCTCAGCCCTCAGATATGATTGGCTGGCTTAGAAGCCATGAAGGCCCCAATATGCAAATTTGAATGCCTCAGGACACATATATGATTGGCTGGGAAGCCGTGCAGGCCCTGATTTGAAAATTTGAATTTCTCAGTCCTCACAGAGGATTGGCTGCCTGGGGACCTGGCAGAAATATATAGAAATACTATGATTAAGCATAAATACTACATTTAGTAGAAATACTATGTTTTAGCACAAATACTATAAAAAGCAGAAATACTATAATTTAGCAGAAATACTATATTAAGCACAAATCCTATAAAAAGCAGAAATACTATATTAGGTACAAATTCTATAAAAAGAAGAAATACTATATTAAGCACAAATTCTATAAAAAGCAGAAATACTATATTAAGCACAAATCCTATAAAAAGCAGAAATACTATATTAGGTACAAATTCTATAAAAAGCAGAAATACTATATTAAGCACAAATTCTATAAAAAGCAGAAATACTATATTAAGCACAAATCCTATAAAAAGCAGAAATACTATATTAGGTACAAATCCTATAAAAAGCAGAAATAGGATGATTAAGCATAAACACTATATTTAGTAGAAATACTATGTTTGAGCAAAAATCCTATAAAAAGCAGAAATACTATATTAGGCACAAATCCCATAAAAAGCAGAAATAGGATGATTAAGCATAAATACTACATTTAGTAGAAATACTATGTTTTAGCACAAATAGTATAAAAAGCAGAAATATTGTAATTTAGCAGAAATACTATATTAGGCACAAATCTTATAAAATAGCAGAAACAGTATGATTTAGCACAATAGTAATAAGTTAAACAGAAAAATTGGAAAAGCAAAATGGACAGCTGAAAAAATGCTGAACATGCTGAGGGTCCCTCAAATATACTTGTTAAATGAAAAAATCAGCAAAAAAATGCACAGGGAGAGAGAAGTAAGTTTCTAGGTCAGCCTGGGAGCTGCTGAATTTGAATCCACCAATCAGAGAGCCTGTGTACTTTTTCCCGCCAAAACATGTGCCTCTTTTTACACACGCAGCAGAGAGAGGCACAGGATTATTGCAGCCTATTTCTCATAGTGAGGACTCCCCTCAAACAAATGACCATAATTTCCAAACCGTAGGGGCTAGAGCGGTCATTCTTACACCGTTTTGTTCAGAAGAGATGGGGGAATCTTCCAGTGTTAACAATTTATCATTAAAATATGAATTATTAAAGATATTTGACTTCTAATGCACCATAACTGAGTAGAGCGAAGCAAAAACTGCCTTGACTTGCCCTCAAACAACGCTTTGTGACTTGAAATCTATTTGGAGTATCGATATCATTCTTTCACCGTAAGAGACAGCAGGCTTTGGTGAACAATCATGGAAATTTTCAGGTCTCTGTGGAAATCCAACAAAAAGTTATGACGAGAGAAAAGAGTGGTTCATTTCCACAGTTTGAAATCTGAAGAAATCTGAGCGAAGGACGAATTTCCTACCCTCAAACAAGTCCAACTCATTTCAGAACGGTAATAGGTGAGAAAGAAATTCTTGAATTGTGAGCGTCAGGGGTGTCTGAAGATATTCGGGGACAAGCCTCATGTCTTAACTTTGCTTCGTTAAGGAGATATGACGATTCGAATATGCCTCTCATTACAGAAATCCAGCGGTGATTTTGAACAAGCTCTCCATTCACTTTATATGGAGAGTTTTCTGACCTTGTGTTAGTCTGAGGAGATTTGCAAAAATTCTATAAATCCCACAACAATGATGGTGACATTTTCTGAAAGCCAGCAAAAATACCTACGTTTTGATGTATAATTTGTGGAAGTTGAGTGAAAATTGAGCAAGTAGCAGGAAGTTGTTCGGACATGAAGTGAAAATTGCAAAACCTTCAGTGGCACACTGGAAGCCAAGAGCATAGCAACCATAACAACACATGTATTTTGTGAAAAATCACAATTTTGCAACTCAAAACTTTAAGAGGCATAAAAGTAAAACAGTAAAAGATTTGAAAAAGCTGAATCATACCTGAATAGCCCAATAATTTGTGAACATTTTAAAATTTGAATGGTTGTTCTAGGTGAAAATATGAGGAAGTAGTTAAGTTTCAAAAACAAGCAAATTTTAGCAGAATTGCAGAAGTTTCCCATTCATTTCAATGGGACAAATTAAAGGAAAAAAGCTTAATATTTTAAAAAGTATAATAGTTAAAAATAGCAAAAATCGTAGCAGGAATTAGCAAAAATAGCTGAATAGTTTAAAATTTGAACGGTGAAAATCGGCTGAAAATTGTGGAAGTAGTTTAACGGCGAAAAGTGTACGGAAGCAACTAGAACTAGAAAAATTTGCATTTCCTGCGAAAATGCAGTGTGGATGCTTAAAGCTGAAGCTGTATGCAAAAAGTAGCTGAAAAAGCTGAAAAGTTGCAGAAATTGTAAAAACTTTGCAGAAGCAAAAGAAGTTTGCTAAAATGGAATAACTTAGCAGAACTGCAATATCTTAGAGGAAACATAATACTTGGCAGAAATACAATAGCATAGCAGAATTTAGCAGAAATATTGTAACTTACCAGAAACATGATAACTTCTCAAAAATACAAGAATTTAGGAGAAATAGTATAAGATAACAGAAAGAATATATTTAGCCAAAAATACTTAAACATTACAGAAACACTATGATTTAGAAAAATAGTACAACAGAGCAGAAATATTGTGATTTACCAGAGACACTGTGATGAACTATGAATATTGTAATTTTAAATTAAGACTATGTTTTAGCACAAATATTATAATTTGGCAGAAATACTATAATTTAGCAGAAATACTATATTAAGCACAAATCCTATAAAAAGCAGAAATGGTATGATTAAGCATAAATACTACATTTAGTAGAAATACTTTGTTTTAGCACAAATCCCATAAAAAGCAGAAATACTGTACTATGATTTAGTAGAAAGACTATAATTAATCAGAAATACTAAATTTAGCAGAAATACTATATTAAGCACAAATCCTATGAAAAGCAGAAATAGTATGATTAAGCATAAATACTACATTTAGCAGAAATACTATATTAAGCACAAATCCTATAAAAGCAGAAATAGTATATTAAGCACAAATCTTATAAAATAGCAGAAATAGTGTGATTTAGCACAATAGTAATAAGTTAAACAGAAAAATTGGAAAAGCAAAATGGACAGCTGAAAAAATGCTGAACATGCTGAGGTTCCCTCAAATATACTTGTTAAATGACAAAAATCAGCAAAAAAATTTATGACTGCCACACAATTACAAATATGTACACATGAGGAAACACACATGCACAGAGAGACACACACACAAGATCCAATTCAGTCAACCAGTCTAAATATATTGAATTTGAATCTTACAATGGGATCATCCCATTAAAAGGCTTTCTCTCTCTCTCTCTCTCTGTCACACACACACACACACACACACACACACACACACACACACACACACACACACACACACACACACACAGGGAGAGAGAAGTAAGTTTCTAGGTCAGCCTGGGAGCTGGTGAATTTGAATCCACCAATCAGAGAGGCTGTGCACTTTTCCCCACCAAAACAGGTGCATCTGTTTACACACGCAGCAGCACAGAGAGACACAGGATTTTTGCAGTCTATTTCTCATAGTGACGACTCCCCTCAAACAAATGACCGTAATTTCCTAACCGTAGGGGCTAGAACGGTCATTCTTACACCGTTTTGTTCAGAAGAGATGGGGGAATCTTCAAGTGTTGACAATTTAATATCAAAATATGAATTTTTAGAGATATATGACATGGATGACTTGTTGACTTAGAAGCCACGAATTCCCCAATATGCAAATTTGAATGCCTGAGACCACATATGTGATTGGCTGGCTGGGAAGCCGTGCAGGCCCTGATTTGTGGATTTGAATTCCTCAGCTCTCAGATATGATTGGCTGGCTTAGAAGCCACGAAGGCCCCAATATGCAAATTTGAATGCCTCAGGACACATATATGATTGGCTGGGAAGCCGTGCAGGCCCTGATTTGAAAATTTGAATGTCTCAGTCCTCACAGAGGATTGTCTGCCTGGGGACCTGGCAGAAATATATAGAAATACTATTATTAAGCATAAATACTACATTTAGTAGAAATACTATGTTTTAGCACAAATACTATAAAAAGAAGAAAAACTATAATTTAGCAGAAATACTATATTAAGCACAAATCCTATAAAAAGCAGAAATACTATAATTTAGAACAAATAGTATAAAAAGCAGAAATACTATAATTTAGCAGAAATACTATGTTAGGCACAAATCCTATAAAAAGCAGAAATACTATAATTTAGCAGAAATACTATGTTAGGCACAAATCCTATAAAAAGCAGAAATACTATAATTTAGCAGAAATACTATATTAGGCATAAATCCTTTGAAAAGCAGAAATAGTATGATTTAGCAGAAATACTGTATTTAGCACAAGTACCGAAAAGTACCAGAAATACTATGATTTAGCAGAATAGTAATAACTTATTGAAACACAAATGCACAGAGGGACACACAAACACAGGCTCTAATCCAGTCAACCAGTCTAACTATATTCAATTTAAATCCTACAATGACATGCTGCCAAATAAGGGCAGGGTCCTCTCTCTCCCACTAAACACACACACACACACACACACACACACACACACACAGGGAGAGAGGACTAAGTTTCTAGGTCAGCCTGGGAGCTGCTGAATTTGAATCCACCAATCAGAGAGGCTGTTTACGTTTTCCCGCCAAAACAGGTGCATCTTTTTACACACGCAGCACAGAGACATAGACCTGCTTCTTTCAGTTTATTTCACATAGTGAGGATTCCCCTCAAACAAATGACCATAATTTCCTAACCATAGGGGCTAGAGCGGTCATTCTTACACCGTTTTGTTCAGAAGAGATGGGGGAATCTTCAAGTGTTGACAATTTATCATTAAAATATGAATTTTTAGAGATATATGACATGGATTACTTGTTGACTTAGAAGCCACGAATTCCCCAATATGCAAATTTGAATACCTGGAGCCCACATACATGATTGGCTGGCTGGGAAACTGTGCAGGCCCTGATTTGAAAATTTGAATGTCTCAGTCCTCACAGAGGATTGGCTGCCTGGGGACCTGGCAGAAATATATAGAAATACTATTATTAAGCATAAATACTACATTTAGTAGAAATACTATGTTTTAGCACAAATATTATAAAAAGAAGAAAAACTATAATTTAGCAGAAATACTATATTAAGCACAAATCCTATAAAAAGCAGAAATACTATAATTTAGAACAAATAGTATAAAAAGCAGAAATACTATAATTTAGCAGAAATACTATGTTAGGCACAAATCCTATAAAAAGCAGAAATACTATAATTTAGCAGAAATACTATGTTTTAGCACAAATACTATAAAAAGCAGAAATACTATAATTTAGCAGAAATACTATATTAAGCACAAATCCTATAAAAAGCAGAAATAGGATGATTAAGCATAAACACTACATTTAGTAGAAATACTATGTTTGAGCAAAAATCCTATAAAAAGCAGAAATACTATATTAGGCACAAATCCCATAAAAAGCAGAAATAGTATGATTAAGCATAAATACTACATTTAGTAGAAATACTATGTTTTAGCACAAATAGTATAAAAAGCAGAAATATTGTAATTTAGCAGAAATACAATATTAGGCACAAATCTTATAAAATAGCAGAAATAGTATTATTTAGCACAATAGTAATAAGTTAAACAGAAAAATTGGAAAAGCAAAATGGACAGCTGAAAAAATGCTGAACATGCTGAGGGTCCCTCAAATATACTTGTTAAATGAAAAAATCAGCAAAAAAATGCACAGGGAGAGAGAAGTAAGTTTCTAGGTCAGCCTGGGAGCTGCTGAATTTGAATCCACCAATCAGAGAGCCTGTGTACTTTTTCCCGCCAAAACAGGTGCATCTTTTTACACACGCAGCAGAGAGAGGCACAGGATTATTGCAGCCTATTTCTCATAGTGAGGACTCCCCTCAAACAAATGACCATAATTTCCAAACCGTAGGGGCTAGAGCGGTCATTCTTACACCGTTTTGTTCAGAAGAGATGGGGGAACCTTCCAGTGTTCACAATTTATCATTAAAAAATGAATTATTAAAGATATTTGACTTCTAATGCACCATAACTGAGTAGAGCGAAGCAAAAACTGCCTTGACTTGCCCTCAAACAACGCTTTGTGACTTGAAATCTATTTGGAGTATCAATATCATTCTTTCACCGTAAGAGACAGCAGGCTTTGGTGAACAATCATGGAAATTTTCAGGTCTCTGTGGAAATCCAACAAAAAGTTATGACGAGAGAAAAAAGTGGTTCATTTCCACAGTTTGAAATCTGAAGAAATCTGAGCGAAGGACGAATTTCCTACCCTCAAACAAGTCCAACTCATTTCAGAACGGTAATAGGTGAGAAAGAAATTCTTGAATTGTGAGCGTCAGGGGTGTCTGAAGATATTCGGGGACAAGCCTCATGTCTTAACTTTGCTTCGTTAAGGAGATATGACGATTCGAATATGCCTCTCATTACAGAAATCCAGCGGTGATTTTGAACAAGCTCTCCATTCACTTTATATGGAGAGTTTTCTGACCTTGTGTTAGTCTGAGGAGATTTGCAAAAATTCTATAAATCCCACAACAATGATGGTGACATTTTCTGAAAGCCAGCAAAAATACCTACGTTTTGATGTATAATTTGTGGAAGTTGAGTGAAAATTGAGCAAGTAGCAGGAAGTTGTTCGGACATGAAGTGAAAATTGCAAAACCTTCAGTGGCACACTGGAAGCCAAGAGCATAGCAACCATAACAACGCATGTATTTTGTGAAAAATCACAATTTTGCAACTCAAAACTTTAAGAGGCATAAAAGTAAAACAGTAAAAGATTTGAAAAAGCTGAATCATACCTGAATAGCCCAATAATTTGTGAACATTTTAAGGTTTGAATGGTTGTTCTAGGTGAAAATATGAGGAAGTAGTTAAGTTTCAAAAACAAGCAAATTTTAGCAGAATTGCTGAAGTTTCCCATTCATTTCAATGGGACAAATTAAAGGAAAAAAGTGGAATATTTTAAAAAGTATAATAGTTAAAAATAGCAAAAATCATAGCAGGAATTAGCAAAAATAGCTGAATAGTTTAAAATTTGAACGGTGAAAATCGGCTGAAAATTGTGGAAGTAGTTTAACGGCGAAAAGTGTACGGAAGCAACTAGAATAATAATAATAATAACTAGAAAAATTTGCATTTCCTGCGAAAATGCAGTGTGGATGCTTAAAGCTGAAGCTGTATGCAAAAAGTAGCTGAAAAAGCTGAAAAGTTGCAGAAATTGTAAAAACTTTGCAGAAGCAAAAGAAGTTTGCTAAAACGGAATAACTTAGCAGAACTGCAATATCTTAGAGGAAACATAATACTTGGCAGAAATACAATAGCATAGCAGAATTTAGCAGAAATATTGTAACTTACCAGAAACATGATAACTTCTCAAAAATACAAGAATTTAGGAGAAATAGTATAAGATAACAGAAAGAATATATTTAGCCAAAAATACTTAAACATTACAGAAACACTATGATTTAGAAAAATAGTACAACAGAGCAGAGATATTGTGATTTACCAGAGACACTGTGATGAACTATGAATATTGTAATTTTAAATTAAGACTATGTTTTAGCACAAATATTATAATTTGGTAGAAATACTATAATTTAGCACAAATACTATAAAAAGCAGAAATACTATAATTTAGCAGAAATACTATATTAAGCACAAACCCTATAAAAAGCAGAAATACTGTACTATGATTTGGTAGAAAAAACTATAATTAATCAGAAATACTATATTTGGCAGAAATACGGTATTTGGCACAAATCTTATAAAATAGCAGAAATAGTATGATTTAGCACAATAGTAATAACTTAAACAGAAAAATTGGAAAAGCAAAAATGGACAGCTGAAAAAATGATGAACATGCTGAAGGTCCCTCAACTATACTTGTTAAATGAAAAAAATCAGCAAAAAAATCTATAACAGCCACACAATCACAAATATGTACACATAAGAAAACACACATGCACAGAGAGACACACACACAAGATCCAATTCAGTCAACCAGTCTAAATATATTGAATTTGAATCTTAGAATGAGATCATCCCATTAAAAGCCTTTCTCTCTCTCTCTCTCTCTCTGTCACACACACACACACACACACACACACACACACACACACACACACACACACACACACACACACACACAGGGAGAGAAAAGTGAGTTTCTAGGTCAGCCTGGGAGCTGCTGAATTTGAATCCACCAATCAGAGAGGCTGTGCACTCTTTCCCTCCAAAACAGGTGCATCCTTTTTACACACGCAGCACAGAGAGACACAGGATCATTGCAGTCTATTTCTCATAATGACGACTCCCCTCAAACAAATGACCATAATTTCCTAAACGTAGGAGCTAGAACGGTCATTCTTACACCGTTTTGTTCAGAAGAGATGGGGGAATCTTCAAGTGTTGACAATTTATCATTAAAATATGAATTTTTAGAGATATATGACACGGATGACTTGTTGACTTAGAAGCCACGAATTCCCCAATATGCAAATTTGAATACCTGGAGCCCACATACATGATTGGCTGGCTGGGAAGCTGTGCAGGCCCTGATTTGTGGATTTGAATTCCTCAGCCCTCAGATATGATTGGCTGGCTTAGAAGCCATGAAGTCCCCAATATGCAAATTTGAATGCCTCAGGACACATATATGATTGGCTGGGAAACCGTGCAGGACCTGATTTGAAAATTTGAATGTCTAAGTCCTCACAGAGGATTGGCTGCCTGTGGACCAGGCAGAAATATATAGAAATACTATGATTAAGCATAAATACTACATTTAGTAGAAATACTATGTTTTAGCACAAATCCTATAAAAAGCAGAAATACTATAATTTAGCAGAAATACTATATTAAGCACAAATCCTATAAAAAGCAGAAATAGTATGATTAAGCATAAATACTACATTTAGTAGAAATACTATGTTTTAGCACAAATCCTATAAAAAGCAGAAATACTATAATTTAGCAGAAATACCATATTAAGCACAAATCATATAAAAAGCAGAAATACTATATTAAGCACAAATTCTATAAAAAGCAGAAATACTATATTAAGCACAAATCCTATTAAAAGCAGAAATACTATATTAAGCACAAATCTTATGAAATAGCAGAAACAGTATGATTTAGCACAATAGTAATAAGTTAAACAGAAAAATTGGAAAAGCAAAATGGACAGCTGAAAAAATGCTGAACATGCTGAGGGTCCCTCAAATATACTTGTTAAATGAAAAAATCAGCAAAAAAATGCACAGGGAGAGAGAAGTAAGTTTCTAGGTCAGCCTGGGAGCTGCTGAATTTGAATCCACCAATCAGAGAGGCTGTTTACGTTTTCCCGCCAAAACAGGTGCATCTTTTTACACACGCAGCACAGAGACATAGACCTGCTTCTTTCAGTTTATTTCACATAGTGAGGACTCCCCTCAAACAAATGACCATAATTTCCTAACCGTAGGGGCTAGAGCGGTCATTCTTACACTGTTTTGTTCAGAAGAGATGGGGGAATCTTCCAGTGTTAACAATTTATCATTAAAATGTGAATTTTTAGAGATATATGACATGGATGACTTGTTGACTTAGAAGCCACGAATTCCCCAATATGCAAATATGAATGCCTGAGACCACATATATGATTGGCTGGCTGGGAAGCCGTGCAGGCCCTGATTTGTGGATTTGAATTCCTCAGCCCTCAGATATGATTGGCTGGCTTAGAAGCCATGAAGGCCCCAATATGCAAATTTGAATGCCTCAGGACACATATATGATTGGCTGGGAAGCCGTGCAGGCCCTGATTTGAAAATTTGAATTTCTCAGTCCTCACAGAGGATTGGCTGCCTGGGGACCTGGCAGAAATATATAGAAATACTATGTTTTAGCACAAATACTATAAAAAGCAGAAATACTATAATTTAGCAGAAATACTATATTAAGCACAAATCCTATAAAAAGCAGAAATAGGATGATTAAGCATAAACACTACATTTAGTAGAAATACTATGTTTGAGCAAAAATCGTATAAAAAGCAGAAATACTATATTAGGCACAAATCCCATAAAAAGCAGAAATAGTATGATTAAGCATAAATACTACATTTAGTAGAAATACTATGTTTTAGCACAAATAGTATAAAAAGCAGAAATATTGTAATTTAGCAGAAATACTATATTAGGCACAAATCTTATAAAATAGCAGAAATAGTATTATTTAGCACAATAGTAATAAGTTAAACAGAAAAATTGGAAAAGCAAAATAGACAGCTGAAAAAATGCTGAACATGCTGAGGGTCCCTCAAATATACTTGTTAAATGAAAAAATCAGCAAAAAAATGCACAGGGAGAGAGAAGTAAGTTTCTAGGTCAGCCTGGGAGCTGCTGAATTTGAATCCACCAATCAGAGAGCCTGTGTACTTTTTCCCGCCAAAACATGTGCCTCTTTTTACACACGCAGCACAGAGAGGCACAGGATTATTGCAGCCTATTTCTCATAGTGAGGACTCGTCTCAAACAAATGACCATAATTTCCAAACCGTAGGGGCTAGAGCGGTCATTCTTACACCGTTTTGTTCAGAAGAGATGGGGGAATCTTCCAGTGTTTACAATTTATCATTAAAATATGAATTATTAAAGATATTTGACTTCTAATGCACCATAACTGAGTAGAGCGAAGCAAAAACTGCCTTTACTTGCCCTCAAACAACGCTTTGTGACTTGAAATCTATTTGGAGTATCGATATCATTCTTTCACCGTAAGAGACAGCAGGCTTTGGTGAACAATCATGGAAATTTTCAGGTCTCTGTGGAAATCCAACAAAAAGTTATGACGAGAGAAAAAAGTGGTTCATTTCCACAGTTTTAAATCTGAAGAAATCTGAGCGAAGGACGAATTTCCTACCCTCAAACAAGTCCAACTCATTTCAGAACGGTAATAGGTGAGAAAGAAATTCTTGAATTGTGAGCGTCAGGGGTGTCTGAAGATATTCGGGGACAAGCCTCATGTCTTAACTTTGCTTCGTTAAGGAGATATGACGATTCGAATATGCCTCTCATTACAGAAATCCAGCGGTGATTTTGAACAAGCTCTCCATTCACTTTATATGGAGAGTTTTCTGACCTTGTGTTAGTCTGAGGAGATTTGCAAAAATTCTATAAATCCCACAACAATGATGGTGACATTTTCTGAAAGCCAGCAAAAATACCTACGTTTTGATGTATAATTTGTGGAAGTTGAGTGAAAATTGAGCAAGTAGCAAACAGTTGTTCGGACATGAAGAGAAGACTGCAAAAGCTTCAGTGGCACACTGGAAGCCAAGAGCATAGCAACCATAACAACGCATGTATTTTGTGAAAAATCACAATTTTGCAACTCAAAACTTTAAGAGGCATAAAAGTAAAACAGTAAAACATTTGAAAAAGCTGAATCATACCTGAATAGCCCAATAATTTGTGAACATTTTAAAATTTGAATGGTTGTTCTAGGTGAAAGTATGAGGAAGTAGTTAAATTTCAAAAACAAGCAAAATTTAGCAGAATTGCAGAAGTTTCCCATTCATTTCAATGGGACAAATTAAAGGAAAAAAGCTTAATATTTTAAAAAGTATAATAGTTAAAAATAGCAAAAGTCATAGCAGGAATTAGCAAAAATAGCAGAATAGTTTAAAATTTGAACGGTGAAAATCGGCTGAAAATTGTGGAAGTAGTTTAACGGCGAAAAGTGTACGGAAGCAACTAGAATAAAGTATAAAGAATAAAGAGAAACAGGAACTCAATAGTGTGGATGCTTAAAGCATCCACACAACTAGAAAAATTTGCATTTCCTGCGAAAATGCAGTGTGGATGCTTAAAGCTGAAGCTGTATGCAAAAAGTAGCTGAAAAAGCTGAAAAGTTGCAGAAATTGTAAAAACTTTGCAGAAGCAAAAGAAGTTTGCTAAAATGGAATAACTTAGCAGAACTGCAATATCTTAGAGGAAACATAATACTTGGCAGAAATACAATAGCATAGCAGAATTTAGCAGAAATATTGTAACTTACCAGAAACATGATAACTTCTCAAAAATACAAGAATTTAGGAGAAATAGTATAAGATAACAGAAAGAATATATTTAGCCAAAAATACTTAAACATTACAGAAACACTATGATTTAGAAAAATAGTACAACAGAGCAGAAATATTGTGATTTACCAGAGACACTGTGATGAACTATGAATATTGTAATTTTAAATTGAGACTATGTTTTAGCACAAATATTATAATTTGGCAGAAATACTATAATTTAGCAGAAATACTATATTAAGCACAAATCCTATAAAAAGCAGAAATGGTATGATTAAGCACAAATACTACATTTAGTAGAAATACTTTGTTTTAGCACAAATCCCATAAAAAGCAGAAATACTGTACTATGATTTAGTAGAAAAACTATAATTAATCAGAAATACTAAATTTAGCAGAAATACTATATTAAGCACAAATCCTATAAAAGCAGAAATAGTATATTAAGCACAAATCTTATAAAATAGCAGAAATAGTATGATTTAGCACAATAGTAATAAGTTAAACAGAAAAATTGGAAAAGCAAAATGGACAGCTGAAAAAATGCTGAACATGCTGAGGGTCCCTCAAATATACTTGTTAAATAACAAAAATCAGCAAAAAAATTTATTACAGCCACACAATCACAAATATGTACACATGAGGAAACACACATGCACAGAGAGACCCACACACAAGATCCAATTCAGTCAACCAGTCTAAATATATTGAATTTAAATCTTAGAATGAGATCATCCCATTAAAAGCCTTTCTCTCTCTCTCTCTCTCTCTCTCTCTCTCTCCCTCCCTCCCTCTCTCTCTCTCTGTCACACACACACACACACACACACACACAGGGAGAGAGAAGTAAGTTTCTAGGTCAGCCTGGGAGCTGGTGAATTTGAATCCACCAATCAGAGAGGCTGTGCACTTTTCCCCACCAAAACAGGTGCATCTGTTTACACACGCAGCAGCACAGAGAGACACAGGATTTTTGCAGTCTATTTCTCATAGTGACGACTCCCCTCAAACAAATGACCGTAATTTCCTAACCGTAGGGGCTAGAACGGTCATTCTTACACCGTTTTGTTCAGAAGAGATGGGGGAATCTTCAAGTGTTGACAATTTAATATTAAAATATGAATTTTTAGAGATATATGACATGGATGACTTGTTGACTTAGAAGCCACGAATTCCCCAATATGCAAATTTGAATGCCTGAGACCACATATGTGATTGGCTGGCTGGGAAGCCGTGCAGGCCCTGATTTGTGGATTTGAATTCCTCAGCCCTCAGATATGATTGGCTGGCTTAGAAGCCACGAAGGCCCCAATATGCAAATTTGAATGCCTCAGGACACTTATTTGATTGGCTGGGAAACTGTGCAGGCCCTGATTAGAAAATTTGAATGTCTCAGTCCTCACAGAGGATTGGCTGCCTGGGGACCTGGCAGAAATATATAGAAATACTATTATTAAGCATAAATACTACATTTAGTAGAAATACTATGTTTTAGCACAAATATTATAAAAAGAAGAAAAACTATAATTTAGCAGAAATACTATATTAAGCACAAATCCTATAAAAAGCAGAAATACTATAATTTAGAACAAATAGTATAAAAAGCAGAAATACTATAATTTAGCAGAAATACTATGTTAGGCACAAATCCTATAAAAAGCAGAAATACTATAATTTAGCAGAAATACTATGTTAGGCACAAATCCTATAAAAAGCAGAAATACTATAATTTAGCAGAAATACTATATTAGGCATAAATCCTATGAAAAGCAGAAATATTATGATTTAGCAGAAATACTGTGTTTAGCACAAGTACCGAAAAGTACCAGAAATACTATGATTTAGCAGAATAGTAATAACTTATTGAAACACAAATGCACAGAGGGACACACAAACACAGGCTCTAATCCAGTCAACCAGTCTAACTATGTTCAATTTAAATCCTACAATGACATGCTGCCAAATAAGGGCAGGGTCCTCTCTCTCCCACTAAACACACACACACACACACACACACACACACACACACACACACACACACACACACACACAGGGAGAGAGGACTAAGTTTCTAGGTCAGCCTGGGAGCTGCTGAATTTGAATCCACCAATCAGAGAGGCTGTTTACGTTTTCCCACCAAAACAGGTGCATCTTTTTACACACGCAGCACAGAGACATAGACCTGCTTCTTTCAGTTTATTTCCCATAGTGAGGATTCCCCTCAAACAAATGACCATAATTTCCTAACCATAGGGGCTAGAGCGGTCATTCTTACACCGTTTTGTTCAGAAGAGATGGGGGAATCTTCAAGTGTTGACAATTTATCATTAAAATATGAATTTTTAGAGATATATGACATGGATGACTTGTTGACTTAGAAACCACGAATTCCCCAATATGCAAATTTGAATACCTGGAGCCCACATACATGATTGGCTGGCTGGGAAGCTGTGCAGGCCCTGATTTGTGGATTTGAATTCCTCAGCCCTCAGATATGATTGGCTGGCTTAGAAGCCATGAAGGCCCCAATATGCAAATTTGAATGCCTCAGGACACATATATGATTGGCTGGGAAGCCGTGCAGGCCCTGATTTGAAAATTTGAATTTCTCAGTCCTCACAGAGGATTGGCTGCCTGGGGACCTGGCAGAAATATATAGAAATACTATGATTAAGCATAAATACTACATTTAGTAGAAATACTATGTTTTAGCACAAATACTATAAAAAGCAGAAATACTATAATTTAGCAGAAATACTATATTAAGCACAAATCCTATAAAAAGCAGAAATAGAATGATTAAGCATAAACACTACAGTTAGTAGAAATACTATGTTTGAGCAAAAATCCTATAAAAAGCAGAAATACTATATTAGGCACAAATCCCATAAAAAGCAGAAATAGTATGATTAAGCATAAATACTACATTTAGTAGAAATACTATGTTTTAGCACAAATAGTATAAAAAGCAGAAATATTGTAATTTAGCAGAAATACTATATTAGGCACAAATCTTATAAAATAGCAGAAATAGTATTATTTAGCACAATAGTAATAAGTTAAACAGAAAAATTGGAAAAGCAAAATGGACAGCTGAAAAAATGCTGAACATGCTGAGGGTCCCTCAAATATACTTGTTAAATGAAAAAATCAGCAAAAAAATGCACAGGGAGAGAGAAGTAAGTTTCTAGGTCAGCCTGGGAGCTGCTGAATTTGAATCCACCAATCAGAGAGCCTGTGTACTTTTTCCCGCCAAAACATGTGCCTCTTTTTACACACGCAGCACAGAGAGGCACAGGATTATTGCAGCCTATTTCTCATAGTGAGGACTCCCCTCAAACAAATGACCATAATTTCCAAACCGTAGGGGCTAGAGCGGTCATTCTTACACCGTTTTGTTCAGAAGAGATGGGGGAATCTTCCAGTGTTTACAATTTATCATTAAAATATGAATTATTAAAGATATTTGACTTGTAATGCACCATAACTGAGTAGAGCGAAGCAAAAACTGCCTTGACTTGCCCTCAAACAACGCTTTCTAACTCGAAATCTATTTGGAGTATCGATATCATTCTTTCACCGTAAGAGACAGCAGGCTTTGGTGAACAATCATGGAAATTTTCAGGTCTCTGTGGAAATCCAACAAAAAGTTATGACGAGAGAAAAAAGTGGTTCATTTCCACAGTTTGAAATCTGAAGAAATCTGAGCGAAGGACGAATTTCCTACCCTCAAACAAGTCCAACTCATTTCAGAACGGTAATAGGTGAGAAAGAAATTCTTGAATTGTGAGCGTCAGGGGTGTCTGAAGATATTCGGGGACAAGCCTCATGTCTTAACTTTGCTTCGTTAAGGAGATATGACGATTCGAATATGCCTCTCATTACAGAAATCCAGCGGTGATTTTGAACAAGCTCTCCATTCACTTTATATGGAGAGTTTTCTGACCTTGTGTTAGTCTGAGGAGATTTGCAAAAATTCTATAAATCCCACAACAATGATGGTGACATTTTCTGAAAGCCAGCAAAAATACCTACGTTTTGATGTATAATTTGTGGAAGTTGAGTGAAAATTGAGCAAGTAGCAGGAAGTTGTTCGGACATGAAGTGAAAATTGCAAAACCTTCAGTGGCACACTGGAAGCCAAGAGCATAGCAACCATAACAACACATGTATTTTGTGAAAAATCACAATTTTGCAACTCAAAACTTTAAGAGGCATAAAAGTAAAACAGTAGAAGATTTGAAAAAGCTGAATCATACCTGAATAGCCAAATAATTTGTGAACATTTTAAAATTTGAATGGTTGTTCTAGGTGAAAATATGAGGAAGTAGTTAAGTTTCAAAAACAGGCAAAATTTAGCAGAATTGCAGAAGTTTCCCATTCATTTCAATGGGACAAATTAAAGGAAAAAAGCTTAATATTTTAAAAAGTATAATAGTTAAAAATAGCAAAAATCGTAGCAGGAATTAGCAAAAATAGCTGAATAGTTTAAAGTTTGAACGGTGAAAATAGCACAAAAATTGTGGAAGTAGTTAAACGGCGAAAAGTGTACGGAAGCAACTAGAATAATAATAAAGAATAAAGAGAAACAGGAACTCAATAGTGTGGATGCTTAAAGCATCCACACAATAAAGAATAAAGAGAAACAGGAACTCAATAGTGTGGATGCTTAAGCATCCACACAATAATAATAATAACTAGAAAAATTTGCATTTCCTGCGAAAATGCAGTGTGGATGCTTAAAGCTGAAGCTGTATGCAAAAAGTAGCTGAAAAAGCTGAAAAGTTGCAGAAATTGTAAAAACTTTGCAGAAGCAAAGGAACTTTGCTAAAATGGAATAACTTAGCAGAACTGCAATCACTTAGAGGAAACTGTAAAGCTGAAGCTGTCTGCTGAAAATAGTTGAAAATAGCTGAAGAAGCTGAAGAAATCAAAGTCAGTGTTTAAAAAGTTGTTGAAATTTTAATAACTTTGCAGAAGAACATCAAGTTAGCAAAAATGTAATAACTTAGCAGAAATGCAATAACTTAGAAGAAACATAACAATTCAGCAGAAATGTTGTAGTTTACCAGAAGCTACAACTTAGCAGAAATGTAATAATTTATTAAAAAATTAATAACTTGGCAGAAATATTACAACTTACCAGAACTGCTATAATTTTGCAGAAATGTAATTATTAGGAAAAAAAATGTATACAGATAACAGCTGAAAACGATGACGTAACCTCAAAGTTACTTGTTTAACTGTGAAAAATGACCAGAAACATTAGAAAAGAAAGAAAACCAATTCAATTCAATTTATATAGCAACAAATCACAACAAAAGTCGCCTTAAGGCGCTTCATAGATACAGAGAAAAACCCAACAATCATATGACATATGACCCCCTATGAGCAAGCACTTTGGCGACAGTGGGAAGGAAAAACTCCCTTTTAACAGGAAGAAACCTTCAGCAGAACCAGGCTCAGGGAGGGGCGGCCATCTGCTGCGACCGGTTGGGGTGAGAGAAGGAAGACAGGAATACCAGCCAGCAGATAAACTGATGTGAAACAAAACCAAGGTAAAATTGCAGAATTTACACAGTTGGTGAAAGGTAAAAATGGCAACAAAAAACCCCCAAACAAACAAACAAAAAAAACAAACAAACAACATTTAGTTAATAAGTGCACAAGATGATTCGATGATAAATATGGACAAAATACTGTCAAAATGAAGTCCACATTGTGATATATTTCAGGTGTGGAGAGTCACAGAGCTAAACAATCGATGTGCATATTTAAAGAATCAAATAAAGAACATTGTTGTGGAATAAATTACAGTGAATAATAATCACTGCCCTGCGTTAGAGAGTGACTTATGATGATGTATTAATTGGCTTAACTTTACCTCTAACAGCTTTTCACATAGTGCTGTGACCAGGGTGAAATCCATCATAAAGTAACTGTAAACAGTAGAACCATTAGCATGAATGTTATGGTTCTACTCTGATCAAAACTCAAGTCAGCTGTGTGACCTGATATAAAATGATAAAGAGGAACACATATAAATGACCTTTATGAACTTTTCAAAATGACTTTATATGTCTGACCCATTATCTATATATATTAGAGCAGATGTGGAAAACCACTGTTAGACCTACTCTATACTAACACAAACACAGTCAAAAATTCATTGCTAGTGTGACATGTGGTCCTTTTTGCCTTTGACCAATGATATGCTGGTTACTTGGACCAGTTTAGTATTTGCTGTCACAGAGGAATGTTAACCATAAATCCAAAAGACAAAACTGAAAAAATATGTTAATTGCAAACATGTTTTTGCTTAGTAAGAGGATTGAAATTACATGGAAACTGTCACCTTAAAGCCTCATTGTAAATATCATCACAAACAGATGTTTTCCACACGGTTAACAAAGCTCCACCACATCCAATCACTGCATATAAATCTAAAAGAAAACAACAACAAATAAAATGTAATTAACACAAGTGAAGTCTAAGGAGCTTGGAAAGAAAAGCGTCTGGACTTCTTTGAGTTCCTTGAAGACGTTTCACCTCTCATCCGAGAAGCTTCTTCAGTTCTAAGGGTCAATGGTGGAGAGTCCCAGATTTAAACCCAGTGGGAGTTTCCCCCCAAAGAGGGACAAAGAACCCCCTGATGATCCTCTACCTAATCACATGAGCCAAGGTGTGAAAGTGGGTGTGGGTCCCAATCAGCCAGGGTTTCGGGTGAGCTCATTGTGAAACCTGGCCCCACCCTATCATGTGATTTCCCGAGGTCAGGAAATCACCCACGCCCACTCCCAGGATGTGAGTGGACGTTACGGTGTCTGGGGAGGGAACTCAAAACTGGATTATAGATGGCAGACAGTTGGTGTCGTAAACCACCGCCTCTGTTTAAAGATGGTCGCTCACAGTGGACGTAAATGGCTTCTTTCACTCCTCCATCTGTCCAAAATGTGAACATTGGCATCCTCAAAGACTGACCTTTGTCCTTTAGATGCAGATGAACTGCTGAGTCTTGTCCCGTGGAGGTGGCTCTTCTATGTTGTGCCATGTGCTTGTGAAGTGGCTGTTTGGTCTCTCCGATGTAGAAGTCTGGGCATTCCTCGCTGCACTGTACAGCGTACACCACATTGTTAAGTTTGTGTTTAGGAGTTTTGTCTTTCAGGTGAACCAGTTTCTGTCTGAGTGTGTTACTGGGTCTGAAGTACACTGGGATGTCGTATTTGGAGAAAACTCTCCTGAGTTTTTCTGATACACCGGCTACATAGGGGATGACAATGTTGTTGTGTCTGTCTTTCTTATCCTCCCTCGCTGGTGTCTGATGTTCTTTTCTGTGAAGCTGGAATGCAGGCACACTGGACGAGCTTATTCTAAAAAATACAGAAAAAGGAACATTTTAGTTGTGTTAAGGCCTAAAAACTACAAATAAGTTATACAATGAACAATATTGAAATACCTTATAGGTGCTGCAGGCCATATAACCAGAATCCAGAGCAATCTCACACTCACATGATGGTGAGGAAAGACATGAGCTCTGCAGTGAGGTTTGAATGTCTCAGTTGGAACACTGAAGAACTCAGAAGACAGCAATACCTGCACAGAGAGACAGAGTAGAAAAAGCATAGATTTGTAATCCATAATGTGAATTAAAACTCAAAAAGTGTCAACAAGTATAATCATTTGAGTGTGGAATTATTTATGCAATAAACAGGATTTAAATTAATTAATTGAATTAAAAACACTGACATTTTTTTTAATCAAAGATAAAGAATCATACCGCTCTCTGCTCTGAGGATCACTGAGCATCTCTGACAGGAAATACAGTTTCCTCAGTATGAGTCATCATTGATGGTCTCAGAGGTGTGTAGTGTGGCAGCATGATGATGGTCTCCAGATCAGGCAGGAGGTCAGGTGATGGGTGTGTCATCTTCTCCATTGAAGACACACTGGTATGGCACTTCATAACACAGCAGTCTCCTTGTGGCATGTAGTTATCTGTGCAGTCCAGCACTGATGGATCAGGTTTGGCTCAGCAGTTCATGAAGATGGTGTCTGAAAAAATATATCTAACAAAACACGTGCTTATAACACCACCCACCCAGCTCAGCCCCCAAGTGTCTATATAATGCTGGTATGGGGTGTCGGTTACTAAGTCTAATTAGTGCATCAGAAAGCGGGGGCTACACCTAAAGCCCACACTTTTTGATGTCTTTGTTTATTAGCAGCTTTTTCCAGCTGCTCAGAGAATTCTGACTTGGCCTTTATCCACCCAAACCCAAACCCACCCGGATAAAGGCCAAGTCAAACTCACACACCATACCAGCATTACATAGACACTTGGGGGCTGATCTGGGTGGGTGGTGTTAAACTGTAGTCGGGAACTTTCAGAAAACTATCCATTTACTTCTAAATCAGTTTTTATACATATTCTGTAAGCTGTACTAATGTTTTTCTCTACATAATGTATCATTATAGACATCTCTGGTAGCCTAAAGATAGTTTATAACTTTTGACATTTTTTACCTGTAAAACATGATAAGCAAAAACTCATTCATCACAAAAACTTTTGATTCTACAAAAGCTACTATAATCAAGAAAATATAATTGTCTGTATTTATTCATGTGACCCATAATAAATACCTGCATTTATGTGGGATTTATTTATTTACTATTTCATATTTTCAAGCCCTTGGAGGGGAAGATCTCGTTTGTTGAGCTACATACGTCACAGTAAAAAGATTTAGTCATTTAAAACATGAGAATAAAAGAAATGATGTTGGTTTAATAAATGTTGCAGCACATTTCAGATCAGAGGTGCATGATAGCAGATGTTCTCTGCTCTGCATGAAGTTCAGCAATGATTTGGTGAAATGATTAATAACATTGCAATAAGAAAGGGTCTTCTTACAGACAGAGTAGGGAAGACAATTTTTTCAATGAAAAATATTTTTCATGCTCTACAATCAGTAAACTCTGTAACAAACATGATCTGTAATTGTTTCAAAACTCACCAGACGACTTCATGATTGGCTCGAGGACAGGACACAAAACACAGGGTTGTGGTAACTGTAATATGATCTCAGAACACCTGAATATAGACATTTCTGTGGCTGAGAAATAAAAATGAGGTCAAGCAGGGTGTTCTTGTCTGTAGTGCCAGAAGTGATCAGCTGTGAATACCCTCTCGACTGAAACTGCTCCAGAATCTGTTTTCTTCCACTCTGCAACTGGTTCTCATTAAAATCTCCACACACAATGATTGGGTGACAGTCCATTATTTCAAGTGAATCTAAAAGACTTACCAGGTTTTGCATGAATGGTGTCAAACTGTAGTCAGGGGGTCTGTACACAACAGCAATGAGTGCAGGGAATGGAGCCTGAACCTTCAACACTAAAAACTCAAGATCAGTGACATTATGCAGATACTGTTTTACCTGAACCTGAAAATGATTCCTCAAATACACAACAACTCCCCCACCACTTCTGCTGGCCATGTGAGGAAAGTTTGTGTAGGACACATGTCTGTTGCATTTGAACATGGTGTAGCCATCCAAATGAAGACTGTCTGCAACAAAGGAGCCTTGAAGGTGAGACTCAGTGAGACACAAAACATCTGCTAAACACATTTCATGATGACTCTTGATGTCACTGATGTGAGATGGCAAACCCTCCGTATTGTGATGGATCAGTGTAAGAGTGTCAAGTCTGCTGGCTGTTTCTCTGACCTGAAGAAGAGGCATCATTTCCTCAACACTGGCTTGTCTCATGGTTTGGAGCGCTGCAGTTACCTCGGGATTGGCATAAATCTTTTTCTCATCCAAGTCCTGCAAATAGAGTCCACTGAGAGATGTCACCCTGCTGAGAGCAACGTAAGCCATACCTGGTTCAAAAATGTTCTTCATTGAAACTACAGCTGTCTGTGTTGTAAGACCCTGAGTTTTGTGAATTGTGCAAGCGAATGCTAGCTTTACAGGAAACTGTCTGCGTACTGCTCCTTTAAACTTCAGACTCTCCTCTGCTCTCTCAATGTAAACCAGATCATCAGAAGCTGCATTAGCACTGCGGTTGTGTCTCATAGGCTGCCGGTTGTCCATCCTGAGCCCCAGTTTAATTATGTGTCCATCATTTTCAGATCTCACCACCTTTACCAGTATACCAAAAGCACCGTTGACCAAACCGTTTAGTGTGTCCAAGTTTCTGGTCAGCATGACTCGAGCTCCTTCAGCAACATTCAGAGTGTCAGGTAAATCATTTCTCCCACCTGTAAATGGTTTGTCTCTTCGTTCCATTCTGCCTGTACATTTATCCTTCTGGAAATCGTCTGCATTGATGATTATGATGTTTGAATGAAGCTTCTTCAGGGTATCTGTGTTGTGGGATTCCACATTCTTGTTGGTGGCATAAATGTGTAAGACCTCAGTTGGACATTCTTCTGGTGCAGTCACAGCCTGTGACAACAAATCTCTGTCGCACTGAGAAAGCTCATCTGTCTTTTCTTTGACTCTAATCCTGTTCAGCATCTCTGCAAAGGCCACATCATCTTTCTGACGCATGATCTCGGTTAGAGTGATCATCTGAAAATGTTCCTGCCATAGGTCAATCTGTTCTGGATCGTAAACACAGAGAGGTTTAGACTGTCGCACTGGTGGCAGCTGGTAAAAATCTCCAACAGCTAAAACTGACATTCCACCAAAAGGTCTCTGAGTGCCTTTGATTTGTTTCAGTCTTGCGTCCACATAAGCAAAAAGGGGTTTTGAAACCATTGAAATCTCATCAATAACAATAATTTCAGCATTCATCAGCTCAGATCTGACTTCATCCAGTTGGTTACCAAGTCCTTGAATGGGTGGTTTCAGACTCCTGGGTAGTTTCAGTAGAGAATGTAATGTAGAGCCATTGATAGAAAAAGCTGCTGTACCGGTAAATGAAGTCAGTAAAACAGTTGGATTTGATATGTCAGCTTCTTCTGCATTAGCAGGCAGTCTGCTCAGGATCTTTGATGCTTCAGAATGAATACACTTAATCAGATGTGACTTTCCAGTTCCTGCACCACCGTTGATATAGAAGAAAAATGGATCTGGGTTCAAACCACAAACTCGCTGAATACACCAGTCTCTTATGGCATAGAACACGCAGGCCTGCTTCTGGTTCAGATTCTGATACATTACACGTACCACGGCTGGATCTACTGCAGGTTGTTCTCTGATGGCTCTGATCTCTGTTACAGCATCAGACTGACGACTGTAGTCGGGGACATTCTCCTGTTCGTTCTCATCATCAGAATGTCTCTCAGGAAGATTCTCATCACATTGCAGCCTCACAACTTCAGATTCAGGAGCAAGATTACACCATTCATCAATCACAACATCCCTATTTTGTTCAAACTCTTCCAGTGCACTCTCAATATCCTCAGAGTTCTTCTCATACTTGTCTTTATTTCTTTTCACAACCCTTTTCACAGACTCACTGTGGTCTGAACATGGAAGTCGTACAAAACCTGAGTTGTAGAAGGACTGATAGGTTTGGAACCCTTGTGGTTTCAGTTCCTGCTCTGATCTGTGTGGAAGGTAAAGTCTCAACAGTCGACCATAATATTGCTCAGGATCTTTTTCCTGTGAACAGTGGTAATATCTGATTATAGCTGGTTTATCATTCTTTCGCCTTTGTACAAATCCAAGCTGGTTTAGAAGAGGAAGCACATCTTTTCCTTCATTTGGACCACTCACCAACCTGCACAAGGCAGCAAAATCAGCCAGCGACATTTCCTCATATTCTGGGGTCTCAGGTCTGCATTTGTATTTATCACTCAAACTTGTCATCCAAATATTACAACTGTCGTGTGTTGTGCTTTCCAGGAAGCTCATGGGCCGACTCATTTTTACTGGGTTATCATCCGTTGGTACAAATACAACACTGCGGGAACATTTTTTCATTTTTAGGCCACAGACTCGAGTCACACACTCCTGTGCGCTGATTTCTCTCTTTTTTGAGTAAGCCTGCATCACAGCTCTCATTTCATCACACTCATTGACGGTGTTCTTATCAGAGTTGTCAATAACTGTCTTCAGGTATTCAGAGAGGCCAGATTCTTTCTTTGTTATATATTTACAGAGGTATTCTATACATGAATAGGCATTCAAAATGAATGAGACATCTAAATTAGAGTTCCAGGCTTCAAGCAGGTCTGGGTTGTAATTGTTGATCCAACACTCATTTGGGTCACGTTTCAGAATCAGAGCTGTTTTCTTGTTTATGTCTTGGAGGCATTGTTCATACTCATTCATTGTCAAGTTGCATCGTGACAGAATCTGCTCTATGGTGAGGGAAGCAGCTTCAGGTTCCTTCAGTAGGTTCAACAAAGGTCTGAGTTTGGCTTTTGCAGCTTCAGTGTCTGAATCCTCATCCTGTCTCACAATCATTGTTCTTGTGGCTGGTGGTTTGGGAAACCCAAATCTACAACCAGAGTTCACACTCTTAAAGCATGTCTTTGTGTGGTTTTTGCTGTGCTTTTGTAGCTCAGTGACTTTTTTGTGCAGTTCAGGTTGTTTTTCTGGATCAGGGAGTTGAGCTGAGATGTATCTGTCAACAAAGTCACAGACAGTTTGGTCGTCATCCACATCTGCTTCTACCTTTTCTCGAATCCACAGCAACATGTGTATATGTGGACTACCTCTGTGCTGGAACTCAACTCTGTAAAAGTAATCAATGATCTCACCAAGGGGCTGTGCAGGAGAAAAAAGCAAATCTCTGAACAAAGCCTCAACACGTTTATCAAACATTCGCATGGTGGTTACTGGATTTGATCTTAGAATTTCACACTTTTCTGACCAGTCCAGGGCTTCAAAATCAACCTCTTCACCTTGCTGTCTCTTTATTGCTTGAATCACTTCAGGCCATCTCATCTCAGCAGCAGAGAAAGTGACAAAGAACTGAGGTGTTCCTATTTGGCGAACCATGCTGAATAGATCTCTGGTAGTTTTCTGCCAGTAAGCTGGAGTTCCTCTGAGTGGCTGCATAAATCTGATTGCATCTTTATTTCTTACCAGCTTCTCTACTTCTGTCTTACTTTGTAACATTCCTGATGTGATTTTGCGTCCATCTTTGGTCATAGTTTTACCTTTCCTTAGCTGTATTGTCATGCTGGAATTAGCCAAGTGTATTTCAGTGACAAACTGTGAGAAAAACAGGTAATTTGTGTCTTTAGCAAATCTTGCATCAATGTTGAAAAGCCTTGACTTGAAGTAAGCACTTGGTGTGAGTTTAAGACGTCTCTTTTCATCCAGTGTATTCTGACCAGTAGGAAACTGCACAGGAAATGCCATGGCTTCCAAATGAGGAGTTCTGAAGAAGCTAACAGGATTGTTTCTTTCTGCAGGAGCCACACAATATGTGTTATCAGTGAAACAGAGAATCTCTTCTGAAATGTCTACAGGCTGCAGACAACTTTCTAGAGCAAAACCTCCATTGTTCAAATCACTTTCTGGTTCATCTGGATTTTGTTCCTCTGGTTGTTCATCACAGGATTGCATATTAATATCTTGGTCACTTTGAGACTCACTTTCACACAAAAGGGCATCTTTTTCATAGTTGTCAATTTCCATTAAATCTGCTTCATTATAATCATCACTTGCCATGCTGGCTTCATCACTGCTGTCATCATCAGGTAACGTTGGATCACAAAGCAATGCATCATCTCTGATAATAATATCTGTGTACTGTGGATGAATTTGTTTCAGTTTACGCAGAGCTTGAATGAGTTTAGACCAGGTGACAGTCTGGAACAGCTGATGGCCTTTGTAGCACAGTCGTCTTTTCAGCTTTATCCTCATGATCTGTGATTGGCTTCTGATCCTCGGTAAAGAGTCAACTGTTTGTTGGACCTCAGATGGTACACACACCACATTACCACGTATGAGTCTCTGTCTCCCCTTTGGAAGAGGAATAATCTTAGCAAATGGTATGCATTTGGCAATCAGATGTCTCTCCAGAATGTTGAGATCACAAAGTTCATCTGGAATATCCTGCAGTTCTAAACCATTAACAGCAGCAAGCCTGGGCATGCATCCACTTTTGAGGGAACTGTGACATGTGTGACAGATATACTCTTTTTTTCTCTCAACAGGAAAGCTGCAGTGATCATGACATGCTTCATCACACACATGAACAAATTTACCAGTTAGGCACTGATGAGCTACAGTCTGGTGTTTTGAGTAATTTTCTCTTTTGCAGATTTTCACCTGATTAGGAAAAGAAGCTTTTAGACAAACAGTACAAACATAAGATGGTGCTGACTTAATGTTTGATCTGAAACGAGATATGGCCTCATTCATTAAAGTGTTCTCTGGATGACACTGTAAACTCTCAGCTGGTCGATGCATCTGGCGATATTTCCGTTTTATGTTCATTGCACATCTGATATTATGCATCTGTCTGAAAGAAAAACTGTTCCAATATTTTACTCTCATTCGTTCTCTCATATTGCCCTTGTGTTGTTGCTGAAATTGTTTTTCTTCTCCATACCGCTTTGTCATATAAGATCGTTTTTTCTGTTTAAAATCTTCGCTTTTTTTAATATAGGTTATATACATATGACCTCATGTAAGCTTTATGTTTCTCTCTGAATACAGCACAAGTTCTGTATATTCTTCTTATACGCTCTTTCTGCTTATCTCTGAATATGGGAGACTCTCTATATGTTCTTGTTACACGTTCCTTCTGCTTTTCTCTGAATAGGGGATTGTCTTTATATGTCCTTATGACACATTCTCTTTTTCTCTCTCTAATTTTAGCACTTTCCCTATACATCTTTCTAAAATGTTCTCTCTGTTTCTCCTTATAGGTAGCATTTAATTTATACAGTTCATTTTTGTACATGCTCTTTTTCTGTCTGTGATCAGGATCATTACACTTCTTAGTTGAGTTTTTTTTCTTTGTCTTGAAGCTTTCATCAAACCTGTACATCTGCCTTTCTTTCGTCTTCTGATTTTCCTTTCTCTGTGGTAGCTTTTGTTGGGTCAATAATCTTCTCCTCATTTTTTGCCTTTCATGTTTACTATATTTCAGCAGTTTATCTGAGAGTTCCTGTGTTATCTTAGTTGAACTGGAGGCACTGTTTGAATCATTCTGAGGAACAGAATCTGATGTTACCTGAGTGTCTCTTACAGAAGATGCAGAGGTTTCTATTTCGAAATAATCAGAAGGACGATTGTTCAGCTCAGCAGCTGGCTCATTTGAATAATCCACTCTGGATGACATCACTTCAGTAGCTAAAGTGTCGGCCACAGTGTTCGGTGTCTGCTCAGTGGACTTTGGAGTTTCAAATTCAGGTTCATTTAAAGCTGGTGCTGGAACAGTTGTAGCTGTTTGTCTGTTTTCATCAGCATCTCTTTGGTCAGCAGCGTTTTCACTGTGAAACTCGATGGGCTGTAGCTCATAAGTGCAGCTTGGTGCGATGCTAAACATTCTGTACAAACGTTTGATCCTGTCAATCATGTCATTAAGACGTGTGAACTTCAACATAACTGCAGTTCCACCACTTACACTTAGCGACAATGGCATACCAGTAGACTTACGTGGGTGAGGGTCAAAATATGCATATTCACCTGAAGTCAGCCTGCTAACAGCGATGACTGTTCCTCCCATGACTAGCAAAGCATAGCGAACGTCTGAAGCCAAACACTGTAGTCCCTGTTCAAGGCTCGGAAAGTGATCTGTACCATCAAATGTGCCGTAATGAGCAAACTGAGACATGTCGACTTGATACTCGTGTCTGCGGCTGGTAACAACTGAAGGAAGTTCATCGCAGGCTAGAAACACACTGTTCACAAACCTCAGTCTGGCATCTGAATAGACGGCATGGCCTTTGTCCAACACACGGTTTAGATCTGCTCTGGTAATAAATTCATCCTCGTGTAAGAATGACAGGAAAACCAAACTGTTAGCCATGCATTGCTGATTCCGGTACTTTCCATACCTAGGAGCGGCCTGGCTTCGGGAAGCACAGACGCTACTCACTCGTGGACTTTCACTGTTTGTAACCTGTACATGAGACTGTCCTGGAGCTTGTCCATCATGCTGTGTTTGTACAGTTAGCTGGGGTTCAGTCTGGATTACCTGCATAACTTCAGGCTCTGGGACAGACACTGAGGGAACACTTCTTTTTACCACATCTGCATAAGACACTGTGGCTGTCTCTCCATCATGCTGTGTTTGTACAGTTAGCTGGGGTTTAGTCTGGATTACCTGCATAACTTCAGGCTCTGGGACAGACACTGAGGGAACACTTCTCTTTACCACATCTGCATAAGACACTGTGGCTGTCTGAACACTGCTCTGCACTTCTGTGCTGGGAAAAGCTGAAACACACACCTTTACCTGCTCACTGCTCTGAGAAACATTCACCTGTTCTTTCTGCTTTTGCCATCTAAGCTTCAAGGACTGCGACCTTTGACTTTTTCTTGGCATTTTGCTGAAGTACAATCTGGAGCTTATATGTGGTTATACACAAATATAAACAAAACTGAACCTTGAAACACAGAAAAACTTATAACTCCTCAAGTTACTGTTAAATCTGAGAAATGTACTATTATACTATAAAATGTTTTTATGAATATATGAATAGATGTTAAAAAGCTGATTTGTACTCCAAACTCAAAATAAAGGAAATTCAAAGTTCTCTGGAAACAATTTGGTCCGTTTTATTGTACCTCTTTTAGAAACGGGGTTTCTTCAGCTGGATGTTCTGCAGCAGTCAGGAAACAGGAAGTCTGGGTCCTCAGGCACTTCTCGATGACAATACTGACTGAATACTTACACTGAGTGACAAAATGGGTTAGTCCTTAAATAATAATACTATAAACTTGCAGTCAAATGTTATAGCCAATGAAACAGACTAACAGACTGGATCTGATTTATTATTTATCTGAATGTATGTATTACAAAATAGCCAGATTATCTTATTACAAATAAACTTATAAAAAGGTGATATTTTATACAATTGATCAAAGTAAGCCAAACTAGCAGTCCAAACTAAAGTCTAATGCGAAATTAAAATGACAAATGTAGGGCTGTGTAAGTAGTTTCTACTATAAGTTCTACTGTACTGTAATTCTACTACTGTATATTCAACTTGTAATTTAAAGCAAAATGACTGAATGTGAGAGAGCTTAATGACAGGAAAGAAAGAGCAGTGAGAGCAGAGATCTCTCAGAATTCTGTAACAGATAGATCAAGTTCTGGTAACTTGGATTTCTGAAAATTGGATTCTGAAAGGATTCTCAAAACTTGGATTCTCAAATTAGATAGAGCAGTAGAGATAGAGGGATACAAGATGGAATGGCTTTCAAATTAGATAGAGCGGTAGGGATAGAGGGATACAAGATAGAATGGCTTTCAAATTAGATAGAGCGGTAGGGATAGAGGGATACAAGATAGAATGGCTTTCAAATTAGATAGAGCAGTAGGGATAGAGGGATACAAGATAGAATGGCTTTCAAATTAGATAGAGCAGTAGGGATAGAGGGATACAAGATAGAATGGCTTTCAAATTAGATAGAGCAGTAGGGATAGAGGGATACAAGATAGAATGGCTTTCAAATTAGATAGAGCAGTAGGGATAGAGGGATACAAGATAGAATGGCTTTCAAATTAGATAGAGTTGGGAGAGTGATAGGATAGACAGAATTGCTTATAATGATAGAGAGAGAGAGAGGATCTTCTGCAGCAGGTCACCTGTAAGACACAAAAGGCATGGAATTAGTCATATTTCCAACATGCTTGGATTTACCCTATTCTTCAGACTATATGGCACACCTAAAATCCTGTCATTATCTCAAAAACATACAATGTGCCTAGCGTATCGATTCTGGTTATGCTTACTGACCTCAAACGGGATTTCTGTGGTACACAGCGCTCAAAATTCTGTCAAATATTTTAGTAAGACTTCGTAAGCTACAAAGCTGCGCTGCTTGATGTATTGTCAGAGCATTATGGCTACCATAGTCAGGACCCTCGCAGAGTAATTCGTACGGTGCTTCAACATAACATTATGGTGTGTGTGTACAAGGACCTGGCACGTGCTAAGAGACATGCTTAAGAAGCAGATTTCAAACTGATCAACCCATGAAGAGTTTGATGGATTTGTGGATGAGGAATGAACTGAAAAAGTGAGTGTATTGTTCTGTATTTTATGTGTTACAACTGAACAGTGTTGAGAGTTGTTTGTGAATGACTTGAATAAAGTTTGACTTATCTGACTGTTTGTTTGGCTTAATCTGCCTTAAAAACAGGCTTGTTTATTGACATTATGCCTTATAATCTCAAAAATACAATACATGTAGGGCTTTAAATACTAAAGACTTCTACAGTAAATTATTGGACTGAACAGAATGACAATGTTTAACAAATGATGGTGGAACTGTTATAAGGACATTTTTACATTCTATTAAAACAATAAACTAAGTCTATAAACTCAAACTAAGACGTGCTGCTACAGTAACTTACTGTAAATATTAAATGGTCCAACAAAACCAACACACTGAGGTTACAGCACAGTTTCAGGTCACTCTGTATGAATTTTGGCAAAATGAGAAATTTGGAGACAGCTAGTTTCTACACAGCAGTTTCTACATATTTCAGTCACATTTGGGGCATGTTTGATGCACAGCAATAAGCACTACACTAAATCTATAATAAACTTATCATAGCTGATATAAAGGCCTAATTAGCAAAATTTAGTATGATGATCATTTCTTTGTAGATCATTTCATGATAAAAAGAACAGAAGTGAGTGTTGTATCTGAGCTGTTGCATGTAAGATCTTTGCTGGACATTCCCACATTTCTTAAACAAACAAACATGACTTTCAGACAGTTCATCTTTTGTAAATTAGGCCAGGATTATTTTCAAAAAACAGCCTTGATAAAAATATCAGGCCACTATAAAATGTCTTATGTTTATGTTTTCATCCCACCTATACTTTGCAAGTCATTATGACAAATTACAAAAAGCAGTTTTTAGGCAGTGATTTAAGGGAAGAAGCTTTTGAAATCCACAATGCCCTACCACCAGTGGTCTCAAACTCTGGTCCTTAAGGCCTGGTGTCCAGAAACTTTTCTATGTGTCCCTGTTGCAACACACCTGAATAACATTAGTAGGTCATTAGCAAAACTCTACAGAACCTGACTGCATGCTGAGGTGGTAATTCAGGAATTTGATTCATGTTATAGCAGCTCATGAGTGAATGAACATGATGCAATGAAAGTACTTTTAGAAGTACATTTTTCCAAACACTTAAATTACTTACATTTGAGTAGTCTTAGGGGATGCCACTTCAGCACACAGTCAAATTCTATACTCTCACTAATGACCTACAAATGTTATTCAGGTGTTTTGTAACAGGGACACGTGGAAAAGCTTCAGGACACCAGCACTTGAAGAGTGGAGTTTGAGACCCCTGTCCTATGTGAATATTTAATTGTCCCTAAACTGCTAGTTGTGAGCTGCTCTAATGTGAAACAAACACATATAGTTCTGTAAAGGTTTACAAAGAGACTACTAAGGATCTGGAGACCTCAGAAAACAGAAACCCTCCCAGATGTTGTAGCTGAACATGCAAAAACAAGTTGCCTAATAATATCTCGATGATAACCAAGAGCTGTGCTGACTAACTGCACTAAACTGAATCATCTATAGTGAGAGAAAAACACCAGCATTAAAGTCAAACATGGTGCTGTTACTGTGATGTCCCAGAGTTCCTTTACTACTTCAGGACCTACATCAACTCATCAGGTCCTGGGCTTAAGTTTAATCACACTTAGGATCTGAAGCACACAAGCAAGTCCAATTGAATGAATGAAACAAAACACATGGTGTAAACTAATCAGTCTGGACTTTAATGAAATTAAGATACGTGGTATGACTTGAAAACCCTATATTGGGCCTTAATTAAGACTTTTTTCTTTTCTTTTTTTGCCTGTCCTGTTTGGATCTAATTATGACAATTCTGAAATTATAGTGGACCAAAATCAACCAGTGATGTAAACCAGTCATTACCAGTTACTGTAAATGCTTGATGGTAATTGTTGCTATCAGGGCATCCACAGCTGGGTATTAGAGACCAACATGTTTTTACATTAGACCAGGTTGTTCTGGTTCAAAAATGAAATCATCACTTTAAAACTGCTTTTTGTATTTATCCAGGTCATCCTTGTTAGATGATTTGAAACATGTGAAAAAAGCATAAACAAAATAAATCTGCAAGGAAGAAAGACCTTTCTCAGCACTGTACCGCAGACAAAACCTTTACTTACCAGACTTGCGACGATCAGATCAGTATCCTAGAGAAAGGAAACAACACATCAGATCACTGTTTAATGACTTACACTGTTGAACCTCTTCGCACACAATCCAATTTACTGTGACATGAAATAACTAGTAAAATCCTCAATTTCTTCAAGCCTTTATGAACTCACTGTAGTCTAAAGAGGACAAACTTCAGTTACAGAGTCTCACATGGTGATAACATGTGTAATAAAGGCATGCATACTACAGAAGTGCAAAAAAGAGGCACCAATATTTGTTGGTACAGATTATGGCTTTTTAGCTCCATCATTTTCTATCACAAGTCAGTGCTTAATAAAGTGTGAAAAAACCACAACTGTTAGAATCAACGGAAAACCTCATTAGGTTTTAGTTCTGATCTGAATATGTAAATCCTAAAATACATGTAAATTCTGACATGTTATAGTAACAACAGTGGCACACCATTTTTGCAATTACAAAAATTATAATAAAGAGTCCTTCCATTGTACCTGTTGGCAGGAATCTTTTTGTATTTTTCAATATTTCCCTTTTATATAAAATTTTAAACACATTGTATCAAGCAAATTATTAAGAAACTGATTTAAACTTATTGTATATAAATTACACACAGGCTTTAACATACACAACATTGCCTACTCACAACTCTGGTCCTCTGAGTTTTTTATTATTGCTTAAATGTTTAACCTACCACTTCTGTTCACTCAGGCAAAAATACTTCTATAGTGGTCTGACTTTAATGTAATACATAAGCAGAATATGAGTGAAGATATAAATCAACAACTGTGGTGCTCTGCTACGTAAATCCACAAACAAACGGAGAACACAAACAACTGTATAAAAACAGTTGTTTGTGTTCAAACATAAAAATCAGACACAAATGGCCTGTTAAACTTCAGGGACAGTCAGAGGTCATGTGTGGGGCCTTTGCTGCTACAAGGTATAAATTCTGACCATTTGATTTTGCCCATCAATAAATGGTAATGTCACAAAAACCAAACTACGTTAGGTAAGTTGCTAAACATGTTACACAGTGACAATGTCATATTACTGCAGTTACAATTGCTGCTTACTTACCAGCAAACGCAAAACCAAAGTTCTGTTTCACTCTGTAACAAAAGAACAAAAATACAGAATCAGACAACTAAAATCAGCATCAGAGTCAATACTGCATCACAATCTGTAGTGAAAAAAAAAATCTGTTAAATTCTTTGTTTACAACAGCTTTACTATAAACACCCCATCTTCTCTTTCTGCACCTTATTAAAGATTTCTGTCTTTATTAAGGTGATGTGTCGTTTTATCAATCTGCAATAAGCCACAGAAATTCCTCATTAACGTAAAGCTCTAATACTTTGGTGCTATTACATAACACATCAGATACCACAAGCAAGGATTTGCTCGCACTGCACACTTGATCAAATGATAACATCACAGTTTCAAAGCATGCAACAATCACAAATAATACTTGATACTATAAATGCTTGATGGTAGTTCTTCGTATCAGGGCTTCCACAGCTGGGTATTAGAGACCAGCATGTTCTCACATTAGAACAGATAGCTTTGGTTTGGTTTTCTCTGCTTCATACGTGAAATCATCACTTTAAAATGCTTTTTTGTATTTATTCATATCATCCCTGTTAGATGATTTGAAACATGTGACAAAAAAGCATGAACAAAATAAATCTGCAAGGAAAAAAAAAGACTTTTCCCAGCACTTTACCTCAGACAAAATGAACTCACTTTAGTCTAAAGAGGGCAACATTTAATTGCAGAGTCTCAAATGGCCTTAACATGTGTAATAAAAACAATAATTACTACAGAAATGCTTTGATAAGCCTTTAAAATTAAAATTAGACATAAATGGCCTATTAAACTTCAGGGACATTTTTAGGGACACTCAGAGATCTATTGGGGGGGCTTTACTGCTTATAAATCCTAAATGTGTTTTTGCCCATGAGCAAATGGCAAGATATCACAGAAAGCCAAACTATGGTATATAAATTGCTAAACATGTTACACAATCCCAATTTCATATTGCTTCAGTTACAATCACTGTTTACTTACCAGCAAAGGCAAAACCAAGCTTCTAGTTCACTCTGTGTAACAAAAAACAAAGAGCAAAAATACAGGATCAGAAAACTCAAATCAGCATCAATACTGCATCACTCTCTGTTGTCAAAAAGATTCACTAAACTTCTTTGTTTACTACAGCTGGAATACAAACAACAACTCTCCTCTGTTTTCTTTGGTCTACCTCTCATTTAAGATTGCAAAACACTCATACATGAAAAACTGCACGATGTATATTTTTAAGGCTTTAATATTTGAGGTGGTCTGCATTCAAATTCTACTTCCTAAAATATTATCAACTGCACATAGTATCATTAAATATGCTGTAGTTTTTAAATAAATATCTATGTACCATACTAATAATAATATACTGCCATATTTTATTTATGTGAAGGTGGGCTGTTGTTTATTTCATTAATTTTCCACAAAGTCAGAATTTAAACTGTGCTGCAGATTTAGGTTGGCACAAACAAGCCTTGTTAAACAGTTCTTAAAAATTAAAGTCTACAAATTAGGAGTTCTTATTATTCTTGGGCTATGTCCACATGTACACAGGTACTTTTGAAAATGGAGATTTTTCTATCCGTTTGCACCTTTCGTCCACACTTAAACGGCGTTTTCGGTCACTGAAAAACTAAAAACGCTTGCCAGGATATTTTTGAAAACTTTGTTTTTGCATTTATGTGTGGACAGGGAAACTGAGAAAACGCAGCGCCTTTTTTGACGTCACACTGTGCGCCACGTTATTGTTTCAGTGAAATGCATTTCTACAATACGGTTACTGTTAATTGTTCTCTCTGCAGTGTTTAAATGCTTACATATACACACACAGTTACTGTCCCCCGACACATATGACTCGGTTCTGCTTTTATGCCCCATCTTTGTTTGCTATTTCCCACCGAGGCTTCTAGACTTTTCTGATTGGCCAACATTTCTACACGGTTAGGAATATATCGCCACCTGTTGCTTTGGTATGTTCCTAGCAGAGTTTTCCTTCATTTCTGCATTTACGTGTGGACGGGATTGTTTTTTAAAACGAAAACGTAAAGTCTCAGTTTTCAAAAATACCCGTGTATGTGGGGACATAGCCTATGTTTAATCCCCAGTTTCTCCCCCCCTCCTTTCTCTTAATTAATCCACAAGACCTGCACACACGCGACTCTTTTTCTCCCGTGTTCGGTCAGAGGCGGTAAAATGGCTCCTTTGATCTTGCCGACAGCTGACACTGAATCTAAGATGGCGGTTTGTTTAAAACTTTACAGCATAAAGAATGAGGCTGTTTTAACCAACTGATTTGTGAAGAGAACTAACTGCACCTTATTTAACAGACTGAGAAACACGAACACACCAAATGTAATTAATAAAACAACACAATAACCGTGGTTTACCGTCAAATCTTCATTTCACACTGGGCTCATAAGAAGGCTAGTCGTTAGCATTGGGTTGTTAGCTTTAGCTCATCAAACACTGCTTTTACATACAAAAATGACAACTTTTCACTAAAAAGCAACCATTGTGTTACTTTAACATGAGTTATACCTCGGCTGGCTTTATAAATCACTAACAAGAACTTGTTAAATCGCGCAAACAGAGTATAGACATTTAGGAGAGGAGAGGAGAAGCAGAGGCGCAGCACTCACCCAGAGCGGACTCAACGAAGTGTTCAGAAAGGCGGATGTCCGGCAGTCAGGTAAAAGATGAGGCGTTCACGGGTCGTAGGAAATTCCAGTATTACACACAATGGGCATTGTAAACATAAAAAATGTAGGTAATTTTAAATATTTTATACAATATCTATTTGCTACAGAAAAAAACTAGCAGAACTTTAATTCTATAAGTTAAATAAATATTATTAGAAGGCTCTTCTCCTGAACACCAACACCAAATAGCTGGTGATAGAGTTCACCAGACCTAAAAAAAAACAAACAAAAAAGACAACCAGTCCAGGACAGTCTGCAAAGATGTTTTAAAGACAATATATTTATATATATATATATATATAAACCTTATCCAGTAAGGATTCCCCTCAAACAAATGACCATAATTTCCTAACCGTAAGGGCTTGAACAGTCATTCTTAATTCTTACACCGTTTTGTTCAGAAGAGAAGAAATGTATAGAAATAGTATGATTAAGCATAAATACTACATTTAGCAGAAATACTATATTAAGCAGAAATCCTATAAAAAGCAGAAATACTATATTAAGCACAAATCTTATAAAATAGCAGAAATAGTATGATTTAGCACAATAGTAATAACTTAAACAGACAAAATGGAAAAGCAAAATGGACAGCTAAAAAATGCTGAACATGCTGAGGGTCCGTCAAATATACTTGTTAAATGAAAAAAATCAGCAAAAAAAAATATAATAGCCACACAATCACAAATATGTACACATAAGGAAACACACATGCACAGAGAGACACACACACAAGATCAAATTCAGTCAACCAGTCTAAATATATTGAATATGAATCTTACAATGAGATCATCCCATTAAAAGGCTTTCTCTCTCTCTCTGTCACACACACACACACACACACACACACACACACACACACACACACACACACACACACACGGAGAGAGAAGCAAGTTTTCAGTCAAGCAGCCTGTGAGCTGCTGAATTTGAATCCACCAATCAGAGAGGCTGTGTACTTTTTCCCAGCAAAACTGGTGCCTGCAGCACAGACACAGAGAGGCACAGGATCTTTGCAGTCTATTTCTCATAATGAGGACTCCCCTCAAACAAATGACCATAGTTTCCTAACCGTAAGGGCTAGAGCGGTCATTCTTACACCGTTTTGTTCAGAAAAGATGGGGGAATCTTCCAGTGTTGACAATTTATCATTAAAATAGGAATTATTGAAGATATTTGACTTGTAATAGACCATAACTGAATAGAAGTGAAGCAAAAACTGCTTTGACTTGTCCTCAGCTGGCTGGGAAGCCATGGAGGCCTCAATATGCAATTTGTATGTCTCTGATATGTAAATTTGAATATTACAGTTCTCACAGAGGATTGACTCCCTGGGGACCTGCCACAAATATATAGAAATACTATGATTACCCAGAAATACTACATTTAGATGAAATACTATGTTTTAGCACAAATACTCTGGTTTTGCACAAATATTATAACATAGCAGAAATACAATTCTATAGCAGAAATGCTATATTTATAAAGAAAAATATAATATAGTAGAAATAGTATGATTTAGCAGAAATACTACAATATGGCATAATAAAAATGATTTAGAACAAATACTATGATTGAGCAGAACTACTAAGATGTAGTAAAAGTACTTTGATTTAACAGAAATACAATTATGGAGGAGTAATACTTTAAAATGGGAGAAATATTGATACACACACACACACACACACACACACACACACACACACACACACACACACACACACACACACACACAGAGCTTAAAGGGAAGAGTATTTGTGCCATGGAGTGTTAACAAGAATGTGAGGTCCATATTAGAAAAGCTGGTAAAATCATAAAAGTTTGCAGAATTGTAATAAATGATGAATATGAATTACTGGTCTGTGACAGTGTATTAATTTGTAGGGAAAAAAAACATGTTGATCAAGGTGGAATCGAACCCACGATCTTTGACTTGCAGACCCGTGTCATTACCAACTGCGCCACTGGGAAAGGGAGGAGCCGATTTGAAAAACAGGCTCATAAGGAGTCAGAATTAGATCACGGTGAGAGGCGAAAAATGCCGTTTTTTGGAGTTACAAAACGTTGTGTAACTCAAAAACTAGGTGGACTAGAAGCATAATTCTTCTACTGGCTGAATCAGCGGACTTTGGTGTACTTTGACTGCTATTTACATTGCTCTATGTACATCTGTCACTGAGATATGACGAGAAAGGAAACGGAAGACCTCAGATATGATTGGCTGGCTGGGAGGCCATGCAGGCCCTGATCTGTGTATTTGAATGTCTGAGTCCTCACAGAGGATTGGCTGCCTGGGGACCTGGCAGAAATATATAGAAATACTATGATTAAGCATAAATACTACATTTAGTAGAAATACTATGTTTTAGCACAAATCCTATAAAAAGCAGAATTACTATAATTTAGCAGAAATACTATATTAAGCACAAATCCTATAAAAAGCAGAAATACTATATTAGGTACAAATCCTATAAAAAGCAGAAATACTATATTAGGTACAAATCCTATAAAAAGCAGAAATACTATATTAGGTACAAATCCTATAAAAAGCAGAAATACTATATTAGGTACAAATCCTATAAAAAGCAGAAATACTATGTTAGGCACAAATCCTATAAAAAGCAGAAATACTATATTAGGCACAAATAGTATAAAAAGCAGAAATACTATAATTTAGGAGAAATACTATGTTAGGCACAAATCCTATAAAAAGAATAAATACTATAATTTAGCAGAAATACTATATTAGGCACAAATCTTATGAAAAGCAGAAATAGTATGATTTAGCAGAAATACTGTATTTAGCACAAGTACCGAAAAGTACCAGAAATACTATGATTTAGCAGAATAGTAATAACTTAAACAGAAAAATTGGAAAAGCAAAATGGATAGCTGAAACAATGCTGAACATGCTGAAGGTCCCTCAACTATACTTGTTAAATGAAAAAAATCAGCAAAAAAATCTATAACAGCCACACAATCACAAATATGTACACATAAGGAAACACACATGCACAGAGAGACACACACACAAGATCAAATTCAGTCACCCAGTCTAAATATATTGAATTTGAATCTTACAATGAGATCATCCCATTAAAAGGCTCTCTCTCTCTCTCTCTCTCTCTCTCTCTCTCTCTCTCTCTGTCACACACACACACAGACACACAGGGAGAGAGAAGTAAGTTTCTAGGTCAGCCTGGGAGCTGCTGAATTTGAATCCACCAATCAGAGAGCCTGTGCACTTTTTCCCTCCAAAACAGGTGCTTCTATTTACACACGCAGCACAGAGAGACACAGGATTATTGCAGCCTATTTCTCATAGTGAGGACTCCCCACAATCAAATGACCATAATTTCCTAACCGTAGGGGCTAGAACGGTCATTCTTACACCGTTTTGTTCAGAAGAGATGGGGGAATCTTCCAGTGTTGACAATTTATCATTAAAATGTGAATTTTTAGAGATATACGACATGGATGACTTGTTGACTTAGAAGCCACGAATTCCCCCAATATGCAAATTTGAATGGCTGAGGCCACATATATGATTGGCTGCCTGGGAAGCCGTGCAGGCCCTGATTTGTGGATTTGAATTCCTCAGCCCTCAGATATGATTGGCTGGCTTAGAAGCCATGAAGGCCCCAATATGCAAATTTGAATGCCTCAGGACACATATATTATTGGCTGGGAAACCGTGCAGGCCCTGATTTGAAAATTTGAATGTCTAAGTCCTCACAGAGGATTGGCTGCCTGGGGACCTGGCAGAAATATATAGAAATACTATGATTAAGCATAAATACTACATTTAGTAGAAATACTATGTTTTAGCACAAATACTATAAAAAGCACAAATACTATAATTTAGTAGAAATACTATATTAAGCACAAATCCTATAAAAAGCAGAAATACTATATTAGGCACAAATCCTATAAAAAGCAGAAATAGTATGATTAAGCATAAATACTACATTTAGTAGAAATACTATGTTTTAGCACAAATAGTATAAAAAGCAGAAATATTATAATTTAGCACAAATAGTATAAAAAGCAGAAATGGTATGATTTAGCACAAATAGTATAAAAAGCAGAAATACTACATTTAGTAGAAATACTACGTTTTAGCACAAATAGTATAATAAAGCAGAAATAGTATAATTTAGCAGAAATACTGTATTTACCAGAAGTACCGAAAAGTACCAGAAATACTATGATTTAGCAGAATAGTAATAACTTACAAAATTACAAATATGGAGGCATATTTAAACACAAATGCACAGAGGGACACACAAACACAGGCTCTAATCCAGTCAACCAGTCTAACTATATTCAATTTAAATCCTACAATGACATGCTGCCAAATAAGGGCAGGGTCCTCTCTCTCCCACTAAACACACACACACACACACACACAGAGGGAGAGAGCTGCCGAATTTAAATCCACCAATCAGAGTGGCTGTTTACGTTTTCCCGCCAAAACAGGTGCATCTTTTTACACACGCAGGACAGAGAGGCACAGGATTATTGCAGCCTATTTCTCATAGTGAGGACTCCCCTCAAACAAATGACCATAATTTCCTAACCGTAGGGGCTAGAGCGGTCATTCTTACACTGTTTTGTTCAGAAGAGATGGGGGAATCTTCCAGTGTTAACAATTTATCATTAAAATGTGAATTTTTAGAGATATATGACATGGATGACTTGTTGACTTAGAAGCCACGAATTCCCCAATATGCAAATATGAATGCCTGAGACCACATATATGATTGGCTGGCTGGGAAGCCGTGCAGGCCCTGATTTGTGGATTTGAATTCCTCAGCCCTCAGATATGATTGGCTGGCTTAGAAGCCATGAAGGCCCCAATATGCAAATTTGAATGCCTCAGGACACATATATGATTGGCTGGGAAGCCGTGCAGGCCCTGATTTGAAAATTTGAATTTCTCAGTCCTCACAGAGGATTGGCTGCCTGGGGACCTGGCAGAAATATATAGAAATATTATCATTAAGCATAAATACTACATTTAGTAGAAATACTATGTTTTAGCACAAATACTATAAAAAGCAGAAATACTATAATTTAGCAGAAACACTATATTAAGCACAAATCCTATAAAAAGCAGAAATAGGATGATTAAGCATAAACACTACATTTAGTAGAAATACTATGTTTGAGCAAAAATCCTATAAAAAGCAGAAATACTATATTAGGCACAAATCCCATAAAAAGCAGAAATAGTATGATTAAGCATAAATACTACATTTAGTAGAAATACTATGTTTTAGCACAAATAGTATAAAAAGCAGAAATATTGTAATTTAGCAGAAATACTATATTAGGCACAAATCTTATAAAATAGCAGAAATAGTATTATTTAGCACAATAGTAATAAGTTAAACAGAAAAATTGGAAAAGCAAAATGGACAGCTGAAAAAATGCTGAACATGCTGAGGGTCCCTCAAATATACTTGTTAAATGAAAAAATCAGCAAAAAAATGCACAGGGAGAGAGAAGTAAGTTTCTAGGTCAGCCTGGGAGCTGCTGAATTTGAATCCACCAATCAGAGAGCCTGTGTACTTTTTCCCGCCAAAACATGTGCCTCTTTTTACACACGCAGCACAGAGAGGCACAGGATTATTGCAGCCTATTTCTCATAGTGAGGACTCCCCTCAAACAAATGACCATAATTTCCAAACCGTAGGGGCTAGAGCGGTCATTCTTACACCGTTTTGTTCAGAAGAGATGGGGGAATCTTCCAGTGTTTACAATTTATCATTAAAATATGAATTATTAAAGATATTTGACTTGTAATGCACCATAACTGAGTAGAGCGAAGCAAAAACTGCCTTGACTTGCCCTCAAACAATGCATTCTAACTCGAAATCTATTTGGAGTATCGATATCATTCTTTCACCGTAAGAGACAGCAGGCTTTGGTGAACAATCATGGAAATTTTCAGGTCTCTGTGGAAATCCAACAAAAAGTTATGACGAGAGAAAAAAGTGGTTCATTTCCAGAGTTTTAAATCTGAAGAAATCTGAGCGAAGGACGAATTTCCTACCCTCAAACAAGTCCAACTCATTTCAGAACGGTAATAGGTGAGAAAGAAATTCTTGAATTGTGAGCGTCAGGGGTGTCTGAAGATATTCGGGGACAAGCCTCATGTCTTAACTTTGCTTCGTTAAGGAGATATGACGATTCGAATATGCCTCTCATTACAGAAATCCAGCGGTGATTTTGAACAGGCTCTCCATTCACTTTATATGGAGAGTTTTCTGACATTGTGTTGGTCTGAGGAGATTTGCGAAAATTCTATAAATCCCACAACAATGATAGTGACATTTCCTGAAAGCCAGCAAAAATACCTACGTTTTGATGTATAATTTGTGGAAGTTGAGTGAAAATTGAGCAAGTAGCAAACAGTTGTTCGGACATGAAGAGAAGACTGCAAAACCTTCAGTGACACACTGGAAGCCAAGAGCATAGCAACCATAACAACGCATGTATTTTGTGAAAAATCACAATTTTGCAACTCAAAACTTTAAGAGGCATAAAAGTAAAACAGTAGAAGATTTGAAAAAGCTGAATCATACCTGAATAGCCCAATAATTTGTGAACATTTTAAAATTTGAATGGTTGTTCTAGGTGAAAATATGAGGAAGTAGTTAAGTTTCAAAAACAAGCAAATTTTAGCAGAATTGCAGAAGTTTCCCATTCATTTCAATGGGACAAATTAAAGGAAAAAAGCTTAATATTTTAAAAAGTATAATAGCAAAAAATACCAAAAGTCATAGCGCACATTAGCAGAAATAGCAGAATAGTTTAAAATTTGAACGGTGAAAATCGGCTGAAAATTGTGGAAGTAGTTAAGTGCCAAAAAGTGTACGGAAGCAACTAGAATAATAATAAAGAATAAAGAGAAACAGGAACTCAATAGTGTGGATGCTTAAGCATCCACACAATAAAGAATAAAGAGAAACAGGAACTCAATAGTGTGGATGCTTAAAGCATCCACACAACTAGAAAAATTTGCATTTCCTGCGAAAATGCAGTGTGGATGCTTAAAGCTGAAGCTGTATGCAAAAACTAGCTGAAAAAGCTGAAAAGTTGCAGAAATTGTAAAAACTTTGCAGAAGCAAAAGAAGTTTGCTAAAATGGAATAACTTAGCAGAACTGCAATATCTTAGAGGAAACATAATACTTGGCAGAAATACAATAGCATAGCAGAATTTAGCAGAAATATTGTAACTTACCAGAAACATGATAACTTCTCAAAAATACAAGAATTTAGGAGAAATAGTATAAGATAACAGAAAGAATATATTTAGCCAAAAATACTTAAACATTACAGAAACACTATGATTTAGAAAAATAGTACAACAGAGCAGAAATATTGTGATTTACCAGAGACACTGTGATGAACTATGAATATTGTAATTTTAAATTGAGACTATGTTTTAGCACAAATATTATAATTTGGCAGAAATACTATAATTTAGCAGAAATACTATATTAAGCACAAATCCTATAAAAAGCAGAAATGGTATGATTAAGCACAAATACTACATTTAGTAGAAATACTTTGTTTTAGCACAAATCCCATAAAAAGCAGAAATACTGTACTATGATTTAGTAGAAAAACTATAATTAATCAGAAATACTAAATTTAGCAGAAATACTATATTAAGCACAAATATTATGAAAAGCAGAAATAGTATGATTAAGCATAAATACTACATTTAGCAGAAATACTATATTAAGCACAAATCCTATAAAAGCAGAAATAGTATATTAAGCACAAATCTTATAAAATAGCAGAAACAGTATGATTTAGCACAATAGTAATAAGTTAAACAGAAAAATTGGAAAAGCAAAATGGACAGCTGAAAAAATGCTGAACATGCTGAGGGTCCCTCAAATATACTTGTTAAATGACAAAAATCTGCAAAAAAATTTATTACAGCCACACAATCACAAATATGTACACATGAGGAAACACACATGCACAGAGAGACCCACACACAAGATCCAATTCAGTCAACCAGTCTAAATATATTGAATTTAAATCTTAGAATGAGATCATCCCATTAAAAGCCTTTCTCTCTCTCTCTCTCTCTCTGTCACACACACACACACACACACACACACACACACACACACACACACACACACACACAGGGAGAGAGAAGTAAGTTTCTAGGTCAGCCTGGGAGCTGCTGAATTTGAATCCACCAATCAGAGAGCCTGTGTACTTTTTCCCGCCAAAACAGGTGCATCTTTTTACACACGCAGCAGAGAGAGGCACAGGATTATTGCAGCCTATTTCTCATAGTTAGGACTCCCCTCAAACAAATGACCGTAATTTCCTAACCGTAGGGGCTAGAACGGTCATTCTTACACCGTTTTGTTCAGAAGAGATGGGGGAATCTTCAAGTGTTGACAATTTAATATTAAAATATGAATTTTTAGAGATATATGACATGGATGACTTGTTGACTTAGAAGCCACGAATTCCCAAATATGCAAATTTGAATGCCTGAGACCACATATGTGATTGGCTGGCTGGGAAGCCGTGCAGGCCCTGATTTGTGGATTTGAATTCCTCAGCCCTCAGATATGATTGGCTGGCTTAGAAGCCACGAAGGCCCCAATATGCAAATTTGAATGCCTCAGGACACTTATTTGATTGGCTGGGAAACTGTGCAGGCCCTGATTTGAAAATTTGAATGTCTCAGTCCTCACAGAGGATTGGCTGCCTGGGGACCTGGCAGAAATATATAGAAATACTATTATTAAGCATAAATACTACATTTAGTAGAAATACTATGTTTTAGCACAAATACTATAAAAAGAAGAAAAACTAATTTAGCAGAAATACTATATTAAGCACAAATCCTATAAAAAGCAGAAATACTATAATTTAGAACAAATAGTATAAAAAGCAGAAATACTATAATTTAGCAGAAATACTATGTTAGGCACAAATCCTATAAAAAGCAGAAATACTATAATTTAGCAGAAATACTATGTTAGGCACAAATCCTATAAAATAGCAGAAATACTATAATTTAGCAGAAATACTATATTAGGCATAAATCCTATGAAAAGCAGAAATAGTATGATTTAGCAGAAATACTGTATTTAGCACAAGTACCGAAAAGTACCAGAAATACTATGATTTAGCAGAATAGTAATAACTTATTGAAACACAAATGCACAGAGGGACACACAAACACAGGCTCTAATCCAGTCAACCAGTCTAACTATGTTCAATTTAAATCCTACAATGACATGCTGTCAAATAAGGGCAGGGTCCTCTCTCTCCCACTAAACACACACACACACACACACACACACACACACACACACACACACACACACACACACACACACACACAGGGAGAGAGGACTAAGTTTCTAGGTCAGCCTGGGAGCTGCTGAATTTGAATCCACCAATCAGAGAGGCTGTTTACGTTTTCCCGCCAAAACAGGTGCATCTTTTTACACACGCAGCACAGAGACATAGACCTGCTTCTTTCAGTTTATTTCACATAGTGAGGATTCCCCTCAAACAAATGACCATAATTTCCTAACCATAGGGGCTAGAGCGGTCATTCTTACACCGTTTTGTTCAGAAGAGATGGGGGAATCTTCAAGTGTTGACAATTTATCATTAAAATATGAATTTTTAGAGATATATGACATGGATGACTTGTTGACTTAGAAGCCACGAATTCCCCAATATGCAAATTTGAATACCTGGAGCCCACATACATGATTGGCTGGCTGGGAAGCTGTGCAGGCCCTGATTTGTGGATTTGAATTCCTCAGCCCTCAGATATGATTGGCTGGCTTAGAAGCCATGAAGGCCCCAATATGCAAATTTGAATGCCTCAGGACACATATATGATTGGCTGGGAAACCGTGCAGGCCCTGATTTGAAAATTTGAATGTCTAAGTCCTCACAGAGGATTGGCTGCCTGGGGACCTGGCAGAAATATATAGAAATACTATGATTAAGCATAAATACTACATTTAGTAGAAATACTATGTTTTAGCACAAATACTATAAAAAGCAGAAATACTATAATTTAGCAGAAATACTATATTAAGCACAAATCTTATAAAAAGCAGAAATAGGATGATTAAGCATAAACACTACATTTAGCAGAAATACTATGTTTGAGCAAAAATCCTATAAAAAGCAGAAATACTATATTAGGCACAAATCCCATAAAAAGCAGAAATAGTATGATTAAGCATAAATACTACATTTAGTAGAAATACTATGTTTTAGCACAAACAGTATAAAAAGCAGAAATATTGTAATTTAGCAGAAATACTATATTAGGCACAAATCTTATAAAATAGCAGAAATAGTATTATTTAGCACAATAGTAATAAGTTAAACAGAAAAATTGGAAAAGCAAAATGGACAGCTGAAAAAATGCTGAACATGCTGAGGGTCCCTCAAATATACTTGTTAAATGAAAAAATCAGCAAAAAAATGCACAGGGAGAGAGAAGTAAGTTTCTAGGTCAGCCTGGGAGCTGCTAAATTTGAATCCACCAATCAGAGAGGCTGTGTACTTTTTCCCGCCAAAACATGTGCCTCTTTTTACACACGCAGCACAGAGAGGCACAGGATTATTGCAGCCTATTTCTCATAGTTAGGACTCCCCTCAAACAAATGACCGTAATTTCCTAACCGTAGGGGCTAGAACGGTCATTCTTACACCGTTTTGTTCAGAAGAGATGGGGGAATCTTCAAGTGTTGACAATTTAATATTAAAATATGAATTTTTAGAGATATATGACATGGATGACTTGTTGACTTAGAAGCCACGAATTCCCAAATATGCAAATTTGAATGCCTGAGACCACATATGTGATTGGCTGGCTGGGAAGCCGTGCAGGCCCTGATTTGTGGATTTGAATTCCTCAGCCCTCAGATATGATTGGCTGGCTTAGAAGCCACGAAGGCCCCAATATGCAAATTTGAATGCCTCAGGACACTTATTTGATTGGCTGGGAAACTGTGCAGGCCCTGATTTGAAAATTTGAATGTCTCAGTCCTCACAGAGGATTGGCTGCCTGGGGACCTGGCAGAAATATATAGAAATACTATTATTAAGCATACATACTACATTTAGTAGAAATACTATGTTTTAGCACAAATATTATAAAAAGAAGAAAAACTATAATTTAGCAGAAATACTATATTAAGCACAAATCCTATAAAAAGCAGAAATACTATAATTTAGAACAAATAGTATAAAAAGCAGAAATACTATAATTTAGCAGAAATACTATGTTAGGCACAAATCCTATAAAAAGCAGAAATACTATAATTTAGCAGAAATACTATGTTAGGCACAAATCCTATAAAAAGCAGAAATACTATAATTTAGCAGAAATACTATATTAGGCATAAATCCTATGAAAAGCAGAAATAGTATGATTTAGCAGAAATACTGTATTTAGCACAAGTACCGAAAAGTACCAGAAATACTATGATTTAGCAGAATAGTAATAACTTATTGAAACACAAATGCACAGAGGGACACACAAACACAGGCTCTAATCCAGTCAACCAGTCTAACTATGTTCAATTTAAATCCTACAATGACATGCTGCCAAATAAGGGCAGGGTCCTCTCTCTCCCACTAAACACACACACACACACACACACACACACAGACACACACAGACAGACACAGAGGGAGAGAGCTGCCGAATTTAAATCCACCAATCAGAGTGGCTGTTTACGTTTTCCCGCCAAAACAGGTGCATCTTTTTACACACGCAGCAGCACAGAGAGGCACAGGATTATTGCAGCCTATTTCTCATAGTGAGGACTCCCCTCAAACAAATGACCATAATTTCCTAACCGTAGGGGCTAGAGCGGTCATTCTTACACTGTTTTGTTCAGAAGAGATGGGGGAATCTTCCAGTGTTAACAATTTATCATTAAAATGTGAATTTTTAGAGATATATGACATGGATGACTTGTTGACTTAGAAGCCACGAATTCCCCAATATGCAAATATGAATGCCTGAGACCACATATATGATTGGCTGGCTGGGAAGCCGTGCAGGCCCTGATTTGTGGATTTGAATTCCTCAGCCCTCAGATATGATTGGCTGGCTTAGAAGCCATGAAGGCCCCAATATGCAAATTTGAATGCCTCAGGACACATATATGATTGGCTGGGAAGCCGTGCAGGCCCTGATTTGAAAATTTGAATTTCTCAGTCCTCACAGAGGATTGGCTGCCTGGGGACCTGGCAGAAATATATAGAAATACTATGATTAAGCATAAATACTACATTTAGTAGAAATACTATGTTTTAGCACAAATACTATAAAAAGCAGAAATACTATAATTTAGCAGAAATACTATATTAAGCACAAATCCTATAAAAAGCAGAAATAGGATGATTAAGCATAAACACTACATTTAGTAGAAATACTATGTTTGAGCAAAAATCCTATAAAAAGCAGAAATACTATATTAGGCACAAATCCCATAAAAAGCAGAAATAGTATGATTAAGCATAAATACTACATTTAGTAGAAATACTATGTTTTAGCACAAATAGTATAAAAAGCAGAAATATTGTAATTTAGCAGAAATACTATATTAGGCACAAATCTTTTAAAATAGCAGAAATAGTATTATTTAGCACAATAGTAATAAGTTAAACAGAAAAATTGGAAAAGCAAAATGGACAGCTGAAAAAATGCTGAACATGCTGAGGGTCCCTCAAATATACTTGTTAAATGACAAAAATCAGCATAAAAATTTATGACTGCCACACAATTACAAATATGTACACATGAGGAAACACACATGCACAGAGAGACACACACACAAGATCCAATTCAGTCAACCAGTCTAAATATATTGAATTTGAATCTTACAATGGGATCATCCCATTAAAAGGCTTTCTCTCTCTCTCTCTCTCTCTGTCACACACACACACACACACACACACACACACACAGGGAGAGAGAAGTAAGTTTCTAGGTCAGCCTGAGAGCTGGTGAATTTGAATCCACCAATCAGAGAGGCTGTGCACTTTTCCCCACCAAAACAGGTGCATCTGTTTACACACGCAGCAGCACAGAGAGACACAGGATTTTTGCAGTCTATTTCTCATAGTGACGACTCCCCTCAAACAAATGACCGTAATTTCCTAACCGTAGGGGCTAGAACGGTCATTCTTACACCGTTTTGTTCAGAAGAGATGGGGGAATCTTCAAGTGTTGACAATTTAATATTAAAATATGAATTTTTAGAGATATATGACATGGATGACTTGTTGACTTAGAAGCCACGAATTCCCCAATATGCAAATTTGAATGCCTGAGACCACATATGTGATTGGCTGGCTGGGAAGCCGTGCAGGCCCTGATTTGTGGATTTGAATTGCTCAGCCCTCAGATATGATTGGCTGGCTTAGAAGCCACGAAGGCCCCAATATGCAAATTTGAATGCCTCAGGACACTTATTTGATTGGCTGGGAAACTGTGCAGGCCCTGATTTGAAAATTTGAATGTCTCAGTCCTCACAGAGGATTGGCTGCCTGGGGACCTGGCAGAAATATATAGAAATACTATTATTAAGCATAAATACTACATTTAGTAGAAATACTATGTTTTAGCACAAATACTATAAAAAGCAGAAATACTATAATTTAGAACAAATAGTATAAAAAGCAGAAATACTATAATTTAGCAGAAATACTATGTTAGGCACAAATCCTATAAAAAGCAGAAATACTATAATTTAGCAGAAATACTATATTAGGCATAAATCCTATGAAAAGCAGAAATAGTATGATTTAGCAGAAATACTGTATTTAGCACAAGTACCGAAAAGTACCAGAAATACTATGATTTAGCAGAATAGTAATAACTTATTGAAACACAAATGCACAGAGGGACACACAAACACAGGCTCTAATCCAGTCAACCAGTCTAACTATGTTCAATTTAAATCCTACAATGACATGCTGCCAAATAAGGGCAGGGTCCTCTCTCTCCCACTAAACACACACACACACACACACACACACACACACACACACACACACACACACACACACACACACACACACACACAGGGAGAGAGGACTAAGTTTCTAGGTCAGCCTGGGAGCTGCTGAATTTGAATCCACCAATCAGAGAGGCTGTTTACGTTTTCCCGCCAAAACAGGTGCATCTTTTTACACACGCAGCACAGAGACATAGACCTGCTTCTTTCAGTTTATTTCACATAGTGAGAACTCCCCTCAAACAAATGATCATAATTTCCTAACCATAGGGGCTAGAGCGGTCATTCTTACACCGTTTTGTTCAGAAGAGATGGGGGAATCTTCAAGTGTTGACAATTTATCATTAAAATATGAATTTTTAGAGATATATGACATGGATGACTTGTTGACTTAGAAGCCACGAATTCCCCAATATGCAAATTTGAATACCTGGAGCCCACATACATGATTGGTTGGCTGGGAAGCTGTGCAGGCCCTGATTTGTGGATTTGAATTCCTCAGCCCTCAGATATGATTGGCTGGCTTAGAAGCCATGAAGGCCCCAATATGCAAATTTGAATGCCTCAGGACACATATATGATTGGCTGGGAAACCGTGCAGGCCCTGATTTGAAAATTTGAATGTCTAAGTCCTCACAGAGGATTGGCTGCCTGGGGACCTGGCAGAAATATATAGAAATATATAGAAATACTATGATTAAGCATAAATACTACATTTAGTAGAAATACTATGTTTTAGCACAAATACTATAAAAAGCAGAAATACTATAATTTAGCAGAAATACTATATTAAGCACAAATCCTATAAAAAGCAGAAATAGGATGATTAAGCATAAACACTACATTTAGTAGAAATATTATGTTTGAGCAAAAATCCTATAAAAAGCAGAAATACTATATTAGGCACAAATCCCATAAAAAGCAGAAATAGTATGATTAAGCATAAATACTACATTTAGTAGAAATACTATGTTTTAGCACAAATAGTATAAAAAGCAGAAATACTGTAATTTAGCAGAAATACTATATTAGGCACAAATCTTATAAAATAGCAGAAATAGTATGATTTAGCACAATAGTAATCAGTTAAACAGAAAAATTGGAAAAGCAAAATGGACAGCTGAAAAAATGCTGAACATGCTGAGGGTCCCTCAAATATACTTGTTAAATGAAAAAATCAGCAAAAAAATGCACAGGGAGAGAGAAGTAAGTTTCTAGGTCAGCCTGGGAGCTGCTGAATTTGAATCCACCAATCAGAGAGGCTGTGTACTTTTTCCCGCCAAAACATGTGCCTCTTTTTACACACGCAGCACAGAGAGGCACAGGATTATTGCAGCCTATTTCTCATAGTGAGGACTCCCCTCAAACAAATGACCATAATTCCCAAACCGTAGGGGCTAGAGCGGTCATTCTTACACCGTTTTGTTCAGAAGAGATGGGGGAATCTTCCAGTGTTTACAATTTATCATTAAAATATGAATTATTAAAGATATTTGACTTCTAATGCACCATAACTGAGTAGAGCGAAGCAAAAACTGCCTTGACTTGCCCTCAAACAACGCTTTGTAACTCGAAATCTATTTGGAGTATCGATATCATTCTTTCACCGTAAGAGACAGCAGGCTTTGGTGAACAGTCATGGAAATTTTCAGGTCTCTGTGGAAATCCAAAAAAAAAGTGGTTCATTTCCAGAGTTTTAAATCTGAAGAAATCTGAGCGACGGACGAATTTCCTACCCTCAAACAAGTCCAACTCATTTCAGAACGGTAATAGGTGAGAAAGAAATTCTTGAATTGTGAGCGTCAGGGGTGTCTGAAGATATTCGGGGACAAGCCTCATGTCTTAAAGTCGCTTCGTTAAGGAGATATGACGATTCGAATATGCCTCTCATTACAGAAATCCAGCGGTGATTTTGAACAAGCTCTCCATTCACTTTATATGGAGAGTTTTCTGACCTTGTGTTAGTCTGAGGAGATTTGCAAAAATTCTATAAATCCCACAACAATGATGGTGACATTTTCTGAAAGCCAGCAAAAATACCTACGTTTTGATGTATAATTTGTGGAAGTTGAGTGAAAATTGAGCAAGTAGCAGGAAGTTGTTCGGACATGAAGTGAAAATTGCAAAACCTTCAGTGGCACACTGGAAGCCAAGAGCATAGCAACCATAACAACACATGTATTTTGTGAAAAATCACAATTTTGCAACTCAAAACTTTAAGAGGCATAAAAGTAAAACAGTAGAAGATTTGAAAAAGCTGAATCATACCTGAATAGCCCAATAATTTGTGAACATTTTAAAATTTGAATGGTTGTTCTAGGTGAAAATATGAGGAAGTAGTTAAGTTTCAAAAACAAGCAAATTTTAGCAGAATTGCTGAAGTTTCCCATTCATTTCAATGGGACAAATTAAAGGAAAAAAGCTTAATATTTTAAAAAGTATAATAGTTAAAAATACCAAAAGTCATAGCGCACATTAGCAGAAGAAGCAGAATAGTTTAAAATTTGAACGGTGAAAATCGGCTGAAAATTGTGGAAGTAGTTAAGTGCCAAAAAGTGTACGGAAGCAACTAGAATAATAACTAGAAAAATTTGCATTTCCTGCGAAAATGCAGTGTGGATGCTTAAAGCTGAAGCTGTATGCAAAAAGTAGCTGAAAAAGCTGAAAAGTTGCAGAAATTGTAAAAACTTTGCAGAAGCAAAAGAAGTTTGCTAAAATGGAATAACTTAGCAGAACTGCAATATCTTAGAGGAAACATAATACTTGGCAGAGATACAATAGCATAGCAGAATTTAGCAGAAATATTGTAACTTACCAGAAACATGATAACTTCTCAAAAATACAAGAATTTAGGAGAAATAGTATAAGATAACAGAAAGAATATATTTAGCCAAAAATACTTAAACATTACAGAAACACTATGATTTAGAAAAATAGTACAACAGAGCAGAAATATTGTGATTTACCAGAGACACTGTGATGAACTATGAATATTGTAATTTTAAATTAAGACTATGTTTTAGCACAAATATTATAATTTGGTAGAAATACTATATTAAGCACAAATCCTATAAAAAGCAGAAATGGTATGATTAAGCATAAATACTACATTTAGTAGAAATACTTTGTTTTAGCACAAATCCCATAAAAAGCAGAAATACTGTACTATGATTTAGTAGAAAGACTATAATTAATCAGAAATACTAAATTTAGCAGAAATACTATATTAAGCACAAATCCTATGAAAAGCAGAAATAGTATGATTAAGCATAAATACTACATTTAGCAGAAATACTATATTAAGCACAAATCTTATAAAAAGCAGAAATACTATATTAAGCACAAATCCTATAAAAGCAGAAATAGTATATTAAGCACAAATCTTATAAAATAGCAGAAATAGTGTGATTTAGCACAATAGTAATAAGTTAAACAGAAAAATTGGAAAAGCAAAATGGACAGCTGAAAAAATGCTGAACATGCTGAGGTTCCCTCAAATATACTTGTTAAATGACAAAAATCAGCAAAAAAATTTATGACTGCCACACAATTACAAATATGTACACATGAGGAAACACACATGCACAGAGAGACACACACACAAGATCCAATTCAGTCAACCAGTCTAAATATATTGAATTTGAATCTTACAATGGGATCATCCCATTAAAAGGCTTTCTCTCTCTCTCTCTCTCTCTCTCTGTCACACACACACACAAACACACACACACACACACACACACACACACACACAGGGAGAGAGAAGTAAGTTTCTAGGTCAGCCTGGGAGCTGGTGAATTTGAATCCACCAATCAGAGAGGCTGTGCACTTTTCCCCACCAAAACAGGTGCATCTGTTTACACACGCAGCAGCACAGAGAGACACAGGATTTTTGCAGTCTATTTCTCATAGTGACGACTCCCCTCAAACAAATGACCGTAATTTCCTAACCGTAGGGGCTAGAACGGTCATTCTTACACCGTTTTGTTCAGAAGAGATGGGGGAATCTTCAAGTGTTGACAATTTAATATTAAAATATGAATTTTTAGAGATATATGACATGGATGACTTGTTGACTTAGAAGCCACGAATTCCCCAATATGCAAATTTGAATGCCTGAGACCACATATGTGATTGGCTGGCTGGGAAGCCGTGCAGGCCCTGATTTGTGGATTTGAATTCCTCAGCCCTCAGATATGATTGGCTGGCTTAGAAGCCACGAAGGCCCCAATATGCAAATTTGAATGCCTCAGGACACTTATTTGATTGGCTGGGAAACTGTGCAGGCCCTGATTTGAAAATTTGAATGTCTCAGTCCTCACAGAGGATTGGCTGCCTGGGGACCTGGCAGAAATATATAGAAATACTATTATTAAGCATAAATACTACATTTAGTAGAAATACTATGTTTTAGCACAAATACTATAAAAAGCAGAAATACTATAATTTAGCAGAAATACTATATTAAGCACAAATCCTATAAAAAGCAGAAATAGGATGATTAAGCATAAACACTACATTTAGTAGAAATATTATGTTTGAGCAAAAATCCTATAAAAAGCAGAAATACTATATTAGGCACAAATCCCATAAAAAGCAGAAATACTATTGTTAAGCATAAATACTACATTTAGTAGAAATACTATGTTTTAGCACAAATACTATAAAAAGAAGAAAAACTATAATTTAGCAGAAATACTATATTAAGCACAAATCCTATAAAAAGCAGAAATACTATAATTTAGAACAAATAGTATAAAAAGCAGAAATACTATAATTTAGCAGAAATACTATGTTAGGCACAAATCCTATAAAAAGCAGAAATACTATAATTTAGCAGAAATACTATGTTAGGCACAAATCCTATAAAAAGCAGAAATACTATAATTTAGCAGAAATACTATATTAGGCATAAATCCTATGAAAAGCAGAAATAGTATCATTTAGCAGAAATACTGTATTTAGCACAAGTACCGAAAAGTACCAGAAATACTATGATTTAGCAGAATAGTAATAACTTATTGAAACACAAATGCACAGAGGGACACACAAACACAGGCTCTAATCCAGTCAACCAGTCTAACTATGTTCAATTTAAATCCTACAATGACATGCTGCCAAATAAGGGCAGGGTCCTCTCTCTCCCACTAAACACACACACACACACACACACACACACAGACACACACAGACAGACACAGAGGGAGAGAGCTGCCGAATTTAAATCCACCAATCAGAGTGGCTGTTTACGTTTTCCCGCCAAAACAGGTGCATCTTTTTACACACGCAGCAGCACAGAGAGGCACAGGATTATTGCAGCCTATTTCTCATAGTGAGGACTCCCCTCAAACAAATGACCATAATTTCCTAACCGTAGGGGCTAGAGCGGTCATTCTTACACTGTTTTGTTCAGAAGAGATGGGGGAATCTTCCAGTGTTAACAATTTATCATTAAAATGTGAATTTTTAGAGATATATGACATGGATGACTTGTTGACTTAGAAGCCACGAATTCCCCAATATGCAAATATGAATGCCTGAGACCACATATATGATTGGCTGGCTGGGAAGCCGTGCAGGCCCTGATTTGTGGATTTGAATTCCTCAGCCCTCAGATATGATTGGCTGGCTTAGAAGCCATGAAGGCCCCAATATGCAAATTTGAATGCCTCAGGACACATATATGATTGGCTGGGAAGCCGTGCAGGCCCTGATTTGAAAATTTGAATTTCTCAGTCCTCACAGAGGATTGGCTGCCTGGGGACCTGGCAGAAATATATAGAAATACTATGATTAAGCATAAATACTACATTTAGTAGAAATACTATGTTTTAGCACAAATACTATAAAAAGCAGAAATACTATAATTTAGCAGAAATACTATATTAAGCACAAATCCTATAAAAAGCAGAAATAGGATGATTAAGCATAAACACTACATTTAGTAGAAATACTATGTTTGAGCAAAAATCCTATAAAAAGCAGAAATACTATATTAGGCACAAATCCCATAAAAAGCAGAAATAGTATGATTAAGCATAAATACTACATTTAGTAGAAATACTATGTTTTAGCACAAATAGTATAAAAAGCAGAAATATTGTAATTTAGCAGAAATACTATATTAGGCACAAATCTTATAAAATAGCAGAAATAGTATGATTTAGCACAATAGTAATAAGTTAAACAGAAAAATTGGAAAAGCAAAATGGACAGCTGAAAAAATGCTGAACATGCTGAGGGTCCCTCAAATATACTTGTTAAATGAAAAAATCAGCAAAAAAATGCACAGGGAGAGAGAAGTAAGTTTCTAGGTCAGCCTGGGAGCTGCTGAATTTGAATCCACCAATCAGAGAGGCTGTGTACTTTTTCCCGCCAAAACATGTGCCTCTTTTTACACACGCAGCACAGAGAGGCACAGGATTATTGCAGCCTATTTCTCATAGTGAGGACTCCCCTCAAACAAATGACCATAATTTCCAAACCGTAGGGGCTAGAGCGGTCATTCTTACACCGTTTTGTTCAGAAGAGATGGGGGAATCTTCCAGTGTTTACAATTTATCATTAAAATATGAATTATTAAAGATATTTGACTTGTAATGCACCATAACTGAGTAGAGCGAAGCAAAAACTGCCTTGACTTGCCCTCAAACAACGCTTTCTAACTCGAAATCTATTTGGAGTATCGATATCATTCTTTCACCGTAAGAGACAGCAGGCTTTGGTGAACAATCATGGAAATTTTCAGGTCTCTGTGGAAATCCAATAAAAAGTTATGACGAGAGAAAAAAGTGGTTCATTTCCACAGTTTGAAATCTGAAGAAATCTGAGCGAAGGACGAATTTCCTACCCTCAAACAAGTCCAACTCATTTCAGAACGGTAATAGGTGAGAAAGAAATTCTTGAATTGTGAGCGTCAGGGGTGTCTGAAGATATTCGGGGACAAGCCTCATGTCTTAACTTTGCTTCGTTAAGGAGATATGACGATTCGAATATGCCTCTCATTACAGAAATCCAGCGATGATTTTGAACAAGCTCTCCATTCACTTTATATGGAGAGTTTTCTGACCTTGTGTTAGTCTGAGGAGATTTGCAAAAATTCTATAAATCCCACAACAATGATGGTGACATTTTCTGAAAGCCAGCAAAAATACCTACGTTTTGATGTATAATTTCTGGAAGTTGAGTGAAAATTGAGCAAGTAGCAGGAAGTTGTTCGGACATGAAGTGAAAATTGCAAAACCTTCAGTGGCACACTGGAAGCCAAGAGCATAGCAACCATAACAACGCATGTATTTTGTGAAAAATCACAATTTTGCAACTCAAAACTTTAAGAGGCATAAAAGTAAAACAGTAAAACATTTGAAAAAGCTGAATCATACCTGAATAGCCCAATAATTTGTGAACATTTTAAAGTTTGAATGGTTGTTCTAGGTGAAAATATGAGGAAGTAGTTAAGTTTCAAAAACAAGCAAATTTTAGCAGAATTGCAGAAGTTTCCCATTCATTTCAATGGGACAAATTAAAGGAAAAAAGCTTAATATTTTAAAAAGTATAATAGTTAAAAATAGCAAAAATCGTAGCGTAAATTAGCAGAAATAGCAGAATAGTTTAAAATTTGAACGGTGAAAATCGGCTGAAAATTGTGGAAGTAGTTAAGTGCCAAAAAGTGTACGGAAGCAACTAGAATAATAATAATAACTAGAAAAATTTGCATTTCCTGCGAAAATGCAGTGTGGATGCTTAAAGCTGAAGCTGTATGCAAAAAGTAGCTGAAAAAGCTGAAAAGTTGCAGAAATTGTAAAAACTTTGCAGAAGCAAAAGAAGTTTGCTAAAATGGAATAACTTAGCAAAACTGCAATATCTTAGAGGAAACATAATACTTGGCAGAAATACAATAGCATAGCAGAATTTAGCAGAAATATTGTAACTTACCAGAAACATGATAACTTCTCAAAAATACAAGAATTTAGGAGAAATAGTATAAGATAACAGAAAGAATATATTTAGCCAAAAATACTTAAACATTACAGAAACACTATGATTTAGAAAAATAGTACAACAGAGCAGAAATATTGTGATTTACCAGAGACACTGTGATGAACTATGAATATTGTAATTTTAAATTAAGACTATGTTTTAGCACAAATATTATAATTTGGCAGAAATACTATAATTTAGCAGAAATACTATATTAAGCACAAATCCTATAAAAAGCAGAAATGGTATGATTAAGCACAAATACTACATTTAGTAGAAATACTTTGTTTTAGCACAAATCCCATAAAAAGCAGAAATACTGTACAATGATTTAGTAGAAAAACTATAATTAATCAGAAATACTAAATTTAGCAGAAATACTATATTAAGCACAAATCCTATGAAAAGCAGAAATGGTATGATTAAGCATAAATACTACATTTAGTAGAAATACTTTGTTTTAGCACAAATCCCATAAAAAGCAGAAATACTGTACTATGATTTAGTAGAAAGACTATAATTAATCAGAAATACTAAATTTAGCAGAAATACTATATTAAGCACAAATCCTATGAAAAGCAGAAATAGTATGATTAAGCATAAATACTACATTTAGCAGAAATACTATATTAAGCACAAATCTTATAAAAAGCAGAAATACTATATTAAGCACAAATCCTATAAAAGCAGAAATAGTATATTAAGCACAAATCTTATAAAATAGCAGAAATAGTGTGATTTAGCACAATAGTAATAAGTTAAACAGAAAAATTGGAAAAGCAAAATGGACAGCTGAAAAAATGCTGAACATGCTGAGGGTCCCTCAAATATACTTGTTAAATGACAAAAATCAGCAAAAGAATTTATGACTGCCACACAATTACAAATATGTACACATGAGGAAACACACATGCACAGAGAGACACACACACAAGATCCAATTCAGTCAACCAGTCTAAATATATTGAATTTGAATCTTACAATGGGATCATCCCATTAAAAGGCTTTCTCTCTCTCTCTCTCTCTGTCACACACACACACACACACACACACACACACACACACACACACACACACACACACACACACAGGGAGAGAGAAGTAAGTTTCTAGGTCAGCCTGGGAGCTGCTGAATTTGAATCCACCAATCAGAGAGGCTGTGCACTTTTCCCCACCAAAACAGGTGCATCTGTTTACACACGCAGCAGCACAGAGAGACACAGGATTTTTGCAGTCTATTTCTCATAGTGACGACTCCCCTCAAACAAATGACCGTAATTTCCTAACCGTAGGGGCTAGAACGGTCATTCTTACACCGTTTTGTTCAGAAGAGATGGGGGAATCTTCAAGTGTTGACAATTTAATATTAAAATATGAATTTTTAGAGATATATGACATGGATGACTTGTTGACTTAGAAGCCACGAATTCCCCAATATGCAAATTTGAATGCCTGAGACCACATATGTGATTGGCTGGCTGGGAAGCCGTGCAGGCCCTGATTTGTGGATTTGAATTCCTCAGCCCTCAGATATGATTGGCTGGCTTAGAAGCCACGAAGGCCCCAATATGCAAATTTGAATGCCTCAGGACACTTATTTGATTGGCTGGGAAACTGTGCAGGCCCTGATTTGAAAATTTGAATGTCTCAGTCCTCACAGAGGATTGGCTGCCTGGGGACCTGGCAGAAATATATAGAAATACTATTATTAAGCATAAATACTACATTTAGTAGAAATACTATGTTTTAGCACAAATACTATAAAAAGAAGAAAAACTATAATTTAGCAGAAATACTATATTAAGCACAAATCCTATAAAGAGCAGAAATACTATAATTTAGAACAAATAGTATAAAAAGCAGAAATACTATAATTTAGCAGAAATACTATGTTAGGCACAAATCCTATAAAAAGCAGAAATACTATAATTTAGCAGAAATACTATGTTAGGCACAAATCCTATAAAAAGCAGAAATACTATAATTTAGCAGAAATACTATATTAGGCATAAATCCTATGAAAAGCAGAAATACTATATTTAGCACAAGTACCGAAAAGTACCAGAAATACTATGATTTAGCAGAAATACTGCATTTAGCACAAGTACCGAAAAGTACCAGAAATAATATGATTTAGCAGAATAGTAATAACTTATTGAAACACAAATGCACAGAGGGACACACAAACACAGGCTCTAATCCAGTCAACCAGTCTAACTATGTTCAATTTAAATCCTACAATGACATGCTGTCAAATAAGGGCAGGGTCCTCTCTCTCCCACTAAACACACACACACACACACACACACACACACACACACACACACACACACACACAGGGAGAGAGGACTAAGTTTCTAGGTCAGCCTGGGAGCTGCTGAATTTGAATCCACCAATCAGAGAGGCTGTTTACGTTTTCCCGCCAAAACAGGAGCATTTTTTTACACACGCAGCACAGAGACATAGACCTGCTTCTTTCAGTTTATTTCACATAGTGAGGATTCCCCTCAAACAAATGACCATAATTTCCTAACCATAGGGGCTAGAGCGGTCATTCTTACACCGTTTTGTTCAGAAGAGATGGGGGAATCTTCAAGTGTTGACAATTTATCATTAAAATATGAATTTTTAGAGATATATGACATGGATGACTTGTTGACTTAGAAGCCACGAATTCCCCAATATGCAAATTTGAATACCTGGAGCCCACATACATGATTGGCTGGCTGGGAAGCTGTGCAGGCCCTGATTTGTGGATTTGAATTCCTCAGCCCTCAGATAGGATTGGCTGGCTTAGAAGCCATGAAGGCCCCAATATGCAAATTTGAATGCCTCAGGACACATATATGATTGGCTGGGAAGCCGTGCAGGCCCTGATTTGAAAATTTGAATTTCTCAGTCCTCACAGAGGATTGGCTGCCTGGGGACCTGGCAGAAATATATAGAAATACTATGATTAAGCATAAATACTACATTTAGTAGAAATACTATGTTTTAGCACAAATACTATAAAAAGCAGAAATACTATAATTTAGCAGAAATACTATATTAAGCACAAATCCTATAAAAAGCAGAAATAGGATGATTAAGCATAAACACTACATTTAGTAGAAATACTATGTTTGAGCAAAAATCCTATAAAAAGCAGAAATACTATATTAGGCACAAATCCCATAAAAAGCAGAAATAGTATGATTAAGCATAAATACTACATTTAGTAGAAATACTATGTTTTAGCACAAATAGTATAAAAAGCAGAAATATTGTAATTTAGCAGAAATACTATATTAGGCACAAATCTTATAAAATAGCAGAAATAGTATTATTTAGCACAATAGTAATAAGTTAAACAGAAAAATTGGAAAAGCAAAATTGACAGCTGAAAAAATGCTGAACATGCTGAGGGTCCCTCAAATATACTTGTTAAATGAAAAAATCAGCAAAAAAATGCACAGGGAGAGAGAAGGACGTTTCTAGGTCAGCCTGGGAGCTGCTGAATTTGAATCCACCAATCAGAGAGCCTGTGTACTTTTTCCCGCCAAAACATGTGCCTCTTTTTACACACGCAGCACAGAGAGGCACAGGATTATTGCAGCCTATTTCTCATAGTGAGGACTCCCCTCAAACAAATGACCATAATTTCCAAACCGTAGGGGCTAGAGCGGTCATTCTTACACCGTTTTGTTCAGAAGAGATGGGGGAATCTTCCAGTGTTTACAATTTATCATTAAAATATGAATTATTAAAGATATTTGACTTCTAATGCACCATAACTGAGTAGAGCGAAGCAAAAACTGCCTTGACTTGCCCTCAAACAACGCTTTCTAACTCGAAATCTATTTGGAGTATCGATATCATTCTTTCACCGTAAGAGACAGCAGGCTTTGGTGAACAATCATGGAAATTTTCAGGTCTCTGTGGAAATCCAACAAAAAGTTATGACGAGAGAAAAAAGTGGTTCATTTCCACAGTTTGAAATCTGAAGAAATCTGAGCGAAGGACGAATTTCCTACCCTCAAACAAGTCCAACTCATTTCAGAACGGTAATAGGTGAGAAAGAAATTCTTGAATTGTGAGCGTCAGGGGTGTCTGAAGATATTCGGGGACAAGCCTCATGTCTTAACTTTGCTTCGTTAAGGAGATATGACGATTCGAATATGCCTCTCATTACAGAAATCCAGCGGTGATTTTGAACAAGCTCTCCATTCACTTTATATGGAGAGTTTTCTGACCTTGTGTTAGTCTGAGGAGATTTGCAAAAATTCTATAAATCCCACAACAATGATGGTGACATTTTCTGAAAGCCAGCAAAAATACCCACGTTTTGATGTATAATTTGTGGAAGTTGAGTGAAAATTGAGCAAGTAGCAGGAAGTTGTTCGGACATGAAGTGAAAATTGCAAAACCTTCAGTGGCACACTGGAAGCCAAGAGCATAGCAACCATAACAACACATGTATTTTGTGAAAAATCACAATTTTGCAACTCAAAACTTTAAGAGGCATAAAAGTAAAACAGTAAAAGATTTGAAAAAGCTGAATCATACCTGAATAGCCCAATAATTTGTGAACATTTTAAAGTTTGAATGGTTGTTCTAGGTGAAAATATGAGGAAGTAGTTAAGTTTCAAAAACAAGCAAATTTTAGCAGAATTGCAGAAGTTTCCCATTCATTTCAATGGGACAAATTAAAGGAAAAAAGTGGAATATTTTAAAAAGTATAATAGTTAAAAATAGCAAAAATCGTAGCGTAAATTAGCAAAAAAAGCAGAATAGTTTAAAATTTGAACGGTGAAAATCGGCTGAAAATTGTGGAAGTAGTTAAGTGCCAAAAAGTGTACGGAAGCAACTAGAATAATAATAATAATAATAATAAAGAATAAAGAGAAACAGGAACTCAATAGTGTGGATGCTTAAAGCATCCACACAATAAAGAATAAAGAGAAACAGGAACTCAATAGTGTGGATGCTTAAAGCATCCACACAATAATAAAGAATAAAGAGAAACAGGAACTCAATAGTGTGGATGCTTAAAGCATCCACACAACTAGAAAAATTTGCATTTCCTGCGAAAATGCAGTGTGGATGCTTTAAAGCTAAGCTGTATGCAAAAACTAGCTGAAAAAGCTGAAAAGTTGCAGAAATTGTAAAAACTTTGCAGAAGCAAAAGAAGTTTGCTAAAATGGAATAACTTAGCAGAACTGCAATATCTTAGAGGAAACATAATACTTGGCAGAAATACAATAGCATAGCAGAACTTAGCAGAAATATTGTAACTTACCAGAAACATGATAACTTCTCAAAAATACAAGAATTTAGGAGAAATAGTATAAGATAACAGAAAGAATATATTTAGCCAGAAATACTTAAACATTATGGAAACACTATGATTTAGAAAAATAGTACAACATAGCAGAAATACTGTGATTTACCAGAGACACTGTGATGAACTATGAATATTGTAATTTTAAATTAATACTATGTTTTAGCACAAATACTATAAAATGGCAGAAATACTATAATTTAGCAGAAATACTATATTAAGCAATATAAATATCCTATAAAAATCCTATAAAAAGCAAAAATACTGTGCTATTTGGTAGAAAAACTCTAATTAATCAGAAATACTATATTTGGCAGAAATACTATATTTAGCACAAATCTTATAAAATAGCAGAAATAGTATGATTTAGCACAATAGTAATAACTTAAACAGAAAAATTGGAAAAGCAAAATGGACAGCTGAAAAAATGCTGAACATGCTGAGGTTCCCTCAAATATACTTGTTAAATGAAAAAATCAGCAAAAAAAAATATAACAGCCACACAATCACAAATATGTACACATAAGGAAACACACATGCACAGAGAGACACACACACAAGATCCAATTCAGTCAACCATTCTAAATATATTGAATTTAAATCTTACAATGAGATCATCCCATTAAAAGGCTTTCTCTCTCTGTCTCTCTCTCTCTCTCTGTCTCACACACACACACACACACACACACACACACACACACACACACACACACACACACACACACACACACACACAGGGAGAGAGAAGTAAGTTTCTAGCTCAGTAGAGCAGACTGGGAGCTGCTGAATTTGAATCCACCAATCAGAGAGGCTGTGTATTTTTTCCCGCCAAAACAGGTGCACGCAGCACAGAGAGAGACAGGATTATTGCAGTCTATTTCTCATAGTGACAACTTCCCTCAAACAAATGACCATAATTTCCTAACCGTAGGGGCTAGAGCGGTCATTTTTACACCGTTTTGTTCAGAAGAGATGGGGGAATCTTCAAGTGTTGACAATTTATCATTAAAATATGAATTATTAAAGATATTTGACTTGTAATGCACCATAACTGAGTAGAGCGAAGCAAAAACTGCCTTGACTTGCCCTCAAACAACGCTTTCTAACTCTAAATCTATTTGGAGTATCGATATCATTCTTTCACCGTAAGAGACAGCAGGCTTTGGTGAACAGTCATGGAAATTTTCAGGTCTCTGTGGAAATCCAACAAAAAGTTATGACGAGAGAAAAAAGTGGTTCATTTCCAGAGTTTGAAATCTGAAGAAATCTGAGCGAAGGACAAATTTCCTACCCTCAAACAAGTCTAACTCATTTCAGAATGGTAATAGGTGAGAAAATAATTCTTGAATTGTGAGCGTCAGGAGTGTCTGAAGATATACTGGGACAAGCCTTATGTCTTAACTTTGCTTCGTTAAGGAGATATAACGATTTGAATATGCCTCTCGTTACAGAAATCAAGCGGTGATTTTGAACAAGCTCTCCATTGACTTTGTATGGAGAGTTTTGCGACTTTGTGTTGGTCTGAGGAGATTTGCCAAAATTCTATAAATCTCACAACAATGATAGTGACATTTTCGGAAAGCCAGCAAAAATACCTACGTTTTGATGTATAATTTGTGGAAGTTGAGTGAAAATTGAGCAAGTAGCAAGAAGTTGTTCGGACATGAAGAGAAGACTGCAAAACCTTCAGTGGCACACTGGAAGCCAAGTGCATAGCAACCATAACAACGCATGTATTTTGTGAAAAATCACAATTGTGCAACTGAAAACTTTAAGAGGCATAAAAGTAAAACGGTAAAAGATTTGAAAAAGCTGATTTATACCTGAATAGCCCAATAATTTGAGAACATTTTAAAGTTTGAATGGTTGTTCTACGTGAAAATATGAGGAAGTAGTTAAGTTTCAGAAACAAGCAAATTTTAGCAGAATTGCAGAAGTTTCCCATTCATTTCAATGGGACAAATTAAGCTTAATATTTTAAAAAGTATAATAGTGAAAAATACCAAAAGACATAGCACACATTAGCAGAAATAGCAGAATAGTTTAAAATTTGAACGGTGAAAATCGGCTGAAAATTGCGGAAGTAGTTAAGTGCCAAAAAGTGTACGGAAGTCCCAAGAGGAACTCAATAGTGTGGATGCTTAAAGCATCCACACAATAAAGAACTAGAAAAATTTGCATTTCCTGCGAAAATGCAGTGTGGATGCTTTAAAGCTGAAGCTGTATGCAAAAAGTAGCTGAAAAAGCTGAAAAGTTGCAGAAATTGTAAAAACTTTGCAGAAGCAAAAGAAGTTTGCTAAAATGGAATAACTTAGCAGAACTGCAATATCTTAGAGGAAACATAATACTTGGCAGAAATACAATAGCATAGCAGAATTTAGCAGAAATATTGTAACTTACCAGAAACATGATAACTTCTCAAAAATACAAGAATTTAGGAGAAATAGTATAAAATAACAGAAAGAATATATTTAGCCAAAAATACTTAAACATTACAGAAACACTATGATTTAGAAAAATAGTACAACAGAGCAGAAATATTGTGATTTACCAGAGACACTGTGATGAACTATGAATATTGTAATTTTAAATTAAGACTATGTTTTAGCAAAAATATTATAATTTGGCAGAAATACTATAATTTAGCAGAATTACTATATTAAGCACAAATCCTATAAAAAGCAGAAATGGTATGATTAAGCACAAATACTACATTTAGTAGAAATACTTTGTTTTAGCACAAATCCCATAAAAAGCAGAAATACTGTACTATGATTTAGTAGAAAAACTATAATTAATCAGAAATACTAAATTTAGCAGAAATACTATATTAAGCACAAATACTATGAAAAGCAGAAATAGTATGATTAAGCATAAATACTACATTTAGCAGAAATACTATATTAAGCACAAATCCTATAAAAGCAGAAATAGTATATTAAGCACAAATCTTATAAAATAGCAGAAATAGTGTGATTTAGCACAATAGTAATAAGTTAAACAGAAAAATTGGAAAAGCAAAATGGACAGCTGAAAAAATGCTGAACATGCTGAGGGTCCCTCAAATATACTTGTTAAATGACAAAAATCTGCAAAAAAATTTATTACAGCCACACAATCACAAATATGTACACATGAGGAAACACACATGCACAGAGAGACCCACACACAAGATCCAATTCAGTCAACCAGTCTAAATATATTGAATTTAAATCTTAGAATGAGATCATCCCATTAAAAGCCTTTCTCTCTCTCTCTCTCTCTCTCTCTCTCTCTCTATCACACACACACACACACACACACACACACACACACACACACACACACACACACACACGCAACACACAGGGAGAGAGAAGTAAGTTTCTAGGTCAGCCTGGGAGCTGGTGAATTTGAATCCACCAATCAGAGAGGCTGTGCACTTTTCCCCACCAAAACAGGTGCATCTGTTTACACACGCAGCAGCACAGAGAGATACAGGATTATTGCAGTCTATTTCTCATAGTGACGACTCCCCTCAAACAAATGACCGTAATTTCCTAACCGTAGGGGCTAGAAGGGTCATTCTTACACCGTTTTGTTCAGAAGAGATGGGGGAATCTTCAAGTGTTGACAATTTAATATTAAAATATGAATTTTTAGAGATATATGACATGGATGACTTGTTGACTTAGAAGCCACGAATTCCCCAATATGCAAATTTGAATGCCTGAGACCACATATGTGATTGGCTGGCTGGGAAGCCGTGCAGGCCCTGATTTGTGGATTTGAATTCCTCAGCCCTCAGATATGACTGGCTGGCTTAGAAGCCAGAAGGCCCCAATATGCAAATTTGAATGCCTCAGGACACTTATTTCATTGGCTGGGAAACTGTGCAGGCCCTGATTTGAAAATTTGAATGTCTAAGTCCTCACAGAGGATTGGCTGCCTGGGGACCTGGCAGAAATATATAGAAATACTATTATTAAGCATAAATACTACGTTTAGTAGAAATACTATGTTTTAGCACAAATACTATAAAAAGAAGAAATACTATAATTTAGCAGAAATACTATGTTAGGCACAAATCCTATAAAAAGCAGAAATACTATAATTTAGCAGAAATACTATGTTAGGCACAAATCCTATAAAAAGCAGAAATACTATAATTTAGCAGAAATACTATATTAGGCATAAATCCTATGAAAAGCAGAAATAGTATGATTTAGCAGAAATACTGTATTTAGCACAAGTACCGAAAAGTACCAGAAATACTATGATTTAGCAGAATAGTAATAACTTATTGAAACACAAATGCACAGAGGGACACACAAACACAGGCTCTAATCCAGTCAACCAGTCTAACTATGTTCAATTTAAATCCTACAATGACATGCTGCCAAATAAGGGCAGGGTCCTCTCTCTCCCACTAAACACACACACACACACACACACACACACACACAGACACAGAGGGAGAGAGCTGCCGAATTTAAATCCACCAATCAGAGTGGCTGTTTACGTTTTCCCGCCAAAACAGGTGCATCTTTTTACACACGCAGCACAGAGAGGCACAGGATTATTGCAGCCTATTTCTCATAGTGAGGACTCCCCACAAACAAATGACCATAATTTCCTAACCGTAGGGGCTAGAACGGTCATTCTTACACCGTTTTGTTCAGAAGAGATGGGGGAATCTTCCAGTGTTAACAATTTATCATTAAAATGTGAATTTTTAGAGATATACGACATGGATGACTTGTTGACTTAGAAGCCACGAATTCCCCAATATGCAAATTTGAATGCCTGAGGCCACATATATGATTGGCTGGCTGGGAAGCCGTGCAGGCCCTGATTTGTGGATTTGAATTCCTCAGCCCTCAGATATGATTTGCTGGCTTAGAAGCCATGAAGGCCCCAATATGCAAATTTGAATGCCTCAGGACACATATATGATTGGCTGGGAAACCGTGCAGGCCCTGATTTGAAAATTTGAATGTCTAAGTCCTCACAGAGGATTGGCTGCCTGGGGACCTGGCAGAAATATATAGAAATACTATGATTAAGCATAAATACTACATTTAGTAGAAATACTATGTTTTAGCACAAATACTATAAAAAGCAGAAATACTATAATTTAGCAGAAATACTATATTAAGCACAAATCCTATAAAAAGCAGAAATAAGATGATTAAGCATAAACACTACATTTAGTAGAAATACTATGTTTGAGCAAAAATCCTATAAAAAGCAGAAATACTATATTAGGCACAAATCCCATAAAAAGCAGAAATAGTATGATTAAGCATAAATACTACATTTAGTAGAAATACTATGTTTTAGCACAAATAGTATAAAAAGCAGAAATACTGTAATTTAGCAGAAATACTATATTAGGCACAAATCTTATAAAATAGCAGAAATAGTATGACTTAGCACAATAGTAATAAGTTAAACAGAAAAATTGGAAAAGCAAAATGGACAGCTGAAAAAATGCTGAACATGCTGAGGGTCCCTCAAATATACTTGTTAAATGAAAAAATCAGCAAAAAAATGCACAGGGAGAGAGAAGTAAGTTTCTAGGTCAGCCTGGGAGCTGCTGAATTTGAATCCACCAATCAGAGAGCCTGTGTACTTTTTCCCGCCAAAACATGTGCCTCTTTTTACACACGCAGCACAGAGAGGCACAGGATTATTGCAGCCTATTTCTCATAGTGAGGACTCCCCTCAAACAAATGACCATAATTTCCAAACCGTAGGGGCTAGAGCGGTCATTCTTACACCGTTTTGTTCAGAAGAGATGGGGGAATCTTCCAGTGTTTACAATTTATCATTAAAATATGAATTATTAAAGATATTTGACTTGTAATGCACCATAACTGAGTAGAGCGAAGCAAAAACTGCCTTGACTTGCCCTCAAACAACGCATTCTAACTCGAAATCTATTTGGAGTATCGATATCATTCTTTCACCGTAAGAGACAGCAGGCTTTGGTGAACAATCATGGAAATTTTCAGGTCTCTGTGGAAATCCAACAAAAAGTTATGACGAGAGAAAAAAGTGGTTCATTTCCACAGTTTGAAATCTGAAGAAATCTGAGCGAAGGACGAATTTCCTACCCTCAAACAAGTCCAACTCATTTCAGAACGGTAATAGGTGAGAAAGAAATTCTTGAATTGTGAGCGTCAGGGGTGTCTGAAGATATTCGGGGACAAGCCTCATGTCTTAACTTTGCTTCGTTAAGGAGATATGACGATTCGAATATGCCTCTCATTACAGAAATCCAGCGGTGATTTTGAACAAGCTCTCCATTCACTTTATATGGAGAGTTTTCTGACATTGTGTTGGTCTGAGGAGATTTGCAAAAATTCTATAAATCCCACAACAATGATAGTGACATTTCCTGAAAGCCAGCAAAAATACCTACGTTTTGATGTATAATTTGTGGAAGTTGAGTGAAAATTGAGCAAGTAGCAAACAGTTGTTCGGACATGAAGAGATAACTGCAAAACCTTCAGTGACACACTGGAAGCCAAGAGCATAGCAACCATAACAACGCATGTATTTTGTGAAAAATCACAATTTTGCAACTCAAAACTTTAAGAGGCATAAAAGTAAAAAGGTAAAAGATTTGAAAAAGCTGATTTATACCTGAATAGCCCAATAATTTGAGAACATTTTAAAGTTTGAATGGTTGTTCTAGGTGAAAATATGAGGAAGTAGTTAAGTTTCAAAAACAAGCAAATTTTAGCAGAATTGCTGAAGTTTCCCATTCATTTCAATGGGACAAATTAAAGGAAAAAAGCTTAATATTTTAAAAAGTATAATAGTGAAAAATACCAAAAGATATAGCGTAAATTAGCAGAAATAGCAGAATAGTTTAAAATTTGAACGGTGAAAATCGGCTGAAAATTGTGGAAGTAGTTAAGTGCCAAAAAGTGTACGGAAGCAACTAGAATAATAATAAAGAATAAAGAGAAACAGGAACTCAATAGTGTGGATGCTTAAGCATCCACACAATTATAGCATTCATCATTAATACAGTCTACATATTTTCTATAGCAATTATTTATGACATTACATATAGCTATGCTAAAGCAGTTCATTTATTTTATATCACTAGTAAGATTAGCATCACTTAGCTTACCTGTTAGAAGCAAGGAAATTGATATAATCAGTCCAATCCCCATTGTTTAATCAATTAAATCTGTAAAAGAAACATATGTCAAAACTATACATGACGATTAAAACAAAAACTTGAAAAACGAGTTAAAAACCCAGTAAAATAAAATGTGACAAAAATGCAAAATAATAATTATTAACTGTACTCATCATTATATTTTTTAATAAAACAAAAAACAACTATACGTGAACATTTTGAAATAATATTGGTAAAATACTTAATTAGCATTAGTTTAATAAGTAAGTGAAAGAAACAAAAAGTCATATTCACAGTACATAAAATCAGTTTTGTACATTGTACTTACAAAAACTGAGATCAGATGAAAATGTATTAATTCTCCCCTTTTTAATCCTTTTTTAGATATTTTTAAATGACTATGTTTTAAACAGTGCAGTTCACCTCTTCACTCTGTTAAATCTTATGTTCACACCTCTTGTGGCCTTATATATTTCAGAAGAGTGAGGGCTAATGACGTATGTAAAAGAAAATAGAGGAATCTGTGACATCCTGAGGAACAACATCACATCACAGGACTCACAAGTTTGTCAAGCGATGAACCTGAAAGTTTCTTGGTTCAGGATAACAGCCTCTCCCTTCTTTTTGTTAGTGACCGGAGTTATTTGTAGACATCAAGGCAGGCAAACAAATAATGAATTCCAGTAGAGTGAAAAACATTTGGAAAATATGTCGCATGATATACTGTATGAGTTTTCAAAGATTTTTCACTGTACCATGTAATACAGAACATTTAAACAAAGTGGTACATTCTAATAATAATAATAATAATAATAATAATAAAATGTTGTGAACTCACAGCATTGCAGTTAATATTCCTTGCATTTATGCATTAAATACCACACTGCTTATATTCATTCACTATCTTGTCTCTGTTTGCTGCATTGAGATGATTAAAGCTGACATGGTATTATTTTTGAATACTGGTTGAATTCTTGTCACTTTTTCCCTCAAGCCAAGACAAGGAAGCTTGGTAAATCTGGCATTGAGGAGCCATGGACTAGAAATTAATCTAGCTGTGTATGTGTCTTACATCAAGACCTTAGTTGGATCATTTTGGGAATATTTTTCCTGTTGTTTTGTTTTGTTTTGTTTTTGCTATGCATTTTATGCTGCTTATCTGCCCAACAATGGAGAATGATGATACATTCATATGCTTCCTCACATTTTCAAATTACAGTTCTGCTGAAGAGTAAAAAATAAGGATAAACAAACAAAGAAATACAAACAAGATTTCAAGAATATTGGCCCAGCTTAACATTTTGTATCCTCTAAATGTATTTTCTCGCGTCCAGATACACACCGGCTCACTCCTTGGCGGCCGCTTATCGGGGCCTGGAGCCTGGGGCTCGCTCGGGCCATTTCGGAGGTGGGGTGCCCCCGGCCTCTCGGCCTGGGGCTCGGTCACTCAGGCACAGCTGGCTGCCGGCGGAGCTCACGGGCGCGTCACTGCAACTCCCCCTGGCTTCTGCTCCGCGGCTGCTGAGTGAGCCCTCATCTGGGACTCTCCTCAGCTCTTTCTGGGACAGTGGCGCGGCTGCCCCTCTGTTGGTCTTCCTTGGTCTCTTGTGTTCTGAGGGCCTCTGGATGTCTGGAGTTTTGATCTCCTCCATACCTGCTTCATGCCCTGGAGGACGGGGCTGTGGCCCCCCCACACCCTCTAGCAGATCATTACATGAAGGAACCTTTTTAAAAAAAAAACAAGCGCGTCCATGCTCACAGGTGTACACACGAGTGATCACACCCACAAACTACACCCTTTTTGGCTCCTACCTCAAAGCACACTGTGTTCTGTTGATCTTATGTGCTGCACAATAATGTTTAATAATTAGTATTTACTGTCATATTCCCATATATCATTGTGATGTTGTTTATTCTATTACTCTTGTTCTCTTCTGTTTGTTTTCTTTTTTCTTTCTCAACAGGTGATCCAGGTGATTGATATATGCATTTTTTTTCTCTGCCCATTCTGTTGGTTTTTGTTTTTTGCACTTCTCCCCCGTCCCTCTTCTCAGCTGTTTCTCTTTCCCTCTTTCTTTCTCCCCTTCTTTCCCCCAGTCAAGTCTGTCCCGTATTCAGTAAGTGAAAATAAAATAAACAATAAAAGGTGAATCAAATGGACCATTACGGCAAGGCTGGGATGGTCAATTTGGTAAAGTAAATCCGTTGGGCATCTTTCTTTGCCTTTAGACAACAATTCTGATGGCAAAAGAGCCAAATGGGACAGGCAAAAGGAAAAAAAAAAGTATTTTCTCCACTGCTATTGTCTATTTTGACTGAAGAAATGTACTGCAATCTTCTACTGTGGCATGTTAAAACATTATTCTGTGTATTGATTTGTATTTTCTATGTAGTCTTCACATAGACAAAATGTATACCCTGCATACTCTGGTGCTTTCCAGACTCAAGGAAACAAAAAAGTATTTTTGTACAGTAAAATAAATGCCAAAATATTAGGTCTGCCTTGTACCTACCTGGAAGTGAAACAGTTTCTTACATACTCATATAAAACCTACATGAGCCTACAGGAACAGCTTGGTCATGGAAATTTTTACCATGAAGCTCCTGGTGCATTTTTTTGTGTTAATGTTTATGCAAAAGGAGATTTGGAAATGTGGTTATTGAGTCAGCAGAGCCTTTGTGACCTTCGTGCACTATGTTTCAACATTAGACAACTGCACTCTGTAACTTTACATGATCTGCCACTTTGTAGCTGAATTCCTGTGGTTCCTAAACACTTCCACTTTGCCTTAATACCACTTACAGTAGATCATGTAATATCTAGGACAGAAGAAATTTCACAAACTGGCTTGTTGCAAAGGTGGCATCGTACATTTGAACTGATGTTGGCAAACAGAGAAATCAGTTGATCTGCAAAGGTTGCAGCTGAGTGTGTCTGCCGGAAATAACTCTGTTCTTGATTGGTGGCTTCAGTATATTATGGAATCTATTCCACTTTTGCAGACTGAGTTTTTCAGTTTTCAGTTTTATTTGTCATATGCAAGTTAGCACAGGGTCAACATTGCAATGAAATGTGTTCGACGAGCAGCAGTCACTCAGCAGCATGATACAGTAGAAGAAAATATAATAAAACATAATAAAATTAAATAATAAAAAAAATAAATAGAAAAATAGTAAGGAGCAAAATATTAGAGAGATTTGGTAAAGTTACTGAACCTCATTATGTGGGTTTGAATCAGCCAAGGAATGGACAAATTATGGTGTCGCCAATCAAAGCTTGCATAAACTGCCTAACAATAAGGTTCAGGACTGATTTAATACCATAAACACTTGAACAAACATAAAGAAAAGCCTTTTGTCTGGATAAAAGTAATCATCCTTTATTAACAAGCATTATTTATCCATGAATGATGTTTGAGATCTAGTATGTTATGTAACCAGATCTTTTCACATTTATTTTTAGAATCGAGCAGGTACATGTGCGTCACTTTCAATATTGTTTATAACAAGGTGGGGTTATTTCTTGTGAAACAGCTTCATGCCAGTGAACAATCACGTAGACAAATGGCATCTATCACATTGTTTTTACATTTCTAATCCACTCAGGTAAATTCTGAACCTTTAGTTTGTGATTTAAGTACATCTAACTTACACTGGTAGATGTGATGACATTTTCTACAAAGAAAAATGCTTAATTAGAAATATAGATACCTGTAATATAGCTACATGTAGGGCTGGGTCATATTATACCGTTCACGGTAATACCGGTATAATGTTAGACAACGATAGGAAAATGAAATATCTCGATAGAATATGAGTAAAACGCGCATGCGCAGTTCCTTTGTTTTCATACGCACATGGCCGATCGTTGAGTGAAACAGATAAACCAGAATTGGTTTGTAAAAATGGTGCAACTTCAGTGATGTGGAACTGGTTTGGTGTTTGTCCGTACACGACAAAGCAAATTTTTTTGCAGAACATGCAAGCGGCCGTTGTTATTGTCGTATTTGTCGGACTAAGATGCTCTTAAATCTGGGAGTAATCTGGGTCCTAAACCCCCCTCTTCAGGTCAAACGAACACTGCAGCATCACTGAGAGTTAAAAACTGTCTAAATTCTTTCATCTTTAATAAAACGATCAGCATTGCTGCTTTACCAGGTGTAACTATGAAGTTTAACTTCCAGGCATCCATGAAAACAAAATGTATTACATTTCATGGAGTTAGAAGTTCGCAGGAAGCTAGCGGAAGTTAGCTCGCTAGTTTCGCTAGTTACCTAAGCATTATATATCATGTTCTGACTGAGAGATTTCTGAAAAAAATCAAACGTACAGCTCTGCTATCACTTCCAACATAAATGAAGACAGGAAACTAAACAGCAGTGACGTTTGTAGGGTTACTGAAGTTGGGCTAGCTGGTATATAATGATGTGCTACGTGATCGCTAGCGACACAGCTATGTTAGCATAACATAAACAGTGAAGCTGGAGTACGAACACTAACACTTTTCCACTTATAAAAGTTAACGTGAAGGTTCCTCATGGTTAGAGACAATAGCAAACGCATGGCAGGATGCTGTAAACAGACCAAACTTCTGTCAGGAGAACAACTGAGATAATCCATCCACAATACGAGGTTAGTCATTAATATACTGCAACAACATGGGAATAGAGCAACTGCGAGAGAATTCAACATTAATGAATCAATGGTACAGAAGTGGAGGAAGCAAGAAGAATGAGTTTAATAAAGTTTGATTTCCTGACTGCTTTGTTTCGCTTAATGTGCCTTATAATCCTGTGCACCTTATGGTCTGAAAAATACGTACTGCACACTGCAGTTTAATGTTGCAAAGCACCTCTTTTTAACTTCAGTGGATATTATACATAGTTATGCTCAGGATATGTCAGCCCATTTCTACTGGAAATGCCTTTTGGTTAAATTTTTATAAAGCTTTAATGTACATAAAAACCAGCTTCTTGTTTAAGTGAAAATAAATGGAAGATTGTCTTTTTGCGCTAGTAATGTTGTGGAGTTGTATTTTGTCTCGCATCAATTATATCGTCAGTTATATCGTTATCGCAAATTTTCAAATATATATCGTGATAAATATTTTTGGCCATATCGCCCTGCTCTAGCTACATGTAGCACTTGGTGCACTTTAATTAAATCCTCTCAAGTGCTGGAATGGAGAATATTTTAAGTCAAAGTGCAGCAAATCACAGAATATGAAAGAAAAAGAAATCTGCAGACAAGGATACGTTTTAACATAAATGAAAAGTCTAAGATTAAATCAGTTTAAATTAGTAATTAACAGTGTTGGGACTAACTATTAAGTAACGCGTTACAGTAACTACGTTATTATTGTGGTAACGAGCACGGTAACTAGTTATTATGCCAAAACCGGGAACGCGTTACTCATTACTGGGATTTAAATAGGCTCGTTATTCGTTACTTTATGTGGTGGCTATCACGGAGCTTCCACAGATTCAATAACATTAGCAAGTGTTGGAGGCGAGCAGGTGGATGAAGGAAAACGGAAGCAAGAGGAGAGACCCGAAGTGGCTGCTGGTCCGAGAGTGTCAGGTGAACTGAACTTCAGGTAAGAAGTTATAACCTGCAGTCCATCTGGGTCAGATATGAACCAAGTTTAGGTGGAGTTTATTTTCGTTATGCTGACTTTTTCGTACTGCGTGCTAGAATGATGGAGTTTCTACAGCTGGGTGGGTGCTATGTTACTGATGTTGAACTTTATTTTGTTCATAAGGTTAATTATTAGAGTTGCCAACCGTCCCGTAAAAAACGGAATCGCCTCGTATTCAGAGAAAATATTACGCGTTTCGTATTGAGGTGAAAAGGAACACAGTTTGTCCCGGATTTCAGCTAGAATGGAAAAAGACACAAAGCTGGAGTTTTTCTGCATCTTTACGCTGTCAGCTGCCTCTTCTCCTCTCATTCTCTCACCCTCCCTCTCCTGTTTCTACTTCAATCATGAAACTGATCAATGATCAGCTGATCGGCTTTTCTCTCTCGTTTATTTATCGCCCACTTTGCGCCAGAAAGAGGAAACCAGCGGATGTCGCGGTAAACAACAGCAGCACTTTTAAGCTTGATCAGCTGTTGTTAGAATTTATTTCATATTACTTTCTACTATCAGCTGATGTTTGCTGGAGCCACAGCTGTAAACCTGCTGGTCATGATGTCGGTTTGGTTATGTGGTGAGAGGGAAACATGAAGATGAAATCAGGAGATGTCCTTACTGAATCATCAGAGCTGTGATGGAGAAACAGGTTTACCTTTTAGGTGACATGAATGAGTTGAAGAGAAGTTATGAACTGTTTCTGAGAGACAAATAACACCAGGATCCTTTTCTAAGTAGCTGACAGCTGGTAACTGTGCAGGGGCGGGTCTAGCAAAGTGTTGCCAGGGGTCCATGTAGGGCATTAAAAGGGAAAGGGGGGCACAAGGAAATAGTTTCTTATTCTCATTTAAAATGTCTCACTTTTAAAAAAATAATTATCTGAATCTTACAACAAACAATTGATAGATTGATACATATATACCATCAGAACAGTGTACATCACTGTCACAACAGCGTTTATTTTCATTCAAAGGCTTTATGATTTTTCCTATAATGGTGGCCCAGTCTCTAGTCAAAATGCCCGGGATGATTTTTTTGTCCCAGTCCAGCTCTGTATGCAGCTCATCTGCAGTCTGGTGTTACCTACATCTTCCTATTCAGAAGTCAGAATTTCCGAGTTCTGAGTACAATCGAAAGCACCACGACTGCAGTTTTTGTGTTGGATGTAAAAAGGAGGCTTGGATAGAATCAGGTGTGGGATTTCTCTTGTGGAAATGTGCACATTATTTTTTCCTTTCTATAGGTGGCACAGTGCACTTGTGGCAAGTAAGCAAGCTAGAAGACTGGCAAACTTGCTGGGTATCCAGTTACGGAAGCAACACATTAACAAGAGAATTCTGAGTAAAACCAAAGCTACTTTCCAAAGTAACTAGTTACTCTGAAAGTAACGAGTAACTTGAAGTAATTGAGTTACTTTTGATAGAAGTAACTAGTAATGTAACTAAGTTACTAACTTAAAGTAACTTACCCAACACTGGTAATTAAACAGGTTATTTTTCAAATCAGGTGAACAAAACAAAGGCAACAAAGAGAACAAAATAATTATTGTAAAATCTTAAAAATATGAGGGAAATGTTATTGAGAAGTAACTATAAACATTAATAATAACATTTGGGTAAATGAACAAATATTAATATGAATATTAATATTTTTTGTAGTAACAGAAACATAAATGCTTTAAAGGTCACGGTCTACGTCAGCTACATGCCATTGGTGCCACATTCACAGACTATTTTTCAGAGCAGCTTCAGTAAAAGCTAAACTAATAATGGAACAGGAAGCCTCCATCAGTACATATCTTTCTCAAATGAAAAATGCATGGGGAGTGTCCAGCACACCCACACATTTTCACCAAGTATATTTTGAAGGGGAACAAAGGGGAAAATGTCTTCACACCAAACTGTGACTGTTGGTGTGATTAGTATTTCAACAGACTGAAAGTCTGTTGACAGTCAGACAGTCATAGTCATACTCAGTAATCCTCATGCACTACTGAGTTTATTAATCTTAATACATATTGATGGACATTGTTTAATCTGTGACATTAAAGGTAATAAAGTTATTGCTGTATTATCTGCATGTATGAGAAAATGTATAAAAAATAAACTTTTTTTTTTAATGGGCATGCTGCAGAATTTCTCCAATCAAATATTAACATGTTAATAACTTTTCAACAAGGTAGCTTGAAATTGCTGACATGAAACAAAATGTTTGACATATACAAAACCAAACCTAATAAATTATTCTCAGAAGCTTACAGCTGCAATTTGTTTGAAGTTTGTTTGAAGTTTTTCCTTCTATCATTTAACAGAATCTTTTGAACCATTAGATGTAAAAATAGAATTGACACAAAAGAAACTGAACTGCCCAGACTACCAAGATTACTGAAGAGGAAGAAGACTAGGGGAATGTTTTGCTGCAACCATGGTGAAAAAACAAAAGCAAAAACATTTCACATACTTAGCCTTTCTCATTTAGACATAGTGAAACCCACACTTACACACAAACACTTGATCTGTGGTGCTTCAGCCATTAATCTTGTACAAACACAGACAGAACACTAACAAAAACATAAATGCTATAAAGTTCATTGTCTTTGTCACTGCACATTTGATTGATGTCTCATTGTCAGACTGTGTTCCAACGCTACAGATTATACAATAGGTTTATTAATCTGAGCTGTTTAATGTTGATGGACATCAATTAGCCTATGACTTTCAACTTGTGACTAGGGCTGGGCCATATCATGCCGTTCACGGTAATACCGGTATAATGTTGGGCAATGATAAGAAAGTGAAATATCACAATAAAATATGGGTAAAACGCACATGCGCAGTGCCTTTGTTTTCATACGCACATGGCGGAAAAAGCATGGCGGCGAATGAGAAGGGCGAAAGTGGATCATAAATGAAACGGATGAACCAGAATTGGTTTGTATAAATGCTGCAACTTCAGTGGTGTGAAACTGTTTTAGCTTTCGTCTGTCAGATACACAACAAAGCACTATTTTTGGTAGAGCATGCTAGCGGGCCGTCGTTATTACCGTTTTTTTTGGAAAATACAACACACTTAAAATCAATCCTTTGATTTTTCTGAAAATCGACAGTGCCGCTTATAATCCCGTGTGCCTTATGTATGAATTCTGGTTGTGTTTACTGACCTCGAAACAATTTTATGTACATGGCGCTCGAAAATCTGTAAAATGTTTCAGTACGATTTTGCTAAGCTACGAAGCCGCACCGCTTGATGGACTGTCGTAGGCAGGAGCCTCGCGGAGTGATACGTACTGCGCTTCAACATAATATTACTGTATTGTGTGTGTATAACCTCCTTAAGTTTTGTGGATGTTATACATGGTTATGCTGAGGATAGGTTGGCCAATTTCCACTGGAAATGCCTTTTGGTTAAACTGTCAGCAAGGAATTTGCATTTGCACTGTTACATTTTTATATAACTTTAATGGACAAAAACAGCTGCTTGTTTAAGTGAAAATACATTGATGTTTTTTCTTTGCACTAATAAAATTGCGGAGTTGTAAAGTATTTTGTCTCGTGTCAATTATATCGTCAGTTATATCGTTATCGCAAATTTTCAAATGTATATCGTGATAAATATTTTTGGTCATATTGCCCTGCTCTACTTGTGACTATTGTATTTTCTACAGAATGTATGATAAAAAGCATGAAGATAAATTACATTTTTGCTGCACACTTTTCAAAATCAAATAAGTATAGGTATATAGCACCTTGTTGCTTTGTCATCTTGAAGTGGTCATGTTAACCACGGCTACTTTATTCTTCCTCAGCCAAACAGCAGCACCCATGCGATTGTTTTGCCCCTTTAACCCCAGGTGTTGTGCCAAAAAGTGATCGTCTGCCAGAAAGTGATTGCCGACCGTGGGAGCGCAGCTGCACAAAGCTGTAGCGCCCAGATTACTTACGTAGACAGCTACTTCGGTGCAACTGATATAAGGTGTGGTAAGCTGAAGACAGCTTCAACTGTCTGTTTGTTGAAAAATAGTAACGTGACTGCCCCGCATTTTCTTGTTAGTAACCTTGACGGCGTTGTAACGATAGAAAGAGTAATTAATCAGAAGATTACTCGTTACTGAAAAAAGTAACGCCGTTACTTATAACGCTGTTATTCCCATCACTTTACATAAATAGCACAATAACAGATAGTTAATAGCATGATGTACAAGATGGCGCCGAGTATGGCAGCCTTGTCGCGAGCTCCCCCAAGCAACAGCTTTTTTCTGTGTTTAATTTTACTTTTCCTTCATTTTTTCGCGAGTAGCACATGTCTCCTTGTGTACGACCGACAAACCTTACTGGACATAAAAGACGGTCTTTCTTATAACTTTCCGGAGTTCAAGTTTTGCAACACGGACGCTCCGTTTGCAGACCCCCCATTCATCTCACCTGAGACGCCTTTGTTCTCTGGCCCTGGAGGCCGCAAACGCCGACGCAGAGGGAGAAGATCTGGCGTTCTGGTTTGACTGAGACGGCGCACTAACAGACCACCGTTACCCAGTTTATTACTGGCTAATGTGCAGTCTCTGGAGAACAAGCTGTGCGAGCTTCGGGCACGGATCTCATTCCAGCGAGAGATGCGGGACTGCTGCGTGATCTGCCTCACAGAAACCTGGCTATCGGACAAGGTACCGGACTCCGCAATACAACTACCGGGGTTTTCCGTGCATCGCGCGGACAGGTCACAGGATCTTACTGGGAAAAGCAGAGGCGGTGGTGTGTGTTTCATGATCAACAACAGCTGGTGTGATTATGCGAACGTGCACCTGGTCAAATCCTCCTGCTCACCGGACCTGGAGTACCTGATGATTAAGTGCCGGCCATTCTGGCTACCGAGGGAATTTACAGCAGTGATTATTACGGCTGTTTACATTCCCCCACAAGCCGACACTGACCGAGCACTCAGGGAACTGTACAGCGCGATCAGCAGCGAGGAAACCGCACACCCAGAGGCAGCGTTTATCACAGCCGGAGACTTTAATAAAGGAAACCTGAAGAAAGTCTCACCCAAACTCCACCAACACATCCATTTTAACACTTGTGGAGATCGGCTACTCGACCACTGCTACACCTCTTTCCGGGATGCGTACAAAGCCCTCCCCCGCGCCCCATTTGGCCAATCAGATCACCGCTCCATCCTGCTCCTGCCCGCCTACAGGCAGAAGCTGAAACAGGAAGCTCCAACCCGGAGGGCGGTGCACTGTTGGACGGACCAATCGGAGTCTGCGCTGCGGGACTGTTTTGATCACGCGGACTGGGAAATGTTTCACGTGGCTGCTAGGGACATTGATGAATACACAGACTCTGTCAGGGTCCTGGGACTGGGCGACCCAGGATCCCTGAGCAGTCATGTATTATATTATTATTATTATTATTATTGCTGTGTATTTTGGTGTTGCTCCCCCTTCCCTGTGCTTGTGTATATGTGTGTGTGGGTGGCTGAGCACTTGTTTATAGGCGGCGTCAGGCCTGGAGGGTGTGGCCCTGCAAGGGGACTGGCCACACCCGAAGCCACACACCTGCTGCTGATCAGGCCTCGTCGGGGGAGCTACTTAAGAGAGTCTTGGAGCTCCCACCGACGCGGGATCATTGCATGAGACTCCACGTTAGTCACACTGTCTAAGTTTAGTCAGAAAGTGTATGCCTGCCATTTCTGAGTGTCCTGACAGCTGCGCTATTGTTTCCCGCAGGAAGAGCGTGGAAGGCACGGAGAGCAGCGAGCACCGGGGGGTGCTGACACGGGAGCAGAGAGCACACGGACTATTCACGGGAGACACGACACGGGAGTCTGGGAGAACACGGGGATTTATTGTTACGTTGTTTTCACTCTGTAAATAAACACTGTTTGCACATAGAGCACCGCGCCTGGGTCCTCCTTCCCCACTCCTTCCACGGTGTGCCATGCCATACCGTGACAGAATGATCCCGCCTCTAATGGACCCAGCGGTCTCCGAGGAGAGGCTCAGGAGGGAAGTTATGGACGAAGTGTACCACCTATGTGAGGTGTGGTGGGAGAAGCCAGCGGAAGGTTTGCGTCACGCCGTGGAGAGGCGGCTGCAGGAGATGCTTTTTAAATTCCCCTGGCTGGTGGACTCCCTTAATTCAGTTGTCCTGGACTTCCTGCTTTCCACCCTCCACCTCCACTCTCCTCCTCAGGCTGCCCACCAGCTCGGACAGCTGGTGGATTCACTGCCTGAGACGCCGGCCCCGACGCCGACACGGAAACGACGTTCGCGCCGCCAGCGTTCCTCACCGCAGCTAGATCCACAGACATCTCAACAGCCGGCTGTGGTGAGTCATATGGACAATTCATCGTCACTCACCTCAACTGTTTACTCTGGGGCTATGTTTATACGGTCAGCTGCCCAGCCGGTAGCCAAAGCGCAGCCCGCGGCCCAGCTGGTCGCTGTACCTCAGCCTATCGCCCGGCTAGTGATCCAGCCGTCACCTGCTGAATCATGCCCCGCGACATCTACCTCACCGCTTACCGTTTCATCCTGTTCACCATCCACATCACACGCTCAGCCATCTTCTCCACCAGCAGCAGCCTCCATTCCACTGCCCACTCCAGCGGCCTTGTCCGGAGAGAGCGGCCTCACCCGCGTCCAACGCCTGATGGACTGGGTAACTCACACCACCAACACAAGGGCAAGAGTGGTGGGGTTAAACGCCATCGAGGCAATCCTGGAGGGAAACCCCTACCTCGGCCAGCTCAAAGGAGTTTCCGCCTGCCTTTGCACCCTGCGTAAAGCCCGGGGGGTAGTGCAAGCTCGGGAAACCTCAGACTTCGTCCAGCTGCAGCAGGAGCTCAGCATGCCCGAGCAGGAGCTCAGCGAGCCGGAGGAGCCCGCACCGCCAGCTGAGGAGCTCAGCGAGCAGGAGGAGCTCAGCATGCCCGAGCAGGAGCTCAGTGAGCCGGAGGAGCCCGCATCGCCAGCTGTGGAGCTCAGCATGCCCGAGCAGGAGCTCGGCGAGCCGGAGGAGCCCGCTCTGCCAGCTGAGGAGCTCAGCGAGCCGGAGGAGGAGCTCTCGCTGCGAGCAGAGGAGGAGCTCTCGCTGCCGGCCGAGGTGGAGCTCTCGCTGCCGGCCGAGGTGGAGCTCTCGCTGCCGGCTGAGGAGGAGCTCTCGCTGCCGGCCGAGGAGGGTCCCGCTCGGCCGGAGGTCAGCGGACCGGAGGGACCTCCACGTCTAGCGCGGCCTCCTCGCCGTCCACGTCCGGTGCGTCCACGTCAGCGATCGGCGCGTCATGGACCTGGTGCCACGCCTCGCTGTTGCTCACCGGAGCAGCGACGTTGCCATCGGACCCGTGGCAGGCCACCAGAACCGTTCCGCCGCCACCGGACCTGTGGCAGGCCGCCGGAGGAGCAGCGCCGCCGCCACCGGACCCGTGGCAGGCCACCAGAACCGTTCCGCCGCCACCGGACCCGTGGCAGGCCACCAGAACCGTTCCGCCGCCACCGGACCTGTGGCAGGCCGCCGGAGGAGCAGCGCCGCCGCCACCGGACCCGTGGCAGGCCACCAGAACCGTTCCGCCGCCACCGGACCCGTGGCAGGCCGCCGGAGGAGCAGCGCCGCCGCCACCGGACCCGTGGCAGGCCCCCTGAACTGTTTTGCTGCTGCTGCCGGACCCGGGGCCGTCCGCCGGAGCTGCTACGTCACCGCCGTTGGGCTCGAGGTAGGCCCCCTGAACTCTCTTGTTGTGTTGATGGGCCGCCTGTGACTGTTTGTGGCGTCTTTTCGTTTTCTTTTTGCACCGCTGCGGGATGCGCGGCCTGACTCTGAGACTGTGGACTGGGTCGGTTTGTGGTTTTGTTGTTTTTGCTTGTTTTGGTTCTGGCCCTCCGTCCTGGTTCCCCCCGCCACCCGCCCTGGGTTGGTTGTGCTGTTTTTTGTTTTTGTTTTGGGGTCGTCGGGAGCCGACCCTTAGAGGGGGGGTACTGTCAGGGTCCTGGGACTGGGCGACCCAGGATCGCTGAGCAGTCATGTATTATATTATTATTATTATTATTATTGCTGTGTATTTTGGTGTTGCTCCCCCTTCCCTGTGCTTGTGTATATGTGTGTGTGGGTGGCTGAGCACTTGTTTATAGGCGGCGTCAGGCCTGGAGGGTGTGGCCCTGCAAGGGGACTGGCCACACCCGAAGCCACACACCTGCTGCTGATCAGGCCTCGTCGGGGGAGCTACTTAAGAGAGTCTTGGAGCTCCCACCGACGCGGGATCATTGCATGAGACTCCACGTTAGTCACACTGTCTAAGTTTAGTCAGAAAGTGTATGCCTGCCATTTCTGAGTGTCCTGACAGCTGCGCTATTGTTTCCCGCAGGAAGAGCGTGGAAGGCACGGAGAGCAGCGAGCACCGGGGGGTGCTGACACGGGAGCAGAGAGCACACGGACTATTCACGGGAGACACGACACGGGAGTCTGGGAGAACACGGGGATTTATTGTTACGTTGTTTTCACTCTGTAAATAAACACTGTTTGTACATAGAGCACCGCGCCTGGGTCCTCCTTCCCCACTCCTTCCACGGTGTGCCATGCCATACCGTGACAGACTCCGTCTGCGGATTTATCAGGAAATGCGTGGAAGATGTCGTCCCATCCAGAACAGTTAAATCCTTCCCAAATCAAAAACCCTGGATTAACGGAGATGTTCGCGCGGCACAGAGCACCGCCTTTGCCTCCGCGAACACATCGAACTACAAACACGCACATTACCAACTCCGGAAGACGATCAAAGCAGCCAAACGTGAGTACAGGGACAGGGTGGAGCAACAGTTTGACAACCCTCGGAGTATGTGGCAGGGACTAAACACGATCACAGACTTTAGAGGGAAAACCAGCACACCACAGACCACGGCCTCTCTGTGTGAGGATCTAAACGTATTCTACGCTAGATTCGACACAGCGAACACCATGAGACCGGACAGTGTGCGCACCGCGGATGACGTCAGTGCGCACACTGTGTCTGAGGAGGATGTGCGGAGGTGCTTCAGGAAGGTGAACGCACGCAAAGCTACTGGTCCGGACGGGATTCCCGGCCGCGTCCTCAAGTCATGCGCGGCTCAGCTGGCTGGAGTGTTCACGCACATCTTCAACCTTTCCCTCTCTCTGTCTGTAGTCCCAGCCTGCTTCAAAATGGCCACCATCGTCCCTGTACCCAAATCCTCCACCATCTCCTCATTGAACGACTGGCGACATGTAGCCCTGACCCCCATCGTGAGCAAATGCTTCGAGAAGCTGGTCAGGGACTTCATCTGCTCTGCACTACCCGACTCACTGGACCCTCTACAGTTCGCATACCGCCACAACAGGTCCACTGATGATGCCATAGCCCTGACACTACATACTGCCCTGTCACACCTGGAGAAGAGAGACATGTATGTGAGAATGCTGTTTGTAGATTACAGCTCAGCATTCAATACCATCGTTCCCGCGAAGCTGGACAGGAAACTGCAGGATAGCTCCCTCTGCAGCTGGATCCTTAGCTTCCTGTCTGACAGACGCCAAGTGGTCAGACTGGGCAACATCACCTCATCCCCCGTCACACTGAACACTGGTGCTCCACAGGGGTGTGTACTGAGCCCTCTCCTGTACTCACTCTACACCCACGACTGCACGGCCACTAACAACTCCAACATCATTGTGAAGTTTGCGGACGACACTACAGTGGTGGGTCTTATCACCAACAGTGATGAGACAGCTTACAGGGAGGAGGTCAGCGCCCTGACCCACTGGTGTCAAGACAACCATCTCACCCTCAACGTCGCAAAGACAAAGGAGTTGATAGTGGACTTCCGGAGGTGCAGAGAAGTACACACCCCCATCACCATCAACGGCGCTGCTGTGGAGAGAGTGAGCAGCTTCCGGTTCCTTGGTGTACATCTGGCTGAGGATCTTACGTGGTCAGTACACACAAACAAAACAGTGAAGAAGGCGCAGCAGCGCCTCTTCTTTCTCAGGAGACTGAAAAGATTCGGCATGAGCCCCCGCATCCTCAGGACCGTCTATCACTGTGCCATTGAGAGCATCCTCACTGGATGCATCACCACCTGGTATGGCAACAGCACCGCCTACAACTGCAAAGCTCTCCAGCGAGTAGTGCGGTGCTCTGAACGGATAATTGGAGGTGAGCTTCCCTCCCTCCAAGACATCTACAGGAAGCGCTGCCTGAGGAAAGCGGGGAGGATCATCAAGGACTCCAGTCACCCCAGCCATAAACTGTTCAGACTACTTCCATCAGGAAGGAGGTTCTGCAGCATCCGGTCCCGCACCAGCAGACTGAGAGACAGCTTTTTCCATCAGGCCATCAGACTGCTGAACACTTCATAGACACCTCAGCTTCACTACTGAACTTTAACATTATGCACTCCATACTGTACAGTAACGCCACTGTTTTGCACATGTCTCACTCTGTATATTTTATTTTATATATTTTATTTATTGTTTACTCTATTTAATTTGTAAAATATGTGTACACACACACACACACACGTAGAAAAATATTTAGTATACACATCCAGAAATGCATATACTATTATATATTGTACATATATTTATTAGTTTCAGATGTAGCCATTCTTGTATTTTGCTTGTTTACATTATTGTATTTTGCACAACTCTGTTGCTTGTGAAGCTCGCACACAAGAATTTCACTCACATGTGCTGTACCAATGTACCTGCACATGTGATGTGACAATAAAAGTGATTTGATTTGATTAGAGTTTATTCCTGGTGCTTCAGCTCACCCTGCTGGTTAATACATCACTTGTCCAATGCACATTTACAATCACATTGACTACATTCATCCATCAGTATTTTTTTCCAGTGTTTTTTGGATATGTGTGGTACCCCCTAAGGATCAAATAATTATGGGGACAAATGCCCATCGCCATGTGTTTGAAGGCATTTTTGAGGCTCAAAATGTGGTTTTAATGTCAGGGTTACAATTAGGTTATTAGGTAATGTGCAATTCACTTGTATTTTTATTTTTATTCCTATTTATTCTATTTATCCCCTTTATATATTTTATTTATATATGTGTATATATATATATATAATATTCTGTAACTCTGTAACTTCTGTCGGTGCTGTGCTTTTGGAAACCGAATTTCCCAGAGGAACCCACCCGAGGGATTAATAAAGTTTTATCTTATCTTATCTTAGGTTATGGTTAGATATAGTCTAAGGGTTAGGGAATTATATGTCCTGACTAAGATATGAAAATGTGTGTGTGTGTGTGTGTGTGTGTGTGTGTGTGTGTGTGTGTGTGTGTGTGTGTGTGTGTGTGTGTGACCTACTATACTCACCTGCAGAATTAGAACAGATATTTCTCGTGCAGTGGCGGGTAGGTAGGATTTTCTCACAATGACATTAACAGCTTATGCAAGATACACTGAAAAAAAGGGACTGGCCATCTCTTGGATTTATGTAAGCATCTTGCATGTATTTAACACAATTGCCTCGTGTTTTAAAGATAAATGTAACTATATAGTGTAAAAACTACATGATATGCAGAAAGGGTGTATTAAATTGTTTATATCATGTTCAGGTGAAGTAAGTCAATAAGATAGCAACGTTAAATCTCGTGAAACCACGCGTGATTTCATCTCGCGGGCTTTGGATCGTGGTTTAAAAAATGCATCCATCTCAGTCAAGTCGAGCAGCCAACTCTACGTTTTTTGGTATGTCTTGATTTTTTGAATTAATATTTACCATATTTCAGCCAAATGTAGTTAAATGTCTAAAGTGCCGCCATGTAACATGCTAAAAAAGAGCCGTTAGCTTATTTGCTGTTTTATCTGTTATCAAAGAATTGGCGCTTTTTCATTTGAATTTGTCTTTGGCACAAGAGCCGTAATATCACATTAAACCTAATTACGAGGCACTCATAACATAATTTGGTTTTCTGTGTGAATAGATTTGTCAACTGACTCTTCAGTTACATTGTGTATTTACTGCACCGTGGTGTTAGTGAGATTTTGGACATTGAACAGCTTTAGCTAATATCATCAGCGGTATTATGCTAGCTTACATCCCTACCCCTCCTGCCCTCACCTGCTGTCCTTTTGTTTTTGTTTTTGTTTTTGTTGATGCACATTGAGAGACCACATCTATTCTGCATTTCACCAGGAGTCAGCTGATGGATTGTGGGTTCAAGGTGTTATGGTAAGAAAGTATATTCTATTTTCGTTTCTGTAACTTAATTATAATAGGTTTTTTATAATTATTAGGTGCATGCATACTCAAATAGACCACCCTATTAATACAACTGAGAAATCCAAAATCTGCCATAGGTTTGACTTATACCTGTATGTATTGTCAGAAAGGTGATTACTGGACTCACATTAATGCACACTTGAACTAAAATGAGGTTGTAACTTGTGGGTTCTTGGGTTGCAAATCAGAAATAAACATCTTTGGATTTTTTTAATCCCATAAGATCTGGAAACACAGTTTTTATTCAACAAAACATTACTGATTATTAACCAAGCACAGTGCCTGCTGTTATTTCAAAATAATTTTATGTCATTTCAGATGAAATGCAGCATTCCAGTGCATCCCAACCATGCCTTTACAGGTTTCTGACGGAGCTGAGTTTCTCTCTGACAGTCTGCTGAAAGTGTTTGCAAAGTGATCGGGGGAACAGGGCACAAAGCTAAAGGATGTAGCTGCCATGATGACAGTAAGAACTTTAAAATTCTTTAACTACAAAGTGTATATGTATTGCATTAGGTCAGTAAAAGATTTTTATGCTGCATCCATTGAAACAGTCAACTATTACCTGTGAGTACTGATTCCACCGAAAGGATGCCATAATTTTCGTCATGCATTTACTGGCCCACTGAGAAAAATTGATCTTTTTAAAAAAATAAATGTTCTGGAAACTATATATCCATAAAGTTGATGTCAAACAGGAACTTTTGATATTGCTTTGTAGATGCTGGTGTTGCATGTTGACTGGTTTAAGTTTTGGTCTGGGATCATTTTCTTCTGTGCTACTGAAAAGTTCACAAATCTCTGTTTTCTTTGTTATAATACTTTAGGATGACATTAATGCTCAAAGGGAGTCTCATCAAAGTGCTCCGCATCTGTGTGAAAGACAATTGCAACATCTTGGTGCAGGAGTTCATGGTGAGTGTTTTATGAGTAGATTGTGGCTTTGCAACATTTTAAAATGCATTTAGTTATCCACTTGATCCTCATTGGACCAGTTAGGACCAGTAGTCCTCTTTAATAATTTGAAGTTCACATGAGGCCTGGTAGTGAACTCAGCCGCCGGCCCTTGAGGCCCCACCCCTGTATTAGGGGTCACATCAGTGTGAAAAAACTTTAAATTTGTCATTCTAGTGAACAAAGGAAAATCCCACCAATATTTACATTAGCTTTTGTTTGAAAAAAAAAAAAGACCAACAGCTAACCAAATTGTGGGGCTGAAAGTCTAAATTCTAACATCTTCTGAGTGACAAAACCTGGATTTCTGATGGGCCGGTGTCTTTCTAAGAAAAACTAATGTAAAGCATTTGAAATTATGTTTTTCACCCTCTCTTAGAAACTCTGTTAGACCATGAATGGCAGCATGGCAGGCCACTCTTTGGCTATAGCTATTTACTATGTTGCTTGCATTGGTTTAAATTACTCTAACATTAGAACTGGTAGATTCAAAAGAGATGAGTTTAAAAAGGAATCTTAAAGAAATGTTTTGTGTTTAACCAGGACTTGACTGAGGCCACTGCACAGATTGAGAAAACCACAATGAACATCTGTCTCCAGAGGATGCACCAGGCAATGACTTTTCTGACGTTGGCATCATCATCGAGGGTATAGTAGTTCTTCAAGATCTGGATAACGTGACCTTTGCAGTAGCCATGCTGTTTGGACCTTTTTTATTCCTTCAATATGAGTTACCCATCACAACTCTGCTACACTTTTGAGGTGATTCAAAGGGTGGTAATGGAGTTGGAAGCAACTCAGCTCTCAAGAAAAGCTCACAACTAAGACAAAACTGCTCCTGCAACGAAGCTCACTGTTATGCATGTGAGGTGACCAGCTCTAGGTGAGAAGACATTTAAATCTCACACTTGTTCTGCTGCATTTTTGAAGCTCAATTCCAGGAACAGATCGCAGGGTTCATTTTTATATACACTGCAACTGCCATGAGGACGAGCCGTTTTTTTGTTGTTGTTGTTGTTTGTTTTTCCTTTTGCTCTGTACAAGTTCTCTGTCTGTTTGGCAGCATTTTTAAATTTCTCTTTGTATTTTTTCTTTCTTTTACTAGTGAAGAGATGTAGCATGAACAGTTATGCAGTCTAAATATCCCATATGGGCCGTGTGAAATGGTATTTTCAGTTTCATTCAGTTGAAGTAAGGAACGTTGAATATTTCTAAGCTTGCTGTTTTGAACCAAGATGTCACAGTATGATCAGTGCCGTAATTTTTGACAGTCACTGTATCAATGTTATTTTTGCATCTCTTGAATAAAGGTTTTGACCTGCAAGTGCTAATTTCTTTAGTTATTGGGGTAAAATGGGTAATGTTAATAGGAAGGTGTTTGCCAATTCAGTAACCTAATTTAATGTTAATGGAAACTAACATTACCTCAAATTGTTTAGTTATAATTGTTGTTTAACTGATTCTTGACGTCAGAGGCCTTAAATAGAATGTTTTGTATTGTTCTTTCCCAACATTTTTCAAAAGAAAGAGTCTAATTTCTTTGCTGTGATTGATTTCAGAGAACACGGAAGAACTGACATTATTTAACTGTTGGTTTATATAGATTCAGTAGTGGAGTAATGTCAGTTTAATTCTTTACCTACTGTCAATGCAGTGAAATTAGACATTTTGTTTTGAAAGGTTACTGGTGGATGCCAGCAACCATCTTGGAAGAGAACAATATAATCTGTTATAAGGCCTCCATTTGAAAATTGTGTATTTGATACTAGAATATAATAGCAAAATGTAATTTGAAGATAACATGTAGTATTTAAGTGACCAAGTAGTATTGGGTAAAAGTTATTGAATGGTGTTGGGATAAAGTGAGAAAATTGTGAAGGATTAAAATATTTCAAGAGCTCAAATTACTTCATCAAAACATGTTTAAGTCACATTTTATCAACACAAATTGCACAGGTTTATTGAACATGTATAAATTGTGTTAATTTAACTCAATTGTTTAAGTTGCTGCCAAAGCAAAACATCTGTGTGCAACAAATGTCCACCATTGAATTAAGTAAATCCAACAACATATTTTTTTCAGTGTAGGGGAGGAGCAAACTTATAAAAGCTTCCATGACCCCCTTCTATTTAAATCATTAGTCTTGGTGCACGGTGTACTGTGCAATCTCTATGTTCTCTAAAAAAAATTCCTCTGGGAACAGATTTACTGTCAATGAAATTTTGGCACAAGTCTTTGACAGTGAAAGTGACATAGAAGTGAATGTGTTTGAGACAGAGGATTGTGTTGAGGAGGACGCCGATTTTGAGGAATTCTCATCCGATGAGAATCCCCCAACCCGTTTGTGGCACATTAGTGTATGTGAGGGGGCAGACTCCTCACACTGAAAAAAATATGTTGTTGGATTTACTTAATTCAATGGTGGACATTTGTTGCACACAGATGCTTTGGCAGCAAATGAAAAAATTGTGTTAAATTAACACAAGTTATTCGCTTTCAATAAACCTATAAATTTTGTCTTGATAAAATGTGAATGAGACATGTTCTGTTGAAGTAATTTGAAGTCTTGGAATATTTTATTCTTTCATAATTTTCTCACTTTAATCCAACACTATTGAGTAACTTTTACCCAACACTAATTGGTCACTTAAATACTACACGTTATCTTCGTTTAACAATGTGTTATTATATTCTAGTATCAAGTACACATTTTTTAATGTAAGCTTTATAACATATCGCACTCTTTCTTTCAAGATGGTAACCTGAGTGGGGAGAAAAAATAAATAAACTAAAAGGTCTAATATCTATGCCATGATTGACTTGACAAAACACAGAAAAACACAGGTTACCTCTTTGAAAGAGAACAGTAATACAAAAAATTCTGCTTAAGGTTTTAAGATTAAATGAACAATTACAATTGTAAATAATTTAACATAATGTTAGTTACCATTAATTCTAAAATTACTGGATTGGGAAACACCTACCTATTAACCTTATCATTAACATTATGCATTTTGCCCTAATTACTAAAAAAAGAAAAAAATACCACTTGCAAGTCAAAACCTTTATTAAAGAGCCACAGAAATAACAGTGATAGAGTGACTTAAAAAAAATTAACAAATACGAAAAAAGTTTCAAAAATTCCAGCAATGATCATACTGAAACATCTTGGTTTAAAAGATAAAACCATCAAAGCAATCTTAGACCAACTAAATTAAACCTAAAATGCTGTTTCACACAGCCATGATGGGACTATTTGGGGTGAACAATCCTACATTTCTTCACTTTTAAAAACAAATAAACCAAAATCTAAAAATGCTGCCAATTAGAAAACTTGAACAGAGAGCAAAAAGGAAAAAACAAAACCAAGCCAGGCCCCATCTATATGGCATTTACAAAGTACACAATAGTGAACATTTGTCGTTGATATCGAACCTCCAAAATGCAGGAGAACAAGTGAGAGAGCAAACCACCTCACATGCCGAGCAACAGTGAACTTTCTTTACATGAGCAGTTTTGTCTTTAAATTTTGGGCTTTTCTTGAGAGCTGAGTTGCATCCAATTCCATTACCACCTTCTGAATGACCTCAAAGGTGTAGCGGAGCTGTGATGGGTAACTCATGTTCAACGAGTAAAACAGTCCAAAAAGCATGGCAACTGCAAGGGCCACACTATCCAAATCCTGAAGAACCACCACACCCTCGATGATGATGCCAACATCAGGACAGTCATTGCCTGGCGTATCTCTGGAGACATAAATGCCCACCGTTGTTTTCTCTATAGCAGTCAGTGCAGTGGCCTCGGTCATGTCCTGGTTAAAGATAAAACATTTCTTTAAGATTCCTTTTTTAGGCAAATCCTCTTTTTTACATGCAGTGCCCTGTCCTGCTGCCATTCATGATCTGTTTCTAAACGGAAAAAAAAAACAACAACAAATAGAACACACACGCACAAAGTTTGTTTTTGTTTTTTTCAAATGAAGGGCATTCAAGGTCTACATTAGTCTTTTGTTAGAAAGACATTGGCCCACCAGCAAGCCAGGCTATGTCACTCAGAAGAATTTAGATTTTCTTTCAGCCTCACAGTTGGGCAATTTTTTTTTCCAAACAAAAGCGATGTAGCGAACAAGTTTAACCTTTTGTTTTAATCTCAGTGTTAGAATCTCTTTGCCATATTATTAAAGAGGACTACTAGGCCTGCCTAGTCCAAGGAGAATTAAATGGCTATCTGAATACATTTTGAAAAACGTTGCAAAGCCACAATCTACTCATAAAACACTCACCATGTACTCCTGCACCAAGATGTCAGGATTTTCATTCAGATAGAAGCACAGTCCTTTGATGAGGGACTCCCTTCGAGCATCAATGTCATCCTTAAGAATTATAACAAAGAAAAAAATAGATACATTTTCAGTAGCATAGAAGAAAGTGATCAAAGACAGTGTTTTTGAACCAGTCATCAACATGCAACACCAGCAAAACAATTTTCAAAAGTTTGACATGATTTTTAAGGAGTGGACTAAATAGTTTCCAGATCATATAAAAAAGATAAATTTTTCACAGTGGGACACTAAATGCATGACAAAAATGATAGGGTCCTTTCAGTAGAATTGGTACTCACAAGTAAAAGTTGAGCTTTGCAAAGGATGCAACGTATAAATCTTTTACTGACCTAATGCAATGCATATACACTTTGTAGTTAAATCATTTAAAAGTTCTTACTGTCATCATGGCAGTTACATCCTTTATCTTCCTGCCCTGCTCCCCTGATTGCGTTGCAAACACTTTCAGGAGACTTTAGGAGAGATAGTCAAGCTGCGACAGAAACCTTGACTGTAAAGTCATGGTTGTGATGCATTTGAACTCTGCGTTTATCTGAAACAACGTGAAATTATTTTAAAATAATGGCTGGTATAGAGCATAGTTCTTCATCTGGACTCTGCTATGCAATATATGGACACACATCCTAATAAAGTCAAGCACTCCCATATAAAAAAGAAATAGAAAAAACTTATTAAAGACTTGCATCAGATTTGGCTTGCTTGATATAGTAAATCACATAAGGCTTATATGATTTACTCATGAAAGTGGCCACTTTCATATATTATTTTAGTAAGTATCCAAAAGTTTCATTTATATAATTTTTCAAGGGATCTTATAGCTGTTTTCTCTCTTGTATGCTTTTCATACAAGTTTCACACAAGACAGATACAAACTTTAGAATATTTATATATATCTTTTCCATATGGACTACCTTTACACATTAACACATCTATGACACAACTAGTTAATCCTCTCGAGGCAGGCGTTGCCGATTTGCAACAGTTAAAAACTAACAACCTGATTACCCCACATACATATTTTATGAGGGGTTTTTTTACTCAGAAGTACCACTGCGGGACTTGGTTGTGCATTAGCAACAAAAACTTAATTTGAGCCTGAGAGGTTTAATGCATTTTTTTTTTTGCTGTCCTCTTTTCCGTACTTAAATTACCTCTGCTGGGAAGAAAAGAGCTGGCCATCTCTCTTGTACATTTCTGATCATGGGAGCATCAAAAATGACTTCTTGTCTTCTCAATGCATATGTTCTGTTCATTTTATCCATGACTGTCTCTCTGTTGTTGCGCCTCTTCACATCGGAAAGGAGTTCAACCCTCATCTTCTCAAGGGACTGTTCACTTTCTCCAAGTGGAAAAGAGGGGCAGTAATCCACTTCACCCCTCTATGGTCGCTTAACGGCAGAAGCAGGGGAACATTTCTCAGCTGGCTTATTTTTCAAAGAATTCACACATACTTCAGGACATCCTATTTTGCGGAGATGTGTGCGGTAGTTTGATAACTTGTATTTGAGGCTCAACTTCCATCCCGCATAGCCACTGTGTGAGCCTTTTTCTTTTAAACATGGATGCTTCAGGATGAGTGCCTCTGCAACTTGGTCAAACTTACTGTCTGTGAGGTAGACTGTGTGCTTGACTACCTCCTGGATTAAACCCTCCAAAATGTCGGACTTCAGCTTTGGATCAGGGATCAGCAGCATCCCATTTTCTTTGAAAGCTACATGGGCCTGCGCAAGCTTAATTTCAGCATCATATGTGAAACGGGGAATGCAGAACAAATCTGGCCACGAAGACCGTGATGATGTAGACTCTGGAGATGAAAGAGTCACGGTGCTGTCACCAGAAGTAGATGTGTCATCAAGAGCACTGGTTGATGGAAAAGAAAATGTGTCTTCACCTTGGTCTTGAGGTTGGAAGGGTGGTTATACAATTTTGATTGTCACTTTGTCTTGGATTTCTTCCCAAAAAGTGTGTCCATGAACTGCAATCGGAAGGGTTCCATTATTTTGCACTGAGTCTTTATTTCAGCTTCCAGTTCAGCAACAGTTGAAGGCAGACCAGCAGAAATCATGACCCTCTGACTACTGTCTGGTCCAAGGATAACTCTGAGAATAGCTGGAGCTGTCATGGTCATTCTTCACTGTCTGTTAGGAAAGAATAGGAAAATGTAATTACAATCAGTTTTATAACAAACCTCATATTTTATCATTATAACACTATAACAACTTAACTCTGGGGAAAAAAAAAAACACCAGTTAGTGTGCCCAAGGTATCCCATACACATTTATATGTGACAGCACCGTGCACACTTTTTCAACAGTCCTTCCTTATCTTTAATCACATCCACCAGTGCATGATGTTGCCAATTCCATCACCATTTCCCACGCAAACAAGGTTAAACATGGAGGTACAACATACTTATCACCCAGCACAATTTTTTTTAAATGATCTTACCCAAAGACACAGATTGATCTCTTCAAGGTCACCATCTGCATACCTCCAACTGCATAGGCAGCCAGTGGGTATTCATCAGCCAGTTCCGAGACTTCCACAAGAGCAAGTTCTCGTGCAGGTGATGGAGTCAGCTGAAAGGCTCCATAATGCTCACAATACCATCCACACAGCAGTTTTAACACAAAAAATAGTCACTGCTGCAAAATGCATATTTGATGGATTTCCCCAAATTCAGGCAAGCCACCACAAGAACCTTATGCCGCTATCATACCAGGCCTGTATTGTATTCCCTTACTACAAACATTTTTTGCAATGTGTATTTCAGATACAAAAGGATTTCTCTGTTTGAAAGCTTGAGCTAGCTCTTCCTTTAAAACATCTAATGGGACAGTGGATGCTTCTGACACATCCAGCAGTGATTTATCAATACTTGGAGAGGACAGGTGATAACCAATCATAAACTGATGCTTCACAGCCAAAGACAGAGGGACGTTTTTAAAACAACTGGTGTGTTTCATAATCTTTTTAAAGAAACTGTGCTTAGCCTCAAATCTAATGGTCCAAAGTCCCACGAGAGGCCCAAAAAGCTGAATTAGTTGTGGGTAATGCTCTATGTAGTGGTGTTTAGGCAGCAATTTGTTGTTAGGAAACACCTCTTGATACCTTTGTCGATGATCTGAAATTTTGCTCTCAAGGTAAGCAATAGACTCTTCACTGTGAAGTGGAGAAACCACTAGCTCAACAATCTGTTTTAGATCCAACAAGACCTGCCATACTGCCTCATGTTCAGGGACTTTGGGGCCTATCAGAAATGGGAGTAGTCTTAACAAGCACCAGTTTTCATGGGCATTGCCCCCTATGGTTTTCCTGCTTGAAAGATTTTGTGGCAAAGCATGAGGCTTATTGGTTTTGTCTGTCCACTTGTATGGGAATGCAATATGGAATTGTTTATATCATCCAAGGAGATATATTTCTTTGATATCAGTAACTTGAGGCAATGTGCTATTTCAACAGGCACAATGCCTTCAAAGAGATCATGGGCAATGTCAGGAGGGTAGCCACTGACAACATGAAACTGAGAAAGTGCTCCAGTAAAAGGACAGCCTCTTTTAACTCCAAAATAGCTAGTGCCACTATCTATGGCTGCTCTGACATGGGTTTCATGTGTTTCTTTTGTTCTGAGAATGAAAGTTCCTGACCTGACCTCATGTGACTGAATGTCTGAAGCAGTTGCTGTACAAAAACAACAAATGAAGGGGCCTGTAAAGTTCTCAACAAAGCCTGCTATTCCATGTGCTCCTAAATTGTCAGCAGCAATAATCTGCACTGTCCTCTTCAGAGATTTGTCCAGTTGAGGGACAAAAATTCCATCAACTTCCAAAGACCTTAGGTCGTGTAATAGGGGCTCTAATACCTTGTCATACCCAAATGATTTTACGTTGTCAGTTTTGCACAAAATGCACAGGAAAATTGAGGATAAATTAGAATGAGAATCTGGGGGTAGATTATTCAGTACCCAGTACACAGCACAAAGTTTGTGAGTTTTGCGGGAGGTGCCCAAAGGGTTACAGACCTCAAAGTCATCAGCGTACAAAGTTATGGATAAACTTAGCTCTTCCCCTGAAAACAAAGTGTTTTCCTTACAATGCAGACCATCCTTATAAGACCTGTACAATATTTCTTTTCCTATCAAAGTCTCCCTTCGTGTTTCATGAATTCTAACTATCTTGTCCACAATATCTTTCCTACTCAGCAGCACTCGCAGGGATTCTAGGATGGGAATATACTGCAATGTTTTGTTTTCTTTCACATCTAAAATATATTCAACTGGTTCAACAACATTAAAAATTTCCTTGTAATATTGATTACGTTGATATGAAGAACTCAATGGCCCACCCTTTTCTATGGCCTTATTTAGAGGATTTGCTAACCACAGAGAAGTAGTGATTTCCTCTATGACAGCTCTGTCAACTTGAAGGTTGTTCTTCTTAAAAATGTCCACTAGAACACCTTCAGCATGAGATTTTGAGAGACAGTCGCTTAAGTGATGAAGTTCTACCAAAAAAATCATTAATTGCTCTGCTTGGTACATTAGAAAAATGTTCCAATTTTAATAAAGCTGCTGCCAAACTGTGCTCAATTACATTGGGGAGGTCATGTGAAGCATCAGCACTGCTACCAGACTGAGCACCCTCACCAGTGTGTTCATCAAAGGTACTGGAGGCAGATTCTGGATAAGCAACTGTGTCTGATACTACTTACTATTCCTGGTTTAAGATTTTTTACTGAATAACACCTGTGTTTCCTACTCTTGTGGGATCTAAAAGATCCGAAGACATTTGTTTTGAATTTGCAGTCCAAAAACATACAAGTTACAACCTCATTTTTCTTCAAGTGTGCATGTGAGTCCAGTAATCTCTCTCAGACACAAGATCCTTACAAGAACACAAATGACAGCTATGTACATCCCTGTGACTGATGACTATTTTTAACAACGTGGCATCTATTCAAATGAATTAATAGTGCATTCCATGTTTTAAAACTGCATGGACAGCTTGCATGAACACATGGAATACGATTATTATTTCCAAAGTGCCTATGTCTCACTCGATAATGTTTCAGAATATGTGACCTACTTGGAAAAACGGAAGGGCAGGTCTTACATTGCCACATTTACTATGTCACTGCAACACTTCTAGCACCATTCACTGTAAAAGAGAAAATAAAGAAGGAGTGAGGTGTAGTGAGGATGAACCTTTAAATCTAATGATGATTCTCTAAATTACGTATGACAAGCAATTCACAAAGTGTAATATTAATAACCCAATTTTTGGACAGAGTTAAACAAACTACTGATTGCAAAGAGATTGCATAAATGATAGCTGTACTTAGAATTCATATATTTAATAATGCTTGAGTGTACTGTACTGCATATATTTGCATATTATCTGTATCATAATTAATTACGAAAACTTTGACAAAATACAATGTCACGTTCTTACCACAACAACTCAAACCCCCGATCCAGCAGCTTACTTCAAGTGAAATGCGAATAGACTTTGTCTCTCAATCTGCAGCAAAAAAAAAAAAAGGCGTTGAGGGGCGTAAGCTAACTTAATGCCGCCGATTACATTAGCAGAGGTGGTTTGATAGTAGGGCTGGGTATCGTCACTGATTTCTAGAATCGATTCAATTCCGATTCACAAGGTCCCGAATCGATTCGATCCACGATTCGATTTAATTCGATTCGATTCGATTCAATTTAAATCTGGGAAATTTTGACAGTCAGAAATATAATTCAGATCAGTACATTTACATATTTTTGTATCTATAAAAAGGAAGCTGACACTCGCAAGACTTTATCCAAGCTGTGAGCATCACAGCAGATGCCTTTGTGTCAAAGTAGCTGAAGATAAAACACAGAAAAACATGTAGGTGATTTTCCTGGCCTGGGATTTTATAAAAATATTCTGCAGTACATCGAAAACGAAAGAAAACCATTAATTAATGAACATTACCTCTGACGTTACAGCGGTTTTATTAGAGACACGGCTAAGCATTTTGCATTTTGAATAATTTTAAAAAGTTTAAATTTGTTCAGTATTGAACAGCAGAAATGAGGTTTTCTTTTCGGAAGAATGTAAAAGGGAAAAAAACAGCGGCCGACAGCGCTGTAAGCAACAGTAGACTTGTGCGTAACAAGCAAGCGAATAATGAAGAAAGCAAAACTGTTCGAGAGAGAGAGAGAAAGAGAGAGGGAGAGGGAGAGAGGGAGAGAGAGAGAGCTGCGCATCGCAATGGAAGCAAAACAGTAAAAGAGTGAATTCATGACGATGTTTATGTGAAGCGTTTGGATCTTCTTTTGCTGCTGGTTCGGTCAATATTGTTTGGAGAGAGATCAAACTAACAGCCTTAGAATCAGCGCATAAAGGGCGTGAACACAAAGCGCGGACCCGGATCAGCGAGCTGTCGGCTTTCACTTTCAGCCCCGACTGTGAGAAAGGCGACATCTAACTGATTCTGATCCGCGGGTCACGCCCTGTGTTTAAGTCTATGTGAAGAATCCCTGTACCTGCTCTCATTTACTGTTTGGTGGTTCTTGAAATTTTGTGAGATGTCACCAGAGATTCTGGCATTTCGGACAAAATAAATTTATATTAAAAAATCGATTCAGGATTTTAATGAATCGATTTTACGTTATCCAAGCCAGAATCGATTTTAATTGATGAATCGATTATAAAAACCCACCCCTATTTGATAGCTACGTCCACACGTACCCGAGTATTTTTGAAAACGCAGATTTTTCTATGCGTTTGTGCTGCTTCTGTTTTAAAGATATTAATGAAAAGGTAAAGGTCAAAAGGTCAACCAGCCCCCCCACATTACCCAAATCAAAGAAAATTGATGTTAAACGTTTGTGCTACGTTTGTGCTGGTTTGTGCTGCAAACATTTTTGTTTGTGCTGCTAACATTTTAAACATTTTAATAAAATAACGTCTTGATGCGTGCTTAATCATCCAGGTAAGTAAATCCCAAAAGGTTGATTCTGTCCATCTGGACATTTTCAGTTGGAGAAACGTTTCGTCACTTATCCAAGTGACTTCTTCGGTCTCAGCTAACTGCAGGTTTCCCCAACCTTATAAACAGTACATTTGCATAGTGAAGGAAACTAGCACCACTGAATGAACAAAGTGCTGGGGGGTTAGTTCCATGATTGTTAGTATGCAAATTCTTATGACCATTGATCAACGACAACTAATCAAAGCCTACTGATCAATGGCCATAAGTACCATTCACAGAAAGTGGGGAATGGCTACAATCACAGCATTGTAGGATGGCGAAAGATTTACCCTTGGGCCCCCCTTCTCGATTCAGAGATGGTCAGCATCCTGACAGCCCGATGGACAAAGCTGTCTCTCAGTCTGTGTGTTCTGGCCCGGAGGCTCTTCAGTATCCTTCCTGATGGCAGCAAACTGAAGACGCTGCTGAAGGGATGAGTGTAGTCACCTGTAATGGAGACGACCTTCCAAATGAGGCAGGTGCATTGTCATTTTTTCCTGCAGAACCCAGTGCAGGAGTCATACCACACAGTGACGCAGCTGGTGAGGATACTCTCAACTGTGCCTCTGTAGAAGGTGCTCATAATGGGGGTTGAATCTCTTGTGCTTCTCAGTTTGCAGAGGAAGTAGAGTCGCTGCTGGTCTTCTCCACATTCAGGGACAGGTTGTTGTTGCTGCACCACTCTGCCAGATGGTTAACTTCACCCCTGTAGTAGAGCTCATCGTGGGTCAGCAGAGTGAAGAGAAGGGGGCTCAACACACATCCTTGGGGAGCCCCCATATTCAGTGTTCTTGGGCTGGAGGTGTTGCTGTCGACCCGTACAATCTGCTGTCTTCCTGTCAAGAAATCTAGCAGCCAGTTATACAGCAAGGTGCTGATCTCCAGCAGATCCAGTTTGTGAATGAGAGGGAATGATGATGCTGAAGGCTGAACTGAAGTCTATGAACAGCACTCTGACATATGAGTCTCTAGTGTTGAGATGCGTGAGGGCTGAGTAAGGGGCAGTTGAAATTCCATCATCACTTGAGCGTTTTGACGAAAGCGATAATTTGATTTGATGCATGACTAACCGTTCAAAGCACTTCATAATGATGGAGGTGAGTTTGACAGGACGGTGGTCCTTAAAGCAGGAGGTAGATGACTTCTTGGGTACAGTAATGATGTTGGAGGCTTTGAGGCACATGGGAACGGCGGTACTGATTTTGGCAAGGGATCTCCACACACTGTCTGGGGATTGTGTCACCACGGTCTGCAGAGTGGGCTTGTAGTCTGTGATGGTTTGTATTCCTTGCCACTGCCTCCAAGTGTCTCTGCTGTCGCTGAAGCTTTGCTGTAGCTGATGCCACGTGACAGGTTTGCCCTTGCTGTTCTTTGGCTCACCTAATTCCTGGCTCTGAAGGCTTGCATTTTTCAACCTTAGGAGCATTTAAACCTGACCTGTGAGCCTTGGTTTCTGATTGGCCCGGACAGTGATAGGCCTGGTGTCACGACCTGCAGGATCGGCAAGGTGCTGATCAGAATCTCTCCACTCCTAGCCCTCCTTCTCTTCTCTTTTTCCCTCTCTCTCCCCCTCTCTACTTCTCTGCCCTGTTTTGCAGGGGGCAGAACTCATGGCAGCTTCACGCCCTCGGTCCACGCCTTCCTGGATTGGGAACACTTGGACCTCATCAGACCAGCTGGTATATTAGAAGGAGGAGATGAGCTGTTCAACGCTGGATTGTTGTGAAGGCTCTTGTCAGTACACGTCTAGCTCAAGTTTCCTGTGCCTCCATCTCAGAGACTTAACGAGTGTTTCTTTGTTCCTAGATTCCCCGTGGTTCCCCGTGTGGAGTGTGGAAGGAGTGACTGGTCGCTAGCGGAGAAGAGAGAGGTTGAACTGAGCGCGTGTGTGATTTCCCCGTTTTCCCTGGAGCCCTGCCCCTCACGTCTTGTATATAGCACTAACCCCACACTGTCTGTACATACACTTGGTCAAGATCTGTAAATAAACAGTCTCTGTTTAAATGCTACTCAGGAGTCCTGCTAGTGGATCCTCTAAGCAACCCGTGACACCTGGTCTCTGTGACATCATCGATGCATTTTGGGATGTAGGCAGTAACAGTTTCTGTATATTCCTTAAAGTCTGTGGTGTTGTCGTGTGTGGCAGCCTGTGGTGGAAAAGCAGTCTTGCAGTGCCTCTGAGGACCCTTCTGGCCACACCTGTACCTGCTTACGAACTGGTTTGGTGACTTTGACCAGGGGCCTGGGGGAACCCATGGCACACCTAGGTTTCTGCCTGTACTGACCCTTATGCAAAATAAGTGGAATTAAGACACAGTTCCAAAAGCAAACACAACTGATCAGTGCTGAGAGTGGTCCTGTTGCTGAGGTTGGGGTGATCCTGTAATCTCTTATGAACTACCTCCAACGCTTCTATGACTGGGATGCAAGTGAAGACAGATGTAACATCTCTCTCTCACTGTACATGTACTGTTTATAAAATTAGGGAAACATAACCTGCACAAACAAAATAATTTGCAGGACAAATGTTTGACATCAATTTTGTTCGATTTGAAGACGGTAGGGGGGGCAACTTCACTCACATGTGTTTATAAGGTTGGGGAAACCTGCAGTCAGCTGAGACCGAAGAAGTCACTTGGATAAGTGACGAAACGTTTCTCCAACTGAAAATGTCCAGATGGACAGAATCAACCTTTTGGGATTTACAGTACTTACCTGGATGATTAAGCACGCATCAAGATGTTATTTTATTAAAATGTTTAAAATGTTAGCAGCACAAACAAAAATGTTTGCAGCACAAACCAGCACAAACGTAGCACAAACGTTTAACATCAATTTTCTTTGATTTGGGTAATGTGGGGGGGCTGGTTGACCTTTTGACCTTTACCTTTTCATTAATATCTTTAAAACAGAAGCAGCACAAACGACAAATTTAGCAGCACAAACCAGCACAAACATAGCACAGTTGATTGACACCAATTTTGTTTGATTCCATTAATGTGGGGGGGCTGGTTGACCTTTGATGACCTCTAGAAATTTCTATTAATATCTTTAAAATGATAGCAGCACAAACGAAACTTTTTGCAGCACAAACCAGCACAAACGTAGCACAAACGTTTGATACCACTTTTGTTGGATTTGGGTAATGTGGGGGGGCTGGTTGACCTCTGACCTCTAGAAATTTTTATTAATATCTTTAAAATGATAGCAGCACAAACGAAACCTTTTGCAGCACAAACCAGCACAAACGTAGCACAAACGTTTGATACCACTTTTGTTGGAATTGAAGAAGGTGGGGGGGCCAACTTCACTCACATCAGTTACTGTCCCTCCACACATACGACTTGGTTCTGCTTCTATGCCCCAGCTTTGTTTACTTTTTCCCACCGAGGCTTCTAGACTTCTGATTGGCCAACATTTCTGCACGGTTAGGAATATATTGCCACCTGTTGCTTTGGCATGTTCATAGCAGCGTTTTCCTTCATTTCTACCTTTATGTGTGGACAGGATTATTTTTTAAAACGAAAACGGAAAATGTCCGTTTTCAAAAATACCCGTGTACGCGTGGACGTAGCCAAAATCTCACCACGGTGCAATACACACTGTTGAATAATGTAACTGAACAGTCATTTTGCAAACTAATTGAAATTCAAGACCAAACAATGTTAGAGTTAAGTTAATTGCAACTTAACGGCTCCTTGTCAAAAAAAAAGAATTCAAATGAAAACACGCCAATTCTTTATTTAACGTTAACGTTACATGGTGACACAATATACATTAAACCACATTTGGGTGTAATTTTGAAAATATTCATTCAGAAAATCAACATATACAGTATACCAAAAAAAAGTAGTGGCAGGCAGCAACTTACCAAAAAAGTAGTGGCAGGCAGCAACTTACCAAAAAAGTAGTGGCGGGCAGCACGACGTTACTGAGATGGCGGCAGTCCTCACCCACGATCAAAAGAACGCAAGATGAAATCACGTGCGATATCGCGAGATTTGACATTGCTTCATTATTGTCTTACTTCACTTGAACGTGATATGAACAAATTAATGTACCTTCTCTGCATATCATGTAGTTTCTACACTAAATAGTTACACCTAACCTTAAAACACGAGGCACTTGTGTTAAATACACGCAAGATGCTAATATAAATCCAAGAGATGGCCAGTCCCTTTTTTTCAGTGCAAGATGGGTGGTGACCATGGTGGCCATTTAGAAGTTGGCCATCTTGGATACAACTTTTGTTTTTTCAATAGGAAGAGGGCCATGTGACACATCAAACTTATTGATAATGTCACAAGAAAAACAATGCTGTGTTTGGTTTCAACGTAACTTTATTCTTTCATGAGTTATTTACAAGTTTCGTGAAACTGGTTCAGTGTTGGATTTGCCAAAATGTGGACGCAAGAAAACTGTCAGTAATGAAGAAAGATCAGTGGCTGTCCTAGCTTCATTCAGCAAGAGCCCACAGCGTAGCACTCGCCGCATGTCACTGGAGAGTGGCATTAGTCGAACATCCCTTCAGCGGATATTAGCTACTCCCAAATGGCACCCTTACAAACTCCAGCTACTGTAGCATCTCAATGAGGATGACCCAGATCGGCGCACAGAATTTGCAGAATGGCCAAAACAAAATTTTGAACAGGACCCTCAGTTCACACAGAAGATTTTGTTCAGTGATGAGGCAAACTTTTATGTGAATGGTGAAGTTAACTAACACAACCACCGCTATTGGTCTGACACTAACCCACATTGGATGGATCACTCCTATTCTGTTGGAACAACAAAAGTGATGGTTTGGTGTGGTATATGGGGTACAACGATAGTGGGTCCATTCTTCATCAATGGAAACCTCAAGGTCACTGGATATTTGAAATTGCTACATGATGATGTGTTTTCCTCTTTATGCACTGAAGCTGGCACGTTCCCTGAGTTTTTCCAGCAAGATGGTGCACCACCACATTATGGGTGCCAGGTCCGAGCATTCCTAGATGAACAGTTTCCTGGGAAGTGGATTGGTCGTCATGGGTCAGTTACATGGCCTCCAGGGTCTCCCGATCTGACCCCCTTAGACTTTTATCTTTGGGATCATCTGAAGGCAATTGTCTATGGCAGTGGTTCCCAAACTTTTTTTGCTAGGCCCCCCTTTGTTTTACAAGAAAAATGTTCGCTCACTCACATGCACAAACACATCCTCCAACCACACACACCCATATTTTGCTCCATTGCGGTTTCTTTCACACCTCAAACATTTAGTAAACAATTAAGAAAATACAAGTAATCTGCAATAAATGACAGGTAGTAATAAAATAAACTACTAACTCGTTTAGGCTACGTCCGCACCTACATGGGTATTTTTGAAAACGCAGCTGTTTCGTCCACACGTAAACGGCGTTTCCTATCACCGAAAACAGAGATTTTTTAAACTCCTTTTTTGCATTTATGTTTGGACGAGGAATACAGAGTTTGTCACGCAACGTCAAAGGTATGTGCCTTTTTACACGTCACGCTGTGCGCCACGTTTACATGAGATGAATTGCAGAATGGGAGATAGAGACAAAATACTGTTACTGTTAATCTTACTATCTTCAAGTTTTACACGCTTACATATACACACGCAGTTACTGTCCCTCCATTTACAAAGGCAGAGGCGTCACGGTGTGATTATTTTACTGTAGTTGTTTTTTTTTCATGTGTAATAATATTCAACATTGCTATCAACACATTTTTCAAAAAATGCCTCTCTGTGCAAAATGGGTTTAAAAACATAAACAACTGCGGTATACTGTTTGTCGTGATTTGAAGAGCCCAGCGGTGCTCCCGACGAAGGGAAAACCAATTCTGCAGGGGAGACCTACCTCGGCACTTATGCAGGTGAAACCAAAGGGAAGATATGCTTCACCATATTTTCTAGTTTTTGGTTTAGAACATAAGTATCAAACTCTGGCCCCTGGGCTCACAGCCTAATTACATTTGGCCCGTGAAGCCATACCAAATTACTATTAGAGCTGGCCTACTGGTATTATACAGCTACTATATATATTGTTTAGTATTAAGCTTTGCTTGTTCCATATTCAGTTTTTCAGCAAAACTTGTTTGAGTCCATAAGAAAAGATTCATTCTTATATCTGGAGGAATAAATATATTTCAATAAATATTAACGTTTGCCCGCGACTTTGTTCCAGTTTTGAATTTTGGCCCACTGTGTATTTGAGTTTGACACCCCTGGCTTAGAATGAAGTTAGTTTGGAAACATATTCAGCTATGCTTCATCTCCTGGTTTGCGTTTCTGTGGGCGCCCCTGTGCTAGCAGTGTCCAAGCGTTTTGTCCCCCCCCCCCCGTTTTCATACTGCGCACCCCCTGCAATGGCTCTGCGCCCCCCCTAGGGGGCGGGCCCCACACTTTAGGAAGGTCTGGTCTATGGTGTGAAGATACGAGATGTTACGTTGAAACCAAGCACACCATTGTTTTTCTTGTGACATTACAAATAAGTTTGATGTGTCACATGGCCCTCTTCCTATTGAAAAAACAAAAGTTTTATCCAAGATGGCCGACTTCTAAATGGCCACCATGGTCACCACCCATATTGAGGAGTTTGCCCCCTCACATATACTAATGTGCCACAAACAGGACTTTAATATCACCAACCATTCCCATGTTATTAAGGTGTATCCATATAAATAGCCCACCTGGTATATACAACGTTCTTCCTCTATGTAATGTTTGAACATTTTGAACTCTTAAATAAATAATAACAAAAAAGAAACACGCCGAGTTGATGGTCTGTTTCTAATGAATTGAAAAGCTGAACATGAATTATCCATGTAGCAAACAAAAAATGTAGTGAGCCGTCATCCTTATATTGCCTGTGGGCTTTTGGAGCATATAGCGGAGCCTTGACCTGAACTTAAAAAATAAATTGGAAAAAGCACTATGTCACTAAATAATGAAAAATAAATAAATATAAATATTTATTTTACCTGGTAAATGGGACTTCTGCTCCTGAACCTCTGTGCACAGCGTTTGCAAATCGGGGCTGTACGAAGTCACTTTCATCTTTACGCAGGGGCAGGGATAGCTCAGTAGGTAAAGTGGTCGCCCCATGATCGGAAGGTCGGAGGTTCGAATCCACTTAACGGCTACCCTGAGGTACCCCTGAGCAAGGTACCATCCCTACACACTGCTCCCCGGGCGCCTGCTTAGTGGGCTGCCCACTGCTTCACTGAGTGAATGGGTCAAATGCAGAGAAAAACAAGTAATTTCCCCATGGGGATCAATAAAGTATCCATTATTATTATTATTATTATTATTAAACTGCCGTCTGTGAGGCGTGAGCGGTGTTTGTTTTTAACATAGTTCATGGTGAAAAATAGCTGCTCACATACATATGTGGATCCGAAGATTGACAGGACTCCAAATGCATATTTCTTCATGTTTATGTAGGTGTTGGGGATGGCATTCCATGTTTCAAATACGAGTTTGTCCGGTCTTTGAAGGTTCTTAATATCACTCCATTTGTGATTCTGAATGGTAGTCAGGTCAGGGGAGTGACTGGGGAAGGTTGATGTATGTTTTTTTTCCTCTCTGATCACAAATGATGCTTGCATTGTGATGACTGCTGTCATGGTCCTGGGCCATGTGGGCCCAGTATTCTTAGTTTTCATGTATTTTTGTATTTTGTTCTTTATTTAGGCCATGCTTCCTGGGTTGATCTGTTACGTTGTTCCCTAAGTGTTTTTCCCTTCATGGCTCTCTCCCCCCTGTGTGCCCTCTATGTATTGATGAGCCCTCGTCTCCCTTTGTGGTTGTTTCATGTTTCCCCAGCCCGTTATGTCTGTGTTTTCCCCGTGCTCTCTCTCCTCCTGTCGGAACCTCTGTGCCTCTACATGTCATGTTCAGTTCACCCCGCCCTGTCTCGTTACGATTATCAGTGTCACCTGTGTTCCCCGTGTGTGCCCACTTTCCTCGTTTACCCTCTGTGTATTTCTGTCTGAGTCTCCCTCTGTTCGGCGTCGTGTTCTCCCTCATGTTGTGTGGATCTCCCTGTGTCTCTCTGCGTATGTTAGTTTACTTTTCCCAGTTTAGTTTTGTATTTCCTATGTTCTGCCATTCCAGCATTAAAGCTGTGATTTTGAGTTCATCCCCGTGTCTGTGAGTTTTGCTATTGGGTCCTTCTCCTGCCTGCCACACAACGTATCATGACAGAAGAACACGACCACAACATGGACCCAGCAGTTCACAACCCCTCCGCGGACCGACAGTACGACGCGACCATGCCGGACCCAGCGACACAAAGACTGGAGATTGTCCGGACAGTGGAGTCGCTATGCGACAAGTGGCTGCACTGTTCCAGTGAGGAGGAACGGGAGGAGTTCGCCCGCCAGGTAGGGGTGTGCGTGTCTGTGTTCCCCTGGTTATGGGAGACGCTGCACCCCCTCGTCAGCGACCTTCTCGTCTCCGCTCTCCGACTCCGTCCGCAGCAGCAGCGGCCCGGTGGGCGTGCACCTTCACCAGAGCCGTGCCATCGCGCCGTTGCCCCGCCGCCTCATGAGCCAGTGGCGGTCAGAGTCGGAACGGTGAGGCTCACCACGGACACACCATTGGCTCACACTTCATCAGCTTCCACATCTTCGCCACCGCCTGCCTGCACGGAGATGCCCGAGGCTGTTGACTTCGGTGAGGAGGAGCGGCAGCAGGTGTTGCGGGCTTATCGGGAGGACGAGCTCCGGTGGAAGCCCTGGCTCATCTCGGAGCAGGACCTCTCACTTGCTGCACAGCCTACCAGCCGCTCGCCGTCTCCAATCCACTTAGACTTTACTTCGCCTGCCTCATTTCTGGCAAGGATGTGGGCGGACGACCGGGAGATCGCCGCTACATCACCCCCTGCATTGGTGCCATCAGCGCCCATCGCGCCAGCTACCAGAAGGGGGCGGCGCCGGCGCCGCCGTGGCACCGCATTAACTCCGGAAATCATGGAGCCCGGTCTCTGTGAGCAGCAGCAAGCAGCTTGCACCCACGTAGAGGAGGAGCTCCGGAGAAAGCCGTGGCCTACCCCCGATTGTCAGCACATCTTTCGGGGAACACGCCTGGCTCTCGGGGGCCCTCGGAGCCGCCAGGGTCTGCAGCCCTTCACAGCTCAGTTAGCTCCCTCGCAGCCACCCTCAGTTCAGTTAGCTCCCTCGCAGCCACCCTCAGTTCAGTCAGCTCCCTCGCAGCCACCCTCAGTTCAGTCAGCTCCCTCGCAGCCACCCTCAGTTCAGTCAGCTCCCTCGCAGCCACCCTCAGTTCAGTCAGCTCCCTCGCAACCACCCTCAGTTCAGTCAGCTCCCTCGCAGCCACCCTCAGTTCAGTCAGCTCCCTCGCAGCCACCCTCAGTTCAGTCAGCTCCCTCGCAGCCACCCTCAGTTCAGTCAGCTACCCTCCTGGAAGCCCCCGCTGCCTGGTATTCTCAGCATCGACATCTTTTCCCGTCAAGGTTTATCGCTAAATCATTCGATCCTCCCTTAAGAGAGAGACTGCGTCCTCGCTGCCTTCACCCCAGTACACCAGTGTCACCTGGGTCTCCAGTAGCTCAGCTCCCAGTGTCACCTACCCCGCAGCCACTTTCAGCTCAGTTTCCAGAGCCACCTGTTTCAGTTCAGGCCCCAGTAGCTCCAGTGCCGCCTGTAGCGCAGGCCCCAGTAGCTCCAGTGCCGCCTGTAGCGCAGGCCCCAGTAGCTCCAGTGCCGCCTGTAGCGCAGGCCCCAGTAGCTCCAGTGCCGCCTGTAGCGCAGGCCCCAGTAGCTCCAGTGCCGCCTGTAGCGCAGGCCCCGATAGCAGTACGGTCCGCTGGTCAGCTTAACATTCAGCCAGGGGTCTCAAATCTCTCTGGCTCTGCATCAGCTCCTGCTGGGAGCTCGGATGAGCTCATCCAAGACTCCGCGGCTCCCACGCCGCCTTCTACCTCATCAGCTGGAGGGTCCGAGGGGCCCGTTCAGCCTCCTGTCTCCGCTGGAGGGTCCGAGGGGCCCGTTCAGCCTCCTGTCTCCGCTGGAGGGTCCGAGGGGCCCGTTCAGCAACCTTCCTCGTCAGCTGGGGGTTCGGGAGAACCGCACCAGCCTCATGCCACGTCAGCTGGAGGGTCCGAGGGGCCCGTTCAGCCTCCTGTCTCCGCTGGAGGGTCCGAGGGGCCCGTTCAGCCTCCTGTCTCCGCTGGAGGGTCCGAGGGGCCCGTTCAGCAACCTTCCTCGTCAGCTGGGGGTTCGGGAGAACCGCACCAGCCTCCTGTCTCAGCTGGAGGGCCCGAGGAGCCCGTCCAGCACCATGCCACACCAGCTGGAGGGCCCGAGGAGCCCATCCAGCCACCTTCTGCTACGCCTGGTCCAGCCTGTGCTTCGTCAGCTGCAGCCTCAGAGCCTTCGTCCGCTGCAGCCTCAGAGCCTTCGTCCGCTGCAGCCTCAGAGCCTTCGTGAGCTGCAGCCTCAGAGCCTTCAGCCTCGCCTGGTCCAGCCTCAGAGCCTTCGTCCGCTGCAGCCTCAGAGCCTTCGTCCGCTGCAGCCTCAGAGCCTTCGTCCGCTGCAGCCTCAGAGCCTTCGTCCGCTGCAGCCTCAGAGCCTTCGTCAGCTGCAGCCTCAGAGCCTTCGTCAGCTGCAGCCTCAGAGCCTTCAGCCTCGCCTGGTCCAGCCTCAGAGCCTTCAGCCTCGCCTGGTCCAGCCTCAGAGCCTTCAGCCTCGCCTGGTCCGGCCTCAGAGCCTTCAGCCTCGCCTGGTCCGGCCTCAGAGCCTTCAGCCTCGCCTGCCGCAGCTCCGGCCTGTGCCTCGTCTGCCGCAGCTTCGGCCTGTACTTCGTCTGGTCCTGTGCCCACCGGGCCATGGCCAGCACGCCTGACACTGGAGAGCCGCCGCTGCCTTCCGCGCGGCCGGCCCCCTGAACTGCTCCGTCGTCTCCTCCGCCGCCGCTGCCTTCCGCGCGGTCGGCCCCCTGAACTGCTCCGTCGTCTCCTTCGCCGCCGCCGCTGCCTTCCGCACGGCCGGCCTCCGGACCAGCTCTGCCACCTGTGCCACCTGCCTGGTCGGCCCCCCGACCGTGTGACTCGTGAACTCTTGTGCCTGTGGGCTCTGGGTCGGCCCCCTGAACTTTATTTTGCCTACGGTCATGTGCTCCTGTGTTTTCTGTTGTTTGTTTTGTTTCCCGTTCTGGTCCCTCCGTCCTGGTCCCCCGCCTCCCGCCCTGGGTGGGTTGTTTTCTGTTTTTGTTTTTGTTTCTCGGGTTTGGGCTGTCGGGAGCCAGCCCTTTAGGGGGGGGTGGTGTCATGGTCCTGGGCCATGTGGGCCCAGTATTCTTAGTTTTCATGTATTTTTGTATTTTGTTCTTTATTTAGGCCATGCTTCCTGGGTTGATCTGTTACGTTGTTCCCTAAGTGTTTTTCCCTTCATGGCTCTCTCCCCCCTGTGTGCCCTCTATGTATTGATGAGCCCTCGTCTCCCTTTGTGGTTGTTTCATGTTTCCCCAGCCCGTTATGTCTGTGTTTTCCCCGTGCTCTCTCTCCTCCTGTCGGAACCTCTGTGCCTCTACATGTCATGTTCAGTTCACCCCACCCTGTCTCGTTACGATTATCAGTGTCACCTGTGTTCCCCGTGTGTGCCCACTTTCCTCGTTTACCCTCTGTGTATTTCTGTCTGAGTCTCCCTCTGTTCGGCGTCGTGTTCTCCCTCATGTTGTGTGGATCTCCCTGTGTCTCTCTGCGTATGTTAGTTTACTTTTCCCAGTTTAGTTTTGTATTTCCTATGTTCTGCCATTCCAGCATTAAAGCTGTGATTTTGAGTTCATCCCCGTGTCTGTGAGTTTTGCTATTGGGTCCTTCTCCTGCCTGCCACACAACGTATCATGACAACTGCAGACTGCAAATTCTCCAAATGTATCACCTCTGATCTCCCTTAAAAGAGGGGAAGTGAGACAGTGTGCCTCCCTGTAAATGGCTAAAACTGTGAGTTTGCGCTCAGACACTAACACCTCCTCCAGCATGTGTAGCGCTGTGCCTCCTCTCCCCTGAAGAGTTGTATTCAGCTTGTTCAGGTTCGCTGTCATGTCCACCATGAAGTGCAGCCTTTCCAGCCACTCTGGCTGTTCCAGCTCAGAAAAGGTGAGCCTTTTGGTGCTCATGAAAGTTTTCATGAGCAGCAAAGGGCATGAAGCAAAGCATTTCAGCACCTCTCCTCTGAACAGCCACAGGACTCTGTTATACAGGAGGAGATCATAGTACGTGCTCTCTACCTCATCCAGCAAGGAATGGAACTTACGGTGATTTAAACCTTTTGCCATTATTTTATAGATAATCTGAATGACAACATTTATGGCCTCTGTGCATTCTGGAAGAAAGGTTTGTGCGCACAATGCCTTTTGGCGCAGGATGCAGTGAAACTGCCATTTTTATGGTTCTGTGTTTGACAGTCTTCACAGAGAGAGGCGTCTCTCTGATTTTCTGCAAAATTTCACTCTTGTTTTTGAATGATTCCTTCATATATTCTCTGTCCGTGAATGGATTCCCATGCCTGACTATTTCCTGAGTGGCAACAAAACTTGCATATGTAGTTGAATTTGCAGACTTCATCCACTTCTTGAATTGATTTTTCCTCAGATCAGCCTTCCTCATTAGTCCCAAAATGCCTTTATTTCCCCTCTCTTCTCCCTCCTGATATTTTTTCAGCAAAGGCTGTGTGTTTATTTTGGAAATGTCTTGCAATATTTGACCTTTTATTGTTAGCCAGTGCCTCTCCACAAATTAGGCATACTGGTAGGCTACTCTCGTCAGAAGTAAATGCAAATGAATCTGCCCAGACATCATTAAATGTTCTATTTTCTTCAGATATTACTCTTTTCTTACATTTCTCCATACTTGGCCTACCTGGTGTTGAAAGACTCTATAAATGCATGGCATTTTGGCGGGTATACTGGCTTCCGTGAGTGTGATGCATATTTTGAGCAATGAAATAAATAAAATATAATTTTATTTTAATATTTCAAGATCACAATAATCTTCCAAATTAGAACTACAATTTAAAAAAAGAACTAACACAAATAAAATACACTTCAATTAAATACCAATTTATTTTCCCAAGCCAGGTGGAGCCACAGGATGAAAGAGCCACATGTGGCTCCGGAGCCCCGGGTTGCCAACCTCTGGTTCAGGGTTACAATAATCATAAGGATTCATTCTAAAGGGCATGGATGTGCACCCAAAATTAGAAAGAAAGTTGGATGAAAGACTTTGAAGATACAATAAATCTAAAATTGAAAATTTGACCTGATGGTGGTGCTAGAGAAAAGGTCATGTCATCACCAAAAACATTACCCAAAAATAGGGTTCATCCTTGTTATCCTTAATGTTGTCAGTAATTTTAAAAGGATTTGAATGCAAACTTTTCAAGATAAATTTATTCTAAATTAAAAGTTTTGCCTGACTAGCCTTATTAAGGGGCTATTTATGTATTCAATAAATAAACAAAGTGCCTGACACAACAATTGTTGTTCAACACTATGTATGTAAACCTTTTTCTTGTGGAAAATATTACCAAGGGTAAAATGTGTTAGTAATATTTGAGAAGAATAGGGGGGGTTAAAGATAAAAGCAGTAAAGTTACTGACAGACTGGTTGTTTGGTTCATCAGCTGACATTCTGGGCAAGATGCACACCACAAAAAACTGTATAATGAATAACCTATACTTACCATTCATCTTGGACATACAACATAATAGCAGTTTATCAGAAAATAATCTCCCCAACAATGCCCAGTCCAACTGGAAATTGTTGTTATGGATCTCCCTAGCCAACGTGCCGATTTCAAACTTTCTCACCGAAAGAATTTAAGATGTCCTTCTTAATTAACAAATAATCCAGTAGGGCTGTGTCAAGCTTTGGTTCTCCTCAGGACTGTGTTCTTTCACCCCTTCTTTTTATTATTTTTATAAGGAAGTGATTATTGACTTCAGACACTGAAAAACTGAGTATAAAGTCAGAGTTGCTCAAAACACTGATGTCCAGATTTATAAGACTGCACTATCTTTGACCATCAACTCAAGTTCGATGTGAAGACAGATTTCATTGTAAAATGGAGTCTATAAAGAATGTATTTGTATAGGAGGCTGAACTCTTGTAATAAGAAAATTTTTTATCGTTCATTTGTTAAAAGTCTTTTAACATTTTCTTTTATTTGCAGTGTTTTGTCTGGTAAGGTAGTAAGGATACAAACTCCCTCAACAGTATTGTTAACACCTGGTCCAAAATCACAGGGGTCAGGCAGACAGATAATGAATGACAGAAAATCAGGTGATAAAGAAGGCAAAAAACATCATTATCCATCCTGAACATGTTTTGTCATCTGAGTTCATGACTTCCTTCTCACAGCTAGCAAGGCAACCACATGAAGATGAGAGAAGTGGATGCAGACAAAGGAGATGAAGGTGGATGTTTAACTGAACACAAGCCTTTATTTGTGGCTGAAATGAAACACTACAAAACAACTAGTTAAAACTTAAACTGGGGACAGCTAAACAAGAAACTGGAAACATAGAACTAAACATCCTGAAACCTGGAAACATAGCTGGTGAGACCCTGGGTAAGAAGAATAGAATGATGAAACACCAGGGATGATACACAGATGCTCTGATGAAGAACAGTGTGTATATTTGGTTTGTGTTTACACAAACCAAATATACACACAAAGTAATGAGGTGAATGCACAACAGGAGGAAGACATGGCTGAACCTAATAGACATGACGAGACAGGGAGGAAGCAAAATAGAATACAATGACATAGGACACGGACTTTGCTTTTTTAGAAAGGATCGAAGCAGAAGAACTTCCTGGTATAACTCTGAAATGCGCCCCTTGAAGCAGAACACTGGTAAGCTGGACAGGAAATGGCATCTCACTAATTTAGACAATCCTCACTTGGCTTGGAAAAGTTGGCTGCTTTATTCAAAAAAAGCCATCTGTGAAACTAAAACATCTCACTATTCATCACAGACTGAAGAAAATAAAAACAATCCTAGATTTTTCTTCGCACTGTAGCAAGGCTGAATTTTAGCATGTATATTTTCCTTTCCATCCAAAGATACAAAATCATATGAGACAAAAGGTCAGGGAAGCTTAATTAATGGACATTCGTCTTCTCAATGTCTGTTACTGATACAGCAGTGACTGATTTTAGTAGGATCAAACTTTCCAGTCATTTCACCAGAACATCTTGCTGCAATGAGTAGACTCACAGGACCCCTGGAGATCTATTACATGTACACCTAAAATTCTCCTTTTGCTTCCATTCTGGGCGCTATTTTCTCATCATTTGTCAAAAATAATAATTGATCATAACAGAAGCTTCAGAAGCTGTGTTCACCATACTTTCTTCAATACAAGTGAAGCAGGTGAGCAGGCAGAGTCCCCAAGCAAAATACACCATAGACAACACATAAGAAACAAACAGCCTTGGAAAAAAAGAAAGCCTCCCCCCCCCCCCAGCAACTATGGCTTATGGAATAATTGCTGTTATTACCTGTCGGCAAACACAACAAATGTGTCCGCCAGACAGAAAAAGATGCAAAACTATCACCAGTGCTGTATAATCGATAATCAATTTATTCATTATAAACTGAAAAAAGAACAAAAGAACACGTTGACTCTTCACATTAGATTCAATCACAGAAGTCCACCTTTATACAGTCTAGGTGTTGAAAACTAGCCATGATAGCATGTTCTTATAGCTTGGTGAATTCAGCTGGCTAAATCCACAAAGAGAAGCAGCACAGGTCAGATGATCAGGGCTGAGCCAAGCACCACCACTCACATCCTGGGCCATCTGATCTCAGGAATTCGCATGATAAGGTGGGGCCAGGTTTCACAATGAACTCACCCGAAACTCTGGCTGATTGGGACCCACACCCAGTTTCACACCTTGGCTCAGTGGATTAGAGGATCATCAGGGGGTCCTTTTGTCCCTCTGTGGGGGGATACTCCCACTAGGTTTATATCTGGGACTCCTCACCATTTGACCTTAGAACTGAAGAAGCTTCTCGGATGAGAGGTGAAACGTCTTCAAGTAACTTAAAGAAGTCCAGACGCTTTTCTTTGCAAGCTCCTTTGAATTCAGCTTTGATATTAATAAGTTTTTTGGGTTCATTGAGAACATGGTTGTTGTTCAATAATAAAATTATTCCTCAAAAATACAACTTGCCTAATAATAATAGATTGGATTTATATATATTTCATTTCAAGGCACCCAAAGCGCTTTACAATGCCACTATTCATTCACTCTCACATTCACACACTGGTGGAGGCAGCTACGGTTGTAGCCACAGCTGCCCTGGGGCAGGCTGACAGAAGCGAGGCTGCCATATCGCGCCATCGGCCCCTCTGGCCAACACCAGTAGGCGGTAGGGTAAAGTGTCTTACCCAAGGACACAACGACTAGGACAGAGAGCCCGGGGACCGAACCGGCGACCTTCCGGTTACAGATACGCTTCCCAACCCCCTGAGCCACAGTCGCCTGAACGGTCTGCACTCCCTGTACAGTGTTATCTTCATTTTAGATGTCAAAAAGTATTTGCGGCTCCCAGTGTTTTCTTTTCTGTGGAAACCAGTTCCAAAAGGCTCTTTGGGTGTTTAAGGTTGCTGAACCATGCCCTAGACGCTTTGCTCTCGCTCCACAACATCGCTTTCACTCATCTCTCCTCTTTTCTTATCCGGGCTTGAGACTGGCAGTGGCAGAGTTAAAGAGATGGCTGACTATGTATCTGGTGGTGACTGGAACCATTTTGATAATAATTGGCAGCAATAAGTCTACCCTGTTGTTGGAGTTGGGAAAGGGACCATATTATCTTTCCATTTTTGGAAGGGATTGTCCCTGCCGTGGTTGAGAGACAACAGGAGGGTTAACACTATCATTCAAGGTTCTTTATTTGTCACATGCATAGTTATACAAGTATAACACACAGTGAAATGTAACCTGACACGCTCCTCGACTTGTGCAAGGGGGGGGGGGGGGGTAGAGGAAGAACATTATATTATACACGGTGGGCCATTTATATGGATACACCGTAATAAAATGGGAATGGTTGGTGATATTAAAGTCCTGTCGGTGGCACATTAGTATATGTGAGGGGGCAAACTCCTCAAGATGGGTGGTGACCATGGTGGCCATTTACATTAGGTGAATGTGCAGTAGTAGCATGTATGCAGCAAGCAGGTAAACTCTGTACATTAAGTGAATTAAATAAGAATTGACAATCTGACTGTTTTACAGAATAGACAATGTAAACATATTTAAATTTAAAGGAATTTGAAATTTACATTGTGCCAGTGGGTTTAGAGTGTCTGGAAGAGAGTCCTGTCTCAGTCACTTATGGACTTATGGATGATGTGAGAGGGTGTGTGTGTGTGTGTGGGGGGGGATTCTCATCAGATGAGAATTCCTCAAAATCGGCGTCCTCCTCAACACAATCCTCTGTCTCAAACACATTCACTTTATGTCACTTTCACTGTCAAAGACTTGTGCCAAAATTTCATTGACAGTAAATCTGTTCCCAGAGGAATTTTTTTTAGGGAACATAGAGATTGCACAGTACACCGTGCACCAAGACTAATGATTTAAATAGAAGGGGGTCATGGAAGCTTTTATAAGTTTGCTCCTCCCTTATCTTGCATAAGCTGTTAATATCCTTGTGAGAAAATCCTACCTACCCGCCACCGTCATCTAGGGTTTGAGAGTAACGAAATTTCTATTCTCTGTATGTCCTGTACATGTGGCAGAATTGACAAATAAAGTTGACTTTGACTTTGACTTTGACCGCACGAGAAATATCTGTTCTAATTCTGCAGGTGTGAGTATAGTAGGTCACACACACACACACACACACACACACACACACACACACACACACACACACACACACACACACACACACGTTTTCATATCTTAGTCAGGACATATAATTGACATAATGCTTACCCTAGCTGTTTACCCTAACCCTAACCATCAAAATTCAATGGCTTTCCCTAACCCTTAGACTATATCTAACCATAACCTAATTGTAACCCTGACATTAAAACCACATTTTGAGCCTCAAAAATGCCTTCAAACACATGGGGATGGGCATTTGTCCCCATATTTATTTGATCCTCGACCAGTAACGCCACTGTTTTGCACATGTCTCACTCTGTATATTTTATTTTATATATTTTATTTATTGTTTACTCTATTTAATTTGTAAAATATGTGTACACACACACACACACACGTAGAAAAATATTTAGTATACACATCCAGAAATGCATATACTATTATATATTGTACATATATTTATTAGTTTCAGATGTAGCCATTCTTGTATTTTGCTTGTTTACATTATTGTATTTTGCACAACTCTGTTGCTTGTGAAGCTCGCACACAAGAATTACACTCACATGTGCTGTACCAATGTACCTGCACATGTGATGTGACAATAAAAGTGATTTGATTTGATTTGATTTGAAGTGTACCACACATATCCAAAAAACACTGAATAAAATACTGATGGATGAATACAGTCACTGTGATTGTAAATGTGCATTGGACAAGTGATGTATTATCCAGCAGGGTGAGCTGAAGCACCAGGAATAAACTCTAGCTATTAACTATCTGTTATTGTGCTATTTATGTAAAGTGATGGGAATAACAGCGTTATAAGTAACGGCTTTACTTTTTTCATTAACGAGTAATCTTCTGATTAATTACTCTTTCTATCGTTACAACGCTGTTACTAACAAGAAAATGCGGGGCAGTCACGTTACTATTTTCAACAAACAGACAGTTGAAGCTGTCTTCAGCTTACCACACCTTATATTAGTTGCACCGAAGTAGCTGTCTACGTAAGTAATCTGGGCGCTACAGCTTTGTGCAGCTGCGCTCCCACGGTCGGCAATCACTTTCTGGCAGACGATCACTTTTTGGCACAACACCTGGGGTTAAAGGGGCAAAACAATCGCATGGGTGCTGCTGTTTGGCTGAGGAAGAATAAAGTAGCCGTGGTTAACATGACCACTTCAAGATGACAAAGCAACAAGGTGCTATATACCTATACTTATTTGATTTTGAAAAGTGTGCAGCAAAAATGTAATTTATCTTTATGCTTTTTATCATACATTCTGTAGAAAATACAATAGTCACAAGTTGAAAGCCATGTGCGTATGAAAACAAAGGCACTGCGCATGTGCGTTTTACCCATATTTTATCGTGATATTTCACTTTCTTATCATTGCCCAACATTATACCGGTATTACCGTGAACGGCATGATATGGCCCAGCCCTAGTCACAAGTTGAAAGTCATAGATGTCCATCAACATTAAACAGCTCAGATTAATAAACCTATTGTATAATCTGTAGCGTTGGAACACAGTCTGACAATGAGACATCAATCAAATGTGCAGTGACAAAGACAATGAACTTTATAGCATTTATGTTTTTGTTAGTGTTCTGTCTGTGTTTGTACAAGATTAATGGCTGAAGCACCACAGATCAAGTGTTTGTGTGTAAGTGTGGGTTTCACTATGTCTAAATGAGAAAGGCTAAGTATGTGAAATGTTTTTGCTTTTGTTTTTTCACCATGGTTGCAGCAAAACATTCCCCTAGTCTTCTTCCTCTTCAGTAATCTTGGTAGTCTGGGCAGTTCAGTTTCTTTTGTGTCAATTCTATTTTTACATCTAATGGTTCAAAAGATTCTGTTAAATGATAGAAGGAAAAACTTCAAACAAACTTCAAACAAATTGCAGCTGTAAGCTTCTGAGAATAATTTATTAGGTTTGGTTTTGTATATGTCAAACATTTTGTTTCATGTCAGCAATTTCAAGCTGCCTTATTGAAAAGTTATTAACATGTTAATATTTGATTGGAGAAATTCTGCAGCAGTTCAATTCAGTGCATGAGGATTACTGAGTATGACTATGACTGTCTGACTGTCAACAGACTTTCAGTCTGTTGAAATACTAATCACACCAACAATCACAGTTTGGTGTGATGACATTTTCCCCTTTGTTCCCCTTCAAAATATACTTGGTGAAAATGTGTGGGTGTGCTGGACACTCCCCATGCATTTTTCATTTGAGAAAAATATGTACTGATGGAGGCTTCCTGTTTCACTATTAGTTTAGCTTTTACTGAAGCTGCTCTGAAAAATAGTCTGCGAATGTGGCACCAATGGCATGTAGCTGACGTAGACCGTGACCTTTAAAGCATTTATGTTTCTGTTACTACAAAAAATATTAATATTCATATTAATATTTGTTCATTTACCCAAATGTTGGGTAAATGAATGTTTATGTTTATAGTTACTTCTCAATAACATTTCCCTCATATTTTTAAGATTTTACAATAATTATTTTGTTCTCTTTGTTGCCTTTGTTTTGTTCACCTGATTTGAAAAATAACCTGTTTAATTACTAATTTAAACTGATTTAAACTTACACTTTTCATTTATGGTAAAACGCATCCTTGTCTGCAGATTTCTTTTTCTTTCATATTCTGTGATTTGCTGCACTTTGACTTAAAATATTCTCCATTCCAGCACTTGAGAGGATTTAATTAAAGTGCACCAAGTGCTACATGTAGCTATATTACAGGTATCCATATTTCTAATTAAGTTGCATTTTTCTTTGTACAAAATGTCATCACATCTACCAGTGTAAGTTAGATGTACTAAAATCACAAACTAAAGGGTCAGAATTTACCTGAGTGGATTAGAAATGTAAAAACAATGTGATAGATACCATTTGTCTACGTGATTGTTCACTGGCATGAAGCTGTTTCACAAGAAATAACCCCACCTTGTTATAAACAATATTGAAAGTGACGCACATGTACCTGCTCGATTCTAAAAATAAATGTGAAAAGATCTGGTTACATAACATACTAGATCTCAATGATGATGATTACTTTTATCCAGACAAAAGGCCTTTCTTTATGTTTGCTCAAGTGTTTATGGTATTAAATCAGTCCTGAACCTTATTGTTAGGCAGTTTATGCAAGCTTTGATTGGCGACACCATAATTTGTATATTCCTTGGCTGATTCAAACCCACATAATGAGGTTCAGTAACTCAGTCGGCAAAAGTGGAACAGATTCCATAACATACTGAAGCCACCAATCAAGAACAAAGTAATTTCCGGCAGGTCATGCAAACAGACTCAGCTGCAATCTTTGCAGATCAACTGATCTCAAGTCAATTTGTCAAATTTCTTCTGTCCTAGATATTACATGATCAAGTGTAAGTGGTGTTATGGCAAAATTAAAGTGTTTAGGAACATTGACAGTGACAGATCATTTAAGAGTGGTTGTTTACTGCTGAGACATATGCATCAAGGTCACAAATGCTCTGCTGACTCAATAACCACATTTCCAAGCTTTCTTTTGCATAAACATTAACACAAAAAATGCACCAGGAGCTTCATGGCAAAGATTTCCATGACCAAGCTGCTCCTGTAGGCTCATGTAGGTTTTATCTGAGTATGTAAGAAACGGTTTCACTTCCACCCCAGTTTGAATGAATGTGTCATTGTAGTAGCAATGGCTTATTCATGAATACGAAAACCTATCTCTGACAAATGATGTTCTGGAGTACTTGCAGTCTTTTAGAAGATATATATAATTTTTATAGTGCATGTTAGAGTTTGAGATATTGTGAGCCATGTGCCAATGCATTAAAAAAAAAGGCAGTCAAGGTACAAGGTAGACCTAATAATTTGGTATTTATTTTATTGTACAAAACACTGCCTTTTTGTTTCTTTGAGTGTGGAATGTGTAGATTTTTTTTAGATGACAATAGCACTAAACCTTTAGCCTACTTAATGATTTAATAAGTAAACTGCTTATTGAGTTGATGTAGCAATGCATAAAATACATAAAAATAACAAACAATTGTTAAGCTGGACCAATATTCTTAATGTCTTGTTCGTGTTTCTTTGTTTCTTTATCCTTTTTTTTTTTTAACTCTTCCAGAAAACTGTCGTTTGAAAATATGAGAAAGGAGTTAAATTAGAATTTTTGGGCAAATGAGTGTGGTATATATGTAGAGACAAAGACAAATATCTCTAATTTTAAAAAAAAAGTTTCGCATTACAAGGTACAGTGAAAACATTTTGAAAACTCATACTCTATAATAAACAAAGGTGTCTGCTTACTTTGATTATGTTACATTTCTTCCAACTGCTTTTCGCTCTACTGGATTTCATTTTTTGTTTGTCTGCCTTGACGTCTATGAGTAACTATCAGTGAGGTCACTAACAAAAAGAAGGGAGAGGCTGTGATCCTGAGACAAGATACTTTCAGGTTGATCACTTGACAAACTTGTGAATCCTTTGATGTGACGCTGTTCCTCAATATGTCACAGACTCTTCTATCATCTCTCACATACGTCATTAGCCCTCACTCTTCTGAAATATATAAGGCCACAAGAGGTGTGAACATAAGGTTTAACAGAGCAAAGAGGTGAACTGCACTGGTTAAAACGTAATAATTTTAAAAATCTACAGGAGATTAAAAAAGAGAATTAATACATTTTCATCTGATCTCAGTTTTGGTAAGTAAAATATATAAAATAAAATAGATTTCATGTACTGTGAATATGACTTTTCATTTTTTCACTAACTTGTTAAACTAATTCTAATGAATTATTTTACATATGTTATTTTAAAATTGTCATACATAGATTTTTTTTATTGAGAAGTGTTATGATGAGTACAGTTAATGATCAAAACCTTTTGTATTTTTGTAAAATACTGTTATCCTGCGTTTTTAACTCGGTTTTTTTTTTTTTGGTTTATTAATCTGTGCGCATGACCTTGACATATGTTTCTTTTACAGATTTAACTGATTAAACAATGGCCGTTGGACTGATGATATCAATTTTGTTGCTTCTTATAGGTAAGTTAAGTGATGCTAAACTTACTGTTGATACAAAATAAATGAACTGCTTTAGCATAGCTATATATACCCTCATAAATAATTGCTACAGACAATATGTAGACTGTAAGAACACTGATTGTTATAATACTTTAATGGTTAGGCACTTATTACCTTGAGTTCAATGTGTACAATCTAGGTGAATTGTACTTAGTGATGCAAGATGAAGCCAAATTTCTACATTTAAAAAAAAAAAAATTCTACAAAAAGTGGGTTTAGTAACAACTTTGAGTGTGGTATAGATGAGATGAGGACATTTTGCATACTTGTTGAAAGTTTTGCTTTAAAAAAAAAACAGTGTAGTTTCTCTGTCTGTCTCTTTCGCTCTTGTCTGTGAGAGTCAAGAGAGAAAGCTTCTCTCTCTTGAGTGGTGTCCCTCATACTCAGTATGCAGTATGCAGTAACACAGCACACATGGATCATTCCATTTAAAATCACTAATTTCTGAAAAAGGTTAAAAGGTTCCCACTAAGCCCCCTCATAATCAGCTTTGATACAGCCTTATCATATTCAATGAAGCAGTACAAAATATTGCCTTCATACTTTTAAAGTATTTGGAGTTACCACAACTTAAAATGTAATTACTAAGCTGAAATTTCCTATTTTTGTCCAATGTTTTTGAGCCCTCATAACATTAAGCTATAAAATAAAACCTTGTAACATTTTCAAGGCCGAGAAAATCCATTTCGGCTCTGTTAATTACTGTAATCAATTAACTAATTTCTTATTATTATTTTACAATTTTAAGAAACAATATAATTCAGTGTAAAAATAATTATATTAAGAGATTATTTTAGAGTGTTACAGAAGGAATAATAGGTAAAGGTTGCTTTCCATGAAAATGTGGATAGAAGTGAGACCTTTCATGCAGTAATGAATTTTGGCCAGCTATCTATGCCACAATGTGATATGACCCTTGAAAGTTTAACCAGACTTCACATTATGATGTTGTCAGAGAGGAAATAATAATATTTAGGGTACCATATTTATCTTACTCTACTTTATAGAAGTTATTGTAATTAATTAACCATGATTAATCGCATTTAATCGCACAAGAAAATTTGCCCCAAAGCGCAAATGGTTTTTTTATTTTTATTTAAAAGGGATTTAGTGGGCGAAAGAATCAAGACATGGACATGAATATTGTAAACTCAAGCTCTTTTAATTTTGGGGGAAAAAATATTTAAACTGCAAAACAGAGAAACAAAAATAATATCCCTGGCCAAAATTGGGCAGACTTAAAAATAAAGTGCTATTTTAAGTAGTTTAAGTACGTTTTCAAAATGGTATTGTCTTTAAATAATAATGAAAACTGTCAACATAAAGTGCAGTTTTTCTTTTTAAACAAAATAAGCCAGAAACATAAAAGGGTATTTGAACAGCTTCACCTTTAAACTCTAAGTAACCTTAGCCAAAATTATTTTGTACATTAGGCTAAAACAGTGTGCTCATCAAACATTTTAGTGCAAAATATAGCAAACCCATTGGACTCACAGTACGTCCATGCTTATTTACTGTCCATCTATTTCAGCCAGTTACTTAGACAAACTAGTCTGTTCGCATTTTCTCAAGGCAGCTCTCTTTTTTGTTACTATGTGACCTGCAAGTGAGAACAGTCTCTCACATGGGACAGAAGAGGCAGGACTAATCAAATACTTGTGGGCCAGGACAGACAGCTGTGGGTGGGTCCATGCTCGACTGGACCACCACTGCAGCGGGCAGTCTTTCTTGCTAATGGTGGATTCTGTTCTGCACAAACTCAGGGCCCTGTTACACAGGGCTTCCTCATCTGAATAAGAGTCTGAAGACAATGAAGAGAGGAGGAGGCTCTTTGCCTTTGCTGGCTCCTTTGTGGTGGCATCTTTACACGTTTCCTGCAGCAGGGCCTCAAGGCTGGTCCAAACCTCTTCCCCTTGCAAGTCACTTTAAATCTTTAAAGCATGGGTCAAGGATAGTAGCTATCTTGAGCCACTGATGGTTGAGTGTAGCTACACATTGGGACAGGTCCTTTGTGAGGGCAGTCTTAAATTTCACCATGTAGTTTAAGTCATCAAAGGAGACCTCGATGGTGTGATGCAGGTGGCAGAAAGCAGGTAGAACCACTGAACATGAGACACATGTCTCACCTCCAAGAAGCTCAGTCACAAACCTGTAGTAGACAGTTCAAGAAAGTAATTATTAATCTACGCAATAATTGTCAACTACAGAGCTTTTTGGAGAAACAGTACCAATAAGTTAAAAAATATCTGCATGGGTCAAGGACAGCCACCAGCTTTTGGAGTTTTACCAGCTCTAATGGAGTTAAAATGAGTAGCTTGTGCCTTAGTTTGTCTAAAGCAGCAAAAACCGCCTCTTGATTCTTTAGTAGATGAGAAACCATATGATATCAACTGCATTTGAGTCCACATTCTCTCCGCTCCTTGCTGCCTCAGTAGAGTTGACATTTACTGTTTGTTATTGGTTTGCTCAGCATCAAATAAAACAGCTCTTTTTCAGTTTGGGTTAGGCTAGGTTAAATGAAGTTTGTTTCCACGCTTCGTTTTGTCTGCGTTTGGGTACACTATTCTCCACTCCACATGGTCTGCAGATCGTGAAGTGGAGCCAAAGGGAATGAATAAGGAATCGATAAGTGATAATAATAATAGAATCATAATTGCAAAATTCTTATCAATTCCCGCCCGTATCGGTGTTGCGTAATTACTGAAAAAAAGAGTAATGCATTACATATATTACACAGAACATGTTACTTAAAAGCATACTTGATATATTAAGTACTAAAAAGTATTATGTAATGTATTTAATGCAGTATGTAACTTAATTACTCCAAGGAGGAAGTATTTATTGCACTACTCTTGACAGTACTTTTTGCGTTTCTCTGTAAAATGACTTAAAACACGTTGTAATATAACATTTAACAATATAAAACTATAGGCGATGTTCCCACACAACAACCAAATCCTTATCCTAATGAGAACACGTATGATCTCTTATCTTTTATGTATAAACACAAAACCAATATGATAAAACAAAACGACTGATTTGGGAATGGTGACTCAGAATAGGTTAATTTACATTTGTATGACTACATGTAAATGCCGTCACTACAACCACAGGCCCAGACACTACAACAACGATGGCTGCCACCACCACCACTGCAGCCACAACCACCACAGCCCCAGACACTACAACAACAATGGCAGCAACAACCACCACAGCCCCACCCACTACAACAGCGACGGACGCCACAACCACCACAGCCCCAGCCACTACAACAACGATGGGTACCACCACCACCACTGCAGCCACAACCAACACAGCCCCAGCCACTACAACAACGATGGATGCCACAACCACCACATCCTCAGACACTACAACAACGATGGCTGCCACCACCACCACTGCAGCCACAACCACCACAGCCCCAGACACTACAACAACGATGGCTGCCACCACCACCACTGCAACCACTACCACCACAGCCCCTGAAACTACAACAACAATGGCAGCCACAACCACCACAGCCCCACCCACTACAACAGCGACAGATGCCACAACAACCACTGCAGCCACAACGACCACAGCCCCAGACACTACAACAACTACGGCAGCAACAACCACCACATCCCCAGACACTACAACAACGACGGCAGCCACTACCACCACGCCAGCCACCACCACCACAGCCCCAGCCACTACAACAACGACGGCAGCAACTACCACCACAGCCCCAGCCACTACAACAACGACGGCTGCCACCACCACCACTGCAACCACTACCACCACAGCCCCTGAAACTACAACAACAATGGCAGCCACAACCACCACAGCCCCACCCACTACAACAGCGACAGATGCCACAACAACCACTGCAGCCACAACGACCACAGCCCCAGACACTACAACAACTACGGCAGCCACTACCACCACGCCAGCCACCACCGCCACAGCCCCAGCCACTACAACAACGACGGCAGCAACTACCACCACAGCCCCAGCCACTACAACAACGACGGCTGCCACCACCACCACAGGCCCAGCCACAACCACCACAGGCCAAGCCACTACAACAACGACGGCAGCCACGACAACTACAGCCCCAGACACAACAACAACGACGGCAGCAACAACCACCACATCCCCAGCCACTACAACAACAACTACCACCACTGCCCCAGCCACTACAACAACGACGGCTGCCACCACCACCACAGCCCCAGCAACTACAACAACGACGGCAGCCACAACCACCACAACCCCAGCCACTACAACAACGACGGCTGCCACCACCACCACCACAGCCCCAGACACTACAACAACGATGGCTGCCACCACCACCACTGCAGCCACAACCACCACAGCCCCAGACACTACAACAACGATGGCTGCCACCACCACCACTGCAGCCACCACCACCACAGCCCCAGAAACTACAACAACGATGGCAGCCACAACCACCAAAGCCCCAGACACTACAACAGCGACGGATGCCACAACCACCACTGCAGCCACCACCACCACAGCCCCACCCACTACAACAACGATGGCTGCCACCACCACCACTGCAGCCACTACCACCAAAGCCCCAGAAACTACAACAGCAATGGCAGCAACAACCACCACAGGCCCACCCACTACAACAGCGACGGACGCCACAACCACCACCGCCCCAGCCACTACAACAACGATGGGTACCACCACCACCACTGCAGCCACAACCAACACAGCCACAGCCACTACAACAACGACGGATGCCACAACCACCACATCCCCAGACACTACAACAACGATGGCTGCCACCACCACCACTGCAGCCACAACCACCACAGCCCCAGACACTACAACAACGATGACTGCCACCACCACCACTGCAACCACTACCACCACAGCCCCTGAAACTACAACAACAATGGCAGCAACAACCACCACATCCCCAGACACTACAACAACGACGGCAGCCACTACCACCACGCCAGCCACCACCACCACAGCCCCAGCCACTACAACAACGACGGCTGCCACCACCACCACAGGCCCAGCCACAACCACCACAGGCCAAGCCACTACAACAACGACGGCAGCCACAACAACTACAGCCCCAGACACAACAACAACGACGGCAGCGACAACCACCACATCCCCAGACACTACAACAACGATGGGTGCCACCACCACTACAGCAGCCACAACCACCACAGCCCCAGACACTACAACTACAACGGCTGCCACCAGCACCACGGCCCCGGCCACTACAACAACGACGGCTGCCACCACCACAGAAGTCCCAGCAACTACAACAACGACGGCTGCCACCACCACAGCGGTCCCAGACACTACAACAACGACGGCTGCCACCACCACAGCAGTCCCAGACACTACAACAACGACGGCTGCCACCACCACCGCAGCACCAGCCACAACAACAACGATGGCAGCCACCACCACCACAGCCCCCACCACAATCACAGGTGCCACCACCACAAAAACGACGGCTTCAACCACCACCTCTTCCCCGACCTCCACCACTTCCATATTTGTTGAATTCAGATCCATTCAAAGCAATTTTACAACAGACTTGTTGAATTCATCATCTGAAGCTTTTAAAACGCGAGCTGCATCTATAAAGGCAGAGGTAAGTGTTTTACTTTGTGGAAAGTAGCATGAATGGTGTGTCTAAAGAACAGCTATTAAAGTACTAAATGCTCAATACAGGATTTCACTGAATTACAGCAGGAACAAGTCAACTATAGAATCTTTGCTTGCACTTTGATGCATGCTCAATCATCCAGGTAAGTAAATCTCCAAAAGTTGATTCTGTTCATCTGGATGTAGTGTTTTGTGTTTCACTCATCCAAAACGCTACGTCCAGATGAACAGAATCAACTTTTGGAGATTTACTTGCACTGTTAAAAACTTTGGAACACTTTGTCCCAAGATTTACACATGTGCTTTTGAGCTATTGATCCGCAGTCTTTTGTACTTGTGGCAAAGCACTTTAAGTCAGTATTATTGCTGGATGTTTATTCTTCTCTCAAAGGAGACAAGCTCTTAAGATGTTGGTTCTCACTTCATATTTGAACAAACCTTTTCACTTTAACAAATACAGATAAAGATTCTCTTTCTTTCGCTTGTCTACTGTCTTTCTCATCTCCAACTCATACATTGAGCCTGACTTTACAGGACATATTCAAGACAGAACGCAATACATTTCTCTCACTAGAAGATGGATAATATACTTACGATAAAACTGTATAAAGTAATTAAACTTCTCCTTTGTGTCTGCAGATTGAACCTCCTTACAGATTGGCGTTCCCTTCTTCTTTTGTCTCCTTGAATGTTGTGAACTTCAGGTAATTTCAGTATTTTGACATATAATGTTTAGAGCACTCACCTAAAGCCCTAAATATTCCAATCTATAATTTTTGTCTCTGTGTTTACAGGCAGGGATCAGTCATCAACACGATGGAACTTCAGTTTGTAAACACATCTGTTCCAAACAAAGCTGAGATTAGAAATGTTTTGAACAGTACAGCCTCAAACGTTACAGGCTTTGACATTGAAAGGGATTCCATCCTTGTCAGTGACACAGGTGAGTAATCATAGTCGTTATGTTTGATCAAAAAGTCTCAAATGTTTTAGAGTGACTTGGTTAAAAATGTTTTGTACATTTTTTCTACCACAGCTGCTGCATCAACTACTACAACTGTTGTTCCAACAACTACACCTAGTGCAACAACTACTACATCAACTACTAAAACTATTGTAACAACATCTACAACTACTGCAACAACTACTACATCTACTGCAACTACAGCTTCAAGTGGAGTATGCCACAAAATTAATTTCAGCACTGTTTTCCCCCTGGTGCTGCTGTTATGGCTCATATCAAACCAGCAATAGCATCTGTGCTGGTTTTCATTTGAAAGACAAGCAGCAGATGATCTCTTTCACTGCAGCTCTTTATTTATTGGACACATCAGAAAGAGTAGAATTGCGATTTTTTTTTCAATATGAAAATATTTCTTGGTGGGAATGGCCCTGTAGTGAACAGAATGACACAGACTTAAATAGAAAAATTGAACTAACGACACACAGGCAAAAGAAAAAACAAAATGGGTGCTTTATCTGAGAGGCTTAGTAGTTTATGCTGTTCAGTTTAATTAAATTAAATATTTATACAGCACCAAACCACACTAACAGTCACCTTGAGGTGCTTTAAATTGTTAAGTTAAAGACCCTACAAAAACCCTCTTGCTTTTAAGTGTGTCTCTGCCTACATGTCTGTTAACTGTTCCTCTTTTATATAACTTAACTTTGTAACAAAATTATCCACAACAGCTCTTCTTATACTTTTTAAATTCTTGTAAATTTTCGGTTTTCCCTTCATATAAAGCATACACAGTATATATATCACAAAAAATGTATAATAATGTGTAAAGAGTGGATCTGCATGTGGTCCCCCCCCCCCCCCAAATAAAACGCACTGGCACTTTTCTTATTTATATAAATTGTGTGTTTATAAAAAGATTTATATTTTGTGAAATGTATTTAGAATACATTTCAGAATGTATAAGAAATTTACACTGTCTCCTTTGATGTTTTGCTGTTTGAGTAGGTAAAGATAAGGTTGAAATAACCTAAAGGTATACAATTTATGACTAAACCCTAGAGTCAACCCTTGATGCCTAGTTGCCTGTATAGCTTCTTTAAAGAGTAAGACATAAATAATGTGCCCTACTCAGTCAGTATCTTTTTCGAGATGCTAACTTGGAAGATTACCTGAAACATACCCTGTGCACTCTAGTAAAATGGCCAAATGGTCTGTCATGCCAAGCCTGGGTTTTGGCACCACATTGATACAAAGGGGATACACAGGCAGCGTTATGGAAGATTGCATGTTTGAGTTGTAGTGATTTAGTTTGGTAGCTTTTCAGTTCTGTGCTGCTCAGCTCAGCCCTGATCATCTGACCTGTGCTGCTTCTCTTTGTGGATTTAGCCAGCTGAATTCACCAAGCTATAAGAACAGCTATCATGGCTAGTTTTCAACAACTAGACTGTATAAAGGTGGACTTCTGTGATTGGATCTAATGTGAAGACTCAACTTGTTCTTTTTTCAGTTTATAATAAATAAATTGGTTATCCATTATACAGTATTGGTGATAGTTTTGCATCTTTTTCTGTCTGGCGGGCACATTGTTGTGTTTGCCGACAGGTAATAACAGCAATTATTTCATAAGCAATAGTTGATGGGGTTTTTTTTCTTTTTTTCCAAGGATGTTTGTTTTTTATGTGTTGTCCATGGTGTATTTTGGTTGGGGACTCTGCCTGCTCACCTGCTTCACTTATATTGAAGAATGTATGGTGAACACAGCTTCTGAAGCCTCTGTTATGATCAATTAATATTTTTGACAAATGATGAGAAAATAGCACCCAGAATGGAAGCAAAAGGAGAATTTTAGGTGTAAATGTAATAGATCTCCAGGGGTCATGTGAGTGGAAAGTTTGATCCTACTAAAGTCAGTCACTGCTGTATCAGTAACAGACATTGAGAAGATGAATGTCCATTAATTAAGCTTCCCTGTATATCTGTAGATTCCTCTGTGTATGTGAAGTCAACTGTACTGCTGCCAACAGCATATAGCCACCTGCTTGTATTGATGAGATGCATGCACCTTTTGTCTCATATGATTTTGTATCTTTGGATGGAAAGGAAAATATACATGCTAAAATTCAGCCTTGCTACAGTGCTTGTCACGGGAGTGGCACAGACTGAGGTAGCACGGTTCAACGACACTTTATTAATCACACTGGTGCACTATATACACATGAAGGGGGGGGGACACCAGGGTCCCGGGGATCAACAGGCTGGGGAGACACACTTCTTCGCACTCGCTCTGCTCCTCGTCCAAACAGTCTCCACACAAGCAGCTCACTCTCACTCACAGGGTCCAGGGGTCACAAAAGGGCTGATCCAGGTAAACCTATTTACACAGACGAGGGTAAGTCGAAGGCAAACACGGGAACAGTAGAATCGCAAAGAAGCCAGGCAATACTAACGAGAGTTACTCAATATTCCAGCGACGAATAGCTCAGAGCCCCAGCCTTAAGAAGAGCCAGAGAACTGCAACAACCAGAGCTCCACCCAGGCAGGCAGGTAGGAGAGAGAGAGTGAGAGAAAAACAACAAACACTTGTGGCCACACTGGACTGGCCGAGGAGGCACAGGGACCATGACAGTACCCCCCCTCAACGGGAGCCTCCCGGCGACCCACCAGGCTTACCCGGGTGCAGGCGGTGGAAGTCCTGGAGCAGACCCCTACCCACGATAGCCGCCCGGGGCACCCAGGAACGTTCCTCTAGCCCGTAGCCCTTCCAGTCAACCAGGTACTGAAATCCCCGACCCCAGCGGCGGGAGTCCAAGATGCGTGAGACGGCATAAACCAGCTGGCCACCCACGAGCCGGGGGGGCGGCGGGGGCCTGGAAGGAGGACACAACGGGCTGGAGACCACTGGTTTAACCTGAGAGACATGGAATACATCATGAATACGCATATTGCGTGGCAGTGCCAAGCGGACGGATGCAGGGTTGATCACAGCACTGATTTCAAACGGGCCAATGAAGTTGGGGGTGAGTTTCTTAGATTCGGCACGTAAGGGCACGAATCGAGTGGAGAGCCATACCTTCTGCCCCACCACATACTCAGGGGCGGCCGTCCGGTGGCGATCCGCGAGTGCCTTATTCCGTTCCTTCGTCCGGAGTAAAGCCGCCCGAGTGGCCCGCCAGGCCCTGCGACACCTGCGGAGGTGATGTTGGACAGACAGAACAGTATGCTCACCTTCAACCATGGGAAACAGAGGTGGTTGGTATCCCAGAGACGCCTCGAAGGGTGACACGCCGGTAGCAGAGGATGTGTGACTGTTGTGAGCATACTCTATCCATGGCAGGTGTTCGCTCCAGGTGGCCTGGTTACGAGAGGCGACACAGCGGAGGGCGGCCTCCAACTCTTGGTTGATGCGCTCCGTTTGGCCGTTGCTTTGCAGGTGGAAGCCAGAGGAGAGGCTCACCTTGGCTCCTATGGCAGAGCAGAACTCCCTCGACACCCACGACGTGAACTGAGAGCCCCGGTCCGAGACAACGTCCTCAGGGATGCCATGGAACCGAAAAACATGTGTGGTGAGGAGTCGGGCAGTCTCCAAGGCTGTAGGGAGCTTAGGAAGCGCAATGAAATGGGCAGCTTTGGAGAAACGGTCAACGATGGTCAATATTGTAGTGTTACCTGCAGATGGTGGCAGACCAGTGACGAAATCCAGAGAGATGTGGGACCAGGGTCGGCTGGGTGTGGAGAGTGGCTGCAGACGTCCAGACGGATGTTGATTGGAGTGCTTATTTTGAGCACAAGTGGTGCAGGCGGTTACGTACTCCCATGAGTCTTTAAGGAGGGCGGGCCACCAGAAATACCTGCGCAGGAATGCAGTGGTACGGTTAACTCCTGGATGGCAGGAAAAACGGGCCGTGTGAGCCCACTGGAGCACTCGGGACCAGACAGCCGCCGGAACAAAGAGTCGATCGGGGGGGCCCGTGCCAGGATCAGGGTCGGTGTCTTGTGCCTCCCGGATGAGCTCTTCGATCTCCCACGTAACGGCTCCAATAATACAGGAAGTAGGCAGAACAGATCCACGGTCGGACTCCTCTCCAACTGGGGCAAATTGCCGGGAAAGAGCGTCTGGTTTAACGTTACGGGAGCCTGGCCTGTAAGTGATGGTGAAATTAAACCGGGTGAAAAACAAAGCCCACCTGGCCTGCCGTGAGTTGAGCTGTTTCGCCGAGCGGATGTACTCGAGGTTTTTATGATTAGTTCATAAAATGAACGGCTGTGCGGCCCCCTCCAGCCAGTGTCTCCACTGCTCCAGAGCCAGCTTTACGGCCAGAAGTTCGCGGTCTCCGATGTCATAATTCCTCTCGGCTGGGGAAAGACGACGAGAGAAAAAGGTACAGGGGTGGAGCTTACCCTAGAACTGTTGGGAGAGCACGGCCCCTACTCCAGACTCCGATGCATCCACCTCCACGACGAACTGCAGGGAGAGGTCTGGCTGGCGAGGATCGGGGCGGTGGCGAACTGTTCCTTGAGGTGAGAGAAGGCTTCCTGAGCCAGCCGGTCCCATTGGAATGGCACCTTGGGTGACGTTAACCTAGAGAGAGGCAGAGCAACTTTACTAAAATCCCTGATGAAACGTCTGTAGAAGTTAGCAAACCCCAGAAAGCGCTGAAGTTGCCGGCGATCGGGTGGTTTGGGCCAGTCCAACACTGCCTGAACTTTTGCTGGGTCAGGTTTCAAATCCCCTCTGGTGATGATGTAGCCCAGAAATGCCACTGAATCCATGTGGAAGTCACATTTTTCTTCTTTCACAAAGAGCCTATTTTCCAGCAGGCGCTGCAGGATCTCCCTTACATGGACCTCATGTTCCGCTTTAGATTTGGAGAAGATGAGAATGTCATCTAAGTAGACAAAAGCACATCGATTAATAAAGTCTCTGAAAACATCATTAACAAGAGCCTGGAACACGGCCGGGGCGTTGGTCAGGCCGAACGGCATCACAAGGTACTCGAAATGGCCCAGGTGAGTATTGAAGGCCATTTTCCACTCATCCCCTTCACGGATTCTCACCAGATGGTAGGCGTTGCGCAAGTCCAACTTACTGAAGATCGTGGCACCCTGAAGTAACTCAAAAGCAGAAGAAAGAAGGGGCAGAGGATACTTGTTACAAACTGTGATTTTGTTAAGCCCACGATAGTCGATACAGGGGCGAAGGGTCTTGTCCTTCTTAGCAACAAAGAAAAACCCCGCTCCCACTGGGGAGGACGACGGCCGAATGATGCCCGCAGCGAGAGAGTCTGGAATGTATTTCTCCATAGACTCCCTCTCTGGCTGAGAAATGCTGTACAAACGACCAGATGGAAGCGGAGCCCCAGGCAGGAGATCAATCGCACAGTCATACGGTCTATGAGGGGGAAGTGAACGTGCCCCGTCTTTACTAAACACTTCAGCCAAATCATGATAAAAATGCGGGACCGAGGTCAAATCCGGAGGCTCGACCGGCTGGTCAGACCCTTGAGATGTGGTTGGAGCAGGTGCAGCTTGGAGCTTGGAGTTCATGTAGCAGTCAATGCTCCACCCGGTTACTCTCTCTTTCTTCCAATCGATGTGCGGATTGTGTTGGAGCAGCCATGGATAACCCAATACAAGGGGGGTGCGCGGTGCTTGAAACACGAAAAGCTCGATGCGCTCTGAGTGGTTACCCGAGAGAGTAAGAGACAGGGGTTCTGTGATTTGGGTTATGTCCGACAAGCGCTGCCCAGATAGGGCTGTGACAGCAAGTGGATCGAGTAGGGCGTGTAGTGTGATGTTTAGCTTTTTCGCCAGAGCTGCGTCAATGAAACTCTGCTCAGCACCTGAATCCACTAGAGCTTGAAGAGAGTGGGTAACGTTCTTAATGGTGAGTTTCGCAGGTAACATAAGCTGGGGGAGAGAACTTTTAGTCGTTATATCGCCCACCAGTATTCTCTCAACTACTGGCGAGCGCGCCCTTTTGCCCGTGCCCGGCATGAAGAGGCAAAATGACCCTTACGGCCGCAATATAAACACTCACGGGCGGCCATACGCCGTTGACGTTCTGCGGGCGAGAGCTGCGAACGTCCAAGTTGCATGGGCTCAACCTCGCTGTGCTCGCATGCCGCTCCAGGCCCCGGTGAGGCGTCCCTCGGTGGCCGAGGCTGAGCGAAGCGACGTTGCGTGCTTCGCCGTGCACGCAGGCGATCGTCTATTTGGATGCATAGGGACATGATCGCACCTAAAGAGGAGGGTAACTCACGCACCATCAGTTCATCTTTAATCGCCTCACTCACATTATTTAGCAGTGCCGTCTTTAATACTTCCTGCCCCCACCCCGCTTGCGTCGCTAGTGTACAAAAGTCAACTGAAAAATCTGCCATGCTCCGCTTACTTTGCTTCAGATTCATGAGGCAGAGCCCAGCCACCGCAGCAGTGGAGCCCTTATCAAAAACACTCCGAAACAGAGACAAAAAATCATCATAAGTAATTTCGGGACTAGCGCTCAGCACAGCTTGTGCCCAGGTCAGCACACGATCTCGTAGCAACTGAACAAAATATGAGATCTTACTCCCGTCATTAGAGAAGGCATGAGGCCGCTGGCGAAACTGGAGTGAGCACTGCATAAGAAAACCCGCACACTTCCCTACATCCCCTGAAAACAGCTCAGGTGTGGGGAGATGAAACTCACACACAGCCGGGACTAGAACCGGTGAGGCAGCACTTACTGCGGAGCTTGATGATGCCTGGGCGGGTTCGCTGGTAGGCGAGGGTTCCGGCAATGGAGTGCGCTGAGCAGCTGCTAGTGTTAAGGCAGCGAAGTTCTCGCTGAGGTGAACAAGCATTTGCTCGTGGCGTTGTAAGATCACTTCCAGTGTGACCAGGGCGGAGGGAGACGGGGAGGAAGCTGAATCTGCTGAGTCCATGGTGGCTGGAATATTCTGTCACGGGAGTGGAACGGACTCAGGCGCAGACTGAGGTAGCACGGTTCAACGACACTTTATTAATCACACTAGTGCGCTATATACACATGAATGGGGGGGGGACACCAGGGTCCCGGGGATCAACAGGCTGGGGAGACACACTTCTTCGCACTCACTCTGCTCCTCGTCCAAACAGTCTCCACACAAGCAGCTCACTCACACTCACGGGGTCCAGGGATCACAAAAGGGCTGATCCAGGTAAACCTATTTACACAGACGAGGGTAAGTCGAAGGCAAACACGGGAACAGTAGAATCGCAAAGAAGCCAGGCAATACTAACGAGAGTTACTCAATATTCCAGCGACGAATAGCTCAGAGCCCCAGCCTTAAGAAGAGCCAGAGAACTGAAATTCACTCGAGATCAGCTGCAGGTGTGTGGGGCCAAGGGTGGGAGCCCAACCAGAGCTCCACCCAGGCAGACAGGTAGGAGAGAGAGAGTGAGAGAAAAACAACAAACACTTGTGGCCACACTGGGCTGGCCGGGGAGGCACAGGGACCATGACAGTGCTGAAGAGAAATCTAGGATTGTTCTTATTTTCTTCAGTCTGTGATGAATAGTGAGATGTTTTAGTTTCACAGATGGCTTTTTTTGAATAAAGCAGCCAACTTTTCCAAGCCAAGTGAGGATTGTCTAAATTAGTGAGATGCCATTTCCTGTCCAGCTTACCAGTGTTCTGCTTCAAGGGGCGCATTTCAGAGTTATACCAGGAAGTTCTTCTGCTTCGATCCTTTCTAAAAAAGCAAAGTCCGTGTCCTATGTCATTGTATTCTATTTTGCTTCCTCCCTGTCTCGTCATGTCTATTAGGTTCAGCCATGTCTTCCTGCTGTTGTGCATTCACCTCATTACTTTGTGTGTATATTTGGTTTGTGTTTACCTCTGTTCTTCATCAGAGCATCTGTGTATCATCCCTGGTGTTTCATCATTCTATTCTTCTTACCCAGGGTCTCACCAGCTATGTTTCCAGGTTTCAGGATGTTTAGTTCTATGTTTCCAGTTTCTTGTTTAGCTGTCCCCAGTTTAAGTTTTAACTAGTTGTTTTGTAGTGTTTCATTTCAGCCACAAATAAAGGCTTGTGTTCAGTTAAACATCCACCTTCATCTCCTTTGTCTGTATTTGGGTCCTCTTCTCTCATCTTCATGTGGTTGCCTTGCTAGCTGTGAGAAGGAAGTCATGAACTCAGATGACAAAACATGTTCAGGATGGATAATGATGTTTTTTGCCTTCTTTATCACCTGATTTTCTGTCATTCATTATCTGTCTGCCTGACCCCTGTGATTTTGGACCAGGTGTTAACAATACTGCTGAGGAAGTTTGTATCCTTACTACCTTACCAGACAAAACACTGCAAATAAAAGAAAATGTTAAAAGACTTTCAACAAATGAGCAATAAAATTTTTCTTATTACAAGAGTTCAGCCTCCTATACAGATACATAGTCTTTATTGACTCCATTTTACGATGAAATCTGTCTTCACATCGAACTTGAGTTGATGGTCAGAGATAGTGCAGTCTTATAAATCTGGACATCAGTGTTTTGAGTAACTCTGACTTTATACTCAGTTTCAGTGTCTGAAGTCAATAATCACTTCCTTTAATCATTTAAGTCCAGATAGTTATCATCATACCATTTCACAAATTCAGGTAAAAGAGGACCATGGACAAACTCAGAACCTTGAAGCAAGGACAAGAGTAAAGTGTCATCAGAAAACGTAACTATAAATCTGTTCTCATAAGATGTCCTCTAGCTTTTGGTGTACATAATAAAAAGGGGTGACAGAACACAGTCCTGATGAGAACCAAAGCTTTACACAGTCCTACTGGATTATTTATTCATTAAGAAGGACATCTTAAATTCTTTCAGTGAGAAAGTTTGAAATAGGCATGTTGGCTAGGGATACATAAATAGCCCCTTAATACCAGGAAAGATGGCACTACAAAAATTCTGTAATGCATTTGGAGACTTTTTTGTGTTTGGAATTGCACATCATAATTAACAATTACATTCAGAATGTCAATACAAATCCCTCGAGGTTTCTGTTAGAATTGAAAACAAAACACGAGATCCAAACGGGACACAAAAAAAACCAAACAAACAAACAAAAAAAAGAATTGAAAACAAAAAAAAAATCTGAATGAAATGGAATGGCAAAAGCTACATCAGAAGTATCGAAAGTAGACTGAAAGGGCTTAAAGTGACGTCCATATTGGCAGGACTTTGAAGACTTTGAGTCCTTTAAAAAGATTTGAGGATATAAAAGAGCATGGCTTAAAAAAAAACAATATTTTAGTTTAATTGGTTATTACATTTGTTCTTTGGATTTTAATGCATTATATTTAAATAGTACTGCTTTTTGTTTTTATTCACATGTTGGTCAGTATATCTGCACATGAATCTGAGAGGACAAAAACGGATATTTCAATTACTCACTTTTTGCTTTTCTTTCATCTTTCAAATTGTAAACATGAGTCATTTTTAGGGACTTAACACTGACAGCTAGTCATTAAGACTTTAGAGTGAGATTATATTTAGGATCTATGACATTAGTTGAGGGTGTGAACTCAGCTATTATCTTTTAACAATGATTCATAAGTAAAACTTGAGGACCATTACACAGATCTGTTTTAAGGTACATCTATCAATAGATACTAATGAAAAGCAGAAAGCTAATGATAATGAAAACATTTTTTTAAATGCAGAAATAAGAACACGATTACAGTAATATCAAGTAAACTAAGGTATACATAAAAAATTATTTCTTACAATTTCTTAAATTACTTAAAACAAAATGTTAATTTTTCTAAGTAATTATACTTATATATGAAAAAAAACAACTAAAAAAAATACACTCTAAAACAGAGACCCCCCCAAGCAGAGACAAGACCTCCACTCCAGGTGCTACCTCTGAGAACAAGAAGAACAGGTAAGTCATCACACGGATTCTGGACAGAGCAATGATGCTCCACTTGACTAACATGGGGATAGCAGATACTCAGGCGATGAACGGTTGAGTGCGCAGGTCTGATATACTGCCGGAATAATGCTCACAGGTGGTCAGCCAGGGAGGAGCAACCGAACTCCGCCTAAAGGAGGAGGAGCCGCTGTTGGAGACCTGCAGGTACCCACCCAGACCATGACAGGATAGTATCATAGAGTTTCGAAATGATTCCTCTGTGATGAGGAATAAATGATAGCGTAGTTTCCCACTGCTGTTCTGGAGGTAAAGAGGGGAAATTTGGGAAACACTTGGCAACAAAATTTCGAATTTGAAAATCGCAAAACATATGGGTAACAGGGAGACCATAACGAGAAGACAAATTGGCAAAACTATCAACTTGGACTGAGAATGTCAAGTCCAATAGTGAAGGAAACACAACAAAAGGAGCACAAGTCCAGAAATAAACTGAAAAAAAAAAAAAAAAAACTACACAGGGTCAAACCATGAGTCCACGAAAAGTTCAGGGGGCCGACCATGTGGACGGCAACAGCCATGATGGGGAAACAGTTCTGGGGGCCGACTGTGCACACGGCAACGGCAGCGACGCAGATAAAACAAATCAGGAGGCCGGCCACAGAGCAGGTCTGGAGGTTGGCCGTGATGCCAGCGACGAACTGTCTCAGGAGGTCGGCCGCGATGCCAGCGGCAGCGACGAGCTCTCTCAGAAGGCCGACGAGCTCTCTCATGAGGCCGGCCTCGACGGCCATGACGCCCAATTAGAGGCCTGGAAAGCTGGAACTGATGACGGTGTGGCAACCGCAGGACCAGATGGGGCAGGACCAGACGAGGCAGGACCAGACGAAGCTGAAGCAGACGAGGCTGAAGCAGACGAGGCTGAAGCAGGCGAAGACACGGAGGCCGGACCAGGCGTGGACAAAGACACGGAGGCCGGAACAGGCGTGGACGAAGACACGAAGGCCGGACCAGGCGTGGACGAAGACACGAAGGCCGGACCAGGCGTGGACGAAGACATGGACCAGATGTGGATGAAGACACGGAGGCCAGACCAGGCGTGGACGATGACACGGAGGCCGGACCAGGCGTGGACGATGACACGGAGGCCGGACCAGGTGTGGACGAATACACAGCTGCGGAACCTGACGGCAACGTGGCGGCTGCAGAATCTGACGGTGGTGATGCTGCAGGCGGCGATGTGGATGCTGCAGGCGGCGATGTGGATGCTGCAGGCGGCGATGTGGATGCTGCAGGCGGCGATGTGGATGCTGCAGGCGGCAGTGTAGACGACGCGGGGGATGATACAGCAGGTGACGGCTGAACGGATTTCCCCGGACCGTCAGCAGACATAAGGATGTGCTGGCTGGGTCCTCCAGGACCCTCAGCTAATGAGGTGTGGTGCTGGGTGGGCTCCTCGGACCCACCAGCTGACGAGGTATGAGGCCGGACGAGCTCCTCGGGCCCTCCAGCAGATGTGGCACGAGGCTGGACGGATAGAGATCGAGTTACATTAATCCCATAGTATTTAAACCCCAATGGACTGAGACAAAAGGGTAGTTCGGACTGTTGAAGTTGACATGCTGCCGTTTTAATGGGAAAACACTCAATTTTCCCCAAATGTAATTTATAACCTGAAAACGAGCTGAAGTTGTCATGAATCGCTGTGCGGCAGGCAGTAGTTGTACCCAAAATGCAGGCACTCAGGCACGAGGTTTAAACACAAAGAACTCAGCTTTATTCGCTGGCAGGAGAAAGTCATACAAAGCAAACTAAACTGGAACTCACAAACTAAACCCACAGAGAGACACAGGGCGATCCACACAGCCTGAAGGACGACGCGACACTGACTCAGAGAAACACAGGGTTTAAATACACTGGGAAGTAACGAGGGGAATGAGACACAGAAGGAGGGCACAGCTGGGAGAAATCAGGACTGACGAGACAAGCAAAGCAGGACGCATTCACATAAGACACGGACCATCAAAGTAAAACAGGAAGTTTCACACAGAGACGCGAACTTGACACAGTGGAGACAGCAACTAAGAAACACAGAGACATAAACCATAACGCAGAGGACTCTAAGAACTGAAAGACACAGAGGGAAACTCAAACATGCAGACACAGACTACACAGAACAGAGGGGACACAGAGAAACATGAAGGGCAAGGGATCGAAACTAGAAACCATAGAATAACTCACACAAGTACAATAATACAAACATCACAAAGAACTAAAAATGCTGGGTCAGGAGACCCAGGACCGTGACAGAAGTTCTCCAGAATACAGAAAACAGCAGGGATGGAGCAGGTTCAGTCATATATAATAACAAATCATCCGCATACAATGATACCTTATGTGCAATTCCATTATGGATGATTCCCCTGAATACAGAGGAAGATCTCAATGTGATGGACAGAGGCTCGATGGCAATGGCAAAGGGTAGAGGTGACAGAGGGCAACCTTGACGACAACCACGACCCAGCGCAAAATAATCAGCATAAACATCATTGGTAAAAACAATCTTAATTCTAACCAATATAGAAATTATCTATTAGATTACATTAGTCTTGATACAGCCTCTGCCACCACATCAGATCAATTGCTCTGGGCTACTTTGATCAGCTCCATCACCTAGTGGGGGTGGGGGGTCATAGTTTGGTCCCGCCTTCACTGTTGTGATTGGTGTGGGGGTAGGGACAGGCTTAGGGCGTCGGGGGGTTCCCCGGAGGCATCTTCCTTGGGGGGCTCAACCCGGGGTAGCAGTCATGTCCGGTTAGGGGCTCTGTTGGCTCTCAGGTGACTGTTTCCTCGCGGCTGCGTGCAGTGGGGCTAGGGGAGGGTCTGTGCTGACGGACGTGGGTTACTGACCTGGTAGCCTGGCTGCCCCTGGGTGGGTCCGGGATGGGCGTGAGGTTCTGGGGGCGCTCCGTCTCTGGGCTGGGGCCCGGGCCGGGCCTCGGGGGCTTGGGTCCTGGTTGGTGTGTTGCCGGGGTTGTGGGCAGGTGGGTGCATGGGGGCCCAGCCCTGGAGCAGGGTGCCGCCGGTGCATCGAGCCACCTGGGGGGCTCTTCAACTGGTGGGGAAGATTGTCACATCTTGCAGGAGCTTTCCTCTCCTCAGGGGCTCTCTCTGCAGGAGGGGGAGATACAGGAGAGGTGGAGATACAGGAGAGGTGGAGGAAGATCTCAGCCTGGGTGTTTATTGTCTTATGTAGTCTGGAAGAAGAGTGGATGGTGGGGTGCGTGCAGTTCTCTCTGTGGTGGGGTTGGGTGGACTGTCCCGGGCTCTGTGGGGCCGGGAGGCGCTGCTGCGCTGGGCCCCGGTCTGGATGGGCCTGGGCCCCCTTTCCCTGGCGGGTCGCGGAGTATGGGGGTGCCTACTGGGGTCAGCGGGGGAGCTGGCCCCAGGGAGGGGTCACTTGCCCCTCCCTTCCTTCCCTCCCCATCTCCAGCTGCCTCCCTCTTCCCGCTCCACCACAACCACCCACACATGCAGGACCTTGGAGTAGGGGTATGTCACCAGGGTGCAGAGGAGGCTGCCCCCCCGTCCCCTTCTGGCTGCCTCTGCCTCAATTTTATCCCACAACTTAGACATTCACATTACTCACACTCTCATTACACATACATATAGGATCTTGGGGGTGGGCACGATACACGGAATCCAAAGTACCATCAGGGTGTACACCCCACCCCCGGCGTCGTTGCCCACCTCTCAATTTTAAATACACGTAGACATTGAGGGCTAGCAGGAGCGACCATGCGCTTACCTGCTGCTCTCTGGCAGGTAGCTCCATGCCCTCCTGGGTTTTAAATGCACCTTAGAACACACATGCATCAACACTACAATGAGCGGGTGGAGGGAGGTTTGGAGTCTTCTCTCACCCCCATTCTCTGCGACCTGCTGGAGCGGGGGGGCTAGGAGGAGGAGTTGGCCGTCCGACTGCGGTCTGGAGTGTGGGGCGGTCTGCCTCCCCCCACCGCAGGGAAAAGGGTAACACCACCTACAGTGGACGCCTACAGAAGTGGTGACAGGGCCCTGTACAAGCAAGCCAGGAACACGCTGACCAAGGAGATCAAAGCAGCTAAAAGCATCTACTCCCAGAAGCTGGAAGAACGGCTCTCAGCCAACGACCCTGCGTCAGTGTGGAGGGGCCTGCAGGAAATCACCAGCTACAGACGCCCCCCACCCACTATTGAAGCAAACAAAGACCTGGCCAACGAGTTAAACACTTTCTACTGCAGGTTTGAGACAGACAGACTCCCACGCCCCACCCTCCCCTCCCCATGGACATTGCTTCAGACATTGACCCCCAACACACCTTCCACCTCTCCTCCCTTCACCCTCCCCCTCCCCAATCCAGTCTCAACGACCACCCCCACCCTCCCCAATCCAGACCTAACAACCACCACCACCCTCCCCAATCAAGACTCAACGACCACCCCCACCCTCCCCAATCCAGACTCAACGACCACCACCACCCTCTCCAATCCAGACTCAACGACCTCCACCACACCTCTCACCCCCCTTTCCTCCTCCCTGAAACTCAAAATACACACTCAGGATGTGAGCCGACTATTCCAGAAACAGAAGCCCAGGAAAGCCCCCGGACCAGACGGCGTCTCACCCTCCTGCCTCAAAACCTGTGCTGAACAGCTGGCTCCCATCTTTACTCGCATCTTCAACAGATCCCTGGAGCTGTGTGAAGTTCCCTCCTGCTTCAAACGCTCCACCATCATCCCTGTTCCCAAGAAACCCACCATCACAGGACTGAATGACTACAGACCTGTCGCCTTGACGTCTGTGGTCATGAAATCCTTCGAACGACTGGTGTTAACCCATCTGAAAGACATTACAGGCCACCAGCTGGACCCTCTGCAGTTTGCCTACCGGGCAAACAGGTCGGTGGATGATGCAGTGAACATGGGGCTGCATTACATCCTGCAACACCTTGACCGCCTGGGAACATATGCCAGGGTCCTGGACTTTAGTTCGGCTTTTAACACCATTGTGCCTGAACTTCTTTCCTCCAAACTCTCCCAGCTCAGCGTGTCACCAGCTACCTGTCAGTGGATCACCAGCTTCCTGACAGACAGAAAGCAACAAGTGAGGCTGGGGGAGATCACCTCTGAAACTCGGTCCCTCAGTATTGGTGCCCCTCAAGGATGTGTCCTCTCACCACTACTGTTCTCCCTCTACACTAACGACTGCACCTCCAAGAACTCGGCTGTCAAACTCCTAAAGTTTGCAGATGACACCACTGTCATTGGCCTCATTCAAGATGGTGATGAGTCTGCATACCGGCAGGAAGTTGAGCGGCTGGTACTCTGGTGCAGTCAGCACAATCTGGAGCTGAACACTCTTAAGACTGTAGAGATGACAGTGGACTTCAGGAGACATCCCTCAACTCTGCTCCCCCTCACCATATCAGACAGCCCTGTGTCAACTGTGAAGACCTTCAAGTTCCTGGGTACAACCATCTCCCAGGACCTGAAGTGGGAGACCAACATCAACTCCATCCTCAAAAAGACCCAGCAGAGGATGTACTTCCTGAGACAACTGGGGAAGAACAGTCTTCCACAGGAGCTGCTGATCCAGTTCTACACTGCGGTCATTGAGTCTGTCCTGTGCTCCTCCATCACAGTCTGGTATGGAGCAGCCACTAAACAGGACAGGAGAAGACTGCAGCGGACTGTACGGGCAGCAGAAAGGATCATCGGCACGCCCCTGCCCTCCATCCAGGATCTGTACCTCTCAAGAACCAGGAAACGGGCAGGGAAAATCATCACAGACCCCTCACACCCTGCACACAGACTTTTTGATCTGCTGCCCTCTGGCAGACGGTACAGAAGCCTGCAGACCAGGACCACCCGACACAGGAACAGTTTCTTTCCCCTCGCCATCTCCCTTCTTAACAGTTGACCTGTCACACTGCCAGACTGCAGCTGCACCTTATGTACATTTTGTAGTATTCATTCCACCTCATTCATTTCTGTATTTTATGTATATAAGTTTAGATTCGTTATTTATAGTTGGTTTACACAGCTCTGTGTATGTATGTGTAATGTGTATATATAGACACGTGTGTGTGTGTGCGTGTGTGTGTGTGTGTGTGTGTGTGTGTGTGTGTGTGTGTGTGTGTGTGTGTGTGATTTACATTGCTGTGCTTGAGAGCCACCATCTACCGGAACCAAATTCCCTGTATGTGTCTGCACATATACTTGGCCAATAAACACGATTCTGATTCTGATTTAGGGGACGAATAAAGAAGTTGAATCCAAGAAACAAATTTATTGCCAAATCCAAATTTCTACAAACAAGTACTCCCACTCCACCCTATCGAAAGTCTTTTCAGACTCTAAAGAAATCACAAGTTCGGGAAATTCAGATAGATGCTTTGACTAAATACCATTAAAGACTGTACGGGTATTAAAAAACAATTGACGTCCCTTTATAAAGCCATTCTGCTCTTCAGATATAATACTAGAAAGCAGATCCTCTAGGCGAGATGCAATTACTTTAACCATCGGCATTAATGCATCGGCATTAAGCAGATATAATGTCCTGTAGGAACGACAGGAGGTGGGTCCTTGTCATTTTTGAGAAAGAGCACTATAGTGGCTTGTGTGAAAGTAGGTGGTAATGAACCCTTTCCAAGGATTCATTAAACACAGATAAAAGCAATTTACCAATATATGTTTTATAAAAGTCAATTAGAAATGAGCTATGAGGTCGCCCAACTCATCGCAAGACATGGCAAGCCTTTTTCAGATGGAGACCTCATAAAACACTGCCTCGTTAAAGTCACCGAAATAATGTGCCCGGAAAAAGTGCAGGACTTCAACAACGTCAGCATGTCCAGAAATACAGTTGTGCGACGCATTGAAGACTTGTCAGCGAACATTAAACTGCAACTGTCTGATAAAGCTTGTGCTTTTGATTACTCCATCGCACGTGATGAGAGCACCAATGCCACAGACACCGCACAGCTGCTATTTTTTTGTGGGGAGTGGACGAGAGCACGAGCGCTTTAGGTGAGTAAAAAATATATTCCACAGTACCCGTGTGTTAATGTGCAGGTACACCTGCTTCAAATATCAATAATGCGCATCGATTCTGTCACTACCCTGCTTTTGCGCACCACTTTCTTATATGCGTTTTTCTTGTTAACACACAGAGTACACACCGCTGTGCACGGCGCACGCACATGCAAAGTCAGTTGATCTCATCTGTTGCAGATTTGCTCTTTGATCAAGTGACATTTGTCCGGAGTTTTGGCACGAGTGGCGTACGATCAGCACCGCGGCTGGATGGCCCGATTTACATACCCAGCGCAGCTGATACTCACCAGAATAATTTACTAAAATTATATGCACTCCTGTTATTAAGTCCAGTTCAGTCTGTTAATGTTGATAATGGTTTCAAACGAACGTTAATAGGTGTGTTGCTAAGCCTAATAACTTAAATAATAAACTTGAAATGTACACATTGTCACGGTCCTGGGCCATGTGGGCCCAGTATTCTTAGTTTTCATGTATTTTTGTATTTTGTTCTTTATTTAGGCCATGCTTCCTGGGTTGATCTGTTACGTTGTTCCTTATGTGTTTTCCCTTCGTGACTCTTACCCCCTGTGTGCCCCTCTGTGTATTTATGAGCCCTCGTCTCTCTTTGTGTTTTATTCTATGTTTTCCCCAGCCCGTTATGTCTGCGTTCTCCCCGTGCTCTCTCTCCTCCTGTCTGAACCTCTGTGCCTGTACCCGTCAGCGTTATGTTCACCCCGCCCTGTCTCGTTATGGTTATCTGTGTCACCTGTGTTCCCCGTGTGTTCCCACTTTCCTCGTTAACCCTCTGTGTATTTCTGTCTGCGTCTTCCTCTGTTCGGCGTCGCGTTCTCCCTCATGTTGTGTGTGTTCCTCCCTGTGTTTCTTGGCGAGCTTTGTATTTAGTTTTCCCAGTTTAGTTTTGTATTTCCTCCGTGCCAGCATTAAAGCTGTGTTCTTTAAGTTTATCCCCGTGTCTGTGAGTCTGCATCTTGGGTCCTTCTCCTGCCTGCCACACAACGAACCATGACAGAAGAACGCGACCACGATATGGACCCAGCGACTCCTGGCAGAGACGTAATACAAGCGGTGGAGTCGTTATGCTACCAGTGGAGCCGAAGCTCTAGTGAGGAGGAGAGGGAGGAGTTACTTTCCTCGTTGGGGACAAGCGTCACGGTTTTTCCCTGGTTATGGGAGGCGCTACCCCCTCTGATCTCGGACTTCCTCCGCACCATCCTCCCAGCCTGCCCGCGGCAGCATCAGCGGCCCGGTGTGCGGACTGTGTCACCACAGCCTCTGCGACGCCGCCCGGCGCGCATGAAGCGCCGTTGTCTGGTTCATCGGGAGCTGCAGTCAAGAAGGAACGGCGTTCACGCCGCCGTCGCACCACCCCACAGCCGGACATTCGGACTCCTAATTCACCTGCTGTGGTGAGTGAGGACTCTGTGTCTTTTCCAGACATTATGACTGTTCATTCAGGAGCTGTGTCTTGTGTGGCGGAGGTCAAAGCGAGCTGCTTAGCACCCTCGCAGCCACCCTCAGTTCAGTTAGCACCCTCGCAGCCACCCTCAGTTCAGTTAGCTCCCTCGCAGCCACCCTCAGTTCAGTTAGCTCCCTCGCAGCCACCCTCGGTTCAGTTAGCTCCCTCGCAGCCACCCTCGGTTCAGTTAGCTCCCTCGCAGCCACCCTCGGTTCAGTTAGCTCCCTCGCAGCCCTTCACAGCTCAGTCGGCTACCCTCCTGGAAGCCCCCGCTGCCTGGTATTTTCAGCATCGGCATCCTTTCCCGTCAAGATTTATCGCTAAATCATTCGATCCTCCCTTAAGAGAGAGACTGCATCCTCGCTGCCTTCACCCCAGTACACCAGTGTCACCTGGGCCTCCAGTGTCACCCCCAGTTCAGTCTCCAGTAGCTCCAGTGTCACCCCCGGTTCAGTCTCCAGTAGCTCCAGTGTCACCCCCAGTTCAGTCTCCAGTAGCTCCAGTGTCACCCCCGGTTCAGTCTCCAGTAGCTCCAGTGTCACCCCCGGTTCAGTCTCCAGTAGCTCCAGTGTCACCCCCGGTTCAGTCTCCAGTAGCTCCAGTGTCACCCCCGGTTCAGTCCCCAGTAGCTCCAGTGTCGCCTGTAGCGCAGGCCCCAGTAGCTCCAGTGTCGCCTGTAGCGCAGGCCCCAGTAGCTCCAGTGTCGCCGGTAGCGCAGGCCCCAGTAGCTCCAGTGCCGCCTGTAGCGCAGGCCCCAGTAGCTCCAGTGCCGCCTGTAGCGCAGGCCCCAGTAGCTCCAGTGCCGCCGGTAGCGCAGGCCCCAGTAGCTCCAGTGCCGCCGGTAGCGCAGGCCCCAGTAGCTCCAGTGCCGCCGGTAGCGCAGGCCCCAGTAGCTCCAGTGCCGCCTGTAGCGCAGGCCCCAGTAGCTCCAGTGCCGCCTGTAGCGCAGGCCCCAGTAGCTCCAGTGCCGCCTGTAGCGCAGGCCCCAGTAGCTCCAGTGCCGCCTGTAGCGCAGGCCCCAGTAGCTCCAGTGCCGCCTGTAGCGCAGGCCCCAGTAGCTCCAGTGCCGCCTGTAGCGCAGGCCCCAGTAGCTCCAGTGCCGCCTGTAGCGCAGGCCCCAGTAGCTCCAGTGCCGCCTGTAGCGCAGGCCCCAGTGGCTCCAGTGCCGCCTGTAGCGCAGGCCCCAGTGGCTCCAGTGCCGCCTGTAGCGCAGGCCCCAGTAGCTCCTGTAGCCCAGTCCCCGATAGCAGTACGGTCCGCTGGTCAGCTTAACATCCAGCCAGGGGTCTCAAATCCCTCTGGCTCTGCATCAGCTCCTGCTGGGAGCTCGGATGAGCTCATCCAGGACTCCGCGGCTCCCACGCCGCCATCCACCTCGTCAGCTGGAGGGTCCGAGGGGCCCGTTCAGCCTCCTGTCTCCGCTGGAGGGTCCGAGGGGCCCGTTCAGCCTCATGCCTCGTCAGCTGGAGGGTCCGAGGGGCCCGTTCAGCCTCCTGTCTCCGCTGGAGGGTCCGAGGGGCCCGTCCAGCCTCATGCCTCGTCAGCTGGAGGGTCCGAGGGGCCCGTCCAGCCTCATGCCTCGTCAGCTGGAGGGTCCGAGGGGCCCGTCCAGCCTCATGCCTCGTCAGCTGGAGGGTCCGAGGGGCCCGTTCAGCCTCCTGTCTCCGCTGGAGGGTCCGAGGGGCCCGTCCAGCCTCATGCCTCGTCAGCTGGAGGGTCCGAGGGGCCCGTTCAGCCTCATGCCTCGTCAGCTGGAGGGTCCGAGGGGCCCGTCCAGCCTCATGCCTCGTCAGCTGGAGGGTCCGAGGGGCCCGTCCAGCCTCATGCCTCGTCAGCTGGAGGGTCCGAGGGGCCCGTTCAGCCTCCTGTCTCCGCTGGAGGGTCCGAGGGGCCCGTTCAGCCTCACGCCGCATCAGCTGGAGGGCCCGAGGAGCCTGTCCAGCCGCCACCTGCGACCGCCTCGTCGTCGCCTGGTCCGGCTGCATCTGCCTGTGCTTCTGCTACGCCTGGGCCAGCCTCTGCCTGTGCTTCTGCTACGCCTGGCCCAGCCTCAGAGTCTTCGTCCTCGTCTGGCCCAGCCTCAGAGTCTTCGTCCTCGTCTGGCCCAGCCTCAGAGTCTTCGTCCTCGCCTGGCCCAGCCTCAGAGTCTTCGTCCTCGCCTGGCCCAGCCTCAGAGTCTTCGTCCTCGCCTGGCCCAGCCTCAGAGTCTTCGTCCTCGCCTGGCCCAGCCTCAGAGTCTTCGTCCTCGCCTGGCCCAGCCTCAGAGTCTTCGTCCTCGCCTGGCCCAGCCTCAGAGTCTTCAGCCTGTGCTTCGTCTGGTCCAGCCTCTGAGTCCTCAGCCTGTGCTTCGTCTGGTCCAGCCTCTGAGTCCTCAGCCTGTGCTTCGTCTGGTCCAGCCTCTGAGTCCTCAGCCTGTGCTTCGTCTGGTCCAGCCTCTGAGTCCTCAGCCTGTGCTTCGTCTGGTCCAGCCTCTGAGTCCTCAGCCTGTGCTTCGTCTGGTCCAGCCTCTGAGTCCTCAGCCTGTGCTTCGTCTGGTCCTGTGCCCGCCGGGCCATGGCCAGCACGCCTGACACTGGAGAGCCGCCGCTGCCTTCCGCGCGGCCGGCCCCCTGAACTGCTCCGTCGTCTCCTTCGCCGCCGCCGCTGCCTTCCGCGCGGCCGGCCCCCTGAACTGCTCCGTCGTCTCCTTCGCCGCCGCCGCTGCCTTCGGCGCGGTCGGCCCCCTGAACTGCTCCGTCGTCTCCTTCGCCGCCGCCGCTGCCTTCCGCACGGCCGGCCTCCGGACCAGCTCTGTCACCTGTGCCGCCCGCCTGGTCGGCCCCCCGACCGTGTGACCCGTGAACTCTTGTGCCTGTGGGCTCTGGGTCGGCCCCCTGAACTTTATTTGGACTATGGTCATGTGCTCCTGTGTTTTCTGTTGTTTGTTTTGTTTCCCGTTCTGGTCCCTCCGTCCTGGTCCCCCGCCTCCCGCCCTGGGTGGGTTGTTTTCTGTTTTTTGTTTTTGTTTCTCGGGTTTGGGCTGTCGGGAGCCAGCCCTTTAGGGGGGGGTGGTGTCACGGTCCTGGGCCATGTGGGCCCAGTATTCTTAGTTTTCATGTATTTTTGTATTTTGTTCTTTATTTAGGCCATGCTTCCTGGGTTGATCTGTTACGTTGTTCCTTATGTGTTTTCCCTTCGTGACTCTTACCCCCTGTGTGCCCCTCTGTGTATTTATGAGCCCTCGTCTCTCTTTGTGTTTTATTCTATGTTTTCCCCAGCCCGTTATGTCTGCGTTCTCCCCGTGCTCTCTCTCCTCCTGTCTGAACCTCTGTGCCTGTACCCGTCAGCGTTATGTTCACCCCGCCCTGTCTCGTTATGGTTATCTGTGTCACCTGTGTTCCCCGTGTGTTCCCACTTTCCTCGTTAACCCTCTGTGTATTTCTGTCTGCGTCTTCCTCTGTTCGGCGTCGCGTTCTCCCTCATGTTGTGTGTGTTCCTCCCTGTGTTTCTTGGCGAGCTTTGTATTTAGTTTTCCCAGTTTAGTTTTGTATTTCCTCCGTGCCAGCATTAAAGCTGTGTTCTTTAAGTTTATCCCCGTGTCTGTGAGTCTGCATCTTGGGTCCTTCTCCTGCCTGCCACACAACGAACCATGACACACATCCCATTTTCCTTTATTGTTTTTTCTCTGTACTGTAAATCTTCTGTCTAGGAAGAAATCTGAGGCTGCTGTTCTAAGAATGAGCTACCAAAGCTTTTTCTGAATAAATCAATAAAGATCCATTTATGGAAAGCTGTGATGAAGGCAGTTTTGTCTTTAATTATATTCAACAATATAACATATATTCGACCACTTTTAAGTGATTTTTCTAACTTTAATACTCTATAGTTAAGGTTATATACCTAATTTCTAGTAAGTGGCCCAGCCCCTCCTATATTTTTTGTGTATGTGGCCATCAGTGAAAAAAGTTTGGATACCCCTGGCATAGCTGTAATAGCATTTAATACTTTTTCAGCAGAAACTGGGGAGTCCAATTGCCCAGCAATATTAGTACCAATAACGGGGTTTGAAAGATTATGCAGAAATTCATTTGTTTTAGCTTTGTCCGTAGGAAATTCGGACTTATACAACAAAGAGTAAAATGTTCTAAAGGTAGAATCAATTTCCAAGAGATTTGTAGTAATAATGTTATAAGAGTTTTTAATACTTGGTATCACACGCAAGGAGGCCTGACGTGGTAACTGATGTCCCAACAAATGACTAGCCTTGTCGCCATATTCATAATATGAGCCACGACTGCGAAGTAACAAAGCACTGCTTCAGTAATTCTGGAGAAGGGTTCAGTGTATAACTTTGATCAAGGTTACTAATTGCAGCTATAAGGTCTTTAAGCCTGGCATTAATCTTTTTATTAGCATAAACACAGTAAGAAATAATTTGACCTCTCAGGTAGCATTTTTTTTTTAATCTTTATTTCTAAAATATTACTTCACGAAGGTGATTACAGGCATTAATCAACACAATTTACAAGGGAAAAACAAAGCAAAAAGAAAGAGAAAGAAAAAAGAGAAAGAAAAAAAAGAAAAGAAAAAACAGTCAGGAGTGACCAGTTAGCTAGGTTGGTGGTTTCAAGCTTTGAAAAGAAGATTCGGCTTATGGGTATTGGCATACTGTATAGGACCCACTTATCCCAACACAAATGGAACCAACCCACCTTGTCATTGACATGAGCTGTTACTTCCTCCATCCTATAAATCTCTAGCGTAATTTCCCACCATAATGACAAGGTCGGTATATCTTGCAAGGACCATTTCTTAGTTATACTTTTCTTTCTTGCAACAACTAAAGCTCTTAACAGACATGTATCATTTTTAGACCAGTTCTGTGGTATACAACCAAAAAAGATTGTCTTCATGTCCAAAGAGAATGTACAGTCAAAAATGCCTTGTAATGTACCATGAATGTCTTTCCAGTAAGTCCGTAGCACAGGACAGTCCCACATAATATGGGTGTGATGTGCTCATTGGTGTCCACAGTTTCTCCAACACACAGGAGGAGTCCCATCATAATGAGCCTTTTGACACGGAGTAATAAAGAACCTTATCAAAGACTTCCATCCAAATTCCCTCCAGCTCTTGGAGGAAGTACTCCTCCATTGCCGTTCCCACATCTGAGTCCATTCATCCCTTGAAATACACATCCCTCCCTCCTTTTCCCATAACATCTTCACATAATCAGTTGAGTGGGGAAGCTTATTTCTAAGAAAATTATACCAAAAGGAAATGAGTCTTGTATCGACATCCCCACTGTACGCCTGTCTAAACAAAGTTACCAGTTCTGCATTAGTGTTTGACATCACACCGATTGTTGTCTTTATATAATGTCTTATTTGCAGGTATCGATAAAAATCCTGTTTTTCTAGATTGTATTTCTGTTTCAGTGTGTCAAAACTAATAAAGTTCCCATCCTTAATCAAACTATCGAATGTAGATAACCCTTTAGCAGACCAACTTTTAAAACGTGAGTCCAATTTATTCGGGACAAAGTCAGAGTCATATGCATACCATTTAAATAAAGCCAAATCCTGTTCCAGTTTAAATTCTTTCACGACTTTTCTCCATATATTAAGTGTGCACGACACCCAGGGATTGCAAACCGTGTCAATACATTTTCGAATGTTCGAATTCATCAGGACAGCTTGTATTGGAGAGGGAAACATGCTCTCCTCAATAGTCTTCCAGTGTGCTTGGTAGCTTGTATCACACCAATTGACCACAGTCTTCAGCTGAGCAGCCCGAAAATAATTTTTTAGTGACGGCAACCCCCATCCTCCCGCCTTCTTATGTAGTTGTAAAGTTTTAAAACAAACCCTCGGCCGCTTCCCCCCCACCCTCATATAAACCGCGATATTATTTTATCCCATTCATTGAAACGGCTTGAATCAATAGATATTGGTAGTGTTTGGAATAAGTATAATAATCTTGGCAGAATATTCATTTTAATAGATTCAATTCGTGAGTGTAGAGAAAGAGAGGGGATCATGTTCCATCGTCTAATATCACCCACTATTCTCCTTTGTAGGGAACCAAAATTCTCCTCAAATAGTTTAGTTAAATCCTTGGGAATAACAACTCCTAAATATTTCAATGATTGTGCTTGTCAACTCATTGGATATTGAACAACCAAGTGAGCAGGAGGGCTATAGTTATAACTAGAGATGGCACGATACCACTTTTTTATGTCCGATACCGATACCGATATCATAAATTTGGATATCTGCCGATACCGATATGAATCCGATATAGTGTTTTTTAATCAACAAAACTGTTTTTTAAATATCTTGCTGCATTTTGTATAAGGTCATACTCAAGTTTAAAACAACAACTACAGTAAAGCTATTCTGTTATACCTGTATGCAAAAAAAAATATTTCATAGTTCAGCAATACTGATCAATCTAATAAACTTAAACCTACACCATCCTCCCTATTCTGGTATTTTAAAGAGTACTTAGCATAAATATTAAGCAACCTAACTAACAGGGTTCCAACTCCCAGCAACAACAAAAATAAATAAATAAAAAATAGGGAACCACCCCTCACGCTCCACCTCATGATGCTTAATCGACGTAATCAACCTTAATTTGATGCAGTGTGAAAAAAAATGCACAGAAATCAATTATTTTTCAAGAAATATTAAATAGATTCAACATCTTTCTTCAACAAAATTGCAGACTGCACAGATGGTACCTTCCCAAAGGAAAAAGTACTATAGCTTACTAGGGTATATATATTAGACTTAATAGTTACTATATACAGTAATTGACTTCTATTCATTTTACATCAAATTAAAACTTTGGGTGTCAGATAATTATTTACTAAAAGCTAGACATTTTAAATGAGAATAAGAAAGAAAAGTATGTCTTTGTGCCCCTTTTCCCTGTTAATGCCCTATCGGCCCCCCTGGCTAAACTTTGCTAGATCCGCCCCTGCACAGTTACCAGCGTCAGCTACGTAGAAAAAGATCCTCGAGTAGAAAGTAATAATAAATACATTCTAACAACAGCTTATCAAGCTTAAACATGCTGCTGTTGTTCAGCCGCTGGTTTCCTCTTTCTGGTGCAAAGTGGGCCAAAAGCAAACTAGAGACACGGACTCGCGACAGAAAAGCCGATCAGCTGATCGTTAAGCAGTTTCATGATTGAAGTAGCAGCAGGAGAGGCAGTCGCTCGTTAAGCTTAACGCAGGAATGCTTTACAAACATTCAGAGATGGACTTACACACTTGCTTTACTTCTCTCGGGCATAACTTTGTCGGAGATGAAATGCCGGGTTGCTAGCGAAGCTCCACATGCTATCCAGACCACCAACAGGTCCCGCATGCCACAGCCGCTCTATCACGTGATGCATACTGCTCCGACGTGCTAACGTTCTGAGGTGAGTTACGGCGTGTTGCAAGTTTTGTGAGGTGCTTTCGTGATATTTAATGGATCGGATTACATTTTTTATTTTTCTCCGATATCCGATCCAGTAATTTAGGTCAGTATCGGACCGATACCGATACGTAATATCGGATCGGTCCATCTCTAGTTATAACTGAGAATTTGAGTTTTAGACATTAATTTTATAGCCAGAGAGTTTCCCAAATTTTTGGCGTAGATTCATCAACGAAGGCAGGGAGTTAGTAGGCTGATCTAGGTATATCAATATGTCATCCGCATAGCAAGCAAGCTTGTGTTCCTGTCCCGCAATGGTAATCCCCTTAATATCTTTATTTTGTCTAATTGATTGTGCCAAAGGTTCTAAATACAAAGCAAACAGAAGCGGGGACCAAGCACAGCCTTGTTTATTTCCTCTCTGCAGAACAAAGCTATTTGAGAGACAACCATTAACTTTAATTCTTGCGGTGGGGTTAGTATATAATGCCCTCACCGTATCAACAATTCCCTTATGTAAGCCGAATTTATCCAAGACTTTGTATAGAAAGTCCCAATTTATGGAGTCGAAGGCTTTTTCTGCATCAATACTCATAAGCATGGTTGTACTCTTAGATGTCTGTATCTGATGTATTACATGAAGAGTTCTACGTATATTATCCTGGGTCTGTCGTCAGTAGAATTTAAGAGTCTCCCATAGCAAAGACTCTGAAACTGAAGCGTTTTGATTGAAGGACAAGAACTCCTCGACAGAAGTTGAAATAAATTCACAACATTCTTTAACTGCCAGAAGGAGAGAGTTAAATCTCCAAAGTGGTGGGCTACATTGATAGGTAGAGAGTTAAATATCCAATAGCAGAGGTGAATGATCGGTTATTACAATACCAGAATAGTCGGAAGAATTAACACACAAATTAAAAGCTCTGTCGAACAGTAATCAATCCTGAGATAAGTATGGTGGACGTGGGAGAAAATATTTTTGACTGAAGGGTTGCAAAATCTACATGGATCAATAAGATCATTCTGTCATGATCCTGGGCCATGTTGGCCCAGCAGTCTTAGTATTCATGCCTTTTTGTATTTTGTTCCTTGTTTGATTTCCCCTTGTGACTTTTATCCCGTGTGCCCCTCTATGTATCTGTGAGCCCTCGTCTCACCTCGTGTTTCATTCCATGTTTCCCCAGCCCACTATGCCCGTGCTCTCTCTCTCCTCCTGTCTGCACCTCTGTGTACTTCCTGTTTTACTTTGACAGTCTCTCGTCAGTATGCGTCATGTTGTGTTCACTCCTGCCCTGTCCCATTACGATTATCTTTGTCAGCTGTGTTCCCTGTGTGCTCCCACTTCCCTCGTTAACCCTCTGTGTATTTATGTGCATGTTTCCCTCAGTTCAGTGTCACGTCGTCAATGTCTCCTCCCCGAACCTGTGTGTCTTTCTGTGTTCCCTCGGTCTTCTGTTAGTATTCCCAGTTTAGTTCTGTTTCGTTTTAAGGCCTGCAATAAAGCAGTGATTTTGAGTTCAGTTCCTGTCTCCGTGAGTTTTGTGTTTGGGTCCTCATCTGCCTCCACACAGCCAGTTCATGACACATTCTGTTTCATAAAATCTTAGAATGTTTTAGACACAGATGATGGAGTCAAATTACGAGGACTAGATCAATCCAAGATTGGATCAAAAACACAATACAGATTACCACCAAGGATCAGCAAATGAGTTTTCAAAAAGGGGATGTTACTCAGCAATCTATTAGCGAATTCAGCATCATCAAAATTCAGGTCATATACATTTACCAACAAAACCTTTTTCTGCATTAGGGTACCAACAACAATGATGTATCTACAATTCCTATCAACGATAACATTGGTCAAAAAGAATTGAACTTTCTTATTAATGAGAATGGTCACTCCTCTAGCTTTTGAATTAAAATTTGAGTGGAAGACCTGACCCACCCAAGGGCAATATAACCGATAGTGATATTTAATGCGAAGATGAAGCTCCTGTACAAATGCTATATCAGAATTTAGGTGTTTCAATTGAGTGAAAACCTTAGATCACTTAACAGGATTACCCATACCTCTGATATTCCAACTAACGAATCTAAGAGGCATGCTTGACCCAGCAATGCTGGGGTCTATATTACCATTAACCATTCATAAAGAAGAAGACAAAAACAACAACAACAAGAAACAAGTTCAAGTAACACTGAACACAAATACACCCCAAGTCTCTACAGAACAGAACAAAGGAGACAGCAGTGTACCCCAAAGTAGCAAAAATGATTCACCAAAGTGACTGGACTAACTGGAGCCTGAATAAAAATAAAAGCAAGAGAGGAAAAAAAACCTCTCGCCAACTTCCCTACTGTATAATAGTGTGCGCGTAACAAAAAACACGTTAATAAACAAACAAACAAACAAAAAATCTTACAGTACAAAATATTGTTTCCTCAGAAGGTGAACATTTCAACAAAACACCAAAAATTAAATTAAATTAAATAAAAAAAAAAACTAAACAAAAACAACCAAAAAAAACCCCCAGTCCTGTGCAAATCAATGCAGTAAACTTAGAGAACATTGTACTGGACCGATCTGAAGTTTGAGAGTATATTATATAATTCAGTCTCATTATATGATAATGAAAATGAAAGGAACCAGCACAATAACTAATGCAACACCTTAAGAAAACAAAGCACAGGTGGCGTTAAACCTAATGAGAGCGTAAACCCTTAGCAGCATTACAGCACCAAACTGAGGGGCTATTGAGGCTCAACTAGAGATCAAAGTTTTGACATAATCATTGCCTTCCTCCACAGCCTTATATGTGATGCAAAGTCGCGCTGGATGAAACAGGCCATACCAAGAGCACACCTTATAATTTTTGTTTTGTGATCTGTTGTTAAAAGTTTTGCAAGATCTTGCAAAAGTCCGTCTTAATTTTTTTCTCCCATGTCCCCTGCGGGGCTCCGTAGTTACCTACCACCCTAACTGTCTTGTTTTAGGAATGAAACTCCAGCTCCACCCTGGAACTCAATGTTCCAGAAGTTCTTTTGTTTTTGCGCTGCTTGTTTCAAAAAGTCCATCAAAGTCAGTTTACAAGAAAGTTTAACGTAATGACATTTGTAACCCAGGTGGACACAGTGAATGAGAATGAGTGTTTAAGTGTTTAGTCACAACAATTTCAATTTATACATATTTATCACTTATAAATATAAAACCAAAATCTAAAAATATATTGTAAATATTTATGAAGACAGTATGATTTCAATCGTATTTGTGAAAAAATTTTTTATGTTAAGCATTCTGTGATGGAAATGCATTTTATTTTATCTATTGTTCACATGTTTTAGTAATATCCCTTTTGTGTCACTTAATTGTATATATGTGGGATAGGTGGTGGGGCCTTTCAGGAAAGGGGAAAAAGGCTAGAAGCAATCTTTAGGTGAAACTGTAAGAGGAGATAAAGGTTGTAAACTTTCTCTACCTCTGGGGGGATTCACGGATGAGCTGTGGAATACCTTTTGTTCTGACCTGTATTAATTTTATAGAAGTCCTGTGCTATTCATCTTTAGAGGCTATGAACCAGCACCCTGCTCAAGGCCCTCTCTTTCATTTTGGTTTTAATGCCATTACTGATCTACCTTAAATAATAGCTTGCACAGTGAAGCAATCAGGCAGCCTTCACACCTCCAACAGCCCCAACAATAGAGACACTTTGGACACTCATTCCCCCACCTCTCCCCCCTCCATAGAGCCATCACCACCTTCAAACACTTCACCTACAACACCCCCCTCCTCACCCCACACAAAAGAGGATTTCACACCACCTCCTCCCACCATAACTCTTCATATTCATGAAGAAGGTGTGAGGAAGCAGTTTAAGAGTCTGAATGCTCGAAAAGCTCCCGGCCCAGAGGGTGTGTCTCCTGCCACCCTTAGACACTGTGCAAACAAGCTGGCCCCAGTGTTTTCTGGCATTTTCAACTCCTCACTGCAGGCATGTCATGTGCCTGCCTGCTTCAAGTCCTCTACCATAATCCCTGTCCCCAAGAAACCTAGGATCACTGGACTAAATGACTACAGACCCGTGGCTCTGACATCTGTGGTCATGAAGTCTTTTGAGCGCCTGGTTCTCTCCTATCTCAAGACCCTTACGGCCCCCCTCCTGGACCCCCTGCAGTTTGCATACAGAGCCAACAGGTCTGTAGATGACGCCATCAACATGGCCCTACACTTCATCCTGCAGCATCTCGACTCCCCAGGAACCTACGCCAGGATCCTGTTTGTGGACTTCAGCTCTGCCTTCAATACCATCCTTCCAGACCATCTCCGAGGCAAGCTTTCCCAGATGAATGTGCCTGATCCCATCTGCCGGTGGATCACTGACTTCCTGACGGACAGGAAGCAGCATGTGAGGCTGGGAAAGAATGTCTCGGACTCCCGGACCATCAGCACCGACTCCCCTCAGGGCTGTGTTCTTTCTCCTCTGCTCTTCTCCCTGTATACTAACTGCTGCACCTCCACCCACCAGTCTGTCAAGCTAATCAAGTTTGCAGATGACACCACCGTTATTGGACTCATCTCGGACGGGGATGAGTCTGCCTACAGGAGGGAGGTTGAACGTCTGGTGTCCTGGTGCAGCCACAACAACCTGGTGCTGAATGCCCAGAAGACAGTGGAGATTATTGTGGACTTCAGGAAGCACACAGCTCCACTCCCCCCCATCATCCTGACTGACACCCCCATCACCTCTGTGGACTCATTCCGCTTCCTGGGTACCACCATCACCCAGGACCTGAAGTGGGAGCCCACCATCACCTCCGTCATTAAGAAAGCCCAGCAGAGGATGTACTTCCTGAGGCAGCTGAAGAAATTCAACCTGCCAACACGGACGATGATGCAATTCTACACTGCAATCATCGAGTCCATCCTCACCTCCTCCACCGTGTGTGGTATGCTGGTGCCACTATCAGGGACAAACAGAGACTGCAACGTGTTGTGCGCTCTGCTGAGAAGGTGATTGGCTGCAGACTCCCATCTCTGCAGGACCTGTACACCTCCAGGACACTGGGGCGTGTAGCTCGGATCTCAGCTGACCCTTCTCACCCTGGACACAGTCTGTTTGACCTGCTCCCCTCAGGCAGGAGGCTCCGGTCCATTCGCACCAGAACCTCTCGCCATAAGAACAGTTTCTTCCCCTCTGCTGTTGAACACATGAACAATAACCGTATAACTGTTCCCACCACTAACACATGACCCTACGCTGTGTTCACTGCATCATTCCATGTTTGGCACTGATCACTACCTGCACTCATGTATATATCATGTATATATCTATCTACTTAGCACTTTTAATTCTTATTCTCATTTTTATTTTCATGTCTATTTAAGCTTAATTTATAACAGTATGTTTGCACCGAAGCACCGCAGCAATTTCCTAATGTTGTAAACCCGCTCAACATTTGGCAATAAAACCCTTTCTGATTCTGAAGTGAAGACAGGAAGTAAATCTCTTAAATCACTTCTGAAAATCCACCACTTCACCCTGACTTTACCTTGTAACATGTTAGTTTTTAGTTTATTTTTATTAGTTTATTCTATGTTGTTTTATTTTTTTCTGTTATCTTTCATTCTATTGTTTTTAATTTATTTACAGCACTTTGGTCCTGTGCTGGCTATTTTAAAGTGCTTTATAAATAAAGTTTGATTGGTTTGGAAGAAAGCCTAACAACAACCAGAGCCTCAGTGAGCTCACCTGTGGTGATGGACGAGTTGTCCCTATCGTCCCAAGACTCTGCTTTCTCTATCCAAGACGTGTCAGTGGAAGGAGTATGTCCTTAAAGTATTCCTTTTGCTGCTCAATAATGTCCTCAATCCAAGTCATTAGCACTCCAGCTGCTACAGCTACAGTGGCAGATAAATGATATTCCGAAACAAATTTTTATCTAAACCAATTTTTTTTTTTGTGTCCCGTTTGGATCTTTAGCCATCAGAATTGTTGTCTTAAGGCCAAGAAAGATGCCAAGCGGATTTATTTTACCAAGTGAATCATCATGGCCTTACCATATTGGTCCATTTGATTGACCTTTATTATAATTATGTATTTTATTTTATTTTCAGTTGCTACAAACGGGACAGACATGACTGGGGGATAGGACAGGGAGAAAGAATGAAAAAAAGAGAGGGAGAGAAAGAAAACCAAAGGGGAGAAGAGACGGTGAGAAGGGGAGGGGGGAAGAAAGAAAAAAAAACACAAACAAAACACCTGGATCACCTGTATGGAGAAAAAAAACAGAAGAGAAAGCAAACAGCAAAGAGCAACATAATAAAAAAACAGCACCATCACAATGAACTAGCTAGCAGTAGATAACAGTAGATATTAAATAATAAACGATATTGTGCAGCACGCAAGATAGACAGCGCACAATGTGCTTTGAGGCAGCAGCCAAGAAAGGTGTAGTCCGCGTCTGTGAACACCCGTGTGCACACCTGTGTGGATAAGCATGCTTGTATTCCAAAGGTTTCTCCATGTAACGATCTGCTAGGGAGTGTGGGGAGCCATAGCCCCGTCCACCAGGGTATGAAGCAGGTATGGAGGAGATCCAGGCCCCAGATATCCAGAGGCCCCAGAGTACAAGGACCCGAGGAGGATCACCAAAGGGGGGGAACCTTGCCACCCTCCTGGGAAGAGCTGAGTAGAGCCCCAAAGGAGAGGTCACCCCGCAGCTACGGAGCAGAGGCCAGAGGGGGTTGCAGTGGCGTGCCCGTGGGCTCTGCCGGCAGCCAGCTGTGCCAGAGAGGACCGAGCTTCAGGTCCAGAGGCCAGAGGCCTGAGGGCATCCCACCCCCCGGAAGGAGCCCAGCCGGGCCACAGGCGCCCGGCCCCACCAATCAGCCACCAGGAGTGAGCTGGTACATACATGAGCGCCCAGCCCCAGACGACAAGGACCACCAACACACCAACGTCTGAGGGCATCAGCCACCGGCAGGGAGTGTGGTGAGGGGAGATAGGCCTCCGTACTTTAGAGGGCCTGAGATGTACCCAGAGAGGTTGAGTCTAAGACCCAACCTGACATATAGACACAGACGAACAGGCACACGCGGACACAGACATGCATTCCCACCTCATATGCACCACCAAATACTCGGCACTCACCCAACGTGCAGACAGACACAAATAGACACTGCACAGACAGTCGCACTCCCCAAACATACTCTATATCCCAGGTCCCGGTATCCCCGCCCTCAGAGGGGCAAGCCGCAGCTATACCCAGGACATGTAACCCTTCTCTCTGGGGTGGAGGCAAGCGGACCACCTCCTTATCTGCAGTAGCGGGGAGGCCCCGCATCCCAGACCCCAGTCTGACGGCCAGCACCTCCTCCCAGCCACCCAGCCCTGACGGCTAACAGAACCGGGGTGAGTGAAGACCTCAAACCTCTCTACGCCAATCTAAACCAATTTTTATATACATGCCAGTGTGGAATAATAGACTTCTTATGCTTCCTAAGTCACCTTAATTAATAACAAATTTAACACATATTTAAATTTAAGACCAATCTGTAGAAATGATAAAATGTGAAGACATGTTGTAGAAGCCAGAACATATTTCATGTCTATGTGTTCTATTTCTTTTTCACTTCTGTGAGCCCCATTTCAAAGTGTGACAAAAAGGGGCATCAACAACAAACAAGTTAGGTAAAAGGATTTAATGAAGGGTTTATTTGTCAGGGAAAGAGAGCCAGAACGCTTCCTAGGTTTGGTAAAATACAGTGACTTCTACACAGGGTAGACTTTAAAAAGCTTTAAGGGAAAAGAACATGGCCTAGTAGCAAATGTTTTAATGTTGACTTAAAGCTTTTTAATTTTACATTTTTGGAGGGTTACATTTTAGACATTGCAAAGAAAAAATATTTAAAAATGAAAATGTGGATAAGAATGAGACTGTCAAGGCTCAGGAGGGACTCGTAGGCAGACTGAGATCGAAAGTTCACAGTTTATTAATACACGAAACAGGTAGCTTGTGGGGGTCTCCGGGGAACACAGGCACGGTGAGGGAAACACAGGCAGGCTATTTACAGCAATCCTCCTCCAACGCTTGGGATTAGCTCTTTCACACAGGTCTTACTCTCACAGTAGTGGCGGCCCTTAAGCTGGCAGGTAGGGTCTGATACAGGGAGAAGAGAGCAGGTTAAATCACGGCATGAAGGAAACTCAGAGAGAAGCATGAGCCTTAGTGAAGACACTGACAAGTGTTACACAATAATCCAGCGACAAGGCATTCCCAGTGGGAGCCTTAAGTAGTGAGAGCGTTGATTAGTTGATCGTTCGCAGGTGCAGGAGCCAGAGGCTCTGACTCCGCCCCGGTAGAGCCCTCTCCCCGAGAGGGGAGCGAGAGGGACAAAAAATATACAAAAACACTTGTAGCCATACTAGAGCTGGGCGATAGAACGATAACGATATGTATCGCGTTATAACTTTTTCTCGATAGAAAAATTAAACTATCGCGATAGACCTCGCCGCTCTTGTCCTCTTTAAAAAAAAAAAGAAAAAAAAAAAGAACAGCCAATCCAAATTAAGTAGCGCAGAACCGAACCAATCACAGCCGCAGCGTCACGTCACGAGACTTGTTACGTACAGCACAAGTGCCAAGCCGCACATGTGTATTTGTTTGGGAAGCAGCCAGCCACCGCACCGCCCGGGTAATGGAGGAAATGAGTGTGCCGACTAGAAAAATCAACCGAGCGTGACCGAAGGTTACCGAAGAGAAAACAGATGATGGTTCCAATGCCGGAGAGATTGTCGAACGGAAGAGCCATAGAAGTTCCGTAGTGTGAAGGTATTTCGGCTATTTCAAGTCTGACAAAAAACAGAGTAGCGTGCACTGTAAATTGTGCCGATAGCAAGTCTGGAAATACAATAAACTGGTGCATGCGCTACGTCCACACGTACCCGGGTATTTTTGAAAACGCAGATTTTTCTATGTGTTTGCACCTTTCGTCCACACGTAAATGGCGTTTTTGGTCACTGAAAACGAAGATTTTCAAAAACTCCGGCCAGGGTGGATATTTTTGAAAACTCCATTTTTGCATTTACGTGTGGACTAGAAAAACGGAGAAAACGCAGCGCCAAAGGTTTGCGCATTTTTTGACGTCACACTGTGCGCCACGTTATTGTTTCAGTGAAATGAATTTCTACAATACTGTTAATTCTACTCTCTGCAGTGTTTAAATGCTTACATATACACACAGTTACTGTCCCTCCACACATACGACTCTGTTCTGCTTCTATGCCCCATCTTTGTTTACTTTTTCCCACCGAGCCTTGTAGACTTCTGATTGGCCAACATTTCTGCACGGTTAGGATTCTAGCTCCACCTGCTGCTTTGGCATGTTCATAGCGGCGTTCTCCCTTTATGTGTGGACGGGATTATTTTTTAAAATGAAAACGGAAAATCTCCGTTTTCAAAAACACCCGTGTACGTGTGGACGTAGCCTCAGTCTCTGACTGGAAGCGCTAATTCGTCATTCGGCTTTTGTCAGACTAAAGTAACTGTTAAAACTGTTTGAAAAGCTAAGCTATACAACAAGGAGAGATTGAGAATTTCCTTTTAGTTCTCAGTTTATTTGATATTGACAAAAAGTTAGTCAGTTTTGTCTGACATGAGCGAGACAGATAAATATAAAGGCATGGTGTAATAAAAAAATCTTTTTCAATCCAAACTTTATAGTTCCATTTTCATGATTAATAATGAATATCCAATAATAATATTATTTTTTGTAAATGCCACCTGTGACTTGCAGTGATGGTCACCTTCAATAACACTTTTATTAAGCGAAAACTTCTCAGTTTTGATCAGTGAATAAAAAGAATAAGTTTATACCTCTTCATATGTTGTGCTCTCATCAAGATGTGCTGTTCTTTGACCCATCCCTGCCTGTGTGTGGATATATTTTTCATGTTCTTTGGGGGTCTTCTCCATTTGTTTTGGGAGCAAATAAAATACCACTTCAAGAGGTTTAGGCTTCTTAGCAGGCACCAGAGATGTAGCAGGGAACCGCCTTTTGCCCTTTCCTCTTGCAAAAATACCAGGAAAAGACCTGTCACAAAGATTTTAACAAAATTATTTAAAAGCGACTATTATGAATAGTTTTTTTTAGTTTGTTTATACAAATTCAACACAGCACTAACACTGCAGTATACACAGGGTTGGAATTACGGGGGAGCTAGACAGAGTTCGGCTCCTCTTAAAGAGAGATGGGCTCCCCTGACAGCCCTCAACTGACACACTATAGAGGAGCTCTATAAATAGCCTACTTTTAACCCTTTAAGACCTACCATAGAACCAAGTCCGCCAGTGCTTATATTATATTTTTACATGCTGTGGAGCCATTTTTGGGAGCATTTCAAGTTGCTATACATCAATACAACCATTATAGCCCAAATTTTAATAATATGTCTGCATTAAGTGCATAGTAATTACATAAATTGCAAAAAAGTGCAATAAACTACAAAAAAGTTGAAAATTGTTTTTGTTTTTTTAACATATATTTCTAGTTAGAGAAATTTAACCCTTGTATTATGTTGAAAAAAAATCACATTGATTATGTTGCGGGTCATTTTGACCCGTGCTGTGTAAATCCACTCAGAATTGTCAAAAAAGTACAATAAAACAATAGCAACTTTATTTTCCATTAGAAAAACATTTAGAACACAGACATACAATACAGTTTGAATTACCATAACTCTTTTTAAGAACAATTTAGTAAAAGTTTTTCCTTCTTTACAAACACATTTCTTTTGAACTTGCTCGATTTTCTCAGTTTTTCAGTGTTCAACATTTTCAATTTTGTCCACATGATGGACAGAATGTGACTGTGTGCTTTCTGCAGATGTACCTTTTGCATTTCTCACAAACAGTGCTTGTTTTAATGTCTTCTCGTGAGGGACAGACCTGGCATCTTTTTCGTTTCTTTACACCTGTATCCACTGGATCCACTGCAGATTGGTTGGATGGTGCACACTTGACCTTTTCAATGACAGCTGCTGCTGCTGGGGATCGAGCTGGTCTGACTCGCATCTGGATCTTGGGAGTGACAAGACTTTTTCCCAGTTCTTCCAGGAAAAGGCGACGTCGGTACAATTTACCCGCATTCCAATGTTGGTTGATTTCAGTCCACAGGACATAGGCATTGTAAGCAGACACATCCAAAATGTTGTAGAAAATTACCAAGGGCCAACGAGCTGTCTTGCGCTGGCAGCTGTATGTCGCTGTGACTTTGTCAAGATTGTCCACTCCTCCTTTGGTGGAGTTGTAGTCTAGGATCATTTGTGGTTTTTTGTCTTCTCTTGTGCTCAGAGATGCATCTGTGTGCATTGTGCTCATGACAAGAACATTCTTGTTTTTCTTTGGGCAATATAAAACAACTGTTGCTTTCTCAGTGAAAACAAATATTGAGGAATGCAGAGATCTTCCCTGCATCTTCAAAATTTCACTGGGAAGTTCTGGCTTATTTCTTCTGATTGTTCCCAACATAGTCAGCTTTCTCTTCTGAAGTTCCTCTCCAAGCCAGTAGGATGTAAAGAAATTGTCACAGGTGATGTTATGCCCTTGCAGCCCTTCACTCATCTGCAGCACCACACGCATCCCCTGATTCTTCTCAGATGCTCCTCCAGGTAGCTTTCCAGTGTACACTTGCATATTCCATGCATAGCTAGATTTTGCATCACAGGCTGCCCATATTTTGATGCCATACTTGGCCGGCTTGTTGGGCATATACTGTTGGAAAGGACAGCGCCCCCTGAATGGGACAAGGCGCTCATCAACAGTAACGTGGGGACCAGGGTTGTACAACAAAGGTAGAATTTCCACCCATTTATCCCATACATCTCTGATTGCAGCAAGTTTGTCTCTTTCACGTCGACCAGCTCTGGTTTCACGGTTGTCAAATCTGATCACACGAGATATCTTGAGAAATGTCTCCAAAGACATTGTTGCTCGAAAGATTGGCCTTCCATTCTCTTCATTCCATAGACTTGCAGTTGCTTCTCCCTTGGACCTGTATACTCCAGCTAATATCAGAATTCCAATATAAGCATGCAAGTCAGTCTGATCCAGTGGCTTCCATTTCTCTTGAAATACACGCCTCCCTTCCAGGTTAGTCATGTCCAGTATAATCCTCTCTATTGGAGGGGTTATGAAGAGTTGAAATGCTGATTGAATATCATCAACTCGTGTGATGGCAAATCTTGTAGGACCAGGAGTCATTTTGATGATATTAGAAGATGACAGCCTGCCTTGACTTCGGTGTGGTGATAATGACCATTTTATATTACCATCTTTAGATGTCCATGTCTCCTCTGTGGATGATGATTGCTGCATTCCTTGGTTTTCATTTGATGTAGAGATGGCGGCACACTCTCCTCCTCGTCTGAAAATTGTCAGTCTGGATCATCAATAACATTGTCCTCAGTCTCTGAAACATCTTCTTCTTCATCACTATCCCAGTTGAAAAGCAGTGATAAAGCTTCTTCAGTCGTCAACCTTCTGGAGCTCATTTTTGGTGTGTTGAAATGACATGAGAACAGTGAAAAGAATAGGGGAGAGAACGTTTCTTGCATGCACACCTGGGTCTGAATGTATATTCAGAAGCAGTCAAAACAAAGTACATCAAAGAGAAATGTTTATTTTGGATCTGAACAACTTTTTACTTACATAAAAGTGTGCGGGTCAAAATGACCCGCAACATCATCTTTGTATACAAACACTGCAGAGACATTCCAGGACACATCAAAGTGTCCATATTTTACACACCAGTTCATGACCCCAGATAAGGAAAAGTCATAAGCTTTCATGAAGAAAAAGAAAGGATGACCAGTACTTTGGTCAACACAAAAACTGGAATGGGTCAAATTGACCCTTAACATAATAAGAAGGTTAAGAGGTTTATCCCTCAAATCTGTAAATTCCAAAAAGTTGCACAAAATAGTTTCCCACCACAGGAAATTTATTTTGAGTGTCTTCATAGTTTTATTTTTGAAATACACAATTTTTATATACTGCAGGAAAAATGAAAATAAATATTATAATGCAAATTAAACAGCATGTGCATCAAAATAAACTATTTCCAGCAGTGCAATTTGAGTTCTAAGCATCCCAGAAACTATTCAGAAAGTCATAAAGTCAAAGATAACTTTTAAAAACACCAGTTTAGGCTGGTGAGGCCATCAAGGTAAAAAAAAAAAAAACAACTACATTTCCGCGAAAATGACGCCACTTCCGGTTTTGGGCAGGTAATGGCGGACATGTGATAGTTCGCGCTGACGTCTATTCCAACGTAGGAAGTGTTACGAACAGCTGATCAGATCGGCAAAGCGTGTTTTTGGAATATTATGTTTTTGTTGCTGCAAGTGGTTTTTATGCAATTTTTGCAAAGCTATATGTGGAAGGAAACCATGACCTTGGACAAGCAGATGACATAAGATGTAAGTACAACTCCTCCAGTTTCATATGCAAAAAAAATTATTGCGCTAGCTTACGTGGTTGCAGTGCTACCGGGATTTAAAAATAGTTACGCAAAACAGCGTGCCCGCTCTGACCGGCTTTAAAGGGTTAATTTAGTTTACATTGTGTTTTATCTACACTCCTTATGTGTTTAGATTTTAAAAGACATTTAAAATTTTCTGTGTTAAGTTACATTTCACATATTAAATTTTTGTAATACTTATGAAAATAACTCGCTTAATTTATTCTGTCACCATAAATGCCTGGTGGCATTGTTTTGATTGATGTAGGATTGACTGAGATTTCTAATCAAGCACGTTTGAAACATAATAGCCTCTACTTGGAATTAGATTGGCCAGAGTTATCCTCAAGTTTTGGACATCATGTCTAAGCCTAAACTGGAGCATTTTGATTCAATAAACTGTAAAAAGGTGAGCTGTGAAGACCAAGGACAAGTGCGGTTCACAGGTTTTTTATCTAAGGAATCCCAGAAGATTGCATGGTGTCATTGCCCAACAGTTATTCCCAGGACATATGGACTCAACCTCAACAATCCCTCACACTGAGCAGCATGAAGCGATAGTGCAAAGGAAAAACTCCCCTTTAACAAGAAGAAACCTCAAGCAGAACCAGAACCCGGTTCAGTACCAGCAGCCATCTGGGTTTGGAGGAGAGAGACAGAGGCACAGAACTACCAAAAGTAGTATTGCTATGTTGGAAGTCCCCTTCTGCCCCATCCTGGGAAATCTGGATCAGAGACGTTCTGCATTTTAGCAAACTCAAAAAGATTAAATTCACCCTGCGCGGGTCTACGACCAAATTTTTTAAGACCTGGCAACCCTTTTTTGACCATGTTCAGACTTTGCGGTCTCGCAATGCTCCCAATTAGCCAGCTCAGACTCTATCATATTTTATTTTTTCTTATCTTATGTTCAAGTAAGAGGCCTAAGTTTAAGTATATGGATTCTATTGTGCCTGCGTCCTATGATGGTATTTATTTAACTACTTTATACATATTTCTTTTCTCTAACAGAATTGATTTATCCCTATAACTAAGCTGACCACTTATCATGTGTGGGGTTTTTGTTTTTTTTTGTTTTTTTTGTTTGTGTGTTTTGGTTTTTATGTGTCTGTGTGGAGGTGGGGGTTTTGGATACTCTCCACATCTCCCTTGTACACTCAGGAACTGTTGTCTTGTACCCTAGGGTTTGTTACTAGTATTATTAGATTGGATTTTTTCCTTTTTCTGTTTGTACACCCACTGGTACTGCTATAATTATGAGGTGGGAGTGTATGTCTTATATTGCTTTATGTTCTTTAAAAAGAAAACGGCATATTGTTCAATTTGTCTTTTGTAAAAGTCGATGCAAAAACTTTAATAAAAATATCAGGAAAAAAAAAAAAAAAAAGAACTACCAAAAGTATTTTTTATGTGATTGACTGTTGTTTTAATTCAAGCCCCGAGTGTAGAGCAGGTAAGATATAAAGTTGCATCCTAAATTCCATGCTCATGCAGAGTGTTTAGTTTATGACTTTTTCACCTGGTCATTTCTTGCTGAACGGATGGTTCGGTTGGATGATGTCTGTAACTGCAGCAAGTGTCTTGCTGACTGAATAATTTCATCTTGCATAATCTGAAACAAACACATAAAGACAGAAACAATTTATAAATTAACGTTCGATAAAATCTAAGAATTAATCATTTATTAGATACCAATATGAATATGTCTACCATAAAACTTGTGCGGAGCAAAGTTACATTCAATCAAGATGGTCTGGCATGCTGCAACTTTATAGTTGTTAAATTCTGGGTACAAGTATACATGCCCATCTTGTACGTGTTTCTCAATATTATTATTATTATTATTATTATTATTATCCTACCCAATTACATGTTTCTTTTAATCAGAGTATGCTGTTTTAATGACTTTACAATATAATTTACATTGTGTTCCTTACATTTATCCCTAATTGTATGTTATATTAATCTTATATTTCTGTTTTAATATTTACACCTAAATTTCCCCAACAAAGGATGTTTTAATTCACCACTATTTCAGTGAAACACGAGTCTCCCATCTTCCTGCTACCGGTCTGGAGTTTTTGTTCACCAAAGCACACACCAACTTCATACTGACGGACAGATCACTGCCCTTTTCCCGCCTTGTCTGACCGTGTTTTGTGGCTTTGGTTCACTTCACCTCACTCTTCCCCGTTCTTGTCATTAAATCAGGCCGTTCTGCAACCATGGCAGCCATTCACTCTATGGCTTTATTCATGGTGTATTTTACCCCTTCACCAAATGCCATTCTTGTTTCCAACATTATATTTGCAGTGTTCGTCTATCTATCAATATCTGCGAAGTATGGTTTTGTACCGAGTATCCTATTTTCTAAAGCACAGCATGTAAAGCATAGGTGTCAAACTCTGGCCCACGGGCCAAATTTGGCCCGCAGCCTAATTACATTTGGCCCGCGAAGCCATACCAAATTACTATCAGAGATGGCCTTGTGGTATTATACAGCTAATATATATATTGTTTAGTATTAAGCTTTGCTTGTTCCATATCCAGTTTTTCAGCAAAACGTGTTTGAGTCCATAAGAAAAGATTCATTCTCATATCTGGAGGAATAAATATATTTCAATAAATATTAACGTTAGCCCGCGACTTTGTTCCAGTTTTGAATTTTGGCCCACTGTGTATTTGAGTTTGACACCCCTGATGTAAAGGTTAGCTCGGTTAGCAGGATGCTAGCATGTAGCGCAAGGCGTGGATATTGTCTTTGAGTTAATCAAACATTTTCCTTAGTTCGAGTAGATAATAAAAGAAAAGAAAAATGAATGGGATTTTAAGTAGGACTAGGCATTCTGTAATGATCTCTATTTAGGAGAAAAACGCACTCACCTTTAAACAGCTCTCTTTTAGGAGACACGCTGCTGGCTAACAGTGTCATGTGATCAAACAGCGTAATTTAATTGGCTGAGAGCCGCTCGACTCAATCTAGTGCTGATTGCTCTGGCTTGGATCATTCAAGTTAATCACTTTTGCAGGTGAATTTTTTGCAGGTGAATATTTGATGGTGAATTTTTTGCAGGTGAATATTTAATGGTGAATTTTTTGCAGGTGAATTTTGGGAGTTGAATTTTTTGCAGGTGAATTTTTGCAGGTGAATATTTTTGCAAGGAAATTTGGAGGATAAAAATTCTGTGTTATAAATTCAATATCTAAAAATAGTTGAATTATGATGATACTATATTTCTTCCATAGTATGAACTGATTCATCATTAACAGTACATTTGTATACGTCAAGGTTTATATACATGTCACTGCCAATTAGAAAACCTACTAAATGAGAGAAATTTACCTTGAAGCAATTCATGCATAGTTTTGTCACACAAATCCCCAGAATAAAAGCAAAACACTGCTCACCATTTTAAGGTTTAATGTGCCACTGGCTGTTACATTTAATCTCATCTGACAATATGTCTGTGAAGGTTCTCAGTCATCCAGGTCATCGTAGTCAAAGGAGCTTGCAAAGAAAAGCGTCTGGACTTCTTTAAGTTGCTTGAAGACGTTTCACCTCTCATCCGAGAAGCTTCTTCAGTTCTAAGGTCAAATGGTGGAGAGTCCCAGATATAAACCTAGTGGGAGTAACCCCCCACAGAGGGACAAAAGGACCCCCTGATGATCCTCTAATCGCCTGAGCCAAGGTGTGAAACTGGGCGTGGGTGGCTGATTGGGACCCACACCCAGTTTCACACCTTGGCTCAGGCGTGGGAAGAAAACTTCTTTTTACAGCGAAAAAAACCCCCTAAACTTCCAAGCAAGTGTAGCAAGTACATAAGCTAAAATAATTTAAGTTGGTTAAGAGTAGTTGGGCTAATTCAGAAGATATCAGATTCGGCTCTAGGAGGTGAGTGAAGTACAATAAACATACAACCACAGATATTGTGATTACAGTTATTATTTATAGTGAAAATAAAGTGAAATTACCAAATACCAATATTTACAAATTCTGCAGACAGGGAAAAGATAAAAGATAATTCAAGCTTGTAAAATATCCACTGCACAGCGGTGCAGCAACCTCCTCCAACCCCCGACAGACAATGTCCATAAAGTTGCTATTTCATGATTGATATAAGTACAACGCGTATGACAGTCTGTAACAGGTTGAAATTGGAAGTGTGATGATCAGAACTGAGATTCCAAGACTGAGATCTCAAAAGTGAGATTTGGGGGACTGAAAACCAGGGGGGAGAGTGTAGGCCGCAGCAGCCTCCTACCAGACCGCAGGAAGTTGTAGCTGGGGTTCTGGCTCGTTGGGCCTAGCTCGCCATCCAAAGTAGTGGTGTCGCTGTGGTCTCTCCAGGGCACCACTAGCCTGCACTATAATCACAGGACCACTATTAGCAAAATTCATCTAAATTTCCCAAGCTAGCTTTAGTTCCAGTGTACACAATAAAGTTCATGAGAAAATACAACAAATACATATCCAACCATTGTAATGAATTAAAATAAATGACAATCTCAAATAACAAAACTACAGCCACGTAAAGTGAGAGTAGTAGTAATGCAGTAAGCCTCAGCCTTAGCTATCCCATCAGCTAATAGCACTGGCATACTGATACAGGTTACAAATACAAACAAACATTCAGACTCAACTCACCATTCACTACGTGCGATGTCACATACGAGCCCCACGCATCTACCCGCGGCGGTATCAAAATACTGTTGAACGCAATCCACAATTAATTCAAAAACAAGTCAAGATAGTAAACAGCGAAAAGCGCTCGCCCCACGTACCTGTTGCTTCCATCCGCTAACGCCTCTCCCCCGCGTCGTTTCGAGGCGACAACCCGGAAGGCATATATCGGTGCCTTGCGAATGTGATTGGTCACAACAGGCATGTGCAGACTCGCGGCGTGGCGTGCGTTACGACGCGTCGCGATGCCTTCACGGACACACTCCGGTTGGAATTTAAGATTCCAATTTAGTTATAAATGCAGTTCTTTTTATTTTTATGTGGGTTACATCCTCCCCGCCTTAACCATGCACGTCCCGTCGCATGTTAAACGCTAAACAACGTGAACAGACGAAGGACGGCTAGCATTATGGCCCAATGCATCGGAAAGACTATGCAACATCGTTTGGAAAACGGAAATCAGAGGATTACCACGAGTGAAATAGTGAAGTCGATCAGGTGGTGCTCTTTGTCGTTGTGAACGTCTTAGCCCGTCACCTATGTCAGTGTCCTGCTCAATAACACGAGACTCTTCAGGAGAATCTTCAACGGCAACGACAGGAATGTTGACCAGTATGTCTCCATTTCCAGGTAAGTTTTCAGGTAAGCTATTTCTGTTTTCAGGGTGACTTTCAACAAGTTCAAGTAGGATGTCTTCCACATCAGAGTCAGATTGCCCACCACCAGACTCCACTGCTGGAGGAAGAACACTGGACACAGAGGCTGGTTCTCCTTGCACTTCCACTTCAACTGAAGGATCCAAAATCAGTGGTCCTAGGCTCCCACCGTCAGATGAATCTGGAAAATGATTCTGTTTTTCCACAGTGAAGTGCAACGTTGGAGGATTAACATACAATGAAACCAAGCTTCCTGTGTCCTCATCCTCAACCAGAGATTCTGTGAGGGAATTTAAATCCGGGTTCTGCTGCAGAGTTCTTGGTCTGTGCGGAAGCGATTGCTCTGGTGATTCCAAGTTAACCTCACTGCCCGTGAGGAGGCCACATGGAAGGAGGAGGTCGCGGTGGAGGGTCCGCATAGGTCCATCGCTGTTCTCAGGTTTTACCTTGTAGACCGGGAGGTCCCCAGCCCGATGGACAACCACATAAACTTCTTCCTCCCATTTATCTGAAAGTTTATGCTTCCCTCGAAGGCGGACATTCCTCACAAGCACACGATCACCTGGTTCCAATGCTGATGGTATCACACGGTTGTCAAAGTGTTTCTTATTTCGGTCGGCAGCCTTTGTAGCGTTACTGGAGGCAATACTGAAACTTTCCTCCAATCTCGATTTGAGTGACTTAATGTACTGTGAGTGACTCTTTTGCTGGGATTCCCGCAGTGGCAGATTGAACGCCAGGTCCACAGGTAGACGAGGTGTTCTACCGAACATGAGTTCGTAAGGAGTAAACCCTGTAACCTCGTTCCTGGTACAATTATAGGCGTGAACCAGCGGTTTCACATGCTCTTTCCACCTTGTTTTTTGTTTTGTCTCCAAGGTCCCCAACATTGCCAGCAACGTCCTGTTGAATCGCTCCACTGGATTTCCCCTCGGATGGTAAGGGGTTGTACGGCTCTTCTGAATGCCTGCAAACTCACACAATTCTTTTATTAGTCTTGACTCAAAATCTTGCCCTTGGTCGGTATGAATTCGCTCTAGGAATGCCATAATAAATGATATAATTCTCCCATAAACACTTCGCCACAGTTCTTGCCTTTTGATTGGGTGTTGGAATGGCAACAGCGAATTTAGTGAAATGGTCAGTCAGGACTAAGATATCACGAGTGCCACTAGTGTCAGGCTCAAGAGCAAGAAAATCCATACACAAAAGCTCAAGGGGTCGAGATGTTTTTATGCTGACAAGTGGAGCAGCTTTTTCCGGCAGGGCTTTTCGGCGCACACAGCGGCCACAAGTCTTAATCTTCTGCTCAACATCCTTTGCCATTTTAGGCCAGTAGAATCTCGTACGGACAAGGTCAAGTGTATGTTCAATCCCCATATGGCCCATATCCTCATGGAGGCTTTTCAGGACTGATGGTCGCAACTCCTCTGGAAGGACAAGCTGGTATGAAAGGTCTCCATTGTCCCGTCTCCTCCTGTACAGGACTCCATCCACCAGCTCCAACCTGGACCATTCTCTGGGCAGGAACGGAAGTTCAGGGAGCTCAGCTCTGGCTGTTGGTGGAATCCTCTCTCCCGTCTCAAGCTGGTGAATAAGCTCTCGAATACAGGGATCCGAGTGTTGTCTCTCTTTGATGTTAAGAGTAGAAACGACAAGCAGCTAGTGAAGGTCCTCGGAACAGTAACTGTCAGAGATGGTATCCACTTGTACTGACAAAGACTCGACAAGTGTGAGGCCAACCTCACCGCAGTCACCCGGCCGTTTGGCTCTGACCAGATGACTTTGGCAGATTGCCTTCACAATCTCTTCTGGGAGGACATCAGAATCAGCTGTGTGTTGAGAAATGAAGTGACGGATGAGTTCATGGTCATTGGAAACTTCATCATTGGAGCAGGGGTAGGGTCGTCGCGAGAGCGCATCAGCGTCGCAATTTTGTTTGCCAGCTCTGTACAGGAGTTTAAAGGAGTACGTTGACAATGCAGCCAACCAACGGTGTCCAGTAGCGTCCAGTTTAGCTGTTGTCAAGACGTAGGTCAGTGGATTACTGTCCGTAACCACTGTAAAATCTGCTCCGTACAGGTAATCTTGGAATTTCTCGGTCACACTCCATTTAAGGGCGAGGAATTCCAACTTATGGGCTGCATAACGGCTCTCACTCTGTGACAATCCGCGACTAGCATAGGCTATGACCCGGAGTTTCTCCTCTTGCTCCTGATACAACACAGCTCCAAGTCCGGTCACACTCGCATCGGTGTGCAGAATGTATGGGCGAGACGGGTCTGTAAACCCAAGGACCGGGGCAGTTGTAAGCTTCTCAATCAGGGTTTCAAATGCAACTTGACAGTTGGTATTCCACCTCTCACCGAAGGGTTGATTTGGCCCGTAGGTGGATGTCTTGCGAGCTTTTAGGGTCTTTGATCTTTGAACCGGAGAATATCCACGAGTCAGGTCATTGAGTGGTTTGGCAATGACGGAATAGTCTTTTATAAACCGGCGGTAATAGCCAGCGAAGCCCAGAAAAGATCTCAATTGTTTCAGAGTTTGTGGAACCAGCCATGTCTTGATGGTCTCTATCTTCTCGGGGTCTGTTTGAACTCCTTCCTCAGAGACAATATGACCCAAGTACTTTACAGACTTTTGGAAAAATCGACATTTCTCCGGTGCCAGTTTCAGCCCATATTCCTTCAACCGATTCAGAACTCTCAGCAGCCTTCGTTCGTGTTCCTCAAGAGTGTCCGAATAGATGATTAAGTCATCCAGGAAAACGAGCACTTCCTTTAGGTGAAGGTCCCCCATGCATCGCTCCATCAAGCGCTGAAAGGTGCTTGGGGCGTTGGTAACACCTTGAGGCATTTGGTTAAACTCCCAGAACCCAAGAGGAGTCACAAAAGCAGTCTTTGCCTTGTCTTCCTCCTCCATCTGGATCTGGTAGTAACCGGACTTCAGGTCGAGTACTGAAAACCACTTAGAACCAGTGAGTGCTGAAAAGGATTCCTCCAAATTAAGAAAGTGTGTACTTTATTGGTCCCCGTGGGGAAAATCCCTCTCTGCATTTAACCCATTCACTCAGTGAAGCAGTGGGCAGCCATTGGGCGCCCGGGGAGCAGTGTGTAGGGACGGTACCTTGCTCAGGGGTACCTCAGGGTAGCTGTTCAGGGGAATCGAACCCCCGACCTTCCGATCACAGGGCCACCACTCTACCTACTGAGCCATCCCTGCCCTACAAATTAGGTAAGGGGTATGCATCCTTGATGGTTTGAAGGTTTAGTTTCCGGTAGTCTATGCACAGCCGGACCTCACCGTTCTTCTTCCTGACCACCACGATAGGCGAAGCAAAAGGAGACGATGATTCCCTTATAATGCCGGCTTCCAGAAGCTCACGCAGGTGACGGCGGACAGCTTCGAAATCTTGTGGATGGATTGGCCGGGCACGTTGCTTGAACGGTGTATCATCATGGAGTGGGATATGATGTTTAACAGCTGATGTACATCCAAAATCCAAGTCATGATGTGAAAAGACCTCCGAGATGTTATTCAGCTTTCCTACGACTCGCGTCTTCCATTCAGGTGACAGTGGAGAATCACCAAAATCAAAATTCAGGCTGGTGACAGTGTTCCTGACTGGAAGATGGGTCACGCGGTGTTCAGACAAGATGCAGTGGTAGGTTTCCAAATCCGCAATGACACTGTGAGGTGGAATGAAGGTATCTTGCTCCGACTCATTTGTAATAACCACGGGAACCTTGTATGGAGAAAGAGCTGGGAAGTTGATGAGACAACTGCTGACGCACAAACCCCCAGGTAAGGTGGAAGCAGGATGCTGTAGGAGAACACTCTGGCTAAACAATGGGGTGGAAACTTTGGCAGAGCCCTGGATGACAATAGTGCGGCCGGCCGGAACACGCACTGGAGCTTTGCTTAGTAGCCTCACATTCCCAATGCTGCCATTCTCCTTCTGCTTGTGTGACAGCTGTAGTGTTTTTAACACAGCTCTGTACCCATGAGTGCTAGGCTGATAGCTCGGATGCTGGTTAAGATGCTGTTTATACAGGGGTTCAAGGGTGTTCATCCCAATTAGCACAGTAGCGGGGACGTCAGGGTGTACGTCCGGAACAACTAGAGCCAATGTTGTTACTTCGTATTCTTCACCAACAAAATCTCTGGGGAACTTGACGGAAATCTCAATGTATCCAAGATATGGAATGGTTTGACCCGCAGCACCTTCCACCTGGAGAAGATCATGGAGTGGTTGAATTTGTTGGTCATGAAGATGATTGTTGTAAAAGGATACAGGTATTGTAGTAACCTGTGATCCTGTATCAAGCAGGCATTTCTGTGGATGGCCTGCTAGGGTCACCTCTGTTGTGCATCTTGACCCAATGAGGTAACATTGTGGTTGCCTTCGGACAAGTGTGTAGATCTACACAGTGAACAATTTCCTCCTTGTTCCTTTCCTCCTTTGCGGGACAATGTGGGTCCTGCACAGTTCTTGTACGTCCCATTACAGAAACTGTATCTAGTTTAAATGTCCAGTTGATGAATTCCGCTTCTGCCATTTTGGTTTCCTTTCACTGAACTGTTTGCGTTTTGCATTTACCAATGCAGAATTGGGTCTGTTCTAGCACTGTGGTCTAATGTGTCCATCTTCCCCACACCTGAAACAGAAACCAGGCTTGGGGTTAGGTGATATAGTCCCCTGTGTATCCGTTCTTTGCTTCTGGTGCTGCTTTGGAACAGGAGTACAGGACTGGTGAGACTGGGAGGCAGTTAAGGCGGCAAGTTGCTTTTGTATCTCCGCCATCTGCTGGGTGAGAGTGGACAATGCAGCACAGACCCCCCTTTCTTCTTCTACTGCGAACTGAGCTTGAGCTGCAACTCTGTGTCTTGGTGTTCCCAGATGTTGCTTCATCCTCAGAGTTTTGCTAGCCTCTCTGTCTTCTTCAGTTCTTAATAGGAGTAACAGTTCTGCAAAAGAAGGTGGGTTGGATTTTCTCTGCTTCAGCTGGAGCTCAGAGATAATATTACTATCCCAACATCCCCTACAGAATTGGCTGAGCAGGTGCCTGTTCACTTCACCCTGCTTGACCCCTCCCCGCTTAACAGCTAAACTTAGGGCCACCTGAAGTCGCTGTAGGTAGCCGGAGGGTTTCTCACCTGAGTTCTGCAGCGTGTCCATGAACTTCGCATAAAGTTCTTCCCCGTCCTGTACAATTCCATAAGCAGAATCAAGATGTTGAATATAAGTCTCTGCTGGTAGGTCAGGGTTAAGGTGCTTGATTATGTCCGCTGCAGGTGGTAAAAGACTATCAAGGATGTGTCTGGATCTTCGCAGTTCTGAAATGGCTGGATCCTTTAAGATGAGATCCACTCCAGAGCGCCATGTATCATAGTCCACCTCATGCTGTGGGTGTGGCAGTCTCCCAGAAAACATGCGCAGCCTATGGGATGAACGTATGTTTACATCTTCGCTCTTTACTATATGCTCCACAACATACCTCTGTACTTCAGATGGATTTAACTCAGCTGCAGACATACTGATAGAATGTCCTTCTGTTGTTGTAGGATGTAGGGCAGCTGAAGAAGTAACAGGAATAGCCATGTTGTGGGTTTGTTGATCCGGAGTGGCAGCCGTTTTGTGTTCAGATGCGGCAGTGCATTCCTGCTTGAGCCCTTCTGGTTTTCCTGGGCGCAGTTCTGAAACGGCTCCCTTTATTTGGGTCATTAGTTCTTGGAGAACTTCAGCAAAATCCTGACCAGACAGTTTTGCTACTTGTTTTAAGTCAGCTAAATAAGTCTTAGTCTTTGTGCACCCGACAGTAGCCGCATAGATTTTAGACAAGCTTTTTATATGATATTCATTATCTAAGGGCTTAAATGTATATGGCAGAATCGGACCCAATAAATCAAAAGCAGACCCCGTTTTAAACTCAACAACGAGCATATTATTAAACTCAGAACCGGGTGAGTTTATTGGCACGGTGCGTTCAATGGCACCATACTGGAGAAGAAAATCTTCAACCTCCTCAACCTCATATGCGGGGACGCCACTGACCAATACCGCGTTTGGTATTTTAACACCTAATGACTCCAACAAGTCCATGTTCCTAGTAATATGGTGAGATAGTGAGACTGAATGTACACAACAATATTATACTTGACACAACCTCCTGGCTGGTTCGCCACTAATTTGGCTTATGTAGCAAGTACATAAGCTAAAATAATTTAAGTTGGTTAAGAGTAGTTGGGCTAATTCAGAACATATCAGATTCGGCTCTAGGAGGTGAGTGAAGTACAATAAACATACAACCACAGATATTGTGATTACAGTTATTATTTATAGTGAAAATAAAGTGAAATTACCAAATACCAATATTTACAAATTCTGCAGACAGGAAAAAGATAAAAGATAATTCAAGCTTGTAAAATATCCACTGCACAGCGGTGCAGCAACCTCCTCCAACCCCCGACAGACAATGTCCATAAAGTTGCTATTTCATGATTGATATAAGTACAACGCGTATGACAGTCTGTAACAGGTTGAAATTGGAAGTGTGATGATCAGAACTGAGATTCCAAGACTGAGATCTCAAAAGTGAGATTTGGGGGACTGAAAACCAGGGGGGAGAGTGTAGGCCGCAGCAGCCTCCTACCAGACCGCAGGAAGTTGTAGCTGGGGTTCTGGCTCGTTGGGCCTAGCTCGCCATCCAAAGTAGTGGTGTCGCTGTGGTCTCTCCAGGGCACCACTAGCCTGCACTATAATCACAGGACCACTATTAGCAAAATTCATCTAAATTTCCCAAGCTAGCTTTAGTTCCAGTGTACACAATAAAGTTCATGAGAAAATACAACAAATACATATCCAACCATTGTAATGAATTAAAATAAATGACAATCTCAAATAACAAAACTACAGCCACGTAAAGTGAGAGTAGTAGTAATGCAGTAAGCCTCAGCCTTAGCTATCCCATCAGCTAATAGCACTGGCATACTGATACAGGTTACAAATACAAACAAACATTCAGACTCAACTCACCATTCACTACGTGCGATGTCACATACGAGCCCCACGCATCTACCCGCGGCGGTATCAAAATACTGTTGAACGCAATCCACAATTAATTCAAAAACAAGTCAAGATAGTAAACAGCGAAAAGCGCTCGCCCCACGTACCTGTTGCTTCCATCCGCTAACGCCTCTCCCCCGCGTCGTTTCGAGGCGACAACCCGGAAGGCATATATCGGTGCCTTGCGAATGTGATTGGTCACAACAGGCATGTGCAGACTCGCGGCGTGGCGTGCGTCACAACGCGTCGCGATGCCTTCACGGACACACTCCGGTTGGAATTTAAGATTCCAATTTAGTTATAAATGCAGTTCTTTTTATTTTTATGTGGGTTACACAAGCACCGAGTGCGCTACGACATAATGGGAAACTCACAGAGAAACTTGCGGATTCTTCCACTGACCGCTCCGGCACACCTGCACCAGGGTAAACCTCCGCCTACGCCACTCCTGCTTTACAGGTGAAAATAGAGCAACAGGACCGCTAGTCTTTGACTTTATTTATTTTCTGCTGTGTTTTACTTGCATCTATTTGAAAGAGTGAGTGTAAACACAAAAAATATTTTATTTTATGTGCTGGAATGTGCAGAAAATAGGTTTAAATGTTAAACTAATTTCTTCAAGTCAGAGAATGGGGCATATAATTAAATTTTTACTTGATGCATAAAGTTAAAAGATTAAAACTAACAAAACAAGTTTTAAAAAGACTTTTCCATTTGATTACATTATGTATGATGGATTATGCAGAAAAAGTAGAATTGGGGGGCTAGGAGGAGTGGGCCGTCCGACTGCGGTCTGGGGCCTCCCTGCTGCTGCGGAGTCGGGGCGGTCTGCCTCTCCCCACCGCAGGGAAAAGGGTAACACCACCTGGGTCTGGGTGCAGTTTCCCCCCTCCAGGGGCAAGGGTACCTAGACCCGGTTAGTAGAGTACGCTTGGGGAGTGTGATCGTGTATACAGCGTCCCTTTATGTCTGTCTCCACGTCGGTTGAGTGTGAAGTACATATGAGAGCATGAGGGTGGGAATGGATGTTTGTGTCTGTGTGTGCCTGTATGTCTGTGTCTATATGTCAGGTTGGGTATCAGACGCCACCTCTCTGGGGACATCTCGGGCCCTCCAAGGTTTGGAGGCCTATCTCCACCCACCACCACTTCCCCTGCCGGTGGCGGACTCCCTCAGGTATCGGTGCGTTGGTGGTTCTTTGTATCTGGGGGTGGGCGTCCGGGTACACACCGGCTCACTCCTTGGCGGCCGCTTATTGGGGCTCGCTCGGGCCACTTTGGAGGTGGGGTGCCCCCGGCCTCTCGGCCTGGGGCTCGGTCACTCAGGCACAGCTGGCTGCCGGCGGAGCTCACGGGCGCGTCACTGCAACTCCCCCTGGCTTCTGCTCCGCGGCTGCTGAATGAGCTCTCATCTGGGACTCTCCTTAGCTCTTACTGGGACAGTGGCGCGGCTGCCCCTCTGTGGGTCTTCCTTGGTCTCTTGTGTTCTGGGGGCCTCTGGATGTCTGGAGTTTTGATCTCCTCCATACCTGCTTCATACCCTGGAGGACGGGGCTGTGGCTCCCCACACTCCCTAGCAGATCGTTACATGGAGAAACCTTTGGAATGCAAGCATATGCTGATCCACACAGGTATGCACACAGGTGTACACACGGGTATTCACAGACGCGGACTACAGCCTTCTTGGCTGCTGCCTCAAAGCACATTGTGCGCTGTCTATCTTGCGTGCTGCACAATATCGTTTATTATTTAGTAACTATTGATATCTAAGACTAGCTAGTTTATTGTGATGGTGCTTTTTTTTTTATTATTATGTTGCTCTTTGTTGTTTGCTGTCTCCCCTGTTTTTTTTGTTTTTCTTTCTCTCCATACAGGTGACCCAGGAGTTTTTTTTTTGTTTTTTTTTTGTTTGTTTTTTTTTTTTGTTTTTTTTCTCTCTTCCCCCCCTTCTCACCATCTCTTCTCCCCTTTGGTTTTCTTTCTTCCTCTCCCCCTCTTTCTTTCATTCTTTCCCCCTGTCCTATTAAAAAAAAAAAAAAAAAAAAAAAAAAAAAGGATGACAAAGGATGAACTGAAGCTCCGCCATCACGTGATGTCACATGCTGCTGTTTCTGATGTCACTTCCAAGGAAAAAAAAAACAAAAAACAAAAAAAGTAGAATTGGGCTGAAAGATCTATCGCTTTATCACCTATTCAGGTTGTAAATCATGTTTTTAAAAAGTAACTAATTACTTTTGAAAATAAGTAATCAGTAAAGTAACCGGATTACTTTTTTGATGAAGTAATCAGTAATTAGTTACTGATTACTTTTTTCAAGTAACTTGACCAACACCGATGATATACAGTACTTACTTCTGAAGAAATTATGTTGGGACCCTGAAAAAAATTACTATGTACAATAATGGATTTCTATACATGTGACATCAGATGAAAACTTTGGTTGTAAGATTCGAATAATTATTTGTTAAAAGCTAGACATTTTAAAATAGAATAAGAAAGAAACGTATTTTTTGTGCCCTCCTATTCCTGTTAATGCCTTACCTGCCCCCTGCCAAAACTTTGCTTCACCCGCCCCTGCACAGTTAGCAGTAGTGATGTGCGGATCAATCCTGAAATATCGATTCCTCCGATACCAATCATTTATGTTCTAGAATCGATTCTCACATTAAAATATCGATATTTTAGTAATTTAGAGTAAATTTGTAGTTTATCATTATCAGGAACACAGTGGAAAGAAACTATAACATTCGGATTGTCTACATTCAAAGGAACTACTTCCTCTTCCGCCTTTCATAGTCATGTGCGAAATACGGCTGTATAAATGTCTCGCAGCGCCTTGGCGTGAGCACTCACAACAATGGCTGAGCGTAATTGTGCGGAAGTAATTTACCTCCACAAACAGCTGAGACGTGGTTTGAGATACATGTGGCAAAAAAGTGCTCCAAGAGTGAGGTGTTGTGGCCGTAGCCTACTAGGGAGACATTCAAAAGGTCTGTTGGGGGGGTGATAAATACATTTTACAGGGTTTATTTATCGGATAAAATACGTTAAATCACTGTTATTATTGGCCGGCCCGGAAACGGGTGTCCAAATTCAGAGGCTGCTTCCCCATACGGAAAAGAAATAGTAAAAACTTATATGTGATTACTCATGAAAGTGGCCACTTTCATGAGTAAATCAAATAAGGCTTACATGATTTACTCATGAAAGTGGCCACTTTCACATTACTTTCATATATTGTTTTAGTAAGTATCCAAAACATACAAGTTTCATTATATAATTTTTTAAGGGATCTTATATCTGTTTTCACACTTATATGCTTTTCATACAAGTTTCACACAAGACAGATACAAACTTTATAAGATTTATACATATCTTTTCCATATGGGTCCACCTGAAGACCTGGCCTTCGCGGTCTAAAGAAAGCCGGGTTGTACGTCACGAGCTCCCTCGGTGGAGGGTGAATACAACCGGGCGCTGACGTAAACTCTCGACCGTCTCACACTTCTGTTTGACGTTTATTCAGCTGTGTGAAAACCCCGGAGGAACCCTCCTGAGGGATTAATAAAGTTTAATCTAATCTAATAACTTTAATCTCAGCCAAACCGATTTACTCACGAACAAATAAAACACTGAAAAAGCCAAACAATAACATTTTTAAGTTATCAAAGTGACTTATATATCATGTTTAACCCGAGTAGCGAAAGACCGCGGGGGTTTGAAAACAATGTGTCAGTTGGCTCAGATATTTGAAGTTTACACAGCCACATTCTCACCTAAAAATATGTTAAAAGTTTTTTGCGACCCAGAAAGACAAATAAGAGTGATATTAAAACTAAGTAGCTGCCACCATTGTTGGAAACTGGAATTTTTTTTTCTCTGCCCGTTCTGTTGGTTTTTGTCTTTTGCCCTTCTCCCCCGTCCCTCTTCTCAGCTGTTTCTCTTTCCCTCTTTCTTTCTCCCCTTCTTTCCCCCAGTCAAGTCTGTCCCGTATTCAGTAAGTGAAAATAAAATAAACAATAAAAGGTGAATCAAATGGACCATTACGGCAAGGCTGGGATGGTCAGTTTGGTAAAGTAAATCCGTTGGGCATCTTTCTTTGCCTTTAGACAACAATTCTGATGGCAAAAGAGCCAAACGGGACAGGCCAAAAAACAAAACAAAAAAAAAACAAAAAAAACAAACAAAAGGAAACTGGAATTGGCTGGGCCCGCTATGAATTCTGCGATATGGTTTTTCAGTTTTGTTGTCCGGGTGGAAAATCGGGAGAAATTCAGGAGAATGGTGGCTCCGGGAGATTTTCGGGAAGGGCACTGAAATTCGGTATTCTCCCGGAAAAATCGGGAGGGTTGGCATGTATGGTTGTGGCAACATCACTAACCTTGTCAAACACCTCAGAGTAAATCATATCGCAGAATATGAGGTGTGTATGTTGAGGCGAACTGAAGAGGAGGAGAGGGGCAGATGCTGCTAGGGCGAGACAGACGTCTCTCACGGAGTCCTTTAGTGCTGCAGGCAGGCAAGGTGTTCAAATAGGCACAACTTTAGTTTTTTTATTTCTATATGATGAACCCTGCATTATTAAGTGATAAGAATAAGTAATCTGATGCCCTGTAATCATTATGACGCTATAATTTGAGATACAATAAATAAAATAAAGTATCGGTATCGGATCAGTATCGTCGATACCACCCTGAATATTACTTGGTATCGGATCGGAAAGGAAATCAGTGGTATCGCACATCACTACCAGACAGCCCAAACCAAAACACCAAAACAAAAAAACCCCCAAAAACAACACAACCAGGGCGGGCGGCGGGGAAAACAGGATGGAGGGCTCGAAACAAAACCAAACAAGGAGCCAGAAACAAAAAAAGAACAAACAATGGAGCCCGGAAAGCAACAGAACAAAAAACAGGCTCACGACAGGCGCAGGCGGCCAGGAAAAACAGTTCACAAAAATTTCAGGGGGCCGACCCGGAGGCTGACAGCACAACAGTCCAAACCCGGGCAGTTCAGGGGGGCGGCCCAGAGGCTGACGGCCCAAGAGCCCAGAAAACAGTTCAGGGGGCCGGGCAGGCAGGAGACACCGGCGGCGACGGAGTAGGTCAGGAGGCCGACCGTGCGGGAGGCACCGGTGGAGGAGCAGGTCAGGAGGCCGGCCGGGCGGGAGGCACTGGTGGCGGCGTAGTTCAGGGGGCCGTCCATGACGGCAACGACGTCCAGTCATCGGCCGGACAGGACGTGCAGGACGAGCAGGCCGGACAGGACGAGCAGGCCGGACAAGACGTGCAGGCCGTGCAGGACGAGCAGGCCGGACAAGATGTGCAGGAACAGACAGCATGGAGACCTCAGGAGCAGACGAAGCTGAACACTCGGAGGCCGGACCAGGCGGAGCTGCAGAGGCTGAGGCCGGACCAGGCGGAGCTGCAGAGGCTGAGGCCGGACCAGGCGGAGCTGCAGACTCGGGGGCCGGACCAGGCGGAGCTGCAGACTCGGAGGCCGGACCAGGCGGAGCTGCAGACTCGGAGGCCGGACCAGGCGGAGCAGCCGAGGCAGGACCAGACGGAGCTGCAGACTCGGAGGCCGGACCAGGCGGAGCAGCAGAGGCAGGACCAGGCGGAGCTGTAGACTCGGAGGCCGGACCAGACGTAACTGCAGAGGCGGAGGCCGGACCAGACGGAACTGCAGAGGCGGAGGCCGGACCAGGCGGACCAGCAGAGGCAGGACCAGACGGAACCGCAGACTCGGAGGCCGGACCAGGCGGAGCAGCAGAGGCAGGACCAGGCGGAGCTGCAGACTCGGAGGCCGGACCAGGCGGAGCTGCAGACTCGGTGTGACCAGGTGGTAGAGCCGGTGGTGGCTGAACGGCCTCGCCAGAACCATCAGCAGACACTGGGACGTGCTGGCTGGGTCCTCCCGGACCCCCAGCTGACGAGGCAAGAGGCTGAACGGGCCCCTCGGACCCTCCAGTGGAGACAGGTGGCTGAACGGGCCCCTCGGACCCTCCAGCGGAGACAGGTGGCTGAACGGGCCCCTCGGACCCTCCAGCGGAAACAGGTGGATGAACGGGCCCCTCGGACCCTCCAGCAGAACCAGTTTGCAGAACAGATGAAGTGGGAGTGATGTCAGAGTGTCCAGAGTCAGAATGCTCAACAGTTCTGTTGTGGCGGCGGCCAGAACGCCGTTTCCTTCGGGATGAGGAAACAGGAACCGGTGGAGAAAAAGAGACCTCCTCCTCATCCTCTGACCACATAGCTGCCAGGAAAAAGGCAGGTGAACGAGAACCCAGCTGGTGTGGGGAGGGAGAGGAAGTCCGTGGCAATGTTGAGACAGAAGGAGAGTGTGTGTTGTCCTGGAGTAACAGTGGGGAAGATGTAGAGAGAGAGAGAGCAAGCTCACCAGCCTTGACTTGCTCTCTCCAGGCAGTAATGGTGTCGTCCAACTTAGTGTCCTTAGCAAACTGGCTAAGCCGGGGGTTAAAGCGAATGATGGCCTCCACCGCACTCAGCCCCACTGCCATGGTCCTTAAATCAGGGGACTGGGCAATGCGGTCAAGCAGGCTCACCATCCGCTCCATCTCAGTGTTGTACTCCGAGGAAAAAGAGTCTGTCGGGCGTCCATGTTCTGGTCGCGATCTTCTGTTAGGTGACGGCTGTGTGCAGACAGGAATAGGACCCAAGATGCAGACTCCAGAGAGAAACTTAAACCAAAACAGCTTTAATGCTGAACTGCTGAGCCCGCACCGCCAGCTGTGGAGCCCTGCGAGCCGGAGCAGGAGCCCGGCGAGCCGGAGGAGCGGCTCAGCGTGGCGGAGCAGGAGCCCTGCGAGCCGGAGCAGGAGCCCGGCGAGCCGGAGGAGCGGCTCAGCGTGGCGGAGCAGGAGCCCTGCGAGCCGGAGCAGGAGCCCGGCGAGCCGGAGGAGCGGCTCAGCGTGGCGGAGCAGGAGCCCAGCGAGCGGGAGGAGCTCGATCTTCCCGAGCCGGAGCTCAGCGAGCGGGAGGAGCTCGCTCTGCCCGAGCCGGAGCAGCTCAGCGAGCAGGAGCAGCTCAGCGAGCAGGAGCAGCTCAGCGAACCACCAGCAGATGAGCTCGGCGAGCGGAAGGAACAACCGGCGCTGCCAGCCGGGGAGGAGCTCGGCGAGCCGAGGGAGCTCTCGCTGCCAGCCGCCGAGGTGGAGCTCTCGCTGCCAGCAGCCGAGGAGGGACCCGCTCAGCCGGAGCCGGAGGTCAACGAACCGGAGGGACCTCCACGTCTGGCGCGGCCTCCACGCCATCCACGTCCTCTGCATCCACGTCAGCGACCAGCGCGTCATGAACCGTGTGCCACACCTCGCTGTTGCTCACCGGAGGAGCAGCGCCGCCACCGGACCCGTGGCAGGCCGCCTGGGGAGCAGCGCCGCCGCCGTCGGACCCGGGGCAGGCCGCCGGAGGAGCCGCAGCGCTGCTACCGTCACTGGATCCCGGGCAGGCCGCCTGGGGAGCAGCAGCGCCGCTACCGCCTCTGGATCCTGGGCGGGCCGCCTGGGGAGCAGCGCCGCCGCTACTGGGCCCGGGGCTCGCCACCGGAGGGGCAGCAGTGCCGCCGCCACTGGAGCAGTGGCAGGCCCCCAGAACCATTTTTCTGCTGTTGCCGGACCCGTGGCTGCCCGCCGGAGCTGCAATGTCGCCACCATTGGACTCGAGGTAGGCCCCCTGAACTTTTTTGTTATGTTGATGGGCCGCCTGAGACTGTTTTGTGGCATTTTTTCTTTTTGTTGCTCCGCTGCGGGATGCGCGGTCGGACTCTGGGACTGTGATCATGGGGGGGTTGTTTTCTTTGGGGGTTTTTGCTTGTTTTGGTTCTGCCCTCCGTCCTGGACCTCCCGCCGCCCGCCCTGGGTTGGTTGTGCTGTTTTTGGTTTGTGTTTTTGGGTCATCGGGAGCCGACCCTTAGAGGGGGGGTACTGTCACGGACCCGGCTCTGGAGGACTCGGGGGTCCGTGACCAGTTTTGACTGTTGTTATTGTTGTTAGTATTATTATTATTTGGTGATGTGTGTTTTCTCCACAATGCTGTGTTAGTCTGTGTCCCACTCGTATGTATAGGCAGGGTGTGGGTGTATACGTGTGTATGTCTGCGGGTGTGGCTGGAGGATGGAGCACAGCCACCTGCAGGCCTGATAGGTGTGGCCCTGCGAAGGACTGGCCACACCTGAAGTTCCTGCCACACCTGTTGGTGATCAGGGCTCGTCGGGGGAGCTACTTAGGAGAGTGTTGGAGCTCCCACCGGCGCGGGATCATTGAGTTATCGTACCAAGTTAGTGTGTCAGCATATGTCTGTGTTGTTCGTATATGCCCGCCGAGGGTTAGTGTTGACGGCTGCCTCTATGGTTTCCCTGCAGGAGGAAGAGTGGTCCAGAAAGGCAGCACGCACGGGGTGTGCGGAAACACAACAGCGGGGAGCACGAGCACGAGCACAGACGTCGGAGGGAAGCACGCACACGGGGTTCAAGGGAGCAACGGGGAGTTATTGTGTTTACAGTTTTTCACTGTGAATAAAGAGCACTGTTTGCATCGCAGAGTCTGCGTTTTGGGTCCTCCTTTCCCCACATCCCCACGGTCTGCCAGCCAGACCGTGACAAGGATTAAAAATGGCTAATTTGTTTTTGATGTCTTTTGTTAAAATGAGTGGTTTTAATAATTTTCAGACACACCTTGCAAATGTGCTTATAATGAGTTGGCACTTGGTCTTTTGAAGGTCATAAGCTTTGTTCGGCGTGATGGTCCGGACTGGGATATTGCAGGAAATGCCTTGAGTGCAGAGGGCTAAATGCAAACACGCTTACACACACATAGGAGATGATTAGAATAAGTCCCTGGGACATTCTGAATATTCTAAACCAATTCTGAATCACCACAAGGTCAGTAGATAACAACATTAGATTATTAGAGCTAGGAAGAGAGGTGTTTTGGTTTTCTGTCTCTTACAGAGAAATGAACGGACACCAGACGAGGTCACAGATATACGAGGATCCTTCGCAGCAGAGACAGACGCAGTGACTGCCGAGACACCAACTGGGTTCAAGTGTCATGGCATTTGGGCTCCGATTAGTCACCTCAAAAGGATGGATCCCATAAACACAGCAATAACCATGAAGGGGTTGGCGGAAATCCAGGAACACCAGATCAACGAGGTTCGAGAGGCTCTTGGGCAAAAGGGGGACACGTTCCTGTTCCTTTTTCTGGGGGATACATAGGAAACACAGAACCCGAGGATACACAGATCGTTGTTTGAAATCGGGGCAGAATAATCCCTTGATCTGTGCAACGACTTAAGGGTTGTCTAACCCCTGAGGTTGAAGAAAGAAGAGCAGAGGATCATCCAACTGGAAGGCACTGGTAGCTGCAGCAATAAAATAAAGGCTAAAAGCTCCTTGGACAGAGGTTCTAGTCTGAGTACGTCTGAAGGGTATAAGGTAGCACCAAAATAAAGCTGTGGGAGAACTGGGGAGTGTCATCTGTACCTGCTATTGTTGTAATAATAGTTTTTCTTGCATCTGAACTGCGCAAACACAGAGGTCATCTCACATATGGTTCGCCCAACAGGGGGACAAAGGGCCTCAGGAGTGAGAAGAAATAAACTCAGCCACACTGGATTACAGGGTGTAGGTGAGCTCTTTATTCTAAAGAGCTCATCAGGGGGAGTGTGAGATTATAATATTATTTTATGCCGTGTTAGACCCCTAATTAAAGATTGTGAATTATTATGTAGTCTTAGTTTGCATTATTCTCCTGAATTAGAAGAAGGTGGTAACTATTGCATTTGTTAAACTGATTTGCATTACATTAGACTGCTGATTTATTGTGAATGAATGATATTGTTTTATGATGCATTATACTGCTGAGTTATAAGAAATACTGTTCGCAGAAAGTCATCGCCTTATTTGTCTGATTAGAAGAGAACAGAATATACTGGAGTTTTCTGCCCCATCTCAGCAGGAGCAGATAAACGGGGAGCCAAGGTCGTAGCTTAGGCGCCGTGTGAGAGAAAGTTAAATTATTTGCATTGTCAACTGCACATATTGAAGCTCATAAGAAAATGTTTACTGACATTCGTAGATATGGAGAAGAAGTGGGAAGAGATTTACGCGTTCATTTCTGCGGGCTCCTACCCTTCAGGATATGACAAGGCTCAGAGGCAAAACCTCAGAAGATATGCCTCAAAATTCAAACAAAAGGGTCAGTAATTTATTGTTAATACTAACAACTCATATATGTGGTTAAATTAATTTCTAAATATATATTGTTTTACTGATTAAGATGGCGCCGGTGAGGTCGGCTGCCGTCACGACTGCTCCGACCACTTTTTCTTTGTCTTTGTTTTTTAAGTTAGTTTTCAGCGTTTCTAAATCGGCAAAATCATCACCATTGGGTACATTAGGTATGACAGTGACACTCTTGTTTCTATTGGTATACAATGTACTCACAATTCGAAGTTTTTAACTCCGGATCCGAGCTGGCCGAGTGAGATCTCGAGGGAGAACAAAGGGAAGCGGCGGCGGCCTAGAGGGAAGCGAGCCGGTGTCAGGAACAGGCTGAGAGCTCGTGCACACCGCACACCTCTGCCTAGCATCCTGCTCGCCAACGTCCAGTCACTGGAGAACAAGCTTGACGACCTCAGGGCCAGGATAAAGTTCCAGAGAGACATTCGGGACCGCAATCTCCTCTGCTTCACCGAGACATGGCTGAACCCAGCGGTGCCGGACCACGCCATCCAGCCGGCCGAGTTCTTCTCGGTTCACCGCATGGACAGGACACGGGACTCGGGGACGTCAAGGGGAGGCGGCGTGTGTTTAATGGTGAACAACAACTGGTGCAACAGTGCGAATGTTGTTCCTCTCACACGCTCCTGCACACCAAATCTGGAACTACTGTCCATCATGTGTCGTCCTTTTTATCTACCTCGGGAATTTACATCGGTCATTGTAAGTGCCGTTTATATTCCACCACAAGCGGACACGGTCACCGCCTTATGCGAGCTGCATGAGGCACTCACACAGCACCAGACACAACACCGGGACGCTGCGCTTATTGTGACGGGGGACTTTAATAGCGCCAACCTCAAACGCGCAGCGCCGAACTTTTATCAACACATCACCTGCCCCACCAGGGGTGAAAGGACACTGGACCACTGCTACACTACGGTCAAGGACGGCTACAAGGCACAATCCCGCCCCCCGTTTGGCAAATCTGATCACGCCGCCATCTTCATGCCAAAATACAAACAAAGGCTGAAACAGGAAGTTCCGGTTCAGAGGAAGGTCGCGCGCTGAACGGATCAATCGGTGGCCACGTTACAGGACGCACTCGATGACGCAGACTGGGGCATGTTCAGAAACAGCTCCAACGATGACGTCAACGTGTTTACGGAAGCGGTTGTGGGATTCATCGGGAAACTAGCGGATGATACCGTGGAGACAAAGACTATCACAACGTTTCCCAACCAGAAGCCGTGGGTGGATAAAACCATCCGCGACGCTCTGAGATCCCGCACTGCTGCCTACAACACGGGACTCATGACGGGGGACCCGTACAAAGCCGCGTCATATAACGTGCGGAGGGCGGTGAAAAAGGCGAAGCAGCGCTACGGGAGGAAACTAGAGTCACAACTCCAACAGAGTGACTCTAGGAGCCTGTGGCGGGGACTAAGGACAATAACGGACTATAAAGCACCAACAACCGGTATGACGAACGCGGCCGTGACTTTGGCAGACGAGCTGAACACTTTCTATGCTCGCTTCGAGGCTGCAGCTAAGGTCTCCAACAATGCTAGTGTTAGCGGCGCTAACGGCTGCAGACAGGAAGATACTGCCAGCACCGGAAACGTGCTCGTCATCTCCGAGCATGAAGTAAGGAGAGCCTTCAAGAGAGTGAACACCAGGAAAGCAGCAGGACCAGACGGCATCCCAGGTCGTATCCTAAGAGACTGCGCATACCAGCTAGCTCCTGTGTTCACTGAGATATTCAACATCTCTTTATCTCAGTCGGTGATCCCCACATGCTTCAAAGAGTCCATCATTGTTCCTGTCCCGAAGAAACCCCACCCTGCTTCTCTCAATGACTATCGCCCTGTAGCCCTCACCTCAGTAGTGATGAAGTGCTTTGAACGCCTGGTCAGAGACTTCATAATTTCTTCACTACCAGACACACTGGACCCACTACAGTTCGCTTACCGTCCAAATCGTTCCACAGACGATGCCATCTCTCATCTCCTCCACACATCACTCACTCACTTGGACACTAGAAGGGGGAATTATGTTAAAATGCTCTTCATAGACTACAGCTCTGCATTTAATACCATAATTCCCTCCACACTCACCACCAAGCTGGAGCATCTGGGACTCAGCTCATCTATGTGTCAGTGGATCTCCAACTTCCTAACTGGCAGACCACAGGCAGTAAGGATGGGCGGACATGTCTCAGCCTCCACCACTCTCAGCACTGGAGCCCCCCAGGGGTGTGTTCTGAGCCCCCTGCTGTACTCTTTGTACACATATGACTGTGTGGCCACTACCAGCTCCACCACCATCATCAAGTTTGCTGACGACACCGTCGTGGTGGGCCTGATCTCTGATAACAACGAGACGGCCTACGTGAAGGAGATTAGGAATCTGGAGAACTGGTGCCAGAGGAACAACCTCCTTCTAAACGTCAGTAAGACAAAGGAGCTGATAGTGGACTTCAGCACTAAGCAGGAGAGGAACTACCAGACCCCCGTCATCAACGAGTGCCCAGTGGAGAGAGTGGACAGCTTCAAATACCTCGGAGTTCACATCACGCAGGACCTGTCATGGTCCTGTCACATCAACACCGTGGTGAAAAAGGCCCGACAGCGTCTCTACCACCTCAGACGCTTGAGAGACTTCCAACTGCCCTCCAAGGTGCTCAGGAACTTTTACTCGTGCACCATAGAGAGCATCCTGGCGGGAAACATCTTAACCTGGTTCGGGAACAGCACCATGCAGGACAGACGAGCTCTACAGAGGGTTGTGCGGTCAGCTGAGCGCACCGTCCGCTCCGAGCTCCCTGACCTGCACTCAATCTACAGCAGGCGGTGCTGGACCAAGGCCAGGAAGATCGTGAAGGACCTCAGCCATCCCAACAACAGACTGTTCTCTCTGTTGAGGTCAGGAAAGCGATTCCGCTCCCTGAAGACCAACACAGAGAGACTGAGGAGGAGCTTCTTCCCGCAGGCGATACGGTCTCTCAATCACACCACCACACAGTACTGACCCACACATATGGTTCTTACACACACACTGGACTTTCTGGACATTGTTTTTGCACAACACTGGTCACTATATTCTTCATTTCCAGTTAATACTTGTACAGCTGCTGTTATTGTGTATATATTTATTTATATTTAGATTTCTTCATACATTCTTATATAGTTCTATATTGTGTATTGTGTATTTTGTTGTACAGTTATTTTATTTTCAACTTTAATTTATATATTTTATCTTATTCTTCCCAGTTAAATTTACCCTTCATTCTAATTTGTGTTGTACAGTTATTTCATTTTTAACCTTAATTTATATTTTATTCCTTCCTAGTTAAATTTACCCTTTTTAATTTTTCATATTTATTTCCTATCTTATTCATAGCCTTTTCCTTTTTTGTTTTCTTTAGGTCACGAGCAGTTGTCCAAGCATTTCACTACATATCGTACTGTGTATGACTGTGTACGTGACAAATAAAATTTGAATTTGAATTTGAAATTTGCAGGTGGAGAACTCTTTGTTGGAACCAGAAGAGTAGTAAAAACCATGGATGATGCCAGGAAGATATTTCATGAGTTTCATTCATCTCCAATTGGAGGACACACTGGCACACACAAAACGCTAAATGCAGTGTGTTCCAGATTTTACTGGTTTGGTATGACAGTTGACATTAAAACATGGGTATGTATTAACTGTTTGTACTGTTGTTAAATAGTGTTTAAAATAAGCAAATTTTTTGATATCAGTTAAAAGAGAAACTGTACACTTGCAAAATATAAATAAATATGGTCAATTAGTGATATTGTAGTGAACCTGTAGGCCTGGCAGAGATTTGAAGACGCGCACACAAACTATTGTTGCTAAATAGTTTGTTCATTAGAGAATATGTCATTAAGTGTTTTTGTTTTTTACAAATGAGAATGTTGAACATTTACGTGAACTCCATAAATATTTTTACCTTAAAGATTCTGGAATGTGACCAGTGTCAAAAAGTTGGGAAACCACTAACTGCTGTGCAACCGTTGCAGTGTATTCAGGTAAATATTATGCCCCGTTTACCCATCAAACTATGCTTGTAGCTCATATTCATAAAGGCAGGAGGGTTTGCCAACTAATTTTAACCATCAATGTTAATGTGTACATTATACAAATTGTTATTCAAATTATTAATTTGTCCTTGATAGGTGTCTGAAGTGTGGGAACTTATTGGTATAGATCTTACTGGACCTCTTCCTAAAACTTCAAGCGGCTTCCAGTATATACTTACTGCAACTGACTACTTTTCAAAATGGGTTGAAGCTTTCCCATTAAAAACGAAATCTGCATCTGAGGTAGCCCAGCACTTGTGCTCCATTATATATAGACATGGCTGCCCCAAAAGGATTTTGTCAGACCAAGGCAGAGAGTTTGTGAATGAAGTAAGTGTTAAATAATTTTCAGTTACATTTGTTAACTTTACTTCACTGGGGTCAAAGATTTTTCTTGTGTGCTTGTATAAGAAGTATAACCTTGTCCTTATCTGTTGAAGCTCAACTCTGATCTTTGCAAGTTATTGCAAATTGAAAGAAGTGTCACAGCACCATACCATCCACAGACCAATGGTCTAGATGAAAAGACCAATGACAACATAAAAAGGTATGCCTAATTTTTATCTATCAGTTTTTAATAACATTACTTATGTTATTCAAACTTAATTGTTACTTAATAATTTATTAATTTCTTTACTTCTAATTAAACTTTCTGTCTTACTTACTGTGTTTACATATTTCTATGCCTGCATTTAGAGCCCTCCGAAAACTGGTGAATGACCAGCAGAATAACTGGGATCTGTATCTAGAGCCCACCCTGTTTTCACTTCGGTCAAAAGTACATACCACAACAAAATACACACCTTTTTTTCTGATGTATGGAAGAGAGGCAGTATTTCCATCAGAAGTGCCTGCTCAAGTGCCGGTGAGTGTTTGTCAAATTCTTTCTATGTTAGAACTAAGAATTGAAACCATTTAAGAAAAAAACCCAGTAATGTCTTTATGAATATGATATCATCTTGTTTTAATTGCTAATATCTACAAAATTTTAGATTTCCAACATCATTGGTAAATGGTAAATGGCCTGTATTTATATAGCGCTTTACTAGTCCCTAAGGACCCCAAAGTGCTTTACATATCCAGTCATCCACCCATTCACACACACATTCACACACTGGTGATGGCAAGCTACATTGTAGCCACAGCCACCCTGGGACGCACTGACAGATCTGCCAGACGACAAAAGGTACAGTGACTATGTACAGTCTGAAAGTGAAGCACAACATGCAGTTAAAGAAACTGCACAAGAAAACATTGCGAAGTCACAAGACAAGCAAAAGGTTGCATACGCCAAGCGGGCCCTGAAAAAGTACAAAAATGTTGTGTACAATGTAGGGGATCAAATTCTGCTTCTAAATATGAGGAAACGTGGGCGAAAAGGAGGAAGACTTGAACCGGATTTTTCAGGTCCCTACACAATTGATGACTTCAGTGGAAAATGTGTTAGACTGAAAAACGCTGAGGGAAATACTTTAAAAAGTCTATACAGTATTGACCACATTAAACCCTATAGAAGAAGCCACCCTGTCCAAGTCTCAACTCCAACTGAATCTGTTGAGAGTAGCCCATCTTCTGAGATGTGGCCTTGCAGTCCTCAGCATCAACATGAAGCGCTGCAAAATAACAGATCCTCTGTCATTCAGTTTGCACCAAAAATAGCTCAAGTAAAATCAGTCCAAGCACCAGAAGAGCTTGTACCAGTGACCCCCCAGAAACCCAGCACGCAAGAAAAAGGTGGCATAGCTAAAAATCTCATTCTGACCGGTTGGTCAATTGTTGCCTGTTTGGCTAGTCAAATGGATAGAATGTTTTATTTTTTTCTCCCCTCTTGCTAATTTTGACCTGTTGGTCCAATTTTGGCTAATTTCTGATTTACATAAAGCTACTCCCCTCTGGCATGTTTATGTTGTTGGCCCGTTGGCCCTTGTCTGCTTGTGGCCCGTTGGCCCTTGTCTGCTTGTCGCCCGTTGGCCATTGACCGTGATTTTCAAATGGCAACTGTTATTACTAAAGAAACTTATCATATTTTGTTTTTTAGTGAAGTGGCTTTGGGCTGCAAAAGACACCGGGCGTGTGGAGGCAGTCGTTGGGCCATACAAATTGTATGACTCTTCTTTTCGCACACTGGAGGACAGTGGGTGGCTTTCTGATGAGGTAAGTGAAATAATCATTTTTGGTCCTAGTGGTGGTCTGTAAAAATAATCTTCTTTTAATCCAAACAGGTCATTGATGCATACCTGCACTGCCTCATTAGGAAACAAAAGGCAAGTAAGAACGTATGCCGGTTATTTCACAAAGGTATTTTATACAATTTTGTAATCTTTTTAAAAAAAAAAAAAATCTTGCATTTTTCAGAAACCCGTGTATCAGTTGTCTTGCGTTGTTGCAACCTCTCTGTTTTCTGGGAAGTTTAAATGTGTCAGCAAGGTAATGTAGAGGTTATATTGGTTATATAGTGTATGTTATGTAAATAAATCTAAACCTTTATAAACGTAAAAATATTCCACAGATGTTGTTTCCGGCTGAGGACATTTGGTTGTGCCTACTGAACTCTGGTGCACACTGGATCCTTGTGGTACATGTTCACACCTCATGTGTTTTTTCTCTTTTTTGTTTTACTGTTCTTTTTAGCAGCATATTCTTATTTTGAAAATGCTTACAATTGATTATGTTTACTTAAGTGAGTGTAATACGCATATTCTACTAAATACAATTTTTATTTTAGGTTGTCAAAATCTCCTCACAATCTATACTGCTGTTAGACCCTCTTGGAAATGAAGGTTGTTATGAAAGGAAAGTTATGCGTAACTGGAGGTATTCATCATTCATTAATTATCTGTTTTAGGTTGTGGGGTTTTTTTCTTTTTATTTAGAGCAAAATGCTGGCTAAATTTTAAAAACTTGTTTTGTTTTTATTAGGAATTGTCAAGGGTAGTGTCGTGGATGAGAGAAGGAGGACCCAAACGCTGGACTCACAGGCAGGTAGGTGAAGGTGGATGTTTATTGCCGAAGGAGTGAGCAAACAGTACAGAGGGAGGAAATGGCTGGCTGACTGAATGAACAAAGGACTGACTGACTGACTGACTGACTGACTGGACATACAGACGACATTGACATCAGACATACATCATTAATGACCCGACATTGAATGGGTAGAACAGAGGGCTTAAATACACAGACTGGTGATAATGATGATAATGAGAGACCGGTGAGTACACAGCTGAACATAATGAACTAATGATAATGGGAAGAGGACTGAACATAATGCACACAGACCAAGGCTAACACAATAAAACAGGAAGTGGAACAGGCAGTAGATAAACAGTGAACATGAACTAAGAATACTGGGTCAAAGACCCAGAAACCCTGACAGTACCCCCCCCCCGCTAAGGCCGGCACCCGACGGCCAAAAGAACGAAAAACCAGAACAGGGCGGGCGGAGGGGGCCCAGGACGGAGGGACGGAGTCCACACAGAGACAGTTCAGGAGGGCGGCCACGTGGAAGGCAGCAGTGACCACTGAGCCGGTCCGGTGGGCGGCTGCGGCGGTCGAGACGAGACAGTTCAGGGGGCCGACCGTGCGGACGGCAACGGCGGCGACGTGGACACAGTTCGGGGGGCCGACCGTGCGGACGGCAACGGCGGCGACGTGGACACAGTTCGGGAGGCCGACCGTGCGGACGGCAACGGCGACGACGACAGCGCTGGTCCGGGGGCCGACCGTGCGGAAGGCGACGGCGGCGACGGCGGCCACTCAGGCGAAGAGGGTCCGGGGGCCGGCCGTGCGGAAGGCAGTGGCGGCCACTCAGGCGATGGCGGTGCAGTTCAGGGGGCCGGCCGCGCGGAAGGCAGCGGCGGCGGCTCTCCAGTGTCAGGCGTACTGGCCGAGGCCCGGTGGGCACAGGACCAGTCGAGGCTGCAGCAGACGAAGGCTCTGAGGCTGCAGCAGACGAAGGCTCTGAGGCCGGGCCGGGCGTGGGTGCAGCTGAGGCCGGGCCGGGCGTGGGTGCAGCTGAGGCCGGGCCGGGCGTAGCTGAAGCCGAGGCTGAGACCTGACCAGTCGAAGTTGAAGCCTCTGGCTGGAGACAGGCCGGGCCAGCGGGTGCGGAAACCCCTGGCTGAGGAGCGGCCGGGCCAGCGGGTGCGGAAACCCCTGGCTGAGGAGCGGCCGGGCCAGCGGGTGCGGAAACCCCTGGCTGAGGAGCGGCCGGGCCAGCGGGTGCGGAAACCCCTGGCTGAGGAGCGGCCGGGCCAGCGGGTGCGGAAACCCCTGGCTGAGGAGCGGCCGGGCCAGCGGGTGCGGAAACCCCTGGCTGAGGAGCAGGAGAGCTCACAGCTGGCTCTGGGTGCTGTGGCTGCAGGTCCGGGAACCGAACAGGATGGTGTACGGGCGACTGGGAAACAGGAGGCGACTGGACTGACTGGACAGGGGACTGGGAAACAGGAGCAGACTGGACAGGGGACTGAGCTACAGGAGGTGACTGGAGGACAGGAGGAGACTGAGCTACAGGAGGTGACTGGAGGACAGGAGGAGACTGAGCTACAGGAGGTGACTGGAGGACAGGAGGAGACTGAGCTACAGGAGGTGACTGGAGGACAGGAGGAGACTGAGCTACAGGAGGTGACTGGAGGACAGCAGGAGACTGAGCTACAGGAGGTGACTGGAGGACAGCAGGAGACTGGACAGCAGGAGAGGGAACTGACTGGAGGGAAAGCTGAACAGCAGGTGAGGGAACTGACTGGAGGGAAAGCTGAACAGCAGGTGAGGGAGCTGACTGGAGGGAAAGCTGAACAGCAGGTGAGGGAGCTGACTGGAGGGAAAGCTGAACAGCAGGTGAGGGAGCTGACTGGAGGGAAAGCTGAACAGCAGGTGAGGGAGCTGACTGGAGGGAAAGCTGAACAGCAGGTGAGGGAACTGACTGGAGTGGAGATGCTAAGGGAGGAACAGAGGCAGGCGTGGCTGACAACGGAGCTGAGGTTGGTGTGGCTGACGGCTGAGCTACAGACTGGGCTAGACAGGGAGATAAAGCTACGGCCTGGGCTAATAAAGCTGGTGCATGAGCAGGGGACACCTCAGCTAGTCTAACCAGTGATACTGCGAGGGCGTGAAAAGCTGGATCAGGAGGTGGATGAAAGGGTGAAGTAGTAGGTGGACCGGTTAGCTCTTCCAAGCCTCCAGGGAGGTCAGGCTGGGTTCTGGCTGCCCTCAGCCTGGGCGCTGGGACAGGCACAGAAGGTGGCTGGACACCAGTCACCCCCACCCGAGGAACAGGAGCGGGTGTGGAGGTAGACTGGGTCGCAGCTGCCCTCCTCCTGGGAGCTGGCACTGGAGTGGGTGTAGGCTGACTGATAGGAGTGGAAATAACGACTGGGTGAGTGACACTGACAGGTCTATCGGGTTGTATTCTGGTCTTTCTGCCACCACTATTTACAGTTTTTGACTGAACAGTCTTTGGGGAGCCAGAGCAGAAAAAATCTTCCCAGTCCACATCATCCTCAAGGAGGGAAACTCCCCATGAATCAGAAAAGAGTCTGTTGTGTGTTTTAAGTGGATAATCAGATGAGGGGTGTGGAAAACAGTCACTGGAACTCACCACCGGGAGTTGCTGAACAGAGTCCGTTTTATGGCGGCATGTGCGCCGCTTTCCCCGGGAAGAGGAAGCGGGCCGGGTAAACGGCTGAGCCTCTGGCGCGGTAGCCTCCGCTGAGCCGAGATGGGAGGTGTAGCCGCTGTGCCGTGGCGAGGCGGAAAGGCTGGAGAGTGAAAAGGCTGGCGGGCGAGCGAGGAGCGAAGCGGCGGGAGAGCGAGCGGCCGAAGCTTGGGCTGTGACGCCCACTCTCCGCGGCGAATGCTCCGGTGCAGCTGAGGCAGCAGGTGGGGGAACGTGGCGTCTCCGAGGCCCGCCCAGAGCCAGGCGAGTCCCCTCGAAGACGTGCTCTCTCTCCGCGAAGAGCCGCTGTTTTCCCCGAAGCCCCTCCGTCCAGCGAAGGAGCGCTGCCTCCTGCCGCTCGAAAAGTTCAGGGTCCGCTGGGTCCACAACGCGGGGTCGGGTCATTCTGTCAAGGGTAGTGTCGTGGATGAGAGAAGGAGGACCCAAACGCTGGACTCACAGGCAGGTAGGTGAAGGTGGATGTTTATTGCCGAAGGAGTGAGCAAACAGTACAGAGGGAGGAAATGGCTGGCTGACTGAATGAACAAAGGACTGACTGACTGACTGACTGACTGGACATACAGACGACATTGACATCAGACATACATCATTAATGACCCGACATTGAATGGGTAGAACAGAGGGCTTAAATACACAGACTGGTGATAATGATGATAATGAGAGACCGGTGAGTACACAGCTGAACATAATGAACTAATGATAATGGGAAGAGGACTGAACATAATGCACACAGACCAAGGCTAACACAATAAAACAGGAAGTGGAACAGGCAGTAGATAAACAGTGAACATGAACTAAGAATACTGGGTCAAAGACCCAGAAACCCTGACAGGAATTTTCTGAAGATGAAAGGAAAGGAAGAGTCCCGAGTGGATTGGAAAATGGAGACTCTGCCACACAACAAGCACATGGACTCCAGCAGTTGTGGAGTTTTAGTGTTGAAGGTATTTAATAACCAATTGTATTTAATGTATTTAACTAGAATTAAGTTAATCAATTGCAATTACTGTAGCATATTTTACAGTTTGCTGAACACTACCTTCTGAGTGGAGAGGTTACTAGGGTGCTGACCACTCCAGAAGCCATTGGGCTGCACCGCACTGAAATTGCTTGCGGACTGCTAGAACAACAAAGTAAGTTGAGTCATGTGCTTTTGTATTGCAATAGCACTTTCAGTTTTGTTTAAAACTGTTAGGTTGAATGTCAGTGTGTTTCTAGGTAATGCTGATGACTACTGTGTGGTTTGTTCCATGCTGGAAGCCGATCCTGAGTCCAGTATGATTGAAATGGTAAAACAAATAAACCACAAATGCAATATACAGTGGCTTGCACTAGTATTCGGCCCCCTTGAACTTTTCCACATTTTGTCACATTACAGCCACAAACACAAATCAATTTTAATTGGAATGGAGCAAGAAGCATAATTCTGACAGGAAGAATTGCGTGCCAAAACATGCTACCTTTGTGAATGTGACCTACAAGCACACTTTAATGGGTAAAAAGAAGTGTCAAACCGAACTGCCTTTATGAATATCAGCTACAAACATACTCTGATGGGCAAAGTTAAGTGGCAAACAGTCATATCTACTTAAATTTGTGCTGGAATTATTGTTTGGCAGCAGAAATGTGCATAAATTACATACAGTAGGACATTTTGCCAAAGTAGGGCAGTTTGTCATATGGCAGCGTAAAATTATCCTACTGGTAGGACGGTTTGCCAAAGTAGGACTGTTTGTCAGGGGACACCGTAAAATTATCCTACGGGTAGGACGTTTTGCCAAAGTAGGATGGTTTGTCAGAACACCGGCCCAGTGTTGTTCTTTTGGTTTTTCCTCTTGTATCCATCCCCAATATTTGAATCCGTAACACATGTTAACTCTGCTTGCTTGTTGAGATGCAGATTATGCTGTAGGTAAGGCACCACAACCTTGAGAAATAACATGAATCAATTATTTAAAAATGATACTGTTTTGTAGTTTCAGACAAGCTCTAGCAACACTGGATTTTGTTAACGCCCTGGAACAGCATCCTTCACTCTTCTTCTCATCCATGTGCTACACCAAGACCAGGCTGACAGCTGATGTTCTAGAAAACATCTTCCATCCACCTGGCAGCACCAGGCGTCAGTCGAGAGTACTAAGCCACTGGCAAGACTACCTGCTTTCCGTAGAAGGTATTAAATTTGGTTGAAACTGTAGTAATGTGTATATTTATGTCAGCATAGTGTAATGGGACTTTTTTTCAGTTTATTCTCATTAGAAATAACTTTTTTTTCCTCCTTTTCCATCCTCAGAAAAAAGTGGAAATCTGTCCATATGTTTGCAACTGGACTGAGGGAAATTCCTCCAGCAGCAATTCTTATGCAAGGGGCTCCAGGTCTCAGATTTGACTTTTAATCTTTAATGATGCCATCACCTAACAATTCCTAAAAATTACTTTAATTACAAATTAAAATATTTTTGTTGTATTTATTGTGTTTACAGTGGTCCCTCATTTATTGCAGGAGTTACATTCTAAAAAATAACCCGCGATAAGTGAAATCTGCAAAGTAGCTAGCTATATTTTTTACAATTATTATAGATGTTCTAAGGCTGTAAAACCCCATAGACGTGGATGGGGTAGCGCATGTGCATGCGGTTTATCTTTTCTGGTCAGGGAGTGGAGAATCACACTGCAAAGAGAGCTATAGGATGCTTCCTCCCACTGTTCACTGAATCGCCCATCCACAAGTTTTGCAGTGCTGGCTCAATCGTCGGCTGCCACACCACTAAGATTAGTATAATACTCTAACTCAGTAACAGACAACAGTTTGATAAAATGCTATGTAAAAAAAAAAGAAACCACAAGATTAGATTCTATAAGTTTCAAAGACATTTAGTTTATATTTTTTATATAATACAGTACATGTGTACGAATGACCGGCAATAATTCAGTCACTGAAATTATCCATGAAACTACACTCAACAAAAATATAAACGCAACACCTTTGTTACTGCTCCCATTCCCCATGGGATGGACGTAGAGACCTAAAATTCATTCCAGATACACAATATAACCATCCCTCCCAAACAGTGGTCACAAATCAGTCCAAATGTGTGGTAGTGGGCACATCTGCTATATTGAGATAATCCATCCCACCTCACAGGTGTGCCACATCAGGATGCTGATCTGACATCATGAGTAGTGCACAGGTGTACCTCAGACTGCCCACAACAAAAGGCCACCCTGGAATGTGCAGTTTTGTCTCACAGCAAAATGCCACAGATGCCACAAGCAATGAGGGAGCGTGCAATTGGCATGCTGACAGCAGGAATGTCAACCAGATCTGTCGCCCGTGCATTGAATGTTCATTTCTCAACCATAAGCCGTCTCCACGGGCGTTTCAGAGATTATGGCAGCACATCCAACCCGCCTCACAACCGCAGACCTCGTGTAACCACACCAGCCCAGGACCTCCACATCCAGCAGGTTCACCTCCAAGATCGTCTGAGACCAGCCACCCAGACAGCTGCTGGAACAATTGGTTTGCACAACCAAACAATTTCTGCACAAACTGTCAGAAACCGTCTCAGGGACGCTCAACTGCATGCCCGTCGTCCTCATCGGGGTCTTGACCTGACTCCAGCTCGTCGCCGTAACAGACTTGTGTGGGCAAATGCTCACATTCGATGGCGTCTGGCACGTTGGAGAGGTGTGCGCTTCACGGATGAATCATGGTTCACATTGTTCAGGGCAGATGGCAGCTGAGAATGTCCCAGTTCTTGCATGGCCAGCATACTCACCGGACATGTCACCCATTGAGCATGTTCGGGATGTGCTTGACCGGTGTATACGACAGCGTGTACCAGTTCCCACAAATATCCAACAACCTCGCACAGCCATTGAAGTGGAGTGGACCAACATTCCACAGGCCACAATTGACAATCTGATAGACTCCATGCGACGATGTGTTGCACTGCATGAGGCAAATGGTGGTCACACCAGATACTGACCGGTTCTGGGTCCCCAGACCCCCAATAGCGCAAAAAAACTGCACATTCCAGGGTGGCCTTTTGTTGTGGGCAGTCTGAGGTACACCTGTGCACTACTCATGATGTCAGATCAGCATCCTGATGTGGCACACCTGTGAGGTGGGATGGATTGTCTCAATATAGCAGATGTGCCCACTACCACACATTTGGACTGATTTGTGACCACTGTTTGGGAGGGATGGTTATATTGTGTATCTGGAATGAATTTTAGGTCTCTACGTCCATCCCATGGGGAATGGGAGCAGTAACAAAGGTCTTGCGTTTATATTTTTGTTGAGTGTAGCTAAGTAATTCCTTAATGCGTGTAGATTAAAGAAACGTATTTTACCTGGATAAGATTGTCTCTGATGAGTCTAAGGTACAAAACATGCCAGCGACGATGATTACCTTTTACTAGCTCCATCAGAATTAAAAATGTACAAAAAAAAATGGAGCGACATTTCTGGGTCCATTTTAAAGTTTTCACGCTGTGGCGATAGCAACCGGAAAAACAGCGACCCGAAGTAAGGGCAGACTTGAACGAAGGGTAGAAGGCTGTCCAATTTCACATCCACTCACTTCCGTCCTAAACGGCCGTCGAAGCCCAAAGCCTGAGAACTGGCTTTGTAACCCTTTCCATACTGACAGATGGCAGTGACTTTGTTTCACAGGTGTTTTTTTAGATAGTGGCATGATGTGTTGCTTTTTGAGATCTCTTAGCCAGCTTCACTTTGTCAGACAAGTCTGTTTCAGTGATTCCTTCATTCAAAAGTTCTGCCAGTATTCAGGGTGTGTTTGTTGAAGTGGAAATAAGCTTTCCAAAAACTATGGTTAATGACACTTTCATTATCTGTTGTCAGATAATCAGTGTTGGGTGTAATGCGTTACTAAGTAGTGCGTTACTGTAATTAAATTACTTTTCCACTGAAAAAGTAGAGTAACTAATTACTATTCATTTTTAGGTATTTTCATTACAGTTACTTACAATGTACTTGCGTTACATTGTAAAATAATTAAACTCACTGAATATCATTATTTAATTTCAATAATTTGTCTTCTAAACCTAGAAGTAAACTCTGCCGCTTTAACATCGCTGTAGTGCAGGTGCACGTCATTTTGCGCCAGTTTGCTGCATAGTCGTATTCGAAAGATGTCGGACTCGGATGAAGCGAGTGGCTGTTTTATGAAATGGACATATTCCCGTGTCTTCACTTTTCTGAAACAAGCAGACAAGAATATTACAGTAATATGTAACCTATGTCCTGGGGAGAAAAAACTATCGGCTGCTGTTAATAGCATGAGTAATCTACTGAAGCGCCTGACATGAGAGCATAGACGAACACTTCTGAGTGATCCTTGTTCATCATCCATGGATAACACCGCGGCAACTCCTGCTAAGCAGGCAAAACCTGATTTTACTTCAGCAGCACAGAAAGCGTCTGAAGGCGAGCTTAAAAACATGATTGCAGCCTATATTGTGGAAGAGATGCTACCGCTGCGTACTGTAGAGTCTCCGTCTTTAAAACAATTTATTTTTTATTTAAAGAGTTTAATTTCTATTGTTTGCCCACTCAAGGTTTATAGGGTTTATAGAGCCCGCGCCTTGATCCAGGCCTGACGACAGCGGCGGACCATCCGTTCAGCAGCAGGCACGTCAACCTCCGCTTCCTGATGGCTGAAGATAGGAGGATGAAAACCATGACAGACCTCAAAGGGCGAGAGACCGGTGGCGGAAGAGACGTGAAGGTTATGAGACAACTCAGCCCACACCAGGTAACGAGGCCAAAGCGACGGTTGGGCAGAGACGAAGCACCGTAAGAAGCGCCCCAACTGTTGATTGGTCCGTTCAACCTGCCCATTGGTCTGAGGGTGATAGCCGGACGAGAGGCTGGGAGACGCTCCAATCAGGCGGCAAAAGGCTTTCCAGAACCTGGCGGTGAACTGGGGCCCCCGATCGGAGACTATGTCCTTGGGGAATCCGTGAAGCCGGACGACATGGTCCAGGAGGAGCTCGGCCGTCCGTTTGGCGGAGGGGAGGCCGGCCAGGGCAACCAGGTGCACCGCCTTAGAAAACCGGTCCACAAAGGTGAGGATGGTGTCAAGACCGTCCACAGATGGGAGGCCGGTAACAAAGTCAAGACCGACATGGGACCAGGGACGTCTCGGCACAGGGAGAGGGCGAAGGTCGCCAGCGGGCGGCTGGGTGGAGGACTTGGCCCGAGCACAGGTGTCACAGGCGGAAACGAAGTCATGGACGTCCCGAGTCATGGAGGGCCACCAGAAGGCACGACGGAGGAGCTGGAGGGTCCTGTCGGGCCCTGGGTGACCAGAGAGCGGGGAGGAGTGAGCCCAGAGCAAGGCCTCCTGACGGCACCGGGATGGTACATAGAGCCTCCCAGCCGGGGTGTCAGGCGGAGGCGGTTCGGCGGTCAGGGCATCCCGGATAGAGTCCTCCAAGGTCCACCGAAGGGGGGCAGCGAAACAATGAGACGGTAGGATAGGTCCAGGGTCTGACGTGAGGCCGTCCTGGGCGAACTGCCTGGAGAGAGCGTCTGCCTTGGTGTTCTTGGAGCCAGGGCGGTAGGCGAGGTGGAAGTTGTAAGGTTCGAAGAATAAGGCCCAACGGGCCTGCCTTGGGTTGAGCTGCTTGGCAGAACGAATATGGATCAGGTTCTGGTGATCAGTCCAGATCAGAAACGGTTCTTTCGCTCCCAGGAGCCAATGCCGCCACTCTTCCAAGGCCCACTTGATGGCCAGGAGTTCCCGGTCGCCGACACCGTACCGTCGCTGCGTGTCAGAGAATTTCCTCGAGAAATAGCAGCACGGGTGAAGTTTCCCATCCGGGCCGTGTTGAGAGAGGACGGCGCCAGCGCCAACATCGGAGGCATCCACCTCCACCACAAAATCTCTGGCAGGATCAGGGTGGAGCAGGACGGGAGCTGTAGCAAACCGGCGTATAAGGTCTCGGAATGCCTGTTTCGCACCAGGGGGGAGGCAGAAGGGCTTGGGCAGGTTAGCTGGTTTGGTGAGGGATGTCAGTGGGGCGACAATGGTGCTGAAATTGCGGATAAAGCGCCGATAGAAATTGGCAAAGCCCAGGAAGCTCTGTAGCTGCTTAAGGCTGGAGGGCTGAGGCCACTGGGTCACGGCTTGGACCTTTTGCGGGTCCATGGTCAGGCCATTGGAGGAGATGGTGAAGCCCAGGAAGGTAGTGGACCGCTGATGGAAGGCACACTTCTCCAGTTTGCAGAACAGCTGGTACTCGAGCAGCCTGCTCAGCACGGCCCGCACATGGCGAATATGGTCCACTTCGGTGCGGGAGTAGATCAAGATGTCATCCAGATAGGCAAACACCCACCGGCCCAGCATGTCCCGCAAGACATCGTTGATCAGATGTTGGAAGACAGCAGGGCTGTTGCAGAGGCCGAAGGGCATCACCAGATACTCCCAGTGTCCGTTAGGGGTGATGAAGGCCGTCTTCCATTCGTCCCCTTCCCTAATCCGCACCAAATTGTAGGTGCTGCGTAGGTCTAGTTTGGTGAAGATGCAGGCCTGGGAGAGGGAATCGAGTGCGGTGGATAGCAGAGGAAGAGGATGGCGGTTCTTAACAGTGATTTTATTCAAGCCCCGGTAGTCTATACAGGGGCGAAGCCCGCCGTCTTTCTTCTTGACAAAGAAGAATCCCGCAGCTGCAGGGGAGGTAGAAGGGCGAATGAAGCCCTGTTGGAGAGCCTCAGCGACGTACTCCTCCATGGCTTTGTTCTCTGCGGGTGACAGCGAGAACAGGCGACCACGAGGAGGGACCGCTCCCGGGAGGAGCTCGATGGCCATGTCGTAGGAGCGATGAGGAGGGAAAGCAGAGGCTCGCCTCTTACTGAAGACCTCAGATAGGTCGTGGTAAGCCGGAGGGATCTTATCCAGATCAATGGGCTCCGGGGGTGACGCCTCTTCTGACTTTGAGTCCTTTCCAGTCCGGAAGAGAAGGCAGCGGCGTGAACACTGGGGACCCCAGTCCAGGATCCGGCAGGAAGACCAGGAGACGTGGGGGTCATGTTGACGGAACCAGGGGTAGCCGAGGATGAGAGGAGAGGAAGTGGCCGAGACTACTAAAAACCGGATCTCCTCCTGATGATCCCCGACAGACATGCGGACTGGCTGGGTCTGGAACTGGATCGGGTAGGGTTGGAGTGGTCGCCCGTCTACTGAGGTCACCGGGAGGAATCGGTCGACGGAAGTCAACGGAATGCGAAGCCGAGAGGCCAGTTTCTGATCGATGAAGTTCTCAGCGGCTCCGGTGTCCAGGAGGGCTTCAGATGAGAGCCGTTGGTGTTTCAGGTGAAAAGTTACCGGTAACAAAAAACGAGAGGGGTCAGAGGAGTGGGAAGGGCCAGTCTACCTGGCGTCATCGTTTCCCGGCCGTAGCGGGCACTGGGGACGACGGTGTCGAGCTGATCCACAGTAGGCGCAGAGGCCCTCACGCCAGCGTCTCTCTTTCTCCTCTTTGGGGAGTCCACCCAGCTGCATGGGCTCCTCGCTGGATGTGCTGCTTGGGCTAGCTGTGGCTCCATCAGAGGGGGGAGGAGGTCGCGAAGACGTGGTCCTCTGAGGCTGGAAGGGTTTGGAGGCCCGAGGGGTATGGCGAGGCCGCGACATCACACGTTGGTCAATCTTCAGCGCGAGGTCCACGGCCTCATCCAGGGTTTTAGGGGCCTCACGGCCGGTCATCTCGTCTCGGATGTAGTCAGCCAGTCCCTCCAGAAAAATAGAGCGCAGAGAAGCGTCTCCCCACTGTAGCTTAGCGGCCAGGGTGCGGAATTGAGAGGCAAAGTGACAGACGGGTCGGCTGCCCTGGCGTAGATGAAGCAGCTGTGACTCCACTTCCACTTCGCTGCTCGGGGGAACAAACGTCTTCTTTAATTCCTCCACAAACAGGGCATAGTCATTGCAAGCTGCCGATTTATTGTAGTAGAGAGCCGCGGCCCATTCCTGAGCCTGGCCAGACAAGAGAAAGGGCAACCTTTGCACGAGCGGTGGCGTATTTAGTGGGCTGACACTCGAACAGCATGTCTAAAGTGGCAAGCAAACCATCAGGCCGACCATCAACTCCGTTCCACTTGTCTGGTAGTCCGATCCGGGGTTCCGCACTCACCGGCGCTGGCTGACGTTGCAGCGAGGTGACGGAAGTGGAAAGTTGGAGGACAGTTTCGGTGAGGGACTCCACTTTTGTGCACATCCGATCTACCACACCGCGAAGATATAGAACTTCGGCTTTCAGCCGTTCAAATTCCGCTGGGTCTATAGCGGGCTCAGACATCCTGTCACGGCGGGCGAGCTACGCACAGTAGCGCGGCATGCCGGTGTAGCGTGCTGACTAGACCCAAGCGCGGCTACGGCTAGCGGTGGGTTTGGAGCAGACACGCAGTTATTCTAGTAACGATCAGTGCACGTAGCGTGGCTTCAGAACTGTCGTTACAGACAGAGAGCGAGCGGAGCCGGGAAGAGAAAAAGGATTGAAGGGAAAAACACTCACGGTTGCTGAATCAGGCGGAGACTGACGTCGGCAGAGTTTCGGAGCTCCTGACACGAAGAGAATGATGTCTGAGCGTCGAACAGGTGGGTGGCGTCTCTCTTTTAACCCCAGCCCCGTGATCAGCTGATCACAGCTGATCACCGGCTGACACCTTTTTTGCGCCACGGACCGGTTTATGCCCGACAATATTTTCATGGACCGGCCTTTAAGGTGTCGCGGATAAATACAACAAAATAAAACTAGTACCGGTACCGAAAAAAAGAAAATTTATTCATAACACACGTGAAAAGACCAAGGAAAACCGAGTTAACGATAAAAAGGATAACAGAATAACGCTGAAAACTATACATTTCACACCTGAGCCTCAAATCTCCCGGCCCAGTACCAAACGACTCACGGACCGGTACCGGTCTGAGGCCCGGGGGTTGGGGACCGCTGCTCTAATGCACAGAGAACCAGTTGTGAAACGCACAGTAAGGAAATGGTCGGCAGAGACTGAAGAGGCCCTGAGGGACTTTTTCCATTCTACTGTGTGGGAGAACCTCTGCAGCCCCCTGGAGGATGACCTCAACAGCATCACAGACTGCATTACGGATTACATGAACTTGTGTGTGGACAGCACCATACCCAGCATAAAGGTATGGTGTTTTTCTAACAACAAGCCATGGATAAATCCTGAAATTAAGGCTCTCCTCAAGGAGAAGAAGAGAGCCTTTAGATCTGGAGACAAACAGGAGCTGAGAGTTGTCCAGAAGAAGCTGAAATGGAAGATAAGGCAAGGGAAGGAAAACTACAGGAGGAAGATGGAAGAGCAGCTGCAACAGGACAACATCAGAGGGGTTTGGAACAGCCTTAAGAAAATCTCAGGACAAAAACAAATCCCCCAGGCTGCAGGAGACTTGGGGTGGGTGAATGGCCTAAATAAATATTTTAATAGGTTTGATCAAACACCGACCCCTCCCACAGCATCGTCCCCCCTCCTGCAATTTCCTTCATCTTCAGGGACTGCCTGTCCTTCATCTCAGGACTTCACACCTCTCAGTTTCACACCTCCCAGCTCCCAGTCATTACACCCACCCCCGGCTTCTGTGGACTCCAACATACACCCCCCTCCCCCAAAATCCACTCTTTCTATCTCAGCACTTCAAGTGAGGAATGAGCTTCGCAAGATCAAGGTGCACAAGGCTGCAGGTCCAGATGGCATCAGCTCCAGGCTCCTGAGATGCTGTGTAGATGAACTGTGTGGCATCATAGGATATCTGTTCAACCTGAGCCTGTCACTGGGGAAAGTACCACAGCTGTGGAAGACATCCTGTGTGGTACCGGTACCAAAGACCTCCCATGCCAAGGACCTCAGCAGCTACAGGCCAGTAGCCCTGACATCACATCTGATGAAGACCCTCGAGAGGTTGGTTCTAAACCATCTGCGCCCCCTGGTGAGGTCTTCATTGGATCCGCTGCAGTTTGCTTACTAGCCTGGCATTGGGGTGGAGGACGCCATCATCTACCTCCTGCACCGAGCTCTGACTTACCTGGAGAAGCCTGGAAGCACTGTGAGGATCATGTTCTTTGATTTCTCCAGTGCTTTTAACACCATCCAGCCATGAATTCTGAGAGATAAGCTGGAGCTATCGGGAGTGGACCACCACATGTCCCAGTGGATACTGGACTACCTCACAGAACGCCCAGAATATGTGAGGTCACAGGGCTGTGTCTCTGATATGCTGGTCTGCAGTACGGGGGCCCCACAGGGAACTGTGCTGGCACCGTTCCTCTTCACCCTCTACACTGCAGACTTCTCCATCAACTCCCCACGCTGCCACCTACAGAAGTTCTCTGACGACTCTGCCATAGTCAGCCTCATCACAGGTGAGGACGACTCAGAGTACAGACAGTGGACTCTGGACTTTGTTGACTGATGTCAGCAGAACCACCTGCTGATCAACGCCGGGAAAGCCAAGGAGTTGGTGGTGGACTTCCGGAGACGCAGACCCACCACACTGACACCGGTGAACATCCAGGGAGTGGACATTGAGATAGTGGACTCTTATAGGTACCTGGGTGTTCATCTGAATAATAAACTGAACTGGAGCCACAACACTGATTGATTGATTGATTGATTGAATCTTTATTTTGAACATGTTGAAAAAGTATAAAAAAAATAGAATTAAAAGAGACAAATGAACAAAGCAAACAAAAGGAAAACGAGCAACCACAACTCCAAATAACGTCCATGTTCAAAAAGGAGCAGGAAGAAGCATAAGCTTATTTAATCCCACCCCTTTTCCACTATCTAGTATCAATAGACTACAGAAATACCTCCTTGCAATTACATTATATGTTATGTGTAATTTTTTTTTTTTTTTAAATATATACACATATATGTTTCTATCTATCCATACATACGTATATACACACATACGCACATATACACATTTTCAATAACCCCATTAACACCTCAAGGATACACAGCCTACAATTATATATATATATCCATACCAACAAACCCGTGCATGCAAACACACATGAAAATATTAGACAAGAACACCCTATCAAATCTCTACCTTTTCCCTGTACCCTGTAAAAACCATATCCTTAAACCGCTTTTTAAACTGCGCCATGCTTGGACATTGCTTCATATCTTTACTTAGTCTGTTCCACAGCTTCACTCCACACACAGAGATGCAAAAACTTTTTAATGTTGTACGGATACGAGGATGTTTTAAATTTAATTCCCCCCTCAAATGGTATCCCCGTTCCCTTTTAGAAAACATTTTTAGAATATTGTCAGGAAGCAGGTTATTTATTGCTTTATATATAATTTGTGCTGTGAGAAAATGAACCAGATCTGTGAATTTTAGAATTTTTGATTTTAAGAATAGTGGATTTGTATGATCTCTGTAACCAGTTTTATGGATTATCCTTATGGCCCTTTTTTGTAATATAAAGATTGATGATAGCGAACATTTGTAAGTATTGCCCCAAACCTCTGCACAGTAATTCAAATACGGTGCAATCAGGGAACAATAGAGAATGTGGAGTGATTTGTGGTCCAGAATGTGTTTTACTTTACTCAAGATTGAGACACTTCTTGAAATTTTGTTATGTATATGATTTATATGAGACTTCCAGTTTAATTTATCATCTATAATCACACCAAGAAACTTATGTTCAAGTACTCTTTCAATTTCCACACCATCTACATGAATCTGCACTTGTGCATTTCTAAGGGAATTCCCAAATAAGATAATTTTAGTTTTACTTAGATTTAGCGATAGTTTGTTCCTGTTAAACCATTTTTTAATTTTGCACATTTCTGAAGTAATTGTATCCAGCAGCTCCTTTAGATTCCCCCCAGAACAAAAAATATTTGTGTCATCTGCAAATAATACTAATTTTAATATATCAGATGCCTTACAAATATCATTTATATAAATAATAAATAATTTTGGACCCAGTACAGAGCCTTGTGGAACACCACAAGCAATGTCCAAGCATGATGAGGAATGGACACCCAGCTTCACAAATTGTTTCCGGTCACTTAAATAATTTTTCACCCATTGCAGTACAACCCCCCTAATCCCATACCGTTCCAGTTTATTAATTAATATGTCATGATTGATTGTGTCGAATGCTTTCTTGAGATCCAGAAATACTCCAGCTGCATACTGTTTCTGATCTATAGCATTCGTAATCTCCTCAATTGATTCGATTAATGCCAGAGATGTTGATCTTTTTGATCTGAATCCATATTGACTGTCAGAGAGTAATTTATATTTATCTAAGAATTTGTCTAATCGTTTATTAAACAGGTTTTCTAGGATTTTGGAGAATTGTGGTAGTAAAGAAACAGGCCTGTAATTTGTGAAGTGGCGTCTATCCCCGGTTTTATACAGCGGCACAACTTTAGCTATTTTCATTTTGTTTGGCACTTTTCCCGTCTGAAATGATAAGTTGCAAATATATGTTAGAGGTCCTACAATTCCTTCAATGACCTTCTTGACGATTTTCATGTCAATATCATTACAATCAGTAGATGTTTTATATTTACACATGTGTACAATGTCAATTATTTCTTTTTCCTCCACTGATGTGAGGAACATTGAGTTAGGGTTCCTATCAATCAGGTTTTCACTACAGTCTACTGATGGCAGTGACTCAGGAATTTGTTCTGCCAGTTTTGGTCCAATATTTACAAAATAATGATTAAAGCTGTTGACCTTATCAGCAGTGTTTTCCATAATATTGCCATTATCGATAAAGTATTGTGGATAACTTTGTTGTCCAGAATTATTTTTAATGATACCGTTTAAAACATCCCATATTCCTTTCATATTATGTTTATTGTTGTTCAATATTTTACTATAATACTCCTTTCTACATACACGTATAATATTGGTCAACTTATTTTTGTATTTTTTATATTTATTTTCAGCATCTTTTGTTCTTTGTTTTAGGTATTCCCTATAGAGTGTATTTTTCTTTTTACATGCATTTTGTAAACCCTTAGTGAGCCATGGTCTATCTGAATATTTGTGCTTTCTGTTGTATTTTATTGTTGGACAGTTTTTATCGTACAACTCCATGAATATTCTTAAAAATATGCCATATGCAATATCAATATCAGCTTCTTTGTACACATTGTCCCAGTCCTGATTTAATAGATCGTTCTTAAATGCAGTCATCGTTTCTTCCGTCCTTACACGTCTGTATCTCAGTTGTTCTTCATGCTGATTTTTCTTATAATTAGTGTCATAAACTGCAAAAACTGGTAGGTGATCACTGATGTCATTAATTAATAATCCTCTCACAATGTTGTTTTCCATATTGTTAGTGAAAATATTGTCAAGTAAGGTGGCACAATGTGGTGTAATTCTACTAGGCCTGGTTATTTTAGGATGTAAACTCAAACTGTACATAGTGTTTAGGAATTCGTCGGTCATTTTATGCTTTTTTGGATTCAACAGGTCAATATTAAAATCACCACAGATAAACATAACTTTTTGATTTGTTTTAGAGAATATTTCCTCTATGAAGTCATTAAATACTTGAATACTAGAGCCAGGTGTTCTATATATACAGCTAATTATTACATTTTTTTCTTTTTCCTTATAAATTTCAATTGTTATACATTCTAGTAAATTATCAATTACAGTTGTCATACTTTCTACCACCTTGTAGTTTAGGTTTTTATCCACATACACAGCTACTCCCCCTCCACTCTTGTTCCTTCTATTTACAAAATTCACTTCATATCCCTCCAGTCCAAAGTCCATTCCTTTCTCCGCATTGATCCATGTTTCAGAAATGGCAATAATTCCAAATGGATTTGTCAACTCATTTAGATATTCCTTTATATTGTTGAAGTTGGCATACAGACTTCTGCTGTTAAAATGGATTATTGATAATTTATTTTCCGTGTTGATGGTGTGCTTAAACTGTTCATCAGTGAAGTAGCAGCAGTTACAGCTGATGTTGTAGAAGAAATTATTTTCCGGGTCTATATCCTTTTCTAAGTCTAGAACATTATGGTCTGTGTATCGAAATGTTCTCAGTTCCAGATTATCATAAAGAGAATTCCAATGAGTTATGTTGATATTGTTGCCGGATGCAGATGAAGTTCTTTTGGACTGTGCCATGTGTTGTGTTGTGTGTCACGTCACATGTGTATTCATACCTCCAGAGTAAGTTGACCTCAGTATTTGTCCAGCTCTTCCATATTTCTGATGACCAACACTTTGGCTTGTTCCGGTGTTCCATTGAGTTTAATGAATACTTTGCAGTTGGTGGTCCATGTATTTTGAATTTTTCCCTGTTTCTTCAAGTAACGTGCTTTCCTGGCAATGTCCGCATTTCTTTTTATCAGATGTTCGTTCATGAAGACATCGGATCCTTTCAGTTTCTTTCCTTGTTTTAACAGTGCTGTTTTCTGTTTTCTGTTTGCAAATCTCACAATGATGGCTGGTTTGTCACTGTCATTTTTTCGGGGTAGAGGGTGGCAAGCCTCAATGTTGTTATAATCCACTTCCACACCTTTGGACCGTAGAAAGGTAACCACTTGATGCTCCGTGGAGTTGACATCTTCCTCTCCTGGCCCTCCTACATTGTCAGTGGCGACCGCCCGGGCGTATGACCGGGGTTTGATGCGAAGCCCCGTGATGATAACATCGTTCATCCGGGTGTACTGCTCCAAATCCGCCACTCTGTTCTCCAGGTACGCCAGCCGCCGATCCTTCTCGGCGTTCTGGATGCGGAGAGCCTTAACTTCCTCGACCAGGTCCAGGATGGCTTTCTGCTGCAGTTTGACAGTAGAAATCTCCTCTGTCATAAACTCCAGCGACTTCTTAATATCGTCTCCTTCCTCGGCTGACAGAACTTTTTTCGGGCCCATGCTGAGAGACGCTCTTGTAGCTTTGCCGTGACGACCGGCTAGCTAGTTGATGCTCTTTACAGGAAGGATCAGAGCAGACTCTACCTGCTGAGGCGGCTGAGGTCATTTGGAGTACAGGGAGCGCTTTTAAAGACCTTCTATGACTCTGTGGTGGCATCCGTCATTTTTTACAGTGTTGTATGTTGGAGCAGCAGTTTATCGGCAGCTGAGAGGAAGAGGTTGGATAAACTCATCAGGAAGGCCAGCTCTGTTCTGGGATGCACCCTGGACCCAGTGCAGGTGGTGGGAGACAGAAGGACTCTGGCCAAAATAACATCTCTGATGGACAGAGTCTCCCACCCCATGCATGTAAATGTTGCTGAACTGCAGAGCTCCTTCAGTGAAAGACTACATCCTAGATGCATGAAGGAGCGTTTCTGTAGGTTCTTCCTCCCTGCAGCTGTCAGACTGTACAATCAAAACTGCTCCCAACAATCATAGATGTTTGCATCTGCGCTGTAACTGCAATAATTTAATCAACTGATTCGCACTACAACCTGGTTTGCCTCTTATCTGAAGTTATTTTTATTTAATAACTGTACAGTACTCTCTGTATATAGTAACCACTGTCCTTAATGTAAATATGTAAGAAAAATTGTGTATGTTTCTGTTCTGTGTCCTGTGTACTGTTTGTTATATATGTGTCTTTCTGGCTGCTGTTACAACCAAATTTCCCCTTGTGGGACAATTAAAGGATTATTCTATTCTATATAAGAAATGCATGTGTTGGTTTATTTATATGTCTGTATGTAGACATGTGTATTTAAAGTGGCATAGAAGGTTGCTGAAATGGTATTACTAATTTTTTCAGTTTTTATTTTTGTGTATTCTTTATTCATCCTTAATTTTTTCTTTTTTCCTATTATTTATGACATTTTATTTATTATCATTATTATTTATTTATTTATTTATTTTAATGTTGATATTACAGTCCTACAAAGTAAGTTGGGATATCTCTTCTTGGTAGTCCCAGGAGGTGTACAACATAGCCATGTCACCAGGTCACTGACTGACTTCTACACACAACATTAGTCATATACAATTGTAAATAAATATGCCATTACCAATGAGTTATTATTTAATTACACCAGTTACGCAACAAACAGGCCCCCTGTGACAAAGTGGCTAGGACAGAATTCATTTGCCATTTGTCACTTGCGTATATTGTTATTTTGTGTTCTGTTATTTTACAGTCAGCCATAATGCTTTAATTTAGACATTGCTGGTGTAACTTCTCTTAACACACAATATCCCGGGTTTTGTTTGTGGTAGCAGTAGTTACATCCTTTACATCCATGCATGTGTTTTAAAGCAAACACTACTAACCATCAGATCATCTGAATTTTCTTCTGTTTACAGGCACATGTCTGGTAAATTATGTTTCTTTATGTTGCTTTGGTTATACTTACCATAGTGTCCATGTTGTGCATTCAGGTCCTATATGTGAGACAGGTGTATGGGAAGGGCCGCCCACTACTTCCTGTTTATATAGGGTCATGAGGTCAATGATTGCATCACTGGGTGCAACCAAATGGAGGGTTTTTCATTTTGTATAGTATTGTTTGTTTTCTTTAAAGTAGCCTTTTGAGTTATATTGCATGCAGTGTTTTACTTTACAAACTATTTAGTTGAGTAAATGAGTTTGTCAGTTTCATGCATGACTTTATTCCTGTTCTTTGTTTAGAATTTTGTTATTTGGTTTGACCTATTTTGTTTCAATGGTAGGGACTAACGAGGTCAGGTGTGGGCAAAGTCTTGTATAAAGCCAGTGGGATTTTTGCATGCCTGAGTGATTGTTTTATGGTAAAAGGGAGATGCCAGCAATAAAGTATGCTTAAAAAGAACTTCAATTGTCTGCTAATTCTATTTACTTATCACCTTCCTTGCTGCTTAAGTTATGCTACATCACACCCCCTCACTGAAACACTGACAATGCTGAAAAGAAATGATGTTGGTTAAAAAGTAAGATGTAAGTAACATGTAAAACTAAGAATTTGATTTAATTATATGTGTATCAAAAATCTTTGATGGGAACCTAAAAGTCCCATGATAGTATTTCCTATTTGTTTTTCCTGATTTAAAAGAGAGAGAGAGAGAGAGAGAGAGAGAGAGAATAGCGGATTAAAGTGTGTTTAAAAATTAAGAGTCTTTAATTGAAGCTTCCTCAGTTTATCATGATAGACTTCAAAAGAACTTGCTTCAGAAGGAAAAAGGTGATATTAATGTTATTTTTTAATAACAATAGTATTTTAAATCATTTTAAATATCAGAATCACTTAGACTTAGATTTTTATCTGAATTATCCAATACAACACAAACATAATACATACAATACAAGAATAAGATACATACAACAAATATATTTAAATATTGACTGGTAAAAGTGACTGGTAATCATACAGGATATTTTCACACATCTTATATTTCCAGTATGCCAGGTGAGGTGATGCTATGTTGAGTATCACTTCTTTTCTTTCACAGTCAGATTCTTAAGCTGAGGAGATGCTTTATGGATAAAAAAAAAAACTTTGTCTCACTGATATGTCTAACTTATATTATGACTTTATCTCTTACATTATAAATTGACACCCAATGACCTTCGTCAGAAATTATGTTCAAATCTATACTGATTGATTACATAAAGGTTCATTTTAGCTTTAGTTACTTCTAAATCATACTATGAGTGCTCTTCATCAGAAGTTCCTCGTGGATTTTCTGTTGTAAAAATCATTTTTCATACCCAGTCACAGGAGACATTTCCTCAAGTTATTTCACAAAAGCATCAGCGCAGATGTTATTGCTGGCCTGACAGAAGCCATGACAGCAGCACCATACAGGAGGCAGTGAGGAGACTGATCTTGTGGCTCACTCCATGTGACACTTTTGTAAATGTTGACAAAAAGAGAAAAAAAATGCATTGCTTTCAGAAACTGTTCTAAAATATAGAAACATGTTTGACATGATTGTATTAAATATATCTTACGTGTGCCGTTCACAAATATAGAACTGGTTTCAATGTCGAAGGGTGTTATCTTGGCTGCATCAATCAAAACTTGCGCAATCTCATTTGCATTAGGGACCAGTGACAATGCAAATCCAATGTCCATGTCATTGACAATGGACCCATTACTGCAAAAGAAATAACCCCAAACTTTTTTTTAACTTTATTTAGTTTAAATATTTGTGAAATCGTATACCATAAACAATATACCTGAATGCAGTCACAGTGATGAAGCGGAATGAAGGAAATCTTTCCTGGTAGAAAGGTTCAAGCTGCAGAAATATAAATAAACACACTGTAAGTATGTATGCATTGCTTTTTGGGCTTGTGCTCCTTCACTTCCATGTCATTTGTGATATGTTATTTGCACTATGTAATATCATAGTGCAATTAATATTTCATATTTTCTTTCTGTTCATCCAGCTGCCCATTTTTTGAATGGTTAGCACATAATGAATATGTCACAGGTCACATTTATGCTTTATCTTTTTTCTTTGATCTCTTAGAAATCATGGCATTCAGTTGGTAAAAATAGAAACCCCAGCAGTATTTACTGTGGAGTTTTAGCTCAGTTATATGGTGCAAATATTTTTCCACATTGTTTATTGGATATAATGTATATGATTTTTTTTTTTAGCTCAGTCTGTATAATATTAGTAACAACGGAAAAATTGTTGACTTTAGAAAGGAGACCTGAACTAGGGCTGGGTATCGTCACTGATTTCTAGAATCGATTCAATTCCGATTCACAAGGTCCCGAATCGATTCGATCCACAATTCGATTTAATTCGATTCTATTCAATTTGAATCTGGGAAATTTTGACAGAAATATTATAATTCAGATCAGTACATTTACATATTTTTGTATCTATAAAAAGGAAGCTGACACACGCAAGACTTTATCAAAGGTGTGAGCATCACAGCAGATGCCTTTGTGTCAAAGTAGCTGAAGATAAAACACAGAAAAACATGAAGGTGGTTTTCCTGGCCTGGGATTTTATAAAAATATTCTGCAGTACATCAGAAATGAAAGAAAACCATTAATCAACACATGCTGTGCATCGTGGTCGAAGCAAAATAGTAAAAGTAAGAGTGAATTCATGATGATGATGATGGATCTTCTTTTGCTGCTGGTTCGGTCAAACTAACAGCTTTAGAATCAGCGCCGACAGATCAGAATCAGCAAGCTGTCGGCTTTCAGCCCCGACCGTGAGAAAGGCGACATCTAACTGATTCTGATCCGCGGGTCGCGCTGTGTGTTTAAGTCTTTGTGCAGAATCCGTGTTCCTGCTCTCATTTACTGTCTTAGCTGTTTGGTGGTTGTTGAAATTTTGTGAGATTTCACCTGAGATTCTGGCATTTCGGGCAAAATAAATTTATATTAAAAAATCAATTCAGAATTTTAATGAATCGATTTTACGTTATCCAAGCCAGAATCGATTTTAATCGATAAATCGATTATAAAAACCCACCCCTAACCTGAACGTAGGGATAGAAAAAGGACTAGCATATCATTTGTTTGCTTTTTTAAGGTATGCCACAGAAATACTGTTATGTGACTTTATCTAAAAATTATGCAATTAATTAGAATACAGGCATTTAAATATTGTTCAACTTGAAGAAAACAAACTTACTGCTGTCCTTATCAGTGTAGCTCGTTGTTTAAACGCTGTGGATGATGAAGTCAGCAAGTCAGTCGTAAATATCCCTTTAACAGATCTGAATTTCACCGCCAGTATTTTGACTGGCTCAGCAGTTGTTACAGTTGTAGTGGTTGTAGGGTTCACAGTTGTAGTTGAAGCTGTAGTTGTATTTGTTACAGATGTGGTGATTGTAAGATTTGTTGTGGTTGCATTTGTAGGTGTAGTCACTGATGTTGTGGTGCTCACCGTAGTTGTAGTTGAAGCTGTTGTAAATGCCAATAAAGGAAACAAGGTGTTGCTTTAACAAACAGTTCTGAGACATCATGAGTTTTAAATATGATCTTATCAAATATTGTTTACCTAAATCACTGACTGAACGGTCTGTTGTTTTTTATACATATTAAATCTCATTTAAAGTGTATCGCATGAAATTGTTATCTTTGAGTTTTTTGAGAAAATTATTATATAAATAACTACATGGGTTTTTATGTCACAAACAAAACTGTATAATAATCTATCCATCCATCCATCCATCCACTTCTCCTTTTTAGGGTCGCGGGGGGCGCTGGAGCCTATCCCAGCTGTCATAGGGCGAGAGGCGGGGTACACCCTGGACAGGTCGCCAGTCTGTCGCAGGGCCAACACACAGAGACAGACAACCATTCGCACTCACATTCACACCTAGTGAAAATTTGGATTTTCCAGTTAACCTATCCCCACAAGCTGCATGTATTTGGACCGTGGGAGGAAGCCGGAGTACCCGGAGGGAACCCACACAAACACGGGGAGAACATGCAAACTCCACACAGAAAGACCCCGGCCTGATTTTGGAATTGAACTCAGGACCTTCTTGCTGTGCGGCAACAGTGCTAACCACCGTGCCACTGTGCTGACTGTATATTAATAATAATAATAATAATATAGAAAATATATTGTTATTATTATTATTATGTATAATAATAATAATAATAACAATATATTTTATATGAGGGCACCTTTCTAAAACCCAAGGTCACCTTACAAAGAGAAAAATATATCAATAAAACAGTAGATTAAAATAGATTAAAATAAATTAAAATACAAAAAACAACAAATAAAAAGAAAAAACAAGATTTGACAGCAATTAAGATATTATTAAAGCGAGTAAGCCGGTTTAAACATGTGGGTTTTCAACTGTGACTTAAATAAGAGAAGGTAATCTATATTTCTTAAGACTGAAGGAAGTGAGTTCCAGAGCCAAAGACCAGAGTGACTGAAAGCTCTGTTCCCCATAGTGATAAGACGAGCAGATGGAACAACAAGAGGAGTGGCAGATGAAGATCTGAGAGAGTAGGAAACAGTGATGATATGAAGCAGATCACAGAGATCTGAGAGTAATCGATCCGGGAAGTAATAAGACTATGGACAAGGATGGCAGCAGCATGGGGAGTAAGGAAGGGATGAAGTCGGTTAATGTTACGTAAGTGAAAGTATGCAGACCGGGTTACGTAATTAATGTGAGACTGAAATGAGAGAGTACTGTCGAATATGACACCCAAACTCTTTACCTGCGGGGAAGGAAGGATTGGGGAATTTTCAATATTATTGGAGAGACTGTGAGATTTGATTAAGATAGAGGTTATGCCAACGAGGAAAACTTCTGTTTTATTACTGTTAAGTTTGAGAAAATTGGATGAGAGCCATGATCTAATCTCCATAAGACAGTTTAGGGGAGATAGGTGGGAGCGATGAATTAATTATGTATATGATGTGAGAAATGAATCTGTGTATTGCCTTGTTCAAAATGAATCCTTCAGGAGTGACATGTGTGACTTCTGTTTACTTACTGTTTACTTGGGTTGCTACGACAGATGTGGCATTAATAGTTAATGTGAAGTTGTTGGGCTTAGACACAGCTTCTACTAAGGTTTTTGCAACATCTGCAGCCTGTGGGATTTCTGCAGGTGTTATCGTGTTGTTAAACACAACTTCCACTTCTGCTTCAGTATTAGATGCTCGTGTTCTGGTCCCAGCTTGTCTAAATGAAGAAAAAAAATTTTTAAATTTAATATCCTAAATGAACACTATTTTTAGTCATTGTCGATAATAAGATTAGTGTTGTTAAGAATGAACAAAAGTGAAAATCTTACCTAAATGCTATGACAATAACATGGCTGAAGAGTAAACCATATCGAGCTCTATAGATGAATTTATACTGTGCAAAACAAACAAGTAGAAAATTAATTAATTCAGATGTCGTTGTTTTAACAAAACTTGTGAATACATCTCAGTATTTAACTCACCATTACTACCACTTGTGCCTCAAGTGCCTTAAATTGTGGACTGGTTGTATTAGTGAGTGCATCTTCAAAGGGTGTAACCAAAACGGCTACTAGAATAAAAACTGGTCCACGGACCACTGCCATTGTTGCTGTCGTTGTTGTTGTTGTTGTTGACTTCGTTGTTGTTGTTGGAGTTGTTGTTATTGTTGTTGGCTTTGTTGTTGTTGTTGGCATTGTTGTTGTTGCTGTTGTTGTACTTGTTGGGTTGGTGTTTGTAAGATTTGTTGTGGTTGCATTTGTAGGTGTAGTCAGCATTGGTGTTGAAGTGTTCACAGGTGTAGTTGAAACTGTTGTAGGCCTTGTAGTTGTATTTGTTACAGTTGTGGTGTTTGTAAGATTTGTTGTGGTTGCGTTTGTAGGGCTAGTGATCATTGGTGTTGTAGCGTTCACAGGTGTAGTTGAAGCTGTTGTAGACACTGTAGTTGTATTTGTTACAGGTGTGGTGTTTGTAAGATTTTTTGTGATTGCGTTTGTAGCTCCTGTCAGCATTGATGGTGTAGTGTTCACAGGTGTAGTTGAAGCTGTTGTAAGCCCTGTAGTTGTAGTTGTTACAGGTGTGGTGTTTGTAAGATTTTTTGTGATTGCGTTTGTAGCTCCTGTCAGCATTGATGGTGTAGTGTTCACAGGTGTAGTTGAAGCTGTTGTAAGCCCTGTAGTTGTAGTTGTTACAGGTGTGGTGTTTGTAAGATTTGTTGTGGTTGCGTTTGTAGCTGCCGTCAGCATTGATGTTGTAGTGTTCACAGGTGTAGTTGAAGCTGTTGTAAGCCCTGTAGTTGTATTTGTTCCTGGTGTGGTGTTTGTAAGATTAGTTGTGGTTGCGTTTGTAGCTCCTGTCAGCATTGACGTTGTAGTGTTCACAGTTGTAGTTGAAGCTGTTGTAAGCCCTGTAGTTGTATTTGTTACAGGTGTGGTGTTTGTAAGATTTGTTGTGGCTGCGTTTGTAGCTGCAGTCAGCATTGATGTTGTAGTGTTCACAGGTGTAGTTGAAGCTGTTGTAGACACTGTATTTGTATTTGTAAGATTTGTTGTGGTTGCGTTTGTAGCTCCTGTCAGCATTGACGTTGTAGTGTTCACAGGTGTAGTTGAAGCTGTTGTAGACACTGTAGTTGTGTTTGTTACACGTGTGGTGTTTGTAAGATTTGCTGTGGTTGCATTTGTATCTGTAATCATTGATGTTGTAGTGCTCACAGTTGTAGTTGAAACCACTGTAAATGTAAAGAAAAGGAAACAGGTGTCACTTAAATGTCACAGTTCTGACATATTGTGAATTTAAAATATGATAATATTCAGTATTACTTACCAGGGTCACTGACAGTAACATTGGTAATGTTGAAGACCGTTATGTTTGGAGCTGCATTAATCAAAACATTTGCAATGTCAGTGTTATTAGGCACTGCTGTAGATGCAAACCGAATGTCAATATCAGTGATGATGGATCCGTTTCTGCAGAATGAATAAACCAAACATCGTTTTACTTGCATTAATTTATTATGTATTATATATTATATGGAATCTGCAAACAAAAAATAAATTACCGGAATCCAGTCACTATCATTGAGAGGTATGAAGGAAACGTTGTCTTATAGATAGGTTCAAGCTACAGAAACACACACAATCAAAGATCTGTCAGTACGAATCCATGCAATTAACCATTGCTTGACTTGAAGATCAAAACTTACTGTTGTCACTGTCATGGAGGATCTTTCTGTAAACGCTGGAGATGATGAGTTCAGCAAGTTGTCTGTAAATGCCTCTCCAATTGATGTGAACTTCAACTGCTTTGTTATAACTGGCTCAGCAGTTGTAGTTGTTACAAGTGTAGAAAACAAAGAGCAAGCAATTGACAACAAAGTAATTTTCATAAACACACAATGCTTTTTATATATATATACATTGTAAATCCCGTCAAAGGTAGCCTTTCTTATGAGTAGCACATTAAAAAATTAAGTGGGGGTCGGGGATTGGGGGGGGGCACACACACAGATGTTAATATTTGATGTTAAATATAAATAGTTGTATTGACTTGTTTCAAAAACAATCTTTCAGGAGTGACAAGTGTGACTTCTGTTTACTCACTGTTTACTTGGGTTGCTACGACAAATGTTGTATCAACAGAGAGATTGAAAGTGTTGTTGGGATTAGACACAGCTGTGACTAACGTTTGTTCAACATCTTTAGCCTCTGGGATTTCTGCAGGTGTTATGGTGTTGTTAAACACAACCTCGACTTCTGCTTCAGTATCAGATGCTCGTGTTCTGGTCCCAGCTTGTCTGAATGAAAAAAAGAAAGAAAAAAACGTAAATTTTTTATTAAATATCCTAAATTAACACTATTTTTAGTCATTATTGATAATAAGATTAGTGTTGATATAAATGAACAAAAGTAAATACCTTACCTGAATGCTATGACAATAACATGGCTGAAGAGTAAACCATATCGAGCTCTATAGATGATTTCATACTGTGCAAAACAAACAAGTAGAAAATTAATTAATTCAGATGTCGTTGTAATCAGCTGGAAATTTAACAAAACTTGTGAATACATCTCAGTATTTAACTCAGTATTTATACTGTGCAAAGCAAAGTAGAAATTAATTAATTAATTCAAATGTAGTTATAATCAGCTGGAATTTTTAAAGCACTTGAAAATCATTCTTAGTATTTTACCCACCACCACAACCACTTGCACTGCAAGTGCCTGAAATTGTGGACTGGTTTTATCTTCGAGTTGAGGCACATAGGGTGTAACCAAAACTGCTGTAAGAACAACAACTGGTGCACGAACTACCGGCACTGCTGTTGTTGCTGCTGTTGTTGGCTTTGTTGTTGTTGTTGTTGGTGTTGTTGTTGGCTTTGTTGTTGTTAATGCTGCTCTTGTTGTTGTTGTTGTTGTTGCTGCTGTTGTTGTTGGCTTTGTTGTTGTTGTTGTTGTTGTTGGCTTTGTTGTTGTTGCTGCTGTTGTTGTTGGCTTTGTTGTTGTTGTTGCTGTTGTTGTTGCTGCTGTTGTTGTTGGCTTTGTTGTTGTTGTTGCTGTTGTTGTTGTTGCTGTTGGCTTTGTTGTTGTTGTTGCTGTTGTTGTTGGTGTTGTTGTTGGCTGTGTTGTTGTTGTTGTTGCTGTTGTTGTTGGCTTTGTTGTTGTTAATGCTGTTCTTGTTGTTGTTGTTGTTGCTGCTGTTGTTGTTGGCTTTGTTGTTGTTGTTAATGCTGTTCTTGTTGTTGTTGTTGTTGCTGCTGTTGTTGTTGGCTTTGTTGTTGTTGTTGCTGCTGTTGTTGTTGGCTTTGTTGTTGTTGTTGCTGCTGTTGTTGTTGGCTTTGTTGTTGTTGTTGCTGTTGTTGTTGGCTGTGTTGTTGTTGCTGCTGTTGTTGTTGTTGGCTTTGTTGTTGTTGTTGCTGCTGTTGTTGTTGGCTTTGTTGTTGTTTTCGCCTTTGTTGTTGGCTTTGTTGTTGATTCCGCCGTTGTTGTTGGCTTTGTTGTTGTTGCTGCTGTTGTTGTTGGCTGTGTTGTTGTTGCTGCTGTTGTAGTTGGCTTTGTTGTTGTTGGCTTTGTTGTTGTTGCTGCTGTTGTTGTTGGCTTTGTTGTGTTTGTTGCTGTTGTTGTTGGCTGTGTAGTTGTTGTTGCTGCTGTCGTTGTTGGCTTTGTTGTTGTTGTTGTTATTGCTGTTGTTGTTGCTGTTGTTGTTGGCTTTGTTATTGTTGTTGCTGTTGTTGTTGGCTGTGTTGTTGTTGTTGCTGTGTTTGTTGGCTGTGTTGTTGTTGCTGCTGTCGTTGTTGGCTTTATTGTTGTTGCTGCTGTTGTCGTTGTATTTGTTGTTGTTGTTTTTGTTGCTATTGTTGTTGACTTTGTTCTTGTTACTGTGTCAGTTGTGGTGATAGCTGCAGTTAAACCTTCAGTTGTTGTTGAATCTGTAGTTGCTGTAGTTTCTGTAGTTGCAGTTGAACCTTCAGTTGTTGTTGATGTTGTACTTGTTGTTGTACCTTCAGTTGTTGTTGATGCTCTTAATTCTGTAGTTCCAGTTGAACCTTCAGTTGCTGTTGAGGTTGTAGTTCCAGTTGAACCTTCAGTGGTTGTTGATGCTGTGGTTGCTGTTGTTTCCGTAGTTGAAGTTGATCCTACAGTTGTTGTTGAACCTGTAGCTGCAGTTGTACCTTCAGTAGTTGTTGAAGCTGTAGTTGCTTCAGAAACTGTTGTTGCTTTTGTTTCTATAGTTCCAGTCAAACCTTCAGTTGTTATTGATTCTGTTCTTGCAGTTGTACCTTTAGTAGTTGTTGATGGTGTATTTGCTGTTTTAACTTCAGTTGTTGTTAAGGCTGTGGTTGCTGTTGTACCTTCAGTTTTGGCTGATGCTGTAGCTGCTGTTGTTGAAGTTGTAACTTCCGTTGTTGTTGATGCTGTAGTTGCTGTTGTTTCTGTAGTTGCAGTTGAACCTTCAGTTGTTGTTGATGCTGAAGTTTCTTTTGTTTCTGAAGTTTCAGTTGTACTTTCAGTAGTTGTTGATGGCGTAGTCGCTGTTGTGCCTTCAGTTGTTGTAAAGGCTGTGGTTGCCATTGTAACTTCAGTTGTTGTTGACGCTCTAGTTGCTGTTGTTTCTGTAGTTGCAGTTGAACCTTCAGTTGTTGTTGATGCTGTAGTTGCTGTTGTTTCTGTAGTTGCACTTGAACCCTCAGTTGTTGTTGATGCTCCCGTTTCTGTAGTTGTAGTTGAACCTTCAGTTGTCGTTGAATCTGTAGTTACTGTTTTTTCTGTAGTTCTAGTTGAACCTTCAGTTGTTGTGGATGCTGAAGTTGCTGTTGTTTCTCTACTTTCAGTTGTACCTTCAGTAGTTGTTGATGGTGTAGTTGCTGTTGGGCCTTCAGTTGTTGTTAAGGCTGCGGTTGCTGTTGTTTCTGTAATTGCAGTTGAACCTTCAGTTGTTGTTTGTGCCGTAATGACTGTTGTACCTTCAGTTGTTGTTGATTCTGTAGTTTCTTCAGATACTGTAGTTGGAGTTGTACCTTCAGTTGTTGTTGATGCTGTGGTTGCTGATGTACCTTCAGTTGCTGTTGTTTCTGTAGTTGCAGTTGAACCTTCAGCTGTTGTTGATGCTGTAGTTGCTGTTGTTTCTGTAGTTGCAGTTGAAACTTCAGGTTTTGTTGATGCTGTAGTTGCTGTTGTTTCTGCAGATTCAGTTGTACCTTCAGTAGTTGTCGATGCTGTTGTTTCTGTAGTTCTAGTTGAACCTTCAGTTGTTGTTTGTGCCGTAATGACTGTTGTACCTTCAGTTGTTGATGCTGTAGTTGCTGTTGTTTCTGTATTTGCTGTTGAACCTTCAGTTGTTGTTGATGCTGTAGTTGCTGTTGTTTCTGTAGTTGCACTTGAACCCTCAGTTGTTGTTGATGCTCCCGTTTCTGTAGTTGTAGTTGAAACCTCAGTTGTTGTTGAATCTGTAGTTACTGTTTTTTCTATAGTTTCAGTTGTACCTTCAGTAGTTGTTGATGGTGTAGTTGCTGTTGTGCCTTCAGTTGTTGTTGATGCTGTAGTTGCTGTTGTTTCTGTAATTGCAGTTGAACCTTCAGTTGTTGTTAATGCTGTAGTTGCTGTTGTCTCTGTAGTTGCAGTTGAACCTTCAGTTGTTGTTTGTGCCGTAATGACTGTTGTACCTTCAGTTGTTGTTGATTCTGTAGTTTCTTCAGATACTGTAGTTGGAGTTGTACCTTCAGTTGTTGCTGATGCTGTAGTTGCTGTTGTTTCTGTAGTTGCAGTTGAACCTTCAGTTGTTGTTTGTGCCGTAATGACTGTTGTACCTTCAGTTGTTGTTGATTCTGTAGTTTCTTCAGATACTGTAGTTGGAGTTGTACCTTCAGTTGTTGTTGATGCTGTAGTTGCTGTTGTCTCTGTAGTTGCAGTTGAACCTTCAGTTGTTGTTTGTGCCGTAATGACTGTTGTACCTTCAGTTGTTATTGATTCTGTAGTTTCTTCAGATACTGTAGTTGGAGTTGTACCTTCAGTTGTTGTTGATGCTGTAGTTGCTGTTGTTTCTGTAGTTGCAGTTGAACCTTCAGTTGTTGTTTGTGCCGTAATGACTGTTGTACCTTCAGTTGTTGATGCTGTAGTTGCTGTTGTTTCTGTATTTGCTGTTGAACCTTCAGTTGTTGTTGATGCTGTAGTTGCTGTTGTTTCTGTAGTTGCACTTGAACCCTCAGTTGTTGTTGATGCTCCCGTTTCTGTAGTTGTAGTTGAAACCTCAGTTGTTGTTGAATCTGTAGTTACTGTTTTTTCTGTAGTTTCAGTTGTACCTTCAGTAGTTGTTGATGGTGTAGTTGCTGTTGTGCCTTCAGTTGTTGTTAAGGCTGTGGTTGCTGTTGTACCTTCAGTTGTTGTTAAGGCTGTGGTTGCTGTTGTTTCTGTAATTGCAGTTGAACCTTCAGTTGTTGTTAATGCTGTAGTTGCTGTTGTCTCTGTAGTTGCAGTTGAACCTTCAGTTGTTGTTTGTGCTGTAATGACTGTTGTACCTTCAGTTGTTGTTGATTCTGTAGTTTCTTCAGATACTGTAGTTGGAGTTGTACCTTCAGTTGTTGTTGATGCTGTAGTTGCTGTTGTTTCTGTAGTTGCAGTTGAACCTTCAGTTGTTGTTGATGCTGTAGTTGCTGTTGTTTCTTTAGTTGCAGTTGAACCCTCAGTTGTTATTGATGCTCCCGTTTCTGTAGTGTCAGTTGAACCTTCAGTTGTTGTTTGTGCCGTAATGACTGTTGTTTCTGCAGTTTCAGTTGTACCTTCAGTAGTTGTCGATGCTGTTGTTTCTGTAGTTGCAGTTGAACCTTCAGTTGTTGTTTGTGCCGTAATGACTGTTGTTTCTGCAGTTTCAGTTGTACCTTCAGTAGTTGTCGATGCTGTTGTTTCTGTAGTTCTAGTTGAACCTTCAGTTGCTGTTTGTGCCGTAATGATTGTTGTTTCTGCAGTTTCAGTTGTACCTTCAGTAGTTGTCGATGCTGTTGTTTCTGTAGTTGCAGTTGAACCTTCAGTTGTTGTTTGTGCCGTAATGACTGTTGTATCTTCAATTGTTGATGCTGTAGTTTCTTCACATACTGTAGTTGGAGTTTTACCTTCACCTGTTGTTGATGCTGTAGTTGCTGTTGTTTCTGTATTTGCTGTTGAACCTTCAGTTGTTGTTGATGCTGTTGTTTCTGTAGTTGCAGTTGAACCCTCAGTTGTTGATGATGCTCCCGTTTCTGTAGTTGTAGTTGAACCTTCAGTTGTTGTTGAATCTGTAGTTACTGTTTTTTCTGCAGTTGCAGTTGAACCTTCAGTAGTTGTTGATGGTGTAGTTGCTGTTGTGTCTTCAGTTGTTGTTAAGGCTGTGGTTGCTGTTGTTTCTGTAATTGCAGTTGAACCTTCAGTTGTTGTTAAGGCTGTGGTTGCTGTTGTTTCTGTAGTTCCAGTTGAACCTTCAGTTGTTGTTTGTGCCGTAATGACAGTTGTTGTTGATGCTGTAGTTTCTTCAGATGCTGTAGTTGCAGTTAAACCTCCAGTTGCTGTTGTTTCTGTAGTTGAAGTTGAACATTCAGTTGATGTTGATGTAGTTTCTTCAGATAATGTAGTTGCAGTTGAACCTTCAGAACCACAGTTTTGTGCAACAGTTGGTGTAGTAGCAAGCTCAATTGCCACTATTTGTGAAAAGTAGACAGATGATTACACTTAACACACATGCTACTGAAAACACATGCATATGTATGTATATATAGATATTTATGAATTTAGATAGATAGATAGATAGATAGATAGATAGATAGATAGATAATCTATAATAGATAATAGATCATGCTACCATACGCCAAACTGATCAAGAAGAAGAAAAACACTTAAAAGAAGCTGTTAATCGACATGATATGAAAGCATGTTACTACACAATATGTTCAGATGTTACTAAAATATGACAAATTAAAATCTGAAAAGCTAATAACTGAAAAGTGTGGCATATTGTGTATGTATGTATTTTTATTTTATTTTATTTTTTTAAGAGCTGCATTCTAATTTTTGTAAAATAATCAGTTACTTACCCAGAATGGTTAACAAAACGGTCAATGTTCGACAAGCCCCCATTACAGCCTCATGTACCTGAAATATTTGAGAATATGAATGTTTGTTATAAATTGATGTGGAAGTATTTATGCATTGACATAGCTTTTATTTATACTCTCTCCCTCTTCAGACACACTCCCACTGCATGTTTGGAATCATCATCATGCTGAAAGTTGAAGTTGTTTCCAGTCAAATGCTCTTCACATTGATCTAAAACACCACAGCCCCTAAGCGTTTTTTTTTTTTTTTTTTTTTTTGTTGTTGTTGTTTTTGAAGCATGTCTTTTTTTAGGCCTGTAACCTATACTTTTGTCCTCCATTTTTTTTCCAAATGTTTAAAGAACACACGTCATACGATGCTCTTTGGAAATCACTTTTTTTGTTCAAAAGTACAATTAAAATTATCTTTGCCACCATTAGTAGATTCATTTTTTTTAAAAAGTACTTAATGGTACTTAATTATTTTTGTAATTGATAATGCATTATTACATTGTTATTAATTAAGTGAATAAATTAATTAATATTTGTAAATGGACCGATATATATATATATATATATATATATATATATATATATATATATATATATATATATATATATATATATATATATATATATATATTTGGGGTGCAACAATACACAAAATTCAAGGTTTGGTTCGATACTTTGGTGTCATGGTTCGATATTTTTTTTGATACAAAAGAAATGTTCATGCTTTTTTAATTTGTCATTAATTAAGATTATAAATATATATTTTAACTCAAACGTACAGTTTTTAAATTTAATGTTGCTGAAACAACAAAGGGATAAAATAATAAATCTATCTATCGAGAAATCACTCATCTTTGGAAAAGAGAGTTTATTACAGAGAAATTGCTCTCTCCAAAATAAAAGCTATACTATACGCTTCTTCTGGGCTATATTCTCAGCAGGATATTAAACATATCAGGTCCCCATAAGGAGAATCATGTGCTAAAAGTAAAACAGTATGTCGGATGTGCCACGCAATGCTCAATTACATTGGTGGGAGCTAGTGCGTTAGTGCAGTTAGCTCGTTAACGTGTTGGCCGTCCAGCCCCACACACGGGGCGATCCACGGTAGCTCGTTAACGGAGATTTGACGTGTTGTGGCGTTAACGTCATTTCACATTAACGCTGACAGCACTAGTGGGAACACAATGAATATGACTGCACATTTACTCCGACATCATCCTAGTGCAAGGACAAGTGGAAGCGGACAAAAACAACAAGCACGCATGCTACAAACTTTACCAGAGTCATTAGACAGCCGTTAGCACACGATTCTCTCATGTGCTAACAGCTGTCTAAATGACTCGGCTAAAGTTAGTAGCATGCTTGCTTTTTTTTGTCTGCTTCCACTTGTCTTTGCACTACGATGATGTCGGCGTAAATGTGCAGTCATATTCGTTGTGTTCCCGCTAGTGCTTTCAGGTTAATCTCGTTGAAATTACCTTAACGCCACAACACGGCAAATCTCCGTTAACGAGCTACCGCCGATCACTCCGTGCATGGGGCTAGACGGCCAACACGTTAACGAGCTAACTGCGCTAACACACTAGTTCACACCAATGTAATTGAGCATTGCATGGCACATTCAACATACTGTTTTACTTTAGTCCATGACTCGCTTACCTTCAGGGTCATACGTCACATGAAAACCAAAATAATTCCAAACGCCAGATCTGAATGATGTTCAATTTGCCTGTTGCAAGGAGAGCTTAACTTCTGTCTCGCTAGCTTGCCCTGCCCTCTTCCTTCTGACGATGCTGTCTGTGTTGAGCGCTCAGTGGATCTGCGCTCGACAGTGCAGCCTAGGCGGAGTAGTCGAACACAGATTCACTGAGCGCTCAACACAGACAGCATCGTCAGAAGGAAAATTGATAAAATAAATTACAAATGTTGTATTGTTCGATACATATGCGTACCGAACCGAAAGCACTGTATCGAACGGTTCAATATCGATACGAATATCGTTGCACCCCTAATATATATATATAGTTTAGTTCCAAAACTACTTGCTGCAAGCCTTATTCATGCCATCACAAATCTATACCTACCCAAGCACTGTTTCACAAAGACTTATGTAAATACACTTTTGGCAAGCTTGAATTCAATATCTTGCCCGGGGATAATTTGAAATACTTCGAAAAAGTTGACTTTTCACTCTTAAAAGTGAAAAAAAAGTACATTGATACTAATGTGAGACCAGACTGATAAAGAATGTGTCTTCAGGGACACAAAAACAAGAATGGAAAGTTTATATTGCAGAGACAAGAAAAAAAATAGTGTCCAAAAAAGCAAATCTGTATTCTAAAAGTTGTAACAGAACAACTTCAGTTTATGAATTTACTGTGCTTTTTCCGATTTTCTAACAGTATAGCCATTTTTACTGGATACACTACTATAACATAGACAGTAGAAGTAATAATCATGCTTTTTTCTTTTTTTTTTACCTTGATACATTTTTTTTCATCACTTTTAGGCAACAGCTAAAGTTGAAAACATTTAGGGTTAAATGTACTGTCTGCAGAGAAAAAAGTTTTCTATGGTGTGAAAAAATATCACAATAGAATATTATTTTTCATCATAGCTTCAGGTTAAGTGTAATAAATGACAATAACCATTACACAATAAATTGTAATACAAAACGCCTAGCACAAACTCAAACACTAAATTTACATATAGACCAAAGACCCTCACCCTAGAGCCGTAATTGACAGAATCCTTATTCAGCCTCCCTTGTGCTTGTCTGTTCTCTTGTGATGCCACCAGTTTGTTCGGGCATTATATACTTGCTTCACAAGTATGTGATGCCCACACACAATTCTATTGAAATGTTTTGAACTGCCAGTTGAAGATGCAAAGATAAAAAGATTTAAAAAAAAAAAGAAAACAACAACATTCCTGAACAACTTTTAAGTCAGTTTCATGGTCCAGTCATCAGCATTGTTAGTCAGCATTCCACTGATGTGAACAAATCAGATGTCAAAATATTATCTAACAAGCTGTATACTTTGAATTCAAATACTTATGATGAATAATCTGAAAATGCATAAAATACATAACAAGCATTTTGAGATTAACTATATATATTTCCATAAATCTTCAATAGATGTTTTTAATATCCTCTTCCTACTTTCCCACTGTGACAAAAAATACAGACAACCAGATGATGTCTGTCTTGTTGGCTTTCACTTTGGAAGAGTAACAAAAGACAAGTATTTAAAAATGTATTCATTGCAATGTTATCTTTTCATACAATCCACTGACTTTCAATGTGAGATCTATTTGCTCAAAATGAAACCACAAATGCACAGTGACAAGTTTTAAGGAGTATTTGTGTGCCACTCAGGGTAAATAAAGCTTAAAATGTCTTTCCAGGAAGTCACATTTATTCCGCTTGAGGTTGTATTGTACCAAATTTTCCATACAGCTACAACAGCAAGTCCACACGGAGTGACAAGACATGTATTGATTGATTGATTGAGTGATATACATAAAAAAAAACATTGTCTTCTACTATAACAGGTGCTCGAAAAGGAGTGGGAAGAAGTAGTACTTATATACTAACCGCCCTTCACATATTTAAAGCTCAGTTGTGTAGTTGTGCAGCTTTGTATTATTATTTGCATGATTTCCACCTGATCTGATTTCAGAACGCTTTTCCCAACAATCTGTTTTTTGCCAATCCTGTGTTTTTCTTTCAATCATTTCAGTATTCTCAATAAAGCTTTAGTAGTTGCTAAATTTACCCTATGAAACTTGACCAAGAAATTGGCCAAAGATCTAAGCAAAATCATATCAGAAAACATCAGAGTGACAGCCTGATGTAATCGAAAAAAAGAAAAAACATTTTAATATGCATGTGATGGATGATTAACGCCACAACACGGCAAATCTCCGTTAACGAGCTACCGCGGATCGCCCCGTGCGTGGGGCTGGACAGCCAACACGTTAATGAGCTAACTGCGCTAACACACTAGCTCCCACCAACGTAATTGAGCATTGCATGGCACATCCAACATACTGTTTTACTTTTGTCCATGACGCGCTTACCTTCAGGGTCATATGTCACATGAAAACCAAAATAGTTCCAAACGCCACATCTGAATGAGGGTGGGGGAGGTTCAATTTGCCATGTTGCAACGACAGCTTAACTTCTGTCTTGCTAGCTTGCCCTGCACTCAGTGAATCTGCGTTCGACTACTCCGCCTAGGCTGCACTGTCGAGCGCAGATCCTCTGAGCGCTCAAAACAGACAGCATCGTCAGAAGGAAAGGTGATAAAATTAATTAAAAATTTTGTATTGTTCGATACATTTGCTTACCGAACGGAAAGCACTGTATCGAACGATATTCGTATCGATATTGAACCGTGTCGATATTGAACAACAAAAACAACAAGCACGCATGCTACAAACTTTACCCGAGTCATTTAGACAGCCGTTAGCACATGATTCTCCTTATGGAGACCTGATATGTTTAAAATGCTGCTGAGAATATAGCCCAGAAGAAGCGTATAGTATAGCTTTTATTTTGGAAAGAGCCATTTCTCTGTAATAAACTCTCTTTTCCAAAGATGAGTGATTCCTCAATCAGATACAGGGCTCGCAAAATTTTTCCAGTCGGGCTACCAAAATCTATCTCTGCCCTGCCCATCGGGCTATCGCAGGAAGGAAAAATATATGTCAATGCTTTTACATTCTTTCGGAAATGTAGCTGGGTAATTATGTCATTGGCATCGGTGAGCCACTGTCAATATGTGACATATTGAAATCGCGTTTGAATTTGCGCTTGTTTTTTGCTTTCATTTTTGATATCGCGCGAACTGTGTATAGAGAGCGACAGCACTGATCTGTGAGTGATGATAATTTGCGCACCAATTCCTCTGACATCGTCTTATCAATCGTTAGCTTACTATGCAAACATGACAAGTGAAATCTACCGCAGCTTAAACATGTGAGAGGTTGATCTCACATGTGAGAGGATCGCTGAGCATTATGTGAGTGTGTGTGTAAAAACAGCAGGATATATATTTTAGTTCTGCTGAGCCAAATAAGACAGGTCAGGGTGAAGAAGTGACAGCCAAAGAAAAGCTTACCACAAAACGGAAAAGTTATGACAAATCAGACTATAAGGCAAAAAGAAAGTGCAGCTTTATGGTTTCATGGACAAAAGAATTTCTTGTGGCTGCAATATGACGAGCTAAATAACCAGGGCTGCACATAAGTGGTCCGCAGGTGCGCATTCGCTGTCAAAATAAAAAATGCGCACAAGATAAGAAGTTGCAACGCGTGTTTGCGTACATAAGATTTTCAGGAGGACAGACATTTGTTTAGAACTCTTAAAGATGTCGAAGAAGCTCCTTTAAGCAATTACTTTGGTGTTCCTCCACCTCCAAAGAAATGTCAGAAGGAGTCCGAACCACAAAAGAAGCACGTATTCTCGGAAAAGTAGTTGCAGGAGGTGAGCTGGCTTCAAACAAATGATGAACGCACAGAGATGTGGTGCAGAATGTGCCATGAAAATTTAATAAATGACAAATTAAAAAGGCATGAACATTTTTTTTGTATCGAAAAAATATCGAACCGTGACACCAAAGTATCGAACCAAACCGTGAATTTTGTGCATCGTTGCACCCCTAATATATATACCTATATATGTATATATATATATATATATATATATATATATATATATATAAACACCCAGCACGCCCCTGCGGGCGGTTTATCCTTCAAGCTCGGGTCCTCTACCAGAGGCCTGGGAGCCTGAGGGTCCTGCGCAGTATCTTAGCTGTTCCCAGGACTGCGCTCTTCTGGACAGAGATCTCCGATGTTTTTCCCGGGATCTGCTGGAGCCACTCGCCTAGCTTGGGAGTCACTGCACCTAGTGCTCCGATTACCACGGGGACCACCGTTACCTTCACCCTCCACATCCTCTCGAGCTCTTCTCTGAGCCCTTGGTATTTCTCCAGCTTCTCGTGTTCCTTCTTCCTGATATTGCTGTCATTGGGAACCGCTACATCGATCACTACGGCCGTCTTCTTCTGTTTGTCTACCACCACTATGTCCGGTTGGTTAGCCACCACCATTTTGTCCGTCTGTATCTGGAAGTCCCACAGGATCTTAGCTCGGTCATTCTCCACCACCCTTGGGGGCATCTCCCATTTTGACCTCGGGACTTCTAGGTTATACTCGGCACAGATGTTCCTGTACACTATGCCGGCCACTTGGTTATGGCGTTCCATGTATGCCTTGCCTGCTAGCATCTTGCACCCTGCTGTTATGTGCTGGATTGTCTCTGGGGCATCTTTACACAGCCTGCACCTGGGGTCTTGCCTGGTGTGATAGACCCCAGCCTCTATGGATCTTGTACTCAGAGCTTGTTCTTGTGCTGCCATGATTAGTGCCTCTGTGCTGTCTTTCAGTCCAGCTTTGTCCAGCCACTGGTAGGATTTCTGGATATCAGCCACCTCCTCTATCTGCCGGTGGTACATACCGTGCAGGGGCCTGTCCTTCCATGATGGTTCCTCGTCTCCCTCCTCTTTCTTGGGTTTCTGCTGCCTGAGGTATTCACTGAGCACTCGGTCAGTTGGGGCCATCTTCCCAATGTATTCTTGGATGTTCCTTGTCTCATCCTGGACTGTGGTGCTGACACTCACCAGTCCCCGGCCCCCTTCCTTCCGCTTAGCGTACAGCCTCAGGGTGCTGGACTTGGGGTGAAACCCTCCATGCATGGTCAGGAGCTTTCTTGTCTTTATGTCAGTGGCTTCTATCTCCTCCTTTGGCCAGCTTATTACCCCAGCAGGGTACCTGATCACGGGCAGGGCGTATGTGTTGATGGCCCGGATCTTGTTCTTACCATTCAGCTGACTCCTCAGGACTTGCCTGACCCTCTGCAGGTACTTGGTGGTTGCAGCCTTTCTAGCGGCCTCTTCATGGTTCCCATTTGCCTGCGGGATCCCCAGGTACTTGTAGCTGTCTTCTATGTCTGCAATGTTGCCTTCTGGTAGTTCAATCCCCTCAGTTCTGACTACCTTCCCTCTCTTTGTTACCATCCGACTACACTTCTCCAGTCCGAACGACATTCCAATGTCATTGCTGTATAGCCTGGTAGTGTGGATCAGTGAATCGATGTCTCGTTCACTCTTGGCATACAGCTTGATGTCATCCATGTACAGGAGGTGGCTGACAACTGCTCCGTTCCGTAGTCGGTATCCGTAGCCAGTCTTGTTAATGATCTCACTGAGGGGGTTCAGGCCTATGCAGAACAGCAGTGGGGACAGAGCATCTCCTTGGTAGATCCCGCACTTGATGGTAACTTGTGCTATGGGCTTGGAGTTGGCCTCTAGTGTTGTACGCCACATCCCCATTGAGTTCCTGATGAAGGCTCTTAGGGTCCCATTGATCTTGTACAATTCTAGGCATTCCAGTATCCAGCTGTGGGGCATTGAGTCATAGGCCTTCTTGTAATCAATCCAGGCAGTGCACAGGTTGGTCAGTCTGGTCTTGCAGTCTCGGCTGATTGTTCTGTCTACCAGTAGCTGGTGTTTTGCACCTCTGGTATTCTTGCCAATTCCTTTCTGTGTCCCGCTCATGTATTGACCCATGTGCCTGTTCATCTTAGCCGATATGATGCCTGACAGGAGCTTCCATGTAGTACTGAGGCAGGTTATTGGTCGGTAGTTGGAGGGGACCGGTCCCTTCTTGGGGTCCTTGGGGATCAGGACCGTCCGGCCTTCAGTTAGCCATTCCGGGTGTCTTTCGTTAACTAGCAGCTGGTTCATTTGTGCTGCCAGACGCTCGTGGAGTGCAGTCAGCTTCTTCAGCCAGTAGGCGTGAACCATGTCGGGCCCTGGTGCTGTCCAACTCTTCATACTGGAGACCCTTTCTTGGATATCTGCCACTGTGATGGTTACTGGACCCTGTTCAGGGAGGTCGCTGTGGTCTGCCCTCAGATCCTCTAGCCACTGAGCATTGCCGTTATGGGTTGCATCCTTCTCCCATATGCTCTTCCAGTATTGCTCCGTCTCCAGCCTTGGTGGTGCTGTTCTCTTATTGTTCCCTTGCCACTGAGAGTACACCTTTGCTGGTTCTGTGGAGAACAGCTGGTTTATTCTCCTGCCTTCTATCTCTCTGGTGTACCTCCTCAAGCGGCTGGCCAAGGCTGTGAGTCTTTGCTTGGCAGTTTCCAAGGCCTCAGGTATGGACAACTTGCTGTATTTCTTAGGCACCTTATTTGTCGCACCTTTCTGCAACTCCGTTAGTTGGCTAACCTCCCTCCGTGCTACTTTGATCTTGCCCTCTAGCCTCCTTCTCCATGGAGGGTACTGCGCCTTGTGGCTGTTCAACTTGTAGCCAAGCATCTCACTGATCACTGCTGCCGTATTGTAGATCAGCTTGTTAGTGTCGGTAATCGTGGTTGTAGGTATTGCCCGTAGTGCTGCATTAACATCATCGAGCAGACCTTCTGAGGGTACTTCACGTAATCTTGGTAACCGGCTACGGGGGATCCAGGTTTCAAGCTTGGCCATGATCCTATTTTTCAGGTCAGTTCCTCTCGCACTTGGGGCTATGTACCCAATCTCGGGTGGGGGTGATGATATCTCCCCCCTGACCTGGCGTCCTGACTCCTCCTTGCCGTAGCATTTGTGTTGTACCTCGTCAATCTCTAGCTGTGAGAGCAGTCCCTTCTTTCGAATGTTGGAACACTGAGCTACTAGTTGTTTCGCCGTCATTGTGGATGTTGGGTATCGAAGAATCCATAGGTCCCTCATCCTATTCATGTAGCCCCTTCCGCCGGGGTTACTTGCGTAGTAGCATTCCAACAACGCCCTGTTTTCGTCTCTTGCCCACCGATGCCTTCTTGTTCCAGTAGCCCACTTTTCGTCAGGGTGCCCTGGTTCCTCAACACCTGACGCGGACCTTGTTGATCCGGGCGACGTCCGAGCCGGCATGCCTTCATATTTATCTGTCTCGCTCATGTCTGCGGTAGGCTCGCTTAGCATAGGGGGTCTAGCCTTAGGACCCTTACTGGATACAGACGCCCCAGGCAGGAATCGAACTTGCGATCCTCTGTTCCAAAGGCGTGTAGTTTAACCACTACGCTATCCAGCTGCTATATATATATATATATATATATATATATACCTATATACATATATACCTATATATATATATATATACATATACACCTATATATATATATATATATACATATACACCTATATATATATATATATATACACCTATATATATATATATATACACCTATATATATACCTATATACCTATATATATATACCTATATATATATATATACCTATATATATATACCTATATATATATATATACCTATATATATACCTATATATATATATACCTATATATATACCTATATATATATATACCTATATAGGTATATATACCTATATATATACCTATATAGGTATATATACCTATATATATACACCTATATAGGTATATATATATATATATATATATATATATATATATATATATATATATATACATACCTATATAGGTATATATATATATATATATATATATATATATACATACCTATATAGGTATATATATATATATACCTATATATATATATATATATATATATATATATATACCTATATATATATATATATATATATATATATATATATATATATATATATATATATATATCTCAGAGCTTGTTCTTGTGCTTCCATGATTAGTGCCTCTGAGCTGTCTTTCAGTCCAGCTTTGTCCAGCCACTGGTAGGATTTCTGGATATCAGCCACCACCTCTATCTGCCGGTGGTACATACCGTGCAGGGTCTTCCATGATGGTTCCTCGTCTCCGTCCTCTTTCTTGGGTTTCTGCTGCCGATACCAAGCTAAGATCCTGTGGGACTTCCAGATACAGACGGACAAAATGGTGGTGGCTAACCAACATAGTGGTGGTAGACAAACAGAAGAAGACGGCCGTAGTGATCGATGTAGCAGTTCCGAATGACAGCAATATCAGGAAGAAGGAACACGAGAAGCTGGAGAAATACCAAGGGCTCAGAGAAGAGCATGAGAGGATGTGGAGGGTGAAGGTAACAGTGGTCCCCGTGGTAATCGGAGCACTAGGTGCGGTGACTCCCAAGCTAGGCGAGTGGCTCCAGCAGATCCCGGGAACAACATCGGAGATCTCTGTCCAGAAGAGCGCAGTCCTGGGAACAGCTAAGATACTGCGCAGGACCCTCAAGCTCCCATGCCTCTGGTAGAGGACCCGAGCTTGAAGGATAAACCGCCCGCAGGGGCGTGCTGGGTGTTTATATATATATATATACAGTCAGGTCCATAAATATTGGGACATCGACACAATTCTAACATTTTTGACTCTACCACCACAATGGATTTCAAATTAAACGATGTGCTTTAACTGCAGACTGTCAGCTCTTATTTGAGGGTATTTACATGCAAATCAGGTGAAAGGTGTAGGAATTAAAACAGTTTGTATATGTGCCTCCCACTTGTTAAGGGACCAAAAGTAATGGGACAATTGGCTTCTCAGCTGTCCGATGCCAGGTGTGTGGTATTCCCCTCATTATCCCAATTACAATGACCATATAAAAGGTCCAGAGTTCATTTCAAGTGTGCTATTTGCATTTGGAATCTGTTGCTGTCAGCTGACAAGATGAGATCCAAAGAGCTCTCACTATCAGTGAAGCAAGCCATCATTACGTTGAAAAAACAAAACAAACCCATCAGAGAGATAGCAAAAACATTATGCGTGGCAAAACAACTGTTTGGAACATTCTCGAAAAGAGGGAACGCACCGGTGAGTTCAGCAACACCAAAAGACCCGGAAGACAACGGAAAACAACTGTGGTGGGTGACTGAAAAATCCTTTCCCTGGTGAAGAAAACACAGTTCACAAAAGTTGGCCAGATCAAGAACACTCTCCAGGAGGTAGGTGTGTGTGTGTGTGTGTGTGTGTGTGTGTGTGTCAGTCAATAATCAAGAGAAGACTCCACCAGTGTGAATACAGAGGGTTCACCACAAGATGTAAACCATTGGTGAGCCCCCAAAACAGGAAGACCAGATTAGAGTTTGCCAAACGACATCTAAAAAAGCCTTCACAGTTCTGGAACAACATACTATGGACAGATGAGACCAAGATAAACTTGTACCAGAATGATGGGAAGAGAAGAGTATGGAGAAGGAAAGGAACTGCTCATGATCCTAAGCATACCACCTCATCAGTGAAGCATTGTGGTGGAAGTGTAATGGCGTGAGCATATATGGCTGCCAGTGGAACAGGTTCTCTTCTATTTATTGATGTGTGACTACCGACAAAAGCAGCACGATAAATTCTGAATGGTTTCAGGCAATATTATCTGCTCATATTCAGCCAAATGCTTCAGAACTCATTGGATGGGGTTTCACAGTGCAGATGACAATGACCCAAAGCATACTGCAAAAGCAACCAAAGAGTTTTTGAAGGTAAAGAAGTGGACTGTTTTGCAATGGCCAAGTCAATCACCTGACCGGAATCCAATTGAGTGTACATTTCACTTGCTGAAGACAAAATGAAGGGAAAATGCCCCAAGAGCAAGCAGGAAGTGAAGATGGTTAACTTATCTTTCTTGTAGAACTGTGCTCCAAATAAAGAACTTTGTGTTAAAAAAAAAGGTTGTTAATCATTTACAAATCAATATTGTCTGTATGTACAGCAATTTCCCCCCCAAAAAGTGAACATGCAAAACTGCGGTGTTAAGCAGTTGAAAAATTTGGGTGCACCTAACTTTTGTGCTGGTACGGAAAAAAAAAAGAAAAGATAAGGAACCATGTTTAGTTACAGGCTCATGGGAATCTTTTCTGTTGATCAGTGATAATGCAGTCCTGTTCAACAGCAATTCATTCTGTACTTCCTGATAATGACACAGAAGTCAGGCTGCTACATTACAAATACCTTAACTATGAAGTGGCACAGTTGGACACGGGAGCAGTCAACCAGGTGTATCACCTTGACCTCCTCAAAGCATAGAGAGAGGCTGAAATCACTTCTCTGGTGAGTCTGGTGAAGGAGAGAGATGAGTTTGGCCAGAGGTTCAAAATTTCATCATTAACCCCTCACTCCATTGTGATGATCATCTCACACAGGCCCACAGAGTGAATGTTTCTGCATTCCAATGTTGTTTTGCAGATGTGTTCTTCCAGCTGACCGTTCCTACTAATCTCATAGAACACTATTTGAAAGGTGGCCTTATGTGAAGGTGCATGACGTTACAGGTTACAGTGGGGCAAAAAAGTATTTAGTCAGCCACCGATTGTGCAAGTTCCCCCACTCAAAATGATGACAGAGGTCAGTAATTTGCACCAGAGGTACACGTCAACTGTGAGAGACAGAATGTGAAAAAAAAATCCATGAATCCACATGGTAGGATTTGTAAAGAATTTATACGTAAATTAGGGTGGAAAATAAGTATTTGGTCACCTCAAACAAGGAAAATCTCTGTATTCTGTATCTCTGTATCTCTGTAAAGTATTGTAGACCTGCACCAGACTGGGAAGAGTGAATCTACAATAGGCAAGCAGCTTGGTGTGAAAAAATCAACTGTGGGAGCAATCATCAGAAAATGGAAGACATACAAGACCACTGATAATCTCCTTCGATCTGGGGCTCCACACAAGATCTCATCCCGTGGGGTCAAAATGATCATGAGAACGGTGAGCAAAGATCCCAGAACCACACGGGGGGACCTGGTGAATGACCTGCAGAGAGCTGGGACCAAAGTAACAAAGGTCACCATCAGTAACACACTACAACGGCAGGGAATCAAATCCCGCGCCAGACGTGTTCCGCTGCTGAAGCCAGTGCATGTCCAGGCCCATCTGAAGTTTGCCAGAGAGCACATGGATGATACAGCAGAGGATTGGGAGAATGTCATGTGGTCAGATGAAACCAAAGTAGAACTTTTTGCTATAAACTCAACTCGTCGTGTTTGGAGGAAGAAGAATACTGAGTTGCATCCCAAGAACACCATACCTACTGTGAAGCATGGGGGTGGAAACATCATGCTATGGGGCTGTTTTTCTGCCAAGGGGACAGGACGACTGATCCGTGTTAAGGACAGAACGAATGGGGCCATGTATCGTGAGATTTTGAGCCAAAACCTCCTTCCATCAGTGAGAACTTTGAAGATGAAACGAGGCTGGTCTTCCAACATGACAATGATCCAAAACACACCGCCCGGGCAACAAAGGAGTGGCTCCGTAAGAAGCATTTGAAAGTCCTGGAGTGGCCTAGCCAGTCTCCAGACCTCAACCCCATAGAAAATCTGTGGCGGGAGTTGAAAGTCCGTGTTGCTCGGCGACAGCCCCAAAACATCACTGCTCTCGAGAAGATCTGCATGGAGGAATGGGCCAAAATACCAGCTACTGTGTGTGCAAACCTGGTAAAGACCTATAGTAAACGTTTGACCTCTGTTATTGCCAACAAAGGTTATGTTACAAAGTATTGAGTTGTATTTTTGTTATTGACCAAATACTTATTTTCCACCCTGATTTACGAATAAATTCTTTACAAATCCTACCATGTGGATTCATGGATTTTTTTTTTTCCACATTCTGTCTCTCACAGTTGAAGTGTACCTCTGGTGCAAATTACTGACCCATGTCATCATTTTAGGTGGGGGAACTTGCACAATCGGTGGCTGACTAAATACTTTTTTGCCCCACTGTATCTGAGAAAATTGTTTAAAAAGAATTGGCTGAAATGCTAAAAATGGGCGCGATAAAAGAGCCCCTTGATGCAGCCCCGTCACTAGGGTTATGTGTCCTGGATCCAAATGCTGGATCCACTCAGTCAACTACACCAGGGTCAACAACAACTGCTGGGTCAAAGATGACTTCTGAGTCAACTATGACTGTGACAACTATAAATACTGGGCCAACTACAACTGGGTCACCTAAAGCTGCTCAGTCAACTACAAGTGGGTCAACAACAGCTCCTGGGTCAACTACAACAGGGACAATAACAACCGCTGGGTCAACTACAACTGGATCAACAACAACTCCCATTTCAACTACAACAGGGACAACTACAACTCAAGTTACCATGACTGTAAGTCGAAGAACATTAGGAACTTCACCTCCAGCTTCCACTTATTGTTGTTATTGTTGCCCTAATTGTGTGACAAAAACAGAAGTTTAAGTGTCATTTAAAACTCATGAGACATTTACAAGCGATTTGCTGCTTATTTGCATTTAAACAACAAGTAAATCTGATAGTTGCAATAGTAAGTATCTTTCTTAAAGTCAAACAGCTTTTAAATATACACATTTGAAATAATTAGATTTCAAAAATTATAATGATACTATGTTCTTATAACAAGCTATATTTTCTTTTAACTCATATAGTCATAATTTAAAAATTATTAGATAGTAATGATCTCCTCAGATTGGAATTAGAAAATTAAAATTACATATACAATTAAGGAAATATCTAAAATAATCTGAAATTATGAAAGTAAGTGAAATCACAAAATTCTAACTAAATAGTGCAAGTCAAAGTTAGTGAATTTATTCAAACAGTAACTGGGAAGTTAAAAAGCATGAATCATTAAAACAAAATTACATTTCTACAGTCTATTTCATAGACAGACAGACAGACAGATAGACAGATAGATAGATAGATAGATAGATAGATAGACAGACAGACAGACAGACAGACAGACAGACATCATATGTATGTAAATATTAGAGATGTGCAAAGCAGCCGGTATTTGTATCTGTATTTGTATTTGTTGAGGGGGGAAAAGTATTTGTATTTGTATTCGTTGTCAAGTAAAATTCAAAATAGGCTTAAAAATCCTTTTTTATTTGCATTACACTTCTAATTAATATTAAGTATTCTTTAATTATATCCATTACAGTAATTGTGGATATGCAATATTAGTTGATGTTTTTCCATAGATCCAGCAATGAACATGTAACAAAAAAGGTCATTGAAAAGAAAATAACATAACAGCCATTGCATCATCCAAACCAACAACTAATAAAATACCATTGTGAACATAATGAACTCCACCACCACTCTAGCTTCTTGGAGGACGCTGAACAGACAACGAAACTGACTTGCAGAGGCAGAACATGGTTGTGATGATGAATTGGTGCTGGTGGGGGGAGTTGGCAGACAGTACCAGGAGAGGATGCTTTAAGTGCCTGTGATTGTGTATAGCAGATGTTGACACGTTTAATATGTGTGCCTCTGCTGATTTGACCTTTGCACACATTACATATCACTTTGGTTTCATCTGCAGCACCGACGGTAAAATGCTTCCAGACTGAACTTGATCAAGTTTTTTGTCTCATTTAGGATCAAGAGATGGCTCAGCAGCAGCAACACTCTTTTCTATTTGATTGCCCTAATCCATAAGTGACGGGAAACTATGCTAAGGTTAACTAGCCTATAATCTACATCTTGCTGTCTGCAAAAGACACAGTAACTTAAATATACAATACTGTATAACTCCCACAAGTGCATACAATTTGACACAACTACACAAGAATTGTTTTAACCTTTTAAACCAAATGTTAACGTTACTCTGTCAACAGCCTATTGTCTAAATTACCAAGCTAACAGAACTACGTAAACAGAGCGAACATGAGAGCACCCGAATGCAGACGTCATTAATGCAGTGCAATGGAATAATCTCCCGATCTTCGCAAAAGTTATAAACTGCCTCCAGAACACAGTTATGGGACAAAAAAAATCTATTCAACAAAAATAGTGATGCAGTTCAGCCTTTTTTCGCTCATCCGACCCTTCTCTCTTGCTGTGTGGAGCAGTTTTTCCTTGTTCCCAAATACAAATATTTTCTAGATAATAAAGATGCCATCATGCCTGATATGAATAACAACCTTCAATGGCTAAGATAGAGCTGTTTGAGAGATTAATATGTTCAGTACCTGAAGTACAAAAGGAGAAACAGAGCAACAGAAAGATATAGATTTTGTTTGTGATAGTAAAATTCCAAGTACAATGAAGTGCCACTTGAAATGTGTCTTAGTCATTTTAGACCTATTGATTTATTTATTTATTTTTTTATCTGAGGAGATCCATCACATTCATATTAAAATGTTTTTCTTTTTTCAATTACATCAGGCTGTCAGTCTGATGTTTTCTGATATGATTTTGCTTAGATTTTTGGGCAATTTCGGGGTCATGTTACATAGACTAAATTTGGCAACTACTAAAGCTTTATTGAGAATACGGAAATGACTGGAAGAGAAAGTTAAGAGTGGCAAGAAACCATTCTGAAATCAGATCACTCACTACACAACTGAGCTATAAATATGTGAAGGGCAGTGAGTATGAGTATTACTTCTTCCCACTCCTTTTCGGGCACCTGTTGTACTACAAGACAATATTTTCGGGCCATTTGTTGTGGTGCATGTTCGGTTTCCTTTTCGGCAAATAGATCTCACATTGGAACTTTTGAAAAGATAACATTGCAATGTCTACAGATCACATTTTTAAAATACTTTTCTTTTGTTCCTCTTCCAAAGTGAAAGGCAAAGGTTAACTTACAAGACAGATGTCATCTGTTTGTCTGTATTTTTTGTTAATCACTGTAGGAAATTAGAAAAAGGAAATTAAAAAAAACTATAAAAGAATTGTGGAAATATATACTTTTATTCTCAAAATGCTTGTTGTATATTTTATGCATTTTTCCATTATTCATCAAAAGTATTTAAATTCAAAGTATTCAGTTTGTTAAATAATCCTATATGGAAAATAAATAGAAAAAACTTATAAAAGATTTGCATAAGATTTGGCTTACTTCATATAGTGAATCATATAAGGCTTACATGATTTACTCATGAAAGTGCCCACTTTCTCATTACTTTCATATATTGTTTTAATAAGTATCCAAAAGATACAAGTTTCAGTTATATAATTTTTCAAGGGATCTTATATCTATTTTCACTCTTGTATGCTTTTCATACAAGTTTCACGCAAGACAGATACAAACTTTATAAGATTTATATATATATCTTTTCCATACGGGATGTTATGACATCTGATCAGTTCACATCAGTGGAATGCGGACTTACAATGCTGATAGGAACCTCATGGCAAAGAATGACTAAAAGCAGCAAACAAGTAGCCTAAAAGGATTTAATGAAGAATTTATTTGTCAGAGAAAGAGAGCCAGAATTAAACTGTTTCTAGTTTAAAAAAAACAAAACAGTGATTTCTGTGATGGGAATGCTTTAAAAAGCTTTAAGGGGTTAAAAGAACATGGCCTAACAAATCAACATTTTGGAGGGTTTTACAAAATAGGCATTACAAAGAAAAAATATTTAAAAGTCTTAAGTCTTAAGCACAGCATTTAGGCCAATTCAGTCAATATAAGGCATGAAGTGAAATGAAGAAAATGAAGAGTGGTTTAATTTGTTATGACATTTGCATTGGGGCTTTTAATTCACTGGATTTAAACAGCACTGCTTTTTTGATTTACAAAAGTATTGCACAAAAGGTATTGTACAGTGAGGTGAAGAGGCACTACAGCTTAGTTGTTCCCCCCTCCTTTGTCCTCCTGTTTCCCCTCCCTCTCCCCTCCAGAGAGGAGTTAAACAGTCTGATGGCGTGTGGGACAAAGGAGTTTTTAAGTCTGTTAGTTCTTGTCTTTGGGAGAAGCAACCTGTCACTGAACAGACTCTTCTGGTTGTTTATGGCCGTGTGCAGAGGATGCCCAGCATTGTCCATAATGTCCATCAGTTTCTTTAATGTCCTTTTCTCTGCCACTGTCACCAGAGTGTCCAGCTTCATGCCGACCACAGAGCTAGCCCTCCTGATCAGTTTCTCCAGCCTGGATGAGTCCTTCTTTGCTGTGCTGCTCCCCCAGCACACCACAGCATAGTAAAGTACTCCAGCAACCACCGACTGGTAAAACATCCTCAGGAGCTTCCTGCAGATGTTAAAAGACCTCAGCCTCCTGAGGAAGTACAGTCGGCTTTGGGCTTTTTTATACAGGTGCTCTGTGTTGCATGACCAGTCCAGTTTATTGTCCACCCACAGCCCGAGGTACTTGTACTTGTTGACCACCTCCACCTCCTCCCCCTCTATCTGAACCGGCAGTGGACCTGCTCTGGACCTCCCGAAGTCCACAACCAGTTCCTTAGTCTTTGAGGTGTTGAGTTGCAGGTGGTTTGTGTGACTCCATGCGACAAAGTTCCTCACCAGACTTCTGTACTCCTCTTCCTGATCATCCCAGATACACCCCATGATGGCTGTGTCATCTGCAAACTTCTGAATGTGGCATAATTCAGAGTTGTAGCCGAAGTCAGAGGTGTACAGGGTGAAGAGAAGAGGGGACAGCACAGTTCCCTGTGGTGCTCCTGTGCTGCTGACCACTGTGTCAGACGTGATGTCCTTCAGCCTGACGTACTGTGGTCTGTCGGTGAGGTAGTCGGAGATCCAAGCGACCAGGCAGGGGTCCACCTCCATCCTGTTCAGTTTTTCCTGAAGCATACAGGGCCGGATGGTATTAAAGGCACTGGAAAAGTCAAGAAACAGGATCCTGACCGTGCCTTTTCCCCCATCCAGGTGTGAGTGGGCTCTGTGTAGGAGGTACAGGATGGCATCCTCCACTCCGACACCCGCCTTGTATGCAAACTGTAGTGGGTCCTGGGCATGTTGTACCTGTGGTCGGAGGAGGTTGAGGAAGAGCCGCTCTAGAGTCTTCATAAGATGTGACGTCAGTGCCACCGGTCGGAAGTCATTCAGCTCATTGGGCCGGTTCTTTTTGGGGACCGGGACGATGCAGGATGTCTTCCATAGGGCAGGCACTCTCCCCAGTCGCAGACTGAGGTTGAAGACTCGTTGTAGCGGCGATTTAAACAGCACTGTTTTTTTCAAAAAGCAGTTCAATTCATAGGCCAGTGAATTTGTCTGCGAATAAATCTATCAGAGAAGACATAAGCTGAAAAAAATCACATGAGGACATTTTGATGCCTCATTGTTCTTTTATACTAATTATACACACAGCACATCATATGATCTGGAGCTCGATCTTGACTCAGGAAGTAACTACTGATGGGAAATTTTCATTGTCACGTTAGATTCGGGTAACATCTAGCATCAATGACGTTAGTTGAGTGTGTAAACACTATTGTTCTTTTGTGACAGGAAGAAGTAAAAATAATTCATGAATGTAACTTGAAGAACCTGACACACATTTTTAAGAGACACCAATGAAAAACAAACAGTGGTGTCTTTTATTTGGTGAAGACATATTTTTCATCCATGTCCTCATTGTTTCAAGCTGTGTGCCTGCCAAGTGAAACTAACAGTGTTAAAGATCAGTATCAGTATCAAAGATTAGGCAGCAAAATTTCCGTGGAAATTATGGTTCACTGAGTGCACCATAAAAGCTGAAATTAACATTAGAACTACATTTTTATATGTCAGGGTTTATATACATGCCACTACTTACTAAATGAGAGAAATTTACCCTGAACCAATTCATGCATAGTTTTGTCACACAAAGGTCATTCATCCCCAGAATAAAAGCAAAACACTGCTCACCATTTTAAGGTTTAATGTGCCACTGGCTGTTACATTTAATCTCATCTGACAATAATTTATGTAGATGTGAGACTCTACTTACCTACTTGTAAATAGAGTGTGTGTGTGTGTGTGTGTGTGTGTGTCTGTCTGTCTGTTTGTGTGCATGTAGGTGTTTGTGCTCACGTAGGTGTCACATGGATATGACTAATAGATTAAAACTGTGTCACACCCTCATAGCAGACAGCAATTATTAGACTGAATGACATCCACAACATTGTTTTCATATTTTTACTAAACCCCTAATTAACAGTTGGCATTTAGCAAAGCAATTCCTTTTACTATTAAAATGATTAATCTATTCTACTCAACTGCGAGTATAGGTCTTTTAGTCAGACTATAGAAGGTCAGCAAGATATGCACGAAAATTAATCTGCAGATAAACATAAATGTGAAGTCTGTGAGAATACAATTTACCTACTAGAAATGATGAGCACAGTCATAAAAGTCTCTTTTTACTGAAAGAAAACCACAAGTCTGAAGATTTCCTTCCAGCCCTGTAGTCACATCAATTAACTAACCGTAAAGCTTCATTTGTTGATGCAATTCAGTGAGAAACAGTATTAGTGCACCTAAGCCCGCTTCCCCACTAGGAAACTAATTAGGCCAGTCCCCAAGCAAAATACAGGCTGGGTTATAATTGGTTTTTTGGGGGGGGTTTGGCCTGTTGTTAATTTTCACCCTAACTGTCTGCTTTTAAGAGCAAGACGGTGGCCCCACCCTGAAAACTTCAAGTTCCAGAAGCTCCTCTTTTATTGTTATCGGTTCAGCTGCGGTTCAGGACAAAAAGCCCATTGTTGTCAGTTTGCCACAAATATTGTGTAATGTTCTTTTGCAATTCAGATGGTGACAGTGAAGGAAAATAAAACATTTGGTAACCACATGCTTATTGTACAGTGCTTTTGATTTTGATTCACAAATAAACAAACTTTACCTGGATTACTGGATTTTAAATCAACTATTACTGGCAACACTGAATTAACTGAAGCCTAGAGTCTAGCGTGTAGCTCCTGGCTTGTGGCAGTTTCTCTGAGCATTCTCTGTCTTTGGGATTATTCATTATTCATTCATGAGCAGCGAGACTTGCTTCTCTACACAGCTGATGTTTTTCTTTCTTTGGTATTGCATTAACACACACCTCCAAACCAGTAAAACCCACAAATTGCTCTCTTAATAGAGGTAGTCACACTTACTTATTATCAGTTAATCAAGTGCATTTGATAACGTGATGGTTATGGCTGCCACTTACTCTTTTAATTCCGTAAGACTGGACTTAGTTTTTCACACAATGCTTCTGCATTTTTGCTTAGCCTTTCTTAAATAAATAATGCCTCTTTACATGCCTTTTTAAAGCTAATTTTATGCTAATGATCAGGATAAATAAAGCTTTAGAATATGAAGAGAGTGTACTTGATATTTACCATGACTGTAAATGCTTCTTCGTCATCATCATCACCTTTATATATAAAGCACTTTAAAACAACCACAGCTGACACAAAGTGCTGTACGTTGGAAATGTAAAATAAAATTACATGTGATATGAATAAAAAACAAATAAAAGAAAACTAAAATAATTAATTAAATAACTACTTCAATTAAAAGAGAAACCAAGTCTCACTGAGATTAAAAGCCAAAGAATAAAAGTGGGTGAAAGACGTGATTTAAAAGTGGACAGTGAAGGGGCCTCTCTAACGTGCAAGGTGAGATTATTCCATAATTTAGGAGCCACGATAGAGAAGGCCCTGTCCCCTGTGAGTTTCCTCCTGGATCTCGGTACCTCCAGGAGCAGCTGGTCAGCTGACCTGAGAGACCAACAGGGTGTGTGGGGATGAAGAAGCTCAGAGAGGTAAGGCGGGGCAAGACTGTGAAGGCATTTAAAAACAAACATGAGGATTTTAAAATGAACTCTAGAAGACACATTCTTCTTCTTAGTCTTCTTAATCAATAAATTGGCTCTACAAAGAAATCAGAGTTTTCAAAGACTTTTCTTCACCTTTTTAAAGGTATAAAAGGGGTTGCATACAACAGCTCATTGTTTTTCCTTAAGGCGATTCCCAAGGCCAATACTCTTCCTTGTTATTGTTGGCTGTAGTGGAAGGCGTCACTGACACCTAGTGGAGGTTTCTGTCTAATTAGCCACATTTTGGACTATTTCGTGGAAAATCCTGGCTGTTTAGGTTTCTGCTTTTACACGGTAACCTGGTCTGCACCTTGCCACTACAAACTTCCAGTAAATAACAAGTGCACATACACAGATTTTTAAAACCAATTTTACTTTACACTTTCTTTAAAATGTGGTTTCAACATCAGATGCATCAGAATGAAAAACCTACAGTACCTGCGGGGCTGGGCGTCACAAGACTTTAGGTGGCTCCACACTAAAAATTCCTTTAAATTTCATCAGTTGTGCTTACCTAAGAAAAGTAACTACCAAACAATGTAAATAAAAGCTTTAATTACATAAAGGCCGGAACAAACAAGCTGAAAGCCCTTTTGTGCTGTTAATACTAAGCAGCCTTTGTTAAAAGGTCATATGCAGGGATGAATCAGCAGCAAGTGACTTGCACCGGCTGCGGTTTATATAGTTATTTAGTCAGCTTTTGTCACTTTATTTATACAATATAAAACCATACACAAGATTGGTGTTTATAGGAACTAGCAGGGATTGTTCCTGTAAACAATCATTAAGCTAAAGAACATTGATAACATAGTTTTAAAGCTCTTACTAATCTATTTTAAGTAATAGTTCACATATTGAGCTTAAAGCAGCAAGTAAATCTCTTGAACCTGAACCAGTAATTGCAACCTAACACCACAACAAGTGGCTGAAATAGGAAGGATGCTGCAAGCTTTGCGATCACAAACTAAACCCTCACCCACAATAATTTCACCTTTGGAGCCACGGGATAATCTCGCCCTGTGTCCTCTACCACCCACTGAAGCTGAGCAACAGGAACAACTTCTTTCTGTCCCTGAAGTGTTCCAGAGTGAGCTGAATGAAGCCGGTGTGTTTTAACCCAGTGCTTGTTTAGTTTTTAAACAGCTCTCTGATACATATTTGTCAGATCATGCCAAGATAGCACATATTGTCAACCTACTTCGGGGCAGAGCTTTAAAACTGGTTCAAAATAAATAAATGATAAATAGAAATTGTAGTTTGACTTATGCTGATTTCATTAACAAGTAAAAATGTTTTTGATAAAGAATCTCATCCTGATGCTGATGCTCACAGCATTTTAGTCTCCTACAGGGAAGAAGTGTTGGTGATTATTCCATTGACTTTGGGATGGATGGATTTTGTCACTGGGCTGCTACCCTACTTAGTTAATACCACAGTGCTAACCATTATTAATTATTTCACTGAGGCTATCCACTTCATTGTTTTATCCAAATTATGCACTGGAGATCAGGAGACTGTGCAAACCCATAATCAACCAATGGCCTTCATCTCCATAGGATTCAGTAAAGGCTTCAATCAATCAATCAATGATGCACCAGGACAAACTCAGCAGTGTGTGAGGAAGATGAGGAGGAAGAGCCAGCACCAGCTGAGAGATGAGGAGAATAGACAGACTGTTCCCTCTTTGTGGAGGACTGTTAGAAAAGTAAAATAAGTGATTATCTGTCCTGAATAAGTCTTATTAGGTAATCTTAAAATAATTTTATCATTAGTGTTTTTAGTGTGGGAGAAACTATTCAAGCACTTCAAGTAAAAAGTTATATATTCAGAAATTAAATGATGTAAGTATCAGCACTTGAATGTACCTGAAAATAAATGTCCACAGGGCTGGGTATCATCATTGATTTCTATAATCAATTCAATTCCAATTCACAAAGTCCCAATTCGATTCAATTCAATTTGAATCGGGGAAATTTCAGAAATATTATAATTCTGATCATTTATCAGTACTGACAGTTGTGAGACTTCATCAGAGGTGGCAGCATCACAGCAGGTACCTTTGTCTCAAAGTGACTGAGAATAAAACACTGAAAAACATGAAGGCCTGGCTTTTTATAGCAGATAACCCCTTAAGAATATTCTGCAGTAGATCAAAAACTGAAGAAAACCATGAATCAACATATGAACATTATCTGATACTGCTGAAGTGAAGCAGAGCAATCTTACAGAGGTTTTATTAGAGACACAGCTAAGCATTTTGCAATTTGGTATAATTTTAAAAAGTTTAAATTTCATCGGTATTGAACAGCAGAAGTGAGGCTTTCTTGTCGCAGGTAATTTTTGAAAAAACAAAAAACGAAAAAAACAGCGGCAGACAGCACTGTACACAACGGTAGACTGGTGGGTATAAAGCAAGCAAATAATGCAGAAAACAGAGATTTGAGATGGGAAACTGTTCTTGAAGTACAATGGGAGAATAGAATAGAATAGAATAGAATAGAATAGAATAGAATAGAATAGCCTTTATTGTCATTGTACAGAGTACAACGAAATTGGAGTGCCACTCCCTTGGTGCAAGTTTCAATAATAAATATAAATGTAAAATATAAAAAGTACAAAAAAACAATCGTAAGTACTCAAACAATAGTATGTACAATATATACAGGATAGCAGCATTAATATAATGACAGTATGAATAGCAGCATAATATAATGGCAGTGACGGTATGGTATAGCTAAGCATGTTCAATTGTTTTTGTGCTTATTTACTACGGTGATAGCTCTGGGAAAGAAGCTATCCCTGAATCTGTTTGTCCTGGTTTTATGTGACCTGTACCGTCGGCCTGACGGTAATAGTTCAAACAGTTGATTGCTGGGGTGAGAGTAGTCCTTGATGATATTGCCAGCTCTGCTGAGGTACCGAGAGTTTGCAGTGACCTCCAGGCTGGGCAGAGAGCAGCCAGTGATCTTCTGGGCTGTGTTGATGACCCTCTGCAGTACTTTCCTGTCCGCAGCTGAGCACCCTGCATACCATGTTGTTATGCTGTACGTTAGGATGCTCTCTATGGTGGCTCTGTAAAATGTCACCAGCAGCCTCTCCTCCAGGTTGTTCCTCCTGAGCACTCTCAGAAAGTGGAGACGCTGCTGGGCCTTTTTAACCACCGCTGTAGTATTTGCAGTCCAGGAGAGGTCATCAGATATCTGCACGCCCAGAAACCTCATGGAGTGTACCCTCTCCACACAGCTCCCGTAAATGTAAAGTGGGGCCGGGTCTGCTCTGCCCTTCCTGAAGTCCAAGATAAGTTCTTTAGTTTTCGTGGTGTTCAGTTGGAGGTTGTTAACTGAACACCACTCAGTCAGTCTGTTGACCTCATCTCTGTAGTCCGACTCATCCCCCCTTGAGATGAGTCCAACCACTGTGGTGTCATCCGCAAACTTTATGATGGTGTTTGAGAGATGGGTAGGGGAGCAGTCAGATGTGTAGAGCGTAAAAAGGAGGGGACTCAAAACACATCCTTGTGGAGACCCGGTGCTGAGTGTGATGGTGCTGGACCGGTGGGGGCCGAGTCTGACAGACTGTGGTCTATTTGTCAGGAAGTCCTTGATCCAGAGGCAGATGGGGGTGGAGAGAGCGAGAGAGAGCTGTGCAGGAAGTGTGATTTTATCGTGGTACACAACACTCAAAAAAGTGAAATTGCGTGGTTGTTACATTTACAAGAGTCTAACTAACAAAATAATTTTATGTTTTTGTGGTAAACGTAATTATATCATGTAGGATCTACATGAAATTTAATTTATTCTTGTTGAGATGATGTGATAATATCTAGCAAGAGTGGTGAGTTTCCTGGACTCGCAATATCACAAGAAAATAGAGGTTTCAAACCACAGGAGAATCACTGGGGTTATAAGAGGCGAAAAAGCCATGTGCACGCTATGGCACAAGGACAAAAATGTAAAAATAATTCTTTATCAAGCCTAGTAATCACAGCTTTCCTATTCTTTTTTAAGTATGGATTGACAGCTATGTGGTGCAGTGGTTTGCACTGTTGTCACACAGCAAGAAGGAACTTGAGGGGTTTGACTCCATCAACTAGCCGAGGCCTTTCTCTGTGGAGTTTGCATGTTCTCCCGGTGGTTGCATGAGTTCTCTGGCTTCCTCCCACCATCCAAAGACATGCTTTTAGCGTGGTTAGGTTAACTGGTGATTCTAAATTACCCATAATTGTGAATGTGAGTGCCTCTCTGCATTAGCCCTGTGCAGTGATGGGAATAACAGCGTTACAAGTAATGGCGTTACTTTTTTCAGTAACAAATAATCTAACTAATTACTATTTCTATCGTTACAACGCAGTTACCGTTACTAACAACAAAATGCGGTACGGTCGCGTTACTATTTTTCAACAAACAGACGGTTGAAGCTGTCGTCAGTTTACCGCATCTTGTATGAGTTGCATGGAAGTAGCTGTAAGTAATCTGGGGGCTACAGCTTTAAGCAGGTGCGTGGGCTCCCTCGGGCGGCAATCACTTTCTGGCAAACAAACACTTTTTGGCACAACACCTGAAGCTAAGCGTGCAAAACAATCGCATGAGTGATGCCCTTTGACTGAGGAAGAATAAAGTAGTTGTGGTAAGCCAATCACACGGCCACTTTAAGATGACAAAGCAACAAGGTGATATAACCAGTTTTTAAATTGTGTTGATAGGCCACGTAAAACCACAGTCATAATAAACAATACAGTGGCTTGCAAAAGTATTCAGCCCCTTTGAACGTTTCCACATTTTGTCACATTACAGCCACAAACATGAATCAATTTTATTGGAATTCCACGTGAAAGACCAATACAAAGTGGTGTACACGTGAGAAGTGGAATGAAAATCATACATGATTCCAAACATTTTTTTACAAATAAATAACTGCAAAGTGGGGTGTGTGTAATTATTCAGCCCCCTGAGTCAATAATTTGTAGAACCACCTTTTGCTGCAATTACAGCTGCCAGTCTTTTAGGGTATGTCTCTACCAGCTTTGCACATCTAGAGACTGAAATTCTTGCACATTCTTCAAACAGGCAGCGCACACAGCAAGAGCTGTTTTTCAAAGCATTAATTTCTTATGATGTAAATGTATCTAAAACAGGTAGTAATGCATGTAAAACCCAAAATCAAAGTTAGGTTGCATGTGACGGAGTCACCCCGTCCCGAGCCGCCGACAGCTGATCTGGGCGCATACACGCACCACCACCATTAGTTTTTACAATTACCGGGGCTGCGCGGCTTTTCGGCGACCGGGCAGATAAACAAAAAGGGGTGAGAGGTATAGTTTGAGCAGCGCAGAAGGTGGCCAACGTATTTTCCCACTTACCTTCCATAAAGCCGGTCGCGGAGACTCGCTATGATCGCCGAATTATACGGGGGTTATGCAAGCCGATGGTATGGGGTTCCGGGGTTTAAATAGTGGGTTCGCGCGCGCTTGAAGAGTCACGTGAACTGCATTATTCTTTTGGTTTGTTTGGTGTTATTGTGAAACACTGTAGGCTGCCGGGAAGTGGCCATAAATGTCTGTATATACATATATGTATTGTAGGACTACAGCAGGAAATAAGCTGAGGGGGAAAGACGGTTTGATAATAATAAAGAGATGACTATTACGCCTAGTGGGGGGGGCTATGGGGTATAAGAGAAGGCGGTCAGGGCCCACCTGTTGCTTTTGCTTTCTTTCCAGTGAGCTGTTACAGAGAGGGTAACATGCAGACTGTGTTTTGTATATAGATATTTGTTTGTGCTGACTTAAGTCAGTTCTATTTCTTTGTAAATAACTTTTTGTGCACCTGGGAGGCCGGCAAAATAAATAAATTATCCACACTGAATGCTTTCCGACTACGCCTGTATTTGTTCAGAGGAAGTTTAGGAGAAGGAGCCCGCGACATATGGTGTCAGGAGTGGGATGGCTAGTCGGAAGAGGAAAACGTGCCTCCCAGTTAAGCGCACAGGGCTGCGGTCCCAGCAGCATGAGCTTCCGGCGGGGAAGACAGCAGAGGAGCTGGCATGGGACACAGTGCCGTCATCTTCTTCAGCAGAGGAGGAGGAGGAGGTTTCGGGCAGAATTGGTCCAGAATTGCCGACTGCTGCGACCGCAGCACGTGACCCAAATGGAGAGCTGATTGCGATGATGAGGGACTTCCTGGCGGGACAGCAAAGGAGAGAGGAGGTTTTTTTGGCAGAACTCAGGGGGCTGAGGACTGTTTCCCCTCCCAATGCTCAGCCGCATTCAGGTTTTGCTGGTCAGCAAAGTCCAGTCCAAGCACCAGCCGGAGCAAGCACCACAGCAGCAACGGCCACACCAAGCACGGCAACAGCAAGCAGCCCCAGAATGGTTCTGCCTACACCTGCACGTCAAAGAGGATACCGGGATTCCCCAGAGGAGGTTCCCTCTCGTCAGTCACAAGCAGTGACCAACAGCCTCGACCAGTCAGTCCCAGAGTGGATGCGATCTGCTGGGCCAAAAATTCCACCCTATCAGATGGGGGAAGACATTGAGAACTATTTGTTGCGTTTTGAGCGAGTTGCCAAAACCTGGAGATGGCCAGAGAGTGAATGGGCCTGTCGTCTAGTTCCACTGCTATCAGGGAAGGCGTTGGAGGCCTACACTTCAATGGATGAAGAAAGAGCCCATCGTTATGAAGATTTAAAAGCTGCGTTGCTAACCAAATTTGACATTTCCCCTGAGACGTATCGGCAGAGGTTTCGGTCCAATACTGTTCCACCTGGTGAGAGCCCCACAGAGACCTATTATCGCCTGAAGGGCCTCTATCGGCGCTGGATCCGACCAGAGCAGCATACGAAAGAAGAGATGGGAGAAGCTATCATCATGGAGCAGTTAATCCGCGTACTTCCAGGGGAGGTGAGGACCTGGGTGAGGGAGCATGAGCCAGCAGATGGACTGACCGCCGCTAAGCTGGTGTCACAGTACTTCAATGCGCGTAAAGGAGCACCACCTGCACGCTCATCTGGGACGCCACAGCGACCACCACTCCCATCATCGGGTCTTCTGAAGAGGGAGAGCAACCCAGAGCCACCCGGGAACCCCAAGGTATTCAACGTACGAGGGCCGGGTAAGGACTTTCTTTGTTATTATTGCCAGCAGCCAGGTCATAAAGCCTCGGTATGCCCTATCTGGAAGGCTAAAGTCACTGGTGCCTGCTATGCACCCCGGCTGGAAATGGAGCCCACAAGGGTCCAGCCAGTGGATGTGCAACGCTATAAAAAAGTGAAGGTCAATGGTCAGCAGGCTACTGCTTTGCTGGACACTGGTAGTTTTATGTCTTTAATTAAGCATAGTTTGGTACCAGTGAACAGTGTGGACTATAGCAGACAGGAAGAAGTTTTATGTGTGCATGGTGATAAACATCCATACCCAAAAGTGGAGGTAACAGTGACTATTAATGAACAGCCATACCTGTTATCAGTTGGGGTGGTCCAGAACTTGCCTGTAGAGGTTATTCTGGGGATGGACTTGCCTGTACTCATGGATTTGCTGCAAGAAAAAGAAGAACAGTGGGCCAAGACTGATATGGGGGATAAGGGGAATGCTAAATTAAATGTGTCTGGCCCAGTGGTCACTAGAGCCCAGGCGAAGGCTGGATGCCAACCCTTGCCAGACTTTGACGGTAGTCTGTGCGAGGGTGGCACTAAGGGGCCAAGAAAATCCCGCCGCCAACGCCGCTTTGAAAAGCAGCTATGGTCAAAGGGGCCGGACACTAAGAACATGAAATGGGATGTGCCAGAAAATATCACTTTGTTGCAAAGGGAGGATGAAACGTTGAAAGTTTTGTTTGCTAATGTGACTGAAGGGGGAACTGGGAAATGGGGAGGGAAAGAGAAGTTCATTGTTGACAAAAATGTGTTGTATGCAGTTGACGGTGACCACCAACGGCTTGTGATACCTTCTAGTTGTAGACCCCTCATTATGCACCTAGCACATACCCTCCCCTGGGCAGGTCATTTGGGTCGCCAAAAAACCTATATGCGAGTTAGCTCACGTTTCTTTTGGCCGTCAATGTACACAGACATACAGAAATATTGCCGTACATGCCCTATCTGCCAGAAAACATGTCCAGCTCGCAAGTCTGACAGGGCTCTGCTACAGCCACTTCCAGTCATCTCCACCCCCTTCCGTAGGATAGCTATGGACATTGTGGGTCCTCTGGTAAAAAGTAGTCGGGGTCATCAGTACATTTTGGTGGTGTGTGATTATGCGACTCGTTTCCCGGAAGCTTTCCCCCTGCGTACGCTCACGGCACCCAATGTTCTGCGTGCACTGGTACAGCTGTTCTCCCGGGTGGGGATACCAGATGAGATTTTGACTGACCAAGGGACTAACTTTACCTCTAGGTTGATGCAGCTCTTCCACAATCAGCTAGGCATCTCTGCCATCAGGACGTCACCTTACCATCCACAGACAGATGGGTTGGTGGAGAGGTTCAACCAAACTTTGAAGAGGATGTTGCAGAAGTTTGTGTCAGACACTGGGAAAGACTGGGACCAGTGGCTACCCTTCCTGCTGTTTGCGTACAGAGAAGTTCCCCAGGCTTCCACTGGTTTCTCACCATTCGAGCTACTCTATGGTTGGGATGTGCAGGGCCCGTTGGATCTCCTCCAGAAGGGTTGGGAGTCTCCTGCTTCTGCTGCAAATGAGAAAGGAGTGGTGCAATTTGTGCTGGAAATGAGAGATCGGTTGGGGAGATACCATGAAGAGGCCGAGGTCAACCTGCGAGACGCTCAACGAAGCCAGAAGACCTGGTATGACCAACAGGCCCGGCAACGTGAGTTTCAACCTGGTCAAAAGGTGTTGTTACTTCTCCCCTCAGCCAACAGTAAACTGCTGGCGAAATGGCAAGGGCCATACACAGTTCTTCGCAGAATGGGGCCAGTGACCTATGAGATTCATCATCCTGAAAAGAGAAAACAGAAGCAGACTTACCATGTGAATCTCCTGAAAGAATGGGAAGAGCGTCCCCACCAGGCCCCTGCGAAAGCTCTGATGGCAAGAGAAGTGCCAAGAGAAGGGAAGACCGAACCCGAGCAGGGAGCCGATCCGATGTTTCCGGTGTTGACTCATCTCCCCCTACAGCAGGCGGCGGAGCTACTCCAAATCCTTCGGGAGACTCCCTCTTTGTGTTCAGTTAACCCCGGCAGGACCACCCTTGTCGAACATGTGATACGCCTAAAGGAGGGACATCCCATCCGCCAACGGCCATACCGGATTCCACAACACTTGGTGGAGAAACTGCGACAGGAGGTGGAGAAGATGCTGGAGCTTGGGGTGATAGAGCCGTCCTGCTCAGAGTGGTGTAGCCCGGTGGTCATCATCTTCAAGAAGGATGGCTCCCTACGCATCTGCATTGATTTCCGGAAGCTAAATTCTATTTCAGAGTTTGATGCCTACCCCATGCCTCGAATCGAGGACTTGCTGGAGAAGATCGGAGCGGCCAGGTACATCACCACCTTGGATCTGTGTAAAGGGTACTGGCAAGTGCCACTGGAGGAGTCTTCTCGACCGTACACCGCCTTCAGGACCCCTGCCGGCCTGTTCCAGTTCACAGTGATGCCATTTGGCCTACATGGGGCACCGGCCACCTTTCAAAGGCTGATGGACAAATTACTACAGGGGTGTGACCCCTATAGTGCTGCCTACCTGGATGATGTAGTGATCTTCAGCAACACCTGGGAGGAGCATCTGCAGCACTTGTCCGAAGTCCTGGGAAGAATCCATAAGGCAGGATTGACCCTCAACCCCTCTAAATGTGAGTGGGCACGGCAGGAGACCCGCTACCTTGGCTACCAAGTGGGCAGAGGTGAGGTGCGCCCGCAGATGGATAAAGTGGACGCTATCCAGAACTGCCCTCGGCCTCGCACAAAAAAGGAAGTCCGGTCTTTCCTGGGGCTGGTTGGCTGGTACCGAAGATTTGTGCCCCAGTTTGCAACTATTGCGGCCCCTCTTACTGCATTGACCAGCAAAGACCAACGGAATCCTGTCATATGGACAGCGGAATGTGAACAAGCCTTCAACGGGCTGAAAACCTGCCTGTGTACGACTCCAGTTCTCAGGAGCCCCGACTTCAGGAAGAAGTTTCTGGTCCAGGTGGATGCCTCCAAAAGTGGCCTGGGAGCAGTGCTGGCCCAAGGGGACCCGGGAGATGAGCATCCGGTCCTATACCTGAGCCGCAAGCTGCTGCCACGGGAAACCAACTACTCAACGGTGGAGAAGGAGGCTTTGGCCATTAAGTGGGCACTGGAGAAACTCAGGTATTATTTACTTGGAAGAGAGTTTGAGCTGGAAACTGATCATCGAGCGCTCACCTGGATCCATTCCATGAAGGACCATAACAGCCGACTGACACGCTGGTACCTTTCACTGCAGCCTTTCAGATTCATCATCCGTCACAGACCAGGCAAGCTCAATGTAGTGGCAGATTATCTCTCCAGGTTGCCGCACAACGCCAACCTCCGGGTGGAAGGGGATGATGTGACGGAGTCACCCCGTCCCGAGCCGCCGACAGCTGATCTGGGCGCATACACGCACCACCACCATTAGTTTTTACAATTACCGGGGCTGCGCGGCTTTTCGGCGACCGGGCAGATAAACAAAAAGGGGTGAGAGGTATAGTTTGAGCAGCGCAGAAGGTGGCCAACGTATTTTCCCACTTACCTTCCATAAAGCCGGTCGCGGAGACTCGCTATGATCGCCGAATTATACGGGGGTTATGCAAGCCGATGGTATGGGGTTCCGGGGTTTAAATAGTGGGTTCGCGCGCGCTTGAAGAGTCACGTGAACTGCATTATTCTTTTGGTTTGTTTGGTGTTATTGTGAAACACTGTAGGCTGCCGGGAAGTGGCCATAAATGTCTGTATATACATATATGTATTGTAGGACTACAGCAGGAAATAAGCTGAGGGGGAAAGACGGTTTGATAATAATAAAGAGATGACTATTACGCCTAGTGGGAGGGGCTATGGGGTATAAGAGAAGGCGGTCAGGGCCCACCTGTTGCTTTTGCTTTCTTTCCAGTGAGCTGTTACAGAGAGGGTAACATGCAGACTGTGTTTTGTATATAGATATTTGTTTGTGCTGACTTAAGTCAGTTCTATTTCTTTGTAAATAACTTTTTGTGCACCTGGGAGGCCGGCAAAATAAATAAATTATCCACACTGAATGCTTTCCGACTACGCCTGTATTTGTTCGGAGGAAGTTTAGGAGAAGGAGCCCGCGACATTGCACTTTAAAGATATTTGTCTGATTTAGCAATTTAAATATTGGTGGAAAACCTGTTTATCAATAAACAATGTTCAGTTCATTATGATGAGCCCTCATTATTGAATTGACATTTAGTATAGACAAGTGAACACACACATGTAAATTATATGCATTAACAGATCATTAAAAGAGCGACATTAAAAGCAGTCATACTATGTAAGTAAGTAGTAAGTAAGTAAAGTTTATTTATTAAGCGCTTTTCACAGACAGGCAGTCACAAAGTGCTGTACACAAATATTAAAATAAACAATACAATCAATAGACATTATACACAATGTAAAAGATCAAATGTAAAGAATGTAAAGAATATAAAATACATAGATCAGCAAAAGGCTTGTTTGAACATAAATGTTTTTAACTGCTTTTTAAAACAATCCACAGAGTCAAGCAAACATAATTGTAGCGGTAAACTATTCCACAGCCTTGGTGCAACAGACTGAAAGGCTCTGTCCCCTTTTGTCTTCATTCGTGTACGGGGAACAACCAACAGACTCTGAGTCTGTGAGCGGAGATGACGAGCAGCAGTGTATTTTATTTTTATTTTACTTTATTTTTTTAAGAAGCTTGGATAAATAATCTGGGGCCTGGCCATTTAGTGCTCTGTATGTTAAAACAAGAATTTTAAAGCGAATTCTAAACTCTATTGGAAGCCAATGTAAAGAATATAAGACCGGAGTAATGTGAACACGCTTGATAGAACGAGTTTGTCTGGCTGCTGCGTTTTGTATTGCCTGGAGGCGAGAGAGAGATATCCAAGGTAGTAAACAGGGACTTACAGTAATCTAAGCGTGATGACACAAATGCATGAATGAGTTTTTCCAGTTCAGCTGAATAGACCACATGTCGCAGTTTAAAGATGTTTCTTAAATGATAGAAACAGGAACGACACAAAGATTTTACATGGGAGTCAAGGCCCAGACAGGAGTCAAATATCACTATGCTATGATAACAACTTGTCAGACGTGAATTTACAAAGATAAGACCTCCATTGCTTTGGTGATTATTTTTCTATGAAGTGAGGAGCAGGAAATTTCATTTTTGTGTGCCGTAAGAGTCATCCCATGGTAGCTTTTAATACATCAGTTGGGGGAAAACTCTCCATTAATTTTAATATACTGTAACTAAGCATTTATGGTGAAAATAATGACGTTTTTGAATGCTGTCTAATTTAAATCATCTTTTGGTTCATCAAATGAGAGAAGGACTTTTATTAGTTAGAGTAACAACTGTCTGTTTCATAAGCATCACAGTTTACATTTTCCAAAACAAAGACGAACTGCACTTAAACATAGGTAATGGTAATTTTAAAATACGGGAATAAAAGACAGAAATGCCCCCCAGATATACCACTGTGTCTGTTAATGCAAGGCTAGATTTTCATGATGTTTCACGCAACAGTTAAGCCATTCAAGGATGCTGCATTTTTGATAACAATGGAATAAATGTAATTGTTTTCCTGCACTTGTATTTCAAATGTAAATTAGCTATTGATGGTTTGCAAATAGCCATGTCAACAACATGAGGCAGGAAGCAGTGTAGAGACTTGTCTTGTGGCTCAATCCTCCTGAAGCTGGAAATGAAGAGAAAAAGCAATGAGAAAATCTTAGCTGATTTAGCTGATTTAAATGTAACACTTATCATTTCAATTAGTCTATCTTACATGTGTTTCCAGATATACGTGCTTCAATAGTTGTTGTCGTTCTCACAGTGATTGTTGTTTCTGCAGTAGCTGCTGAAGAAGGAAGTCTTGCACTTTCCACTATTGTTGTTGTAGATGTGTATGACACCATGGTGGTTGCTGTAGGAGCCTGTGCCATAGTAGCCACAAAAGTGGCTGGTTCAAGTACTGTTGTTGCTGAAGTATTAGTTGTAGCAGATTTCACGGTCACTGCAGTTGTTGTTTGAATAGTTTTTTCTGTTGTCGTAGAAATTATGGTCGTAGTTGTCACAGTTATTGATGCTGGTTTTGAAGGGGTAGCAGTTGATGTCATAGTGCAATTAGGAGTTGGTGTAGCAGGTGTAACACTGACTGGAACAATAAAATATTTATCAAAAATAGATTAATATATATCTATGTATTATCTTTATCCTTCATGAATGTCAAAATAACTTTTGGTTACATTTTCAAATACTCACCAGAAGTTACTGATATAGTGTCAGGAACTATGGCAATACTGAAATTGCTGCTGGAACTGTTAATAGCCTTTTTCATAGTTTGAATAATAGTAGTATTATTTGGGACTTGTGCATTGGGTGCTGTTTGATTGAACACAAGCTCCACCTGTGTCTCAGTTCTATCCACTCGTGTTTGGACTCTAACAAGACTGTGCCATGAAACAAAGTGAGTCAGATGTTAGATAATGATTGCAGATTATTGAACGGTTTAACTATGGTGCATGGCACTTTTAACATTCAAAATTAAATTAAAATAATAATTTAGAGGAAAGTAACTTAATCACTGTTAAAAACATGTTTTACCTGAACCGAATGACAATGGCACGGATGAAGAAAATAAATTTTGATTTGTAGATTCTATCACACTGCAAAAAATTAACACAAAAAGAAAATTTAAACATGGTGAAACAACTTCAAAATTACATTGTCTAAAAATGCCTATTCAAATGAAATAAAATGTATGATTTCAGATTTGTTCTCTAGATAAAGTGTCAGTCATTAAAAGATATATTAAGTTGAAATATTACGCACCGTCTCTTCAACTCGTATTTTGCGATCTTGATATACACTGCTGGTGGGGTCTGTGAGTGCAGGTACATATGGTTCAAGGAACTGTAGAAACAGAAAAACTTGGACAGGTGCAGTCGGAGCTTTTGTAATTGTGATAGTTGTTGGAGTAGCTGTAGTCCCTGATGTTGTTGTGTTTGTTGTTGGGATCACTGTGGTAGATTTAAAATGAGGACAAAATGGACATAAAACATTTAACTAAGTCCTTCTAAAAACTTTGAGACTTTTTGATCAAACATCACGAAATGTTACTCACATGTGGCACTGACAGTGATGGAGGCCCTTTCGATGTCAAAGCCTGTCACGTTTGATGCTGTACTGATCAAAACATTTCTAATTTCAGTGTAATTTGGAGCAGATGAGTTTACAAACTTAAGTTCTATGGTGTTGATGACTGATCCTTGCCTGTAAATGCAGAGACAAAAAGGATAGTTTTGAATATTTAGGGCATTAGGTCAGTGCTCTTAACAGTATATGTCAAAATACTGAAATTACCTGAAGCTCACAACAGCCAAGGAGACAAAGGAAGAAGGGAACGAGTTTTTGTAAGCAGGTTCAATCTACAGACACAAAGCAGATTTTCTTAAAATCACATTTATCTGTTTGTGTACGTGATATATATTATATGTTAAAATACATTAACAGAAGATTATTTAAAGGAAAAAGCTGAGGTCTTGACCCTTACAGAGAGTAGCTCTGGTAGATCACAGAGCTAACACAGACAGAGACTGACAACCATTCACGCTCATATTCACAAATGTCATGGCAAAGACTGTCAATAAAGTTTTGTAATGTGTGTAGAATTTTGAGGTGAAAATGAATATAATCCATTTTGGAATAAGGCCGTAAAATGACAAATAAAATGGAACAAGTCAAGTGCTGTGAATCATTTCAAGATGCACAGTATGGGCAATTAAGAATCACCAGTTAATCTAATTGCACTAACATGTCTTTCTGTGGGAGGATGCCAGAGCACCTGGAGAAAACTCATGTTAAAATGGAGAAAACATGCAATTTCCACACAGAAAGACCCAAGATTCAAACTCAGGACCTTTTTGCCGTGAAATAACAGTGCTTACCACCAAGCTACCATTTTAAATTTAAGTAGTTAAATTACTGCGTGCAGTTTTGCAGTGATTCTTCCTTATTCGGTGAGATAAATTTAGTGTGTTTGGTGGAATAAGTGCTATAAACTCAGGTTCAATACATGAGGTGAAGATGCGAAAGACAGTAGACAGGTGAGTGAAAGAGAATCTGTATCTGGATTCATTAAACTTCATCACTGAAAATCTTTGTTCAAATATGAAGACATATTCAGTGAGAACAAGCCTTAAGGCCACTCTTAACAAAGTTTAAGAGCTTGTCTCCTTTGAGAGGAGAAAAAAAATCCAGCAATAATACTGACTTCAAGTAAAAAAGACTGTAGGTAAATGAGCTAAACACCGCTGGATGAATTATCCATCCCTGGATGTGTAAAGCTTGGCAAAAAGGTTTTCCAAGTTTTATAACCTTGGTAGCAAAAGTTCTCCTCTTGACTTGTTCCTGCTCTTAATCAGTCAAATTCTTGTACTTGTATGAGTATTTAGGGTTTAAAAAAATGTAAACTATATTCTTTAAACAGAATTCTTTCTTCTTTCTATTAGATAAGAACACGACTTTGCCTTCAACGTCAATGACAAATGCTTAGAAGTCCATTCTGCATTGTTCTTCCTTTAGTGAACCCTCATGAATTAGGGAATTTTGTTCAGTGTGAGCTGACAGTGAGAGCTGTGTTTGAAGTACTTAAAACACGTTTCTGCTGGAGCTGCATGTGCCTTTAAAAAATGCAGTGAACAATCAGTTCAAAAGCATATTGAAGTACTTTTAGCACCATATAGTGGCCTGATGCCTTGCATCAATTTGTCATGTAGCTGTAGTTTGAAATTCTCATTCATTCATTCAGGACAGTTGTCCTGGCACTTAGTTCTCATGGGAATTTTTGCATTTTTTCCTAAGACTTTGCACTTATTCTATATAAATTAAGTTGTAATTTTTTACCACCTTCACGTGAAAAAAATGAGAAGAAATATGTATTTGAATATTTGCATTACCTTAATGATCAGATAAACTCTTGTACACTAACTTTATAGATTCTTGGGGAAAAGAAAGACTTACCTGCACCTTTATTGATGAAGATCGAGTTTGAAAAACTTCAGATGATGAATTCAACAAGTCTGCTGTAAAATTGCTTTGAATGGATCTGAAAACAACATATCTAATTGTCAGAGGTCCGGTGGTTGTGGCTGCAGATGTGGTTGTTTTTCCTGTTGTTGTGTTAGTTAGAGCAGGTGTGGGACTACTTAGAGCGGTTGTTGGAGGTGCTGTGGTATTTGTTGGAACTGCTGTGGTAGTTGTTGGAGCAGATGTTGTTGTGGGTACTACTATAGTAGTTGTAGCTGTGGTGGTAGTTGTGGGAGCAGACGTTGTTGTTGGTACTACTGTGGTAGTTGTAGCTGTGGCGGTAGTTGTGGGAGCGGATGTTGTTGTTGGAGCTGCTGTGGTAGTTGTTGGAGCAGATGTTGTTGTGGGCACTACTGTGGTAGTTGTAGCTGTGGCGGTAGTTGTGGAAGCGGATGTTGTTGTTGGAGCTGCTGTGGTAGTTGTGGGAGCAGACGTTGTTGTTGGTACTACTGTGGTAGTTGTAGCTGTGGCGGTAGTTGTGGGAGCGGATGTTGTTGTTGGAGCTGCTGTGGTAGTTGTTGGAGCGGATGTTGTTGTGGGCACTACTGTGGTAGTTGTAGCTGTGGCGGTAGTTGTGGGAGCGGATGTTGTTGTTGGAGCTGCTGTGGCAGTTGTTGGAGCAGTTGTTGTTGTGGGCACTACTGTGGTAGTTGTAGCTGTGGTGGTAGTTGTGGGAGCAGACGTTGTTGTTGGTACTACTGTGGTAGTTGTAGCTGTGGCAGTAGTTGTGGGAGCGGATGTTGTTGTTGGAGCTGCTGTGGCAGTTGTTGGAGCAGATGTTGTTGTGGGCACTACTGTGGTAGTTGTAGCTGTGGCGGTAGTTGTGGGAGCGGATGTTGTTGTTGGAGCTGCTGTGGTAGTTGTAGCTGTGACGGTAGTTGTGGGAGCGGATTTTGTTGTTGGAGCTGCTGTGTTAGTTGTTGGAGCAGATGTTGTTGGGGGTACTACTGTGGTAGTTGTAGCTGTGGTGGTAGTTGTGGGAGCGGATGTTGTTGTTGGAGCTGCTGTGGTAGTTGTTGGAGCAGATGTTGTTGTGGGCACTACTGTGGTAGTTGTAGCTGTGGTGGTAGTTGTGGAAGGAGATGTTGTTGTTGGAGCTGCTGTGGTAGTTGTTGGAGCAGATGTTGTTGTGGGTACTACTGTGGTAGTTGTAGCTGTGGTGGTAGTTGTGGGAGCAGACGTTGTTGTTGGTACTACTGTGGTAGTTGTAGCTGTGGCGGTAGTTGTGGAAGCGGATGTTGTTGTTGGAGCTGCTGTGGTAGTTGTGGGAGCAGACGTTGTTGTGGGCACTACTGTGGTAGTTGTAGCTGTGGCGGTAGTTGTGGGAGCGGATGTTGTTGTTGGAGCTGCTGTGGTAGTTGTTGGAGCAGATGTTGTTGTGGGCACTACTGTGGTAGTTGTAGCTGTGGCGGTAGTTGTGGGAGCGGATGTTGTTGTTGGAGCTGCTGTGGTAGTTGTAGCTGTGATGGTAGTTGTGGGAGCGGATTTTGTTGTTGGAGCTGCTGTGTTAGTTGTTGGAGCAGATGTTGTTGTGGGTACTACTGTGGTAGTTATTGCTGTGGCGGTAGTTGTGGGAGCGGATGTTGTTGTTGGAGCTGCTGTGGTAGTTGTTGGAGCAGATGTTGTTGTGGGCACTACTGTGGTAGTTGTAGCTGTGGTGGTAGTTGTGGAAGGAGATGTTGTTGTTGGAGCTGCTGTGGTAGTTGTTGGAGCAGATGTTGTTGTGGGTACTACTGTGGTAGTTGTAGCTGTGGTGGTAGTTGTGGGAGCAGACGTTGTTGTTGGTACTACTGTGGTAGTTGTAGCTGTGGAGGTAGTTGTGGGAGCGGATGTTGTTGTTGGAGCTGCTGTGGCAGTTGTTGGAGCAGATGTTGTTGTGGGCCCTACTGTGGTAGTTGTAGCTGTGGTGGTAGTTGTGGAAGGAGATGTTGTTGTTGGAGCTGCTGTGGTAGTTGTTGGAGCAGATGTTGTTGTGGGCACTACTGTGGTAGTTGTAGCTGTGGTGGTAGTTGTGGGAGCAGATGTTGTTGTTGGAGCTGCTGTTATAGTTGTTGTTGGTGCTGCAGTGATAGTTGAAGCTGTTGTTGTTGGAGCTTCTGTGGTTGTGGTTGCAGCTCCTGTAATTGTCATTGGCGTAAAAATGGACATTGTTCCTGTATAGGTGTTAGATGTAAATGAAAAATCACAGGAATATCACAGGAATGATTGTTGCTATGTTTGTATATGCCGCCATCTTACCCATTAAAATCAAGAACATAGATATAAACCATTTAACAATCATTCTGCTTTCCATTTAACCTGTAAAATTAAACAGTACATTTATTCACCATGTGAAAACAATTCAACACATCAAATTTTAATCTATAACTCACATAATGTATTTATTTAAATAAAATAAATACTAATAAACTGGCTGCTCATTTATTCTCAGGAGATCACATAAAATCCTTTTAACATGAAATTCTTGATCACAAAAACGAAGAACACAAAAACTTTCATGCTGGATTGCACATATATGAATATATATAAGTTGTATCATAGAAACATCAATATCAGTTGATAATCTCATGCAAAGAGAGCAAAATTTGGGAGTTTCTAGATTGCGGCCCAACTCTAAATAAGTAATTTTCTTAAATATGTGAAATAATAAGAAATTTACTTACCTGAAATGAGAATATATATTGAAAAGTTACTGATTCGCATCTGATGTTTATCTATGATATGTCTATATTGCAACCCTTTTACCTTATGCAACAGTCCACATGGATATGTTGAATCGAAAAGCTGAAGGACCTTAATGAAGAACAAATATACTGCCTGTCAATATATATTGGCTTTGTCCATTACCATACACCCTTCTTTTGTTCTATGAGTCAGTGGTGAACTTTGTATCACAAAAGAACTTCTTTGTTAGTGATAATAAATATAAATAATTCTAACCTTGAGCTGTTATTCAAAGTAGTTATTTGTAAGTCATGCAAATCTATTTAAATACTGAATCCATTTCGGGTCAACAGGTAGTGAAGCTTGCTAAAATTCAATTTCAATGTTGGATTACGTTTCAAGGAAGTTTGTTTCAATGAGCAATTTTAAAATACTGTGCAATTTAAATCTTTTGTTCATCACATAAGAAAAAGGACTGTAATATGTTAGAACTACAACTAACTGCTTCACCAGCATCACAATTTACATTTTACATTTTCAAAACAAAGGCAAACTGCATTGAACCATGTTTAATAGTAATATAAGCAGATGAACTCGTAATATTCATATAAGGAGCAGATATATGTGCTTCGATAGTTGTTGTCGTTCTCACAGTGATTGTTGTTTCTGCACTAGAAGAAGGAAGAAGGAAGTGTTGCATTTGTTGCATTTTCCACTATTGTTGTTGTAGGTGTGTATAACATCATGGTGGTTGCTGTAGAAGCTTGTGCCATAGTAGTCACAAAATTTGCCGGTTCAAGTACAGTTGTTGCTGAAGTATTAGTTGTAGCAGCAGGTGTCACAGTTACTGCAGTTGTTGTTTGAATAGTTTTTTCTGTTGTCATTGTATTGGCGGTCATAGCTCTCACAGTTACTGATGCTGGTTTTGAAGGGGCAGCAGTTGTTGTCATAGTGCAATTGGCAGTTGGTGTCAGTGACGTTGTTGTGACAGTGACTGGAACCACTTTTTCAAAAATGGATTAACATATATATTTGTGTACAGATGATGTTTTATTAGCTAATAATGTCTTGAACTACTAGAAACTACCACAACTTTGTTACTGTAAAATACATCACTAACACTTACAAATGGTGGAGTCATCAATTGTCATCTTAGAGTAAAGGTGTATGTGTGTGCACCTGAAAATGACGGTGGAAAGCCACAATAACCACACAATAACCACAAGAAGCTCCCCAGAAGCTAGGGGTAGACAGAGATGTATCCAGGACAACCGGGCCATTGGCAGCCCCCAAGAGTACTGAGGACCTAAGGCCAAACATCATGGCGATATCAATGGTAAACCTTATGATTTTGTTCATTCGTGGAGACTTAAGAAAACCACTTAAGAATGAGGTCAGTAGGCTTTGATCTGGTAAGAGGCATAAAGATTCAAAGTGATCCAAAGATCCAAAGTGCCATCCATCCATTTTTTGCCAGTTATCAGTGTTCGGGTGGCAGGACTAGCAGTCTGAGAAGAAAAGCTCAGATTTCCCTCACCCCAGCAACCTCTTCCAGCTTATCTGGGGGGGGGGGGGGGTGGGGGGGGGGACCCAAAGATGTTCTTGTGAGTCCTGAATCTGCCTGGTGCCTTCTCTTGGTAGGACGTCCCCAGAAGACCTCACCTAGGAGGCATCCTAATCAGATGCCTGAACCACCTCATACGGCTCCTTTTGATGAGAGGAACAACCTCTCTAGTCTTAGGCCTTTTCGAATGGCCTAGGTCTTCACCACATCTCTTAGGGAGAGCTCAGCCATTAAAAGAAAGGAACTAATTTCTGCCACTTGTTTTTCCAATCTCATTCTTTTGGTCACCAACCAGCGCTCATCAGTATAGATGAAGGTAGGAACAGAGACTGACCACTAAATCATCAGCGTCACTTTTACATTCAGCTCTCTTTTCACCACAATAGATCAGTAGATCAAGAGTGATTCCATTCAATACAATTTTAATTCAAGCTTAAAGGAGCTTCATGTTGTAAGGCAGACCCTACAGTAATACAGCAAAAATTCCAACAATCAAACCCCCTGTGAGCAAGGTCTTGGTGGGAAGTGGGAAGCAAAAACCCTCTTTTAACAGGAAGAAACCTCCTCTACCATGACCAGTTGGGGGTGAGGGGAGTGACACAGAACAAAGACACACTGTGGTACAGAGCCAGAGGCTAATATTAACTAATGCAAAGAAATTAGATGCAAAGAGCTGTATAAATACATACCAAGTAAAAGAAGGAAAGTACATCATGGGAAACCCAGCAGCCTAGGCCTATAGCATTGTAAATATTGGAAGGGTCCCCTGATCCAGCTGTAACAATGTGCTTTATCAAAAAGGAAAGTTTTAAGCCCAACCTTAAAAGTAGAGGGTGTCTCTCTCCCTCACTCTCTCTAATCCAAACTTGGGGTTAGTACCACAGAAGAGAGGCCGGGCTCTGCCTTCCATTCTAATTTTAAATAACTTACCACAAGTAAGCCAGCAGTCTGAGAGTGCTCTAATGGAGTGATATGGTACTATGAGGACTTTAAGATAATATAGCGAGTGATTATTTAAGATGTATGTGAGGAAAAAGAATTTTAAATTCATGTCTGGATTTAACAATGACCCAGTGAAAGAAGCCAGAATCAGTGAAATATGCTCTCTCTTTCTAGTCACTGTCAGTAGTCTCAATGCAGCATTTTGGACTAACTGAAGTTTTTTCAGGAAATCTTTTGAGTTATTCCTGTCCATGCTGTGTCCTGCATTTGGGTCCAATCCTACCTGCCACGGCACCTCACATGCAGGGATTTGCTCAAGTCTATTCTCTGGTGTTAAGTTTGTGGTGTTCCAGTAATTTATTTACTATTTTAGTTTGTTATTTATTTCCCTAATGAGTTCTCAGTGGGACTGAAGGATAATTAGAGTAATGAAACACAGTTTAGTCAGGGCCTTGTCTTTGTGCTATGTGTTTATGAAGGTGTCTGTTTGTTACCTTTGTGTGTTCCCATGCCATTTGGGTTCCTTGTTGTTTTTGCCTCAAGAACTTCATACTGCTGGTACTACTTGTCTCCCACCATTAAAAAGTACACTTTAAGTTTATCTGCATGTTTAATTTTTAAATCATATTGATCTCTTCAGTGGTCTTTCATGCCATTTCTTGACTTTTCTTTAGTTTGATCATGATTTAGATGTCCCATTTCTCTCTTAAAAAATGGGAAAAAATATATATACATATCATCATAAAATGAAAATGACTGTTTCTGACCCCCTCGCTGTAGAGCGAAGTTCTCTGTTCTCAGTTACTAATCTTCCCTTTTTTGCTTTTTTACAACATACTTCATTGTTATGGAACGCCAGGACTGCCATAATGAATTAATTAAATACACCATTAAATAATTAATTAAATATGTCAATAATTAATTAAAATTGGAATTAATTAATTAAATAAATAGTTATGGCACATGTAATTAATTAATTATTGACACATTTAATTAATTATTTATGTGTTTCACATTTTAATTAATTATTGACACATGTAATTAATTAATTATTCACACATTTAATTAATTATTTATGTATTTCACATTTTAATTAATTATTGACATATTTAAATAATTATTGACACATTTAATTAATTATTTAATGATATATTTATTTATTTCATTTTGGCAGTCCTGGCGCCTGGCTCTCATCATGAAATAATTTTATCTGTCAGCCTCACCCATCAAACTCAGGGGGCGGGGTTAACGCTGATCGAGTCAAAACCATTGCTTTTGCCTGGTGGCCATTGTTTCTAGCACACAACAACCGGCACGTGGAAGCTAACAGAACTGAACTTTGAAAAACCCTGTTTGTGTGTCACCAAATACCGTTTTAATATTTTTTTAGCCGAGAATGTAGTGGTTTAATCTTCATGTGTCTGGTCGGTTTGTCAAGATACAGCCTCTTTGCAAAAGTGCTTCGATGATGTCGGAGATGTCTGCCCAGTCTCACGGCAAAGCGTGGGATAGACCCGCTCGCCTCGCAAGCAATCCCACCGACAAAGCGCAGGCCCCGGTACACAGCTGTAGTAACCCCCGCTGACTTCTTTTACTGAGGTTATATTTATCGGTGTTTTATTTCCTGAAGTTCTTATGTGTCCTACGTGTTTCAGTCGCCAATTCTGAATTATAACTAACATTAAAAAAATGTTTAAGGAGGAGAGAGAGCAAATAAATCTGTTTAACATCTGATCTTTGGGTTTTTGTTCAGTAATCAGCGTGACCTGTGTATAAACACATAAAAGAGATAACGTTGGTGTTTCTGTCATGTAGTAACTGCTGGCTTTAACTGTACAAAGGTTGTTCGACACTATGAAACACATACAGACTTCATGATGTTCGGCTAATATTTTTATAGTGAATATTAATCATGAGGGTAAACGGCCCTGTACACCACGGAGCGAGGTCAGCATATCCACGATATCCTCAGCTCCATGAGTTAACACAAAGTTTCCCAGCTGACTATCTAACTGCCGACTATTCCAGAGACGTGAAAATATACAGCATAAAGAAAAGTGTAAGAGACTCAGCAGCAGATTAGAATAACAGTTATACATTTAATAAATCACCAAATGAATCCAAGAAACGAGCAAACCTGTTCCGACAATTTGAGTTTGTATTCCCTCAGCTGCAGACTCGCTGCTGTTTAAATGTCAAACATAGACTCAGTCTGCCTTCACATTTGATATGAGGCCAGCACGTATAGTGGCAGTGTCCTGTTTTAAGATCATACATGTAAAATTGATGCTCTCAATTATGGAGACAGGCAAATGGTTCATGTATGTCTGATGTGTGTTTATTCCTCCCTAAATATCGTTGGTGAAGTTCGCCATGCACGTCAGATTTTCCTGCGCATTTTTATACCTCTGCCAACAGAGAGAGAGAAAAATCACATTCTAACAGACAGCTGGTGCTTAGAATACAGTTGAATAACTATTAAAAAACAGATGATATTTAGATGATAGTTCAGTCTAACACATGTGCCAGTGAACCATTAAACGTCTGTGAAACTATGCAGTTATGAAACGTAACTTTAACCTCAGCCAAACCGATTTGCTCAGTTGTAAATAAAACAGCGAAGTAAACGTGACCCAACAGACAGAACCTGAGTGAATGAAGTCCAGCGTTTAACCACTGAGAGCTAAAACTCAGCTGAGGTTTCAAAGCTGTGTGCCGGTGATTGGACATCAGCCGCTGATCAAGCTGTTCGCCTATAAAGTGCTCTGTAAGGAAACAAGCTCCAGCAGCTCTGCGCTCGGGGAAAACACTATATTAACTTATCTTGTGCAGAAAAATGCGCTGACATTGCTTTATATCGAGCACCGGCTGCCCAGTTAAACTGTGACTATCACCAGGTAACGTAGGCGTGTTTCTTGAATTAGCAGCAGGTGTTAAACAGCTGACAGATGAGGAGGAGGATGCATGCAGGTAAACTGAGGGTCTGTTGAGCTGATCGCTGGTTTCGTGAGAAAAATGTCAGCTCGTTCTTTATATTACAGAAGCACAGAGACACAAGACCAGGCGGAAAGAGACGATCGTTCGGTGAAAATGAGAATCTGCGAATGCAACATGTGGAACACGGAGAGTGGAATATGTAAACAAACCGGTTAACGTAACCCCCTGCGTGCACTCTGCATGCTAATTGTTAGCAGAGCTAGTGAAATCTCTGAAAACATCTGAGCACTTTTGCAAACATGTTCTATGTTGACAACCTGACCAGACATACGGCGCGACATTCGCGGCTAAAACACTGTTAAAAGTGTAGCTGGTGACAGAAAAACGGGGTATTTTAAAACTACACCACCACCATTGCTGCCTGTGATTTGATCTGCATTCTGGGATACCTGGCTGCCCCAAGTCTACACAAGCAATCGATTATCTAAGATCGACCTGTTTTGACTTACTTTGCACGGCAACCAATCAAATGTTAGAGAAGCTGCATGGGCAGCGTTAACCCCGCCCCCTGAGTTTGATGGGTGAGGCTGACAGATAAAATTATTTCATGATGAGAGCCAGGCGCCAGGACTGCCAAAATGAAATAAATAAATATATCATTAAATAATTAATTAAATGTGTCAATAATTAATTAAATGTGTCAATAATTAATTAAAATGTGAAATACATAAATAATTAATTAAATGTGTCAATAATTAATTAAAATGTGAAATACATAAATAAATAATTAAATGTGTGAATAATTAATTAATTACATGTGCCATAACTATTTATTTAATTAATTAATTCCAATTTTAATTAATTATTGACACATTTAATTAATTATTTAATGGTGTATTTAATTAATTCATTATGGCAGTCCTGGCGTTCCATACATGGTACCTCTGCAGTTCACTTGATATCATGAGTGGTCTTCTTGCCCCATCCAAAAAAAGATAGCCTTGTGTTTGTGCTTGTTTTTGCTCTACAGTTGCCCTTAACTAAGCGATTTAAGGCAACTAATAGAAGGCCCTGAAGTCAATAATCAATAGTAATCTACAAAGCAGCATTACATGTCTGAATACTTTTGGGTGTATGTTTTATCTTTATCATCCTGAACAACACTGACAGTACTGAGTAGAGTTTAAATAAAGAGAAACAGAGCTCAATTCTCTGTATAAATCTTCAATTTGTTTAATGCAAGCAGTTTCAGTATATCATGACAGATTTTTTCTTTAGAAGGAAAAAGGAATTATTACATTGATGTAGTCTATACATTTTGGGGGGTTTTTATTCCTAATTTGCGTAACCTACTTGTATTTTTTATTATTACTATGCTGTATTATAATTATACAAAATAAATGCAAAGTTGCACACACTATCACACGATTTAAACATATGAAACATGATTGGGTAATCATACAGGGCGTTATTCACATAGCTTATGTTTCAGGAATGCCACAGTCAGTCAAACTGTCCATTTGATGGAGGAGCAGTGCGGTGACGAGGAGTGTGACGATTACATATCACAAATTCTTCTCCCGATTTCATAGGGTATTACTCATTAATGACACACGTTACACACATTACCCTTTCAGTGGATAAAGTTATTCCCATCATAGATGGGATTCCATCTCCTACTTAAATATGCAATCATGATGAAGTAGATGCATTTTTAAAAATATGCTTCATTATTATTGTGTGTGTTACCCAATTTAGTATCTAATTCTTGCGAAGCCATTCTTTGCACTTTACCAGAAGGTCCTCTTGGATTTTCAATGTGAACAACGTCCCTTTTTCATAGCCAATCACAGCAGACATTTCCAAAAGGAATTCCACAAGAGCATCAGGACATGTTATTGGTGGCCTGACATGAGCCATGACAGCAGCACCATACAGGATGCAGTGAGTAGACTGCTCTTGTGGATCACTCCACTATTTACCTCTGTAAATGGGAAGGGGGAGAAAAGTCTTTAACAAATGGTTCTAAGATATTGCAATTCCTTTTTAATATGATTGCATTAAAAATTGCTTACTTGTGCCATTGACAACAACACTGGTAGGGTCAATGTTGAAGGCTGTTATGTTTGAGGCAGCATTGATTAAAACAATTCCAATGTCAGTTATATTAGGGACCCCTGAAGATGGAAATCCAATGTTCATTTCATTGATAATTGATCCACTTCTGCAAAATGAATAAATAAAAATATTGTGTTATTTTCATAATTGTATTAATATTATTATTGTTGTTGTTGTTATTATTGTTGCATTTGTAAATTTCCATCCGTATATAAAACAGGAATTACCTGAATAAAGTCACTGTCAGTGACCGGAATGAGTTCAATCGTTTTTTATAAAACGGTGTAAGCTGCAAAAACACAAAATATTCTCTGAATACATGTGCTATATTGTTAGGTTTTGCATTTATTTATTTTCCAAAACAAACACTGAATTATAATGCAATATGTAACTTTATGCAATAATATATAATTTTATCAACTGTTCATACAATTTCCATTTCGATGGTCACATATTGAATCCATTTCCCTTTTCATTTTACTGATAAAAGCAGACAGGACTTGTCAGAAGCACTCACATTTTTTAACATAGAAAATTAAATTTGTTTGCACATTTGTTTTTACTGTGAAGATCATGCAAATGTTTCTAATTTTCACTATCCAATCAGGTTCCAAACTATGATGGGAAATTTACTACACTTGTATTTCAAAAGAAAATTCTAAATATTTGTAAAGAAGATGAAAAATACAAAGAAATCTATCATTATGCACATATACTGCAATACTATAATAGCTCGTGTTTTCTTTTTTTTAATAATATGCATATGTTTGGGTATGACATTTTAAGATGGATACTTACTATTGTTTCTATGAGCGTCCTTCGATTTCTAAATGCTGTAGATGTAGAATTCGCCAAGTCTTGTGTGAATGTTTCATTTGAGGTGAATGTAAGCTTTACTTCTGTTACTGGCTCAGCTGTTGTAATTGTTACAGGTGTAGTGGTTGTAGGAGTCGTTGTGGTTGTGGTTGTGTTTGTAGTATTCATTGTCGTTGCAGTGTTTACAGGTGTAGTTGAAGCTGTTGTAGGCACCGCAGATGTATTTGTAATAGGTGTGGTGTTTGTAACATTTGCTGTGATTGCATTTGTAACTGCAGTCATCATTGGTGTTGTAGCGCTCACAGTTGTAGTTGAAGCTACTGTTAAATGCCAAGAAAAGAAAACAAGCCGATGGTTTAACAAAAAGTTTTAAGATATTGTGAGTTTAAAGTATAATAACATGAAATATTGCTTACCTATTTCACGGACAACCACAGAGTTTGTGGTAATGTTGAAGGCTGTTATATTTGAGGCTGAATTGATCAAAACATTTGCAATATCAGTTGTATTCGGCACAGCTGAAGATCCAAACTCAATCCTTATGTCACTGATAATTGATCCACTCCTGCAAAATGAATAACCAAAAATATTGTTTTATTTTCATTACTGTATGACACATACTGTTAAAAATTAATCTGTATATAAAAAGGGAATTACCTGAATGAAGTCACTCTCAGTGACCGGAATGATTTAAATGTTGCCTTGTAAAAAGGTGTAAGCTGCAGAAAAACAAAATAATCTCGGAATATATGTGCTATATTTTTAGGGTTTGTGCTTCTTTATTTTCCAAAGCAAACATTGCATTTACGCTGCAATAAGTCATTTGCCAAGTTTGTTTACAATTCATAGAATTTCAGTTTCTTTGGTTACATATTGAATCTGTTTCTTTTTTAACTAAATATTTTTAATCTTTGAAAAAACTCAACAACACAGAAATGCTAATAAAAGCATACCAATTTGCAGGACTTTTCAAAAGCATTCAAATTTAAAACATGATCCAGTAATACAAAGTTATATGTGCATGCACATTTGTTTATACTGCTGTAATCATGTGAATAATTCCAATTGTCTCTTGCTTACTCTGCAATCATATAGAGGTACATGTAATGTCACACTAAAATTACTTTTTTTTTTAAAGTTATGTGTGTATGTGCATGCATATGTTTGGGTATGAAACTTCAAAAGGATACTTACAGCTGTCTCTACAAGCGTGCTTCGACTTGCAAATTGTGGAGAGTTAGAATCCGCCAAGGCTGGTGTGAAGTTTTCATTTGAGGTGAATGTCAACAATAGTCCTGTTACTGGTTCAGCTGTTGTAGTTGTTACAGGTGTGGTGGTTGTAGGAGTCGTTGTGTTTGTGTTTGTAGGTGCAGTCATCATTGGTGTTGCAGTGTTTACAGGTGTAGTTGAAGCTGTTGTAGGCACCGCAGATGTGTTTGTTGTAGGTGTGGTGTTTGTAACATTTGCTGTGATTGTGTTTGTAACTGTAGTCATCATTGGTGTTGTAGCGCTCACAGTTGTGTTTGAAACCACTGTAAATGCCAAAAAAAGAAAAAGAAAACAAGCCTGTTTGAACAAACAGTGTTAAGATATTGTGACTTTCAAGAACAATAACATGAAATATTGCTTACTGATTACAGGTGTGGTGGTTGTAGGAGTCGTTGTGTTTGTAGGTGCAGTCATCATTAGTGTTGCAGTGTTTACAGGTGTAGTTGAAACTGTTGTAGGCACCGCAGATGTGTTTGTTGTAGGTGTGGTGTTTGTAACATTTGCTGTGTTTGTGTTTGTAGATGCAGTCATCATTGGTGTTGTAGTGCTAGTAGTCGAATTTCCAGATGTTGTTGGAACTCCAGTTGTTGTGGCAGTAACTGCTGTGCTCACAAGCTTTATTACCACTGTATGCAAAAATCACAACAATAAAGGCTTTTTATAAAGCTTTCTTTTGTATTTGTATTTTATTTTATTTTTTAATAAAGGAGTAACTTACCTATAAATGTCAATAAAGCTTTAAAGATTTGTTTGTTACCCATTGTGGCTGGCTCTTGAACCTGTAGTATTTGACAGTACAAGTATTTACACAGCAATAAACAACAACAAAACAACAAACATATTAATGTACTTTCAAATCTATAGATATATTTATATTAGTTTTAAGCACATGTTAACCTTTTCCTTATTTAGGCTATTTGCAATTCAGTTTGCTTTTCGAAAATCAAAACTAATTTGTGCTGCTGTTTTGGACTATGTTGGTCAATGCTAAAAAGAAAGAATTAACATCACCAAAACCCTCAACTGCTATCATTAACTATAACACTACACTTATTTGCCCTGATTATGAAATCTAATCCTGTTACTGATAATTATTCACTTTTAAAATACTATTAAAGATACTGGTTCTGTTTTTCTGTAGCATGACTAGAACAAAAAAAAAAACTAAACAATTTCTTAAACTGCATTTCATAAAAAAGAAAAGAAAAGAAAAAATCATGAGCAAAAATAACATAAATAAATAGCAATAATCTGTTTTATAGATACAATTAGAAACACTTGCACTCCCTGTATATGGACTATATATGAAGCAATGCACTTACCCTGAGCAATGGTCTAATGTGAAAGCAGCTGCTTCGGGTGACTGCTCCCTGTTCTTGTATGATGCCACTAATTTATTCAGGTTTTATATCTGTTCCTCTGAGCTTATGACACGTCAGTGAAATATGAAACAAAAGCATTTACTTCCTGAATAACTGATTCATTGCCAATCCAGAGTTCTGTGGTTCATTCCTTTCACATGACTTAACCAGATGTCATTAGCTTAGCGGTTGAACAGGCAGGGCTGCAATTCTTCAAACTCAATCTGTTAGAGCAGGTTCTGCTCTTTGATTGTGTGATTTTCTTTTTCACACAGACGAGTGTAAACATCTATCATAAATTGAATTTTGATTTGAAATCCACTATGGGAGCAAAGCTGCAAAACTTGTTACTCCTTCCATTACATTCATGTGGTTCTGCTACGCCCACTGTCTACTGACATTCACATCAAACCTGGTCTTTTCTTTTTCTTTGTTTCCTTTGGGTTTTTCCTTCTTTGCTCCTTGTTTACTGTGCATTAGTTTTGTTTTGTTTTTTGTCTTGTAGTATTTTATTATTTCAGTGGTGGGTGTGCCATTTACTTTAAAAAGATGACGCCACATGTGGAAAACTAATGCCACGTGTGGCGATGTGGAGACTACACTTTAGATGTTCCATTTGTTTGTGAATCAAACAAATGTATATTGTGTACTCCAAACATGCCTGACATTTACCTGCATACTATTTGGTACTGCACCTCAGTTAGACACTTTTGAAGTCAAATTACAGGTCGCCTTTCACACTTTTTGAGCTGCTGGATGCCAGTGTACCTGTAACTCTATATCTCAGTCAGCTTATCATCTGTGCAAGGTCTACCTACTTATTTTCTCTGTACAGCTCTTACTATTCCTAAGAATGTCACCTGTTATGGTCCGTGGGAGTGGCAGGGTTTTTCCACTGTGTGTCATGTCTCCTCCTCTGTGCAGAGCTGTCCTTGTTCTCTCTCGTGAGCTGCACCTGGAGCTGATTAACGCAGCAGCATTTAAATCCAGCTTTGACAACTACCTTTCACCAGAACATCAGCTAACCAGCGTTAGCATCAGGCGATTCATGTATTTTGCTATCTTTGTGCTTAGACTCACCTTGCTTTCTCTTGTCTCTAGTTTTATCCACTGACATTCTCTCCACGAGTGCACAGTTCCTTTCAACCCGGTCGCTTGACCTACCTGCCCAATCTCAGCCATAGCTCTGGTAAGGTCTCGACTTACATTCTCACCTGCCTGCCTCCCTGTTGAACTCACGGATCATCTCAGATTGGATCAATTGCACACTCACTTGCACATTCTGTCAGGGGCTGGGTCTGTGACCCACCGTTTTATGTTGTTTTTTATTTTTTGTATTTTTCTGTATTAATATAATGTCACATTCATGTACTATTCTTTTTTTTTATGTTTATTTATAAGATTTTAAGACAATTACATAAAATCACACCAGACAAAGGAAGCAATGATATCTAAGCACGAAAAGAAAGACAAAAACTAAAACTAAAAAACACACACAAAAAAAACCAAAAAAACCCCAGAACAGAACAGAACAGGAAAACAATAGAATAGAATAGAATTAAAATAGAATTCAACTTTATTGTCATTGCACATGTTACAGGTACAGGGCAATGAAATGCAGTTTGCATCCATCCAGAAGTGCTTTAGCCATGATAGAGATATATTACAATATATATTAGAGATATTACAGATATGTAAGTATATTACAGAAATGAGTCTATTATGGTATGTTATAATGTACACGGTATGAAGTATGTTATGAATATTCTATAACTATAAGTATGTACAGGCTGTAGTGAGTACAAGCTATGTACAGGCTATGACCAGGATATAAATATGAAAAAAAAAACTATGCAGAATATGAAATTTAAAAAAAGAAATCTGAGATATACAGTTATACAGAAATGTGAACTATGCAGGTTATAAACAGTTGTGGGATTAAAAATTATTGTATGTAGAGAATGATTATTTACACAGAGCTATACAGTAGCAGTTAAGATAAGTGAGATATGTGGATAATTTCTACAGAGGCTATATAAAGTGCTAGTGGTTGTGAGTGGTGGTTCAGTCCATGTTATTATTTTGTGTTTGAGGGTACAGTTGTCCATTGTGTGTGTGTGTAGGTGGTTGTGGGTGTGTGTATGTCCAGTCCATGAGTTTAACGTGGGTCAGATGTCAGGAGGCAGAGTTCAGGAGTCTGACATCTGTGGGGAAGAAGCTGTTCCGGTACCTGGTGGTCTTAGGCTCCTGTAGCGCCTCCCAGAGGGCAGGAGGGTGAAGAGTCCATGTGATGGGAGACTGGGGTCTTTGATGATTTTCCCAGCCCTTTTCAGACACCGCTTCCTGTAGATGTCCTTTATGGCAGGAAGTGGTGTTCCGGCAATGCTCTGGGCAGTCCACGATGAGCTCCTTAGTCTTCTCGGTGTTAAGCAGCAGGTTGTTTGTGTCGCACCACTCAAACAAGACAAGAAAATAAAAATGACAGTCCAAATCAAAAGTTCAAGAGAAATGCTAGTGTCCAAAGAAGATGATCTTTTGTGTGAGGTTATTGTCATAGTTACTCTCATACTCCTGCTCAAAATCATATTCAGAAACAAGGCCAAAAAAACCAAAATGTCCATCAAAATCACAGGAGCGCAGGGAACAGTTCATGACTCCTCAGGGGGCCGACCCGGAGGGTGACGGTCCAGAAAATCATAGTTCATGTGATCAGGGGGCCGGCCCGGAGGCCGACGGCACAGAAGTCCATGGTCGAACAGTTCCGGGGGCCGTCCGTGCGGACGGCAATGGTGGCGACATGGAAACCGTTCAGGGGGCCGACCGTGCGGACGGCAACGGCGTAGAAACAGTTCAGGTGGCCGACCGTGTGGACGGCAACGGCGTAGAAACAGTTCAGGTGGCCGACCTCGACGGCGGTGACGTCCAGCAGGTGGCCGAAGATTCCCAGGTGCAGAGCGAGGCTTGGGCGGCGGCATAACAGCCGTAGGACCAGGCGACGCTGAAGCAGAGGCTGGACCAGGCGTAGCAGAGGCCGGACCAGGCAAGGCAGAAGCAGAAGCCGAGGAAGACTCGGATGAGGCCGAACCAGGCGAGGCAGAAGCTGAGGCCGGACCAGGTGAGGCAGAAGCAGGAGCAGAGGCCGAAGCCGGACCAGGCGTAGATGAAGACTCTGACGAAGCCGGACCAGGCGTAGACGAAGACTCTGACGAAGCCGCACCAGGCGAAGACGAAGGCTCTGACGAAGCCGCACCAGGCGAAGACGAAGGCTCTGATGAAGCACAGGCTGGAGCTGCAGCAGGCGAAGCACAGGCTGGAGCTGCAGCAGGCGAAACAGAAGCAGAATCTGAAGGTGGCTGGACGGGCTCCTCGGGCCCCCCAGCTGACGTGGCTTGAGGCTGGACGGGCTCCTCGGGCCCTCCAGCTGACGTGGCTTGAGGCTGGACGGGCTCCTCGGGCCCTCCAGCTGACGTGGCTTGAGGCTGGACGGGCTCCTTGGGCCCTCCAGCTGACGTGGCTTGAGGCTGGTGCGGTTCTCCTGAACCCCCAGCTGACGTGGCATGAGGCTGGTGCGGTTCTCCTGAACCCCCAGCTGACGTGGCATGAGGCTGGTGCGGTTCTCCTGAACCCCCAGCTGACGAGGCATGAGGCTGGATGGGCTCCTCGGGCCCTCCAGCAGACGAAACTTGAAGCCGGCTGGGTTCACCCGAACCCCCAGCAGACAAAACATGAACAGCAGGTGTAGAGACCACCGGCTGGACAGAAGGCTGAGCAGGTGATGGAGCGAATGACTGAGCTGAACAATGGGGAGCTGGCTGAGCTGCACAGTGGGCTAAGGGCTGAGCTAACGGAAACACAGGAAAATGAACTATTGACTGGGCTGCTAACAGAGCTAATGACTGAGCTATAGACTGAAAAGCATGCAGTAGTGATGGTGGTGTTGGTTGCGGACTGAATTCTCCTGAGCCTTCAGTAGAAACAGGAACGGGTGCAGGCACCTGCTGGACACTAGCCACTCCCACCCGAGGAGTAGGTACGGGTGCGGAGACGGGCTGTATCCTGGCTGACCTCACCCTGGGGACCGGCATGGGTGCAGGGGTGGACTGGTTCACAGCCCCCCTCACCCCGGAAGCCGGGACAGGCACCGGCAACGGCTGGGCAACTGCCCTTCCCACCCGAGGAGCTGGTACGGGTGCAGAAACGGACAGAGCCTCAGCTGGCCTGGAAACCAGAGCAGGGACCAGCTGGGCCTCAGACTCCCTCACCCGAGGAACTGGTACGGGTGCAGGGGTACGCTGGGCCCGAGCTGCCCTGGCAGCAGAAACACGAACAGGCAAAGGAGCAGGCTCAGAAAAAACAGTCTTAGAAACGGCAGGCTTAGGGTTAATATGTATTGGGTCGACAAAAACAGACCTAGCAAAAATGAATCCGCCGTCCACTTCATGTTTAGCAGTCTTAGTATTAGCAGTCCTTGGGTTAACGGTCTTAGAGTGAGCTGACTTGGGGATGATTGAACCAGACTTAACAAAACCTGAACTGAGTGTTGTAGACCTGGTAGAAGTGTTAACAGTTTTTCCTTTAACCGCATGTGCAGACTTAAGCGAGCGGGAATTGTCTTTCATCCCTCCCTGCGTAGAGGGAGTGAAACAAAACGGATCCTCCCAGTCCACGTCGTCATCCATAAGGGAAATTCCCCATGGATCGGAAGTGAGCCGATTGTTGTTAATGTCAGACGGGACGTGAGAATAAAAGTCATTTTCACTCACCACCGTGAGCTGCTCAGCGATGTCCGGTTTATGGCGCCGTGCGCGCCGCTTCCTGCGAACAGAGGAAGCTGGCGGAGCGAGCGACTGAGCCCCTGGTGCACAGAATGGTGACACCGAGGCTGGAGCGTGAGCGCCTGAAGCCACACGGAGGACTCCCACCTGAAGCGAGCGAGGCTTAGATGCAGGCAGCGCAACAGGCGGGGACTTTCGGCAGCTCTTGGGACCTCCGAGAGCTAGCCGAGTCCCGTGGAAAATGCGCTCGTAGTCGGGGGTACGCCACGGCTTCCAGCGGAGCTCCTCCTCCAGCTGGGCGAAGGCTGCCTCCCGACGCTCGTAAAGCTCGCGGTCTGCTGAGTCCATAGTGGTCAGGTCGTACTGTCACGGTCTGGCTGGGGCAGACCGTATGTGTTGCAGAGGAGGACTCAAACGCAGACCAAAATGTGGTGTGGATTAACAAAACAAGCCGTTTATTGAAGTTAGCAACGAGGGTACAAAATAATAGGGCATCGGTGAAAACTAAACAATAACCTAAACTGGGTGAACTAATAACAAAACATGAAAAACCTTAACCATAGTGAACTGACATGGGTACCTGGAGATGAGACATGGATGAGCAGACGACCTGACAATGGCATGCAGAAAACAAAGGGCTTAAATACATACATGAGGTGATCAGGGGAGGTGGAGACACATGGGGGAAACAGCTGACAGACATAAACCTAATGACAGGACCAGGAGAGGAAAGCTAAATACAATAAACAAAGAACACATGACATTGTCAGAATAAAACAGGAAATACTAAAACTAAAACATGACAACACAACTTAACAGACCTAATATGTGATGAATAAATACAAAACCCCAAAACATAGAAAACCCAGGAACAATAACTGCCTAAACTAAAGGCAGATAGGAAATAACACAAACTAAATCACATAACAAAATGAGACAAATACAAACATGAACTCAGAGCGCTGGGTCAGAGACCCAGCCTGTGACACAGCTGGCAATCGATAAAACTTCTAATGACGCTACCGTGTCCAAGCTAAAAAGGTACGGTCAGGGAGATGGAGCACGCGGTTACTGTTTGCTCTGATAATATAGCTGAGATGAAAAACACTATGTAGAAAGCCCAGCAGAGGATGTACTTCCTGAGGCAGCTGAAGAAATTCAACCTGCCAACACGGACGGTCAGGGAGACCCAGCCTGTGACACAGCTGGCAATCGATAAAACTTCTAATGACGCTACCGTGTCCAAGCTAAAAAGGTACGGTCAGGGAGATGGAGCACGCGGTTACTGTTTGCTCTGATAATATAGCTGAGATGAAAAACACTATGTAGAAAGCCCAGCAGAGGATGTACTTCCTGAGGCAGCTGAAGAAATTCAACCTGCCAACACGGACGATGATGCAATTCTACACTGCAATCATCGAGTCCATCCTCACCTCCTCCATCACCGTGTGGTACGCTGGAGCCACTATCAGGGACAAACAGAGACTGCAGCGTGTTGTGCGCTCTGCTGAGAAGGTGATTGGCTGCAGACTCCCATCTCTGCAGGACCTGTACACCTCCAGGACACTGCGGCGTGCAGCCCGGATCTCAGCTGACCCTTCTCACCCTGGACACAGTCTGTTTGACCTGCTCCCCTCAGGCAGGAGGCTCCGGTCCATTCGCACCAGAACCTCTCGCCATAAGAACAGTTTCTTCCCCTCTGCTGTTGGACACATGAACAATAACCACATGATTGTCCCCGCCACTAACACATGACCCTACGCTGTGTCACTGCATCATTTCATGTTTGGCACTGATCACCACCTGCACTCATGTATATATCTTTCTACGTAGCACTCATAATTCTTATTCTCATGTATATATCTCATGTATATCTCATGCACATATCTTTCTTTCTACATAGCACTTTAATTCTTATTGTCTGCACTGAAGCACCGCAGCAATTTCCTAATGTTGTAAACCTCAACATCTGGCAATAAACCCATTCTGATTCTGATTCTGATTCTGAAGGGCCTCCCAGCTAACGTAGCCAAGCTGGAAAATAAATGTGAAGAGTTGGAGTCTAGGACGCAGTGTAACAATGTTAGGATAGTGGGAGTGCCGGAGGGCCCTGACACATGCACCAATGCTGCCGTAGCCTCCTTGCTAAAGGAAGCATTTGATCTGGGGAAGAAGGTACTTTTGGATCGGTCCCACAGGAACCTCCAACCCAGACCTAAGCCTGGCGACCGTCCACGAGCCATTGTATGCAGGCTTCATTACCACACTGACTGTGTTGACATTTTACGACATGCTAGAGAACGCCGACAGATTAAAGTTGGAGACCTGACCATCTCAGTCTTCCCCGACTATACTGCTATGGTAGCACGGGCTTGTGCTGCATTCAACACGGTCAGGCAGCAATTCCATGGCATTGAAGGTGTTCGGTATGGCCTGTTTCATCTAGTGCGACTTCTCATCACACATAAGGGTGTTGAGAAGGACTTTGTTTCAGCGGAGGAAGCCAGTAATTATGTCAAAACTTTGATCTCTGGGTGAGCTTCGATAGCCATTCAGTTTGGTACTGTAATGCTACTAAGGGTTTACGCTCTCGTTAGGTTTAACGCTTCCTGTGCATCATTTTCTTAGGGCGTTGCGCTAGTTATTGTACTGTTGGTCTGCTGTTTCATTTTATTTTCATTGTTATATAATGAGACTAAATCCTATGTTATACTCATGTACTTCGGATCAGTCCAGCACAATATTTTCTAAGCTTACTGCATTGATTTGCACAGGACTCGTTTTGTTTTGTTTTTTTATGCACTTCTGTTGTAGTTGTTTTTTGTTAAATGTTCAGCAACAACGGGGGTGTTTTGTTTTGTTTTGTACATGTTTATTGTTGTGCGCACACTGTTATACAGTAGGGAAGGTGGCGGGAGTGTTTTTCTCTCTTGTTTTTATTTTTATTCAGGCTCCAGTTAGTCCAGTCACTTTGGTGAATCATTTTTGCTACTTTGGGGTACACTGCTGTCTCCTTTGTTCTGTTCTGTGGAGACCTGTGTTAGGATGCCTGGGTCGTTGACCCAGGGTTTTTGAGTTTATTATAGTATTTATAATTTCTAGTCTTTGGTTTCTTTGAGTTCTGTCTTATGGTTTATGTCTCTGTCTTCTCTAGTTGCTCTGTCTCCCCTGTCAGCTGTATCCCTTGTCTAGTTCATGTCTCTGTGTATCCTTAGTTGCTATATCCCCGTGTCCAGTCAGTGTCTGTGTCTGCCCTGGTCCCACGTCTCTGTTCCCTCTGTTGTAGTGCCTGCATGTGAGTCTGTGTCTTTTGTTCAGTCTGTGTTATGGGTTTCCTGTTTTACTTTGAAAGTCCATGTCTGATGTTAATGTGTCTGGTTTTGCTTCCCCTTGTCTCGTTAGGCCTGATTTGCCTCAGCTGTGTTTCCCTCCTGTTACCCATTCCCTGATTGCTCCCTCTGTGTATTTAAGCCCTGTGTTTCTCTGTGTCTGTGTCGTGATCTACCGTTTACCTAGCTGTGTGTTCTGGCAGTCCTCTGGTTTAAGTTTATTTTGATTTTTTTTTCCCCAGTTATGTTATATTTTGAGGTTTACATTAAAGCTGTTTTGAGTTCACGACTGTCTCCGGAGTCTGCACCTTGGGTCCTATTCCTGTCTGCACACAGCCACACATAACAGAAGATCGCGACCAGAACATGGACCCCGCAGACTCTTTTTCCTCGGAGTACAACACTGAGATGGAGCGGATGGTGAGCCTGCTCGACCGCATCGCCCAGTCCCCGGATTTAAGGACCATGGCAGTTGGGCTGAGTGCGGTGGAGGCCATTATTCAATATAACCCCCGGCTTAGCCAGTTTGCTAAGGACACTGAGTTGGGGAACACCATAACTGCCTGGAGAGAGCAAGTCAGGGCTGGTGAGCTTGCTCTCTCACTCACTACATCTTCCCCACCGCCGCCCCAGGACAACGCACACTCTGCCTCATCGCCACTGCAGGCTTCCTCTCCTTCCCCACACCAGCCGGGACCTTGTTCGCCTGTCCATTCGCCTGCCTTTTTCCTGGCGGCTGTGTGGTCGGAGGATGAGGAGGAGGTCTCCATTTCTCCACCGGTTCCCGGTGTCATGGTCGGCTGTGTGGCAGGCAGGCAGGAGTGGTGGACCCAAAATGCAGGATTCTCAGGACACGAGGTTTAGACAGAAAATGCAGCTTTATTGCTGGAGCAGAACATCAAGATAAAATAAAACTCACAAAAGCAAACAAAACTCTAAACAGAGATGCAGGAGGACTGGAAATCCTAAACACGCAGCAAGTGAGGGTGAACAGACGTTAACGATGCGACACAGAGTAGGGGAAGACACAGACACTAAATACAAGAGGTGAACGGAGCAAAGAGGAAACAGCTGGGAGACACGGCTGACGTTGATTACACTGACGAGACAGGGAGAGCACAAAGCTGAACGCACTGACAAAGGACACAGACCTACAAAATAAGACAGGAAGCACACGCCAGACAGAGACAGACTCGTAAACAGGCATAATGACGTCATGGACAAACAGAGGGACATACGGGCAGAGAAGACTAAGCACAGGCAACCTAAACCAAACATAAGGGCAAGATAACAAAACCTAAACCAGACATAATCATCATCGTCATCAACATCATCATCAGATAACTAAAGAATCAGAATATAATTATAATCAAAACAGTATCACCAGAGAATAACCAATCCATAATGCAAAAATAAACCAAAACATAAGAAACTCAAAATGCTGGGTCGACCCGACCCAGGACCGTGACAGTACCCCCCCCCTCAAGGGCGGGCTCCAGACCGCCCAACAGAAGCACAAAAAACAGCCAAAAACAGAAAACAACCCAACCAGGGTGGGCGGCAGGGGACCAGGAAGGAGGGACAGAGCCCAGAAAGACCCAGAAGGTCAAGTTCAGGGGGCCGACCCGGAGGCCGACAGTGCAGGAGGCCAAAACAGTTCAGTTCCGGGGGCCGACCGTGTGGACGGCAACTGTGGCGACGGGCAAACAGTTCCGGGGGCCGGCCACGCGGAAGGCAGTGGCGGCGACAGAGCAGATCCGGGGGCCGGCCACGCGGAAGGCAGTGGCGGCGACAGAGCAGATCCGGGGGCCGGCCACGCGGAAGGCAGTGGCGGCGACAGAGCAGATCCGGGGGCCGGCCACGCGGAAGGCAGTGGCGGCGTTCAGGAGGGCGTCCACGGTGGCGGAGATGCCCAACAAGCGGCCTGGCAGATGACCGACGATGTGGAGGCGGTAGTAGGGGACCTGAAGGCTGCGTGGCCCCTGCAGCCCCAGGCGAAGCGGAGGCTGGACCAGACGAGGCGGAAGCGGAGGCTGGACCAGACGAAGCTGATGGGGATGATGCGGATGCGGAGGCTGGACCAGACGGGGATGATGGGGATGATGCGGAGGCTGGACCAGACGGGGATGATGGGGATGATGCGGAGGCTGGACCAGACGAGGATGATGGGGATGATGCGGAGGCTGGACCAGACGGGGATGATGGGGATGATGCGGAGGCTGGACCAGACGGGGATGATGGGGATGATGCGGAGGCTGGACCAGACGAGGATGATGGGGATGATGCGGAGGCTGGACCAGACGAGGATGATGAGGATGCAGAGGCTGGACCAGACGAGGATGATGAGGATGCAGAGGCTGGACCAGACGAAGTGGATGAAGCCAAAGCAGACGCTGAAACCAGACCAGGCGACGAGGATGAAGCCAAAGCAGATGCTGAAACCGGACCAGACGACGAGGATGAAGCCAAAGCAGACGCTGAAACCGGACCAGGCGACGAGGATGAAGCCAAAGCAGATGCTGAAACCGGACCAGGCGAGGCCGAAGACTCTGAGGCCGCAGCAGGCGAGGGTGATGAGACTGCAGCTGGTGATGAGACTGCAGCTGCTGGCTGGACGGGCTCCTCGGGCCCCCCAGCTGACGAGGCAGAAGGCTGGACGGGCTCCTCGGGCCCCCCAGCAAAAACAGTCTCAGACCCAGTGGGCACTGGAGCCCCTGGCACACACAGAACAGAACCAGCAGGTGCGGAGACCTCTGGCAGGAACGCAACAGAACCAGCAGGCACACGGGCCTCTGGCAGGAACGCAACAGGACCAGCAGGCACACGGGCCTCTGGCAGGGACAGAACAGGACCAGCAGGCACACGGGCCTCTGGCAGCGTTGATGCTGACTGGGGCTGAGCAACACATAGGTTAGGCTCAGGAGGGTGCAGTCATCGGCTGACTCCTTAGCCCCCAGGGGTCCAGAGTCAACTGCGGGTTGAAACTCGGACTCTGCGGAGGCCCTGGAGGTAGTAAATGTCTCTAATCGGGCCAGCTTTCGAGGAACAAAAACAGTCCTGTTGAGCATGTTTTCCTGCTTAATACGAGTGAGAAAAGATGGCTGCTCAGCAGGAGACTGGGTTGAGAAAGACTGAAGTGACCGTTGTGGGGAGAATGAAACTAGTGAAGGAGCAGATGATTGAGCTGCAGGTAACGGAGTGGCTAACTGGGCAGCTGACTGAGCTGAGGGCAGCTGAACAGCTAGCTGGGCTGCTGAACGGGCTAATGGTTGAGGAGGTGTTTGTAGTGAGCGTGATGCAGGGGGTGGTATAGGCTCCCCTGAGCCTCTAGGGCTCGGTTTAACTAGCTGAACGAGTTCAGAAGAAACAGTTCTGCTTAGGCTTCTCTGCTCTAAGAGAACAGGGCAGAAACAGCCCGTTAAGTCCCCCTCCCCATTCTTGGGTTGCGAACCCACAGCGCCATTCATAGATTCAGCAGTACATGTCAAAACTGAATTCAAACTGTCCGGGGTTAACTCTGTATCGACAGAAAAGTTCTTAGCAGGCTCCAACAGAGGGTGCACAATCAGAGTTTTGCCCATACATTCTGATTCTTCAGCGGAAAAAGCATCAACATAATGAGTCAGGGAGTCTTTTCTTTCTACTGGGCCGGGGTGAACGTCCATGGAACAAACCGCCTTCACCTCACTACTCTTAGCCGTGAGAAGAAAACAGTTCCCATTACTATTTGCAGGTGAAGCAATAGGGGTACAGTCAACATCACTCACCATTGCCTGCTGTTCTGACGAGTGATTGGGCTCCGGTTGTAGTGAGGAATGACGGCGGTGGCGCCGCTTCCTCCCGGCGGCAGGGGCTGAGGCAACAGGAGAAACTGGTGACGATGGAGAAAAGACGTCCTCGTCCTGCGACCACATCGCCGCCAAGCAGGAGGCAGGTGAATTAAGCCCTGAGCGGCAAGAAGTGGAGCTCCGTGGCCGCGGTGCGGAAACGCCTTTCCCCTGTTGCAATTGCTGCTGTACGGCGGCCGACTCCGCGGAGAGCTCCTTGTGTTGCGGCTGCTGCCGATGCGACGGCTTCGGCGAAGAATACTGGGCGCGGACAAAGGCTGCAAGCTCCCGAGCCTGTAGCACCTCCTGGGCTTCATGCAGCTGGTCTATGAAGCCCATAAATCCCTTTAGTGTGCGCAAATGAGGATTCCTCTCCAGGATCGCTTCTATAGCGTTAATCCCAACTGCCATAGTCTTAGCGTCCTTAGTGTGGGAGACCCGCTCGATCAGGCGGTGGATGCGGGAGAGGTCATGTTCCCGGGATGAATCCGCTGGGTCCAGGAAATGGTCGCATCGTTCTGTCGTGGTCGGCTGTGTGGCAGGCAGGCAGGAGTGGTGGACCCAAAATGCAGGATTCTCAGGACACGAGGTTTAGACAGAAAATGCAGCTTTATTGCTGGAGCAGAACATCAAGATAAAATAAAACTCACAAGAGCAAACAAAACTCTAAACAGAGATGCAGGAGGACTGGAAATCCTAAACACGCAGCAAGTGAGGGTGAACAGACGTTAACGATGCGACACAGAGTAGGGGAAGACACAGACACTAAATACAAGAGGTGAACGGAGCAAAGAGGAAACAGCTGGGAGACACGGCTGACGTTGATTACACTGACGAGACAGGGAGAGCACAAAGCTGAACGCACTGACAAAGCACACAGACCTACAAAATAAGACAGGACGCACACGCCAGACAGAGACAGACTCGTAAACAGGCATAATGACGTCATGGACAAACAGAGGGACATACGGGCAGAGAAGACTAAGCACAGGCAACCTAAACCAAACATAAGGGCAAGATAACAAAACCTAAACCAGACATAATCATCATCGTCATCAACATCATCATCAGATAACTAAAGAATCAGAATATAATTATAATCAAAACAGTATCACCAGAGAATAACCAATCCATAATGCAAAAATAAACCAAAACATAAGAAACTCAAAATGCTGGGTCGACCCGACCCAGGACCGTGACACCCGGTCCCTCGTCTAGAAGGAAGCGACGCCACCGTCGCTCCTCTCCTCGGTCATCCGTCCAGCAACCTGCCTCCGCTGGAGCGTCCGAGGGGCCCGTCCAGCCTCCTGCCTCCGCTGGAGGGTCCGAGGGACCGCTTCAGCCGTCTGTTCCCGCTGGAGGGTCCGAGGAACCGCTCCAGCCGTCTCCTGTCTTTGCTGGAGGGTCCGAGGGGCCCGTTCAGCCTCCTGTCTTCGCTGGAGGGTCCGAGGGGCCCGTTCAGCCTTCTGTCTTCGCTGGAGGGTCCGAGGGGCCCGTTCAGCCTCTTGCCTCGTCAGCTGGGGGTCCGGGACAACCCAGCCAGCACATCCCAGTGTCTGCTGATGGTTCTGGCTAGGCCATTCAGCCACCACCGGCTCCACCGCCTGCAGCCTCTGCAGCTCCGCCTGGTCCAGCCTCTGCAGCCCTGCCTGGTCCAGCCTCTGCAGCTCCGCCTGGTCCAGCCTCTGCAGCTCCGCCTGGTCCAGCCTCCGAGTGTTCAGCTTCGTCTGCACCTGAGGTCCCCATGCCGTCTTGGCCTGCTCGGCCTGCTCGTTCCATCCGGCCTGCTCGGCCTGCTCGGGCCTGCACGTCCCGTCCGGCCTGCTCGTCCTGCACGTCCCGTCCGGCCTGTCCGGCCTGCACGTCCTGTCTGGCCTGCTCGTCCTGGACGTTGTTGCCGTCATGGACGGCCCCCTGAACTACGCCGGTGCCTCCCGCCCGGCCGGCCTCCTGACCTGCTCCGTCGCCGCCGGTGCCTCCCGCCTGCCCGGCCCCCTGAACTGTTTTCTGGGCTCTTGGGCCGTCAGCCTCTGGGCCGCCCACCTGACCTGCCCGGGTTTGGACTGTTGTGCCTCAGCCTCCAGGCCGGCCCCCTGAACTTTTTGTGAACAATTTTTCCTGGCCGCCTGCCCCTGTCGTGAGCCTGTTTTTTGTTCTGTTGCATTCCGGTGTTTGCACTTTTTTTTTGTTTGTTTCTGGCTCCTTGTTTGGGAGCCAGCCCTTTAGGAGGGGGTGTTGTTAGGATGCCTGGGTCGTTGACCCAGGGTTTTTGAGTTTATTATAGTATTTATAATTTCTAGTCTTTGGTTTCTTTGAGTTCTGTCTTATGGTTTATGTCTCTGTCTTCTCTAGTTGCTCTGTCTCCCCTGTCAGCTGTATCCCTTGTCTAGTTCATGTCTCTGTGTATCCTTAGTTGCTATATCCCCGTGTCCAGTCAGTGTCTGTGTCTGCCCTGGTCCCACGTCTCTGTTCCCTCTGTTGTAGTGCCTGCATGTGAGTCTGTGTCTTTTGTTCAGTCTGTGTTATGGGTTTCCTGTTTTACTTTGAAAGTCCATGTCTGATGTTAATGTGTCTGGTTTTGCTTCCCCTTGTCTCGTTAGGCCTGATTTGCCTCAGCTGTGTTTCCCTCCTGTTACCCATTCCCTGATTGCTCCCTCTGTGTATTTAAGCCCTGTGTTTCTCTGTGTCTGTGTCGTGATCTACCGTTTACCTAGCTGTGTGTTCTGGCAGTCCTCTGGTTTAAGTTTATTTTGATTTTTTTTTCCCCAGTTATGTTATATTTTGAGTTTTACATTAAAGCTGTTTTGAGTTCACGACTGTCTCCGGAGTCTGCACCTTGGGTCCTATTCCTGTCTGCACACAGCCACACATAACAACCTGGGGTGTATTTGTTTCCAGGGTTATTGGGGGGGGGGCTGTCTCTTTTCGGCTCTTTACGGCCACTGGCATTTTAGTTGTTGTTGTGTTTTGTTTATTTATTCTTCTTTATGAATGGCTAATGGCAATATACACCCCAGCATTGTTGGGTCAAGCATAGGGATGGGTACCGGTATCCGGTGCCATAATGGCACCGGTTCTGACATAAACAGTAGTAACCAGACCAAAAAGCAGCGCACATTTCGGTGCTTTTTTTTTTCCTGAGATGTCATACACTTTGGATTCCAGCCAATCATTCTACGTTTGTGAGCGTAGTAGGCGGGCCCAGGTACGTACGTTCTTTTAGAGCAGAGCTACAGATTAAAAATGCCCAAAGCGAAGCGGTCAAAGTCTGGCTGTACTTTACAGCAAAAGATGCAAACTCAGCAGCCTGCAACAAGTGCTTTAAGGTGATACTGTGCAAAGGAGGTAACTCCTCGAATCTGATGAAACGCCTGGCGACGTATAGCATTTTGTTAAAAGCTGAGAAATGCGCCGTATTTGATAGCTTGCAGCGAGACCTCACACCATGCACATCTACTGCGGGTGGGTTGCCTGTTATCTGACCCGGAGTTAGCAACATCCCCCAAAAACCCGAAGAGTAGAGTCCTGGCCCCTAGCCCTGGCAGTGTAGCAGAAATGATGACGGATGATGATGGCAGCAGCAGCAGTTATTCTCTGCGTGAGTAGCTTAATGTTGTTCGTGTGTAATTTACGTTGAGTAGGCTAACCTCGTTATTAAATTATTGCATGTAAGGTGAACTAGCAAACATCATCATAGCTACATGCGGCTGTCCTCTTGTTTGATGGCAGATACTCCCTTCACCCTGGCCAAAAAGGCTAAAATGACCAAAGAAAAAGTGGAAAACAGCTAAATATGAGAGGTTTTTGGACAAAGTTTATTTTTTCCATTGTTTAAGCACTGCTTCCAGCCAAGAGTGATGCCACATATCCCCTATAGCTGCAGAAAAGGTTAACATTGTTATCTTTTTACAAAAAAAAAGCAGCTGAACATGAGAGGTTTTTGGACCAATTTTGTGTTCTCCATTCTTTAAGCACCGGCACCGTTTCAAAAGTACCGGTTTGGTACTGGTATCGGATAAAACCTAAACGATACCCATCCCTAGTTAAGCATGCCTCTTAGATTTATTAGTTGGAATATTAGAGGTATGGGTAACCCTGTTAAGTGATCTAAGGTTTTCACTCACTTGAAACATCAAAATTCTGATATAGCATTTTTACAGGAGACTCATCTTCGCATTAAAGATCGTTATAGGTTCGAAACACCGAGGAGACCGAGCTTTCGCTGTTGTGGCCCCCAAACTATGGAACAAACTGCCCCTCCATATTAGGCAGGCCCCAACACTTGAAATGTTTAAATCACTTTTAAAAACACACTTTTTTTCAAAGGCCTTCTAGGAGTGTTATCAGAGCCAGTTTGTAGTCAATTTTTAGTCAGCTGTTGGTCATTCTTAATCTTTTTACTTTGTTAATCTTATTCATTGTATATCTTATTGTTTATTCTACTCATGTTGATTTATTTTTATCTTCTTTTTCAATTATATATTTGTTTTGTTTATTGATTTCATTGTATGCTTAAAGTATGGTTTTAACTGCTATCTCTGTTTTATTATTGGAAAGCACTTTGGTCAACTTTGTTGTTTTTAAAAGTGCTATATAAATAAAGTTGGATTGGATTGGATTGGATAGGTTATATTGCCCTTGGGTGGGTCAGCTCTTTCACTCAAATTTTAATTGAAAAGCTAGAGGAGTGGCCATTCTCATTAATAAGAAAGTTCAATTCTCTTTGTTATCACTGATAGGAATGGTAGATACATCATTGTTGCTGGTACTCTAATGCAGAAAAAGATTTTGTTGGTAAATGTATATGCCCCGAATTTTGATGATGCTGAATTTGCTAATACATTGCTGAGTAACATCCCCTTTTTGAATACTCAGTTTGTTAGGTCTGTGTTTCCACAAGCCCCGCTGGTTCAGAAACTTATTCTCGTTAACGACAAAAGCAAGACGAACATCTTTTACTAGCTAGCAAGGGAGGCCCCAGCCGGTGTCTCAGAAAGCACTCTGAATCCTACCGCAATAACCCCAACGACGGCCTCGCTTGCTGCCTTTTATTGGGAAAACAGTTCACACAATACACATCACAGCAAAGCAACGCCCACCATAAAACCCCCCAAATGGTTCTAAGACAAGGCACTATGTGTGTGTATGTGTAAACATCTGTATGCATGTGAGAATGTGTGTGTGTATGTGAGAATGTGTGTGTGTATGTGAGAATGTGTGTGTGTGGAACAACATTTAGTATGATGATCTGGGAACAACACCAGCACGACGATATCAGATCGTGCATTCCGTTACTCCCCAACACTGGCTATGGTTTGAAAATACACCCCACCCCTAACGGCTGCACCTCCCGAAAAATTTTGTCAGGGCTCTTATCTCACTTCTTTATTTCAAACAATCAACAGAAAATTTCAGTCATATTTTTATATAAGGTTTTTAAGGCGTTGGTGTTAATTTTTAAGTAACATGAGCCCAGCGGCAGCAGCAACGCTAGGCTAACACTAACAAGCTAGCAAGATTATAAACCTGGTGCTAAACTAAGAGAAGCCAAAAAATCTGTTTGAATAAGAGTAAACATTTACTCACCAAGTCAGTGTATCAGGTAAAGATCCACAGCAATGACAACAATAATATCTTGAGCTGACGCTTTTCCTGTCACGGTCTGACTGGGGCAGACCGTATGTGTTGCAGAGGAGGACTCAAACGCAGACCAAAACGTGGTGTGGATTAACAAAACAAGCCGTTTATTGAGGTTAGCAACGAGGGTACAAAATAATAGGGCATCGGTGAAAACTAAACAATAACCTAAACTGGGTGAACTAATAACAAAACATGAAAAACCTTAACCATAGTGAACTGACATGGGTACCTGGAGATGAGACATGGATGAGCAGACGACCTGACAATGGCATGCAGAAAACAAAGGGCTTAAATACATACATGAGGTGATCAGGGGAGGTGGAGACACATGGGGGAAACAGCTGACAGACATAAACCTAATGACAGGACCAGGAGAGGAAAGCTAAATACAATAAACAAAGAACACATGACATTGTCAGAATAAAACAGGAAATACTAAAACTAAAACATGACAACACAACTTTACAGACCTAATATGTGATGAATAAATACAAAACCCCAAAACATAGAAAACCCAGGAACAATAACTGCCTAAACTAAAGGCAGATAGGAAATAACACAAACTAAATCACATAACAAAATGAGACAAATACAAACATGAACTCAGAGCGCTGGGTCAGAGACCCAGCCTGTGACAGAGCCCCCCCCCTCAAGGGCGGATTCCAGACGCCCAAAACCTCGAAAAACAAAACCAAAAACAACCCACCAAGGGCGGGCGGTGGGGGTCCAGGACGGAGGGCCAGAAACAAGGCCAAAAAAACCAAAATGTCCATCAAAATCACAGGAGCGCAGGGAACAGTTCATGACTCCTCAGGGGGCCGACCCGGAGGGTGACGGTCCAGAAAATCATAGTTCATGTGATCAGGGGGCCGGCCCGGAGGCCGACGGCACAGAAGTCCATGGTCGAACAGTTCCGGGGGCCGTCCATGCGGACGGCAATGGTGGCGACATGGAAACCGTTCAGGGGGCCGACCGTGCGGACGGCAACGGCGTAGAAACAGTTCAGGTGGCCGACCGTGTGGACGGCAACGGCGTAGAAACAGTTCAGGTGGCCGACCTTGACGGCGGTGACGTCCAGCAGGTGGCCGAAGATTCCCAGGTGCAGAGCGAGGCTTGGGCGGCGGCATAACAGCCGTAGGACCAGGCGACGCTGAAGCAGAGGCTGGACCAGGCGTAGCAGAGGCCGGACCAGGCGAGGCAGAAGCAGAAGCCGAGGAAGACTCGGATGAGGCCGAACCAGGCGAGGCAGAAGCTGAGGCCGGACCAGGTGAGGCAGAAGCAGGAGCAGAGGCCGAAGCCGGACCAGGCGTAGATGAAGACTCTGACGAAGCCGGACCAGGCGAAGATGAAGACTCTGACGAAGCCGGACCAGGCGTAGATGAAGACTCTGACGAAGCCGGACCAGGCGAAGCACAGGCTGAAGCTGGACCAGGCGAAGCAGAAGCAGAAGGTGGCTGGACGAGCTCCTCGGGCCCTCCAGCAGACGTGGCATGAGGCTGGTGCGGTTCTCCTGAACCCCCAGCTGACGAGGCGTGAGGCTGGACGGGCTCCTCGGGCCCTCCAGCTGACGTGGCATGAGGCTGGATGGGCTCCTCGGGCCCTCCAGCTGACGAGGCATGAGGCTGGATGGGCTCCTCGGGCCCTCCAGCAGACGAAACTTGAAGCCGGCTGGGTTCACCCGAACCCCCAGCAGACGAAACTTGAAGCTGGCTGGGTTCTCCTGAACCTCCAGCAGACAAAACATGAAGCTGGCCGGGTTCTCCTGAACCTCCAGCAGACGAAGCATGAAGCTGGCTGGGTTCTCCTGAACCTCCAGCAAACGAAGCATGAAGCTGGCTGGGTTCTCCTGAACCCCCAGCAGACGAAGCATGAAGCTGGCTGGGTTCTCCTGAACCTCCAGCAAACGAAGCATGAAGCTGGCTGGGTTCACCTGAACCTCCAGCAAACGAGGCATGAAGCTGGGTGGATTCTCCCGAACCTCCAGCAGACGAAGCATGACCAGCAGGTGTAGAGACCACCGGCTGGACAGAAGGCTGAGCAGGTGATGGAGCGAATGACTGAGCTGAACAATGGGGAGCTGGCTGAGCTGCACAGTGGGCTAAGGGCTGAGCTAACGGAAACACAGGAAAATGAACTATTGACTGGGCTGCTAACAGAGCTAATGACTGAGCTATAGACTGAAAAGCATGCAGTAGTGATGGTGGTGTTGGTTGCGGACTGAATTCTCCTGAGCCGTCAGTAGAAACAGGAACGGGTGCAGGCACCTGCTGGACACTAGCCACTCCCACCCGAGGAGTAGGTACGGGTGCGGAGACGGGCTGTATCCTGGCTGACCTCACCCTGGGGACCGGCATGGGTGCAGGGGTGGACTGGTTCACAGCCCCCCTCACCCCGGAAGCCGGGACAGGCACCGGCAACGGCTGGGCAACTGCCCTTCCCACCCGAGGAGCTGGTACGGGTGCAGAAACGGACAGAGCCTCAGCTGGCCTGGAAACCAGAGCAGGGACCAGCTGGGCCTCAGACTCCCTCACCCGAGGAACTGGTACGGGTGCAGGGGTACGCTGGGCCCGAGCTGCCCTGGCAGCAGAAACACGAACAGGCAAAGGAGCAGGCTCAGAAAAAACAGTCTTAGAAACGGCAGGCTTAGGGTTAATATGTATTGGGTCGACAAAAACAGACCTAGCAAAAATGAATCCGCCGTCCACTTCATGTTTAGCAGTCTTAGTATTAGCAGTCCTTGGGTTAACGGTCTTAGAGTGAGCTGACTTGGGGATGATTGAACCAGACTTAACAAAACCTGAACTGAGTGTTGTAGACCTGGTAGAAGTGTTAACAGTTTTTCCTTTAACCGCATGTGCAGACTTAAGCGAGCGGGAATTGTCTTTCATCCCTCCCTGCGTAGAGGGAGTAAAACAAAACGGATCCTCCCAGTCCACGTCGTCATCCATAAGGGAAATTCCCCATGGATCGGAAGTGAGCCGATTGTTGTTAATGTCAGACGGGACGTGAGAATAAAAGTCATTTTCACTCACCACCGTGAGCTGCTCAGCGATGTCCGGTTTATGGCGCCGTGCGCGCCGCTTCCTGCGAACAGAGGAAGCTGGCGGAGCGAGCGACTGAGCCCCTGGTGCACAGAATGGTGACACCGAGGCTGGAGCGTGAGCGCCTGAAGCCACACGGAGGACTCCCACCTGAAGCGAGCGAGGCTTAGATGCAGGCAGCGCAACAGGCGGGGACTTTCGGCAGCTCTTGGGACCTCCGAGAGCTAGCCGAGTCCCGTGGAAAATGCGCTCGTAGTCGGGGGTACGCCACGGCTTCCAGCGGAGCTCCTCCTCCAGCTGGGCGAAGGCTGCCTCCCGACGCTCGTAAAGCTCGCGGTCTGCTGAGTCCATAGTGGTCAGGTCGTACTGTCACGGTCTGACTGGGGCAGACCGTATGTGTTGCAGAGGAGGACTCAAACGCAGACCAAAACGTGGTGTGGATTAACAAAACAAGCCGTTTATTGAGGTTAGCAACGAGGGTACAAAATAATAGGGCATCGGTGAAAACTAAACAATAACCTAAACTGGGTGAACTAATAACAAAACATGAAAAACCTTAACCATAGTGAACTGACATGGGTACCTGGAGATGAGACATGGATGAGCAGACGACCTGACAATGGCATGCAGAAAACAAAGGGCTTAAATACATACATGAGGTGATCAGGGGAGGTGGAGACACATGGGGGAAACAGCTGACAGACATAAACCTAATGACAGGACCAGGAGAGGAAAGCTAAATACAATAAACAAAGAACACATGACATTGTCAGAATAAAACAGGAAATACTAAAACTAAAACATGACAACACAACTTAACAGACCTAATATGTGATGAATAAATACAAAACCCCAAAACATAGAAAACCCAGGAACAATAACTGCCTAAACTAAAGGCAGATAGGAAATAACACAAACTAAATCACATAACAAAATGAGACAAATACAAACATGAACTCAGAGCGCTGGGTCAGAGACCCAGCCTGTGACATTTCCAGGTTTGCTCAACATATTCCAGAAAAAAGTGCTGGCACCATGAACATGCGGACTGATCCATGATAGGGAGGAGGACGGTAGTGACGGGGCATTTTCAAAAAACATCTTTCATCCTTCCGCACTGAGAAGCAAAACTTCCAGCTTACTTAGTTTTTCTAAGTTAAGACAACTCAAATAAATTGAGTTGATCAGCGTTTTTGCATAAAAAGTACTGGTAACTTACTTAAATTGAGTTCTAATAACAAATTGATTAAAAATTGAGTTCAGCCTACTTAATATTTTTAATTAAACACAATATTAGATTTTACAGTAATTACACAGTTATTACTAATTAGTTATTATTTAATTATGTCAATCACATACAACAAATTTTCCATCCTTGTTGCATGTCCTTGTCCCGTGCTGTTGTTGCTTTGTAGAAAATAAAAAATTTAAAAAGGATGCAAAATTATGTGCAATTTCAGTATTTGAGTGTGGAGATATTGTGTGTTGTAAAAAAAAGAAGCAGCAAGGTCAGGTTAGAAGGTTTTCTTAATGCTATTGTCATCAGTTCGGCTGGAGCCTATCTCCACCGAAATGGAGTACACTGTGGACAGATAGGCACATAAACCTGAATTTAGATTAGATTAGAATTAAACTAGCATTTGTGCGAGGAAGCTGCAGTACCATCACATCACACCAGTAGATGAAAATTCAGCTGTGTTTGTTTGGTGTAATTTGATCCAAATTCAGCCCAAGATCAATGTCTCTTTTGAACATGTATAGGTCTAATACAGCTCTCAAAATATCATGTCACTTACCTCACTGAACTCATTAAAAATGCTGAAAAATGTTGGTTGAAAAATAAAATATGTAGAGGTCGTTTTTTAGACTGAGGTCCATATTCTTTCACCAAAAAAATACTTCTAATTCAATGTGTAAACCTAAAATTAAAAGAGAATTATTAGAATTAGATTTAGTTTTACTTGTATCAAAAATCTATGAAGGGGTCTTAAGAGTGCTATGATAGTATTTCCTAATCAATTTTTTGAAAAGAAAAATTAGAGTAGTTGATTAGAGTAGTATATTTAAAAATCAAGATAGGCAGGGTTTGTTCAATGTCTTTAATTGAAGCTTCTTTAGTTTATCATGATAGACTTGTGAAGAACCTGCTTCAGAAAGAAAAAGGTGATATTAATATTATATTTTTTTATAGGGACAGTTCTTTAAATAATTTTAAATGTGTGTATCAGGATCACTTAGAATTTTTACCATAATTATCCAATACAATACAAACAGAATACATACAATAATAGAATACAATATATACAAGAAATATATTTAAATATTGACTGGTAAAGGTGACCAAAGAGGACATTTTCACACATCTTATATTTCATGAATGCCAGGTGAGGTGATGATTTCCTGATTATCACTTTCATTTTTTTTCACTCTCAGAGTCAGAAGCTGAGGAGATGCTTCATGGATTAAAACTTGATCTCATTGATATTAATAACTTACAGTATGACTTTATCACAGGACTTACATTATAAATTGACAACCAATGACACCTTTGTTGGAAATTATGTTAAAGTTTATATTGATAGATAACATAAAGGTTAATTTCAGTTTTAGCTACTTCTAAATCATGGTATGATTGCTCTTCATCAGAAGCTCCTCGTGGATTTTCAGTTGGAACAAAGTCCTTTTTCATACCCAGTCACAGGAGACATTTCCTCAAGTTATTTCACAAGAGCATCAGCGCAGATGTTATTGCTGGCCTGACAGGAGCCATGACAGCAGCACCATACAGGAAGCAGTGAGGAGACTGATCTTGTGGCTCACTCCATGTGACACTTTTGTAAATGTTGAGAAAAAGAAAAAAAGGCATTTCTTTCAGAAACTGTTCTGTAATATAGTAATATGTTTGACATGATTGAATTAAATATATCTTACATATGCCGTCCACAAGAATAGAACTGATATCAATGTCGAAGGGTGTTATCTTGGCTGCATCAATCAAAACTTGTGCAATCTCTTTTGCATTAGGGACCAGTGACATTGCAAATCCAATGTCCATGTTATTGATAATGGATCCCTTACTGTGAAAGGAAAAACCGAAAACTTAGTTTTGTTTCCTTTATTTACTTGAAATATTTGTAAAATTATATACCATAAACAATTTACCTGAATGCAGTCACATTGATGGAGCGGAATGAAGGAAATCTGGCCAGGTAGAAAGGTTTAAGCTGCAGAAAAATGAGTAAACACACTGTAAGTATGTATGCTTTGCTTTTTGGGATTGTGCTTCTTTACTACAATGTCAATTGGGACATATTATTAGGACTATGTAATATCATAGTGCAACATATATACATAATAGTGTTTGGGGGGTTCTGGTCACCCAGCTACCCATTTCTTGAATGGCTAGCATAATACAGGTTACAGGTCACCTTTATGTTTTATCTTTTTTCTTTAAACACTTGCAAAAGCATGGCAATGAGTTGGAAAAAATAGAAACACAGTATTTACTGTGGAATTTTAGTTCAGTTTAGATCATGGTGGAAATGTTTTTGATATATAGTTTATTGCATATAGTGTATATCATTTTTGTTTATCTCAATTTGTATAATCTTATAAACAATGGAGAAATTGTTGACTTTAGGAGGGGATTCATAAATGTATGGATAGAAAAGATGGCCATACATTTTTTTAATGGTATCAAAATACTGTTATATGACAATATAAGTATATACTCTGCAATTATTCACAATACATACACTTAAGTATTATTTAACTACTAGAAGAAAACTTACTGCTGTCTCTATCAGTGAAGCTCGTTCTTTAAAAGCTGTGGATGATGATGTCAGCAAGTCAGTTATAAATATCCCATTAACAGATCTGAATTGCACTGCCTTTTTTTGTACTGGCTCAGCAGTTGTAGTTGTTACAGCTTTAGTGGTTGTGGGAGTTGCTGTAGTTGCAGTTGCTGCAGTTGTAGTTGCTGCAGTTGTAGTGGTTGTAGGAGTCGCTGTAGTTGTAGTTGTTGCAGTCAAAGTGGTTGTAGGAGTCGCTGTAGTTGTAGTTGTTGCAGTCAAAGTGGTTGTAGGAGTCGCTGTAGTTGTAGTTGTTGCAGTCAAAGTGGTTGTAGGAGTCGCTGTAGTTAAGGAAGTGTTGCTTGAATAAACAGTTCTGGGATATTATGAATTTTAAAATATGAGAATATCAAATATTGCTTACCTGGGTCACTGACAATAACAGACTCTTTGCTAATGTTGAAGGTCGTTATGTTTGAAACTGCATTGATCAAAACATTTTCAATCTCAGTGTTATTAGGCACTGATATAGATGCAAAGTCAATATTAACGTCACTGATGATGGATCCATTTCTGCAAAATAGAAAACATTGTTTACTTGCATTCAGTTATCGCAAATATTTATAACTATCATAAAACATTTGGTATATTGCATCAGTATGTAAAAAATAAATTGCCTGAATCTGATCACTCTCATTGAGCGGAATGAAGGAAATGTCTTGTAGAAAGGTTCGAGCTGCAGAAACACACACAATCACTGATCTTTGAGTGTGTATGCATAAGTGAGTGTAAACATTTAAATATTGCTTGACTTCAACAGCAAAACTTACTGTTAACACTGTCTGTCTGGCTCTTTCTGTAAATGCTGAAGATGATGAGTTCTCTAAGTCAGGTGTAAATGTTGCTCCAACATCTCTGAACTGCAACTGCTTTGTTGTAACAGCCTCAATAGTTGTAGTTCTTACAGTTGTAGTGGTTGTAGGAGTAACTGTGGATGCGTTTGTTGGGGTAGTGATGATTGGTGTTGTAGCATTCACAGGTGTAGTTGAAGCTGTTGTAGACACTGTAGTTGTATTTGTTCCTGGTGTGGTGTTTGTAAGATTTGCTATGGTTGCGTTTGTAGGGGTAGTCATCATTGGTGTTGTAGCATTCACAGGTGTAGTTGAAGCTGTTGTAGACACTGTAGTTGTATTTGTTCCTGGTGTGGTGTTTGTAAGATTTGCTATGGTTGCGTTTGTAGGGGTAGTCATCATTGGTGTTGTAGCATTCACAGGTGTAGTTGAAGCTGTTGTAGACACTGTAGTTGTATTTGTTCCTGGTGTGGTGTTTGTAAGATTTGCTATGGTTGCGTTTGTAGGGGTAGTCATCATTGGTGTTGTAGCATTCACAGGTGTAGTTGAAGCTGTTGTAGACACTGTAGTTGTATTTGTTCCTGGTGTGGTGTTTGTAAGATTTGCTATGGTTGCGTTTGTAGGGGTAGTCATCATTGGTGTTATAGCATTCACAGGTGTAGTTGAAGCTGTTGTAGACACTGTACTTGTATTTGTTCCTGGTGTGGTGTTTGTTAGATTTGCTATGGTTGCGTTTGTAGGGGTAGTCATCATTGGTGTTGTAGTGCTCACAGTTGTAGGTAAAACCACTGTAAATGCCAAAAAATGAAAAGAGGTGTTGCTTGAACAAAACAGTTCTGAGATATTATGAATTAAAAAAATATGATAATATTAAATAGTGCTTACCTGGGTCACTGACAATAACAGACTCTGTGCTAATGTTGAAGGTCGTTATGTTTGGAGCTGCATTGATCAAAACATTTGCAATCTCAGTGTTATTAGGCACTGATATAGATGCAAAGTCAATATCAACGTCACTGATGATGGATCCATTTCTGCAAAATAGAAAACATTTCTATTTGTTTTGCTTGTATTTAGTTATCGCAAATATTATTAACTATCATAAAACATTTGGTATATTGCATCAGTATGTAAAAAATAAATTGCCTTAATCTGATCACTCTCATTGAGCGGAATGAAGGAAATGTTGTCTTGTAGAAAGGTTCGAGCTGCAGAAACACACACAATCACTGATCTTTGAGTGTCTATGCATAAGTGAGTGCAAACATTTAAATATTGCTTGACTTCAACAGCAAAACTTACTGTTAACACTGTCTGTCTGGCTCTTTCTGTAAATGCTGAAGATGATGAGTTCTCTAAGTCAGGTGTAAATGTTGCTCCAACATCTCTGAACTGCAACTGCTTTGTTGTAACAGCCTCAATAGTTGTAGTTCTTACAGTTGTAGTGGTTGTAGGAGTAACTGTGGATGCGTTTGTTGGGGTAGTGATGATTGGTGTTGTAGCATTCACAGGTGTAGTTGAAGCTGTTGTAGACACTGTAGTTGTATTTGTTCCTGGTGTGGTGTTTGTAAGATTTGCTATGGTTGCGTTTGTAGGGGTAGTCATCATTGGTGTTGTAGCATTCACAGGTGTAGTTGAAGCTGTTGTAGACACTGTAGTTGTATTTGTTCCTGGTGTGGTGTTTGTAAGATTTGCTGTGGTTGCGTTTGTAGGGGTAGTCATCATTGGTGTTGTAGCATTCACAGGTGTAGTTGAAGCTGTTGTAGACACTGTAGTTGTATTTGTTCCTGGTGTGGTGTTTGTAAGAGTTGCTATGGTTGCGTTTGTAGGGGTAGTCATCATTGGTGTTGTAGCATTCACAGGTGTAGTTGAAGCTGTTGTAGACACTGTAGTTGTATTTGTTCCTGGTGTGGTGTTTGTAAGAGTTGCTATGGTTGCGTTTGTAGGGGTAGTCATCATTGGTGTTGTAGTGCTCACAGTTGTAGGTAAAACCACTGTAAATGCCAAAAAAAATGAAAAGAGGTGTTGCTTGAACAAAACAGTTCTGAGATATTATGAATTAAAAAATATGATAATATTAAATAGTGCTTACCTGGGTCACTGACAATAACAGACTCTGTGCTAATGTTGAAGGTCGTTATGTTTGGAGCTGCATTGATCAAAACATTTGCAATCTCAGTGTTATTAGGCACTGATATAGATGCAAAGTCAATATCAACGTCACTGATGATGGATCCATTTCTGCAAAATAGAAAACATTGTTTACTTGCATTCAGTTATCGCAAATATTTATAACTATCATAAAATATTTGGTATATTGCATCAGTATGTAAAAAATAAATTGCCTGAATCTGATCACTCTCATTGAGCGGAATGAAGGAAATGTTGTCTTGTAGAAAGGTTCGAGCTGCAGAAACACACACAATCACTGATCTTTGAGTGTCTATGCATAAGTGAGTGCAAACATTTAAATATTGCTTGACTTCAACAGCAAAACTTACTGTTAACACTGTCTGTCTGGCTCTTTCTGTAAATGCTGAAGATGATGAGTTCTCTAAGTCAGGTGTAAATGTTGCTCCAACATCTCTGAACTGCAACTGCTTTGTTGTAACAGCCTCAACAATTGTAGTTGTTACAGTTGTAGTGGTTGTAGGAGAAACTGTGGTTGCGTTTGTTGGGGTAGTGATGATTGGTGTTGTAGCGTTCACAGGTGTACTTGAAGCTGTTGTAGACACTGTAGTTGTATTTGTTCCTGGTGTGGTGTTTGTAAGGTTTGCTGTGGTTGCGTTTGTAGGTGCAGTCATTGTTGTTGTAGTTGAAGCCACTGTAAATGCCAAGAAAAGGAAACAAAGTGTTGCTTTAACAAACAGTTCTGAGATAATATGAATTAAAATGTGATAATATTAAATAGCGCTTACCTGGGTCACTGACAACAACATTGGTAATGTTGAAGGCTGTTATGTTTGGAGCTGCATTGATCAGAACATTTTCAATGTCAGTGTTATTTGGCGCTGATGTAGATGCAAACTGAATGTAGATGTCAGTGATGATGGATCCATTTCTGCAAAATCAAGCCAAATATTGTTTTACTTGCATTAATTCTTTGTGTATTATGTATTATATGTAGTCATCAAACAAAAAATAAATTACCGGAATCCAGTCACTTCCATTGAGTTGTATGAAGAAAATGTTTTATTGTAGATCGGTTCAAGCTGCAGAAACACAAACAATCAAAGATATGTGAGTCCATATGCTAAAGTGAATGCATGCATTTAACCACTTTTTGACTTCAAGAGAGAAAACTTACTGTTGTCACTATCAGTGATGATCTATTTTTAAATGCTGGAGATGATGAGATCAGCAAGTCAGCTGTAAATGTCTCTCCAACCGATGCGAACCGCAACAGCTTTGTAAAAACTGGCTCAGCAGTTGCAGTTGTTACAGGTGTAGAAAACAAAGAGGAAGAAAAAAGCAGTTAAAAACAAAGTCATTTTTCATGATGCTCTCTTGTTTCTATACATTGGTAAATCTAATTTAAAGTACTCTTTCTGCTGTTTAGCACATTAAATAATTATGTTTATTTCATCATTCTCTGAGAATGATGAAATAAATAACTACACAGACTATATATCAAACTATATCAAATTGAATGTGATATATTAAATATGAATAGCTATATTGCTTTGTTTAAAAAAAAAATCCTTTGGGAATCACATGTGTGATTTCTGTTTACTCACTGTTTATTTGGGTTGCTACGACAGATGCTGGATTGATACTGATGTTGAAAGTGTTGTTGGGGTTAGACACCGCTTCAACTAAGGTTTGTTGAACAGCTTCAGCTTCTGGGATTTGTGCAGGTGTTATTGTGTTGTTAAACACAACCTGCACTTCTGCTTCAGTATCAGATGCTCGTGTTCTGGTCCCAGCTTGTCTAAAGAAAAAGAAGAAGAAAACACTCAATTCTTAATGAAATATGTTAAATTAACATTAATTATTTGCAATTACTGTTAATAAGATTAGTGTTGTCATAAATGAACAAAAGTAAAAATCTTACCTGAATGCTATGACAATAACACGGCTGAAAAGCAAACCATATCGAGCTCTATAGATGATTTCATACTGTGTGGAGCAAAGAAGTAGAAATTAATTAATTAATTCAAATCAGCTGGAATCTTAACAACACTTCAAAATGAATCTCAGTATTTTACTCACCACTACTACCACTTCTGTCGCAAGTGCTATAAATTCTGGACTAGTTTTATCTTTGAGTTGAGGCACAAAGGGTTTAACCAAAACTGCTGCAAGAACAACAACTGGTGTACGAACTACCGCCACTGCTGCTGCTGCTGTTGTTGTTGTTGTTGTTGTTGTTGTTGTTGTTGTTGTTGTTTTTGTTGTTGTTGTTGTTGTCGTCGTCGTCGTCGTCATCGTCGTTTTTTCTGTTGTTGCCACAGTTGAACCATTTGTTGTTACTGCTGCTGTTGAACCAGTTGTTGTTGCTGGTGTTGAACCATTTGTTGTTGTTGCCGCAGATTGTGTTGTCGTTGCCGCAGTTGAAACAGTAGTTGTTAATCCAGGTGTTGTTATTGAAGCAGGTGTTGTTGTTGCTGGTGTTGAACCAGTTGTCGTTGAAACAGGTGTTGTTGTTGCCGCTGTTGAACCAGTTGTTGTTACTGTTGTTGAACCAGTTGTTGTTGCTGGTGTTGAACCAGTTGTTGTTGAAACAAGTGTTGTGTTTGTTGGAGTTGAACCAGTTGTTGTTGAACCAGGCGTTGTTGCCGCAGTTGAACCAGTTGTTGTTGCTGTTGAACCAGTTGTTGTTGCTGCTGTTGAACCAGTTGTTTTTGAAACAGGCGTTGTTGTTGAAGCAGTTGAACCAGTTGTTGTTGAAACAGGCGTTGTTGTTGCCGCAGTTGAACCAGTTGTTGTTACTGTTGTTGAACCATTTGTTGTTGTTGCCGCAGATTGTGTTGTCGTTTCCGCAGTTGAAACAGTAGTTGTTGATCCAGGTGTTGTTATTGAAGCAGGTGTTGTTGTTGCCGCAGTTGAACCAGTTGTTGTTACTGTTGTTGAACCAGTTGTTGTTGCTGGTGTTGAACCAGTTGTTGTTGAAACAAGTGTTGTGTTTTTTGGAGTTGAACCAGTTGTTGTTGATCCAGTTGTTGTTGTTGAACCAGGTGTTGTTGTTGCCGCTGTTGAACCAGTTGTTGTTGATCCAGGTGTTGTTGTTGAACCAGGTGTTGTTGCTGCTGCTGTTGAACCAGGTGTTGTTGTTGCCGCTGTTGACCCAGTTGTTGTTGCCGCAGATTCTGTTGGTGTTGCTGCAGTTGAACCAGTTGTTGTTGATCCAGGTGTTTTTGTTGAACCAGGTGTTGTTGTTGCTGCTGTTGAACCAGTTGTCGCTGAACCAGGTGTTTTTGTTGATACAGTTTCTGGTATTGTTGTTGATGCAGTTGAACCAGTTGTTGTTGTTGCCGCAGTTTCTGTTGTCGTTGCCGCAGTTGAACCAGTTGTTGTTGATCCAGGTGTTCTTGATGATCCGGTTTCTGGTGTTGTTGACGCAGTTGAACCAGTTGTTGTTACTATTGTTGAACCACTTGTTGTTGTTGCCACAGATTCTGTTGTCGTTGCCGCAGTTGAACCAGTTGTTGTTGATCCAGGTGTTGTTGTTGCATTAGGTGTTATTGTTGCTGCTGTTGAACCAGTTGTTGTTGCTGTTTTTGATCCAGGTGTTGTTGTTGAACCAGGTGTTGTTGTTGCAGTTGAACCAGTTGTTGTTACTGTTGTTGAACCAGTTGTTGTTGTTGCCGCAGTTGAACCAGGTGTTGTTACTGCCGCAGTTGAACCAGTTGTTGTTGCTGCTGTTGAAGCAGGTGTTGTTGAACCAGTTGTTGTTGCTGCAGCTTCTGTTGTTGTTGCTGCAGTTGAACCAGTTGTTGTTGCCGCAGTTTCTGTTGTTATTGATGCAGTTGAACCAGTTATTGTTGCCGCAGTTTCTGTTGTTGTTGCTGCAGTTGAACCAGTTGTCGTTGCCGCAGTTGAAGCAGGTGTTGTTGAACCAGTTGTTGTTGCTGCAGATTCTGTTGTTGTTGCCGCAGTTTCTGTTGTTGCTGCCGCAGTTGAACCAGTTGTTGTTGTTGCCGCAGTTGAAGCAGGTGTTGTTGAACCAGTTGTTGTTGTTGCTGCAGATTCTGTTGTTGTTGCCGCAGTTGAACCAGTTGTTGTAGCCGCAGTTTCTGTTGTTGTTGCCGCAGTTTCTGTTGTTGTTATTGCAGTTGAACCAGTTGTTGTTGCCACAGTTTCTGTTGTTATTGATGCAGTTGAACCAGTTGTTGTAGCCGCAGTTTCTGTTGTTGTTGTTGCCGCAGTTTCTGTTGTCGTTACTGCAGTTGAACCAGTTGTTGTTGCCGCAGTTTCTGTTGTTGTTACTGCAGTTGAACCAGTTGTTGTCGCCGCAGTTTCTGTTGTTGTTGTTGCTGCAGTTTCTGTTGTTGTTACTGCTGTTGAACCAGTTGTTGTTGCCGCAGTTTCTGTTGTTATTGATGCAGTTGAACCAATTGTTGTTGATGCAGTTTCTGTTGTTGTTGTTGCTGCAGTTTCTGTTGTTGTTACTGCAGTTGAACCAGTTGTTGTTGCCGCAGTTTCTGTTGTTATTGATGCAGTTGAACCAGTTGTTGTAGCCGCAGTTTCTGTTGTTGTTGTTGTTGCCGCAGTTTCTGTTGTTGTTACTGCAGTTGAACCAGTTGTTGGAGCCGCAGTTTCTGTTGTCGTTGCCGTAGTTTCTGTTGTCGTTGCCATAGTTTCTGCTTTTGCAACAGCAACTGAGCATATGGACAATAACATTTCGTTTTTTCTCTTTCTGAGACCTGTATTATGATTTTTTGTAATGTATTCAGTTACTTACCCAAAATGGTTAACAAAACAGTCAAGCCTCGACCAGCACTCATTGTGGCCTGAAATATTTGACAATGTGCATATTTGTTATAAATTGCAAGTTGTTATTATTGATAAGTGTGTATTCATGGACTTGCTGTTTATTTTTCTCTTTCCAGGCACTTTGCCAATGCATGTTTGGGATCAGTGTCACGGTGAAAAATTAAACTGTTGCCAATCAGACACTTTCCAGATGGTATTGCGTGATTGATCAAAATCTGATAGTACTTTTCTGCATTCATAATTTCATAGGTTTTGACATGATCTCAAACACCATTCACCTGAAATGGACTCAGGTGGATAGGCATAAGTCAAATTGTCTTTGGCATTTTTAGAATATTAAAGAAAATGGAACAAATTTTATTTATTTATTTATTATTTGACAGTAACAAAGTCATTTATACTCCTAGATAAATCTGCCTACATAAGAAGTAGTTGTCTGTTACGCACTGCCTCCACTAACCCCTGCAACCCCCAAAAGTGGAAAATTGTGTACATGGATCTCCAAAAGTTGATTCTGTTCATCTGGACATAGCGTTTTGTGGGAGAAACGTTTCGTCACTCATCCAAGTGACTTCTTCAGTTTCAGCTGACTGCAGGTTTCCCCAATCTTATAAACAGTACATTTGCATAATGACTGACTTTTGGAGATTTACTGTCCTGGATGATTGAGAATGCATCAGGATGTGTACATGGATATTAAAGTGAGACTGGGCTGATGAAAATATGTGTTCTGGGACACAAAAAGAAGGTTGGAAAGTTTCTAATTCAGAAATTTGTGACCAGAAAACAAATCTATATTCTAAAAGTTGTGATATAACAGAAAACAAAGCAACTTCAGTTTATTAATTTAACTTGTTGTTAATTTAAATTGTTTTTTCTAATAATATTATATATTTTGTAGTATATACTATGTCATACAAACTGGAAATAATAATCATGCAATTTTTTTAAACTTTTACAAGGTACTATTTAGATCATTATTAGGAGCCAGTGAAGTAAAATTTTAAGGCTTGGTTTAAGTTTAAAAACACTACCTGCAGTGAGCTTGTATGTAAAAAAAAAAAAAAAAAAAAAACCCCAAATCACAATAGAACTTTTTTTCCATTATTATTTTAGGTTAAATGTAATAAATGAAAATAAATGACAATAACTAATGCACAATCAATTTCAAATCAAAATGCCTAGCACAAACTCATTACATATAGATCATAGACATAAAAATGTCCTTACCCCAGGGCTGTAATTCTTAGAATCCTTATTATGCCTCCCCTGTGCCTTTCTGATCTCTTCTGTTGCCAACCGTTTGTTCAGGTGTTATATATTTGCTTCACAAGTATGTGATGTGTACGCACAATTCTATTGAAACGTTTTGAACCAGCAGTTGAAGATGAAAAGATTAAAAAAAAAAAATTTTAACATTCCCGAACAGCATTAAGTCAGGTTCATGAGCCAGTCAGCAGCGTTGTTAGTCACCTTTCCACTGACGTGAACTAATCAGATGTCATAACATTATGTCTTTCACAGACTGACCTCTGATCCTTTGAATTAAAATATTTTGGCTCAATAATCCGAAAAGGCATAAAATATATAACAAGACTTCTGAGGTTAACCGTATATATTTCCACAAATCTTTAACAGAATGCTTCATTAAATTAAAGACAAGCAGACAAGCAGATGATATCTATCTTGTAACTTCATCTTTGGCTTTCACCTTGGAACAGTAGACAAGTATTTTCAAAATGCATTCAGTACACATTGCAATGTTATCTTTTTAAACAATCCACTGACTATCAATGTGAAATCTACTGGCCAAAAATGAAACCAGAAATGCACAAAATCCCTGTCTTTATGTTTGTCTGTTTCTCTTCATGTTCACCTCCTTGGGAGCTGAACATCTAAGTCTCTCAAACAGCTACATCTTATCCCTGGAAGGTTCCTATTCATATCAGACATGATGGCATCTTCATTATGTAGAGCTATAGGTATTTTATGCACCTAGAACACCCTATAAAAGCATCATACCATTTTCATTTGATGACAATAGTATCACATTTATATACACAAAACAGGATTTTTTTATATATATATATATATATATATTGGATATATTACAATGCAACACATTGCCTGGCATTCACCTTACTATAGACTAAAATGACAGTCTATAGTGTTTGCGTGGGTTCCCTCCGGGTACTCCGGCTTCCTCCCACCGTCCAAAGACATGCAGCTTGTGGGGATAGGTTAATTGGATAATCCAAATTGCCACTAGGTGTGAATGTGAGTGTGAATGGTTGTCTGTCCCTATGTGTTAGCCCTGCGACAGACTGGCGACCTGTCCAGGGTGTACCCCGCCTTTCGCCCTATGACAGCTGGGATAGGTTCCAGCGCCCCCCGCGACCCTGAAAAGGATAAGCGGAAGCGAATGGATGGATGGATGGATGGATGGATCTTGCTTTTCCCAGTTCTAGCTTCACTTGGTTCTGGTTAGTACCCCTGTTTTCCATCCCCTATTAGTTTGAACCCTCCTGTTACATTCTGATCTTTCTCGGTGTGTTTGTTACTCTGCTGTCAGTTCAGCTCAGGAAGTCATAGAATTCATCCTAGGCACCTTATTTAACATAATTGTTTAACATTTTGTTTATTTTTCATGTAGAGTGCTGTGTGGCAGGCAGAAGGGAGGTGGACCCAAAATGCAGGACTCTTGGAGACAGGACTTAAACTCAAAACACAGATTTATTGCTGGAAATCACCCTACATAAGAATGTATTTCACAAAAGAAAAACAAAACCTCAAACACGAAACTAGACTTGACTGGACTGGAGAAACAAAAACCAGAAAAAACAACCAGGACCATAACAAGACCACACAGCAAAATGAGAGCACAATACGATAAAGGGCAAAGGCAAACGCAGGGCTTAAATACACAGTGGAGTAAGCAGGGAATTGGAGACAGGAGGGAAACACAGCTGGGAGAAATTAGAGCTAACGAGACAAGGGAAACAAAACTAGACACACTGAAACGAGACAGGCTTTCAAAGTAAAACAGGAAACATGACAAGCACAGACTTGACACTGAACTAAACCTGCACTAAACACAAGGGCACAAGAACAAAACCTAACTCTACCTAACTAAACTCTTAACCAGAATTGAACTGAAACATAAAATAGTAGTAATCAAAACAGCACAACTAGAGAATCAGAGCATAAATCATATAGAATAATATCAAAATATCAAGAAACTGAAAATGCTGAGTCATAATGAACCAGAACCATGGAAATTTTGTTTATTAGGTTTGTTGTTTTATGAAATAAAACCAAATCATTACTACAGCCACACAAACAATATTTCAAATTCATGTTGTCATTTTTAACAGTTGTCAAAAGTGAAACAAAATAAATATATTTTTAAGGGGTTTTTGTAAGCCAGTTTAACTGGAATCTTGTATTATCTGTTTTGGTAAGCTCCATTCTTCCACAGACCTGTACAAAACTGTTCATTGATTTAACTGGTTCTTGCTTTGGATAATAAAAATCTTCTTGTAGAGTATTCATATCTATCTATACTGAAATCTATTTTTTTTATACAAAATGACTGGACTCTTTGTAATAATAATATTTCTAATAAATACAAAGAATAAATCAATCTGTATTTTACAATCAACCAATTAAGACATGTATGCATTCTGACAATATTAGTTCATTCATGCTGCTCTGTTTTGTACCATTTGCAATTTCTTAATCTGTTCCATTGTACCACCAGGCCATACTGGGCAATAATCAGGATTAGACAAAATCAGTGGCTGAACTAATTGCCACTAACAAATTGTTATTCCTTTTTTCTATAAACCTATATCAATGTTAACTTGTGTTGCTAAGTCTGTCATCAAGATGCTTATATTTTAATTTTCATTCATAATCTGTGTAACACATTCCCAGCAGATCAAGGATACAGAGTGATGCACATTTATCTAATGAACTAATATGTGAATATGTTCTGTTAACTCAAAAGTATAATGAGAACTAAACTACATACAGCTCACACACTCTATATTAAAGGGTATAATGTGATCTACAGCAGTATTCTAATTCAACTACTTTGATTACATATATAAGGTAACATATAATAACAGAATAATATCACATAATGAAAGGCTCGACATTTATCGCAATTTATATTTGCCATTGTATATATCTCAAGAAAAATCTCAAGAAAAATACCTCAAGAAAAATTCCTAAAGACGACTTAAAGACTACTTAATGAAATTTCCGGAAAACTCGGCTAAGAGAAATTTAGGTTCTGTTGTTGTCATACCAGACATTGATTTTCAAGCTCAATGTACATCTTTTTGCCTCATATACTGTATTTCTTTTTAGGTTTGTACATCTTTCAATAAATCACTACACATGTTATAGTGATATTTTATGGTTGTCATTTGTACTTAGAAACATATAATCAATAATGCTTAGAAATATATAATCGATTGTATATTGATAGAATGTCTCATCCTTAGTAGTCTGCACTCTGTGTGCTTTCCAGAGTGTTCTGGCATACAACAAATGTCCAAGAGAGGTCGTACCTTCTCGTTCTATTTTTTGCTCGTCCCCGTTTTGTGAGTGTGGACGCTTCCTCTCTTTGCTCTTTAAATGCTTTGCTTCTTTTGTTGATTTTTATTGATTTTCATGCTGATTTTTTCCCCATATGAGCTTACCTGCGATAGCTTCTGGACACTTATAGATCATTAGGACTAAAGTGTTCTTTTTTTTTTTTTTGTCCATTTGATTGACCTTTATTATAATTATGAATTTATTTTATATTCTGTTGCTACAAATGGGACAGACATGACTGGGGGATAGGACAGGGAGAAAGAATGAAAGAAAGAGAGGGAGAGAAAGAAAACCAAAGGGGAGAAGAGACGGTGAGAAATGGGGGGAAGAAAGAAAAAGAAAAAGAAAAACAAACAAAACACCTGGATCACCTGTATGGAGAAAAAAAACAGAAGAGAAAGCAAACAACAAAGAGCAACATAATAAAAAAAGAAAAAAAAACAGAAGAGAAAGCAAACAAAAAAAAGAGCAACATAATAAAAAAACAGCACCATCACAATAAACTAGCTAGCAGTAGATATCAGTAGATACTAAATAATAAACGATATTGTGCAGCACGCAAGATAGACAGCGCACAATGTGCTTTGAGGCAGCAGCCAAGAAAGGTGTAGTCTGCGTCTGTGAACACCCGTGTGTACACCTGTGTGCATACCTGTGTGGATCAGCATGCTTGTATTCCAAAGGTTTCTCCATGTAACGATCTGCTAGGGAGTATTGGGAGCCATAGCCCCGTCCACCAGGGTATGAAGCAGGTATGGAGGAGATCCAGGCCCCAGATATCCAGAGGCCCCAAAGTACAAGGACCCGAGGAGGACCACCAAAGGGGGGGGAACCGTGCCACCCTCCTGGGAAGAGCTGAGTAGAGCCCCAAAGGAGAGGTCACCTGGCAGCTACGGAGCAGAGGCCAGAGGGGGTTGCAGTGGCGTGCCCGCGAGCTCTGCCGGAAGCCAGCTGTGCCAGAGAGGACCGAGCTTCAGGCCCAGAGGCCAGAGGCCTGAGGGCATCCCACCCCCCGGAAGGAGCCCAGCCGGGCCACAGGCGCCAGGAGTGAGCTGGTACATACATGAACGCCCAGCCCCAGACGACAAGGACCACCAACACACCAACGTCTGAGGGCATCAGCCACCGGCAGGGAGTGTGGTGAGGGGAGATAGGCCTCCGTACTTTAGAGGGCCTGAGATGTACCCAGAGAGGTTGAGTCTAAGACCCAACCTGACATATAGACACAGACGAACAGGCACACGCGGACACAGACGTGCATTCCCACCCCATATGCACAACCAAATACTCGGCACTCACCCAACGTGTAGACAGACACAAATAGACACTGCACAGACAGTCGCACTCCCCAAACATACTCTATATCCCAGGTCCAGGTATCCCCGCCCTCAGAGGGGCAAGCCGCAGCTATACCCAGGAGATGTAACCCTTCTCTCTGGGGTGGAGGCAAGCGGACCACCTCCTTATCTGCAGTAGCAGGGAGGCCCCGCATCCCAGACCCCAGTCTGACGGCCAGCACCTCCTCCCAGCCTAAAGGACTGACTATCTAGGACTAGGACTAAAGTGTTCTTAACAGAAACAGCAACATTTTTATAGTTACCTTATCGTCAGCGCTCCCTGTGTCTGTGGCCTACACACAGCTGAAGCCTGATTACATCGTCTGGGCACCAAACAGCCTCAATAGCCTGGAAAGGTGCTAACCACTAGGCTAACTAGCAACAAGATGCCTTCCCTCTCCACAGATGACTACCACAGCCTCCTGCAGAAGATTGTAGTACTGGAGACAAAAATTCATCGCTTAGAAGTAAACGTGGAGGTAAATGGACTGTGTGGAAATGAAACAACCTTGCCTTTGATTCAAAACAATGGCGATGAGCAAGCTAGTACACAGCTAAGGAGCACAGATAACATGACCAAGAAAGTAGACTCTGTGCATTATTATAAATCCTCAAGTGATAATCCCCCCTTGGACTGTCTTGGTGCAAAACCAAGACATAAATCATGTCTCCTGGAAGGGGGAGGACGTATCACGGGCAGAGCACAGCGAGCTGAAATCTCTGAAACCGACTGGCCTTCACTTCCTACGAGACAGAGAAGCTCTTCTACCCCTGTATACGAGAGGAAACAGGACTGGACAACCGTGAATAGGAAGGTTAACAACAAACCTCAAAACCACTGAATGTGAAACTGCAGAACAGATTTGCTCCACTATAAAGGGACCCTGGATCTTCATGATTTGGACAACTACGGGGGATGATTACACTGTTGCGGTCAGACGGCAGAAGGTCTGTTATGATGTGTTTGCTAACAACTAGCCGAACTTATTCAATGAAAGACACTATTTCTGACTGTAGGAGGGGGGAAATGGCAAGGTATGAGACAGTAGACTGGAAGAGTATTACTGTGAAGCTGCAGGTGGATATGGAACTGGGACCGACGGTGTTACAATTATGCGCGAAGACGAGATATAGATCTGAGCCGCAGTTATGTATGGATCGGAAAGAACTGTATAGCTATGAGTGGTTTTTCAAAATATGTTGTGAAATACTTGGGTATGTCATAAGGATAACAGACATTCAAAGAATACTCAATCACAATGACTGAAGATTCGGATTACAAATTACATGATTTTGAAAATAATATCGATCCAGAAAGGAATGTGCTTAATGCAATTAATGTTACATGCGAGTATTATACTGAGAATCAATTTAGGGATAATGTTGACCTAGGCAATACATTTTCATTAATTCATTTCAACTGTAGAAGTCTCTATAAAAGTTTTGTTCTGATCTATGATTTTTTTGAATAGTCTGAAAGGCAAGTTTAAAGTGATAGCACTATCAGAAACATGGATAGATGAGGAAAGGGGTTGGGACTTTCACATTGATGGGTATGAATTACATCATATAAATAGATCTAATAAGAAGGCAGGAGGTGTGGCACTTTTTGTTGATAGTGATTTGAAATGTAAACAGGTTGAATATATGTCTGTGGCTATTGATGATTTAATGGAGTGTGTGACAGTAGAAATAGAAAGGGAAAGAAAGAGTAATATAATTGTTACTTGTATGTATAGAAGGCCTGGGACACTGATACAAACATTCACAGATGTAGTAGAAGATTTATTGAACAAGGTAAAGGGAAATAAGACATTATGTATTTGCGGTGATTATAATATTGATTTTTTTAAAATGTCCAATCATAAGGCATCATCAGATTTTTTTGAGTTATTATTTGGAAGAGGGTTTTACCCTCTGATTACTAAACCTAGTAGAATAACTGAAAAGTCAGCTACTTTAATCGATCACATTTTCATTAATTGCTTGGAAAGCAACATTATAAGTGGACTTGTCATAAATGACATAAGTGATCATTTACCTGTTTTTGTTACTTTAGATTATAAAATGACACAAAAGGAGGAAGTGTGTGTGGACAGATATATAAGAATTAGAAATGATGATGCAATAAATGAGTTCAGGCAAGATCTTATGAAAGAAGATTGGAATGAGGTTTATGTAAATGACGTTAATGCTGCATACGAGGCATTCTTAAATACTTATTTGGTTTTGTATGAAAATCACTGTCCACTGGTATTATATAAGCAAAAGAAAAAGAAAACTACTGGTAAACCATGGATGACAAAAGGACTAGAAAATGCATGTAAAAAGAAAAATAAATTGTATAGAGATTATATAAAACTTAGAACAAAGCCTGCTGAAATGAAATATAAAGATTATAAAAATAAGTTAGTATTAATTATCAGAAAGGCTAAGAAAGAGTATTATAATAAATTATTTTACAAAAACAAAAATAATGTTAAGGGTACGTGGAATATCTTAAAAAACGTATTGGGTAATAAAAAATACATCTTTAAATGTACCTACTTACTTTAATAAGAAAAATAAGGTCGTACGTGATATGAATGAAGTGGTAAATGAATTTAATTCTTTTTTTGTAAATATTGGGCCTAACCTGGCAAACTTAGTTAGAAAACAGGATGATTCGGAATGGAAAGGAGACAGCAGAGTGGTACGGTCTATGTTTTTAGGGGAAATCACTGAAAAAGAAATCATAGCTATTGTAGCAGAATCTAAAAACAAGACATCCACTGACTGTGATGGGTTAGACATGGTCATTGTAAAAAAGACCTTGGATTGTATAACCAGACCTCTCTGTTATATTTTTAATCTCTCATTTTATTCGGGTGTATTTCCTGACCGAATGAAAGTGGCAAAAGTTATCCCTCTTTATAAATCGGGAGACAGACATAGTTTTAATAATTATAGACCAATATCATTGCTATCACAGTTTTCTAAAGTGCTTGAAAAACTCTTTGCACAAAGATTTGATAATTTCATTGAAAAACATCAACTGTTAAGCGAAAGTCAGTACGGATTTCGACGGAACAGATCAACAGCAATAGCATTAATGAATACTATTGAAGACATTTCATCAGCAACACATCATAATAAATATACTATAGGGGTATTCATTGATTTAAGAAAAGCTTTTGACACTCTGCAACACTCCATCTTGATTTCTAAGTTAAGAACTTATGGTTTGAGTGGAATAGTATTGAACTGGTTAAGCAGCTATTTAGATAATAGGTTTCAGTATGTGCAGTGTTTAGGCAATTCATCTGATAGAATGAAAATAGAATGTGGGGTCCCTCAAGGTTCTGTTTTAGGACCAAAACTTTTTAATTTATATATAAATGACATTTGTGATGTGTCAAAAATGTTGAATTTTGTTTTGTTTGCAGACGATACAAATTTTTATTGTTCCGGAGAGAACTTGAAAGAATTGGCTAAAATTATGGTTATTGAAATGAAAAAAATTAAAAAATGGTTTGATGTAAATGAGTTATCACTGAATCTGGAAAAAACAAAGTTTATGATATTCGGAAACCGTGTAAAGGAGGAAGAGATAGCATTATCTGTACAGGGAGTATTAATTGAAAGAGTGACAGAATTCCGTTTTCTGGGTGTAATAGTGGACGACAAGTTAACATGGAAATCACATATTGAACATGTTAAAAAAAAAGTTGGCTAAAAGTATTTATATCCTGGGTAATGTTAGACATATATTAGATTACAAGACAATGAGAATATTATATTTTTCATTGTTTCTACCCTATCTGAGCTATTGTGTTGAAGTATGGGGGAATACATACGTGACTAATATGAAACCATTATATTTATTACAGAAGAGAGCGCTTCGAATTATGCATAATGTTAAATATAGAGAACATACTAATAGTTTGTTTATAAAATCTAAATTGTTAAAACTAGAAGACATAGTGAAATTACAGACTTTAACTATTATGTTTAGGGCAAAAATTAAAACACTACCTCTTAAGTTACAAAGTTTATTTGTATTGTGTTCAGAGAATGGGGATGGCAGAAGGAAGTTTTATTTTAAGCACCGGTTTGCTCGAACCACACAAAGGCAAATGTGTCCAACAGTCATAGGCATTAGAAACTGGAATTCTCTCTGTGATCATCTTAAGTGTTGTATAAATGTTTCTCAATTTAAAATCTGCTATAAGAATAAAATGATAAACCAAGATGAAGAAGTTGAAAAGAATAGAATTTAATTGTAGAAAAATGGTCCTTTTAGTTTGATACTTAGTGGTATTGTTCATTGTTGAGTATATTGTTCTGTTTGCTTTGTTTTGTTTTGTTATGTGCAGAAAATTGTCATAGTGTAATTTTGGTTGCCTACTTGTATTACCACAGATAGGGGGCAGGTATCAATAAGAATTTATTCTTCTTCCTGCTCCTTTTCATGCATGGAAACAGTGTTACTTTAATTGAAAGGAAGGTTGTGTATGGGAATGCATTACTGCTGTACCATGTGTGAAACAAAAAAATAAATAAATAAATAAATATCGGACAACCATCCATCTAAAAGTAGCAAAGTAAGGTCTGAATATCTGTTGAAAAGTAAAAGGCCACAGGGAAAGCTAAAGGCTCTGCCTGAAACTCTGATTGTGGGTGACTCTGCTGTAAAGGATGTACAAAGGATGTGCGGTAAGAACACTAAAGTCCTCTGCTTTCCTAAGGATATGGTCAACAACCTGAAGGAGAGAATTCTTCAAATTGCAGATGAATATCCAACTGTGACAAACATTGTTCTGCATACAGGATCAAACAATGTGTCCAAACAACAGTCGGAGGTTCTGAGACGGGACTTTACTGGATTATTAAATACTGTAAACTCTCTGAATGCAGCTGTATTCGTCAGTGGACCTGTACCGCCCGTCAGAGGAGGAGACGAGAGATTCAGCAGGTTGTTTGCACTGAATAAATGCCTTATATCAGCATGTACTGACCACTCAATTTTTCATAAACAATTTTAATATTTTTTGGGAACGCAGGCATCTGTTTAAAGCAAATGATTTAATTTTAACAAGTCAGGGGTGAAACTGTTCACCTCCAACTTGTTTTATTCCATACGTCATCCATCTGTGCTTGGTGCCAAGACTGAGATAAATGAGGAGTTATCTCATAAAGAGGAACAAACAGTACTCCAAGAACAGACAAAGCCCTGCAGAAACCTTGAGGAGGAGCCTCATCTGCCCCCACCCGGGAAGAGCCTCAGAAAGGAGAGACATCTGAGGCAAGAAGAGGGTTCCCTATTTGCCTCCAACTCTCTCAACAACACCAACGACCAGGACCAGGACCAGGGACCACGATCTTCCCCAGTCCCCCAAACCCCTGACAGGCCATCACCCTCCTCCACCTCCCTTTCTCCCTCCTCCCCACACCTGAAATTCACTGAGAAGATGATGGAGCGGGTCAATGCTGGGATCAGATCTCCCCCCCGGCCCAATCCCTTTTTGTCCCCCATAAACCCCCCACCCGAGCAGCCAAAGGTTCGCCATCGAGCCCCGCCCTCAACAGAGCAATCGAAGTCACATTGCCCAGCCTCGCCCCCCTTAGTTCCTCCTTACCACCTTCATGCTCTGTCTCCGCAGTCTGATGTGTGATTATGGCAGTGGTGACTTTTCCCAGGAGAAGCTGGGACCCTGTTTACTAGAAGGTTTTAAAATTTCTGTACTTTTAGGTGACAGAAGGAGACATGTGGCCTGGTCAAAAAACAGAGAGCTGCACTCTAAAAGACCTTTAAACATAGTAAACATACCTTGTGTGCCACAGACTGCTCCCAAACACGAGGGGACAAATAATACCTCTAAAACACTTAAGCTGGCTTTATTAAACGTTAGATCTTTATCTGTCCATCCATCCATTCACTTCCGCTTATCCTTTTCAGGGTCGCGGGGGGCGCTGGAGCCTATCCCAGCTGTCATAGGGCGAGAGGCGGGGTACATCCTGGACAGGTCGCCAGTCTGTCGCAAGGCTAACACACAGGGACAAACAACCATTCGCACTCACATTCATTTGCACATTCACACCTAGTGACAATTTGGGTTAGCCAATTAACCTATCCCCACAAGCTGCATGTCTTTGGACGGTGGGAGGAAGCCAGAGTACCCGGAGGGAACCCACGCAGACACGGGGAGAACATGCAAACTCCACACAGAAAGACCCCGGCCTGATGTTGGAATTGAACTCAGGACCTTCTTGCTGTGCGGCAACAGTGCTAACCACCGTGCCACCGTGCTGCCCTAAATCTTTAGCTGGGAAAACATTTTTAATTAATGATTTAATCACTGAGCACAGCCTTGATTTTATGTTTTTAACTGAAACTTGGTTGGACCAAAGTAACAGTGGAGCTGTTCTCATCGAGACGACCCCTCCTAACTACAGTTTTATCAGTGAGGCCAGGGTGAGCAGGAGAGGAGGAGGGGTTGCTGTCTTATTTAATGAATCATTTCAATGTAAGCAGCTATCTCCTGGAAGTTTTCAGTCTTTTGAATATGTGGCTTTACAGCTGAAGGCCCCATCCAAAGTTGTGTTTCTTAATGTTTACAGGCCTCCCAAACACTGCACAGACTTTTTTAATGACCTCAGTGAACTGCTGTCTGTGATCTGCATTGATTTCGACTGTGTAATTATTGTTGGGGATTTTAACATCCATGTGGACAACCCTCAGGGCAAAGGGACTAAAGACCTGAGTAACACTCTGGGCAATTTTGAGCTGACTCAGCATGTAACAGAGGCCACACATAATAGAGGACACACTCTTGACCTACTGATTTCCAAGGGCCTGAGCATTTCAAAGGTTACTGTGTCTGATGTGGGCTTATCTGATCATTACTGTGTTTTCTTTGAAAGTAAAATCTCAGCCCACACAAATATATCAACAGCAGTGATCACAAAACTGTGTATAACTGAATACTGTAGTGAGATCTTTAACCAGGTCTTCCATTAACACCTGACCTGTCCAGAGGTTCAGTCAATGAGCTCATCAATATCTTCAATGCTAAAATGTTAAATGTTATGGACACTATTGCTCCCATTAAGGTGAAGGTTATCTCTGGAAGAAAAAAGTCTCCATGGAGAAACTCCACACTAGTGAAAAATGAAAAAAGACAGTGTAGGAAAGCTGAGCGCAGATAGAGAAAAACAAACCTCCAGGTTCATTATGACATTTATAAAGAGAAACTTCGCAATTATAATTTACAGCTGAGGAGTGCAAGAAGGTCCTACTTCTCTGACATCATCACCAAAAACAGCCATAATGCTCGGGTCTTATTTTCTACAGTTGACAGGCTAACAAACCCTCCTGTGTCAGTGGCAGCTGAACTTCATTCGACCATGGCCTGCAATGACTTTGCCAAATTCTTCACAGAAAAAATCCAAAAGATTAGACAAGCAATTGGTACATCAACAGCAGATTCAGGATATGTACTGTGTCCACCGAAAAACTGTTTAAACACCATCAAACGGTTTTACCCTATTAACAGCAAAGACCTGGAGGACATCTTAGGTCAACTGAACTCCTCCTCTTGCTGTTTAGATGTCCTGCCAACAAGTTTTTTCAAAAAGGTCTCAAAGACTTTGGAGTCAGACCTGTTACAGATCGTCAACTTTTCTTTAATGTCAGGTGTGTTTCCAGAACCACTAAAAACTGCTGTAATCAAACCTATACTGAAAAAGGACAATCTTGACAAGACACAAATAAACAACTACAGGCCGATCTCAAATCTCCCATTTTTAAGTAAGATCATTGAAAAAGCAGTTTCTCAACAGCTCAGTTACTTCTTAAAACAGAATAACTGCTATGATGCCTTCCAGTCAGGTTTTAGACAGAACCACAGCACTGAAACCTCTCTGACCAAAGTGTTTAATGACATATGTCTGAATACAGACAGTGGAACAATGTCAGTCTTAGTTTTACTGGATCTCAGTGCAGCATTTGATACAGTTGACCACAACATATTACTCAAACGACTGGAGAACTGGGCAGGTCTTTCAGGAACTGTACTAAACTGGTTCAAAACATACGTAGAAAACAGGAAATACTTTGTACCAATAGGTAACTTCACATCTGAGCAGACAAGTATCACATGTGGAGTTCCCCAAGGTTCCATCTTGGGACCCCTTCTGTTTAACATTTAGATGCTCCCACTTTCACAGATTATAAAGAACAACAAAATAAACTACCACAGCTATGCAGATGACACACAAATATATATCACAATGTCACCAGGAGACCAAGGCCCTGTACAGGCTCTTGGTAAATGCATTGAGGAAATTAATGATTGGTTGTGCCACAATTTTCTCCAGCTAAACAAAAACAAAACTGAAGTAATAGTCTTTGGTGCCAAAGAAAAACAATTACAGGTCACCAGAGAACTTCAATCTATACACCTAAAAACCACAAACCAGGTGAGAAATTTGGGTGTAGTGATGGATGCAGACCTAAACTTAGAAAAACACATTAAGACAATAACAAAATCAGCTTACTATCACCTCAAGAATATTTCAAGGATAAAAGATCTGATGTCTCAACAGGACCTGGAAAAACTAGTCCATGCATTCATCTTTAGTAGGCTTGACTACTGTAACAGCATCTTTACAGGTCTACCTAAAAAATCAGTCAGACAACTACAGCTCATTCAGAACTCTCACTAAGGTCTCACTAAGACCAAAAAAGTGGACCACATCAGTCCAGCTCTGAGGTCTTTACACTGGCTGTCTGTCCGTCAGAGGATAGACTTTAAAGTTCTGATGCTGGTCTATAAAGCACTGAATGGTTTAGGACCAAAATACATCAGTGACCTCCTGACCCAGTATGAACCTTCCAGATCCCTCAGGTCATCTGGATCCGGTTTTTTATCAGTTCCCAGAGTCAGAACCCGACATGGAGAAGCTGCATTCAGGTTTTATGCTCCATATATCTGGAACAAACTCTCAGAAAGCCTCAGATCAGCTGAAACACTCAGTTTCACACAGTTTATTTAAACCCAGGTTGAAGACTTACCTGTTCTCAGCTGCATTTGAATAAAACACCAAATCCACACTTTTAAGCTTAAATTTCAAAAAGTTTTTTTTAATCAATTTTAAATCATGCTTTTTATTTGTTTTTGTTTTTTAATGTCTCTGTAAAGCACTTTGAATCACCTTGTTGAATTGTGCTATATATAAATAAACTTGCCTTGCCTATATAGTATGGGAGGACACCTACTGTGTATCTGTTTGAGTACAAGAGCCCTTTCTTTAGGTGGACCGCTGGACTCCTGGCACCGTTTTTTTAAGGAGGCAATCACAGGGTCATATCTTGACCCACATACACACATAAACCCCCCCCCACACACACACACACACACATACATATACATACACATACACAGACTGGTACTCTTTGTTCACGTATATTCCTTTTGAGATGTCATATGTTAATGAGACTATGCATATTCATGTAACCACAATAAAGAGCAGTGCTACGGGGCGCTGACTGAGAGTGACTGGGGTTCGAGCGGTAGCGCTCATCTCGGTCATCTCCCTCGTGCACGAGATCACACAAAGAATTCTGCCTGGTGTCCTATGATGTGCTAGCTGCAATTGTCTCGACTGTTCCACACTGTAAAAAAAAAAAATCATGATATAAAAGTATTTTACTGTGTATTTTACAGTTTTGTACTGTTCTTCTAGAACAGTAGTTCTTAACCTTGTTGGAGGTACCGAACTCCACCAGTTTCATATGCGCATTCACTGAACCCCTCTTTAGTGAAAAATAAAATATGATTTTTTTCAAATTCAAGACATAGATATGTTTTTTATTGGTGCACAAAATGAGCCGTGCCTGTCACGGTGGAAGCTCTGCCGAACCCCCGAGACAGACTCACCGAACCCCTAGGGTTCGATCGAACCCAGGTTAAAAACCACTGTTCTAGAATATCATTAAATTCACATAAATAGACTGTGATTTAACATGTCAAATGTAAATTAACATAAAATCACTGTAAATGTAATAAAACATAATTTTCTTGTTTTTTTAAAAGTATCTGTCTGTACATATGCATATTTAGATTGTTAAAATACATTATTTATTTTATTAACCTTTATTTAACCAGGAAAAGTCCCATTGAGATTAAAAACCTCTTTTGCAAGGGAGTCCTGGCCAAGAGGCGACAACACGTTGAAATTACATTCACAAATGCATCATAATTTCACAAATATTTGTCCATTATTTGAAAGATTGAACTGTTAAATTCAAATGTAATGCTATGGAAAAATATATAAAATGATTCGTATAAACTTTTTTTACATCAAATAATAATAATTATTATTATTGTTGTCTGGTGGCTGGGTACTCTTCCTTTGAAAGAGCACCCAGCCACTGGTACAGATATGTGGACGACACCTGGGTCAAAATCAAGACACAAGAAGTGGAATCCTTCACTGCGCACATTAACGCTGTGGATAAAAACATCAAGTTCACCAGGGAAGACACAAAGGACAACTGTTTGCCTTTCCTGGACAGCACTGTGCACATTGAAGAGAACGGCAAACTCAACATCGAAGTTTACTGGAAGCCCACACACACGGACCAGTACTTCCTCTTTGACTCCCATCACCCTTTGGAACACAAACTTGGAGTAATTAGGACCCTACACCACCGGGCAGAACATGTTCCCTCTAAGCCTGAAGGAAAAAAGAAGGAACACACACATGTAAAGGAAGCACTCAAAACATGCGGCTATCCTAAATGGGCGTTCTTAAAGTCAGCAAAGAGGCACAGAAAAGAAGACCAGACACCAGCGAAGGAGGATAAGAAGGACAGACGCAACAACATTGTCATCCCCTATGTAGCCGGTGTATCAGAAAAACTCAGGAGAGTTTTCTCCAAGCACGACATCCCGGTGTATTTCAGACCCAGCAACACGCTCAGACAAAAACTGGTTCACCCGAAAGACAAAACGCCAAAACACAGACTTAACAATGTGGCGTATGCTGTACAGTGCAGCGAGGAATGCCCAGACCTCTACATTGGAGAGACCAAACAGCCACTTCACAAGCGCATGGCACAACACAGAAGAGCCACCTCCACAGGACAAGACTCAGCAGTCCATCTGCATCTTAAGGATAAAGGACACTCTTTCGAGGATGCCAATGTTCACATTTTGGACAGAGAGGGCAGATGGTTTGAAAGAGTGAAAGAAGCCATCTATGTCCACTGTGAGCGACCATCTTTGAACAGAGGCGGGGGTTTACGACACCAACTCTCTGCCATCTATAATCCAGTTTTGAGATCCCTTCCCAGACGCCTTAACGCCCACTCACATCACATCCTGGGCCATCTGACCTCAGGAATTCGCATGATAAGGTGGGGCCAGGTTTCACAATGAACACACCCGAAACTCTGGCTGATTGGGACCCACACCCAGTTTCACACCTTGGCTCAGGCGATTAGAGGATCATCAGGGGGTCCTTTTGTCCCTCTGTGGGGGGTCACTCCCACTAGGTTTATATCTGGGACTCTCCACCATTTGACCTTAGAACTGAAGAAGCTTCTCGGATGAGAGGTGAAACGTCTTCAAGCAACTTAAACAAGTCCAGACGCTTTTCTTTGCAAGCTCCTTTGACTACGATGACCTGGATGACTCAGAACCTTCACAGACATATTATTATTGTTATTTAGGGCGATCGTGGCTCAAAAGTTGGCAGTTTGCCTTGTAATCAGAAGGTTGCTGGTTCGAGCCACGGCTCGGACACTCTCGGTCGTTGTGTCCTTGGGCAAGACACTTCACCTACCATCTACTGGTGATGGCCAGAGGGGAATTATAAAGTGGAATTGTAAAGCACTTTGATGGTCTCATAAAGCACTATATGAATGCAATCCATTATTATTTAAACCAACTGTATATTTCTGTACATTTAAGTATTATCATTAATATTGCCGCATTCATTGAGTGATACATCTCCTGTTGTCAGGCCTGCAGGTATCAGGCTTGTGATGTTCTCCTTTATCTCATAGTGGACTGTAAGGAAGAGGACTCCCTTACTATATTTATTTATATTATCTGTATAGCACTTTAGAGCACACCTTTCACTTTATTAAAAGCACCTTATCAGGCACTTTATTTAGCATGGCACTTTAAGCATGGATTTGCACACACAAGAAGTTTAAATATTTATTGACTATTTATTGGGAATTTTAAAATCAGTTGGTAGCCTTATTTCAGATCCGGCACAGCTGCTCCTCATCAAGGAATGTGGTGGTTGTCTGTCAGGAGAGAAGAATGGTGGTTGTGATCAAGGTTTACCAGTAAGGAAAACTAATGCAAATTTGTGTGTGAAATCTAGGGATAAAAGTGGTGCAAATAGGTGTTTGTAAGATAATGATTACTCACCTTTCTTGCCTGTGTCCTCTTCAAGGTGTTTGGGCAAATGTTTCCCCGGGGGTCCAGACACCATTTAAAGGTTCCGGGAGAGACCATTGGTAAAGAGAGTGTGGTGAATCTTTTTGTGCTTGGGTTTCTGGGTTTTTATAATATTGGGTTTGGTGTATCATTAAAGTGTGAAATATTTATTAATATGTAAATGTGAAAATGTATTTATGTATTTATTTATTCTTATTGATATATTGTATACTGTGGTGGAAGGTTGGGATTTAAGAATTTACCTGAGTGGAATAATGGTTAAGTCTGTGACAGCTGCACATATTTAAGGCTGCCAGTTGTCATTAGAGTGTGGATTTTTGTGCTGTGAAGAAGCTTGACAAATTAATTGTTGTAAGGAGAGCTGTATAGCAAATAAATGCTTTTTTTGTTCCACTACACTTGCCCTGAGCAGGATTCGAACCTGGCCCTTCTGGTACTGAAAGCAGGTACTCATCTCACTGCACCAAACTCTTTCTCACTACACTTGCCTTGGTCCATCTCACTGTGTTTCCAGCCGCTAAGGGCCGCACTGTTACATGGACAGAATTTATTTTTTGGAGTGGCACAAATAATTTATGTGGCATCAAATTTGATGCAGAACACCTGATTGTTCTGTAAGTAGTTTGAAATGCTTATTTTAAAAAACGCCTTGGCTGCATTTTTTGGTAAACAGCTGCAAAAAACTTTGGTTTTTTTGCATAACTCTTGCATAAGTAATTATATAGTTACTTTTTTGAAGAAGTAACTATATAATTAATTGCCCAGCATTGTATCATTATATACTGTATTTTGCAGACAGAGAGTTACAGGACTCTCTCCCAGACCACAGACTCATAATACAAGTCAGAGCTTTATAAAAAGAAAGAAAGTTGTGTTTACAAAATTGGAGTTCAAGTTATTTTTACTTCCAATAGTGTTAACATACTACACAGTTCATGAACAAGATTTTTTTTTAAATTTTCATTGTATGTGGGCTAAAGCACTTAATTAAAAGTAGTCTAACATAAATGTAAATGCTGTAATTTGATTATTTTAATAAACCATGTAACTTGGATGGATTCGATGTTGGCGTGCCCAAAGTGCACACGTCTGCTGTTGCTCACAGTGGTCCAAGGGACCACTCAGGGAGTTTGTGGGTTCGCTCAGACACATGAAAATTTAGAGGGAACATTGGTGTCGAGTATTGTTATAAGAATTCCCCCCCTTAATAAAACCTGTCTGGTCAACATCCACAATAGAGCACATTACTTTTTCTAGCCTAAGAGCCAGTGTCTTTGAAAGTATTTTATTATCAACACCAAGAAGGCTAATAGGCCTGTAAGATGAGCATGACTCCGGATTTTTATCTTTTTTAGCTATCAATGTTATATTAGCCTGGTACATAGATTCTGGGAGTTTCGATTCTTCAAATGCTTTATTAAAAACCCTTAATAATAAACTATTTAACTTCACTTTCATTACCTTAAAAAATTCTACTGGGAAGCCATCTGCCCCAGGACATTTCCCTGACTGGAGTGCAGCTATAGCTTTATCCACCTCCATCAATGTTATGGGTGACTCCAGCAGGCTAACCTGATCTTCAGAGAGCTGAGGGAATACTAAGTCATTTAGGAAAAAGCCTGAGTTAAGCCTTGTTATGTCCATCTCAGACTGGTATAAATTTGTATAGAATTCTCTAAAGCAGTGGTCTCCAACCTTTTTTGCCCGACATTATTTTCACGGACCGGCCTTAAGGTGTCACGGATAAATACAACAAAATAAAACTAGTACCGGTACCGAAAAAAAGGAGATTTATTGATAACACACCTGAAAAGACCCAGGAAAACCAAGTTAACGATAAAAACGATAACAAAATAACGCTGAAAACCGATAAAAACCCTGAAAACCATACATTTCACACCTGAGCCTCAACTCTCGCAGCCCGGTACCAAACGACTCACGGACCGGTACTGGTCCGAGGCCCGGGGGTTGGGGACCGCTGCTCTAAAGCACTTATTAATCTGACTGTTTCCTACTTGCCTTTCACCATTCACATCCACAATAGCTGTGATAAAAGAACTTGATGGAGTATTCCATGCAAGACAAGCCAGAAAGCGGTTAGGCTTATTAGCTGATTCAAAAAGACGTTTTCTGGCAAAAAGGACATCTCTTTCAGCCTTTCGCATTATCAAATTATGCAAGGATGTCCTAGCAATATTAAGCTCACTTAATGTTTCAGCTGATTTTGTTCCCAACGTTTTTCTTTAGCGAGTAACTCTTAGTTCTTCTCCATGTTTGAGCAATGTTAATATTTAACTTTGAAGTACTTTATGGTCAAAAAGCTCTGTCAATATATACAATACTGCAACTCAGTTAAAGTACAGTAACAGTTTATAGGACTGGACTGGGGATCAGTGAAGCAAGGCTCAAAGATGCTTACCCTTGGTTTTAAAAGGCATATATATTCTGCTATTTATGTCATGACGCCTCCACAAATATGTATATTCTTGACTATAGATTTTTTTTTATCCCTCATTAAATAAGGGGTAAATAAATGTGATCAAATTAAACTGATCATATCAGCATATAGCCAAAATGCATACTCTGTGGAATGTATCTGGAATTTGAAATAATATGGAAGCAAAGGTGGGGGAATATTGTTAAATCATGCATGAGGCTGCTACAACTGTAGTTTGCCTTCACCAGTGTGTGAATGTGAGAGTGAATGAATAGTGGCATTGTAAAGCGCTTTGGGTGCCTTGAAAAGCGCTATATAAATCCAATCCATTATTATTATAAACAGTAATATTTGTCAAATTTGTGATTACTAACTACTGTTTAGGGGGCCCAAAGTTTCACAAATACCACAGCTACCGTAATGATTTGTTGCTTATTATTTAATCTTGAATTTAGCAGGTATGATGAGTCTCTTTGGCTTCCCCCAGAGCTTAATGAATGCTATATAATTTTAAATTCATCACTTGTTGTGAATTCTCCCACAGACAACAATGTCTCTCTGATTCCTCTTGTCAGTCATTAGTTACCATCATTCATACCAGAAGTATTACAGAAGTATTTTACATGCCACCATCAAAGTGCTGGGACTGTTAGTTCAAGGAGTGTGCGCTTATAATGGTAGAGAAGTTTGAGGAAGAACTGGCAGGGGATGGGGTGTGGAACCTGTGGCTATGTGTAACGGAGCAAAAGTGATTTTATTTCCACAGTGTCTTTTTTTTTTAAAGGAAGGAAACCTTCCTCCAAACGGACAGAGCAGTGGAGCCGCCAAGGGAAAGCACACAAATAAAATCTGTATAATTAAAATATAATTTATTATATTTAAATAGTTAAAAATGTAAAATGAATTAAAACAACCTTGGCCAAGGGGTAACACAATAAAAATCAATAAAACACAACATTAAAAGTCCAGTGGCATCCGCCACGATATAAAAGTCACAAAGAACTAAAAAAGTCCAGCGAAGTGATGTAAAAGGGAAACCCAGCAGAGTCCTCGCCTTCCTCCCCGCATTCCGCGTCCTGGTACGCTGAAGAAAGGGAGGGAGCAGCAGTCACTATTCTTTTCGGCAATTTTCATTCAATAAAAGGGGATAAGTCGAAGACTTACCCCGGGTGGGCAGAGCTCTCAACTCCGCCCGCCGCTTCTTTAAAACTGCAAATCGGCACCAGCTGTCTCGCCGCCTCTGCTCTCCCGCAGTGCACAAGCTGGGCTCTCGTTGCTACTGCCGTCCGCCTGTTCGCTCCGCGTCGCTGGTGCTGTCCGTCCTCCTCGAACGCCAAGCTCCAACCCTCTTATGTGTCACTCAGCACTCTGTAAATTACACTGCCTTTCCTCTCAGGTGTGTCCAATTAGTAAAAATGGGGAAAGGCGGAGTCTCTCCAGGACAATTTGACGGTATAACCAAAACATGCAATCTAAATAAAACACTGCACAAAATATAACCAGTACATGCAATATAAAAATATAAATAAGTACACTTCACATTAAAATACAGCACAGCAAAACAACATCCGTCCTTCCCTAGATGACATATGCATGCCACACACAGCAAGTGAACTGCTCCTATTTGGATTAAAACATCTTCCAGCCGTGTTCAGTTTCTGTAGAAAAATGCACATGAGTATTCAAGCTCTCAGTTGATATTACTCTTTCAGTGGATCAGATGCTTAAAATTACTTCATTCATGGATAAGAATTCAGAGTTAAACAGGTAAATAAACATAGCTCAAATCAGGGTTCATGCTATCAAGGCTAAGCAAGGCGAGGCTTTGCTCCTTATGCCTTGTGTTTTCTGTTTGCATCTAAAAAATTTGGAATGTCATCTCATTTTTTGGCAACACACTTAGCGTGTAAAGGCCTTTACATTTATAGTTCAACATTCAACATTTGCATCATAGACTAAACTACCTCTTCTTTCAGTGGGAACAAAGTCCCTTTTTCATACCCAGTCCTTCTTCCTGATATTGCTGTCATTCGGAACCGCTACATCGATCACTACGGCCGCCTTCTTCTGTTTGTCTACCACCACTATGTCCGGTTGGTTAGCCACCACCATTTTGTCCGTCTGTATCTGGAAGTCCCACAGGATCTCAGCTCGGTCATTCTCCACCACCCTTGGGGGCATCTCCCATTTTGACCTCGGGACTTCCAGGTTATACTCGGCACAGATGTTCCTGTACACTATGCCGGCCACTTGGTTATGGCGTTCCATGTATGCCTTGCCTGCTAGCATCTTGCACCCTGCTGTTATGTGCTGGATTGTCTCTGGGGCATCTTTACACAGCCTGCACCTGGGGTCTTGCCTGGTGTAATAGACCCCAGCCTCAATGGATCTTGTACTCAGAACTTGTTCTTGTGCTGCCATGCCATGAGATATATATACATATATATATATATATATATTAGGGGTGCAACGATACACAAAATTCACGATTCGGTTCGGTTCGATACTTTGGTGTCACGGTTCGATATTTTTCATTTATTAAAATTATAAATATACATTTTAACTCAAAAGTACAGTTTTTAAATTTAACCCTAACCCTTGTGCGTGTTTTTTATTTTGACAGAGAATACGCACCTGCGGACCACTTATGTGCAGCCCTGGTTATTTAGCTCATCATATCGCAGCCACAGAAATTATTTTGTCCATGAAACCATAAAGCTGCACTTTCTTTTTGCCTTATAGTCTGATTTGTCATAACTAGGGATGGATACCGGTGTGTTCTGACATAAACGGTAGTAACCAGACCGAAAAGCAGCACACATTTCGGTGCTTTATTTCGGTGCTTTTTTTTTCCTGAGCTGTGATACACTTCTAGCCAATAATTTTTACGTTTCCGAGAATAGTAGGCGGGCCCAGGTACGTACGTTCTTTTAGAGCAGAGCTACAGATTAAAAATGTCCAAGCCGAAGCGGTCAAAAGTCTGGCTGTACTTCACAGCAAAATATGCAAACTCCGCAGCCTGCAACAAGTGCTTTAAGCTGATACTGTGATACTGTGCAAAGGAGGTAACACCTCAAATCCGATGAAACACCTGGCGACGCATAGCGTTTTTTTTAAAAGCCCAGAAATGCGCCGTATTTGATAGCTTGCTGCGAGACCTCACACCGAGTGCATCTACTGTGGGTGGGTTGCCTGTTATGCAACATCCCCCAAAAACACGAAGAGGAGAGTCCTGGCCCCTAGCCCTGCCAGTGTAGCAGAAATGATGACGGATGATGATGGCAGCAGCAGCCGTTCTTTTCTGCGTGAGTAGCTAAATGTTGTTCGTGTGTAATTTACGTTGAGTAGGCTAACCACGTTATTACATTAATGCATGTAAGGTGAACTAGCAAACATCATCATAGCTACATGCAGCTGTCTTCTTGTTTGATGGCAGATACTCCCTTCACCCTGGCCAAAAAGGCTAAAATGACCAAAGAAAAAGTGGAAAACAGTTAAACATGAGAGGTTTTTGGACAAAGTTTGTGTTTTTTCCATTGATTAAGCACTGCTTCCAGCCAAGAGTGATACCATATATGCCCCATAGCTGCAGAAAAGGCTAACATTGTTATCTTTTTACAAAAAACAGCTGAACATGAGAGGTTTTTGGACCAATTTTGTGTTCTCCATTCTTTAAGCACCGGTTTGAGCACCGTTTGAGCACCGGCACCGTTTCAAAAGTACCGATTTGGCACCGGTATCAGATAAAACCTAAACGATACCCATCCCTAGTCATAACTTTTCCGTATTGTGGTAAGCTTTTCTTTGGCTGTCACTTCTTCACCCTGACCTGTCTTATTTGGCTCAGCAGAACTAAAATATATATCCTGCTGCTTTTACACACGCACTCACATAAGCTCAGCGATTCTCTGCATCCTCTTACATGTTTAAGCTGCGGGAGATTTCACTCGTCATGTTTGCATAGTAAGCTAACGATTGATAAGACGATGTCAGAGGAATTGGTGCGCAAATTATCATCACTCACCAATCAGTGCTGTCGCTCTCTATACACAGTTCGCACGATTGCAAAGTGAAAGCAAAAAACAAGCGCAAATTCAAACGCGACTTCAGTATGTCACATATTGACAGTGGCTCACCGATGCCAATGACATAATTACCCAGCTACATTTCCGAAAGAATGCAAAAGCATTGACATATATTTTTCCTACAATAGCCCGACGGGCAGGGAAGAGATAGATTTTGGTAGCCCAACTGGAAAAATCGCTAGCCCCGGGACATCGGGCTAGCGATATTGCGAGCCCTGTATCTGATTGAGCAATCACTCATCTTTGGAAAAGAGAGTTTATTACAGAGAAATGGCTCTTTCCAAAATAAAAGCTATACTATCCGCTTCTTCTGGGCTATATTCTCAGCAGCATATTAAACATATCAGGTCCCCATAAGGATAATCATGTGCTAACGGCTGTCCAAATGACTCGGGTAAAGTTTGTAGCATGCATGCTTGTTTTTGCACTAGGATGATGTAAATGTGCAGTCATATTCGTTGTGTTCCCACTAGTGCTTTCAGGTTAATCTCGTTGAAATGACCTTAACGCCACAACACGGCAAATCTCCGTTAACGAGCTACCCCTGATCGCCCCGTGCATGGGGCTAGACGGCCAACACGTTAACGAGCTAACTGCGCTAACACACTAGTTCCCACCCATGTAATTGAGCATTGCATGGCACATCCAACATACTGTTTTACTTTGGTCCATGACTGCTTACCTTCAGGGTCATACGTCACATGAAAACCAAAATAATTCCAAACGCCAGATCTGAATGAGGGTGGGGGAGGTTCAATTTGCCATGTTGCAAGGAGAGCTTAACTTCTGTCTCACTAGCTTGCCCTGCGCTCTTCCTTCTGACTATGCTGTCTGTGTTGAGCGCTCAGTGGATCTGCGCTCGACAGTGCAGCCTAGGCGGAGTAGTCGAACGCAGATTCACTGAGCGCTCCACACAGACAGCATCGTCAGAAGGAAAGTTGATAAAATAAATTACAAATGTTGTATTGTTCGATACATATGCGTACCGAACCGAAAGCACTGTATCGAACGGTTCAATATCGATACGAATATCGTTGCACCCCTAATAAATAAATAAATATATATATATATATATATATATATATATATATATTGTAAGGTGGTGCTTGTCCATGAAGACCTCTAAAAGTCAGAACCAGAATCTTAAGAATATTGGGAGGAAGACAGGACAAAGATGAAGAGAGCCAGAGATTAATAATAACTAATAATTGAATGTAGAAAGGTGTATAAACAAAGATGTTTAACAAAAATAAGAGTGTGTCATGGTCCTGGGTCATTTGACCTAGCGTTCCTGTTTTTTGGTAATTTTGTATTATGACCTATGTATATGTTCTCTTTGCTTGTCTTAAGTTTATTTGCCTAGTATATTATAGTGTTTGGTTATCCTGTTTTGAGTTTCTTATGGTCCCTGTTTAGTTCCTTGATTATTTTATTCCCTCTGCGTCTCCCTCTGTGCGTCTCTGTTTGTGTGTTTGTCTGAGTTCTTGTGCCTTGTTTTCCCTTTCCGGTTTATTCCATTTTTATCCAGTTTTCCCAGTCCGTCATGTCTAACTCGTCTCTTCTCTCTCTCTCCCTCATGCTCCTTTGTGTTGCTTCACTCCCTCTCGTCTGCCTCTCCTCCACTCCTGTGTCACATTCCCCAGTTTCCTGTTTTATTGTCTCGTATTTCCATGTTTCACGTATCTTGTTTTGCTTTCCCTGTGGTGTCATGTTAATTTGTGTCAGCTGTGTCCCCCGTGCTGTGTTCATGTTATTTTTCCCAGTTTTGTATCCCTTTTCCTTTCTCAGCAATAAAGCTGCATTTTGAGTTCACATTTCACCTAAGTGAGGTTCTTTATGCATTCTATTCAAGTGAACTCCTCAATTGTAACTACTTTCTTTTTACTGCTATCTTTTCAATAGCAGTAAATCATGATTACTGTGTAAAATATATGAGTGTCTTTTGTCCTCTCTCCCTCCTCACATCTCTAGCCAGTAGTGGCAGATGGCTGCCCTGCCTGAGACTGGTTATCCCGGGGCGTTCTTCTTGTTAAATGGAAGTTTTTCCTTCCCACCGTGACGGCATGAATAAAATTGAATGGAATTTAATGTATAGATTTTAAAATTAAATCATTCCTTGGAAATCACTCATTTCTTTGTTCTTTCACAGTAGTTATGAAAACCAGATGCACAAGTGGCTATCTTCCTGACAAACACATGGGTGGCTTAGAGTACTTTTAGATCATTACACATTTTTGAAGAGATTTTGAACGTCATCTGTCAATATGAGCTAGCAGGCTCTATTGAGAGCCATCAGAAGATAAAAAATGGCTATTCAAACTTTGCAAGAAAAACTGGGAGAAAAATGTAAGCAGTTTGAAACAAAAGCTATCCCAAAAGGAAGAAAGAAACAGATTTTAAACGGTCTTTATTATATCAAAGATTTTATTTTGATAGTCCAAAATATTTACAGGCAGTCATAAATCAAAACAAATGGTGGCCACAGGATAGTTAATTAGATATAGAAAAACTGTTATCATTCAGATTTAGCACACTTTGATTAAATTGTTACTGTAATGTCCAGACTGTGCTAATCACCAGGTCTCTCTGTGTGACAGAGGCAGCTGGACACATGTTATATATGTGATGTATGGGCTTTAACCCTTTCACGCATAGTGGTTACTTTAGTGGACAGATATTAAAAGGTTGTTTTCTTGTATTTGTGACAGTGTTGATGGTATACTAGCACATAAGCTACCACATTGGACACTGATGTGTCATTCATGTCACCCTGCCACCCACTGGTCAGTCAGTGTTGTCCACTTAAGTGGACATGTAAAAAACTCCTTGATAAAAAATGAAGATCCAAAATCCTTTTTTATGCCAAAAGATTAATAAAAATACTTGAGAAAAAAATCCTGATTGAGGTTGTAATAATTTATGCATGACAGGGTTAATTCTGAAACTGTCACACTTGTTGCGATCCCTGAAAACCATTTAAACTTGAATAGCTTTTGTATAATCTAGCAATTCTGTAATGTTGTGCAGGTGTTGCTGATATGATGAAAATCGAGTGTGCTCATTAACTTCAAAGCTATTTTTTGAATGTTCCGAATGAAAAGAGGGACAAACACCAAAGCCCTGCTGCCTGAGCCTGGGAGAGAATTTTGGTGACTAATAATACATAACAATGAGAATTTAAATAATGATAAATTTGAAAAATAGCAACTACTGTGCTCCAGTGCTTTTGCTTTGGTGCACCTAATTATGCGTTAAACTTAATTATGATTAAAGACTGTTGAGCATTTATACACAGAAAAGAGCTTAAAAACAGCTTGGCATACTAAAAAGCACAAATTATATACAATTTGTACACATGTGTATTCTTTTTCGTTCTTTTTTCATCATGTTCGTTAACACACCTGGAAACTTGAATTCAAACAAAGAGAGGAGTGCAGTGTACCTTACTTAAACACCACAACCACCACGAACATGTCAGTGCTTGGCTCACTTTTACAATCATTGTTACAACAATTCAGAGCATAAATGAAACTCAGGTTACTTCTTGCTGTACACCATTTATTTCAGAGCTACAGCCTATCTAATCTATGTAACATTGTGCTTCACATCAATGGGCAGGTGAGCTAATGAAAATAACACGCAGCTTGCAAAACCAGGTCTTTCACTGTCATAGACATTTGGGATCAAGACAAGCTGAAGGCAAAGTATTTTTTTTTCTTCTTTTACGTCACTTGATACAACACATTTTGCTACAGTCTCTGACGCATTTTTTTCTGTGTTATTGCTCTCCAAGGGGGCCATCAGGTGACTATCAATCAGGTGCTGCCTGCCTGAGTGTAATTAAAAGAAAGAACATTTATTACAGCATAAAAAATAAAATCTTGCTAGCTTTTTTAATATTTAAACAGAGGTGGGTCGAGTATCCAAAAATTGTACTCAAGTAAGAGTAGCATTACTTTAAAATATTATTACTCAAGTAAAAGTGAAATGTAATCGTCAAAAACGTTACTCAAGAGTAAAAAAGGACTTGGCGAAAAGACTACTCAAGTAGCGAGTAACTGTTTGAAATGTCCGATTTATTTTTTAAATAAATGCTATCAGACAAAGAAAAATTAATAAATATACAAATTTTAGTATTTTCAAAAGGAATATATGTAAAAACATCAACAAAATAAGGCACAACTATTTTAATTTCCAGATTTCAGTTTTAAAGCCTATTTAACCAATATCTACAGTAAATAATATAAATATATAAACAGTGCAAACAATTTCCAGTGCCAAGATATGCTGTAAACTTTATATTCATTTTTGCCTCAGAGAAAACATTAGAATGAGGCATCTTCAACATATGTACATACAAGGGATCTCAGTTTACCATAAGTTGTATGGGTGTGCATCTATTTCTGCATTTTTGCAGAAATAGATGCAAAAATGTGCCATTTCTTCACTCAATGAGGTGATGGTTAAGCTTCAGCAGCAGTTTGCTCTCAAGGTTCTTTCTGTGAAGCTGTAACTGTTTAGCAGTGAACAGGAGTCCTGCATCACTGAGAAGTCCTTCACAAGCTCCAGATGCAGGAAGAGCTGTATTGATTTTGATGGACAGCTTCTTGATGTGAGGAAAGCCATGCAATAGATCCACACCTCCAGTGAATGGACATGAAAGGTACCTCTCCAGCTTCCCTGCTTCTGGCTTTCCTAACCCCCAACAATATACTTTTCATGTTTGTACAATATAATATTTATATTGTACGAACGTGATAATATATTGTTCAAACGCGAAAGGTATATTGTTAGAACAATATACTTTTCATGTTATAACGTGATATAGCTCTGCTTTTCTTTTGCCTGGGTGGCAGCTCTACGCTTCCATATCCAAGGCTTTTCAATGTGGCCTCACAAAATTATCTCGACTACAACAACCATGAAAAGAGTTGGATGGACATTGCTGCTCAATCACAGGTGCCTGGTCAATGTTTTTCATTAGTAATTTAGCAAAGTTGATGGTGGTGGTGTGTGTGTGTGTGTCTGTAAGACAGAGAGAGGGAGAGCGAGAGACAGATTTTGTATGATAAGCTTCATGTTATCGACGCACAGTTTGAGCAATCAGGTTGCATCAGAGCATCAGGCCGTCTAGTGTGAGACCCTGCATGGTGACCTATGAACTTTTAACCCCTGAGATTTAATTGTACAGTTTGAGCAGGAGCTGAATAAAAAAATCGCAGTGTTTGCCAAGCTTAATACAGACTGTTTAAACTAAACAAGCTGCTGTTTCACATAATAAACCCTGTCACCCGCAGTATTGCCTTCTGTTTTAACAGTTAAAGCAGTAGAGACGAGCTGTTCGCATGTGCGTTGAACTCTAGCGTCATAACCAGGCTAGCTGTTAGCTTATAGCTCACGCTAGCTAACCAGCGTGCAGTTAAAAGGACAGCCGAAGCTGCACAAAACACCCACAAACTTCACAAACCTCACTACAACGTAGCGCCGAAAATATGACTCGCAGCTCGAGCTCGACACAGCTGCTGTAACATAAGACTGACATCCAGTTAACTACAGCTAAAAAGATATTTAGAGAAAACTTACCGTTTCCTCAGGTTACACGAGCTGAGTTTTTTCACGCTGAAAAGTTGGTTTGTTTTGGCTCTCACTGAAGACATAGCTGTTCTTTTGTACTGCTTTTAAACTAAACATTGTTTGTCTATGAGGCCAAGGCTGTCCATCCTCTTCAGCTCTAGCGTAGACGACTGGCTCTGCCATGTTATATTGTTTCTTCTTTCCGTGTGTCCACTACTTTCAGACGCTTGGGCCGCTCTGCCCGCCACAGTTTCAAACTGGTCATGTGACTGCATGGCCACATCTGATTGGTAAAAAAGTTACCGGAAACTCCACTGGCGGCGTGTTATCTAATGTGTTAAACTATTTATTTTTTTTAAAAAGTAACGAGTCAAATTTTGCAAATGTAGCGGAGTAAAAGTAACGTTTCTTCTTCACAAATGTACTCAAGTAAAAGTAAAAAGTATCGTGCAAAAAAAGGTACTTTAAAAGTACATTTTTTTCAAAAACTTACTCAAGTAAATTTAACGGAGTAAATGTAACTCGTTACTACCCACCTCTGTATTTAAATATAGTTGTATTAGCGAATTCATAAAGCATCTTATATTAATATACATGCACACCCTAAAAATTTAAAAGCAAGTTCTTTGCTATGTTGGCAAGTACACTTCAGTGTGATGTTTTGGAAAAGTCTTTAAGATATAGATAAAAAAAAAAAAATAGAAAGCTAAAGGGAGAAGCTGGTTTGCCTAAACATCAAGAGCAGGTGGATGTGAAACTGTCTGTCAAAAAGAAAAGGTCTGAGCATTTTTCTTTACCTGATTTGTGTTGTTCTGCAATTGTTCTTCTGGGTTTGAATCATTGGAAGCAGGAAAGCTGATGCGGTTCACAATTGGATAATCAAAGATAAGAGGGGTCAAAGTGGCAATCTTGGGTGTATACTTAAAAAATATTGTGTTGGCCGTAGATGGGGGGAAAGATGTAGAGTTAACTTGGGGCCCTGTTGTGTTGGCTTGGGCAGTGTTTGGTGATGATTGCTCTGTAGAAAATAATGAAGGCGAACTCGACTCTATTACAGCAGTGGATTTTGGAACCATTACTGTAGATGGTAAAGGGCTGAATGAGGGTGAGGGTGTGACAGAGCTGTTTACATTTTTGTTAGCAACAGTTCCTTTACTTTGGGAAGGAGTCCCATTTGTTGTTCCCTCAGGTGTACTCTGAAATGTTTCCAGTGAAGTGTTTTCTGTCATGGTTGATTGTGCTATATGTTGTATGGCCTGAGTTGGTGTTACTGAAGTAGTTGTCACAGATGCTGCAGATTTGGTAAATTCTTGTGTAAACTGATCAGTACTGCTACCTTCCTCCTTGGTTGCTGGTCTTGTTACAGATGTGGATGACACATTTGTGGATCCTGTGGCCAGTGGTTGAAGAGTTGTGCCTTCACCTGTATATGATGGTGTGTAGGTTGGTTTTGGGACATCTGTTGGCATTTCTTTTGATGATTTTAAAGTGGAAGTTTCTGTTTGCATGTTTGTTGTTTCATCGCCTGTACTTTGTTGTGATGCTGTGTTTCCTGATAAAGCTTTTTGATTTGATGTGATTGGAAACGATGTTGTGGTTAGGTTCGATGGTACAGTGCTATTTGTTGGTGTTGTGAATTCTGTTTCTGTGTATGATGTTGTCTGCCTTGTTGTAGTGATGCTTTCCTTTGTAGATGCTGTAGGCTCAGTTGTTGTTGCTGTAATAGACACTGTCGTTTGTGTTGATGTAAGGGCTGTTGTAGATGCATGTATATCAGTTGTGAGTGGACCAGACTGTTTGGGAGTTGTAATGGCCACTGTGTCCACAGATCCTGCAGTTTGGGTTTTCACCCCTGTTTTACTAGAACCATATGCACTGTTTGTTGGTGTTGTATGTCGGGTTGTTGTTGTTGAGCCATAGGTTTGATTCCCACCTGTGGATGGCTCTGTTGTAGATGATGCTGACGTTGACATCGGTGAAGCCGCTGATTTGGCTATCTCTGATGGTCTAGCTCCTGCTGAAGTTTCTGACTGTGTTGCCGGAGTTAAGATTGTTGATAAATCCTGTGATGTTGCAAGCGAAGCTGTTGTAGTTTGCGTTATTGTGTTGGTCACTGATTCACCATATGATGGTGTGGAAGCTTTACCATCTGTTGATCCAGCAGACTGATTTGAAGTTGTATACCATTCATTTGTTTTTGATGGGGCCGTTTCTGATGTGCTAGATCCTGTTAGAATAGCCGTACTTTTTGGTGATTCTGGTGTTCCCTCAGGTGTACTCTGAAATGTTTCCAGTGAAGTGTTTTCTGTCATGGTTGATTGTGCTATATGTTGTATGGCCTGAGTTGGTGTTACTGACGTAGTTGTCACAGATGCTGCAGATTTGGTAAATTCTTGTGTAAACTGATCAGTACTGCTACCTTCCTCCTTGGTTGCTGGTCTTGTTACAGATGTGGGTGACACATTTGTGGATGCTGTGGCCAGTGGTTGAAGAGTTGTGCCTTCACTTCTATATGATGGTGTGTAGGTTGGTTTTGGGACATCTGTTGGCATTTCTTTTGTTGATTTAAAAGTGGAAGTTTCTGTTTGCATGTTTGTTGTTTCATCGCCTGTACTTTGTTGTGATGCTGTGTTTCCTGATAAAGCTTTTTGATTTGATGTGATTGGAAACGATGTTGTGGTTAGGTTCGATGGTACTGTGCTATTTGTTGGTGTTGTGAATTCTGTTTCTGTGTATGATGTTGTCTGCCTTGTTGTAGTGATGCTTTCCTTTGTAGATGCTGTAGGCTCAGTTGTTGTTGCTGTAATAGACACTGTCGTTTGTGTTGATGTAAGGGCTGTTGTAGATGCATGTATATCAGTTGTGAGTGGACCAGACTGTTTGGGAGTTGTAATGGCCACTGTGTCCACAGATCCTGCAGTTTGGGTTTTCACCCCTGTTTTACTAGAACCATATGCACTGTTTGTTGGTGTTGTATGTCGGGTTGTTGTTGTTGAGCCATAGGTTTGATTCCCACCTGTGGATGGCTCTGTTGTAGATGATGCTGACGTTGACATCGGTGAAGCCGCTGATTTGGCTATCTCTGATGGTCTAGCTCCTGCTGAAGTTTCTGACTGTGTTGCCGGAGTTAAGATTGTTGATAAATCCTGTGATGTTGCAAGCGAAGCTGTTGTAGTTTGCGTTATTGTGTTGGTCACTGATTCACCATATGATGGTGTGGAAGCTTTACCATCTGTTGATCCAGCAGACTGATTTGAAGTTGTATACCATTCATTTGTTTCTGATGTGCTAGATCCTGTTAGAATAGCCGTACTTTTTGGTGATTCTGGTGTTCCCTCAGGTGTACTCTGAAATGTTTCCAGTGAAGTGTTTTCTGTCATGGTTGATTGTGCTATATGTTGTATGGCCTGAGTTGGTGTTACTGACGTAGTTGTCACAGATGCTGCAGATTTGGTAAATTCTTGTGTAAACTGATCAGTACTGCTACCTTCCTCCTTGGTTGCTGGTCTTGTTACAGATGTGGGTGACACATTTGTGGATGCTGTGGCCAGTGGTTGAAGAGTTGTGCCTTCACTTCTATATGATGGTGTGTAGGTTGGTTTTGGGACATCTGTTGGCATTTCTTTTGTTGATTTAAAAGTGGAAGTTTCTGTTTGCATGTTTGTTGTTTCATCGCCTGTACTTTGTTGTGATGCTGTGTTTCCTGATAAAGCTTTTTGATTTGATGTGATTGGAAACGATGTTGTGGTTAGGTTCGATGGTACAGTGCTATTTGTTGGTGTTGTGAATTCTGTTTCTGTGTATGATGTTGTCTGCCTTGTTGTAGTGATGCTTTCCTTTGTAGATGCTGTAGGCTCAGTTGTTGTTGCTGTAATAGACACTGTCGTTTGTGTTGATGTAAGGGCTGTTGTAGATGCATGTATATCAGTTGTGAGTGGACCAGACTGTTTGGGAGTTGTAATGGCCACTGTGTCCACAGATCCTGCAGTTTGGGTTTTCACCCCTGTTTTACTAGAACCATATGCACTGTTTGTTGGTGTTGTATGTCGGGTTGTTGTTGTTGAGCCATAGGTTTGATTCCCACCTGTGGATGGCTCTGTTGTAGATGATGCTGACGTTGACATCGGTGAAGCCGCTGATTTGGCTATCTCTGATGGTCTAGCTCCTGCTGAAGTTTCTGACTGTGTTGCCGGAGTTAAGATTGTTGATAAATCCTGTGATGTTGCAAGCGAAGCTGTTGTAGTTTGCGTTATTGTGTTGGTCACTGATTCACCATATGATGGTGTGGAAGCTTTACCATCTGTTGATCCAGCAGACTGATTTGAAGTTGTATACCATTCATTTGTTTTTGATGGGGCCGTTTCTGATGTGCTAGATCCTGTTAGAATAGCCGTACTTTTTGGTGATTCTGGTGTTCCCTCAGGTGTACTCTGAAATGTTTCCAGTGAAGTGTTTTCTGTCATGGTTGATTGTGCTATATGTTGTATGGCCTGAGTTGGTGTTACTGACGTAGTTGTCACAGATGCTGCAGATTTGGTAAATTCTTGTGTAAACTGATCAGTACTGCTACCTTCCTCCTTGGTTGCTGGTCTTGTTACAGATGTGGGTGACACATTTGTGGATGCTGTGGCCAGTGGTTGAAGAGTTGTGCCTTCACTTCTATATGATGGTGTGTAGGTTGGTTTTGGGACATCTGTTGGCATTTCTTTTGTTGATTTAAAAGTGGAAGTTTCTGTTTGCATGTTTGTTGTTTCATCGCCTGTACTTTGTTGTGATGCTGTGTTTCCTGATAAAGCTTTTTGATTTGATGTGATTGGAAACGATGTTGTGGTTAGGTTCGATGGTACAGTGCTATTTGTTGGTGTTGTGAATTCTGTTTCTGTGTATGATGTTGTCTGCCTTGTTGTGGTGATGCTTTCCTTTGTAGATGCTGTAGGCTCAGTTGTTGTTGCTGTAATAGACACTGTCGTTTGTGTTGATGTAAGGGCTGTTGTAGATGCATGTATATCAGTTGTGAGTGGACCAGACTGTTTGGGAGTTGTAATGGCCACTGTGTCCGCAGATCCTGCAGTTTGGGTTTTCACCCCTGTTGTACTAGAACCATATGCACTGTTTGTTGGTGTTGTATGTCGGGTTGTTGTTGTTGAGCCATAGGTTTGATTGCCACCTGTGGATTGCTCTGTTGTAGATGATGCTGACGTTGACATTGGTGAAGCCGCTGATTTGACTGTCTCTGATGGTCTAGCTCCTGCTGGAGTTTCTGACTGTGTTGCCGGAGTTAAGATTGTTGATAGAATTTCGTGTTCTGATACTGCTTGGCCTACGTTTGCATTTGGTGATTGGCTGATTTGGGTACGTTCATGACTATCAGTCAAGTGTGTAACGTTACCAGGGCTTATATTTTGAATTTCATTTTTTGATTTTGTAAGTTTATGCTTATTTGGTTCTGATGTTCTGTTTTCTCCTTGGATTTCCTCTGTTCTATTCAAGCTGGTTTTCGGAGTGGTTGTTGGAGTAAATGTATTTGCTTCTGTAGATGAAATCCTTGGTTTTGGTGTGGATGAATTATCACTTTTTAGCAGCTGTTCTTCATTTGCAAAAGCCTCATTTATCGATTTGTCCTGAATTATGTACAAAGCTGTGGAAGAGATGAAAACCAAACAGTTTTACATAAACTAATGTAGTATAACATGCTATAAGCAATAGCAAAAATTAAAACCTAAATCATTTTGCTGTGATGTGTACGGAAGAGGATTAGGGCCACTGGGGAAAAAAAAGAATTCTGACTTTAATCTCAGAATTCTGACTTTTTTCTCAGAATTCTGAGATTAAAGTCAGAATTCTTTTTTTTTTTTCCAGTGGCCCTAATCCTCTTCCGTAGATGTGAGTATATGTATCACAGTGCACTCAAAAAAAATGATTTGCCCTCATAAACCCAAAAAAATAATTTTGAGTAAAGTGCAGCCGAAAAATATCAAATCAAATGTTTACTGACTTAAATAATTAGTCGTTAAGGAACATTTGCTTGGTATAATCTGAATATATACCAGTCAAGTAAACTTCACTTAACCAGATAGGTTTAAATTGTTAACATTTTACATCTATTTTCTTCCCTTAATACTTGGGGCAAAACGTAGAGTACAACCTGGAGAGGTCGCCAGCCTAACTGAGGTCTAACTCAGAGAGACAGACAATCATTCGCACTCACATCAAGTGGTTCACCAATTAACCCAACCCCACTAACTTACATTTTTACACAATATGTAAAAAAGAAGAAAAAAAAAGAAAAAATAGATGAAAATTTTTACATGTACTCTAATGACTTTTGAGTGCATTGTCCTTTTAGCAAATTAATTAAACTCAAAATAAAAGTGAACAGGTGAGACAAGTCTGTAACCATAACTTTGCAAATGTATGTGATACATTTTTAAGGATTAAGGCTTTTGTCGCCCCATTATTATTCTAAAAGCCCTGGTGAAGACACTAGGACGTTTGTGATCATACTCCTGACATGAACTCTGAGGTGGTGACACAATTTTCCCCAGGATGTAATTTAGGTCACATTGTCACTCAAGTTTGGGTTCCAGCTGGTGGATGAGGGAAAGGGGAGGCAAGAGGAGGAGAGACCCGAGGCAGCCACCGGTCCGAGTGTCAGGTGAACTGAACATCAGGTAAGAAGTTATGACCTGCAGTCTATCTGGGATCAGATATAAACAAGTTTAGGTGTGGTTTATTTTCGTTGTGCTGACTTTTTACACTCAGTTAGAATAACTCGTACTGCATACTAGCCAGCGGTGCACATCGCAAATTAGCTCACATAGACACATTAGTTGTGCCGCTTCTTAATGACGGTATGTTCAACTCAATTCAATTTTATTTATATAGCGCCAAATCACAACAAAAGTCGCCTCAAGGCGCTTCATAGATAAAGAGAAAAACCCAACAATTATATGACCCCCTATGAGCAAGCACTTTGGCGACAGTGGGAAGGAAAAACTCCCTTTTAACAGGAAGAAACCTCTGGCAAAACCAGGCTCAGGGAGGGGCGTGGCCATCTGCTGCGACCGGTTGGGGTGAGAGAAGGAAGACAGGATAAAAGACATGCTGTGGAAGAGAGACAGAGGTTTATATCAGATATGATTCAATGCAGAGAGGTCTATTAACACATAGTGAGTGAGAAAGGTGACTGGAAAGGAAAAACTCAATGCATCATGGGAATCCCCGGCAGCCTACATCTATTGCAGCATAACTAAGGGAGGATCCAGGGTCACCTGGTCCAGCCCTAACTATATGCTTTAGCAAAAAGGAAAGTTTTAAGCCTAATCTTAAAAGTAGAGATAGTGTCTGTCTCCCGAATCCAAACTGGAAGCTGGTTCCACAGAAGAGGGGCCTGAAAACTGAAGGTTCTCCCTCCCATTCTACTTTTAAATACTCTAGGAACAACAAGTAGGCCTGCAGAGCGAGAGCGAAGTGCTCTAATAGGGTGATATGGTACTACAAGGTCATTAAGATAAGATGGGGCCTGATTATTTAAGACCTTGTATGTGAGGAGCAGGATTTTGAATTCAATTCTGGATTTAACAGGAAGCCAATGAAGGGAAGCCAAAACAGGAGAAATCTGCTCTCTCTTTCTAGTCCCTGTCAGTACTCTTGCTGCAGCATTTTGGATTAGCTGAAGGCTTTTCAGCAAGTTTTTTGGACATCCTGATAATAATGAATTACAGTAGTCCAGCCTGGAAGTAATAAATGCATGAACTAGTTTATAGAGCATCATTCTGAGACAGGATATTTCTAATTTTAGAGATGTTGCGCAAATGGAAGAAAGCAGTCTTACATATTTGTTTAATATGTGCGTTGAAGGACATGTCCTGGACAAAAATGACTCCAAGGATCCTCACGGTGTTACTGGAGGCCAAGGTAATGCCATCCAGAGTAAGAATCTGCTTAGATACCATATTTCTAAGATTTTCAGGGCCGAGTACAATAACCTCAGTTTTATCTGAATTAAGAAGCAGAAAGTTAGCGGCCATCCAGGTTTTTATGTCTTTAAGACATTCCTGCAGTTTAACTAATTGGTGTGTGTTATCTGGCTTCATGTGTCATGGTCCGGGTGAGTGCGGGGTTTTTCCACTCTGCTGGGCTCCACCTTCAGGCAGAGACTCCAATCAGCTTTCACACCAATCAAGTCACCAGTATATAAGGCCAGCACTCACAACAGACCTCTGCCAGATCTACTGCTAACTCACGTTAGTGCTAGGCTCCCAAGCCCTTGTGAGAGCCTCCTAAAAATTGCATTTCTCCTCACCGTGTTTTCTTTGTCATAGGACCCACCTGGCCGTCACGCTGAACTACACATATCTCCGCCTGGATGCTGGTTGCTTCCTTATCATCATAAGACTCCACCTGCCTGCCTCCCTGCCAGGTCCCTTGCTCCAAGTATATTCTGGACCCTCTCTGGAGACTCCTTGCATGACACTTTCACCTGCAACGCGTAAGCCTTAACCACCACAGTCTAATCCTTCGGCTATGATTCACTAGACTGCCACTGACTGCCTGTCTTTTGTCATTATAGTGACTGTGTACCTCCACCCAAGCCGCTGCCCCTTTGTCCATTCCCAGGATCCGTCTATGAAATCTTGCACCTAGTCATAGCACTCAGTCAGAGTTTCATGTTCATAGTTTGGCCTCATAGTTCTCAGTTCATAGCTTCCACAGCTCATAGCATTCAAAGTTTCCTGCTTTGTAATTTTACTAGGCACTATAAATAAAGCACTGTGTTCACGCCTGTTTTGCCTCCCTCTGTGTCTGCATTTGAGTCCACACCCACAGCCTGGCCCTCTCGGCCGTAACATCATGAATAGATAGAGCTGGGTGTCATCTGCATAGCAGTGAAAATGTATGCTATGTCTTCTAATGATGCTGCCTAAGGGAAGCATGTATAATGTAAACAGAATTGGTCCTAGCACTGAACCCTGTGGAACTCCATAATTAACCTCAGTGTGTGAAGAGGACTCTCCATTTACATGCACAAATTGGAGTCTATTAGATAGATATGATACAAACCACTGCAGTGCAGTACCTGTAATACCTACAGCATGTTCTAATCGCTCTAATAGGATATTATGGTCGACAGTATCGAATGCTGCACTGAGGTCTAGCAGGACAAGCACAGAGATGAGTCCACTGTCAGAGGCCATAAGAAGATCATTTGTAACCTTCACTAAAGCTGTTTCTGTGCTGTGATGAGCTCTGAAACCTGACTGAAACTCTTCAAATAAACCATTCCTCTGCAGATGATCAGTTAGCTGTTTGACAACTACTCTTTCAAGGATTTTTGATATGAAAGGAAGGTTGGAGATTGGCCTATAATTAGCTAAGACTGCTGGGTCTAGAGATGGCTTTTTGAGTAAAGGTTTAACTACAGCCAGCTTGAAGGCCTGTGGTACATAGCTGATTATTAGAGATAGGTTGATCGTATCAAAGAATTAATTAATGGCAGGACTTCTTTGAGCAGTTATGCAGGAATGGGGTCTAAAAGACACGTTGATGGTTTGGAGGAAGTAATTATTGAAGTTAACTCAGAAAGATCAATTAGAGAAAAAGAGTCTAACTTAACATCAATGGTACTAAGAGTAGCTGTAGATAATATTACATCTGTGGGATGATTACTGGTAATTTTTTCTCTAATGATAAAAATTTTATTTGTGAAGAAGTTCATGAAGTCATTACTAGTTAACGTTAAAGGGATGGTTGGCTCAAAAGAGCTCTGACTTTTTGTCAGCCTGGCTACAGTGCTGAAGAGAAACCTGGGGTTGTTCTTATTTTCTTCAATCAGTGATGAATAGTAAGATGTTCTGGCTTTGCGGAGGGCTTTCTTATAAAGCAGCAAACTATTTCTCCAGGCTAAATGATGATCCTCTGAATTTGTGACACGCCATTTCCTCTCCAGCTTACGAGTCATCTGCTTTAGGCTACGTGTTTGAGAATTATACCACGGAGTCAGGTACTTCTGATTAGAGACCTTAATTCTCACAGGAGCTACAGTGTCCAGAGTCGTACGTAGTGAGGAGGTAAAATTATTAACAAGATAATCGACCTCTGACATAATCGACCTCTGTCGTACGTGAGCTAACAACCCCAACTACCAGATTCATCTTGTAATTGGCTAAAAATAACTTAGCCTACCTGTGAGAGGGACGTGCTAGCTGGCAGTTTTTTCAAGTGATGTTGAAATTTCCACATTCCAACACTAAAAATGCGTCAGGAGCTGTACGCTCAGCACAGCGTCAGCACCGCAGAAATAAACGGATGCATCCGTAGACTCGAGGCAGAATTCACAATGTGTTTTCGGGACTTTCAGGTGTATGGACCAATGTTTGCTTTTCTAATCAAACCAGAAAGCTTTAATGAGCAGCTGGATTTGTCTCACATTAACAGGCTGAGAAAATGCCAGTTAATGCGACATTGAATTGCAGCTGATTGAACTGAAAACCTTGACTCTGTGGGGGTCAAAGTTTGCGGAACTATGAACGCAGCTGGAATCCACAGCTGTGCGTGTTCATGGAGCTTGTATTTTCACCTGCTGGACATCACTATCTCACAAGTTTAACTGTCTTCAGAACATTGCAGAGGCCTTATTGACAGTATTTGGTTCTACATATCTGTGTGAGCAGATTTTCTCTCACACGAAGAGTGTCCTTAGGTAGCCGTCTGAACACTGGACACTCGGAGACCTTTTTATCTGAGTGGGAGACCAGATATCACATTAACATGTGTATCTCTGTATTAACAAACATGCCATATTTGCCCAGTTTATTTTTCTTATTTTTCTTTATTGTTGTGAGGAGACCATAAATAGCATTTGCATTTTCTGTTGTACAGTTCATTTGCTGTTATGGAGTTCTTCTTATGGATAAAAAGTGTCTTTTTTTGTTTCAAAATAGCTGATAACTATGTGCTGATAGCTGCCAACATCTGCGAACAAAATATAATTCTATAAAGTGGCTCTATATAGTGTGTAACTGTTCATAAAGAGCGTTATTAAATGTATTGCTAATGCAATCATATGGCACATTGACTTCTGAGGAAATTTTAGAGGGCACTACTCATCAGAAAGGTTGCCGACCCCTGAACTAAAGGATGAATTCATTTATATTCGTTAATGGGTAAAATAAATAGTAAACCTCAGACGCTTGTATTGCCATCTTTGAACTAAACCTTCTATGGGGATTTTACATAATTGTTCACCAGTTTTCAGTATTGATTTGCTGTAATGACCAGTGTTCTCTGCAAAGTTCCATCAGCGTCGGGGTTTTCTCACCTTTAATGCCCATTTCAAATCCTCATACAACATTTTATTTTTTCAAGTTGTTATGTTAATTTGCTAACATAATTATAGATTTGTGCAGCATTGAAGCCCATAACATTCTAGCATAGAAAAAAGAAAGTTAGAGGGTTCTGGTTTAGTTGCCTGGTAGGTACCTGCATGTTTTCTAGATGCTGATAAAATAGATCTGATGTCTGGTGTGCTATTCTTGTATGGTTAATGGAAAAACTGAAAGCTGTGTTTAGACCCACCTGCCAGCAGGTTTAGAAACAGTGCATAGTTCATGGTAGCAGCTGATGCTTATCCAAGCATGAGGATGTACAACTGATACTACTGCAAACACAAAGAGAAAACAAATTCAGTTCATTTTTCCTCTAGAATTTGTAGTGAAAAGCTTCATTCCATCAGAAGAATCTTTGACATCATGTTCAAGTTCAAGTTATTTTACTATGTGCTGTGCATAATGCACATTCTTATGTCCACTGATAAATATAAAAAGCAAGACTTTAAAGGAAAAGATCTGATAAATGAATCGGGTAATAAAGTCAAAGTGAATCTATATGTACATATACAGTGGGGCAAAAAAGTATTTAGTCAGCCACCGATTGTGCAAGTTCCCCCACTTAAAATGATGACAGAGGTCAGTAATTTGCACCAGAGGTACACTCCAACTGTGAGAGACAGAATGTGGAAAAAAAAATCCATGAATTCACATGGTAGGATTTGTAAAGAATTTATTCGTAAATCAGGGTGGAAAATAAGTATTTGGTCACCTCAAACAAGGAAAATCTCTGGCTCTCACAGACCTGTAACATCTTCTGTAAGAAGCTTTTCTGTCCCCCACTCGTTACCTGTATGAATGGCACCTGTTTGAACTCATCATCTGTATAAAAGACACCTGTCCACAGCCTCAAACAGTCAGACTCCAAACTCCGCCATGGCCAAGACCAAAGAGCTTTCGAAGGACACCAGGAAAAGTATTGTAGACCTGCACCAGACTGGGAAGAGTGAATCTACAATAGGCAAGCAGCTTGGTGTGAAAAAATCAACTGTGGGAGCAATCATCAGAAAATGGAAGACATACAAGACCACTGATAATCTCCCTCGATCTGGGGCTCCACGCAAGATCTCATCCCGTGGGGTCAAAATGATCATGAGAACGGTGAGCAAAGATCCCAGAACCACACGGGGGGACCTGGTGAATGACCTGCAGAGAGCTGGGACCAAAGTAACAAAGGTCACCATCAGTAACACACTACAACGGCAGGGAATCAAATCCCGCAGTGCCAGACGTGTTCCGCTGCTGAAGCCAGTGCATGTCCAGGCCCGTCTGAAGTTTGCCAGAGAGCACATGGATGATACAGCAGAGGATTGGGAGAATGTCATGTGGTCAGATGAAACCAAAGTAGAACTTTTTGGTATAAACTCAACTCGTCGTGTTTGGAGGAAGAAGAATACTGAGTTGCATCCCAAGAACACCATACCTACTGTGAAGCATGGGGGTGGAAACATCATGCTATGGGGCTGTTTTTCTGCCAAGGGGACAGGACGACTGATCCGTGTTAAGGACAGAATGAATGGGGCCATGTATCGTGAGATTTTGAGCCAAAACCTCCTTCCATCAGTGAGAACTTTGAAGATGAAACGAGGCTGGGTCTTCCAACATGACAATGATCCAAAACACACCGCCCGGGCAACAAAGGAGTGGCTCCGTAAGAAGCATTTGAAAGTCCTGGAGTGGCCTAGCCAGTCTCCAGACCTCAACCCCATAGAAAATCTGTGGCGGGAGTTGAAAGTCCGTGTTGCTCGGCGACAGCCCCAAAACATCACTGCTCTCGAGAAGATCTGCATGGAGGAATGGGCCAAAATACCAGCTACTGTGTGTGCAAACCTGGTAAAGACCTATAGTAAACGTTTGACCTCTGTTATTGCCAACAAAGGTTATGTTACAAAGTATTGAGTTGTATTTTTGTTATTGACCAAATACTTATTTTCCACCCTGATTTACGAATAAATTCTTTACAAATCCTACCATGTGGATTCATGGATATTTTTTTTTTTCACATTCTGTCTCTCACAGTTGAAGTGTACCTCTGGTGCAAATTACTGACCTCTGTCATCATTTTAAGTGGGGGAACTTGCACACTCGGTGGCTGACTAAATACTTTTTTGCCCCACTGTATGTGCATAAAATATACATTACAAGGTGTAGTATTTTCCTCCAGTAGACAAACCAAAAACATCTTTTTATGTTGTTTGTGTTATTGTAAATTTAAGGTTGTACATTAAGTTGTACTTGTTTTACTGGACAAACATGAGGACTTTTGCATTAAATGTTGCCCTTTAGTACAAATGATTGTCAACAAAATTTAATACTATGAATGTGGGAAATAATACTGCTTTACCACCAGACTCTCCGCACCTAAAAGGCATGTATATTATGGATAATGCATATACATATATATATGTGTGTGTGTGCATACACATGGGGAATACTTTTATATACAGGTAAACAGCTATAGTAAAAATGTAGGTTTTCAGGAAACTCTGTAAGTATTTGGAGCAAAGGTGTTTTTACAACCAATCAACATATTACCTTAACAAAAAAACTGGTCAAATCATAGAATATTGTCTGAACCTCTGATTAGTGTCTTAAACATGTGCACTTTTCTTCCCGCTATTCCCCCCCTTTCCTTCTGATTCTAGAGAATCACAGTCTTAAAAAGATGTAATAATTAAGAGTTTAACGGTGGCCAGATCTAACTTGGACACATTCCTGAACCAACGTGAAACAGACAGAGGAAGAAGTTCAAATATGGCAAGTTGGGAAGACCCAAGGTTGGGAGTCATAAAATCTAAAAATCATACTCACCTTTCAACACCACTGATACTTAATCTAGTGCAAATCTTCAGTTCACCATCAAGCGTAAATAAGATTAAAAAAGAAATAAAAGATGAACTGTGTAGAGTCACTTTCTGAAACCAGTTGTTCCTGCTTCATACACCTGTGAGTGTGGCATCTCACAGCCGTTACAATGTAAACAGGTCAGATGCAAATCAGTGACTACTGTGACTGCTGTAAATTTAAGGAAGTGGTTTACAAAGAAGGAATATATGACTAGTGCAAATGTTTTATTTCAAATAATTAAACTTCTATGAGTTTGTCACCTGAGCAGTTGCTTTCCATTGGAAAAAATGACAAAACATGATGGACTTCTTTCTCGATTGTAACTAAAAATGTTTCCTCATCTTTTCTGATCATCAGTGATACCTGGGATCCTGTTCAACAAGTTTTTCTGTCTCACTATGACGCAGAAGTCTGGCCCCTGCACAAAAAAATCTCCATGAATTTCTTTAACACTGTTTAGACACACCCAACACAGACGAACGGAGTAAAGATCATGGCTGATAACTGATCATTTTTTATACCAGAGCTTGATTGTGCGTTAGTAACTAAAGAACTATGTTTTGCACCTGAGCAAAATCTCTTATAATTGTTATAATTTGATTACTGAGAGTATCTAATTTCCAAAAGTAGCAGCCAGTTATTTACCTGTGTTCTTGTGTGTGCAGCCACATTTTAAACAGGGCTCTCTGAGAAGATCGAAGGTAACAAATGTGTCAATTTGTTTCTTGTTAAGATTTAGTATAAATGTTCTTTGAAAATAGCAAAACACATAAAATGAAAACTATGCAGCACAATAAAATATACACTACATGAAATACAACAAAAAAATACACGAGAACAAGAGAAAAAGATTACAAATGAGACACGGTACACTGAAAAAAATCTACACTACAAACCTAACTTTTATATTTCAATTTTACTTTATTTTTTAATTTTACTGTGTTTCAGGTTTATGTGGTCGTACTGTACTCACTTATGTGCTCACAGACATACATTTTTTAACTGCACTTTACAATGACATAGGCAAATATGTAATACAGTTTTTATTCATTTTTTAGCACTAAATCACAACAGCAGTCACCTCAATGTTCTTTATATTGTATATTGAAAACCATCAACAAACGAGCAGTCCCCTGTGAGCAAGCACTTGGGGAGGGTGAGAAGGAAAAACTCTCTTTTAGCTGAAAGAAACTTTTGTCAGAACGAGGCTCAGGGAGGGGCAGCTATCTGCCCCAATTGGTTGGGGTGAGGGTAAGGAGACAAGACAAAGACACACTGTAGACGTGTGTCTTTGTCTTAGATAATGATTAGATATAATTGTTTTATAAGCTGTAGTTGTTTTAGAAGTAATGTAGGCCGGGTTTAATACTTAACATCTCAATTTTTACTGATTTCACTAGAAATTGCACGTATGTTGTCACTGTCAAATTGAGTACACAATATTAAAACGAGTCAAGTGAATAACACTCTTAACAAATGAAATGGCAAGCAGATTATCTGCTGAGAGGCACACCTGCTGCAGGCCTTTCTGACTCTGTGGTGCACTTTGCACTTTCTTTGGAATAGTCTGCTAGGGCAGCTGCTTCTAAAAGGATGACAGAAAATAAATAATCAACACTGTGCACCCTAGAACCAGGGCAGTATTAAATACGGTGTCCTCCTTGTTAGAGGAGGATGCCTGTATAGGACACTGAGTAAAAACTGAGCAGCTCCTTCAATAACGGGCTGCTTCACAAAAACGCACAGCTTAGGTCCGGCTCCATGAGCACCACTGCTCCCATTTGTCCACACAGACAGGATTGAAATATGTCACTGATGTGCAGTTTTATTGTTGTGTAACGTCACATGTCGTCAAATGTATTTACACTTCTGTTCTTTCAACTATAACATGCATTTTCTCCATTACTGCATTTTGAACAACCCAAGTCATCTACTGCCAACATCCCCTAAGCATGTTATGTCCATGCTTTAAAGACTCAAAGCTGTTTTTACTGAACACGGTTCTAGATAGGTGATAATATGGATAATCAGTGTATAATAAACCAATTTATGCATATTATTAGATATCTAAGTGAGTTTGGGGTTTCTACAAAGTTCATATGAAACATGGTTTGTTGGAAAGTTATGAAATTTTAAAAAATCACTTCTGTGCCAAGTTTCATCAACTGACTGCAGTCAGATGTTCCTCTGTGTTCAAACCTGTTAAACAAGCAACTTCACATTTCTTGTAGTTGGTTGCAACATAACCAAGCCAATTATGGTAACTGACTAAAACAAAGGACAGTTGTAATAAAACAAGGAACTTTCTGCATTTTCCCAGCCACTCCTCTCACATGGCTGTGCCACAGCTAATAATAACACATTTCTCACGTATTTGTTTGTGGAGCGGATCCTTTCTTTATCATTTCATCCACCATGCAGAAAATATCATGAATTATGATCAGTGACACAGTCACACCTACCTTTATCAAGTTTTTCATACAAACTGCGTGATATGTGAAAGCTACTTGTTCATTGTTTAGGGTTCAGCTAAAGCCGCTTTAGCCTGCTATAAAAAAAAAAGAATTTAAAAAAATATATCTTTTTAATTCATTTTTTAAATATAACTGTCTATTATTTAGTTATTAGGGAATACACAATGTAACCCAAATAATAAAAGATAATGAGTTATAAAATATTCATAAAATACAATATATGGTTAACTGATGTATTTTGTGTTGTTGTTGTTGTTGTTGTTACACAACCCAAACTGTATGTTACATTCCAAAACTACCTTTCCCATACACGTCCGCCCTCATCAGTATGGAAGCCGGTCAGTCCAAAACTGACGTTGTCATACTGGCTCGTCTGCCGCTGTTACTCTTAAAGGAGACGTACCTCATTCGAGGGTACTCCCGGTCAAACAAATATGAGGTATGCTATAGCTTTAAGAACTAAATAATACTGGATATTTCTAAAATAATATGCGTCATTAAACTTATATATTTTAAATAATCTATTTTGCTATTTATGCAGTGGCACAAAAATTGATCGTTGGCCAGGCTAACGAAACTTGGGCTGGCTCTGGCCTTGTATGGTGGGCCTTCATTGTGAACGCTCATAAGTAACTAGACTTAAGTAATCACTAAAGTCGGTAAAGGCTATAACTGTAAGAGCGAAATGGAGTCTGGGAAAGGCGAGGTTTCAGGCACTGGTCCTGGAACTCGGACCGCAGAGTCGACAGCGGCCTCAAAACCATCCGCGGACTCGAGTGAGCCCTCCTGCGGTAGAGCCAGAAGCAAAAGGCGGACAAAAACATCCTTGTTCTTCCCGGACTCCGGTGAGACTCGTTCCGTCACCTCAGGCTCTGTGCGTGTGTTACGATCAAGGGAAGCTGGAGCTGGTACGACCTGCGAGTCCAGAAATATCACATGCAAGAAAAAAGCGACCAGTTCAGGGGACGCACGCAGTCGACCTGCAGGATCACGCACCAGAAACACACCTGTCATACAGTAAGTGCGTGCGCTGCTACTTTGATGGACGAAACTATTTGAAGAAGCTAGACACATCCTTGACAACAAGTTTGTTTACACCTCAGAAGTGTTATTTCGGTGGGACTTCTTAAAACTGTGTATTTACTGCATACAAAAAATAAATAAAATAAAACTAAACCTTTAAATGTGTTGATTCTTAACTTTCTTTCTTGCAGAAGTGCAATAAAGAAACCAACAGCCAGTCGGGGTAATGCACATATGTGAATCCCGTTCATCTGCAAGCAGTCATTTTACCTTTTACCACTTAACAAGTGTGTTATTAACCCATGTTCACATTTATTTCCCCAGCATCCACAAAAACAATTGGACCAAAGCTTCCCAAAACTAGAAAAGGTGGGGGGAAACCTTCAACCAGAGCCTCACACACATCAGCAGCAACATGCAAGCTCGAAGCTGAGTCAGGGGCGTTTTCATGTGGTAAGAGAAGACCCCTTGCATCCTTTTTGTTGTGCACTTGTTGAACTGTGTGAATATCTTGAAATGAAAGTGCAAGCAACTCAAAATAAACTGACAGACGTGTGTGGTTTTTTTCAGTGAGGGACACTGGTTCTGTGAAAGAAAGCAATGGCAGGTGAGTGATAACTTATCAAAAGCACATCAGAGGGAACGAGGGAGGATGTTACCAGCGGTACTGTGAAATTCAACATGTCCAGTGTCGTGTTAATGTCCCTATTAGCGTTGCAGATCCAGATGTGGCTCTCAAGGAGGACCTTGCATTAAGAGATGATCCAAATGACCTTGTCAAAACTGAGACAAAGACGTACGTCGATTATGCTACCTGATCACCGATCGTGCAATTTACTTCACATCAGATTAAGCACATTAGTGGTAAAATTTGCTCTTTTTTCTTTATTTTTCCCCTCTGTTTAGGAATAAATCAAAGCGCCACACAACATCACAACACAATGAATTCAAGAAAGAAGAGTCAGAGAAGGAGGAAGAAGATTGTGGCATTAAAAAGGAAGAAACCACCAGGAATGTAGCTCAGGGTCAAGATGGAGTCACTGGCACTGATCCTGAGCCAGTCAGGAAGTAAGTAGGAGATGATAGTAAACCAAAAGATAATAGAGGGGGGGTTTTGCCCATGTGAGAATTTTTGGCACCTTGTTTTGGTCCCAAAAAAAAAAAGAAAGTAAAGGAAAAATTACAAGAATTTATCAGCTGTGGTTCACTTACTAAGATATAGCATTTTTTACTTATCAAAAGGCCAATAAAGACAAATAAAGCACCCTGATTTCTGTCACATCAGTTAGCCGAGATATGAGTGTGAACACGCTTTTTAGTTCGTTTGCTTTATTTTTGCTTTTGTTTGTTTTTTAAATCAAACACCCAAGCACATGCCTTTTTGTGTGAGACTGTGTGATCTGAAATGAAGACTCTTTAGCTTTTAAGAAAGTTTGAGTTAAAGAAAGTCCCAGCAGTAGAACTACACACTGAGTAGGGGTCTGGGGGTCATCCGACATTACGAATTTGAGTGTCGGACAGTTTGGTTTAGATTTTTAGATTGTACAGCTTTTATAGAATTATTCTCAGTTTTGCTTATTCAATAGCTTATAGGGTAATGAGCTGTAGCCAATTTTGCTTCAGTTGTTTGGGGCAGTAACCCGTTTTAAGTGTGTTTCACATTTGGCTTAATATTCTGGATTGGATTTTAAACCAATCTGAGTTTCAAGGGTCGGATGGATTTCAATCTAAACATTCAAATCATATCACACACACAGGTTGTTTTATTTTGTTGTTGTTGTTGTTTTTTGTTTAGAAATGTGCATTGTTATTGAGGCTGACTAAAAGAGGGATTCGTTGAGATTAATTGACAATATAGCATATAGATTGTGTATTTTATTGTTGATTTAGTGACTGTGTGTATTGTATATTTTGAATTTATTATACACTTTGGTCAGCTGAGTTTGTTTTAATTGTGTTATCGAAATAAACTGACTTGACTAATATAACTAACTCATAACTGATGTAGATGTTAAGGGGTTGAAGAAAGCTCACTGACGTAGTTTCAGTGACCATGCCAGTGGAAAGCATTCTTTCCACAGCGAGTCACGTTGTAGGTTTTGGTTTCGTCTCTCTAGTTCTCATGTTCGTGAAAGTTAAACAACTCAAGAGTGGGATTGTTAACAGTAAAACGCATTACTGATTTTTATCATAGAAATCTGAATTCATTTAAAGCCAAATCTGAAATCTGTTTTGAATCTAAATCTCTCTTCTTCCTTTTTTCACTGTAGACGAGGTAAACGAGATGATAGATCCCCTCGGCAGCCAAAACGAAGGTAAAGTGTTCGTTATAACTCCCTAGTGCTTTTTTTTTGTTGATGTTGTTATTTTTTTTAAAAGAGCGTCCTTTTTAATTACTCTAGTCATTACAGTTCATAACATACCACCACACACATACATACCTAGGGGGGCAGGTGCATTACCCATAGGCTGGTGAGTGGGCCTGCTGCAGTGGCCCCATTCAAACTCTTGGGGGCACTGCAGATGGTGCGGTTGAGCCACTATGTCTGCTTGTGGGTCCTGGGGTGCATTGTTGTGGCTTCCCTCCCCCATTATCAAGTACATTTATGACAAAGACACAGGCATTCCTACACACTCTCGCTCTGTCTCTCACACACACACTGTAAGAGGATTGTTGATTTATATATCTGTGTATGTTCTAATTTGTGTGTTACAGGTGCTGTGTGTTTGTTTTTTTCTTCATCATACCCCCCTCCCCCTTCTTTGTAAAAAAATAATTTTTCCTTCCTGTCCTGCCTCATACATCATCATACTATACAACATATAAAGTAATAACTGAAGTAACACAAATATAAAATGAATAAGTAAACAGACAAAAGTTTCACATGAACAAGTAGAGCCTACAGAGATTCTGTATAGCTGTGTTTGCAAAAGCAAAATATGTTTGGCACCACAGTGCATTTAGATCATAATTCTGATTGCAAAAGCCGCCAGACAGGACGGGATTTTCTTTAAAGCCTTGTTGATTATACATTTCTTTTTTCCCATCTTCACAGGAAAAAGCCACCGGTGCAGTATGTCCGCTGTGAAATAGAGGGCTGCGGTACTGTTTTGGCCCACCCACGCTATCTACAGGTCTGCTGTCACCAGGGGAACTGAAATGGATCGATTACTCTGTGATGTTTGCCTTTTAACCAGTTTCATTTCTCCTCATCTCTCGATTTCAGCATCATATAAAGTACCAGCACTTGTTAAAAAAGAAGTACGTGTGTGATCACCCCTCATGTGGGCGCTTGTTTCGCCTGCAGAAGCAGCTGCTGCGCCACGCTAAACATCACACAGGTGATACAAAGATGTTTATACTCAATGCTGGTAACAATTTTCATTAGACTAGGAAAAAGATGTACCCACAAAGCAAAAAGATGTTTCATTTAAAACTCAATTACATTCTTTTTTTTTCCATACTTAGTGTTCTTGTCTTCTTCACATGTTTCTCTCAGATCAGAGGGACTACATCTGTGAGTATTGTGCTCGGGCCTTCAAGAGCTCCCATAATCTGGCTGTGCACAGGATGATCCACACAGGAGAGAAGCCAATACAGTGAGTTTATACATCTGATAATGTAACACAAGTAAACAAGGAAGAAATGAAATGAAAAACAAACAGTCACGTCTGAGTGTCTGACATAAGTTCCAGTAACAAAAGAAGGAAGCACGTCTTTTTCAAGAAAAATCTTGTATAACCCGACTGTGGGATCACATGTCTTAAAATTAGCTACAAGAATTTTTGGCAGACAAATGACATCAAGTGCCATCAAAGTCATCTATGTCATAGCACTCGCTAGTATAAACACGTCACACAAGTGTTTGTATTACACATGCAGAATATACTGCTGACTCGTTTCAGTTGAATGAAAACGTTTCAACTCCTCTTTACAAACAATGTATCAGCGGATGGGAGAGGTTGGATTATTATTGTTTCTTATTAGATAATGATTTAATCATTAGTGCGATAGCTTTTTTTCAGCTGATCATCTTAGTGATACAGTATTCATTTATTTAAACGTCACTCAAAAGGATTTTAATTTCTCCCTAAGGCTCCCTGAAACCCTTTTTCTTTTCTCAGCAGGGAACAGAGTGCAAAGTTTACTGGTACAGTGTGGTAAATAAAATTCTAGGAAAATTATACTTTATTTAGTTTTTTATTTTGTAGACGTAGACGTTTTAAGAAGGGTATCAATGTTTGGTGATTTAAAACCACATTGTACTGGCTGATATTTTTTCAGACACAAGATATAAACAGATTTTTGTAACATTTGTTATTGTCAGTTATTTGAGAGTCCTTAGTAAGATATAAGGGAAGGTGTAGAGTGGCCTCAGGTGGTGAAACTATGGTAAATGGCCTGTATTTATATAGCGCTTTACTAGTCCCTAAGGACCCCAAAGCGCTTTACATATCCAGTCATCCACCCATTCACACACTGGTGATGGCAAGCTACATTGTAGCCACAGCCGCCCTGGGGCGCACTGACAGAGGCGAGGCTGCCGGACACTGGCGCCACTGGGCCCTCTGACCACCACCAGTAGGCAATGGGTGAAGTGTCTCGCCCAAGGACACAACGACGGAGACTGTCCAAGCCGGGGCTCGAACCGGCAACCTTCCGATTACAAGGCGAACTCCCAACTCTTGAGCCACGATCGCCCCGGCTTGGTGAAACTATGCAACATCACTCACAGCATGGTTGAAGGTGTTTTTTCTTGTCTAATCTCTACTTCTTTAATTGTCTTTTATCGGTTGCTATAAACATGAGTATCGGTATGTTGGTCAATTTCACACATGATTTTTACCTTAAAGGTCATAGGTCAGGTTTGTATAAATTAGGGTTTATCTCGCATATTAAAAATGTTATGCATCCATCAAGGAGATTTTGGCCTCCCACCCAAAAACAAACAAACAAAAAATCAAATACAAATATAGGAATATATTAGAACAATTTTTAATTTTTCAAGTATGGTTCAATTGCTTAAACTTAAAATACATTTTGTTTAATCATATGGCCAAATGAACAAAAGAAATGTGTAGACCTGTGTTACTAAAGTTGCTTAACTCTGTCTTGGTTTTTTGCTGAGTCATTCCCAAAAGGAAGCACTCTTTATAAGGCAGTGTCAATGACAGTAACAATCAAACATTATGATTGTGACATTTCTTGTTTTTACATATTTTGCTGATACAAAATGTTGATCTTAAATGCTGATTTTTTTTAAATTGTAATAAAATCCATGCCTTTAAAAAAATGAACTGCTCTTCCTGTTCCACACAATAGTCCACATCCCAGCAAATAAATGACCTGTTTAACTTAATTCTCCAAAAAGAAATCTTTTCAGAAATTCAGAAGTACAACAAACTTTTCTTCTCGCTCATTCTCTGCAAGAGAAATCGAGGTCTTGCACACATTTCCATAAAGGTTCTCCAACCCTGTTCCAACAATACTTGTTTATACTTAAATTTGACATCTTTCCAGTGGAAGGTCTGAAATATTTTTCCTATTCACTCTGCAACATTTGGTCAGTGAGGGAATGTACTGGAATTTATTCTACTCTAATTTTAATTAAAATACATAAAACTTCTCTCACCGATTCAGGAAAAAAATCAACTAAAACTAAAGTGTCTTAAGTGAGGCTTGATCTCAGTGTGCGTTCAGACCTTAAGCTGTTTTTTGTCTCCATCTTGTGGCAGGTGTGAAATCTGCGGCTTCACCTGCCGTCAGAAGGCCTCCTTGAACTGGCACATGAAGAAGCATGACGCAGAAGCCTCCTACCAGTTCTCTTGCTCCATTTGTGGAAAAAAGTTTGAGAAAAAGGACTCTGTTGTTGCCCATAAAGCCAAGACCCACCCTGAGGTGCTCATAGCAGAAGCTTTAGCAGCCAACGGAGGAGAAGTAATAAGCACACCCACCCCAGTCCTCGAGACTCTTCCAGCAGTCATCCAGCCTGAGCAGCCTTCTGTCAGCCAGCAGAGTTGCTCAGTAATAAGCACTACCACCCCGGTCCTCGAGACAACTCCACTACTCACTAAGCCTGTGCAGCCGTCTGTTAGCCAGCAGAGCCACAAGGACCAAAAGAGTCAGGAGAGCCAGGAAGCGGCAAGCAGTGGGCTCACTCCACTGCAGCAGGTGGTGCTCCCAGTTGCTCCACAGTCTGAACAGGATGTATCTCAAGGACAGTTTCTCCAACTGCCCCGCATGGTGCAAGTTTCACATCAGCAGCAGGGCCCAACCTTGATGCACTTCTCCAGCACCAGCTACCCTCAGCTCATCCAGCTCTCCACTCTTCCAGTTAGTGCAGTCACATCCGTGGCTTGTGTGGAACCCCAGAGCACACTCCTCACCCTGAGCTCCGTCACCACCCTGGCCTCCACAGCATCTGTGGCTCCCCAGCAGGCCGTGCACTGGGGGAGGGAGGGGGACGTGGATGCGCAAATTTGCGGAGAGGGTGATCTGTGGGAAAGGGTGGTGGTGGCAGGGGGCGGACAGGATGTAGGGGAAATGATGTGGGGGGGTAACGCGGAGAGGAGGAAGGAAAATGAAGGCACTGTTTGGGAGAGGGAGGGAGAGCGGATGTCACAGTGTGCAGATGTAGGTGGAGACAGTTTGATCTAGATGTAAAGAGGGCGAAATGAACTGAAGGGCGACTTTATGTTTATGAAGGAAACGCACATTTTATTCCAATAAAACACTGAAACACTTGAAATGCATAGATGATGGATATTTAAAATAATAGAAGCTGTCTTTGTGATCTATATACAGTCACTTTCAGTACAGAGCTACTTTGTATCAGGGAGTTGTTTTTTTTTTAAATTAATACAATGGATTACATACTTTTTGACCACCTAATATTTTATAAATTTTGGAGTTTGTCATGTAATTTCGAGATCAAATGATTGTTGGTTATGCACAAGAAGATCACAGCTTATTTGTATTTCCCTGTAGTATTCCTGTTGTGTTGATGTGTGTCCTTTTGAATGGTGAACTAATGAGAATTACAAGGTGCAATTAATCCTCAAACTATAAAAAACAACCATACCTGATTTCAGTTTGGTTGCTTGTCCTTTTAAGGGCAAAACCTTACAAATCACTGTGAGGCTGAGCTTGGATCGCTCCTTGAAAGGCCCATTGTGACCATTTGTATTTGGAGAGTCTCAGGCATGGGGTTTGGACATTCATGGAGTTGTGCACCATAAATTCTTCCTACATGGGAAAAAAAGAAATCATCTGGAGGCATCTGAGGGAAAATATTCAGCTTAAACGACCTGAATAATACAGTCGTCACTCACCACCTTCATCTTTTTCTCATTTTAACACTATCTCGATACATAAATGCACAAGTTCAAGTGGTCTGAACAGGACTTCCAGGGACTGATGTCAAAGTGACAGGACCCCAGGAAGAGACCCGGCACTTCATAAGGATCTGATGAGGCTGATGTCAAAGCCAGCACATTTTGATTCCACCTTGTACTGATGTAACTGAGTTCAAATCTGTTAACATATGTCTCACTCCAGTCCTCGTGAGTTGAAATAGTAGGACAGTGGGTTATAAACACAAGGCCAGAATCGGCCTGGGAAAGACTCCGGTGTAGCTTTGGAAAATGTGAAGGAGTGCTTAGATTTGTAACTATTAACTCTTTCATCAGGTAAACAGCTGTTCCTATTAACAAAAATATCCCTCATTGCCATTCATTCTACACCAAAGTAATTAAGTAATAGAATTTTTTTTTACATTTCACAGTAAAAAAGTAAAAAGACTGGTGGAGTTTCCCTGATCTTGTTATTTGAGATCAAAGTGAACTGTATGTGGTCCACAATGTAAGCTGATGCTGTAGTGTATAAATGTTTCTGTTCTAGTGGCCCAGCCACTGTGACAGAGAGTTAGCGTGAACAACTCTGAAAACCACCTACGTTTGTTCTTCTCTTGCTCCTCTTCCTTCTCATATGTTGCAGTTTGTAAAGAAAAGATTTAAGTTGCTTTCTGTGCTTCATTATATTTCAGTAAACCAGGAGCATCACACTTGGGAAATAAACTGTTTTTCCAAATCTTCACGTTCTTCACAGGCAGCAGTATCATGTTAGGAAAATATGTTCCCTCTGAAATTAATTTGATAATTTTTGTGTGGTTTTATCAGACCACTGTAATATGATACAAATTATATAAACCTCTGTATGTTGCTAATATTAAACATACAAGATAAGTTCAGAATGTGTTCAGAATAATTATTAAAAATAAATCTGTTCTCAACTCTTTATGTGTCACATGTCATTGATGTGATATACTTCACATTTCTTTCTTCTCCTTAGCCTCTCTTGTCTGGCAGTCTTTGCAGAAGTGTGATCTTAATGCACTGTTTTGTGATATTTACATGACAAAATTGTAATATAAATATGGCACTTTAAAGCACTAATTCAACCTCTGGACAGTTGGGCTCTAATGCGCCTGGTCTTTAAAGGAATAAAATGCAAATGAGAATCAAGTTGTATATAGAAAGATAGTATAAATACAAAACTAGGAAAGATTGCTAAGAGTCTGTGTTGCTAGGTTGCTCAGGGATCGGGCACACTTTTGAAGTGCAGCCACAACTTCCTGATTGGATTGAGAACCAGGCTAGAAAATATATCTTCTCTCCAGTCGTAGTTCTCCTGTGGATATAGAGTATCCTCCAGGATCTGACCAAAGAACCCTCTTCCAATTAACTTCAGAGTCTCCGACATCCCTTTGAATGAATTCCAGGCAAGATTTCATGCAAGCTTTTTTCAGTTTTCTCTTTATCACTCTCCCATCCTGGCAGACAGTTCTAATATGTACACTCTTTCCCATCAGATCCACTGAAGCTCTTTCAGTGTGTCACAGGTGTATTGGTGGCCTCTCTTATTTAGTTTGTGAGTGATGGCCAGATCTATGCAGCTTTAGACTAAGTGATATACTTCTTCCATTTCTTAAAGATGGATTTAACTGAACTCTGTGGGATGTCCAGTGAACTGGAAATCTTTTTGCAGCCATCTCTTGACTTCTGTGAGTTGCTTGGAGTCAATTGTAGCAGGAATACTGATGAACCAGAGACAAAATGTTTTCACTACATGTCAAGTCAAAGTAAACTTTATTGTCATCTCTGCTATATACAGTTCAGTATATAGAGAGACGAGATGACGAGGCTCCATTTCCATACATTGCAAAAGAACAACAATAAATATAGCAAGAGTAAGAATAAGAAGAATAAATATATATACACTTTGAGACTGAGGTAAGGGGAGCAAATATACACTTTGGGGTAAAGGGGTTAATAACAGTCTAAAATTTACAATTGAGATTTAAAGTGACTTTGAAGTGGTTTAAAATGACCAACATAGCAACTTTACGGTTTACAGTGTGAATACACATCAACTGTAGTCAGGTGGTCACCGTTTCACTAATTGTGACACTTCTGGAATCAATTAGATGTACCTCTGTTGAATTGATTGTTAATTTAAAAGATTCTCAAAGTCAGAATTTCTTCCCCACTTTAAGGCGCTCCTTCTTGGTATGGCTTCTTCCTTGCTAGTGCTTCCCCTGGTGGACACATTGTGCAATACATTTTATTTATGTTCATTTTCATTTCTGTTTTAACAAATAATTTTATGCATTGATACCTAGAGACTAGCAGAGTAGAGCATTGGCTTAGCATATTATAGTGAAAACTTGGGGTGTTCTTTTTATGATAATTTCTAACTGCTTAAGTATATTCTTCTGACTCTATTGGAGTAGTTTTTTGCTCAGAGGTATGAGCTGTCACACAGGTCAGAAATCTTTAAATCATCCATCCAGGTGGTCGTAGGAATAGGAATATCTATATTTTAAAGGGTTTTGCTCATTAGCAAATGTATTCAAGCACTTTGCAACTTGTCCTTTTAATGTGTGCCTTTCTCTTGTTTTGTATATATTACTCTTGTTTGTTATTTATTCGTGTTGTCTTACTATTTATATGTCCTGTACAGTTTGTGTGGAGTACCCACAATGTTGTTGTACATGTACAATGACGATAAAGAGCTATTCTATTCTATTCTATTCTGCATATTTCTGGCTTTCTTCTGATCTCTGTCAGATTAGTTTTGAATGAATTTTCATTTGAAAAATAAAATGAAATAAAATAAATAATTTACTTACACTGGGTCTTAGGTCAACCTCTCAGTTAACTTAGAGCCTGAAATTAGCGTTCTTTCCTTTTAAGGCCCACTCCCTTTAAGCCAACGTTCTCCTGATAGGCTATCCCTTACAAACAGAAGGTTTCAATACTAGGTGGGTGGGGCCTCTGTGCTCACAGCCAAAGCTGTGTGTCTCAGATATTAGATGTTAGGCATATCCACTCTTTTTGACATCATACTGTGTTTAGTGCAGTCTGTAGCCAGAGATTTTCATACCCTGACTTCATTGTTTAACTCTGGTTGTGTTTAATATGTTCATCAACCACCGTCACAGTGAAAGAAAATGGGAAATAGGTGCAGCGATTTATTGAAATATCCAAATGTGCATGGTAATACAGCATATACAGCTAGGTCAATATATATTTGGACACTGCCTCAAGTTTTGTTTTGTTTTGTTATCTGTTTACTGAAACATATTCCAATTATAATTCTATGATGGACATGGACATATTGTGTAGAATGTCAGCTTTCATTTGAATTGGATGAAGGGTTTAGAAGTTTCAGCTCCTTAACATGTGCCACCCTCTTTCGAAAGGGACCAAAAGTAAGTGGACATTGACTCAAAGGCTATTTAATGGGCAGGTGTGGGTAAATCCTTCATTATGTCATTATCAATTAGGCAGATAAAAGGCCTGGACTTGATCTGAGGTGACTGTGTAGTGTTTGCATTTCGAAGATTGTCCAACATGCAGTCAAAGGAGCTCTCCGTGCAAGTAAAACAAGACATCCTTAAGCTGTGAAAACAGAAAAAGTAAACAAAAACATGTGTTAAAACTGTGTTATCTTTGGCATTTTTTGTCACTTCAAGAAATTAGGGGAAATTTTGCAATTTAAAACTGGTCCTCTGCTAAGTTTTCTGTCACGTGTAGACACAACACTGGTTCATCCCTTTGAGTTAGGTGCGTTTATATGGTTGAATGATTAATAGGTCGGTGTAAATGGTTGAAAAAGCAAAAAACATTCCTCTGAAAATGGTCAGGCACAAGGACACAGCAGCTAATGTCCAAAGAAAAACTTTGACAGACCTACAGAAACCCTAAAAAACTATTATTTAAGACCACTTCAAAAATAAATCACAAGAAGTAAAATATAAAGAAATGAAGGGTAGCGCTAGACTTTTTGCACAAAGCTGTGTGTAGACACAAAATAAGGAAAATAAAATGGGTCCACGTTAAACATTAATTGAGATATACTTTCCCACACATCTCCAGCGCATTGCAAAATTAATTGTTAGCCTTGGCCTTTTAATAAAAACTATAAAAAATTAAACAAGCAATGCATTGAACAAAAATAAACTTTTCCATCGTTGTTTACAGCTGCTGGAGAGAAGGGGGGGGAAAGCTATTCCAATAAACAGAGTTTTTATTATGCGTGGAAGGGTGGGTGGGCCGCATGGTGACGTTTTCTGTACACCCCACCACACACACGCGCACAGACACGCACATCGTGGCTGGCGGAACCAATTACATCCCCTCTTGTTGGTGTACATGCCAAATGAGCACCCGCACAATCGGGCTCCACTGGCTGTCCCCCCGCGTGCATCTCCGGCTCGTGTTCGGACCGCAAAAGTATCCAGAAACAGCCACACGGCGTAGTTTCGCTGCCAGAGGGGAGGGGGACTGTTTCTGCTCCTGTCGGTCGGTCTGCGCCCCGCTCGCTGCTAGCCCACCTTTGACATAAACACGGCTGAGAGCAAATGGCAGAGCAGGAGGAGCAGCCGATAGCTGGCCGGTCGCTGACGGGACAAGCGGTGGCTCTTGCCCGGCTACTGCACCATGAGTGTACCAGTCTGCTCCGGCTATACGTGAGTGATCAGAGTAGCCACTCTTTCTGCTTAGCTCATGCGGGTCATTCTGTCTGGGACGCTCCCCTCCCAGTTATTTGGAGCTTTCTTTAAAGCCGTAGTGTTTCAGTATCCAGGCAGCTTGCTACCTGTCGCTTTTGGACTGTGTCTGTCTTTCACAGCAGGATTTAACGCTGACTAGTTTGTTTTTGGAGCAGATACTGGAGGGAGGGGGGTAATTACACTAAAAAATACCCTCCACCCCCACCACTCAATTTCTCAAGGGGAACCTAATGGATAGATTGTATTGGATTTTTTTTTCCCCTGCTGCCATCCATCCTTTTAGAAAAGCTCTTAACCGATCAGTTTAATCAATGGTTATCTCTTGGTCCCTGAAATAGACTTATACTAAAATGAGATTAAAGGGTGCAAGGTAAGTGACCTGTTTGCATCGGAGTGGGACAAATTTATATTTATTTATCTTTTCAGACGGAGAGGGAGACCTTCCTGTCCAGCTACACCCCAGATGGGAAGCGCCTCGTGTCCGCGTCCCCAGAATCTGAGGAGCCCAGCACGGAGGAGCAGGTGCACTTGCTGCACTCTGCTCTGCGACAGTGCCTCGGGCTGCTCCACCGTGTTATCCAGAAGGAAGAGGAGGAGTGGGGCAAGCTGGAGGATGAGTACGAGTCCATGAGGAAGAACGTGCGAGCCCGACTGGAACACTTGCTCTACAGCACCAAAAGTTTGGTGGAGACTGACGGCACCAACCTGGAGGTTACCCCTGATAATCAGTGTAATGAGGTAAATGAGGTGCCGTTTCGGGGGTTTTGTAGTTAGTCATGTCCTTGTGGCCTTTCCTCTATTATGGTGACACTCACAACTGTCCACAGCCCATAACACATTAAAAGTGGCGGTGGGCAATACGGCCTCAAAATATATCACAATATTTCAAGAACGTTTGGGAGATTTCTGACAATCTAGGGGAAAATACCGAAGAACGTTTTATTGATACTTGCAACCTAGCAGCATTTTTCACCCTTTTCCAGTGAGCTGACACACTTCCTTATTGTGAAGTGTGAATCTATGGAAACAGGTGCCAGCAGCAGTTGCATTATAGTGCAATAGCAGTGACGAAGGACAGGAAAATGTGAGCTCAGAAGTAGCTTAGGTAGAGTTTTCCCCGGAAATTTTAACTAATGTATAAAATAACTTCTTCACACTGAGATCCAGTGTGAACCCTCTGCTCCCTCTAACTCTGCAGGAGCAGCACAGTATCATCACATAATAACACTGAAAATATATGCTTTGCCTGGGATGTTGTATCTCAGCTCAAGCTTTTTAACCAGCTGCTTAAATCCCTCCTTCACCGCCGTGTAACCGCATCAGTAATTTCCATCCACTGTCTGCTCTTCCTGACGCATCGAGTGCAGCTAGTGAGCGCTCCAGCGATGCTCGTGGAGTCATCTGATCGCTGTGTGGTGGCGCATCACCAGCTGATCATCTCTCCTCCTTCATTGCTTGGTAGTAATAGTGTGGTTTCTGTCTAATGTAGTGAACCAAGCTTGTCATTTCCACCTTCAGTGGGAGCAGATGTTTTCTGTTTTGTTTGGGCTTGTTGCAGTAGCTCCCTTTTTAGGTACTAAATCATCATCACTGGAGGCTGACGCACAGCTCTCGGCGTCAGACATGCCCAGGTTTGTCTCCTTTATTTATATTTATACTCTAGGGAATGTAAATGGTGTCGGAATAGCAGTAAAGTCAGCAGTGATTTATTTTACATCACGTAAAAATTCATACAGATATCATCGCATGTGATATGGTTCGACACAACCCTGATTAAAAATTAAACTTTGTGGCATCATATAGACTAAAACCGTGCATGCAGCGCAGTATGCTGTAAAGGTTTATTATGATGTGTCTTTATGTCCCTGGCTTTCTCCATGTAACTGATTTCAACCCTTTGACATCAGGTTGACCAAGTAAACCCCCTGAAGTGGATAAAATTCAGTTTCAACACCTACATCTATGAGCTTAAATGCATTTATTTTAAAGTCATCACAAAATCTGACTAAGAACCCGAAAAAAAAAGTTTATTTTAGAGTAGCCAGGCTCTGACTTTACATTCTCATCAGATGGAAAACCTAAAATCTCAGCACGGTTGTGACTAAACCCTGTATTACATGAATTACAGCTTTTGTGTGAATGTGACTAACGCTGTTTACAGACAGTTCAAATCATTAGTTCAGGCCCTGAAATGTTCAAGAAAACCCTGGTTGTATTTGTCCTTTTACATCGACAACAGACTAAACGGATGGATATTTCTCCCACAGGTTGGTGGGGAACAAAATAGAGGGCTGTAGGTCACCCCAATAGAGCACTTCTCTCCCAGACTGCTGGCTTACTTGGTGTTACTAGAGTATTTAAAAGTAGAATGGGAGGCAGAGGCTTCAGCTTTCAGGCTCTTCTTCTGTTGAACCAGCTCCCAGTTTGGATTAGGAAGACAGAAACCCTCTGTACTTTTAAAATTCAAATTCAAATTTTTATTTGTCACGTACACAGTCATACACAGTACGATATGTAGTGAAATGCTTGGACAACTGCTCGTGACCTAAAGAAAACAAAAAAGGAAAAGGCTATGAATAAGATAGGAAATAAATATGAAAAATTAAAAAGGGTAAATTTAACTAGGAAGGAATAAAATATAAATTAAGGTTAAAAATGAAATAACTGTACAACACAAATTAGAATGAAGGGTAAATTTAACTGGGAAGAATAAGATAAAGATAAAATATATAAATTAAAGTTGAAAATAAAATAACTGTACAACAAAATACACAATATAGAACTATATAAGAATGTATGAAGAAATCTAAATATAAATAAATATATACACAATAACAGCAGCTGTACAAGTATTAACCGGAAATGAAGAATATAGTGACCAGTGTTGTGCAAAAACAATGTCCAGAAAGTCCAGTGTGTGTGTAAGAACCATATGTGTGGGTCAGTACTGTGGTGGTGTGATTGAGAGACCGTATCGCCTGCGGGAAGAAGCTCCTCCTCAGTCTCTCTGTGTTGGTCTTCAGGGAGCGGAATCGCTTTCCTGACCTCAACAGAGAGAGCAGTCTGTTGTTGGGATGGCTGAGGTCCTTCACGATCTTCCTGGCCTTGGTCCAGCACCGCCTGCTGTAGATTGAGTGCAGGTCAGGGAGCTCGGAGCGGACGGTGCGCTCAGCTGACCGCACAACCCTCTGTAGAGCTCGTCTGTCCTGCATGGTGCTGTTCCCGAACCAGGTTAAGATGTTTCCCGCCAGGATGCTCTCTATGGTGCACGAGTAAAAGTTCCTGAGCACCTTGGAGAGCAGTTGGAAGTCTCTCAAGCGTCTGAGGTGGTAGAGACGCTGTCGGGCCTTTTTCACCACGGTGTTGATGTGACAGGACCATGACAGGTCCTGCGTGATGTGAACTCCGAGGTATTTGAAGCTGTCCACTCTCTCCACTGGGCACTCGTTGATGACGGGGGTCTGGTAGTTCCTCTCCTGCTTAGTGCTGAAGTCCACTATCAGCTCCTTTGTCTTACTGACGTTTAGAAGGAGGTTGTTCCTCTGGCACCAGTTCTCCAGATTCCTAATCTCCTTCAGGTAGGCCGTCTCGTTGTTATCAGAGATCAGGCCCACCACGACGGTGTCGTCAGCAAACTTGATGATGGTGGTGGAGCTGGTAGTGGCCACACAGTCATATGTGTACAAAGAGTACAGCAGGGGGCTCAGAACACACCCCTGGGGGGCTCCAGTGCTGAGAAATTAGGCCTAAAACTTTCCTTTTTGATGAAGGATATAGTTAGGGCTGCATCAGGTGACCCTGAATCCTCCATTGCTGCTGCAAGCTTCCCATAATCCACTGTTTATTCTTTATTCACTTTTTTCCACACACTGTGGCTCTCTTCCACAGTGTGTCTCTGTCCTTTCTTCCTCCCCTCACATCCAGCAGATCCAGTCCCATGTGGTCCCAGCAGATAGCCGCTCCTCCCTGAGACTGGTTCTGCTAGAGGTTACTTCCTGTTAAAAGGGAGTTTTTCCTTCCCTTGGTTGCCAACTGCATGCTCATAGGGGATCGTCTGATTATTGAAGTCTTCACCTTACAATATAAACCACCTTAAAGTGACTCCTGTTGTGATTTGGCACTATATAAAACTGAATTGAAGCACCAAATATTTAATGTGAAGTCATCTGGTTGTTGATAACTTCAGATGTATGCTAATGGTACTTTGTAGCCATTGGATGTGTGATTTAAGTGCTTGTGTGTGAAATTGTCATTGTCAAATATAAAGGGCGGCATTAATTTTAATTAGTTATTTAGTAAACAATCCAAATGAGTTTCACCAAGTGTGGACATGTTCATTAGGCCAAAACAGTTTCTTAGCAGATTTTGAATGCAAGGGCTCACTCCTAATGAGAGACATCTATTGCTCTGTCTTGCTCTCTTCTGTGTAGGAAACCGACGGCTCTGGGGGAGTTTTCGGGTTCAAACTCTGGACCTACCAAGTGCTGCTGGAGCTGATCCACTGGTCTGATCATGCCGCGAAAACTCTCCATGTGTTGCACACGGAGAGAGAAGGAGCAGAGGAGGCCTAAATTCCCTAGTTAGAGTCGATCGGCATCTACGAACGAGCTTATTCAGCAGCCAGCTTTCCCCTTGATGTATTCCAAATTCAAAATTGTAAGGTGATGTGGAATATACTCTGTGAACACTCAAATAAAATCCCAGCTAAGCTCCTTTAGCCAAGTAAACAGCTTTTCTTAGGCATTACTATTTCCACAGCAAGCGCTAAAGAGCCCTCTGGTTTCCCACAGTTGTCGGTTCTTTGGACAAAAAAAAAGAGTGTGCAGACTTTACACTTGTGTAACCATCAGTTTGCTTTGTGCAGTGGCATTTAAGAGCGTTTGAAAGTGACTTTTTTGTGTATGCTGTGTATACCGTAATTTATTTTATTTAAGTAGATTTACTTTTGATGACTAACTACCTGCTGTTCTTAACACTCCAAAATCTGACTGCTAGACTAACACCATAAAAACACGACTGTTAAACTGTGACTGACATGCAGCTAAATATGTAGCCATTTACTAATTTAAACAGCTTTTTTTCATGTACCACGTTACTAACACATCTAACGTTTCCAAATTAGATTTCATGTTGTCGTGTATAGGCTGGCCGATCGGATGTTTATGGGGCTGGCACAGTCTGTGATGATCAAGTGTCATGTTTTGCTGCTTTGGTCGCCAGGTTCTCTCCTGTTGTTATACTTGAATTTGCTGCTACACTGTTCACAAGTTGGAACTATTAGACCAGTGGTTCTCAAACTTTTTTTTTTCTCTCCTGCCCTCGGATGGATATTTTACAGTAGAGCCGTACTGTCTGTTACCAAAACTATCAAACATTCTGAAACGCAGCGATTTCACTGTAGTCTAAAATGCCTGACACAGTATACGCTCACGCAGTGAATGAGCTGTGACTTGCACACTTGCCGGTATGGTGAATATCCGATGACCATGCTTTTCTTTTATGTCTGTGATGAATAACTGGATGTTTATTGAAGATTAAAAGCTCATCTTAATCTTTGTTTTTTGTTGGTATTGGTTCTACTTTGTCTTCTGGGTCGTGTCCTATGAACTCTGATGTCAAGTGTGTCGCTGTGGCATTGGATACAAGTTAATTCAAGCCACACTGTAAAAGATCAAATATCTATAATAAACATGGCTAGGGCATCAAGTCTGAGGCATGCAGACAGTATGATGAACTGCACTTAGGATTAGGTTTTTAGACAATTGCACATTTCGGTCTAATTTTTTTTCTTTGCAAACCACTACGGAGGGTTTTAATGCAGTTTTCAGCTTTAACTTCAGGGCTTTAATGAAAATACTGCTTGACCTTTTTAGAAATTACGATCGTTTTTATACACAACCCCCATTTTTAGGAACTGAAAAGTCCCTGGACAACTGGCTTGTCTGTTTATTTAAAATCCACTTTGGTGGCATACAGAAGCATAATGACAGAAATTGTGTCAATGTTACTACTGACCTAACAGCAGGTCATACCCAGCAAACATGCCCCCTTCCTGACGCAGCCCTCAAGGGATAGTTATCTCCTAGCTGTTTTGGTGCCAAGAAAATAAACCATTAGTATAGATGAGGGGTGGACACTTAATTTTCCAAAGACCTCCTGTGAGAAACTGGGACTGTTGTGAAAGGCTGCACCAGTAAGATTAACTCCATTCTGCTCAATTTCATCTTTTTATAAGCTTGGTGCGGACCTCCACTGCAGTCACAGTTTTTCAAATAGCCTCTTAGGAAAATGAATTGTCCACCTCTGATAATAAAAATATGATTTAGACTTGTCACATAATATGTAATAATTGGTAAATCATTTCAATTTTGTGTTTACTTTTTCTTTGCTTTTTAAACCAGTCGCACTTTGTTTTAGGTTCTTGTTAAGATCGCTTGAGCAGTACAATTGCTGATCATGGATGACCCTGAGGACATGTAACGTCTAGTGAAGTAAGAGAGAGGAAGGTTCGGTAGTGGTGTAAGTCGGGGGAATGATTGAAGAAAAAGCATAAGAGTTCAAAGACCTCTCCCATGTGATATATAAGCCACAACCATCTCACAACCTACATGCTACAATGTAACAAGCTCATCGACAAGTGTGTCCTCTCTCTGAATAAAATCAATGTCTGAAAGTCGTGATGCACACAGCATAGCACCCATGAAGCTATTACATACAAACGTTGCATACTTAAGCGTCAGTATATAACAGAGAGGTAATGCTGCTGCAGCTGAGATTAGGTCAAAGGTCATTTTACTGTACATCTGTTGATATATTAAGCAGTTATCATAAAATGTACAATGTTACTCTTTCCCATCATTGTTTAATATATTTTATGATACTTTAGTCCTTTCTCTTTAAAAAAAAAGTGTGAAAAAGTCAACACTGTATTCGAAACTGTTTCCTGCTTTGTAACCAACAAATCACTCAACATAGAAAGAAACTGTGTGTTTACTTTCACTGAGGCCAAGTAATCTTACATTAAAGATGAATTTCACTACAGGACATCAACACCTGTAGGGATGGTGCTTAGGGAACGCTGAGAAACTTTGTTACATGACATAAAAGAATACAAACACAAAAATGCATGCATTTTCAAAAAGATTTGAATTCTCGGATATTGTAGCACAAAAATCAATAGAAACTGAGGGAAAAAGGTCAATGCAGAATAAAAGGATTTCCATGATCAGTTTGCCACAGCAGCATTTTGTGTCTTTTTTGGGGTCAGGTCACAGATTCTCAAGATTATCAGACACAATTTTATCCCGAGCTAAAGCAGCGTGAAGAAATATTCCACAACAAGTAAACTGATCCATGCCACCCACCATTTTTATCCTGAAGCCATAACTGGTTTCCATGAGAAACAAAAAAAAAAAAAAAAAGCAGGAAGAAAATGACTTTGCGTTTTCACTTAGGGAATTGCATGTAATGATTTTTCACATTTGCGAAGCTACATTTCTTGAAACCTTCCACCTTTTTATCTCAAAAGTGCAAAAGCCAGTTGTTAAAAATACATTCACAAAATCTCCGACTCTTGACAACACCAAACATCAAAACAGTTTTATCAATGCTCACAGCCAATGTTTTCAGATCACACACACAGCGCACCGATGGTAAAAAAAAAAAAAAAAAAAGAACCACACAACTGTGTAAAAAACAAAACAAGAGAAAAACATGCAGTTAAATCATATATTATCATTATATGATGTGAATATGTATACAGCAACATTCAGGATTGCTACAAAATGATAAATGATACGTGACCTCTTTGTCCTGCTTCATTCATCCATATATGCAAACCAAAGATAAAATTGTTAATAAAGCCTTATGTAACGTGTACTTTATGTCTCGTGTTTTCTGAAATTTTCTGAAATCGTTCGTTTTTGAGTGAGAAAATGAGTTTCAAAGTATTGTAATTATTTAAGTGGCGTATTAAACATATTAAACATTCACAAGCAGGGGAAACAAGTAAGTCTTTCATTTTTGTAAAAATGTGTTATGTATATGTATTGTCATTGAGCAAATAAGAACATCACCAGCCAACCCCCCTTATCTCTAAAAAAAAACAGCTTTTCGTGCACTCAGAAAACCTGTTTTCATCTTTGTGATAGTCCATTTTGCAGATGGTAATTAAAAATGTTTATTTAGCTTTTCAGCTTAAAAGTTAGGGCAATTTTATCAACGTATAATCATTCTGTATATTATACACTAACATTTAGTTGGTTTTCACTGGGATTGAGGGTATGAAAGACTGTAATCTGAGACGTAATGACTAAAGCTGTAAAACAGCCTAGACTTTAAAATGCTCTTCTGCGTTATCGTGAGGTATACGAAATTTAAACGCACTTGGATACGTGTATTTAGCAGGTATAGTTATATTAGTTGTATTTCACTCGTGTCTGCTGCTAGTCTTTATTTCTGTTTTAGGTCTTTGAAAGTTAAACTGTCGCCATATGAAGTAAACATATACATAAATAACACGCCAATAAAATTAAACTAGCTTCTCGCTCATAGAGGTGAGTGCACCCCATTTTACCAATAGAACCCCAAAGGATGTTGTGCACATGCGCGTTGTGCAATCTACCGGAGCGCGAGAGGTAGGGAAGGCAGTTCTAATGGCGGAGAATGTTCGGTCGCCTTTTGACTACCGGGAGCCACCGACCCTCGACAGCGACGGGGATGGAAGCAAACCGCCGCCACCACGGGGGTGAGTGAGACCGGCGAGCCTCCGGTTTGTGGCCGCGAGCGATCCTTTTTTCTCAGCGGAGATTTGTGAGCAAAATGCAACGCCGTAGACGCACGCGCCGTGCGCGTCTCTTTAGTTACCATTAGAAGCCCTTTTTTCGCGTGCATGATTTCAGCGTAATATTGCAGAAAACGGGGAATGGAAAGTGATTTTCGTTCAGCTGCGGGTTGCAGCTGGTGTGCCCGGCGAAGGTGCATCTCTCCCCCATCCAACCCGCTGTGCATTTAAGCGCCATCCTTTTATTTTTTGAGATTTTGACGGGACAGAAGTACCAACGTTAGCCGTTGGAAGCTAACGGGGCTAGCCGTGGTTTAGCATTAATGTTAGCATGTCCTCAACAGGAGCCGTCAGCTGTGTAACCCAGACTGTCAGTTATATCTCTCCCTCTCCTCGGTAACGTCAGTCATATGATTTCTTAGACTGAACGTATTATTCAAAGACAATGTCGTTCAGCTCTCAGCACTTCTCGAGTGCTCAGCTGCTGTAGATCATGACTCGTGGCTTGTTTGGTGTAAGTAAACAAAGTTGCTGACCGCGACCAAAATGCCCCCAAAAACACTTAACTGTCACCGTGCTCAGTGAATTAGGCACGCAGTGTTTTGCTAATCATGCTTCTTTTTTTTCTTTTTTTTGGTCATTTCCTTTTTACAGACTGACGTGATTGCTTAAAGGGGTGGGGCCATTTTTGATTAATAAGTGTAGTGTTAAGCCTCACAATAGCTGTGCAGTAGATCAGGGTTTGTTAATCCTCTCCAATGATCACCTCTTCTCTGCATTTTTATTAGTTAGCCACATGATGTAAATCCAGTAGTATTTGAGTAGACTGCATGAGATTATTTTTCCGTTGAATGCAATGATCTATTTGTTTGTAGAACAATAACTTAAACACAAATATGTCCCTATGAAGCTTATATGTTGTCTTATATTAAACTTATAGGGACATAATGCAAGAGATTTTCTGGGAAGTAGTTTGGAATTGGTCTCCAGCAGCTTTGACGCCATGCTTTTTTACGTGTGTGTGTGGGGGGGGTGTTTTTTGTTTTAATACTCTTGGCACCATCTGCAGCACATGTTCACATCAGTGCTTAGCAGGTGGTGGTGCAGAGTCCAGAGGGGTCAGATAATTTCTAAATGGGCGACAACTACCACCGTGAGGACTTCCTGTTTCATTGAGGGTGCTGGCAAAATTGTGCAGAATGAGTTGAGCCCTCTGAAGCTGTAGACCTACAATGTAATCTAATGTTCACGATGCGATTTTTAAAAAATCTGTTAGTTTTCAGTGTAAGGCCATTGCCGTTTTAATTTCACACAAACTAGCAGCAGCCACGAAATAATAGTTACGGTCCACCACCACAGCAAGCTGGGTATTTAAACTTCTAATGTGCATGGTAATTTGTGTAGTCACACTCCCAATGATTGCAAATTGTGTTTATCTTTCACAATCGATGAGTCTTTATCCAAACAATCAACACACTTTACCAGGCTGCCAGCATTTTAAAGGCAAAGTAACCTTTCCTGTAAGAAAAGAAATAATAATAAAAAAGAATAACATTCATAGTTTTTAATAGAGCAGGGCGATATGGCCAAAAATATTTATCACGATATATATTTGAAAATTTGCGATAACGATATAACCGACGATATAATTGATGCGAGACAAAATAAAACTCCACAACATTACTAGTGCAAAAAGACAACCTTCCATTTATTTTCACTTAAACAAGAAGCTGGTTTTTATGTACATTAAAGCTTTATAAAAATGTAACAGTGCAAATGCAAATTCCTTGCTGAAAGTTTAACCAAAAGGCATTTCCAGTAGAAATGGGCTGACATATCCTCAGCATAACCATGTATAATATCCACTGAAGTTAAAAAGAGGTGCTTTGCAACATTAAACTGCAGTGTGCAGTACGCATTTTTCAGACCATAAGGTGCACGGGATTATAAGGCACATTAAGCGAAACAAAGCAGTCAGATAAATCAAACTTTATTAAACTCATTCTTCTTGCTTCCTCCACTTCTGTACCATTGATTCATTAATGTTGAATTCTCTGGCAGCTGCTCTATTCCCATGTTGTTGCAGTATATTAATGACTAACCTCGTATTGTGGATGGATTATCTCAGTTGTTCTCCTGACTGAAGTTTGGTCCGTTTACAGTATCCTGCCATGCGATTGCATTTGTTTCTAACCATGAAGAACCTTCACGTTAACTTTTATAAGTGGAAAAGTGTTAGTGTTCGTCCTCCAGCTTCACTGTTTATGTTATGCTAACATAGCTGTGTCGCTAGCGATCACGTAGCACATCATTATATACCAGCTAGCCCAACTTCAGTAACCCTACAAACGTCACTGCTGTTTAGTTTCCTGTCTTCATTTATGTTGGAAGTGATAGCAGAGCTGTACGTTTGATTTTTTTCAGAAATCTCTCAGTCAGAACATGCAATATCATGCTTAGGTAACTAGCGAAACTAGCGAGCTAACTTCCGCTAGCTTCCTGCTAACTTCTAACTCCGTTAAATGTAATAACTTTTGTTTTCATGGATGCCTGGAAGTTAAACTTCATAGTTACACCTGGTAAAGCAGCAATGCTGATCGTTTTATTAAAGATGAAAGAATTTAGACAGTTTTTAACTCTCAGTGATGCTGCAGTGTTGTTTGACCTGAAGCATACGGAGTTTAGGACCCAGATTACTCCCAGATTTAAGAGCATCTTAGTCCGACAAATATGACAATAACAACGGCCGCTTGCATGTTCTGCAAAAAAATGTGCTTTGTTGTGTATCTGACGGACAAACACCAAACCAGTTCCACATCACGGAAGTTGCACCATTTTTACAAACCAATTCTGGTTCATCTGTTTCACTCAACAATCGGCCATGTGCGTATGAAAACAAAGGCACTGCGCATGCGCGTTTTACTCCCATTCTATCGCGATATTTCATTTTCCTATCGTTGCCTAACATTATACCGGTATTACCGTGAACGGTATAATATGGCCCAGCCCTAGTTTTTAATTAACGTTCAGACATATAGTCAGTGTTACATCCATCTACAAATATTATTTTGTGTGTAAATAATTGTATTTTTTTCACCATGTAGGTGAATTGAAGTCAAAGAGTCAATGTAACTGGGTTCATCGGAAGTGAACAGGTTCTCCATAGGTGAACTCTGTTGATATAAGAGGTTATAAGTTTCTAATGTTTGTGAAATACATTAAAGATTTCTTTAGCAAATCACTAATTATATAGAAGTGTTATTTATAAAGACAGCAGTCAGTACAAACGTTACTGAACATATATGTTGTCCTGTAAAAACAAGTACACCTTTACGCCTTCCACGCCTCCTGACAACCGAGGATGCAAGTATCTTATAGTTTAACTCTTTTTGGGAAGTCCTGCCTATCTGAAGTTAAGAGGCCACCCGAACACATGAGATATCATTGGAAAGGCCAGGATGTCCTCCTTTGAGCACAGCAGAACTTTTCAGGGTAGCTCAAATAAGTCAAAAGATATAGACCAACAGAATGGCTCTTTTTTTTTTCTCTCTCTCTGCATGATAATTGTATAAAATGACAGAAAAGGTTCTGGTAGCTTACTGCCCCGGGTGTCTTGAATCTATACAACATAGTGTTTGATTTTTTTTTCTTTTTAACCAAAGCCCGTCTATAACTGAAATGGAAGTAGTAGACCTGTTTTATTTAATCTGTAGTAGATAGCGGAGAAACATGAACTTCTGTCATTTAGTTGTTTATCTATGACTTAACCACCTTGGTGTAGTATGAATGATGATGGCGGTGGAGACTTTATCAATAGGAAAAGCTGAAAAAAGATTAAACATTACAGCTAAAAGGTCAAAATCTAAGCACTCCTTCACATTTTCTAAAGCGTTCCAGTGGGCCAGATTGGAGTCTGGTCAGTTCTGGCCCTGGGCTTTAACGTTTGACATCCTTGATCTACAGGCCTCAGTTAGCATGTTAAATATTAAAGTTCATGACAGTGAGCAATTAGAAAAAACTGAATAAGTATGGCTTGTTGGAAAAGGTTGCTAGGAGGAAGTCTGTTTTCTAAAAGGAACATGTTTACAAAGTTACATCTGAGCAAACCATAAGACTTCTGGAGCGATATCCTTTGGCTAGTTTAGACCAAAGTGCAGATGACCTCTTACCAGCTGTCAGCAGAGTGGTGGAGGGGTGATGATTTGGGTTTTCTGTGCAGCCACATAACTGAACAGCTTGTAGTCATTGAGTTAACCACGAGCTCTCTGTATACCAAAGTATTCTTTAGTCAGATGTGAGGCTATCTGTCTGACAGCTAAAGCTTGGCAGAAACTGGGTCGAGCAGCAGGACAGTGATCTCAATCACAGCAGCAAATCTACAACAGAATGACTGAAAAACAAAAGAATTGAGGTGCTGCGATGACCCAGTCAGAGTCCAGACCTCTACAAAACTGAAATACTGAAGCGAGACTCGAGCATAAACAAATGCCTCCAAACCACAATGAACTGAAGCTACGCTGTAAAGAAGGCTGGACCAAAATTCCTGATAAAATCATGGAGAACACAATTCCTTCAAGCTGAGGTGGTTCTTTAAGCTGTTCAATCATGGTGTTGTACTATATTAGAGTTTGTTTGGTTGTTGTTGTTTTTCTTTTTTAAACTACGTCAATCTCAAAATTCAATGCTAGTCATGCCAAACAAATTTAAATATGTTTGGTAGGGTTTAGTACAATTTTCTGTGATACTTGTATGTATTTGTGTTTTTAAAGCATTTGTTAGATCACAATATCTAAACTTTGGGCATTTGATGAGACAGATTACTGATTCAGTACCAGTGTTGAGCTAGTACAATATATTCCTCATTGAGGAGACTGGGGATATTTCAATGTATGTGATGACATCAGGCTTGACTTAAACACTGCATTCCTAACTTTATAAAACAAAATGTAGAAAATTGAATATTTATTAGTAAAAGAATTATCGAAAGCACACATTTTATTTTTATTATTAACCTAATTTATTAGAACTGGTCTCATTTCAGCTCAGCTGTAAAGATTTTACCACATCCTCTTGCCACTTAAAGTCAGACTAGTTTACTCTTTTCCCTGCTGACACTGTGAGTGCACCTGCTTTCTCACACACACACACACACACACACACACACACACACACACACACACACACACACACACATACATACATATGTAGAGTAGAGCTGAGATGTATTAACATGAAGTTGACAACTAAATATTAAGTTACAGTAAATGCAATATAAAAAAAATTCCACACGGATGTTGCATCAACATAACGAGAGTGACAGCGAGTCAGAGCGCGAGAGAAAGAGAGTTGCTGACAGGGAAAGTGTTGACATCAGTCGTGCCAGCTCGCTCAGCCACAATTTGTGGTTAAGTTACAAATGCTGTTGGCTGCACCGGCAGCAGACTGTTTCCTGTTAGCTTCCTTCTTTCCTTGTTTGCTCTCCCACTAGCAGGTGGTGCACTGATGTAGATGTGCAGTGTAGTAAATGCATAAAGTCACAGAATCCATTTTTAATAGATCAACCCACCACTGAAGTTTCTAGATCCTGCTCTAGTCCTCATCATACATCCCAAAAAAATTTTTTAAAGTCACAAGTTTAAAATGGTTTTCTTATCACTTTTTACCACCGTGACTAGTTAAGTAGGTCATCCACGTGAGCATACACCTGTATTGCTTTGCTGCAGGTACACATGATCACTTTGTTTGCTCTGCGATCCATTCCCGTGTTTATACAAAGTCTTCATGTGAGTGTGCTGGATTTTTTTGTTTGTTTGTTTTCTAAATGAAGACCTGACTTTGTTTCTACAGCCGTGTGTGTGGGAGGAAAAGGAAGGGAACACCTGTAAAGGTGTGTGACCGAGCATATGTGACAGAAGATGAAGAGGAGGAGAGCATGTCAGAGCACAGCTACAGCCCCGGTAAATGTGAAGACTCACACAATGTGTTTGCCACCTGGTGTTGATGTGTTTTTGTCCACTGATACCTAGGTGAGAGAAAGAAAATGTTACTTTCCAAACCTGTGAAGTGATAACAAGTGTGAGTGGAGCTATTATGCTAATTTCCAACTCAGATGACCCAGTATATAACAGCTTGTTTCAATCTGTTTTCTTTTACTTTAAAGGCAACCTCCATTTACTGCTACTTTCTTTTTTCTTTTCTTGCTGATTGGATGTCCCTCAATTTTTAGCAGCAAGTGGGTGGGGATTCTGTATCCACAACCAAAGCTATGTAGCTGAGAGGACCTTGTTATGGATAGCCTTTAACGGCATACAGAGCCAAGCATAAAAAAAAAAACAAGCTTCAGGGTCGTTCTGAGCTCATGCAGACCTGAAGTTTTGAAACTTGCCATGCTTAATAAACGAATTCACCATTTTAACATTGTGTATATATGGGAAAAGGAATATGGAGAAGCATAATGGGTCCTATTTAAAACGTTTACTCTGTCCCAGGTGATGGCCAGTACCCTGAGGGTGCAGAAGACCGCCTCCCTCCACCAGGGAGTCCCTACTACCTGCCTGACCCCACTCAGCTCTGGTAAGTAGGACCCTCACCACTTTGCTCAGATGATCTTTGAGGGGAAAAAAAGACTCATGTGGAGCTAGCCACACCTGCAAGCTAGCGCAGTGTCACAGAAAAGGAAAGTTAATTCTGTAGGCAGAAAGTTTCAAGAGAGGTGCTAAATTGAGTTTGTTTTTTCGCTGACGAAAAAGCAAGGCTCCTACATTCATCAACCTCAGAACATTCATATGTGCTTTTCATTGTCATTTTGAAACCACACACATGTAAAGACGTGGAGCCACGTAGGGGTACAGAGGCTTCAGAAAGTCACTGAAATGGAAAAGAGGCAGAGAGCTGCAACTTTCTGGTTCAACTGTAAAGGAAAGTTTCATTATATGAAAGGAAATTGCTAAGTTGGTTAGGCCATTCAGATGGTGATTTTACACCAAAAAAAACAAACTGTGAGGTTGATGATTTGTAAGTTTTTATGTGCATCCATGTGTTTTGCTTTTTTTGAAATTTCCCACTGAATGATAGTCATGTTCAGGCCTGTGAAGCAAGCAGTGTACCTGTATAAATTAGAGATGGACCGATCCGATATTACGTATCGGTATCGGTCCGATACTGACCTAAATTACTGGATCGGATATCGGAGAAAAATAAAAAATGTAATCCGATCCATTAAATATCACGAAAGCACCTCACAAAACTTGCAACACGCCGTAACTCACCTCAGAACGTTAGCACTCGGAGCAGTATGCATCACGTGATAGAGCGGCTGTGGCATGCGGGACCTGTCGGTGGTCTGGATAGCATGTGGAGCTTCGCTAGCAACCCGGCATTTCATCTCCGACAAAGTTATCCCGAGAGAAGTAAAGCAAGTGTGTAAGTCCATCTCTGAATGTAAAGCATTCCTGCGTTAAGCTTAACGAGCGACTGCCTCTCGCTCTCCGGCTGCTACTTCAATCATGAAACTGCTTAATGATCAGCTGATCGGCTTTTCTGTCGCGAGTCCGTCTCTCTAGTTTGCTTTTGGCCCACTTTGCACCAGAAAGAGGAAACCAGCGGCTGAACAACAGCAGCACGTTTAAGCTTGATCAGCTGTTGTTAGAATGTATTTATTATTACTTTCTACTCGAGGATCTTTTTCTACGTAGCTGACGCTGGTAACTGTGCAGGGGCGGATCTAGCAAAGTTTAGCCAGGGGGGCCGATAGGGCATTAACAGGAAAAGGGGGCACAAAGACATACTTTTCTTTCTTATTCTCATTTAAAATGTCTCGCTTTTAATAAATAATTATCTGACACCCAAAGTTTTAATTTGATGTAAAATGAATAGAAGTCCATTACTGTATATAGTAACTATTAAGTCTAATATATATACCCTAGTAAGCTATAGTACTTTTTCCTTTGGGAAGGTACCATCTGTGCAGTCTGCAATTCTGTTGAAGAAAGATGTTGAATCTATTTAATATTTCTTGAAAAATAATTGATTTCTGTGCATTTTTTTTCACACTGCATCAAATTAAGGTTGATTACGTCGATTAAGCATCATGAGGTGGAGCGTGAGGGGTGGTTCCCTATTTTTTATTTATTTATTTTTGTTGTTGCTGGGAGTTGGAACCCTATTAGTTAGGTTGCTTAATATTTACGCTAAGTACTCTTTAAAATACCAGAATAGGGAGGATGGTGTAGGTTTAAGTTTATTAGATTGATCAGTATTGCTGAACTATGAAACATTTTTTTTTGCATACAGGTATAACAGAATAGCTTTAGTGTAGTTGTTGTTTTGAGTATGAACTTATACAAAATGCAGCAAGATATTTAAAAAACAGTTTTGTTGATTAAAAAACACTATATCGGATTCATATCGGTATCGGCAGATATCCAAATTTATGATATCGGTATCGGACATAAAAAAGTGGTATCGTGCCATCTCTAGTATAAATATAACTGCAGAGAAAAAATAACTAAACTGGCTTTAGCATAAACATGTGACTGATTTTTATTAATGCACCACACTCCCAGCAGATACCATATTCATGTTGACGCAGGTTGGTTTTATTGTGGCCTTCTTGTAAAACACTTTCGGTTGATTAACTGGAGTAATGGCTAAGCAGGGCTCTAGAGTGCGACCAATTTGGTCACAAATACGACCAAATTTTTCAGTGGTGCGACTAAAAAAAAAAAAATATTTGGTTGCACCTGTGAGACCAACTGTTCGGGTAGGGAAAAAAAAAAAAAAAAATCTGCAACCTTCCCTGTGGTCAACAACAGACACACATTATGCCCCTATCGTGGACTAAACCAATCAGAGATAGTAAGGGGCAGGACCTCTCTGATTGGCCGTGGTCCAGTTGAAAGTGCAGGTGGAAGTGGGAGGTGAGTAGCTTGAATAAAGCGATATCAATTCATTAAATCCTGAATCGACTTTTAAATATAACTGTGTTTTGCCAGAAACGCCAGATTCTCAGATTAAAGCTCACAAAACCATTTCAACAACAACCAAACAGCAAATGAGAGCAGGTACACGGATTCCACACAAAGACGTAAACACAGAACGGACCGACGCATCAGAATCAACTTTGTCTTTCTCGGCTTTCTCACCCGACGGCCCGTAGACGGACACGCTGTCGGAGCTTGCGGTTCTGATGCGTCCGGTCCGCGCTGTGATTACGTCTTTTTGTGCTGATTCTGAGCTGCAGGTTTTGTCTCTCTCCAACCAAAATTCACCGAGCCAGCAGCAAAAGAAGCAGCAAAAGAAGCAGCAAACTGCGCTTCACATTTGATCAATGTCGTCGTGAATTTTGCTGTTTTGCTTCCACGACTATTAAAATCACACTCCATGCACAGCTAGCTCTCTCTCTCTATCTCTCTCTGTACTTCAAGAACAGTTTCCCGTCTCCAATCTCTGTTTTCTGTATTATTCATTCACTTATTACCCACCAGTCTACCGTTGTTTACAGCGCTGCTGTCTTTTCTTTTCTTTTTCTTTTTTTCACTTAAATGACCTCGGACAAGAAAGCCTATTTTTTCTGTTGTTCAATACTGAAGAAATTTAAACTTTATATGCAGAACATTGTAGAATATTTTTAAGGTTATCTGCTATAAAAAGCCAGACCAGGAAAATCTCCTTCATGTTTTTCTGTGTTTTATTCTCAGTTACTTTCACACAAAGGCATCTGCTGTGATGCTCACAATTCTGATGAAGTCAGTACTGATAAATGATCAGAGTTATAATATTTCTGACTGTCTGAGGCTAAATTGAATCGAATCGGGACTTTGAAAACCGGAATCAAATGGATTATAGAAATCAGTGATGATACCCAGCCCTAGTGAGCAGCCTAGGCACGACAGAAGTGGATGTAGCTGTAATAGGAAAAGAACTATTGCTAACTTTTCTGTTAAGTTAAGGCCTGATCCTTCTGAAATTCATAGCCAGTGCTCTGACACGGTGTCATCAATCTTTGAATGCTGAAAAAGCACAGTGTATCCAGAAAAACACATTATATTATATAAATTATTATAAAATTTGTGTGCGCCTAACTTTTGTGCCGGTACGCCTAACTTTTTAAAGTTAGGCGTACCGGTACACCCATGGCAAAAAGTTAGTCTAGAGCCCTGCTAAGACTTGTTGAATTGTTTTGATTTGTTCAAGCCTTTATGTGGACCACTTGTGTTTAAATCAAGTTTGACATCATGTTTTCTAGTGTGCCAGAGTTGGGGGAGGAGGGGGGAAGTGGTGTTCGAGGACCCGTGCTCTTCCACCCTCCGCCAAACTGCCGGATTCGAGAAGTCCACTGCGGAACCCAGGTGCGATTAGTTGTCATAGCGATCCGAGACATCGCCAAAGGGGAGGAGATCACAGTGGACTACAGCCTAACGGACTGGGGCGAGAATGCAATGGTGAGTTACCAACTGATGGAAACGTGACATGTTTGGTGTTATTCTGTATTTGTCTCTGGCATGAAAAGATAAAAGCTCAACTGCGACTAGAGCCTTCTAAGAGTTTTCCTTACAATTGTTCTGTGTCATAGACCCCTGTTGCTATGAGGTGACAGTCCACCAATGCATAATCAAGCTTTAAGCCCTAATGCTAAAAGCTACAGATGGTAGCTGTGTGGGGAATTATTTTCCCGTTCATAAACGTGACTGTGTCCTCAGTAGGATCCAGGAGACTCTCAAATGGGCACTGCAGACAGAATGAAGTTTGAAACGATTGAGAGACACACATGAGGACTTTTTTCTTTTTGTTTTTTGCCTGTGAACTAAAAAAAAAATACATCTTTTATTTTTTTTTAATCTGTCCATTTAGGAGGAAGAGGCTGGCCCCCACCCACTATCGCTCTCTGTTTCTGATTACCTTACCCCCTCGTGGTCATTATCGCCCTCTTCCTCCCCACTCACCCACTCTGAACCCAGTGACTCAGACCGGGAGGAGGATGAAGAGGAGGAAGATGATGACGACGACGACGATGATGAAGAAGAGGAAATGGAAGAGATAAGGGGTCGAATGCTTCGGCGCCGCAAGAAACGCAAGTTGCCTGCGGCGGTCAATTCGAAGAAGAAGAATAATGCGCCCACTTCTTCCAGAGGACCTGGGCGCCCCTGCTCCTCCTTCTCCCGCCCGACACCTGTTGCACCCCCACCTAGATCCCAGCCCGCAGTCAGTTCTCTGACACCCCCAACCACTAACATAAACAATAACATCAACATAAACATCGGCAGTTCTAGTAGTCCCACGGTGAGCCGGCGGCAGCACTGCCCGTACTGCGGCCGGCACTACCGATCCCTGGCACGCCACCTGGAGAAGCACCACGCCAACCAACCGGAAGTCAGAACAGCCATGGAGCTGGCTCACCTCCACACGCACAGCTCTTCAAATGGCAGCGCCTCGCAACCCCACCCCTCTTCATCCTCCACCTCTGCTACTCACAGTCATTCCTTCGCAGTCCCTCAGTCGTCCTCCTCCAACCCAACTCCCCCATCTCTCTTCCCCAGGGAGAGGGAATCACCTGCCACCCGTTCGAGCACAGGCGCCGTCTCGTTCTCCCTTTCGCTTTCACCAAATGCTTCGGCTCAGCCTGCAGCTGCTAAGAAAGCACCCAGCTTACCACTGCCCGCTACAAAACCCCCAGCACCCCCGATGGTGCCCCGGGTAAAGAGTCCGTCACCTCCGCCACTGTCTACCCCCAGAAGGGGCCGGAGGATGAAGAAAGAAAAGCATGAAGAACAGCAAAAAGTCGAAGTGGAGAGTCCAAGAAATCAAGAGGAGTTAGTTCCACCTCCTACACCGGACCCAGACATCGATCCAGATGAAGAGCTGGAGCTGAGCGCGGAAGGGGAGGACGATGCACCTGAAGAGAAGAATGGAGAGATTGTAAGGTGTGGTGAATTATTGTCTTTTTTCTGCTCTGCTGTATCTGAGTGTTTTTATGTTTGAGGTTTTTTGAAAGTTGGTTGAGATTCAACTGTTAATTTAAAAGCATGTTTCTCTTTCTTCCCTTTCCAGCACACACAGACATCACATGTCTCCACTACTCTCCTCCCTTTCTTGCCTGGTCCTGTATCTCCGTCGTCAGCAGCACTCCTCCTTCCTTTCTTTGACTCGTTCTCCTCATTCTGCCGAGGCCTGGCGCCTGCTCTGCCACTCCAGCCTCTCTCTGCTCATCCTCTACAATCGCCACCGAGAATGCGAGGTGGCCAAGCTCACTATCCAGGACTACCGTAACCGCATCACCCCTCAGCCCAACGCCAGCAACAGCTCCCCTTCTGGCATGGAAGCTTTCCTGTCCCCCTTTGAGCGCCAGGTCTTGTGTCATCTCCCACGGGCTGGTGTCTTAGGCAAGCGAGGGCGCATTCAGCCACTAATTCTCCCGCCACACTGCGAATCCTGCCTCGACCTGCTTCTTCGAACCAGCCCCAACGTAGGGGTGGACCCAGAGAGCCCCTACGTCTTCTCCCGGCCCTACCACTCCCCTGCTACCCCACTCCGTGGCACAGACCTCCTGAGAAACCTGGCTCGAGCCAGTGGTGCTAAAAACCCCGGAGCATTAACGGCAACACGAGTGCGGCGACAGGTTGCCATCCTTACCCAGCTGCTACTGCTGGAGGAGGGTGACACCCAGGGAGGAGCCATCAAACGGCTGGAGGACTTCCTGGAGCACGAGTACCACGTGATCCAGAACTGCTCCACTATCATACGAGACCCAGCACTGATGGGTCGTGTGGGTCGAGTCGTTCTCTATGGAGAGAGGGAGGGAGTGCTTTTCAGAGGGATGAGCCTGCAGCACATCTGCCTCGAGTTGGACGGTAAGGAAACCCTTTTTTTTTTTTTTTTTTTTTTTTTTAACTTAATTTTTTTTTTCTATTCAGTAGAAATGATTGAGTGTTTGAGGAGTGTTTGCCCATCAACGTCTATTTAATGCATGAATTTCTGTCTTCCTTTTTTTTTTCTTTTCTTTTTTAAAATTTTTTTTTAGAAAGTTCAGTGAACCCTAATTTCACCGGTTAAGAGTGCAGCTTTCATGGATTTAAAACAAACTAGTGCAGCTAGATGGCACTAGAGGTTAATATGAAACTTGGCGGGGGAGGGGGGGGTGTTTTTTAAACAAGGGTAAAGAATTGTCAGTGTGTTTGAGTGACTCAGGGAAATGTAGTGTGCTCATTGAATAAAATAAGAGTATCAATGGAACTCCGGCTCATCTTTAAAAAATGAGCATCAGCCAGCTGCTGGTTAGCTTTGCTTTGCATAAAATCAACAGGGAAAACGATTAGCCAGTCATTATGCTATGTTATGCTAAATCAAACACCTGCTGGCTGGCTCATTTTAAAAACTTGAATAATGTAAATTGTAGTTCTAAAAATGCAAAGTAGTTACTGAAATTTCATTTTTAAAATGTATTCAGTTATTTTCATGCAACATTATTTAAATACTGTAGTCTCCAATTTAAACTGCAACACACCCATGAGAGGAAGTTTACAAATCCGAGACCCATTTTAAGCCCTCGAGAAAAAACTTCATCATTTTGTCTGAGAAGAACATTTTACAACTTTGAACTTATTTATTACCATTTGAAGTAACATTAACCGTGTGGTTGAACAGTTTTGCTTTGCTAGTACGTTTGGATAACTAACCTCTGTTTGATCTCTTTTCATGCAGTCATGTCTGGCAACTCGGCAGATTCCTTCTCAGAAGATTCTGAGGCAGAGGAAGTGAAAGAGGAAATTAAAGAGAAGACAGAGGTCACGGTGAAAAAGAAGGGACCGGGCCGACCTCCGCGGAAGAAAAAGGCGCCCGTTCCATCACCTGTCGTCAGCCCGTCTTTAGCTAATGCCCATAAGAGAAGAAACATTCCACCTAAATCAGGTAAAATCTGTCATCATTAGTGCGTGACCTCACAAACATCTGTGTTAATACTTCAGTCATTAAACCGTGTCACTCCTCTGCCTCGGTCACACAGGGAAGCGCGGCGTCCTGAAGCGTCCCTGGTCAGAAGCCGAGCGTGTAGCAGTGGAGACTCACCTGAAGAGAAACCTCATGGAACTGCGCGTCCCTGCGAAGGCGGACTGCGAACGATGCCTCGAACTCTGCCCTCTGTTGGTGAGCAACCAGCGAGACTGGAGGGCGATCAAGTTCTACGTCCACAACCGCATCCAGCTGCTGAAGAAGCAGGGGAGGAGGGAGAGCGCGGCTGCAGTCTGCTAGGGCCGAGCGCTAGCAGGACAGATATCATAATGTAAAAACCACCAGCAATCACAATGAAGAGGAAAAACTCTAGATCACGATCGGACGCAGTTTCTCTTTCCCCTTTATTTTTATTTTATTTTTTACATGGGTGCCGTACTCTGAAGTATAGCTGCATTCCCCGTCTCTGGTCATATGGGAGTAGTGTAATAACAATGAGTAAGCTAAGAAGACAGATGGGTTACTCCAGTTAAGGATGATGAGTGTACTCGGTGTTGCGGATGCCCGGTGTCTCTTTTTTTTTTTTTTTTTTTTTTTTTTTTTTTAAATGTCTTTTCAAGCGGTTGTACAAAAATGTACTTTTGTGTGAATATGCATTGAAACACAACGAATGATTTTTTTTTTGTATTATTTTATTATTATTTTTTTATGTCATTTTGCTTTACTACAAAACAGTGGCAAGCGAGTGAGTGTAACGGAGAGAGAGAAGAAACAAGCAACAAAGGTCTGTGACTACAGCAGTTAGTCCTTGGTCCAGCATTTCTTTCCACTGAAGGCTGAAGACCAAACATGAATGTGTAAAGCTTTGGAAGAAGAAACCAGTGGTTCTGATCTTTATAACTAGACTACATGTCATGTGAAAAAAATGTATGAAACTGTATAGTTTGTGTTTGATACTGACTGACGTTGTTCTCCTAACTCATGGCTCCCACATGAAGAGTGTATTAAAGTATTCTTCAAAATCTCGGACCATGATGCACCTGTGAAGTGTTTTTTGCAAACCTCTGTACCATGATCATAGTCGAACTAGTATGTATCAAGGCACGCCTGAATTTATTGCGTAACATAATTTTAAAAAAAATAATTGTATTTCAAAATCAACATATGGTCTTATTCACAATGTAAATACTTACTAATCTATCAAAGTATGCAGTAGTGATTACAAAGTATTGTGTTATTGTGTACATACTGTAAATACTATCTGTACTTATTAAAGTGTATGACATTTTGCTGTGTTTTCGTAAACTGGTTTGTGTAAGCTGAAGACAAGAAAAATGAAATGACAAATTTTCTCATCCTGTATCGATTTTGTTTATTTAAAAAAAAAAAAAGGCAGTTCTGCAAAATGTCAACATTATCAAACAAAATGCACATCAATCTTTTACACTGTTTTACAAACACAACGAAAAATATCAGAGCTTTGCAGTACACAAACAACATGTTGTCAGGTACACTGCTTTCTGATTAGTATTCAAAATGCATGCTAATTACTGTAATGCTTAATTCAGAGTATTTGAAAGGCTATTCTATTTACATATGCATACCATCAAAACTTGACAACAATACAAAGACCACTACAGTAGTGACCCATCACAAAATTTAAAATGGAAAGTGATCTAACACATCAGTACACCCTCACCCCCATACCAAAAAAGAAACTTAAAAATGGTCATGTGATGCTAACAAATCTTATAGCTACTGCACAAGCAACACATGTCCTAATCACACTATAAATAAAACGAGATGGTGTTATTGGCATACAAATACACTCCGTATACAAAGTAAAACACGCAACATCCAACATTGGTTCCACATTAAGACGAGAGGGGTTTGAGAACAACTGTAAAACTAACCAAGCCACAGACACTGCTGCAATCACAGTATCCTACACACTTGGGTATAAGAAGAAGGTACTGAGTGATACTAACTACTATGTACAGATCTGTGGTATTCTCCAGGATCAATTATTGTGCTCTGTGTTACCACAGGGTCAGCTTTGTCAACAACCACAGTAATCATTGCATCACTGAAACACTGTCAGATACTGATGGCTGGATGTGTAGTGTTCTCTGTTTGTATTAATATTTTTGGTAGTATTTTACTATTTTGTCGTATTTTTGGTTTGTAACAGTGATAAACTATCAATGATCGGTTATTGATAAGCTAACCCTGTGGTATTTGTGTTAGCTTATCAAGAGTCATAATTTATGGCACTATCGTCATCATTACGCACATTAACTGTTGTTTCACACAAGTTGGAGATGCAAGGCAGTGACCTCACATTCCAGGATTTTATCATTTAGGGAATATCACAAAGGTAAGGAGCTTTTATTCCCAGGATGATGATAAGAAAGTTTGCCCTCTTTACCACTGGCAGAAGCACAGTAACACACTGCTAACAGAAATAGTCCATTACCTGTGTATAGAATTTTAGAGCAGCCATTGTTTTAGTTTACAAAAAAACCTCCACAGCACTACTCATTTTGTTTATCGTATTTTGCTTCCACTTGGAATCGAATGTGTTAAAGGCATAAAGGTTTTCTTTCTTGTTTGCCTGCCTAAATTTTAATAGATATTATTTAACTTTTTTAACCATGAGCAAGAAATTCATAGTTTCAATTGTATTTACATAAAATGATGCTGCAGCCATGGAGTTTGAGTTAATATGACCTCCAAATTTTTAAACGGTATAAATAACCTGAACATGAGACAGAATTGATGGATTTAATGTCTCAGTAAGTCAGTATAAAAGTAATGTGAGGTCATTCGTTACTTTTCCCATAAAAACAAAGAAAATGTTTCAGCTTGTACAGTTTTCCTTACTTACAATATTAAGTTTCAGTCTTGTTCTCAACTGATTCTGCACAGTTTCCTTCATCACCTGTTTGACTCTGTACTACCTCCATAGGTGATGTGTCACCTTTTCCAGGGTTAAATAATGGAAAGATTTCACCTTTGAATGTAGCCGTGAAAGATCCAATTAGTGTTTTCTTTTCTACATTATAAAATGAAAGCTCACCACTGTCACGATCCAAATACACACCGACCGTCTCTGGTCTTGAATGGAAAGGTATTGAAATCTCAGGTTGTGTGCTAAACTGAAAACTATTTGCTCTTTTGGGAGACGAAGACAGAAACCAGAAACCATTCGATGTGTTTGGAAAAGATGTGGATGAATTACTGGGGATTTCAGCTGCACTTGTAACTCCTACCCACCAGGACTGTTTGATGCCTACCTTCTCATTTATCCTCATAGAAACCTCCCAGTAGTGTTTTCCAGAAGAGAAGCCAGATGTTCCTTTGATAGCTGTGACACAGGTAACCATCTCTCCATCAGGAAATTCTATCTGGGCCTCTCTCACTCTGTTGCCTGCAACCTTGAGGTATGGGTTGTTTCTGTCCTCAAGTTTAACATTAACTGTTGAAAATTGAATCAGAAAGAGTGACAAAAGTCATGAAAGAGAAAAAACTGTGTAAATGTGAGATTGTCAACAAAATGAATGAAGTTATTACCATAATGATTTCTAGCTTCTGAAAGACGTCCATCTTCTGTGGGGAAATAGAGAATACATGTGTTTATAATATTATGTCCTAATGACATAACCTTCATGTGTCACCGTGATTCTAAGAACAAGGACAGCTTTAGTAACGTCTTACCTCCTGCTAAAAGTTTATCAGTCTCTGCAGAGAAATACAACAAATAGTTTATCTGTATTTTTCGTTTTAATGGAAGAATCATTTGAATCAGATTTCTTTGTCATGTCAACACTGTGCAAATGATTACAGAATGTCTTGTGTAGCTTTCCACAGTGATACTGATGGGTCAGTGTGGGATACTGCAATCCTATAACTTTTGCAATGTAGGAGGTGTATCTGATATCGGATGATCTGATATCCTCGTGTTGGTGTTGCTCCCAGACCATCATGAAAATGTTGTTCCAGGTTCAACATTGCAAGTGACCAATCACATTGTTGTGACGTTATTCTTTTGTGCGCCAAGCCATTCGTGCATTTATGAAATTCCAATGTTGCAAGGACAATATCAATTCTGCTTACTGTTTATTAAAGGGTTACGGTTAGGGTCAGGGTCCGTTGATCGGCGGACAGAGGCGGTTTCACGCAGCTTTAGTACAGTTTTTTGTTTTACGCCGGTTTTTCCCGAAGTCGCAAAAGTATGACGTCACAACATTCTGATTGGTCACTTGCAATGTTGATCCTGGAACAACATTTAGTATGATGATCTGGGAACAACACCAACACGAGGATATCAGATCAACCATCTGATATCTCCATGTTGGTGTTGTTCCTGCATCATCATAAAACTCTAGGTCCAGGATCAAGATTGCAACCAACCAATCACAATGTTGTGATGTCCATTTTTGCAGTGTGGGGGAAAAGAATAAACTGTCTTGGCTTAGATAAAACTCTCTTCTGAAAGACATGACAAGTATTTTGAGTGTTTTACTTATTATTTTTTTCAGTATAACAAATATATTATCAGATTAGCTTTGCTGTTAGCCAAATTTAGGCTACTCCTGTTGGTTTCCTAGTGACAGTTTTTAAAGCATCAGCTAACTTCTTGGCTAATGCTAACGAAGTGCTCAGACAATATGATTGGAGACTTGCAATATTGATCCTGGACCAACATTATGATGATGATGTAAGCACAACACCAGCATGGGGATAACAAATCACAGAGAGAATAGGATCCAGGTTGTGTCAGAGGCTGACTTTGCTCCATCTTCGAGCAAATGCATCATTCTTTTATCCCGTTATTACATATATAACAAAACCACAGCTGATGTGAAAAATGATTTGTTCAGTGTGACGTTCTTACCACTTAAGCCGTTCCCTGAAACACAAAATATTCATGTCAGGATTCATTTTCCGCCCGGACACATATTTATATAACTGAGAGCATTAATTTGAACTTGTCGTGTGCTCTTTCTTACCATCCATTTGGTCTCTTCCTGATTGGGCGTTCCTCACTGAAACACAAAACAAACATATCAGGATTTAATTTCAGACAGTGAACACTTTCTTATGACAGTGATAACTTTAAAGTGTTATATATTTAAAGATATTATATAAATGTATTGTGTATGTATTCGGTACCTTTCTTTCTGTAGTACATCACTCCCAATGCAGCCAACACTAATGCAGCTACAAGAAGCAGTGCAAAGGCCACCCACCCACCTGGCGAGGACTCTAAACAAAAAGCAAGAAATCTTGTATTTCAGCTTTTACTTTATTTACAATCAAAAACAAATAAACATAATATAACTATTACACACACACAAAAAGTCTCTTTACCAGGTTCAACAGTCTTATGAAGAGGTCCCAGGCTCACTTTGGTCTCCTTTACCTCTTTATCAGAGAGACCCACTGAGCAGGAAGGCTCAGAGGTGGAGGAAAGAAGAAGCCAACTGTGGACTAAAAAAAGTCCAGAAGACAGATTTCTGTACACCAGACTTTGAGGTTTCACATCCTGCTTCTTGTCTGACCAGCGCAGCACAGGCTGTGGATACCAGCCTTCAGATTCACAGCTCACGTTCACCTTGTCATCTTCTCCCCACACTACTGATAGAAAAGGAGGACTTCCCGAAGCTAGATAAAGGGTCCGAGGAGGAAGATGAAGAACATTTTAATGCGACGGTTTAGAGCAAAGCTTTTAACATCATATACATTTCCACCCCTAAGTCACTCACCTGTCACGAGTAGATTAACAGGTGCACTATCATATCCCTGGTTGCTGCTGACATAACAAAAAAAATCTCCTGTATCCTCAGTTGTGACGTTCAGCAGCTTCAGGCTCACATCGCCTGATTTCAGCCCGCCTGACGCTGCATCCTTGAGTCCAAATGAGACTCGGCCAACGTAGGCAGGTTCTTGATATTTGAACTTTTTTGACTGGTAGTGCATTACCGGGCTGTCAAAGCGATTAGTACGGTACCAGCGTACCTCCAGCTCCTCTGCATTTTGCTGTGGACTGAGCCAGCACGGCAATGTGACCTGATGGCCACGAGTCCCAGTGACAGGAGACGTGGTGGTAACCACCAAGTTGGTTGAAGCTGTAAGATAAATAACGCTGACATCATTTATCTTTTACACTGGCAGAGTGGAAAAGATGGTTAAACACAGAAAGATAAATCTTATTATAACGAAGTCAATCAAGTTTCCAGGTTTAGCAAGAGAAGTAACAATAACATGTGGCTAAACTTGAAAAAATCAGAAACATTAAAGGTATGAGCAGAATCAGACACTGAGATTGTGTGTGTGTGCTACTAATCAGAGACTTACTGGGAGCAGCAGTGCAGGAAGATATAAACAGCGTCAGGAGACACAGACCTGTCACCCGTCGATCTGTAAAAAGGGAGGTGACGGAAAATTGTAAGGAGACGTTATAATTTCCTCCCCATAACTCAAATCCAGCAACGCTTAAGAAAACAAGCGTTTAATGTTGACGGCAGAAAAAAAGGGCCGAGGGCTAGTTCACGATTAGCATGCTGCTAAACGACAAAACAAGTGATCAGTATCGACCTACCCATCGTGTTTCTGTAGCTCCACCGAGAAATCACCCTCACACAGTCAGAGATGTGCAGCTTAAAGGGAGGGACGAGAAAACGTGAAATCCAGCAGTCCGGGTAGTCCTTTCTTTCTCTGCAGTTTCTCCGCTGACCTCGATAGCTTGCTGCTTGCATTACTCTTACTTTCACTTTCATTTTCATTTTCGTCGGAGAGGGCGGAGAGACGAGGATTTGAACTCTGAAACAACTTTTATTATATCGATCTCAGGATGTCTGTAAGTACAACGTCTCCCGTTTGGGCCAATCTCAGCGAAACTTTGCGCGAACATCGCCACACATACAGTGATGATTACAATCGCTATGATTTTTTAAAAAAGACTTAATGTGAATCTAAAATGTTTTTGACTTCAGTGTAACGCTACTCTCCGTTTGCGTTTGTTTCACGTGACACGCTCAACGTAGGTTGCCCGTATGTAACTTAACGGTCACCGTAGTTTGTATCGGCCACGTGATTTTGTTTCATGCATCGCTACGAATGACTGCAGACTTTGAAAAAGAGCCGCAGACTGGGTCGATGGCGTGCAGCTCTGTGCCCTCATACAGACTAAAATGGCTCATACCACTTTTTATGTCCGATACTGATATCATAAATTTGGATATCTGCCGATACTGATATGAATCTGATATAGTGTATTTTATAATCAATAAAACAGTTTTTTATGTCTTGTTGCATTTTGTATAAGTACATACTCAAGTTTTAAAAAACAAAACTCCAAAGCTATTCTATTATACCCGTATGCAAAAATACATTACACCGAAAACATTTAAAGTTCACCAATACTGTTCTTTTTATTTAAACTTTTGGTAGAACTTAAGTATTTTAAGAAATATTCAAAAAGTAATTCAAAATGCAATTCTATGCATATTTAAAAAACTCTTTGGCTCTGGAAAAAAAAAAGAAGTGCAGTATCAGCACAAAAATAATGTTTATATTCAACAACTTAAAAAACAATAACAACACATTGTAGAATGGACCCTTTTATACTTAAAGCTGAACATAAATTGACACCCAGACTGGAAAGCAGTGCAAATAAATGCAACCATGGCTTCATGACACTCATATTTTATCAAGACGGAAGCTGTTTCTATCACATTTAACCTGAGACTGAATTTTGTGTAATTTCTACACACAGCTTAACACAAGTATAAAAAACTTATTTTTCACAGTTTCTTTTTTTAACCACGAAACGGTTTCATCTGCAACACTGCTTTTTCCAAAGAAAGACTTGAGTCTATCCATTGAACGGTCAGATTTAATAATGACAACGCACAGACATCTGAGCTGCATATATCGGTTGTAAAGCTTAATGTAGGAATGCTTTAAAAACATTCAGAGATGAACTTGCACACTTGCTTCACATTTCTGGGATAGGTTGCTCTGAGATTAAATGCCGGTTTGGCAGCATGTAGCGAGGCTCCAAATGCTTTCAGTGTGAAGCAACTCCAGACTGCTGACAGGTCTTCCAAAACCAGCGAGATAGGATCGATACATTGTTTCTATCCTCTGTTCGGTATGTAGCCCTCTGAATTTTGTCAAATAAGGCCAAGTACAGGTTCACTAAAGAAGTGGACATTGCTAAACATCAGCACTCTGAGAAGATGCAGCAGCAGATCTCAGAGAATGACTCGGCCTCTGTGTGGAAAGGTTTTAGGAATATCACCAACTACAAGCCTAAAACCCCCCACTCCACTGATGACTTGCTCTTGGCCAACACCCTCAACGACTTTTACTGCCGTTTTGACGAGCCATCAGGCAGCCTTCACACCTCCAACGGCCCCAACAATAGAGACACTTTGGACACTCATTCCCCCACCTCTCCCCCCTCCATAGAGCCATCACCACCTTCAAACCGTTCACCTACAACACCCCCCTCCTCACCCCACACAAAAGAGGATTTCACACCACCTCCTCCCACCACAACTCTTCATATTCATGAAGCAGATGTGAGGAAGCAGTTTAAGAACCTGAATGCTCGGAAAGCTCCCGGCCCAGACGGTGTGTCTCCTGCCACCCTCAGACACTGTGCAAACGAGCTGGCCCCAGTGTTTTCTGGCATTTTCAACTCCTCACTGCAGGCATGTCATGTGCCTGCCTGCTTCAAGTCCTCTACCATAATCCCTGTCCCTAAGAAACCAAGGATCACTGGACTAAATGACTACAGACCCGTGGCTCTGACATCTGTGGTCATGAAGTCTTTTGAGCGCCTGGTTCTCCCCTATCTCAAGACCCTCACGGCCCCCCTCCTGGACCCCCTGCAGTTTGCATATAGAGCCAACAGGTCTGTAGATGACGCCATCAACATGGCCCTACACTTCATCCTGCAGCATCTGGACTCCCCAGGAACCTACGCCAGGATCCTGTTTGTGGACTTCAGCTCTGCCTTCAACACCATCCTTCCAGACCATCTCCGAGACAAGCTTTCCCAGATGAATGTGCCTGATCCCATCTGCCGGTGGCTCACTGACTTCCTGACGGACAGGAAGCAGCATGTGAGGCTGGGAAAGAATGTTTCGGACTCCCGGACCATCAGCACCGGCTCCCCTCAGGGCTGTGTTCTTTCTCCTCTGCTCTTCTCCCTGTACACCAACTGCTGCACCTCCACCCACCAGTCTGTCAAGCTAATCAAGTTTTCAGATGACACCACCGTTATTGGACTCATCTCGGACGGGGATGAGTCTGCCTACAGGAGGGAGGTTGAACGTCTGGTGTCTTGGTGCAGCCATAACAACCTGGTGCTGAATGCCCAGAAGACAGTGGAGATTATTGTGGACTTCAGGAAGCACACAGCCCCACTCCCCCCCATCATCCTGACTGACACCCCCATCACCTCTGTGGACTCATTCCGCTTCCTGGGTACCACCATCACCCAGGACCTGAAGTGGGAGCCCACCATCACCTCCATCATTAAGAAAGCCCAGCAGAGGATGTACTTCCTGAGGCAGCTGAAGAAATTCAACCTGCCAACACGGACGATGATGCAGTTCTACACTGCAATCATCGAGTCCATCCTCACCTCCTCCATCACCGTGTGGTACGCTGGAGCCACTATCAGGGACAAACAGAGACTGCAGCGTGTTGTGCGCTCTGCTGAGAAGGTGATTGGCTGCAGACTCCCATCTTTGCAGGACCTGTACACCTCCAGGACATTGCGGCGTGCAGCTCGGATCTCAGCTGACCCTTCTCACCCTGGACACAGTCTGTTTGACCTGCTCCCCTCAGGCAGGAGGCTCCGGTCCATTCGCACCAGAACCTCTCGCCATAAGAACAGTTTCTTCCCCTCTGCTGTTGGACACATGAACAATAACCGTATGACTGTTCCCACCACTAACACATGACCCTACGCTGTGTTCACTGCATCATTCAATGTTTGCACTGATCGCCACCTGCACTCATGTACATATCCATCTACTTAGCACTTTTAATTCCTATTCTTATTTTTATTTTAATGTCTATTTTAGTGTAATTTATGAAAGTATGTTTGCACTGAAGCACCGCAGCAATTTCCTAATGTTGTAAACCTGCTCAACATTTGGCAATAAAACCCTTTCTGATTCTGATTCTGATTCTGATAAATGTTGGGCTTTTCTTTGTTGTTGTTTTTTTTTTTTATTAAAAAGTCAAAATGTCTGAACGTTTTGTCTGTTTTATTTATAGCCTATAGCACATTTAAACAGCAGAAGTTCACGGACAGTGTTTCAGAGACAGACATTTAGATTCCAGGTCTCCAAAAGTCTCAGTTTTGAAATCAAGGAATTAGCTGAAAGGTGTGTTTTGTTGTGTTAAATAATTGTTGTGGAAAATAAAAAAATTTAGTAGTCGTTTGAATGTGTTCAGAGTTTGAAAATTGATGATTCATCTCATAAGTTATTATGACACACGGATCTCCCATACATAAACTGGTGTTCATTAGCTAAAAGTATCAGTATCGTTATTGGTATCGGCAATGATAGACCACTGAAACACATCGTAATATAAGAAAAAGGAATGCGGTTCCAACCGTATGTACTAGATTTTCCATGAGACAGAAATGCTGCTGAAATAAATGAAAAATCTTTGAGTTTGACTCTTTGGTCTTAAATTTTAAGAAATAAATGTGTAAAATTACAGGAAAAGATTCTGGTAGCTCGCTCCACAGACTGTCCTCTAATTATACGTTTGTGTTAATTAATATAAATAAATAAACAAAACCCAAAAACAGACATTTCTGCAGAAAGTTGTTAAAAAAACAGTTTTGTTGTTTATTACTTAATTACTGGGGTATAATATTAATGGGCACTGGGGAGGTTTTTATAAGCTAACTCTGTTAGCAAAATAATGACATTCATCACTGATATTTAAATCAGTTTTGATGACACATCATGATGTACAGTATTTATTCTCTAAAGTAAAAACAGAAAAATTAAAAAAAATGACAATAACAGACACCCAACTGTATATAAGGTGGTAACGAGGCACTGGAGGCTGAGCTGGAGGTGGCAGAGCAGACCATGCAACGACTTTAGCTGTGTAACAGGAGGTCCTTGTGGAGAAACAGAGAAAGACCAGAGGAGGTGTGTGGATGTAGTGAGGAAGAAAAGACACCTTTGACTAAAACCAAGAAATTTTTAAAAACATTTGTCCTGCACACACTCAAAACACTGTCCTAGATAAGGGTTATTTTTATACTAATTTAAATAATTTGCTTAGCATTATTTAATTAATAAGCACGAGTTCAAAGGTTTTGCAATAGGCTGTTAGAATTGAGTTATTGCACTTGAATTCTGTAAAATATATAGCATAGTCCCATTCTGGACAGATGATGAACACTGTTGCTGCATGTGAGAGGATGTTAATAAGGCTTAACTATAAAAATGAAAAGGAAAGACCACTGGGACAGTTTATGTGGGTTCAAATCCAAAGACAAAGTGGAAACATAACCTGTATTGATCTTGAGACTGTGCACTAGACATTTGGCAAATGTATATCACCCAATAACTTACTGTACACATTTCTTTGCACACCGTACTCTATGTCAGTGTATTTGAACTGCCTTGTTCTGTGTTTATGTTTTTATATGTAATTCAGTAAACCTTTAAATTATAAGAAAAACACACCCATTCTTTTTAGAGGTTCATAAAATGCGATTGAAACATGTTTAGATGAAGTAAGTTGAGCTCTTGGAATATTTTAATCCTTCACAATTTTGTCATTTTATTTCAACACTATTCAATAACTTTTAGCCCAATACTCCTTGGTCACTTAAATACTACATGTTGTCTTCATATTACATAATGTTCAACAAAGTCTAGAGTCTGGTTACCATAAAAAAGTGAATGGATCTACAACAACTACCGTCCTCCTATTTTTATCCTGGTTGCAGGGGGGCTGGGGCCTAATCCTGAAGTGATAGGTTACAAGGAAGGGTACACCCCAGACAGCTCACCATTCTATCACATAGAGACAAACAACCATTTGTGCCAGATGGTGGATTTGAACGAGGACCTTCTTACTGGGAGACAGCAGCACTAACCATCATGCCACCAATCCAGGCTTATCAAAAGTAGGAAAGCTATGATTTCAAGGCTTGATGCAGAATTTTCTTTACATTTTTGTCCTTGACAGGTTAAACCACAATAAATAGCAATAGCATACACGTGGTGTGTCTAGTTGTCTGCCTCTTATAACTCCAGTGATTTTCCTGCAATTTGAAATCTCATGTGATTTAATACTTTAATAGTGCCACGAGTAGATTAAAAGGTGATCTGTCATAACCCTTGATCTACCTTAATACTCAGGTCACTCACACATGAACTATATTCAGACCAAGTCCTCTGCACTATTTTCAAGCATGTTGCATCCTGTTCACTAATGTGTGTCCTTCTATTGTTTTGTATATATTCCTCTTGTTTTGTACATATTTCTCCTGTTTGTTATTTATTTATACCGTCTTGATATTTATATTTTATTCCTGTAGAATTTTGTTGTACATGTACAATTACAATAAAGGACTATTTTATTCTATTCTATTCTATTCTACTCTAATTTTTCACATATAAAAGTCAATAATTGTGCTCAGATTCTTCTACATTAAAGCTGAACTAGTTGCCCTTTAAATAACTTTTGTATCAGCCCCGCACTATAACTGCATCCACCAATCGCAGCACGGCGTCCTTCTCGCCGATCCAATCAAGTGACCCTCGGACTGTGTTTGGGTGGTTTGCTAGTTTTCACGTGAGCGCGGTTCGTCAAGGTGCGCGCTAACAGTCGAGTAAACACGGATGTTATTCGAAATTAGCGTCTAAAACACTGCGCAGCCTGTGCAACAACAAAGGAAAGACACCTCAGAGTGTTTAATGTTTATATAAATAATTTCATGTTAAGTTTTTGATAAGATATGATAAGCGTACTGAAGAAAAAACTCGGCAGAACACAGTTTATTTGGGACTCAATTTGCCTTATTTTGAAAGAATTTACCGGAAGCCGATGCTTAAATAATGGGTGCCTTGCGTGTTAGAGCTGTCACTGATATCATAGTCCAGCTTTGCGTGTTTTTATGTGGCGTACTGTGCTTTGTTCTTGGTAAAACGACCGTTTATCATGGTTTGCGGTATCAGTTAGACTCGTGCATATGACTTAAGGGGCCAAATGTTTCTCCCTAACGTTAGCTAGCTAGCTACCCGGAGCTTTATGGGAGAGGTGAAAGTTAGCAAGTGTCGTTCACTGACCCTCGACTACATGGCGACCTAAAAGTACTGTTTTGCTTTTTCAAAGTCCACGGGTGGAGTCATAATATCGCAGAGTTAGTGTTTTGTTAAAAGATGTCTCAACCTGAACCCGACAGCACCACCCCGCTGCTCAGGGATGAGAGGAGCAGGTAAGTCCAGATAGCCGCCTCCCTAAATAAAAACAACGAGAGGAAGCTTGAGTATGAATACACTGTTACCCAACAGGTTGTAGAAGCACTGGATTTACTGGCCTTGTGTTGTGTCTGTTTTGCCGTATGTAAGCAACATAGCTAAGCTACAAAGCAACTTAACATAGGTAGACTTTATTTACAGTCGCTAAATAAAACACGCAACTGCAGTCAGAGATGGTGGGTGCAGCAGCTTTATTCACCTTTATTCTTTAACCCAGTTTTTCTTTATCATACTGTGTTCTCGCTCCTATAAAAAGGAGACGCTGACCTGTCACTTGGCCATATATCTTGCTGGCTCGTACATTACTCGTATAGGTTACATTGTCTTGCTGGTATGTCATCCTTTATGGATAATCTGTACTCCATGTCAGCAGCGATGACTCGCAGGATGATGACTACAGAAGTCGGTGGAGGTCCATCAGAGTCATGTACTTCACTATGTTCCTCAGTAGTGTAGGTGAGGACACGGGAATATAACACTTTTATCACGTTCAAAGTAATGATCTCAGCACTGTTACAGGAAAAACTGTGGTTTCTGACCTGTGATGCCATTTGAAGAGACATGAAATAACTTCAGTCACTTCTAGCCTAAAAACATGTTGAGCATCTTCAACAGCTTGTGTGTCATTAATGTGATCTGTGCTCTCTCTCAGGTTTCACTATTGTCATCACATCACTTTGGCCATATTTGCAAAAGGTAAGTAAGTATGACACGGTGTCTTTTGGGCTGAAGATTGTTGCCTGATTCAACTGATGTCAATAATACAAACTAAGCTCCGTGGTTTGTTTTTGCAAAGAGGATTGTTGGGGATTTAATTTAGGATATAGTGCCCTGCTCTTTGCCCTGGTCAAATGACTGA